>NC_073357.2:33712500-38512500 GCF_027580225.2 Misgurnus anguillicaudatus | reverse complement strand
AGTGTAACTACATTCATTGAAAAATCCAATTTGCTGTGTTTCTGAGTGGATGAGTCAGACGCGCCCTCTTCCCTGTTACCTTGGCTGTTATGATCACTGCAGGGCCGAACTGAATGTGAGCAAATATGACCCAACACTTTGTGACAGCATGAGAGGTGAGGAATGATCTTTTTTTCATTTTTTCAGTATATACTGTATGTCGTAGTCTTTCACTTTCATGTTTCCTTGTGACATTTCAGTTACTTTCAAAGGATTGTTTTGAAGTGCAAGAAATGTGGGGGATACAGTATAGCTTTGATTTTAACTTGTTTTAGTTTGGTATGGGTCATATGCTAAACTACAAAACATGTTTTTAGCACAGATTCTGTGAACAAACCTTTCAGACATTATTTCTGCGTAATTGGTTTTGAACAACCTACAGTTACACCTACAGCTCTAGCAGACCCAGTTAAACTCATACAAACATGTCTGTAATCCAAACGTAACAGCTGATTATTTTGTGATGTGCTTGGTAAAATTTTACGGCATTAGTCAGTGTTCAAACTTACTCTGTATAACAATATGTGATTGCACAGTAGACAACAGGTAGAGCAATTCTCAATTTATCTTTTTATATTATGTATAATTTACATATAGGTAGGGGAGAGCAGGGACAAAAGTACA
The DNA here is from genome assembly GCF_027580225.2 of Misgurnus anguillicaudatus. Lineage (NCBI taxonomy): Eukaryota > Metazoa > Chordata > Actinopteri > Cypriniformes > Cobitidae > Misgurnus > Misgurnus anguillicaudatus. Next base: position 38,511,837 of record NC_073357.2, on the reverse strand, counting down.
ATTTTTCAGAAAAATTGCATTTTAAAAGATAATGTTATAGACAGAGATATATTTTTGCTGTGGTCAGTAACTCACAAGTGTGGTCTATCAATACCAGGTGAAATTATGAACGAATGTAAAACGACTTCAGTATTATTTCACTTTGAACATAAGCAGTGAATTGTTACTTTTGACCCTGTCAGCTGGGACGAAAGTAACACACAGGTGTGTCAAAAGTAACACAACAAATAATATTTACTTGTTTTTAGTAAATATACATGACTATGACCTTGTTAATATGTAACTTCAAACATATTTTGTTGTTTATCTTTGCAAAAAATAATTAAATTATATTTCATTTTAAATTTCAGTTTTATCAAATGTTTCAAAAGCAACCCAACAGTACAAACTTGAATTGTATCAAATTAAATAATACAAATTTTCAACATATACAACAGTATTAGCAGCAGTACAAGTGTTACTTTTGTCCCGACAGGAACATTTAAACCCGATTTACTTTTATTTTGAAAAACTCTGGGAAGTCAAACTTCAGGATGTGTTACAGCACTAAATAACTGTAGATTTATCAGTACTTTAAAACATGAAATGAGAAACACAAGGCGTTATAAGAAAAAAATTACAGCTTTACTTGGGTGATTCTCACGAAACCATTGAAACACCACGGCACTAATGATTTTAGCTTTAAAATGTGTAATATAGTAACATTAAAAAGCATCAGAATTAACACAATACTGTGTTCTACCTTGCACAATGTGTGATTTCAACATAAGAATTTATAATTGTAAATTTTATCTCATTTTCTGCTGAAATTCTCATTACCGCAATGTGTCCGGCTGTGTTTGAACATGCGTTATGTTGTAATTTAATCAAATTAACACAAAAATATTAAGAAAAAAAAATGGATGTTTTGCTAGACTACTATAGATGACAGAAAAAATATTTACTGAATATTCATGTATAATAATAATGAAGAAAAATTAGGAAAATGATGTGTCCATGCCTGATGTTCTCATCCTCCGCAACACTTTTTGAGAACAGTTTAAGCACACATACAGAATTTTAATCAAGTTCGATTTTGAGTGACCAAGCACATGGACCAGTTACTTCAAGATGGCTACCAGGTAAGATCATTTTTTACAGTTAATTTGAAATATTGTCTTGTCAGAATGCTTACACGACATTTTGATTATCATTACCGCAACAGATGCTTATTAAATGTTAATTTAATTAATAGAAGCATAATACTTTGATTTTAAATGCATGTGCAGAATCTCCAAATTATGTTCTTTCAGGTTTGTCATGTCATTTTGAAAATATGTCAGTGTTGATGTTTTCTGACTGTTGCGGTAATGAGATTTTTTAGGACAAATTTTTTAAATTATGTGTTAAATGATAAGTAAAAGTTTTTAAATTAATGTTCCCATTTACTCCAGACTTTGTTTTTCAATGTCTGGTGGGAAAAAAACGTAAATTTAAGCATTTTTTACATTTTCATGCTTGACATTTTTAAAACCAAGTTTTCGTGAGAATCACCCACCTATCGAATTTACGTATTATGGTCAAAACTGATTTACGTACCTACATGCACAAAATGGTGACGAAATAACGCAATGTTTTTCAGCTCTGATAAGTGTTGCGTGCTAAAAATGCTGTCATAGTTTGGAATGCAAATGTCATCAGGACTCTGAGAAAATCACTCTGTTACTTTCACCCCGGTTCTCCCCTATTATACACACATCCTATACAGTATACTGTAGTCTGTCACAATATTACTATGTTTCCAAATTTAGCTATAAGTATACAGGTATACAAAAAACACTGAAACACAGTAAATTCACTGATCCTATACATCAAGTGTACCAATCACATGTCTTTCATGTCTTTTATTGTTGAACACTTTGTTGTCATGTATTTTCTCATTCCTAACTGTGTCTGAGCATCTGATTCCCCCTGTCATTTCTTCCCAAGGTCTTTCTCTATGGTGCATTCATTTAGTCTGCACTCATTTCCTTGACTTCATTAGGAGAACTTTCCACCAGTAATGCCCAACACTGTGTACTCACAGTGGTGCCCAAAACAAAAATGCCAACTTAACGCACAACATGGAGTGTTGCTGCATGCTGATATAAACCAACATATGTTAAAAGACCCAAACGCTCACTAAATTTATATTTATCACCTTTACTATTACTACAGTTATTTCTTCCATGAAATAAAATTAGTTAGCCTAACCATACAGTAGTTTCCTGCCAAGTAACATAGCAACATGGTACATTAGTATAGGATGTGCGGTCTCATGCAGTACAGATCGTATCAGCATTTTACAACAGCACCAAACTGTAATCCAAATATTTAAATAAATAATTAATATATAGACGTCTATGTGTATAAAAATGTAATGCTGTCAGCGTTCTCTATTTTCTCCAAATATTCTCTTGCATACAGTACACACACAGCCAGTGGCCCATAAACACTGCAGCTTAATAATTTGCTGGCCTCTATTAAACCAATGTGTATTATTAACATCCACAACACCACAAGTGTACACGTACTGAATCTATTTTTAGAGTGAGGACTTTTGTTAACAACAGCATGCAGTTTTTGTCACTTCTCACTTCTCACATCTTATACAGATTCCAGCACTGGCTTTATAACCAGACACATTACCAAGCAGTGCTACAAATAATCCACCAAGAAGTGCCACACAATGCTGTTAAGCAACAGTTGATGACAGAATTAGACAGACAGTAATGTGATTAGAGTCACTGTGACTTACTTAGCCGCAGTTGTTTTCCCTTTCCTTAATGAGAAACACCAGAATCACTTAATACAAATCTGATTTACATCTAATGCATCTGATATAAACATCTCAGACTCACAGTACATGCACACTGTTAGATCTAAACACAGACGAGTGTGAAGGACACAGCACTGCATTCAACTGATGTCAACAGAACATCAAGCTCACAATGAAAGAAACATACAACCTGATAGAGGAGTAAATATCATCCAAATGTCTTCTACTTTCCTCCAAAGAGAACTTTAAGTTGGTTCAAGATGGGATGAGAGAGAGGAGTAAAGACGAGAGAGATGGTTGACAGGGGAAGGGGAAGAGTGAGCAGCCAGTCTGCCCTGAAAGAGTGGGAGGGTCAAAAACAGAGCGGGAGAGAGAGAGAGAGAGAGAGCGAGCAAAAGAGATAACACTCAAATTATTCTACTGATCAAGCATGATTCCCCTGACACAGACACTTTGTATATGCTGACTTATGTTAGCTTTTATGCAGGTCAAAGGTAACCGAAATCTAACGCTCTGCCTAAATAAGCATATAGGTTCAAATATGAAAATAAGATAAATTAATTCATAAATCAATTCAGCTCCATGGCAAGGGAAAATAGCTACATTGTAGTTATCTCTAAAATTTATTTTAAACCTTATCAGCCAAAAGTATACAGATATATAAGCCGATAATCGGTATCGGCAGATACTCTAAAAGCTATTTTTGTCACTACCGGACATCAGCTGATGATTAGGGCAGATTATATCCTGGCAATCAAAAAATGCATTCGAACTCATGCTGTGGGATTATTTTGAATTGGGTGACAATAACAACAGAGTTCCTCTTTCACGCAGTAATTTTGGTAAATTACCATGAATTTACCAGAATAAATATACCAGTAAATACAAAAATGTGCGGTTCACACACGCAGTGACGTGCAAGACATCATTCACACATCAGTACCAAAATACCAGTAAACTTGTCAGAGAGAAAGTGGAAGTTACCTGTGGCGCACAGCAAGCTTAGTATTGTATTTGTAAACAATGGCGAGTTATGACTTCATATGCACGGTCTGTATTTTGTTGTTTTCACCTCTGTGGCAAACGCTTACGGTCGAGAAGTTGCTTGTGACCAAACAACACTACGTTAGGCCACGTCAAACGGAACTTACGTCTTAAACAACAGTACTGTTTACAGAGGACGTCGGCAATTCAGCAAATAGACGGTAAGCTGTTTTAAACTCATTTGGTGAAGAATGTGGATGTTAACTTCAGGTGTGCTCGACTTTTAAGCAGCATGTGTGTGGAAACGTCCGTAAGCAGTGCAGGGGACAGGGACAAACATGTCATCTGTATCAAAATGTTATTATTGGCCCGAAGCTGTCAGCGCGGTCTGACGTTTTCCATTCTAAATGCCAGTAATCAATATTTTTTGTTCACACATAGCGCTTACCAGTAAATTACTGGTTTTGCTGTTCAATTGGCAGCACTGATTTACCAGAAAGGTTCTGTTCACACATGACCTGTTTACTGCAATGTACCTGTAAATTACAAGTAAAGACTGTATGTGTTAAAGGTACAAATCTCTATCGGTATCGGTAGATTGATCAAAATACTAAAATATCGGCAGAGAAATATTGCATCGGTGCATTCCAGTAGTTCATCTTTTCCTCCAAGACATTACATTACAAAAACACAGCTATTCAAGTTAAAAGTTGCCACTAGTGGTGCAAATGTATAAACCCTCTTCAAAAATTCACACAATAGGTCAAGTCATTGTTGTGTTGGACTATTCAGTGTGCTCAAATAAACACATAAATGTTTACTTTCCACAATTACACTGTCCAGACATTCAATTTACAAATGGCTAACAGAAAAATACACAGGGACAAAAATAAAGCACGCCACCATTCAGAGCAAGCTAACAACCTCTCAACTCTCCCACCAGCCCATGAGCAAGGTTATTATTTTACACACAAACCGCTTTCAATGGAAAGGATATTCAGCCAGCAATACAACATACACTCACCTAAAGGATTATTAGGAACACCATACTAATACTGTGTTTGATCCCCTTTCGTCTTTAGAACTGCCTTAATTCTATGTAGCATTGATTCAACAAGGTGCTGAATGCATTCTTTAGAAATGTTGGCCAATATTGATAGGATAGCATCTTGCAGTTGATGGAGATTTGGGGGATGCACATCCAGGGCACGAAGCTCCCATTCCACCCCATCCCAAAGATGCTCTATTGGGTTGAGATCTGGTGACTGTGGGGGCCATTTTAGTACAGTGAACTCATTGTCATGTTTAAGAAACAAATTTGAAATTATTCGAGCTTTGTGACATGGGGCATTATCCTGCTGGAAGTAGCCATCAGAGGATGGGTACATAGTGGTCATAAAGGGATGGACATGGTCAGAAACAATGCTCAGGTAGGCCCTGGCATTTAAACAATGACCAATTGCCACTAAGGGGCCTAAAGTGTGCCAAGAAAACATCCCCACACCATTACACCACCACCACCAGCCTGCACAGTGGTAACAAGGCATGATGGATTCATGTTCTCATTCTGTTTACGCCAAATTCTGACTCTACCATCTAAATGTCTCAACAGAAATTGAGACTCGTCAGACCAGGCAACTTTTTTCCAGTCTTCAACTGTCCAGTTTTGTTGAGCTCATACAAATTGTAGCCTCTTTTTCCTATTTGTAGTGGAGATGAGTGGTACCCGGTTGGGTCTTCTGCTGTTGTAGCCCTGCCACCTCAAGGGTGTCCGTGTTGTGGCTTCACAAATGCTTTGCTGCATACCTCGGTTGTAACGAGTGGTTATTTCAGTCAAAGTTGCTCTTCTATCAGCTTGAATCAGTCGGCCCATTCTCCTCTGAAGGCATTTTCGCCCACTAGATGTTTTTTCCCTTTTCTCACCATTCTTTGTAAACCCTAGAAATGGTTGTGCGTGAACTCGCAGTAACTGAGCAGACTGTAAAATACTCAGACCAGCACGTCTGGCACCAACAACCATGCCACGCTCAGAATTGCTTAAATCACCTTTCTTTCCCATTCTGACATTCAGTTTGGAGTTCAGGTCTCGACCAGGACCACACCCCTAAATGCATTGAAGCAACTGCCATGTGATTGGTTGATTAGATATTTGCATTAATGAGAAATTGAACAGGTGTTCCTAATAATCCTTTAGGTGAGTGTATGTCTAAAAGTGTAGGGGTTGAGCGGGCACAAACTAACGCTGGAATATTTGTAACACAGCTACTTTACATTTTTATACAGGGCTAAGCAATCTGTGCGTTTGGTTATTTTCTCTTACTGTCAGAAGATGATCTCTTGTGAATTTGTGAAAAGTTTTGATGTGTTTTGGACAAAATATTGAACAAAGAGTGTTTTGGAGACATAAAAGTAAATTTCTTCATCTTGTGTTTTTTTTTTCGATTACTAAGGTGGGTGTTAGTCACCGAATCCAACCTTAAATTAATTTAATCAATTTAAGCAGGTGTTACAACAAACTCTCTGTTTTTTACAATTAACCCCACATATGGTGTAAGTTGTAACGTTTGCACTCCTGTCACTTTTGGTGTAATTGTTCGATAACGGTAGGTCCCACAAACAAACTTTAAGTGTTTATTTGTAGCAGAGATGTACGGAGCACGCGATAGATTCAGGTACGCACGCGATAGTTTTCACGTGCACGCGCGAAAATTTCACGCGAGCATGCGAAACTAAACTTTTTAAAAAATTCTGCACATGAAGGTTTCGCGTGAGCACATGAAACTTCAGATTTTTTTTACTCCAATGTCACCTTAGGGGCTCGGTAGTGATGTGTGTGTTGATTGTGTAAAAAAGATGAATCTAACTTAAATATTTTTTGAATGATAGAACCAAAGTCAAAAAGCATTAGGGTGTGCCCCGCTCTCCCCTATATGCAGTTTTACACTGAAAAAAAGGGTGTTCTAGTCTATGCTAGTCTCTTACATCTGACATGACAGAGACACAACACAGATCAGCGTGTGATGCATCTGCCGCAAACAGTTTGTGACTATGTGTGTGAACGCTCCCCGAGTGGTTGGACCGCAACAGCTTTCTGCCTTATGATGACTGATAGCGCTATCACAGATTAAGCCGTCTACTGCATCTAACACACAGGCACGCAAACACACACACAACCACATGTTCAGTTTCTGTTTCCAGAAAAACGCAGCTTTTAGAAGTGCACTCAATAATGCTTTTCATAATTAAAGAGATTACACATACATCAGTGAATAGTACTTTTGAAAAAATAGCTTTAAAATTAGATCAATAGATCTTATAATATCTTTATAGATTTATAAATATGTATAAAAGCATGATCTTGGCAATCATTGTTATTGGACACTGAATCATGGAATAAAATGTTCAAATTTGACAAGAAATCTCGAAATACATCAATAACTGAAAACTTTTGTGATGCTATAACCACACCACTAGTACAAGTCCAAGACAATTGCAACTTTAATAGAGAATGCATCAAAGAAAGAAAGAAAGGCCGTTTACCGAAAACGAGCATGTTAACACGCTCACAGATACGCTTCCTTCCCACACACCTGAACCCACACAGACACTTACTCACCCTGCCTATGTCTACAGTATATGCATGTGCACACACATACAGAGTCTGTTTTATGCAGATGCTTTACTAGACAGCTGTCAAATGAACTTTAATGCATCTGCCTTATAAGGTGCTGTTTAGCGCTCACATGACCGCTTTTGCTACACTGCTCAACGAAGAGTCGTTCGATGTTTTTTAAACTCTGTGGCAGTCGAGGCGTTTTAGATTTACATTTCGAAAAGCAGACAAGGAGATTATATTTAGAGCGCCATCACTCAGTGGAGGAGTATGAAGAATGAGGGAGAGTGTGAGTCACCATGTAAACAGGGAACAAGCAAAGTCCGTTAGTGTATTTAAATCCTGTATGGGAACTGATCGTGCTGTCTCACACATCACTTATTGTCACCCATGGCAACTGTCGCTGTTTCTGTCGGGGTGTCAGAGCAAATCATTACCTGACAATCATCATAGCTACCACCTAAGGCCAGCTGTCAGTCCTACCCACTGACAGTTTAATCTTCAAATCATCCACACAGCCACACTCCTCCTTGTCTATTGAGGAAAGGAAGGCATCTGCTGGTAAGCGGGTGACATTACAAGTGCATATACTGTACCTCGACTTGCACTGTCATGCACTCTTTGTAAATATTTACATGTTATCAGAAATATCACTAATATGTTCATGTAAAGTTCATAAATTAATCTTTGGGGTCTGCTAGAATATGTGACCCAGTCTGTGAAGACCCAGCTAAAGTAATTTCTTTGTGTGATGTACTGCTTTCTACATAAAATCCTCCTATTTAATGTTAGAACATTCTGTGAAAAATAAAATCTTTGACATGACCTTACTTAGTCAATCAATATGTAAGTGAAATGAATAATGTTCCTAATCTCATAATAAAATGACGAGACATCAGCCTGGATTTCACAGACAGGGTCACATATATTTAACATTAGTTAATGTTTAAAAATGTGCATCACTGTAATGCCTATTTTCATCCTCTGCCTGAAATACTTTATTTTAAGCTTTCTTCTGAAACACCCAAGCTGTGTCCGCAATAGCCCGCAATACACTTAAATTGTGCACCATTTCATGGAACATCCAGTTTTCTATGCACTAAGGAGGCGTGCACACCAAAGCTTTTTCGTCCGCGGCTGGCGCATGTTTTCAATTGATTCCAATGGAAACTGCGTTTTTTAAATAAGCCGTCGCTCTGTAGTTTTTCCACGCTCTGCGCTGAGCGTCGAGAGTTGAAAGAGATTCAACTTAGGGTGAAAAGCTCCCTTCATCAATGTCAGTTCTCACACGGCCGTCCAATCGCAGTGAAGTAGGGGTGGGACAAGTATCACAACAACCAACCGGCTCACAGCTCAAGTATCACAGCTAAAAAGCGCTCGGCTGAAAAAACAGCTGGCAATCGGTGTCCTCCAGGCGTTTAAAAGTTTTGGTGTGCACAACCCTTAGTATCACTCACTCATTTTTATTCACTACTTTGAATAAACTATAAAAACTCCCTTTGACATGGAGTGTGCTTTGTAAATGTGCATTGTTTACATACACAAACAGCTTTAATAATGAAAAGGCAAAATAATAAATCATAAAAGGTGCTCTTTCTATGACAACAATTTCAATGTATCTCAATGTTACAATGAACTAAAAGAAGTGTACCCAGTGGGCCAGTTTCCCGGACAGGGATTAGCTTAAGCCAAGACTACGCCTTAGTTTAATTAGGAAGTATAACTAGTTTTAACCAACATGCTTTTCTAAAACATTACTTGTGTGCATTTTGAGATGTATTTTAAGATATGTCAGTGTAAGTTGTTTTCAGTTTGGACAGCAATTTTTTTTAGTCTAGGAGTAGTCTAATTCCTGCCCTCCAGTAGATGGCAGCAATGGCCAATTGTAAAGTGTCTGGCATAGTACATTTAACCTGAGAGTACCAGACTAGACAACAGGGCTGACCAAAACATGAGGAGGGGACACTAAAATACATTTACAGACGGGAAATATTGCTAACATTCACACTGTATAGTAAGCTTGAAACGTTATAGTTACAATGAACTAATAAATGTTATCAACTGTTAAAGGGAGAATAAAAAAAATCAATCATTGAAATTCATTACAGTGGTCTATTTGTGTAAGTATATACAGATTGACTTTTATGGCTGCAAATATTTCCTCAACATCATATTTCTTAAGACGTTTCGCTCATATTTGCTGTTTCAGCAACCCCACATAAACAAACAAGTGCAAACACATATTTATCACTGCAAACACATAAACACTGCATTATATCACCTTCAATAACAACTTGAAAGCAGCATTTTAAGAGAGGGAGAGAGAGAGGGAGAGAGAGAGAGAGAGAGAGAGAGAGAGAGAGAGAAACAATTGTGTCTGAAACTCCAGTTCCATTTAATCCAAATGGTAACAGATACACCCTTGTAATACAACATAACATCCTGCAAACCGAGTCCTCAGTCACACATCAGTCTGAGGTGCACTATAGCACACTCTATTCTAGAGCTAGATTTAGACCTGTCAAAAACCACCTACAGAGACTCAAGTTCCAGCTGAATCACCATGCTCACGAGTCTCAGAGTCTTAAACATGCTTTTAATAGAAACATCTTTTATGCGTTTCTAAAATCAGCACATCTCATTTTGAGACAGACAGTTAAAACTGGTACTCCAGCCAGTCAAATCTACAAGCAAAGTCTGTCTGAGAGTCATCCTGGTCTGATTTTGACTAAGATCACTCACTCTAGAGGAAGTGACACGATACAGTCAGGTCACATTAATCAACAAAATTTATCAAAACACAGTTACAAGGCCAGATTATTTGCTCCATGATCATGAGCTCTGCTTCACCTTTGAGACCTATAAGATTTGAAATATGGTCAATACAAGGGAAAACCTGTTTTCAAGAGCACCTGTCAGGGCTGCACGATTAATCTTATTTTTATCATGATAACAATATGTGTCAATCGTCGCGATTAATGTATAAAGACCAAGCACATAACAGACGGTCTAAGCAATGTGTTTGTTTGTTATGGGCGGAGTCAGTGTATACGGAGTGGTTATTTGCAAGTGCGGTTTGTGTTATGGTAGAAGTACGTTATCATTACAAGATTTACAGTCATTCACATTGAATGAACATTGACTACTTCATTGTTTGTATATTTCGGAATTTAGGAAAGTCATGTTGATCACGTAAGTTACCAGTCTTTTTAAGTTACGAGTCTAATAAAACAACCCAGTCTCACTCCATGGCGTCAATATTTGACGACACTTGACCATGCGTCAATATGTTGACGCGGAGGGTATACCTTTCGCGTCATTTTTTGACGAACTGGGGACTTCAACACCATTAAGTCCGTTGCATTCTCTTTCGTATTTTCTTACCATTTTCTACCATTTTCGCGTCGGTTTAGGGTTAGATTTACATAATGACATCCCTACCCAAACCTTTCCCTAACCCCAATGCCAGGCGACAACTGTTTAATTTCGCGTACCCAATAGTATTGAAGTCCCCAGCTCGTCAAAAAATGACGCGAAAGGTATACCCTCCGCGTCAACATATTGACGCATGGTCAAGTGTCGTCAAATATTGACGCCATGGGTGTGAGACCGTGTTACATCAAGAGTTTCAAAAGCTGAATCCCCAACCATCCACAACACAGACAACAATAACGGATATTATAACGCGTATCATGTAAGTTAGCCAAGGATATGTGTCCAATAAGCACTGTGATCAGCAAGGGGTTTAAAAAAATTATTGCCACAGGCCATCAAAAAAAAATTAAGAATTAACTTTTTATTCCAAAAATGTTTTGTTTTCATTTCAGTTTAATTCTGATTTAATATAAATATATATGAGTGCCCTGCATTTCAGCCTTTTTACGCCCCTCGGGTCGGGTTTTAGGCCAATTTTAACGTAACAGTTTATACGCTGACCAGGCCTCAAGATTTTTAGGCATTTCCATCTTTTTATTTTTTTATTTAAATAAAAGAAACGTTGAGACGATAATTGTAAAAAAAATATGTTTAACCTATTGCACGAGTCCGCTACGCATATTCACAATGCAACGGTGTTTAGCGTCTTCGCCAGCAGCAGGACCTTCAATGCATCAGGAAAAATGGAGAACTGGATTAAAACCTTAAATACTGCGAATAATCTCTAAAAGACTTCTTCCTGTGACATTAATTGTGTAAGAATGCTGTGTCAATTTTTTCTTGTTTGAGAATAGACTTTTCTTAATTTAACTGATAGGCTACACGAATAGCCATGTTCTATGGTAAAGCCTTCAATTTTAATTGATGCATAGCAAATGTGTAAGGTGAGGCAACCTGCATATTTATTTTGTTTCATGTTTATTTTGTTTTGTTTTAATTGTATAGCCTTTTTAATTATTTTTCTGCACCCCGCCGCGGAATAATATAGGCCTATAAAATATATATTATTATATTCATGGCTGTAAATTGTAATAAAAATACTGAAGTGAACAGAAATTCTTTACTAAAAGAATGATTGTAATTTTTAATCGTGATCAAAAGTTTGAGCAAAGCAATCGTGATCATCATTTTTCCTGTAATTGTGCAGGCCTAACCTGTTGTTTAAAAAACAATGTTATTTTGTGAATTTGGTATAATGGTTTACAGTTCAAAAAACACATTTTTCCACATAATGTACATTATTGTTGCTTTATAAATCTCTACCTTGCTCAAATGCATTAATTTTGTACAAAGCTCATCGTTCTGAAAAGCACAGTGTCCTCCGATTGGCCAGACGTTGTGATTGGCCTTAATACCAGAAATGTGACGCTCCTTATTATGTTTTGAAGATTAGCTCACAATGTAATGCTGACAGGAGTTAATATTGTCTTTACTACATTATCAATACGAGCCAAATCAGATCCAGAAAATGCAGTTGACCAAGCTGATCAACTTTACCTGTGCGGCTTGACCAGAGCGTAACAGATTGGTAAGGTAAGAATTACTAAAACATTAAAACCATGTCTGCACTGCTCAAAACTTGCGTTTGAATCATGGTTTAGTCAGTAAATATGAAAACATAGACTACTTACAGGCTGTATGTCAGAAGCGGGTGGAATTATAATGACCGTTGTGTCCAAGCCCAACCGTCCCAGGAAGTAAACTGTTGCCTACAATCCGTGTGTTTGTTGTAGTCCGAGAAAAGAGATTTACATTGGAGACGATAACTTGCATCATCGTTTACTTTGGGGTTTGTACCTTTTGCATAATGTTAACATGTACTAATATACATTTACACACCAAAGGAAATTAAAATCGTGGATCGGATAATTGGTGCTCTTTAATTTTTTTATTTCGCTTTTAAAAAATACTTTTACTTTCTTCAATAAAGTTGAAGAAAGTTTGATTTTGACATTAGTGGGAACATAAATAAAATTGGTCTGCATAGGCACATTTTCATAAATGTTTATCGCATAATATTTAAAATATCATTTTTTGATTTCATTACCCTATTAAGGTTGCACAGGTCAAAAACAACCTTTATATCAGGTTTATAACATACCCCACAGAGAAATGTGCAAATCATTAGAATTAAAAAAAGAAACATGATTTGGATAATGATTTTAAGCATTTTTAACTATGAAAGGCATATGCAAGTCATGTATTGGGGAAAAAACAGTCCCTGAATCAAATTTTACGCAACTTGACCTACATTTTGGGCATCAAACTATTGGTAAGAATGCTTTCTTCCTCATCTCACCAGTAGGCTACATAATAACACACATGGCATCTTGTTGAGATAGCTTTAGGGCTTTGTACAACCGAATATTGCTGTCACACGTTAGCAAGAAAAGATCTGTAATCGCTTGTGTACCCCAAACTGGGCTATTTTTACAGAAAGCGGATGTAAAAGATATTTAATCTCATTTAAATGATTCTTGGATAAATAAATGTTACATAAAAAATAAGTAATAAACAAAAAGCAGAAAACACAGATGGACATCAATGGCTATTTATAAAAAATTTGATTAATTGTTTGGTCAGAATAATTGCTAAGGATAATTCTGTGTTCCCTAGCGTCCGTACCCAAATCAACGCCCTTGCCGATACACCAGAAGACCATTCACAGTTCAGACAGTATCACTGTATCACCACAAGAAAGAAAACACAAATACATGTACAAACACAAAAGCCAAGACCATCAGAAAACATTCAAAAAATTCTGAGCGAGCCTTAGGGAATCAGAGTATTTAATTGTTTGTGCAAATGTGCACTCTTTTATCATATAAAGTAATTTTATATTTGCCTGGTTACCTTCAAATACACAAATCAGAGTGAAATAAAGAGCATAGGTTAGGAGAGAGGAACAGATAAAGCTCTTTCACACTCGAACTACTCGGATCAACATTTGCCAATGCACTGAACTCCACTGAGTAAAGCGTCAGCTTCAATGTTAGTGTTGGGCATTGAAGCAATTATAAAAAATATGTTTAGATGGTAAATGTTCTGAAATTATATTTTGTTACTTAGCAACACCCCCCAATAGAGCTTTAAGCAAGCATTGTAATGTGGAGGTCAGAGCAGTGCTTGGCCATTGGGTGCTGACCGACACTGTCAAAAATAAAGGTACGAAGCTGTCGCTGGGGCAGTACCCTTTAAAAAAGGTCCTAATATGTACCATTTAGGTACAAATATGTTCCTTTTAAAGGTACATTTTGGCAGTTCAAAGTACTAATATGCACTCTTTGGGTACAAAGGTGTACCTTTTTGAAAGGGTACTGTCCTAGTGACAACTTTTGTACCTTTATTTCTGAGAGTGTATGCAATTGCAATTAACTGTATTTGGAACAATTAACTGGAAGATAAATGAACAAGGACAGGACAAATTTACTATTGGCACATGATGATGAGTTTATTTTTACACATAACCTGTCAGACAGGTGCTGTATAGAAAAATCCTGTCATTACGGATACAACCACACCTCCTATTCCACTGCTTAAACCAACACAAGCGTGCTCTCTCACACACACAACAAAAAAAACAGTGCACACATCTCTAAACATTTTCTACAGCCTCTAGGTTTGAGTAGGATGTTTGTATGTCACAGATGTTACATACAAGAAACATACTGTGCACACACAGTGAACTGAACTCTTAAACTATAACATAGCCACCAAGATAGATTTTAACAGGTTATTTCCACTGCTTACAGGAAAACTTGATTCTGCCTGGATGCAGATGCAGCCTTCTGTGGTCAAATACTTTTGCATAATGATCAACATTTCATATGTTATCTATGCATTTCAAAAGTAGGAAAGTGTACAGTCAGCCATTCCAAAAGAAAACCTCATCATTATACAAGGTTATGGCTATTCTGTCCGGTTATATTTTTTGCTAACATTATACTTTATTTTGCACTAACAGTGACCTACACTCAACAACACCCACTCTCCCACATACACCAAGTGAAAACCAAATAGGCACAAGCATTAGGTAACAAATCAGGACATTAGAGTAAAAGTGTGTTTTAAAAGAACGAAGTTGCAGAGCACTATACGGAGTACGTGTTTGTGATATTATTGAAAACACTTGCGTTAGTCTATTATCAGTAGAACACTGAGCAATGTACACTCTAAGAAAGGATGTGTTCATGTACTATTAACACCTTGTGTGTCATTTTGTGTTAAAATAAAAGACTAGTTGTGTTAAAAGTAACACAAAATGTGTCGTTTCAATAAAAACACAGAGATGTGTGTATTCTTCGACAAGGCATTAAGTGTGTTGCCCTTAAACTAACTCTGATTGTTTTTAACACATCCATTTCTAAGAGTGTACAACCACAAATTAAATCCACAAATACGTCTACAAACACAAAACAGTGCTTCCAGAAAAACACATTTTTTTGGTGATTGTTGCGAATAAAAATCCTTGATCTTGCGGCACGTTTTCTTAAAAAATTTGATGGAATATGCAGGATATTTATGCAATTTTATGCGATGAAATTGCAGGAACTTGCAAAAAACTGCGGGAACTTGCAAAAACTGTTTGCAGCTTTTGAATGATGTTCACGTCACATAATCATGTCACTTTATAACGTTCCAATGGCAACAGGAGACATGGTTGCGCTTGTGTGAAGTAAAATTTTTCAACTTTCTGCTAAGATATGTGATTTTTGCTACGAAAATGCGAGGATTATGAAATCATGCAAGCCCCGCATATTTTGCGCACGGAAATTGCAATTTATGCCGTGAAAGTGCGGCATATTTGGAATAAATGCGGCCCCCGTATAAAAATGCGGACTTTGCCTGATGCGTTGAATCTGATAAAATACGTCTACTAATCTACTAGTAATCTATGTCCTAGAGCTTCTATCAGCCGTGTTACAACAATGGGCCAAAACGGATGATTCATAGAAATTTGAGCTTCTGCTTTTATAACACCATACATACTGCTAATATCATGTTTCCTTTACAACTAACAGAAGGAGGCGTCACAGCACAAGGCCAATCTCAGAGTTCACCTGGTGCAGACAACGGGTGAGGCTTAACCTTATCGCTAGTCAACATTCAAATGAGATTAAACTTAAATAAGGGTTACATTTTAATGAGAGACTGACTGAAACATCCCCAAATCACCAGTCCACTAAAGAACTCCTGGAATTTTTTTTTATAAAGTTCAGAACTGTAACCTGCTCACACCAGGGCCACTTTTTACCACATGGCCCATGTGTACAGTAAGGCTTCCAAACAGTACCATCTTCATTGCCACATTTCATTAGTTTCTCTCTCTCTTTCTCTCTCTCTCTCTCTGACACACCACTGCAGCCCACAATGTATGTGTATGTGTGTGTCCATCCAAGTCAGATTGTCAAACCACATATCAGGCATACAAATCTGTTTAGCTAGCTTACACACAGACACACTATTACAACATAGGGCTGTTAGCGGATATAAACAGACATCCACTCAAACTGAATCTAAATGTACTGACACATAATCTTTCTACTTTAAGTAGGGCAGTTAACAGTGGAGTTGGGTCGTGAGGTGCTGACAGATGGATGTTCAGTTCTGCAGTGCCTGCTGCGGTTCTGAGTGGGCCGACATGCAGGAGAAAAGAGAGATAAGAAAGATCTTCTGTTCAGCACTGAACTATGTTCGCACTCATCTTTCAAATCTACCACCTCTTTCCTTTATCTGTTTGTACAAATTTCCCCATCCTGAGCTCTTTGGTCAGCTGTGCTGCAATCTCAAAAAATAACAAATGGAAAAAGTGAATGTGCTGACACATCGAAACATCTGCACAAATCTTTAATTTGCACAGAAATTAAAGTGTCTTTCAGCAGATGTGCACAAGACGACAACTGGGTGAAGCATGCTGACGAATTCATTTCACACGCTTTATTTATTCATCTCTCTCTCTCTCTCTCTCTCTCTCTCTCTCTCTCTCTCTCTCTCTCTCTCTCTCTCTCAGTGTACACACACTGTTTGCTGTGCTTAATTTGCAAATGATGAGGTCCGGAACAAGGACTGGCAAGAGATGCAATGTGTTTGAGCGATGACAAACATAAATCATAAAGAGTGTATTTAACACCCATTTAGTCCTTTAATAACACCCAAACAACATTTAATGAACACATTAAAACTTTGCACCAATAAAAATCAATGAAGCTAACAGGAGAATGATGTGCAGTCAGCTTAGTTGGGAATTTTGTTGCATCACAATGTTACTTGTAATGTAGATTGTGTATAGCAGGTGCGTTATTGTTGTGTTATGATGGTGGTACTATTTAACATTGCATAATAACTTGCATTAGTGAAATAGTATATCTCATGATGTGACTGAAACGTTTGCTACTTCTTTTTCATATATTTATGGCGATACTGATTGTAATTGACAACCACACAATTTCCTTTTATATATAAAACATGTATAAAGGTTGTACTACAACATATTGGCTATTCTATATTATAGTGTGTTTCTCTCATGTCCCTATTTCACTGTACAAAAGGGATATGATTCATTTTTTTTATAATTGAACTAAACTGCAATGTTTATGCACCTCAAATGAGGAGTGTCAATATTTTCTTTGTCACACTGCATTTCATGGTTTCTAAAAGAGGATCAAAAATCCCTATATTTTAATTTCATAAGTAAGCATTTTACAGAATGACTGAAAAATAATAACTCTAATAACCCTGCATAAAGTAAAATAAGAGTATTTCACAAACAAAAATAAGAGGCTTAGAGATAGACTTAGAGATTTTACTGAAAGAACATTTCTCACGTCGCTTCGCCTAAGGGTTTTTTGCTGGTAAGCTGGAAATTGTGTACTTAAGCAAAACAGAAAAATGACACATGGACTAGTACACAGTATAAACACATCAGAGTACATATACATCCAAAATAACCACAAAATGACTGGCATAGACAAGTGTCAGTAAACTTGACACTTCAAGGTTTCCTGCGGCACTATTAAAGGGCATATATTACGCAAAATCCACTTTTACAAGGTAAATTTGGACATAATGGCCTTGTACACACTGCAACCTTTCGGGGGTGACAACCGCATTTAAATGCGAGAGTGAATCCCCTCAATGTTCGTTTCAAGTCTGTACAGAACAAGACTCACTCCCGAAAATGTGATGATTGACACAGATAACCATAGCAACGGTCTGCCGTCTCGCATGCTCATCAGTCACAGCTTTGACCAAAATAATTTAACAGCATTATGTTTTGCAATAAACCTCCGTCTTGACGTTGTGTATTGTACGCATTTGTGAGGCTGCTCCACGCTGTCTGTAGCGTTGCCAGGTCCTTGTCTTTTTTGTACTTGCATAATGTTTTAGCGCTTAACTGTTTATGGCTTTTGTCTCATGAAGCTATCGAGTTTTTGGTGTTATTAAAGTGTAAAGGTGCCGGTCACAATATTTTGATCTTTGAGGTAAAGCATTTGGATTTATTTCGGTTTATTATTGGATTTTTCTTTTCACAGTTTTTTTTTCGTGCAAGATCTGGCAACGCTAGTCAGTAAACGTGCCTCTGTCAATTCCTGCGTCGCGCATACAGAAGACTTTTTCCCCTTCTAGGCATTCATTTTTTCAAAAGAGACACCTGTCATGTCCATGATGCATGTTTAAACACTTGATTAACTACTGGTTGTTCAGATCGGTTATGTACACACTATGCAGAGTTTCTGAAAATTCATTTGTCACTACCTGCATTTTGCGGGAGTCAATTCGGTTGTAGAATGCGGTCCCGTAAATTACTAAAGTGTGTGTGTACAGAACAGGAATAAACATTAAAAAGTGAAAAACAAATTAATATGCAGTGTGTACAAGACCATTGTGTGTTAGCAGTGTGTGAACACAATTCACCCTACCATAAAAAATCCACCTGCTCCTTGTTTTTCAATCCTAATTAAACCAAAGCAGTCTCATTAGACATGCCGTTTTGATTCTCTTATCAATGTGAGATCACATTGATAAAGCCCCACCCACATACAGTTCTGCATTACCATAGTTTCCACCCTCAGCAATTTCACTCTGTTCACTACATACTATCTGTAGCTCATTTGCATTTAAAGGTACAGACATTAAAACACCCAAATGGGGTGTTTTGCTCCCACCCAAATGGGGGCATTTTGGACATGCTAAAATAAATGATCTGTGGGGTATTTTGAGCTGAAACTTCACAGACACATTCTAGGCACACCGGATATATATATATATATATCACACGCACATGAGTATATATATATATATATTACATCTTGTAAAAAGGCGCCCTTATAAAAATAGGTGCCCTTTACGTAGTGAACAAATCTGCAAGAACAATTCAGCTTCAGCAAGAGTCAGCATTTATTAAAGATATTCCAGACGTCGTGCACTCATCTTAGATCTGCTCCCATACACAAACCCAAAGATGAAGCACCTCATGCCAGGAGTGATTGTAAATCCAGCTCACAGCAAAGCAGCATGCTAATTGGATGAAGTAAATCTGCTGTTACATAACCAGACCCTTCTACACAAAATGTCACTGCGTTGTTAGTTAATAATAGGTGTTTTTCACTGTCACCTGCTGTGGGATGTCCTAACATAATAGCTGCACACAAAAAAAAAATCATTCTATTTCTATTTCGGTTTCCTTACGACTACCTACTAATTAAAATTATGGAGATAAAATGGTTATATATAAATTAGAGCAATGCATAACAAAGAACATGAAGAGTTATCAATGCATGAAGCAAACGGACACTGATACAGACATCAATGATTCATTTTTTGTTACATTCCTGCATGTGAGCAGAGACAAATTACTAGTACATCAAACTGTGATCTCCACTGCCTTTTTCTGAGGTAATTGCTGCTCATTTGCATAAAGTTCAACTTTTCTCAGCCATGTAGAGTCACTGGACATTCCCACATCGTGCTGACAACATGTGCTGTCTTTTAATTGTCACGGCTGTGTTAACGGGTTAAACATCAGACCAAAAAAACACCAGGTGCATAGAAATTCCACAGCATCCTGCATTAACACTCACACGCACATGAGTCACAATTGTCCCCATGGGGTACGCTACTTGTCAACCATGACAGAGTTATATGTGGACCCCCACGTGTGTGTATACTGATGACCCAGATAGCTGATGTCTGACACGATGACTGTCTCTCCACTGATTTCTGGCAGCCTGACACCGGGTTGCCATGGAGTTCCAGGACATGATCAAAAATATCCCTCCACCCTTGAAATTACTTTGAAGTTAATTATACACACAATCACCTACCCCAACGCTACAGCGGTTAAACATTCCTAAACCCAGTCTTATTTGTGTTTAACGTCATCACTGATGTCACAGAGGCTCTGGAGGTAAACACAATTTACCGTTGTATGCATTAAAAGAGTAAACAAAAATAAACAAACAGAGGGAATGGGTTCAGAACTAATCATGCCTAGGCAAGATAATGTAAGCAGACAGTATGACAAAGTAAATGAATACTGGCCAAGAGAGACATGCACACTCATTTCACGCTCAGGTGTCTACAGACTTATTTATTCCTATGCTCTGTCTAAGCAGTAACTGATCTCACAGACTAACAGAAACAGAGCACCAAAGATGAAAGTTAATAATTCAGTCTGATTGATGTCCTCTTCTCATATCTCTGGTCATTTTTATTGCATCAATTAATAAGCTTAACACACTCACACACACAAAGATACACAGCAGGAGCTGTCTTATCAGAGCGAACGCATACAGAGCTGAGATAAAGAGAATAGAGGTGATGAAAATGTTGTCATGCAGGAAAGCCTTTAGTCAACTATTGCAAAGCTGAACAGTTGAACTAATCAAATATATCATCCAGGACATCACTGATGACCTGAAGACATCACAAGAATGATTCGTCATATTTTGTCATCGCTTGCCAAATGTATGTCTAATTGTCTCATATTATAGTTTGAAAGCCATTTAGTAAGTTTGTAGCATGGGGTGATTTTCATTTCCTATTCTAACACTGACTCACCACCCGTCTTGCTTTCTTTCTCAGTCAGCTATCAGTCCATTAGGTACTGTTTGCTCTTTTAAAGTGTTTGATGGAAAGAAAGAGTACACATGAAAAATAGCAGTATGTAAAAAAGAGTCACACCTCTGATATCTGCAGGGTTTAAGAAAACGTGTGCTCAGAGTGTCACACATAAGGAGCTAATAATTTATCACTACGACTACTGGGGCGATTTCCCGACAACTAAATATTCTCCAGTAACATTTTCCTGGTTGCATTCACAATGCCATTCGGGCCTCTGTGCTGATGTACTTAGTGGTGTACCATTCGTACTGATGGATGCCCAATCTAAATCAGCGAAAATGGCAGCAGAATTCACCCAGTGATACAGAACATCCAGACAACAATCTGGACAAAAAATAAGCTTTTGTCCCTATAATACACATTTTATTGCCACTTCGCATGTAAATGGTCACTGCAGAAAGACAGTATATGTAGTACTGGATTGGAGGCTAAAATGTGCGTGAGGAGGTCTCCAAACAAATCAACAACAAGGTGTTAAAAACTAAACTTATCAGATGTTTGTGAAATGTAAATAAACTGTACATGGGTCGATTTCATGCCTTTGCCATAGTAAAAGCATGAAATACCACCACATAAATACAGATGAATACAGATCAATATTTCTTCTATAACGTTTGGACTAAATGCGCACATGGATAATAGTGTAAATGCCTGGCATGGACAAACAACACAAGCCTGTCTGGATTTATGATTGATAATACAGGTACAGCGGGGAAAATAAGTATTTGACACATCAGCATTTTGATCAGTAAGGGGATTTCTAAGTGGACTATTGATACAAATTTTCCACCAGATGTAGCCATCAAGCCAAATGTTGAATTCATTCAAAGAAATCAGAACATTTAAGTATACAAGTTGAGTCATAATAAATAAAGTGAATAAGTATTAAACACACTTTATTTAATAGCTTGTAGAAAAGCTTTTGTTGGTGATTACAGCTTCTAGACGCCTCTCGTATGGATAGTCCAGTCGTCTGCATTGCTCAGGAGTGAATCTGGCCCATTCTTCCACAAAAAAATTTAAATTTTTAAGGTTCCTTGGGCCTCTTTTATGAACTTTGATCTTCAGTTCTCTCACTGGGCCATTCAAGCAACTTGATTTTCTTTATTTGAAACCACTTCATTGTTTCCTTGGCCTTGTGTTTGGGATCATTGTCTTGCTGAAATGTCCACCCTCTTTTTATTTTCAGCTTTTTGGTAGATGGCAGCAGATGTTTATCCAGAATGCCCCGGTACATTTCTCCATTCATCATACCTTCAATTATATGAAGTCTGCCAGTACCCCTTGCTGAAAAACAGCCCCAAACCATGATGCTTCCACCCCAAAACTTTTTTTGCTTTCATCTGCTTTTCATTTTTTACTTTTTTGCTTTCATTCACCATACTATAGTCTCCCAATAATCCACAGGCTTCTCCAAATGCTCTTTCAAACTTTAACCGAACCTCAACATGTTTTTTGATCAGCAATGGAGTCTTGCGTGATGAGCGTGCATGGATGCCATGGCGGTTCAGTGCATTGCTTATAGTTTTCTTTGAAACAACTGATGCAAGGTCTTCCTGAAGTTCTGCCTGGCTGGTTCTTGGCTCTTGGAGAACTCTTTTGATTATTCTTTGGACTCCTTGGACAGGGATCTTACGTGGAGCACCTGATCGTGGCCGGTTTATGGTGAAGTGATGCTCTTTCCATTTCCAGATAATGGCCCCCACAGTGCTCACAAGAACATTCAGCATTCTGGAAATGCGCCTATAACCATTTCCATCAAAATGCTTTTCAACGATAAGATTATGAAGATCTTGAGAGAGTTCTTTGCTTTTACCCATCATGAGCCTTTATAGGCCATCAATTAGGTACTGATAGGGGGCAGGGTTTCTTTCTCAATACTGACAGATTTTAGGTGATCTCATGGCTTTCTATGCCATTTTGCATCTTGTTCTCTTCATGTATCCAATACTTATTCCCTGTGACTTTTTACTTTATTTATTATGACTTAACTTGTATACTTAAATGTTCTGATTTCTTTGTATGAATTCCATATTTGGCTTGATGGCTACATCTGGTGGAAATTGTGTGTCAATAACTCACTTAGAAATCCCCTTACTGATAAAAATGCTGATGTGTCAAATACTTATTTTCCCCGTTGTATGTGCTGTTAGAAATGTGATTAAACTCAGTACGTTGATAGAGCAATAACTTAGTGCTCAGATATCAGATACGTTGTGTGCCATGACCGAAGCTGTCTTGTTGTGTATTAGACGTATACGTTATGCGATTTAAAGAGCAAAAAGGAGGGCTAAGAGATGAAATATTATACGACAACGTTGTGATATATATAGGCTTATCGAGGCTGAGAAAAGAACACATTTACGTATGTCCTTGTACATTTATGTTTTTAACATGTTCATGAAGTATAAATTATATTTACAAGACTGTGGCTGCTGTTGTTTTATATAAAAATACTAAAATCGTCCCCAGTTCTGGAGGTACAAACACAAAAATTGCGTAGTCCCACAAATACTTTGGGTACCATGAAAAGATGCCTGCAGTGTGAAAAGCCCTATACTGTACACATCCTTACCTAGTTAGCAACTGAGGACAGGCCTTAAACGTCCAGTGTTTTATATACTGAATCATTACTAAACCTGAACTACAAAATTGTACCCGTAAATTGTAAAAAGTTTAAATAAGAAACAAACATTGTTTTCATTATTGACAACTTAAACACCTACAGGCCAACTTCTGAGGACAGCTTCGACCCCAAGGTATATATTTAACTACACACCTAATCACAAAAGTCTAAGTCCTTTCAGAATCAGTGTCAAAACTTAAAAGTCATAAAATAGTGTTGTGAAATCATTTGAATATCTATATGAATGACAAAAGCACTGTTGTCTACCTTACAATCATAGACCTATAAATTAAAACACACACCTCATGGCTAATTACATTTATGATGTTTCTGACATAACTTGCTGATATTGCAAATTAAGTATAGAGCGCAAGTTTAGGATGGAAACTTTGAATGGAAACATGACCACAGAGCTGTGTAAACTATACACGCATACACACTCTCCGTAAGTTCTCGCTGTCTTTTTTTAGAGCCACCCACACACAAACACACACACGTGCACATATTAATAAAGCTTACACCGCGCTCATTGTTTAACTCACCTCCTTCCAAACAGCCGTAAACCAGTAAAAGTCCTGCTGCTATGCCGGCGACCCACCTGGACTCTTTCCCCCTCAGGCAGGGGGGTGGAAGGTAGGTCGGAGTTGGAAGAAGAAGCAGACGTGGAGGCCAGAGAGGTTGTAACCTCTTCTTTTTCCCGCAAACCTGCTCCAAGCTCGTGCTCCATCAGGAGCCGCGGCCGTCAACCAAACAACGGTAACCAATCACAAACTCACGTAGTCAGAGTCCTCATGGTGACAAAAATAACAACACACTAAGAGAAGGGTCACACCATCCTGCCCTCAAGAGTGAGGATAATGCGAACAACAATCAGACCTCTAGATCCTCACAGACTTCCAAGTGTGATCCATTTCCCAGTCCGCCTTCAAGACACTTAATCCTATAACCGAACCCCCACATTCCTTCCCCCTTCTCCTTCCTTCCCTTCTCTCAGGAAGTTTAGCGTTCCTACAGTCCTGGTCAATGCAGAGTGCTAGAGTCATAAACCAAAGAGCATTTATTCTTCTAGGTCTCTCTTCATATCTTTATCTTTCTCTCTCTCTCTATCTCCCTCTCTACCTCATAGTCTCCGCCCCTTTCTTGATCTAGTGTGTGCTTCTGTTCAAATATGCGTCTTGTGTTTTCCTCTCGCTCTGGCTGTTGCTTGCACTTACACACATGCCAATGCATGCGCATATACATACACTCTAGCTGCCGGCTGTACTCACAGACCAGGAAGTGTCAAACTCCGAAGGGACTTCTCTGAAGGACCCCAAATGTAGCTGCCCCTCCAGATGCCTGACTGGTTCTAAGCATAATCATTTACAGTATACAGTATGTATCTTATTGTTTCTCTATCTAACAGAAGAACAAAAGGGAGAATGAAAGGGGTTAAGCTAACAGACAAATCAGGATGGCTGAAATGGTTTTTCAGTGATTTGTTTTTTTTTTTAATGTAGAACTGACTTCTGATAACAACTTTATGACTGTCACAGAGGTCAGGAATGAGGTCACAGAAACATATTTGTAACACAAACAAAAGTATACACACACACACACATCAGCCATGGAAATGCAACCAATCTATATATAGCAGCAAACTGTATGTTTGTGTGCATGTGTGAGCACATTCATATCAGGAAAGGAGGTAGGAGGAAGAGATTATACACCAAATGGATGAATGCAGATTGTCACTGATAAAATAAAGAAAGCAATTGTGTAAGCGGAAAAAGTTGTGCATGTGGGGAAAAAGTTTGAAGTTTCAGTTGCTATTGATTAATACCCAATTCGTGTGTGTGTTTAAGTACAAATGAATAATCTGCATAAGTAACAATGTCTAAATAAGTATGCATTAGATGTACTTCTGACTGCAATTCTAGCCCTGAGTATGTGACGATAACAGCTTTGCACTCCAGTTTTATACACATTCTGTCTGGTAAGTTTTGTAAAAGAATATATTTGTAATCATTTCATATCACTTTGTAAAGATCTTTATTCACTTTGACATTAAATCTTAAAAACTTTTGTTGGTCATTGGAAAAAGAAAAAAAGGAATTCCTCTGTTATTTAATCCTGCACACCAAGACACACCATTAAAGAGATAGTTTACCCAAAAATCATAATTTTCTCACTCTCATGTTGTTACAAACCTGAATAAATTTCTTTGTTCTGATAAACACAAAGGAAGATATTTTGAGGAATGTTTGTACTGTAACCAAACCAATTATGAGCCCCGTATACTTCCATGAACAAACATTCCTTTAAATATCTTCCTTTGTGTTCATCAGAACAAAGAAATTTAAAAAGGTTTGTAACAACATGAGAGTGAGAAAATGATGACTTTGAATTTTCATTTTTGGGTAAACCATCCCTTTAAAAAGTCAAGGAGGTTAATACTTTTTATAGGCACTGTACACTGTCATGTTTCCCCCCGACATATACGCACTGAAAGCGGACAAAACCACAATAACCAGAAAGGAAGTATTGTCATAAGGTCATAGCACAGACTGAAAGGAAGAGTCTCTCTCTTTATGTGTGTGTGCTTGTACAGTAAAAATGTAAACATAATAAGAAAGACAACATAATAATTCCGCTTTCATACCTCCTATTCACACTCACTACAGACTTCCTGTGAAGGAAGGAACTGATGTCACTAACATGGGAGTGATACACAATTACGGTTGGACCACAAACCAGACACTGTTTCCTGCAATTCTTCTTTCAAAAATGGGTGTATGTGTATTTGCATATAGCCTACACAGATTTAGCTATTTTTGAGGGTAAATTTTTGTATGAGTTACTGTAAGTGCAGTGATTTGTGATAGTAGGCTATATACGCAACAACTCTGAAACTGCTTTGTCTTAATACATCCATCTCTTCATCACATTATCTGAACATGACAAATTTATTTAACCTGGATTATGCCTGCATACAACCATAAACAGAAGGGAGGAAATTCAACATCATATCAGCTATTATAGGAGCTATTTTCAGTATGTCAACTCGGTAGAAACTGACAATCTTTACCATATTTTAAGCATTAAAAATCAATTTAGATAAATAAATCCATAAAGATAAATCAAATCTAAATGATGTCTTAACACAAATTAATTTTGTGCTTCTCTAGACTGTACCTCCACCTTGTGGTTAGATTAAGCATCTGCACATCTAACTTTACAAAAGGGTATTACAAAAGTGATGTATATTCCACTGTCTGATCTAGTTATCTGATCTAGTAGGCATAAATTCAATTTCCTGTAATTCAATTGGTAAAGCAATGGTAGGGTATCGAACCGCAGTGCAAATGTTATGGTTTCCCCGAGTAAATTAATTGCATTGTAAGAGCATCAGCCAAATACATTAGTGTAAATGTAAAATGTAAGTTGGAATGGTGAAGACAAAATGGTTACAGATATAAATTGTTAAAACAAATACAGAAAATTGTGTCATTATTTACTCGCATGTTATTATAAACCTGTATGAGTTTCATTATTCTGGAACAATGTGAGGGTGAGTAAATAATGACAGAATTTTTATTTTGGGGTGAACCATCCCTTTAAGAGATCTGCTCAAGGGCACAGTGGGTTATATGCTATTGGGATTGAATCTGCAATATCTGCTTTACCAATCTATCTAGGCAACCATTGTGCCTCCACCATTCAAACTAACATTTACACAAATGCATTTGGCTGAACAGAAGATTACAAGTTGTGCCATGTTACTTTAAATAAATTCCAAATATCAGAGCTAATTCCAACACCAAAGAAAAAATAAATACATCCAACAAAATCACCATCACATTGTGAAATCCGCTTATTCACGTACGAGACATCAGGTGTTTCTGAAATAAGAGTTGGTGGTCACTAGGGTAGGGTTGTAACGTTATGATGGTTTACTGTGATATTAACGTGCACGATTATCATACCGTGAACATTTGCTTATCCACGGTTTTGGGGAAAAAATTAAAGCCTCACCTGCGCTGCTGGCATATGCAACTTCATTCTACATGACTGTTTAGACTCCACTTACACATGTACATCTGAGAAAATATGTCAGAACCTGAGGCTACAAATTCTTGTCTCTATCCTCCGCCGAAAAAAGTAAAAAACTGCAGTTTATGAATACTTTGATTATCATTATCAAAAAATGGCCCTCGTAGACTCATATTAATACCAAAAATTTTTTTTTCAAGTTTGATATAATAAACCATATTTTCAACCCCAAAACCTGTTTTAATTTATTTTAGGGTCATTGTAGCTGAGGATTATTATAATGATGATTGCTTAATAGCGTATAATCGGTTTTAGGCATGGGCCGATTATCGGTTTCAAAGGTTTTAAAGAGTCAAGGTTTCAAAACCACTAAAATGTTCTGTGACAGGGCTCCAGACTAACTTTTTTAGGAGCACAGTGGCCCCCAATTGAAAATTTTAGGGGCGCAACCAGAAAATTTAGAGGCACACACCGCAAATCAACATGCTAACCAAATATTCACATTTCTACTCATTTCCACTGTATTACTAATAAATACTTTCATGATAGATGCAGAAAGTATAATGTTGTGTTTCAAATTCAGTGTCACATCCCAAAAAAAGGTCAAATTTACTGGTCGCACATGTGCGACGATGTTAAATTCAGTGGCACACTCTCAGATTTTGGAAGCAAAATGGCACCATTTGGTGGCAGTCTGGAGCCCTGTGTGAAACCGTTTTCAAGGTATGAGCTGTGTTTACACAAAATTCATTAAATCATAAAGTCATGTAATTTACATTTAATATATATTACAAAAATATATTTTTTTAAAGAAAATTTAAATTTTTTACCCAGCATACATATTGTATGTTGCTTAAAAATGAAATGTAAAGATGTGGCTTGTATATGTAGGCGTCTAAAAAAATAACACATTTTAGTGGTGCAATGCCAAAACCGCAATACTGTGAAACCGTGGTATTTTTGCTTATGGTTATCATACCGGCCCATGCCTAGACCGTTTCAGCAGTAACAACATTAAAAAATGCTTTTGTGGAGCAAACGTAAACTTTGGTAAACTTTTGCAGAGAATCAATAACAACAGAGTCCTTTAGATTAGTTTATTTCTGATAACAGGCAAAAAACAAACAAACAAGTAGATTACCTTAACTACACTTTATCAAAACTACACTAAGCTAACGTTACGGTTAATGGTGTAAAATGGGAACTATATAATGCATACAATCTTAAGTACAGATCGGCTGCCAAACCATCCTTCACATAGCGATGATCCATTACCGCGTCCCCCCTCAAGGAAATCAAAACAATTTTGTTATTTTCAATATTTGTTCCAGAGTTCAATTTAGCCACTAGCCAGACCATTAAACAGAGACCAGAAGTTAAGTTCCATTCAGAAGCGCATCCGTCTATATACC
Organism: Misgurnus anguillicaudatus; assembly: GCF_027580225.2. Taxonomy (NCBI): domain Eukaryota; kingdom Metazoa; phylum Chordata; class Actinopteri; order Cypriniformes; family Cobitidae; genus Misgurnus; species Misgurnus anguillicaudatus. The sequence goes on along the minus strand of NC_073357.2, from coordinate 38,482,816 downwards.
GTGAAACCGTGATATTTTAAAGACGATAATCATACGTGAAAATCTCATACTGTTACAACCCTAGTGGTCCCCAATGGTATACATATTTTAGATAATGTATGTCTAGCCTAAATATATACCCCAAACAACAAGCCACTCAAAGCGAGATTCTACAAACCTACAAATAGAAGCATGGCACACTGAGTAGGCTGATATTTTGTGTAATTCTGCTTGAGCTGACAGCACAGCAGACACGCATAGATACACAAACCCAGGATTAGTAATAAGCTAAACATGCTTGATTGGGTAAGTTTGTGAAATACAACACTTACTCATGCCATCAGCCACAAACAGCGTGACTGAACAGTTAAGCACAGTCATGCTTGCTACCATGTTATAGGGACAGTTCTTCATTAAATTTACACATGTTGTATTTACACATGTAAGTATGTCGTTTTAAATCCATATGACTGATTTTTATAAAACAGAAAATACATTTTTTGGACTTTATTCATACTATGGATATGACTAACGATTGCAGTTGTCCTTAATATTCAACCTAAAATTACTAAAAAGGCATGCATGTTTGGACCAACACGCGGGTCTTCAAGTAATTAGAAATTTTTATTACCAGTTACATGACTAACTCGCAAACCAATACTCTTCCTTAAAATATTACAGTACATACAGTATGTAACTCCTACTGCTAGTTATTGTCCTTTACTACAGGTCCGAATGCTGTCGTCATGTTCGTGTGATCAAAGATCAGAGCATTATTCTCCAAACTAAATGAGCATGGGCGACCAAACACTGAGCACATGGATGTATAAGCCGGCTTAGACGCACATTTACATACTGAAGATACTTGTTCAGTCTTACCTGATGTCAGGATGAGGAGGAGGAGTGGGAGGTAGGACCCATTTCCCTCTATGAGGCCACATCTCTCCCTGTTTCTCTCTCTCTTGGGCTTGCACACCAGATTTATTCTTCAAATAGATGCATGTCTAGTTTCATACACACGCTCATACAAACAGCTAGAGAGCCATTGACCCTTACTGCCTAAGCCTTTCTGAGCTAAATCTTTCTTCCCCAACACCCCCAACTTCCTGTTATGACACTTCCTTATGTGTGTATATGTTGTGTTTGTGTTGTGTGTGAGATGCAGTATATGGGTTGGGGTAAAAAAAGGTCTGATAACTGAAACCAACTACAAACAGAGATACAGGGTGAGCAGGCAAGACTGAAAATACAGTCTTATTTTTGAGGATACAGTACTATTTTTAGCACTCGTAGAGGAGACCAACCCTCCGTGATTCTGACAGAGGAAAGCAACGAATGGTGAACCTTTCTGTAAAAGAGAACATGGGCATTAACGGTTGTTAAATTAATAAAATTAAAAGCACACAATGTACTGTTAAACTTCCTTTGTCTAACCACACACACATTTGCACACACACAAACACCCACATCAGCACAGCTTAAGATAAAATTTAAGCTGTTTATAAACTATAGTCTCTACTGTGTCTTTCTCGTTCCATTAGGGAAGGGCATTATGGTCATTTTGTCCACTAGAGTACCCTGTGGTTCATTCAGATGCACTCTTTCTACAACATTTACAGCATTTACCTTCAAGGAAAGGCTTTTGTGAGCAATCTCTAATGTTCTCTATGAGACCACCATGTAGCTTGAAAGACCATCAAAAATGACACCATATCGCATAACAAAGTAAACAACTAAAATTTTGCAGCATATAGTCATTATTGGATTCTGAGCAGTGTCAAATCTTTAAAGGAAACAATGTGCCTCCCTAAGCAAGCCTTACAATCCCTTTCTAGTTTTTAGATACTTGTGTCCATTCTTATTTATTAACCTCACATTCTCTCTCTACATGCATGTTATATATCAGGGGTCTTCAACTACTCTTCTTCGAGGGCCAGATCTTAAAATGGTAAATATGATGGGGGCCAAACCTTTACCCCTTTCTCTTATCCAGTATTTTGCCTTTTAATTTCTGAAAACTCATATTTTCTTTTTTAATGTTTTAAAAACAATTGCAGTTTAACATTGCAAGAGCCAAATGTTAAGAGTTCAACTATGAACAATGCACAAAAAAAGTGCAAATGTAAATAATCAACACATGTAGAGCTTTTAAACTTCTTTTGTTTATAACGGTTTAACTTTCATAAATTATTACATTTCAAGTGTTCACAACATATATCTTCTGCTAATGACTAAAATTACACTTCATGGTCTCTTTTTTTAGTATTTTAAAGATCTAAAGGCCAAACCGCCTTTCCATTGTACACTTCATCTGGACACGACGGTCAGAGTACACCCCCTAGTGGCAGTCGTAATGAAATTTCAGTTTCAAAGAAAAGCTCATTCCAGTGCAAGAGCCTTTAATCTATGAATGTTTTTATAATGAATAATTTACTTATTAGTAATCAATAGTTGTTAAAGGATTCAAGTGTTACTGATAAAGTTAAACAAAAAAGGATTCCGGTCATTGTGTCACATGCAGTGTAGTCGCAAGGTTTTTTATGCCTCTGAAGCTCAAATTGGATCCGACAATTATGCACCCGCAGATGGTTGGCATCCCACGCAGCCCCTTTCCGACTCTCTTTCCGTCATTTGTCATATACAGTGGAAAGGTAAAAGTAACCACACTGATTTTAAATCAGACAAAGATGACTGGCAGGCCGGATAAAGATGATTGGAGGGCTGCATTTGGACTGCGAGCCGCCAGTTGACTAGCCGTGTTGTAGATTTAAGTGCTTGCTTTAGGAGATGCTCCGATCGATCGGCCGCAGATCGGAATCGGTCGATCATCGCATTAAAGGAATAGTCTACTCATTTTCAATATTAAAATATGTTATTACCTTAACTAAGAATTGTTGATACATCCCTCTATCCTCTGTGTGCGTGCACGTAAGCGCTGGAGCGCGCTGCGACGCTTCGATAGCATTTAGCGTAGCCGCATTCATTCAATGGTACCATTTAGAGATAAAGTTAGAAGTGACCAAACACATCAACGTTTTTCCTATTTAAGACGAGTAGTTATACGAGCAAGTTTGGTGGTACAAAATAAAACGTAGCGCTTTTCTAAGCGGATTTAAAAGAGGAACTATATTTTATGGCGTAATAGCACTTTTGGGAGTACTTCGACTCGGCGCAGTAACACCCTCCCTCTCCCATTATGAGAGGGAGAAGGGGAGCGGACTTTTCAGGCGAGTCGAAGTACTCCCAAAAGTGCTATTACGCCATAAAATATAGTTCCTCTTTTAAATCCGCTTAGAAAAGCGCTACGTTTAATTTTGTACGACCAAACTTGCTCGTATAACTACTCGTCTTAAATAGGAAAAACGTTGATGTGTTTGGTCACTTCTAACTTTATCTCTAAATGGTACCATTGAATGAATGGGGCTAAGCTTAATGCTATCGAAGCGTCGCAGCGCGCTCCAGCGCATACGTGCACGCACAGTCGCACACAGATGATAGAGGGATGTATCAACAATTCTTAGTTAAGGTAATAACATATTTTAATATTGAAAATGAGTAGACTATTCCTTTAATAGACTTGCAACATATTTATTATTAATGACAAACGTGCTCATTCTGAATCTAAATAAACTGAAATATACATAATGTAAAACAGGCAATTATACATACCCATGTGTACATGCAAACACAAAACCCCTTAAAACTGTATTTATCTAGGCATAGATGAATAATATGAGTTCTGTACATGGTAATAAGGGTGTTTGTTTCTTATGTAAACCTTGTGCAGGCAAAAGAGAGGAAAACAGGTAAATCTCAACGTAACACTGTCAAGTTACAGTCAAGATGTACGCCCCTAACATTAAATTACACTTAAACATTTATTACATTGTTGTTACAATGCTTAAACAAAGTTGTGACTGCAGAGTTAGCAATATATGCTAGTAAATGCATAGCTGCCAACTCTCACGCATTCACCGTGAGACTCACGGAATTGACCCCATTCTCACGCTCTCACGCCACACATCCATTTTCTCACGCGGGCTCGTGCCCACCATTGAGTTTAATAAAAGTCATGAAACAATAATATACCTAACTGTAAATACTGTAAAACGCCTATCTCTATCTGGCGTGCCTCAATCCAGCATAAAGCGCTCGTCAAAGTCAAAATGATGCGATGGCCTAAATGCTGAAGTTCTACTATTGAAGTTACAGTTACGTTTTGCTAGGCCATACTAAAAAAACTTGCCACTCAGAATCGATTAATCCTCAAATTCTGTATCTTCGTCTGATACAGGCTAAAACACAATGTCTGTTTACACACACAGAGAGCTACTGAAGGAGCTGCTCTGTAAAACAGACAATATTCGCAAAGGCAAAAATTATTCTTCATCATGACCCTTTCAAATAAGGTAATAATAGGCCATTTAATTCTAAGGGGAAATCCTAAGGTTGTAAACGGACATGAAAAACCTTTCTGGATCATTTTTGCACTTAAAATGACCACATACCTTCTATGTAGGAATGAGAGAGCAATTTATCACATTATTTCAATGCATTATTTGGCACATTCAAATAATTAAACACCAAAAAACCATGTGAAGGTACGGTCTGAAACAGAAAGACTGAAAATGTACATACATTCCACAATCAATATCAAGGTGTAATGTGTTTTCGACGGCATCTAGCGATAAGATTGCAACCAACCTCAATTTCGCAATGCAATGAGAAGCTAGGGTAGCTGCCACAGGACAAACATGTCTTCATCTGAGACAAAGTAAGGACGAAACACACTCCTGTTTATAAAGGCAGGACAAGAAGCTATAGAAAAGCTGCAATATCCCCTCTCTCCACTAGAGGGAGAACGTACTCTTGCAAATAATCCCTTGAAAGGATTCAAATATGATAAGATTGTCTTATTATGACAAACATTGGTCTGTGATATTGCTTCTGTGAGGAGTCCTAGTCTTCTGCCAAATATCAATCAACAACATACATTAACTACTTATAGTAAGAATAATGTACATTTGAAATGCAGACGCCATTTTTCTCAGACTAGTGTGTCTCCAAATGAGCTCTGGTCCACCTGTTAATAATTCTAGATGCTCTCCTATAAAAATGCTAATTGATACCCTTCAAATTATCCCCTAAATAACCTTGTCAAATAACATGTCACTCTGTCAACACTGCAGGGGAAAATCACTCATCACCTTTGTATTTTTGCACCATGCAGACAAACACCTGTGACCCATATTTTTAGCCTTGTTAACCTCTGGGTGTCAAAGATAAAATCAGTGTTTAAAGTAGGAAATTCACTTAGATAGAAAAACACCACAAGTCGCATCAATAAATATAAGACACTGACCAGAAGAGCACTTTAATTTACTGTATGTGTATGTCTCATCCATCCAGTGATGTTGAGTAGGTGTGATTAGGAAAACTGCACTTAGTTCTTATCATCTTGCTGCCATTTCAGTGTGTGTGTGTGTGTGTGTGTGTGTGTGTGTGTGTGTGTGTGTGTGTGTGTGTGTTTGCATGTTCATGTATTAGACATTGTAAGAAATCAAGGCCAAAGATACAATGGTATCGGTCACTGTAGTGACCGCTTATCAGCTACAGGCATCGATTAACTGGAGAATTGTAAACCCTTCTTTTGATTGGCTCTCACTGACTTGTTTTCAGTATCTTGACAATGTGATACGGTGACCTAAAGTGCCTGACACAAAACATTTGTGGACCCTGAACCACAAAACCAGTCAAAAGTAGCACAGATATATTTGAAGAGTTTCGTTGCAAAACGAGATAAATCCATTTTTTTAACATTTTTGTCAAAACATGTTTATTATTATGTCATCATGTCATTATTTTGTTTTATGGTGCTACTTAGCTGTATTCTTAAGTTATGAAGGTTTAAATCAAAACAAACCAACTGCAGTTGCATGGAAATTAATTGCAATGCACAACCAAAAAACGAGATTTCTGAACAATTAAAAAAACGTTGGTTATCTCGTTTTGCAACGAAACTCTTCATTTGTAGCAATAGCCAACAATACATTGTATGGGTCAAAATTAACTTTTTATGCCAAAATCATTAGGGTATTAAGCAAAGATTATGTACCATGAGGATATTTTGTAAATTTCTTACTGTTAATATATCAAAAATTTCTTTATCATAAGTATTGTGTTGCTAAAGACAATTTTTTCAATATTTAGATATTTTTGTACACTCAAATTCCATATTTTTACATAGTTGTATCCAGTGTTGGGTGTAACTAGTTACTAAGTAATTAGTTACTGTAATTTAATTACTTTTCCCTTGAAAAGTAAAGTAAGGGATTACTCTTATTTTTATTGTAATCTTATTACAGTTACTTCTGATGTAACTTAATACTGTGTATGGACTGTAAAACAATTATGTATACTAAAATACAATAGTGGATTTAACATGGTTTTAGTTTACAATTCTCACTATTAACTGGTTGATTCATATTAATGAGATGTTGGCTGTTTATTATTTAATAGCACATATTAATGCCTGATTCTGCAAAACCTTATTCTACATCCTTAACCCTCCCCATTTCTACCAATACTTAAAATTAACAACTACTTTAGCATTAATAAGCAGTAGTTGGAGTATATTGAGGCAAAAGTAGTAGATAGTTAGTTAATAGAGAAAATTTGACCCTAAAGTGGGACCAGAATAATTGATATACTTTCATTTATTATTTCTTCGAGCCATTTCATGCCTATCCTTGTATCATGTACTAATAGGATTTTGAAAGTAATTAGTAATAAGTAATTAAATACTTTTTGAAGAGAGTAATTTGTAAAGTAATCTAATTACATGATTGAAGATGTAATTAGTAACTAGTAATTAATTACTTTTTTGAGTAGCTTACCCAACACTGGTTGTATCTCAGCAAAAAGTTATCCTATGCCTTAACAGACAATACATCAATGGAAAGCTTATAAAGGAAAGAAATTATTAAATAATTCAAACTTATAACTGGTTTTGTGGTCACATTTGTGCGTTTGTCTGATAAAATATCAGTGTGTGAGAAATCAAATGTAATAAGAAAACGCTAGACCCTAAAATGCAATTTAAATAAAATGATATGCTAATGAAATTCACCAGCAAGCTATGGCCATATACATGGAGTATGTGAGATACGTGTGTTTCCTACACCTTAACAGTGCAAACACCGAGCACACATAGTTCACATCCTCTCAGATATCGCTCACACAGATGCAGGCATATGGTAGACCAGAGCAGCGTTTGTAATCTGTGTTGAAGAGAAAAGCCTTGAATAATTAACTGTCCTTTACTCAGTCACAACCTCTCCTGTGTCAGTCAATAGTGATGTTCTGTCAGTAGCAAACCTTTGTGAGTTTAGTACAAATAAAGGGACAGAAAATAAGATATTTTGATAAATGATGGTAAGCACACAATTGACACTACCCACTGACTTCCAGAGTATTTGTTTTTCCTACTCTGAAAGTCAGTGGGTACCATCAGCTGTGTGCTTACCATCATTTTTCAAAGACACTCTTTTGTGTTTAACAGAATAAAGAAACTCATACAGGTTTAAAATAACATGAGGGTAAGTAAATGATGACAGAGTATTCATTTTCGGGACTATTCCTTTAAAATGTTCATTATATTGAAAATGATAGTAAATAATACACAACTCGTTTTGCATTTAATGTAATTTGCCAACAAGTTTTAGTAAATATTAAGCTGAAGGGTAGAGATAGGGTATAGTTTCATAATCTTAGTATGAAACCACTGTGTCTATAAGTCGTCATCACTAGCTTCAAATGTGAATGTTTGTATGTGTGAAAGTGAGAGATGGAGAAAGAAGGGGAAAAAAAATAGAGAGTCTTTGTTCTAGTTCTTCTTAAACCGTCACCTCCCCCTCTTTGCCTCCTGCTGTATGATTGGTTTAGGATGACGTTTTCTGACATCTAATCAGCTCCCCGTCTTCTTCTCGCTCTCTCTGCCTTGAAAGCTTATCACTGATCCCTTAAGAACACTTACAGATACTGCCTTTAAAAATCTAATGAACTGGACTCATGAAACATCACATCCTAACTTGAGTGCTTTGCCACAAATGGTGCTGTGGGATTTAGATGTGAATATGATCATTTTTTATATTGCATGACCACTGTCACTCTTAGCTTGTCATGTCAAAAATAAGAGAAGCAAACTCTCGCTATACAGTGCAAAAGAAAGAAGGTGTTTTTATGAAGACTGTGGGAGGAGAGCTGCTGATAAACCAAAACCCGCAGGGCACACTGACTTCCCAATACAGATCAATCTACAGCTATTACACACACCCTTTACTACAGCTGGGACTCTCTTGCTCACTTTTACCTCTGAACGTTTCATAAATTAGGACTTTATAGAGTTTCAAATTCATAGTACATACAGTGTGATTTATTATTCCAAAAAAGGAAAATAGCTATAACTTCACTGTAATATTTCAAGATACAGTACTGTTGTCATGTGGCAATTATTGACCTAACTGCATGAAACATATTGTGTGATATTAACTCATTCCCTCCAGCCATTTTTTTAAAAAGTTGCCTGCCAGCATTTTTTCTGATTTTCACAAAACAGTCCTTCCAGACTGCAGACTTCCAAAACGCAGAGTTTTTTTGTGATTGTTGCGGGCAAAAATCATTGATCTTGCGACACGTTTTCTTAAAATATGCGATGGAATATGCAGGATATTTATGCAATGAAACTGCGGGGACTGGCCAAAACTGCGGGGACTGGCCAGAGACCTGCACGGGTCCATTTTTGGAGACCCGTGTCCGTCCGTACCCGCAAAGTTCAGCACCAGATCCGACCCGTCACCCGTGATAATATCAAAATTAAATCCGCACCCGCCCGGACCCGTTAATATTTGGCCCGTTACCCGACCCGTACCCGCATAAATCACACACGCTAAAATCATTCCAATTAAAGTGCTTTATTTTTTATCTCGTAAGTTACCTCTCTCAACATCACAACAGCGTCATGAATAGGCTAATGAAACAGGCTAAAGTGCGCTCTGTTTTGTGCCATTTAAGTAGCCCATCGGCACAAATGGAACCTGATAACTATACAGAAATAGACATATTAATAAAAAAACAAGAAAGAACAACCTACCTACACAACCCCTGCTGTGCTCCTAAGTCTCGTCTTGAAATGCTTTCTAAGAGAAGACGTTCAGCTTCCGGCTATCAACAGCAAAACTTTATGCCAGAGTCCTGCAACGCTTGCTCCAACTAGGCTACGAGAAGAATCAACAAACTGGTCGCGCACTGTTGTAGTGGTGGTGACATGATGGGTCAAATGTCATATGTTCCGCGTGTAATGGTAATTAAGCCGGCGGTCAGCGTTTTTTCCGCGCCCGGCGCTGAGCGTCGAGAGTTGAAAGAGATTAAAGTTTGGGTGAAATGCTCCGCTCGTCAATGTCAGTTGTCAGTTGTCACACGGCCGTCCAATCACAGTGGAGGAAGGGCGGGACAAGTATCACAACAACCAACCGGCTCACAGCTTAAGTATCACAGCTAAAAAGCGCTTGGCTGAAAAAACAGCCGTGTTTCAAAGTTTGGTGTGCACATCCTTAGACATACAAATTTTGCACATATTTTCATTTGCACTACTACCCGCCCGCGCGGAGTTAATTATCCGCCCGCGGCCCCGCCCGTGAATTTTAGGAATGTCACAATCCACCCGTTGGAGACACTTTTATGCGGGTACCCACGGGTACCCGCGGGTACCCGACCCGTTGCAGGACTCTGGGACTGGCCAAAACTGCGGGGACTGGCCAAAACTGCGGGGACTGGCCAAAAATGCGGGGGCTGGCCAAAAATGCGGGGGCTGGCCAAAAATGCGGGGGCTGGCCAAAAATGCGGGGGCTTGCCAAAAATGCGGGGGCTTGCCAAAAATGCGGGGGCTTGCCAAAAATGCGGGGGCTTGCCAAAAATGCGGGGGCTTGCCAAAAATGCGGGGCCTTGCCAAAAATGCGGGGGCTTGCCAAAAATGCGGGGGCTTGCCAAAAATGCGGGGACTGGCCAAAAATGCGGGGACTGGCCAAAAAATGCGGGGACTGGCCAAAAAATGCGGGGACTGGCCAAAAAATGCGGGGACTGGCCAAAAAATGCGGGGACTGGCCAAAAAATGCGGGGACTGGCCAAAATTGCGGGGACTGGCCAAAATTGCGGGGACTTACAAAAACAGTTTTCAGCTTTTGCAGCTTTTCAATGATGTTCACATAATCACGTCACTTCATAACATTCCCATGTCAACAGGAGACATGGCTGCGCTTGTGTGAGGTAAATGCAACATTTTACAACTTTCTGCTAAGATATATGTGATTTTTGCTACGAAAATGCAGGAATTATGAAATTATGAAAGCCCTGCATATTTTGCGCATAGAAATCTGCAATTTATGCTACGAAAGTGCAGCATATTTAAAAATGCGTCCCTCGCATTAATATGCGGACTTTGGCTGATTATGCATTAAATCATGCAATCGCATTATCGCGTTTTTCAGGAGGGACTGACAAAATGTCTTCCAGGAAAATTTTCTTCTAAAAATATATGAACATACAAATATATCAAATGAAAGAACAGACCCTCTGCTTTCAAACAAACAATAAACAAACAAACAAACAAACAAACAAAACAGGGAAAAAAGCTTTCATCCTATCTATATTTTTTCTCTGCTTATAAACTATGGGAATTTTTCTTTAAAATTATCTTTTTAGTAAAAAGCTGAAATAATTGCATTTTTGTGAAGAAATATTGTTAGAGATCAGATTCAGAACGATTTTTAAAACATACACAAGAGTTTAAAATGAGTAAATAACGTTTTGGCTTCAGTTTTTTCATAAATTGGATAAGACACCATCTAGTGGATAATCGCGGTATTGCAGATTAACATAAAAATTCACCAGGAACACTTTTTCTATGCAAATGTTTAACTTAAGATAACTCGTCAATGGCGGGGAAAGAGTTACATTTGGTAATCACATATTATAAAACGGCCAGTTCTGGTTCTTCATTCTGATTGGTTGAAACGCGTTCTCAGCTGTGATAAAACTCACCGGTAAACCCACGGCTCAAACCGTATTACATAGCTTGTATCACTGCGCCACTGTTGTTGTGTATTGTAGAAAATAACTGTCAAAATGTCGGATTTTGTTGTCAATTTTGATTTATTGGGTGGGCTAATTATATTATATTGTATTAATTATAATCCTCAACAATTGAACAATTAATGGCGATATCCAGATAAGTGTCAATAAATATTGTTGCGTTTTCTTGTTGATTATGCTTCCGTGAGGAGTAGGTGTACCGTATATTATCCACTGGGTGGCGATCTTATACAACAACACAAACACTGATGCTTTCACTCAACACTTTAAAACTCAAGTGTATTTTTTGATCAGCGATCTGAATCGGATCTCTAACAAAAGTCATTCACAGAAATGGAATTATCCCAACATTTTGCTCAAAATTTGAGAGGATAAAAGAACATTTGAAGGTAGGGTGAAACGTTTTTATTTTGTTGTTTGAAAGCAGAGGGTCTGTTCTTTCATTTGATATATTGTATGTTTATATATCTAAAGAAGAACATTTTTCTGGAAGGCATTAATGTTTAACTAAAGCTGGGTGGCAACTCTTTTAAAAAACGCTGGCAGGGAAAGTGTTAAGCATGCTTCCAAGCATATTTGATCCACACGTCAACAGTTGCACGGTATAAATGTTAATGTATAAATTAGATGAATGTTAATTTATGAAAATAAACACCACAGTCTTAATGAATAATATTTTCATTGTGTCTTTGCTCCGTCTGTTTTGCTTGGGAACCGCTCTGTTGCAGACACACTTGAGTCTGAGGAACTACTTTGTTTGGCGGAAGACTAATATCTGTACTAATATAATTACAACTTATTTGCTGTGTTTTATTATATGAAATCCTGCTATACATAATTTGAAGCAACCGTTTTATAAACGCAATAAGCCCCGCGAAGCAGTGGGTTACCAGTGCATTTTATAACGGCTAAGGGGGTTTTAGGCCCTCCGTTTCACATAGACAACAATTTGTTTTATGTGTTACCCAGGGGTCTTTTCAGCCTCCCTGGTCTTCTTAGCCATCTGACACGATCAAACTATATTCAGAAATATATATATTTAATAATTTATTTAAAAAAAGACATGAAAATAAATGCAAAAATGTAATATCATGAAATATTCAGCAAAAATGTAGTTTCGTGAAAAATCCAGCATAGAGCTCATAGAAGGTATTTTCACTTATGCTTTGATTTGTTTGCAAGCCTGCATGAGTGCATTAATGTCTTCAAAATGTAAGATTTTTTTTCAAGCACCACAAAAAACAGGATGGAATTAGATGACTGCTGATTGAGAAATTACAGATTGATTAAAAGTCAGACAAAACATCTTCAATGTGTGTGAAATAACTCACAAGCGAGTAAATGTTTATGGGTGCAAAATCTCCTTGGATCCACCTTGTATTCAGCTCTTTATAACAGAAATACAAAAATATAATTTTGCCCATCTCACACTACATTGCTGGATTGTGTAAGCCTGAGAAAGGGAAAGGTACAGGTAGGTCAGATCACGCAGCTGTGAATAAGATGGGGATTCAGAAGATGGAAGAGAATAAAAGTGGCAGAAACATTTTCAGGGTACTTCAGTCAGAGTGATTACACAGCTACAATGATTCAGAGACAAGGTTTATAACAGCAAACCAAACAAAAACCACCATATAAAGACTGCTTCAGTCTGAAGAGGAGTTTTAGACTTAACCACAGAAAGCTTTATCCATCATTATAGAGCTACTCTTACAGTATGTTAATGTGCATGCATGCTTTAAATTTCCTTTAATTTTATGTGTTTTCAGTGGAAGTGCTACTAAATATTTGAATTCAGAACCTAAAGGCTAAAAAATTCTTCATTTAAAAATCACTAAATAAGGCAAGAAACAATACTGTATACTCTTTTTACATGCTTATGGTTCAGTGGCCACTCAGTATAGTACCAAATATATGTTAAATAAAGGTAAAAATAGCAAACCATAGGTTTATCCAAGGGTTTCTGAGAACATCAAACAACCTGTCTTTTTTTGCCATCTGTTAAATTTGCATGCTTCAACCAAGTGGCATACATTTATACCACAACACCATTAAGCATGATTAGACACACACCCTTTGACGTCAACAACCAAATAAAATGGTAGTTGTAAATAAACCTACTGCTTATTTTGTTTTCCTAACTATGCACAATTATGGGCCTATGTTTAGTTGCTTTTGGGTATTTGAATTTAGCTCTGCAACCCATTTGGGTAAATGACTGCATTCATTTAAACTGATCAAGCTCAATACCTCAATAAAATTATATGCGATAACAAATACAACTCAAAATGTCAAGTATCATTGCAGACAATCTCTACGACTAACCTTAAGGATGCTCCCTTGAAACATGTTATATTCCGTTGGTGAAGCTTAACATATAAAAATAAGTTTACCATCTCAGGGATGTTTCCTGTTTAACTCACATTACCACAGTGAGGACATGAAAAGGCTCAAATAAATAATGATAACAGTAAAAAAGGCATTTTCTCACGGTATTTATGGTAGTGTCATGACAGAGCCAGCATTAAAGTCACAACAAACATGTCTACTCTATAAAAGGTCTGATGAAGCTTCCATAGCCTTCTATGTCTAAGAGAAAGTGTTCAGTTAAAGGACACTGCATGAGACTTGACATTTATGGCTGAATAAAGACGGGAACATATATACCCAAGCAAAGCTCCTGTGTGGCCTCGACACACTGAGCCCATACTGAGCTGTATTCTCAAAGTCGCTGGTTTCATAAGCAGACAGACGTCTGTCACATCAGGACAGTCTAAAAAACCTCCCACTGAATCGGTCAGACTCTGCATTTGTGGTCTCCATTTACTGGTAAACATATGGTTTATTCACTGGCATAAAGTCATTATGTAACACAGTATACACACACATCTATAAAAAGTGTTGCATAGCTCACATTGAAACTTCCATTGAAACTTATCTCCTTTTGAAACTATACTTTATGCTCAGCATAAAGTCTTAAAGAACTGCACATTTTCTTTCTATTACAAGTATACAGCACTCTCTGTTGAGAAGTTACTGTACTGTTCATAAATGTAATACACTTCTAAAGGAGACACAAAGAGATAGATGCAGTAACAGGATTCATTGGACAGAACCATAATACCTTAAATAAAGTCATTCAGAATTGATCAAAATGTCATTTTCCATCTTATACAGTATTGCCTAATGTATATGGCAATAGTCTTTTCTGCCAGTCATTACAGTTATATCACTGCATCATCTCTATTTATGACATGACCTTTCAGGTATCTCATTACTGCATGGCGTACTGAGCTATTCTGTGGAAGAACAGATTTTCTTCCCATTTTGAGCCTCTTATTGCCAGCGGACGGTAAAAAGAAACCTGGATCATTATCTGCTTTTAATGATCTTCAGTCAGCATGTTCTGGTCCCTGGGTAACCAAAAGGTAAATCTCAATGGTGGATAAAGCACTTAAAAACTACAGCTGGGACACCCATGGCCTATAAAGCCACATACAGACTGCAATAATGGTTGTCACTGCTTTTCTGACTGCGAAAAAACAAAACAAAAATACAACCCTGTAACCAGTAACTCTTTCTTTCATAAAACACAAAAAATAGAACCCCATTTTGTACCCTGTTCTTTTATTTCTGAATTCTGTACATGTCTGTATTCACACATAAAAATTAAAGTGGTAAATAATTGTGATTTATATGCCAAACATTTATATTGACAAAGTATCAAATTATATCGTGGTTATTGAACAGCAGTTGACAGATACTGTATATAAAAGCAGAGGTGGTACCAATAGGGGCCTGCAAACGGAGGGTTTAATATCTTTGATTTAGTACAAACACTAAATGGTGATTCTATTGGTGGCCGTTGACCATAGACCTTTTGCGTGTTTGCAAACAGAGATGACTTTTTTTGTGGGCGGAGCCCAACTGGTGGCAGAAAGTGACCGCTCCACAATAGGGGTGTGAAGTGTTTTAGCATTAAACTTTGATTTTTATGGATCCGGTGTTCTGTAGAAGTCTGTATATTTCTCTTAAGTGTAATGTTTCTTATAACGTTTTCACCAAGTTACGTTTATTTTTTAAATAAATTAAAAGTTTAAATGGCTTGGCTACTAATTGTGTGCATGCATGTAATGTATATATTGTTCTTTATTGGTAAATCAATTATTTATACAGTATGAATCGCTGAAGTACTTATATGAGCAATACTATCATGTATTCTGTATAATATAATTTATTAAATATTTCATCATTTTCCTGTTTTCAATTTCTTCCTTATATTTATAGCCTACGTGTTTGTTCTAATACTATTTACATACAAATTAATGTGTATAGGCCTGTTTATATATTATTAACACTTTACATCGTGTGTGTGTGTGTGCTATGTTTATATATTTATTAGTAAACATCATAATTTAGAACAAACAGGAAGAAGACATAGGCTAAGATATAAGGTAAAAAGAAGTAATAGAAAACGAAAAAAATATGAAAAGTTTAATAAATGGTAATATTATTGATATTATGAACTCATTCAAATCTTTAATCCTTCTAAATAAATTATAAACGTAACGTGATAAAAACGCTATAACAGACACATAGAGGGAAAAGACTTTGACAGAACACTGGATATCTTCTCCAATTATTTTCTATTTAAATTATTAAAAGATTTCCAGATGATTTCATCACTCCAGTGTGTCCGGTTGAGGGCTTATTGCAACCACAAACACCTACGTTTATCTTCAAATGGTCTCTTCGACGACGGTATACTATAAAAATGAAGGTCATCTATTTTGGCATTCCTATTCTGACACTCAAAAGCACAACAAGACATTTTCTAGTGAGTTATATTGTTTGTTTCACTCGTGTCTCATTCATTTCCACTGTTTTTCTGCCACCACATTGCGCGCATGACGTAACTGTGACGTCGACTCGCAAAAGGTCTATATTGGACACAGCTTAATCAAAAGTAAGCACACCACAAAGCATCAATCATACTGACAAGAGTTCAGACATGTTTGAGTAACAGTGTAATGCTGACTGTGCTCACTCATTGTGAGATCTGCTCAAATAGTCAATGTCACAAGTATGACGGTTCTGAAAGTATTTCTGTTTTGATCCTAACATGAATACACTGCTAACTGAATGAAGTGCTACGTTTAAGCCCTTGATACATTAAACAGTCCTGGAAACCAGACAAGCCACCTTGGAAAAATCAATGTGCTACAGAGCAAACAGAGTCCATGCAGGGCCAGTAGCCTCATTCCTCCCTATTTTATCAAAGACAAATTTGATACAGACAAGAGTGACTCTTCCTGAACTATATCACCGTCCCCTTCATCTTAATCAGGCCTGGTAGACTACAAAGCCCATAATTCATAATTCATGTAGGTCTGGTGGCTTTAATGTGATTAGGCCGTTTCAATGAGCTATGTACTTTTTTTTATAAAGGACCAGCTGGTGGTGTGTCCTCTCTATACAAACAGATCTGCTCAGCTTCTGCGTTCATTTCAAAAACAAGATCTGACAAATGCATTAGATTGTTTCCCAGCCACTGAGCTTTGATTAACAGAGGGGAAAACAACAACACATTCTAAATGCATGATCTTCTCCTAAATTATATCATTGTCATAAGTTATTTTGCTCATTTTAATCTGGCAAGACGGTATAATACTCATTTCATCTATCATGTAACTCACTTTAAGTATTCAAGTACAATAACATTAAAAGTATTTAAAAAATGAAGCAATAACTTCTACAAGGATAAGTATTATTGAATATAAATTATTATTTAATATCAGTAAGGAATTTACAGACAAATAAATAAAAATTTGGTTCCAAAACGAGATTACTCTTTGTTTTAATTTTTCAAAAATCTTGTTTTTTGATTGTGCATTCCAATTAATATCAAACTGCATGAAAAGTCTTCATAACTAAAAAAATACAGCCAATTAGCACAATAAAAACATGATAACATAATAATAAACATGTTTTGACAATTTTTTTAAACGAGTTATCTCGTTTTGGAACCAAACTCTTCAAATATTGACATATACTATTGCTGGAAAGCTGGAAACAGATATAAAAAATAAATTAAAAACCATCACCAAGAACACATATTTTGCAATAATTACATATATTTACACCTTTCCTATTGTTTTTTGCCCTGTTCATGTCTCAATGTTTTGTGCAGCAGATTTGTGCAGCAAAAACACACATACTGTATCTATTTAATAGTGTGATTTTGTCCATGGCTCCTCATTATCTTAATCATAGTAATATACATCATTAATTAAATGTGTATGTTCGGCAAGCACCCTAAACTTTGAGTGATTTAGTGATGTGACGTTCTGTGTCTGTCTGTATGTGTCTGCTTGTCTATACATGTGTTGTGTTGATAATTATGTGATGGTAATCCAGCTCTGGATTAGTCTGTGTAAATCTACACAGGAGACAACACGTAAAGCTTTTGGCTGTGTAATCTGATCAGACCTCGCAACTGACCCAAGATGAACTACTAGGTGTGCATATTTATTTCATGAATTTGTTTCAAAAAATAATAATAATAAATAGAAGTTTTCACCTTGAAAAGCCCATCTAAAATATACTTCTACATGTTTATTATCACAGCTTTCAATAACAAGATGGTACTCTTTATTCGATTAAATATATCTTTACATCCTTACTTCTACTCCGTAACAGTGCACAAATCTTGGTCTGGGTATTAAATAATGGTTACTGGCCAGCATATATACAGTATGAGGCGATAAAACATATAAACAACTGTATAACAAACAGGTTGTAGACTGACATTTAGCTTCAGTGGTCTTAATCTTGTTTTCAGGGTTCCCACACCTTAATTAACTTCAAATTTAAGGTCCTTTCCAGGTCCAATACCCTCAAATTCAAGGACTAAATGTGGGGACACATTACAAGTGAGAGCAAAGTTACATTGTGTTTCTTTTTAAGATACATTGTTACAGTTCCCTTTCGAGGGAACTCGCACTGCGTCACTGCGGTGACACTTTGGGGACGCGTCCAGGGGTAAGTGCGTCTGAATGTGTATATCAAATTCAACCAATGATGAGGCTTAACAACAAAGATAGGGTGACGCGGGAGCCATGAAGTATATCGCTATCATACTGCCAGGACGCAGGAAGCATGACAAGGGAGACGAAGCACCTCGTTCCCTTCCCAGGGAACAACAGTTACATACGTAACCCGAGACGTTTTCATGTGTCAAACACAACCATGCAAAAAAGCATTTTGGTATGAATCAACATTCGCATATAGAAGATATAAGCATTTAAAGTGAATAGTTTAGCACGTGTGCTTAATACCACCCTTAGCAGCAAGCACTTTTTCCACACAGGGCCATGTGTGTTTGGAGTTTTCCCTTCATAGTATCTTTGATTAATACTTAAATTTGTTTCATGATCTGAAACAACAAACAGGCAAATAAAATCAGGAACCACTTTTTCACACCAGTCTGTGTATATACAATAAAAACTTGATTTTCACCACAGGGGGAGTTTAAACAGTACCAAAGACTAAACACTGGCACTTAATATGACTACTGAATATATGTTTAGATATTACCATTTAACAGTAGATTTGTTTTACGTCTTAAATCCCTATTTTAAACCAGAACATTGCTCTTGGAGGATTAGTAATTTATGAGGAACAATTATGTGTGAAGCAATCCCTGCAACAATCAGTAACCTATTGCAGGGCCTGTAGTCTTTTGATAATATTACACTAATACTTCCGTCTTTAAATTGGTTATGTTAGAAACACTAAATCTGTTTTAAGTCAGATACATACTGAATTCGCTTATCCAGAATTCTAATGGGTGTCATACAGCATTATCAATAGATTATCTAAAGAGGAAATGCTGTAGCCAATGTGAAGTAGTCCATGAAAATACATTTGACTTTTTTTACCAAATAAGCAACCTGACTGTGATACAGTATGCATGTTAAACAGTTAAAAGCAATATTTTCACCAGTATTACACAAATGTTTTAAATATGTGACAAATCATAAAAAGAGAGTGGGGGTGAATGATTAACAACTGAATATACCAGAAAACTGTGGGGGAATCAGATTCCCTTGAGGCAGGTATGAGTCAGTACATTCAATAACTCTTTGCAATATACAGGTTGGTTTGTTTGTTTATATATTTCCTAATGCCATTCCAGGGCTATAACCATGGAAAGAACCATTATGCAGATTTATCCATACACAAATCAGGGAAGGACAATTTGGCATCTCCAATACCCTTAACCTGCATGTCTTTGGACTGTGCAAGGAAACCAGAGTACCCGGAGTAAACCAACGCTGGCACAGGGAGAACATGCAATCTTGCTGTGACTCAATAGTGCTATGCACTGAGCCACTGTACTGTACTTGTAATGCAGAGGAAAATATATTTCAATGTAGGACACAGGTATGTGTTTAAAATCAACAACAGGCAGACATTTGCCATCTGAATTTAAGTGATTTCATGTCATCTAAATCTGCACTGCAGGAAGATTACAATACACAAAGCATATTTATAGAAAGCTCATTGTCAATGCAAATATCAGACCACAAAAACGCAGCTGGAGGAACATGCTGTGACTATTCTTAAAATAAAATAGCCTCACCCTTACAGTGACATCCCAAACGACATTTACAAAGCTATCTGGTATTTCTAACTACGTACTGGTTGAAAACAGGCAGCTGTCCACATATTTAGTTTGTTTGCAGCTGATAATTGACTCCCACTCTAATCAGTGCTAGAATGATGATGATCCACCACCGACAGCCCAAAACACATTACTGAGGTCAGAACAACAGCACTAAGGAGGACAACTATAGGGATAGACTGGTTGCTATTGTGTTATCGCCTGTTATCGACTGTGCCACTAGTGATCCTCTTTCTTTCCCACTCCACGCTATGCATTGATTCCCCTTTTTTCTTTCTCTCTAATGCTCTCTGACCGAGTGGTGCTGATGCTGTGTTTGCCTGCCCTGCTGTGTCAAACTACCTCCCTGTCTCTGTCCTGCAAGGCATTAAGGCCAAACAGGCATTGGCTGTGTCTTTGGTTAACTCCTTTTACAATGCAAAACCACCTGTGATTCAACACGGTGTCCCTCATCCTCTTACATAACACACTCAAAGCGAAAAAACCCATCCACCGGCAGATACACAAATACATTTACTTTCACACACACACACGCAGTCATATCACTTTACACTGCGTGGTATAAAAATCCTGAACATTATTGCATAATCAGCACAGCTGGTGCTTGTTTCAGAAGAGATTAGAGCAAGAGAGGAGAGCAAATCTACTGTACATCCCTTCAATCAACTTATGAAACTCTGTGCAATGAGAAATACTCTGTGTGACTTTAACATACAACAGTCAGAAATGATTCATACCGGTGCTTTTTATTGTTCAGAGGCTAATTGTTTCCTAACCTTACCTTACTATGCTTTTGTGGCACAGAAATGTCAGGTTTGTAAAACACACTAAAAGGGATTATATTCTGTTACTCAGGTACAGTATGTGCATTATTTATTTTATTGATTACGTTTCTTCCACACCATTATCTGATTTCCTTTTTTTCACTACTGTCAAATTGTGGTTAGTTCTGCATGAGTGTAAATTTCCAGGCACATTTGTCTAGTGGTCGGCCTATGTAACACAATACTATCGACAAGTGTGACATAGCAAACATGGAGAGAGCAGGGTTTCCTAGGAATACACATTTACACTCCTACACACTTTATGCCTTAAATGTAATGGTAATTTCATACATAAAGAGCCAGTGAAGCACAACACACAAAAAGCAACAACCCACTAGACCAACATTAACCAACCGAGTACACAAATATGTGCACCAAAAATGTGCCCATTATATAACCTGCATAAGCTTCTCACACACGCGATTTTAATTTCTGCCATTTAACAAACATCCACACGGACACTGGTTGGATTGTTGTTTAGAGATTTTGAACAAAAACAAATGGCTGATGATATAATCTACAGTTGTCACAAGTATTACAACATCTGCACTAATGAGTGTGATCACATACAAAATGTGGAAGGAAATTCTGCCATCTGACACCATAATAATTTAATTTACAGTGATGACCAGAGTCACAGATCACCCCGGTCTGCCATGGCACAATTACACTACCTGTCAAAATAAACCACATGTACTCTCTCTCTCTCTCTCCTCTCTCTCTCTCTCTCTCTCCTCTCTCACACACACACACACACACACACACACATAAAATCATAGCACACCACACCAAAATGTAACATTTTGTGTTGACACATCAAATAAAGGGGCGTGACCTGACCTTAATTCCATTTAGGTTTTGCGTGTTGTATGTAACAAGAGTGGTATTTAAGCATTTCCTGGCTGTTTTCCAGACAACTGATTTAGGAGTTTAAGAAACAAAAAACAATACGTCAACAACAGGAATATAATTTAATGTTAACGTGAAAAGTTAAACTAAAACTTAGATTAACGTAACAGAAGGTATCTGTCAATTGACAACATTAGGCCCATCAACTGAGATATAGATAGTTAGAAATCATGATAAATAAAACAAATAGATGGAATCATTTAAAATAGTCGGATTCGTCTACAACTCTTCATTTTAGGAGAGTGTAATTGTTTATTTCGAGTGAGATTTACCTGTATGACACCTGTTTCCGGATGGTGAGGTGTAAAAACTCGTTGCACTCCGTCTGAATATCAGGAGACAGTCTCTCCACCCCGTTCCCTGAACACTGCTGCTGTTTTAAAGTTGCTCCGGAGTGTCCCGTTTCAGACAGGAACACATCCTCCTCCTCCACCACATCTTCCAGGGTCGGCGGCACCACAACCATGGTCAGTGAGTCCGCGAAGCAACGAGCAGCGCGGGATGAACCGTCAACGGTCGCGTCTGATGCTTCTGCCATCGAGTCAACTACAAAACAACCGCCAATAACAGTTAAAAGTGTCCGACTGAGAGGTACTGTCGCTGTTATCTGTATTATATGTGCTTTCTGCAGCTGAAATAGCAGCTAAGTTGTGTTTTCGGGGCAGTTTGTGATAGTTTTGCTCATTACCTTCAGTTGAATTTGCTTTCACAGGAGAAGACGACCACCGCGAAACACACAGCTGACTATGACAAGACGCCCCGCCCACCTGCACTACCGCTTCAGTATTATCCAATTAAAAGACAGAATGACAGCCAGTCCCGCCAATCTTTATGACGACGACTGAATCGCCCAATCATAAGAAAAATGCTCTTTTGGCCACGCCCTATTTTGCTATCATAATCCACACAAGCGGCTTTAGCTGGCAGTGTTACAACAAATCGCAGCAATCCTACAAGCGAGGATTAGGCCAAAGGGAGTGAATAAGAAAACCGAAAGTTTTATTTGTTACAACATCATGATGATATTTTATTTTGTGTGCTGCAGGCCAGCATTTTGACATGGTGAGTCATGTGATAGAAACAATTTAATGCCTCATCATACAGGGTTAATTTAAAGAAGGTGCCTTTGCAGCACTGCTTTTATACGTATGTGTGTGCACGTGTAAATCTTCCATTTAAAACGTAAATTCACTAAAATAGCATTCAACAAAAAGCTGTAGCAATTATATATGTTGTATAAATGTTATCTTATGTTATTGAGTGATTAAAGGTCGGCTACACAGCCTTATGTAGCACACCTTACTGTTTGCAATGCCAGAAAACTAATATTCTCAAAAATAAATGACTTAACAACTTCTGTGGGATAACTGACCTTCATATAAACATATAATATAATATAGAATCATTTAATAATTTTTCATAATTTTATTATATAATAAGTTTGTATTAGTATTTTGTGTAGTATGTTTCAGTGTAGTGTAGTGCCTTTATGTGTAAATGTGCACTGTACAAAAAATGTTGTATGCTCAGAAATACTAGGCCTTATAAATTGTATATATTATATACAATATATAAAATATACAATATACCTATTATATATTGCTTTTGGCCTCTTATGTTTCGAAAATAACATTTATTTTTATATAAAAAATGTCTATACGTCTATATTTTGATTATTGCCCAGACAGAAGGGGTACTAAAGCAGTTAAGACACATTAGACAAAACTATAAGATAAATAAGGTTTGATTTATTGATTTTAAACATTCACAAACATCAACAATCTGCCAATCCTATTGACTTTTGCGGCAATGTCTGTTTTTGTAATTGAAAACAATTTAATAAAACACTATTGACACTTCTGTGTATTTAACTGTGAAATGTGTCGGGGAGGACAATGCAGTGACTAAAATAAAACAAAATGTCTAGAATGAAAATTAAATTAAAATACAAAAATCTTGGGCTGAATGAAGAAACAAACCTTTGACTCAACCCATCAGTAAAGTGAGGTACTTTTCAGCTATGAAAACAGCTTTCACAGTTCATAGTTTACACACACACACACACACACACATTCTGGTTTCCATGTTTTGTGGGAACATTCCATGGACGTAATGCATTTTATACTGTACAAACTGTTTATTCTATTCCCTTCCCCTAACCCCAGACATCACAGAAAACTTTCTGGTACCTTAGATTTTCAATAAACATCATTGTGTTTGATTTATAAGCTTGTTTCCTCACGGGGACCTCACAAATGTCCCCACAAGGTGACATTTGGTGTGATAATTACAATGTGATAATTATTACCAGGTACACACGCACACACACACAAACAGACTAAAGTATGGTATG
The DNA here is from genome assembly GCF_027580225.2 of Misgurnus anguillicaudatus. Taxonomy (NCBI): domain Eukaryota; kingdom Metazoa; phylum Chordata; class Actinopteri; order Cypriniformes; family Cobitidae; genus Misgurnus; species Misgurnus anguillicaudatus. The sequence goes on along the minus strand of NC_073357.2, from coordinate 38,458,917 downwards.
TGAACTACAGTATGGATATTTGCGTGGGAGGTAGACAGCCAACAACAAGTTGATCCTGTGTTACTTCCCTCCTCCTCCTCTCTCCATCTCTTTAGCTTCTCTCAGAGTTATATATGTCTATTGAGATCTACTTTGAATTTCTAAGTAGTCTTAGTATTCTTATTAGGCCTACTCGATCACAAAACAGATAAAGTTACATGAAAATAAATATTGTGAAGTTCTTAACACAGAAATCACAATGCAGAATATCTGTGTCTTACCCAGAAACAATATTTGCTCCCATAACAATCTTTTAAAATAGTCCAGAAATATTAAAAACATAAATTTCTTGCTTTATTACTGTTAGTCCACTAAATGAAGCTAGTAGTACTAAACATTTCAAACATGTAGTATTTTAACACAGCCTTAACCCAGTGGATTTACAAAACACACTATTTAATAAGTACACACTAAATGCCGGATAAACCCTTTAGATTACACATATTATAAAATAAATCTTCTGTAGAACTGATGTGATTCTTGTTGCTATACTGTTCATGATCTGCTCTGCATGATAAATGCATTTAAACCTGATGTACCAGTTTTAACAGACTTTTTCATGCCATACACTTCACACAAAACATCAGCACATTAGAATTGCATCAGACTAAGAGTTCCGTTTTTGATAAAATAATAATAGCTGAATTTCTACAATTTCTTAAACAGGAGGCGCTACCTTTAGAGACAAGAGAGGGCTCACTGCTTAAAGATTAAAAATCAAATACAAAACAATAAAATCTGAAAACAATTAAACCTCTTTTATGTTTGCAAATATTAATGTTGTTAAACAATAGTCAGAAACGCATGTTGCAATCACTTTTTCTAGTATCATATATGGCAAACATCACGTCTGCATGTAATTTTCGGGAGTGCCCATAGGTGGAGATTCGCGTTTGAGCTTCGGGGGCACCTACGGGCAAACAAGGGTACTGCAATACTTTGAGATTAGCGAGAGAGTGGGGCTTAATCCTTTTAAAATATGGTTTAATTAAATTAAAATATTTTTGCCTTAAATTATTAAGTCTACGTATTAAAATATTAAGATTAGACAAATAGAATATGAATTCTCATCTTTCTATTTTATTAATACAGGCAAAATCATAACCCCTGCCCCACAAACTCCGCCTATTGGAGTGTCTCCTTAATTCAGTAACGATATGAAATAAAATCGATTCAATGATATTTAAGGAGATTCATACCTTTTAAAAGAGGCACCCTCTTCCAAATCTTTTAAAAACATTTATAACACATTTATAACAAGATTATAACAAAAACCCATTATGATTATAAATCTAGCAGACCTAAAAATTATTTATAGATAGTTAATTTTACTATTCTCTAATATTAAGTCTGTTTGATGTATCTTAATAACCTCGTTAGCGTATAAAATACAAAATAAGCAACGTCTAAAGTTGCAGAATACTGCACTGGGACAGGTAGGATGCTGACATCTAGTGGCCAAAACCCAACAATCCCTATATAATCATCATCATTTTAAATAAAAAATAATTTTATGTATTATTTGCATTAAGGTGGCAACACAGAAATAACAAGGAGACATTGAGTTGCATCTGCAAATTTTGTATTTTGCTTAATTCTAACTCTACTTTATAACAGACAGAAAGAGCAAGACAGAAGATGAGCTCAGAGCATAGATACATAAGGAGCCAGATCCATACACAGATACAAAACAAACCACATGCCCCAAAGCCACGCTGTGAATACCAAAAAGCATTTGAAATATAAAAAATACGTCCTCCATATTTACAGCCAACATTTATCATCAGTCATATGTACAAAAGACAAATAAGGGCAAAGATGAGACCAACATCAATTACATTTAAAACACAAACGCCATCGTCATAATGAACAGATTGTGTGTCCACTGGAAATTAATAAACACTCAGCTTAGAAATACAGATATTTTAGGTTTCCAGGTTTAAGACTAAGTTTTTATGTGGCTTATATGTGCATTGAAGTCATAGAAATTCCAATAATCCTCTTAGAAACATTCAAAGTAGCACTTAAATTTTTCCAGTTCACAAGACGCCATATTAATCAAAAAACAACAAAACCCTGACAGTAACAGATGCCATGATGAGTGCTTTGTCACCAAACTTGTACATCTTTAAAGCTCGGTTTTTCACTGAGTATAAAGGGATGTTTCGTTTTTCTCAATTTATTTAAACAGCCACACCCAGATTTCATTAAATGTTATGGCACACATACCACAGAGTACTACCTTTAAAAACACTGACAGTCACAGATTTCTTTATGACATCTACTGTATCATTACTCTAAATAATTTAGAGACAAAAATAAACTAATACCAAAACGTTACTCATGACTCTCAGTGGTTATCTCTAGCTGTACAATAAAATAAATCATTTGACTGGTGAAGTGATAGAAGGCATCATAAAAAAGAACTGATTTTGGTATGATTAAGACGTTGTTTCTAAACACAGACATCTATGACATACAAGATATGATTACTGTTAATAAAAATAATACACTTTTGTAAAACATAATAAAACAGGACTACTGACTCCCAAATATTTGTGATGAATCTCACAGTGGTCAAACAGTTATCTCGTGTACAGAATAAAGACTAGCAATAAAAAATAAGCATTTCATTATCAAAACAGATAAAAATTTGTTTTAAATAATACAATTTCAAACCTGTTTACTTTTGCTAAATAGTAATAATAACTGTTTGTTGTTTAACCATACCTTAACCATTTAGCCAATGTTTTAAATAGTTGATATGAATTATGTTATTTATCATGCCAGGGATTGATTGGTCCTGTTATTTTTTTTTCTCTTTATATACAAAACTTTCTTTACACAGAAATAAAGATAAAAGAAAAAAACTGTTTAACAGTTATGACAACAAGATCATGTAATCTTTACATCATCTTTCTTTAAAAAACACACAAAATAACATTTATACTTTTTTTGTGCATAAAATAAATATGCTCTTTTTTGGATGCTGCAAATACTAGAATATATTATGGATAAAATTTAAATTTCAGTACAAAAGTCTCTGAAAAGTAGAAACACAAAAATAAAGTAAAACCTGTGGTCAATAAAAAGTAAGCAGAGGAATAGAAAGTACACAAGGGCAACTAATGCGGTTAGGACCATTTTAAATATGACTACATGAGAATGCGAAGGCACTTAAATCAATTAGTTTTCCTAGTACAAAACAAGTGCAATCCATCTTAAACCTCACAGGAGCCAAGATGGCAAAGGAAGAAAATCCTGTCAAAGCAAGTTTCAAACCGCAAAGTACGTCAGGCACCTGTGATTACACCTGCTGGAAAACATTCAGACATTTAAAATAGAGTCATAAAAAGAAAATAAGCTCTTTGGGGTTTCAGGATATCTTCTAAATGGACAGTCTTATGGCATTCTAGGAAAATCAAAACAAACACTCATAAACTTTTCCTCCCTCACCCAGTGTGATGAAGTGTTGGATTTACAGGCTCACATCCATATAAAACAGAGCAACGCCTACACCCACCCACATCATCATCATCATCTCTCTCTCTCCCTCCGTCTTTCAAACTCAGTGCGTGCTGGTAAAAAGAAGTTTCAGCAGCCATTTAAACTTGATGGATAGATGTATGTACAGATAAATATGTTGTGTCTTCTCACAGGTCTCTGTTTACACAGTTCTGCGGCTGGAATGTTTATCAGGTGAGTTGGATCGTGGTCATGAGGCATGTGGGATCAGAAAGTTCAGGATCTGGAATGATAAGGTTGGCCGGGTAGTGCAGAGTCATCTAATGTAAATGGAGCCCGGTGTTATACCGGCAGCTCCACCAAGAGGGGTTAAAAATATTCAGCACCTCCCTCAGGATCCTGTTTTCTGAAAAAAAGAGACCATTTTAAGTCATGGCACACAACATTAAACATTCCGGCTAGAAGTGCAGAGACAAGGTGTCTCACCTGGTGTGGTAGTGTGATTTTGGGGGATGGAGTGGGGTCACCGACGTGTTGCTGTGGGCCTGGTTCAAGTACCTGCTCATGAGAGCAGGGTGATCCTGCTCGTGGGTCTCTTTCAGGTCCTCTACGTAACGTGACGGTCCCCCCTCCATCCTCTCCACACTCAGCAGGCCCCCGTGGCCGTCCTCCACTGCTGCCCCCTCGTCATAGAAGAGCAGGCTGCGGGAGCGGACTGCACACACACATACACAAAAAAGAAAGTTATGTCGTGCTAATTTTTCATGACTATGAGCTTGTTTTAAAGATGTGCAAGATAAAGAAATAAATTCATGACTTGTATCACTTGAGTGTTTTTTGCATTTGGTTAAAGAAGAACGAAAGATTTGGAGTGTGCTGTTCTCTTCTACTTAGGTGAATCAGCAGCATGCATTAAGGTTAGCATGATCTTCGGTTACCACGGCAACGCAGTCACTATCAGCCACAGACTGAGTCTGTAGGGCCCTTGTGAAAATGGATGAATCCTCTTTCAAGCACAGCTTTGATAGAGCCGAAAGAGACATGGTTACGTTTGTTAGTGTGTGAACGTATTGGTTGAAAGAGAATTGTGAAATCTCCTCAAAGTGACGTTATGATTTCAATTTGAAACTCTCTGGGATGTATGACAGTAATTTAAGAGTGACAATGGTCACCGACAGTCGCCGGTCCGGGAGCTCTGGTAATAATCGGCACAGATTATTAGCCAGACATCCTTACACTCTTTCACTCTCTCATGATTCTATCAAAGACACCATTACGACAGCAGCTATTATCCGGCTGGGTAATTTACTGTATTAGTGTGTCTGAAAGCCCTTAAATAACCCTAGTAAAGGCATACAGTACAGTTTTCATGTTTATGTTGTTTAAACGTGAGCTTAACTCACGTTTCCCTGCCAATGACGTTTCCCTGATGAGTTTTTATTGTAATTTATAATTCCGCTATTATCCACTAAGTGACACTTAAAGGGGGTCGCACACCGGACACGACGCTCAGTGGCGCATAGCGCCATGCCGTTCTAAAAAAAAAATCAAACACATTGTTGTCTATGAGTATATGCACACCGGCGCCGACAGGTGGCGCCTGTCCACTCCGCACAATTTTGACGCAGGAAGTTGCTCAAATCCCTGTCGCGCCACACAGCGCCACATCATATTTGTCCCAAATCATTAACGATTAACATTGGGTGCTAACGTATATTTTTGCAATTTGAAGTAGACGCTATCTGACTTAGCTTGCACTATTTAATGTGCACTTCCGGTTTACAATACCCCCAAGTTGTCCTAGACGCACCGCTGAAATCTTTTTAAATGCAGTGAAAACGCCTTGAGAACGCCGAATGCCAGCTGTTTCTCAGCTGAGTGCCAGCTTTCTTTAGCTGAGCGCTTAGGTAGCTCTGATACTTCAGCCGTGAGCCGTGTATGTTTTGATCATCGTTCAGCTTTTTTTTGTATCAGCTTTTTGCTAAACATTTTGTGTTTTTTAAGAAACCTATCCATATTTGAGAGGTGATAAAAGATAACAAATAAAGTAGGATGAAACTTTTTTCGCATTTGGTTTATTTGTGTGTTTGTTTGATATTAGAGGGTCTGTTCTGTCATTTGATATATTGTATGTTTATATATTTTTAGAAGAAAATTTTCCTGGAAGGCATTTTGTGAAACTTTTTTTGGGGAACTATTTTGAAAAAAAAATGGCGGGGGCTGGCGGAGAATGAGTATAATTAATATAAATGCATTGTTACTTAAAAGGCAAAGACATTTTATTATGTTTGACATCATGCGAACTACACAGTGAAGTAGCATACAGTATTTTGGGCATGGGTGAAACATACCCTGGCTGGTGGTGTAGAGGTCACCTGAGGGCAGTGGTGCGGACTTCACCGTGTGTGAGGATGATGAAGATAAGGAGGAAGAGTAGAGGGAGAGCTCAGGTAGGCAGGGAGCCAGTGATCCGAGCACCAACACAAAACACAGCGCCACCACCTGGCCAGGAGGAGGAACCACACACACGGTGAGCACACCACCCCACTTTAAGCCCTGATGTAATTTCACTACACCGGTCAAAAGAGCACTGACCAATATCTACATGTCTAGGATGAGAAGACATGCTAGCATGTCAGACTAAACAAAGTAAACTAAATATTTAATATTGTTCATAAGCCGAGGTATATGTGAGATGTGTGATAGAGAGAGAGAGAGAGAGGTTGAATGCTTGTGTCTGTGTAAGAATATGTGTAAATATACCATAAGACAGGTTCCAGTCTGTGTGGAGGCGATCTTGCAGGATCGAGGCACTTTCCCGCTTACTAGAGCCTGCAATCTTTGCAGCTGCTGAAGGAGAGACCTACAGATAACACACAAACACAAAACAGGAACGATTAGCATTAACATTTATGCGTTTGGCAGAGGCTTTCATACAGTACAAAGCGGCTTACAGTGCATTTACTGTACTTTTTTTACTATGTGGATCGAACCCGTGACCTTTGCACTGCTAATGCAATTCTCTGCCAATTCAATCTCAGGAAAACAGAGTCTTTAGTTCAGGGTGTAGGCAGCGTGGATGTCTGTAGGCTATATGCGTTCTTCCCTGTGCCAGATTTTTTAAACATCAGGTTGTTCTCATTTCTAAACTCAGAGAACATTTGAGGATAATACAGATGTCATTTGATCACTTGCCATTGTGTTACATAATAAATTTGCCTTCATACCACTTGCACATCTGACATACAGAAGCACAGTCGACCTCCTCCACAATGTCTCTGTATGGACAGAGTGAGTGTATATTAAGTTCCCCTTTAATTAGGCCAATCAAACATACGCTTTCTCTCTCACATACAGACTTTTAATGTGACCTCTCCCACACAAAACACCCATGGTGACAGAACTGTGGTCAAAACAACTAAATCTGTATGCTCGAAATGGCGTACAATGACACATTATAAAAAAGTTGGTTTTAACCGATGGCTGGGTAAATACTGTATTGGACAGAACACACTGTTGGATTATAAATAAACCCATTCTAAGTGGCTGTTACCCAATTGCTGGGTTATATTACGGAAACAATATTCTATTACTTAGTCTGCCGATACCAATACATACTGATACTCCTTGTTTCAAATTATTATGTTGTGAAATCCTAGAAGTGCAAAGTAAGGCCATTGTCTTTGTCACCCAATTCAAAATAATCCCACAGTATGAGTTCTGATGCTCTTTTACACCCCTTTTGATTGCCAGGATATAATTTGTCCTGATCACTGGCTATCTTTTAACAATCGTCTGATGTCTGATAGTGGGAAGTTGCTTTTACTGCCAATACCGATTATAGGCTGATATATCTATGCATCAATAGTTTTAAGCCATAGTTGGGTAACAACAACCCAATATAGGTTCATTTATAACCCAAAGGTGTGTCTGTTTAATTTTTATACAATCAGGGGTTAAAACAACCCAGCATTTTTTGTACTAAGTGTACTAACGATATATCAGCTTATACTGCAGTATGTAGTATGCACACTGTGCATGTACATTGTATATGCATATGTACTGTAATATTAATAAATAAAGTACCACTGATTATTATACACTTTATATTATTATACAGCTTATTATATCACAGACAGATTATTTGCCCTTGCTGCCATAATTTTCCGGTAAAAATTGAAGAGAAAATGTTAAATAACTTTGTTTTTAGAGATATGTTTTGGAACTGTGTATTTTTTACTTCAATCGCCAATTTAACATGCAATGTAAAAAGAGGTAACGTGATGACACATATATTACAGTTTAATGCATACTGTATAACACTTCACATAATCTTAAAAAACAAGTAGGCACTATACAGTGGGCAGTACTGTAGAATTTCAATTCTGGATCTAGAAAATCAGACTTAAAGGGATAGTTCACCCAAAAATGAAAATTCTGTCATTATTTACTCACTCTCATGTTGTTACAAACCTGTATAAATGTCTTTGTTTTGATAACACAAAGGAAGATATTTTGAGAAATGTTAACCAAACTGTTTGTGAATCCTATTCACTTCCATAGTAATAAAAAATAATACTATGAAAGTAAATGGGGTCTACGAATGGTTTGGTTACAAACATTTCTCAAAATATCTTCCTTTGTGTTCATCAGAACAACAAAATTTATACAGGTTTGTAACAACATGAGAGTGAGTAAATAATGACAGAGTTTTCATTTTTGGGTGAACTATCCCTTTAAGTGCATAACACAAAGACATAGACATCCCTCTAGTGTATTAAATAGGAATTGACATCAAACTAAATGCAGAGATCAATCAATGAGAATGTAACATTCCTTTGGCAACAATCATTGATTTGTTTAAAATGACTTATGTGTTTCAACAGGCACTGTGATGGAAAAACACTTTGCCACAACATCTTTCATGCATTATTAATGCATTTATCTTTAATAATTGATTTATCTTTTAACTCAAAAACAAATTCCACCACCAGATAGAGCTATTGCAACAGGAAAACGGATGAAAAACAATACAAAAACGACATTAATACTTCATCACTTGGGAGAACGGCAGCCTGAGGTTAAGTGCCTTGCCTTAGTGATGGTTTATGAGGTGCAAACCTGCAACCTCTGTGTGCAAGTGCAAATCTTTACCAACTTGGCTACCTCTATATTAATTCTCACACATGCATAATGAATGCTGTGGACTGCTCTATTCTAAATGGTACATTTTTAGCAGCGAAGAGCTTGGGCATCTACTGTCCTAACAATAATTACCCCATCTGAATGATATAAACAGTGGTTTACTCCGCATTAATATACGACCCACCCGCCACACAACACACAAATGTCCCCCCTGCTGTCTCTTTGAATTCTTCTAGCTAACACTGTTAGGGCACTATCCCAACAAGATTCGGCAGAAAGCCAACACACACACTCGCTCATTATCCTGTAATGAGGGGCATGCAGGCACCGTGCTGCGTGATACTTAAAGTGTGTGCCGTTAATAAAGGGCTCGAGCCAATCCTCTTTAAAACTACACTATACACTTATACTGTATATATACAAACACACTTTCATGTCTCTGTCTTGTCCACACACACACACACATACTGAAGCGTACTGACAGTTGCACTACTACAAAAAATGTAAATATCCTAAAAAGCCAAAGAAATATGAAATGCTCTACTAGGTGGAGAACATTAATATGGTACTTTCTTTGGCTGTTGCTGCGTCTTATAGTCAGGTGCGCCTTGTAAGCAGAGCTGTGTAGATTACTTATGAATTGTAATCCGTTACTGATTACGATTAGATGACAACATTTGTAGTCAGTAATATAATCTCTTAGATTACACATTGTTGGTAACTTAATCTGACTACTTTGGGATTACATTTAGATTACTTTTGACATCTTATTTGATTTCAAATAAATAAAAAGGGGGACAATATTCAATTTTATTTCACCAAGAGCCTTAAAGACTCATTTGTAAAGTGCAATGTACGGACAGTAAATACTTCACATAACTGACAGACACTGATTTACTTTTATCATAATCTTATTTTTTAAGGTTACAGGCCAAAAACAACAAATATACAATAATTATATTTTAATTATTATTTTGTGATGCCAGTAAAAATTCTGGCATGGCAAGTTAAAAACTGAACCAAAATATTTCCTCCAGATCTGCTTTATTTTAAATAAAATAAGTAATATGTGGTTATATGTACATATAGATTCATTGTTTGTCGAAATTATTGCTAGGGACAATTCAGTGTTCCCTGGATATTAGTAGGGACATGTCCCTAGCGTCCCTACCCAAATCAATGCCTTGCATCCAGTGATCAAACACTGAGTGCTGCTCCATTTTGCATCTTGTCTAACGTAAGCGGTAGGTTAGTTTAATATGAAAAATGTAAAAAAAAGAAAAGATATCCAAAATTGTGAACATCACACTGCCATAGTGTGAATAATATGTAATCATGTAATCCATAAAAAAGTAACAGTAGTCTGATACGAGTATTTTAAAATGTAGTTTAATCCGATTACAAGTACTTGATTTTTGGAATCTGATTACGTAATCCAGATTACATGTAATCCGTTACTACCCAGCTCTGCTTGTAAGTCAGTATGAATTAATTTTGACATTTACGAGGCAAGAGACAACATTACCGTCTACAGCCGCGAGAGTCCGCCATATGCTGCTTCTGTATTTATGTAATTTAATGGGTTCAGTAATGTGGAATGACGAGTATGCGAACTTAACACTAGTTGGCTTGTTCGGTGAATTTAGACTATTCAACCTTCCAGGTAAATTCTGTATGCTATGTTTTATCGTTTAAATAACTGCTAAAATTACTCTAACTTACAGACATCTATTCAGCCTGCCGTTCTGTCTGCTATTGTTTAGTTGAATAACTCGCCTTTCCAGATTAAATGTCTGTTCTTCGGCTTGGATTTTGTGAAATAATTTTCTAAATAAACGCGTCGTATAGTCCACTCACTGTGACTTATATATGTTATTTTGTCTTAATGATGAATTTTTGAATGATGCGGCTTATAGTCCGGAAAGTACGGTATATGCATATGTATATATACTGTATGTAAGATATGCATACTGTATATAAAGAGTTGTTTCTTCAATACGGTTTTATGGTAAACCCACAAAAAAAGAGCTGACTTTGATAACACACAATCACCCCACTGTGCTTTCTGGGCAAACAGTAGGAAGAGACAGCACCCTGTTGACAGTGCCTATGTTCTAACTAGGCCACCCAGGAGTGCATGAAAAGGTGCTGCTATATGTGATTGGAGGGGAAGGTTAAGAGCTGCCCGCATCTGGACCGACTTAGCAACACCTGCTGACTACACAGATGCTGCTAATACGCTTACAATTGCATTAAAAATCCTCATATAAAGTGATCACTGCTATTAAACGCATGCGCACGTGTGGTATCTCACCTGTTGGCACTCTCGAGTGTCTCAACCTTTTTCCACAGTTCATTGTTTTCTGAAGTATAGTTCTCCACTCTGCAGAAAGAGAGAGAGAGAGAGAGAGAGAGAGAGAGAGAGAGATAGTTTTATACTAATGTCCCTTGATTCAAACACATAAATAAACGACTTTTCCTGTTAACTATATGACCTCACATCATTAAATCAAATGCATGTGTCTTCATGTATCAATAATGACCCTTTGACAGACTACAGGATGAAGCAGTGGAAATAAAAGTGTATGTGTGTGTCCAGTGTGAGTCCAGTCTCTCCAGCACACTATCCAAACCCTGAGAGCCTAACAGCAGCACAAAGGGAAAATGAGTCATAAACGCACACACACACACATATACACACCCCAATGAGTGCGTGGATTGTAGCCATTGGCCGCATTCACACAACAAACCCATAAAAGAGCGAGCTGGACACACAAGATTTTGTATTTAGAGTGTGCTGTGGTAAGCAAGAAGTGAATATTAAAGGAGAGGAGGTCAACTGAAAGACACAATAACGAGAGGTGCAGAAGAGGAAGAGCAGACAGGAGAGTAGATGCAAACAATGGAAGTAAGAAGAGAGAAAAACGTAAGAGATGAAGAGAAGGGAAATTACTTTTTCTCCAAACACTCCACATATTCTTTCTTCTTTCTGCGACTTTCCTGTGCAGAGATCTACAAAAAAAAGATGAAAATTGATGAGGACTGACTAGGCAAAATTATCTACATATGATCTAATTTATAGGTATATAAAATTATTTCGACCACTCTTTTTTTAATATAATGAAATTAAATGGGGACTGGGGCTGTCATGATAATTTAAAGCACCATAAAAGTGGATTATTAGGTTTGTGAGCTTTCAGAGTTTGCATCTAAAAACTATAAAAGATTATTAATACCTTGTTTTTGATTTTCCTGCGGACTCTTTTAAGGGCTTTTTCCTCAGTTTTGGTTAGGGGTAGTTTGTTGGGAACAGGATATCCCTCAGCAATCAAAGTTCTCTTCTCTTCCTCTGTCAGCATTAAAGGACCCGACGTTCCCTGCAGTTTCTGCATAATAACACAATTCAGCATTTAAAACCACTCTGTTTGTATATAGGATGTATGTCCATGTGTTGTATGTTTAAAGGGGCCATGGCATGAAAATCTGACTTTTTCCATGTTTATGTCCCCAATGCTTCAATCAACCTAGAAAATGTGAAAAAGATCAACCCAGTAACTTAGTTTTGGTAAACCATTCTTTACAAGCACATGAAAAATAGGTCGTTGAAATTTGGCTCTCCTTATGATGTCATAAGGAGCTCTTATTATAATAATACCACCCCTTAATCTGCACTATCCAACCACAGCACTGCCATTTAGTGCAGAGAAAAGCACAATTGAGTTTTAATTGCAACAAACCACCATCATTGTGATCAGTGTTTGAATTTCATCAGCTCATTTGCATTTTAAAGGACACACCCAATACGGCACATTTTTGCACACACCTACAAAGTGGCAATTTTAAAATGCTATAATAAATTATTGATATGGTATTTTGAGCTAAAACTTCACATATGTGCTCTGGGGACACCAAAGATTTATTTGACATCTTAAAAAAGTCTTGTGCCATGACCCCTTTAAGAATGCGTGTCTCATACTATAATGTGTCTGGTGTGTTACTCACATGGGGGGCAGTGAGGAGAGGGGATGAGGAGATGGCTGCAGAGGTTCGAGCCTGTAGCCGGGCAGGACTGGAGGGCGGCAGTGAATGTGGGCTCTGCAGGTGACCGGGGCTTAGTGGTGGGAGTGAATGTGGGCTCTGGGATCCATCGCTGTCACTGCCATGGCTACTGGGGGGAGTGGGTGGCAATCGCAGATGCTCATCTGTTGGGAAAGGAGCAATAATCATAAAGCACGGAAAACACCTGTGACTCCTCTCTTTATCTCTGGCAGGAACAGCTGAGCTCTTAATGATCCTTTTTGACTCCACACGGATTCCACAGATTTGATTGACTGTAACTGTCCTAAATATGTGACATACATCAGATTAAAGTAATAGTTCACCCAAAAATTAATATCCCGTTATTTTTCCTCACCTTTATCTCATTCCAAACCCGTATGCTGTTCGTTTTTCCACAGAAGGCAAAAAGGGAAATTTCACGCTCTTCTTTTTGATCGCTTTTTTCAATGACGGTTCACAATGATCGTAGTGGGAAATTTTTTTTGCACTATATTCCAAGTTCTGAAGTCATTTGATTTATATAAAGAACAACATTTCAGTTTCGCTCTTTATTTTTATGGTACTTTTATGGTTTTTATATAATTTTTGGAGCTTGACGGACACAGTCAATGAGAACTGTTATTGTATATAAAAAAAGAAAAAGTGTGATATTTCCCTTTTCTGCTTTAAAAAAAATAACAGGTTTGGAATTACATGAGGGAATAATATTGAGTAAATAGTGAAATATAACCAGGTCTGAAATGGGGGGACTTGGGTGGACTGAGTCCAGAGAGTGGATTTCAAAGGAGGATGTAGTTCCAGTTCAAAATGTGGAGGGTTTATCGATGTCCAAACAATGCAAATTTCAGACATAAATATAGGGGGGATTCTTGCAAAATATACAATACGTCCCCAAGTAGAGTCCCCCTGGTGAATCTCGGACACTTCAACCATTGAATATAACAAAGAGGGATAAATAAATCATTATTAAATGCGCTCCTGAAAACCACAACAAATTCCTTGTGTGCTTGTACACACCTGGCGAATAAAACTTAATCTGATTCTGAAATTCTGAACGAATTCTGCACATTTTGTTTTAAAATGATCATTTATTCCTTGAGAAACTTTTTATTCATTCCCCTGTCAGCAGCAAACTCAGTAAAGGCCAATCCTTTTGGTAAAGTTTAGGACATTTTACATAACACATGCATACACAAAGCTGCAAAGTCTGGTGGGTGTTGAACTGGCTTGTGTGTTTAGTCTGGCATTGCATACACAGCACTGCTTTAATTCTGTTTTCCCTGGATGAACAGAATGAGAGGACGTCATACTGCCAGACAGACAGTGCACGCACTAGGCCTGCAGGTGTTAGGGGTTGCTTGCCATTCGAAGATGCATTTTGATCCATAATAAACCAGATTGACTTAGGACCCTTTAACGGTTAAGCACCTTTCTCAGCAGCACAATAATGGCAGTACTTTTATTCTGAACTATTTACATCAGCTGCAAACTACAGTGCCCATATCCTACAATCTTGCCTAGCACCAATGTCAACAGTTTTGCATAAATTAGCAGCAAAGTGTTTGGTAAAGTTATGTGGATATTTTAAAAAATTTCACAACACAGTTCAGAATTCTTTCCCATGCTGTGCCTGTGACCCTGTTTTTATCAATAGGCCATTCAGAATGGACTAACCTAGAGATCTGAGAGATTCTCAAACACATGGAAAAGCTAAAAAAAGAAACACTCACACTAAGTCTCATTTCCTCTGGAAAAGGAAAAAAGGAACACAATTACAGTATTTATAACCTGAACTGACCTGACCTACAGCGAGAGAGCAAGATAAAAAAGATATGAAGAATTGCATTGGCCATTTGCATAAAGCAAATGCTGTATTAACTTATGTGTCTAAAATAAATATTATGCACTGCGTTTAACTGAAATTCATTTAAAATTTTATTTGTGCACTTTTAGATTGAGGATGTTGGAGAGCGACATGATGATCCACCAGTTTCTTATACACTAAGTACATATGCTACCCAATGCATGACAGTTGCTACTGTAAAGAGTTTATCATTAACATACATGATCAAACAAACTGCTGACTGTGTGTTTGCATGTGTTCTGGTTCTACGGGTGTTAAGACCTGAGTGTGTTTTTTTCCTTAAAGACAAATTCCACACCTACCTGTAGGAACACTGAGAAACTGGTTCACCTCGCTGGGCTCTGCTTTGATGGCAGGAACAGAGTTTGAGCTTAGGCCTTTGGAACCCTAACACAAAAACAAACAAACAATTACTGTAAAACCATAAAGCACATGCTTGTACGCTGAAGTATGTGTCCGGATGACAGGAATATTATAGGGGCACAAAGATGGTATTATAGATTTATTGGAAAGTCTCTGATGATATTTTGCTCCAGTAGTAAGCAGTATTTACTGGTATTAATTGGTAGTGACCTGTTTAGGGGAACTGGAATAAATGTGCTATATGTTGGATGTCAGAGAGAGTAAACACAGCTGAAGACAGACTCAAACTGTTTACACTGACGGAGCAAAGGCTACCCGTCTGTTGACAGCACGCAGTCTGGTCAGCGACCGACAATCTTACACACACAGAAAGGCGGCATCAGAGCTGTACCCTTCACCTCTTTTTGGGCATTATTTTTTAATCAGCATATGTATCGCCCATAATCTTGAGGTAGCCCTTGCACAAAACAATCTGAATATATACTGTATATACAAATACTGAAGTGTGTCACTATAAAGATTGTAAGTCCTATAACACTCATATGGTGCAAGTTATACTAAGGTTCGAGTAACTATATTTTATACATTTTTATGCATGTACTCTTATGTCTATGTTTGTGTGCGTTCAGAGACTGAATATGACAATAAGCTACAGATGGAAATAAATACACTGTACAAAATGCTGGGTTATTTTCAACCCAACATTGGGTCAAAAAGGGACAAGTCTAGCCATTGGATTAAATTATCCCAGCAAATGTTTATATTTGATCCAATGAGTAAAACAACCCAATCTTTTGGGTTAAACAACCCAGCATAGGTTGCATTAAAACCCAATGGGCTTGGTTCATCTCTTTTTGACTTAACAGTGGGTTAAAAATAACCCAGGATTTTTTTAAACAACTGTTTCAAAGAAAAAATCTTTCAAATAGCTAATAAAATCTACTTCTAGTCAAGTTTCATTAAAATGAAACTATAGCAAAATCAGGTCATATACTGTTTTGGTTGGAAGAAGGACTTGGACTCTAAGGTGGCCTCAAAAAGGTTTCAATTCATTGCTTGAGGATTATGTAATATATGCAGATCATGAATTACAGTTATTATAGTGCTTCAGTTCGTAATGCTATGTTATATACAGTATGGTTTGTGTTTGTCTCCACTTCCTGTGACACACGGCCTCCAGTGCATCTAGACCGACAGTCCGGCAGATCCCAGCGGGACGTCAGAACAGCTTTACGCCATGTGTGTGCCTAAATAAAGCACTTGTGCTTATATAACCCATTCCATCCTCAAAATTATTTCATCCAGCCAAGATATCCTTGACACGGCCCTGTTGTTAATTTTCGAGCAAAGAATGTTCAAGTCTTGTTCTGCGTGTTTGCTTATTTTGATGACAGGTATCTTCAAACAGCAATCTGCTCCCTGGAGAGGGTTTATGGGAGTTCGCGGAAAGTCTGGCCCGTGTTAGCGTGGAGTCAGAGATGGGAGAAAGCCATTCCAGGGCTCTGATGCTCAAAGCGTGTCTGCAGCCAGATCTGCACACTAAACTAATCTTCTCTCAACTCAACACTGATGCTGCTGGAGCCGATCCCTCTGCTTCAATGAGTTCGCACTGCAAACATGTTCGCTGGGCAGAGAAGTGAAGCAAGCAGCCAGCTGAGCAAAACAGCACATGATGTGTGTGTGTGTGTGCTTTTCATTGTCATGCTGACACAATGGTCCCTCTGGTCCACCGTGTGTGTAAGGATCATTACCATCAGCTCGGTTTCAATTATATCCAGTAATATTACACTCAAACATAGCTGTTACAGTGAATATGATGACAATACAGTTGCCTGACTTATAAAACGAACCTTTTAAACACATTTCTGTAAAGTAGAGCAGTAACAAAAAAACAGCATTACAGATTTTACTATGGCTTACCCATGGTAAAATCACTGTAATGTGTATTCACTGCTTGCATTTGCTTAAAAGTTCTAGTGGCGAGATTGTGAATTGCAATTAACCTCAATTTCGAAACGCGGGAGAAGCTACGGTAGCTGCCACATTGTCATTTCAGGCAACATAGGCACGAAAGATGCTCTCCAAAGCAGTTTGTCCGTTTAGGGCTACTGTGGAAACATGGCGGTGACTTTGATGTAAGGAGACCCGTGGTGTATGTACATTAAAACGGCTCATTCTAAGGTAATAAAAACAATGCAGTTCATTATGTAAGGACTTTATACACCATTGATAATGTATTTCTAGACAACTTCTAGTCTAGATATAACGGTCCTCTTTCTCAACACTTGTAAACACTGGGGTGGAGTTTCGCGTTCGTCTTCTGTGACCTCTTGACGTCATGACGTATTGCGTGGGGTCACGCTGGCACATCATGACCGGATCTAGATGAGAAGTTGTGTTTTAAAAGTGTATATTTGTTATTTTTCTTGTTAAAAATGACAATTGTTTTGCTAGATAAGACCCTTATGCCTCGTTTGGGATCGTTTATAGTCCTTTGAAAAAAACTGTTACGTGTTGAGTTAAGTGTTAATTGTTGGTGTCTATTAAAGTCCATTAAAATGAGAAAAATCCTGCAATGTTTTCCTCAAAAAACATAATTTCTTCTCGACTGAACAAAGAAAGACATCAACATTTTGGATGACATGGTGGTGAGTAAATTATCTGGATTTTTCTTTTAAGAAAATGGAATATTCCTTTAAGTGCAAAGGTTGTGGGTTCGATTTCTATGGAACACACATACTGATAAAACAAGGAACACCACAAATATACTGTACATTGCTTTAGATAAATATATCTGCCGAATGCATAATGTTAATGTATTAAAAGTAGTTTTTATCATAACATTTTTTCCATCAAGTAATTATTATTATTTTAGTTTATAGTTTAATTCTCTTAGCTGTGGGTTGTTTGCAGTTGCCAAGCAACAAAGCAACTCTGTGTTTTAATATAGAATGTGTGAATGTGCAGATGTTGGCTTCAAAACAGCTCATCCAATCAGAATTAAGATTGAGAGTTTTTTGTTTTATGCTTCTCATTAATAACCATTAGAATTAAAAAAAAAAAGTATGTAATTATTTCTTACCTTTTCCCCATTGTGGTTTCTCTGCGGTGGTGGGGCAAGAGTGAGGGGCTGTGAGCAGATGCTGGTGTTGACCAGAGGGGGCGCTGTTTCAGAGCTGTTTTCAGACATCAAGCTGGGCTCCTGTTTCACTAGAATGGCTGTGAGATCCTGACTGAATGACCACATCCCCTCAGATTCTGGGTAGAAAAATATTTGTTTCTTAAACACTTGTTGTTTCTATGATTTGTTGTTTAAGCACCCACAAAAAAAAAAAACCCGGAGGTTTCTGGAATTATAGTGTTTAATTTAACTAATGCCCCTTAAGACACATTAACAATATGACAGAGCCAGTTCATGAGAAAACAAACATATTAACATAAAAAGAATGAATACATTAATTCATACACTTTCAGAAAAAGGTACCAAAGTTGTCAGTGGGACGGACCTTTTAAAAAGCCCCTAATATGTACCGTTTAGGTAGAAATATTTACAATCTAAAAACCCAGCATTGGGTCAAAAAGGGACGAACCTGGCCCAAAATGTTTATTTTTGACCAAACAATGGGTTAAAACAATCCAGCATAGGTTAAAATACAACCCAACGGGCTGGCCTCATTGTTTTTTGACCCAAACTTGAAAATACCTAGCAATTTTTAGCGGGTACTTTTAAGGATACCATCTCTAATGGTGCTTTTCCATTGCATAGTACCCAACGGGTCGGGTCGGGTCAGCTCACTTTACTTTGGCTTGGTTAGCTTTTCCATTGAGTTTAGTATCACTTCAGAGTGGGAGGGATTATAGGTGTGATGTTATTTTTGCGGTGCCTACTGCTGTGACATTATACAAAAGGGGGAGCAAGCAACAGAGGGGCATCATTGTAAAGCAGTGTTTCACATTAATTTGTTTGTCAGTCCGCCACAAAATCAAAATTGACCACCCCAAATAGCTGTTTGCACATCTCGTTTCTCACGTGCAGTGCTTACATGCAGATGTGTGCGTCACGAATGTGCCGCGGCAAACTGCAAGTCTGGAAAAGTCAGGTATGGGTTTTGTGGTTTGGTCACATTTACAATCGTACACGGTACAACTTGTAGTAAAAGTACAATGTATTTTCATTTTCAATCTTTCATTAAAGTGACAAATGTCACACTCCAGACCCCATGGAAGTTTCATATAAAGCCTGTTATGATGCTAGTGAGGATGCAGTTAACGACCAGAAGCAAAACGCGAACCAGGTTCTTTTTACATTGTTAACACAAATAGGTGAGAAAGGACATAAAGTTGTGGCAAAAAAAACAGATCTACATGTCTGCATGCTTCAAAGAGAAAGAAAGCAGTGCATATAGTTGAGCCTCATTATCACGCGGCCCTCTCTCCGTAACATTTGTTTGCAGGCTCTGCTGCAGGATCGATAAAACATTATGCGGCCTTGTAAAGGAGGATGGCAGGTTTTTCATGTTAGTCGACTGTTGGGGAAGGACATCAGCAGGAGTCTGATTACAACAGGAGAGGAAAAGCTCTTTAAGAGCTCTAATGTTAAAAGGAGAATGCTGGATTTTACACATTTAAGCTTTCTGCCTGTGGGGAACCTCTGCGAAAGTGGTCAAACCATCAACTCAATACAGCAGATTAGAACATAAGAGGTCTCTTAGCCAACAGTATCCTTTAAAGCAAACACGCTCTTACGTACATCCTCTATTGTCAATATGGGATTAGTCGTCACTACAGCTTTTTCCAACTTTATCAGAGTAAATTAAAAGCACACTTTTGCAGAAGGACGTATCAGAGGGTGCAAACAATGCGCAAAAGAAATACAAACCTGCTGGAAGGACCAGCATGAATTAAGATGCTGGTTCAGATTGGTTTATGGTAGTTAGTGCTTGTTTCGTACTGGTTTAACAGGTAGACCAACATAGTGTAGCCGGTGAGGCTGTTTGAGGCCGTTTGGCTGGTACGACAGCACGACAGCATCCCACAACATATGTGCTGGTATTTTCAAATGGTAAATAATTGGATCCATTAACAAAAGCCGGCCAGCCGTTGGGTTAAATTAACCCAGAAAATTGTATATTTGACCCAACAATAGCTTAAAACATTCTAGCATTTTAGGTTGAAACAACCCAGCATAGGTTAAATTAGTATCCAAAGCTGGGGTGAAAATAACCCAATGATATTGACCATGTTTTTCCATGGGATATCTCAGGCACAACCTATAGCTGTTAAAGGGATATTCCACTTTTTTTGAACGTATGCTCATTTTCCAGCTCCTCTAGAGTTAAACATTTGATTCTTACCGTTTTGGAATCCATTTAGCTGATCTCCGGGTCTGGCATTAGCACTTTTAGCATAGCTTAGCACAATCCATTGAATCTGATTAGATCATTAGCATTGCGGTTAAAAATAACAAGAGAGTTTTAATATTTTTCCTATTTAAAACTTTACGCTGCTGTAGTTACATCGTGTACTTAGGCCGACAGAAAATTAAAAGTTGCGATTTTCTAGGCAGATATGGCTAGGACTATACTCTCATTCTGGCGTAATAACCAAAGACTGATGTAACATGGGTGCAGCAGGTGTAGTGATATTACGCACTACCCGAAAATAGTCCCCGCCATTGAAAGTAACAAAGGGGACTATTTTTGGCTGCTGCTTAATATCACTACGCCTGCTGCAGCCATGTTACATCAGCAAAGTCACTGATTATTAAGCCAGTTTGAGAGTATAGTTCCTAGCCATATCTGCCTAGAAAATCGCAACTTTTAATTTTCTGTCGGTCTAAGTACACAATGTAACTACAGAAGAGTCAAGTTTTAAATAGAAAAAATATCGAAACTCTTTGGTTATTAATTAGCGCGATGCTAATGGTCTAATCAGATTCAATGGATTGTGCTAAGCTATGCTAAACGTGCAAGCGCCAGACCCGGAGATCAGCTGAATGGATTTCAAAACGGTAAGAATCAAATGTTTTACACTAGGAGAGCTAGAACATGAGCATATTTTCAAAAAAAGTTGAATACTTAATAATTCAAACAAAATTGATTTAAATTTGTATCCACACTTCCCATTATTAATGTCTAACAGAAGTTCATCTCTGCTAGGTCATGCCTTTAGGGGACTGTAAGGCTTTGATGTCTGTGGGACAGCAGGTACGAGGTGATTCCAGACCGGAGGAGACGGAAGAGCGATGCTCATTAGCGAGTTTAAAGTTACTGCGGAGCAACAGGAGAGAAAGCAGTGAATCAGCCAGTGCCCACTTTAACTGCCTGCAGCAGTCGCTTACAACATTTATACAACAAACAGGGGCAAGTTTATGGGTCAGAGGTAATATCACACCAAGCTGGAAAAAGCCATATAGTCACTGTCTGTGGTCAGTTCTAACCCCAGCTTTGTGAAAATACTCTTTTATTTTTAAATTGAAGTATGGTACAATTTTACTTTTTAACCATGACTGTCTGGCTAAATGGGTCTTAAATGTAGTTCCTCCTTGCCTCTTTCAAGCTTTGTGGATTGAAATCCTCGCTGGAAAGACCGGCAGTCTGCACATACACTCATCACATAGTCATAGTCTTAAGTTTAGGATGATGCAACTCTCTGAGACAGAACCCCCCTTCCATCTATTCTCCATCTGAAGCTGGAAACCAGACCCCTTTTTATTTTATGGATTGCTACAGTTCCCTGGCCTGGTTGTGGTGTGTGTGGGAAAGAGAGTGAGAGAGACACAGACAGACATAAAGAGTGAGCGACTGTGAGTGTTGGCTGTCTTCCTGGAATCCCCAGCTTCCTATGGTAGACTAAGCTCTTGGCTAAAGTGTTGTCAAGGAACCCTGTGCTGCACGGGTGCTTCAGGAGATAAGGGAGAGAGAGAGTGAGAGAGACAGAAAGAGAGATTTAATAGCAAACTGAAGCTGTTGATAGCTGACCCTTTGAACTATGTCATTTATATAGACTCGAAAATGTGCTCTTGATGTTATAGTGATGCAGTTAAGGGTCACATGGATGGGCGACTGTCTGTGTGGACGAAACAGAGTTAGGGGTGTCTAGACAGAGAACAGAATGGAAACTCCTTTTCTAACCTGCATCATCGTCTGATTTGATGGGCATGGAGGGGCTCTGTGGTGCAGAGTCCCCACTGAGAGAGTAGCTGTGTTCTGCCTGGATATCTGGGTTTGGAGGATCCAGATCCATATCCAACAACGGGTTCCTCCCCACCAACAGATGATCATCGAAAAAACTGCTGAAGAGGTCATTGGAGAAATCCTCCATCTGCTCTGAGAAGTGCTGGGGAAAGACCACAAAAACGACACATTTAAACTGATGGTCGTTGCAGCATGGAAAACTATACAAAAAAATTGGGCTTTAACACTAAGCAATAACTAAATAACATCTATGAAGACGCAAAACCCTCTTAAGGGGGTCGCATACCAAACGTGCAGCTCAGCGCCATTCTAAAAAAATCTTACACATTGTTTTCTATGAGTGTACGCACACCGGCGCCGACAGGTGGCGCCTATCCGCGGCGCCCAGCTACGACTCAGGAAGTTGCTCAAATCCCTGTCACGCCAAAGCGCGCCACTCACATATTTTAATATTAAAGGAACAGTATGTAGGATTGTGGCCAAAACTGGTACTGCAACCACAAAACTTGTGGCTAAAACTGGTACTGCAATCACACAACTGGTGGCCAATACACAAAATGACAACATAAACATCAGTTGAGGTCTGCAACTCCACTTTTTAAAATGACAATATCCTGGCCAGACCACTGTTGTCAGTGATATAAGTATTTGGAATGAAAATGATTTCTTAATGTCTAGTGACATATCAGGGCCTTTTGTGATTAATTGATATAAATTTCTTACATACTGTTCCTTTAAATAACATCATATTTGTCCCAAATCATTAACGATTAACATTGGCTGCTAACGTATATTTTGCATTTTGAAGTAGACGCTATTTGACTAAGCTTGCGCTATTTAATGTGCGCTTCCGGTTCTACGATACCTCCGAGTTGTCCTAGACGTGACGCGGCGCTGAGCTGCGCGTCCTGTGTGCGACCCCTACTGAAAAATCCAGGTAAGACCAGCATAAGCTGGTGAGCTGGTTTTAGCTGGTCCCCAGCTTGGTTTTAGCTGGTTTTGCTGGTGTAGGAAGCTGGTTTTGCTGGTGTAGCAAGCTGGTCTAGCTGTGTTTTGGTCACATTTTAAGCTGGTCTAGCTGGACTTAGCTGGTCATGCTGGAATACCAGCTGGCCCACCAGCATGACCAGCTTTGTCAGGCTGGGAGGACCAGCGTAAATCACCTTAAACCAGCTAAAACCAGCTACCAGCTTATGCTGGTTTTAGCTGGATTTTTCAGTAGGGACCCAATTAAGTGCGTCTGATATGTGGTTTTTTTTTTTGTAAATTAGCATTTTTATCAGACTCTTAATGGATTCTGCTAACAAACCGGTATTTCTGAATGGCCTGAGGGTGGAATTAAGCAGATTTGAAGTGAAAGTATTTGATGGACGTAAAGTATGTGTTAAGAGCATTCAGTTAATATCATTATTTCATTTTTGGTGGAGGTGGTGTTTAGTGGCTTTGCATTTGAGCTTCTTATGTTAAATATGGCAAAACAATGTCAATCATATTGTCATTTAGGCGTGTGTCCCAAAAAAAGGAGTTCAAAAAAGCCTGGTATGCACTTTTACAGGCACGGGTGCATTCAGAACTTTGTGGTTATAGAATGTGAGTTTTGTGTGTGCACACATACCATATAAGATTGTGTGAGTGTGTTTGTTGAAAAAGGTGTGACAAAGGTGTGGGAGGACCTGATAATGTTTACATCCTGGTGATCCGGGACAGGTGTGTGAAAGACACAGCTGAAGAGGAATAGGCAAATCAACGAGCCGTCATACAGACGTCATATATATCTGTGTATATATGTGTATCTATATATATCTATCTAATCTAATGACTTCTGTTAAAAGAGTTTAAGATGTTCTTAGTGTAAAATGTGGTCAAACTAAATACTGACTTTTGGCTGAGGAAGCCATTTTGTTATACAAATTGTCTTTAATTTATTTGTGTACATATTTCCTGTATTTTTATTTAAAGAGGCCAAAAATTAATTATGGATGTCATCAAAACTTTGTTAAACCAACAAAGCTGGTGGTGGCTTGACTTTTGCATAGTACCGCAAATATATCACGCTCGTGTACACGTGCATGCACATGTGTGACGCCTATTGCTGCGTTGCAGGTTTTAAATTATACTTTCACCTGTATGAATTCCCACACTAACCCCTGACCACTGTGTGACTTGTGTGAATAAAGGATGATGAAAGCTATGGTATTATACATGTTTACTCTGTCCCTCCCCAGTTTACCTTGAAAGCAAAGAATGATATTTCAAAGAAAGAAAAGTACAGTAGTTATTATATGTGGTTAAGCGTGCCCACGTCTAATGCGCTATCTGGTTAAACTTGTTGCTCACCATATGGATGCTGAGGCATCATAGGAACAGGAAATAAACCTGTGATGGCAGTTATCCTTATTGTTTGATGAATGACATCCTAGGAACACCCTGATGTGGGCGATTGTGAAATGACGCAGCTCTCCGTCAGTGCCATGCTAATTACTACGGTTAAATATAACAAAATACACAGTCGCACCCTGAAACGTTGATGTTCGTCAAATATTCTTCCTCCTGGATGTAAAGATCAGATATTGTGGACTGAAGGTGATAATTCACCTGTGTGAGTAAACTCACTCACAGTAACTAAATGGGGCTTAATAGTTAACAATTAATCATATCTATTAAACAATTTTTATAGCGCTTGAGGTCAGACTTATAATCAGACCACAGACTTTGTTCTAATATTTGGGCAATTCAAACTTTATATTTAACATTTATTTTATTGTGGTAGACTCATTTATCTAAAGCAATTTACACGTATGGAATATATTTGCATTTAAAGGTGCAGTGTGTACATTTTAGTGGCTTCTAGTGATGAGGTTGCAAATTGCAACCAACGGCTCAGTCCACTGCTCACCCCTCGCTTTTGAAACGCACAGAGAAGCTACGGTAGCTGCCCCCGGAAAAACATGTCATCGATGGAGACAACTGAGTAAACAAAGTTTGTCCATTAAGGGCTTCTGTAGAAACATGGCGGCACAAAATGGTGACTTCCACATAAGAGGACTCTCGGTGTATGTAGATAAAAACATCTAATTCTAAGGTAATAAAAACATAACGGTTCATTATACCCCTGATAATATGGTTTTGTATATTATTTTGCATTTCTGTCAAGAGATCCTTCTAAATATGTGTTATGTGTGATAAACCCAGAACTTTTCATGTCCTAACGCAATGTTACCAACTGAGCTACAGGAACAACCCCAACTTGTGAAAAGTCATTTTAAATATGGTGGTGACTAACTTTTTCAGCTTTTAAAGCAAACGCAAGCATTTTGTGTTCACATTTGTTTTAATTTCTTAACATTTGACAGAGTGTACGTTTGACAGGAACCTACAAGGAAACAAATGGGGAAGTCTTAAAGTATTTCCAACTTTGATCTTGTCTAAAATGTGACAAAAGCATCAAAAATCTGATTGGTTGTGAGTGTGCCACTGTTGGAAATCAAAGCATGATTTATACTTTTACGTCGGACCTACGCTGTAGCCCAGCAAGCAATTTTGGCTAAAACAAGGCTAAATTTGGGCTGTCAATGAAAGGCTAATAGACGTCTATCATAGCCCAGTGCACGTTTAAAAAAATGAAAGCGAAACCTGAACACCTGTTGACTTTGCTTACAGGTTGGAATATTATACACCTTCAAGTTATTTTGGCAAAAATGTCACGTAACCAAATTCCAGGTTATTTAGGGTAGAAGTGGGTTACGCTTGCTGGGAGCCTACACCGTACACCGTAGATTACGCGTCACTTTTCATTTCATACTTCGATGTACGTCTTGATGTGCAATAACACATGCAGATCGCTAGTAGGCAATTTCCACGGGATTGTTACAGTATAAAGGCAAAAGCCAAAGAAGAGGAGGCTTGTTTTTTTACTATTATAATTTTTTTGGGACATTTTTGCCTTTATTGATAGACAGTAGTTTTTGAGAGACGACAGGAAAGTAGAGGGTGGAGAGAGGGGTATGGGATTGGCAAAGGATCTCGAGCCGGGATTCGAACTCGGGTCGCCGGAAGTGGTTTGCACCATATGTCGGAGCGCTGCCCACTACACCATCGGCTCCGACAGAGGAGGCTTGTTGTGTTCATTGTTAGGATAGCGTAGCAGTGATGGAGGTAA
Organism: Misgurnus anguillicaudatus; assembly: GCF_027580225.2. Taxonomy (NCBI): domain Eukaryota; kingdom Metazoa; phylum Chordata; class Actinopteri; order Cypriniformes; family Cobitidae; genus Misgurnus; species Misgurnus anguillicaudatus. The sequence goes on along the minus strand of NC_073357.2, from coordinate 38,432,627 downwards.
ATAGACAGCAACTTTTATTACAGCTTCAGTTGTTTAAAGGAACACGCCCACATTTTGGGAATTTAGCTTATTCACCGTATCCCCCAGAGTTAGATAAGTCCATACATACCTCTCTCATCTCCGTGCGTGCTGTAACTCTGTCTGACGCAGCCCCCGCTAGCTTAGCTTAGCACAAAGACTGGAAATGCATGGCTCCAGCTAGTATACTGCTCCCAATAAGTGACAAAATAACGCGATCATTTTCCTATTTATGTGTTGTGATTTGTATAGTCAAACCGTGTACAAATAACAAGGTGATATGAGACACAGCGATCTTTTAACAGTATACATACTGAGAACTATATTCTCTGAAGACGAAGCACTGCCGCATGGGCGGAGTGATCTGCTCGCAGCACACGAGAAGCCCCTGGTGAGGAGCATAGGGTTCAGTCAGAGTTGTGCAAATCACTCCGCCCATGCGGCAGTGCTTCGTCTTCAGAGAATATAGTTCTCAGTATGTATACTGTTAAAAGATCGCTGTGTCTCATATCACCTTGTTATTTGTACACGGTTTGACTATACAAATCACAACACATAAATAGGAAAATGATCGCGTTATTTTGTCACTTATTGGGAGCAGTATACTAGCTGGAGCCATGCATTTCCAGTCTTTGTGCTAAGCTAAGCTAGCGGGGGCTGCGTCAGACAGAGTTACAGCACGCACGGAGATGAGAGAGGTATGTATGGACTTATCTAACTCTGGGGGATACGGTGAATAAGCTAAATTCCCAAAATGTGGGCGTGTTCCTTTAATATAGGTCCTCAACGAGGTCCATCTTTGTTTTGGCCATCGCAAGCGGAAATTGTAGATTTTTTTGCCTGATGGGAGGGGTTCTAGCAAACCAATTATAGTGCTTGCGCCCTGCGTAGAACTGACGAATTGTTACATTTTTGGAGAGGTGCGCGTAAGGCTATGGTGTTGGCTACAATCTAGCCTACGCTGTACAATTGATGCAAAAGTATAAATTGGGCTTAAAAGAGAACGATCCCTAATATGACAAGACAACATGAAGCTGCCTCAGTAAAAATCACAAAAATGTGGTTGTTTGTGTATATGTGTTATCAGAGCAGACAGTCTGAGTATTTCTCTTATCGCTTTTATTTATCTTTAGATCTCTTTCCTGTCAGTTAAAAATGACGTATGCAGTGTCTATCTGGTTTTTGGTTGCTCTTGCAGGGCCAATGATAATGATGCAATGCTGGGGTGCTGATGCAAGAGTTTTGAAATTCCACATCTGGAAGGTTCCTCAGAGGCAGATGGAAACTTCCAGAATTCCAAAGAACTTCAGTTATTTTCATTTCAATACCTTCAGTGAATGTGGAGTAAGAGCGTGTGTCTTTTTCATTAGGGTCAGGTTTCAGGACGTATAAAAACAAGTCTCCCTCTTCATTTTTCAGCAGCGTTTTACCTTTTACCCTTTGTTAAATGTGAAATAAATAACAATGAGAATTTGTAATTTTTATGTGTGTTATTCTTTCAAAAGACTCTCACCTCGCATACCCTTTACACATAGTTGAACCAATACAAATGTAAACTAAACTGTACACTGCACAATTCTGTTGCAATCTCACAAATATCTGTGCAGCTGGGGCTTCCTCAGCTCTTTTCCATGACATCTGTCTGTGCCTTACTACTAGTGTCTGAGTCTCGCTCAATAAAACACAATGAATGATTTTAGATGTTTTATTGGGCAGGACAAGAATTTTTAATACTCAAAGAAAACCCCCCAATAGTTTCAAAAGTCTCACACAAGAGGTTCACACACATTTACAAAAAAACTTATTTCCTCCTATATGTTCTCAGTGAGCTCAAATATCAAAGAGTAGAGATTAGACATAAAAAAACTTTTTCAAAGACTTTTTGTAAAGGGAAATGTATTTTGTTAAAAGAGTTAAAATCATAAAATTTTTGTAATCCAATAGTATTTTTTTGCAAACAAATTTTGGGTTTGTCACAGAACCATATTAGCATCAATGCAATGCATGTGTGTGCAGGCTGAGCAATGCCCTATTTTTCCGTCTGATCCGTTTTTTCAAAGTAAAGTTTGGGTCATGTCCGGGTCTGAGCGGGCTGGTAAACTGCACGCCTGCTCGACTCATTGCATTCCATTCTCTTATTCCAGCTGCACTCCGGCCAATCGGAGCACAGTATGTAAATGAGGAAAGAGCTTGTCATTTTAGAGCTGGAGTGCAGGGTGCGCACGGAGCAGCTTGGAGGGTTACAACTTTTTAGTCTTTGGAAAAATACATTTGCTGATAAAATCATCCAATGAATAAAGCCAAACCCACAATGTTTGGGAATAGCAGTAAGGTGAACAATGAGTCACAACAAGAAGATTCATTCTTAGAGTGGTAGTTGCAAAACAAGAAACCGAAAAAAAAGAAGAGCAGGGAAAAGATCTTGAACCGAAGCTGGATTTTGCAGATGTTTAGAGTTTACGCTAGTCACTCATGTAATGCAAATTAAAATAGAGCTTCCCTCATGTCAAATATAAATATCCGCTTCCACCACAAAAGTATCTGTGGAGTTTGATTTATTTAGACATTTCAACAGCTTCTTCTTGTGTGTGCATGCATGAAAGATTTAATTCTAATGCACCGAATCTGGCTTTCTTGACCTAAATATGAGGGACGGATTCTTTCATGTGTGACTGCGGAGATAGGATGCATTTTTTAAAAGTCATATTTTCTCCAGCACATCTGCACTTTAAAGCAAGTTCATATTTTCAGATTCAGATTCCAGCTGGCAGCTGTGAGGATCTGAGATGGGTCAGGGAGGACAGTCCTGAACCTAAGCTCATTACGATCGTCTCGGCATGTGTGATGAGCCAGACGCTTGAAAGAGAGATAGAAGTGTTTGGAGTCTGCAGGTGAGGGCGAGTGAGAGAGCCAGGCCTCTGCAGGTGTTCACAGGTGAGGGCTGATTAAGATTACAGGCATGGCGTCAAGTTTACAGCTGTAGACAGACACCACAGTCCAACCCATCTTTATGGGACACAGAGGTACCTTACAAAACATTTAAAAGTAGGCAGATTTCTTTTTGTTGCAACCTTCAGTATTGTTAAATTGTACATTGTAGAGAGGTTTTAGATATAAAGCCTGCACATGCGGTTTTACTGTAGTTCCTGCTCTCCTCTCCAGACCTGTGCTCCACTACTCCCCTCTCTCCCATTCACCCATCCACTCTCTATTTCTCTCTTTCCTTTATTTTTCGCAAGCTTTTCATCCTCTTCTTTTCCTTTTTCTTTCTCCTATTCTTGCTGTCCAAGTACAACTCATCTGTCCCTTCCCCCCTCTTCTCTTTTCTGCTGGTTTTTTAATTCCAGTTCCAGATCTTTCTTAAATTTTGCTCTCGGCCACAGAGCAAGAGAACCATGACCACAGGAGGCAGTTGGGCTTCAGCCCCACCTCCAGACAGGAGCCACTGAGGGCCACAAACCAAACTAGCTCTTCTGAAGGTGAAATAGTGGGTGGCAGAGGTCACATGACAGATATAGACCAAGAAAATAAGAAATTTATAAACGGTGGAAGAGTGTTAGTATGTGACTATATAAAGGGGATATCCTAAGAACAGAGGAATCCCCATAACTACCATCTATTTTCTGCTACTGTTGCACTTTGGGAGGGGGTCTCCCAGATGTGTTCCCCATCCCCCATGCTTCAGACGGCTCTCTGCACTCTGTAATTTTGCCAGTCTAAATTGGCTCTCTCAGAAAAGCCTGCGGTAACACAGCCCTAAACAGAAGAATAACCCAAGGGCTGGTTGTTTTCATCAGTCTGACTCAACACATTCTCATGGTGATGCATACCTATTTTACGAGATGGCATATTCGTATTCATTTGTACAATCTCATTCGTACGATCTGCTTTCGTCCCACTGATGCTGGGGTTAGGAGTTGGGTTTCATAGTGCTTTAAAGGATTAGTCAATTTTCTTTAAAAAAATCCAGATAATTTACTCACCACCATGTCATCCAAAATGTTGATATCTTTCTTTGTTCAGTCGAGAAGAAATTATGTTTTTTGAAGAAAACATTTCAGGATTTTTCTCATTTTAATGGACTTTAATGGACCCCAGCACTTAACAGTTTTAATTCAGTTTAAAATTGCAGTTTTAAAAGACTCTAAATGATCCCAAACAAGGCATAAAGGGCTCGTTATAGTTGTGCGTAAGTCCTACGGCGTATCCGCGACGGCGTAGGTTCTGCGCCGGTTTTCATTTATACTTTTGCGTCGTTGTCCGCGTCGAAGTGCAAACACAAGTGCAGACCGCTGGTAGGCTGTATCCACGCGTGTAACCACAGTAGCAGCGCGACCGTCAAAGAAGAAGAAGCTTGGCACGTTAATCCACAAATGAAGAAGAAACAGCAACTTGTTGTGTATGATTTGAGAAGACCAGCAATGATGGAAGTAAATAAACAGCCACTTTTGTTGCAGTTTGAGTTAAATCACTCCTCAACTTGGCAATTCTTTGTTTTCACCGTCGCAAACAGAAATACCTATGACACAGTTTTTTTTACCTGACGGAAGGGGTTCTGGTGGACCAATCACAGTGCTTGCGGTGCACGTCAGGCTACGCAGAGCTACGCATCGGCTACGGATAGCCTACGCCGTAGCTACGGCATAGAACTTACGCATGACTTTAAATCGAGCTTAAGGGTCTTATCTAGCAAAACGATTGTCATTTTTGGCAAGAAAAATAAAAAATATGCACTTTTAAACCACAACTTCTCGTCTTCCTCAGGCTGTGTTACGAGCCAGCGCGAATTCACGTAATTGCGTAATGATGTGATAAGGTCACGTGTTACATATATGAAACACATATTTGCGGACCATTTTAAACAGTAAACTGACACAAAGACATTAATTAGTATCATTCGACATACAACAACGTCGGAACGGTCCTCTTTCTCCACACTTGTAAACATTGGGGCGCAGTTTCACATACGTCATCCGTGACCTCTTGATGTGATGACGTATTACGTGAGGTCGCGCTGGCGCGTCACATGACTGAAGGAAGACGAGAAGTTGTGGTTTAAAATGCATATTTTAAATTTTTCTTGCCAAAAATGACAATCGTTTCGCTAGTGCTTTGAAACTGCAATTTTAAACTGCATTAGAACTGTTAAGTGTTGGGGTCCATTAAAGTCTATTCAAATGAGAAAAATCCTGGAATGTTTTCCTTAAAAAACATAATTTCTTCTCGATTGAACAAAAAAGACATCAACATTTTGGATGACATGGTGGTGAGTAAATTATCTGGATTTTTTTTTTTAAGAAAATGGACTAATCCTGATTTACATCATACAAAATTACACAAAATCACCACCACATAAAACTTATGGGAAACAATGGGAGATTGCTTAGCTAGAGATCTCAAAGAAAGCTCACATCATGTTCCTGCAAACACTGACACCCAGCTGACATGTTTGTTCGGAGGCTGTGGGGAGTGGGAGACATGTGTCTCTGCGGGGCTAAGAATATGGTCTTTCACATCTGCAGGACAGGTTACACATGCTCTTTGTTAGTGCTATGTTAAAACTCAAAACACACACATATGCACTCATACACACACAGCTTTTTGCACAAATGTAAATCAGAAAGCGATTGATATAAATCAGTAGCAGCATGCTAACAGCAGCAAACGTTATTTGAATGATACGATGCTGTTTTAGAAGAATGTCTGTGTCCTCGTTTTGGAGGTTACATACTTAAAAGGTCATTGAACAAAATGCTGGGCTGACACCTTTATAATATCTGAAGTTCTGCTCTCTACAGTGCCTCGGGAGACAAAGCAAGATAGAAAAAGAGATAGAGAATGCGAGAAATGAATGCGAGAAAGAGCGCCTGGAGATCAGGAGGAGTTCTGACATGTCACCAAACTCCTGATAACCTTTCAGCTGCCATTATAAGAGGAGAGGAATGAAGAATAAAACATCTGTGGTATCCTGAAACCAGTTATACATGTAAAATAACTTTTAATTTAACATCTTTCTGACTCTGCCAATACAGCACAAACACACAGTTAGCTTTATAACCAAAATATATGTAGATAGTAAAATAATTCAATGATAAAATCAGTTTCATTTATTTTGATTAAATGTAGTTTAATAACAAGGCATGTGCGTGTAGGGCAGGGATGTATTCAGTCAGCGCCCACCATTTTAGCTTAATTGTTTGTCAATTACTTTAACAAAATAAATAAGCTGAAAAACTATGCAAAGCATCCAGCAATTTAAGAAAAGGGAGGGATCTGGTTTGACAGGACCGGAGTAATCACACCCTAAAGTCACGATGTACCAACTGCTGATTTAGTTATTTTGTGTGCTTACGTAAGAACACACCTAACTGCAAACCTCAATGAAATCTATTCTCGCTATTTTTGTCTTTCATGTGAACGAATGTCATACCTGCAGCGAAAGGTATGACAACAACAGAAATGCTTAACCTTTACAAACACAGTGCTGCGTAAGAGTATTACGAAAAATCCAGTAGTGTGAGTAATGGACTATGACATAAAAATACTTAACTATAGCCTAGGCCCAAGAGTCAACAGATGACTTCATCATTCCTCTCCATCCATTCTTAACTTTCTCCGCCTGAATAAGACTTTGCTTAAAGTACTAAGTAAGACTACGCAAATGAGAGAATTAGAGACAGAATTCACTAAATTGGATCAGGTGATGGATTAGTTCTTCAGATTCACACAGACTTGAACGAAAGGATGAAGATACCCACCAAGCACAAGAGATAATTTGGACGTTGTTTTTTTACCCACCAAGCACCAGACGTCGTAATGATGTCTGGTGCTTGTTGGGTAGGAAACACTGAATGGTCAAAAGAAGTTTTTCATTTTGGTGGTTTAAATCACAGAGCTGCTATGATGAATTAAATTTCATACGAGTCAGAGATAATTTAGTTAGAATTGAGTTTTCTATATCACAAACACACATAATCTTCATTTTTTATTAGTCTTATCATCTTAATGACAGTTTACAGATATTGGGAAATATAAAAGTTAGAGCGAATGCCCAGCCATTCTGAAGATTATGCAACATCTCTAAGCAGTTCCTGCTTTTCCTTTGACTTTTCGAGATGAGGACCATCAGAATCATTCAATAAATCTGAAAATTGTGTTGCTTATTCCTCCTCTGCTCCCCTCACCTCCCCCTACTCCAAATCCTCATCCTTCAGCCCCAGACTCTATGCACCAATCAAGGACATAATTCATTATTACACGTCACAAGAGCAACATAAAAGGTCCCAGATCAGCAAAGAGCCAACTGGAACCTGCCTTCTTCACATGAAATGCATCAAGGTTTGCTTTAAATATTACATATGGTATTCATGCTGCATATGCTATCGGGCTCCAGAGTTTTCAAGATCTACCAGCAAAGCAGAAACAACCTTGAGGACAGGTGGGACCTGCCAAACCTGTAGATATCATCTCCAGTCCTCTTCGTCTGTAGAGTTTAGACATGCTATGTGCTGCCAAAGAATAGCATTTAATCTGACTCATCGTCTTATTAGAACACAGAGTAAAGAAAAGGTTCAGACCACCCCCGTTATTCAGGTTCCTGTCCTTCCTTCTCGCGTGAAAAGTAAATGAACAGGTACATGATGTTATGCAACAAATTTGTGCTCCCTGAATGATTTGCATACAACAGCTGAAAATACCTGTTTGATATGAGACATTCTCTGCGTCAATCATAGGTATCGAGTATGCATGCCTATATAACAGGGATAGTCCTTAATGGTTTTAATGTTAAATGGACATTTCATAAGACTTTTTTAAGATGTCTAATGAATATTTGGTGACCCCAGATTACGTATGTGAAGTTCTAGCTTGAAATACAATATAGATAATTTAATATAGCATGTTAAAATTGCCACTGTGTACAGGGTTCTCACACCTTAGTTAACTTCAAATTCAAGGACCTTTCAAGGACTTTCCAGGTCCAATACCCTCAAATTCAAGGACTAAATGTGGGGACACATTTCAAGTGAGAGTAAGGTTACATTGTTTTACCTTTTAAGATACATTGTTACAGTTCCCTTTCAAAGGGAACTTGCGCTGCGTCACTGCGGTAACACTTTGGGGACGCCTCCAAGGGTAAGTGTGTCCGAATGTGTATATCAAATTCAACCAATGGTGAGGCTTAACGACAAAGACAGGGTGACGCGGGAGCCAGGAAGTATATCGCTATCTGAAATATTCCCAAAGACAGCGTACAGTGACGCAGGAAGTATAGCAAGGGGGACGCAGTGCCTCATTCTCTTCTCAGGGAACAACAGTTACATACGTAAACCGAGACGTTTTCATGTGTCAAACACAACTATGCAAAAAAGCATTTTTTGTATGAATCAACATTTGCATACAGAAGATATAAGCACTTAAAGCGAACAGTTTAGCATGCGTACTTAAAAAGTCTAGAATCTTTATGATTATCCTACACTACACAGGGAATAATATGGATTTTTTCCCCCAGAAAACTTCTTGCATAAAATAGATTCAAGATTCTTTGTATCTTTGTATGTATATTTTCAAAAACTTCCCAGGGCCTTTCAAGGACCCATGGGAACCCTGTTTGTAGATGTTTTTGGGTGTGTCCTTTTAAATGCAAATGAGCTGATCTCTGCACTAAATGGCAGTGCCATGGTTGGATAGTGCAGATTAAGGGGCGATATTATCCTTGTCTGACATCACAAGGGGAGCCAAATTTCCTATTCAATGACCTATTTTTCACATGCTTGCAGAGAATGGTTTACCAAAACTAAGTTACTGGGTTGTTCTTTTTCACATTCTCTAGGTTGATAGAAGCACTGGGGACCCAATTATAGCACTTAAACATGGAAAAAGTCAGATTTTATGTCACTTGTTTTCATTTCACGAATATGGGTAAACAATGGCAGTATAAAGAAAAAACACAGGCTCCTTTCATATAAAGGATAGACTACGGAGGTATAGCAGATATATAATATGAAGTCATTTAAATAATTAAAGCCTGAGTTTTGTCTGCGCAGTTGAGGTTCACATACTGCATCTTCTCTGTGATCTTAGCTTTAACACACAGTAGAGTGAGACATACTGATTTCCACTCTTCAGTAAAAGCCATGCAATTATGCTAAAGTCAGGATTTAAACACACAGACGCACACACACACAGAGTAACAGTGTGGAGGTTCCAGATAAATATACCCCAAATCTGCAGTGATGGAGTGACCCACCAGCATCTATAAATATAATAAAGTAACAAACACACACTATTATCTGAACTTGAGGTCAGCGACAAGTGTGTGTATGTAACCCAGGAGCAGGGAGAGCAGTTTCCTCTCCGAGGGTACAAGGCACTCATTCACTGAGCGCTTAAGGGCCTGTGTCTCTCTTACACACATACACACCAAGGAGCAGAGTGGGGGGACCATGGAGGGTCTGGAGTGGTCTTTCACAGACCTCCATTCACATGCCCACACAGGAGCACAGTGGCATGCATACGCTCATGCACACATACACAGACAGCTATCATGAATGAGCCTCCTTCACTTACAAGCCTCTCTCTTCTCTCAATCATCACTCTTCCCTCAGTCAGGTCCTTACAGAGCGAACTGGAGCACAGCTGTTACTCAATAAGGGACATCTGGATTGAATACTACTCATTACATACACTCAGCAACAGACAAAAAAGCACGATTTTCGTAAGAAACCGTAACACACTTATCTAAGGTCTCCACCACGAATGCCTTCATTAGATAGCAAGCAGATAGCAAATATATACTTAAAGGCCATATAGCAAAATCAGATGATCTGTCACTTTGCATTCATCCATCAGTCTCTCTGTATGCTGCATCTTCACCCCACAGGAGCCTTGTTTGCACAGTTGGGTGATCAATTTAATGGAAATCAGAATATGGCAACACAGTCATATGGATAAACATTCAGAAGAAGATACAGTATGATGTATTATAGTTGTTTTGTTTTAGAGAATTGCATAGTTTATATGAGGCTGCCCTGTCTGTCAATTCTCCAGAGACCAAAAGAAAGATGATGATGATGCACCATCCCTGTTAAAATAAAGGTCAAAACTCCTTTATCTTGCCTGTGTCTCAGAATAATGGCATTTATGATGTCCTCTCTCTCTCTCCCTCTCTGTGAAGAGGTTTAAAAGAACATAAGGATGAATGTGTGTCAGTCAGAGGCATTAGTTATATAGGAGTAACTGAATCACTGTGGAAACTGCAGAAGTGACCTGGGCTCCTAATGGATCACATGCAAATGAAACGCTATGCTAATCTTAACTGAAACACATCCACAAGTGAATTCCACTATTTTGTTGCTCTGCTTTTCTACTTAACTAACTAAAGTCTGATGATAAATAAAAAACATTACAAATTATTTAAAAAACTACTTGTGAATTTAGCTTTGTACGCTACACTTCTGAGAAAATGTTAAATGCTCTCTCACTTTAGATGAAATGGTCTGCTAAATGAAGAAATTGTAGGAAAGAAACAAATTTACAAAGGAAAAGTTGTAGATGCAAAGTTTCTTATGTGACAGTTTTGGTAATTTCTGTTAACCACTTAAGCCGTGGACAATGCTTTACAGTTTAATCACCGTAAGTTAACATAAATACATTAAGTTCTGCACCTGAGGTGGACTTATAAAAAGTTTTTAATTATAAAAAGTTCTCTACTGAATTGTTTTATTTTATATGGTATCTCATTTTGTCATTTAGTTCAATATTGTGTTTCTGCCCCCTCCTGTGACATTATTCAGTCTAACAGGAATAGATGCGAGCATCCTAAAGGTTGCAGCCGGACACAAGAAACAGGATTTAAAGCGACATGTGGGCGTGGTTTGGAGCGTAATGTAGACGTGGTTTAGTTAAATACGGATGGAGGTTGTATATGGGGGTTGGCTTGGATAAATAACAGCATGCTTGAGACCTCCCTCCCTGACCCCCAAAGATCCGGCTAAAGTTTAAAGTGTTTCTATCTGTGTGCAGCTGGGCAAACTTCACAGCTTGACAACTCCTGACCTTGTTTATATTTCATTTGCAGCACAACATGTCAGATATGTGTGACAAATAAACACGGGAATAAACAAACTAAATGTTTCATATGTCACACTTTCTTAGAATCAAAATAATGTTTCCTAAAGATAAGTTCAAAGATTACTTCTTGCTGTGTCTGGCAGAAAAGGCTACAATTGTTGATATATAAACAGATGTATAAGCATTTTTTCATTGAATGCAATTCAGCAACGTATGCTATACATATTAATAGAAGTTAACATGATACAAAATATAGCCCAAAGACTTCTATTCAATTCAGTGAGAGCTCCTGTTGTAATGAATGATGAGATTTGACGTACCACATTGGATAAGAAATCGCTCTCATTCAGGTCCTCTAGGTCCAACAGGTTGGAATTGGGGAAAAGTTTCTCCGAAGCGAAGTTGTCCAATATTGTTTCCATATCGGCTCTAACTAAGTACAGGCTTGTTAAACAAAAACAATATCTCTGAGGAGAGACAGGCTGTGAAACTGTTGAAATCCAATTTAAAAATCGCAACCGGGAATAAGTGAGCTTAAGCGGCTTGCGCTCGTCTGCAGTGTCAGGACGACTTCATCCACCGAGGGTCTATAGTCTGTCCATTTACACTTACTGTGCAAGTGTCGGATAAATGTAACGCGATTATAACGAAGTGACCGTGCGTTCTTCTCCCAAATCTGTATCATTCATCTGCGTTGAGTCTCTAGTAAGGGGGTAACTAGACTAATACATATTAATGTTGTCCCGCCCCACTTTCGCTCTTTGGATCCACTGACCACGCCCACATTCGCCGGCTTTAAAGTGACGGTGTAGTGATTTCGCTTTCTTGACATTGACGCACATGGAAGACAGAATACATTACAGTAAACAATCGCTGACTATTACGCAAACGTGAATGCCATCTTTAAATGCATAGTAAAATGATTTCATTGATCACAAACACCTTAGCTTCATTAAAGAAAAATTTAATTCAATGATTTAATGACTAAACTTATTAGATTAAATATTTAGTTTTTCTTGTATATTGATTTATGTTGTTTGTTTTTACTGCATTATTTTGGCAAAAACGTCTCAAAGTTTAAATGTAGTAGCCTTTATGATATAATTATTTTCTAACACATTGTAGTGATGATTAGGCACATTTTTAATTACCTGTTAAAGCCTGCAGGTTAAAAGGATAGTTCACCAAAAAATTCTGTCATCATTTACTTACTCTCATGTTGTTAAAAATCTGTATAAATGTCTTTGTTTTGATGATCACAAAGGAAGATATTCTGGAAAATGTTTGTAACCAAACTGTTCGTGGACCCCATTCACTTCCATAGTATGGAAGTAAATGGGGTCCACAAACGGTTTGGTTAAAAACATTTCTTAAAATAGCTTCCTTCGTGTTCATCAGAACAAGAACATTTATATGGGTTTGTAACAACATGAGTGAGTAAATGAATTTTCATTTTTGGGTAAACTATCCCTTTAAGGGTGCTATAGAATCCTATAGACCAGTGGTCTCAAACATGTGCCCGCGGCACCAGGTTGCCCACACAAAGTCTGTGAGTTGCACCAAAGCACATTCTATTAATAGCATCAATTTTAATATTTATTTATTACACATTTTTATTAGCTTGGCTTCTTTTATGTATGTTAACATTTTAAATAATGCTAAAATTATATCAACAAGTTACAAAATAAATAAAATTGTTTTATCCATGTGGTAGCCCTTGCTTAGAAAAAGGTTTTGAGAACCCTGCTATATAGACTGTGTGATGTATTTTGTTAGGATCTGCTTATATCTGGATGCACTTGACTATGAAGTACAAGTGATAAGTCTGAAATAAAAAAAAATAAGTTAGTTCTGTTAAGTTGACAAACTTTGAAACTAAACTTGCAACCTATTTTCCATCATCTTGAATGACATCTTTCTCTGCGTTATTAATTAACATTCCAGGTATGTAATAAGTCAATTCACTTGAGAATAACACACACACGTAACAGAGAGTAAGTATTAGGGATGAAGCTGTATCTGATTACAGATTCCTTTGAATCCAAGCAATGTACCAAGTTCGTCAGATTATATGCTCTTGTTTATAAAATGATAAGGGTCATAATACAAATAATGAGAAATCATTTCGGATGAAGTGTGCCGGGATCACACAAGTGTAGCTTAAAAATATGAAATCTAATACTGAGAATTTCTTTCCTTATTGGCAGATTGAAAGTAACTTTATCTCAGGTACTCGTGGTGTTTCAGCTCTCTTACCTGCTTTTTCTCTCCTGTTCTCTTTCTTTTCAAGCGCCCTAGTTTTAGAAAGACCTGCTTTTCAATGATGGGATCTCCAGTGAAAGGAGTCATTTTTCAATTCAGTACATTTCCTTCTATTTACTTGCTACAAATACCATAGAACATACTGTATATAATGTGTTTTTCCAAACAAGTGAAGATATTGAGTACTGTAAATTGTCAATGCCTGTTATGTATCAAGACCCTCATGTACCACGTGGAGGCTTGCTCAAAGGCATAATAGACTCTATAACATAATAGGCTCAGATCCACAAGAAGTGATGGTGATCATAAAGACAATCAATATGTGTCACTCTTTATTATCCAGAATAAATATTCCTTCTACACAGAAGTGTAACTGTTAAAACTGTGGTTAAAATTGGAAAGTATAAATAAAAGCCACTAAAAATGGGTGTCATGTCAACTGTTTATAAAAGAATTAACAATACTATTGCTGATGATTACGTAGTATCTTCAAATATCATATCCCATGCTTAATACTAAACATATGCAGGAATACAGCTTTGGTCATGTTGAAAAGTCTTCTGGGAAGTTACTAAAGATACATTTACTGGATATTTTTATAGTACATACAGAGATCAGCATCAATGGTAAGGTTCCTAATTGCATATGAAAAAACACGGTGTAAATGAGATGATAAAAGATCCAATTTTGAAATGCAAGTGATGGAGTGAGATTTAGGGCTAAACAGTATCATCCTCATTTCCACAGATTACAAATCTCACCCTGACGTCAAACAGCCTGTAAACACTGGGCAGGTTTCTCCGTATCTCTTTGTAGTTGTCGTGGTAACCCTCACACCTGGTCAGTTCTCCTGTCTGTATGGTTTTACGGTCATGTGAAGCTGTGCTTCCGTTCTCCCTCTGCGTAATAAACACACACACACACTTGCATGCACACACACTCATAAACAGAATGTGAAAGGTGACATGCTGGAAAACATCATAAAGCAGCACAACCATGAGGTTTCACTTTATTTACTGCGTTGTGTCTCCACATGGTCTGCAGATTCCAACCCCACACACCCCCACCACATACACACCTCTCTGATCAGCAGCTTTTTACCAATGTTGTAACACATGATGTATGTACTTCACAATTCAATACATTAACTGTCAAAAAAGTGACATCCAAGTGAGATACAACTGAATATCTGGAATCTGAGGGTGCAAAAAAAACATAAGTCAAAAATATTGAGAAAATCGCCTTTAACATTGTTCAAATTGAAACTTAGCAACTACATCCACTCACAAAAATCAAGTTTTTATATATTTAGGGTAGTAAATTTACAAAACATCTTCATGGAACATGATCTTTATATGATATCCACAGCGACAAGATCAGCTCATTTGCATTTAAAAGGACACACACATAAGCCCTTTTCACACTGACATTACGTAAAATCCACGGGAAAGGCATCCGGGATTTTTCCGGGATCCTTAGTTTTTTTGTTCATTCACACTGCCATGATTACCCGGCATCTGATGGTCCCGGAAAGACACGTGACCTATTGAATGTCCCGCCCTCTCTTTTATGCAGTGTCTGAAGTTTGCATATTATATATTATTTCTCTCTCCAAGAGAGCATTTTTGTTTATGATAAGATTATAAAGGAGCGTGTGATGCGCCGTTCTAATGCTGGTAAATGATCTCAGCTTCAGAGTGGATATTTGACGAGCTCCCTGATCTCTGCTTTAATACAGTTTTCAGACATTTCTCATCATGATTGTTTATATGCATTTAAAACCCGCATTTTGAGGAGCTGAATGATATATCTTGTTGGGATGACATGCGGGTATTTTCGTTTATTATAGCTCAAATGAGCACGTGACGCGATATTCTTTTATGCTGCTGAATGATCTCCGTTTCAATGCAGTAAGTAACGAGCTAACTTACCTGATATCTGCTTCAGTCCAGTTTGCTGACATTTCTCGTTGTTAATGTTGTAAATCGCTTATTTTAAAGAGTTGAACCAACTTCATGTTGCCATGACATGCGCGTCCTCACTACGGCACGTGCGTCATTGTTGATGAGTCTCATTTATCATTTCCTGAGAACTGCGTCAATATAGTTTGCAACATTTCTCGTGGTGAATGTTTATATGCATGTTATCTCTCGTTTTAAAGAGCTGAACCATAACTTTTGTTTTCCTCACTACGACACGCCCATTACGGCATTATTTCGGCTTCTTGTTCACACAGAGGGTTATCCGTGTATCTAACTAGGTCCTCTTTCCGGCAACGATCCCAGAAGATTAACGGGACGAGTTTGTGTTCACACAGACGCTTGTCTGGCAATTTTACGGGTATTTTCTGCGACCAAAGTGCTGTGTGAATGGGGTTAAAATGGCTCATTTTTGCTCACACCTACAAAGTGGCAATTTGCTATAAAAATTACCTATATAATATTTTGAGCTAGAACTTCACATACGTTCTCTGGGGACACAAAAGATTTATTTCGCATCTTAAAAAAGTCCCCTTTAAGACTGGCTTTGTGGTCCAGGGTCACATATAAGATAACCAAGATATAAGCACTCTTCATGGTATCCCTGAGGGATGATCCCTCAAACTCTTCAACTTTACCTTTATTACCAGTCACCTCCATTATTTATTAAATATTATAGATTTTTTAAATGAAGTAGTCCAGATCGGTTTCAGAAATGTAGTCAAGTCTCATGCTGAAGCATTCAACATTAGACAGCAAGCCAAATATTTTTTACCTTTATCTCCTTCAAGGATTAAATAAAAATGTGAACTCATAAAATTTATTTGGATTTAGAAGCTCTCCCTATTTTTCTGAGTTTCATTTATTACTTCCATTACTTAACTAAAGGTTGAATATTTTACTGTCCTACATTTATGCTTATTAAGAGTTATATAATCTAAACTTCGTTGTGAAGCCTAATTGAAATCCTTCATTTCCTCTTTACAAAATACAATATTTAGCTATAGGTTATAGTGGTACTGCAGTGAATACAAACACAAACTAATATTTGCCAAAACATATATACTGATTGTACTGCATATAATACAATACTTTACAATTGAATCCATTCAACCTGACCTTCTATTTTCAGTGTAAATGTCTCAAAGTAATTACAGATCTATATTATAAGATAAGCATGTAGTATTCCATTCCAAACAGTCTCTGTCTCTTAGTTAACCAATTAGATAACTTATTAGTGCATTCACTGATCCACTAATGTCATAATGTAAGATGCTGTAAGGTTATGGGTGTTCACTTGTTTGCAGGTCTGCAGAGCTGTAAGAAGATGTGACTGTGACATCAGCATATGACATTTCTGCTCTCAGTTCCCACAGCTTCATCTTATTCCTTCATTATCTCCCCCTCCCTCTGTTCTTCATATTCTGCACTAATCACAGACATTTATTTGAGCTCACATGAGGTGCTATCCAGAGGCCATGGGTGACACTGGAACACACAGTGCAGAGGAAGCGAGTGAAGCAGAGATGATCATCTTTTTTCTAAAAGCATCGTTGAGCCTTTGCTCTATAATTACAGACTATAATGTACATTCTAAGCGGGATATGATTATGGCATTACAATGTGCTTGTGTTATGGGTGAGGGCCAGCAGTCTCTGCACTTGTCTGTGTCACCCTGAGCACTGTTCAATGGCACTGATATGAGGAATAAGACAAAAAATTGATCAATGGATCAAGACAGAATAATCATCTTAATGAAGGTTCATCAGTGGAGAGGACTAAAGGGGGTAATCGAGCCGCATCACGTCGCGCCATGTATCTAAAAATCGAACACATTATTTTCTATGAATGTACACACACCGGCGTCAAAGTGCCACTCACATAGTTTAACATTAAATAACATCATATTTTTCCCTAAATCGTTAACGATTAACATAGACTGCTTACGCATATTTTGCATCTGGTAGTAGACTCTGTCTGACTAAGCTTGCGCTATTTAAAGGGACAGTAAGTATGGTTTTAAGTGTTTTATTAATCAAAATCAATGTCTTTATTCATAAATATGTGTCAAATGACCTCTGCCAGTGATCTGACTTTTCTTTGTAAGCTTAGAATTTCTTCTCTTTGCTTACATTGAACGGGTAAGTCCAATGAGGCTTCCATGTCGTTACGCCGTATTGATAAACTATAATCGCAGAGAGGGACAAAAAGCACTAGCCTACCAATGCGTTTCCACAATGCGTTTTCATTCACAACACGTTAACTAGCTGAAACAGACAAAGAGATCAGTGATTACATATCGGCTACCGCAGTTGCAACACGCATTTGGAAAAGCGAGGCGCTAGAGAGCACTATTCGTTTGAATGCAAAATACAATTTCACCACTAGATGGGGGTAAATCCTACTTATTGTCCCTTTAATGTGTACGTCCGGTGTGCGATACCTGCGAGTTGTTCTTCACACGACGCGACACTTCTCACCCGGTGTGCGACCCCTTTAAAAGAAAACACCATCGTTTTTCAATATTTTACTATGTTACCTCAACTTAGATGAATTAATACATCCCTATCTTTTTTCAAAGCATGCACTTTTAATCTTTGTGCAGCGCTTCTTGAAAGTGTTAGGATTTAGCCTAGCCGCATTCATTCCTATGGCTCCAAACCAAAGTTTTATTTTGTGCCACCATACTTACTCATGTAACTAGTCATGTAGCAGTCTTTAAATAGGGAAAACATGTAAGTGTTTGGTGGCTTATAAATTCATCCCTGTTTGGAGCCATATGAATGAATGGGGCTAGGCTAAATGCTAACACATTGACGAGGCGCTGTACAAAGATTAAAAGTGAACGCAGTGAAAAAAGATAGGTATGTAATAATTCATCCAAGTTGAGGTAAGAACATAGTAAAATATTAAAAAACTTTGGTGTTTTCCTTTAAGGCTACACAATTAATCCAGATACATTTTAAAAAGTTACTCACCCACATTTAAACACCACTGAAATGCTTGGTGTTGGCCTGTGTCATTTGCAACAGTTTACAATTTGCTGTATTTATTTAGGCGTATTTAGCTAAGCTATCATAAAGAAGCATAATTCAACGACTTGATTGTTTTGGATTGAACATGACTGTGTCACGTGAAAACCTGTCCTGTTTTACCAGTCCAATTATAACAATGCAAAATTCTTTTAAAATGTATCCAATACTTGCAATACAATGCATTTTAGAAAAGCTCAAAACATGGAGAAAAGATTAGTCACACAGAACTTGAATGCTATCTAAAGTTTCTCCGAATGAAACTTCATAGACTTATGTAACTTCATCACGACAAAAAGCTCTTTTTAGACACTAAATTCAGTGAAGCACACAAATGCCCACCTACACACATACACAACACAGTTTAGAGACATACTGAGAAATCCTTCTTTTCCCATTCATTGCTGTACAGTATGTGAGGTAACATCATAGCCACAGGTAAAGGAGTTTCCATATAGTAACCACTGAAACTGGATAACTTCTCCTGTGTATTGAAGACAGGAAGGTCAGGACACACAATCAGCGAACTGCCTCTGAGAACAATCCTCCTGCACTGCCTATCACAACTCTTACAAAGCAGGCCTGTGAAACCCAGTCTTTCTTGCTGAAACACACAGGGGCGATAGCTATCAATGCGGTTCAATATTTCAGTGGGTCGGGTGCGAACAGGGCATTGAGAGAATAACAAATGTCCTCCAAACCAGTCAGGTAAGGCATGGCTAGCCTAAGACCATAACACTCTATAAATATTTCTGTAGCCAAAAACTGCATTTGTTTGATAGTGACTGAATCATTTGCCAAAAGTAATGTCCTAATGGGTATGCTGATAATAGCTGCTGATGTGCTGTCCATGTTCAAAATACATGGCAGCACATCAAGCTATTGTATCCATGACAGCCACACTCATATTAAGTAGCACGTGAGAAAATCAGAGCAAATGCAGAGCAGTCAACTGACACATCATATAAACCAGAAGAGTTGAGAAAGCAAGTCAAAATAAAAGCTATCAAGAAACATTAAATCGAATCTTAATGGTAATCTCACAGATAAGTTTCATGCACGCTGCGGTGATCATCACTGTTTCCATGACGTCTGGAAACAGGTGACAAACTGACCGTACCTGACTCACAATGTCGTGACCGTAGCTGCTAGCTGGTAACGTACTTACGTAGTTTACAAAGCAGTCCACTGTAAGAAGAGCCAGCGGTACTATGACAACAGCTAGAGCAGGACTGATGAATGAACATTCAAGCATGAAATGAGAAGGAAAATGTAGAGAGAGAGAGAGAAAGAAAGAGAAAATGACATGGAGAACAAGGAAATCAGAATGGTATGTTTAAAATAAGATTCAGGTAATAAATGTGATTTAGTCTTAATGCCAATAAAGGAAACCTTTCATTCTCTTTTGAAGCAAATTTGATAAACCCATCATGCAGGATCAGCAAGTGTTCAGATTAACACAAAATGTGTAAAAGTGAAATCACCCCTGCACTAGTTTATATTATCAACACCGCACTTTACAGTAAAATTGTGGTAAATTGCATTTTATTGTTGTAACAGATCACTGCATCTTTATATTATATTATGTTATGCATTGCATAGTAATGAAAAAAATATATAATTTTGTTCAAATGGTTGGGTGGTTGCAAATACTGCATCACTTGCTTAAAAACAGATGATCAATCTGTAGGGGAAAAGAGAACATACTTGTCTTTTCTGCTGCCTTTGATTTATGCATTGCATCTTTAGTCAGATCGCTGTGTCTGGAGTGAGTCAGTGCGTTAGTCATCACCCTAGAGATTTTTTTTGGGGTAAATCGTCATTTTGTCTGTATTTCAGACATGCACTTTTATCACAGTCAAACTGGAAACAGCATGTCATCATCTTTATAAAGGGATGGACATTTGTGTATTTGCACGAGTGAGAAAATGAAATTGTCTGTAGGGTTGGGTAATACCACGTGCATTCTTTTTCACCCATTGCCAACCTAACAAAATGGCAAAGGTGATGATATTATCACAGCAAGCAGTTTAAAATCTTTGTTTTGGCACAATAGATGATTGACGGGTGAGTAGGCAGTCCATTGATATATTGTCAGACAGATTAGTATTATTTGCACTATAAATGCATCATGGTCACGTGTTATTTTTCTGCCACCGATGTCAATTAAATCTTAAAATATATTGAACCACGTTACACTTGTAACAAGCAGTACACTTGTGTGTCGTGTCCAGAGTTGGGGAAAGTTACTTTTAGAAGTAATGCCTTATACTTAATTCATTAGTAATTGCGTTACTTAGTTACTTTTCATGGAAAGTAATGCTTACATTAATTTTGCATTACTTTTTCTTACATTGCAGGTTATGCATTCAGAAATTGCATATTTCCATCGCAAAAATGTCAATCTCTGGTCTGCCATCTCCATTTCTGACTGAAACTGTTCACGCACAAAGTGTGTAATTCTATGTTAATAACATTCAGGTTAACGCAATACATTGTTTTTTTTTTAATTAATTAAAGGAGCAGTATGTAAAAAATGTATATCAATTAATCATAAAATGGCCCTGATATGTCACTAGACATTAAGAAATAATTTTCATTTCAAATACTTATATCACTGACAACAGTGGTCCGGCCAGGATATTGTCATTTAAAAAGTGGAGTTGTAGCCCTCAACTGATGTTTATGTTGTCATGTTGTGTATTGGCCACCAGTTGTGTGATTGCAATATAAGTTTTGGCCACAATCCTACATACTGTTCCTTTAAACTGAAAAGGAACTCGCATTATAAAAAGTAACTTAAATGTTAATGTGTGCATTTATAAAGTATTAAGTTACTTTACTCGTTACTTCAGAAAAGTTATATTATTACGTAATGCACATTACTTGTAATGCGTTACCCCCAACACTGATCGTGTCTCAGATGGAATAAATGTTTTTTTTTCAGTTGCCCAAAAGAAGAAACAAGGGGAAACACTGTTTAAATAATTTGCATGTTTGCAAAAATACTACCAAGTTTATATTAATTTATCTTTAATCGTCCAATATGATATTGTGTGGTTTGTGTGTTCAGATCGTATGTGTGTGTGTGTGGTTTAGTATGATAATGTGACATCATCAGCAGGATAAAAGCCAGATCAAACCCAAGAGGTCACAGAATGCACTGGGAAGCAGTGACCTTTTCACGTGTGGATGTGTGTGATCCTGACATTTCCCTATGATGCCTATGAGAATGATGCAGTAAACACACACACACACACACACACACACACACAAACAAACACACACACACACACACACACACACACACACACACACACACACACACAGAATCAGCTCTAAGGGTTCTCACATACCGCATACATGGAATATTGTAATGTGACATTGTTATTGGAGAGGCGTGATAAATCCCAAAGCCAGAGAGACAGGTGAGTCATCTTACAGACCCGAGGGACCGAAACATTATACAAAATACTAAACACACAAACAAGACGTCCATAAAAGTGCAAGCTTTGAGGACAAATATGCAAGTTTTACGAATTTATTCTTTAAGCAAAAGTTAATTCTCTCTTCTGACCGACTTCTCAGTATTTATTTTTTCTGACACACACCTTACATATCCTTTTCTTCTTCTTTCACTCTCCTTTCTGTTTCTTTTCTCTGTGGTTTACTGGTTATTTCGGTCACAAGCCAAAATGAGATGCTTTAGGCAGCAACCCCAGAAGCAGCCGGCAATAAGAGGGATATTTATATCAATCCATGGGGTCAGTTTGTCTGCCTGTCTGAATGAGAGCGAAAGACCGAATGATAGAGAGAAGGGTGTGTCCACTCTCAACTCCCACAGTTCTGTTCGGTGGCATTGCTAACATGCGCTCTTCTGAGGGTGGAGAGCAGAGCAGACGGCCGCACGGTTCTGATGTGGTGATGGTGGTGGGGGTAATGGCATATGACTGGGGGGCTGTTACGTGATGGGAGAATGTTGTAAGGGGGCTGAAACCCCCCACTGAAGCTGACCGAGAATCACTCTGTCATTTTCCTGAGTGATTCACAAACCATTCTGTCCACCAAACCATAAGAATAATCCTTAATATAATTAGGCCAACGCTCCATCTTTAATTATTGTGTGTGAAGCATTGTGTTCCATTCCTCTTTTAGTCTCTTGGTGTTTTTTTCCATTTATTTGTCTGGTTTCTAGTAACTTGGGTTAGTGATTTTATTGGACACCAAAACTTACAGTAAGGTAATATGCCATGTGCTGGACTTTCCTAAAATGAGGCAGATGGAGATCTACTGCGCAAATTCTCTCAGTAGTATCTCAGACACAAATAACATAAATAATACGGCTGAGTGTAATGTTTGGACCCCGCACAAATCAATTAATCTGGGTACACTGTGATTGTTTGCAATAAGATTAAGTACCACAGTGAGTCATTCTGAATTTCCGAAAAAACGCTGTGGTTTGCTGTGGATCAAATGTTTAAAATTATACCTCTTAATCCTGCACACCAACTGGACCACAAAATAACATCCAGCATGTATCAATGCTATTTACCCACCCAGGATGGTCTGATTATTTGTGTAATGGCGCGAGGTGCCGTCAGCAAAGACTAAAACTCATCCATTATCCTAAATATAGTCATCTGCGAGCGGTGTGGGGTCTGGAGATGTTTAGTTAGTAAGTCTGGTCTTGTCTGATCTGGTTTCTTCATCAGTGTGCTGCAAACTAACGTAGCTAAATTCACCAGCAACATTTAGGAACTAAGGGAAAAATGACTCATAATAAAGCTATTAGCTCTATTTACACACACATACCACACAAAGATGTACCTGACCATATGAATCAGATTTTTCCTATTCATCAGAAGACAGTATGCTTTTGTGTGTGTGAGGATTTGACCTACATTGTGAGGACAAAATGGCTTAATAATAAACATACTTGTTTAACGGTACAGGAAAAAACATTAGTTCCGTATAGAAACCATTTAGTAAATGTAAAGTTCACGTCGTGATAACAGAACAGTGGCTTTAAATATGACATCATATATAATGCGAAAAATAGCATTGTTATGATTTGCTGAACTAAGGAGGATAAAAACATACATTTTTTCTTTTTTTATGTTGTCTGATAAGAGTCTTGTGGTTGGTTTTAAAGTAAAATGTTTTAATGTTATCAATTTATTACCACGCATTTGACAGATGATGAGGATATAGACAGCTAATATACAGTTGTATATACGGGCTAATGTACTTTTATATAATTTCAGTTCTCGCTCAGATGAATTTAAAGTTTTATTGTTTAAAGCAGTGGTTCCCAAACTTTTTCAGCGTGCGGCTCCCCTTATGTACGGTGCATTCCTTCGCAGCCCCCCAAAGAAATTTTTGACAAAAAACTGTTCTAATACTAAACATTTTAATAAAAAAACATGAAATTATACAAAAAATTAGTGCTTTTGGTTACACAGAATTCATGATAAATTAATGTATTTCATAAAATGTCATAAAACTGGGCCCCCCCTGACACCATCTAGTGGCCCCCCTGGGGGCCCTGGCCCCCAGTTTGAAAACCACTGGTTTAAAGCATATTGCACACCACTTTATACTGCACGCCTATGGATAATTTATAGTACTACAAGCTTACAAAGGTTCCAAGTAGCCTGCAATGAGAATCTTGCTGCAAAAACCATAGTGCAAGTGAAATGTTTGTGGGCTTAAGAGTAAATACTTTTCAACCTGTATTATGCAATTACATGTATAAATTCATCTCAATGTGTCCAAAAATGTGATTATTGAGGGCCTAACTAATATAACGGCCAGTACCATACGTTATAAATCCATATGGAGACATTGGTATCATTGCATTTGTCCAATACATTAAAACTTTGGGCTTTTTATCCTATTTTCTTACATATTTATTCAAAAGTTTTTCTTTGTCTTTCTTTTGTATTGTTATGATGGTAATGTATTGTCTGTTCTTATTTTTAATATTGGACTTAATAGTCTGTAATTGAGCATATAGCTTTCAAATGGCTTTGATTGATTGATAGTACAGTGTTTGTGTGTATATGTTAGAGTGGAACAAAATTTACTTGTATTCCTATCTTTGTGGGGACAATTGGTCCCCCCCAACGTGATAATTATCAGGCCCACACATACACACACCTAGGCAAGCAGGTACAAGCATCCAGGAAGATCAAAGAAGTGCACATGGAACACACACACATATGATGTCTAGTCTAAACGGGAACATACAATAGGTTTCTGGTTTTTATATACAGCTAATTACAGTTACCATATGAACCATAACCAACAGAAATATTGTGTTTTTGCAAATAAATCTTCCCTATTTAGTTTATTTTTAATTTGATTCACTTGTAGGGACAAAGGATTGTTAAGTCACACAAAATTGTAAAAAAAAATTGAATATGATATGGCAAACATATGGAGAGAGTGATAAATAGAAGATGGGTGTAAATAAACATGAAATGCACAGGGGAGGGATGCACATATAGATAAAATAGCAAAAGCAGAATGTATTCCAGCAGAAATCCACACAAACAACATTTTGCATGTGAAGAAAATGAATGATTTCATATTGTGAGAGGTGTGTTTTTGTCTGACTGTTTCTCAAAAACCACTTCACAGCAGCCTTTACATTTAAGTCTCAAACAGAGAGCTCTTGAGTTTGTTTTACATTCATTAAGTCTGTTTCGAACATCAGGAATGAAATATGAGTAATTTAATTGCGAATTCACACAATTGCACTGGAAAATCTCTGGAGAATTGCTTGCATCACTCATTGGTAAAAACATGTCCTGCTTGAGAAGAAATTACATTAGTTCAAACCAATCAAAATACGTCTGTTTAAAAGTTCTGTGGCAGACTAATTTCTGCACTGGCATTAAATGTAGAGTTTATGTAAAACAGTTTCCCTTTTCAGCTGTTTGACACAATAATTTTCAGGTTAGCAGAGCTCATAATCCTTCATTCTTGTTTTTCTTTTTCTTTCCCCAACTGTTATGGTTTTATTGCTTGTCAAGTAATGATGATAAATACACTACCAAACAGACTTCAACTAAAAGGAAAATGGGCATGTGAAAAAGGGACACAAAGAAGCAGGCTGGCAGACAGTGATTACTGGGTATATCAATAGACAGAAACATACAGTATGCATAAAAGGCCCTGTGGGTTGAGAGAATAAACCTCACAAGAACCATCTCTTTTCCTAATTCGGTCTCTTTTTGAGTGTATGTGTGTGCGCGTGTGTGGAGGGTCAGGCGGTTTAGGTCAGTGCGGGTGCGTGTGTGGAGTTCAGAGTGAAGGATGTGGTCATGATGATGGGAGGTTTACATAGTGATGCTGTGGTTTAACTATTGTACAGTATAGTAGCTTGGGCATAGATGTCAGATCACAGCATTCTCACTAGCCGAACTCAGTTTTGGTCACTGTCTGCCACTCAGACCAAACCACACATCGAAATCTTTCTCACTGTTTGTGCCTTTGCAGCATGAGACAGATGTACCTGTCTGAGGAAAGTATGTACGATAGAGAACAAAAACGTTATTGCCACACAGCTGCTGGCAACAGAATGGAAATTGCATAAATAAAAATTTGCATGCAGCATGCTATTTAATATCCAATACTGTGCAATATAATGTAATTGAACCGGTGTTCAGTACAGACAGATCAGAGATAGAAAAATCCTGACAGTTATTGGAAAAATGCAGTTCTTTAATTAAACACGTTCTCAGTTTAACCAATCATGTGCCGAGTCAATTGGATCAGCGATAATTTTAGCATCTCTGGAAACGCATTGGATGTTAAACAATTCTGCTTTACTGATGATGATGTCATGCCGTTTTTGCCTATAGTTAAAAGTGTCTATTTTTGTATAACGCTTAACATTGGATGCTATCCGATTGCTTTTCACAATGGCTTATTTGTAAACAAGATGCTAAGTACCTGTTTACATGCTCTTTGATTAACAGAGAAAGTCTCCTTTGATCTTTAGTCTACATAAACATATGTTGACAAAGAGGATGTCTTAATCTCTTGAAGCATAGGATTCCTGATAAATAGGGTCTTGATTAGTTCATTCATATTAGATTAGACACGTCCAATTCCATATTTTAATCTATGATTTTTATAAGGATCACAGACGTAACAGCCAATCACCATCAGCTAAAGAGAAAGCAGCTCAGTGAGGTCCAATGACACAAGAGCTGAGGGGCATGAGTCATTTAGTGATAGCTGATCTCTCGCTGTGTCTAAAAAAGAAAGTTAGAAGCTACACTGAAAATGATGCTGTGCAACTGATGCTATGATTAAAAGCTAAAGTTTAGCAAGAATAGTGTTTTCTCACTCAGATGTTTGTCAGATAACATGATTTATGTCCTATATTGTAAGCCACTTATGTCTGACAAAATACTTTATGTCAATATATTGAATCAGTGATGTTATGTCACAGTGTCACGCATCTGTGTATGAATCCCAGAATAGCACAAAACTACTTTCACTTACCTTACTCCAGTGATTTTGTGGATTATATAGGCTAATGCCTATGCTAGATAGCCAATCTAAACTTATTATTCTTTCAGACCAAGTGTTCTAGAAAAAGCAAAAGAAGAACATCAGAGAGGAGCTTTGTAATAAGCACCAGAATGATCATTTAGTAAAATCGCTGTATATTCAAATACCACATTGTTTGATTTGACGCAGATGTCATTATTCTGCTCTCCGTTTGATCACATTAATTAAATGGATGTTAAATGTTGAGGTTTGTACTTCTTATTCCTCCATGCAGATGGATAATTCAAAGCGTACTGCGATGACTCAGTGGTGCTGATGACAGAGATCGTGGACCAGTTTAGGAGGCAAAGGCCTGGAAAAGAAAACGGTGCTGAGCTCGCAGGATCCTTCACTTGCAAACACAACATTATGTCTCCCCCTACCGTTCATTTACTGTTACTGACTTACATATGCTATATAAAAACTGTTGTCCTGTTTAAATATTTTTTTGACTTAACTAAACTTACTAAAGAGAAGGATCAATTTAAAAAGAAGTAACTGTGTGTACATGATGTGTCTATTTACTCATTTAGGCCACGAGTGCATACAGCAAATGAAGAGAAAAAACGTGTATATTAAAGATATTCCAAGATTATTAAAAGAAAAGAGGATAGCAAATATTTAGGTGAAATAAATGTATTGCATTTTACAGTCATTATTCCTGTACGTGGAGCACAAAATAGAGTGGTATAGTCAACAACAGGGTGTTTTTTAAAGGGGGCATATCATGGAAATCAGACTTTTTCCATGTTTAAGTGCTATAATTTGGCCCAGTGCTTCTATCAACCAATATTTTTATCAAATTGTACATACAGTGTAATGCACTGCATTGTTATTTGACTTGAGTAAATGTGTACAACAGAACTCTGCTCGTGTATAAGCAGATTATGTCTAAGATTTTAAACGAAAACATAACAAGTTGAAACTGTAAAATATGTGTGAAAAAAACATAAGATGTGTGTATTCTTACGTACGCGTATAGCATAAATCGTCTCTGTTGTCTTTGTAATATCTCTGCCCCACGCTGGGTGCACAGAGTAACTTCACTCAACATGAGTTTCACTGAGTTTACATCCGGGGCTTTTCCCTAGGCAATGGAGGACGCACTACAACCGTTCCTTAGGCAAAGTGAAATAAATTCGCCGCACCGTTACACAAACTAGTTCTCTTGTTCTAAGTGTTCTTACTCCTTCAGCAGTACTTGTTTCAACGCGGTTTTCAGCAATACTGAATTAATTTCCAAAGTGACAAATAATCTTTTGTGTTGTATGAGTTATTTGGTGTGTTTTACGGCACGGTTTTGCTGTCCCATTATCTCTCTTCTGCGCGCATTGATATGCCGAGCGCACAAACTGGGGGTGAATGGAATGGAAGAAGAGTTCTTGTTTTGTATGTCAGTTTCTGTCTTTTTATATATATTTCGATAAAAATCAACCGAACAACGCGAAGATTCCCGCTAATACCCCATTAAAAAACTTTAGGGCGGTAAAAGGAGTAATTTCATCCGCGGGATAGGATTTTGGTGGTGAAATGCCCGGCTGTTTGTAGATATATATTTAAATAATTGGTGAGTGTGTGTGTAAGTGTATGAAGATCGGTGTTTGACTGCTGGAAGAGTGTGTACAAGGGTAAGTGCACCTCGTTTTTTGTTTAAATCTTGATCATGGGAACTTTTAGGGACGGTGTCTTTCAACTCTTTTGCCTTTCTTTATTCGATTGTGTTAGTAGTGATTTGAGTGCATGTGAAAGCGCGGAGGCAGTGCAGGGGGGTTTTGTTCGTTTCTCTTTATTCTAGGAGTTGCGAGAGAGAGAGAGTACAGCTGCAGCAAAAGATACGTTATAACTTACACAATAAACCGCCGATTAACACCAAAACACTTTACAAACGCCACTTAATAAATATAACGGCGCTAATATGGATAAAAATACGGACTCCAGCGCGTGCCGTAGTTTTCACACCATGCCGTGAAACAGTAATGGGATGCCATTATAAAAGCACTTTGCGCCTACATGGACATTCAAACAGGAAAGCGAGACATTTTAAGCGTTAAACCGAATAAAGTGTGTGTCTGTACACCTGCTGTCTTCAGCTCGAACAGCCCTCGATGTTGAGCTACTATTATTGTTAAGAACCGCTAGGGCGACAAGACGTGTGATCATGAAAGATTTTTTCCCCCAGTTCGTTTCCTCGGCACCACGCCTTGACATGTAACATATTCGCACAAACGCGAGAGTGCTGAAATGAAATATGCTGATATCTGTTCTCCTATAACGTTAAGGAAAGTTATAGGCCCCGTGCAGTGTGAGTTTAATGTGTAATTGTGTGAGTATATAAAGTGATGGTGCTGTTTCCGGTGTGGATGCGCTGGAACGTTAATGATGATGATGATGATGACCTTTCTCAAGCTTTCAGATGGCGCTCGGTCCGCTTTACCGACCGGACCGTCTCGAGCTCCTTTCTTACTCTCTTAATGTTATCAGTCTTTTACAAGATTGTCAATGACGGATGTGTGCATGTTTTACCACAAGTAGTACTGCATTTGCTCATTAGTTCTAGTGCTGAATAGCGGTAAAACATTGGCATCAAAATCACACCCTGTTTTTAATCGTCTTTGAGCATGAATTTGATGCACGTGAAGTTACTAAAGCATACAGGTTGTTAAAACGTCATATTTTTATTGTTTACAGTTTGTTATGTTTCACGCATGTCTGGTTGTTCTTCCATTTTCAACAATGTTGACTGTACAGCCATTTTTTCAACCTGTTTTTTTTTACTATGGGTCAGCCAGTTCGTTGTGCTTTAGGGGTGTGCATACATACGCTCAAAACATTAAATGTTTGTTCACAGATGTGTATTTAGATTAATAAATGCATTTAATGTTTGTAAGCAATACTCAAATATGTGAAATTTTAAAGAAAGCCTATGCAACTGCTAACTGTAACTACACATAAACACACACACACACACACAGATATATATATATATATATATATATATATATATATATATATATATATATATATATATATATATATATATATATATATATATATATATATATATATTTTTTTTTTTTTTAAGTATTAGATTAATTATTTCAGAGTAAATGCTAAAGTTAAAACCTGGTGATTAATAATTGACTGTTTAACATGAAGATATTATTGGCCTATACTATGCTGTTCTAAGTATTGATGTATAGATACTGATTGATGAGTATTTTACAATGACTCCAAATAATGGATTTTTTCAGAAGAACCTTGTTCTTCAAATCCTGTCAATCATATAGACATACAAAAGGCAGTTCAGCTCACTTCTCTGATCATTTTTTCTCTTCCACTTTGTCTTTAATAGTTCAACAATATTATTAAATTAGTAATTTACTTAAAAACGATTGTATTATATTGTTGTTAGTATTACAGTGGTTAAAACACATCTCATCCTTAAACCCTTTCTTTTGCGAATAACAACCCAAGAATGTTTATTTCACAGTAAATGATTACAATAGCTTATAAAATGCAACAAAACATATGCTGTGCCTGTTTGTACTGTGTCTGTAAATTATATGTTAATGAAGCTAGTCATGAATGTGAAGGAAATTGCCTTGTGAAATATCGTCAAATATAAATTAAATTTCAGTGCGGGCATATGTCAGACACAGAGTGACTCTACACATCATGTTCTAATGTGTAGTTTTGAATATCTCATATACTGTGGCCTGTTTACAAAGCCAACAGGTGAGGGTACAGTTTGGCAGTGTGATCAAACAGGTGTAATATGTGTTTTTGATCACTTTGGCTGTCTGCCTTACTGAATATAAAAGTCCCAAAAAATAAAATAAAATTTTCATGAGATCAGTTTAATTGTTAAATGCTGCCCTAAATTGAATTGAAGATGATCATAAATGTCTTCATAGAGATTGTTGTATTCTGCATTACTGTCCTGAGGCAGATGCATGAATGACTGGTACAGTTAGTGAATGCCACTCTGAAGATGAGTGAGAACCTCTTAGTGTGTGGAGTGCCCATCTGGTAGTCTCTGCATTCATGCCGATGAGAACAGAGCGATGATCTGTATAAGAAACAGAGACGGATTCTGTGAGACACTTACAAAAATAAATAAATGAGCAGCTCAAACAAAACTGATTGTAAAGTGAGTAAATTTTCAATATCGTTAAGTCCTAAATATGCAGTTCAAGCACACTGTTTGCTACTTACGTGCCTGCTGTTTAGGGAACTTGCAGTGATTTAGCAAATAAAGTATTTTATGGTGTCCTGTGTGCAGCGTAAATCTTTACCTACAAAGCTAATGCGTTCCTCATTACGTTATGTCTTATTTTAATATGATTTAGATGTGTTTTTAGAGCATAACTGTGTGTAAAGATGCGTAAGAAGATGTGTGCTCTTTACCATCTTCTCTTGTCTATTTCAGCTCCACCCCCCCACCTCTGCCAGTTGGATGGTGTTCAAGACGGCAGACGCTGGGAAGGTATAGAACACACCAATTGTTATAATGGGGGTGCACACATTCTGACACAACTGTGATGGTCAGCTTTTATAGGCTTTCGTTGGCAAGTTGATGAATTTAAATGTTTTAATGGACTACATACTGGAATTGTTAATATTAGCAGTCTAGTAACAGATATACGAAGGTTTAGATGATATTTTATAGATTGTATAGAAGACTCTTAAAGGCTGGATGAGATTGAAACGCATACATCAGCATCATTTCCCCTCAAAGAAATATGACAGAGGGAGAACAAGATTGTGTCTGTGTGTGTATGTGCAAACACAGAGAAAGAGTGCTGTTCAGTATGATCTGTATTGTTCAGGCAGAATTTGATGAGAGTAGTTCTGATTGAATCAGTACACTGAAATATATTCAACTCACACTGAGCAGATTTACACACACTGGCACACCCACACTAACAAATCTCTCACACACATTGTGAGATTTCGAAAATCTCGCTTTTTTATATCTGTAATAACACTGTTACAAACCAGTCCATCAGTAAATAATGAAAAAGCATCCTCTTGTTTTTTTAGGCAGCCGTATTGGGTTTGGGAAAGAAAGGATCGATAATGGAGCTGCAAAATTTACAGGAAGCACTTAAAGTGGAAATCCAGATCCATCAGGTACCCCCCTCCCCCAACACACACTGGTCTCGCCATGTAGTGTAATTGTTGTAGATGCAGTTCCCCTTATGTTCCTCTAGAGGTCAGTACATGTTTCCCACTGCTCTCCTGTAAATCCTAAAACTTTCTCTCTCTCTCTGCAGAAACTCGTAACCCAGATGAAGCAAGATCCACAGGTGTGTCTGCCTCACTGAACATTTATTTGAACTGTTTGATAGATACCCTCTCATTTACTCTGCTCTGTGGCCGCTGGAATAGTGTATCAGGGAGGAGTGTGTGTGTGTTTCTTGTACAGAATGCTGATTTGAAGCTGCAGCTCCGTGACCTGCAGGCCAAGATCACAGCTCTGAGTGAGCGGCAGGTGAGAGCTGCCCTCTGAGAAAACACCTGCTGCTGTATCAGTGTTCTCATGGAGCATATGTGTGTGTGTGTATGTGTGAGCTTGCTGAGTTTAAGTTAGTCGGGCAGGGATAAAAGTACTTAGAGGTCTGAATGCTCTGAACTTAAGGTGATGTTAGGTTACAAAAGTGTAACAAAGCATTGCTTTGTGTTGTGTTGTGCTGAATATTCATTTTTTGTAGTTCCATTACAATATGGTGATTTGTGTGTTGTGGATTTGTGTTGACAAACTAAGTATTTGACAGCACTGTATTTAAAGGGTTAGTTTACCCAAGAATGAACATCCTTATGTCGTTCCACACCCCTAAGACCTTTGTTCATCTTCAAAACACACATGAAGATATTTTTGATGAAATCCAAGAGCTTTCTGAGCCCTGTAGACAGCAACTCAACTCACAACTTTCAAGGCCCAGAAAGGCAGTAAAGACATTGTTAAAATAGTCTGTGTGACTACAGTGGTTCAGTCTTAATTTCATAAAGTGACCAAGAATACTTTTTGTGCTCATAAAATGTATTCACGAAAACAGCGAGTTGCGTTGCTGTCTATGGGGGCTTAGAAAGTTCCTGGATTTCATCAAAATATCTTTTACGTTCCTAATATGAATGAAGGTTTTATGGGTATGGAATCACATGAGGGTGAGTAATTAAAGGATTAGTCCATTTTTCAGATAATTTACTCATCATCATATCATCCAAAATGTTGATGTCTTTCTTTGTTCAGTCGAGAAGATATTATGTTTTTTGAGGAAAACATTCCAGGATTTTTTTACTTTAATGGACCCCAACATTCAACAGTTTAAATGTAGTTTAAAATTGCAGTTTCAAAGGACTCTAAACGATTTCAAATGATGCATAAGGGTCTTATCTAGTGAAACGATTGTCATTTTTGTCAAGAAAAAAAAGCACTTTTAAACTACAACTTCTTGTCTTTTTCCGGTCGTGTGATGCGCTAGCGCGATCTCACATAGTACGTGATCACCGGAGAAAGAGGACAGTTCTGACGTTGTTGTATGTCGAATGATACTAATTAATGTCTTTGTGTCAGTTTATTGTTTAAAATGTTCCGCAAATGTGCATTTCATATCTAACACGTGACCTTTTGACGTCATTACACAATTACGTAAGGTCGCGCTGGCGCGTCACACAGCCAGAGGAAGAAGAGAAGTTGTGCATATTTTTTTTTCTTGTCAAACATAAAAATTGTTTCGCTAGATAAGACCCTTATGCATCATTTGAAATCGTTTAGACATTCCAGGATTTTTTTTCATATAGTGGACTTCAGTTAAACACAACGGTTTTAAAGTTCAAATTGCAGTTTCAAAGGGCTCTAAACAATTCCAAACATAACCACAAGTTCTTGTCTTGCACTTGCCCTAGGATGTGCGTCTGCGACCTTACGTATTTTGTAATTACATCGAAAGGTCACGCATGATATATGCAAAACACACACGTACTGACCATTTTAAACAATAAACTGCAACTATTTAATGTCAGATTCACAGTTTTACATTTTTTTTTTGGTGTGTAAGTGTGTATTAGTACATGTTAACGCTATGCAAAAGGTACATACCCCAAAGTAAACGATGACGCGAGTTATCATTTCCAACGTAAATCTCTTTTATTGGATTACAACAAACAAACAAATTGTAAGCAACAGTTTACTTCCTGGGCCTGTTGATGTGGACAAGACCGACATTATCATAATTCCTTGATTCACATAGCCTGTAAGTTAACTCCTGTCAGCATTGCATTGTGAGCAAATCTTTCAAACATGGTAAGGAAGGAGTGGCACATTTCCGGCTGACGTTAGAGGTATTCAGGCCAATCCCAACGCACAGATTAGCTGGCCAGTCAGGGACACAGCACTTTTCAGATCAATGAGCTTTGTACAAAATCAGAGCATTTGAGGAAAGCAGTATATTTGAAGGTACATAAACTACGCAAACACATTGTATTATAGACGGTTTCAGCAGTAACAACCGAAACAAGCGTCTTTTCGTGGAAAACACGTAGCGTCCGGTAAACTCCGCTAAGAATAAATAACAGCAAAGTCCTTTTAAAGATGTTTATTTATATCACAAGCAAAATAAACAACACGTAGATTATCTAGGAAACCAAAACATTTGTTATTTTCAACGAGGTATTTGTTCAAGAGTTCAGTTTAGCAACTAGTCAGACAGAAACCGGAAGTAAAGGTCCGACCAGACTCGTAATCGCGTCACAGCACGTGCGTCCGATGGAACTGTCTATACCAAATATACAGCAATGAAATAGGTGCACTTTAAATAGTGTCATGCCACATACAACAACTTCTGAACGGTCCTCCCTCTCAACACTTGTAAACAATGGATGACCTTAACACAACCTTTCGACGCGATTGCGTAATACGTAAGGTCAAGGACGCACATCACAGGCTAGTGCAAGTTGTGGTTAAAAAGTACATCATTTACATTTTTTGGTGAAAATTGTGATAATTTTGCCTCGTTTAGGATTGTGAAGAGCCCTTTGAAGCTGCATTGAAACTGTGATTTGGACTTTCAAACCATTGGGATCAATTGAAGTCCACTGTATGTTAAAAAACCTGGAATGTTTTCCTACAAAAACTTAATTTCTTTTCAACTGAAGAAAGACATAAACATCTTGGGTGACATGGGTGTGAGTAAATTATTGGGAAATTTTCTTGAAAATGGATGTGAAGTAATCCTTTAATGGCACAATTTTTATTCTTGGGTGAATTAACTCTTTAAAGACCCCATGAAATTGCATGACAACAAGGGCAGTTTTTTTCCTGGGTTGATGTTTTGTGGTTTAAAATATATACATCTGCTAAAAATAATCTGCACAAACTCTGTTTTTGTTTTCATGGGGTCTTTTAACACACACACAAATCTGTTCTCTCGCTTTTTCTTTGCCATTTGTGTAACTGATGATTAATGTGTAGGGATGATTGATTATGTGGTGTAACTCTGTGTAGTGTCCTTCACTATAGTTTACTGTACTGTACTCTTAGTGCTGTGGAGGAGATGAGATAGAGAAAAGATGTTGTTGACAGCAGGCAAAGAGGAATTTAAATTAGAATCTCAAAGCTTTTTAAAGTAACACAACAGAGCGTCTGGCATCAACGGGAGAAAAACTCAAACCTGATATCATCTCTCTTTGTGCAAAGAAAAACAAATAAGAGAAACACAAGGTCAGCATACCTTAAGGCCCCATAGTGAAAAGATGCACAGACTATGTCAAAGCTTTCACATTCAGAAATAAATTTGCAGCCTGCAGCACAATATAATAAAGTGTGCTCTCGTTTTTGCTCACACACCCCCAGAATCTGTTGAGTTGTAGTGTCCAGAGAAATTCACTCAGATCTAGTAGTGTGTATCTAACAGATGGTTGAGGAAGCCTGTTAAAGCTGTAATAAGTGAGAGGTCTGTGGGGGGGGGTGCTATTAACTGTCACTCCTGTCTTCACTAGATTCAATAGATTCAACATATCCACAACTAAACACAAATATGCTTTATAGCACATTTGTAATCTGTGAGATGGATTTTCATAGGCATATTGTGTAAACCAGGCACTTCTTAGTCTTTGCTACTATTAAAGACTTATTCTTCGCTTTTTTCCCTATCTTCTCCATATATTTATTTATTATTGAATCATGTTACTTTGTGTGTATGTACTCATTTAGTCAATAATGTCAATAATTTAGATGCATATTCTGCTTTTTAAATAGAAAATCATATTTGCACAGTTCGCGGAAATTAGCATGACAGTGTGATCAGGACCCGACGCGAACTGGAGGGTCTTGTATCACACTAAAGGGGCTTATTTCACCATAACAACTGCCTGTCTGTACATTATCCCACATATTACACTGCTATTTAGTAAGGTAAGGAACATTAAATATTCAATTGAAATATTTTATTAGCTCATTTTAAATAAATGCAGACCTTCGCGTTTATTTTCGGTTTTAAGATAAGACAAGACTTTTAAATGTCACAAGCACGCTATTTGGTTTATTATTTGTAAATTTAATATCATATATGTTATTAAAAGACATTTATGTTAAAATTTTTGTGTAAGATTCCACTATACATGTCAAATGCAGCATCTGGGTTGCCTTGTGTTATTATTTTTGAGCAGCTTGTAATATAGTTGGAATAACAAAACTGCAAATGTCACGACTGGCCAATCAGAATCAAGCATTCCAACGAGCCGTGTAATAATGGTAAATAAAAATCACAGGACGTTTAGAGTTACATAATTTGTTCCTGGAAATTCACCTGTTATGTACATTTTTTCAGCTTCAATGTTAAATTTCCATTCTTCCCCATTTGCTTGAAAATGTTCATGCAAATGTTTCTGTTTCATTCCTTATTATTGTGTAGGGTGATTTACTTTTTTGTTTACTTTCTACTTCATATGCCACTAAAGCATGTCTGTATTGAAATTGTTTTTTTTTTGCACTGTTAGAAAAAACTGTCAAAATGTGTACCCCAGCTGTCACTGGGCGGTACCCTAAAAAAATGACCTAATATATCTGTAAACATTTGGTACCAAGATTTACATTTACATTAATGCTTTGGCAGAAGCCGTTATCCAAAGCAAATTACAGTGCATTACAGGGTATACAAGATTTTTTTTATCAGGTTGTGTGTTTTATGGGTTCGAACCCATGACCTTTTGCGCTGCTAACACAGTGCTCTACCACTGAGCTACACAAGATGTACCCTTTAAGTACTAACATGAACTCTTTAGGTGTAAAGCTGTACTTTTTAAAAGGGTACTGCCCCAGTGACACTTGGGGTACATATTTTTGACCATTTTTCTGGCAGTGTGCAAATTGTCTAGTGTACATTATTTGGGGAAAAGATTTGATGGTATTTTATTTGTATATTATGGGTAAAAATGTGTCATTTCTGAGCCACTATAGCATCAGTGAATAGCCCTTATTACAGGGTAGTTACTGAAGTTCATTTAGAAATAGTGAGTTTAGACAAGCAGAGCAGTTTTTGGAAAGTACTTCAAATTTTTTACTCTTAAAGGAATATTCCATTTTCTTAAAAGAAAAATCCAGATAATTTACTCACCACCATGTCATCCAAAATGTTGATGTCTGTCTTTGTTCGGTCGAGAAGAAGTTGCGTTTTTTGATGAAAACATTGCAGGATTTGTCTTGTTTTAATGGACTTTAATAGACACCAACGCTTAACACTTAACTCAACACGTAACTTTTTTTTTCAACGGAGTTTCAAGGGACTGTAGGCGATCCCAGACGGGGCATAAATGTCTTGTCTAGCGAAACGATTGTCATTTTTGACAAGAAAAATAAAAAATATGCTCTTTTAAACCACAACTTTTCGTCTAGGTGCGGTCCAGTAAATGCGTAGTGAGGTCACGTGTTACATATATAAAACGCACATTTGCGGACCGTTGTAAACAATAAACTGACACAAAGACATTAATTAGTATCAGTTGACATACAACAATGTAAGAACGGTCCTCTTTCAACACACTTGTAAACACTGGGGCGGAGTTTCGCGTTCGTCCTCTGTGACCTCTTGACGTATTGCGTGAGGTCCCGCTGGCGCATCACGACCAGATCTAGATGAGAAGTTGTGGTTTAAAAGTGCATATTTTGTATTTTTCTTGTCAAAAATGACAATCGTTTTGCTAGATAAGACCTTTATGCCTCGTTTGGGATTGTTTATAGACGGTGATCCATGTGATACACAAACTTTACTTCTGGTTTTGTTTTTTTAATGGTCTGACTAGTTGCTAAACTGAAATGCCTCGTCGAAAATAAGAAATGTTTTGTTTTCCTTGGTAATCTATGTGTTGTTTTTTTGCTTGTTATATAAATAACTACGTTTAAAGTACTTTGTTGTTATTTATTCTTAGCGAGTTTACGGAAAATTACGTGCGGCCCGCGACAGCCGCTTGTTTATGTTGTTACTGCTGAAACCGTCTATAGTCCTTTGATACTCTGTTGAAAAAAACTGTTAAGTGTTGAGTTAAGTATTTAATGTTGGGCTCTATTAAAGTCCATTAAAATGAGAAAAATCCTACAATGTTTTCCTCAAAAAACATAATTTCTTCTCGACTGAACAAAGAGGGACATCGGCATTTTGGATGACATGGTGGTGAGTAAATTATCTGGATTTTTCAAGAGAGTTGACTATTCCTTTAAGGGAAGTCTGTGTACGAATGGCCTTACTTTTTGGTTGCCCATATATAAAGCTGGAATAAAAGGGAACATTTTTTAAAAAATTGCAGTGAAAAATACACAACCAGACCTACTCTTTAATAAGCATAACTTCTTAATAACGGTTTATAAAGCAGGAATTTTCACATCATTTTTATTAGATCTTATTACTTATGTTACACATGATTTGCAACATTCCTTTCACATGAACATCAGACACAAAGTTTATATTCACAAATGTTAATATAATGCTGTTAAAGGTGTCTGTTATTTTTCCATAATCTTGTTATTTTAAATGCTTTCAAGATGTTAAAGGCAGATACTATTGGAATTTTGCCTGAGACAGAAAGAGAGAGCCTAAGAGAGTAATGTTTAGCTGTAGGAACTCCATGTTCCCACTTGCTGTCAAATGGGCCAAAATCCAGCATCACAAACTCTTATCAACAGCAGACAGAAAGAAAGGGCATGAGTGAGAGAGACTTCATTGCAGGTACGAGTGACGGAAGAGGAAAAATGAACATGCGCTTGTTCTTTTTCTCTCCCACAGAAAAAGGTAGTGGAGCAGTTAAGGAGAGATCTGCTGGTGAAACAGGACGATATGAAGCTGCAGACACAGACGCTACAAGCCGATGGGCAAACATCTACTCATCTGCTCATTACACAGACACAGACATCGCTGCCTGCTGCCAGCCTCACCACTCCACAGGTACCCACACTATTACAAAGCACACACAGGAAGCTCACATTTTTCATGTTATTGCTTGCCTTTGACAAATCGCGTTGCTGTTTTTTATCGCTGTTGTGAGTTGCTTTGGAAAAAAACTTCTTCTAAATGTCCAAATGTAAATGTTAACTTTATTGCCTGAAGTACATTTTAGGACACCTTATAAAGACCATATAAAGTTTTTGTTGAATACAACAAACACAGATCTTTACATCCGTAGAGCATTAGGTTTAGAAAAGTAAACTAACTAATAAATGAAGTTTAAAAATGTGTTGACCCTGCAGAACTCTGTGGGCCCTATGATTGCTTCAAAGACTCTACCTCTGGTGCTGAGAGCTGCCACACCCAACTCACCCATCATTATGACACCAGCACCCACTATCACAGTGGTTACAACCCTTGGCAACACTCTCCTGGCAAGCCCTCCCAGTACAGATCCTCCAAACCCCCCAGTAACCCTCCAACCGGTTATCCAATCAACCAATCAGGGAATAGAGCCACTGCGAGTCATGTCCAAAAGCACCGTTGTTGTAAGTGTTTTTGTTATCATTTTACAACAACATGTTGACTAATTTTCTTTGGCAAACTACATGTGGGGTACATGTGAGCCAACATCATGTCTTTAGACTTAAGCTATGGTCACTTACTTTTTGTAGTCACATGACTTGTCCCACAAAGTTGCAAGGTAGAGGTCATCAAACTTGGACATTTATATACACTTGAATGCATACTGTTGTACAGGAGTTTCTTTGTTCATAGGCGTATACCAGTAAGTCAACAGAAACTCGGTGTCTAGTGTGACCGTCCATATTATTTAGGAATCATGCACAGCCCATGAGCACAGGATTGTTTCTTTAAATAAAATCTATAACAGTCTTAACTCCAGTTAAGGTTAGTTACAAAATATGATAAATATGTTAAAGGTATTTGTTGTAGGAAGTATGTTGGAACAGTTAGGGGCCAATCACACCAAACGCGTTTATGGCAGTTGCCTTTTTTGAATGATATTCTATGGGCAGTAAGCGTATGTGCGCCGAACGCCTTGCGGTTTTTGCCGCCGGTCGCATCACGCATTTTTGCATAGATATGTACACTAGATGTCGCCTTGGCTACGGCAGTTCATTGGACCGAATGCTTCAAATAGAGCCGCCATCTTGAAACAGAGGAGCCCCGCATCAGCGTCATTGTAGGCAATGGTGTAACGGAAATAAAATCACCATAAATCGTCAAGATTTTTTCTTTTGGTTCGTTTCAACAGTCAGACATGTATTTAGCATTGAGTCCAGAAATTTTTTTTTGTTTTGATATTATGAAAATCTTTTTCTAACTATAATGCATAGTTCTAGTAGGGCTAACATCCAGACACAGCACAAAAGTCCAGCATTATCCATGAATTCGAAGTACAGACGGAGATAGCAGCTTTACCTAGCTACTTCCTATGACAAGACCCCTGTTCCAAGATGGCGGCGGTTTTGACGCATGCTTAGAACCCCAAGGCGACATCTAGTTTATATATGAAGAGTTTGGTTCCAAAACGCAATAAATCCATTTTGACAAATTTCGGTAAAAACATGTTTTCTATACCAAGAAAGTGACAAGATGAAAACCACTATTTTCTGTTACAAACTTTCACACAGCATCTTTAGGTTATAAATACATAAAAAATTTAAATCCATAACTTGATTTTCAAAGATTTATTATAAAAACGGATTCTTTTTTCCACAAAATGCAATAAACCCATGGCAAGTTTTTATTCAAAATGCTATAAATCTATTGAATCAATCGCCTATATAAATGTGCATTCATCTTTGCCATTTTATATTCATTTAGTTGAACAGTTGTACACACTAATTAAAAATATAAACATTAATGTCATTAATCAAAACACTTACTTTGTGATATTAAGAACAGTGTCATTGCTGTGGTTATACTTGACGTCGTCGCTTAACGTTTTTCACAGCGATCAGCTGTAAAATGTTTTGGTCCTGCACGATTTTCACTGACTTTGAGTAAAATTATGGAAAGTTTTTCATAAGATCCCCTGGGGTCAATGTGTTAGCATGACAGAAACTTGGGGGAGTGGCGTTTATTGCATTTTGGGAAAAAAGGGAGAAAAGATGACAGAATAACACGGCGGATATTGGATTTTGCGTTAAATTAAGAATTTACTTTTTAATACTGACCTGATATAATACTGATTCTGGCAGTAACTAATTTTTTTCAAAAATGGCGTTTATTGCATTTTGGAACCAAACTCTTCATATCTATGGCATTTTTGAAGGAGCGCTGAGTGCGGAAAAGCAGCCAACGTCATTCGCGTCTTTCCATTGTCCAATCGAATGAAGGGAGAGGCGGGCCTTAGGTTGTAGTGAAGGAAGTTTACTCACTTGCTCACTCTTTTCTGTGTGTTTGTGCACCTCTCACCCTCAAGCAAGGTCAGAGCAAGCGTCTTCTTTTTAAAGTTTCTACTAATATGACAGTTGACAGCAAAAGTCAATGTTCAATAAATTAATACTTCAATATTTGATTGACAAGACAGCTGACTCGGTGGTTGCCTAGCAATATAAAAAGCCATGTCGCGCTGTGTTTCCAAGCATTTAAAACACGTTTGGTGTGATTAGCCCCTTAGTATGGTAAAGGCCTAGGTATAGTTCACTTTTTACACATACGCGACGATCAGCAAATTTCGCCATCAGAATAGTACGCACAAACTTTATTTGCCAGATTTTTTTTATCTGAGCTACTTTGGACCCGCAGGTCACACATGCACATTTTGGTTTATCCACAAGGTGGCAACTGTAGGTAGACGATGAAAAACAAAAACAGACCGGAAAGCGTGCAAGCTCTGGAAGTACCCTCAATTGTACAACTGTAGCATGAAAGAGTACAAAGATTTACATGAGTTTTAACTGGTGGCATTAAGAGCTTTAAAGCTGCTTAACTGCTCTTTACAGACCCCTGTAGGCCAGAAGAGGTAGTGCATGTGTCCGATGCCTATGTTTGCATTCAAATGAAGTGTGCTTTGCAAGGCTCCTCGTTCGACTGTGCATATAACCCTGGCGTACACGTAAAAAATGAACTATACTTCCAAGTTAAGAGTGTCTTTGTTTCACAAATAAACGGCTGGTCTTGTCACAGGTTCAAGCAGCCTCACAACCAATCAAAGTTCCTCAGTTTGTCCCTCCCACCAGACAGACAACTCGGCCAGCCACTCTACTGCAGGTTTGTTTCCATGGAAACCCTTCACACCCTAATGCCTGGCTGGACTAGTGAAAAGCCCTCACTGTTAAGTGTTAGTGTGCGTCTGTGTATCTTGGGTGTGTTTTCTTAAGTACAGATGTTGCTTTTCTTTGCAGTGTTTTTTCTTTGTGGTATATTGCTTTGGATTTTATTTATCTTTGCTTGTACAGTGGTGACATTTGCACTCCCTGCTTTTGCTTTCGCTCTTAATCCTGAACCGATCCTTTACCCTGATCTTTCTATGGCTGTATTGTATGCTGTTGCATTCTCACTGGTGGTGTATAATGAATATGTTCATAATATATATTAGGCATGGGCATGAATTATCCTATTTTTGAAAATGTCCAGCTTGTATATGTGTAGTTATATTCTTTGTTATGGAACTTGATATAGGCAAGCCAAAAAAAATATAAGAAATAAGAAATAAATGAGTAGCTCAGATGCAAAAGCCGTTTCATTGGACGCACGTGCGTTGTCATGGTTACACGCATGGCACGAAGTTCATTTTTGGTCTATTGTTTCTCAGTCTGGCTAGTGCTTAAGGCCTGGGACACACTGGATGATTTTTACATCTTAAACAATTTTAAATCCATGGTAGACCACAGACATAGGGACAGTGTCAAACGATTTTAACAGAAACGTGAGATCAAACGTGACTTGAGAAACAATTGTGATAGTTCTTGCATAAAAAATTATTACAGCACTTGTAGTGTTACCAAGTCAATATTCTTTCTCAATACTCTTTTTTTTTCATGTTATGTTTGTGAGGGTTTTGTTTTAACTATAAAAGCACGGCACATCTGCTTGCACACTCTCTTTGGCTATTGCAGCTGTCATGTAGGAGGCAGCCCGATCAAGAGTCGTAAATATCAAAGTTTGATATTTACAAATTTGGGATCGGGCAGGCTCCAGCGTGATCTGGAGCAGCAAAATAATCGCAATGACACCACACACTGGAGGTTTTTTGGACAAATCGGCTGCAGTAAAACACTTATTGGGTCACGCCCCCTTTCGATCGCTGAGGGTTTAAATTAGGCTTAAAAACTTCACATGTGTGGCCAGCCTAAACTGACCTCTAGAACAACATCTTGTCGAAAATAAAAATGTTTTGGTTTCCTAAAGACAAGGGAAATGGTGAGCATGGATCAATGTGTGAAGAGAGGTTTGGCAGCCAGGCACGAGTTTAAGGATCCGTAGCTAACATTGTAAACATTAAGGTTACACAGTAATGTTAGCTCAGTGTCGTTTTTGATACGCTTTAGCTATGATTTGAACTAAGGTAATTTGCTTGTTATTTATTTTGCTATAAATAACCACAAACTGAAGCAACACCAATACCCCCCAAAGAACCACACTTAAAAGTAACATGTTAAAAAAAAGTCTTTTAACTTTCTTAAAGTCTTAAAACTTTTAACAAGTAATATGACACTCACCATGTGTGTGCTTGAACAGATCCTCTTCCTTGTTAACCTTTAACCTTGGATGTAATTCCCAACTTATTTATATTCTTTCTAAATAATAGTTTGTGTCATCAATAACACCAATGATACATAATCTGAGGACAAATATTCTTTTAAAATTATTTATATTAATTGACAAACAGAAACGATAAAAAAGTGTTCCAGCCAATAAACAACAAGAAGGATTTGAGGGTGGGGGTTGGGTGCGTTCATGAAAGCACGGAAGGGAGGGGAATGATTTAGCTACGCTCCGTTTGTTTGAAAATGGTTCAAACATCAATAAAAAGTGACGTCACACAGATTTAAAGGCGCGCTAAGCCAATACATGCGCTTTATGCCATAAAACAATTTTTGTTTCATACAGTAAACATC
Organism: Misgurnus anguillicaudatus; assembly: GCF_027580225.2. Classification (NCBI taxonomy): domain Eukaryota; kingdom Metazoa; phylum Chordata; class Actinopteri; order Cypriniformes; family Cobitidae; genus Misgurnus; species Misgurnus anguillicaudatus. Next base: position 38,388,174 of record NC_073357.2, on the reverse strand, counting down.
TCCTCACTATCTGCTAGCTGCCTGTCCTCTGAACACACTGTAAAAAACCGCGCTCTCTTCAGACAGCCCAGGCTTCGCAAACTGCAACTAAAACAGAGTGGTCAAACCTACCACCACGAAACATAACAAAGTGTTCCAGCCAATAAACGACAAGAAGGATTTGGGAGTGGGGGTTGTGCCCGTTCATGACTCGTTCAGAAAGCACGGAAGGGAGGGGAGGAGTTAGCTACGCTCTGTTTAGTTTGACAACACTTCGAGCGTCAACCGGAAGGGACTTCACACAGATTCGCTTAGCGCGCCTTTAAAGGGACACTCCACTTTATTTGAAAAATATGGTAATTTTCCAGCTCCCCTAGAGTTAAACATTTGATTCTTACTGTTTTGGAATCCATTCAGCCGATCTCCGGGTCTGGCGCTACCACTTTTAGCATAGCTTAGCATAATCCATTAAATCTGATTAGACCATTAGCATCGCGCTCAAAAATAACCAAAGAGTTTCAATATTTTTCCTATTTAAAAACTTGACTCATCTGTAGTTACATCGTGTACTAAGACCGACAGAAAATTAAAAGTTGCAATTTTCTAGGCAGATGTGGCAAACACTGACAGCCGCGCAGTTGCTTGTGACCAAACATTGTGTTAGGTGACTTTAAATGGAACTGAACTTCAACCTGCATCTTAAACAGCAGTTATGTTTACACATAGGCATCATAGAGAGTGTACTGAGGATGTGGGCAATTCGGCAAATAGATGGTAAGCTGTTTTAAACAACTTTGGTGAAGAGATTTGGACGTTAACTTCAGGTGTGCTGGTAATCCGGTAATCGGGACTATTGACTGCTTCAGTTAAACTTTACACTTCTCCAATCATTCCATACATTATTCTCCTCTTTCTTCTGTGTGTGAGCAGGTCAGGCCAAAACCTCCCTCCTCAATTTCTCCAGCTGCTCCAGGTCAGGTCTCTGTGCAGACCTTACAGTCACCGGTGTTACTGAGCACTGCCCTTCCTTCCTCTGGTCATGTCCAGCAGATGCGTATCCTCAACGGCCTGCCTTGCCACAACAGCTGTAATGCAGGCATCCTGATCACTTCATCTACGCACACGCAACAACCTGCTCAGACACACACGCAGCAGTTAATTCACAACAGCTCGGGCTCTGACAACACGGTGAGTTTCTATCCAACACAGTGTGATGTCATAAATTTTGTTTTTTTAGCTTAAATTGAGAATTAATTCACCTAGCGGGTCCAAAAAATTATTAACTGCATATGTGCATTAACTGGACCATTTAAAAAAAGAATAAAGTGATTGGCTTTTTTAGTTGAGAGGTCGGGACAGCCACTATTTGGAGTGTTACTAGTTCTCTAATTCATTAAGTGGTTTAGTTCCTCCCCCTTGGACTCAGTCTGGTACATGTCAACACCATGCTGTTTTTCTTTCAGATACCCATAGTGGAATATGGGACAGAGCCAAAGACTTCATTGCTCATCTCGCCAGACACACCTACACACAGTTCACCTCCACAATCCTCGGATACACCATCTTCACCTGCACCCACCAACACACACACGCCTTCCTCCAAACATCAGGACAACCCTCTGGTATAATGATACAGTCATAACATCATGTTTGTTATAAAGAGGATGATGATTATAGTGGTGTGATGATTACTAAGATAATGACATGTTCTGCAGAAACTGGCCTTCATGCTTTCCTTGGGACTGGTCACACGTGATTATTTAGAAGGTCAGTAGAATAAAATGTGTTTGTGTGTGTATGCGTGTGTATTTGTGAGATGACCTTTCCCTGCTTTGTCTGTGTAGAAATTCAGAGCAGGCGTCAGGAGCGCAAGAGACGGACAACTGCAAATCCCATATATAGTGGAGCCATGTTTGAACCAGAGGTAACAGACATTCACACAAGAACAATACAATACAAACAGCTCACAGATTAAAGATGTTTGAATCCACAATGCTTGTGTGTGTTTCAGAGGAAGAAGAGCTCAATGTCATATCTAAGTTCAATAAATCAGTCTAGCAGAAATACAGGTAAGTTCAGCCAGTCACACAATCTAAATGTACTGTTCGGGTTAAAGCCTCTATATCAGTAGAGGATATTATTTAATGAGGACTATTTATTCATATAACACATTTAAAACGTTTGTAAACTCACAGTGTACACTCCAGGCTCGCAGAATCACAGATGGCGATATATTAATAATTTGTTAAAAATTCTTATTCATGAGTCCATGTCTGGTCATCTTGGATTTTGTTGTGGTGATAAATATTGACAGTTTTTGGTAGTTTTGGATTATGAAACGAGTGTATATTAGCAGGATTTTTTGTTATTTCCCTATGGCATTTGAGATCGGTTGCACCCGGAAGTGGTCCATAATGTCAGATTTAACAAGCCCAATGGCGTTTTTCCATTGCGTAGTACTGCCCAGTACGGTTCAGAACAGTTCACTTTTGGGGGGTTTCATTGTGTGGAATCAGGAACATTTGATATGCTTCGTTGCTCCCGTGTTGAGCATTTGTTTGTAAAGCGAGCTGAACCCAGCCGCGTGGTACTGAGCTGTGTCATACCACACAATGGAAAAGCGATTTATGTAACCCGGTCTGTGAAAACCCATCCTTAAAGGGACACTCCACTTTTTTTGAAAATATGCTCATTTTCCAGCTCCCCTGGAGTTAAACATTTGATTCTTACCGTTTTGAAATCCATTCAGCTGATCTCCAGGTCTGGCGCTACCACTTTTAGCATAGCTTAGCACAATCCATTGAATCTGATTAGACCATTGGCATTGCGCTTAAAGGTGACAAGGGAGTTTTAATGTTTTTCCTATTTTAAACTTGACTCTTCTGTAGTTACATCGTATACTAGGACCGACGGAGGATTGAGGCTGGGATTTTCTGGGCAGATATGGCTGGGAACTGTGCTCTCAAACTGGCGTAGTGGTCAGTGACTTTGCTGGTGTGGCACTGCTGCGGCAGGTGTGGTGATGTTGCGCACTGCACGAAAATAGTCCCCTTGGTTACTTTCAATGGCAAGGGACTAGGGCTGGGAAAAGATTAATCGCGATTAATCGCATACAAAATAAAAGTTATTTTTTTGCATAATATATGTGTGTGTACTGTGTGTAATTATTGTGTATAACCACACACGCAAACATATTCATTGTCAGATTTTTTTATTTATATATCAATTCTTTTATTTATATAGAATATATAAAATATAAATAAATATATATACACATGTAAGTGTTTCTTAAATACATACATGAATGTGTGTGTATTTATATGTACATAATAATTACATACAACACACACTCATATATTATGCCAAAAAAAACTTTTATTTTGTATGCGATTAATTGCAATTAATCTTTTCCCAGCCCTACAAGAGTCTTATTTCGGGCAGTGCGTAATATCACTACGCCTGCTGCAGCCATGTTACATCAGCAAATTCCTCGATTATTACGCCAGAATGGGAGTGTAGTCCTAGCCATGTCTGCCTAGAAAATCGCAACTTTTAATTTTCTGTCGGTCTTGGTACACGATGTAACTATAGAGGGGAGGTTTTAAATAGGAAAAACATTGAAACTCTTTGGTTGTTTTTGAGCGCGATGCTAATGGTCTAATCAGATTTAATGAATTATGCTAAGCTATGCTAAAAGTGCTAAACCCAGACCCAGGGATCGGCTGAATGGATTCCGGAACGGTTGAAGTCAGATGTTTTGCTCTAGGGAGCTGAAAAATTTGCTTTTTTTAAGTGGAATGTCCCTTTAATTCAGTTTTTTGTGATTTACTGTTTACTGTATAAAATCATCCCACATAATGTAAAGAACATTCTGTGAAATTTAACCTTGATATCTTTAATATTGACTAAGTAAGGCCATGTAAAAGATTGAAATCAATGTGAAATCAATGAATGAAATCAAACTTTGATGATGCTCCTAATTTTATAATCAAATTATGGGTTTTCCAGACAGGCCTTATTCTGGTCCCAGACTAAAATGCATGTTTGATCTGCCTTCATTTAAAAACATTTTGCACTGACATATCTTAACATATATCAAGTGCCATTGTTTTGTCTTAAGATGCCCACCAATATTGTTTTTGTAAGATATGCTTGTAACCTTAAGCCTGGATTTCACAAACAGGGTCACATATAGGATAGGTTCCCAAAAGTGGGAATCATTAATGTGAAATTTAAACATCTAATTTTAATTATTATTTTAATAAAATCCAATGCAAATGAGCTTTTGGAACACTGGTTTGATCATCTTTAAAATGTGACTTCATGATTAAAATTATTTTGTTCTAAAAAAAAAATCCTTCGAAACACAAGCCAGTCATTATTTCATGCTTTAAGCTCTTTCTCCTCCCATAGCCTTTTTTTTAACACCCCTCGTCTTGGACTAATCCGCACTGTTTTACTGCCTTCAGTCAGGCTCTGCCCATCTATCTCACACAAGCACACATTCAGCAGTAATGACTGTTTGATTATGTAATGTGCTCACAGGCACTCGGCTGTGGAGTGGTCCTGAAATGTGTGTGTGAGACAGAAAGAAATGACCCTGCAGTGTGTTAAGTGGGATAATGAGTGTCTTTGGGCTGCTGTGGAAGTGTATACATTAGTAAAAGCGACAGACAGTGTTCTCAAACTACTGTATATAGATTCACAGTTTGGTTAGTTTTGCACATTTTACATTTGCAAGAATATCTCCTCATTAGTGTTCCTTCAGTACTTGTGTTGGTGTCACAGAGCACACGTTCATCATTTTCTTGGAATAGAAAACTAGCAAACACAGATTGCTTCTCTTCAGATTGCTGCACTAAACAGAGGATGCCTCAGCTTGCCCAAAGGAGCTGTCACTGTTACATATGCAGTTTTAACTGTTGGCAAAACTCAAGCCATTAGTAACGAAAGTGCAGATGTATCTGTTCGAGGTAAACATCTCTGTCAGAAATTGTAGATAATGTTATTGCGGCTGGAATCAGACTTGAGTAGAAGAGAAATTTTCTGCGGAAATGTTCTTTCCATCTTTTATATTTGAGATAGATATCACAGATATCTGCGCTATGTATCCACGTGAAAAAAATATGATGCCTGAACAAGCACTTTTAATCTTTGCCCTTTGATCCTTTTTTGTGATTAGACTTTCTTAACCACATCTGGCTTAATGTACTGCCGCTGGCTTTTACCAGCTGATCTGAGTCCAACTTTTACAAAATATGTTGTTACCCAGCGTGCAATGTTTCCTTTGTGATCTAACATTGCTCTCTTCCTCCCAACCAACCACCAACCCCAACCCGCCTTCTTCCTGCTACCCTAGCCAATGAGGACAGCTTGTCAGAGGTATGCTACACCAATGTTTTGTCTTCTTTTCTTTCCTTTTCTGTTTTGTTTGTCCTTTTGTTTCATTTCACTCAGATTGCGGTGTTGTGGAGTGGGGGCCCCTCCCCCCAACCACCAGCAGCCATCATTCTGCCTCCCCAGACCTACAGCGGCCCACCACGGGCAGTCCATTCTCCCATGCCCTTTCACTCACCCCTCCATCACATTCACTCTCACCCAGCCCCAACTCGGCGGGGGATGTAAGTAGCTGTGATAGTACACTGCTGTTACTAAGTCCCGATTTAGGCTCTGTCCCAAATGCCGCGCTAAACCCTTGCGGTCCTCCACCCTTCGAGTGTGCACTTTGGTGATTTAATGCCGCGTAGAGTGTTGAGTAATGGAGCATGCATCGGTCCACAAAGGGGGGTGCTTGTGAGCACTATTCTGAAAATGCAAATTGGGACACCCTACGGACTTCATGGACACACGCACACATCGCAAGAGTACACATAAGGTGCGCCATGTGGGACAGGGCCTTAGACTTCCCTATTCTAATGTTTACTATGCTTACCAGCAACATCTAGTGGTAGTGGAGGTGAATTTTTGTTGCTTTCTTATAAAGCAGAAAGTCTGTATATGAATTCATATTTTTAAATTTAGCAAAACATTACTCCCATATATTCAAACCAGCCAACTGAATTAAGACCACTTAAGACTGTGAGTTTAGTCAGCCTCATTTTCTCCACTTCATTTCTTTTTACTTCTATACATTCATTTTCCACATTCATTTTCAATGTTTGTATTTTTGTACTGTATGTATACTGTACATTTGAATGCAGGATGTGATTGGTGGTGTATTTGAATAACACACAATGAACGTGTTTCCATCAGATACTGCAAAAGGAAGATGATATTGAGTGGCCAGGGACACTTGCCATTGTCCATTCCTACATCTCTTATAAAGCAGGTGAGTTTCTCATACAACCAATGCTTTACCACTTTAACAGTAAATCTACAATAGGGGAGAGCGGGGCACAAAGTAATACTTTTTGGCTTTGGCTCTATCATTTAGAAAGTATTTAAGTTACATTAATAATTTATATTTTCCACTTTTTTTTAAATATGCTCATTTTCCAGCTCCCTAGAGTTAAAGGGACACTTCGCCCATTTGCATTAAGCTTTGTATAGTTAGAACCCCAGTCATGTTTTTGAATGGTCGTGCATCATTTCTTCAGTTTCCGCTGAGACAGGAGAAATACAGATTTCAGTGTTGCACTTCTTTCTTCTTTCAATGATGTAAAAATAATCATTTTGCATAATTGAAAGCAGGAAGTCCAATATCTTTGTTGAGGGAGTGAGACTACAAACACCCCTTTTCTTGGACAAATAGGCACCAAATTCTAAATGTATGTTACATTTCAACTACAAATATGACACACTTTCAATAAAGATTAATTTTTCTACGGGTGAAATGCTCCTTTAAACATTTAATTTACCGTTTTGGAATCCATTCAGCTGATCTCTGGGTCTGGGGGTACCACTTTTAGCATAGCTTAGCACAATCCATTGAATCTGATTAGACCATTAGCATCGCGCTAAAAATAACTAAAGAGTTTCAATATTTTTTCTATTTAAAACTTGACTCTTCTGTAGTTACATCGTTTTCTGAGAGTGACAGAAAATTAAAAGTTGTGATTTTCTAGGCTAATATGGCTAGGTACTATACTCTCAATAGTCCCCAGCTATTGAAAGTAACCAAGGGGACTATTTTCAGGCAGTGCGTAATATCACTACGCCTGCTGCAACCATTTTACATCAGCAAAGTCACTGATTATTATGCCAGTTTGAGAGTATAGTTCCTAACCATATCTGCCTAGAAAATCCCAGCTTTTCATTTTTTTTGTCAGTCTCAGTACACAATGTAACTACAGAAGAGTCAAGTTTTAAATAGGAAAAATATCGAAACTCTTTAGTTTTTTGTTTTTTTTGGGAGATGCTAATGGTCTAATCAGATTTAATGGATTGTGCTAATAGTGCCAACGCCAGACCCGGAGATCAGCCGAATGGATTCCAAAACGGTAAAAATCAAATGTTTCACTCCAGGGGAGCTGGAAAATGAGCACATTTTCAAAATAAGTTAAGTGTCTCTTTAAAGTTTGTTTATCGGACCTACCGTTATCGTACAATTACACCAAAAGTGACAGAAGTGCAAACGTTACAACTTTTAATTGTAACAGAGGGTTTGTTGCAAGTTTAACACCTGCTAGTAAATGTAGTTTAAAAACAACTAATTCAATAAAATTCTGTCTGTATACTAAAGGTTGTTATACCACGGGTCTGTTGAATGCTGCATTCTGATTGGCTGAGAAATGTTCTATGGGTGTTGATTATTTTTCTGTAAACCGCACACCTATCTTTTCAAATGTCTTAAAAATAGGCACCAGAGCAATGTTTGTGGTAACCGTGGTATAAGCGAAATAATTGACTCCGGTCCTTTGAATTATTTGAAAATAATGCACACCTGCGGTGTAAGGCACTCTGCTTCGCGTTGTGCCGCATTACCACCTTGGTGTGCATTATTTTCTTATAATTCAATGGCCCGTCGTCAATTATTCCTTACATATTGTTTATATATTTGCCTATAATAGATAGATATCCACACATTCATCCATCCATAATCCTTCATCTAACCATCCTTGTATTATGCATCAATGCATATAAATAGATTTTTATTGAAAGGGTTGCACAATTGACAAAATTTTAGACAAAAAAATTATAATTGTCAGTTATTTCCCCTGGTATTGTATTAACAGTTATCATCTTGATGAATAGTATTTACATTGTTTTCATTTCATTATCATTGTGTACCTGAGGCTTAATTGTAACACTGTGCTAATTAACCCCGCTGTGTTTACATTTTTTTCCATTCCAGCTATCAGTTACTAGGAGTTGCTGACATGTTTCAAAATAGTGTTATGATTAGGTAACAAGACTTATTATAAAATAATATAAGGTTGTATTTGGTAAAAAAATATAAGATGAAGAAATTTACTTCCCTTTCAAAACACTCTTTGTTCAATATCTTAACGAAAACACATCAAAACACAAATATTCACAGGAGATCTTCTGACAGTAAGAGAAAAGACCAAAAGCACAGATGGCTCAGCCCTGTAGAAATATGTAAAGTAGCCGTGTTACAATTAACCCCACGTTAGTTTGTGCCCCGCTCACCCCTATTTATGCAATAAGCCTCTTATATAAGATTTACAAGTACACTTATTTCCTGATAGCTAAAGAGGGAGAGAAAGATCGTCTGGTGAGGTGGAGCACAGAGCTGCGGCAGGAGAGAGAGACACTGGAACACAGAGCAGGACAGCTCAGCAACTCTATAACGGTGAGAGGATGGTTAAATGCCATTAGTATGGCAAGTAGCCCGGTTTTATATTTCTTGGTGTAGCGTAAGATTGATTAATCCCATAACTAAAGCACGATGAGTCACCCTGCTCAAAATTTTATACACCCCTGCAACTATATGATGATGTGATTTCAGTTGTATGAGTCAACGTTGTGCCCTCTCTCTGCACAGAGTTGTATGGATGGCAAAAACAGCGTACTGTCCCGGCAGAGAGAGATGGAGACCTCGCTGGAGAAAATTAGAGGGTTGGTACGTCTCATCAGAGGGATCCAGTTGCCTCCTCTCTCTTACCCAGAGTTCATCTCTCCTGTGGGCGTGGCTAATGGAGATGCGTACCAAAATGGAACTTCCAAACCCAGCAGCTCCAGCACAGACACAAACAACAACACAGATAATGCGACAAGCTCCTGCGAAACTACGGTGATAATTAGCACTCTTACAAGTATAAGCGATACCATAAACCAAAACGCTACGAATAATAACACGGTTCAGACCGATACGACAAACACAAGTGGCGGTGAGGGAACTGACGACAGCGCACAAATAAAAAGCGTGCCCAGAATCAAAGGTGAACCCACAAACAGCACAGCTTTCAGCAATAACAGCAGCAACCAGGGGGTTCCCAGTACCAACGGAACGATGTCTGCAGAAGAGGAAAATCTCAAAAAACATAAAAACAACAACAGTGACCTCAGCGTCATCCCACAAGCCCTCCTCGGCCCAATCGTACCCCTTACGGAAGTGACAGAGGGGGTGAAATAGCATCAGATCCGCCGCCGCAAGTGCGCCAGTTAACAGTATTGTTTTGTGTTTTTGTTTCATCTCTTGTATCTATGAGGGAAAGAAAATCCATAGTGCCATTTACTACATACAGGAAGGAGGTTCCTAAAGTACCAGCAATGTGTATGCTAACGTATGCACACCGAAAAGATTTCTACAAAGAATAATGCTATAGAAAATAAAATAGTAAGAGTAATAAAATTTAAAGATATCACACCGTTGTGTGCCTGATAAAGTTGCCATAGCACCTCTGAGTGGGAAAGCTTCTGAAGAAAGGGGTGAAGGTCTCATTCCTGTATCCCTCTGGAATAGTGCAGCTTCCTATCAGGTCCTGTAGCTCTGATCTAAGACATAAGATATGAAGTATCGAGGCGTTCTGTGTCTGTTTTGTCTGTGAAATGCAGCCGAGGTGCAGTTGTTTCATCTAGTTTTGAGTTGTTGTGTCGATTTCCAAGGCTCCAGACCAGAACATGGAGCACAAAATATGTTATCACATATAAAGGTCTTCCAGACGTTCTGCTGGAGATTTAACCAGAATTATCATTTCGTGTTTTTTAACGGAAACATTTCTGTAAATACATTTTGGTATTTTTACACCTTTTTTTGTCATAAAATATCCTTTAGTTCTGTTTTGCCAAATAATTGATGCCACAGGGAACTGTTATTTTATGTTACTCGGAACATTCAATAGATATTTATATAAGTAGTAGAATAGTATTTGTAGTGTCAGTCCTGAATTGTCTGTGAGGTACCAATTCTGATCATGCCTTATCTTCTGAACAGATGTGATTTAATGAGAGTGCAGTTTTATCTCAGTCATTGATCATTTTTAACAGAAGGGCATGATTTGAGACATACTGATCTCTCTCGCTCCATTAAAACTCTGTCTCCATATCCACCACGTCTTACCATGGTGTAGCAGGGGTCTCATGCCTTGTCCAATAACTTGGATTTCTTAAAGCTATAAAAATATATTTTTGGCGTACGCACATGCAGTCAAAAGTGTCCCATAAAACCAGTGTGCCGGTAACGTTATGCTTATTGGCCAGTTTAAGGGCTTCTGTTCTGTATCATTGTCACCTTACTAGGTGGTCACTAGGTGTTTTATAAACCTGTCTAAAAGCACAACACAGCAGGCGTACGTTTAATGCTTAGTGTCACTGTTTTACCATGGTGTCCTGGGGGTTGTCATCACAATAATTTAACATCTGGATGCATTACTCGACTCTCATGAAAGCCTTTACCACTGTATATTTCAAACGGCGCGTGAGACTGCACGTGAGCAAGCACAGAGGAAAAACGATTGATTCCAAAATACGGCCAACCAAGATACAAAGTCGTGAAAGTTTAAACACTGTATCCTGTGCCAAAATGACACTTTTATAGTGTTTAAGAAAGCACAAGAAAAAATAACACACAGGGGATGCATTGCTGTTGATAATACACAGAAATCTCTACAGTGATTCGATCTTACTTTCAGGTTTGTGAGTGTTTATGTTTTCAGTGCTGAACAAGCAGTTCTGGCCTACAGTAGCCTCTGTGTATTGGTTGCCTTATAGAATATGTTAGGCTGTTTTATTGTAGTGTTCTCAGTGTGTTAGAGTCAGTTGTCAGCACAATGAGTGAGATTTTCACTATTATGAAACAGAAATGACTTTATCATCCCGTGTCGGATCATTCTGGTTGTGGACATACTGAGCTGTTAGTGAGGACTGTGCCTGCGCTGCCTAGAGCGAATCTAATCACTACACATAACAACTCTTAAGTGCTTACATCGTAAAATACAACACGAATTGCTAGTATATTCATTCACTTTTTTACATCACATCTAAGCTTTTAAATATTTTCTCAAAGATACAATATTTCAACAAAATCACACATTATAAAGTAAATAAAAATAATTTATCACAACTGCAAAAATTCCAAAGTGACATCCAGAGAAACATGCATTATATCCGTGGTTTAATGGTATGTCAGGTTTTCTAGTGTGGTAATAAAAATGAACGAAAAGGAAAAGGGTCTCCCTTACGTAAATGCTCATTGGATGTGACATTTGCAAATGTCATATGGCTAAGATGCCTAAGGCCAGATGTGGCTAATAGGACGCAGTGGTTCTGTGACAAATAGAAGGGAATCTACCGTGTCTCCAGATTTGTGTGATTTCCAAATGAGAATTTTGTAAAAACCTGATCTCCTCAGATGTTAATGTTTACTGAGAGCTCAGGCGTTTGTTCATGTTCTCGAGATGACGATTCACATTCTTACACCTCATGCTGTTACCTCATTCAGGTTGATGAAACCCTTAAGTCAAATCAAGGATGGATTATTGCAACAGAAAATATCACTGCTTAATCTAATGTCCTAAACTATAAATTAAAAACACAATTTACATTTATTTGTTGTATAAAAAGTGTCTAGATTCTTTCATAATAGTTTTTAAAAAAAAGGATGTGTATTGCTCTTTCGTTTCATTTACTTTTATACCATGTTTTGTTTGTTATTCTTGTGTGTTGCCTGATGTCTGTTTACCTTTTTTTCATAGTCCATTTGTAAGTTATTTGAATATATAACTTCATGATTTTGTTCAGTTGAGAAAGCTGGAGAGTATTACTGGAGCATTTGATCAATTTGTATTTATTTATTTTTATCATTTTTGCTAAATAAAATTGTAAATTTAATAGTTCCTTTTTTGTTCAACTTACATCTGACTGAAGTGTATTTAAATGAGATAAAATTAGAATTATCAGTATACTACTGGTCATTTAAATGCTATATTCACAATACAAATTTAACAATACAAACATTTGTCTTATAATAGACTGTCCTGAAACATTGTGGAGAAATATTTTACTCTCATTTTAGTGGATTTTGTCTTCACCTTTTTGCCTGCCTAGACATGACAAATCTAAAAATAACATTATAAAACTGGTTCTGCTCCTTCTTGACATTTCAATCTCGTATGGCATTTGAGAGTTAAACTGGACTGAAAGAGCATCCAAACATTATAATACAGATCTGCCATGATGCACATCATCTGCCCAATTTATGCAAAGCCTATTAAAATGAACTCAGCACCTACAAAAAACTATATACAGCGTGACTTACCACCCTTACAACTGGGTGGCTTACAACTATTTAAATAAGGATGTTTAAATTAAAGAAATGTACAATCAAAAATAACAGCAGTATCCCAATAACAGTGAAAGTAAATGAGTAGTATATGGTCAATGGAGCTTAAAGGCGAAGTGTGTAATTTGTAAATGTTATAATCTGTACCAGTTAAATGTGCAGAGACAACTAACAGGTTTACCTATTTGGGACCTGACTCTTTTTTGGCACATAAATGATACATGGCACAGTTAAAAAATAATGCTACAATGTAATTGCTGCTTTTATAAACTGCGCACATGCAGATAAAACTGTCCAAAACCATACTTAGAAATCCAGTAGGCATTAATTACATCCATGTTGTTCTTGTCTAGAAAGATGTTTGATTTGGGCACTGTGTTAGTGAATGCAGAAAGTCCGTCTGCATTTAGTCCGGTCACCACTGCATGGTTTTACTCCGTGTGAGTTTGCTTTTGAGCACATGCCTCATCTGCAGCATACGTGAGCGCTTGTCCATAGCCAGCAGATGTCGCTGAAACTCCTGACGCACTTCACGCACCAGCTGGCAGAATGAAGCCTCCACTGCTGAAGTGTCCTCTGCTACAGAGAGCTCAAAAAAACTGCACCTATATCACCAACAGCAAAGCCATGCTGTTACACATCAACACCCACAACCAAAACATAGCAGTGACTTAAAGTACAGTTACTTTATTCATGAATGAAAAAACATCCTAAGCCATCCTAGGTGTACGACTTTCTTCTTTCAGCCAAACACAGTCGGAGTTATATTAAATAACATTCTGGCTCTTTTCAGCTTTATAATGCCATTGGATAGTAGTGCCCCATATTAAAAGCTCAAAAAAGCACCTCCACCCAAAATGTCTTCCAATGGGAAGTGGTGGGCTTTTGAAGGAAACATTTATATTTCAAACTTTATAAACTACAAATGTACGCGTGTTGAGATTAGGCAGGGGGCTGACTTCTCTGAACTAACATTATAAAAACACATTGTTTCATTGCAAAGGACATTTAAAAAATGTATGGATTATTTTTGATGAAATGTGCCTGGCTAAAAAAAGAAAGATGTACGGCTCGGATGACTTGAAGGTGACTAATATTTTCATTCTTGGATGAACTAATCCTTTAATACACTCTTAAAACGAATGTGTTAACGCATCTCTGTGTTGTTTTTGGAACAACACACTTTGTGGTGTTTTAACACATCTTGTGTTGTCCCTTTTATTTATTTGAACTCAAAATTACACATAATGTGTTAAAGAGCACCTATTTCATTGCTAAAAACAATGCAATTTTGTGTATTTGGTATAATACAATGTGTTTGTGTGGTTTATGGTTAAAAAAACACATTATTTTTCACATACCGTACATTTCTGTAGCTCCAGATTTCACTCTCTTCATGAAACTCATCGATTTGAAAAGCTCTGTGTCCCTGATTGGCCAGCTAATCTGTACGTTGTGATTGAATACTTCTGACGTTAGTCGGAAATGTGACGCTCCTTACCATGTTTAAAGATTCGGTTGCAAACAGGAGTTAACTTACAGGTGGGAGGAATTATGATAATGTCGGTCTTGTCTACATCACATGTAGCCTACCTTTTGGATATCGTTAACATGTACTAATACACACACCAAAGGAAATGTAAAAACATGACAAAAAATGGGCAATAGGTGCTCTTTAAAATTAACACAAACTTTTAGAGTGTAGCTAATGTAAAAGGGGAACTTATACCCTACGGAAGCCCTGAACCACGCCATTGAATAAAGGTCAAATATTTTTTTCTTCCTTAAAATAAGTGTTTATCTTCTAAGTCATTTTATTTCTCATTTTTTAGTTCTGGGCTTCCATAAAATCCCGCCCTTTAGGGAAAAATAATTGGTAATTCCTAATTTTAATGAAGTTGTTTTCTGTTGCAGCACACTAATGATCAATGATCTGACAGTTAAAGCAACTACAAGATTATTCATCCCACGTTAATGTTCCCGCGTCGTCATGCACATTCAAACTGAGGGGGCAAGTGCCCCCCTTTTTTGAGCCAAATGGATTTTGCATGCAACCTCAAAATCAAAAAAACGTCCATTAATTTGACTTTTAATCTGTTTAATATGCACAATATTATCAATTCTGTGCACTTTTCGGAGATTTTCGCCGTTTTGATAGTGTTTTGATCACGTTACATTACTGTATTCGGGTGGCAGGCGCTGACAGCGCAGTCGCAGACGTCGTTAGCGTCTTAGCGCGCTCACAGGCTCCTGTTGCTTCTGCATTTTTGGCTATCTGAGGAATTGAAACGTGTAAGAAACGCTCACAACATTTCCAAACCCCAGTACGGTAATGTGCAATTAACCTCCTCTGTGCAGAAAATGCATGTTTAAAATGTGACACTCTCGACGTTATATTAGCAGATTTCTAGATTCATCTTGGTACAACGCCAAAGTTCGCCAGAGTTCACGGGGGCGCGGAATCACACGTTCATGTATTTTATGCAATAATGCGTTCCTTTAAAATTACATAAATTTTACAGGATAATGCAGTTGTTGGGCAAAATGCATTAATGACACAATTAAACAAGCCATTTATTAAAACTTAAAGGTGCAGTGTGTAATTTTTAGAAGTATCTCTTGACATAAATGGAAAATAATATACAAAACTATATTATCAGGGGTGTATAAAGACCTTTTTATAATGAACTTTTATGTGTTTATTGCCATAGAATGAGACGTTTTATCTACATACACAGAGGGTCCCCTTACATGGAAGCCGCCATTTTGTGCAGCCATGTTTCTACAGAAGCCCTTAACAGACAAACGTTTTTACTAAGTTGTCTCCAACAATGACATGTTTGTCCGGTAGTGGCTACCGTAGCTTCTCTATGTTTTTCAAAAGCAAGAGGTGAGCAGTGGACTGAGCCGTTGGTTGCAATTCGCAACCTCACCACTAGATGCCGCTACAATTTACACACTGCACCTTTAAATAATAAAAAATGCTGTTTCAGATGCAAATATGATACCAGCATTATTTCGATTGAATAGTATTTGATATATAAGTTAGTCAACACTTTTATTTAGGAGGTTTTGCATTAAAGCAGGGGTGTTCAGATTGTTAAAAAATGTAAGTGCCATGGAAAAGACTGAAAGCTCTATTTCATTTGATGTCTGTGTATGCACAAATTTCTGTGAGCTGTGCACATTGTGCCCCCTTAACAAATTGGTGCATGACGCCCTGGTCCCATTGAATAATTTGGTAACTTTATAATACTTACTTAAATAGTTACTAGTAACGATCACTCCTCACGTGATACAGACCTGAGATCTGAAGCCAAAGCCTGTCCTTCATCTGTCCTTACTTCTCGTCCATTCTCCATGTCACATTTATTGGCTACAATGACTGTTGGAATGCCTGAAAAATACACAAACGGCATAAAAAACAGACTATCATTAAAATGACAGGAACTGAAGATAGATAGTATTATAAAAGACAGTATTGTGATGGAATCTTTGTCCCCATCTTTATCTCTTTTGCAATGTATCTATATATCTCATATTAGCTAGTTTACTGTTACAAAAGGCTGTGTAGTACTATATTAAGAGAGTCAAACTGTTTTTTTGCCAGAGGTAAAACCTCTGAACTGAGACTTATTAAAGCAGGATGAGTCACACTGATGAATAACAGTAAAGAGTCCAAAACTTAAAACTAGAACAGCACAATACGTTTTAACGTCCAACGAGGCACTGATGCCAGAACAGTGTTATTAAACAACAACTATTTGTCTACACTAGTAGTATTCTAGTCAGTATTACCAAGTGTCTGTTTAATGTGATCAATTAGTTTCTTCAGGCGTGAAACTGCCTCAAAACTGCTGCGATCCGTCACTGAGTACATTATGAGAAACCCATCACCCCATTTAATAGAACTTTCCAGAGAGGACGAGGCAGGACCTACACACTCCTGAACACACACACACACAAACAGATACAGACACATTTGAGTATTTCATCACCTCTTGCATGGGATGAGGTAGGTGAATGTCTAAGATGATGTAATAGTGCAGGTGATGAACAGCTATAGGCTTTCTCAGATGTGACTCTGATACACAGTTCTGGAGCACAAAGGATGTGATCCCCATCAACTCTCACATAAGGCAGCCCTACAACCTAACCCTGTGAATTAACACATGTCGCTCTACTGTGTAACATGATCAATGGCAGGCGGACTGTTAAAGCCCTTCAGGCAGCCGGAGATTGAGCACAAGAGACATGAAAGGAATGGAACGGTTCAGAGAGTCCTGTATCTCATCTGCGGTTTTAAAAAGCATCCAGTTGTCTTTCTTATTAATGATGGATAAAATGTGCCTGTAAAACAGCAGCAGATGCACAACGACACCGAGACGACCCCTTATTAGGTATGAAACAGAATGAGCAATAAAAGCATTATGGATGTGACAAAACTTGAAATATAAATTCACAGATATATAACAATCTGTTTATATTTTCCTAAACAATGATGATAGAATCCAGACATCAGAAAAATATCAGTCTATTTATGAGTTTTCTATTTAAGATGAGGGAAACATGCATGTGTTATGGACGTGACAAATAAGGAGTTTTTGGGAGACAAAAAACATTGTAGGAATTCTGTAAACTAAAAGGCGCAAACCAGAAGCAATAGTAACCAAAAAATAAAGAAAATAAACAAAAAAAGAAAGACTTTATGAGGAAGAAACAATGTTATTGACTTGACAATTCTGATATTTACACTAAAATAATAATAAAAAATGCTTTAAAAACTTTAACAGAGATTTTGCATGGACATTTAAACCACCAAATACTGACATCTGAGATGTCATTGTGGTTCAAACTTTGGGAAAAAAACATTACTATTCATAATAAGGTTGACATTTGCATGCAATTGCCTGAATACAACTGATCTCATGCATGCCGTACCTTATTAATAGTGTCTAAAATCTCCAGCTCAATCGGCTCTTTATCCACGATTTTTTGACACCTGTAGGTGACCTCTAAGACACACACAAAATATATGGCATGTTATGTGATGCAAAAGAAGAAAACAGCACTCCAGACTAAAGGAAAACTACTTCAACACATTGTGCATTCTGTTGCCAGATCCACAATGACAGATTGCCTATTTGCAATAGAGTCAATAGACAAACAGTGTATATTTATTTTAACTGTGTTACCCCTTTTATGTTCATACTCTCCAATAAATCGCTTGGTGATGAATCTGACACAGAGAGCTGGAGTTCAAAAGAGGAACAGAGCAAGTCAAAAGTAGTCTCACAGACCCAGAGTCATTAAAATCTAATAAAGTACTGCATGTACCGGTCTTCCCACAGTTATCCCTTCCAAAAACCACCAGCTTAGCCCTCATCATCTTCCGAATTGATTCTGTCATGATCACTATGGATAAAGACAAAGAAATTATATATGATTCTACTAATATTACTATTAATAATAGTAGTATTACTGTTACTAATTATGTTATTATTGATAATGTTATTATCACTAATAGTATACTATTATACTATAACTGATTATTATTAGTACTAGTAGTATTACTGATAATAATAACAATACACCAATAATAACAACCAATTATATTACTGCAGATAATGGATTACGTTGTTTTAACAATAATATAATAATATTAAAGATAATAAACACTCATGAGAAATTATGTTTAAGTACATAAGTGTATCTAATAACATTTGTAACAGATTTTAACAATAATAAAACTATAAATAACAATCTCGTATAGATGTTATAATAAAGTTAATAGTGCAGCTAATGGCTAAATTTGTTTCATTTAGATTGTATGCATACCTCCAGCGGGTACGATATAAATGCGGTCAGTTATTCCCAACTTACAAAAACATTGCGTCAAAGAAAACAACACTCCCATAAATACTTACTTTGTTCTCGAAAGTTCTTTAAAGAGTATGAAGCAAGCACAGAATAGCGGAGACCTTTATTGCGATGGTGGTTGTGGGATTTGATTTTGTTTTATTAATCGTGCTGCTTATAATCTTAATTAATGTGTATTGTTACAACAATGTTTTTTGTGATGACCACAAGAAAGTTGTCTGTGTGTGGAAAGTTACCAAGGAGGGGGTGGCTGATATGTGTGTGGGAGCCAGGGGGGCTATAGAAAAAGCCCTGGAGGGAAAACACACAGAACAGATGGTTTCAATAAACAAGTTGTTTGCTTTATAATTATGTTATATTTAGAGAAAGTGAAAATTAATATGTTTAACTAATGAATGCATTTAACCAATTCATGAACAATGGAGTATTGTTGTGTTGTTGAATAATTATGTTTTACATATTTACTGACTATGATTGCCAAAAGTGTTAAAGTTACAAAGATGTCCAAATAAGGACTGTGGAAATTGATTTTGTTCCATTTTATATTTCTTTAATTAATCATTTTATTCTACAAACACTGGGTGTTTCATATATGCATTGAGCTATTATGTAAAAACGAGGTGTTTGAGTTTGAGAGTGGAAAGCTACCAGCTTGGGTGTGTGTGTAAAACTGCAAGAAGGATTAGCTAGGAATTTATGTCTGGAGATTTTCAAAGATAAGAGAGAGACCAGAGAAGGAAAAGCAAACAGATAACCATGTATTAACTAATACTTTAATATTCACAGGATAAAATATGCAATATATTTCTTACTTAATCAGTATTAATCAGTGAATAATTGATGTAATAAATATAAGATGTTGTCTTTGATAAATGTGTATTAACCAATGAAATGAAGGTTGCATACAGAATAAGCTAATAGGGGGCAGGGCAGCTCATCCTTGAAGAACAGAATCTCCTGCGCTTGTTCTGTGTGTGTTTTCTTCCCTGACAGATGTTTTTTTGAATAATGATTAAAGTGTTTTGCTTAGAAGTAGTATTGCAGTAAAAGATGTAATATGTGTTTATCTATCTAAAGAAGTTAATGTGTGCCTTATTCATATAACCAATTTTACGAATAATGAAATGATGTCATGATATTGAAATATGTTTTACATAATAATCACTTTCATCTTACAGCTTATGTTTTTATGAATAAATGAATGTTGTATTAATGATTTGTTTTTAAGAAAGCATTATTATATTCTATGTGAAGTCAATCATATGTGAAGTGGAGGAGTACTGGGGAGAAGGTGACGGGCTGCATGGATCTCAGGGTTGTGTGGAGAACAGTTGTTTTTTTCTTTGTTTGGGTGTGTTTATCTTTGTCTGCAGACTAAAATGGGTGTGGTGATGGAGTCAGATGTACGAGGGGAACGGCCTTTGTGGGTGGAGATTCTAAGAAGAAAGATCGACGTCACATAGTTTATAAATAACTGTTTTCTCCAAATGCGGGCTGTTAGTCGATTGCCTATTGTGGCCTTGAGACTGCCCAGCGCTGTAAAACTTTTTCATATCTGATCAATAAATAGTTTAATTTTAATACCGTGCCTTTCCTCTAATTATGAACATGCAAATGGACACTTTAAAGTCCAACAACTGGTGACCCCTGACGTTTTGTGGAGGGAAAGGAGAGAGTGAGCGGAAGGAGGGTTTCACATTGAAGAAACCAGAGTAAGCGAGGATTCCCTTTCAACACAAAAAGAGCGCTCTATTAAAATAAGGTAAGCAGAAGCCTGTTTTATCAAATTCTGCTAATTGGATATACCAAATTACTTGTGTTGATAAGGAGATCCGAACTGAATTACAAATTTATATTTTTATAAATTGATCAGAGTGAAAAACTTTTTGAAATTTTTGAATTTTGTTATTAAATAAAAGGTTGAGGAGTCCTTTAACGCATTAGGCGTTATAAAATACCAACTCAGGTTGTAGCCTGTAAGGGGTGAAAGGCCCGTTGGATGAAAGGTCCAAGAATACTGTTAATGGCGGTGTAAGTTAACAGAATTAATTAAAAAGGTTGAGGATTCCTTTAACACATTAGGTGTTATAAAATACCAACTCAGGTTGTAGCCTGTAAGGGGTGAAAGGCCCGTTGGATGAAAGGTCCAAGAATACTGTTAATGGCGGTGTAAGTTAACAGAATTAATTAAAAAGGTTGAGGATTCCTTTAATACATTAGGTATTATAAAATACCGACTCAGGTTGTATAGCCTGTAGGGGGTGTACAGCAGCCCGTGGATGTAAGGTCCACGAATACTGGAAAGAAGAAGTGACGTCTTAATGTGAATAGTATTGTTGATATATTGTTGTTATTTTTGTGACATTTCTGTGAAAGTTGTATTGTGTTTGTATTGCGGGTGAAACTCCTGAAAACTACTGGTGTATATATCCTTTTGTTAGATAAGAGTGACGTTTTGTGCTTTTTTTGAAATTTTGAATGCTTGTAAATTGTGTGAAAATGGCTAAATAAAAAAATGTGATGAGTATGGTTGCCTAACAGTGTATGTGCAATGGAAAAAGGGCAAGTAGTTTGGAAAGGGACCAACTGTAAAAGACTTAGAAACAGATTTGAGAATTTGGACGAGATTAGCTCTGGTTGCTGCTGCCATGCAGGCTATTAAATCAAAGAAAAAGGGGAAGTTGACAGTTGTGCTGTGAGCAAGTAAAAGGACAAGGAAACACTGAGCCAGTACCCTCAGCCCCACCCATGGCTCCTCCTAAAGTGAAGTCACTATACCCCTCACTGCACACACCTCCTCCTTATGAGGAAAAGTCTGTTTCGATCTCAAAGCAACAGCCGGTGTTAACAGTAAACAGTGGTGAACTAGATGCTGAATTTGATGAAATAAAGGCCCTGAAAAGAAAAATGGAAAGATTACAACAAACAATTATGACACAGGGAGAGATAATCACAACTCTATTAAGATTACAGAGAAATACAAATGATAGCAACATGGGAAAGAGATCTTGTGTATTACACAGACAGGGCCATAAACAAATCACACAAACAGAACTTGTAGAGGTAGATAAGATTAAGAATAAGCTTTTGAAACTGCAGCTAGAACAGACTAAACAGGCCAACACAAAAAAGAAACAAATGCCCAAGCAGGCCCAACCAACACCAGTAGCTATGACAACTAGTGTCCCGGACAACGTACAATATCCCAATCAGCCCATAGATTCATATAAAGGCCCACCCTATACAGGAAAGCCGTCGGAGGGATATAACAAACAGAGAAGGGGAGGGCCAAGAAGGAGTAGTACACCAAAACAGGGAGGTTTTGGAGGTTTTGGCAGGAATACATGTTAT
Organism: Misgurnus anguillicaudatus; assembly: GCF_027580225.2. NCBI lineage: Eukaryota > Metazoa > Chordata > Actinopteri > Cypriniformes > Cobitidae > Misgurnus > Misgurnus anguillicaudatus. The sequence goes on along the minus strand of NC_073357.2, from coordinate 38,366,279 downwards.
GTGTGCGGACAAGAAGGTCATTGGGCCAGAAGATGCCCTCAAAATGGGTCACAGCCCCAATATTCCGGTGTAAGGTATCCACTTAACGCACCAAATGCAAGGGGATGGGGTCCCAATAGAGGAGGTGGCGGGCGTGGAAATGGTGGTTTTGCCAGGGGACCACCAGCGCCACACAACCCATCACAACCAGATTTAATGGCGCCTATGCACCCAACATGGGGCCAAAGGGAGTGATGCGGATGAATAAGGGGGCACACAGGAACCCACCATGAAAGGAATGGCTGGACCTCTCATGGACCATTAAGAGCCCTAGTGGATAATGGGCCTAAATAGTCCACCGTAAAAAAAAAAAAAAAAAAAGTTTCTACAACGGTGGGTATAATGGGTTTCTGGTAAAATTGAAAAGTGACTATCAACAAATCACTACCCTATAAGGTAGCAAACCAGTCTAGTTTGCACACATTTCTGTATTACTCCAACACACTAGTTAATAATAGATAGGGACCTAGAAATTACAATGACCTGTCAATGTTGTAATGTGCCCCCGGACGGACGGGGCACAAATGAATGGCTAATTAAACTATGGAGAGATAGAGCCTTATGTCTGACCCAGGACCAGAGACTTATGTTATTTTTTATTTTATTTTTATTTTTATTTTTTTTATTTTTTGGGCCTTATAAACAACAAACAATAGATAATAAGGTATGTACCAATATATAAAACGGTGTCTTAGATCAAGTGTACCACAAAATCCTGGCCAACCAAACCTGAAATTATGTCCATGAGGGTGTAAACATGACTGATCTAATCACTGAGGGTGAGCCATATGACTGCATAACATTGACGGAAAAAGCAAACAAATTGAGAGATGGTTTGTTCGCGGTACCACTGACAACTCCTCCACCGGTAATCACGTTATTTATGGATGGCTTTGTTTTAGAGCATCAGATGGTACGCTTAAGGCAGGGTTTGCTGTGGTTGACCAGGTTGAGGGTGATTTTGTGACTAAAGTGAGTGGTAAATTGGAGGGTAAGCAGTCAGCACAGACAGCTGAAATGATAGCTGTTATCAAAGCCTTGCACTACACTGGTGAAGAGAGGGTGATTATTTATAGTGACTATGAATATGTGATTGGTGCAGTATATATGGAACTGCCATATGGCAGATAGGTGGGTTTGAAACCAGGAAAGGCCGGCCTATAATAAATGATAGCGAAGCCTGACAAATAATAAAGGCTGTGAAGGTACCTAATGAAGTGGTTGTTGTCAACTGCCTAATAAGCCACTTATATGCCCAACCATGGTTTCCCAAGACAAAGTTAGATCTGACAAACTGACAAACACGCACTGGAATTGACAAATAGTTTCGGGGCTGCTTGTCACCCCAATGCCAGAGCAAAGCTGAGATAATGAACCTGACTTTGACATTAAAACTTGACTTGACAAAATCTGTGCACCGACAGAAATAATATGGCTTGACGCATTGCCAATTGCATTAATATCTATTCGCTCTTCTGTTAACAGGATTTCTGGTTTCACTTCCTTTGAATTGCTTACAGGTCGACAGTTTCCAGGCCCACGGAATGCCTTGGTGTAGGATCCAATCCTGCCACTAACTAATGATGTTGATTTCTACAAACTAACTGCTATGATTAAACATTTTTCCTGCCAGGCTACACGACACTGGGACAAAGACTAAGCTGTTACAAATGATGATTGAGTAAAAGTGAAGGTGTTCAGACGGTGCTGGGCCGAATCGAGACGGTCCAGGCTACCGAGAGTAAAAGAAAAAACCTAACATTGTGTCCAGCTACAGGTCAAAGGCGACACATGGTTCCATCTCTTTTTGTGTTCCATGTGATTTTCCCAGCAGGTCTCTCACAGAAACAGGTGTGGACCTGAGGACTCAGGTCCAAGAGAGGGAGAGTGTTGAAAGTGAAAGTAAATGGAGAACAAACAGGAAGTGAAACATCATTGGTAACACTCACACAACACCAACAACAAAGTCAACAAACACTTTGTAAAATTGTGCATAAAAAAGGTGACATTTTTTCCAGCCCAGCAACAGAACCACAAAAGGTTGTAAGACAGAACAAACACACAGGTGAATGTGCAGTTACCCATGAGGACGACGGCAGATTGATTTTTCATTTAATAACAAAACAAAACTGTACTGATTTACCAACATATGAGAATTTTACCAACAGCTGGGGTGTGGGGTAGATAAATTGGACTTCCATAAGGTGGTGGAAATCCTGACGGAAGTGTTCAGGGACCTGAACATCACAATTACTGTTTATTCATTATAATCTGGGTAGCTATATACCATATTGACCTTTGAATTTCTTAAGTTTCTTATATAATCTTACATTTCAATGTTTCCTTTTGAATCTAATTTTTAAGTTTCTTATACAATTCTACAGTATTAATTTTACATTTCATTTTTTTTTTTGAATTTATGATTGTTTTTTGAGTATTTGCCAATAGGCATAAGTGTATTTTTCCACAGAGATGAAGCTATATGGAGATTGGAAGGTTCTGTGGGCCCTAGGGGTTATGACTGCAATAATAATCACCATAATATTTAGCATAAACAATGGAGGTAATCAGAAAATTGACAAAAGGTCCAAAACAACACCACAAGATTAGTGTGTAAAGAGATATGGGGGAATTGAATTAAATTACACAAAAAAAAAAAAATTCAACGACGTCATACACCTTTGATTTATGCAGTATGATAGACTGTGGAGGGCAATAGTAACCTCTATAGTAGTGTACATTGGTCTATTAGTGGCTATCCTGGTGACCTGTGGATGTTGTTGTATTCCCTGTCTTAGATCCCTGTGCAACAGATTAATAGTGTCAGCAATAGAGAAAAAAGAGAATAATCCGCCCCCATATAGTATGCCCCTATTAGGCCTACAGAACCTGGATGAGGAGGAATAAGAAAATGTGTGACCTCTTTCAGAGGTCAAGAGAGGGAATTGTGGGATTTGATTTTGTTTTATTAATCGTGCTGCTTATAATCTTAATTCATGTGTATTGTTACAACAATGTTTTCTGTGATAACCACAAGAAAGTTGTCTGTGTGTGGAAAGTTACCAAGGAGGGGGTGGCTGATATGTGTGTGGGAGCCAGGGGGGCTATAGAAAAGCCCTTAAGGGAAAACACACAGAACAGATGGTTTCAATAAACAAGTTGTTTGCTTTATAACTATTTTACATTTAGAGAAAGTGAAGATTAGTATGTTTAACTAATGAATGCATTTAACCAATTCATGAACAATGGAGTATTGTTGTGTTGTTGAATAATTATGTTTTACATATTTACTACCTATGATTGCCAAAAGTGTTAAAGTTATAAAGATGTCCAAATAAGGACTGTGGAAATTGATTTTGTTCCATTTTATATTTCTTTAATTAATCATTTTATTCTACAAACACTGGGTGTTTCATATATGCATTGAGCTATTATGTAAAAACGAGGTGTTTGAGTTTGAGAGTGGAAAGCTACCAGCTTGGGTGTGTGTGTAAAACTGCAAGAAGGATTAGCTAGGAATTTATGTCTGGAGATTGTCAAAGATAAGAAAGAGACCAGAGTGGGAAAAGCAAACAGATAACCATGTATTAACTAATACTTTAATATTCACAGGATAAAATATGCAATATATTTCTTACTTAATCAGTATTAATCAGTGAATAATTGATGTAATAAATATAAGATGTTGTCTTTGATAAATGTGTATTAACCAATGAAATGAAGGTTGCATACAGAATAAGCTAATAGGGGGCAGGGCAGCTCATCCTTGAAGAACAGAATCTCCTGCGCTTGTTCTGTGTGTGTTTTCTTCCCTGACAGATGTTTTTTTGAATAATGATTAAAGTGTTTTGCTTAGAAGTAGTATTGCAGTAAAAGATGTAATATGTGTTTATCTATCTAAAGAAGTTAATGTGTGCCTTATTCATATAACCAATTTTACGAATAATGAAATGATGTCATGATATTGAAATATGTTTTACATAATAATCACTTTCATCTTACAGCTTATGTTTTTTATGAATAAATGAATGTTTTATTAATGATTTGTTTTTAAGAAAGCATTATTATATTCTATGTGAAGTCAATCATATGTGAAGTGGAGGAGTACTGGGGAGAAGGTGACGGGCTGCATGGATCTCAGGGTTGTGTGGAGAACAGTTGTTTTTTTCTTTGTTTGGGTGTGTTTATCTTTGTCTACAGGCTAAAAATGGGTGTGGTAATGGAGTCAGATGTACGAGGGGAACGGCCTTTGTGGGTGGAGATTCTAAGAAGAAGATCGACGTCACATACTTTATAAATAACTGTTTTCTCCAAATGCGGGCTGTTAGTCGATTGCCTATTGTGGCCTTGAGACTGCCCAGCGCTGTAAAACTTTTTCATATCTGATCAATAAATAGTTTAATTTTAATACCGTGCCTTTCCTCTAATTATGAACATGCAAATGGACGCTTTAAAGTCCAACATGGTCCAGTATAGTCTCGCTGGTTTTGTGCTCTCCGTCTGACTGCCTTTAGTATGACATTACAAAATGAGCACGCGGGCGGGCGCACATACACACACACACTGAGCACAGGACGTCATTGTTCACGCGGTCTCTCTTCTTATTCCACACATTCATCACCGGACTAGACTGCGACTCTCATTAAACAACCAGCTGATTTATCTCCTTTGACAGCCAAGCCTCCGGAGCAGCAGAAGCAGTCTACTTACTCTTACCGCCAACAATGCCATAAATTAACCAGAGCTAAATTTAAAAGGCTTTTACTTTTGGGCTGATATATCTTTAAGTGGTATTTAAGAACATCAGTGTATTTGTCTTATGTTGTATCAGCATTTGTAAAGACAACATTTCTAATGGGTCATCTGCGTGTGTCTAGGCACTAAACAAAATGAGAATACGCACTTAATACATTTTAACTTTTAAAGGTTTGCCTTGTTCAGGAAAAAGCCATCTTTAATTTATCCTCAATTCCAGCATGTGTGAATATATTCGTGACGAGAACCCATTAATCTACACACAATTTCATCTACAGACACATTGGGGGAAAGATGATGTCCAATTCACCCAACCTGCATGTTTTGGCCTGTGGGGAAAGTACCTGGAGCAAACCCACGCTGACACAGGGACGACATTCTCCTCTACAAACTCCACACATAAAGAGATACTGTATAAAACACACCCCATTGTTGTAATGTTTTATTACTGATTTCTTTTTAACTGAACATATCAAACAGAAGAAAATAAAACACAATAAATAAAATCACAATTAAAACTCTCTTTCCCTTATTCCTCTTACAGTCATAATTCTGTTTATTACTAAAATGAATAAAAGCCTCCAAGCCTGCAGTTCATGAAGGACAACAATTGAGCCAAACATTACACTGTGCTATCATAACAAAATCTTGGCACACAGGAAAACAACAGCATAAAGTGTGAATATTTTCTCTAGCTAAAATGGTTTTGGATGAGTTCCCGTCTAACTCTTAGAGCCTCTGGATCAACGCTATCAGTGGGATCTATATCCTCCTCCGTCTGGTCTGTGGCCTCCGTCCTCTCAAAAGTCCAGGCATCAAGGCCAGATTGCAATGAAATGTTATGTAGCACACAACAGGCCTGAATGATACTGGAACATTTCTCCGGGGAGTACTGCAGGTAACCTTTTGCACCATCCAGACACCGAAAACGTGTCTGAATAGCTCTGAATGTGCGGTCCACAATCTCATGCGTTGTTGTGTGAGCCAAATTAAAACGATAGTCGGCAGGAGACTCTGGGCTTTGCACTGGAGTCATCAGCCACTTCTTTAAAGGATAACGGTTATCACCTGTAAAAGTCCTAAAACATTATAGTAGAAGTACAGAGAAGTATTTCTAAGGAAATGTCTAGAATACCTTAAACAACGTTGCAAGCAAAAAAAGTCTTACCTAAAAGCCAGCCATCGACATTATCCGTCTCTTCAAACAGTTTTGACACACCGGACTGCTTAAAGACAGCTCTGTCTGTCAAACTACCTGGCCAATGAGTCTCAGCACTAAGCAACAAGCCTCTGGCATCACATACTAATTGGCAATTGATGGAGTGTAATCCTTTTTTATTAAAATAGGAAGAGTCATCTGCATTAGGTGCTTTTATGGCGATATGTGCACAGTCCACCACTCCCATGACATTTGGGATTCCTGCTACTCTGTAAAACTCCTCTTTGGACTGCTGCTTGGTTGCCTCATCCCTTGTGAAGCCAATAAACTCTGATGCTTTTTCAATCAGAGCTTTAGTGACATTGGAAACGCAGCGACTCATGGAGGCCTGACTGATGCCAATCGCATCTCCCATCTTGCTCTGAAAGGATCCTGTTGTGTAGAAACCCAGGGCCGCAAGTATCTGAACATCCGGGCTAATGGCTCTGGACCTCTGTGTGCGTCTCAACAAATCATCCTTTAACAGTTCCACCAGATAATAAATGAACTCACGTGGAAAACCAAATGTTGTCAGCAGAAATTCGTCTGATACTGTTTCAATATCAAACCGATCAAGGGTTTTGTGCCCACGACCATGCAGCAGTAGGTCACAGTCTAGTATTGCAATAGATATTGCCATTCTACACATCATTCAGGAGGACCTGTGGGTAAATGTTAATAAGTGAATGTAAATAAAACATGATTTCAATAACTAAACCACAGTGCACCCAAATACAGCATGCTTGGTTGCAGTGTTATATATCAATTCGTTACCTAAACGTTGAATAACAGGATAACATTCTGGGTAAGTTATACTACAAATATATAACATCGCTATGCTGCATGCATTAATCATTTTATTTAAGTAATGCAGTGCTGCTTTACACGATCCTAATAATATCTTGTTTAAATCAATATAACAGTATTTAGCATTCACTTAAATTAACAGAGCTAACTCGGATACATGATTCAGATTTTCGTCTGACTATATTTTAAAGATAACGAAGCGCATCTAACTTTTAAAAGAAACTCTTTCACATCGCTCAACTGATTTACGTATAAGACAGAAACAAAATTACTGAAAACTTATATACTTAAAATTGTTGTTTCATTTTCATCACCGTGGATTGTTTGTGTACGCCGACATTCAAATTTGACGTCACGTTTGAATATTTTGCCTTTCGTGCGCTGCACTTTCGATATTTCGGTTTGCTTGTTTGATTATAGCGGAAACAATGTATATATTACATCAATATATTTTATATTATAATGTGTATTTTATGTTAAAATATTATATGTCAGAATAAACACCCCAACGTTATTGGATATATCTAGCTATATTTAACAATATAACGAAAGTGGCGTTGTTGAATCGGTCGAGCGAACACGTCATTTTTGACCTGGCCAAGAAGCAAAACAAACAAAAATGGGACGACTGTCATTATGTAGCGTTGTGGTAGTGTGATTTTTTTGAAAATACAGACGTTTGTGTGCTGTTTTTTTGACGTTTCAAACAATCAGTCACTGCGTACTGTAAACAGTTGAATTTGGACTCTGTGATGAGCTGTAAGTATGTGCGTGTGTTTTGCTAAAGCGTTAGCACAGATATATGATTGCAAACCATCTGGACGGATGCCATACTTATTTACCTGAATTTCAATTGTTTTTAAATGCATCAAAAAAGTATTAGATGAATGTGTTTTATGTCTCAGGCTCGTGTGAAAATGGATAGTGATCTCAGCCCACAGGACAAGAAAGACTTGGATAAATTCATCAAATTTTTTGCCTTGAAGGTATCTGCATTATTCACTCAACATCAAAGCTAACATTCAGTGTTGCACCCAAGTCGACAAGGTGATGGTGACCCTTGGTTTGTGTGCTTATTTTTCAGACAGTGCAAGTCATAGTTCAAGCACGTCTCGGGGAAAAGATCAGCACTTGCTCATCCTCATCACCAACAGGTTCAGACTGGGTAAGACATGTCCGGGATGATCTCTGACAAGCGTACTGCTTTTCGTTATTATAACTAAGATAAAATCCCTGTGTGTCTGTTTATTGTTCTCTTTCAGTTTAATCTGGCAATTAAAGACATCCCCGAGGTGACCCATGAGGCAAAGAAAGCTCTTGCTGGACAACTGCCTGGCATTGGCCGATCCATGTGTGTGGAGATCTCCCTTAAAACCTCAGAGGTCAAGTTTTTCTTTTAATTCACTTTCAGTATTTTGTGTGACTCTGCCTGAGCTATAGACGTTATTTTTTGTGATTAACTGTTTTCCACATAAAACATTCTGTGAAAATATAACCTTGATATCATACATATGCATCAGGGGTACCAAACCCGGTCCTGGAGGGCCGGTGTCCTGCAGAGTTTAGCTCCAACTTTGCCTCAACATATCTGCCTGGAAGTTTCTAGTATGCTTAGTAAGACTTTGAAGGACAAGTTCGGTATTTTACACTTAAACCCCTGTTTTCAGATTGTTTGTGATGAGATGGAGCGGTTTTGGCTGAAGTTTCGACATGTGCGGCTGCCCCGAGAATTTTCGGGTGTTTGTTGTTTCACCTCCCACCTCTACAATGGGTGTATAGGTGCACTGGAACAATCCTTCCTAAAATGCATTAAACTTTAGTTTACAAAGACGTGAAACTCACCGAGTGGTCAGGGGTGTTCACTGATATGCTCAAACAAAAATCGCTGCAAATTACGCATTCTAACAGGTTTTATCGTAGTTTTTGCCAACTCAATTGACTTGTATTATATGTGCTGTGAGGTACGGTATTACTCCGCGCCGGGAACGTTGTTTGTATTCTTGCAATTGGCAAAGGTGGATTATCACCACCAACTGGGCTGGAGTGTCTATTATTCAAGCTCTCAACGGAAGAATATACGGCTGTGAGGCGTTTGGAAAAATAGGTCCACAAGTTTTCAACGAATGCTAAAACAGCTGTTGGAAAGCATCTTTTGCGGCGATTTTTGTGTGAGCATATCAGTGAACACCTCTGACCACTCGGTGAGTTTCACGTCTTTGTAAACGAAAGTTTAATGCATTTTAGGAATGATTGTTCCAGTGCACCTATACAGCCATTGTAGAGGTGGGAGGTGAAACAACAAATACCCGAAAATACTTGGGGCAGCGAATATGTTGATATTTCAGTCAAAACTATTCTATTTCATCATAAACAATCTGAAAAAAGGGCTTTAAGTGTAAAATACCGAACTTGTCCTTCAGGTGTTCGATTAGGCCCTACAGCATCGAGTTTGGGGACCCCCTGGGCCCTGACACATAAATGTTAAAGACTGAAATAAATAACTGTAATATCTCCTAATCTCAAAAAACTCCTAATCTCAAAATAAGATTGAGACTTTATCTTGGATTCCACTGGCAGGGTCACATATTAAATATAGTATGATACAGTTAATGAAATGCCTTACTTGGTAAGGTAACATTTACCTTGGTGGTTCACTTTACCCATGTAGGGGGACTCCATGGAGCTGGAGACATGGTGTTTGGAAATGAATGAGAAGTAAGTACCCCCACTCCTCCCACCCACAGACAATCAGAAAAAGCATTGAGCTATCAACATTTACGTTATCAGCAAGTCTGAATTTTCAATGGCAGTTGTTAAGCAGTGTTTGCAGTAAATGATCTTATCACCAGGTGTGATAAGGACATTAAGGTGTCCTATACAGTTTATAATCGACTGTCTTTGCTGCTTAAGTCTTTACTGGCCATCACCAGAGTGACACCTGCTTACAAGCTTTCACGTAAACAGGGCCATGATTATGTCATACTGTACAGGTACGTCATACATCTGCTCTCTCACATTTCTGTTGATAACACTTAAATTCACTCCACAATGCTACTTAATATGTAATTGTAGTATTTCATGCAAGAAATATCATTTATATGATCATTAATGTTTCTTTGTTAGGATTTATTTTGGAGATGTCCAACTGACAGGTCTCGGGGAAGGTATTATTGTAGGAATAAAAAATAAATAACCGGCATGTAGATGTTCTTTGGAGAGCTTTTTTTGTTTGTATTTATTTGTCTTTTTCTTGCTGCAGGATTTCAGACGGTGCGGGTGGGTATTGTAGGCACTCCATTAGGCACCATCACTTTGTCCTGTGCTTACCGCACTAACCTGGCCCTAATGTCTTCAAGGTATACATTACAGCTTTCTGTATGCAACTCCTTTCAAATATGATGAAACATTTTTTTTTTTTTATTATTGTTCCTTTGTGGTGGTGTGATGTTTTTTTTGTATTATATTTAACAGGCAGTTTGAGAGAACAGGTCCCATTATGGGTATTATCATTGATCATTTTGTGGAGCGTCCCTTCACCAACATGGCACACATGCATCCCTGCAGCTACAGGTGCAATTTACACAAAATAAATCAGCGTTACTGTATGGATGTATCATGCAATATCATTTTTAAACAAAGTCGAAGGTTCTACATTTCTAAATAGCATGTAGAGAAGTTTGACACATATTGACATATTTTAACCCTTGTGTGAAATCTCTGCAATAGATGTGGAAGTAAACTTTAATACCAGTAGTTCACCTGTAGCTGGTTTATTTCTACATACCAGTACTATAGTGTTTGAGTACTTGTTTCATCTCCCGTCTCATTATTTATTTCCATTTTTCTCTTTCTCAGAGCACCCGGAGATGATGATGGAGGAGCCTATGCTGGAATCGAAGACTCACAGGAGGTGTGCACTACGTCCTTTTCCACCTCCCCACCATCACAGGTAAAATAATTCTTGTCATCATCTGCCCATGTGTCCTATCAACAGTAGCCCTTCCACGATTTCATTGCACAGGTGAAGCCTTATACGTGATTCAACTTATTTTGCAGTGATCAATTGTAAACGTTTAATATTAGATCACTAAAAAGACCGTAATGCCCATTCATGATACCATGCCACCAGATTCTCTCTCTCTTCAGTATCTCTTCCTGTGTTAGTGCTTTCATTTCTGTTGTCTATGTTCTTTCTTTCTTTCTTTCCTTCTTTCTTTCTTTCTTTCTTTCTTTCTTTGTGTAAGTGTGTGTGCACTGTAAGTCAGGCACATTTTAAGACACCTAAGCCAGCTCTGATGGCAACGCTGAAGGTGCCCCTCATGGGGCTTGGCATCTCACAGCAAGTGAGTCCAGTATGTGTGTGTGATGTGTACACGCATGCAGCTGGTTAATTAATAAAAGAGTGTGTGTGTGGCCTGCCCCAGTAACCCCAAATCCACTGCTTATCCTTCATAACATCTTATAACCTTTTTATTAAGAGGGTTATACAGCATCACCTGAGTCTGTGAGTGATCATTTGAGCACAGTTTTGAAATAAAGCACACTACAGTCACTGCTGTTTTCTCTTTAAGCTCACCTGCCTGCCATTTGAAGCCTTTGTGTGTTTGCTGAGACACACCTTCTTTTGTTTCTGCTTTCTGCTCTGCAATAAAATTCATACTATAAGTAGCGGACAGGAAATGTTAATCGGACCTGTCTTTCTCTTTCTGTGTCTTACAGCTGTACAGCTCTCGTCTGTCATACCAGACTCCACCCCTGGGCACTGTCGATTTGTGCCACCCTACAGCTTGTACTGCTGCTGTACATCCTCACCAGGTACTGTACACACTGTGCTACCCACAAAACATTGCAGAATCGTGTGCATCTTTATGGCTAGTTCTTCCCTGGCTGATGTGAACATGTGCGTCTGTTTCTAATCAGATGGTCTTGCCTGCTAAAGAGGGTGGGGTCCCACAGGTGCCAGCACAGCCAAATCATGGCACTGCAGCTGACCATGGTCGTACCCCATCATGCCCTTCTGGACAGTCACCACAACCAGCCCCACCCACATCCTGCAGCAAGTAAGAATGTTATAAGATTCAAACTAATAATCATTGTCTTCAGATTAAGTGTAATTAAAGAGCGTGGATGTGTATGTTGTAGTGTGGTGAAGAGTGGGTCCCCATCTGATGCTCCAGAGACAACCTTCACCAGGAAAGTTGGAGCTTTTGTCAACAAAACCACCACTCAGGTCAGAATACTTTCACAGTTAAGTGAGAAATACTGGGTTTTTTAGCAAAAATGTTATTTTACCAATAAAAATATTTATTTACATTGTTAATGTATAATAAATGAACTGTGAGTGGCATTGTGGATAAAGCATATGCTGAATGCATGTCATTTTTTTAATGTAATCACTTTTAAATGTAGTGTGTTCATATGCAGGATTTTTTCTGATGTGCTGTGTTTGTGTGTAACTCAGGTGACGATGACGGGTCTGGATCTCCCTTTTGCTGCCTTTGCTCCAAGAGCCTATGACCTGGAGGAGAATGACCCAATGGTATTAAACCAAAAAAACTATGTATTTCAGGTCAAGTAAACTTACATAGACAGTACTTTCGTGTGCAGTTGCATTCTCCTGCTGCTCTATTTCACAGTAATGATGCAATAACACGTTCATCCGGCATAGTGCATTTACTTTTGAGGAGAAACTGAACATGTGTTTCAGTACACAGTTTGTATTCTTTAAACAAAAGATACAATTGTGAAACATTGGAAAAACTTCAAAGTGTTTTAAGAAACATAATGATTAAAACAACATCTACGTCTGCAGGTGCATCCTCCTCCATCTCCGGACCCTTCATCCCCACTGCAAGGCAGCCTGCATTCAAATAGCTCAAGCCACAGCGGTGGACAGCCACAAGATGACTTCGTCATGGTTGACTTTGTAAGTGTACCAACACACAGTAAAACACAATGTGGGAGGATTAGCTGGATTCCTTTTACAGATGTTGATAACTATATTTTCATGCAAAGCTAGCAAATCGAGAAGCACTACATCAGCAGAAGTTGAGTGAATAGGGAGCTGATTAGAATAATTGCAAAGACAGGGACTGGTAGCCCTTTTTGTGATTGAGACTACGTAAGAGAAAAGACTGACGGCAAAATGGATTTTTATCAAGCCCTTAACAGGGAATCTATTGATTCAGACAAGTCAATTATTCATAAAATAAGAAAGCTTAAACTATAAGTCAAAGCTATGTGATTGATGTATCATTTATCTAATGCCGACTCTACTCATTTTAAATCGTAATACATTATGTTGAGTGATGCAGTTTTTTACATCAAAGAGAAGACTTTGAAGCTTCTGAGTTTGTGATTACTTAAGGAGGCCCAAAAAAGCATGCACTCACACTGTACTTTGAACTATCTGTCATGAGGATGTAAATGTTTTAAAGAAAGCAGGAAGTAAAGAGCTATCTTAAAGGCACAGTAGGCAGGTTTAAGTCTAAAAAAGCCTAAAACACTTTTTTCCAAATTTGTTAAACTGTCTTTATATACCAATACATAAGTAACATGTAAGTACTCTGAAAAAGAGAGTATAAAATCGAGTGTCTGTGTAGACCTCTCACACAGCTAATTATTTCCATTCACTCCACCCCCTCCCTTCTGGGTTTCTTCTAAAGCCACGCCCCCAAAACACATGAACGCGTGACACAATCACATGTAATAATACACCTAACTTTATCACTATGAATATAAACAAATACGATAGCTTTAAGTACTCACTATTAAGCTAGCATATCGATACTGGTAAAGTTTAAAATATATTTAGTTTGATTCGGTAACAAACGAGCTAGTTATAGTTATAAGGCAAAGCTAAAAACCTTTTTTTATTACCATCAGTTACACTGTAATGAAGTAGAAGATTCATAACATATGCGGTGTTTTGCATGTAAGAGTTTCCGCGATGAAAGCATTGTTGACTCTGATGAGGACTAACTTACACACCGGAGACAATACCGCTACCGCATTGTAAACTCGGGGAAAAGCCACGCGATATTTACTCTCGTTTGATTTCTTTGTTTATTCTTTTTTTGCCTCGTTTGCCTTCGCTGACTGCATATACTGTGGGTTCTGAATGCTCTTTCTCTGCTGTACTTTTGCTCTTGCTAGAGTGCCTCGTGCACGTTCAAATCAATCGGGTGTGCGCATGTCTGGGCAGATCCCGTAGCAACAGGGGTGGTGCCATGGTCGCGAGAGAGAGTGATAGTCGCGCAAGCCAATCATTTGTTTCGTCCCGAGTGGAAATAATTAGCTGTGTTTAAAACAGTCATGAAAGGTCTACAGACACTCGACTTTTATAATCTCTTTTTCAGAGTACTTACATTTTAATTATGTATTGGTATATAAAGACAGTTTAAACAAATTTGTAAAAAAGATAATTTAGATAATTCCTGCCTATCCTGCCTTTAACAATGGATCCCATCATAATGTTAAGTCTGAGTTTTTTATATTCTGAGTCGTTTAACGCACTTAGCCGGGGTTTGGTTGGGATAATGTGAGTGCGCCCCTAGTCACAGGTGCCTGGAGGGCCGATGTCCAGCAGAGTTAAGCTCCAACCCTAATCAAACACACCTGAAGTAGCTAATTAAGGTCTTACTAAGCCTACTAGAAACTTCCAGACAGGTGTCCTGAGGCAAGTTTGAGCTAAACTCTGCAGGACCCCGGCCCTCTAGGACGAATTACAGGGCACCCCTGCTCTAGTATTATTACCAGAACTGTGGTTTTGAGCTGTAGTAAAGTCCACCTTTTTTACTGTGGATTTTGTGTTTATGTGTGCTGAACAGAAACCAGCGTTCTCTAAGGATGACCTTCTGCCAATGGACCTGGGCACTTTCTATAGAGAGTTTCAAAATCCTCCTCAGCTTGCGAGTCTGTCTATCGAAGTCAGCGCTCAGTCTATGGCAGAAGACTTGGTAAAAAAAAAAACAGCACGTTTTTGGGGACCATTAAGTCAAATATTCTGAACTTAAAACTTAAGAACCATGCAGTTGTATTCCACATACTATTGGCTACTCACAGTATTGTGTTATATTAATACTAAATAAGGATTTGTGTTTGATAATATATTCAATTAATTTAAATATTTGTGTTATGTGTTTGTTCTTATAGTGAATCGAGTTGTCTGTCATATGATGCAAAGATTCATTAAAAATTTTTACAATACAACCATTGTTGCAGGACTCGCTTCCAGGGAAACTGGCCATTTATGAGAAGAACATTGACGAGTTTGATGCTTTTGTGGACACCCTACAGTAGATCAGAAGATAGACTGCATCCTTATGAACCTATTTAATCTTCTTTTGTTCACCAGTGAAGTATCTTACATTGGATGTTTTCTTTAATCATGTTTTATGTCAGTTCTACCTTGAGAAAAACACAGTTACGAGAATCATCATTAGGGAAAAAGTGAACAAAGCTTAGGAAAATCCTTAAGCTTGGTTATTAAGACACAAAGAAAAATGTAAAACACATATTTGTATTTATTAAGATAACAGATAGAACCTTGTAAGTAAATCTCAATATAATGAATGTATGAACCTGTACAAGCCTTTTCTTTTGCCATCATAGCAACACAACCAACTCTCTAGCTCCTCACTGAAGCCGATTACTGTCACCGTAGCACTGACACCCATCTAAAGTCTCAAAATAGGTCCCGTTTGTAAGGCTTATATGTGAATGATACTAGTGAACATTGACAACAATGAGTCTTTGTCTACTTACCTGATTCTTGTAAATGCCCAAAAAAATGCATTCTACAGTTTAATTCTTTCTTTTCAGGTACAGTTCATGATCACTACATGTCACGATTTTAAAGATGAAGATTGCTTATTGTTTTTTCGTAATCTACTTTAAGGCTTTATTTTGCATCATAGGAGCTGGACCTTCTTCGACTGTTTTATTTCCCTCACTTTGTTAATATGGCATGTAAATGTTGTGTATTAAATGATTTATTTCAAAAGAGCTGTATTTTCTTTTTATAGGACAAACTAGGAAAGGTGTCTCTTGCAAGTGAAGTACGAATAATATTATGGTTAAAGGGGCCATGGCATGAAAATCTGACTTTTTCCATGTTTAAGTGCTATAATTGGGTTCCCAGTGCTTCTATTAACCTAGAAAATATGAAAAAGATCAACCCAGTAACTTAGTTTTGGTAAACCATTCTCTGCAAAAAAAAATTAGGTCATTGAAATTTGGCTCTCCTTATGATGTCACAAGGAGATCTTATTATAATAATACCACCCTTTAATCTGCACTATCCAACCACGGCACAGCCATTTAGTGCAGAGAGAAACGGAGAGAGAAAATAATTCACAGCACAATTAAGTTTCAATTGAATTTCATCAGTTCATTTGCATTTAAAGGGATAGTTTGGCCAAAAACGATATTAAACCCATGATTTACTCACCCCCAAGCTGTCCGAGTTGCATATGTTCATCGTTTTTCAGACAAACACATTTTCGGATATTTTAGAAAATATTTTAGATCTTTCTGTTGATTAAATGTAATGTTACGGGGTCCAGCAACAGTCCACGACCCCCAAGTCCAAAAAAAAGTGCGTCCATCCCCCACAAACCAAATCCAAACGGCTCCAGGACGACAAACAAAGGTCTTCTGGGGTAATCCGTGCGGTGTTGTAGTAGAAATATCGATATTTAAAATGTTATTAACGTTATAAACTACCTTCCGGTAGCGCCGCCATCTTAGACTCAGGAGAGAGTATTAACGTAGTGTACGCACTTTTCTTAGTGACATATGACAAATTCGGAGGGCGGGGGGACAGAGCAGCAGCAGAGAAACTCTGTACGCTGCGTAAGCTGTCATCCTGAATGCGCATCACTCTAAGATGGCGGCGCTACCGGAAGGTAGTTTATAACGTTAATAACATTTTAAATATGGATATTTCTACAACAACAACGCACGGATTACCCACAGAAGACCTTTGTTTATCATCCTGGAGCCGTTTGGATTTAATTTGTGAAGGATGGACGCACTTTTTTGGACTTGAAGGTCGTGGACTATTGCTGGACCCCGTAACATTACATTTAATCAATAGAAAGATCTAAAATATTTTCTAAAATATCTGAAAATGTGTTTGTCTGAAAAACGATGGACATATGCAACTCGGACAGCTTGGGGGTGAGTAAATCATGGGTTTAATATCGTTTTTGGCCGAACTATCCCTTTAAAAGGACACACCCAAAACAGCACATTTTTGCTTGCACCTACAAAGTGTCAATTTTAACATGTTATAATAAATTATTTATATGTATTTTGAGCTAAAACTTCACATGTGTATTCTGGGGACACCAAAGATTTATTTAACATTTTAAAGAAGTCTTATGACATGGCCCCTTTAAGGCTTAGTGCATGTCATGAACTTTCGCTTTCTTTACATTTGTCCAAGAGAGATTGGTTCATAAATATTAATCAGGGTAAGTGATCAGACGGTTATTACGCAATGTCAGCTGTTTTACTATTCATGAGAACCTTAGCTGTGGTAGAATTTGTGGTCATAAAATATACACACTCACTTCCTTATTAGGGCAATTGGGTGTTATTTTCACCACAGTTGGACAATGGTTTCCTACCTAAAGGATTATTAGGAACACCATACTAATACTGTGTTTGACCCCCTTTTGCCTTCGGAACTGCCTTAATTCTACGTGCCATTGATTCAACAAGGTGCTGAAAGCATTGTTTAGAAATGTTGGCCCATATTGATAGGATAGCATCTTGCAGTTGATGGAGATTTGTGGGATGCACATCCAGGGCACGAAGCTCTTGTTCCACCACATCCCAAAGATGCTCTGTTGGGTTAAGATCTGGTGACTGTGGGGGCCATTTTAGTACAGTGAACTCATTGTCATGTTCACAAAAAAACATTTTTTTTTGAATGATTCGAGCTTTGTGACATGGTGCATTATCCTGCTGGAAGTAGCCATCAGAGGATGGGTACATGGTGGTCATAAAGGGATGGACATGGTCAGAAACAATGCTCAGGTAGGCCATGGCATTTAAACGATGCCCAATTGGCACTAAGGGGCCTAAAGTGTGCCAAGAAAACATCCCCCACACCATTACACCACCACCACCACCCTGCACAGTGGTAACAAGGCATGATGGATCCATGTTCTCATTCTGTTTACGCCAAATTCTGACTCTACCATCAGAATGTCTCAACAGAAATCGAGACTCATCAGACCAGGCAACATTTTTCCAGTCTTCAACTGTCCAATTTAGTGAGCCCGTGCAAATTGTAGCCTCTTTTTCCTATTTGTAGTGGAGATGAGTGGTACGCGGTGGGGTCTTCTGCTATTGTAGCCCATCCACTTCAAGGTTGTGCGTGTAATGCAGTGCTTCTCAATTATTTTCTGTCACGCCCCCCCTAGGAAGAAGTAAACATTTCGCGCCCCCCCAACTCTCTGCCGCGACTGTAAATAGTATAATTTGTCTATAAAATGACACGTCTGCAAAGCATTGTATCCTTGTTAACATTAAAGAAAACACAAAAAAAGAAATATCAATCAACTTACAACAAAGAATAACTTTATTAACATTGTTTTTTAGTCTGTAACAGAAAAGACTTCAAATGCATCAATTTGCCTGAAATAAAAAAATCTATCCTTATTTACAGTAAATTTTTTGACCATTTGATACTGAAAAATTAAATTAAATATAATCAATTAATAATAATAAAAAAAATCAAGCGGCTTATCAGCATGTTTGGGGTGTAATGTCTTTAAGTGACGGTGCAAAAAATCACTTCCTGAAAAAGTATTTTCCCCGGGGTCTCACGCGCCCCCCCTGGTGTCACTTCGAGCCCCCCCTGGGGGTCCCGCCCCACTATTTGAGAAGCACTGGTGTAATGGCTTCACAAATGCTTTGCTGCATACCTCGGTTGTCAGTCAAAGTTGCTCTTTATCAGCTTGAATCAGTTGGCCCATTCTCCTCTGACCTCTAGCATCAACAAAGCATTTTCGCCCACAGGACTGCCGCATACTGGATGTTTTTCCCTTTTCACACCATTCTTTGTAAACCCTAGAAATGGTTGTGTGTAAAAATCAAAATTGCTTAAATCACCTTTCTTTTGCATTCTGACATTCACTTTGGAGTTCAGGATTGTTTTGACCAGGACCACACCCCTAAATGCATTGAAGCAACTGCCATGTGATTGGTTGATTAGATAATTGCATTAATGAGAAATTGAACAGGTGTTCCTAATAATCCTTTAAGTGAGTGTACATAAAAGCAGCCAAGCTAATATAAAAAATATGTAATAAATATTAAAAGTGTGGCTATTAATATTAATTGCTTTGGCGTGCAACTCACAGACTCTGTGCGGCGGGCACTATGTGGGAGACCACTGGTTTATATTATACTCGTAAGCTTGTTGATGAGACAAGGGAACATTTCACAAGACTTTTTTAAGATTTTAAAATAAATCTTTGGTGTCCCCAGAGTACATATGTGAAGTTTTAGCTCAAAATACCATATAGATCATTTATTATAACATGTTAAAATCGACTCTTTGTAGGTGTGAGCAAAAATGTGCCGTTTTTGTGTGTGTCCTTTTAAATTTAAATGAGTTGATCTCTGCACTAAATGGCAGTGGCGTGGTGATAGTGCAGATTAAGGGGTGGTATTATCCCCTTCTGACATTACAAGGGGGGGCCAAATTTTAATGAGCTATTTTTTTCACATGCTTGCAGAGAACGGTTTACCAAAACTAAGTTACTGGGTTGATCTTTTTCACATTTTCTAGGTTGATAGAAGCACAGGGGATCCAGTTATAGCACTTAAACATGAAAAAAGATTTTCATGATATGTCTCCTTTAACATGTAGAAAAGCAAAAATAAATGTTGCTGTTACTTAAATTAGTTTTTTTTTTAACTACTATTAGATACTGATATGGTAAAACTCAGACAAATAAACAACACCTCCACCACCTCTTACAAGTTTTACTTCGAATTCACCAAACGATGTACAAAAGTAAAGATTTCGAAAACAAAGGAATACAATTTAACAGCCGAACTGGAAGAAAAGAAACTTCACAAAAGAAGTAATGCAAAGTTCCACCTGGAAACCAGAAATACACATGTACAGTAATGAAAAACAGCCAGGCATTTTCATACATATACAGCAAAATGGCACAAAGTTTACAGATTTGTCCAGAAAAGGGGGATTAAACAGCTAACATCATCGCCAGTTCATTTCAGTAAGGCACACAAACACGTGGGTTTGACGGAGCTAAAACTATTTAAGCCACTGGTCCACATGCCAATGCTCAGATGTACTGACATGAACAGGATGTTTACATGACACAATTACAATTTAACAGCAAGTTCATATGACACTTATTGGTACCTGCTTTACGAAACAAGCCTACTTTGTGCAAAATTCGTAGTATTATATCTATTTATCATTAAACTGAAGCAAATGGAGAGTTCCCGCTCATATGACATGTCTCATAGATAAAAACCAGCAAATGTTTTCGGTTTTCCTTTTCTTAAATGGCATTGTTCATGACAGACAGTACATCTTACAGGTACAACATGTCAGAAACCATATAATCTTATATGGGGTAAAATAATACAACAGCATTACTGAACAGACCACACACACAGAGATCTACACACACATTCAGAAAGAAGATATTTGTATAAACACTGAATTAACCAGAACATATTTAAAGATATGAAATGCTTTCAAAACTAATCCAAAAAGCCCTCCCCAAAACCTATTTAATTATCTGTCTTAAATTAACATAAATAATATGTGGATATAAATCCTGTGCTGGCCTTACTGTATCTGTTACTTAAACCACTGAGATAAAAGAGTGATGCAGTGAAGGTGACTAGATTATAGAAAAAAATATTATATATGATATTTAAAAAAATGAAGGTTGAATGAAAGCTCAATAAGATAATACATAATATCATAGACCGTACGTAATAAAACAGAAACGTGTTTAAAATAAGTGTTTCAAGTTTGAGTAGTGCTTCGAACTGGCCCATAGTTGTTAACTAGGCTCACAAATTTCATTTAATTTTGATGAAAATTGTACTCCAAAAACTAAATAAGCTCCAAAATGAACATAACAGCTTATGTATTCATTGCTGGTTCACTGATTTAAGTCTCTATACAATTATTCTGCCTAGGCAGTACCATAGTAGCTACAAGATTCTGCGGAAGAGAAAAGGAAGTGATTGTCACAGCCTAATCTTTTGTGAAAGCCCGACAACAGGTCTTTTCATTTCAATCAAATTAATTCTGGCCCCTCGATTATTCTTTCTGTGTAGCTTCACACAGTTGAAATACTCATGCATTTGGCAACAAAGGGTAGATACCAAGGAGGACGGTGCACGGCAACAGAGAGGCAACAAATGGGGTGGAGTTAAAGTCTTCCGCTGCTCTTCACTTGGTAAAAATCTCTTGATTGAGGTCAAGCAGAATGCGTGTGAAATTGTTGATTGGTCCAATCGCGCTGAGTGTCATGGCAGCATCTTGCCCCCAGAGCAAATTGGGCCCAAACACAACAGCCAGGTTGGGATTGGTCATCTTATTGACATCACTGTTAGCAGATACCTACACATGAAAACAAATAACCACAATAATGACGTGAATAAAGAAGTAATGTATCTAGGAAATGAATTATTGAGGAAAGCCAAATAGTACCTGAGCAAGGAACTGGACAAGGAAACGCAGTGATGCATAGCTCTCCTCAGTTAGTGACATCAGCATGTTTCGAATTGTTTCTGCCTGAGACTGGCTGTCAACATCTGTCAATAACACAACACAAATAAAGCAGTTTGAATTTGCGTGTGGGTAATACTGGAGGCACATTTAAAGGTAGCATGTGACTGTGAGTGCTTGTTTCTTCTCACTGTGGAAGTTGACAATGTCGTTGTAGAGTTGGTAGGTGAGCAGCGGCTCTGGCAGTTCTCGGAGGAATGTTTTTAGGAGCACAGCTGCCAAGTGGACATCACCCTGAGAGAAAATCACTTCCTCCCCTATACACACACACACAAGCATGCACATACACCATTAGAGAACTAATGCTTATCATTCCTAGTGACAGGAAGTGTTAAAGTCCCCCTGTAGTGGAAATCAAGTTTTTATTGTTGTTTATGTATCTATGTGTTTAATATGCTTTAAAGGGCACCTATTATGCCAATTTTTACGATATGTAATTCGTCTCAGGTGTGCCCAGAATACAGCGGGGAAAATAAGCATTTGACACATCAGCATTTTTTATCAGTAAGGGGATTTCTAAGTGGGCTATTGACATAAAATTTCCAAAAGATGTAGCCATCAAGACAAATATTGAATTCATACAAAGAAATCAGAACATTTAAGTATACAAGTTGAGTCATAATAAATAAAGTAAAATGACACAGGGAATAAGTATTGAACACATGAAGAGAACAAGGTGCAAAATGGCATAGAAAGCCAGGAGATCACCTGAAATCTGTCAGTATTTAGAGAGAAACCCCGTCCCGCTATTAGTACTAATTGATATCAGCTGCTTAAGTCCTAATTGATGGCCTATAAGGCTTCTCATTACCCAGGAGGCACACATGAAAGACTTCATGATGGGTAAAAGCAAAGAACTCCCTCAAGATCTTCGTAATCTTATCGTTGAATGGGGGAATGGTTATAGGCGCATTTCCAGAATGCTGAATGTTCCTGTGAGCACTGTGGGAGCCATTATCTGGAAATGGAAAGAGCGTCACTTCACTATAAACCGGCCACAATCAGGTGCTCCACATAAGATCCCTGTCCGAGGATTCCAAAGAATAATCAGGAGACTTCTCCAAGAGCCAAGAACCACTCAGGCAGAACTTCAGGAAGACCTTGCATCAGCAGGTACTGTTGTTTCAAAGAAAACTATAAGCAATGCACTGAACGCTCACCACGCAAGACTCCATTGCTGAACAAAAAGCATGTTGAGTATGATCAGATGAAAGCAAAATTGAACTTTTTGGCACTCATTCTACACACCATGTTTGGAGAAGAAATGGCACTGCCCACCACCCCAAGAACACCATACCAACAGTTAATTTTGGGGCAGGAAGCATCATGGTTTGGTGCTGCTTTTCAGCAAGGGGTACTGGCAGACTTCATATTATTGACGGCAGGATGAATGGACAAATGTACCGAGACATTCTGGATAAAAATCTGCTGCCATCTACCAGAAAGCTGAAAATGAAAAGAGGGTGGACATTTCAGCAAGACAATGATCCAACACACAAGGTCAAGAAAACAATAAAATGGTTTCAAAGAAAAAATATCAAGTTGCTTAAATGACCCAGTCAATCACCTGATCTAAATCCCATAGAAAATCTATGGAGAGAACTGAATATCAAAGTTCATAAAAGAGGCCCAAGAAACCTTCAAGATTTAAAGACCATTTGTGTGGAATAATGGGCCAGAATCACTCCTGAGCAATGCAGACAACTGGTCTCTCCATACAAGAGGCGTTTAGAAGCTATAATCACCAACAAAGGCTTTTCTACAAAGTTTTAAATAAAGTGTGTTCAATACTTATTCCCTGTGTCATTTCACTTTATTTATTATGACTCAACTTGTATACCTAAATGTTTTGATTTTTTTCTTTAAAAGATGTGTTCCCTGCATATACGCATACAGACCAGAGAATCACATGACTGTACCTGAGTTATATTTCTGCTTAACCTCCTTAACCTGAAAAACATTTGCAGAACGCCGGAATATTCCCTCTGTCTGCAGACCTAAAGAAAAGATACAATTGAAAGACTCTAAACAAAATATTTTGACCTGTCACAGCAATTCTGGTTTCTAGCATGGAACGTAACAAAAGAACAATAAATCAGTTAAACACCTACCATTCTCTTGCAGGAATCCAATAGTCTGAAACATCACTAGCGGAATTCCTTCAGAGTTTGCACCCCTTTGTCTCAATCTGAATACACACATAAAGGACAATAAAACGTTTGATACTCACATCTCACCAAACCACCTTACAAAACATGAAATGGCGATAAAGAACTTCTCACAATTTATAAAAATAGTTGAATATAGATGTATGAACAACTTCCTATAATGTTTTGACAGATTAATATTTTGGTGATACAAATAAACAATAAGAACATCACACATAACAGTACTGCACTAAATAGATGTTGTTGCATAGAATAATGATACATAGATGCACATAAAACTGCTCATAATGTGTGTGAGCTGTGAGAAGAAAGGGAATAAAAGACTCACATCACCAGAGGGACCCCAAATTGTTGGAAAGGAAGGGAAGGACTAAGTGTGGGTGAGGCCAGTTCAGTGACGGCTGATGGCTTCAGAGACAGACGAATCTTATCATCGTACCTACACAGGAAGAGCTACTTCATTGCATATCAATTTTGTTGACCACATACAGTATACAGTATATAACTATTAACCATTCTTTCTATATTGTTTTCAGGGTATGTAAAAGATGTATGTAGTTTATTTCTCACTCTCTGACTGTCCTGGGGA
Source organism: Misgurnus anguillicaudatus (assembly GCF_027580225.2). Classification (NCBI taxonomy): domain Eukaryota; kingdom Metazoa; phylum Chordata; class Actinopteri; order Cypriniformes; family Cobitidae; genus Misgurnus; species Misgurnus anguillicaudatus. The sequence continues at coordinate 38,341,923 of NC_073357.2, read as the reverse complement.
TTACCAGCTGTTCACACTTCACAACCTCCTCCAGCTCACTCAAATAATTGATGTAGTTTATTTTACGGCCAAACTTAAAGCTGATGAAAACAACACAAACACAAACAATGTAGGTTGAGAGCACAGGAACTACATATTCATATGAAAAACAAACTACACACTGTAAGATACAGAATATACAGTGCATGCTACTGTGGGACAGTATCACAAGTATAATGTCCAGTATCATTACTAGAGCGAGCAACTGACCTGATGATGGGTTTGAAGAGAATAAGGATGGTTTTGATAAACATGGTGGGATGGACGATGTATAGTGCCTTGATATTTTTCTTATACCTGCAAAACACCCATCAACACTTGAGCTTAAAAATACGAGCAAGGTTTTGTATCCACTAAAGCCCGACACCAACAGAAGCATCACTCACTTTCTGTCAAACTCTCGGTAGGCATCTCGAATCCAGTTAAGAGAGGGCTTGTTCTCGCTGGTCAGACCGTGATGAAAGTAGATGAGCGTATAGTCACTCTCCACATACTTATCAAGAGTCTGCTTCAAATACCTGCACACATTCATCAATGAATAAAAACACATTAGCACATCATCAAATTCATCAAAACTAACCAAGGACAATATCAAGGACAATCTGTACACTTCTATGTGTAAATCAGTTATTATATTGCAGGTACATTTTTTTTGAAGGGTGGTGGACAGGGGGGTATTTGTTTTATATTTAGACCTTTATGGTTACTCAATTCTACCATCACTATAGTATGTCATGTTTCCTTACTGTGGGGAACAAAGTTTTTTTTTTATAATTTCAGTTCATGAAACATGTTTGTCTTAAGACATTACAGTGCCCTTAACTCATGAGCACATGATTGAGTGCTGCAACACTCAGCATATTGGGTTTTGACGGAGTAGAAAAACTTAAATCAGTGGAACACGAAATGAAAATGAAACTGTTGTACTAAATATAAAGCGCTCAGATGCAAAAACAACATGCGTCTGACATGTTTTCTTGTAAATTAGCATTTTTTATGGATTCTGCAAAGCAGTATTTCTGAATAGCCTGAGGCTGGGATTAAGTGGGTTTGAAGTGAAAGTATTTACATGCTATTTTGACATAGGTGGCATTTAGCTGCTTTTGAACCTGACATTTGCATTTTGGCATTTTTAACTAACTATCCCCTGGTTTCACAGACAAGGCTTAAAGGAATATTCCATTTTCTCAAAAGAAAAATCCAGACAATCCACTCACCACCATGCCATCAAAAATGTTGATGTCTTTCTTTGTTCAGTAGAGAAGAAATTATGTTTTTTTGAGGAAAACATTGCAGGATTTTTCTCATTTTGATGGACTTTGGTGGAGCCCAACATTTGATACTTGGCTCAACACTTAACAGTTTTTTTCAAAGGACTATAAACGATCCCGGGCGAGGCGTGGGGGTCTTGTCTGGCGAAACGATTGTCATTTTTGACAAGAAAAGTGGAGAATATCCTCTTTTAAAGCACAGCTTCTCATCTAGGTCCGGTCCAGCGCGACCTAGCGTAAATGCGTAGTGACGTAGGGAGGTCACGTGTTACATATATAAAACGCACATTTGCGGACCATTGTAAACAATAAACTGACACAAAGACATTAATTAGTATCATTCCACAAACAACAACGGCGGAACGGTCCTCTTTCAACACACTTGTAAACACTGGGGCGGAGTTTCGCGTTTGTCCTCTGTGACCTCTTGACGTCATGACGTATTGCGTGGGGTCACGCTGGTGCATCACTACCGGATCTAGACGAGAAGTTGTGGTTTAAAAGTGGATATTTTTTATTTTTCTTGTCAAAAATGACAATCGTTTCGCTAGATAAAACCCTTATGCCTCGTTTGGGATCGTTTATAGTCCTTTGAAACTCTGTTGAAAAAAACTGTTAAGTGTTGAGTTAAGGATTAAATGTTGGGCTCTATTAAAGTCATTAAAATGAGAAAAATCCTGCAATGTTTTCCTCAAAAAACATAATTTCTTCTCGACTGAACAAAGAAAGACATCAACATTTTGGATGACATGGTGGTGAGTAAATTATCTAGATTTTTCTTTTAAGAAAATGGAATATTCCTTTAAGGCTAGTCCTAGACTTAAACATATGTTTGTGCAGTCTCTACCAGACAAGACGTTCACTGACAGATTTTAAATTATGCCTGTGCCACTGATTTATGGCAAGATAAACACCCATAATGTCTTATTCTAAGGCTTAATTATAAAAGATGCTTAAACATCTTAACTCTTTCACCGCCATTGACGAGATGTCTCGTCAATTAAGAGAAAACGCTTCCCCGCCAATGACGAGATTTTCTGACTTTCTGCAATACCGCTATTATCCACTAGGTGGCGCCCTTCCGCAACTTTTTACACCCGGAAGTATTGTCCTATGGCAAGCGGCTGCATGTCTTCCGCAATACCGCTATTATCCACTAGGTGGCGCCCTTCCGCAACTTTTTAAACCCGGAAGTATTGTCCTATGGCAAGCGGCTGCATGTCCGTGTTTGTTTTAAAGATCGCTCTGAATGGGATCTCTATGAAAAGTCCGTCACAAAAATGGAATTATCTCTGCTTTTTGCTCAAAATGTGGTTTTGCAGAAACCTACCCATATTCAACAGCTGATTACAAAAGAACCACTAAAGGTAGGATGAAACGTTTTTTTTTTTTTTTTGAAAGCAGAGGGTCTGTTCTTTCATTTGGTATATTGTATGTTTATATATTTAAAGAAGAACATTTTCTGGAAGGCATTAAACTTTGGTGAAAATCATGAAAAACGCTTGCTGGCAACTTTTTTTAAAAATGCTGGCGGTGAAAGAGTTAATTTAAGGCCGAGTCCTGGCTTTAGCTAAGCCTTGAAACCAGACCAGATAACTTGATAAATGAAACATAATGAGGGGGTTTCCTGGATAGGGCTTATCCTAACCCCAGACTTAAATGCGTGTTTGAGCTGCCCTTATTTAAATACATCTTGCACTGACATATTTTAACATACTGTATATCAGTGCAATGGTTTTGTCTCAAGATGTACACCAGCATTGTTTTTTGTATGGTTTGTTTGTAAAAACTACTTAAATTTCTACGGCCTAGTTCTGGATTAATCAGTAAAAAAATTTACATTCCATAAAAACCAGTAAGTTACACAGGCTTATGCCTTTATAAAATAAACAGTACAAAACTTTCAGGGTGTAACTCACATAAACATAAGATGATAAGATAAGATAAGACTTCTGCTTTCACATAAACATTCAGATATTTACAACACTAAAAAGATCACATATGATTGCCTACATGAGTAATTTGTGGTGATCCAGCTCATGTTGAGGAGGCATGCGACAAGCGTTAAAAACAATGACTTTCCGACCAAAGTGATCATCACCTGTAAAAAGAGGGAGCAAAAGAAAATGTAGTGGCATTTCTGGCTGCTTTACAATGAGTATAAAAGCTAGAAAATGCCTCACCTGCCACCTCCACAATCTGATGTCTTGCGATGTCATAAAAGGGGTCGTCCCAGGGCAGATGTGAGGTACCACCAAGATTTTTAATGTCTGAAGCTGAAGGAAGGACAATAACGAACATTAAATACAAGAATCCGAATTGTAACTATCTAAAGACGATCTAAAGATGTTAATACTAATTTAAATATGAATTTAAATCAAAACTTAAAATTGGTTGGAAGAAATAAGTTAAATAACAGAAACTAGGGTGTCGATATCGATTCTAAGTTGCAAAGGCGATATATTATGCACATCTCTTTCATGTACTACCGCTCTTTGATCAAAAGGAAGTCCTTATCAATCTAAAATCACTGTGAATTTGAGTTGTATATAACATGCATTTGAAAAAGTAACACTTGTCAAACATAATCATTATAAATATTCTTTATTATCATGAAAATACCTGAAAAGGTTTGCAGAACAGCGATATAAACATGCTTATAGGCATCTCCTAGAGTTTCTCCGCGAGAGCGCCCTCTGGATTTTGGACGTAGCGGCATTTTACCATAATGAATTGAAAAGCGTAGCACACAAATCGCACAATTTATCGTTACACCCCTAACTGTTTTTTATTTAAAAAACACTTTCGATAGAGAGGCAGAAGTGATGTCAGCTTCTTAGATCTCACATTTTCCACTGTACCAAACCCTTGGGAGCTCACTGTCTAATCCAGATTTAAACAAATCAATTATACAGGATTGAACATGCACATCCAATTATCATCAACTTTCTGTACCCATGTTACAGAATGGCATGCGCATGTGTTGTAAGAGTGTGTTTATATATGCATCTGTACACTGTGAGTAATGCTGCATGACTTCTTGCGTTTTCTACTGCCTCTTAAATGGCCCATGACAATTATCGCAACTGGAAGCCACCTGGTTCTAAATATAGCCTATGATAAGTATTTGTGATGAAAATGAGTTCTTGGCAGCTGCTTCCGTTTGTGACCAATGACCAGAACTCAGATTTTCTTCTGGTAAGTGATTCTGCAAAATAAAACAAATTGAAACATACAACTCCTTGGGCACTCACCAGATTTGCTCAGGCTAACAGGGTCATCTGGTGGCCATTGTTTGTTCTGTACCAGTTTAAGTTGGTCCAAGGAAGGGCTAGGAGGGTCATCTCCTACCAGGTCATCCTGAAAGTCCACCAGCAGGTCAGAGGACATGATGGTCCTCTGAAACATCAAAAATCACACAGACTGTCAGACAGATAAAAGAACAATAAAATGCACTACACAAAAATATTTTTATCCATTGGCCTAATAGTATTTTCTGTCATCCATCATTTATGTTTTTATAGGCAGCTGGCACACACTTACGTGACTAGCTGACTCACACTGGGTGACCACAAGTAACGAAAACAGCTCACTGCGTGTTTCGTAATCGTAACACAGTCTTGCATTCAGTATCTTCCATAATACAGTACATACACAGTGCCACACATCACTTAGCAAATTTCATACATTTATATCTGGCAGATTTCTGGTAGATGCAAATTATTAACTCAAAAGCCTGAAGATAGAGTTTACTGCATGTAGTGAAATTAAAAAGTCAACAAAACAACACCAAAACTTGGACTTGATCCAGGCTTTACTTTACAGTTCTAGTTTGGGGTCTTGCAATAAACAACATGCAAACACATTGCTCTTTTATATGCAATTACTATCTAATTATCTCTTAAAATAATGGGATTTTTTTAGCAAGTCAGACAAAATCAACCTTTGTAGCAAAAGCTTTGCAGAAATAATGAAATTCTTTATATAAGTACTTGTTACTTTTATTAATCTAGTGCAACTGCGAAAGTGTGACACTTATATCTGTGTTTGTTTAAAGCTGTAAGGCTACAAGCACAGGCGTGCTTTCAGACAGTAATCCGCTGTGACAGTCCCTTGCGCGGCAATGTTGCGGCCAGCCGTACTGACAGGGGATCTCGATTTTAACCTTTGCTCCTATTTATATCCTCAAGCCCTATAGAGCCAGCTTCATGCTTATCAACATCTTCCATATAATTCTGTTATCAGACCCACATCCATATCCCCATATGACAATGAAAAGGTGACATAACCAAATCAAACTGATAAAAAAAAGTGGAGCTTATCTCTGTTTATTCTAGTCATTGGCAACTTCATATTTTTAAGTCGTATATCCTTTGAGTTAGCTTAAGAGCCCAAGTCCAAATTCTGCTTTATAGTCTCTTCTTATTCATTAAACAGTTTACGAGACCCTCAGGAAAAAACAATGTGCCTCATTCACAGTTGAGCTTCAGAGGCATCAGGGCGGCACTATGTGAAGTCCACCATCCAGCAATTTAGTACAGAAACAAAGACCCCAAAGAATTTAAAAGAAGATTTCTAATGAAAACCTGTTCATCTCCAAAACTAACAGATCTCTGTTTCCTTAAACACTGAAACATAGCAAGAATGCAGTATTAAGCAAATCATTAACAGAATACTATCAGCAATGCTGCTAAAATGATGGATCAAGCTATTTTGCACTTTTTAAGTGAATGATGAATCACTTGTGTTGTTACATTTTTATGTTATTTTAAATAAAGATGTCTTGTGTGCAGTAGCATAATGTGATTCTGCTCATATCTTACCAAATGATACACAGACAAATACAGAATTAAAAATACCATTTAAAGATAGTGACATACTGATATATTTATTTGCATCATCAGATACATTTTTCTATACTATTGTCATTTACTTAATCATTTATTTACTGTATGAATCTAATATCGGCAAATAAACCACCAATTAAAAAAAAACCATAATGAATGTTCGTAGCTATACAACGTATATAACTAAGCAAACACACTTAGACAGGGTTTCACTGAAATAAAAAAAAAAAACAAGTCGTCGACATTAAGAACGGTGATCACTTTAAGGGTGTGCCCATACACACTGATAGACAGTCATGTAAGAAATCTTCTACTCCTGCCAACTCGCATTAAACTAAAACAAAAAAGTCAAACGTTTAGTTTTCATTATTAGCTGCATAGGTTCAATACACACTGTCGTCAGTTGCGTACAGGTAGCGTCAGATTCCTCAGTGTTTCTAAGGGAACGCAACATCTGGATTTGTGTACACATCGCGTTTAACAGACAAGAAGCGAACACAGCACACATAAGCAAACGTAATCACTACTGCGTGATTTAAAAGAGGTTCATCACCCTTTTTCTCACAGATATTGACAAACGTTAGGCTGAATCCAGATGCTGCACATATGGTTCGATAGTCTGCTAAGCTAACTAGCTGCAAACATGCTTTACTTAACATATCTAACAAGTGTTTCTATACGGTATGGTTAGAGGGTTTTGTGTCTCATCATCGCGTAAATCAGTAGGTTACACCGAGACAAATAAAGAGAAACTACATTACCTAATTTTCAGCGCTGCCTATTGAAGTCCTCAGAACTCTTATCTGTCAATCTTGCAATTTTATTGCGGTACTTCCTGTTTGAGATCCGCGTAGTTCAGCGTAAACGCCCCGGAAGCAAGAGAAATCACGCCCTGGAGTGTGTGGCCACGCCCCCAGTGTGTCCCAAACGGAAGGATGCATCCTCCGGAGGTCGAATATGCAGGCTGCATACTTCATCAAGTCTGGTTTATTTCAGCTAATTGAGCATTACATTCGGAAGTCATAAATCATATTACAACAATTTGCGATGAATTAAGTATAATAATAAAGTTTATAGTTGTTAATATTCTGAAAGAGTTTGATGAGGTATGCAGCCTGCAAATGCGACTTCCGAAGGATGTAGCCTTTCGTTTGAGAACAAGTACCAGTTCGCCAAATTACACTGTGCTCTGAAACTACAGTTTTTTGTTTTGGAAAGCATATACATTTTAGTACGAAACAAAAAAGTATGCAATTACTGAAAGTGATTTTTTTAGCTTCTCTTTATTCTTTATTTTCAGTTTACTATGATTATTTATTAATTTAGTGAAACGTAATTAAATTTCTCCAATTCACAATAAACTGTGGGTAATATGAGTTGTTACAGTGTACATGGAACTGCACATCTACTTTTCACCAGAAATAGTAAATCATTTGGGTACTTTATGGATACCTGTTTCAATATACTATGATTTGGGACCTAAATTTGAATACTATTTTAAGATGGATAGTGTGCTATAAATTGCTCTCACGATAACTAAATGTGACCCTCATTTTGCGAAGGAGTGGTTTTAGTCTGCCATGGGCAAATTAAAGCATCCTGAGGTGTGTAGCTCAACTTACTATTCCTTCTTTTACCGTTTTGGACAAACTGATCCCAAAAGCAAAATTGTCAAAAGCAAAATCTGTTATCTCATTAGAAAACAAACAGCATTTCTCTGACTGCACACAAGGAAATAAACACACACATATATATACAACATAAAGAACTATGAATTTTAATAATCAATTTGCAGACTCAAATTTAACCAAAGTGGTTCTTGTGTGGTAAAGGTCCCTGTGTAAAGGCTGGAGGATCATTCATCATCCGCTGAGCTTGTTTTGTCAATGACTTTTCTCATCCAGCGACGCATACGGAACAGGTGTGTGTAGAATCCATATTTGCCATCACGGTCGCAACCCTCACCCCATGACACGATGCCAACCTGATACCAGCGTTTATCTGTAGGACTCTGTGGGCATTGAGAGGTTTCATAAGGATTTTTAAAAATCGAACTATGTAACAATAAATAGTCTTTTAAACATAAAGATTCCCATGTCTTTTGTAATAGGCTATCTGTGTTGGCCAATTATAGACACATAAAAGATTTGACATAAATAAATGTTTATCCAGTTTTTGGTTCTATTCTCAATAGTAATTTTGTCAAGTGTATGCTATTTTTTCACTTGAACGTGTTACATAACCAATGCCTGACATGGAAATACAGGTTTTATTTTTTTAAAACCATTTTTCATACCTTCATCACAAAAGGCCCACCACTGTCTCCCTCACAAGCGTCACCTCTAGCCGAGTCTTCTGGCTTGTAACCTGTAAAATAAAACATGACACCTGAGTGCAAAAACCTTACTTGAAATCACAGTTGTCTGAATTGAAAGTCTACAATAAGGATCCTAATGTGAAATAGCTTGGATGGTCTTACCAGCACAGAACATATTGTCAGTGATTATGACAGAGGTGGAATTGCGACAGATGTCTTGATCCACAATCGGCAAGTGAATCTGTTGCAGCACTTGTGGAAGATTTCCGGGGTTAGAGGTCCACGATTCCTTGAGGTTCCCCCAACCGGTTACACGCCCCTTGTAGCCAGCAAACATCAAACTTCAGAAAGTAGAGGAGAAAAGGAAGTCCATACAATAATTTTAACATATATTATTACAAATTTATTTTGGACTTATACAGTCTTAATGGCTAAACTTTTTAAATGAATAAATATGATGTAAATATGAATACAAATGTGTTATAAGTACATTTCACAATTCATAACTAAAGTTAGACGAATACATAAAATAACCTGCTTTAAAGGTGCAGTGTGTAATTTTTTAGAAAGGTCTCTTGACAGAAATGAAAAATAATATACAAAACTATTATCAGGGGTGTATAAAGACCTTTTTATAATGAACCGTTATGTGTTTATTACATTATAATGAGATGTTTTTATCTACATACACAGAGGGTCCCCTTACATGGAAGCCACCATTTTGGGCCGCCATGTTTCTACAGAAGCCCTTAACAGACAAACTTTTTTACTAAGTTGTCTCCGGTGATGACCTGTTTGTCTGGTGGTGGCTACAGTAGCTTCTCTATGTGTTTCAAAAGCGAGGGGTGAGCAGTGGACCGAGCCGTTGGTTGCAATTCACAACCTCACCACTAGATGCCGCTAAAATGTACACACTGCACCTTTAAAGGGGAGTAGCTTATTTAACTATTGTAAGTATTTTTACTTTTTTGCAATGTTTTTGGTAGGCAGACAGACGGGGTGGATTTCAGCAGTAAAGGCTACAGGTTTCTTCATGTGCAGAAGTGCAATGTCTCGGTTCAGGTTTTCCTTCCAGTTATATTTAGGGTGAACAATTATTTCATCAATGGCCACAATCTTCTCAGTGCCCTTCTCATACGTGATTCAGACAAAAGATAGAAAAGGTTTAAAAAAAACATCCAGTAACAGAAACATTACACAGAAAACAATGCTAACATACGAATTTCTACATGGGCTTCACATTTTAGACCCTCACGGCCTACATATACATACAGGTGTGACCATGTCTGTGAAATTCAGGCTAAAGTCTCAATGTATTTATTCTCACAGAAGGTTCTTTACATTATTTGATTTTACATAGAAAACAGGAAATCACAAAAAAAGACTTTACAAACTGGGTCACATTTCCTGCTCTTATTTCAATCAGATCTGCCCTTTAATAGTACCGTAGATGTTATTTTCTCTGCCGCAGGGTTACTGCCATTGTATAATATAACCTCTTGGCATCTATACAACTACACAAGAGTTTTAAGGGCTCACTTGGTACGAGAGTGTTTTCCAAGACGAACAAGGATATCATTGGTCGTGTAGTTCTTGTTCCAAGGTGGGTAAAGAATGCAGTGAGCTGCAGTCAGAATCCATTCATCACTGATTAGACTGGCACCACAAAGCAGCTCTTGAGGACTACGCTTATACAGCATTACCTGCCTAAAATAGCATCAGTCACAACATACAACACATAATTAGCTGTTGGCACGATCAATAATGCCAAGAAAGGCAACGGAGTTCAGTGTACCAAGTACAGATTAGTGCTGCACAATTAATCGCATCGCAATCGCGATGTCAGGCTGTGCGATTATATGACAGCAAAATGTTGCAATTATATTAAATAAATAAATGTGTGGACTTGTTACACAAACTTTCTGATATGAGTTTGACGATTTTCCTTGCTGTTTAAAAAAAAGAAAGAAAAACGAACAAAAAAGGCAGTGCATGTGTGGCATGCACGTGTGTGGTGGCCGTCGTCACTTATCCGAGAGCGAAGATGGATGCAGAGGAGGTTGACAGTGATCTGGTAGCTAAAAAAAACCTCTATGTCTGTTTTATGGCGGTATTTTGGATTTAGGATTACTGACACTGAGCAGTTGCTACATCACGTGGCAATACGAAAACATTTCTAGTTTTACAAATACACATTTTAGCTAAACTGTGTGTGGATTTTCCTTAAAACCCATCAAGTTGACTCATGATACCATTTAGTATAATCGCAATCGCACATCGCAATATTAGCATCAATAACTGCAATGGGAAAAATTACCCAAATCGTGCAGCCCTAGTACAGATGAAGATTTTGAGTCTCAAACAAAAAGTCACTGCTTATAAAAATATATATTTGATGTTAGTGCTGTTATATTTACCATGGAGCACTGGCCACTTCAGCTTCATCTCCGCGCACAATTCTGCTTCCAGTGTATGACTTCAATAGCTCCTTCTCATTTTTATCTTCTTTATTGATCTTCTCATATAAGGGGCGCACTCCACAATCTAACAAAAGACAATATCATTAACTTTACACGTAGTTTATTACTTATAAAATTAATAAAACAACAGATGTGAGTCTCTTACCTTGCTCTCCATTACCAAAGGTGCGAGGGTTAAAGAAAGATTTCCTCTCTTCTTGAGTTGTTCTCTCTCGACCACCTGCATCCTCCACAAACTGGTCCAGAGGAGCATCTAGGAGTAAATGACAAAGATAAATAGTTTAGTGTGGTGTTTTCATCATTTATCTAATGTGCAATTGGAGTAACATTTTGTTTTCTTGATGAATAAGATGAGTAAGAAGATAATGCTCACCACACAACTCAATGTTACAGTAATCAATGGTTATGTTTCCACTTGCTTCCTTTACATAGCACCACGGTCCATCCATATCTCCATCTGGATTCCTACAGTGGTTCTTTACCAGCTGAACTTGAGGCAGAAAATCTTTCCCCTTTAGCAAGGCTTGCACTTCTGCTGCGTTCCAATGCAGACAAGTGCGACCACCCAAAGACACGGACAGATCTCCCGAATAGGCCTCCCCGTTTCCATGTAGACAGTTGCTTTTAACATAACTATCCTGAGTCTTGACTGTAGGAGGTTGAGGAGGAGGAGGAGCAGTTTCACCTGAGGAGGAGAGACTGAGATGATCAGGACTGGTGGTAAAATTATTATTTATTTATTGGCTATATATTTGGTAATATGTAAAATGTTTAAAAAGTGATGGCTCATGGACGAAAGCTTACGAAGACCAAACCAGCAACTTCCTGGTTACCAGTCCTTAGCTTTAGCCATTCCACCACACCACACCTTGTTTATATGTTTTGGTCTGATTTTCTTTACCGCATTTTGGCACACTGCAGAACTCCCTCCTGACCGTGGGATCTCTTGTATAACACCAGGGTCCACCGCTGCTCTTATCTGGATTTCTGCAGCGGTTCCCTGGTAGCTGCATGACATTAAATTCACTACAGGGTCCACTACCGCTCTTATCTACATTTTTGCAGTTGATCTCTGCTTGCTGCAGCTGTGTGACATTAATTTCACTACAGAAGAGAAACAAGTCAACATTAAGCTAGAGAAGCTACCACAGAAGTCAGCATGTAACCATGATTAGCCAATGCGTTAAGATGGCACTGTTAGATACTGTTACATTGCATGCAGCTATTTGCGGTTCAATAAAAAGACAACATACTGAATCCTGTGGGGGAAGTTGCTTTTCCAGTACTGGCACTCTCTTCCAGATTTGGTGACAGACACAATGCCTCTGTAATTTTCACCAATACCGACGTAGCAGTCATCTGTCAATCACGGATGCAAACACAAGGGCTGTTTTACTAAACAAAACTTTGGGAAACAAGTTGGTACCTTTCACCAACAATGTCTGTTACAATAATTACCTAATTTAGTTTTAGTAACATGTTTGTTTAAAGGCGGAGTCCACGATGTTTGAAAAACGCATTGGAAAAGGAGACGGGCCGACTACCAAAACACACTTATAGCCAATCAAATCAAATCAAATGCCGGGTTGCGTATGTGTGGGGCGGGTCTATCAACAGAAGGTCCAGATTCTATTGGGGTAGGGGCGTGTTTGTTTAGGTGATTTCAAATATCAACATTGGCTTTCAAACATCATGGACTCCGCCTTTAAGTATGATGGTATAATGAATGAATCACTATGTTGCGTAACACATTTTGATAGCCTATTTTTTACCAACTATAAGTGACTTCTTGTCAACTTGCATTCATTAATGTAGTAGAAGATTATGCAAGTGATAGTTTCCAATCAGACATTTTACAGACAGTCTATTAATACTTTGAGTGGTGGTTTGCCGGACATAGATTATTATGGAAAATAACTAGTTTTAACAAACATGCCTTACTAAAAACATTGCTTGTGTGCATTTTGAGGCAAAAAAAGGGCACTGATGTATTTTAAGATATGTCAGTGCAAATAGTTTTCAGTTTGGACAGCTCTTACATTTATTTTAGTCTAGGACTAGTCTAATCCCTGTCTGGGAAACCGCCCCTGAGAGATGGTTGACATTTACACTGCAAAAAATTATTTTCAATAAAAAATTCTTAGTATTTTTGTCTTGTTTCCAGTAAAAATATCTAATAATTCCCAAACTAAGATGCTTTATCTTGATGAGCAAAACGACCCAAGAAAATAAGTGTAGTTTTTATACCAAAAATATCAAACTTAAGTGATTTTGTGCATGGGACAAGCAAAGAATCTGCCAATGGCGTGGGCAAATTTTTCTTGAATTTAGTGTTTAAGAAAAATGTTCAAGATTTTTTGCTTGCCTCATTGGCGGATTTTTTTGCTTGTTTTATGCACAAAATCACTTAAATTTGATATTTTTCACATCGTTTTGCACATCAAGAAAAAGCATCTTAATTTAAGAATTTTTAGATATTTTTCAGTGTAGCTGCAAACTAATGAGAATTAGTTGAGAAGCAGTTGATAAGGTCTAGTGACCTGATTTATTATAAGTTGCTTCAAGTTAGTAGTAGGTCTAAAGTGTACTATCGAAATAAAGTGTCCACATTACCCTCTTTCTCCACGCATGTTCTCAAACTGTCAACATTTGTTTTTGTCCTAAGTAATGTTGTTCCTTTACAGTCTGTGAAAAGAAGATGAAAAATGTTACAAAGCTTTCTAAAGAACTTCAATGTCTTTACATTAGTTGCTAATACTACTCAACTCACACAAGACTTAAATTTGTATAATACAGAAAAAGCCAGTGAAAACGCACTTTGTCCCTAGTTCAATAGAAAGTGTTTACACAAAATGTTGTCACTGTTTACACTAAACCTTCCATCAAAGTTTCATAGATAAATATATAAATTCTTACCTAAATATTTTTTCCAAAAGATTTCCTGAAAAAATGCAAGACAGAAATTATTCCAACAGTAATACTCAATAAAGTCAGTACATTAGTGCATTAAATAAAAAAAATTCAAATGCCATAAAGATATACTATCTAAAGGAACATCCCATATACATTTAAAGTGTTTTAAATATGTTTACATTTTCTACAATTCAAAATGCATCTGCTCACCGTTTTATCAACTCTCTCAAACACCTCTCGGGCTTCCTCATGGTCACATATCTCTTCCACACATTCTCTCTCCAGATTCCCTGGCTTTACCTCTTCGAGAAATGTGTTAGCTCTTTTTGCTCGGATGATCTGAGAAGCCTCCTTATTGTCAATAAACACTAAAGAACAAAAAGTAAACACTTCTTTAAATGCCACATCTATACCCAATACTATTTTAAGTATTCTAAAAAAATGTTATTTGTATATAAACCTCAAGACTGTATATTCCTGTTTCAGATCAAGTTCTTACCATCATAACACAAAGTGAGCTGGAGAACTTGACCAAGAAGTAAAGAGAGCAGTAAAGGTGCTTGCTTTGCTCCCATCTTTGCGGACGGCTGAGGCTGTAATCCTAAAAGGACGTGGAGCATCTCATGCAGTCTATCACCAACTCAGTCAGAAAGCTGCGCTTACCACAAGTTAATATTGAACTACCAGAGTTCAAAGAGAACAAAGTGTTTGAACTCTTTTTGATATCGCTCAACACTAACACTGTCATACACCCTCATATCACTGTGGAACATTCTTTACTTTCAGAGGAACATCAATAACAACTACATTTAATACAAAGCGATAACACTGAGGCTTTATATCTTTAGACTTGCTGATTAGATGTATTTAAATTTAAGTGAGAAATTAAATAACATAAAACAACTAAATAAATAAGTCTCTTTATTTCTATTAAATCCATCAAGTTCTAAAGCGTTATTGAAATGGTTTTCAACTAATCTTATCCACTTTGTACCTCTCAACAAGCAAATATAAACATTTTAAGCGGATGTACCAATAATCAGATTGCTGTTAACATAACAAAACAAAAAGTGAGATAGCTAACAGTTTCTCACGAACGCACACGTTGTAATGTATCTGTGAACAGTTTGTAAATGACATCATTATCATTTCTTCAACAAAATATATATATATATTATGGAATTTCCTCCCACGTTAGCTAATTTCCGATAGGTTCTCTTTGCAAATGTGCAATGTCTGTATAAACAGAAACAAGGTCCACTGCACACTGGAGTCAATATTTACTGATATCTGCAATGAGCAATCCTAAAACTAAAAAAACATCAAGCCATTAATTCAAAAGAGCTGACAAGTTTATTTGACATGGGTGTAAAATGATTGTTTCAGTCATTGTAGTTGTTTTGTTGTTACAATATCAATAAATAAATATCAAATTTGAAACTGAAGTCTTTACTGTTACACCCCTGTTTCTATTTCTACAGTTTCAGCTACTGAGCTTAAATCATCCTGACCTTGTAATATGACCAAACCATTATTAACATCCTCTTCTGAAACTACAATACAGTTGTCATTGGGATTGTTGTCCTGGACAACTAAATCATTGTATTCCTGTACCTCTATACATTTGACATTCGAAGGCTGTTCTTGTACTACCACACACTGAGAATTGCTTTCCGGGACAACAATTTCAAAAATATTCTCACTGAACTCAATTTGTTCAAGCCCCTTCTCAACTCCCTTTCCCAAAACTATTGAGCCATGATGGTAAACTCCAGAGTCCAAAACTACACTTTCGGGATGAGACACTATTGTGAAGTCCTGAGGGGGTTGAATGTACGCCACAGCCTGTCCCACCTCCGATCCGACGACGTCACTCTTCCCAGGCTTGCTCTTCAATGCTTTACCTCCTGACACTTTGGGTCGACCATGCTTTAGCAACAATTGGCCGGCCTGGTGCTTGTGTGACTTCATGTGCCTCTGAAGACTCTGCATCATTGTGTATTTAACTCCACACACGTGGCACTGGTATGGCTTCTCCCCAAGATGAGTATTCAAGTGGCGCCGCAGCTTGGATGCCATCGTGTACCCTTTCCCACATTGTTCACATTTATAGGGCCTGTCTCCTGTGTGCAGGCGTTCATGGGCCCTTAGTGTCTGAGGGTCCCGTAAAGCCTTACCGCACACGGGACACAGATACAGCTCACCCGTGTGTACAATCAGATGTCTGCGCAGTTCCGGCAGCTGAGAAAAGCGCTGGTCACAGTTTTTGCACTTGTAAGGTTTCTCTCCAGTGTGAATGCGCAAGTGTCCCTGCAGATTCCCACGTTGCCGAAAGCTCTTGTTGCAGTGCTGGCAGACGTACGGCCGTTCTCCACTGTGCAGTCGCATGTGGTTCCTCAAAGAAGCAGGATTGGCCAGTTCTTTATTGCATTCTGGGCACTTGAACTTAGTAACCTGGTAGTCAGGCGCTTTGCTTCGATGAACTTCTGTGTGGACGCGCAGCGAGGCTCGTCGCACAAAAGCTTTTCCACAGATGTCACAGACAAACGGTTTTTCACCCGTGTGGAGCACCTGATGGTCTTTGAGGTCACGTTTTAAGCCGTAGCTTTTGTCACAGTGTTGGCATTTAAAGGGCTTCTGACCTCGGTGCATTAGCAGGTGGGCTTGGAAGCTTTCCTGTGAGCTGTAGCCTTTACCACATTCAGTGCACATGTATGGCTTCTGATCTTGATGTGTAAATTTGTGTTTCTTTAGATGACACAACTGAAAGAAACGCTTGTCACATTGGTCACATTTGTATCTCTTCTCTCGTATACTGAGGAAAAGTTGCGATTCTTGCCTGGCTTTATGGTTGTCACTTCTCTCACCTTTATTTGAAAGCTTTTTTGTGCGGCGTAACTTCTTTTTAGGTGATTGAAATTCGAAGTTATGTTCGTCTGAGTGCACTTTTCTTGGTTTAGCTGCCAGGCGCGAGCTGGCTCTCAGGCTTCTCTCTGGCTCCAGCTGTTCTGATGAAAGGGCTTGTAATGTAGACTCACTGCTGTTTTCAATCTCCTCTCTGAGATTAAGCTCCTCTCCATGCTCATCTTTATTCTCATCATGTGTCTCATCTTTCCCATTCTGCCTTTGGGAACTCGAGGTTTTAAGGTCCTTTGCATTCCTTTTCATCTTGATTCGAGGTTTATTTCTCTTAATTTGAGGTTTTGCATCCTCTTGCATGACTTTCGTACCAGTGTTTTGTTCTGAAACACTGTGAACAGGATCTGCTGGATGACACAATTTGCATTTAGATATTACAGGCACAAGACCATATCATGGACCATCATCTTCAGTACACACACCACAAATATTATGCATTTACTCCACTGATCTATATAAATGACTGGATTGCGCATAGAATTTACCCGCTTTACAGCATATCAGTCACACAATATTAATTTTTAGGATATGTTTACGTAAATTAATTGTTAATTCTGGTGTTATTTGCAATTTTTATGTTTTAATCGGGCATCATTCTGTTAATGACACGGGTATAAATAAAGTTTTTTTGACATTCAGCTACACGGTCAGCATTATTTCTCTATTATAAGTTTAGGTTACTTGTAAGTTTAGATAACATAATTACAAAACCAGCAAATTATTGCATGCACATACAGTACAACGCATGATTATTTATATAGATTTCAGAATGAGCACGTTTGTCAATAATGATCTGCATGATCTGTTAATACTGGTCTGTCTGCTGATCTGATACTGTAATAAAGATGAATGTATAATAACAGTTTAAAAAGCAAAATGCACAACTTTCAGTTGAAAACTATGTACATGCTTAGGATGTTTGCATTGTAATAATATACAGGGTAACTTCAGATATAAAAACGAAGACTAGTAAAGTGATGTTTTATCATTAAAATCTGATCGCGTCCATTTATTTAATAGAACTTTTGGGTATTCCAGCATGGCGGCGTGGTGGGTTCACAATCGTGACCTCATGCGCAATCCAGTCATTTATATAGATCAGTGATTTACTCACATGCACAGCCTGCAGGCTGATCTAAAGGGGTCACCGCCAGAGCTTCCTCTTGCTCTCTTTTTGGTGGACCATGTTTGCAGGCTTTTATTTGCATTGCTGTTGTTTTATCTTCTGGCTTCACGGGCTCAAGAAGGAGATTTTGTTTATCTGCCCAGAGGAGCAATTCTTTTCCTGGTTTAATGTCTTGGCTGACCTGTAGACACGGCCTTTCATCCACCTCAAGCAATCTGACATTCATCTCTTCCTTATTCTGAGTACTGCAGGCATAACTGTGGATGCAACAGAACAATAAAGCAAGGCTGATGCTATAGTTTTTCATTAATTGTGCAAAATAAACTGATAACTAAAATGCATGAAAGAAAACCAACAAATAAATGCTGGATACACATACCTCATCCAATACAGTTCATCTGTAAGTTGCCCTTTGAATACAGACTGCCTTGTACTTTGTAATACCTGCTGAATTAGAATACATATTCACTTATTGTGACTTCCAGGTATTACTCATCATAATAGTTAATAGATATAACAATAAAGCTTTAAAAGCTTCTGTAATGTTGCTTGCCACTTCAACTTTAGCAGTTTTTCTGAGAAATTAAAAATAAAACAAATAAAATAAATGAATAAATAAATAAAATTCATGAATGATATGAAAAAATAAACGAATGAACTAACAAACACCTACAGATTTATTTATGCATTTGGCAAAAAAGGATATCCAAACCAACTTGCAGTGCATTATAATAAATCTACATTTATATACACTGTGTGCACTGTATGCATTTTTATCAGTATGTGTTTCCTGGGGATCAAACCTGCAACCTTTTAAACTGCTAACACAATGCTCTACCACCTGAGCTACATGAACACTTTCTGCTATTTTGGCTGTATGGTGCAGAATTACATTTAAAAACTAATTAGTATTAATAGGCAAGCATACCTCTTCCAACCTTTCCTTTGTGAGCATTTTGTCAGGTTCCCCCAGACCTAGCAGAGTGCCTTTCTCTAACCCTTGCCCAACACACCACAAACCCAGCTGTCCATCTATGGCCAGAGATGGCCCTAGTGTCAGCCCTCGTGGTAATGATCTCAGCACGCTGTGAATGGAATCTCTCATGTTCACAGAGTCTTTATTCCTTCCAATGCACGTAGTCACTAGACAGAAATAGAAAATATTGAGACAAGATGGTAAATGGTTTCTTTTCGAAAGCTTAATTAAAGGGGTAGTTTACCCAAAAAGGAACATTCTGTCATGATTCACTCACTCCAATGTTGCCACAAACCTGCACAAATTTCTCTGTTCCGATGAACACAAAGGAAGATGTTTCGAGAAATGATAAATGTTTGTAAACCGTTCATGGACCCCATTCACTTTCATAGCAGGATAAAATAATACTATGGAAGTAAACGGTTTGGTTACAAACATTTATCAAAACATCCTCCCTTGTGTTCATCAGAACAAACACATCCATACAGGTCTGTAGCAACATGAGAGTAAGCAAACGATGACAGAACCTTCCTTTTTGGGTGAAGTATCCCAAGGTGGCGATTAAGTTGCACATGTGATTTCCCAGATTATTGTCATGAATAGTTACCACAATAATAATCATATTTATATCTCATAAAAATAGATATCAGCATCTACAGCTTTAAAAATCTACCGCCGAAGTTATAGAGTTGAGCTATTGTTACTAAAATATGCCACCTCTGCCATCTTAAAGATTTCGAAAATAACACACCATAATACATGATTTATAATCGTTTTACAGTAGTAATAATAGGTAGTAACAGTAACAAAAACAGATTGGTGGACACAATAATCACGTGTTATGGTATGTTAATTTAACTGCATGAGTAAAGAGACACTTCTTTAATTCAACACGTTGTGCATTTCAAACCTTAATAAATATTAGACATTCACAGATAACGCGTGCACAGAATAGAGAGCTAGCTGATTTGACAGAATTGGTCAAAATGACTAAAGCTAGCTTGAAGGTTTATCTTGTTGTCACATAAACAATTTGGACAAAAGTTACAAAAGACATCCAGCTCAATGTTGTTTTTGTTGTGCACCTATACATTTGGTAGCCAAGTAAAGCATGGTGCTAACCAACAGCGTTATAATACAAGTAATTGTTAAATCTGTTTGCTTATTTGAACGTCGTTTTAAACATAAATATGGAAAAAAAATATTTCAACTAACTCAGGGTTATATTTCCTCTGCGTGTTGGTCACTTGATGCTTTATCCAGCTTAAACTCCGGGAAAATTTTCGTTCTCCAGCCAACTGCGCAGCCAGCAACCGGAAGTCAGGTAATTGTTACAGAAAAACTGTTCCCACTAGAAACAGTTCTTACTTCAATACGCAATCTCTTTATTTTTTATTATGCATATACATACAGTTACATAATAAGGCAAAAGCATAACGTGATACAATAGATCAATTTCAACGAACAAAGCAAATTTTAAAGAAAGGAAAAAAACTTTATGTGTAGAAAGTTTGACAGTGAGTGTTAATAATAAAGGTAACTTATTAAAGAGACTACCAGGTTTAAATATATTTTTATCCATTCGTATTCATAATTTAGAATGAAATTTCATTTAGTTTTGACTACAATTAAAGAATTATGTGATTTTGAAAGGATAAATGTATAATAAATCTATAATACGTCATGAGTATTTTGATGTGTCTAATTTTTTGAATAGTTGTAATGACCCGTGGTGCTCAAAACCTATGCAGAAATACTTTCCAGCACAAGATGGGGCTAGAGAGACATATTTATTACACGCACGCAAACACACTAAAGGCCACTTTTTGTTAAATGTATTGATATTTTCTTTAAATATTTGTACCCGGTTGCGCACACTGCTGTTAAAAACACTACATGATCTTTCAAATGGTTTATTTAACTCTTTTTTTTACTCACGTTTTATGTATTTTGACGACCTTGCAGTGATGTAGTATAATAGTCTAGCCAAGAGATAACATAAAACTGAACATATTATCTTTTATATTTGTGTATGAGTTCAGAAGGCTTTACAGAGAATAAGGTTAAAACGAGACTGCGATCAGTACCTGACTGAATTGTTACTGATTTATGAAGGAAAATTGTTCCAGAGGCAGAACAAGTTATTCAAAATTGTCCATAATAAAGGTCAGGGAATGTGTAAATAAATATTCAATTTTAAGTGACTTTACATTAACATGTTTCGTACATTTAGATTATTGACCAATATGGTAGTTAAAGAAAAACAGATAATAGTCTCAGAGGAAACAACCAGAATTGAAACTCTATCAGTTTGTTTTTGTGATGATCAATCTCCTAATCCTTTACTGTTTTTCTCCTTCTTTATCTCAGTTACCTTCCCCTTATCCTTTTATCTCTTACTCCTTGTCCCAGTTATTGATCTTTCTACTCTGGCAATATTGATGTACATGCCTTGTATTGAATTTTTTTTATAACCTTGGGATCTTGTGTCTTTTAGTAATGAGTTGAAAACATGAGATGATGAATTGAAATTATGTTGTTTAACATGGAACCACACCTCTTAAATTACAAGCGTGTTGAATACAGAAAGGATCCAAATAACCCAGCCTTTTCACATCACCGTGGCAACATGGATCCGTCTGGCCCTGGAGAGACTGAAGGGAGAGTCAGGGCACAAATGATGCAAGCTATGGTTTGAAAAACACAAGCAAGCAGCCTTCATTCAGTTCACAGATTTAATTGTTAAAGGCTTATTATATAGAGGACATTTTTTTCCAATAACATCACCACCCTCTTTTTGTCAAGGGGTGTGTGGGAGATGTAATTGTGCTAATCTATGCTTATTATTTGCTGGCTGGAGTCATTGTTGATCAAGACTGTGTCTGTTTGTGAGAGAGCCTCAGCTTCTGTGTTGCTCATGTGTTTAAATTCATTAGACAGGTTTCACGAGGAGGTGAAATCCAGACATTACTGGATCTTCTTCCCCTATACGACTGATGGCCATGGATGATATCCTATGAAGCCTCTCTTGTTTTATCTGATGCAGAATGGTGTTTTTTGGGAGGGTTACGTGTTAGCGTAAGTTAATGTCAACAGTTATTCATGTTCACGGTGCATTCACAGTTACAACACTTGATTTTATAAATAGTAATTGAACTAATGAATCAGCTGTCTCTGCTCAGGCTCTGTTTGTCATTGCCAATGCAAAATTCATACTGAACAGATAACACAAGGGGGGTGGGGGGGAGAAGAGAATGATGCCTAACAGTACATCTAGTAAAATGTGTTTACCTCTTCTTGTTGTTTCTGAGAGTTAAGCTCAAAGAGCAAGTTGCAACTCACTCTTCTCAACATCAGACAGAAACATTTTCTAGGGCAGATTTTCCTCTTCATTTATCTTTTATGTGGTAGTTCTGTAAGAAAAAGGGTGAAGATGATCTCTCTCTCTCTCTCTCTCTCTCTCTGATCTTGATTCTTTTAAATAACAGTCCTGCAAAATGAATATTATGTGTCTTGTTTTTGTTTTTGTTTTTGTTAGCTTATTGCATGTAGCATTTATTACATTTGTAGAGCACAACCCTTATCAATAAGCCTGTGATCCATGCTAAGAGCAAGCTTAAAAGCCATTTGTCATGTGAGACATAGTGTGCCGGATGTCTCATTTATTCATTCATTTATTCATACACACAGACACAACTCAAGATGAGAAAGCCAGCAAAATAATTTTAGCTCTGGCAAGGAAATATATCCAGCAGGTGGGAGTTAGTTTTTTTATCAGTTGGATTATATAAGATGCTCATCAGTGATGCATTGCAGTTACTGCTAGTATCATTCTCATCCATTCTGTGTAAACATTGCTTTAATATAAACTAGCTGCTGTGCCATGTCTGCCCTCTAATGCCACCAAAGAAAACATTAATAGTAACACAACAGTTTCTGAAAAACGGGGAAAGAAAACACGGAGAATAAGAGGAGAAAGATGACAGAGAGGGGACTTTAATGTGCTGTGATCAAGTCCTGCGGCCACATTTTTATTTATAAATCAGTGTTAATTTGATGCTGATTGTGGGAGGCCAGTCTGTCACTTCCTGACCATTCTCATCTTTGTGTCATAGAATATGACCGATTAAAAAAGATTAGTCATATGATATCTTACAAACCAGACATGCGAAACAACACCTTTAGAGAAAGGAATATTTATTTAACACAACACAAAACTGTCTATTTCACAAAAAGAAAAAACTGTGGATTAACAAAGTGAATAGTTGGATCAGATTTCATGATTTTAACAATTCGTAGGTCATGCCTGGAAATGAACATGTACAGAAATAATGTAAATTTGATCATGAATATTTTAACGTGTCAATTGCAACCAATAATACCATGTATAAATCACGAAGATCATGCACCATTGGGAATCTATGATGCTTATTGCTAGCAAAGGAAACTACTTTAAAAGTACCGTTAAAGCTTGAATTTGCTATCAACACATTTCACACATATCTGATATTTCTCTGATGAAACTATTAATGATTAACAAAATTATTAGCAATTAAAACATTGCACAAAATTTAAAACCCTGCATGTAGGTGCATCATCCTGACATTATCAGATTCAATACAGATTATTGTTACTAAACAGATAACAGTAAAACACATACAATAAATACTTTAGCAAATATCCAGTGCTTCTGAGCTGATTACTCACTTTAGCTCTAGTTTGGTTATAGCAGATTACTGTTTACGCATGTGTCTAAGTATATATCCAAGAACCACAAAACATTTTATATAAATCGTTTGTTTCATGGCACCCGGATGAAGAAGCAGCTGTGGTGAGAATCTGTGTTTGATCATATTCACTTACAAAGGATAGACCTTTAGCCTGAGTGTTCTTGGTTTAGGTCGTTTTTAGCAGACATGTTCAATAGGACGTAACTTGCATTCTGCAAAAACCTGACTATTCGAGTTGCCACAGTGGAAATTTTATTACATTATTATTAACTTGGAGAAAAGTCATACATTAACAAGACAATTAGGGGAATAAGCGAGCCACACATCTAGATCCATACATGCACCTTGTGAAGTATAAAGCTGCCTTTATAAGACCCTGCAGATTTATGTACTATTATAGGAGTATTAACAGTATTCTACTATTGGTGAGCAGGGCCGTACTGATGTTAAAGGAATAGTTCACCAAAAAATAAAAATTATCATAATTTACTTACCCCTGGCCATCCCAGATATGACTTTATTTCTTCAGTGAACACAATCATAGATATATTAAATAATATCCTGGTTTGTAATGCATGCAACCCTACATGAGACTTTTTGAATTATGAATTACGATCTGTTCAGTCAAAACTGGCAAGATACAGCCCAGCAAGCAATTTTGTGTTTAAAAGACATCCAATAGCCATCCCAACACAGTCTAGACATTTAGGCTAAAACAAGGCAAAATTTGAGCTGTTAATAAATAAATAAACAAAACCAAAGACCTTGCGATCACTGTTGACTTTGCTTACATGACGGAATATCATACATCTCACAAGTTCTTTTGACAAAGACAAACTGTAACCAAATTCAAGTTTATTTTGACTAGGTTACTTATAGCCGGACTAAATCAGGTCTATAGTTAACCCAGATGGTGAAATGATGGCTTTCTAATCAATCTAACAGTTGTTGTGAAAGATTAGGGTGGCTCCCACTCACACCAATTCATATTAGTAAGATTTTTAAACACAATGACAACAACATCAAAGGTAAATGCAGCACTGCCTACAATAAAAGACTCTGAACTACTTTGTAATAATATTAGTACTGTAACTGTCCTATTTCACCTTTACCTTGACCTCTGCAGAGAACGTACAGTGATAACAATTTGGTTCACTCATCTACCTACAGTATTGTAAAATACATCAACAGATTTAACCATTCATTGTGTATGCAGTGCCTGGATGTGGTGGTGTTTTTGAGAGTATTATTCTAAATGTTTAGGCATACAGTGGATGCCACATTGCAATTTGCTTGCGTGGATTATCTAGCATTTGTTTCCAGTGCTGCAGACCTGTGCCGGATGTTTGGAGTCCCAGCATGCAGCGGCCCAGGGGGAGCAGGGTCCCAGGCCCAGCCAGGTTCAGTACCTCCATCTCAATGCTGGATTTAGATAGTAGCTCGCTGGGCAGTTCCAGCATCATCATCTCGTTCCAGACGGGATTAATCTTGTGCTTCACCCGTCGTGTCTGCTTCTTCTTCAGCTTGACATTTTGATGTTTCAGAGTCAGCTTTACCGATATATCTATCAGGTAACATGCAGAGCAAAACAATGTTATGTTTACTACAGCTAAAAATGTTGTTTCTAATATTGTGTAATGCACAGGTTCTCAACTTAGAACTTAGCTCCACCTTCACCTTGATCACATCTGAAGCTAATTACTAGAAATGAAAACTAGAAAGGCATGTACGTTTGAACAGGGTCAATTTTGGATGAAGGTGGACCTTGAGAGCGAAAGATAAGAGCCTCCTCCGTAATGTACTGTATGGGTTTAATAAAATAGCTAAATGTGAAATTTTGTCTATTTTTTATGTCATAACTGATGGAATGTGGTATGCTTTCTATTCTGTGTAAGGCAATTGATTTAAGATCGCTTACATACACTCACCTAAAGGATTATTAGGAACACCTGTTCAATTTCTTATTAATGCACTTATCTAATCAACCAATCACATGGAAGTTGCTTCAATGTATTTAGGGGTGTGGTCCTGGTCAAGACAATCTCCTGAACTCCAAACTGAATGTCAGAATGGGAAAGAAAGTTAATTTAAGCAATTTTGAGCGTGGCATGGTTGTTGGTGCCAGACGGGCCAGTCTGAGTATTTCACAATCTGCTCAGTTACTGGGATTTGCACGCACAACTATTTCTTGGGTTTACCAAGAATGGTGTGAAAAGGGAAAAACATCCAGTATGCGGCAGTCATGTGGGCGAAAATGCTTTGTTGATGCTAGAGGTCAGAGGAGAATCAGCCGACTGATTCAAGCTGATAGAAGAGCAACTTTGACTGAAATAACCACTCGTTACAACCAAGGTATGCAGCAAAGCATTTGTGAAGCCACAACACGCACAACCTTGAGGCGGATGGGCTACAACAGCAGAAGACCCCACCGGGTACCACTCATCTCCACTACAAATAGGAAAAAGAGGCTACAATTTGCACGAGCTCCCCAAAATTGGACAGTTAAAGACTGGAAAAATGTTGCCTGGTCTGATGAGTCTCGATTTCTGTTGAGACATTCAGGTAGAGTCAGAATTTGGTGTAAACAGAATTAGAACATTGATCCATCATGCCTTGTTACCACTGTGCAGGCTGGTGGTGGTGGTGTAATGGTGTGGGGGATGTTTTCTTGGCACACTTTAGGACCCTTAGCGCCAATTGGGCATCGTTTAAATGCCACGGCCTACATGAGCATTGTTTCGGACCATGTCCATCCCTTTATGACCACCATGTACCCATCCTCTGATGGCTACTTCCAGCAGGATAATGCATCATGCCACAAAGCTTGAATCATTTTAAATTTGTTTCTTGAACATGACAATGAGTTCACTGTACTAAAATGGCCCCCACGGTCACCAGATCTCAACCCAATAGAGCATCCTTGGGATGTGGTGGAACGGAAGCTTAGTGCCCTGGATGTGCATCCCACAAATCTCCATCAACTATGCTATCCTATCAATATGGCCCAACATTTCTAACGAATGCTTTCATCACCTTGTTGAATTTAATGCCACGTAGAATTAAGGCAGTTCTGATGCCGAAAGAGAGTCAAACACGGTATAGTATGGTGTTCCTAATAATCCTTTAGGTGAGTGTATTTGTGGAAAAAGGTTTACATTTTCAAGTGGAAATACCTATGTTGTCTTTAAGTTTGTCTGACAGAAGTCCTCTTGCCTTCATTACAACCACTCCAAGTCTATTGGCCGCAGGCAAATAACTGAGCGACAACAAAAGCTCACCGGCTGATGATGTCACTTCCTGCTGAGAAACGACAATCAACTGTCAATCAGTAAGTCGAAAATAAAGAAAGTTTAGGTCAATCTCTTGCAATTAAAACTTTTCCACATATAGATTTTTAAAAAATAACTTTATGCAAATAATCTAGTCATTTGACTTAATGTGACTGACTACTATCATGGCAAAAATTGCTAATTTAAATTACCAATTTGTCAGCATATCACTGAGGTTAAACACTCTGAATAATTGTATTTCATTACCATCATGACCTTATACAATTTCACTACTGTCTTCTGTCAGCCCCACTTAATTCATCTGCCTGAATAGAAACATGACAATTTTTTTCAAGTCTCAAGTTTCAATCTGGTGCTTTTGAATCAGCATCGACTAGATAACATTGATCGAACCTTCATGTTTTTTATTCCATTGATGTGACAGTCACAGTGAAAAATGTATAATATGTGACCCTGTCTACATGTGTAGGCTTGTTCTCACAATGTAATTATGACATTAGCATTAAAATTAGATTTTACTCATTGATTTCAATCTTTGACATGGCAACATCAATATTAAGATATAAAGGTTGTATTTTCTATTATCGTAATGGTTTTATGTAGAAAACAGTAAATCACATAAAGTACTTTATGGGTTTTCCAAAGGTCACATTATATTGTAAGCTCAAACGGGTTCAAATGAATACATTCAGTTTATCTTTCATTCCCTCATTAATGAATGGTGTTTTTATGACATGAAGTTGTAATTGAAAGTATTAAAAAGGTAGATCAAGGTCTTGCTTTGATAAACCAAGACCCGTCCTGAATAATCTAATCAAACATGAATCATGTGCTTAATAAGAGTGTGCATGTGTCTCAACCCTCTTATATTACATGTGAATATTAAAGTGTGAACAAACAAATAATTTTGAAGGGTGCCCATAAAACCCAGTGCCACATGCATCATCCTCTTCATTAATGGCCTGGCCTATTACACACACACATACAAATGCCAAACAACTGGCCACAAATTGTCCAAGAGCTTCAGCTCCTCTCAGGTAGCTTATTTAATTTTGTTTCATTTCCTCTCTCTCCTCTCTCGCTCATTCGCTTTCTCTGCTGTCTAGTTGGTAGTAATAAATTCCTGGCACGTCTGTGTGTATGTGTGTTTGTGTGTGTGCACTGGAACCGGATCTCCTCTGGGAGGTGTGATGACGCAGATTAAGATTCCCAGCTCTGGAGGTCTATGACATCATAAACAAATAACACAGAATCGGGGGTGGAAAGCATGCTTGTGTGTGTGTTTGTTCAAACATGTATGAATCCAAAAAAATCAGAAAGATTCAAAGGAATTAGAAATAATTCTGTACCACTTCTTGTGTGTAATAAATTGCGTATATGCGATACTTTGTCTGAATTATTTCTATATTAATGTGTAGATTTGCAGTGCAAGATGATTCGGAAACAGAAAAAAATCATGTTTTAATGTACAATTTTCTTGATGAAAATGCATGATTAATTGTCAGTTTTGTACTATATTATATATATGTGTGTGTCTGTGAATTGATAAGATTCAAATACAGAACACCTGCATGACTCACTGGCCTTTCCCTCTCTCAGTAGACCAGTAGCCTACTAATACATTTTTAAAGGTCACAAAATGTCCTCTGATATCTTTTTCCTTGATCTGCCAGTACAGACTTTGACATTAAAAAATAAACTGTTGAGTTAAACTTCTAAAAACATTCATACACCACACTCAGTAGCATGTTAATTAATGTTATTGTTACAACATTTACTTGTTATTTATTTTCAAATGAATGTTTATCCCTGTTAGCAACATAACA
Organism: Misgurnus anguillicaudatus; assembly: GCF_027580225.2. Classification (NCBI taxonomy): domain Eukaryota; kingdom Metazoa; phylum Chordata; class Actinopteri; order Cypriniformes; family Cobitidae; genus Misgurnus; species Misgurnus anguillicaudatus. The sequence goes on along the minus strand of NC_073357.2, from coordinate 38,313,189 downwards.
CGGCATACAACAATAGATATTACATGCTGATTCATGTAATTGTTACGAAATGTCTTGTTTATTTATTTTTTATGAATTTGTATGCCTTATAACAACATAACATGCACTAAAACAAATAAAGGCTGGATTAACTTAAAGGTACAGTGTGTAAATTTTAGCGGCATCTAGTGGTTAGGTTGCGAATTGCAACGAACGGCTCAGTCCACTGCTCACCCCTCACTTTTAAAACACACAGAGAAGCTATGGTAGCCGGCACCGGACAAACATGCCATCGTCGTAGACAATTTAGTAAAAACACTTTGTCCCTTAAGGGCTTCTGTAGAAACATGGCGGCACAAAATGGCGACTTCCATGTTAGGGGACCCTCAGTGTATGTAGATAAAAACGTCTCATTCTAAAGTAATAAACACATTACGGTTCATTATGAAAGGTCATTATACACCCCTGATAATATAGTTTTGTATATTATTTTGCATTTCTGTCAAGTGATCCTTCTAAAAATTACACACTGCACCTTTAAAAATATAGTGCATAATGTTTGCATCCATTTTTTTAATGAAGTTTCACATGGAATGTTAAGCAATTTGTACAATTTCACGTAAAACTTCCTTAAAAAAGGATGCAAAAATTATGCACCATATTTTTAAGTAAATCCAGTGTTTATTTTTTACAGCCTTGTTTCAGATTTTTTTAAACTTATCAAAAATGTTTAAAACAATAGATGTTGTATTTAAAAAAGCTCAAAAAATAAAAAATTCTTTAATGTTTACTGTCTTGTGTCTTTTCTTATAGTTGTATTACAAATTAGATGTAAATACAAATACAGTGGTAAAAATACCTTAATATATTGTGTCTCACCAACCAACAAATTTAAGCTCTTCAGACTAAATTTTTTTTGTTGCTAAAATTGCTTAAAATACCAACCATTACATTTAAGCATTGCAAACTTAAAAAATTAGCTAAAATTGCTTAAAATTCCATGTGAAACTTGTTTAAAAAGAAGGACGCAAAAATGATGCACTATATTTTTTTAGTAAATTCAGCGTATTATTTTTTACAATGTAAGTCATGCCCTTAAAGCTGGTATTTAGTTATTTGCTGTTTTATGCAAGGTATTAAACAACCAGCCCTGAGACAGATTCATACCGTTCCTTAAAGGCGGAGTGCACAATGTTTGAAAGACAATGTTGACATTTGAAATCACCTAAACATACACACCCCTACCCCAATAGAATCTGGACCTTCATTTGATAGACCCGCCCCACACTTACGCAACCCTGGCAAGAATGTCGGTAAGTAGACACGCCCCTTACTGCTGATTGGCTACAAGTGTGTTTTTGTAGTCAGCCCGACTCCCTTTACCAAAGCGTTTTTTAAACATTGTGCACTCCGCCTTTAAGTGTTTATTTATCCATTATCCAATTGGTCTTAACCGCTATCCCCTAGTTTTTATGAAGGGTTAACCTTGAGCAGTAGCCTATATACAATTCAGCCCACTATATTTCTCATCATAGCTTTTTACAGGTCAAAATCTAAATAAATCGATATACTATTTAATTTAATAGTGCTAAATGTGCAAGAAATGTTTCTCACCTGTTTCGGTGGCTGTAAGTCAACCCAGCAGTCAGCGTCCAACATCATGCTCACATCAGCCAGTTTAAAGCGCATTGTCCCCAGAGTGGAATTCTGGGAAAATCGATCACAGCAATGAAGGGAGAGGGACACCTCTCCTTCTAGACCATCAGCTCCCAGCGTGCCCTCCAAGGGCAAGGCAAACACAAGGTCCTCACCCCACTGTACCCGTGCTGCCAACTTGTGGACTGCTGTATGGGCATGCTTCTGCTCTTCAGAGACACTTACACACCCTGATATATATCCCTCACATCCTGGAACCACTGATATGTTCTCCGCTGCATGAAAATATGGAAAGAGAAATTGACGATTCAGATTATAATCATGGAGCCGAATGACAATGTTAAGTCCTCTAAGCCATCACTTTTTTATGACTCCTCACTTTTCATCATCTCAGACAGCATGATTACGCCAAATTTCTCTTTTCTGTTTGGATGAGCAGAATAGAGGAACTGAGTTTAAAGCAGATTTACTCTCATTACTGATAATGATGCCTATCAGTCACGGCTGCAACTATTGAAATGGTAATTCTGTGATTGAGAGTCTTTAAGCGGCATGAAAGATTCCTTTATTCCTCCCAAACATTGCTTTAATCACAGATATATTTGAATATAATTTCTCTCCCTGTTGCAGTCTTAACAGCAAAGCCAAACTGCTACACATGGCTTCTATGCTCTTTATTCTATGCACAAACATGATACACCTGGCTAAACTATGAGTGGATAAAATATGAAACCAAAGTCGGTTTTATTGCAGAATGCATTCAATAGATTTACAGTAAAAAGTTCCATTAAAAAGGCAACATTTTTGTCAAATCAACATATATTTATGCTACTTTAACTTAATAAATGTATGTTAAACAGTTAACAATTATAATTAGTTTTTATAAGTTATGCCAACTAGGTTAAAACTTTAAATAGTATGTTGAATTAACATAAGCAAAGCCAAGTTGTTCATGCAGTGTGTGCATATTTTATTTACGACAAAAAGTAAAAAAAATATTAAAAGTGAATTAAAACACAATTAAAAAGTAAGTATAAAACAGAAAGATCCCCTTTATGATGTGTATGCATGCACTAAAAGGGGAGATTTCACAAGACTTTTTTTAATATGTCAAATAAATTTTGGTGTCCCCAGAGTACATATGTGAAGTTTTAGCTCAAAATATTATATAAATAATTTATTATAGCAGGTTAAAATTACAACTTTGTAGGTGTGAGCAAAAATATGTCTCATTTTGGGGTGTGTCCTTTTAAATGCAAATGAGCTGATCTCTCCCCCAAATGGAAGTGCCGTGGATAGTGCAGATTAAGGGGTGGTATTATTATAAGATCCCCTTCTGACATTACAAGGGGAGCCAAATTTCAATGACCTATCACATGCTTGCAGAGAATAAGTTACCAAAACTAAGTTACTGGATTTTTCTTTTTCACATTTTTTAGGTTGATTGAAGCACTTTGGACCCAATCATAGCACTTAAACATGGAAAAAGTTAGATTTTTATGATATGTTCCCTTTAAAAAATGGGTATGTGGAGGTACAATTTTATTCCAAGAGGAACAAAAAATTTAAATTGAAAGGTACTCAATAGGTCCTAAGGGTGCATCAAAAAGTTTTACTAATTAGAGGTACAAAACAGTACCTTAGGATACCACCATAGTGACGACCAGTTTTACCGTAAAAGGTAAAGTTTTAGCCATTTTTTTCTGAGAGTGTACTTGACAGTATACTGCTTTCATACAGCTTTATATCTTTCATGTACATTTATGTAATATGCTGATAAGACCTTTTTATAGCTTCACCGTCTGCTTAAACACCAGTTTTACAGTATTTTTTAATTGTGGCTCACAGCTATTTCCTAGAATCTTTCTAGAAACAGAGGAATATAGTTGGTAAAAGTGGGTTACCCTCCACAATGTTGATGTGTAGCTCTCCATTCTCTTTGTGCAGGCTAATGGAGAAGTGCAATTTGGGATACAGGATGGAGCTACTTGTCGTCATGGCACCAGTTTGCTCAGATGTACAGGGAGTCTCATCTGCAGAAGCTGATTTAGAAAAAACATTGTGAGTGAAGGTTTAATTATCAATAAACATCTAATGAGTATTTAAGCACTTTCATTAACATAATTGTCTTTATTGAGATCAGAAAAGCATGGTTAGTAAAATTTGGTCGTTTAGAGAACAGATGTGAATTCACTTCTGGGTGGGTGGAAGTTTAGTTCTAATTACAAGAAAGGCTTTGGTTATCTAATATGCAGGTACCTTGTATACCCTATTTATTGTTACAGATGCTGTGCATTGAGTCAGATCGATGTATGACAACCGGTTTGGGAGCATTTTTAACTGCTTTAGGTTAGCAATGGCCTCTAGGGAACATATGCAATTTACCGACATCAGCATATGTCACTGATGTTCACAATTTTAAACCAGAATTTCAACTTGCCCTTAAACTTGTAGGGGTGATATGACATTGTGCATAATTCAACAACTAAATTACATAGCCAGATAAATAAATTACTCATAGATAAAATAAATCAATAAAGTGCATACATTTACTGAAAAAGTCGGTGTCCCTGTAGCTCAGTGGGAAACATTGTGTTAGCAGCTCGAAGGTTGTGGGTGGACTCAAATGAGCAATTTGAGAAATTGGCCGCACCTTACAGTCTCCCCCATTGTTTTAATATTCCATTAGACAATAACTAATAGATATTCCTTACCTTGCCGCGGGGGGGAGAAGACCTCATCACATCCTGTTGCCTGGTTACAGGTGTTGAGCTCGGCCTCAAATGTTTCGCTGACAGATGATCCATGATCGTTCTGGTTTATTACCTCTTGAGAAGGGACTGAGGGTTTGGGCCAGTATATTTTAGGGAACTTCAAAGATGCTTGAGGCTGGATCGGTTCTGTCAACTTCTGCACACTGAACTAAAATGTGTAGAAGTGAGAAATAAATTATAGAGTAAAAGAGTTGAGTTGAGTAGAAAAAGGCATTTAAACAAAACAGAGAAAATGTGCCATTAAACCAGTAAAATATATATATTATTTATAGCCTACCAATGATGGGATGTTTAGAACAAAAACAATAAAGTAAATTATTGATTTTAACAGTAAATCATATGTGACCCTGGACCACAAAACCACATACAACTATTTGAAAATCTTGAATCCGAGGTTGCAAAATTTTTTCCAAATAAAGACTTTAACAACACATAATAATACATAAATTTTTATAAATTCATGGTAGGAAATTTACAAAATATTTCATGGAATACGATCTTTACTTTATATCCTAATGATTTTTGGCATAAAAATCAATAATTATGACCTATACTATGTATTTTTGGCTATAAGTTGCAAATATACCTGTGCTTCTTATGACTAGTTTTGTGGTCCAGGGTCACATATCTAGGAATTGACCTTGATGACCCCAAAATTTTCCCCAGAGAAAAAATGCCAGAAATAAACCAAGAAGGGCTTAAAACAATGAGGACAGAAAACAGTAACAGAGTCTTAAATATATATTTCACTGTTAATTTTTCTCGAAGTAAGAAATCCACGTGAATCTGACCTATTAATATTGGCAGGTTTGTTGCATTCTACAATAATCAATTTCCTTCTTTTTATATATGATACACTTTCCAAATGCATTGTTTTTAACTACCCAATGTCATAGATTTGGGACAGTGAATGGTTTTCATTCAGGCGTTTTTTGCTGGCTGAGTTCATGATTCATTGGGGTTTTGATGTGAAGCATCTGACATGAAAAAAACAGGCAAGCATGAATGAAAAAAATCAATAGCAGAGCACTCCATTTCCTAGTGTGGGCAGTTATCATGCTGACAGTGAGTGCACAAAAAAAGGAGCAGGAAGAATATTCTTATATTCCTGTCAGCTCCCCCAGCCTTTATTAATATTTAATACTGGTGCAATAAGACATTGCTAGCCTACTTTACAATCCAGATTAAAGACATTAACATCTAGACTTCAACGTAGACAAGCTCTGTTTTTATGTTTCAGTGGTACTGATTTAATTGTGACTGTTTTTCTAGACAGCAGCAGTAAATCTGCTATCATTTATTGCACAGGTCTTCCACTATAAAATAATTTAATTTATTTGCTCATAAGTGACCCTGCCTGTTAAAACCCAGCTAAAGTCATTTTTATGTGATTAACAGTTTTCTATAAAATCACTCTACATAATGTAAAAAACACTCTGTTTAAATATGACCTTATTGATATCTTGAATATTGACTGAGTAAGATCATGTCAAAGATTGAGATCAATGTGAAATCATTGATAATAATCTAACTTTGATGCTCCAAATCTCATAATATGATTTTAAGACTTTAGCATGCAGACAGGATCGCATAAAATTAACACATATTTAATAATCATCACATTCTCATTTTTAGAAAGAAAGAAAATAGGAGCTGAGATAAGGCTGAATGATGTTTCTGTCAGTTTAAGAAGATCAGACCTGATAGTAAAATGAAGATGTTTTAGCCGAAGGTGAATGTTATGTGTGGCCTGTTGTTCTTGTTGATATTTCTTTCTGCAAACATATATTCTGGACAGCACAGGTGATTATTCATGACTGGATAAAAATAGTCACAAACTAAGATTTTATGTGTGTGTATGGTAATGTGAGTCGTGACTCTGGGTTGGTTCAGGGAAAGCACAGCACTCGGCAGATGCATTGCCGAGAAGTGTGTGTGTGTGTGTGTTTGTGTCAATCTGTCTCTGTGATTGTGTATACATGCCAGTACAAATCATTCCTAAATCAATTATCTTTGATAAAAGCAGTCTGGATAACATTCTAATAATAACAGACATGTCTCTCACTTTCCCCTGTGTGATTGTATTTGGCATAAGCTGTCTCTTACTAGGGAATGTTTTTTGAGACTTTGAAAGTTCTATGAGATACAACAGCTGATCTGAAGTCTGTGATTTTCTTTCATATTTTTAACATGGATATATTATTTAAAAAATATTTTTTCTCTCTCTGAGAGGGATAAATGATACTGGAGATGGCATGTTGTTTCCTGCATGAAACAGAAATTTTATTTTTCACCATAATATACAAATTTTTATAATTTAGTCATCCAGCTAAAATACATTTGCAAATCTCTTATCACATATAAGCAGTTAAAACATAATAACAGCTTTATAACTGTTTTAGTATATATAATATTATTTGTGCATCAGACAGAGCTAACCTGCATTATGTAAGCACCACTTCCATCCATCCACTCAGAGTGCACTTGTTCTGTACAGTGTGTTCTTGGTTCTCACCTATCTGTGGCTTTGGTTTCCTCTAATATGTGTTGTATACAGATATCGCTCATGTAAGTTTGTGTCTATATTATGACTCATGTGTCTATCTTTAAATGTAAGGATGCCGGTTCTGTTTGCATGTCTGTATGTGTTTGACTCTTACCTGCGTAAGACTGTGCAGGATGCTTGGTTGGGTTTTCTCAGGATCAGTATCATCCCTTCCCTCAAGTTTCCCCTTTTTACAGCTCTTGCAAAGCAAGGAGAGACCACACAGTGTCAGGACTCCAGACACGGTACCCAGTGTTGCCCCCAACAGCGCTGTCGCAGACATGAGCACTCCCAGCCAGGAACAGACACCCAAACACACAGAATGAAGTGTAGAGGAGAGAAGATTAAAAACAAGACGAATAATCCACTCTTTACTGATGTGCTTTCATGTTGAGGTAGAAGACTGAGAGAGGAGATGCTGAGGAGAGCCGGTCTAGATAGGAAGACACAGAGTGGCACGTGTGCTTGAGCATGTGTGTGTAATGTACTGTCTGAAACCAACTCAGCCAGATTGGGAGAGAGATACAAAAAGAGAGAGGGGGTAAGAGAGATAGACAGAAGTGAGGTAATGAAAGGGGAGGGGTTTAGATGGCTGGCAACCCCTCCTCAATAAGCATGAGTCTGTCATTGAAACCACAAGCACACCCCATCATAACCAAAGAGGCTGTACGTCAGCTTTAACGTCAGAGCTGAGTGAACTCACCTTCACATACTGGGTGTGCTTTATCTTATGAATGTACAGTATGGGTTATTTATTTGAATAATGAATAAAAAAGGAAATGATGTGGTTCAGTTGTGAATATTCTACTTTTTGCCCATAGACGAGTGAAGAAGATATGAATATAAAGTAATTATTTAGGACAATAAAGGTAGAATTGGGTAAATATGGCAATAATTAATTTGTATTTTTTGTGTGCACGCTTAAAAAGTTTTGATACGAGGGTGCACATCTTATATTATTTTTAGAAATTTGTTTAATACTTTGGTTCAGGAATAAACCTTTCATTATATGCGCTTACATTTTTAGTAATTTCAGTCATTTTAATATATTGGACATTTTAACATAATTGTAATATTTTCATGAGGTCAGTTTGTGTTTTCAAAGCCTGGCCTGATTTCAGGATTTTTTTAAAGGTTGGCTAAAGTACTTGCTTTAAAGGATCCAGTTAGCTTGAGTGCTTTGACCTTGAGAACGTCGATGAGAGAATAGATCTGTGATGCCATCTTGAGGTGATAAAAAGACAAACATTTATTGCAGATCAACGCAAAGAATGACTGTAAAACTTTCCTTTATGTAAAACAATAAACGAAATATTCCCATATGAAAAATACTGTAGTATATTTTAGTGTTTACCCTAGTAAATTGCAGGAAATTATACACTGTATATAGTGTTAACTATAGTAAACGCTAGCTATATAAACACTAGCCTATACCATATTAGCAACGTGTAGCAATTTCTATAATATACTGTTCTACATTTTTAAATATTAAATTTACAATTCACTATTGTAAATATCAAAGTTTACTAAAAAGCTTTTTTTACGTGGGTATGTTTTCCGTGGTATGTAATTTTAGGTTTGCGTGGTAATCGCCTCATCGCTCACTTTCACATGGTTAATATAGTTAGTTTCGTTACATGTGCGCATTATTTGATAACAGAGCAGCGTGCGGACACGCCTTCTTGTCATCGCAGTCAAGGGGGCGGGGTTTCAGCTCTGCATTTGGTATCAAGATGGCAACGTCCATAACACTCAGCCTGGACAACTTACCCTCAGATCCGTTATTGCTGGTGCTGTCATTTCTGGACTTCAGAGATCTGAGCAGGTAAACACCTTTGCATGAAATATTCTGTCAGGCTGCGGAATAACGAACAAGTTTTAAGAGTGTTTGTTGCAGGAATGGGCGGAAAAACATACCGCTTGTACAGTTAGCTGACAGTGCTAGCAGGATAGCTTGTACTTATTAAGCAAGTGATAATCGAGTTTGATAGTCTGATATGAAATGAAATCTATTATAAATCATGCATCTTACACTTTATTGCTACTGGTTATCACATGCTGCTTATGTTTGGAGATAAAACTGCCTTTATGTAAATAGTCAGTAACCGGTTGTGCGGAATATGTGGCTGCGGCTGATAAAAGTGTCAAAGCTTTATGTCTATTGAAACCACACTCTCACAGTAGTTGTAAACTATTTTTGGTGTCTTAAGTTGAATCAAGTTTCGATGATAAATATTTTGTTTTGTGAAATGAGTGGTGAGGATCACGTGACGCTGAGCATCCTAAAGTGACAGTGTCAGTGTAATTCTTTTTGGAGCTTCGGTAAAGCCTTTTAGAAACCGAATCGAAAGTCACACAGTTTACTCTTTATTAAACACCTTATTTGTTTTTCCCTCAGTTGCAGTTTTGTAAGTCGTAGACTAAATGAACTAACTGGTCATAACCCACTATGGAAGAGGCTTTGTCAAAAGCACTGGCTACTTACAGAGTAAGTAACCACATCATAGAAAATTCATTACATTTATTGATACATATACTTGCTCATTATATTTCTCCTGTAACTAAACCACAATTTGTGTTGATTGATTTTTAGGGTAATGAGTGATGCCACTTGTCTTTCATTTACAGGAGAGATAAATCTCAGAGAGGCCTGACCTGGAAGGAACTGTTTCGAGAGTATTACACTGATCGGGGACGTTACATGGACTATTACAGCACTCTCAAGAAAGCCTGGGATGACCTAAAAAACTACCTAAATCAGAAATGCCCTCGAATGATAGCTTCACTCAAAGGTCTGTCCACTCCAACAACCACCATCAATCCTATGAGAAATGATTGTAAAGTGCATTAGTGTTGCATTTCAGACATTTTTATTTCCATAATACGAGTCACTCCCACTGAAAGTTGAGCTGTCTCAACTGAATATTACTTGCATTGACAGATCTTAAAATAAGCCAGTGCCTTTGATTTGTCTTAGAATACATACGAGTAACTTATTTTTCTAAGGTGTGTTTATAAAAGATGCATAAATGTCTTAATTTAACTAAGGCCTAGTCCTGGCTTTAGCGATAGGTCTTAGTGTTTCATTTCTTTTCTTTTGAATAGAGGGCGTGAGAGAGGACGAGCTAGATGCCATTGAGGCTCAGATTGGCTGCAAACTTCCTAATGACTACCGTTGCTCCTATAGGATACACAATGGGCAGAAACTAGTGGTTCCTGGGTAAAACTTATCTCTCTTCTACTAAACACTGGTTTATCAAAGTATTAGCAAAAGCCTTAACATTAATTGCAATGTGTGCCGTGCACAGTGTTACATGAGCACAGATTTTCATGTTAGCCAATAGCATGTAAGGTCATGTAAACATCTTTTTTTAACTTCAGTTTCACTTTGCATACAGTAGCCTTTATTAGAATGCTATGAGCTTATTCAGTATACACGTTGCTGACTATTAGGATACTGAAAGATTTGCATGTTTATTTGCATGCACCCTTAAAATGTGAAAATATTGGAATAGTTTAAACAATTGTTAATTGCACATACTATTTAAATAGCACTTGGTTGTTTAAGACTTGCTTATTTTAAAGTGACACTCCACTTTTTTTGAAAATATGCTGATTTTCCAGCTCCCCTAGAGTTAAACATTTGATTTTTACAGTTTTGGAATCAGCTGATCTCCATGTCCGGCGGTACCACTTGTAGCATAGCTTAGCATAATTCATTGAATCTGATTAGACCATTAGCATCACGCTAAAAATAAACAAAGGGTTTCGATATTTTTCCTATTTAAGACTTGACTCTTCTGCAGTTACATCATGTACTAAGACCAACAGAAAATTAAAAGTTGTGATTTTTTTTGCCGATATGGCTATGAACTATACTCTCATTCTGACGTAATAATCAAGGACTTTGCTGCTGTAACATGGCTGCAGCAAGCGTAGTGATATTACGCACTGCCTGAAAATAGTCCTCTTGGTTACTTTGGGACTATTTTCAGGTGCTGTGTAATATCATTGCGTCTGATATCTGCATAGAAAATCGCAACTTTTAATTTTCCTTAGTACACGATGTAACTACAAAAGAGTCGAGTTTTAAATAGGAAAATATCGCAACTCTTTGATTATTTTTTAGCGCGATGCTAATGGTCTAATCAGATTCAATGAATTATGCTAAGCTATGCTAAAAATAGTACGGCCAGAACCAGAGATCAGCTGAATGGATTCCAAAATGAAAAAAAATCAAATGTTTAGCTCTAGGGAAGCTGGAAAATTAGCATATTTTCAAAAAAGTGGAGTGTCCCTTTAACAGGTTTTAATTTAAATGCCACTTTGTTCCCTTGCATAGGTTAATGGGCAGCATGGCTTTGTCCAACCACTATCGGTCAGAGGACCTGCTGGACATTGAGACAGCAGCAGGAGGATTTCAGCAGAGGAAAGGCATGCGTCAGTGTCTTCCCCTAACTTTTTGCTTCCATACCGGCCTCAGTCAGTACATGGCCCTGGAGAGCACAGAGGGACGGACACACAGTGAGATCTTCTATCAATGCCCGGTTAGATCACCACTTTCAGACTACTACACCCTGATATGCACTAACACACTTACAAAGGTCTGATTTTGGGCTGAACTCTAATGAAGGTGAAACATTAATGCAAATGTGTCATGTAGTCAGGAGCCACGGCACTAGTTCTATGCTAGCTTTGTCTAAGCTTCACATAGTGGGTCAAACTGTGTTTTAACTTATGAAGCAGTTCAGCACATCATAAATGGGGTGCTCTAGGGTTAAAATGTTTTTCGTTTGTTGCATTTTGACCAGTGAGAGGCGCTCTTGTCCTTCTGCATCACAGGCCCTGTTGCTTATGCAGCTGTATGCTTTTATTTTACAGGATCAGCTGGCACAAGATCCCTCTGCCATTGACATGTTTATTACAGGTAACATGCAATGCAAGTTATCAGCATTTAAAGCATTTCAGCTCCAAAAACACATTTTAACTTTCTTTCTGTTTTTCAGGTTCTAGCTTTACAGAGTGGTTTACCTCTTATGTCGATAATGTTGTAACAGGAGAATACCCCATAATACGGGATCAGATATTCAGGTTGTCTATGCACCATACGTTTTTTTATTTTACACATACAATCTTTAAAGATAAAGAACAGTGATTTTTGTTTTGTTTTGGGTGATCTGACGTTACAAAAGCAAATAATACTCCTAACTCATTTTTATTCCTCTTCCTGTTTGCTCAGGTATGTACATGACAAGCGCTGCGTGGCTACCACTGGTGACATCACCGTCTCCGTCTCTACCTCATTCCTGCCAGAGCTCAGTTCGGTCCATCCACCACACTTTTTCTTCACCTATAGGATCAGGTACTTCACATGACTACAGTAAACAGACTCAGGCTATTTAAGCAAGAATTAAGCTCTGTTAACAGTACGTTGTAATATTTTGTACTTGAGAAAATTTTTTCCCAGTATATTCAAACAGCATTTTTTCATTAGTTATTGGAATGTTATAGCAGCTCTCTTGCCAAAAATAGGAATCCCAGTAGAGTAGTATAAGAAAATGTTTAAAAAAAATGCTGACAGGGTTTGTTGAAGTCAAATACTTTAGTTCTTACTAAAATCATTCAGCTGTTGTCTGCTATTGCCAAAGTAAACAACTCAATGCAGCTGAGGTTTGAAATGGGTTGATGCAGTGGGTTAAACCTGCAACCTCTGACCTGTGCGATGTGCACCAGGATTGAGATGGCAAAGTCGGCCCTGCCAGAGAACGCATGCCAGCTAGACAGTCGATACTGGAAGATCACAAACGCGAATGGAAATGTGGAAGAGGTCCGTGGCCCCGGTGTTGTGGGTAAGACCCATTCCTGTTTCGTAAGAATCAACTTTCCTCTGGTAACAAATTTTAAGATTCAATTTGAAATCTGAATCAGAATGTGTTTGTGGAAAGTCACTGCATTAAAGAACACAAAATTGGCCCTAATGCCCTAAAAGTCTTGTTAACACTGGTGCTTTTTACATGCAATGTATGTGAAGGGGAGTTTCCAGTAATGACGCCCGGTAAAGTTCACGAGTACGCCAGTTGTACCACATTTTCCACGACCTCCGAGTACATGGAAGGCTACTACACATTCCACCGGCTCAAGAACAAAGAGGAAGTGTTTGACGTAGCGATCCCACGATTCCATATGGTGTGCCCACCATTCCGTGAATCAGTGGTACGGTCGGTGAGTCAGTACTGTCTTTCCATTAGATCCAAAAAATAAGCTGTTGTTAACTTACCACCTCATCCAAGATGCTACAGTGTTTGGATTTGGACTTGTTTAGTAGTCAGCGCTAATTTTGTATGTCTCATTAATTATTTCTCTCCATTAAGGGCTCAGTGAGTGAAGTCTCGGCTCTTTATAATGATGAGAATTCATCGGACACAGATGACTATGAGGAGGGAGACATGCGTGGAATGAACATGGCTGACCCGGGAGGACGCTGTCCCCGGCACGTCTGATGCACTTTTACATGTAAATGCTTGGCCAGCACCCACCCACAAACAGGCATGTTCACTCAAACACAAGCGGAGGAGGACAAACAGAGCGTTTAGGAATCCATTGTGTATTGTACAACGCCTTTGTGCCTGACACCTCTTGGGCTCTTTCTCCAGTTTGTGAGAGCATGTGTCTAGCTGTGTGTGTGTGTGTGTGTGTGTGTGTGTGTGTGTGTGTGTGTGTGTGTGTGTGTGTGTGTGCGAATGTATGAGATCATTGTATATATATGTATGAGCCTGCAAATGTGATTGAGTGAATGCAGCAGAGTTTATTGTATATGTGAGAGATTAGTTGTACTTTCCTCTCAATGACTTGTCACTTTCTGAAGATTACACATTTGTAGAAATCCTTGGGAGCACAGAGAAAAACAACTTTTATTTTGTAAAAGAAATATACACACACTGAATTGGGAATACTTATTCTGTCTATTCTGTCTACTCTTTCTTCTTTGTTTGCGTGTGTGTATAGTTATAGTGTGGGAGACAGAATTGAATATTCTTATTTTAGTTCTCAAAATAAATCAATTGCATTTGTTTTGTTAATTGTAAAGCGTGCATGTATTTGTGTATATGTGTTTGAGAGTTTCAGCTGAGATTTAGTTGAAATTATATGATCCGATTAGAGAGTGAAAAGCACATGTGGCCAAAACAAACAGTTTATGCACAGCATCAGCTTCAACACAGTAATCATTAAGTTTTTATCAGTTACATTGCCAGTTAGCTGTTTAGATGCCCTGTACTTCGACACATCCAGATAGATGTAAACTGAAAGTCAACCAGACATCCATGTCTGAAATCTTCTGTGTATCCTTGTACAGGGTTTTCTTCTTAGTTAAGCTCATCTCAAGGGCTGTGATGTTATCCAGGCTGGTGCAAATAGCAAGATTATTTCATTTTTTTGCATTATTATGACTTTCTCAGCTTTTATATTTAAAATCATGTTTTTTGGGGTGGTGCAGGTAAAGAATTAAGAATAATGTGCAGTCCTGAATAAAATTTTGACAGAATTTTTCTGCTTGATAGTTTTGTCTGTTCCCTTCCTAATAATGACAACAAAAACTTATCTTGCCTAAAAACATGTGTGAATTTAATTTTCATGTTAATGACTGCAATTGTATTGTAATCTTTATAAAATAATGCAGTGCGGTGGGATTTTTCAGCATTTTGTTCAGCCCTGTTTAGCTCTTTCTTATTGGTTAGTAACACCCTGTTTTTTATTTTGTATATGTAAGTTTTTTTTAATTTGAATTAAGTAAATAAAGAGGTAATGGTCTATTGCTATCATATTTCAATTTTTTTATTCTTTTTATTATTATTTGTTTACTTTCTCTTATAGATCAGAATGTTTTCTGTTACATAAATACAAAAGGGCCATTGATCTTGTTTAAATAATTACCATAACCATTGTCTCATGCAGTTTGAAACAAAAACGTACTGTTTTGACAACACAAAACGGGGAGTCATTTCTATCATTCTGACCCAAGCACTGGCCCACCCTTTTTGTGACAGTTGTCATGGCAACAAGTTAAAAGGCCTTTTTGTAATTTGTCTGATGTTTCTTTGTTGGGCTCTTTTGTTTTTTGGATCAAATCTCCTACAGTACCACCCTGTTTCTTTTTAATTTTTATATGAAAGCATGCATACACTCTTAAAACGGATGTGTTAAAATAACACATCTTGTGTCTAGCTAAGGACAACACTTAACACATCTCTGTGTTATTTTTAGAACTTTGTGTTGTTTTAACACATCTTGTGTTGTCCCTTTTATTTATTTGACCACAGAATCAACCCGGAATGACACATTATGTGTTAAATAGGATAACACAAAACAATGTGTTAAAATTAACACATCCTTTCTTAGAGTGTGTAAACAAGATTTGACGCATTTATAACCGAATCCATCATTTTAAAGTTACCCAAGGTACACTCATAAATGATGTTTGTTGTCCTCAGTGGTCACATCGAGTTATTAGGGCTGCCCATGTGAGAGATCATTTCAAATCTTATTTTCCAGTTATTCTTGTTTATTACAGATTCCTGTTTGTTGATCATGTAAATTGACTGTTGACAACGTTTCTCATTCAACCTCACATTCACCTGTTCATCTGTGCCACAACAAAATGGGTTTTTGTCTGACCACGTGTCCAATAATGATACATGCAGAAAGGCCATGTCTGCCAGTGCATAAACTAAATGTGTTGTGAAAGTATCAAGTAAGGATCTTGGCTGCTAAGAGAAGATTGCAGATTTTAATAGCACAATTTCAGTGTGTATGTCCCTGCAGTAAATTGCTGTAAATATGTTGTTTTGATAGCCACTAATCAAGTCTATACATTAGTTGTCATGAAGTGTCAAGTATGCAGAGATATTTTGGAATTCTTGATAAATCAATTGTTTACAGCAGTAATTTAAGGATTTTTGTTCTGTTTCATATATAAACAACAACATAAGTGCTAGATTTCAATATCATAACATTACATTTTAGGACTGTAGGTGGGCATGTTGGTTTTAAATGATTGGTCAAAAAGTAACTGTAATACAATGAACAAAAGATTTGTTAAGCATTGTGGGCGTGTTTGGAGAGACTGAGTTACCCTCAAGCTCTTCAGCTGTCAAAGTGGTCTGGATTTCTCTGCAGTTGGATAACTTCTTTACATCTGGGTAAGACTACAGAGACGCAAATGCAAAATAATGCCATTAATACTGGGAAAGATTTTTCTTTTACCTCGTGTATATGCTTTGCTTGTGTGCCAAGTCAATTTAAATTGTATTCGATTTATTAAATTAGATTTTATAACAATTAAAAAAAATGTAAGCAGTGTTTTTCGAAAGACAGTAAAAGATGAACTGAACTTCTGTTCTTATTTTTTTGTACATTCCTATTTTGTTGAGTTAACCTTTTGGTTTACAGGAGCATAAATATTATATTCATATTATATTTTATTATTTATCTAAATGTATATATTTTTCTATCTTTCAGAACAAGTTTTGAACATTAAGTAGTTATTTACTTGAAACTCAGAAAGGACAATCAATAAGTTTATGTAATAAATTTAATAAAGGGAAGACTAAAGCAAGATGATGATAAGTGAGTCCATCTGTTTGTTTATACTAGAAGTCATTAACTTTTCAAAAATCTAGTTAGTTACAAAAATAGGTCTTATACTAGTATATTTCTATTCTGAGAATTGCATCCAAATGTAAAATCTGCTATAATTTTCTAATAACTGTTGGGTAAACATTACGGACAAGATTATTGTATTATAATTTTTCACTGAAATGTTGAACTGTTTTGCTGTTTTGTTTCTGGTTGTATTTTCAATCTGTTGAAAGTTATTATACTATTTTCTCTGTTTATTTATTGATTATTTTGTTTGTGTTTTACTGTTATAGATTTTTGTTTTGTTTATATAGTTTTACATATTTTAATCACTGTGCAGGATCCCACTTTGACAATTTGCCTCATATAGTGTCAACATTTATTTTCAAATATTAACTTAATCTAAGAAAATGTGTTGAAGAATTTAACAGCTTGCCTCAGTGTTCTTTATGCAGTGTTGCAGATGTGTGCTGTGTCTGCAAAGGTGGTTATATTATTGATCTTCGTCATTATTTTAAGCATAACAGTTTAAACAAGTGTGTATATAACTTAAGCTAAAGTGCAATACAGATATAGGCAATATATAATCACATAATGTCTAAAACTTAATGACTGTAATACAGAATATTATTAAAAACAAACAACAGAGGATGTAGTGTGTAAAATGAGTTTTAAATCAACCTTGCAGAACATTCACTGTTGTTAAAAAGTAGTGATGACAGAAATCAAATAAGTTATAAAACATTATTTTTTACAATATTCTCCTTCCCACAATCACATGGTTTTATTCCCCTAGAATCAAATGTCATTCTGAATATGAATGATTGAAAGCAATGAACACACCATGACAGTCACATTCAAACCAAATGATACATTTTTGCATTTGTCTCTTTCTCTCTCTCCTGATCAGGATTCAGCTGGTAAATTAAAGGCATTATGAAAACTTCAGTTGGAGTGTGTGTGGTGTTCAGTCTCGCTCTGTTGGGTCTTGGTATGTATTCATATTCATTGATTGTCACTGATCCCCTTTTCAGACATGAATGCAGAACATGTGTTACATTATTGCAACTTCTCTCTCTCTCAAGGTTCTGCTATTAGATGCTACAATTGTAAGGACTACACAGGCACATGCACTACAGAAAAATCCTGCTACTATGATGATGCTTGCTTGACACTCTATGAGAGAGGTGGTACAAAACATTTATAACTCTCACAAAAAATGTCTTTATGTGATCTACAAAATGTACAGTTTTAAAAAAATGTTTTGACAAGTCTCAATCTTTCCTCTGTTTTAGGTGGTGACACATACAAGCGGTGTATAAAATACTCAGAATGTGATCACAACACAGTCGCCCAGAAATTTCCCAACATACAGAGCTTCACGTACTCTTGCTGTACCTCTGACCTGTGTAACGCAGCCAATGTGTCAATGGCAAGCCGCTCTGTGTTGGGAATCCTGCTCTCGCTGGCCCTCTTCTGGTGGTGTGTCCTCTAAATGTTCACAAAGTTGTCCTTTATAAACCTGGTAGTGGTATCAAGCAGTGAGAAAGCAGATTTTCTGTCTCTCTTAAGTTAAGTGGAAAAGATTTCACAGCTTAGATCTCAACTGCATGTTTAAACTGTGTGTGCACACTGCTAAGGCTTGTAAGCATTGTTTTTGTTTAGCACTTAACAGTGAAAGGGAAACTGTCTGATCATAATTGATTGTGGCTTTTATTGTGTATGTTTGGTTTATCAAGGCTAATTCCTGATACACAGAATATTGAAGAGACTGAGTGTGCTCATTCTGGTTTAGAGGATTGCAAGGTAGTTTTTTAAAGGGTAGGCCTACTGTACCACTGCACTTTCATAAAACTGTACCACTGCGTTTTTCCTCTGCCTTGCTTATGAATGTCTTTTTAAAAACGTAAAACCTTTTAAAAAACCTTGTGTGCAATATATATTTTTAGCATATACTGATCAGCTTTTTGTTGCCACTGTAGCCAGCAGAACCTACTGAACCTTTATGACCAATAAAAGGATCATGCTGCAAATTGAGAGTTTGAGATTCTGTTATATTACTAACTACACAATTATTAGCCAGTCATCTCATGTTTCCTGATTATATATATATATATATATATATATATATATATATATATATATATATATATATATTCAATTATTTTTTTCAATGCTTAGAAAGGAGATACAAAAAGGCATTTATAACAATGACAATTACAAAACAAGACTGAGATTTACATACAAAGACACTAAATTTACATTCATCTTCTGTACATATTAATTTAAAAATAAATAAATAAATGAAAAAAACACATCAAAAATAAACAGTGTAGTAGGGGGATTTCATATTTCCAATTCAAAATCCTATATTAAGGTACATAAATATCTTGCTTTGTGACATTTCATACTTTTTAAAGTCTTCAAATATATTGCAAATTCCTCTTTAAACACTACAAAACGTGGAGGAGTTTTACAAAATGTACATTTGTGAATGTAAAATTGAACCAACAACAACAAATTATTTACAACATATGATATCTTTCTATTCTCAATTACCATGCCAAACTTTATAATTTCCCAAGATAAGATTAGTCTCACAGGTAATCTTTGGTTAATCCAGCAGAAGGCATCATTCCATAAAGGTTGTACTAAAATAAATTACACTGAAAAAACAAATGTTCAACCGTTTCCACTTGGCAATGGCATATATTAGAGTCTCCAACATTAAATCTTACTCTCAGAAATTTTTTTGCAGGAAAAATGTGATTTATAATTTTAAAGTGCACCTCTTTACATTTAGGGTTGACAGGAAATGTAAGAAAATTTGTTCTCACTGTTTCCTGATTATATAGTGCCAAAGCATATGCTTGAAGGCTGTATTCATAATAATAATAATAAATTAATAAAATCGTTTATTCATATTATGTAATATTTATTTATTGCAATGTATTTTGTATGTTCCAAATCATGAAAATATGCTGAATTGTTATTTCATACGTAAAAATACTAATGAGGTTCCGGAAGGAGGATCGGCTTGTTGTTTTGGCTAGAAGGTATACAGCAAAACAGTGCTAATAAAAGAACACATGCTTAGAGACTCGGGTTTACAACGGAAGAGGCATAAAACGCTAGGTAAGCTCCACTTAATACACTTTTTTTATTTACTTGACATATACTTCAATTATCGACGCTATGTATACGTTTTATAAAAAACCCCGCCGTCAAACGTTTTAGTAATTCGCGGATGTCAGTTATGTACATAACAAAGACTACCATATTTACCCGTTAACATTTCGGGGCAGTGGTTTAGATTAATCCAGTTCTAGGCCTTTGTTATATTAGCTAGTTTTTACAAACATAGGCTAACGTTACCTTACAAAAAACAGTACTGGTGTGCAGCTTGGGACAAAACAATGGACATATCAGTAGCAGGTGTTTTTAAACCAAGGCAGCTCAAATATGAATTTTAGTGTGGGACTAGTATAAGTCCTGTCCTGGAAACTGCCCCTGAGTGTTAAGTATTGATTTTGATCATTCAGTTAAAATGTTTTTATTTATAGACGGTGCAGTAATGAGTTAACTGTGTTTTCAACAGGGGCTTTACTAGGTCCCCACCCAAAGCATAAACACATGTTGTCATTTATTCAAGGGTGCCATCCAATGTAATTTTAAAGGCAGCGTTATACGAGAAAAAGAATCTGTAATGAACAATGATCTGTTTTCATGAAACCCCCCCACATGGATTTAATATAATAAACCTGTTTAACTTGTTCTCTCGGTAGAGAAGGAAACGCATCATGAAAACTCTGGTTGTATTGGTGTTTGGTCTGGTTGTTCTGGAGCTTGGTATGTACAGTATGAATGTTTACTTAATGTAACATTTAAAAAGTAGTTGTTGGCCAAAATTCATACACTTCCTTAAGATGACACATACCACATTTTATACAGACAAATAAAACAAATATTTGTATTATTACATTACTTAATAATAAGTGTGGTTATAAATATTTTGGTCTTTATATGAAAATGAACAGTAATGTTTTCAGTGTATTATTAATCATAATCTTTTCTCTCTCAAGGTTCTGCACTTAAGTGCTATACATGCATAAAAGGATTATGTAATATAACTCAGGTTTGCACCACTGAAGACTCCTGTTTGTCTGCCAATAGTGGAGGTATTTTCTTATAAGCATATTATTTTTAATAGTCTAATAGTTTAAATATTGCATAATATACTTTTACTGTATATAATAAATACAACTATATTGGTAAATTGTAACTATATTTTGTAAAATAATATAGCACATTTCATCTTCTTAAATCCTTCTCTCCATTTTTATTTTAGATAACAAGTTCAAGCAATGCCTCAAATATGCAGATTGCACCATGGAGAAAGTCCCCCAAATGTTTCCTGGTTTTTCAAACATAAAATTCAGCTGCTGTACGGCAGACTTGTGTAACGCAGCATCATTGTCGGTGGCCAGCCACTCAATGTTGGGATTACTGCTTTCAATAGCACTTTTCTGGTGGTGTGTTCTGTAATTGTCGTTGTTCACAAACAGAACATCACATTATGCATCCTTTTCAAGGGAGTCATTTTAGTGAGATCTGCTAAATGTTGTTTGTATGCACTTTGATCACGCTTGTATTTTGTATTTTTAGGAATGTACTAATGGTTAGAATTAATAAGTCAAGTACATGTAACACCTCTCATCACAAAAACAGTCACATAAAAGTGTTTCTTTTAGAAAATGCCTTTTCAGAATACACAATTTAACCAATTATTAATAGAAGTCTTTTGTTCTTAGTTTTTCATTTTGCTGTTTGTTTTACTTTATGAAGGATAAAAATAAATTTAAACTATTTAAAATAGTATTACTAGAGCATCTTGTAAGTCATGTGTCAAGTCCAATGATACAAAACATCAGTATTGATAATAATAGATAACCTGTAGACTTAAAAAGTGATTATGACCACTGCATTAAGGTGTATTGAAATATAATTTTAATACTGTTAGTGATTAGAGAAATTGGATTTGAAATTGACTGAATTAATGCACTATTGCTGAATCATTCTCTTTGTATTAGTACACTTGCTTATTCACCCTGATTGTTCAGAAAATGCACTGCCTGAATAAAGATAAAGTCGATCAAACCTTTTTTTAAACATTTATTTCAAAATGGATTGCTATTGATTTTTGCTTAGAGACTCTCTGTAACAAACCTGCTTATACATGTATATACATTTCTCTGCGAACAACTCACTATTAACCTCAACATCTGCATCTTTAAATATTGTCTTTGCATTGCCTCGTAAATAGTTGCCCTGTTGACTCCATCAGAATATTCTTAAAACTCCCTTTTTCATTCTTATTGAAAGTCTCGAGGCACTCACATACACAAAGTCCACAGAAGTGAATGCTTGAGTTTCGGAGGTGTTTAAACAGTGTAACATCCTGACTGATCAAACAGTTCATGCAGATCTCAGACCTTCAGCTAAGAGAATAAATTGATTAAACAGAAGCAGGCCAAGAGTTCACACACATTTACATGAAGGGTTCTAGGTTTTAGAGTGATATTTAAGATATGAAATGTGTTTTTTAACATTTCAAAGTTTACTGATGCCCTACTCATTTTATTTGCAATTATTCGTACAAAGAAGTGAATCCTTGTATCCAGCATGTGTGATTTGAACCTATCTATCTGTTTCTGTACTTTGCATTTTCAGGAAGTTTTATTAGAAATATAATTAATAAATATAAATACACTTTGATAGTCTTGTCTGAGCTAAGAGTAATAAAATTATTCAAAATAAACTGTTGCTTTAAAACCTTTAATATGATTATGAAAACATGTAAATTCACAGACTTAAAGTGAATTAAAGACTGTTTCAGACATGTGCTGACCTATGAACTATGCTGTCTTCATAACAACAGACCATACATTGTGTCTCCTTAGGTAGACCATTGTGTATAAGACTGTGTACCCTCATGTAGGCAGTGTTTGTGTGTGCCGTCAGCCTTGGATGTTTATTACTGTCAAAGACATTGTCATGTATATAATGCTCCTTTTACCTTAAGGTGTTCAGGCCAGTGTAAGTATCAATGTTGTGAGTTTACTCAGTCTGTTTAAAGACAGGACTGTTTGGAGATCTCACAAAACTGCTACTGGGGTGGTCCTAGGAGGGAAAAGAAGTAAAAATGGGGACAGCAAATGGTGGGAGAGGGGTATTTAAAGAGAAGAAACCTCTGCTGTTGGTGGGACACAGAAGGAAAC
Organism: Misgurnus anguillicaudatus; assembly: GCF_027580225.2. Lineage (NCBI taxonomy): Eukaryota > Metazoa > Chordata > Actinopteri > Cypriniformes > Cobitidae > Misgurnus > Misgurnus anguillicaudatus. The sequence continues at coordinate 38,290,321 of NC_073357.2, read as the reverse complement.
TTTTGCTTATGGGACAGGGATGCAGAATGAAGACTTAGCTTGAGATAGTGATCAACAACACAGAGAAAAGGAGATTGGACATTTGAATGAAACAGAAACCCTTCAGGTATGAAATGCTTTGCTTCATGTTGGATTTTCCTTTGATGCATCACATTTAATTAAGACTTTTGTGGGAGAAATTTGATTTACTATGTCTGCATGTTTTGTATGTGACCCTGTTTATGAGATCCAGACTAAAGTCTCAGGATCTAAGATATCAAGGTTATATTTTTACAGAATGATCTTTACATTATGTTGAATGATTTTATGTAGAAAACAATAAATCACAAAAAAGACAGTAGGCAGGGTCACATTGTTTATTATATTTCAATGTTTTATGTTTAAAGAATGATTTTTGTTGTGATCAGTTTAATGAATGTGTTTCATGTAAAGTTAAATATTGTCAGCTGCTGTTTAAAAATGTGCACTTAAACAAATGCTGGAATATGTAAAATTTGGACAAACCCAACCGTTGGTTTAAATTAACCTTCAACCATTTTTTAAGATTCAACCATTAAAAAATAAACAACCCAATATTGGTTATAATTTAAACCCAATTGTTCGATTTGTCCATAATTTATTCAACCATGGGTTGAAACAACTCTTACCTTTATTTTTCGTTTTGTCTGTAGTAATATCAGTGGAGATTAATGGGATCTGAAGAAAATGAAAGTCTCTCTTCATTCACTTTCCCTAATAAAACTGAAAGTGTTTGCTTAAAGCACAAGGAAAAAAGAGCTCCCATTACCAGTTTACATAGTTAAAAGAAGCAACCCTCTTAATTCCTTTCCTCATACACCACCTAAGACTTTACGAACCACTACAGTAAACCAAGTTTTAACTGTTAATTCAGTCTTAATTCACAATTTTGCTCATGTCAGATGTGAGTTTGGGTCTTGCCTTGATGTCTGAGTGGTCTCCTCCCTTTCCTTCTCCGTCCCCCTTTCCCTCATGTGACTATAGCGAATGGTCTCCAACCTGGGTGCTCATTCCAAGTGTGTACCTCCTGGTTTTTGTTGTGGGCTCCCTAGGTAATGGCCTGGTGCTGTGGGCATACCTGGACCGCAGAACAAGAGGACGAGGTAGGATGGGAAGCTGTTCCAAACTTTCCCAGACCCCTGATCCAACTCCAAGGCCTTCCCCCACATCTGGTTCAGTGACAGAGTCTTTAATAGCCAATTTAGCATTGGCTGACCTGGCTTTCGTTATGACCCTGCCATTATGGGCGGCATACACAGCGTTGGGCTACCACTGGCCTTTTGGCCACTTTCTGTGCCGGGTGAGCAGTTACATAGTGGCTCTGAACATGTATGCAAGTGTGTTTTCTTTGACTGGGCTCAGTGTGGAGCGTTATTGTGTCATCACACGACGGTGTGGTAACAGCACACAACGGTGTGGATCAACCACACGGGCCAAGTGGATTGTGGGTTGTGTTTGGGTGGCAGCAGGACTCCTGGCACTTCCTGCTCTCCTTCTACGGACCGTTAGGGAGGTGGACATGGAAGCGGGACCTGATGGCGACTTGCAGGATGGACGGGCATACTTTTGCTTGTGTGATATGGACTACTCCAGTTTAATCTCAAGCGAGCTGGACCCAACAGCTTCAGAGCAGGCAGAGCTGATGTGGTCAGCAGCTTTGGGGTTAAAGTCGACTGTGCTTGGCTTCCTGCTTCCTCTGATTGTGCTTCTGCTGTGCTATGGCTTGCTGGGGCGACTCCTTTCCCGACACTTCAGGCTTGGTCCACGTCCTGATCACGCGCGTCAACGAAGGCTTCTCCGTATCATCATCACCCTCGTACTGGCCTTCTTCCTCTGCTGGCTGCCTTTTCACACCAACAAGACTCTCTCAGCTTTGGTGGAACTGGGAATCCTTCCCTTTTCCTGTAGATTTGATCAGTGGTTGGTAGCAGCCCATCCATATGCCATCTGTCTGGGTTATGTCAACAGCTGTTTAAACCCTCTGCTGTACGCTTGCTGTGACCCAGCATTTCGTAGACACTGCAGAGGGCTGCTTGTGTGCACATGGAGCAAATGCCAAGGAGCAAAGGAGCAGAAAGATTGCAACAACAGTTCCCCAGTACCATCAGGAACACATGAAATGACAGTTAGCAAAGATGAACTATGAAAAGTGAAAGAGATTTGGCAAAAGAACTCTGCAAAAGCTGAAGAATCACAATATATGGATGCTTTAGCACAAGCATTTTGTTGTCAGATACTAAAATTCAGAGCTGGATCTTTTCTCTGGAAAATTCTGGAACAGGAATGTTAAAATTTGAAAAATGTCTTAAATGACCTAGTATTAATAAGGCCTAGTACTGGATTAACCTAAACCCTCCGGAAAACTGCCCCTTAATGTTTAACTTTTTATACTTGCAATGCAATTCAAACTGTTATAGCATGTTTCTTCATCTTGTATTGAATTATAAAAAGCTGCTGCCATATGTCACAATATGTAACATGTAAAATAAAGCTGTTTTGAGTGTATTTTTAACCAATTTCAATGACATTTAGGACCTGCAGGAAGTTCTTAAAGTATAGTCAGGGCTGTGTATCAGCAAGAATCTGATGATACAATACACATTACGACACAGATGTTGCAATACAATACAATGCAATACACATTGCGATACACAAAGGAATATATTGGGGTATTTCAAGGCAAGGCAGGCAAGGCAAGGCAAGTTTATTTGTATAGCACATTTCATACACAGAGGTCATTCAAAGTGCTTTACATAGAAATAAGAAAACAAAAAATTAAAGATACATGAATTTAAAATATCAATTAAAAGAAAATAAACCTACCGGTAGGTTCTTGACCGTGAAAGATGGCACTACAGTGACTTGTAATCTGACATATTTAGTTTGGAGCGATTCGGTTCGTTAATAAGTATCTCTTTAGCATAAGGAAGCTATTTGCAATTCAGCCACTAATATCGCTAATACAGTCTGTTAGCTTAGAAAACTGGTGGGTTTTGCTTGGATGTGAAGAGATGTAAAGCTGGGTATCATCTGCATAGCAGTGAAAACTTATGTTTCCTGATAATGTCTCCTAGAGGTAACATATATAACAAGAAGAAACTGGGGCTGCAAATTAGCCTTTGGCTAGAAGCCTATATGTGGAGCATCGGCTGCTTGAAATTTTAGCAATGTTAAACCACAGACAAAGAAAATATTTTTCTTTAATAACTTTATTAACTTTAAAAAGGATTAATCCAATTTATCTGATTACTTTATTCAGTTTCTGTACTTTAACTGAAAACTGCAAACCAACTTGAAAACTTGAGCAGCAGTGTTTATTTCATTTGTATGTTTGTTATATTGCTCATAATTTGATTATTTTTATTACTGACCATTTACTTGTCTTATGAGTATTTGAAATGTATAAGTTAGGCTAGTAGTTATTTATAAAGGTTAAACAATAACCAGGCATATTTTCTTTTATATACATCATCATTACCCTGTTTAAACCAAAGAGATATGGCAAAGGGAGAGATAAGTGATGATGTCAGCAAGTGGGATGTCTGTGCCATGAATAGTGTGAGAAGCAACATATCCAGGTGCTCCTTTGAGAACCAGGACAAAAAAGTTATGTGCACCCCTGCATATGGCTACTACCAAAATTATCCAATGGTCAAATTAAGTTAACGTTACTTCAACATATGGTAACGTTACTTTTAAGGCATTCTTAAAGCGCTATATCCTTGCCTGAGGCTTATGAATCATTGAATAACCAGTAGGTTAATTCCCGCATAAACACAAGAGCACATCTGATTACAGAGATTACACAAAGTTTAAGACCACAAATCAGGTGTTTTTTCGGAAGCAGGTTCGGCTTGTTTTGACTAGGGTTTTTCCAGTTCGTTTTTTATGACCTTCCCTTGCTAACTTCCCTCAGTCTCGTTCACTCGATCGGATATACGCCGTTGCTTACATTGTACGAGTGCCCACTGCATGGAGGAACACTTGAAGTGGGTTCAAATGGAACACCCTAACTTACAGGTGTGAACTACTTTCCCCTCCAAAATCATTTGAACTGTGCAAACTACAAAGCCCGAGCTGCTGAAGTGAAGTCACAATCGTGTTGCATTGTGGTATATGGAGCTGTCTGAAGTGTAGGCTACATATGACGTAGACTCGCTCCCTCTGTCAAAATCGAGGGAACGATTTGTCCATAAAAACTTCCCTCCCCTGCTGAAAAAACAGCAAAACCAGCATATGTTGTGTTTACACAAAGTCTCCATTGTCCATGTGATCCAGGGCTTAGGGCGTTTCATTTGAACCCACTTCAATGTTCCGCCAGTAGTGGGCACTCGTACAATGTAAGCAATGACGTACATTCGAGTGAACGAGACAGGACATTAGCAGCCTAGCAGGGATACAACAAACAGTGCTAAAATATTTTGTAAAAATGAACCAGAAGATTTGGATCATCTGCTCTGTGTGTGTGAAATCGCACAGAGGTTTTGGCTGGACCTTACTTGTGTCCAAAGGGATTCAGATAATGAATCTAACAATTGATTGTCAGGATCCTGCCGGAACCTTGTCCTGTTCCGGTTCTGACAGTACAATGTTTTGTGTGGGGAATATGTGGTCTGCATTGACTATACTAGACCACGAATTTCCTGTGTCTCGTCACTTTTTACCCGCTCCCTTACCTGTTATCTTTATCACCTGTTCCCCTCGTTATTTTGTCCCTATTTAAAGTCTTTGTGCCCAGTGTTCTGTCTGTGATCGTACTGTGTTATCAAGCTCTGTTCCTGCCTGTATTTATATTGAGTAAAGCAAGTTTATTGTCTGTTTATTGTATGTTATTAGTGTTTAGTCAGTCAAAGTCTAGTTTAATGTCATAGTCTAGTCCAGTTTAGTGTTTATCCGGTCCTGTGTATATTGTCTTGTTTTACCCCCTCGTGGGTTTTTGTTTTCTTGTTTTTTGTTCAATAAATTGTTCAGTTTTCTATCAGTGTCTGCGCTTGGGTTCATCAGCCTTGCCACTCCTGACATTAATGATATAAAATTTGGAATTTTCCGCAATGATCACAATTACTTTGGCATTAACAAAACAATTTTGATAAACATTTCATACATAAATGTCGTTTTTTTCCAAAGTAAATCGCTAAAACTTTTTTATAAGTCTTTATTACTGTGTAATAATAAGAATTATAGTAAAACTGGCCATTCTTATTGAATAATTGCCCTTTTGATTTCGTTTCTTTTAAATATGTATTTTCTTTCTTTTTTTTCTCTTCTTTGCCTTGTATATGTGCCCCATGTTCTTCTATTTCTTATATATGTATCTTCTAAGATAAACATTTGAGATTTGTAACAAGATTTTGTATTGTACCTGTTTTGTTTGTATTTGTTTGACAAATATAAAACAGAGCTAAAATAACCTTAAAGGGAGAAGAGTGCATCGAGACTAGTGGCGACACTCTGGCGATCCCTGCCGGTCAAAATAGTGTTAAAGCAACAAGATCCGTCTAAACATTTGACACTTTTACAAAATAATAGCAAGACTTTTCTAAAGAATATATATATATATATATATATATATATATATATATATATATATTTTAAGAAGAAATAAATTATTTAACTTATAACAAATAATTAAAAACTTACTCAATCATGCACGCGTGTCATTCAAATCGTGTTATTAGTCAGAAGGATGAAAGCTTAATGAACTTGCATAATAAAACTGATCTTAGTTCACCTAACCATACTAGCGTTGGTCTTTGTTGAATCCTCGGATTTTCCAAACGTTTCGAAACCTGTTCGAAATAGTTATGACCTTGATGCCTCGTTTGCTAAAATCACGTGACTTTTACGCTCCGAACCAATGATTTGAAACAAACGATTCTTAAATGTTTCGAACCTTTAAGAAGAGTTTCGAAAACGATCACTAGTCGTGACTCTGGTTAAAGACAGAAGAGGCAAAGGTAAGCTCCATTTAATGTGTTTATTTATTATATATTTAACCTTTGCTCATTGTTAAAATTCACGACCATTTCGGGTTCGTGGATTAAAATATCCACTAAATTGAACGGCTGTAAACATTTTATTTCATGAATCTTTTAATCAACCTCAGTACTGATCAAAACTACTAAATGTTTTTAACTCTTTAATTGCCAAGTTCATGAGTAGTTTCATTGATTTGGGAAAAACACGCAAAATTACTGAATTTTCAATATAAAAAGCGATTGTGGATTGGATTTTTTCACAGTCTTGGGCATGTCAAAGATTGGTTAAAAACATAGGTTTTGATGTATTTTTAGTTTTTATACAGCATCAGATTTTATTTTTTCCTACTTCATTTACTGTTTTTGCACCATTGACTTCCATTATAATGACATTTTTTTTCAATGACATCATGGTGGTTTTCCTTTTGCAAAGTGGTAAAATTGGACATTTTTACTGTTGTTCAGCAGCCCACACATTCTCTAATATGATACTCCATGTACAAGCCAGAAATTAAGCTCTGTTTTTGCAAAGGTGTGGTGTGGTGATCAACAGTAAAAATTACAAATTTTACCTCTTTACAAAAGGAAAAACCACCAACAATCAAAAATGCAAGATTATATGATGTCATGGCTTTGCAATCATGGAAGTCAATGGGGCAAAAATAGCCACGAGGAACAATAAAAAAATCTGATGCTGCACAAAAACTAAAAATGCATCAAAGCCAATGTTTTTACTAATCTTGACATGCCCAAAACTGTGAAAAAGGTAAATAAAAATCCAGTCCACAATCACTTTTATATTGAAAATTGGTGGCATCACTTATGAACTAGGCAATTTAAGGGTTAAAATCATAGCATTTTTCAAGGTTGCACAATGGTATGCAAAAAAAGAAAAAGAAAAAATAATTATCTCATACATTTTTACAGCAGTTTAATTTAGTGGATGTTTTCATCCACGAACAACCCGAAGTGGTAGTAAATTTGCCCACGATGTATTGTTTTTAAAAGATTTCAAAGCATTTTTCCAAAATATGTGGCACTATAAGACTTTGTCACCAGAAATCATTCGATCTGCTGAAACATAGAAAGTTGTGGCTAAATTAAGACTCAAAAAAACCCAAAGTGGATGAAAATGTCCCCAACAATCCATAAAGCTGCGTTCACAACAAAGCGAATAGAGCGTCTTGCACAAATGATTTCAATGTATAGACGCGTTTGCCCACATCTGGAGGTCTCGTGGATCGAATAATGCTGCGTTCACACCAGCCGCGGTAGAGGTGTCAAGCGCGAGTGATTTTAATGTTAAGTTAATGTAAATATGCTTTGACACGTGTCTGGAGGTCTCGCAGTGGGAATGAGGCATTTAGCGTGGCACGGTACATGCGATTCTGCCTCATTCGTGCGTCTTGTTCGAATGTTGTGAATTGAGAATTGCCCCGTGAAAAATCGTGCCGCGTTAACCTATTTAGAAGCTTGCACTAGTAGTGACTTGATTACAGGAAGTGAGCGGAGTCGCAGAAGCCCTTCCCATGACTCGCATTTCCGCGTGAATGTCTCGAATTACTAGAATTTCGCGCGCGAATTAAGCGAGTAAACTCAAAATGTTCAAGAGTCCAACTAAGCGTGAATAGCACGTTTTTGCCGCCTCTTCCGCAGATGGTGTGAGTCATATGGCAGTTTATGTTGTCATTTATTCAAGGGTGCCATCCAATGTAATTTTAAAGGCAGCGTTATAAGAGAAAAAGAATCTGTGTTGTCGTAATGAACAATAATCAGTTTTCATGAAAAAAACCCCACATGGATTTAATATAATAAACCTGTTTAACTTGTTCTCTCTGTAGAGAAGAAAACACATCATGAAAACTCTGGTTGTATTGGTGTTTGGTCTGGTTCTTCTGGAGTTTGGTATGTACAGTATGAAAGTTTACTTAATGTAACATTTAAAAAAGTAGTTGTTGGCCAAAATTCCCACACTTCCTTAAGAAGACATATACAACATTTCATACAAACAAATAAAACAAATTATTTGTATTATTACTAAATAATGAATGTTGTTATAATATTTTGGTCTTTATATGAAAATGAACAGTAATGTTTTCAGTGTATTATTAATCATAATCTTTTCTCTCTCAAGGTTCTGCACTTAAGTGCTATAAATGCGAAAAAGGATTATGTAATATAACTCAGGTTTGCACCACTGAAGACTCCTGTTTGTCTGCCAGTAGTGGAGGTATTTTCTTAGAAGCATTTTTTTATAGTCTAATAGTTTAAATATTGCATAATATACTTTTACTGTATATAATAAACACAACTATATTGGTAAATTGTAACTATATTTTATAAAATAATGTAGCACATTTGAACTTCTCACATCCTCCCCTCCATTTTTCTTTCAGATAACAAGTTCAAGAAATGCCTCAAGTATGACGATTGCAACATGATGAACATCCTCCAAATGTATCCTGGTTTTTCAAGCATAAAATTCAGCTGCTGTACGTCAAACTTGTGTAACACAGAATCGGTGGCCGACAACTCAGTGTGGAAATCAATGCTTTCCAAAGTACGTTCCTGGTGGGATGCTCTGTAATTGTCATTGTTCACAAACAGAACATTATGCATCCTTTCCAGGGAGTAATTTTTAGAAAATTAACGAATGTACGGAATTAATAAGTCAAGTATACACCTCTCATCACAAAAGCATCAACATAAAAGTGTTTCTTTTAAAAAATTCCTTTTCCGAATACACAATTTAACCAATTATTAATAGAAGTTTATTATCAGTTTTTATTGTGCTTTATAAGGGATTAAAATACATTTAAACATAGTATTACTATTATAAGAGATCATCTTGTAAGTCATGTCCCAAGTCTAATGGACTAGTATACAAAACATTTCAGTATTAAAAGAAAATAGATAACCTGTAGTTATCTATAATTTTAATACTGTTAGTGATGAGAGGAATTGGATCTAGAAATTGACTGAAATAATGCACTAATGCTGTATTAGTACACTTGCTTATTCAACCAAAAAATGCACTGCCTGAATAAATATGAAGTTGATCAAGTCTTTTTTACATTTATTTTAAAATGGATTGCTATTGATTTTTGCTCAGAGACTCAGTTCTCTGTAACAAACCTGCTTAGACATGTATATACGTTTCAAAGTGAACAACTCATTATTAACCTCAACATCTGCATCTTTAAATATTGTCTTTGCATTGCCTTGTAAATAGTTGCCCTGTTGACTCCACAGACTATTCTTAGAGACAAATAACTTCCTTTTTCATTCTTATTGAAAGTCTCAAGGCAAACACTTGGGCAAAGTCCACAGAAGTGAATGCTTGAGTTTCAGAAGTGTTTAAACAGTGTAACATCCAGACTGATCAAACAGTTCATGCAGATCTCAGACCTTCAGCTAAGAGAAGAAACCTATAAATTGATTAAACAGAAGCAGGCCAAGAGTTCACACTGAAAGTGTTTGCTTTAAGCACAAAGACAAAAGAGCTCCCATTACCAGTTCCATTGTTGAAAGAACCGTTCCCAAAAAATTATCACAACCCTCTCAATTGCTTTCCTCATGCGTCTTCTAATACTTTTACGAATCGCTACAGCAGTTGTAACTCTTAATTCAGTCTGTCCACAATCTATGCTCATGTCAGGTGTGAGTTTGGGTCTTGCTTTGATGTCTGAGTGGTCTCCTCCCTTCCCTTCTCCCTCCCCCTTCCCTCATGTGACTATAGCGAATGGTCTCCAGCCTGGGTGCTCATTCCAAGTGTGTACCTTCTAGTTTTTGTTGTGGGCTCCCTACACTCTTAAAAAAAATGGTTCTATATCGAACCAGAAATGGTTCTATCACCCGCTTCATATATGGAACCCCCAAATGGTTCAATATAGAACCACTTTAATGGGTTCATTAAAAAGAACCCCAAATGGTTCTTTGAATCAAAGTTAGATGGTTCTATTTAGAACCATTAAAGGTTCTTTATTATTATGAGTAATTTATTATTGATAAGAAATTATAACCGATCTAGAAAATTATAAAAGTTTACTATTTATTAATTGTATTATACAGAAATATAAATCTATAAAAAATACTTAAAATCACATCTCTTTATTCTGTATTAGACAGCAAAACTTTAGTTTACATTTAAAATGTCTCATTACATTCAACCATTTAGTTATTTAATTATTTTCATTAGGAATTTTCACTTTTTAATAAACATACATACGTTTATATATAAATAATATATATAAATAAATTGCATCTCTGTATTAAACAGCTAAACTCTTAATTACACTACACATTAAAAATTTTGTTCAAGTTATTTCCCTTACCCATAGATACTGTACAGTATATGCAGTACTAAGTTTTAGTAACTTTTACATGTGTCTGAAATGATGAAAAGAAATCACGGCAACACTTTACAATAAGGTTCATTAGTTAACTTTAGTTAGCTACATTAGTTAACATGAACTAACAATGAACTGCACTTATACAGCCTTTATTAATCTTTGTTAATGTTAATTTCAACAATTACTTTATTAAAATCTTGTTAACATTAGTTAATGCACTCTGAACTAACATGAACAAGCAATTAAAACTTACATTTTTATTAACTAACATTAACAAAGATGAATAAATACTGTAACAAATGTATTGCTTATGGTTTGTTCAAGTTAGTTAATACATTAACTAATGTTAACTAATGAACTTTATTGTAAAGTGTTACGGAAATCACAATGCATTTAAAGACAATTCATGAACAATCTATCAAATAGAACGACAATTTACACAAGTTGATTGTACATTTGTTTTGTACAGGTATTAAAACTTAAGCATATATTTTATAAATTAAAGTCACTGTGTGCTTAATGGCAAAAGGGTATTGAACATTGAGGAGAAAAAAAACGCAAACAGTTGTCACGGAGTGACTATGCGGGGCGGAACCAAAAGGAGAGTGAAGAGGTTCCGCCCCGACCGGTTTGTACAGACACCGGCACTTCCGGGTTCCCCGGGAATCCCCGCACTCGCTGAAACAAGGCACAGCTGTGTGAGTGACGTGGCGAGCGATGGTTGGGCGAGCCACGCCATGGAGGAGGATATAAAGAGAGAAGGTAGAAGTTACTGGAAGGGCCGATTTTCGGGCGAGTCAACTTCCGCCTTGGGCAGCACAACGAAGACCAGCCTCCGAAGAGTCCGCAGGCTCTGCTGATCCGGCGACCGCTAGGTAGCGGGCGGAAAGAGTGCGGGGCTGGTCCGGGCGAAAGGACGGTGTGGTTGTGTATAGGAAGTTACTTGTCAGCGTGAAGTTTGATCGCGTTGGATATACGCTACAGATGCCGGCTGGGTTGTTAGTCCTTCGGATGCTGAAATACGTAGTTCTGCTACGGCTAGGAGCTGTGGAGAGAGAAGAAACACTGTTCAACAGTCAAGTAAGAACCTCTTGAAACGGAAATACACAAAGCTTTCTTGAAGTGTTGTGCTGTGTCCTTGTCGTCCGTACTCACCTTAGGAGGGTCTTGGACCTTTTTGGATGCCATCAGGGGCTGCCGCGACGGTGTGTGCCCAACCCACCCAGATACGCTCTGTAGCGGTGTTCCAGCTGGAGTCACGTGGAAACCCCTCCAACGTCCCTGGCCCCGTAATACTCCCCCTGAGGGCGAGAAGCGAGATTTTTAGATTCCCTTTCCCATTCCCCACTTTAGTTTTAAATAATTTAAATAAAGTTTCTATTTCTATATTTTACTTATCTCTGGTTTGTCTGGTCATTGGGGTGCTTTGGGACCTCCTCGAGGTGGAACTAGGAGGAGCGTGATCCGCGACAGGGGCGGTCCGCTTCTCCGACCTGTGACACAGTCATTCCACAGCCTGTGATGTCAATGTCTTCCACATATTAAGTTCACATTGTCCATTATAAAGTTGATACATTCAGATTTGAAAAGATCAGGAGAGCCGTTGAACACTATGGTTAGTGTGGGACCTTTGGGTTCCTGTAAAACAAACATTTCACCTTTTAAGTGTTTTTTACCAATTAACAGAAGCCATCAAATAGACTTAAAATTATCCCATAATAACACAAATAAAGTATGACAACTAGGCAAGCGACACTCATGAACCAACAAGACTCATAATAATTGATGTAGAGCTGTATGCTATTTAAGGGTAAACAGAGTAATATTTTTATATTTACATTGAATGTTACTTTAAATAAAGTGCCTCAAATGCTAACTAAATTACAGAAGACTATACTTACACTATTTACACAGTAAAGGAAGCTGGGATTTTCTTGAAATAATGCTTGCAATAACATAAGTGCCGCATTCCTCACCAGACCTACAAAGATACAAATTATTGTACATTAGGTACAGATATCAATTACAGGGACATTTTACTCAAAAAAGAAAACTCATTCACTCACTCGTTATTTCAAACATTCACAGCTTTCTTTCTTCAGCAGAACACTAACACAAAAAAGATTTTGAAGAATGTCTGTAACCGAACAACTCTGCTAGCAATTTAATGGACACAAAACCAATGCAGGTCAATGGGCACCATTGTTGTTCGATTACCATACTTTTTCAAAATTTCTTCTGTTGTGTTCTGCTGAAGAAAGTGACGACAATTTTAATTTGTGGGTGAACTTTAACTCTTTCTCAGCCAGCGTCTCTTAATTAACAAGTTTACTCTTCAATGGCAAGGAAAAAGTTTATACTAACATTATTTTCATATTTTCACTTATACAATTTATAGGTGCTAGAACCTTTACATTGACTATGCAAATAAGGCTACTTTACACTGGACAAAGAACAAGCACCTTCTGTGGTTTCCTCTCCAATGAGATTGGCGTAGAGATGTTTTTACTTCCTTCTTTTGCACTCCTGATGATGTTTGGGGCCATTTTATGAAGAGATGTTTCCATGTTCTTCACCAAGTCTGTTCCAAACCACATTGTCATTCCATGCAGCATCTTAAAACACAAAATCTTTATATATCCACTTTCAGACAAACAAGTTCCTTAAAGTCTACATTAACTTGAGGTTGCAATTGACTAGTGATGTATTTTTCAAAACACAATGTTCAATAAACAAATAGTGTGAAATATACAGAATTTAAATTAAATCCTCAAACACTTTACAGTCTTTAATGCTAAATTCTAAATGAAATACATACAGTAAGAATTATCATTAAAGCTACAAAACACAGATTTCTTTTTATTTTCTCTTTAATGAACATTAGTGACGAAGTCTTACAAGGTCCTTTTAAGCACCTTACCTTTTTGCATCAATGGGGTTTATATTTTAAAGCCAGTGACGTGTCTGATAATTTATTAACCATGGTTATCTGTGAGGGAGAGGAAAAAAATTACACTTCACAAACCAAATACACATAAAAACCTGAACACGTTTGGTTTTTAAAACATTTGAATGTTAAATGTAAGTGTCTTAACAGCTACCATCACATTAATTAATCGTGTGCATCACAGAAAACATGCATAGGCTATCTAGACTTGCGGATACAAACGCTGCACTGCAATCGTGCATTTATAATACAGACCAGCAGAAAGTTCTTAACTGTGACCAGCAGTTTCCACTTTCCTTCAAGGTTTAGCTCCAACCCTGATAAAACACTCGTGAACAAGCGAACAATACTCACGGAATATGTGTAAAACAGCGACAAACAAACATATAATTTCCCTTCCACCGTCTTCCACCCGGTTCCTTTGACCACGCGCTTCATTGAAATAACACCCCTGTCTCGAATTTCGTCTCCTTACAACACAGCTGTCTTATTGTGCTTGGCAATTTAATTGAAAATGACAAAGAAATAAAGCAGAACTGTAACGTAATTCATTAAAACCCGGAACAAAATGTATTTAACAGAGCTTTTATAACTGACGGTTGACGAAGCCCGTCAGTGCTTTAACGTTACCAGCAGTATTTTTTAACTGAGGTAAATATTATAAATGTAGCTTCTAGTATCACTATTTAGCACAAGACCTACTCTAACAAAATAAATATTAACTAATTATACTAAATATTTCAGTAATATCGTTTCAAAAATGTAGAAAGTTTACTTACCTCAGGGTACAAACAAGCAGAAATGACGGTCCGGAGTCCGAACTCCTCAGTTTGAAAAAATAACTGTCACGCCTCGAGGCTCATCTTGGCGTATGGTGGTGGTCTGATCTGCCTCTTCCACATCATCACCGCTCTGGTTTAATAAACAGAGGAATATAAACACACACACATACATAAATAACATGTTTAATATAATAAAGCTTGACGGTGAAAGATTTTATACCCTAAAATTGCCAAGTTTCCCTCAGACATCACACGTAATTGAATTAAACACTATTGGGCGTTTTTCTCGGACAGGACTTATCACTGACTAAAATACTGACATCTGTTAACATATGAGTGCTATTGTTTTGTCTCAAAATGCACACTAGTATTGTATTTTATAAGGTTTGTTTGTAAAAATGTCCCAATTATAATTAAGACGGAGTCCTAAACCCTGTCCGGTATTATCTTAACTAAAATAGCTCCACTTTAACTCGGACAAATAACATAACACACACTTTAAGTCGGTCACATAACATAACACACCTTTATATAACTTATATGTTTACAAAAACGTCGAGTATTTGCGTCTTTGCCAATTAATATAGTCTAAAATTAACATTTATTTACAAACACTTACCTGACGTGACCTTGAGGAAACGGCTGATGACTCGTGTCGTTGTGGGAAACAGTGAGTGATTCCGGCTGTTACATGCGGAATGATCTCAGATGAAATCATGTCTATGGATGAAATGACCTGTGATTCAGATCCTTCCGAGTTAAGTTAAGACATTTTAAATTAAAAACTCACGCACATACTGTACATACACACGCGCGCGCGCGCACGAGCGGGTCGCGCGCACGCGCGCACGCACACGGGTACACACACGGGCATATTTAGAAGTTTTATTTAAGATTGTTATGATATTGGGACTATTTCTCCACCCGCTTCTTCAGCTCTGAAGTTCAAATTCGCATGCAGTCCGGTTATAACAAATGTAAAAAATATGAAACATCACTCAACAGCAATATCAATTAAGTGCAATCCTAAAATATGATTTAAAACATAACCCTTTCATTGTTAAGTATGAGAAATCAAAATGAATTAAATCACACGTTTAAACGCCACAGAGATATCAGAGCCAGCAGTCTGATGGGCTTGCCGAGGAGAGGCTGCGCTGGGCGGGGTGTGAGCGCTTAAGTGTCTGTGATTTTCTGGAGCTCATATGGAGCTCATCTACGTCCGAAAGTGTCCGAGCACATTTTTAAATAGACGCTATCTTTATTAACCGACCGCATATTTAAACTTTATGCACATACATTCACGCATGAACAACTCTTACAATTACATTTTGTGACCAAATAACAGTAATATTATGAGCATTTTGTTGTCATAGCTGTCATAAGTCCACATACTTACCTGATTTGTCTTAATTAGTTCAGTCAACACCATTCTGAATTTTGACTGGATTTGAAAATTCATTTAATATTTTAAACACAGATCTTCTCAACTAGCTCAAACAAAAAAATTGGTTTAACTTATATATTTTTGCCCGTCCAACATTTCATTAGTTGGATTTTTTACAGTGTACACTAAATATTACTAGCCTATTTGTTGACTCTCTCTTTATTTGACCACAACCTATTGACACAAAAAGGTTTGTGAATGAGTTGTGTAGGTTTGTAAATGAGTTGTGTAGGTCTGCAATTATTGTGTAATCTTTAGTTTACACTTCAGTCACAAAACGTGAATTATAGAACCATTTTAATAAAAATGGTTCTTTGCCTTCCAAGGGTTCTATATGGAACCCGTTTTTTGGTAAAAGGTTCTATTGGCCAAGTATAGAACCCCACGGTTCTATATAGAACCTCAAGGAACCTTTTTTTTTTAGAGTGTAGGTAATGGCCTGGTGCTGTGGGCATACCTGGACCGCAGAACAAGAGGACGAGGTTGAATGGGAAGCTGTTACAAACTTTCCCAGACCCCTGATCCAACTCCAAGGCCTTCCCCCACATCTGGTTCAGTGACAGATTCTTTAATAGCCAATGTAGCATTGGCTGACCTGGCATACACAGCGTTGAGCTACCACTGGCCATTTGGGCACTTTATGTGCCGGGTGAGCAGTTACATAGCTCTGAACATGTATGCCAGTGTGTTTTCTCTGACTGGGCTCAGGGTGAAGCGTTATTGTGTCATTACACGACGCTGTGGTAACAACACACATCTGATGATAGAATCGGATGATACAATACGCATAACGACACAGATGTTGCAATACACATTGCGATACTGTGCACAAGGCAATATATTGGGATTTTTTTAAAAATCATAAAATACGGTATAATTTTAGGAAAGCTGTCGTCAAGAACACACCATCATATGCAAACCTTAGCAAGTACTTTCTATCACACTTGAAATTTAGAAATAAGATGACTACTATCTAGCAGTTGGGAAACTCAAAACAAAATAAATGCCACAAATATTGTATGCTTTAAAAAACTAAAATGTATTGATATTTTCTTACATCCCTAATTACTAGCTACTCGATATTAAATGCAATGCAACCATTGCAACGCAGAAACAAAACTCTTGACAACTTTGCAAATTGTTGTTTTTCTTATATGTAAATAACTGACCAAAATTGTTATAAGTAAAATAAATGTGAGTAATATGCAGAAGACACAGACAGCTGTAGATATATTATCAAATGAAGTAACTGGTGTGTCGCAGTGGCTGAAAAACAAAGTTTGATCATGAATTGCTCAATGTGTTTTTCAATAATGAAGGAAATGAGTGGATTTACAATTAAGATCAATCAAAAGTTGGTGTTATTTTAGATTCTATGTATGCAATGGTCATTTCGCATTTATCTTATTGGGTGACTGTCTGGAGTCAGGTTTGTCAACTGACTATTAAACCTGCTTGATCTCTAGATAAACAAACACTACAAATTCTGGACAAGAAACCAATTAGACGGCATCATTGTAATATTATACAAAAACATAGTTTGCTTACGAACATTTGTATTAATTTAGTCTTTTATTAAATTGTTTTTAAATGTGTAAATAATCTTGCTCCTGACATTATATCCCAATTAATATCAAAACAGAGTAGTAAGGGGATCACTACAAGAGGTGTAACTAATCAGAATTGCACAGTACCAAAAAGAAAAACAAAATTTGCACAATCAACATTTTCAGTTCAAGGTACACTGCTTTGGAACAGCCTGCCAACTGAACTGAAAATACAAACAGAGTTGAATTTTTTATAAAAGAAATTTATAAAAAAGTGGTTCAAACAAAAGCAGGTTTGTGAACACTGATGGTCGTACACAGTCTCAGCTTTTATTCTTTAAATTTTGCTTCGTTTTTTGTGCGATTATTGTTTTATTGTTGTTAAAAATGCCTAACCAGGGACTGGGGCTGCAAATTTGCCTTTGGCTAGAAGCCTATATGTGGAGCATCGGCTGCTTGAAATTGTAGCAATGTTATACTGCATTGTCCCTGTTAAACAAACGAATAAATACAAATAACACATGAATGAAAAAAGGTTTGTGTTTTTAATGGATTATGAGACAAGAACAAGAGTACTGAAAATGTAATCATTGTGAGGCAGTCCAGTTTGATTTTAGCTGATCTGTCTCTTTCAAAACATTGCATTCAGAACACTACTGGATCCAAACAGCACAGTGTGCTCGATCCTGTTGTTTAACCACATACACGCTTTCATACATACAAGTACACAGACAGACAGTCTACGACTGTGTTAAGCATAGTACTGCAGGTTGGCCTTCTTCTTTGCTTGCACCTCCAGAATGCCTTCCATGTAGTCCTCATGGTTGAGTTCAGTGGCCCCACGTCGCAGAGCAATCATGCCCTATCACACAAATCACCATTTTAGAAACACGCAATAACAAACATTCGGGAACTTTGACCCTTCCTGGAAGCTATGTTTTTTCTATTTAAATCACAGAGAGATCAAAGTGGTGAATCATTAAACTACTTTATTGCTACTTTATAAGTAAAATTGTGAATTAAATCCTGAATGTTTTGTGACTGTTTTCAAGAGGCAAAAATTCTGTCAGATATAATTTGGCATTAAAGTGAATGTATTATCACATAAAATGTACTCTGCAATAAAGCACATACATGAGCAGAGTGCTTTTGGAGCAGAAACAAATTTTGTTAATTGTTCTTTTAATGAAACTTGGTGTGGAGTGTCTTAAAAAAAAACAAAGGTTAGTTTACTCTTCTCTTAGTTGTAGTAAATAAGTGCTCCCTATTAAAAACAGACCTTTGACATGTGATAAGTCTAAACAAAAAATGAAAAACACTTCATTAAGGTGGTGAATATGCAGATGTCTTTGCAAGGGTAATTCATACTTACAGCCTCAACACACACAGCTTTACACTGAGCGCCATTGAAGTCATCAGTACAGCGTGCCAATTCTTCATAGTTCACATCAGGGCTGCAGCATATACAGAAACAGAGATAACACCATTACATGAAACAGCAGGTGCACAAATGCATATTCATGCTTTTATGGAATTGCAATCTAATGGATAACAGTTTACAAACAGTCTCTCTCTATTATATACAATAATTGTGCATTTGGAATCTACTTGACATGCTCGCTTTGCACTATTCTTTGCACCAGAGGGGGGCAATCGAGTCCAAAATCAACAAAAAGTAGCAGATAAAAGTTCTTCACTAAAAAAACCTTCAACATTAGAACTAAAAATGCAAGTACATAAATAAACATTTAAAACAAATTTAAGACAATAGTTTTGAATCCTATGTAAATTTACTTCAAAAGTGTAAGATAAAGAGTCTGTGCATTGGATTGCTCATAGAGAGGTGGCATAGCTGTACCAGCTCAGCCTGAAACGCCTCGAGGTCTGCCATTTTTGGATTCTGAACAATGCACAGTAACGGTAACACAGCTATGCACGGTAACAGTAACAAAATGGCATGCAAACGGGGTCTTCAGTAGGGATGGGCATTTTTCAGTAATATAATATTTGAACATTTAAGCTCAAATTAAGCTTAAAGTACGTTAATCAAGACATACGTTTTTGTATTTTTCGTTTTGTCACAATTTCACAGAAGACTTATACTAGAAAATATCCACTAAAATAGATATAAAAAATAGATATATACAAGTTGAAAACATTAAAAAAAAGATATTTAAAAATTCTTTAAAAAAATAGCCTACAGAAAAATGGTGTTAAAACCCACGAGGAGCGAAGTCTGACTCAAATCTTTTCAAGTCAGTAGTTAGTACAAATTCATTACTGTTTGATATTACAGAAATTATAGCAAATATTATACCCTAACCCCAAACACCAAGTAAAAGCCGAAATGAATGAAAAAACATAGGCTACATAACATATGCTCTCATGATGCGCTGCGCCAGAGAAGCACGTCTAAATAACACGTGAGCCGGTGGCCAAAAACGGACAACCCAGAGTTAAAACTCTAAATACTTAAATTAGTCTGCAATCTGAATTGCCAAACAAATCAGAAATACATACAAATAATTTATGTATATTTTACATTAAAGTCTGTGAAATTAGATGAAGAAATTATTTGCATATTAAGCATTAAATAAGTCGTAACCCTTCGGTGGCATATTATAAATAAACAAGCATTCGAATTGCATTTTTTAACTCGAAATTATTATTGAAGATCAAACATTTGAAAATTCAAACATTCGTGCACATTAGGGCTGCACGTTTCGGAGAAAAAATCTAATTGCGATTTTTCTGATCAAAATTGCGATTCGCGATTTAAAGAGCGATTCATTTGTATATAATAAAAGAGGTACATCCAGGTTTGTTGTGGTGGTTTTAATAGCACCAAAGAAAGATGCTGTGCTACTGTTTATTTAAAACCTCTTAAACATTGTACCAAGTTGTCTGCAGGACTTTGCTATTCTGCAGACAAACTTTTTTTTTTTAAATCTAAGAACATTAAAAAAAATACAATTTAAATTTTTTTTTTTTAAAGTTTTATTTAAAATAACATATAGGCCAATGTATTTTGGCTGTCACTACAACAATGCATCTGACAAGCAAATGTTTAGTATTTCTTTTAATCATAAGACTATACTCATCTTGTTTTACTTTTCAGGCATCTGTAATAAATGTAAATATATTAGTTATTTGAATCTATGATTTAACATAAGCAAAAAATACAAATAAAAGACTGCACAGTCCTCACTGTAGGATTTTAAATGTGGAGCTGCAGAAGCTTGTTCAGTTAAGAGTAAGGAGTGATTTTAATTTTTGGTGTGTAATAAACATTTCTGACACAGAAAGCACCAGGTTACTATCACTTTAAGACACAAGACAGCTAAACTGCTCTGCTTTAATATAGCCTACTGATAAACATCCAGCTGTTTATGTTCACTTAGACAAGAAAGAAAACTTAAGTTTAGTGATCACGCGTGTGCTGACTGCTCTCTGTGTGCGCGCTTCATGAACCCTCATGCCTGTAAATATTCAAAGCGGTGCAGATGTGCGCGTGCATCGCGGAAATCATATGGCCGTACACTTTGTTAAGGAGTTGAACTGCTGCTCGCGCTCATGTTTTCCAAATGGTGTGATGACGTGTAGTCAGCACCTCAGTGTTCATGCACTCTATTGGTCTAAACTGCATCAAACGTAAAATGCGCATGAAGCGAACTGTCAAAAACTGCGTACTAGATGATTGTTATATTTAATAGTTTTGAATCGAAATAATCGCATTTCTTGCGATTCGAAAATCGCATCCATTCACATCGCGATTTCGGTTTAAAAACGATTAATCGTGCAGCCCTAGTGCACATCCCTAGTTTTCAGTCTGCTCATGCAGACGTATCGAGTACAAATTAGCCTTAAGGCACAGCGTGCTTTCAGCACTGTAAGGAAAATACCAATTACCAGCAAACAGTGAGAAGACGTTGACTTATCTCTACCACGTACAAGCACAGAGTAAATGCTTATTCAAAACAATTTATATTATCTTTTCAGAAACCCTCACATAAGTCTAGACACAAAAGAACAAACTTTCAGTACCAGACATTCATCTTCCGCGAATGGATCTGCATAATGCGAGCACGAGCCTCCTCATTGGGCATGGGGAACTCAATCTTACGATCCAGACGACCTGACCGCAGCAGAGCCGGATCCAGGATATCAACTCTGTTAGTGGCAGCAATCACCTGAGAACAATGACAATTTTTTAAATTATTTATTTATTTATAATGGGACCATGCACAATTTTTAACATAAAATTAAAACTGTTTGTTTATGATCTGTGCATACCTTCACTTGCATGTTTGGCTGAAAGCCATCTAGTTGGTTAAGCAGCTCCAACATGGTCCTCTGCACCTCTCTGTCTCCAGCCTTTTCACTGTCAAAACGCTTAGTGCCGATAGCATCCAGCTCATCAATGAAGATGATAGAGGGAGCTTTCTCCTTGGCTAGAGCAAAAGCATCACGCACCAGTTTGGCACCGTCACCAATAAACATCTGCACCAGCTGTGGGCCAGCCAACTTCAAAAATGTTGCCTAAGAGGGACAATAAGAAACCAAACAATGTAAGGTTTGATGCAGAAACTTTGATGGTAGCTCCACTGTAGTTTGTTACCATCAGCATAGCACTGATGCCCCTGTACTCTACCTTGGTTTGGGCAGCACAGGCTCTTGCTAGCAGGGTCTTTCCTGTGCCTGGTGGGCCGTACATCAGAACTCCCTTTGGTGGTTGAATGCCCAGATTCTCAAATTTCTCTTTGTGGTTCATGGGCAAAACGATTGCCTCCACCAGCTGTGAAACACAAACCAGTGAGCTTAAAAATCAATAAAAAATAGGGTTATATCAAACAAACAAAAAACTGTTAATGCTGGTGACAGGATGGTACCTCTTGGATCTGTTTGTCAAGACCACCAATGTCACTGTACTGCTCTGTAGGCCTCTCATCCACCTCCATGGCTTTAACTCTAGAGTCATACTCAGTGGGTAGAGTCTCCAAAATCAGATAGGAGTCTTTATTCACACCCTGTGAACAGGTACAGAAACACACTGAAAACATCTAGGCAAAACCCATTGCAGCATTTCTAGGGCAAGGAGCATAAAAGTAATTTTTATGTAGTAACTGAAAAAAACTGCTGTCGTGCAAAAATTCACTGAATTATCAAATGAGGGGCTCAGATGCAAAAGCCACTAAACATCATCTCTGTCAAAAATAAGATAATGATACAATCCAAATGCTCTTAAGACATATTTTACATTCATCAAATACCTTTGCTACAAATCTGCTTAACCACAGGCCATTCAGAATTTTTTTTTAAGAATCCATAAAGAGTCTGATAAAAAAAATGCTCATTTACAAAACACACACCACATTTAAGCCATTTTCACACAGAGATTACAAAAAATGGGTCCTGGTTTTGTTCAGGATGAATTGATTTTTGGTTCATTCACAGTGCTAATGATTTTCCTGAATCTGTATGTGCATTCACACACATACAGTGGTGTGAAAAAGTGATGGCCCCTTCCTAATTTTTTTTTTTTTTTTGAATGTTTGTCACATTTTTCAGATCATGAAACAAATTGTAATATTAATCAAGATAACAAGTAAACACAACATGCAGTTTTTAAATTAAGGTTTTTATTTCAAACCCACATGGCTCTGTGTGAAAACGGCAATGTTACAAGATCCTCTTTATGGGGTTTTAGAGTGTTTTGCACCTGAGCTCTTCAAATGTTCATGTATTGATTTACAGCACAAATATTCACTTACCACAAGATCACCAGGTTTCAGTTTCTCAGCATCCACCAAACCAATCACAGGCAGGAAATAGGTCTGCAATTAAAGCGCTACATAGTTCATATTCCATAACACTATAAATGTTATTTACATTACAACATATTTTAGAAATGTATGGCCACACGAGACAAGATAGAGAAGTATGTTCAAATAATCTATGAAGAATTACCTGCCGTGTAGAGGTTTTGATGACAGCACACTTGCCCTTCCTCTGCGAATCCAGATCAATGTTGGCTCCATCCTCTTCTTGGTCATTAGGATCTACATCCAGCAGCTTCCATTGAAATACACAAAAATAAATACTTTAGGTGCTTTAAATGCTTTCTAACTGAATTCACACAGTGTCAATTTAAAAACACACAATTAAAAACTCCTCCTTGTCCTCCTTCTTAAAGAAAGCTTTGACAAAACATCCTTACCTCTATGACATTAGAGACAAGGTATGGCAGAGTTTTGTTAACTTTGATCTTCTCTGTGTTCTCCTTAATTTTGTCTTTCATAGCTTGCAGCTCATGAGTGACACGCAGAACTTCACTCTTCATGATCTTAATCAAAATACACTATAAACCCAGAGTCGAGTATTTCAGAAAGCATTGCAATAAAAAACTAATTACATCATCCAGCCACTGTATGTATATAAATATATAAAAAACACGAATGCAACCTTAATCTCACTGTCCAGAAGTCGAGTCCTTTGAACAATCTCCTCCGTCGACATCTTAAGGACTTCCTCGCCGATGCCATCCTTTAAAATAAAACATTAAACAATAAGGAAACTGTAATGTAATAGCAGAAACATAAACAAAACAACCATTCACGTGAACGTCGTTTGTTCATGTGCATGTTTTAATCACTATTCTGAATCCTTTGCCTCATAATTAAATTATCTCCAATAACTCAAAGAAAATATCTGCTGATCGTAATCTCAAACATGATGCGAGCAACCATGATCACAGTTAACGTTAGCATATTTCTGCTACTGCCAAGCTAATGTTATCCTAGCAAGCCACCGCTAACCTCCTACTAAAGACTAACTTTTATGTCAATTTCGCTGAGATAACCGATCACAGCTCTTTTGTTCCTTTTAATCATGCCGATAATGTAATACAGACATTTAAAAATACACGTTTATTACGAATGAATGAAGCAGAATAAAATACACTGTCATGCTGTGCTGTCTGATCAGAAAGCCTCCACACTGCACAAACGCTCAAACATCATTTAAAAATGCTTACACGCAAAACAGAATATACTTTATGATTACTTATGTTATCATTAATTACTACCTATTAGAAACATAAAACAAACCTCCACCTCATCCCAAACTGACTTGTCATTCAGCGACGACATCTTGAATGTTGTTTCTTCGCAGATCCCCAACACTGTTTTAGTTTATCTCGTCAGTGAACGACACTGCGCCCATCTGGCGCGGAGGAAAACTGCTCTCAGCTCGACTGTTGGCTCAACTTAATTTATCTTTATTAATATTTCAAGATTTTACAATAATAGTAAACTCATTGAAACTTTAGAATAACCAAAATGTTACTTTGTTGTAACTAACTGTGTTATTGCATTATATGAGTTATGTTGCTAAAAAAAGTGATAATAAATCACAACTGTTTTTTATGAAGAATTTTTGGAAATTGAGGAATTTGCAAAAGTGTACTTTGGCATTTTTTATGTCCCACCCTGAGATATTTTTAATAGGGTTTTGACAGGGTTCACATCTATTCTGGGCTTTAATTGGCTGGGTTTTCTTCATCATTCAATCCAAGTCAGTCATTTCAAAACATAACATTAGATTACATTATGGTTTTGTTTATTCATTTATTCTTGGCGCAATTCCATGGCCATATTCATGGCGAGAACCGGTTAATCTATAAACAAGTTAATACACAAGTTTATCGCTGTCAGAAAAATTGTCAAAATATGTACCCCAGCTGTCACTGGGGCAGAACCCTTAAAGAAGGTCCTTATACAATTAGGTACAGATATAATTTACTTCCTGACTTTCTGAAAATTATTTTTTTATGTATTACCAATGTTATTTATTTCTAATTATTTGTAATTTTTGCACTTGTAGTGTCTATGAATGTTTTGTGAATTGTTTTTTTCTTTTGCTTTTTGTGAACTATCCCTTATCCATTGCTTTATTTTGAGTTTGCTGTCTTTTTAATTTTTGTGCTTAATAATGTATCCCCTGTGCCTTTTGTTCAATAAAAAAAATTATATAATTGAAAAGATTTCTGGTACAGGATATAAAATCCTCTATCCCAGACTCTAAAAAAATCAACAACAAATATATATAAATATAACATTCATATTTAAAAAAATTTCGAAGCATTCGAAACACCACACACGATGGCGACACCTGCTGGTCAAAATTGTGTAAAAGCAGTTATGTCCAAGCAATTTACACTTTTTTACAATTCCCCCTAGTGGTGACTCATCGGATTTTCGAAACCTTTTGACAGGTGTCATGAGCAATCCAGTCCCCCCGAGCAATTCTGCCCCCCTAGGACCCCGCGTAATTCCATTGGCTGAAAAAACTCCTCATGGGTAGCCTTTGTAGCGCCTTATTACAATTCCTTCAAAATTTCGTGATGATTTATATCGTTAGAATGTTGTTAAAATTACAATTGGTGTATTTTAAATTATCCGTTTAATATAGTAGTATATAACTGATGCTCTAGGTGGTGAGATCTACCAAATCTCGAAAAAGTATTTAAATGATTTTCTCACGCATTACCAATCAAGCGTATTGCAGCATTCATATACATTTACAAATAAACATATCTCATAATTTCAAACTCATTTAACGTGAGCAGTGTCAATAATATGGTCGATAACTTACCTGTAAATACATGTACATGATTACTACATAGTTGAATAACACTTTTAAATTATAATGTATAAGCAATGATTACTACACTTTTGTTATAAAAAAAAACGTAAGGTATGTTAATATTTACAAAAATAAAAGTATTGTTTTTGTAAAGCAGAGGATGACACAAAGCTGCTCACGTGTTTGCAACATGAATATTAGTTCATTAATTATATTATTTTTGTAAGCTTTTATTTTAAAAATATTTTGTATGCTTCTATTTTGTAAAAAGTACCTAGCTTGCTAAACCACTAACGCAGCTTCGATTAGCCATTAGCATCAAGATATCGCGATGACAAGTTTTTGACCAGGCATTACTGCTAGGTACCAATTGGGGTCCTAGGGGGGCAGAATTGCTCGGGGGGACTGGATTGCTCACGACACCTGCTTTGAAGTAATGAAGCCTCGTATGCTAAAATCACGTGACTTGGACAGTTTTTAGACACGCTCCGAACCAATGATTCGACACAAAAGATTCATAAAAGTTTCGAAGCCTCATAAAGCAGTGCTTCAAAAGCGACCATCACTACAGATTAGTGATGGGTCGTTCGCGAACGAGCGGCTCTAAGAGCTGATTCTTTGTAGCGAACGAGCAGAGCCGAATCTTCAGACGCATGCAGGGGAGCCGGCTCTTCTAAGGGAGCCGAGCCAGAAGAGCCGAATCTATGAAAAGAGCCGGACTGCCATCACTAACATGTAGAGCCAGCGCTTGAACCGAAAGAGCCGAATCTATGAAAAGAGCCGGACTGCCCATCACTACTACAGATATGTATACATTTGTTACCAATATGTACCTCTGAGGTCCTAATTTAAACTTTTTGGGATGGGGATTACTTTAACCAGGAGTAGGCCTTAATTGAATTAAAAATATAACTAGTTTTAACAAACATGCTATACTTAAAACATTACTTGTGTGCATTTTGAGGCAAAACAAAGGGTACTGTTGTATTTTAATATATGTCAGTGCAAGTTTGCAGTTTGGACTGCTCTTACAAATTGTTTTATCTAGGACTAGTCTTATCACTGTCAGTCCGGGAAACAGCCAGGTCCAATTCTGTACTTTTTGTAAGGTCCCGGAGAGTGCTGGGGTAAATATTTTGACCACTTTTTCCTCACATTGTAATTTTGGTTTTGCAATGAATTATGTAATCACAGTTATATGCTTGTCGATAACTCCAATTTTTACAATTATGAGAAATATTTCAGTGACCTGTAAACGTTGTATGTGTATGTATATTATTAGTTTGCAGTGCAGATAATAGACAAGTAAGACAAAAAACATTCTCAGATTTATTTTGGTCAATCAGATAATGAACATAAATTAAACCTGCTTCTGAATGGGACCAGGATCTTAAATAGAGGTAGAGGTCAACCTCCATATTGTTTTAACTCACTGATATAAAATCACATAATCTCCCTCTCTCACACACAAAACACATAAATTGACTGAGATACCACATGCCTCATAAAGGGTCCTGTTGGATTCACTTTAAGGTCAGTCTACTGTTTGCAGAGTTTAACATTTCTCATTTGTCTGTCTGCCAGTTAGCTAGTCATTACATTAGAGAGCAGAGACAACAGCAGGTGTAGAAGGACTAATTTACTGATGAGCATCATGACGGGGAAAATGAAAACAAAAATGCATGTGAGAGGCCTGCACTGGATTCAGGCATAGATGGAGCCAGGAGAGCGCCCTCAAGTGCATTACTGATACAATTCTATTGGGGTATCTTTAAGTAGGGCATGTATACAGATCCAAGGGTTTTAAAATAAAACTCTTTATCTTTCCAAATCAAAGCAACAACAATGTAGTGAAAATAATGTTCTGATAAAATAAACAGTAATAATCCTAGAGACTGATTATCAAAAAGAAAAGTCTGTTATCGTAGACAAGTGCATACAAAGGATTAGGAGTCCAACTTTATGGGCCAGCTCAATTAAATTATTATAATTAATCTCTATGCTAATGGCTTCCCAATCAGAAAAATCTCTTCTGATCAATGGCATACGTCTTCCCTGCAGGAATCTTTCGGAAGAACAAACTGTTGCCTCTGCTCATGTTACCCTGATAAACACAAAAAGAAAGAATCAGACTTTATGTATTTTATTCTTCAGTGTTTCTATAAAAAACATTAATACTCTACTAGACATTGCAGTCAATGTTACTCAAGACACCACAAACCAAAAAAGGTCACTTGATAGTCTAGTAAACAATTAAATCTGCTTATATTAAGAATATATGCTCACCTCTCGGCTCAGGTGACCCCAGCAGTGAAGCCAGTTGGGATAAATGTCAGCATAGGGTGGTTTACCTCCAGCCAGCCTGGTCAGATCAAAAGAAAAGATACAAACTGGTTTTACCATTATCTGTTTACATCAATAACATTTTCACCAGTTGTCCTAAAGGTCATGTCATTTCTATTTCACCAAACAGATTTAGTTTCCATTTAGTTTGGTAAAGGTGCTTAAATAGGTGGGACATAAACAGGATTCCTTACCCACTGTTATTAACAGCCATCAGGTTGGACACCAATACAAACGGATACGTCAACATACTGGCAAAAAACTGTAAATGAGAAATAAAATGTTACAGTGAGAGTAATAGCAAATGTAATAAATACCCAGAGTGGTACATAAAATGAGATAATTCATTTGAGTTATCATCTGACAGTTATCAACAACCAGAGCTATATTACTTACTCCAGTCACAGCCTGAGAGCAGTTCTTTATCTCTCCTGTATGACTTGTCTGAAAGACGGGAACAACAGGACAATCAACTTCAGTGAATATAATGCAAATGTAATTGTTATACATGAATAGAATTGATGTAAAGTTGCCTTGTTGTTTGTTCATCAACTAAATATGCATGTGCATACATACCGAGTCATCGATAGCGTATGTATTGATGGCGTGCGCAAGCATGTTGCAGATCCATAAGGAAAGAACGTCACCAAGTAAACGAGGAATGAGGCCACTTTGGATCATCAAACACAAATAGAGAATTTACGGACACAAGGACAAAACTTCAGCGAGGTTCTGAAGCAAAGTACAATTAAAATGTTCAAGTAGTTAAAAATATTTCAGTTTAGGTTTGTGATAGCAGGTGCTTTGGGATGTGCAGGTACAAGCTAATGTCACCTGCACGTTTACGTAGAACTTACGCAAAAAAACCCAGGATCCCTTCTTCTTTGTAGATTGTAATAATGGAGTCAAATACACCACTGCAGTAAACAAACAAAGACATCAATTAAGCAAAACAGAGAAAGAGACGAAAACGGAGAGGAAAATCAGAAAAAACTAACTAACCTGTATTTGGCTTCTCTGCCGATAAACTGTACCATACATCTGAGCGTGATCACTGGGGTGAAGAAAAAAATAAATTGTAACACCAACAAACTGAGAGAAAAGTTTGAATTTACAGCGTTAATTTAATTGTACAAATTACATTAATCATTTACCATGAAAAGGGTGCGTGACAATTGTGGCACAGGATCGTGCAATCATCTCTTTAGTGGTCTGAGAAGATAACATGAAAAGGAAGATAAAGAGAGCCAAAATAAGCACTGCAAAATTATCTTCTAAAGGCGACTTTTTTGGTATTTAAATGTTAAATAAGACAATGCATTTATTTAAACTCCTTCACACAAATCCGTAAGATTGCACTGTAGTTTCCTCTCAGAGACTGGGCCATTTGAATTAGTTTGTTTCAGATACAAAACAGCTTGGTGAGCTCTACCAACATATAAGGAGGTACAAAAGCTAGTCTTACCTCATTTACTACATGTTCCAGAGAACCATCTTCTGCTTTCTGACTGCATCCCAGCACCTGCAGGAGTGGAAAACAATCATTTACCCAAATGTGACACTGTCTAAACCATGACAAACAGGAAAGTTAAATGAACAAATATAATCCATGCATTAAATGACAAGAGTTATAAATATATTTCTGAAGACATATACATGTTCTCACCTCAATATTCTTCTCTTGGCATTTCTGTGGGTTAAAATAAAGGTTAAAGCCAGATAAAACTGAGTATAAATAACTCTTGCTTCACTCTCATGTGCTTGTGCGCAGCCAGATGAACACAAAAGTCACATAGCAACATCAAGAGCACTACAACATACATCCACCAATGTTATTATAGATGGTGAAAAATTCATACCTGTAATGCTCTACTATGTACAAGAGTTCCAATGGTCCCAGCACAAAGCCTTGGGGCGAGGCCTTTAAACAGGCCTGACTTCCCATCAATCTTTATGATGTGTTTGGCATATAAGAGACAAATACAAAGTGGAAAAACTTTCCTAAAATGAACTTTGAAATAAACAGGCAGCTCAACAAACACGAAGGACAAGGGTTTGAGAACATACATACAAATGAAAGTTACTTTGGATGAAAGCAACTGCCAAATGAAATGTAAAATATAATCCCAGAGTAATACTTAAGAGCAATTAGTCACTTTACAGTCTTACCATATGCAAAAAGCCCTGGAAGCTGATACACTTGTCTGCCAAATAGATTCCTTCCTAGAGTGGGAGGGAGGGGTTCGTGTCCAACCTATATATACACACACACACAATAATTCCAGTAAGTCAGTAGAATGTAAATGAAGGGTGTAAATGTCATAACCTGAAAGACAGTTTCCCTATGAATAGTAAAGCAGATAAGAAAAAATGAATAAGAAACAAACATGTGCTGTGTTTTGTTAGACTATAATCACATTCAGTTTACGGAAACAAATGAGCGTCTGGTTAACTTACTTTCACTTCTAACGTTACACAAAAGATCAAGAGACCGCGGCATCTGTGTTTGCCTACTAAACCATACTGATATTAATACAAGTGCATTATGTGATATAACGTTAACGTTACACTCCCGTACTGCTAATGAAAAATCTCAGTAACCTACAATAACCTTAATCAGTGGGCCAAAGGACAGGCTTTACCATAACACTAAACACAGCTGCTGGTGTATATATGCTCGCTTTGATTTGACAGAAGGAAAATCACAATATATATATATAATAACACGAGCAGTTAAAATGAGTCCTGACAGACCGTACACAATGACTTAACTTATTAGGACAAAAACTCATACACTAACGTTAACAGTTAACGTTACGTTAGAGATCATTGATAAACCTGCTAACAACACAATGATGGGAAGATTAAAAACTATACATAAACACTATTATCTACCTAAATACACGACCTGGACAAAAACTTGGTCGTATCTCAAAAGGAGTTGCTGTCATGTGCATTAAACAGTCGCTATATACTCTTATCTTAATTCAACGAACTAGCTAACGCTTATCAACATGCTATTGAATCGGCAAGTGAAGGACTCTATGCAGCGCGTGCGCAGGAGTAAACTTAGCACGGAAGCCGTTTTCCAGAATTTTATGTGCAGCCTTACCTGAACTAAAACCTTGATGTACATAAGAGGGTGGGACAGGACAGTTAGTCCGGACCCGAGAAGGATTTGGCCACATGTGTCCGCCATTACTAAGACGATACGATACGATAAGAGACGTCACCCTCCCCGACAGAGCAGGACTGTTGGCATAGCACGAATCACGTGATCCACTTTGATCACGTGACAGGGCTGTTACCTCGTTATCCGGCAGATGGCGTACTTTCACATGATTTGTAACTATAGTTGCTGTAAGAGGCATATCTATGGTAAGAGGTACCAATTTGTTTTTATTTGCCCCTAGCTCCGGGAATACAGCGAGCCTCGTATTCGACTACACGCGGCGCTGCATGGACCGAATGGTGTATGACATCAAAGTACCACGAGAGCGAATTCAAATATATGATATCGCGGTATTCTGCTGTCATGGGCCGATCTGGCCTGTGGTGGCTCCTCCCCTTTGTTAAACAAGGTTTTGTGAATGTAAAATATATATGTCCCTAAACAATGTTTAGACCTTGGACATACTATAGTTATATACAATGAACCTATATTTTATTATTACATCATTCTGCAAATTATGAATGTAGTTAAAATAAAATTTCCTAAAAATACTACTATGGAGCAGTTTCCCAGACCAGGATTAGCTTAATCCAAGACTAGGCCTTAGTTTAATTAGGAAA
The DNA here is from genome assembly GCF_027580225.2 of Misgurnus anguillicaudatus. Taxonomy (NCBI): domain Eukaryota; kingdom Metazoa; phylum Chordata; class Actinopteri; order Cypriniformes; family Cobitidae; genus Misgurnus; species Misgurnus anguillicaudatus. Next base: position 38,258,472 of record NC_073357.2, on the reverse strand, counting down.
TATAACTAGTTTAAACAAACATGCCTTACTAAAAACATTACCTGTGTGCATTTTGAGGTAAAACAAAGGGCCCTGATGTATTTTGAGATATGTCAGTGCAAGTTGTTTTCAGTTTGGAGAGCTCTTACATTTATTTTAGTCTAGGACTAGCCTAATCCCTGTCCAGGAAACCGCCCCTAAATCATGTATCAAACAATAGATATTTGTATGCTGTCCCACTGAAGGTTCAACTGGAGCAAAGCATAAAATTCCTTTCAACTTAAAGTATTAAAGTGGCCATGGTCTTTGGAGTAATATTTGCATTAAAGTTGTGCATCTGTGTAAATCATTTAGTAGCATTATAGGACTTATAATGGGTTAATGTGTATATCTTATTTGTGGTCAGAGGCCTATTTCATCAGACAGACCCAAGCACAAATTTCGTGACTGCAGTCTTGCTTTAGGTAACAATGCTACCCACTGTACCTCTCTTAAAGTGAAACATTTTAATGCATAGATGTAGGCCTATTACAATAACTATTAATCATAATAAAGTAATCTAGGATAATCATAATAGACAATGGGATACAGTATTCATATTCAAAGCCAATATTCTTTCGTATTTATCAGGACAATGGAAAGTTATTGCTTTTCTGGTTTTCGAGTTCTGGCTACAGCATCTTAGTAAAACATTTTTACATGCAGGCAATTTTATTCAAAGTGACTTACAGTGCATCCAAAGTTTCAAATGTTAAAATGTCTTTTTATGATTTTGATCACAAAGTTTCAAATGTTAAAATGTTTTTTTTTTATGATTTTAATCACTTTTGATCTAAATAAATATGCCAAAATGTTTGAAATTAGGGTTGTTGAGAAAATTGTATTTGCTCTAACATGTTAATTTCTTTAATTTGAAGATACAAAAATGTATGAGTTTAGATTTTTTTATTTCTAGCCTCATGGTAATTCTGTAAGTTACATTTGTGTTATTCCATAATTTTCATGAGTTTACTATTGTTCAAAAATGTGGATATAAAAATAATTAATAGTTTACCCTAAACTTTTGAATGGCAGTGTACAAGATTCTAAATGACTGAATGCCACGTTTTCAACCTGAACTGAACAGATGTTTATATACTAAACAGAACAAACAATTAAATACGAACACATAATGCTCCCTCTATCTACCTATCTATCTGCCCTTTCGTGCCAAAGGTGCTCTTTTGAAATCTTTTGAAATTTTTACACATCCTCTTTTGCTAACCACATGTATTACAATCTGGTTAATGGAAAACAAAAGACAAAACCGTTACTTGTGTAAACCAGGTTCGTCTTTTAGATGTTCTGCTTCAAAGAAAATTGCACAAAAAAGTATAATTTCCAATTTTTTGCATTGTCTTCAGAAACCACTATTTGCTTTATACATCCAAATACACAGACCTGCTAATAAGTGGAAACTTGCATTGGTTAGAATAATTTAAACAGCTGTTTGTTTTGTAAAAGATAACTACAGCATGTTTAATAAACCTATGGAGAATGTATAGACAAAGTATTGCACAAAAGCAACCTCTTTACTGACCATAAACACCCTTCTCACAGACCACAAGCATTTCCTTCTCTTTTCCCATAAATTGTAGTTCAGTCATACATATATGCAGTTTAAATTTTTCTATATCAACATCATATCAACATCATACATTTACTACTGGTCACAATTGGTCAAAGTTGTAAAAAAGTTGTAAAAGGAACTGCTGGTCTGAATGATTTTTCTGAAAAGACCTGGTTTTATGCTTTTGTTGCTGTCTCTATTTGGAGTTCTTTTAATAAATGTTTGCTGAGGTTTGTATGTCCAGTGTAGAGTTCTAAGGCATACCTGGTATTAATAGGATATGTTTGCAGACGTGTCTAAAGGGTTTATGATAAAAGTGATGCTCGCGTTTGCCAGATACTCGCTTAATCTCATGTGTATTCAGAGTTTAGTGATAAGTGAGTGTCTTGAGAGTATTTCGTGAACGTGAGTGCCTTTTTTATCATAAACCACTTTAAAGCAGCAGGCACATATTTTGACAAGACTCATGATGCACATAATAATAATAATAATAATAATAATAATAATTATAATATGTTTTATTTATATAGCGCCTTTCAAGAATCCAAGGACGCTTTACATGAAGATGGCATACAAACATACATATAAGCAAACAGTCAGTATACTTACTACATGTAATCAAACAATCTACACTAGACTTACAAAAACACCCATAGTGCTGAAGAAGATAGACAATCACTTAACAAAACATAAAGTAAATAAGTGAGTTTTGAGAAGGGTTTTAAAGGTCTGAAGAGAAAAGACATCACAAAGGTCTTGCGATGGTTTGTGTACTGCAAGCAAGTCTTCAGAGCTCGATCTCACGGTACAGGCAGCGGTATAGGGGATAATCAATTCGGAGAGGTAAGAAGGTGCTTAACCATAACGAGCACATGGTTCACATGACGCAACAAGAACATTTTGAAATGACAAACGACATCTTACACACATTTTGAATCTGCGCCCCTTGGAAGAGAAGTCGCCAGCCGCCACTGCTTGCAAAATAAAAAAAAAAATGAAAGAGGCAGAGAGCAGACGCTATAGTTTTATCAGACTAGAAGCCAGGACAGATGGAAAAACATAGTGATTGATTGGTACAGTCAAGCTCAAAATTATTCATACCCTTTGAAACTATGACCAAAGAAGGCTGTGGAAATAAATCTGCATCGTTAATAATTTTGATCTTTACTTTAAAAAATCTATAAAAATCCAACCTTTCATTGGAGAAGAATAATTTTAAAATGGGGGAAAATCTCATTATGAGAGAAATATTTTTCTCTAATACACACTGCTCACAATTCATCATACCCTTTTATTCCATTCTTTTTGCAACCTCCTTTCCCAAGAGAACAAATGAAACAAAAAATAGCTTTTTTAGCAGCAAAAACTCAACATTAGTTTGGTGCACACAGGGGTAAAATGTACACCACGTGTAAAATGAAATATACAGCTGTATCTTTAATGTTGTGGGCCTATTTTTCTGCTGAAGGACCTGGACATCTTGATCAGATACATGGCATCATGGATTCTATGAAATACCAACAGATAAAAAATAAAAACCTGACTGTCCCTGTTAGAAATCATATACTGGGCCATGGTTGGATCTTCTTTCAGGGCAATGATCCCAAACAAACATCAAAACTGACACGAAGATGAGTTACTGAGCACAAAAAGAAGCTTTAGCCATGACAATCCCAGTCCCCTGACCTGAACTCTAAAGAAAATGAATGGGATGAACTGAAGAGAAAAAGCACCAACATGGAGCTGGAATCTGAAGGATCCGGAGAGATTCTGCATGAAGTTATGGTCTCTAAACTCTTGTCAGGTGTTCTCCAAACTCATCAGGCATTATAGGTAAGCTGTTCTCTTAGGAAATGAGGTTGCAAAAAGAATTTAATGAAAGGGTATGATTAATTGTGGGCAGTGTGTATTAGAGAAAAATATTTCTTGAGAAATTATGAGATTTCCCCCCATTTTGAAATGATTCCTCTCCAATGAAAGGTTGGATTTTTTGTAGATTTTTTAAAGTAAAGATCAAAATTATTAACGATGCGGATATATTTTCACAGCCTTCTTTGGTCATATTTACAAAGGGTATGAATAATTTTGAGCTTGACTGTATACACATTAAATCAATTTGCAGAGAGTAGGCACCTAGGCTGTCTTTTGTGTGAACACATTTGACCACATTAGAATCTGAATAAGCAGAACAGAACAGAAAAATTTGAGGTAACTGGTTTGTGAAATTTCTCTAAGAGGTTAAATATTTTCATTGTAAAACCCGACAAGTTCAGAGTACTCAAAACTTTTAAGTAAACCAACTTAAAAATTTTAAGTAAATAATATTTATAAATACAAATTAATCTCAACCCAAATGTTTATATTACTCAGTTTGGAAGTTATAAATAAAATTTGTGAGTTTGCAATGTTCTTTGACTCATTTTATTTGAGTTTGTGGAACTCGTTGCGGTGAAATCGTTGAACAAACAAAAATTTTAAGTTGAATAAACTTTTTTTTCACTGTTTGAGTATAGTTCACTCATTTTATGTACATTGTACTTTTCGGGTTTAAATTTAGGGGGTGGGATACAAAAAGGGAAGTTAACAGCTCTCAGAAAACTATTTAACACTCAGCTCTGTTTGATCCCAGTACTGCTGTTCCAGAAGCTCTCATCATGTACCTGCTGGTGTTCATCTCTCTTCTGCTGAGCTTTGTTCCAGCTCAAAGTCGTTCTGTTGAGGTGAGAGCAAAGGCATCAGATATATCAAAAAATAAAAAACATTTCTTTTTAATTAAAGATACCTAATCTACATCTGTGTAAAACAGATTTTCTTCAGAAGGATTCCTGAGACACCAGGTAAAAGGGGTTAAATTGTTAGAACAATTGTGAATGATGTTTATTATACTGCATTTGTGTGTTTTATTAATGGTTTACTGATTTTGAATACATAGATAACAGCAATGATGAAGATGGCGTTCCAGTGTCCACAATACTTGAAGCCAACAAACATGCAGGTATTTAAACAATAAATGTTTTGAAAATTACATTCCCAGAATGAACAGGTTGCATAAATAAGTAAATGATATCATACAGGAGAGGGACTGGACGATCCTTTGATCATGTTTGGAGACATAGCTGTAGCAACAGGATTCCAGAATGCAGATCCATGCACAGCTCGTGGATGTAAATGGCGTAAAAGCAAAAATGGAAAGGTCTATGTACCCTACGTCATCTCCAAACAGTACTGTAATTGACAACTCTTACTCTCAATAATTTTGTATTACTTCATGACAGACAGTACAAATTCTGCTTAACCCTTTGCTTCTTTAACAGCTCCCCAAGAAATTAGTGTGATTAAAAAAGGCCTGAAGTCCTTTCACCAGTCAACCTGCATTCGGTTCACTCCTCACAGAGGACAGAGGGACTTTGTCGACATAAAGTCTGTCTCGGGGTAAGTCTCTAGATTATTTTTCTCTTTCTGTGTTGTGCATATAGTAAATGTGTGCATCAGATTCACAATAAAGATTCCTGCTGTTTTTGCCCCATGTGTGCCTACAGCTGCTATTCGTATTTGGGACGTCAAGGTGGAGGGCAGATTGTGTCTCTGGACCGCAATGGGTGTGTTTATCACAGTACTGTTCAGCACGAGCTGCTTCATGCTCTCGGGTTCCATCACGAGCAGAATCGTAGTGACCGGGACCAACATGTCCAAATCCTATATCAAAACGTCATACCTGGTACATCTAGTTCTTCTGAGAAATTACTTCAGATTTGGTTTTAAACTATTCAGCGGGTCATAGGTTCTAAACAAAATGTATACCTTAGTGAATCTTACAATTCAGCCAGAAATATTGCATGACCTGTAGTCTTTTACAATGTATGAAGAAGTTTCACATTTACAGTTAATAACACTTTCTTATACAATGTAACAGCAATGCAGTACAATTTTGACAAAAAGGAAACCAACAATCTGGGGACTCCTTATGACTACAACTCTGTGATGCAGTATCCAAGGCAAGTTTTAGTTTAGTCTAGACCAAAAATGATTTTTTTACAAACTAATAATAACACTTGATAATCAGTCTAATGTTTTTTATGTGGTTTCAGGTATGCTTTCAGCAAGAACAATAAAGCAACCATCATTCCCATTCCAAATTCAAATGTTGTGATCGGTGAAGCAAAAAGTATGAGCAACACTGACATCCAGCGTGTTAACAGGCTCTACTGCCGTACGTTAAGTCTTTCTCATGTAATATAAACAATTTGTGTTTTCCTTAGCTGTTTCTTAGACTTAGCTGGTGAGACTGGTCAACCAGCTTGGCCTTCCTGGTGAAGATGGTTGACCAAGAGAGTGAAGTGTTGCAATTGAACAACAAACCAACATTTCATGCTATGTTGGTCTTTTCAGCAGGCTTAAATGTTAACTGTCATTACAACGTAGTCTTGTCTTTCAAGTCATGTTCATTGCTCTTTATTTTTTTTTCAGGTTAAGCAAAATGATGCCAGGCTGCATGAAGAACATGTTTGAAGATACTTTTATGTTTTTATGCATTATTTTTTTTAAACATTTTATTAGAGGTGCCACTTCCTCTATTTAGCACATCCTTAAAATCTGTCACATCTTATACATTAACTGTAAAGATAACATGATTCATATTATTCAAAGGTATGAGACAAAATTCAAAATTGTGTATGCAAATGCTTGAATAAATAATAAATTAATTACGACTTTGTCAGTTTTGAAACTGTTTGTGGTAAAACATTAATATAAATATATTTTTTAACAAAAACATCATAGTAGGCTACTATGCGATTTTAATCAGTTTCTTTTGTCCACTTTTGACCTCTTCTACTTGGAGGGGATGGTCTGTGGGCGAGTTGTTAAAATACCAGTGGGAAAAATTATGGGTTAAAGTTGACGCACACTAATATTATGTCAGAGTCTTTCGCCTGCTTCTGTTGTTATTAAGCATGCTACACAACGTTTTGTACATGTATATGTAAGGGCATTCTTAGATATTAGAGCAATTGACTAAATAAGCGTGTGCAACTTTCACATGTGGGCGCACGATACGAAGCTCGTCATAAAGTGTATGTAGCCCATCATGTGTGTGACTCGTCATGCCAAAATATGTGTTCAGGGCGTCATGTGAACCTATGTGCATCATGCGTCTTGTCAAAATAAGTGTCTGCTGCAGACGCGTCTAAAGGGTTTATGATTAAAGTGATGCTTGCGTTCGCCAGATACTCACTTAATCTCATGTGTAATCAGAGTTTAGTGTTAAGTGAGTGTCTTGAGAGTATTTTGTGAACGTGTTTTATCATAAACAACTTTAAAGTCTCTGCAGCAGGCACATATAGTTGGAAAAGATGAATGATGCACGTGGTTCACATGATGCTACAAACATATATTTTGAAATGAAAGCAACTTACATGACACTCTACACATATTTTGAATTTGCGCCCCTCGAAAGAGAAGCCACTGCTTGCAAAATAAAACAAAAATAAAAGAGGCGGAGAGCAGCCGCTTTAGTTTTATCATTATCAATGATAGCAGAAAGACCGCACTGAACACTGTGGGTTCACACTAAGCCATGATGGATGAAAAAACATTGTTTGATTGGTATACACATTAATTCAATTTTTTTAATTTGCAGAGAGTAGGCTAGTTGGTCTTTTGTGTCAACACATTTGATGACATGAGCATCTACACTGGAAAAGTAATCTGAATGTGGTCGAAAGTAGACTAGCTCAAAACGTTTTACACCCCATTTCACCTGTATTTAGTGCTGTCTACTTGTGATCCGATTGACCAAAACACATCTTACTACCAAGTGTAAACAGCCCCCAAGTGTAAGATACAGTATAGCTCAAAAGTATTCAACACAAGCTGTTTAACAGTCCCTTGATCAATTTTAAATTGGACATAGTAAACTGAATTATGTGAACAACGTGGGTCAAAAGTTGAGTAAACTTAAAAATGTTTTCATGTTTCTTGCCTTGAATCAACCTCAGATTTGTTGTTTGTGCTGTTAGTTCATGTTGATAGTGTTAGTGAATGAGACCTTATTGTAAAGTCTTACCAAATTTAGTGTCTAGTTTTATCATACAGGAAGACCTTTGTTTTGTGCATTTAGTGCACTTATAAGGGGGTGGGATACAAAAAGGGAAGTTAACAGCTCTCAGAAAACTATTTAACACTCAGCTCTGTTTGATCCCAGTACTGCTTTTCTAGAAGCTCTCATCATGTACCTGCTGGTGTTCATCTCTCTTCTGCTGAGCTTTGTTCCAGCTCAAAGTCGTTCTGTTCAGGTGAGAGCAAAGGCAGACATAAATACATTTATTTTTTAATAAAGATGCCTAATCTACATGTGTTTTTAAAACAGATTTTCTTAAGAAGGATCCCTGAGACGCCAGGTAAAAGGGGTTTAACTTTTAGAACAATTAAGAATGATTTTTATTATACTGCATTTTGTGTGTTTAATGGTTTACTGATTTTATATACATAGTTAACAGCACCGAGAAAGATGGCGTTTCAGTGTCCGCAATACTTGAAGCCAAAAAACGTGCAGGTAAATGTATTTGACAATAAATGGTATGAAAATTACATTCCCAAAATCAACAGGTTGTAATGGATAATTACTAAATGGCCTGATGCGTTTTTATAATAGTTATTGAGGAGAATGCTGCTGACTTGTCTGTGGGTGAACTGTTGCATAGAGCCAACAGAGGCATCGGTAAGCATACATCACACACTTAACAAAATAATATTTTATGATTAACATCATTTTTTTATGTGTGATAGATTCATTGTTTCTTTATCTGTGCTATTTCAACATTAATATTCAGACCAATAAATCAATGTCTATCTTGTAATGGAAGACTTTTAATAGATGTATTTAGATCACAGCTAAAAAATGTTTTTTTTTTTTTTAGTTCCGGAACCTGATGAGCCCAAGCTAATGGATGACATTGCTGTGAATTTAAAAAATGCTGATCCCTGCACATCACTTAGTTGCCGTTGGCCCAAGTACAAAGATGGCAATATTTGGGTACCTTATGTCATTGCCAATCACTACTGTAAGTAAATAATATAAAGATGTTTCCTCTTAGAGTCCAAAGGATAAAATAGGAGATTGGAGAGTGGTAGAGTTTTATAATTAGTGCAATGTTAATGTGAAGTTAAAATCTTATAAGTAACCCCTGCTCTTTGCCCTCTCAGCCCCCAGTGAGCTACAGATGATTCAGCGTGGTCTGGCCTCTTTCACAACTATCTCCTGTATCCGTTTCTTCCCTCGTTCCAATCAGAGAGATTACATCAGCATTGAGTCTCGCAGTGGGTGCGTAACAGATTAGAGAAAATATTACACAAATATAGGTTTGCATCAGTTTGCATGTGACTCTTACCATATCACAATCATTCAAATTACAAACCAGAAAAAAAAAGAAGTAGAATTTCAATCAGAATAGGAGTGATATTAAACTTTTTAACAGGCGGACATGGATCCGAGATAATGGTAAAAAATTGATGCATTATTTTGACATTACAGATGCTACTCATACGTCGGTCGTCAGGGAAATGCCCAGACTGTGTCTCTGGCTCGTTTTGGCTGTATTTACCACGGTACTATTCAGCATGAGCTGCTCCATGCTCTTGGCTTCAACCACGAGCAAACTCGCAGTGACCGCGACAGTTACATCAGAATCCTCTGGAACAACATCCAATATAGTAGGCTACATGAGATCAAAAGTACATTAAATCTTAAAGCCAGTTAAGTTTCTGAATGAGAAAAGTAAATGTTATGTTTATTTATCAGACATGTGGAGCAACTTCAACAAAATCAACACCCTTAACCAGGGAACTCCCTATGATTATGGTTCTGTGATGCAGTATGAGAGGTAAGATAACTTTGGCTTAAGATGAGATATGTGTTCACTGTATGTAAAATGTTCTGAATTGTAAATTGTTTCTAACTGTACCTGTCTCCTGAATCATCAGATATGCTTTCTCAAAGAATGGCTATCCCAGTATGGTCCCTATTCCAAATAGCAATGCTCAGCTGGGCGGAGCTACTCAGATGAGCAAAAATGACATCATCAGACTCAACAGACTCTACCAATGTTGTAAGTGACATGAAACATACACATTCATTTTTCTCTCTCTTTTTCATTTGTCCAAAACATGCTTGCAGAGCTTTTGTTTGTCAAACAATGAGGTTATCTTGCTTAGGTTTTAAGCTCCTTGTCTTCATTTACATTCATAGTTTTAAATGTAATTAAAGAGAATATATGATGGTTATATTTACTGATCACTTTAATGCTATGTTCAAAGCTACTTGAAACTATCTTATGCATTTTTTTTATTGAACCTTGATGATTGTTTCATTATTTAGAGAGACCTGAATAACATTCAGCACCCTGACATGCAGCACAGAAAACATGCAGAAAAGACATTCATCGAAGTCTCAATCTCCCTGATGGTTTTGTCTACTGTGCTCACTTTATCAGTTATGTAATAAGCTAAATAATACACCAATAAAGCTTTAATGAATAAGAACATCAAGCATTTTTGTCAGTTTATTCATCAAAAGTCATTGTGATAGCTACAAGTTTCTGCAATAAATCTTTTACAGTTGCTTATAATAAAACCAGTCCCAAAGAAACTGATTGATCCTGAATTAAGATCAGATTTAACCAGCCAGCATTTGTGGATGGCAAAGTGAACAGTTTTGAAAGACAATGATTTCTGGAAATCCCATCATGCTGTACATTTTGCTCAGTTTAAACATTTGATATGTTTTAATGTATATATGGGTTCATGTCATTGCAAATCATTGCTAGTGATTTTATTTAAATTTTTGGAATTGGGGTTTATATTTTTTGTTAGATTTAATTAGCCATGCACAGGAATAAATGTTAACAGTTTTATTAAATGGATTCTATAGTGTCTTATAGTAAAGACTGACTAAGAATGTTTTTTACATTTAGTTGGTGTTGTGGTTTACTGCATAACCTAATCCAGAGCAAACACTTATTTCGGTTGAGACGTGGCTTGAGAAAGGGTAAAAAAACACGGGTAAAAAATACACAACGTCGGCCAGCATCTCGGGATACCTAGTTGCATGTACCCCATGCACACTGTTTGACCATTTTAAACTTAAAATGACAATAAAACATACAAAAACGAATGAAAACCAACTAACTGCAATGCATTTCAATGGACGTGAAAGCATGTCCGAGTGGGTTACCTAGGGCACTGTAATCGGCTCATCGCGTTTGGGGGCGTGGCTTAGCCATAGGTCAATTGAACTTCGACAGTTAATGATGATGTAAAGCGAGACCACAAGGACGCAAGATTGCTGAAGAACGCATATTGAGAAACGGTTAAAATCGCTGCCAGTTTCACACTGCTGTGATAAAAACTTTGTAAAAAAAACTAATTTTAGGAAATAGCATGTGCTAGATTTTTGGCCAGACATTGTTATGTTTTTTTTTCCTTTTTCTTTTTTTGCCAGACATTGTTATGTAAGGGATAATTTAGATAAAAAAATAATTGTGACAAACCCACAACAATCTTCATGATTAGTTTGAGAAATAGGCCTACTGTAAACTTACCAAGCACTGCACAACACTGTGTCAGGGACTACAGAGGGAGACTGAGACAGGATCCAATTGCAGAAAAATAATAATTTATTAAAGGCAGTCAATGTCCACAAGGCTGAGCTTGGGTGAAAAATGTAGAGAATAAATCAAAGAGAGAGAAAGATCCGCTGCGCGTAGACAGGGTGAGACTTTCCGCTGTGCGTAGACAGGGTGAGATTTTCCGCTGTGCGTAGACAGGGTGAAGGTTCCAGAGAGCGAAGGCCAACTTGAGAAATCCACTGCTTGGAGACAGGGTGACAGATCCACTGAGCGATGTCAGGGTGAATAATCCACTGCGCGATGACAGGGTGAATAATATATCTTCCGCGGAGAATTTAACCGGGCGAGCCGGACCGCGGCTACAGACCCTGCGTGGGTATGCTGGACAGCGCCTCTGGCAGCCCAGCAGCCAAAGCTGCAGCGGAGAGTGAGAGGGCGACCACTCAGAGATGGTACAGCAGTGGGTAACCTGGCAGATGGTGACAGCAGAGAGCTCAGGTAAAATACGGAAAATAACTAAAGAAATAAACTGGAACTATGAATAATACCTAGACTTTGAAGCAAAATAAAATAACAAAATAAACAGATAACTAGAGTTATATAATACTGGGAACTAGACCGACTAGACAAGACAGGACAGGAGATATGGCAAGGCACATACAATGACGAACTCGCAGAGAACAAAAGGCTAAGGGCACTGATATAGCAACCAAACGAGGGGTAAATAATAAACAGGTGTGGTGACGCAGGTGTAGGAAATCACGCTGATGAAGAACCCAAATGACAGACGCGCATGAGCAGAGCTGTAAAACATAAACACAGACAATGAAAACACAGAAACAAAGCAACCAATCAAACTGACGTCCTAACACACTGATGCTGCATACTGAATATTTTAAGTATTTATTTCAATACTTACAGTATTTCTTACCACAATCAGCTAGTAATCAACCAACAATGAAATCGTTGAAACAAATAACATCTGTAGGCAAATAAAAAATAATGCATGAAGTACATACACTTTGACTCTGAAGAAAAACTACTGTAAAAGCAACAAGAATACTGTAACTATTCATCATCTCTCTGTCTGGCTGCATCAGGCCGTAAGATTTCATCCACATCACAGGTCATGTCTTCATTGGCAAAGCACCGTTGGAAGAATCACCTCGTGTGATGAATCCACCCCTGCACAGAAGCTGCTTTGATATGATCACAGGCTGCTCCATGGCCTGAATGAGTGGCACACTGTCATAGGGCCACGGGTCATATACCTTCCACCGCCATGCTGAAAAAAACTGTTCTATTGGATTCAGGAAGGGGGAATGAGACATTGTCCCAAACAACAATGTACCGCATCTGGTCCACTTGGTTTAATGCTGTGACAATCTTGAGCAATCTGTCAAGAAATGCAAGTAATAGATTGCATTATAGGGTCCCATAGTTGCATGGTGGTGGAGGACCCCATTTTGTGTAATAGCAACGCAAAGGGTGATGCTACCCCCTCTCTGACCTGGCAAATTGGTGATTGCCCTGTGTCTAATTACATTTCTTACTCTTCTTCTTTTTCTTCTTCTTCAAGCTCCTTTCATTTTTATTAAACACAGGTGCATTTTATAGCACACACTGTAAAAAAAATCTGTAGAAATTGCAGCTGAGTTGCCGGTAATTTACCGTAGATTTAAATTTATGTTATTTACCGGCAACATTTTGTTCAAAGTTAAATGAACATTAAACATTTACAAGTCTTTGTCTTTACAGAGTAAAACTAAAAAACAGCATCAAGCAAAACATTCTGGGAAACAAAATCTGAAGCAAAAAACAGAAAAAGGTTGATGATGATTTCTGGTTCCCAGAATGCTTTGCATGAGGCTGTTATTGTATAGTTTTATTCTGTAAAGATAAAGACTTGTTAATATTTAAAATTTATTTAACTTTGAACAAACTCTTGCCAGTAAATAACATAAATGTAAATCTACGGTAAATTACCGGCAACCCAGCTGCAATAACATTGACATTTTTACAGACTTTTTTTACAGTGCACCTGAGTGCTGCGTTTTCAAATTAGCAAATGTGTGCTTCCACACCTGGTGGATGTAATTATCCAATTCATTCATTAGTGTGGTCATTGGCAATCCAGGGCTTTGTAATAACAAGGAAGTAACCTCACAATTCCTATCTGTGTCTAAGGTGTGAAAATGTGTGTAGAGTTTTACAAATCACTAAGTGTAATGTTTAGCAAAAAGGGTGAAGCAAACATTGTGTGTAATGTTGTGCAAATATGTGGAGGTGTTTTGCTCACTGGAGTAGAATTTTGCAAATTGTGTGGAAATTTTTATTTTATTTTAGTGCGTAAAAAACTGTAATACGGTCACTTGCCGCCACCTATTGGTTTTAAAGGCATTTAAAAAAATATTATTTGTTTAAACATCAAAAGTTTAAAATTTGTAAATAATGACCTGGTGTTAAAATCACAATTAAGCATATTTACGTATGTAAAAGCTGATGAGAATATATTTTATTTATTTGTTGTGACAGACATTATTTAACTCTTTTGCTGCCATTGACACATTACCTCTTCAATTATGAGTTAATATTTACCTGATAAAGAAGATTCCCTTTCAGTCGGTCACTACGACGTCACGTCGTGACCGACGAATTGGGAACTCGCTTAGAGGGACCAATCTGCTTCGATAACTAATAAAACGCCAATGAACTTGGCATTGAGGTATTTGCGTAAAGCTGGCGCCAGGTGCGTATATAAGCCGCAGCTGCAGAATACAAAATTAGCTTTTTCGCTTCGAAAGCCGGCATTATGTGCTACTAAGAAGCTACTTGCTCTTCTGGGAACGGTTGCTGAAGTTGGTTGACAAGCAGTACTAACACAGCGGACGCTCGCAGTATTCCACTACTCTGCATCTTTTTTTTTTGAGTTTAGTGTGTGCGTTGCCTCTCCCTGTGCGCATCATCAGCTGAGCAACCAATAGAGTGATTTCCCTAAAAGAGTGATACGTGAGAGCTGTGTGTCTTTTTAAAGACAGCCACTCTCTCGTATATTCGGAGATCAGCGTCCTTTTCAGGTTAACTTTTCGTCCTTGCGATCTTGGATGCGAGAAGTACAGGGGTTCCAGAGACGAGCGCTGTCTTCGTGCTTGGGCATCGAGCACTCTGAGGCTGCGTTTGTGGAGGGTTTTTGTTCTCTCTGTGAGAGCATACCCTCTTGGAGACCACTGTCGTTTCTACGGGAACAACGTCCGGGCCTTTGCAGGGCTGAATGCCGCCATGGTGCGGCTGCCAAGCGCTCGCAGGACGCTCTTCGCATCACTATGCTGAGTAGGTCGAGAGATGCGTCCTCCACCTCCCAGCCTTCTCGTTCTTAGCCAGTTGAGGCTCCGATGAAGACCGCAGAGTTGTGTTCTACGATTTCTGCCGAATCCATTGGACCTCCTTCTGGTCCCGCCACTTCAGCAGCATCAGAGGGGGCCCCCCCTTTTCCCTCCGAGGAGGACTTCGACCCAGAGATGGCGGCCGTGCCCGCTCGAGCGGCAGAACCGGTAGGGTTGGAGGGGTTAACCCCCCTCCTCCCGAACCAGTCCGTCTGCATTATTGGTACTTCGGAGCTGCTCGGGCCTCTCAAGCCTTATCTCCTGTGCCTTTCTTTCCTGACGGCATGAAGAGCTGACTCAAACATGGAATTTGCGGCCCTCTACAGCCGTTCAGCCTTCTGCCCTCACCTCCCTCGCTGCCATGGCTCCGTTGCAGGTCCAAGCTAAGGCTTTAGAGATCTGCACGAGGGAGGGCATGAACCTCGGTCATGCGATGTCCACCACAGTGGTCCAAGATCGCCACCTTTGGCTGTGTCTGGCTGACACGATGGACGCAGACAAGAAGAACTTCCTGAATGCTTCTGTCTCACAGACCGGCCTCTTTGGCGAGTCCGGGGAGTCATTCAGCTCCGCGGCGCAACTGAGGCAATCTCCTAGGTCGTGCCCCGGCAGAAGAGAGCTGCCCTGGTCCACCAATGCTGGCTCCTCAGTCTGCCTTTCGCCGAGGGCGTCCTGCGGCGGCCACCTTCGTTCCCCCTGCTCGGACCTCATCTCGGCAGTGCAGGGGAACCGGTCGTCAGCAGCTCGCCCCGCCCGCTCAACCGCTTCTCATGACAATCGGGAGTTTAAGTGGCCCGGAGATGGGCGACCCGGAGTTGGAGAGGATCACTCTTCAGGAGACGGTGATTCGCTCCTTTCCCCGGAAGAGAGTCGGGTGGAAAAATCCTTGGTTACATTGTTGTTCCACCGGCTGTCCACATAACCACACATAAGAGTGCATTCCTCTTCCCTCTCCAGGTCTCCTGAGGATCGAGAGAGCCGTGAGCGGGCACACACCAGCTCACCCTCTTCCTCCTCTATCGCCAATGGGTGTTTTCCGGAGTACGCATTCTCCTCTCAGGAGATCAGATGACCATCACCCTTATCGGAGTCTGCGCTCTCTGCGCAGGAGACCAGACGACCATCACCCTCACCGGAGTCTGCGCTCTCCTCTCAGGAGACCAGACGACCATCATCCTTAGCGGGCTCAGGTCAGTGTCTCACACACACACGCACACTGTAGATGTTTGTAGTCCCGAGGAGAGCGTGGCGCACCGGCATACACTGTGTAACCATTACACCTGCGTGTCGTTTCAACTTTACGGTTCAGCTAATTTGGAAGAAGTTCGGTCGTGCGCAGATAGATCTGTTTGCGTTGCCGGACAATACCCATTGTCGCCTATTTTATTCACTAACCGAGGGCAGCCTCAGCGTGGATGCGTTGGCACACAGCTGGCCGCGGGGGATGAGCAAATACGCATTCCCTCCAGTGAGCTTAATTGCAAAGACGCTGTGCAAGGTCAGGCAGGATGAGGAGAGCCTTCTACTGGTCGCGCCTTACTGGACGACCAGGAATTGGTTTCCAGAACTGATGCTCCTCTCGACAGCCCCTCCCTGGTGCATTCCCTGGCACATTTGCACCCGCGCCCCCACCTGTGATATCTCCATGGTGGTCGCTAAGCACACGGTAGGTTTAGGTGATTTATCGCAAACGGTATCTAACACCATCACTGCAGCGCGAGCGCCATCTACTAGACACGCGTAAACGCTTAAATAACCTGTTCGTCATATGGTGCTCTTCGCTCTCATAACTTCAACACCGGTTGGAGCGTAGGCTGTCACCCTCCACCATTAAAGAGACCATTTAAAATGTCCGCCAAAAAAAAAATCAATTCATACTCCACACTCCAAACAGATGGGGGCAGTATACCTCCAGAAAGTGAGCTGGTCTATTTTAATTTAGCAGCTGCTAATTTAGCAGCATATATCAAGTTTGATTTACATAAGCAACTAAGTAAGTTATCATTAGTCACAAAAAAAACATTCGGTCTCATTAAAATTGCAATGTTTTCCGCTACGTTTCGTGCGTCCATTTGGTGTTCATTATCATCGAAGACAATTCAAGCTTCTTAGCTAATGTTACATTTTAGCATCAGCTTGGAAGATAACGGGTGAAAACCGGATCGGATCCATGGGTAGAGCTAAGTATTAACCGCTAACAGCTAAGGATGCGCGATAAGTTGCATGCGATAGTCATTGCGCTTCTCACCAGTGAAGCCGGTTTCTTGATTAAAAGTGAATCGCCATCAGCTGCTTTCAGATGGAGCCACATTTAATGCACAAAGCCGTAGTTCATGTACAAGCTGAGCATAGGTTATCCCAAGGCCTATTATAAGTGAACTTCTAGCGGAATACTAACAGCATCTTACATACCAATCGAAAATAAATTTTGTCATTTTGGAGTCGAACCTCATTTCTTTCATGTCCATTAGTTGTCTCCAGCGATGAAAAGCAGTGCCAGTATTTACTCTGGTTCGGTTCCTTTATTTATCAGATTTTATTTGTGATTCCGAGCGCGTTGCTCCCTGCAGCGAATGGTTGTGGTAGTGGTAAATGTCTCTTGCTTCAGTCATTCTTCCGCTCTCTTCCCTGAACTGAAATGCGTCCGAAAACCCTATTGCAAGGCAGGAAGGCATCAAGGCAGATCGGTCGGCCAGCACAATCTAGTTATTCGATTTTTAAGAGGTGCTCGAAGGCTGAACCCTTCGCGCCCTTCTCTATTTCTCCTTGGGACCTGTCCATGGTGCTGAAAGCCCTGCAGGAACCTCCATTCGAGCCTCTGCAGTCTGTGAGTCTTAAGTTTTTGTCAATGAAAACTCCCTGCTAGCATTGGCCTCTTTTTTTGTCTGTTATGGTGGTCAGCAGAGAGGGAAAGCTGTCACTAAGCAGAGGATGTCTCATTGGATGGTTGATACTATCGCCCTTGCTTATAATCTGCAGGGCATCCCTTGTCCATTTAATTTGAGAGCGCACTCCACTAGGAGTGTTGCCTCATCTTGGGCACTCGCTCGTGGTTCAAGCCTGTCTCCTCTCGTGTTCTTTCCTCATCAGGGGGAGCATGGAGAACAGACTCGCACGTCGGCTTGCAGCCTCCGACTGGTGCTTCACAATAAGTGTCAGTATGGATGGCCATTAGGACAAAAATGCTTAATGGTTTGATTTGTCCTTCCTCCGCTGCCTTGGCAGCTGATGTTGCGGAGCATTGGCAGTCAGCCTCTCACTAGCTGTATCCTCACAAACCTATGTGTTGGGCTCGGGCATCCACATTGCATCCCCTAAGCGGGGTTCCTTTGTGAGTATTTTTCCGTGGGGTTAATCCTACTAGCTCATGTTTCCCTCAGCAGAGCACTGCTTTGCTTAAACAGCCACGGCTGTCTATTCTCAACTACGGTTGTCTTTCGCCCACCATTAGCCCTTAACAGGGCGGTGGCTTCCGCAGCATTCCTATCCTGCTCAGATAGGGCGCTTCCCAGTCGCTGGCACTACTGTGGGTTTAAGGAACATCTAGTGCCCGGCCTTCTGCCTTAATCCTATTCTCCTTAAGTGGAACCGGAGGGCTTTTTGCAGACACTGGAAGAGGTCAGCTCCAGTGGCGTTTTGGTAGGGATTCCCAATTCGTCGGTCACGACGTGACGTCGTAGTGACCGACTGAAAGGGAACGTCTCAGTTACGGATGTAACCCTCGTTCCCTGAAGGAAGGGAATGGAGACGTCACGTCCCATCGCCACAGATGCTGCTCCCTGCTGTCACGGCCGGTCACATTCTCTCGGCGTTCTCAGCAAAAAGAAGCTAATTTCGTATTCTGCAGCTGTGGCTTATATACACACCTGGCGGGGCGGCGCCAGCATTATGCAAATACCTCAATGCCAAGTTCATTGGCGTTTTAGTAGTTATCGAAGCAGATTGGTCTTTCTAAGCAAGTTCCCAATTGGTCAGTCACAACGTGACGTCTCTGTTCCCTTCCTTCAGGGAACGAGGGTTACATCCGTAACCGAGACGTTCAGTCATACATAATAAAGTTTATTTTTTTTTAGAATTTTTTAAATGTCTTCAGTGTGAACATCAAATCAACATCATACATTCACTACTGGTCACAATTGGTCAAAGTTGTAGAAAATGTTGTTGAGGAATCTGCTGGTCTGAATGATTTTTCTGAAGAGACTTGCTTTTTGCTTTTGTTGTTGTCTCTCTCTGTTTCAGTGACTTTTTTGAGTGCAATTTCAAAATATGTGTTTGAAGTGTCATGTGTGAGTATCATATGATGCGTCAAACACATATTTTGACATGACGAGCCATACACATGATGGGATAAATACATTTTTTGATGATCTTTGCCCTCGAAAAATAAGTCACCGGCCGCCACTGTTCACAAGTAGATGAGAGACAGAGACACATTCCTGTTCACACTTGGTTATCCGATTTTAATCAGTTTTTTTGTCCACTTTTGACCTCTTCAAATTGGAGAGGATGGTCTGTGGGTGAGCTGTTAAAACACCAGAGGGAAAAATTATGGGTTAAAGTTAACGCACACTTATATTATGTGAGAGTCTTTCCTGTGCTTGTGTTGTTATTAAGCGTGCTACACAACGTTTTGTACATGTATATGTAAGGGCATTCTTAGATATAATAAGACTAAATAAGCTCAGGCAACTTTCACATGCTTGCAAACAGTGGCGGCCAGTGACTTCTTTTTCGTGGCGCACGATGCAAAGCTTATCACAAAATGTATGTAGCCCGTAGACTCGTCATGAAAAAATATGTGTTCAGCGCGTCATGTGATGCTGTGTGCATCACGTGTCTTGTCAAAATAAGCGCCTGCTGCAGACGCGTCTAAAGGGTCTATGACAAAAGTGATGCTTGCGTTCGCCAGATACTCGCTTAATCTCATGTGTAAGTTTAGTGTTAAGTGAGTATCTTGAGAGTATCTCGTGAAAATGAGCATCTCTTTTATCATAAAACACTTCATAAATGTCTTTGCAGCAGGCACATATAGTTTGACAAGATGAATGATGCACGTGGTTCACAGGACGCTACAAACATATATTTTGAAACGAAAAGCAACCCACATGACACTCCGTACACATATTTTGAATTTGCGCCCCTAGAAAGAGAAGTCACTAGCGGCCACTGCTTGCAAAATAAAAAAAATTAAAGAAGCGGAGAGCAGCCGCTTTAGTTTTATCAATGATAGCAGAAAGACCGCGCTGAACACTGTTCACGCTAGAACCCATGATGGATGGAAAAATTTGCTTGATTGGTATACACATCAAATCAATTTGCAGAGAGTAGACACATAGGCGGCCTTTTGTGTGAAAGCATTTGATGACATAAGCATCTACTCTAGGAAAAGTAATCTGAATGTGGTCGAAAGGAGGCGAGCTCAAAACGTTTTACACCCCATTTCACCTGTATTTAGTGCTGTCTTCTTGTGATCCGATCGACCAGAACACATCTTACTACCAAGTGTAAACAGCCCCCAAGTGTAAGATGCAGTATAGCTCAAAAGTTTATTCAACACAAACTGTTTAAGATAAATTTTAAATTGGACATTAGGTGAACAACATGGGTCAAAAGTTAAGTACAAAATGTATGTTTCTTGCCTTAAATCAACCTCAGATTTGTTGTTTGTGCTGTTAGTTGTTACTAATGTTAATAAATGAGACTGTATTGTCAAGTCTTACTGAATTACCAAATTAGGTGTCTAGTTTTATCATAAACAGGAAGACCTTTGTTTTGTGTATTTAGTGCATTTATAAAGGGGTGGGATACAAAAAGGGAAGTTAACAGCTCTCAGAAAACTATTTAACACTCAGCTCTGTTTGATCCCAGTACTGCTGTTCCAGAAGCTCTCATCATGTACCTGCTGGTGTTCATCTCTCTTCTGCTGAGCTTTGTTCCAGCTCAAAGTCATTCTGTTGAGGTGAGAGCAAAGGCATCAGATATATCAAAAAATAAAAAAAACATTTCTTTTTAATTAAAGATACCTAATCTACATGTATTTAAAACAGATTTTCTTAAGAAGGATTCCTGAGACGCCAGGTAAAAGGGGTTTAACTTTTAGAACAATTAAGAATGATTTTTATTATACTACATTTTGTATGTTTTATTATTGGTTTACTGATTTTATATACATAGTTAACAGCACTGAGAAAGATGACGCTTCAGTGTCCGCAATACTTGAAGCCAACAAACATGCAGGTAAATGTATACATTTAACAATAAATTGTATGAAAATTACATTCCCACAATCAACAGGTTGTAATGGTTAATTACTGAATGGCCTGATGTGTTTTTATAATAGTTATTGAGGAGAATGCTGCTGACTTGCCTGTGGGTGAACTGTTGCATAGAGCCAACAGAGGCATCGGTAAGCATACATCACACACTTAACCCCATACATCAATACCGCACAGGTTACACCAAAACTATTTTATGATTCACATTTTTTTTGTGTGTGTGACAGATCCATTGTTTCTTTATCTGTGCTCTTTCAACATTAATATTTAGACCAATAAATCAACAAGAACAAACAATGTCTATCTTGTAATGGAAGACTTTTAATAGATGTATTTAGATCAAAACTAATAATTTTTTTCTGTTTCAGTTCCTGAACCTGATGAGCCCAAGCTAATGGATGACATTGCTGTAAATGAAAAAAATGCTGATCCCTGCACATCCTATGATTGCCGTTGGCCCAAGTACAGCGATGGCAATATTTGGGTACCTTATGTCATTGCTGATCACTACTGTAAGTACATAATATAAAGATGTTTCCTCTTAGAGTCCTAAGAATAAAATAGTAGGAGATTGGAGAGTGCTAGAGTTTTATAATCAGTGCAATTTAAATGTGAAGTTAAAATCTCATAAATAACCTCTGCTCTTTGCCCTCTCAGCCTCCAGTGAGCTACAGATGATTGAACATGTTCTGTACTCTTTCACAACTATCTCCTGTATCCGTTTCTTCCCTCGTTCCAATCAGAGAGATTACATCAGCATTGAGTCTCGCAGTGGGTGCGTAACAGAATAGAAAAATATGACACAAATAAAGATTTGCATCAGCATCAAGTGATTGTTAGCATATCACAGTCACAATCATCAAAATTATAAACCTGATGAGATAGAAGTAGAATTTCAATCAAAATAGGAGTGAAATTAAATCCTTTTTTTTTACATGTGGACAAGTATCCGAGATAATGATAAAGAAATTGATGCATTATTTTGACATTACAGATGCTACTCATACGTCGGTCGTCAGGGAAATGCCCAGACTGTGTCTCTGGCTCGTTTTGGCTGTATTTACCACAGTACTATTCAGCATGAGCTGCTCCATGCACTTGGCTTCAACCACGAGCAAACCCGCAGTGACCGCGACAGTTACATCCAGATCCTCTGGGACAACATCCAAGATGGTAGGTTACATTAGATCAAAAATACATTAAATCTTAAAGCCAGTCAAATTTCTGAATGAGAACAGTAAATGTTATGTTTATTTATCAGACATGAAGTACAACTTCAACAAAATCGAGACCCTAAACCAGGGAACTCCCTATGACTATGGTTCTGTGATGCAGTATGAGAAGTAAGATAACTTTGGCTGAAAACGAGATATGTGTTTTCTGTATTTAAGATGTTACAGATTGTAGATTGTTTCTAACTGTACCTGTGTCCTGAATCATCAGGTATGCTTTCTCAAAGAATGGCTATCCCAGTATGGTCCCTATTCCAAATAGCAATGCTCAGCTGGGCGGAGCTACTCAGATGAGCCAGAATGACATCATCAGACTCAACAGACTCTACCAATGTTGTAAGTGACATGAAACAGACACATTATTTTTTTTCTCTCTTTTTCATTTGCCCAAAACATGCTTGCAGAGGTTTTGTTCATCAAACAATGAGGTTATCGTGCTTAGGTTTTAAGCTCCTTGTCTTCATTTACATTCATTATTTTAATTAAAGATAATTTATTATAGTTATGTTTACTGATCACTTTAATGCTATGTTTAAAGCTGCTTGAAACTTTCCTATGAATATTTTTTAAATTGACCCTTGATAATTGTTTCATTATTTAGAGAGACCTGAATAACCTTCAGCATCCTGATATGCAGCACAGAAAACATGCAGAAAAGACATTCATTGAAGTCTCAGTCTCCCTGATGGTTTTGTCTGCTATGCTTACTTTATCAGTTATGTAATAAGCAAAATAATACACCAATAAAGCTTTAATGAATAAGAACATCAAGCCTCTTTCTCAGTTTATTCATCAAAAGTCATTGTGATTATAGCTAAAAGTTTCTGCTATAAAATGCATCTTTCAAAGTTGCTTATAATAAAACCGGTCCTAAAGAAACTAATCCTGAATTAAGATCAGTGATCTCGATCATTATAATTTTTAGATACTGTCTTTAAAAAAATTTAAGATTAAAACAGCCCAAAAATGTATTCATAATGGAACATTGAGATGTATTGCATGTTTTAACTGATGACCATTTTAAGAAAAATTATTAAATTTTTAATGTGATTGCACAACAGATCTGGCATGTCCTGGTCTTGTTTGCTTCTTTGCATGATAGAGCTTTAACCAACTAGCCTTTGTGGATGGCAAAGTGAACTGTTTTGAAAAACAATGATTTCTGGAGGTGTTTCTAAACCCATCATGCTATCCACTGAGTTTGCTTTACATTTCGCTCAGTTTAAACATTTGATATGTGTAAAATATGGGTTCATGTAGCCTCCCTAATTTAAACATTACATTCGAAAGTCATAAGCATATTACAACAATTTGGTACACAAAATGTATTGGTGGAGTGTTTTTGGCTCTATGATTGTGCTGGTTTATTAAATTAAATGAAATATATTAATGTATTAATAACTTGTATTAATAAAATGCATATATTAATGTGTTCAGGGATTAATATTAATTGAAAGTGATCTTTTGTTCTTATAAATCAAACAGGCACAAGCTAAATACACAGCACACAGTCAGTTGTACATTATAAACATTACGGAGTGGTTTCCTGGACAAGGATTAGTTTAAGACAGGACTAGGCCTTTGTTTAATTAGGAAATATAACTAGTTTTAAAGGCGCTCTAAGCGAATCTGTGTGACGTCCCTTCCTGTTGACGTTCGAAGTGTTGTCAAACAAAACGGAGTGTACCTAACTTCTCCCCTCCCTCTCCCTTCCGTGCTTTCTGAACGAGTTATGAACGCGCCCAAGCCCCACTCCCAAATCCTTCTTGTCGTTTATTGGCTGGAACACTTTGTTATGTTTCGTGGTGGTAGGTTTGACCGCTCTGTTTTTGTTGCAGTTTGCGAAGCCTGGTCTTACATTTATTTTAGTCTAGAACTAGTTTAATCACTGTCTGGGAAACCACCCCTACAGGCCCGGCGCCACAAGGGGGCAAAAGGGGGCATTGCCCCCTCAGATCTGATTTGTGCCCCCTCTGTTTTATTTTTCTATTCATGGTTACAAATAAAAATTTTATCCTTTTGATTTAAATAATAATTTAACCTTATCCCCATATGGGTAGAATGTTCAGTGACGTGACATTACTATCAGATTCAAATGTCTTTCGCGTTGGTTGACGCTGAGCCAGATGGACGAGCTCAGCGCTGTCATATATCAACACTATGCATGTGTTTTCAACCTCATAATGTTTATTTTAGATTTCAGACATTTAAAATACACTGGTAAAACAATAGCCTATAGTTTGTAAAATAAACCCTGATGTCTGTGGAAGCAATACAAATCTATTCAAATAAGATAATAATTTGCAAATAATAAATACAAATTATTTTCAAATAATAATAATTTGCCGACGTGTGTTATTCATATCAGACAAACACAGTGGAAGCAACTATAAAGTTTACTCTACTGTGTTATAAAGGTTATAATGATACTTGTTTGAAAGACGGAGATGCGCATCTGTCAATCAGCTATTATAACAGAGCGAGGCCAGAGACGAACGCACTCTTAAACAGGAAATAATATATGGAATAATTTGTGCATCTTTGAATAACTGTAAGAATACATTTCCTTTAAATATCATTTTTGTCATATAAAGTTCTAAGAGATAATAATGTTTTATCCACTTTTATTGCTTATTAACTTGCGGTTAACAGCGTGTTTGCGCATTAAGCCTACCTCAGAGTTTATTTGAGTAATATTGCTGTTTTTCCGGTAATTATAATACAATTTACACGTCAATCCTGCTTCCTTGTTTGTTCATTCATTTCATTATGCTGTTATGTTAAGTTATAGCCTATGTGGATATTTATTGCCATATGAGACGTCCATTGCCGTATATACATTCTCTCGTTTAATATTTAAATAATTTGCGGAAAAATGTGTGCATCTTTGAATTACTGTCAGAATACAGTTTCTTTGAAAATAGTTTTTTTTTAATAAATACATTGAGTTTCACTACTTTATTGTCATATACACTTCAGTCAGTGCACACAGCAGGGTCTGAAACACACAGACAGTCAGATGGCTACCCGTAATATGCGCTATTAATCAGAAGGAGAAATACTTTTAAAAATCCCAGGGGAAATTACTTTCATTACAACTTCAGATATACAGACAACATATAATATTATAACAACGTATTTTCAATGTCCATGCGGACGAACATATTTTACTTTTTTACTTTTTCGTTTTAAAGTTAGGATCACACGTCGATTAACAGTGGTAAAATATTCTCACAGTAACATACCTTGTATATTTTTATATAGCTCTTTTTTACTAAATAGTACTATTACTATCTTTTTTTTAAACTTATAAATAATTCATAAATTGAACAAAAATGATAATGGGTTTAGTTCTGATATTGTATAAAGAAATACATGGTGTATAATTACATTTTTAGAATATATTAGGCTTATAAGTTTGTACTCTAAAAATACTTTGTTACAAACAAGAGATAAAGAATTTACAAACGTTCTCATCTCACCATATACACAGGTACAGAGTCATTATATACAATAAATTCGTGGGGTTGCACTTAAAAAAAAACATTTAAAAATAGATGCATTTGTTTAAAGCAAAGCATTTATTTTACTTAGCTACAGATGAAGCAGCTCTTTGCGCCTTCTAACGTTCTTATAATCGGTCATCATTTATGTCCAAGAGACTCAATAATAATCTTTTACATTTTAATCCTTTAATTTTTCATATTAAAACGCGTTTTTGTGCTGCTTCGCATCCATGTATGCAAACCCGCGTTGTCATCCCGTTAATACTGCGCATATTATCAACGCGCTTTTTACTCTAGCAAAAGACACTCGCGTCGCGCATTGCCCCGGTTGTATAATCCAAGTCCAGAGTCTTTCATGAGCTAGAGGAAGAATGTCCAGGGAGTTCAGAATTTTTGTGTGGGCATGCATCAGCCAAAGGTGTGTGAGTCTTTTCTGGGTCTTCAAAAGACACAATGCGGAGAAAGTGCGCTCAGATGAGGCCACGGAGATGGGTAGGCACAGACAGTAATGAAATTAAAATCCAAAATACACTTAATAACCTACGTGTGTAAAAAATGTGGTTACCTGTGCTGTGCAGTTGCATATGGAGTGTTTTATGGACCGCTGCATTTAAAAATGTCTTTTCAAAGCGAGATCTCAGTGTATCATTGATGGTATAAAGTTAAGCCCCCTCAACAATTTCACATGCCCCCTCAGTGATTTCATCCTGCAGCCGGGCCTGAGACCCCTATAAGCTTACATAATACACAGTGTGATGCATTTTAAAGCAACACTATGTAGGTTTTTTACCTTTAACTTAATAAACCTCAAACAAACATGTATACATTTGTCCTCACATTCTTTACTGTAGTTCACTCTCAGATTCCTGCCTAAAGGCTCATTATGCAGCTCATTATGCAAGCCTTTGTTTGCTAGCTGTCAATCAATCCTTCTCGCATACGGCCACTCTAAACAAAAAGTGTCTTATAATTTCTAAATCAATACATTGTTTTATGTGAATAAGTAGGCTGGGTGATTTTCACATCATTTTAAAGAAAAAACTCTAGACTACTAGATTCTGTTTAGGAAAGTCTTGTTAAAACATGTTTAGTATGGGTTTTGTGGACTTATATCAGTGACTTAAAAATTTTGCTTTTATAAAAACCACGCATAAACATTTTTCTCTCAAAAATACAAACATGTACATACATGCAGCTCATATAATATTTTAGCCCAGTTTGTGCTGAACGCAGTGGTATGAGACACTTGCCATTATTATATTTTAAAGCAACTGAAAAAAGACCAAATGTAAGAGCATGTCAAAACCTCTGACAGTGTCCCAAAATGGTCGGACCCCAGAGGGGTGAAATAATGTCTCTAAAATTATTTCAGTGATAGAACAACTTTTAACTGGACAAATTGTATTGTTGCTGCAACCTGAGCAGCCTCCTAGCTGCTACAAGCACACTCTGAAAGTACACGGTGGAGGGTAGAGCACACAGCCCCTCCCCCTGCCTACAGAAGAGTGTCTGATACCAGGCACTGTTGCGTTTTTCAACCACATGGGGGAGCTGTAAGTCATTTTTACATGGAAACTACATAGTGTTGCTTTAAAGCTTTAAAGTTGTATGAGGCAGCGTAAAACATGTTAACAAGGCACAAACCAGCAGCTGACCATACTAATCTCTTGTCATATTAGTGGATTTTATTTGTCAAAAACATTATTGATAGAATTTTATAAAAATACTACTTATATAAATAAATATAGTAAATAAATGCATTTCTTGACTATTAATTAAGAAAAATCACAGCTCTTTGCCTCTAACTCGCTGTATTTCAATGGCTCACTAGCTTCCAGGAACTAACTGAAGTCTCCATGAATCACATGATGGCCACGCTTTTTGGACTTCTATTGTCGCTTATGTCTATTTTTATTAACAAAAAAATCAGATTACTTAAGCATTATCCATTACCAAAATAATTGTTAGTGAAAACATTTTGTGACTTCAATTAAATAAAAGGCTATTTTCTATTATAAGGCAGTAGCGTGCAGAGACTTAACCAAGTGCAGAAGTTTATTAAAAAAGCCAGGCAAACAAGACAAAAGGGTAATCCAAAAACTTTATCCAAAGAACAGGCAAAAAGGCTATAGCAAGGCAACATGAAGCAATCAACAATGATAAACACAATGGCAAAGCTTGCAGGTTACAACTTACAATACTTCGCAACATGAATGAATGGCATGGTTAAATACAGAAAGACCAGGAAGTGACAGTAGAAGCACAGTGAGTGTCCAATGTCCGGTTGGTGGAGAGGGTGCCACCTGGTGGTAGGACTAGGAAGAATAATCTCCTACCATTCGTTACAAAGGCTTTTATGTCTAGTTTCGTTTTACGGAGTGTCTCGTCCCACCCTATGAAAATACATCTTTATTTTTTGTCATAAAAGATAAAAGGTCTTACAAAAATTAGATTTCATTGTCGTGATATAGGTCTCAAATTTCATTCATATTGGTCTTAAAAAGTCTTAAATTTGACTTGGTGTAACCTGCAGAAACCCTGATTACACACAGACTGATAGATTTTAAATGTTTATTTCATTTACTTTTAATAATTATAACTGACAACTAAGGAAAATCCCAAATTGCTTAGATGTCAGTTATAATCATCAAAATGAAAAGAAATACACATTTGAAATATATCAGTCTGTGTGTAATGAATTAATCTAATATACAAGTTTCACTTTTTGAATGGAAATAGTGAAATAAATACACTTTTGATGATTTTTTTATTTTTTTATTTTTTTTATTTTTTTATTATAACACATCATCAACACTCACTGAACACCTGTTCATGCAAGCCTACCAGGGATACACACACACACACACACACACACACACACACACACACACACACACACACACACACACACACACACACACACACACACACACACACACACACACAGGTTTTGTGGTAAACCCATGGTTTTACAAATGGTGATCCATATAACAAATATCCATGATTACTACACTTTTCCTATAACAAAACCATGGTCATTTTTTGTAAGTGGGATATGTAGAATGGTTCCTGTTAGACAGAAGGTAAAGTGTTTGGGACAGGGGTACAGACAGGTGTTCATGCTTGATATATAATATGTTGTATCGTTTCACTGTTACAGCAAGAGCAGAAGGACAAAACCATTACATATGTACAGATATACAAACACACTCATGCACTCACAGAAGTCCCAGGAAGGAAAAAACTAAATGAAGTGACACAGCACATTCAATTTTCAATGTTTCAATTCAATCTTCATAGAAAATGAGCCAAGGCCAATGCATCTGAGGTTGAAACAACAATTAATTGTATCATTTTTCTTTTAGTAAACATTAAAAACAGGTCCCACAGACACAAACACCACACAAGGGTTAAACAATGTTCAGACTGTGGACATGAATATATCATATAGCCTATATTTTATTATTATTTCATTCTGCAAATTATGAATGAAGTTGAAAATAGAATTTCCTAAAATACTACAAATATCATGTATCAAACAATAGATATTTGCATGCTATCTCACAGAAGTTTCATTTGGAGCAAAGCATACAATTCTTTTAAACTTAAAGTATTAAAGTGGCCATGGTCTTTGGAGAAATATTTACATTAAAGTTGTGTATCTGTGTGAATCATTTAGTAGCATTATATAGGACTTATGATGGGTTAATGTGTATATCTTATTTGTGGTCAGGCGCCTATTTCATCAATGCCTTTGATTTCACAATAGCTCAAGCACAGATTGCGTGAACGCAGTAGTAAAGTCTTGCTAGGCAACAATGCTACATACTGTGCCTCTTAAAGTGAAACATTTTAATGCATAGATGTAAGCCTATTACAATAACTATTACAGTTTTTTCGATTGCTAAACAACAGTGGGCACAACTGGAGTCACATTTGCAAAACTCTAACTACAGTCCACATAGCAGCAGTACCAAACTCTAGTTCGTTTTTCATTGCTTGAACACAGTTTTCAGTTTCAACTCTACACACTTATCCCATGACTTTAAACACAACCTGCACAACACTGTAAATTTACAGCACTATGTTCAAATGCTAACACACTGCTGTCAAAACTGTGAACCCTACATTCAAAACAGAATTGATTTCAGCCTTGTGCTGATATATATATATATATATATATATATATATATATATATATATATATATATATATATATATATATATATATATATATATATATATATATATATATATATAGATATATAGATAGATAGATAGATATATAGATATAGATATATATAGATATATAGATATTTTGACAGCAGTATATATATATATATATATATATAGATAGATAGATAGATAGATAGATAGATAGATAGATAGATAGATAGATAGATAGATAGATAGATATAGATAGAGCTCAGAAGGACTCATTTTGGAAATGGAACAAGGAAGACGGGTTCGTGGAGGGAGAAGGGTGGCAGGTAAGTTGCCTGATGCTATAGAGAGGCAGGATAAGCCCCTCAATTATTTGTTTGAATTACAGTATGTACTTTTAGTTTCTACCTTTTTTTCTCATTACTGTAATTCCGTAAATTACTACAGACTATTGAAGCAAACTGCTAATTTTCATTTATCTCAAAGAATTGTTATGTAAAAACATCTGACATTTTTACATGCAGACACTTTTATTCAAAGTGACTTACAATGCATTCAAAGTTTCAAATGTTAATTTTTTTTTATGACTTGGATCACCTTTGATCTAATGGATATGCCAGAATGTTTAAAATTAGGTTTGTTGAGAAAATTATAATTGCTCTAACATGTTAATTTATTTAATTAGAGAATAAAAAATAATTTAAAATTATTTTGAAATGGATGACCAAGTTGAATCAATTTGAAGAAAATCTTAAAAATTAAAGAGATTAGACAAATAACTCCTTCAACATTGTTTAAAAAAGCTTGATATAATTAGGCTGCTTGATAACATTTTTGAAGTACGTGTACATTTTTCCAATGCTTGGCAATTTTTTAAAGATGCTAAAAAATTGTTTAGATTTTTTATTTCTAGCCTCACTTTAATTCTGTAAGTTACATTTGAGTTATTTTTCATGAGTTAATTTTCATGAGTTTACTATTGTTTAAATATGTGAATATATTAAAAAAATTAATAGTTGACCCTAAACTTTTGAATGGCAGTGTACAAGATTCTGTAATGATAAATCACAAATGACTGAATGCAACGTTTCCAACCTAAACTGAACAGATGTTTATAAGGATTACAGAACAAATTATTAAATACAAACACATAATGCTCCCTTTATCTACCCATCTGTCTGCCATATCTTGCCAAAGGTGCTCTTCTTTTGAAATATTTCGAAATATTTCCACATCCTCTTTTGCTAACCACATGTATTACAATCTGGTTAATGAAAAATACAAAACCGCTACTTCTGTGTAAACCAGGTTCGTCTTTTAGATGTTCTGCTTCAAAGAAAATTGCACAAAAAAGTAACATTTCCATTTTTTTTTGCATTGTCTTTAGAAACCACTGTTTACTTCATACAACACAAATACACAGACCTGGAAGCTAACAAGTGGAAACTTGCATAGGTTATTGAATAAATTGAGCACATGCTGTTTGTTTTGTAAAAGATAACTACAGCATGTTTACAGTTTTTCCCGATTGCTAAAACACTATAACCAGGTTTTTGAACTAAAATTTCAAAACCATAACGCCATTTATCAAAACGCACACCCATTTTGCTAAACTATAAACACTATCCCCCTGCTTTTTTGGTGAACTGTTACTTCAAAACTCTATACAAAAATCCGTACATTTCTCATTGCTTACACCATGTGGTCATATGGAAAGCACTTGCATTCAATACTATTCACTCAAGTCAGCACAGGTTAGGCTCAATAGACTTTATGCCCAGCTGCACTACTTCCTGAACTTCAGCCAGCTCCTTGTTTCCTGTCTGCCATTATTGGTCAAACTGATTAATCCAGGTGTGTCTGATTATTGTTGTTGTGACTACTGAGGTCAGGCACACCTGGATTAATCAGTTTGTCCAATAATGGCAGACAAGAAACAAGGAGCTGGCTGAAGTTCAGGAAGTAGTGCGGCTGGGCATAAAGCCTATTAGCAAACAATTACCAAGGTGGAAACACTAAAAGACAAAATTGAACACACATCAATCAGATCCTAGATAAAAGGGCCTGAATAAGTTCACTGAGCTTTGAAACAATGGATCCACAATGAAGGAATAGGTCAAGGAGGAGGAGGAAGAGGAGGAGGGAAGGGAGAAGGAGGATGTGGTGAAGGAGGAGGAAGAGGACACGGTTAAGGAGGAAGAAGAGGAGGAGGATGCGGTGATAGAGGAGGAGGAAAAGGAAGGGCAAGGAGACAAGCAGTATCAGATGAAACTTGAGCCACTTTAGTTGACCATGTCCTTGTCCATGGTATGACTATGAGGAAGGCTAAGCAACGAGTACAGCCAACTTTGAGTCGCTTCACGTCACCTCCATCTTCAGAACCTTCAGGGAGAAAAACTGGTAGGTTTACTTACAGTAAAACTGCTTTGTACAGAAACTTTAGAGTGCATACGATGTTGGATTATTCTACTGGAATTAAGAAATGCATCAATTTGCCTTGCATACAGGTAAACATTAGATTAATGCCAGTGGTGCATCAGACATGCAAGAGGATTTTACCCTTGAAGCCTGGCTAGGGCCAATATAGCCTGTGATGTGGACGAGATTCTCTGGCCTAACCCAGAACAAAGACGGGATGTTGAGGCAGAATATCTTTTTTTACAGTTGGGCTGTGTAGCATATGGATGAATAAAAATGTGCAAATGCATACCTTAATTGTGTCTTTTTTGGTCATGTGAAAGGGTTTTTCAGGGGGAGAGCCTTGTTTTGGATATATTGTTTTGATTTTATTGCACCAGTGTGTAATTCTATGTTATAGTGTTTGTGTTATTGAACGCTTGTGTGTGATGTCTGAGGGAAAAGTTTTTTCAGCAAGAGTGAATGGTTTTAAGTGTAGAGCTTCATTTTGACACGAAAATAGGATGTTTAGGAATTGGGTGAGACCTTATGGGTTTGTGTTTACTGTTTTAAGAATATGAGGCAAAGTTTCAAGAAATGTGTTTAAGCAACCAAGAAAAACTGTAATAAACCTAGAATGTATCAACAACGTATTGCTTAAAAGCAACCTCTTTACTAACCATAAGCATCCCCTTCAACCCACAAGCATTTCCTTCTCTTTTCTTGTTAATTGTAGTTCAGTCATACATATATACAGTTTTACTTTTTCTAGAAAAAATTATGTATGTATGTATGTATATATATACATAGTCTTCAGTGTGAACATCATATCAACATCATACTTTCATTACTGGTCACAATTGGTCAAAGTTGTAGAAAACAACTCTGGTCTGAATGATTTTTCTGAAGAGACCTGGTGTTATGCTTTTGTTATTGTTTCTCTCTGTTAGTTGTCTATAGTATTTAGAGTTCTTTTAATGAACGTTTGTTGAGGTTTATATGTCTAGTGTTGAGGTTTAAAGCTTACGTAACACACGCTGTTTCTGCATTTCTGATGTTAATCTGGAGTACCTATAGAGTAGTATTACATCCTTTACATCTCCGAAGAGTCTTTAGTTTAATCAGATTTATAAAAGAAAGATAATGATTCACTACATGTTCATGTCATTTATATAATATGCACGCGGATATTTACAACATAAGACAGAAGTCTTAGCGCATGTAACTCGTGACCCGGTTGGGAAAATCCAGCGCATCAAACACACACGCAAAACTCTGCTGCTACCCCGGATAATAAACCATATCCATTGTTTTCATAAGGCTGGATTTCTTTTCCTTACATCCAAAAACACACTTCTTCATTCGTGCCATTGTTGAGTTTTTTAAAATTAAACAAAGCTGTCGCATGATGTGAATTTTTGTAAGTCCTAGCATCTCCCGCTGATTGACGGGTGGGCAGGGTTTTCCGGGGGAAGTGCCCATATATAGAAGTGATACGTATAGAAAACCCCTGAAACGTCATTTGGACCTGTAATCGAAAAAACTTTCTGAAACTTGTACGAATCCTGGTGAAGTGCATTCGGCACAGAAATACTCTGTAACACGCCCAAATGCTTTTTTGACACTTTGCCTACGTTTAGCATGAGGAAACAACTCTATAACTGTGTTAATAAGTCAGAATGCTTGAAATACCATTGAACCACCCCTTTAAGTCTATGTTCACACCTGGTATTAAGATGCATTTGGTCAATCGGTTCACAAGCAGTGGCAGTCAGTGACTTCTCTTTCAAGGAGAGAAAATTCAAAATATGACACGCCGAACACATATTTTGACATGACGAGCCATGTTTTGATGAGAAGTCACTGGCACAAGTAGATGAGAGACAGAGACAAATTCCAGTGCACATAAGATTTAATCCGTTTCTTTTGTCCACTTTTGACCTCTTCTGTCCTGAATACTTGGACGTGATGGTCTGTGTGCGAGTTGCTAAAACACCAGCGGGAGACATTATGGGTTAAAGTTGATGCACACTAATATTATGTCAGAGTCTTCTGCTTGTGTTGTTATTAAGCATGCTACACAACGTTTTGTACATGTATATGTAAGGGCATTCTTAGATATTAGAGCATTTGACTAAATAAGCTTGTGCAACTTTCACATGCTTGCAAACAGTGGCGGCCAGTGACTTCTTTTCGAGGGCGCACAATATGAAGCTTGTCACAAAATGTATGTAGCCCATCATGTGTCTGACTCGTCATGTCAAAATATGTGTTCGGCGTGTCATGCACATGGTTCACATGACACAACAAACACATATTTTGAAATGACAAGCAGCCCACATAACACTCTGTACACATATTTTGAATTCGCGCCCCTCGGAAGTGAAGTCACTACGCCACTGCTTGCAATATAAAACTGAAAAAATTAAAGTTTTCTTTAGTTTAATCAATTATAGCCTGTGCTGAACACTGTGGGCTCACGCTGGAAGCCATAACGGATGGGAAAAAATAGTGCTTGATTGGTAGACACATTAAATCAATTTGCAGAGAGTACCCCTAGTCAACAATTGAGATCACGCAATGATCACAGTCACGTCACACCATTCTCATACCGTGATAATCACAGTGTGAGCTAGATGTGAGCTCATTGTGATTTCAAAAGGTTGAGAAGGTTAAAAGGAGGCAATACAACACTAGGGGGGCATTCTACTTCCTATATCTCACTAGGAAAAGGTGGATACTGGAGGATCACAGTGACGTCACAGCATTTTCATACCATGATCACAGTGTGAGCTATATGTGAGCTCATTGTCAATTCAGAATGTTGAGTTCATGGTATGAGTGCACAGTGAGTGTATCATGACCTCACATTTTGACAATAGCTCATGATGTGAGGTCATACCACACTCACTGTGCACTCATACTATGGTTACAGTGTGAGGTCATGGTACACTTACAGTGAGCTCATACTAAAGTCATGATGTGAAGTCGTTTTACTCACAGTGAGCTCATACTATGGTCATAATTTTAGGGAAACGGCACACTCATTCTGTTATAGCAGGACAGCACACATGTCTGGAAAATGTTGGCCCCAAGAGTAGAACGTCACCCTTCTTATCTATAATTTAATAAGAAATATTATAAGAATGATCATAGGATCAAATTTAGGACACTTTCTACACAGCATTTCATCAAATTTGATGTTTTCTCTGGGGGGCCACAAAGTGCACAAGTGGGGGTCACCGTACACAAGGGGGGCCACACGACAAAAAAATTAGAGAACCACTGGACTAGTCGTTAGAGAGTCAGACTTGTGTGTAACCCAGAAGTTGTTGGTTCGATTCCCACAGCTGGCAGAAAGTGATTGATTGTTGGGGTGTTGCCGTGTGTATGTGTGTTCATGACTTGCAAGGATTCACTGTACAGTGGATGGATTAAATGCATAGACAATCTTGTCTCTCTCACAACGTCTCGGCAACATGATTCCAATAGCAAACATATATTAGCTCTCTAAGCGACATCTTTGTATATCATGTGCTTTATGGGTAGTATGAGCACACAGTGAGTGCGCAGTGTGGTTACACTTTTAGATCACTGTGACCAACACATTGTGAGGACATTATGAGGATCTTGTGAGCTCACGGTGACTTCACTGAGAGATCAAATTGTTGACTGGGTAGGCACCTATGCGGTCTTTTGTGTCAACAACACATTTGAACACATGAGGGTCTACACTGGAAAATAATCCGAATGTGGTCGAAAGTGGATGAGCTCAAAACGTTTTACACCCCATTTCACTTTTCTTGTGATTCGATTGACCAAAACACACCTTACCACCAAGTGTAAACAGCCCATAAGTGTAAGATGCAGTACAGCTCAAAAGTATTCAACACAAACTGTTTAACAGTCCCTTGATCAATTTTGTAATTGGACATAGTAAACTGAATTAGGTGAACAACGTGGGTCAAAAGTTGAGTAAACTTAAAAACGATTTCATGTTTGTTGCCTTAAATCAACCTCAGATTTGTTGTTTGTGCTGTTAGTTCATGTAAACTAATGTTAATGAATGAGACCTTATTGTCTTACCGAATTACCAAATTAGGTGTCTAGTTTTATCATAAACAGGAAGACCTTTGTTTTGTGTATTTTGTGCATTTATAAGGGGGTGGGATACAAAAAGGGAAGTTAATAGCTCTCAGAAAACTATTTAACACTCAGCTCTGTTTGATACCAGTACTGCTGTTCCAGAAGCTCTCATCATGTACCTGCTGGTGTTCATCTCTCTTCTGCTGAGCTTTGTTCCAGCTCAAAGTCATTCTGTTGAGGTGAGAGCAAAGGCATCAGATATAAAAAAAATAAAATAACATTTCTTTTTAATTAAAGATACCTAATCTACATGTGTTTAAAACAGATTTTCTTAAGAAGGATTCCTGAGACGCCAGGTAAAAGGGGTTTAATTGTTAGAACAATTATGAATGATGTTTATTATACTGCATTTTGTGTGTTTTATTAATGGTTTACTGATTTTGAATACATAGATAACAGCAATGATGAAGATGACGTTCCAGTGTCCACAATACTTGAAGCCAACAAACATGCAGGTATTTAAACAATAAATGTTTTGAAAATTACATTCCCAGAATGAACAGGTTGCATAAATAAGTAAATGATATCATACAGGAGAGGGACTGGACGATCCTTTGATCATGTTTGGAGACATAGCTGTAGCAACAGGATTCCAGAATGCAGATCCATGCACAGCTCGTGGATGTAAATGGCGTAAAAGCAAAAATCGAAAGGTCTATGTACCCTACGTCATCTCCAAACAGTACTGTAATTGACAACTCTTACTCTCAATAATTTTGCATTACTTCATGACAGACAGTACAAATTCTGCTCAAGCCTTTGCTTCTTTCACAGCTCCCAAAGAAAAACGTGTGATTAAAAAAGGCCTGAAGTCCTTTCACCAGTCAACCTGCATTCGGTTCACTCCTCACAGAGGACAGAGGGACTTTGTCAACATAAAGTCTGTCTCGGGGTAAGTCTCTAGATTATTTTTCTCTTTCTGTGTTGTGCATATAGTAAATGTGTGCATCAGATTCACAATAAAGATTCCTGCTGTTTTTGCCCCATGTGTGCCTACAGCTGCTATTCATATTTGGGACGTCAAGGTGGAGGGCAGATTGTGTCTCTGGACCGCAATGGGTGTGTTCATCACAGTACTGTTCAGCACGAGCTGCTTCATGCTCTCGGGTTCCATCACGAGCAGAATCGAAGTGACCGCGACAGACATGTGAAAATCCTATATAAAAACGTCATACCAGGTACACTGAGTTCTTCTGAGAAATTACTTCAGATGTGGTTATTCTATTCAGCAGGTCATATACAAAATGTATACCTTAGTGAACCTTACAATTCAGCCAGAAATATTGCATGACCTGTAGTCTAGATTACTCTTTACAGTGTATCACCAGTTTCACATTTACAGTTAACAACACTTTCTTATACAATGTAACAGCAATGCAATACAATTTTGACAAAAAAGAAACCAACAATCTGGGGACTCCTTATGACTACAACTCTGTGATGCAGTATCCAAGGCAAGTTTTAGTTTAGTCTAGACCAAAAATGATTTTTTTACAAACTAAAAATAACACTTGATCATCTGTCTAATGGTTTTTTTTTGTAATGTGGTTTCAGGTATGCTTTCAGCAAGAACAATAAAGCAACCATCATTCCCATTCCAAATTCAAATGCTGTGATCGGTGAAGCAAAACGTATGAGCAAAACCGACATCCAGCGTGTTAACAGGCTTTACTGCCGTACGTTAATCTTTTCTCATGTAATATAAACAATTTGTGTTTTCCTGCTGAAATCCCCACATTTGCAAGTTGATTAGTTGCTTACAAGTAAGACTTAGCTGGTGACACCGGTCAACCAGCTTGGCCTTCCTGGTGAAGATTGACCAAGAGAGTGAAGTGTTGCAATTGAACAGCAAACCAACATTTCATGCTATGTTGGTGTTTTCAGCAGGCTTAATTGTTTTATTAACTGTCATTACCATGTAGTCTTGTCTTTCAAGTCATGTTCATTGCTCTTTATTTTTTCAGGTTAAGCAAAATGATGCCAGGCTGCATAAAGAACATTTTTGAAGATACTTTTATGTTTTTATGCATTTTTTTTTACATCTCATTAAAGGTGCCACTTCCTCTATTCAGCACATCCTTACAATCTGTCACTTATACATTAACTGTAAAGATAACATGATTCATATTATTCAAAGGTATGAGACAAAATTCAAATGCTTGCAAATGCTTGAATAAACAATAAATTCTTCATGACTTTATGAGATTTTTTTTTTTTTAATTGTTTGTTGTAAAACATTAATATAAATAAATCATGCCTAACAAAAACATCAATATAAAAACTATGCACTAGTGTTCAATTTGTCTGACTAGAATAATGTGTAATGTTTTAATGTGCAGAGCTTACAGAATGGCAACAACTTAAAAAACAATGAAAAGTTTTAAACAGACCATTCTGCAATGACATTACTTGAGAAATGCATGCATACACAAACAAACATCTAAACGTCTAATGTCAAAATAAAATGGTAATTTGTTTTTAGTTTCTTGTTCACTGGGGGCCTAAAGACAAAAACATCAAGGAAGTTTCGCTTAACAGCTCAACAGGCACTCTAAGGCACTTAAATCTTGATGTTTTGAAGTAATGTGTATTGTGAAAACCTTTATTAAATACTGTCCTCTGTTTTGTAACACTTTCTTTACAAGTAGTATATGCTCTCTTAATGCCCATCTTGTTTCATGTATTGTAAGCGTTAAATAGATCTCCCCTCATGGCTCATCCTGCCTAAGTTGAATGCATTTGACAGAAAAGGAAGCACTGTATTTCAAACAATATAATTAAAAAGTGAGTTTTACAGGGGTGTTTAAGTTGAAAGAAATGCAACAAGCTATACAATCAGAGAAATGGCTAAAGCCACAAATAACGTTTCAATCAAAACACTGACTAATAAGGAATTGCCCATATCTTTTTGGTGTGGTTGCTTATAGATTGATAAGAGCAAGAAGGATGTAAGAATAATCATTTGTATGCCCCTTTTTTCAAACAATGTGAACTTTATATGACATCTACCACAATCACTAATGATTAATGAAAAAAGAACATAAATAGTGAAATAACAGCAAAGAGTCCTGTTATTGATTCCTCGTCCTGTGAAGCCGCCTACTGTGACAGGGAAATTCACACCTGTGAACTAACATAAAGATTACAGACTGAACTCTCTACATGTTTATCAAAAATTCTGTGAAGGTTACAAAGATAATGTTTCATTTGTACCAGTGCCCTGTTTCATGCTTTCTGTGTCTGGATGTGTAGTTCAGGACCTGTGATATAGTTCTTCTTCTGCATTGTATATACTTTAAACACTATAAAACACTATAATACTTATATTAATGGGGCAGTTTCTCTGCTTATCCCAATCCCAGACTAAAATGCATGTTTGAGCTGTCTTAATTTAAAAAAACACATTGCCCTGACTTAACATATATCAGTGCCATTGTATTTTAAGATGCACACTATATTGTTTTTGTAAGGTATGTTTGTAAAAACGACTTAAATGGCCTGGATTAATCTAAACCCTGTCCGGGAAACTGCCCCTAAAAGGTCACACTGCAGTATGTCAATAACATAATTATTTTTTTGCTCAGTGCTCAGAAGAAAGAGCAGGCCAGATTCTGTAATAGGTTATACGGTTTTGTTTCCTCAATCAGTGCAAAGCAATGAGTGTGATACGATCAAAATCTGCTCTTTTATCCAACCAGCAAAAGATTTGTAGGTCTTCGGTTACTGTACCACAGTGCACATTT
Organism: Misgurnus anguillicaudatus; assembly: GCF_027580225.2. NCBI lineage: Eukaryota > Metazoa > Chordata > Actinopteri > Cypriniformes > Cobitidae > Misgurnus > Misgurnus anguillicaudatus. The sequence continues at coordinate 38,218,415 of NC_073357.2, read as the reverse complement.
GTGAAAAACTGGGGAAATAAACTAATGTTGTATAAGTACATTTTTGTAGATAATGGACAGAACATAACACAGCTTAAGTATACAAGGAATTAAATAAGGAGCTCATATGCAAAAGCGGCTAAATGCCACAAACGCCTTCAAAAATGAGATAATGATATTAACCAAATGCTTTTTGCATGTATTATATACATACGTTAAATACTTTCGCTTTAAATCACTGAATCCCGGCCTCAGGCCACACTGTCAAAAATAAAGGTACAAAGCTGTCACTGGGCAGCCGCAGTACCCTTTAAAAAAGGTCCTAATATGTACCATTTAGGTACAAATATACCTTTAAATATGCACTCTTTGGGTATAAAGGTATCCCTTTTTGAAAGGGTACTGTCCCAGTGACAACTTTTGTACATTTATTTCTGAGAGTGCATTTATAAATACTCTTTGTTGGCAGAATCCATTAAAAGTCTGACGTACTTAGAGGGTTTTGCATCTGAGCTCTTTAAATAAAACAATAAATTAGTCTGGTTCCTTTTCCAAAAGTTTCAAAACAATGTGCTTCTTATTAAGCAATGAAGAGTGAGAGAATTTTACATCTGTTATTTTACAACAAGGTTAAAATCCAAAATGATTTAATAAAATATTTTCTAAAATATAACATTTTGTTTATGTTTGTGTGATTGCCCATAACTGTAAAAATTAAACTGATACAGACTCAAAACAGATTTTACCCGCACTATGATTTTTGAAGTAGTGAGGTATGTAGGAATAATGTTTGTATATATTTCAGAAGTCTATTCGAAGTCATTTGCATGTTATTTATGGCTGTACATTTTTTTATTAAGGTAAAACAGAATAGTACAGCATAGCATAGTCCATAATAACAGAAATCATGATATTAATATGAATTCTTAGTCTGACCTGAACATTTTCCTACTTTTCAACTACCCCTTTAATAATTTAGTACCACCAGAACTGCATTCAATACCCAGATGTACAGCAAAAAACAAACAAACAGATAAAAACAAAGTTCACAGAGGATCCAGATTTCAGGTGAGGGAATTTCACACCTGTTCGCACCAAGGTTATATAAATCTCAACATTTTTAGTGTATGTCAGCATTTTCTATTGCCCATATATGTAAAGGTCATATTAATACAGACTCACATCAGGGTATAAAAACATTGTGTGTCTGCAGTGTTGCATTGGCTTTGGAAACCTAAGGTAAGAGAACTGTTGTGTTTCTCCTATTGAGGACTGTTTAATATTTCATGAAATTGTTAAATGTCAGTATGAGAGCCGAGGCAAGGCATATACGTTTAATCCTATTGTAGATTTTTTTGTAAGTGAGATATTTTTCATTTTAACAGATTTTTAAAACATCGAGTCTGAAGTTTTAAAGTAACATACAAGTCAACAGATGTAGAATAGCATTTATATTTAGTAGAATATCTTTGTTTTACCTCAATTTTTTTTAACATCATGATCTTTAACATCATTTTAAACACATTATCTTGTTATTTTAAAAAATGAATATATTATTATAGGGGATGACTAAACATTTTCAAACCTGCTGTGCTGTTGTTTTGTCTGCAGGTCTTTGGCTGCCATGTTGTCCAAGGTGACTTTTGGCCTTTTGGCCCTGCTGCTGGTCTTCTCTGTTGAAGGAAAGGTATGAGATGTGCTTACACATACAAACACTTATATTTGTGCATTGCAAGTAAGGAATATATTGTTTATGCATTTTTGAATTTACCTCAAATAATTCAGAATGAAAAAAAGACTTGAATCCTTTAATGTTTCTTTTTCATGTCTTCATTATGTGTGGTGTTTTGGCAAACGTCATTTGCAGCCTGGTAAGTCAAATACTCCAGCAGCTTAGATTATATAAATGAGAATATTAACAACTTGATATAAAACATTCAAACTCAGAAACGATTTTGACATTCATCATTAACTGGTGAAGTAATGGTTAATTACTGAATGGCTTGATGTGTTTTTTTAATAGTTATTGAGGAGAATGCTGCTGATTTGCCTGTGGGTGAACTGTTGCATAGAGCAAACAGAGGCATCGGTAAGCATACATCATACACTTAACAAAAGACATAATATAGCACAGGTACACCAAAACTATTTTATGATTCACATAATTTTGTTTTAGATTCATTGTTTCTTTATCTGTGATATTTCAACATTTATACTTAGATCAATCAACAAGAACAAACAATGTCCATCTTGTAATGGAAGACTTTTAATAGATGAATTAAGATCACAGCTAAAAAGTTTTTTTCTGTTTCAGTTCCTGAACCTGATGAGCCCAAGCTAATGGATGATATTGCTGTGAATGAAAAAAATGCTGATCCCTGCACATCCTATGGTTGCCTTTGGCAAAAGTACAGCGATGGCAATATTTGGGTACCTTATGTCATTGCCAATCACTACTGTAAGTAACATATATAATGATGTTTCCTCTAGAGTACAAAAAAATAAAATAGTAGATGAATGCTAGAGTTTTATAATCAGTGCAATGTAAATGTGAAGTTAAAATCGAATAAGTAACCTCTGCTCTTTGCCCTCTCAGCCTCCAGTGAGCTACAAGCAATTCAGCGTGGTCTGGACTCTTTCTCGTCTGTCTCCTGTATTCGTTTTTTCCCTCGTTCCAATGAAAGAGACTACATCAGCATTGAGTCTCGCAGTGGATGCGTAACAGATTAGAGAAAATATTACACAAATAAAGGTTTACATCAGCATCATGTGACTCTTAGCATATCACAATCATTCAAATAACAAACCAGAAGAGATAGAAGTAGAATTTCAATCAAAATAAGATTGATATTAAATCAAGTTTTTTTTACAGGCGGACACGGATCCGAGATAATGATAAAGAAATTGATGCATTATTTTGACATTACAGATGCTACTCATACGTCGGTCGTCAGGGAAATGCCCAGACTGTGTCTCTGGCCCGTAATGGCTGTATTTACCACAGTACTATTCAGCATGAGCTGCTCCATGCTCTTGGCTTCAACCACGAGCAAACCCGCAGTGACCGCGACAGTTACATCCAGATCGTCTGGGACAACATCCAAGATGGTAAGTTAGATCAAAATTACATTAATCAGAAGCTTTATTGCCAAGTATGTTTGCACATATAAGGAATTTGTTTTAGTGTCACAGCTTCCAGTAGACAGAGACAACAACGACACACAGTTAACAAAAAATAAGAATAAGAAATAAAATAATAAAACAAGATATGAATAAAAATACACATTAAATCTTAAAGACTTTTAAATTTCTGAATGAGAAAAGTAAATGTTATGTTTATTTATCAGACATGAAGTACAACTTCAACAAAATCAACACCCTAAACCAGGGAACTTCCTATGACTATCGTTCTGTGATGCAGTACGAGAGATAAAATCACTTTGGCTTAAGACGAGATATGTGTTCACTGTATGTAAAATGTTACAGATTGTAGATTGTTTCTAACTGTACCTGTCTCCTGAATCATCAGATATGCTTTCTCAAAGAATGGCTATGCCACTATGGTCCCTATTCCAAATAGCAACGTTCAGCTGGGCGGAGCTACTCAGATGAGCCAGAATGACATCACCAGACTCAACAGACTCTACAATTGTTAGAGACATGAAATAGACATATTCATTTTTCTCTCTCTTTTTCAAAAAATTGCCCAAAACATGCTTGCAGAGTTTTTGTTTGAACAGTGAAGTTATTGTGCTTAGTTTTTAAGCTCATTGTCTTCATTCACATAACATTGATTAAAGTTTAACAAAAGAACATTAATGATAGTTATGCTTACTGATCATGATATGCACAAAGCTACTTGAAACTTTCCTATGCATATTTTTTATTGACCCTGGATGATTGTTTCATTATTTAGAGAGACCTGAATAACCTTCAGCACCCTGACATGCAGCACAGAAAACATGCAGAAAAGACATTCATCGCAGTCTCAGTCTCCCTGATGGTTTTGTCTCCTGTGCTCACTTTATCAGTTATGTAATAAGCTAAATAATACACCAATAAAGCTTTAATGAATAAGAACATTAAGCCTCTTTGTCAGTTTATTCATCAAAAGTCATTGTGATTGTAGATACACGTTTCTGCAATTAAAAGCATCTTTCACAATTGCTAATACATATCACAATTAAGAAAGTTGCAATATTTGGGTGAACGCATAATTTTTAAAACTGTCCAAAAGAAACTGATTAATCCTGAATTAAGATCAGCGATTTACAGAGCATTTACAGGCTTTTTTTAAAAGGAACATTTTTACAATTTAGGATGAAAACAGCCCACCTTGTGTTTCATAATTGAACACTGAAACAAATGTTTTAACTGGGAAGACCATTTTAAGTAAAAATAATGACATGCTTATTTGATGGTATAATAGATATGCCATGTCTGGGTCATGTTCACATACTGTATCACTTTTTTGCATGATAGAGCTTTAGACAGCATTTGTGGGCAGCAAAGTCAACTGTTTTAAATAAAATTATTTCTGGATGGATTTCTAAACTCATGCAATGATTTTCATGACAGAAGCATGCCTGTTTTAATGTAGTGCCACCAGAGGGCCCAAAGATCACAGCCATCCATTATAGATTTTTTCTTTGTCCCTTGAGATTTCTCCAGATTCTCTGAATATCATATTTTGATAATACTACTGATATATTCAAATGTGTTACTATTTGACTCAGCCTTTATAAGATATTTTTCTATGTTGTTGACCTTTTGCCAGTTAACCTAATATTTGCAAAATGTCCCTCCAGTTGTGTGTTTTTTAGTAACATTTTTTTTTACTTTTTGGAGATGTTGCAGCCATCAACTTTAAATTGACCTCATTTTTCTCTTGGCATGGTACCTTTTGCCAAGTTCAAACATTTGATATGTTTTTTATGTTATGTCTAAAATAGGGGTTCATGAGATTGCAAATCATTGCATTCTTGTTTCATTTACATTTTTCACAGTGGAAATGTTTGAGAATTGGGGTTTGTATGTGTTAACTTTAATAAGCCATGCACAGGGATATATATGTTAACAGCTTATCTTAAAGTGATATAATAAACATGTACTTAAAATGTTTTTACATAACAAAAATGATACTTTATGTTGAAAACATACAAAGAAAATATATAATAAATGTGATCTAAATGCTTTAATTTGTATTTATTTTATTTTTATGAATGTATTTATTTATGCTAATATCCATGTAGGACATCAACCAAATACATTAAACAAAACTAATAAGGTAATGAAATATACAGTAACTTAACAGAATTAATAAGTTAAGAGTCATTAAACTCATATGCAAAAATTTTAAGATTCTGTGCTCTGCATGGGGCACTGGTTTATTGTTAGTACATATGATATCTAATTAATTGCATTTATCCTACTTCAGTTGTTCATTGTCTGTGTTTAAGGTCACTGTGGGTCCTCTAGTCTTACATTGAGGAGATAATAAAAGAAAAATGTTTGTGTAAGTTTGGTATCACTTTATTTTGATTGACATTTTGTTATCCATAAGGGATGTTCCACCTTGCTTGCAACTAACTTCAAGTAATATTACTGTATGCTTAATATCACTTTGTTTGTTCCCTTGACAAAGCTTTTAAAGTGATTTTAAATTAATTTCAATAAATATTAATAAGCTTTATTAATCGTTTATCAGGGTATTTGTCATTCATGCCTTTAGCTTCGGCTATGTGTTCAGCTTCGTAACCACAAATTAAAGCTGAGATAGCAAAATGACGAATGAAAATCCAGCTAAAATCATTTTCTTAATAAAACCAGCCTTAAAGGAATAGTCCATTTTCTCAAAAGAAAAATCCAGATAATTTACTCACCACCATGTCATCCAAAATGTTGATGTCTTTCTTTGTTCAGTCCAGAAGAAATTATGTTTTTTGGGGAAAGCGTTGCAGGATTTTTCTCATTTTGATGGACTTTAATGGACACCAACACTTAACACTTAACTCAACACGTAACAGTTTTTTTTCAACAGAGTTTCAAAGGACTATAAATGATCCCAAACGAGGCATAAGGGTCTTATCTAGCGAAACGATTGTCATTTTTGACAAGAAAAATAAAAATATGCACTTTTAAACCACAACTTCTCATATTCCTCCAGGAGGATCTTCTTCTTATATGATAGTGTTTTAAAGTGTATTTTAGTTTTGCATTCTGCAGGGTTATTTATTTATTTATTTTTTAAAGAGTTGCTCTAAGTCAGCTCATGTAATTTCTGTGTAATATGTTGCTATTCATGAAAAAGTCTATTTAGGCCTGTCGCCATGGAGGTTCATTAGGGGACCGTGCCACCCCAGATGACACAACGTGCACCCCTAATCTTATGGTCAAACTTCTTTTTGAAGGTAAAAAAATGACGTGAACCTGCTCACTTTCATTACGTATGAACGTTCTTGCTCTCTCTTAGTGAATAGGCGTTCTCTTCAGTAGGAGCCTATTTAACCACCGAAAACGTACTACTGATTTCTACAACGGTAACTTAAAAAGATAAATTAACGCATTGTTACATTAAACGTAATAACATAAAACATAATTATATGAAACAAAATAATATTAAGAATAGACTCACCTAAATATTTATTCAAATACAACAGCCAATGGCAAGTCTCCAGCAGCATACCTTTCAATACGTTTAGATTTTTGTATCAGACATTCTGTTTATTAAAATAAGAGTTTGGTTGTAGTATGGTACATAGTAGATATAAATGATATAAGATGTTTATACAGTAAGCATACGTATTGTAGGTTTATAACTGTAAAACCATTTTCGTAATTTTCGTAAGGGGCAGCTGGTTATTGTGCCATCATCAGCTCATGTCTGAGAAAAACTTACGCGCAAAAATCAACATGAGAGGAAAGATTGAGTTCTTATGAGATTTTACTCCTGTGACCCGCTGCAATTATTTTAAGGTGGGTACACTTTTATATGCTCCAGTCCAGATCACGTTTGTTTTATTGCTACCTGGTGTGTATTGTTGTTATTGCGTTGTTGGTGGAAATGAAGACTCGTTACATTGTGTATAGGGGTGAGGTAACTTATGTATTTTGTTGTGCTTGACTGGACTTATATTGATCTATTTCAAATGAGTTGGTTCAGTCTGTGGCCGTTTATTTTAATCCGAAGGCTGCAGCCTCCAAAGGTGGCATTTGAAGGCTGCATACGTCATCAAGAATATTAACAATTAAAAACTTGACTATTATTATTAGTTATTCGTAAATCGTTGTAATGTACTTATGACTTGCGAATGTAATGCTCAGTTAACTTAAATAAATCAGGTTTGTTTATGTATGCAGACTGCGTATGTGACCTCCAAAGGCAGCCTTCGGATTGAGAAACGGCCAGTTTCTCACTTTATGAAGTGTGCCCTCCCATGAAAACAAAATACCCCCCACACCCTTTGTATATGTTCTGGCGACGGCCCTGAGTCTATTAGCAAACTCAACATAATAACAAACCTGAATCCACCCAACAATCTCTCTTTATCTCTTACTCTTACTGCACAGTTTGTTTACAATTCTTTGTTTTGTTTACACACTTTAGTTTCTCCAGCTTTAAAAAGATTGTAAACAAGCAAAAGCATAAATTATTAAAATGCAACAAACTAAATGAGTCATGTATGCATGTAAAACCAAACATTTACCTGGACAGTGAAAGAGCATCAAAGACATCTTTTAAAAGCACAAAATCTCAATGCTTGAAGTGACAAAAATTGATGAGAATGGCCAAATGAAGAAAAGGTGAAAAGAGACTTTGAGAGACGTTGAGACTTTCAGGAATTGAGGGAGGTGGGAGATTTGGTAGGCTGCAGATTAAGTTTGAGGATGTATGTATTTACTCTCAGTCTCTTTCTTGGGGGCACACATACACAAAAAAGGCACAGACACATTTCTTATCACGGATTGCTGCCATGAGGCATGAGTTTTGGCACCTCTCATACCAGCAGCTTGTGTTACTGATTTCATGTTGCTCATTTAACTTCCCTTGGCCGTTAGGCTAATGTAGTGCTGTCAGCAATGCTCATAAACTAAATAACAGTTTGCTGTTATTACTATTGTATGACTACATTTTTGTAGATGATACAAATTTAAGAAATTGTCATGATTTCGGCCTGAAAAATTGAGGTTTGAATGACATTACGGTAAAGAATAGGTACCCCCTGCCTTTATTTTCTCCTGCCTTTGAGTTATTACAGGGAGCTCTTCACCAAATTAGACCTCTGCAACACGTACCAACTGGTGCCCATCAGAGAGGGAGATGAATGGAAGACAGCCTTTAATACACCCTCCGGACATTTTGAATATTCCGTTCTCCCGTTCGGCCTCGCAAACGCACCTTCTGTCTTCCAGGCTCTGATTAACGACGTGGTGAGAGACATGATTAATAGATTTGTCTTTGTGTACCTGGATGATATTCTCATCTTTTCCCCCTCTCTACAGGTACACACTCAGCATGTTCGCAGGGTTTTACGGCGGCTGTTGGAGAATAAATTATTCATTAAGGCGGAGAAGTGCGAATTCCACAAGCAATCGGTTTCGTTCCTAGAGTTTGTTATCGCCGCTGGAGAGATACGTCCCGACCCCGCCAAGGTCAGAGCGGTCGCTGAATGGCCAGTTCCCAACTCCCGTAAGGCTTTGCAGCGGTTTCTGGGTTTCGCCAACTTTTATCGGCAATTCATTAGAAACATTGGTCAGATTGCTGCCCCTCTTACTGCTCTCACCTCTACTAAAGTCTGTTTCAGTTGGAATAATAAGGCTCAGGAGGCCTTTGATGAATTAAAGTCCCGTTTTATCTCTGCTCCTGTTCTTTCTATTCCAGATCCTGCTGTTCAATTTATAGTATAGGTGGACGCTTCGGATGTCGGGGTAGGTGCCGTTCTGTCACAGCGGCCTACCGAGAATGGGAGGGTGCATCCGTGCGCCTTTTTCTCTCAATGGCTTAATCTAGCAGAACGGAATTACGATATTGGTAACAGGAAGCTGCTGGCGGTCAGGCTGGCCTTGGGGGAGTGGCGCCACTGGTTGGAGGGGACCTCGGAGCCCTTCTTGGTCTGGGCGGATCATAAAAATCTCGAATACGTCCTTTCAGCCAGGAGGTTGATCCCCATCCGCCCCGCCGCACCTGATTTCCATTCATCCTGATTCGTTTGATTATTTAATCCTGCCCCGTCCTTCCCTCATTGCGAGTTCGTCACTATTGAGACCCTTGCCGTTTAATCTTGTCTAGCCTTGTCTAGTATTGTCTATTCTAGATTTGTTTGTTTTATTTTTCCTGCTATTACCTTTTCTCCGCTGTACTGTGTCATCCCCCAGGCTCCAGCGATCAATACTCCCCTGCCTTGTGCAGCCTCTGGCCATCGTCCGGCTTCAGCCTTTGTCCGCCCTGCCATCCTGTCTGTGACCCTCTTAGAGCTTTTGCTGCGTGCCAGCTTTCCCCCGCTGTGCCCTCCTCTCTCCTTGGCATTCCTTCACTGGCTCCTCAGTCCCTGCTTCTACGCCCAGCGAATATTTTTTGCCTGGCTCACACTCATGCTGGTTGTTTAAATAAAGACTCTGTTTCATGCAATTGAATCTGACTTTTGTCCCTTCCTGACAAAATAGAAATATAATAATACAGATTAAACGCACTAGAACAAGCAATCGGCTAAAGTACAGAATTCAGAGGAAAGCAAATAAAATACAGCAATTTTGAATGCTGTCCAGGTGCTCCTATGAAGCACTGCAGAATGAGGGAATTTTGCACCTGTTCTTTAACAACAAGGTTAAACAAATTAAACTTGATAAAGTTGCAATTTATCAATAAAATCCTTAATAGGTAATTGGATCCAGGTTTCGCTCTAAGATGTGAGATCTTTACAACTTGCTGAACCCTTCATGTTTTCTCCCACACAATTTAAGCTGTATTATCAGTATCTTTTTATTCTATAATGATTGCGTCTGACATGTTTTCTTTCTTATCAACTTACATGGTAAGGGAATTTCACACCTGTTCACACCAAGGTTATACAAATCTCATCATGAAAAAACACATCATAATTCCTGTTTTTTCTGGAGTGAGCTTTATCACTATCGTTTAGTTTATGTCAGCATTTCCTATTGCCCATATATGTAAATGTCATATACATGCAGCCTCACATGAGGGTATAAAACATTTTGCGGCTGCAGTGGTGCAGCCACAAAATCTAAGGTTTGGAAATCTAAGGTAAGAGAAATGCTGTGTTTCTCCTATTGCGAACTGTTTTAATATTTTAGAAAATTGTTAATGCCAGTAAGAGCTGAAGGAAGGGCACATAACTTTAACTAATTAAAAAAATATGTCATCTATAATTTTAAAGTAACACATAAGTCAACAGAAATCATGCTGGGGTGCGTTTCCCGAAAGCATATGGTCGCAAGTTCTTTCGTTACAAATAGAGTTCAATGGTAGCAACGACCATAGTTAGCTAACAATGCTTTTGGGAAACGCACTCCTGAATATTACTTCATTTGAGTATGTTTGGTTAATAATTTGAGCGTTAGTTCCAGGCTGTTTTTTATTATTATTTTAAACATCTTTGTCTTTAACCACATTTTATACAATGTCCTTATTATCTTTAGACCGTTTCCGAGACAGGGTTTAGATTAATTCAGGACCAGACCTTAGTTATATTAGAATTTTTTTACAAACATACAAAAAACAATACTGGTGTGCATCTTGAAACAAAACAACGGTCCCAAAATATGTTAAGATATGTCAGTGCAAGATGTTTTTAAATTAAGGCATGCGGCTCAAAAATGCATTTTAGCACCCAGTGTCATTTAAGATAGTAAATATTTTGGTATAAGGGATGACTAAACATTTTTCAAATCAAACTGATGTGCTGTGGTTTTGTCTAAGGTCTTTGGCTGCTATGTTGACCAAGGTGACCTTTGGCCTTTTGGCCCTGCTGCTGGTCTTCTCTGTTGAAGGGAAGGTATGTATGTGCTTAGACTTACAAACATTTATATTGCTGAATTGCAAATAAAGCATGCAAAAAAGATTGTTTTTCTCCATATAATAATGACAAATATAAAAAGACTTCAGTGAATCTTTCAATGTTTTTTTTTATGTTGTAATTATATGTGGTGTTTTGGCAAACGTCATATGCAGCCTGGTAAGTCAAATTCTCCAGCAGCTCAGATGATATAAATGAGAATATTAAAAGCTTTGATATGAAACATTAAACTTAAAATAGATTTTTGCATTCATCATTAACTGATAGAGTAATGGTGCATTACTGAATGGCCTGATGTGTTTTAATAATAGTTATTGAGGAGAATGCTGCTGACTTGCCTGTGGGTGAACTGTTGCATAGAGCCAACAGAGGCATCGGTAAGCATACATCACACACTTAACAACATACATCAATACAGCACAGGTACACCAAAACTATTTTATGATTCACATCATTTTGTTGTATGTGTGATAGATTCATTGTTTCTTTATCTGTGCTATTTCAACATTAATACTTAGATCAGTAAATCAACAATAACAAACAATTTTCATCCTGCAATTTTTTCTTTCTCAAATAATGTATTTAGATCACAGTTCATACATTTTTGTTTCTGTTTTAGTTCCTGGACCTGATGAGCCCACGCTAATAGATGATATTGCTGTGAATGAAAAAAATGCTGATCCCTGCACGGCCAACGATTGCCTCTGGAACCAGTCTGGCGACGGCAATATCTGGATACCTTATGTCATTGCCGACCACTACTGTACGTTCCTAATATAAAAGTGTATGTTTCCTCTCAAAGACCAAAGAATAAAATATGAGGGGATTAGAGAGTGCTAGAGTTTAGAGTAATCAGTGCAATGCAAGTGTAAAGTTAAAATCTAATAAGTAACCTCTGCTCTCAGCCTCCAGTGAGAAAGAGATCATTAAGCGTGGTCTGGACTCTTTCACTGATATCTCCTGTGTTCGTTTCTTCCCTCGTAACAATGAGAGAGACTACATCAGCATTGAGTCCCGCAGTGGATGCGTAGTAGACAATATCACACTAAAAGTGCATCATCAAAAGAAAAAAAGAGAAGCAGAATTCCAATCAGTATAAGAATGAAATTTTGACAAGAAAATGAATGCATTCATTTGTCCTTACAGATGCTATTCATATGTTGGTCGTCAGGGTTACGGCCAGGTTCTGTCTCTGGCTCGAAGTGGCTGTATTTACCACAGTACTATCCAGCATGAGCTGCTCCATGCACTTGGCTTTAACCACGAGCAAACCCGCAGTGACCGCGACAGTTACATTAAAATTGTCTGGGAGAACATCCTAGAAGGTACATTGATACATGCACTGTAAAAAATGTGCAGCTGTTTGCCACTAACTTACTTAAGATTTAAGTCTTTGTCCTTACAGAATCAAACTATAAAATAACTGCCTCATGCAAAGCATGTTTTTTTCTTCAGATTTTGGTTCCCAGAATGCTTTGCGTGTTGCCAGTAAATAACATAAATTTAAATCTACAGTTGTCAGAAATACTGTTATTTCTACAGAAATTATCAAATTACATTAAGTCTTAAAGTCTCTTAGATTTCTGGCGGGATAAAGTGATGTCATGTTTGCTCCTCAGACAAAAAACACAACTTTAACAAAATTGACACCCTAAACCAGGGAACTTCCTATGACTATGGTTCTGTGATGCAGTACGAGAGATAAGATAATTTTGGCTTAAGACGAGATATGTGTTTTCTGTAAGTAAGATGTTACAGATTGTAGATTGTTTCTAACTGTACCCTTTGAATCATCAGATATGCTTTCTCAAAGAATGGCAATCCCACTATGGTCCCTATTCCAAACAGCAATGTTCAGCTGGGAGGAGCTACTCAGATGAGCCAGAATGACATCAACAGACTCAACAGACTGTACAATTGTAAAAGTAAAAAAATTATAATTTTTGTATGAGTTTTGTTTGTTAAACAGTAAGGTTATCGTTAAATACTATTATCCTCCTTTTCTTTATTCACATAACATTACTTAATGAATGATAATAGGGGATTTATGATGGTTATTCTTACTGATCACAAAATGTTTTCCACACAGCTATAAAACTTTTCTAAGGATATGTTTTAAATTGACCCTTGATGATTGTTTTATTTTTTAGGTAGACCTTAACAGTGCCCTCCACCCTGACATGCATGAAGGAAAACATACAGAAAAAATCGAAACTGCCCTGTCTCTCTGATGGGTGTTGTTTGTGCTTAAACGGCATCACTTTATCAGTTTGTAATAAGTAAAATAACACCTTAATAAAGCTTTAATGACAGAGAACATCATACTCTTTGTTGTCATCCTGACTGTACAAGTTTCTGCAGTGAAATTTAACATTTGTTAAAAATGAATAAATAATATTTAGCATTGTTTATATTTAACATTTCAGAAATGTAATCTTATTTCATGTGTGATCTTTTAAACATTTTACGTTTTTAAAAGAAACATTATGCTGATACTCTCTTTTTTCAAGCCATAGGCTTCTCTTAACCCTTTAACTTCCTTCCAACCAAATGGTTGAGCACATTTTTAGTCAATATATTTTATTGTGAGGAGCACCTAAGCTGATTAAGCTATCTCTACCATTTGCTTGAAGTATCTTATGCCAAAAAATCCACTAGATGTCAGAGTGTCAATCAACAGCCATCACCCCTACCATGTGAACTGTTTTTGGTGAAATTTTGCAAAGAAAGCATATTTTTTTGGACATATTACACTGTTAGAACCCTAACTTTACAAAATTATGTTACTTGGTGCCATGAAAAAACTTTAGTATGTTTTTAATATTTTTTTAAAAAGTGCTCTACCGGTTGATTTGTCACTTTATGGTAAACGTAGAAAAGCTAAGCTTATGTTTTCAGATCATCCCTCTCAGAATGTACTATTACCTGAGAAATATGAATTTCTGATAATTCACAGCTATGACTATAAAACCCAGGCGGTTAAAGGGATAATGTTTCCAGTGTAACCAGGTCTTGCGAGACACTAGCTTCAAAAACAAGCCCAAAAAATCTTAGTTTACACCTTACTTTAAAAAATTCATCCTATTCCGACACAGCGGAAGGACATGCTCATAATCGATCACCTTTAAGCAAAACAAGACGGGAGATGGAAAAGGTGAAAAAGCAATAGCACTAAAGATGATCTGAACCATTGCTTAACATAAATATTTGTTAAAATGTGTTTGTTATAAAAGAAATTTATTGCAGAGATCTGTAAAATATTTTATAATAAACATGGACTTGTTTAATGAAAAGTATTCTTTGAAGATGCATATGGTTCAAATTTATTTTATTTAACACATTTATAATTAATTTTATTTTCTGTTTTAAATACATTGCCAATATATTTTTAGCTCTCTGTACATTTCAACATTAAAGTGATGCAACAAGGCTTGGGACCTTGAAGCAAATCCTTTTAAAGCCATATGAACTGGACTATTCTGTTGTTGACTAATGTATGAGAAAAAATATATACTGTATACGTCTACTGACAATCATTTCTTGGATTACAACGTTAAATGCAATTTGTGGGCAATGAGGGGGAGAAGAGGAAGAAGAGGACGTGATGTTTGAGGACGCATTATGCCAGGGGTTTTTAAACTTGGGTCCGGGGGCCTCCATCAGGTTCTAAGGGGTCCACAGAAAAGTTCAGAAAAAAGACAACATTTTGGTATTTTACTTTCTTTTACCCTTTTGCTACATAAATCATTTATATTTGCTTTGTATCTTTCTAATGTACTTTTCTTTTTACAGTCCTATCTATCTGACTTAATGGGGTTTATACATCCAGCATTACATAAGTGTAGTGAATTATACATGCAAAGGCAGCATTTTAGAGATTTGGATGCAGCCATATTGATGAGCTAAATTTGATCATTAAAATATATAAAAACAGAACACAATAAGGGAATCATTTATAACTAAATTTTTATATAATCTCCATTCTTCTCCACAATAGTGCATAGCTAGCAGTCCAGACTATCTTGGTGAGCATATCAATATCTTCACCTAACAAATTGCATCACTTCCTGTCTAGATGGCTTTCCCACTGGTACCTTGGTGCTGTTATTATAATTTAGATTTTATTAAATTGTGTCATTATGACAGATTTTAATATGCTCTGGTTTGCAGGGGAAAAATGCATTCATTTACAAACAGGTTTGTATTGAAATCATTAACACATTTAATTGCATAAATTTAATTGTCTTGCACTGCATTTCTAAATGACTGATTTTCAGTTTTTTCTTCAAGTTCCTTAAGCGGGTTCTGAATTATTATCTGGAGCAGAACAGGCAAACTCTTCATTGTTATGTAAGGTGCCGTAAACATGGGATTCACAGTGTTTTGCGATTGCATACCTATACTCATGAAACGTCTTGTCCAGTCATTTTGGGTGGCTGGAAGTAACTGATATATATTTGTCTGCATTGTGCACTTGTGCTGGTCTTCATAAGGCTCAGGGGATGCAGTCCTGTCTTGCATTGGTGAAGACCTCCATGCTGGTGGTCCAGAAATCTCAAGAATCCATTAGTGCAGCACTGCTTTTAGCTTCAAACGATTGTGATATACAGCAAGCACTTAGTGGATTACTCGGAAGTTATACATCTATATTGACTGATGGCATGCTAAAAACCACTATGTGTAAGGCATGTATAAATGCATATCATAGTTTCTGTTCCATCTTTATCATTTTTTCCTAAAACCCAGAGGAGTTTGTTCAGGCAGTTCAGAGCACTGCATGGCGGTTGTTGTCCCGCTCATTAGATCTGTTATGGGAAATGGAGATGATGTAACTGTCACAGTGAGTAATCTTACTTCATTCAGTTCACTGTTTAATACATTGACTGCTTTTTCCTGACCCCATATGATCGTATGTGTTGTCAGGTTGCAGATGTCCTGCAACGTGTGGTGGAGGAGAACAACACTGCCCCCTGTGGTTAAGTCAGAGCTGTGCGGCGCTATATGAGATAAGCAGGCCAGGCCTGCATCTGGCTCTGTATCTAAAGCCAGGTACACACCACATGATAATCAGGCTGAATTTGGGCTAATTTTCCCCCTTACGACAGTCCTAGGTAAAGTCTTCATGGATGCACCGATTATCTTATCAGATTTTCCTGTGTTGTGCAGTGTGTTAAGAGCATCCGAATCTGCTCGGAAGCACATTGGGGCCATCGCAAATCATAAACATGTTGAATATTTACGATCAGAAATCATGTTGTGTGGGGTAAACCCTGAAGACACGCACACACACGCTGTTGACTGACAGCGCTCTGACAAGTGAACAGACATATGGGCTAAAATAGGCAGCATTTACACTGTCTGTTTGAAGTGACTCAATTATGATTATGGCACAGATCGGATCAGGAAAAAGCACATAGATTCCGATATTCTCAGATCGGTTTCAGGCCTCAGTCATATGTGGAAATAAATTTTGCATCCGCAATGCAGACAGGTTGGATATTCCCATGTCGAGACGTGTCATGCGTCATAGAAACTGTGATGCTGCCAAATGGCGTCAAGTCAGGTGGACACTACCCACGAACACATAACTCTTCTTAGCAGCGCAATGGAGGTCCACTTAGTGGAGTAAAGTTTAAAGGGGACATACCCTTCAAATCTTGACGTTTTCCATGTTTAAGTGCTATAATTGGGTTCCCAGTGCTTTTATCAACCTGCCTTTTATTTTTTATGTCACAGAAATAAAGCACTATAATCTTGTATAATCATTTTAAGCTGTTCTGGGTCACCTTGAATTGTTTTGCCAAGGGTTTAGTGTACATTCTAATACAAGTCGTTTTTAAAAGATGATGTAAGCGGGGCCTCAAAAAAATCAGATATAAGCAACAAATTGGAAATTGGGCGTCAAGATATGCAGTGTAAATTCAGGCTTAGAGAAAAAGTGAGTGGGTCCAAAATTGGGTCTTATCCCACCCCACATATAATGGTTCTGACGCCCCGGTTTCAAGCCCTCAGCTATAAAATTATAATACTAATACTTTAAATGTTTATTTATTTTTATTATATGTAAAACAGCAAACAATGGCATTAAACCAAACTAATAATGTTATAAAATATCTAGTCACTTGATCGTCTTTAACCACACAGGCAAAAAGTGTGACAAAGCTGGCCAACACATTATATGCGAGTGCGACACAAGAGGGCGCTAGTTTACCCAGGCAACTTCAGTATCAAATTAAACAATACTGTCTTCGTTCGGAGCATTGATACGGACTACCGGCACATCCGGGAACTTGACTGTAAATTTCGTCACCGCCCCTTTTTGGGTGATAGAAAAGCAGCGCTTCCATTGGCTTCCATTCAAAATAGCGGAACAAAGCAACGTTTTTACAGAGCCGGCAGGCGTAAATAACTTATAATATCACTCAGATTAAACAGGTTGAGTATTTATCTGTCCATCCTGCCTGCCATAGAGCGCGAAAGGTACATTAACACATTTAATTTGGTCAATATAAAAACATGTTCCTTTCATTCTCACAGCGTCAAATTTTATGTAACAACGCCATCCAGTGATTGCTGGAAATATCGCTAAGCCAGTTAGTTGTATGGCTGGACGGAAAAGTGCACTCATTACTCTAAATATAAAGACATAATAAATAAATACGAAGTAACTTTTAAATACGAAGTAAAATCATTCACTTGCTTCCCTGTTGACTCGATGAGGTACGAGTTAATGTCCGGGTAAGACACCTCTGGCCAATAGGGAGCGTTGTTGCACAGGTTTGATGCTGGGAGAGTGGGGGAGACATGTTTTTATATTGACCAAATTAAATATGTTAATTTATCTTTCGCGCTCTATGGCCGGCAGGGTGGACAGATAATTACTTAACATGTTTAATCTGAGTGATTTCATAAGTTATTTACGCCTGCCGACTGTGTACGAAGGTTGCTTTGTTCCGCTATTTTGAATGGAAGCCAATGGAACGTCTAGTGCGATTTCCCCCAAAAGTGGGCGTGAACCTGTTCAGAGACATTCTATGACGTTGCGCCGGTTGTGCGTATACGCTTAAGTGTATTTGTTTGCATTTCTGCATAAGGAAAGCTAGCAGTCTACATGGTATGTACTGTTTACTGAAACCTCAACAAGAAATTAGCATACCTGTTAGTGAAAGGACCTGCATCTCAGGAGGACAGTTAGAGATCCCACTATTAGACTCCACTCAGACAGTTTCATTAGTAAAATGCATGTTTCACAGTGATTAAGATATAGGATATAAATTATACTTTTTGTTGTTTCTCTAAAAATATTTTTAACATTACGCTACCTCAATGTTTCTTTTCATCAGCATTTCGTTTAAAGTACTAATAGGTGCTACATGTGTTGGCCTGTGTTGATCGCAATGTTTCATTTGACATTTTGCAGCGGTTTCCCAGATCGGCTTTAGATTAATCCAGGACTAGACCTTAGTTATATTATTTATATAAATACCTTATATAAAGACCTTAGTTACTTAGTTATATTAGGACATTTAAGTCGATTTGTTTACAAAAAAAAAAACTATGCATCTTGAAAACAATGGCACTGATATATGTTAAGATATGTCAGTACAAGGTGTTTTTAAATTAAAGGTGACATTTCACAAGACTTTTTTAAGATGTCAAATAAATCTTTGGTGTACCCAGAGTACATATGTGAAGTTCTAGCTCAAAATACCATACAGATAATTTATTAAAATTAAGCAAGTTAAAATTTTCACTTTGTGTGTGTGAGCAAAAATGTGCCATTTTGGGTGTGTCCTTTAACATGCAAATGAGTTGATCTCTGTACTAAATGTAAGTAGTGCAAATGCGGTATTATCAAGGCCGCCTTAATGCACGGGCTTACCTGGGCTGAAGCCCAGGGGCCTCCGAAGTTCAAGGGCCTCCCATGTTCGCGTTCATGATGAGATGAAAATGTCATTCTGTTTTGTAACTTGTCAGGGTTTCTGTCAATCACTCTAATTTCACGTTACATGTCTGCTGATTGGTCCGTGGTAACTTACCGTGAGATAAAATGTCAGACGTAAGTTAACAGTCAGATTTTTCTATTCCGCATAATGTAATTAAATGCGCGTTGTCAACTTGGCATTTCTGCATGTTAGACTGAGTGTGACAGAGAAACAGGAAATAATCCACCAACAAATGAAAGAGTAATTTCTGAAATTTCATAATAAGCACCAGTGAGGTGCAGGTCTCTCTCTCTTTCGCGCGCGTGCTCGCTCTCTCTGTGCTTGTGCAGCTGAGAGTCTCTGGCATGCAGAAGTCTCTCCAAACGTGCGCAACGAAACTGTGCCGCCAAATAAAGAAGAGTTCCCGCACATAATGCTGTTAGTTGTTATAAAGTTTAAGTTTACTCGCGTTTAGTGACGCGTGCGCAGCTGGAGCGATGTAGTTTGACGCGACGTTAGCTCACAGTACACACATCTATCTGTTGGTTTAGATTAGAAAAACGACAAAGAGACGCAACGGTAAAGGTGCAAGTCTAAGAAAGTAAAGAGCGAAAAGACGATCTCAAATGATCATCCCCTGATAGCACCATTCATATTTAAAATCTCCTTATCTAAAGATCTTATATACAGGTATGTTCCCTGTGTGTTTTGTGCATATTCATGCTTGTACGTTTTTTATGCTTATGTATACATAAATACTAAATACAATGCATACTATATCTTCAATATCCTACAAAATAAATTACTGTTTAAAAAACAAGATTTTGTCTATAAAGACTTATCTTTTGTTATCATTAATGCATTTTCACTTTAAAACTAACTTTAACTTATTATATTTTTAAAACTGTGGTGAGCATTTGGTTAGTGAGTGGCAATGAATTTTCTGCAAATTTGTATATTCCAAGAACTATATTAACATAAAGCTTATAAACATATATACTTTCACACATTTTGGTTTTATTATCACCACAAGTTGCTGTGTGTGGTTGTTAAATAAAGTCTTGTGTTTATGCTCAAGTGGGCTCAGTGATATGTTAATAACACTATTATGGTGTTTTCTGGGTCAAAGAGGGAAAACTCACTGTTGTATGTCTTGAAAGAAACTAATGCATTTTGTGATGTAGATTACCTAGATATTACACTTAAAAAAAAATGATACTATAAATTGAGGGTATGGGGGGCCTACAAAACCTCTCAGCCCCAGGGCCTCACATTAGGTTAAGGCGGCCCTGGGTATTATCCCCTTCTGACATCACCAGGAGGGCCAAATTTCAATGACCTATTTTTTTCATATGCTTGTGGAGAATGGTTTACCAAAACTAAGTTACTGGGTTGATCTTTTTCACATTTTCTAGGTTGATAAAAGCACTGGGGAACCAATTATAGCACTTAAACATGGAAAAAGTCTCATTTTCATGATATGTCCCCTTTAAGGCAGCTCAACATATAGGATAAGCTGTGTCCGTAAAATCTTTTATGTTATTATATATTGTAATTATATATTTATTATTATTATTTTTGTGAATATTTGTGTAGGCCTATTATCTTTATGTTCAGCCATAATCAGGGAAAAGCTGAGACATTTAACAAATCAAATGTGATGAATTTATAGTTTTACACTTGCCACACCTAAAAGCACAATTAAATTTTTTATTTATAATATTATTAAAAACAATTTACTGAGATTGTGGTTCAATCTATAAAAGCACTGTAATCCATAAATACGATGCATTCATTAGATTTATTATAGATTTACTTTTTCAGATAACTATATGGGTAAAATATACAGTATATCAGGCTTGAAAATAATCCCTGTATCAGATAAACAATTTAAAATCGGTTAAGTACACTTATAGACCTATATAGATTCATTTCATTCATTCACCCCCTTAAGAAAAGTTGTAATTGCCGTGGCTCTGAGCCCAGGTGTCCGCAAGGTTTACCAACTCTGCAGTTTACTGTAACTGTATCTTTGTCATGCTCTCTCTCTCTCAGATATGCTTTTCTTTAAGAATGGCCAAGTAAATGTTTCCCTTCCCTAACAGCAGCATGCTTCTGTGTTAACAGTAACCTCGATGTGCCAGAACATCTGACTCAACAGCATTCCAACAGTGCTGTGAGTAACAAACACAAACCCTGAATCACACACTTTTAAGTCCATTCATATTCTGCATACAATCACAAACTGCTTAAACAAAATCTCCTATTCAAATGCAGATGTTTACTAAATGACATGCAGAGGTTTGTACAGTATGGATGCGCTTTACCAGACAAGTATTCCTGAGGTATTTCAAATGTGTTTATAACCATTTAGACTCAGAAAATGTCCCTTTTGTACAGGTCAGATATTTGTTTGTATGCAGTCTAAGACTTGTTTGTATAAATACTCCATACCTTTTTACTGTAGTCAATTTGTCGGCAATACATTTTTAGCTGCTGTACATGGCTTTACTGTACATGCAGCATCAGCTCTTTTTGTTGTTCCTGCAAGTTGAACTGAGGTAATGTTATTCAGCCTGGTGAGAAATAAAACCACATGTCTTTTCATTACCTTAACATCTCAATTTCTTATATTGTAGATTCTAGTAGCAAATCTTTATTAGCTTCAGAAAAGTTTGGTTAAAATGTAAAACACTTCTGTCTTCAAATGCCAGAGCATCTTACTTTATTTTCACTTGTGCTTAATTCCAAATATATTTGGCATTTACGGGTTATTAGACAACATTAATGACGCTGTCTGATGTTTTCATCAGTGGGCATTTAACATTTAATCACCGCTATTAAATGAACTTCCTTTGTTTATAGAAAATCCCACTGTCATCTGTGTTGATTTGCAATTTTCCAAAGGCTGATGCTTTACTGGAGCGTATTTTAGGCCTTCAGCTATAAAATCATATTAAATGCATCTAATACTTTAACTCTCTCAGTTCTAAATGCTTGGTGATATTGGAAAGCAATACATCACAGCAAAACCTCCAGTGTTAAATTAACTGTCAGGGCAAAAACACAGAGAGATCCCAGTGCAGATGAACAGAAATATTTATTGAAAATAATAATATTCAATGAGAGTCAATGGCACGTCTGGGCGCAAAGGCCACACAGAGGCAGACGGCAAAACGAAGAACACACACTGGGTTTGAGAGATAGCCACACACGTTCGGGCTCCAGCCACACTTATACGAACGGTGAGTGAGAGGGAGGAGGGCACACGACACAGCGAGGGAGATGCACAACTCACCTGGGCACAACGCCACACTCGGCAGGCGAGAGAGAAGATCCTGGGGCGGGCAGAGAGAGAGTGAGAGTGTTAGTGGTGCTGAGTGCTGACGGAGAGAAGCTGGACAGCTCCCATGGCGAAGGAGTGCCCTGCTGGATCCTCTGCAAGGAGATGGAGATATAAGGCAGTCTTTTTAGAGAAGATGAAACAGAGGATCACTGAAGGAAACAGCGGCGGTAATCCAAATCTTTCGGGTAGCAGAGGGCACAGATAAACAGGGAATAAATATATGTAATTAGCTGACTAGCAAAACTCACACAACAAGACAAGACTAGATTCTAGACAAAGCTAGAAACGGGCGAGCACATACAAAGACGAACTTGCAACGAGACACAAAACACGCAGGGATTAAATACCAAACCGATTGGCCATCAAAAATGAGCTGCAGCTGTGAAATGACGCACGTGAAGGAAATAACACTAATAACACCCATGTGAGAGACGCGCACGTGTGAAGCTGTCAAAACAAAACACAAACACAGGGAAACAAAATCGCAGCAGTCAATAAAACCAAAATCATGACAGGACCCCCCCACGACCGCCACCAGGCGGTCCATGGGAGGGCTCACCTCATCGCCAACGGAAGTCCTCAATCAGGTCAGGATCCAAGATGTCCCGGGCCGGTACACAACACCTCTCCTCCGGACCATAGCCCTCCCAATCCACTAATTACTAAAACCCCCTGCCCCAACGACGCACATCTAACAAGGACTTAACAGTAAAGACCGGTGAACCGTCCAAAAGCTGTGGGGTGGGAGGGTTGGGAGCAGAAGGAACAGGGTTAAGAGGAAAAAAAAACAACAGGCTATAATTTAGACACATAAAAAACTGGATAGACCCGACTGAGAGCAGGAGGCAATCTGAGCTTGACCGTCACCGGATTGATAACCTTAACAATGCTGTATGGCCCCAGGAAGCGAGGCGCCAGCTTACGAGATGGCCCTCAGAGAGACAGATCCTTGGAAGAAAGCCATACCTTCTGCCCACAGATAAAGCAGTCTACGGTGACGAACAGCCGCGGCCTTGGTTCGTCTGGAAGTCTCGAGTAAAGTATTTCTAGCCCTCCACCAGGTGCATCTGTAACGTCGAACGAAGGCTAGCGCAGACGGAACTGCCACATCGGGTTCTTGAGCTGGGAAAAGAGGAGGCTGGAAACCCATGGAAGCCTCAAACGGGGACATGTTAAGGGATGATACGGGGAGAGAGTTATGGGCATATTCTACCCAGGGTAACTGTTGGCACCAGGAGCTCGGATATTGAGATGTCAGACAGCGGAGCGCACGACCAAGATCCTGGTTAGCCCGTTCACATTGCCCAATGGTCTGTGGATGATAACCTGAAGACAAACTGGCTGTGGAGCCGATCTGTCTACAGAACTCTTGCCAAAAACGGGAAATAAACTGAGGACCCCTATCAGAAACCACGTCAGAAGGCAGACCATGTAAGCGAAAAACGTGCTCTATCATAATCTGAGCCGTTTCCTTGGCAGGGGGAAGCTTGGGCAGAGGGACAAAATGCGCCACTTTAGAGAAGCAGTCGACAATGGTCAATATAACAGTGTTACCTCTAAAACTGGGTAAATTGGTAACAAAATCAATGGCTATGTGAGACCAAGGACGGGAAGGGACAGATAAGGGCTTAAGAAGACCAAACGGGGCATGATGAGAGGCCCTATTACGGGCACAAACCTGACAGGCTAACACAAACTGTCTAACATCGGGACCCATAGAGGGTCACCAAAACCGCCGACGGACGGCAGCCAGCGATCTCCGAACCCCAGGATGACAAACCAACCTGGACTCGTGGCCCCACCGGATGACCTCGAAACGGAGCGATTCCGGAACCCAAAGTCGAACCGCCGGGCACCCCTCTGGTACTTCCCCCTCCCGTCCGGCCTCCATCACTCGCTGTTCGATTCCCCAGCGCAGAGCACCCACCACCCGCCCCTCCAGGAGGATGGTTTCGTCTCTAATGGAGCTGGAGACCTCGAACAAGCAAGAGAGGGCATCGGGTTTAGTGTTCTTGGAGCCAGGCCGGTACGAGAGGATGAAGTTAAATCTGTCAAAGAAGAGCACCCAACCAGCCTGACGTGATGTTATCCTCCTGGCTGAACGGATATATTCTAAATTCTTGTGATCCGTCCAGACCAGGAAGGGTTCCGAGGTCCCCTCCAGCCAGTGATGCCACTCACCCAAAGCCAGTCTGATGGCCAGCACCTCCCGATTCCCTATGTCGTAGTTTCGCTCTGCTGGGTTAAGCCGGTGTGAGAAAAAAAGCGCAAAGGTTCACCTTGCCATCCTTAGATGATCGCTGAGACAGAACAACACCAACCCCGACATCCGAAGCATCCACCTCAACAATGAATTGAGAGGTAGGA
The DNA here is from genome assembly GCF_027580225.2 of Misgurnus anguillicaudatus. Lineage (NCBI taxonomy): Eukaryota > Metazoa > Chordata > Actinopteri > Cypriniformes > Cobitidae > Misgurnus > Misgurnus anguillicaudatus. Next base: position 38,193,762 of record NC_073357.2, on the reverse strand, counting down.
TCTGGAATAGAAAGAACAGGAGCAGTGATAAACCGGGACTTTAAATTATCAAAGGCCTCCTGAGCCTCCTTACCCCAGACAAACATCTCCTTGGTGGACGTGAGAGCCATAAGGGGTTGAGCAATCTGACCAAAGTTTCTGATGAATAGCCGGTAAAAATTGGCAAACCCAAAGAAACTAAGTAGCGCCTTACGGGAGTCGGGGACAAGCCACTCGTCCACCGCTCTGACCTTGGCTGGATCGGGACGAATCTCACCCGCGGCAACCACAAAACCCAGGAACAAAACCGATCTCTTGTGAAACTCGCACTTCTCCGCCTTCACATAAAGCTTGTTCTCTAACAGCCGGCGTAAAACTCGGCAGACATGCTGAGTGTGTTCCTGCACAGAGGGAGAAAAGATGAGAATATCATCTATGTACACAAAGACAAACTTGTTAATCATGTCTCTCAGCACATCATTAACCAGAGTCTGGAAGACAGAGGGAGCGTTTGTGAGCCCGAATGGGAAAACGCAGTACTCAAAGTGTCCAGTATGAGTGTTAAATGCTGTCTTCCGTTCATCGCCCTCTCTTATGCGCAGCAAATGATAGGCGTTGCGCAGATCTAATTTAGTGAGGAACCGCGCTCCTTGCAAAAGCTCAAAAGCAGAAGACATTAAAGGAAGAGGGTACCTATTCTTAATAGTAATGTCATTCAAGCCTCTATAATCAATACAGGGACGGAGGGAGCCGTCCTTCTTTTTAACAAAGAAAAATCCCGCCCCTGCGGGAGAGGTGGAGGGACGGATGAGACCGGCACATAGGGCATCATTAATTTAACGGTCCATGGCCTCTCTCTTAGGACCAGACAAAGAAAAAAGTCTACCTTTAGGCAGAGAATTGCCTGGGAGGAGTTTGATAGAACAATCGTATGGCTGGTGGGGAGGAAGGGAGGTGGCCCGGGCTTTACTGAACACCTGATCGATGTCTGCATATTCCGCCGGGACTCCGGTCAAATCGACCGCTGAAACCTGAGGAAGAGAAGAGACAGAACCCGAAACAGCAGAACCAAGACAAGACACATGACAAGACTGAGACCAAGCTAAAATGATATTGTGTTGCCAATCAACGTGGGGATTGTGTTGTGCCAACCATGCATGCCCTAAAATGATGGGAGAGAGAGAAGCATGAAGGATGTACAACACAATCTCCTCACGATGATTGCCAGAAATAAAAAGACTTACAGGGGGAGTGCAGTTAGTGATCTGTGCCATCTGCTGACCTATGATGGACCAGACATCTAAAGGGACCTCAAGGGGAACTGCAAGAATACCACAAGCGCGAGCCAGATCTTCACTTATAAAATTCCCCTCAGCGCCCGAGTCGAGCAGAACCGTGGTGGGATGTTCGAGGCCAGAGAAGGACAGAGTGACGGAGTTGAGTGCAAGATGACAGGGAGGATTTCTGTGACGTGACGCCCACCAAGACCCCCTGATTCACCGATGGGTGGCGGTGGATGACGGGGAGGTTTTCTGTAACGTGACGCCCACCAGGACCCCCTGATTCACCGATGGGCGGCACCTTTTACCGGGCAGAGCTTGGCAAAGTGCCCCGGCTTTCCGCAGTATAGACAGAGGGAATTCTGTAGGCAACCCTCTCTCTCTCTCTCTCTGCGATAATCGCATCCTTCCCAACTGCATGGGCTCACTCTCAGCAGGCAAAGGGTTACTGGACTGGTTAGACTGGGTCTCCTCACTCAAAAAGACTCGGTGACGGAGAGAACGGCATTGGTCGCGGAACAGCAACCGGGCTTCAACCCTCAGTGAGAGGTCAATGATGCCGTCGAGTGAGGGAGGCATGTCGTGGGTCGCGATCTCATCCTGAATGCGATAAGATAGACCATCAATAACGTCTGGGCGCAAAGGCCACACCGAGGCAGACGGCAAAACAAAGAACACACACTGGGTTTGAGAGATAGCCACACACGTTCTGGCTCCAGCCACATTTATACGAACGGTGGGTGAGAGGGAGGAGGCCACACGACATAGCGAGGGAGATCCACAACTCGCCTGGGCACAACGATACGCTCGGCAGGCGAGAGAGAAGATCCTGGGGCGGGCAGAGAGAGAAAGAGCGTTAGTGGTGCTGAGTGCTGACGGAGAGAAGCTGGACAGCTCCCGAGGCGAAGGACCGCCCTGCTGGACAGTGGCAAAGCCGCAATGGGAATCCTCTGCAAGGAGATGGAGATATAAGGCAGTCTTTTTAGAGAAGATGAAACAGAGGATCACTGAAGGAAACAGCGGCGGTAATCCAAATCTTCCGGGTAGCAGAGGGCACAGATAAACAGGGAATAAATATATGTAATTAGCTGACTAGCAAAACTCACACGACAAGACAAGACTAGATTCTAGACAAAGCTAGAAACGGGCGAGCACATACAAAGACGAACTTGCAACAAGACACAAAACACTCAGGGATTAAATAGCAAACCGATTGGCCATCAAAAATGAGCTGCAGCTGTGAATGACGCACGTGATGGAATTCTTCACAGAAACCATCGCAACACTGCTGGGGTAAGAGTGCAAAATTAAGTCTAAAATGACCAAACTATATCAGGACAATGATTACATCATGGTATTAATATCAGCATCAAAAAGCAAACAATATAATTTTGGCTTGACAAAAAATAACACTAAAGTATGTTAAAGAGTAACTAAACCCTAAACCAACTTTTTTTAGTTAAAACCTGTTAGCCCTCATTCCATTTTCCGAACCCCCCCACAAAAACTGTCATAGCCAAACTAAAATAGATACAGTTTATAAAGTCTTTGCACTAAAAGCATAAGTTTGGTCTCATTTGAAAGCAGACACTTGGAAGTTTATTAAGAGGTGAACATTAGTTACTTTCATAATGAAAAAAGTTGTTATAGAGAGCTTAAATTATTCTTTTTTATAAACTCCACCAAACATGTATGAAATATTGTTATGAAAATCTAAATGAAATTGGCCTTGGAGCAATCTAGAAATGCTCTGCAGATAAAGCCACAGGTCTGACCATGTTCTGTTTTAAATCTGAAGATGATACCTCTAAAACTCTGTATTTTATGAAATGTTTTTTAGACCCATGTCATGTAAATTTATTTAGAGAAAACAGCAAAAATGCTAAGCTAATGTTTGTTTATTTATATCTCACAACATCCTTTCAGTTTATTGACCTATTGCTCCGTGTTTTAAACAGACTCATTAAATAAGCATCCGGATGAGTCATTAACAACTTTTAATCCGGGATATGGCTGTCTAAATGTTTTTTTTTTATTATTATAAACAATATAATAATTGCTCATAATTTCTATTTAGTGTTTTATTTCCTCCTTTTGTCTCAATTCACTTTCTTTTTATTAAAGTCCTTTCTTACAAAAAGAAACTTACCTTAAAGAAGCTTTACCAGTCAAAATTATTCCTAGAAACACATATCTCATATCTCCAGACAGCAGATGTTTACAGAACAGCTAGTACGTTAGCTTAGCATACCATCAAAACACTACAAATAAAAGCATTTATAATAAAACTCACATTATAACATCAAAAGTCGAGTGCTTAAACAATCATACGTGATCTGATGTGGCTTTGGATCATAAAATAAGACCGAAAATAAACAATTTTATGTTATTTATGCTGTTAGCTTAGCATAGCATTATAATATACAGTACTGTTATGAAAATAACAGACATAGCGTTAAAAATACAGACAAACCATATATAATCTTAATCGTGTTTATTGTCTCTATGGTTTTAAAACATCAAAACATCTTTATTTACATGTTATTATAAAAACAGCGATCGCTCGTTGCAGGTCACTGTTCAAGTTCACGTCTGACTGACAGCTGCTGCTGAGCTGAGCTCTGACGTCTTATTCTTTCTATAAAAGTTTCATGAGACATTCAGACTTTAGCGCCCTCCGGCTTCACGTATGAATGAAACAAACTGAGTGTGAATGCTTACAGGACTCCAGCTTGCTCATATCGCCATGTTTTGAATAAAAATGGGTGAAATATTACCCCCACTGCAGAAATTTGAAGTAAACATATAAAATTGAAGTAATATTTCTCCAAATATGCATACTTTGAATTAAAAGCCCCGATAGATGTTGTTTTATCGAGTGCTTTCATGACGATCACGGAGGAGTATTTTTATCAATGAGTGCGGCTGAGGGTTATATTTCAAATTAAAGGTATGTACCGTTTTTCATTTTCATAACGCCTGACAAAAATGAAGAAATTACTGTTACTAGGATTCTCAGATTAAAATAAAGGTCAAAAACTAAATCTTAAATCAAAACACTTTTTAATGATGTATAGTTGTTTAATGTAAGTACATTTAAACTAACAGTAATTTAAATTATGTAAATAAATAGCTCTTCAGTACATCCACGTCCTCGCGCAGGTTATCAAGTTAATGATCTGTAAGAATGATGCTTTATTAGTGCTGTTCATTGATTTTAGTACGTTTTTTGACATTTGGATATTAAGTGTTTCAATACTACAATATATGGTGTAAACGTCTGAGTGCTGCCCTCTTCAGGTTGAACGGTGGCTACTGCAGTTGAATTTTCCTATTGGATGTTGGGTCCAAAAAGTAACTCTTGACGTAAGCAGTTTCAAGCTCACCACGCCCTTGTTACGATCTCACCACACACTTGGTACGAGCTTAGTTCGTCCCCTCTATCTCCGTTGGGATCTGCCCACTTTTCTTGCATTTTTCAAATATTGCCAGTGGGTGGAGTCAGGCTCTGACCAGGGGTTTAGTTACGCTTTAAGATAAAAAATATAATTAAGCTCAAACATGCACATTAGTCTGGGACTAGAATAAGCCCCCTTATTTGAAATGGGGGTTTTACTGTGTACTATTTAGGTAAAATAGTGTATACATTTGGTACACTATAAAAAATTGGCTGTAATGCAGTTGGTTGCCAATAACTTACTGTAGAAGATAAAGACTGAAAATGTTTCATGTTCATTTAACTTTGAACACACTTTTGCCAGTAAATAACATACTGTAAATTTAAAATCTACAGTAAGTTACTGGCAACCAGATGCCAGTAATACTGTCATTTCACCATAAATTGTTTACAGTGTATCAATAGAGGGCATTGACGTCACTTTTCCATGTGACCACACAAGAGCTTGCCCGGTTGAGCGGCCAAACATGCAACAAAATGGCTGGTTTTAATAGGGCTGCTGCGAAAATGCCAGCAGAGGTTATCAGCAGAGGTGGACAATACTTAGTTACATTACATGTTTGTAATGGAAAAAAATCCTTCACTACATTCTAAAGCATATAATCTTATTCTTTAATATTGCATATTCAAGTTTATTTAATACCTAATTGCATTAAAATTGTGTACTTTTACTTGTGTAAAAGTACGTTAATGTACTTAAATATTAAATGTAAAACAAACACGTGTATTTATGAAATGTAATAGAATAAAATTATGATAATATGCTTTGGAATGTATGTTTTCCAAAGAAAAACACGGACAAAATACAAATACTTGACAAAATAAGTAGAAAGTAAAACCTCTGCTTGATGTGACCCTGGCAACTTATCAACCCACCTGTGGTGTGTGGATGTTGGCATGAACGATCAATTTACTTCTCCTTTCGGTGTTTCTTGTCAGTCTGTAAAACGATAGCTCCAAATTCTTGTTAATCTGTTAGTACAGTCTATCGCACAACAGCTTTTTCCCATTTGGACACGTTTTCACCGGGTTTTCGCCGATGTCACACTGTACTCAAATGCTGCCGCTCTGTTTTTTTGCCACTCAGTGGGCGTAACCGCAGTCCCTCTTGCCGACAGTGACGTCATGTGCATACCCTCTATACCTTTGAGCTACTAATATGCACTCTTTGGTACAAATATGTACCTTTGATGTCCTATGAACTCTTTAAATGGGAAGGTGTAATTTATGAAAGGGTACATCGTAAGTGACAGACAATTTTTTGGACATTGTATATGGTGTTCAGTCAATAGTGGATTGTAAATGCATGTTTTTACCATATTTGAATTAGCTTAGTTTTAAAGAAGTGTATACATTTTTGGATAAGCGTATACTGGCTTTCAAATAAGATATTGGCCTGAAAAACAAACCAAAACCAGTGAGCAAATAAACAAAAAATGTATAAATATATATGTGAACAGGGGTGCTGTAAAGGGGGGGTAAACAATGATGATTCTCGGGGCCCACGAGTAAGAGGGGGCCCAGAGAAGCCCCCAAAATTGTGGTGCTAAAAAATATTTAATAGTAAGAAGTATTAACTCCTTTGTTTAGAAAACACAAACGTCTGTGGGCCCCTTTCCCCCTCTCAATTGTCATAAAGTAGTTCAGTCCACCCAAATTGTATAATCCAGGCAACACAGCTTGACTTCACTTATAGTGCCGGCACAATATCATCTTGACTGACAAGGAAGTGAAAATGCCTCAAAAATCTGGAAGTCAAAAATGGAAAGAGAAAAAAATAAGAAGTGAAAGAGGCAAAGGGTCGACATTACGTTACCCAATTTTTCACAAGAAAAGGTGGGTTTGTAAGTAGCCCTAAATTGTTAGTGGACCGCCCGTTCGTGACAATGATCGTAGCTTATGGCACTTTTCTGTGCTAACGCGCACGCTTTGTACACGAGGCCCCAGGTCTCTACGGTAGCATTTTTCGACAAGTAAGCACGTTTATTTATGCACGTGATTTATTTAGACAAAGTTATTGACTATGCAAATTTCAAACGGTCAAAATGACGCCTTGTTCGTTCTAGTGTTAAAGATAATTACCACACTGCAAAAAATTATTTTCAAGAATTTTTTTTTCTTGTTTTCAGTAAAAATATCTAAAATTTCTTAAATAAAGATGCTTTTTCATGATGAGCAAAATGACACAAGAAAACAAGTCTAGTTTTTAGACCAAAAATATTACATTAAAGGGATTTTGTGCATAAAACAAGCAAAAAAATCTGCCAATGGAGTAAGCAAAAACAATCTGGAACATTTTTCTTAAACACTAAATTCAAGAAAAATTTGCTTACCCCATTGGCAGATTTTTTGCTTGTTTAATGTACAAAATCCCTTAAATGTAATATTTTTGGTCTAAAAACTAGACTTGTTTTCTTGGTTCGTTTTGCTCATCAAGAAAAAGCATCTTAATTTAAGAATGTTTAGATATTTTTACTGAAAACAAGAAAAAAATACTAATTTTTTTTTTGAAAATAATTTTTTGCAATGCATAAGTTTAAATGTTGCGGTTAAAATGACTACTGGTGGCCGTTCTAGTGTTAAAAGTGCATGATAAGGGAACTCAATTTTCTCCTCATGTTAGGTCAAGAAAACGCTGGAAAAATAACAATACACAGTTTTAGTTAAACATTCAACACTGCAAAAAATGACTTTCTTACTTAGTATTTTTGTCTTGTTTTCAATAGAAATATCTAAAAATTCTTAAATTAAGATGTTTTTTCTTGATGAGCAAAATGACCTAAGTAAATGAGTTTAGTTTTAAGACAAATAAATATACAATTTAAGTGAAATTGTCCTTAAAACGAGCAAAATGATCTGCCAATGGGGTGAGAAAAAAATTGTGAAATAATATTTCTTTTTTCTTAAACACTTAATTCAAAATTAAATTAAAAATTTCTCACCCCATTGGTAGTCAAAATACCATAAAAGCGCATGATTTTATGTAAATGAATATGAAAAGTCTCAGCTGTGTTGGGGGCCCTGTCAAGATTCTTTTCATGGGGCCCCAAATCCTTAGCAGCGCCCCTGTATGTGAATGTCTGACAGACAATTCTGCATTTTGCTGTGATCCAACTTTTTTGTTTGTTTTGCGTTTTAGTTGCTTTGAGTCTCAAAATATGACCGCTTAAGCTTGTGGAAAGTTTATGTCTGTGAATTCTGTGGTATGATTCGACTGTAAGATGAGTTTTTTATTGTGTACGTGAAGGTACACATCGCTCTCTCCTGGCAGAGGGTGTGAAACAAATGCACGCGGGGGATGCACGAGGTGGTATGTGGCAGGCTGCTGGTCTCTTAGCAACAGCACATGTACAAGAGAGCCAGAGAAATGAAATCGCTCTTCAAAGTGATATGTCTTACACTTACTGATACGATGATACCATCTCTACAAAGAGATTCAATGTTGATAGTAATAGAAGGATTTCCTTGTCTAAACCACAAATCCCAGAAAGGCTACACATGAACTTGACTTAACCTAACCCAAATATTTTTAAAGGATTTGTCCAATTTTCTTAAAAAAATCCAGATAAATTACTCACCACCTGTCATCCAACATGTTGATGTCTTTCTTTGTTCAGTCGAGAAGAAAATATTTTTTTATGGAAAACATTCCAGGATTTTTCTCATTTGAATGGACTTTAATGGACCTCAACACTTAACAGTTTTAATGCAGTTTAACATTGCAGTTTCAAAGGACTCTAAATGATCCAAAACGAGGCATAAGGGTTTTATCTAGCGAAACAATTGTCATTTTTGGCAAGAAAAAAAATGCACTTTTAAACCACAACTTCTCATCTTTCTCCGGTCATGTGACGCGCCAGCGTGACCTCACGTAATGGCATCATCACGTCAAGAGGTCACGGATGACGTATGCGAAATTACGCCCCAGTGTTTACAAGTGTGGAGAAAGAGGACCGTTCCGATGTTGTTGTATGTGGAATGATACTAATTAATGACTTGTGACTGTGTAAGTTTATTGTTTAAAATGGTCCTCAAATGTGCGTTTCATATCTATCAGGTGACCTTTCCACGTCATTACGCAATGATGTGAGGTCACGCTGGCTCGTCACACAGCTGGACAAAGAACTTATATTGACCCAGAGGAAGACGAGAAGTTGTGGTTTAAAAGTGCATATTTTTCTTGCCAAAAATGACAATCGTTTTGCTAGATAAGACCCTTATGCCTCGTTTGGGATCGTTTAGAGTCCTTTGAAACTGCAATTTTAAACTACATTAAAACTGTTATGTGTTGGGGTCCATTAAAGTCCATTAAAATGAGAAAAATCCTGGAATGTTTTCCTCAAAAATCATAATTTCTTCTCGACTGAACAAAGAAAGACATCAACATTATGGATGACATGTGGTAAGTAAATTATCTGGATTTTTTTTTTTAGAAAATGGACTACTCCTTTAACAATATCTATAACAGTCTTAAGCACTACAGAGTCCAAATTTAAGTGATGCTGTAACATTGATTAATATAAAAACACAGATTTCAATAACGTTCAGTTTATAGTGAATTACAGAGACACTTTCCTATGTGGAATGGCATTAAGAAATAAGCAAACAAATAAACTAAACACCATTAGCTAGGCAAAATTGTTACTGTATATGTTATAATGATGCCGTAATTCATTCTTCCTCTTAATATACAGTATGTAGAAAGCAGGGTGAGAATCAGAACATTTTTTATCTGATTTAATGTCTTAATTTTCTGTCTTTTTTGAAAAATGAGCAAATTACTGACAGAAATAGGTCAGAACATGAATGGCAAACAAAATCCTATGACCTATTTACTCTTACTTTCCAAACAAGTATTAAACACACAGCATGTCTTTTTATACACACAGAGAACATACTCTCTTTATTCTCTTTACTCCTAAAAAGAGCAAATGTTGCATTTCATCAGTGGTTCTCAGTTCTCTTCTGCAGTTTCACCTAGACAACTGTGCTCCAGTTTGTCCAAAACTGTCCCTCCCTCCCTTCCTCCCCCCATCTGCTCCTCGGGAGGTGAGAATGGGTTTGAGAAGTCCCCCTGAGGGCTGGATAAGCTACTCTCCTCTCTCTCTCTCTCTCTCTCTCTCTCTCTCTCTCTCTCTCTCTCTCTCTCTCTCTCTCTCTCTCTCTCTCTCTCTCTCTCTCTCTCTCTCTTTCTCTCTCTCTGATCTTTTGCACTCACTCTCTCTCCCTCTGTCTCACTCTTTTTTTGTGGCAGATGGAGGTTCATTGTGAGAGCAGCAGATCAAGACCTAAACAAATGCTCATCAAAATCTCCACTCCCCTATAACTCTCTTTCTCTATTCATTCTAGTTTAGATTGGATTGACCAGAAAGCTAATTTGGTTATTTTAAGGCTTCTCATAAATCACAGACTCTATGCTCAGTAATAATACACCATAATTACCCTGGACTGTTATGTTCATAGTCATTAAGCAAGCATGTATGAACTTTTTTTAAAAATGTGTATATTAATAATATTAACTGTAAAATAGGCTATTGTAGATTGTAGTCCAAATGATAATTTTATAGTGCTATTACAAATATGCACATCAAATGTTAGGGTGTATCTTATTGATGCTTATACCATGCGTCTGTTGAATGCTGCATTCTGATTGGCTGAGAAATGTTCTATGGGTGTTGAATATTTTTCTGTAAACCACACACCTAACTTGTCAAATGTCTTAAAAATAGGCACCAGAGCAATTTAAGTGAAAAATTTAAGTTGAAAAGCTTTAATGTTTAGGTGTTACCATGTTAAAAATTGAAATAATTTGTACATTTTTTGTAGTGTGGTATTCTCTATGGGCATTTTCTTCTTTAGTGTTTATGATAGGGTTTTAAAGTGTACTTTAGTTTTGCATTGTACACTTTTATTGGGGATGGGTTGCTCTGATTCAGCTCATGTGATTTCTGCATGACATGTGTTGCTGTCCATGGTGCTATTTGTTGAAAGCTCTCTCTCTCTCTCTCTCTCTCTCTCTCTCTCTCTCTCTCTCTCTCTCTCTCTCTCTCTCTCTCTCTCTCTCTCTCTCTCTCTCTCTCTCTCTCTCTCTCTCTCTCTCAGTTAATTTATAATTCCGTCAGTTTTTCCAGCTTCAGAAAGATTGTAAATAGGTATAAATGATTAAAAATACAACAATTACCAAAAAATTCACCCAGACAGTCAAAGAGCATCCCAGATATCACCAGAAGCACAAACACTCAATAAGGCTGCAGTCACTGCTTGGAGTGACAAACTGAGGAGATGAGAGGGATGTAAAGGGTGTGTGAAAAAGAAAGAGAGGTACAGAAGTTGGGAGATTTGGTAGGCTGCAGATTACGTTTGAGAACATAGCTGTATGTATTTAGTCTCTTTCTTGCGGGCTATCTCTGTCTCTTCATCCATTTCTGTCTGAAGAAGTTATTCTGAGGAAAGGAAATAAGTGGAGTCAGAGAGAAGATGGTGGGGAAACTGAAGCTTTGGAAATTTGTTCCATCTAATCCCTGTAACTGGAGAGGTCTGTCAAGGATTTTCTGGGCCTCTTTGTCACTCTCTCCTTCACACACACACACACACACACACACATAGACAGGCACACAAGCAAACACACAAGTGCACAGACACATTTCTTGTCACGGATTGCTGCCATGAGGCATGAGGTTTGGCACCTCTCGTTCCAGCAGCTTGTCATGGTCTGAGCATGAAATTGAAGGGATGTTTTACTGATTTCATGTTGCTCAGTTAACTTCCCTTGGCTGTCAGGCTAATGTAGTGCTGTTAGCAATGCTCATAAACTAAATAACAGTTTGTGTTTGCCAATTTGCTCAATAAATCACCTGCTGAATAAAATGGTTATACATTCTGCTCCCTATAGCAATTTGCAATCTATTTGACATATGATAAATAAATTAAATTAGATTATGAATCATATTAGTATAATAATATTCTTATCATTTAAAATGAAATTATTTTGTTAGCAGTTGTGTTAATGTCTTAGTTTCTTGTAAGTTACTGTAAGCACTATGACAAATTGAGTCCTTGATATGCTGCTTATATAATCCTAATGTAAATGTATGTTAAGTACACATCTTGGTTATAAACAAAGAGAAATTTCTTTTTTAAAAATGTGGCCTATATGTGCTGTTTGTGTTTTGAGAGAATTTTCAATCTAAAAATAACTTGCATTCATCTTGAAGCATGCTCTCAAAACCCTCAAAGCATCAAAGACATTAAGCACTGAAAAAGTACATAAAAGCTACATCATTAATATAAGCTTGAGGTGCAGCTGAAGTGTTTTATGTGTGTTCATACTGAAAAAAATGATTCAATGAATTCAATAAATTTCTTAAGGTAAGTGGTTGCAATCAATTCATTTAAGCTACATTTAAACAAAAGTTTTACATTTTATTTTACTTTACTCATCTTTTTTGTTTAAATGTAGCTTAAATAAATTGATTGCAACCACATACCTTAAAAAAATTGATTAAATTCAATGAATACTTTTTTTTCAATGTATTGACTCTCATTGTAATAAAGCCTCTTAATCCCATAAATGTTTATGTATTAGGGATGCTGATATTTAATTACTTGCAATGACATATGCCGATACTGAGAGGTATCGGTGGTTTTGTTTCTTACTTCTTATTACTTACTTCTTATTATGTTGTGAAATCCTAGACGTGCAGAGCTTAAAAACTGCATTTGTGTTTTATTGTTACCCAATTCAATATAATCACACAGCATATGTTCTGATGCCGTTTTTCATTTTCATCGATTGCCAGGATATAATCTGCCCTGATTTTAAACAATTGGCCAGTTTCTGACATTAGAAAAAAATGCTTTTATCTGCTGATACAGATTATAGGCCAATATTGGTGCATCCCTAATATTTATGTATTTTATTGGATGATTGTGAATTAGGGTGACCATACATGCCATTTTACCCAGACACGTCTTGGCCAGGATTTCAGGTGTGTCCTGCGGAAGTCGCATTTGTCGACCGCATATATCATCGAGGTTTATATCTCAGGTTTTATTTCAGAAAAGCAACCGTTACATTTCATGGTAAAAATTAAATTTGTATGTCAATTTTTTTTTTAATAATGTTTTTATCTGAAATTTGAGAACCTCGATGACGTATGCAGTCGTCAAATGCAACTTTCGGAGGATGCACCCGAAATCCTGGCCAGGACATGTCTGGGTAAAATAGGTATGGTCACCCTATTGTGGATGAAGTGTAAAGCGAGTGTGACTGTATGTGGGTTATGGTTATACCTGAAACTTAAATGGTCAGCAGATACACAAATTGCTGTTTACAACCTGTCTGTCACAGATGTATATCCTGTGACAACTTGTGAATAGCAGAGGCTCACTACAGGCACATATGTCACTGTTGTACAACATGTTGAAAAAGATATATACAAAACAACTTTTCCAGTAAGAATCCTTTTAGAATTCTTACATTACTGAACTGGTTCATTTACAGGTGAGATGTTGGCCTTTCACAGTTATCTAGGTCACATCAAAACGGATTATCATTTACATACAAATGTAGTACGATGACAGGTGTTTCTGGATACAACTATCTCTTTATGTGGTTTGAGTGATTCAATTACAATCGTCTTGGAGACTTTGATACCTGCTTTGAATACAATCAAGCCCCATACGATTGTAAACCAAAAACACATGTTGATGTCAGGTGTAAAGAGGATATGTACGTTTCATGACAATAGTGATAAACACCTGTTTCAGTAAAACATCAGTCCAGGCCACGATGGCTCAGGAGCTTTAAAGTGGCTGCCACTGACGTTTAGAAAAGAGTCCATCATCATAATAGAGTTTCTGTCACGAGCAGTTTAGTCTTCACAGGAGCTAACATAAGGATGGGTGCGAACAACTTACTTTCCTCAGATGCTCATTTCAAGCAGCACTGAGTCACAGTGAGAGAGAAAACTCATCTAACCACATGACCCATTTGAAAGTCAAAGAAATCCTTCCGACTTAAATGGCATTTTGCAGTATAATAAGGATAGATTAAATTTTCCATCTGAATAAACGCCTTCAAATCAATTACTAAAGAAGACCCCTAAAAAATAATCGCTAAACATAGCTATTATTTTCCCAAATGCTCATCTTCCAAGGACAAGATACAAGCATTCACCACGGTCAACAATAATAGGGACTGAAAGAATGTTATGGAAACAGATAAATCCACTTGGTGCCAGAATGAGCAGGATGGGGGAACTGCTGGGAACAGAAAAATAGAGCCAATCCATATGGTGCCCGTGGAGAGAGGGAGAGAAAGAAAGAAAACGAAGGATACAGAGAGAGATAGAGAAAAAACAAATCGTAAAATTATGTAATTTTATTAAATCAAATGCAGTGTTAAAGCAGAAATGTAATATTGCAATTATTGCAATAGTGAATTACCTAACAAATCAGTCTGTCTTCCTCTGTGTAAAATGTCTCTCCTCGGGGATCCAGAGTAATGACTGTTATTATGTGCAGAGGTGTGAAATTACCCCAATTGTTGTGGCAAAACTAAAGTCTGTGTATATTACAGTCTGCCATTGCACTTGAGTCCTGTGAAAAAAGATGCTCGCAGCTGTAAATGACCGTAATGTGTAGGATCAAGTCCAGCCGGTTTCATATGGTTTAAGTGCAAGTAAATATATGCACATCTATATATAAGATCAAGTGCATCATCATCTCCAAGCTGGCTTGCTGTTAAACAGATATTCACACATACAACACCTCCAGAACTCTCCCTATTGATAGTCATTCCAGCATGGCCGTTTGTTCATCTGCTCCAGAGCCCCCCAATCACCTTGCAGCACCCCGATTGCTCTTAAATCCTCCAATGACTGTATTGTAGTAAGAGCACGAGAGAGAGAGTGGGTGTTCGTGTGTGTGTGTGTGTGTGTGTGTGTGTGTGTGTGTGTGTGTGTGTGTGTGTGTGTGTGTGTGTGTGTGTGTGTGTGTGTGTGTGTGTGTGTGTGTCCATGAATGTGTGGGTGTGTGCTGCACCAGACATCAGCAGCAGGTTGAGAGCCGACACACAGAGAAAGCAAGAGAGAGAGAGAGAATAAAGGAATAAAGCCAGAGAAAGAAAAAGAGTATAAACAGTCCTTCATTCAGCTCTCTGTGATAACTTCAGAACAGCTTCTTGCAGCCTTGTGCACACAGGTAAGGACAACAGCAGCAGGATATATAGGAGATCTTCTTTTATCTCTCTTTGACTTTCCCTATCTTGTGATGCAGTGGTGATCGCATCAGCTTCGTCGCTTTGTATTCATCCTTTATCTGATCGGCGTAAACACTCCATTAGTTTTGAGCATGCTGCAATTTTTTATGATGTATTGCTGTCATTTTAAGCTTGCACGAGATAAAGGAATTAGATTTACTTGTGTATTTTTCTCTTGTGCTCTCTGGTTCTCACTGATGCTGACGATGCCGTTGTTGAATACAGCAGAGCTGCAACAGAGGGAAACCTTTAGCTTATCGCTTTGAACACAGCACACGTGGGGTTGATGCTGACAAAGCCAGGTCATACTCTCTC
Source organism: Misgurnus anguillicaudatus (assembly GCF_027580225.2). NCBI lineage: Eukaryota > Metazoa > Chordata > Actinopteri > Cypriniformes > Cobitidae > Misgurnus > Misgurnus anguillicaudatus. Next base: position 38,178,470 of record NC_073357.2, on the reverse strand, counting down.
CGTGCTCATATCTGCATCACCTTAGGAGAGAGTCGGGCAGGGAGAAAGGCAGAGATGAGGAGAGGGAGAGAGGGTCTTTGTTGCTGATAGTGATCTGATATGGATCTGCACCACAATGGATATTTCCCTAAAGACACTCATTCAGCTTGCACCCGTGCGTGTGCGTTTGTGTGTGTGTGTAGAATCTGTTGCAATTAGAAACTGCTGTCCATTGAAAATGAATATTTAGATCACAGATAAACTCATTAAAATTGTATGGATTTCTGGACTATCTGGCTACCCGCCCGGTTTATTATTTATAGATCTTAGCATATAGGTTAAAACAGTAGGTGTCTATTTTACAATTTCCATCTTTTTGTATCCAAATGCTGAAGCGCATTTCTTTTGCTTTGATTAATATCTCTTGCAGAAACATAAAAAGATGCATAGTCAATGCTGATGTTGTTATTTATTTTGTTTACAAACTAAACATAAATACTGGTATGATTTACATGTATTGCATTCATTTATTGCATTCATATCGTCAAGTACTGTATAATTTGTAAATACCAGGGCACATTTATTATTATACTTAATTTTATTTCATGTATTACGTAATCCAGTGTGCTGTACGTGTTTAACAAGAAATTATTAAAAACTAAAAGAAATATGTTTTCCTCCTTATATTGTTGACATGCATAGGTAGTAGTATAAGTTAGCCTTATTGTTTTTGTATCTTTTTCATAGACCCGAACGCTGGCTAATTACACATATCACAGGTGACAGATTACAAAGACGCGCATGGGCGGCAGGCAGGCTGCACTGTTAACCCAACTTTATTTAATTGGACTGCTACAAATTATAAAACGAAAGCAAAGGATGAAAAATATGCAAATTGATAGGGGTTCAATTTACAACCACATGGGTCTAATGAAATGCTGTAAATTATGAGAATGACTGATCCTCTTAATAGTGGGAGTTCAGTAGACACCAGCTGTTGGGATCAAGCCCTCACATACACAGAGTTATACAGGTATATATCAATGATTTTACACCTGTTTCATCTTTCTCACGTTCTGCCTTTGACTCATGAAGCCACATCTTCTGCTTCTTATCTGACTTTCCTTCCCTTCTGTAAAGGCCGATAGATTTTGTCTATGTGTGTGGTACTGCCTGGATGGTTCGGTAAGAGTGGCAGTATCAAGGTAGAGAGTAAAGGAGATAACAGGACCCTGGAGCTAACATTTTTAGGCTCTGAGCTCCTCTGTGTACTTTACAGACCCCTCATTAAATATCAGCCCTGTCACACACTGCACTTTTCACAGTCTGAGTGGGTTTCACAGGCTAAATGGGACCAAGTGCCCACTCCGCTTTATCTGCTATTGTGTTTAATTTGTTTGGTGCTTTTGTTTTTTTATGGATGACATATGAGGAGTTGTAAGTGCGTCTGAGCATTTTTTTTATCAGGCTCTTATGTTTAGGTTCAGTAATTTCACTTTATTGCCAATACAAAGGTTATTAGACAGTAATTAAAATGCCTCACAAATGTCACTTTAGTAATTTCATTGGTATTTAACAAATATGATGCAAAACCATTTAAGTGCATGCAAGCATTTTAACAAAAACCTCCACTTCTGAAAAAATCCACTTCTTTTGACAAGACATTGTAACAAGTTGCAAAATCACTTAGGGGCGGTTTCCCGACAGGGTTTAGACTAGTCCTAAACTAAAATAAATGTAAGAGCTCTCCAAACTGAAAACTGCTTGTACTGACATCTTAAAATCAATCAATGCCCTCTGGTTTGCCTCAAAATGCACACAAGTAATGTTTTTAGTAAGGTATGTTTGTTAAAACTAGTTATATTTCCTAATTAAACTAAGATCTTGTCCTGGCTTAAGCTAATCCGTGTCCAGGAAACCATCCCTTAGGGTGCAACTAAACACTGCAAATGATGAAATTCGGGTTGTATTCAGGTCATGGTGCTCACAATGGTCCCAAGTTTGAATTGGGTTCATGGTCATTTCGCACACCATCATCACATCCAATTCATCTTCCGTGCACTAAGAGGACTTTGTTAAAAAATACACAGATTCTGCCAACAAAGCGGGATTTCTGAAAGGCCGGGATTAAGCGGATTTGAAGCGAAGGTATTTGATGAACTTATAATACGTGCATCTCTTTTGACGGAGGTGCATGGCGTTTACCGGCTTTTGCATCTGAGCTCCTCATATTTTGCAGAAAAATGCTTGAGAATTGGAAATAGCCATACACTGTTAACCCAGATATTGTCTCTACTTAAACAATCAAGTAAACATCACTTAATATTTTCTGTTTTGAAGCCAAAGCTTATAAAGTTTAATTGATTTAACTTTTAAGCTTACAAAATCCATTAAACTAAAACATTCAAGTAAAATGAACATACAATTATTAGTTCATGTTGTGAGGAATTGCGCCTGAATTTTTGATTATTTTCTGCTTTTTCACAGAATAAAAACTGATAAGAACTTTCACTACTCAAATATTTGTTAATAAAATGTCATATAGATTCAAGCTCTTATATTATTAATGTTGTTTTGTTGAAAAATTATAATTTTGTGAAATCACCGTTCAGGTGATCAGTGTTTCCGTACACTGTTCACAACATTTTATTGTATTTCTCTCCACAGTACTGACAATGTATGTCAAAAACAACGTTTTGTGTGTGTTTCTGTGGAGAATCACGTTTATTCAATGACTTGAAGTCAGTCATTAATTTTGTGTAATAATACCATTTATAACATTAAAAGTAATATAAAGTGATAAAAACTAAAGTTATATGCAATGGGTTTCCTCACAAATTTCTAGTAATGTCAACTAATCCGGGTTAAGAGTGCAGGAACATTGGAAGAAATTAAAACATTAAGTCTATGGAACTTAAAATTGTTGTTAGAACAACTTTTATGTTTAAGTAAACTTCACTTAAAGTTACCTTCAACTAGTTACCATCATTTTTTTAAGTAAACTCAACTTATCCGAGCTTACAGTGTACTGTATACGCGGAAAACATTGCAATATAGGGAAGGCAGCAAATTTATAGTCTATAAATAAATATCTTTTAATACACACATCTTCTGTATATGACCTGAAGTATTTTTTGTGTGTTCTCAGAGGAGTCTGCCGTTCTTTGGTGAGGAGAAAGATGATGTGGTTAAAACACAGAAAAGCATTGACAAATATTGATGTCCCCCTCCCCTGTGCCCAGATTATCAGATCATGAAAGCTCAGCTAGAAATAGAAATCAAACAACGGGAGGCAAACATCACTATCTTTTATTAGATTGTAATTTAACCAGCACATTTTAATCTCATATAAAACTCAAACGATAAACATGAGCACATGAATGCTGTTTAATTATAAAATGTTAGGCCAACATGGTCAACACGCATCATTACAGTGCCAGATATGCTTAAATAGATGCTTTGAAAATGTTTCTTAAAAACACAATAAAACTAAATCTAATTTCCTTGTATGACATTTCACTCAATCCAAAACCCAACAAAAAGCAGTCACTCTATTTTTAGTGCAGGCTGTTTTAACAAAAGCCCAACTTCTCTGGTGTCTCAGGAGATCTCATTAAAAGCAAAGGCCTCTTTTATTATCTTTTCATATTTATTCATATTTCATTGGAGTGGAGGGATGATGAGTCTCTCTCCGCATTTAAATCAAACGAAAACCGCTAAATTTATTGTTTCATTTATTCATCCAGAAGACACCATCAACACTATAATTTGTACATTGCGGCAGTGAACGTCCATGCAGAACATGTATACCAATGCGGGCTGTAATTAGCAGCAATGTATAGACAATAGTCACCAGGTGTCCATGACTACCCGCTGTTAGAAATATTGTATACGCGCTGCTCTCCCCCCAGGCACATGCTCCTATGGCATGTATCTGTAGCTTATGATGATGAAGGGCTAGAACAGCAGACGTAGACTAGCGCTGTCTGCATCATAATCTGATTATGTGTGGTGCTGAATGAAGCTCATTAGCAGTCTGTGTGCAAAAATATGACAACCACTAAAAAAAAACATGTCTTCCCGTTTTAAATCACACAAATGGAAAGATGAGATCTGGTTATTAAATGAAGACCATGTTGAAGCAGTTCTCTTGATCAGAAATGAATTTTGATGCATGTTTAGGTTTCCTGTTGTAGTGCTTGTGATATTGGATCCGTTATAAGTTATGGGATGAAATTTTGCTGAGGGCTAAGAGGATGTTATTAAAAACCAGAAAGCTATGCAGAAATAATGTGAAATTTCAGTCTCTGTGTTTTGTCACCTCCACTGTTCTACGTCAATGTGCTGATCCAGTGTGTGTCCTATTAACAGTTATCTCAGGGGAAAGGAGAGGGTCTGATAATAACGCTCTGAACCTGCTGTATCCACCAAAGGCAATGATCGGTTCTGTTTTGATCTCACCTCCTGCTGGCACGTGTACGCATAATGATTGTTTAAGAATGAATGAAGTCTTTTTTCCAAAGCTGATTTCAATAACAAGTAGCAGCTATCTTTAAAGAGCTTAATTGAAAGTACTCCATTTAAATAACAGTGTTAAGTACATGAACTGTATTTGTCAACTGATCGGTTTTTATTCTCCCTGCAGTTACAATGTTGCCTGGTACCAGGCCCCTGCTACTGTGCATGCTGTGTCATGTGACCCTAACATGGGCGTTTTACCGCATGTCTGATGCTGTGGAGCTGCGATCTGCATTCTCTGTGGCGCGTACCAGCAGCATGGAGGGAGGACCTAAGATGGTTGTCACTTTTGACAAGGTCTACGTCAACATCGGTGGTGATTTTGATCCGAAGTCCGGCTTGTTCCGCTGCAGAATTCCGGGCGCCTACTATTTCTCTTTTACTGTGGGGAAGTTTCCACGTCGAGACCTGTCGGTCATGCTGATGAAGAACCGTAATGAGGTTCAGGCAATCGTGTATGATGAGAACGCTGGAGAGGAGCGTAAAGTGCAGAGCCAGAGTGCCATGCTGCAGCTGGATTTCGGAGACACCGTCTGGCTTCGTCTCCACGGAGACCCACGCTATGCCATCTATAGCAACACCGGTCATTACACCACGTTCAATGGTTACCTGATCTACCCTGATGTATATGGCTACCAAGAGCCCACACACAAAGAGCACAACGTTGACAATCAGCCACCCAAAATCAATGATCACATACTGCCTGAGCACGACAATACGATTATTAAAGACACAAGTGTGAGCATGAAAGAGGAGAGAAGACGTGAAGAAATACAAGAGCAGGAAGAGAGAGATGTAGAGGAAGATGACGACGACCAAAGGTCTGCGTTCTCAGTGGGCCGCACTCAGAGCATTGTGGGAATGGATCAAGGATACCCCGAGCACCATCCCATCACCTTTGACACAGAATTCGTAAACATCGGAAACAACTTCAACATGACCACTGGTATTTTCAAATGCAAAGTGACAGGAGCCTATTACTTCTCATTTAATGCTGGCAAGTTGCCCCATAAGACCCTGTCGGTGAAGCTGATGAAGAACCACTTAGAGGTACAGACCATGATCTATGATGACAGCGACACTGAGAAGGCCTTGCAGAGCCAGAGTCTGATGTTGTCTCTGCAGTATGGAGACACCGTCTGGCTCTATAGCCACCAGAAAGATGGATTTGGTGCTTACAGTAATCATGCCAAGTATATCACATTCACCGGCTTCTTGGTATATCCTGAGGTCCACCGAAGCAATCCTCAGGAGCAGAAACAGGATAAGACACTGTAGACCAGCCTAGGAGCCAGTGTGGGCATTGGGAAGGGTTGGCTGAATGTATACTTATCAGTGTTTGCATTAAGTGTATGTTCTTATACACTTTAGAAATCAAAAGTCTTCAAACTAATGGTGTGCTATTTAAGACTCAATATTCCAGCCCTTGTTTTGTCGCCCTTTTACATTAGTTGGAAATTACAAAGAAAGACAAGGAGTACCCGTCACAGTTCACTAAAACTTGCTTGGCATGTTTAACAGAATGTTCTAGGTTCAATACAAGTTAAAATTGGTTTACAAAAAAATTATTTTGGCTGGTTGCATATTTAAATTGTAAGGGAAAAGTAGTGGGGGAAAGTATAAGGCACTTACACTATCAGAAAAAATGCCATAAAATGTTCCCTTGCTGTCACTGGGGCAGTAACTTTTTAAAAAGGTCCTACAATGCAGGTACATATATGTATACATTTGATAGCAATGTGTACCTTTGAGGTACTTATATAGACTTGTTGGTATCAATATGTACCTCTAAGGTACTAATATGAACTCTTTATGTGCAGAGGTGTATTTTCTGAAAGGGTCCCACCTTAAGGACAGCTAGGGACAATTTTTTGACGTCGTTTCTGTAATGTGAAGTTCATATTAAAATGATTTAAGCACTTTGTTTAAAAACATTATTTGAGCAGTGCTGTCGATTGAGTTAATTTATTGAATGCATTGAACCCAGAACATTCCTTTAAGGCAGTGGTTCTCAAACTTCTTCGGCGTGAATTAATATATTTTTAAAAATGTCATAAAACTGGCGTCCCCCTGACACCATCTCAAAGCCCCCAGTTTGAGATCCACTAATTTAAGGACTTGAATCCTGAATTAATTCTCATAATAGTATAATTAGAAAATACCAAAGCCTAATTTTTAAAATAACATAGAAAAAAATTATATGAAAATCAAGTTATATTACTGTATATCCACTCATATCCAACTTTGCAGAACAACTCTGCACTAAACTATCTCAAGATACATTCATTAGACAGGTCCAACCTAAAACTGTTTCATACTCTCTCAAATCAAATAAACTGATTAAATGCATGCATATTTCAAGTTAAAAAAGTTTTGTCTTCGAAGATTTTGCACGAACGATTTGCATGAGATTCTTCTGTTTCGGTTGTTATTTCCATGTAAGATCAGTATTCATTGCACAAAAAAACAGGCAAAATTTGCACTCTGATAAATCATATAGGGGCAGTTTCCCGGACAGGGTTTAGATTAATCTAGGACTATATATATGCATTAGGACATAAGTCATTTTTACAAGCAAACCCTACAAAAAAACATTAAAGGTATGCACCTTGAGACAAAATAACATCACTGATTTTTAAATTAAGCAAACTTAAACATGCATTTTAGTCTGGGACTTGATAAACCCTGTCCGGGAAATCGCCCCAGTCCAACATGGTCTGTATTTTGAAATAGCATTACATTTCAACTAAGGATTGCTTCTGTAAATTCACTGCATATGGCCAGAAAATTGTGACACGTGCTACATGTACAATGATTTTATTCACAGCCAAACATATTTCCATTACTGATGTTATGATTTTGGAAACCAGTTAAACGTATTGTAATATTGTAGTAGTACATTTTGAAAAATATATCAAATCGATATTATATCGATCAGATCAGTTTATTTAATTTATTTGATTTTATACTGTTCTGTGTATATGGCCATAAAGATTTATTTAGGTAAAGAAGCATCAAGTGTAATTCAAAAAAATGTAAATACTTATCTGTTTTCTATCCATTTCTATATGAGTGAACATTTGCTTTTCTAATTCTGTGCCTGGTCTTATCTGTATGGGTTTTATCCAATAAGTAAACTTTGTGAAAAGAGTGCTGAATAAGCTTTTTGGTGTTTGTGCAGTATGAGCTACATTGTTAAGTACTGTAAAAGTGGATCAGTGTGTGCTGGGTTCTTACTGTGGAAGGAAGCAGATATCAAAAGCAAACCAAATAAAAACTTTGAATGTCAACATTTTATTCAGCATCATCAACGTATAGTCATGTTATTCCACTTTAACATATATTATCCTGTAGGTTTTTTGTAAACGTGATTAAATAAACTGTATATACAGTATAAAATGATAACAAAACAAAACTGCTTGTGTATGCTCACATTGTTTAAATACAAAAATGTACAATGTTTATGAAAACTAATTCAACTTCATATGTGAAATTAATGTGACATGGCCATTTTCACAGCTGCTATATAGGTCAAAGTTTAAGAGATCTTTGACTGAAATAGGAATCCAGTCCAATTAAACCCTTACTAGTAACTTTACAAATCCAGCCTCTTTAGATATCTTTCAGATTTTGGGTTGCTTTCCTGCAACGAAAAATGTAATCTACACCAAATGAGTTTGCTGGTTTCATTGTATTAATGCTGTATTTTCAATTAAGTATTACTGTACACTGTAAAGAAATTGGTCTAACTTATAAAAATAAGTTACCTGGTTGCCTTAAAATTAACTTAAAAATATTAACTATAAACTATCTTTACAAAAAAATGAAACTAATATTTTTAGGTTGAATTAACACAAGATTTTAAGGCAATCATGTAACAAACGTGAAGATTTAAAGCATGATTTTCTCGCAGTCTAGTCAAATCATCCAGTGTGTGTGCGTTCTCAGAATTATGTTTTTAAAAATCATTTGACACCAGTGACTGCTCATCCAAGGGGCGCAAATTCAAAATATGTGTTTGGAGTGTCATGTGTGTTCCTTGTGTTTTCAAAATATGTGTTTGTTGCGTCATGTAAACCATGTACATCACGTGTCTTGTCAAAATAATAAAATACCGTTTATGACAAAAACGACGCTCACGTTCACAAAATACACGCAAGACACTCCCTTAACAGTAAACTCTGATTACACATGAGATTATGCGAGTATCTGGCAAACGCGAGCGTCTCTTTTATCACAAACCCCCTAGACGCATCTGCAGCAGGCACTCATTGATAAGACACGTGATGCACATATCGCTCAACATGCAGAACACATATTTTGAAATTACAAACAACACATATAACGGGCTACATACATGTTGTGACAAACTTTGCATCAAGCGCCCTCAAAAAAAGACATCACTGAGTGTCCCTTTATTTTGGTAGTATCATAACAAATTTGCACTGAACAATGGGAAAATGTTTCAAGAAACATACGGAGAACCAACATCTGCTTCAGAAAACCACTCATGGTGGAAAGAGAGAACACTTAGCAGGGTGCAGCTTATATTGAAGACTTGGCTCAATCAAGAAGTAATTTAGAAGCTCTTAGTGACTAACTGACTTGCTAGAAACTGTAATGAGATTTCTGAATGGAAAAGATGCACTTAATTATGGATGAGAGACAGCAATTTTGCTATTTGCAATGACATTCCTGAATGCCTATTAAACATCATTTTAGTAGATAAGAATCTCTTTTGGAAATGTCACGACATATAACGAAGGCAACTGGAGATGTTAATTTAGAAAAAGTAAAACAATTCTAATATGAAAACAGACATCCAATTACAAACACAACACATACACTATAAAAAAATTATTTGCTGCCTTGTTTTGTTTAATCAACTGAGATTTACAAGGCATTTCAACTTACTATTATTTATCTTGACAAGAGAGGAGTTGCTACAACTTATAAAATGAAGTTGACATATTTCAACTATATTTCATAAGTTAAAAAAACTCAAGATACATAATAGTATGTTGTAATGACTTGTAAATCTCAGTTGATTAAATAAACAAATATTTTTTAGTGTTGCATGGCATTCAGTAACTATTAAGAATTTAATTCACAACTACCATCTATTTTCTAGGACCTTTTGGACTCTTTATCCCACTGAGGTGTTGACAGTGATCAAAGACTATTGGCTGATGTTCATATATTAGAGGTTTGAACATTCCCTAGTACAGTTAAATATGTTCTTGTGGACAATATCATATTCCAGTTTGTTTAAACACACAACCAAGCAAAGAAAGACCATTGTAAGATGGGATCTGCCTCTTGGACTTCTTTTACCTATTCTTTATCTTTAAGGTAATACACCTGATACATACTGTATATAGTTCATCTTAAATGTATTACTATTTCAAGCATCTAAACTGACACTAAACAGTGTACCATTTTAAGAGCAACCTCAGGTCAGTACTGTTAATAAATAATTCACCTCTAAAACTTAACTGGCAAATTAGTTTTGTTTAATATAAAAAATACCCATTGCTACACAACAGTCATGTAACACCTTTTTTGTAATTTTCCATTAGCACACTTGACAAGAAATACAGTTTTAGACTGTAATGCTGTCAATGCCATTTCGGCATACCTACAGCACAGATCACTGTAGTGAAACCAGCCTTGGAGCATATTGAAAAACTGGATTGAGCACTGCAGTTTCTGCTATTACAAAATCAAACTTTTAAAGGACTTGATTGGCAAACCTGTAAACACCTAAAAATGAGATGACAAGTCAGGAGCTTTTTAAACCTTTTTTTATTTGGATGTAGTACATGGTCTTTTTATTTACATAAATACGTCTAAAGAAAATCTCAAGGTGTGATTAGGGCTCTCCCGGATCACAATGTTAAGGTGAGGTTACTTGGCCGGTTTGTCTCCAGACTCTAGCTTCGGTGCGTCTTTGGGCTCCCGGTATGCGGGGAATGCTTCCCATGGACTGTTTAAGTCATACTTTCGGAACTCCTGTGCAAGCTCAACAGGTTCAGCCACAACACGCTTCACTTCATCATCATAACGGACCTGAGAGAGGGGAAATTAACTATGCATTCATAATTGCTAATTCAAAAGATAAACAGTTGAGGCCGAAATTATTAGTCGCCCATATGAAATTAGACCAAACTCTTGATTTCTCCATGGAAATGACCATTAACAACAAGTGTTTTGTGGATTTGTTTCCAAAATTACAAATACAAAATATTCTGATAACAACCTCTTTACTAGGTTGGTACAGGTCTCCTGGGGGATTTTAGCCCATTCTTCCACTGCAAATTGCTCCAGCTGGTCCAAATTACATGGTTTCCGAGCATGGACATTCACTTTGAGCACTCGCCACAGATTGAGGTCTGGGCTCTGTGCGGGCCACTCTTTGACCAAATTCGATTTATTCTTTGGGTCATTGTCTTGTTGGAAGACCCAGTGATGACCTAAGGCTTGACTACTAGCAGATTTCTGCATATTATCCCTCAAAATGTCAACATAATTTTCTTTTTTCATGATGCCATGCACCCCATTTTCACTATATTTGATATAAAGCAAGCTTAAAAATGTATTTTATAATCCAAAATGTACCAAAAGCTACTAAATAGCACTGATGAATGTTTGATTATATCAAATTATTTTTCAGTGCTCCAAACATTGAAAAGATCTTTAGGAAAATGTTCCAAAAATCCTGGGGGCTAATAATTTTGGCCTCAACTGTATATAAGGAAGAGACATTTCAATTTACCAAAATCAGATGTCATAGTTTTGACACCTATAAGTTTTCTTTTTTTTTTTAAACCTGTATTTAAAGTTTTAAAGTTAGTATTAGGTAGAATTTTAGGAGACAGACACCCTCAATCACCATTTATGTTTTTGTTGATAAAATGAACAACATTAAAAAAAAAACTTCTTCAATTTGTTCCACAAAAAAATTAAGTTATATCAGTTTGGAAAGAAAGAAGTAAATTGCAACTTGGCATATTTACCTCCACGTATCCGGACAATGGAAAGTCTTTTCTGAATGGATGTCCTTCAAACCCATAATCTGTTAAGATGCGTCTCAGGTCTGGATGGTTTGAAAAGAAAACTCCATACATGTCCCAAACCTGAAATAAAACATTTTATAGTAAATTTCTTATATTCAGCATGAATTCCTATAGCTCTATAATCTCCTCGACACCATTTTTGTGAAAGCTAATGCCTGTTTTTTATATTTTTCAGTGCTTTCCTTTAAATTCAGCCCTTACAGCTAAAGAAGGAAGCTAAAGGATATACAGTCGCTTATTTGTGATCTCATGGATTAGTGACAAACCATTGACAGTCTAAAGGATTTATTGGCTGGTAATCTGTAATTTCATAGCCAAAATTTATGAATAGAAGCATTGCAAATTTTATTACAATGCATGTTGTCTGCATTAGCATTGTGGCTTTTTTATGCAACATCCAGTTTACACATACCTCTCTTTCATACCAGTTAGCTGCCTGGTGCACAGAGACTGATGAATCAACAGGAGTCAGTTCATCGGTGTAGGTCTTCACACGGATACGAGAGTTATAGGGCAGGGAAAGCAGATTATACACAATCTAAAAGGGAAAAATGCAAACAAATATTCCAGAAGCATTTAGGAAAGACATGGATAAAACTTTAATGGACTTTAATGTAGTTCATTGTCATCTAGTTCTTTAACTTTTGTACTCATTTTGTGTTTTAATATGCTATTTATTATTTTGTACCCTGTAACTTGTTATACTGGTACACCACTACAAAACATGCTAATGGCCTTATATATAAGAAATAATAAAAACTACCCATAATTTTTTTCAAATATTTGTATTGCAAAAGGATAAATATAAATGTTTATGAACCTTTCTGGTTGAGACTGTGCATTCTTACCTCGAAGCGGTTTTGTCTTGTAGGTACATCCACAGCTGTTAAGTCAGTCATGTTGCGGAACTGAGCATTTGTGTGATCCCTTAAGAAGGTGAGAACGGGGATAACACCCTCTGGGTGGATCATCACCTCCAGCTCATTATAGCAGGTCACCTATTTAAATAAACAAATTTACATGAGAATCATTATGTACTTGAACAAGTTAAAAGAATCAGTTACATTTTAACAAAAGGTAAAATCATACTGTAGTATGCCATGTAATGGCAGGGTCATACAGAATCTGTGTGCAGATTTCTACAGAACTGGAAGGTCTGACACTTACACAGTTCCCCTCCTTATCTGTTTATTTATTACACATCATGCACAATTTCAAACAAGTGTATTATGCTTTCTGGAAACCGTAATGAATGTAATACTCTCAGCACCTTTAACCAGGTAAAACAATAGATTGAATTTACCTGGACTTGCTGAACATATTTGGGAAGTATCTCTGCAATATATTCTCCAAACTCTGAAAGCTGGGCTTGGGCGACCGGGTCCTTCGGCATCACAGTAGCTGATGCAAAAGACAAACACATTTAAATACACACAAAAAAAACAAGACACCCCATTAACAAAATTACAAAACTCCCCAAATATACTCACGTCTCGCCTCGGTTGTCGTTGTTCTTGTTTGGCCAACAGCAGCACTCTGTCTAACAACTAGGCGAGTGACAGGAAGAAACATTTAGGGCAAGTTCAACACATTTAATTAAAATGAACTCAATTCAGTGCGCAAGTCTGTATTACAAAACGGACATTTGTACACAAATAATAACGCAGTAATAAAGCTCTGATACCAGTTAGTATAATGATGACTGCATCAGTCTACATTGATATATAAGCTAGTGTACACGAGTGTATGTATACTCTTTTCATCTAACGTTAGCGAGCCTGAAGAAAGGTCAATGGCGACCATCAAATCCCTAAAAACAGATTTGATTCGCTGGTCCTCTACAGTGAAAATATTAAATAGTGGAGAAAAATATTCATTCTGAGCCAGTTCATTCTGCACTTGTTTATTTCTTACCGTTTAGACTCTTGCCTAAACCGCTGCGGACAAATCTAACCAAGGAGGCCGCCATCTTTACTCCCTCACTGCGCTTCTTCCTCGCGGCTAAAGGCAACAAATTCCTTTTACAGTACACTGCTGCCACCTACTGCAAAGAGTTGATATTACCCTCGCGGTACTTTGATGTCAAAGGCAAATCGGTTTGCGCAACGCCACGAACACAAAGGTCGACCACACATTTGATTTTTTTATTATTGTCTGTTGTATATTATGTAACAAAAACACCAACAGATGTTCTTTTTCATAACATTTATTAAAATGTATCTCAAACAGTTTTCAAAGTCAGTACACGAACAGATGTACATATGTCTGTTTTATTAAAGTGCAAAACGATTGACTAACGTGATAAAAATTATTACAACGCTTTGGTTTGCTAAGTAAGTACGATAATGATACGGCTATGTAGAAAGGTAGTTTTGTCAAACAAAGACCCTGGTAATGAATTGATCTGTTCTTAGCTGACAAAGCATTCCTTCAAACCTGTAAATATGAATACCATTACAAAGTATACATCAAATGAACAAAAAGAGCTATAGAAAAGAAACTGAAACAGGATCTTGTGTGGATTGCAAAGAAGTTATAATACAAACACACTAATATTGTAAAATCAGTAAAAAATAAATATGATTAGCAATACCTAAAATAGCTAAAAATATAAAATGGTGATAGAACATGACTGTTTTATTCACAATGTAGCTGCTGCCCCAGATGGATATAATCACAGTTTAAAATAATGTCACATAATGATCTCAAACGCTTATTAAACATACAGTGTGTCTTTATGTACGTATAGCATACAAATTCTTAAAAGTCTCTATAGAAAAACACTCCAAGAAAAAAAACATTAAAGATCTATGGAAAACATGTTTTACACACAAAGTATGCTTTTGGCATACATGTCAGCATTTGTGTTTTGTATCTTCTAGCTGGACTCTGAGCCAAACACTTCCTTGTAGTATTTCTGCAACATATCCAGCTGCCCTGAATGAATCAAAACATGAGGCCGGATTGACACTAGCATCTTATATGCCTCCTCTGGAGTACAACCATGTAGCTGTAAAATAAAAATAGAGGTTTTACATAAAAAGCAGGTTTCAAAGACACTTTTTGAAGCCATTTTAGATGTTTAGATTATTAACATTTCTGAGATGTGTATTTAGGAACTCTTTACATTGATCTACTGTTGGAACTTGGGACAGTTTTATTTTGTTGCTTGTTAGATAATATTCACATACATTTGAATCATCTTTGGAAATAAGTAGTAGATACACATTCTCATAAAAATAGCCTCCATGTCTCACATGGGAATTATGTATATTTAAAATAAAAAAGCAGAAGTGAGGCTGTGGTGTAAAACACTATTTTGTAGGTGTGGGTTTCCTGTACAGAAGTGTTAAGCATCATGTCTTATTCGACACTGTAGTAAGTGGTGACCTATCATATACAGCAAACAGCTTTTGTATACGATGGCATATGTTGTCTATGGTGTTGTATGAGATGGTATAGATACCCACCCTGATGAGGTATGCAGCTGCAATAGTCGCACTGCGTGAGCGGCCAGCTTTGCAGTGAATATAGACACTGGTGCCTTGCTCTCGATGTCTTAAGGCAAACTCAACACCCTGGTGGATGTACTCTAGACTAGGAACACCTACCAGGTCCACTGTGCTGAGTCTGATTTGCTCCACGCCTGCATCTTGCCACTCCTGTTATTTAACCAACATAAAATCGTTTCATAAACAAAATTTTACAGTGTGAGTAGAGTAGTTGGGGATGAGAGACACTTACCTCGGCTGTATTGCAGAAATATTTCGTTTCAAATTCTTCATTCATGGTAATAACTCCTCTTACTTTTTCTTTTTGGACGAGCTAAACAACGAGAGTGAAACATGGTGTTAAGGTTGAGAGATTAATATGCGTGTTATCGCTATAATCTGGTGATTTGGCTTTATTGTTTGTAGGCTGTAACATCAGTTATGTCCTTAAAACATGTTTAATGTATTAGAAGACGGTTAATCTTACCTCTTCTGTCATTGATTTAAACGGAAGCGCACCAAGTATGACAGTCTGATCTACCCGATTAAACCACTGTCTCGAGCTGATCTTTTCCATGACGACATTGTAAGCGAGTGTGGGATAAAATAAAATCCGTGATGGTAGACCCGACATTATTCCTCATATAACACACGACACATACAAAGTTACACCTGTCATATGAGTTTGTTTTCTCTCTTTTTGCCAATCACGTCACATGAGTTTCATTTCTCACTACTCCACTACTACATGCTAAGTTTTTCCTCGACGCCTCTACCATCGAGAACAGCTCTCCAGCGCCCCCTCTGTTTTGGAAGTGATTGTCTAGGGAGTAAACCAGATATTGCAACATGATTATTGTCTATTAACTGGACTAAACCTATTAATAAGATGGTATTGCTGAACGGACAAACACACCCGTCAGTACAAACTCCCAAAACTGATCGTTGACGAGTACAGGGTCTATAAACCGTGTTAACAGAATGTATTTAAATGCGCTTTGCTCACTACTGCTCATTGTGAAATTCAGTTTCTATAAATAAAACACATCATTAGCATATTAAAAGCCCAGACAACAAAAGCAACGTTGATGCCTTTTTGTTGACAAGAGCGTTTAACATATGTAAAAAAAAATATTAATAGAGATATTAAAAGATAAACCATTCAGTTGGTAAATTTTAAACGCTGACATAATTGGGACAAATGATAAATGTAATATACAGTTATAATAATTGTTTTATTTACATTTCTATTTAGATATACATAAATATATATTTGGGAGCACACTCAGTTCAGTTAAGGTCTATCAGCTACACACACTTTATATTATCGCATTCACCATATTTCTCACACACACCTTCTTGGGCTTTTATTGACTTCAGAGACCACGTGAAGGGAAACGCTTATGTCTCTCTTTCAGAGGGGGGGACTATTCTGGCCATCATTTGCCTTTTAAATATTGTAAAAAGTATTTACGAGGAAATTTATCAAAAATACAAATAAATACACTGTTTTAATATAGTTTGTCGAAGCATTGACACAAAAAGTACTTATCTGCCAAATTATTTCGCCAGAGGCTCCACCCCACTCCCCTTTTAATAAATGTGATGGTGCATGCAGGAAAGACAGCCATTTTGCACAGTCCCTCTTCCACCCAGAAAGTAGGTTGTCGTGGGAAGACGTAATCAGAGAAAACTACTAACTCATAAATCCCACTATACACCCATTCCCTTGTGTGAGCATACTATACCTACTTAATTCCCACCGTTTGACAAAGGGGGCATCGAGGGTAAGTGTTGATTGATCGTGGCTATAGCTGCGCGAGCTAACTGGTGGTTGTTTACGGTGGTTAGCACGCGCTAACGTGCGTCATTATGTAAGAACAGATCGGGCACGGGTTTTAACGCTCGTTTCAGTTAGATAACACGGTCTGATCCGTAGTGCATGCACAGTGGCGTCAAGTGTTACCCTAATAAGCTGTTCCGCTAAGTTTGGCATAAATGGGGCAGATAATCTTAAAATGATGCAAAGCACGTAATAGAATGCATGTAAATCGGTGTTCCACGTGTGGTGTTTATGAATTGCATGGATCTTAATAGCTCTTGAAATACGCCCTGCTAATTTCACACAAACCGAACAGATGTGTATAATCTACAGGCGGGTTACACGCAGCTGCTAACTTAGTCGCAGTGTTAAGTTTCTATAGCAGAGGGCCTGTCATTTTGCAACAGGCTTCCCATTTGTAAAGGCTCATTATGCATGTAACGAACACAGCCGTGCGACTTAAATCGCATATCGATTGAAGAGCGAGTAGACTTGCAAAGTACTTTGAGCGAATGGAAATGTCTCAAGCTAATGCGCTAATCAGCAGTATAGCACACGTCCATGTTACCCACCTTCGAGATCGTCATATTAAACGTCTTGTAACGAAAACATTTTCAATTTTGGTCATTAAGGTGCTGTTTTTCACAAGGTCTGTCTTGCAAGACCACGTTTTAGATGTTTAAACCCCTTGCCCGCTGTTTTTAACACTGAGGCCTGTTGAATAGACGGCTGCTGCTGCTGTCACGTGAATCACTATCATTTGATAAGAGCTTACGACAGTCTGTATCATTTAATCATCCTATAATGGATGATTGTAAACCTGTGTATGGTATTAGGGAAATATCCCGACCTACTTAATAGATTAAATAGATGATGCATGTGTTGTATGATACAGTGGTAAACTAACCTTTGGACAGCATCTAGTGACATGTGATATGTTTGGTATAGAAATTTGTTCTGGCTGTGGGAGCCTTACAGGATAAAGCTTTTTAAGTTAAAAAGAAAGTGTAGGCTGATAAACGTGCTTTTGAACGAAATAGTTACTTGTAATGAGATTTTTGACATCTTCTTGTGTCTTTGTGTGCTATTCTTTTGTATAAAGCTTGATAGAGAACTATGACTTCAGCTTGACTTCAGGAAAAGTAGATGTGGGTTTTATCATAAATATGTTACTGGAATATATATTAACTTTAATGTTGGTAAGAATTCTTATTTACATTTTTAAAATGAATGCACAGTGCATTTCTTGGGCATAAAGGTAACCAGTCACAAGAAACAACTAGAAAAAAATAGTTAATGTTGTCTTAAACCGCAGCGCTTTGTTGCGTTCTCCATTTGCATTACATTAGGATACATTGCGTAAGGCCTTTGGCAGCACAGACTCTCTTTTTTAGATCAGTGTAGCTGTGTCCCAATTCGAAAGCTGTTTTTTTAGAAGGTCTTGGAAGTTCGCAGCCTCTAAAGTCCACAAAGAGAACTGAAATGAGATGGCCAAGGTTGCATCCCCTGCTGTTTTCTTCCACCACGCCTGTCATCGGGACGCAGCAGAGACGTTTCTGACTTGGTCAAATATGAAACTAGAATTTTTTTTATTTTGTTTTAGAAAAAAAGATGATGCGTTGATATAGATTGAACTAATCAACAGTGTATCAAATTAGCCAACCTTAGAAATATACAAAGTAAAATGCAACATACACAGTATTGCAGAAATAATATTAATACAAAACGTATTTTAGAATATTAAAACCGTGACGACTAACCTTTCTTTTCTTCTAAATACACACATTTATTTATAAGTTTTAAATGTTCATTTTACAATATCAAGCCGTTATATTCATTACAAGCGTGCAATGAATCTTGGGATAGCCTAGGCTGTGAAGGATCAATTCGTTCTATCCTTCGTAGGTTGAGGCAAGAAGGACACATTTTTGAGGCTACATTTTAAACATCCCTCAAATTGGGACGGCTTTACTAGCCTTCAGTCGCACCGCTGTGACGCAATCGGTCCAATTTTATAGTCACAGCCTTCAAATTGGGACAGAGATTTTTGTCTCCAAGGCTGGGTTGTCAAGGTGAAAACCAGCTCTAATTGGCCAAGTTTATATGATACACAAAACCGCTAATAAGCTTTTACGTCTTACTCAGTCTGGTTATAAGTAAACTTAAAAGTCTCCACTTATTGAAAATCTACACAGATGTTCATTAATAAAATGCTAGTCTAACCTTGTGATTGTTCTTTTCACAGGTTTACGGGAGCAACGTTTCAGAAAAGCAAGGCCACAGAGAGGGTAAGTAGTTCTCACTGTTGTGTGTTGATGTATAACAATTGACTACTTGTTTCGCAAGACCTCACGGTGTCGTGTGGAAGGGTAAAAGGTAGATATGCATGTCATTCCCAAATGACTGGAGCTCAGAGATACATGATTTGCCTAGAATCATCTAACTGGAAAGTCAACCAACTTGTTTGTGTTGTCACAGTTGAATGTATTTTCAGTTTTTATAAAGCTTCAGTGACTTATGAAGCCTACTGAGAAGTAGTTTTTGAAATAATTTTAAAAATGTAGTTTGAATAATTGAAAGCTGTATACAAGAACTTGTCAGAGCTGATCTATGCAAAATTGACTAGACAAGCCATAATGTTTCGAGCTATAATCAATGTCAAAACATGTTTTCTTTGACATTTGTTCATATTTTTAGTCAAGATTTTAAATAAGTTTTATTTTCTGGCGCAAAACTTTAAAGCATTTGGAAATTTCAGCACATTTATACTAAGTAAGTATTAATGGTGCAGTGTGTAATTTTTATAAGGATCTCTTGACAAAAATGCAAAATAATATACAAAACTATATTATCAGGGGTGTATAAAGAACTTTTTATAATGAACCGTTATGTTTTTATTACCTTAGAATAAGATGTTTTATCTACATGCACCGAGGGTCCCCCTCCTTGAAAGTCGCCATTTTGTGCCTCCATGTTTCTACAAAAGCCCTTAATGGACAAACTTTGTTTACTAAGTTGTCTCCAGCAATGACATGTTTTTTCAGGTGCCGGCTACCATAGCTTCTCTGTGAGTTTCAAAAGCAAGAGGTGAGCAGTGGACTGAGCCGTTGGTTGCAATTTGCAACCTCACCACTAGAAGCCGCTAAAATGTACACACTGCACCTTTAAGAATATTGCTTGCACTGTACTGATCCCTGAACTTAGTTTTTATCAGTTAGTATTCATGTTGTCAGAGAAATTGTATCAGGTGTACCTTAGGCTCTAGTCTATCGTGCAGAGTTTTCAATCGTATCCTCAGCATAATTTTTTGCTACCATACTGCCCTCTTTCTGGATATTGTACTGCTAAATAATATTGGCTTAGTAGTCAATTTAAGTTGATTATAAGCAGATACTCACACATGTAAAGGTCCAGATTATTTTGCACCACCATTGCTGTTAACCTACATGTCATAAGCCATTTGTTATTAGAGAGCTGCGTAAGGCATTAAATGAAAACAAACCGTTTTCTTGGGTACTCGGTCTTACGCACATTTGTACATTAATGCTGCTATGCTGGGATGGATTTTTGTCCTGCATGGTAACACCCTCATTATCTGCAACTGCAGGCTGGCAATGCCAGGGGGCTGTGTGCTCATATTTGAGTGTGTATTTGCATAAATACTAACTGCTTTTAAAAGAGTATTTGGCTGGTGAGTCTTAAGCATAAGCGCAGTTGTAAGCATGAGTTTGTGAGAGCACATCTCAACGTCAAGGGGGTTTCTGTCTCCATTACAGGGGGAAGGGATGTGTGTCATAGTGCAGGCTCTTTAAAGAAAGCCATCAATCATTCACAGCTTTACCTTTAAGAGACTCACGAGAGGACAAAAATACTCGTAGCATGTCCATGATGCTTATTTTGTACTTAAAATACTAATGCTTACAGGTAAACATAGGAGCTCTTTAATTTAGACTTGATGTCAAATTTCGTATTAGTATGTGTAAGTCTTGTATTCTGACAGTTGTTGTGTCGTGGCAGCTGTTAGTCTTAACAACGCTCAACAGGAGGGTGTTACCACATGGAGGTCAGCAGCACCTGTTGGGAACATTCTTGCT
This sequence comes from Misgurnus anguillicaudatus, assembly GCF_027580225.2. Classification (NCBI taxonomy): domain Eukaryota; kingdom Metazoa; phylum Chordata; class Actinopteri; order Cypriniformes; family Cobitidae; genus Misgurnus; species Misgurnus anguillicaudatus. The sequence continues at coordinate 38,157,490 of NC_073357.2, read as the reverse complement.
TATGCTTCTGCTAATGTGGCTAATGAGTGCCATTTAAATACCTAAATAATTATTTCCTATTTTTTTAAACATCTCAAACAATTAACATTGTAGTACTAATGTAACTTATTGTTCTGTTTTGTGTTACATAAAGTGATAATGACTGTGGGTAGTTTAGGCATAATAGATTTTTACCCTGCCTAAAATTTAAAGTTAAAATCAATATGAATATGTGATGCATTTTTAAAAGTGCAAATAGTGTATATTGTTTCACAACTGCTTGATGCAGAATAGCTGTAAAATAATGGGCCAGAGTCTTTTTGCAGTTTTAGATGTAGCATATGCGACCACAGGAAATGCTTCAGTTTAGGGCTGCAACGATTCATCGAGTTACTCGATTAACTCGATTAAAAAAATTCCTCGAGGCAAAAATTCTGCCTCGATGCCTCGTTAAATTCCTATGACGCGCACTACACGCGCCGAGATCTGAATCACACGGACCGGTGTTCAAGGTTCAGGAAGTACATCATAGCGCATGATACATTTTGAATTTAGTTTGCGCGATGGCGGAGAGGAAATATGTCCATAAACGGCAGAGAGAGAGAAAGTCTAAAGTTTGGGATCATTATTCTTATCATTACATTACATTCAGCATCTGAACCGAAAACATCCACTGCTGTTTCACCAAGCGTCTCTGAAACAAGGTAACGTAGCTTCCGCTGATTTTAATCCCATACTGTATTTGTAGCGATGTCGTTATGTGGTTTGACTAGATATGATGTTTAGCTTTGATATGTTTAAGTAGTAAACGTATTTACGTTCAATTGCAAGAGGGTATAGCTTAAAAAAGAACCCCTTCACACACGCATGCACCCTCGTCTCTCTCTCACGCGAGTCAGACCAATCACGCAATGCATCACATATGCTTAAACTTTTATGTAGCCACGCAACAATAATTTCAGCTGCATGCATTTGCTGTATACAGCGGGACGTGATGTTGTGATTTTTCGAACGGATTCTTAATCTAAAATGCACCGCAATGCAAGTGATGCAAACCAAATGCAGCGTTCTATTGAAAATGAATGTATGTATTTCTGCCGTAACAAAATGCAATGAAGCAACTGAACGTCTGACTGGGGTGTCACTCTTCCTCACGCACAGAACGCGTGCACACGCACACACACAGGTTGTTACCATAGCAAATAGGCTCACCCCAGAAATTATATATTATTTGTTAGAAGCCTAATGGTAAATGCTGCAGGTGTAGAAATGTACATAAACCAGATTTTACTTTGATGTCAGGGCTAGATTACAGCATGAAACCTGTTGTGCATATTAATAAATTAAAGTGCTTAATTGTTGGCACTGGCACTTATAAATGCTAAATGGGTAAAAATGGAAATAAATGGGCTTATTTTTTACAGCCAAATGCCAATACCTCTGTTTTGTTTTAGAAATAAAAGCCAAATGCTTCAACATTTTACAGCCACGTCATTATTGTTATACATTATTTGTTTTGGTTGTTTTAAAACACACACAAAAATTTTATCCGATTACTCGATTAATCGATCGATTCAGTGCTAGATTAATCGATTACAAAAAGAATCGATAGCTGCAGCCCTACTTCAGTTTAAGGCTAAATAAATGTATTTAACCTGATAAGGAACACTGTGCCGTACACGGTACACCCCCTCCCTTGCACGTGAGGCTGCATTACGTCATTGTAACTTTGAAGCATTAAATCTTCAAAATGTACGGTCATGCGGCACATCATTGTAAAGCTTAGACTTTCGGGATTCCATTAAGCGCATACACAAAGCAAAATATGATTTTTAGCAGTCATAAAACTGTAATCTAGTTATTAGTTACTTGAACCGGGTGCCGCCGATTTGGGATATTTACTTACATTCAAAATCTTCCCTTTATCCGCTTCGGTGAAATTGTCCAAAACAAATTGTTCATAGTCCAAGGAAATGGAATATCCAAGCCTTTTAATCAAAAACGATTTGTTCATCTCACAATCTTGACGTTTCTGACCGAATTGCGATATAAATAGTGTATACAATTAGTTCACTAACGGACATTCGTTCGAATCTCACTTTTCATTCACGATTTATAATGAATATATTCGGATGTCACGTTTATTGTGCAACTTCTGAGGAACAAATACGTCCCCTTGTGGAATTTCTGCCGTTCCATAAGGGGCTAAACCAGGTCCCTCTGTTTTAGCATACAAGCTTTCACTTTCTTTGTATCATTGTTACTGTCGTTTGAAACCTTGGATGTTACACATCATAGTTAGTGTCTTCAAACCCACAAACTTAGCCTTGCTTCCTGAGTTGACAGAAAATAAATAACTGCTGTTGATCTGAGGCCAATTCAGCTGTGGTGAGAGTTTCTCTGGTGTGACTGTGTAACAGTGGATTCTGCTGATAACTAGATTAATGTCAGTGTTACAAAGCCTGATAGACAGCTTTTGAATAAACAGGAAGTAACCACAGAACACACATTGTGACAATGTGGTGGATTATTTCAAAAGGCCATCCATGGAATTATAAATCGAAATTTCAGTTAAAACAGTGTTTCTTAAACTAGATGGGGGTGAGATGGTGCCATAGGCACGCAGTTTTATGACATTTTATAAAATACATTAATTTATTATAAATTCTGTGTAATTAAACTCCAGACAAATCTGACTAACCAACAGCACTACAATGTATCATTTAATATGTTTTGTTAAATTCAATTTCTAAGTTTAAGATTAGACGGCTTGTTGGAATGCTTGATTCTGATTGCCCAGTCGTGACATTTGCAGGTTTGTTATTCCCAAACAACCGCTCAAAACTAATATCACATGGTAACCTGTATGGCTGTGACGATACATCGCATTCCCCATTAAAAAGACCTGCCGGAAATCGATTCTGAATCACAAGGCTCCGATTCTGTGATCAGTAAGAAGTCCTTATCCATCTAAAATCACTATGAGTTTGAGTCGTTTATAATGTGAATTTAAAAAGCAACAATCGTCACACACAATCATTGAAAATATTTTTATTATCATGAAAATGCCTGCAACAATCTGAAGAACAGCGATATAAATATCCCTTTAGACATTTCCTGGAATAGCGTTTGTAATGCTGCTACTTCTGTGGCACAAATGGCATTTCTACACGAGAGCGCCCTCTGACTTTTGGATGTGGCGGCGTTTCACCGTAATTCATTCAAATTCATTAATTGAGAAAACGCGCATTTGCACGATTAATCGTCACAGCCCTAGTAACCTGTATGCTTTATGTATTACAGCATCGGACAGGTACAGTTTAATTTTACACAGAAATTTTAATGTCATCTTATAACATATATGCCATTATATTTACAAATTATGATTATACCAAATAGCATTTGTGATATTTGGACATCTTGTCTTATCTAAAAACCAAAAGTTTTTTGCGGAAGGAATGCATTCGTTAAAAATTAGCTAATAAAATATTTCAATTTAATGTTTCGTACCAAACTTATGAAGTAAATAGCTGTGTATTAAGCGAGATCATGTATAGGCAGCCCTTTTTTATCCCAAAATGAGCCTTTTCAAGCAACACCAAAAAGTTTTTTTACCTTAAAGGAATAGTCTACCCTTTTGCCACACCAAACCATGCCATCACCTCAACCCAGACGAATCAATACATCTCCATCCTTCCTCAATGCGTGCACTGCACTGTGTTAGCATTTAGCCTAGCCCCATTCATTCCTATGGTAACAAAAAAGTTTTATTTTGTGGCATCATACTTGCTGGTATAACTCCTCATGTAACAGTCTTTAAATAGGGAAAACACGGAAGTGTTTGGTGGCTTCCCTGTTTGGTACCATAGGAATGAATGGGTCTAGGCTAAATGCTAACACATTCACAACGCGCTGTACAGTGCACGCATTGAAAAAAGATAGATATGTAGTAATTCGTCTAAGTTGAGGTAATAACATAGTTTAATATGGCAAAAGGGTAGACTATTCCTTTAAAATAAAAAAGTTTCCAACTGTCGTTTCGCAGTCCTGTAGTTCGAGTGAAAACTACAAAAACTTGCTTTACGGCAGACCTACAATCCAATCAGAGCCAGCTATGCTGCAGTATTTATGACAGCTGTAATGGACAATTCCGCTTCTAACCTGTAGGGGGAGCAAAGAGCAAAAACTCTTTAGTGTTGCTTTAAAATTTTATGATTCCAACTAACCATGTTCATTTACATAAACCATGTGTTCTGTGTTGAGGAATATACTTTAAAATGGGCATCTTTACACCACAGACTACTTTGTTACCTACTGTTTATTTAAAGTAATGAATTTTTCTAGAGCCCGACCGATTTATCGTTTTGCCGATTTTATCGGCCGATATGAGCATGACGCAGATATATCTGTATCGCCGTATAAGCCGCAGATCTGCGCCGATATGAACGTTTGTTACAGAACACATTAAATGCATTTGAAAGATGTAAGTACTTGTTTGTCCAGCAGAGTGCGCCCTACTGGTTGCTAATGGTGACCCAGGTCACTCACTGTAGTGACACCATCCAATCCCCCACCCCCTTCACTTCAGTCAGTCTCTCAGTTCAGGTGGCATGGAAGCAGTCACGCAGTGTCTTCTTCACAACATTGTTACACCTGGTATTAAGACGCGCTTTGGTCGATTGGATTATAAATGGACAAGAGAGACGCATTCCCGTTTACATTTGGTGTTTTTAATCTGTCTCTTTGTCGACTTGCGAGTTAAAACGCAAGCGGGAGAAATGACGCGAGACAGAGAAATGACATGTTTAAACTACGCGCAGCCGTGCACTTATATATCACTATATGAGATTACTGCTGCTTGTGTTGTTAGTTAACATGCTAATTTCAGAGCAATTGATTCAATAAGCTCGCGCAACTCTACACCCTTGCTAAATAAAAGAGGCGGAGCGAAGACGCTTTAGTTTTATAAAAGTCTAAAGTTTGCACGGAACCCTGGGTTTGTGTTATAAAAACGTTGTGTACAACATTAAACATAGCGTACATTAGTATGTGCTCCGTCAAGCATTGTCTTCGTAACGGTGAGTGGCTAACAAATTTGTGAAGTACACAACTTACTGTAAAGCTAATAATCAATGACTTCATAAGTTTCTCTTTATAACGTTATTCTTGTCAAAACTGCAAATGATGCAAGTTTTATGTATTTTGTTCTCTTTGTGTTTTAAAGTTATTTATAATAAGTCAAGTTTACTGTTTAGTGCACTGATATCCGACTCATTTTGGATAATAAAGTTTATTGTTAACTTCTTGCCTATAGTACATATCTTTGTCACATCAATATAAGTGTTGGATCACCACATTTGTGAGTGATCACCACATTTGTGAGTGATCATTGCATTTAATTGTATTTATTCATAAACAGTATATTATGTTGAAGTATATAGTGTATTCTATGTCAGTACTGTAGTATAATATACTGCAGTATATAGGGCCCTATAAAATCCGTTTTATTTTTTCCCAAATTCCGTTTTATTTTTTCCCAAATTCCGTTTTCTCCGTTTTGATTTTTGCAAATTCCGTTTTATCCGTTTTAATTTTTGGCAATTACATTTTTTACCCTTTATTTTTATTTTAGTCATAAAAAGAGTGTGCCTTTAAGTAATCCTGTTATCCAGTTTCCCCGCCCAAATCATTTACATTTTAATCATTAACATTAATGACTATAAAGGATGCATTTACACACGCACGCACATACACACGCACGCGCGCACACACACAACTCAATTCAATGCATTGTTTAGTGTTGTTGCAGGAGGCTACAACAAGGTGTCAAAGCAGTGGTGCCTTCAGAAGTGCCTTAAACACATCGGTCCAGCGGAACGCGATCCATATTTTAAACACGATCACTTGAAATGCATATAACTTTACAAACATACACAGGGTTACTGATATGACTTAGGACAGCATGAGAGCGCAGCTCTTTGCACGTGCGAGCGAAAGAGAGACAGAGAGCGGCGCCATGATGCAGATGATTATATTTTAAATGCGAGGGATAGTTAGTTTGCCTCAGCTCGCTTGAAATGCATAAAACTGAACAAATACATGAGGATTTGTGTTCGCACTTCGGACAGATGCGTGAGCGCGTGCACGTGAGAGAGGTATAGTGAGACAGACGTGGATGAGAGAGTGCATGTATCTTTGCGCTCACCGTGAACAGAGTGTTGACAAAACTTCCAAAATAACAGTTCTCCGGTCACATAAAAGTCATGTGAGACCTGCTTGGAACTAAGTGCTTAGCGTCGAATTTCTTAATTTTTTCGCTGACGAAAGCAGAGTCGTGGAGAGCCGCTTCGCCATGGTTTCAGTGTTTTGGAGGGGGTCTGAAACGACGGGAGGGGGCGTGTCGCCCAGATTTACTTCCCGCGGTCTACGTTCGTCTCCCACACAAAAACATAATTTTATTCAAAATATGTAAAATTCCGCAAAATTCCGCGTTAATACTAGATTCCGTGTTAATTAGCCAATTCCGCGATTCCATCAAATTATAGGGCCCTAAGTATATGTGTACTGAACTATAATATACACATAAAGATATCGGCCGATATATCGTTATCGGTCTTTTTTACTCCCTAATATCTGTATCGGCATTGGCCCAAAAAAACGCATATCGGTCGGGCTCAAAATTTTTCTTGTAAGTGTTAAAAAGGGAGTTTGATGGTATTTCATGCATTCTGACTTGTTAACACAGTTTCAGAGTTGTAATCCTCATGCTAAACAATTGTAAAGTGTCTAAAAACACGGTTCCCATGGGTCCTTGAAATCCTTGAAAGTTTGTGAATCTGGAAAGAATTCAACATCCTGGGAAGTTTTTGAAAATATCCATACATAGATACAGGTCATTGAAAGTGCTTGAATCTATTTTATGCAAGAAGTTTTCTGGAAAAATTACCTGTCTTTGACGTTAAGCCTCACTATTGGTTGAATAACCCTAACCCCAGGAGGCGTCCCCAAAGTGTCACAGCAGTGATGCAGCGCAAGTTCCCTCGAAAGGGAACTGTAACAATGTATCTTAAAATGTAACACGATGTAACCTTGCTCTCACTAGAGAGCAAGAAATGTGTCCCCACATGTAGTCCTTGAATTTAAGGCTATTGGACCTGGAAAGTCCTTGAAAGGTCCTTGAATTTGAAGTTAACTAAGGTGTGGGAACCTTGTAAAAAGCAGTTGAGCTTGTGATAGGAGTATTTCTGGGCCGAACTCACGCCACCTGTTTCCTACAAGTTTCGTAAAGTTTTTTCAAACATGGGTGCCCCTTACAGGGCTCCAGACTGTGAAACTTTTTTCACTAGGAGCACAGTGGGCCCCAACTGAAAATTTTAGGGGCACACACCGTAAATCAACATGCTAACCAAATATTCACATTTCTACTCATTACCACTGTATTACTAATAAATACTTTCATGATAGATGCAGAAAGTACAATGTGCTGTTTCAAATTCAGTGTCACATCACAAAAAAAAGTAAAATTTACATGTGTGACTGGATGTAAAATTTAGTGGCACACTCTCAAATTTTGGTGGCAAAATGCCTTATGTACGTTTGTTGCTATCTCTCGAGTATTAATGGAGAGTTAATGCGCTGATGGGGACTTAATTCCATATTGATTTTTGAAAGCTAGTTTGTATCTTGGCAAATATGCTCTTGTATTTTTTAATGCTGTTGTGTCATTGACTGTACTAACACAGATGTACCCTCAAGACAAAATAAATAGGGCCACGCTGCCTTTGTCAAGTTGGCTGACTAGTCAAATTTACTGCTTTATTTTCACTATAATGATGGCATCACTTTCATTTTTGGCTGTGAAGTAGCCTTATGTTTTGGACAGCGAGTGAGCTGCTTGAATAGGCTGCAAGTTTATGACCCCTGGCATTCTGAAAGACTGAAACAGGGTGCTGCTCTAATCAGGGTTTAAAGAGTACAGGTACACGCTGTCATACAGGGAGGAAAATATTGGAAGCAAGTGCCCCACAAAATGACTAATGGGAAGTTTGGGAATCATCTACTAATGGCGCTTTTCCATTGCATAGTACCCCACGGTTTAGTTTAGTTTGGGTCGGGTCAGCTCACCTCACTTTTAAGGCGTGGTTAGCTTTTCCATTGAGTTTAGTATCACTTCGCAGTGGGAGGAATTATAGGCGTGTCGTTATATTTGCGCTGCATACGGCTGTGACATCATACAAGAGAGAGCGTCCTTGTACATTCCCATACATTTATTTATTTATCAGTCCGCCACAAAATTAAAATTGGCCACCACAAATAGAAGTTTACTTTGCACATCGCGTTTATAACCACCTCTGTCTCACATAACAGTTTCTGTTCAAACACCCGTGGCGTCTGTCGACGGCGCTCCGCTGAGCCTCAATGAAGTTGCATTAAAGCATAAATAATACTGACGTGCACGTCGCGAATGTGCCGTCACAAACTGCAAGTCTGGAAAAAACTTTTATGTGTTCCTGATTCACAACCTGTGGATGTTTTTAATCGCTAAAAGGGTGTTTGGAAACTTAAAACAGAGCACAGATGACAACATGTTTGCTCAAGACAGCGCAAGCTAGCAGCAAGCTCAAGCTAAAGCTAATATTTTACATAATAGGATGACGGCGCCGATGACGATTCTCTCAGACCAATCAGTGAACTACAGTGTTTACGCGTCACGTTTGGTATCAGCTCGGGTCGCTTGGAACCCCAACCGAGGTGGTACGAAAAAAAGTATCGGGTACTACGAAGTGATCCCAATGGAAAAGCTCCCAAAAGTAAGCTGACCCGACCCAAACCAAACCAAACCGTGGGGTACCATGCAACGGAAAAGCGCCATATGAGTCTCCGTTCTGAGAGTGATGTCAGCTGCATAGCTTTTCCAGATTCCTCTGTAAAACTCCATTTGTCCATTGTGCTGTCTGTCTGTGCTAGTGTTCGAGAGACAGGAGTGAGTTTGTTGTTAGATGAACTGTTCTGACCATATGCTCTACCCCCCCACCCTTTACCCCAAAGGCCTTTAACACTGCCTTACATAGACAAACCATGAATAAGCCATACAGTCACTCAGCAGCTATGAAAACATGGCATGGCCTGTGATCTTTTTGGAACATTCTCACTCTTCTTTCAGGGTCAGAAGTCACTCCGCATGATATTTAGGATTATCATGACATTATAAATTGGCTACCAAGACTTTACTGCCAGAGGATCTCTTTGAGGAATAAATATGTACTTCCTGAAATGGATCTTCTGGCAGTCAAGTTGATAAAATAGGGCCCGACATGTTGTAAAAGAATTCATGTTTTCTCAGTTGTTCAGTACACATCTGTCTGAGTCTGTCTGTCGACCCCTGTATCTTGACTTTAAACCATCATTGGGTTTTTAAAAATATAGCATTACATGGTATCAGTACTATAAACACTGTTATGATCTTACCATACCAAAGCTAGTTACATGCGCTATAAATCTGATATTTAAAGATTTTGTGGACTCCAAAGACATATTATTAAAAAAATCTTACTCCGAGATTGTGGGACGGTAAAACTCTGGACTTGCGCAAGCTTAGGATACGAAGTGGAAATTCATTCAATCTAAAACTAGGTTTGTTTAACCTTGTTCCTATAGACAAATTTATTTTTATTATTCCACCCACCACCACTTTGCTGTATTTCTGTTGTCTTAGCTATCAAAATTGTCCCTCTGTTAACTCAGGAAAGACAGGTAAAATGACCTGGCTTTCACTATTATTGTCTGTCTGTGGTGTACAATGATGATTCCATCCAGTGACTGTTCTCCATTTTCTTAAATGCTCCATATCTGTTAGGGATGCACGATATATCGGCCGACATATCGTTATCGGCCGATAACTGCTTATTTTTAATATTATCGGTTATCGGTCTGATAGCAAAATTAGGCCGCTAAATGAAAGCCGATAAATGATGGATTATTTTGGTTTGTTGAACCACTTCACTTGCTCATTGCTGGCCATGTGAAGTTTTGATTGGTGCTTTCTGTGACATAGCACGAAGATGACACATGTTGCGGGCTTAAGAAGAGTATGCTAGTCTAGCGCAAAGACAAGATGTCTGCGGTCTGGGAGTTTTTCATTGTGAAAATAATGAGTATTTATCGGCCTATATATATCGGTTATCGCCCCCCCAAATATAAAGAGTTATCGGTATCGGCCAAAATTTCCATATCGGTGCATCCCTAATATCTGTGTTATCTGTCTGCATGCAATTTTGTTACATGCGGTTTTCATGCTGTCTATCCCGTCAGAAGTCGTCTCTCTTGTTCTTTTCTTTTTCCTTTCCAGTGTTTGTTTTCCTGTATGTATGTGTCTGATGTTTGTGTCCTGTAATGTTTGGTGTGTTTCTGTAGTGTTTGACAAAGACACTGGATGGATAGCATCGACGCCGAAACCCTCTACCTGACCACAGCGCAGCACGGGCAACCTCAATGCGAGCTTTCCCTTCCTGCTGTGGAAGTACCTGCCCTTGGCGGGTAAGAACTCATGCATTTCACCATTTGTTTTACACCAGAGATGTAAGGATGGCCTGCACCAACATGCATTATCATAAAGAAAAGGGAAGCTTAACTTTTTTAGCCTGGAGTAAGAAGACATTCCATCAGTCTCTCACTTGCAGTAAGCAAGGCAACAGATTTGCGTGGCCAACAGTTATCACATGGTCATTTTGAACTAAAATGTTCAATGTCAAATTTCTCTATCAGATTTTTCCTTTAGGAAGGATGTTCTTAGACATTATATATGCTGTGTGATATAACATACTGATTAATTTAGAAAATATTCCAAGTTAGTTTAGGAATTTTTAACACCGCTAATGACACATAACTTTCCAACAAGACCAAAAAAATTTGAGCTTGCCTGTGGCTTGTTTTGTTTATCACCTATATAACGACCCATGTCGCATGACCCCAAACAGCCCACATCCCCTCCCTTCCGCTCGCTCTCTATGTTGGAATGGTGCACCATCCGTGGCCTACCGCCGGAACCTGATTGTGTCCTGGGGGGAGCTTCAGATCAGGGATTACCAAAGTGCTGCCTGTCCCCATTCATTCCTGTTGCTCACTCACGCTTATCAGCATCAATCTGACACTTTATTTATCTGACACTGCACTCGGTTCTGCTTTGCTAAGAGAAAAACTCACAAAAAGTCCCCTGTCATCAGCACTTTTCTTTGTGGGTGCAGGGGTGCAGCTTTTAGTAGCCTGTTGGGCCTGTCCTAATCCTCAGTCCCTGCCCAGTGACCAGAGCTACGGCCTGTGTTTGTCATCTGGCTTTGCGCCGAGCCTCATCGTTGTCCCTCTTTGCTCCGTTCATTTGCGTTTTGTATCCGATCCGATCTGTTTCAATGTCACTTCTTACAAGTTCTGAACCTTAAGAGGCATTTAACTTGACGGATAGTAGCTGTGCCTATTTAAGTGTGACAAGGTCTTTTTAGTGGATTTTTTTTATTTCTTATGAAGAAAATGGCTTCCTTTAAGCTGGATTTTCTTCCAGAGATGATGGTGGAGCATTGCACTTTGAATTCCAGTCCAATGTGAGTATAGATTAAATCTGGGATTAATTTGCGCTTTAAGTATTGCACGTTTAAACCACTATAAACAGAATCTTATATATGTAGGAGCTAGGGTGTGCAAGTAATAGTTTTAGGTTTTTGATTTTGAATGCAGGCCTTATCAGCTGCATAATCGCGTCTTTCTCATTTGCACTCGCATCGGTCTAAAGTCAGAATGCTTAGTAGTAATCCTATTTATGTTTGTAAAGTTTTATGCATTTCAAGCGAGTTAAGGCAAAACTATCCCTTGCGTTTAAGTACTGAACTGATGTGCTGATGCAAGATTCATCAGAAAATTCCCACAAGTTGGATCTGCAGAATAGTGTTGCACATTTGCATAATGCCACCCATAAAAGTCCTGCAAGGAATATGGAAAGAGAAAAGCATGTGATATGAGCAAGATTGCTAATCTTTATCGTTCTGCTTACAGAGGTATAAGTTTGTGGCTCACAGTGATGTTTTATAACCACAAAGGGAAAACTTTAACACAGAGTAGATTAAGAAACTGCTGACTACTGGCGTGTGTTTTATAACATCCTCCTGGTATTGTGTAGTACTTTATTAAATTGACTTCTCTCCTCTTGTCTTATTTGTTGTGTCTAAAGCACCACGAGGAATGCAGATTTTTAGGCCTTGAACCTAAAAATCATAATCAACAATGTAGAATATTTATAAATGTGAGGCAATGGTGGGAGACATCAAACATCTTATTTTCTTAGCTTTCCTTATAATGGTGTTCTTATCCAGTTTTGTTTTCTTAAATCAGTAGTATGTTTGAAACTGTTCGAATTGGTCAGTTTATTTGTTTGTTTTTTTGGTTCTCAACATTAAGGAACTGCTTAGTTCACTGGAAATAGTCTATATGAAACCTAAATCATTCAGTAAAATCACAGGTGTTGGCTAGAAGATACTCATTTTTCCAATTCTAGAAGTGTTGTTGTCCATGGAGCACCGAGTATCCTAGGTCGATCTTTTTGTGGGGATTCTGTGTAATCTGCTTGTCTGAACAAGTTCTTGTTTCTGGAAAATCGACAAAGTGGATGGTTTTATTAGCTCTGCAGTCCTCGGATCGATAAACACCATTAATCTGGCTTTTAGCTGCTGGCTAATGCTGCTCTTTGTCAGCAGCACAATGCTGTGTTTATCTTAAGTCGTCTGTCACTCCTCTGATCAGCAGCTGCTTAAAGAGACTGATGAAGGAGTGATATCACCCCACCTTACTTTCTGTCAGGCACCGATTCAAGACAATGACCTCTTTGGTGATCAAACATGTTCTTATCACGATCTACGTCTGAGATACTCCATTGAGATATTGAGATTTAAGTGTCTTTTCTCAACAAAAGTATTCGGTTTCTCTACCACCATGTTGCTGATTAGATCTGGTTAGTACTGTAGTAATGTATCGGTGCGTGAACATGTTTTTGAATTAGCAGTGATTGCCCCAGAAAATGTATGACTTGAGAAAACCATCTAAGAATACTTGTGGTTTCATTAAAGTTGGACTACATTTGGACTTCAAAGGCCCTCTTTGTAATGACTAGCACTGTTAAATGCTAGCTTGCATTGCTAAAGAAATGCATAACCAGAGAGACATGCGCATGGATGTTTATAGGTACAATTAAATTGATACCATTAATGTAATAATGCAAAAATTTGACTTGGTGGTCAACAAATATTGGTTTGATATTGCTAATGGTAGTGTTGCTATTTAAACAGATAGTTCACCCAAAAATGAAAATTTTGTCATTTATTCACCCTAATGTTGTTCTAAACCATAGACTGTAAAAAATGGTCGACGACACTCGTTGGCTCTCTTCCATTGCTGAAAAGTGAAGCCGCCTTGTCCCGATGCGCCGCTGACGTCTTGGGTCTTGAGTCTGCACATTTCGGGACCAGTCCTGCGAAGTAGTGAGCAGGACGTAAAGCCGCAAAATCAAGACCCCGCCCTCGCTCTCGCAGAATGCGCGTATCACAGCTGTCAATCATGATGTCACACACAGTTTTTATAGCATTAAATAACTAATTAAAAACAAAATAAAAAAACACTTGAATTTACATCAGTGTGATAAAAACTACAGTAAATGACAGAAACCAGCTTCGGAAAAATTAATTGAAGTGTAATTAAATTGTTGTGTTGGTCTCAAGTCCCATTGAATAACATGGGGAGGCAGGGTTTATGACCTATACTAGGACCAGTCACTGGGGAGCAATCGAGATGTTTTGGCTTCACTTTTCAGGGCTTGTGCAGCACGCTTGTTCTTAACCTGTATGAGTTTATGTTGAACACAAAAGAAAATATTTTGATGTAAGATGGTAACCATACAGTTGACGGTACCCGTTGACTTCCATAGTAGGACAAACAATTACTATGGAAGTCAATTCAGACGTCCACTGTGCGCTTGCCATGGTTTGGCAGAAAATGTGTTCGACAGAATAAATAAACTCATACAGGTTTAGAACAACAACATGAAGGTGTGTAAATAATTACATTTTTGGGGTATCCAAATCTGTCACAGCACAACACTGTTAGTAAATGATGCTACCTGTAATTATACTGTTCTTACACAGCATTGCCATAAAATCATTGCGTCCCTGTTTTAGCATCCACCAGGGAGCATTTGAGGGTCTTCACAGAGACATGCTTTTAACAAACTTGTCCTTTCTTCTGTGTAGAACAAAGAAGATGAACGGGTCTCTGGACCACCCAGACCAGCCCGACATTGACACAATCAAGATGTTTGTGGGTCAGGTCCCCCGGACGTGGTCAGAGGATCAGCTGCGTGAGCTGTTTGAGCCCTATGGTGCAGTATATGAAATCAATGTTCTTCGAGACAGAAGTCAAAACCCCCCACAGAGTAAAGGTACCTGATGCTTCGTAAACCCACTGAGACGGGATCAATCTTGTCAACATTTTATAGTGATAACTATAAGAAAAGCCATTTTGAGTTTATTGCATTTTTCCCCCTCTGTTTCGGTTTGTAGGTTGTTGTTTTGTCACATATTACACCCGTAAATCTGCGTTAGAAGCACAAAATGCCCTTCACAACATGAAGATTCTTCCAGGGGTGAGAAAGCATCTATTTATATTTGACTGTGTCAATCTATTCCCACATGTGCCATCAGATGAGCTGGCCATCTATTTATTGCTCTTTAAAATGCATGCAGAGTGCCTTTACAAACGCTTTTCGGCAAACCCGACGGAACTGTAACAAACCCTTTTCAAATGGTTTATTTCTCATGGGCGTTGAGGCTTTTTAGTGTTCATAAGTCTCATGTGAGTTCTCTGTGCAGATGCATCATCCCATTCAGATGAAGCCTGCAGACAGTGAGAAAAACAATGGTGAGTTTGCCACGGCATTGCGACTGGCATCTGTCGTTCATAAGTAGCTTGAGGAATTTTCCAGAATGACTTTCAAACACGTGTGCAAAGGCCGTGCTGTTGTAATAATGTGCCGCTTTTGTATTTCAGCTATAGAAGACAGAAAGCTGTTTATTGGAATGATTTCGAAGAAATGCAACGAGAACGACATCAGGCTCATGTTTTCTCCTTATGGTCAAATTGAGGAGTGCCGCATACTCCGAGGTCCTGATGGACTGAGTCGTGGTAAGTCCATATGCATACTTAGGGTTCCCACAGGTCCTTGAAAGTTTGTGAATCTGGGGGAAAAAATTCAAGGCTCTGGGAAGTTTATGAAAATATACATGCATAGATACAGATCATTGAAAGGGCTTGAATCTATTTTGTGCAAGAAGTTTTCTGGAAAAAATCCATATTTCCTGTGTAGTGTAGGATGATAATATAAAAATTCTACACACATGCTAAACTGTTCGCTTAAATGCTTATATTTTCTGTATGCGAATGTTGGTTCATACCAAAATGCTTTTTTGCATAGTTGTGTTTGACACATGAAAACATCTTGGGTTACTTAAGTAACTGTTGTTCCCTGAGAACGCTGCGTCTCCCTTGCCATACTTCCTGCGTCCCTGTAATGCCGTTTTTGCCAATATTTCAGATAGCGATATACTTCCTGGCTCCCGCGTCACCCTGTCTTTGTCGTTAAGCCTCACGATTGGTTGAATTTGATATAAATATTTAGACTCACTTACCCTTGGAGGCATCCCCAAAGTGTCACCGCAGTGACACAGCACGAGTTCCCTCAAAAGGGAACTGTAATAATGTATCTTAAAGGGTAACACAATGTAACCTTGCTCTCACTTGAAATGTGTCCCCACATTTAGTCCTTGAATTTGAGGGTATTGGACCTGGAAAGTCCTTGAAAGGTCCTTGAATTTGAAGGTAACTAAGGTGTGGGAACCCTGCATACTACGTGCAAATGTAATTTGTCAATTGGGTACACTGATGCCAGTACAAGGGAGTACTGTGAAAAAGCTTTTACATGTAGCATATTTGGAGCAAATTTGCTTCTGCTGCTTGACTGGTAGAGCACAATGCTAGTGTCACAAGTCATGGGTTCGAATCCCAGAGAATATAATGATAAAGTGCATACCCTGTTTGTAGTGTGTTTGCATTTGCTGTAGATAAAAGTGGAAAAACAATTCCGCAACAGTGTAGTCTTTTCCTTACTGATAAAACGCCCGTAAACTAAGTCCACCTTCACTGGTCACTGTGATTAGAGTAATTTTAAAGAGGCGATGTTATGCAAAACAGTTGTAGATGCAACCCATCAGAGAATCAGTTGGAGATCATCCTGTTAGCCGAAATGAAAATGTTTATTCATACCGACATCAATGTGACACCAGGGTATCAGAGGTTTGCTCAAATGTGATTGTGCTCGACAAATTGAGAACATATGCTCTGCGTCGCTTTAATCATCCAATTGAGATTTTTAACCTTGTCCCTTTATTCTCCCAATTTTTATCTGGCTATTACCTGTGGCGAATTGAGTTGCTGATGTAAATGTAGCCAAAATGTAACCAAGGGAACATTACGCACATTGAGACCCACGCGACTTCTTTTAGATTTGACTGCAGTGAACTCTCAGCTTATTACCATGGGAACTACTAAAATGATGCACCTTTCGACTTTACCCTGTGCATTTCCCAAAGACACCTGATCCTTTGATGGCGTCTGGATGAGCACAACAGCAGACAACAGTAGTTCAGTAGTTGCAATAAGATTTTTTTCTCATCTCTTTTCACAGGCTGTGCCTTCATCACCTTCACAGCGAGACAAATGGCCCAGTCTGCCATCAAATCCATGCACCAGGCACAGACCATGGAGGTAAACACAATATGCAATTTTGCAGTTTAACTTCATAGTTAATTTCTCAAGGAGACAAGCAGTATTGTTTTTATATTCCTTTACAGAATTATAAAAAAATACTTTTGAGTATTGAAATTGGAATTTAGAAATTGGCTATCAAATCGTAAAGTGCTGATATTGCGCAAAGATTATCTTCTGTTTATTTGCTCTGTTCCACTTTTGGTTGAATGTTTTGAAACATTACACCCTGGGCTCCATTTTTATATGTGGCTTGTTTCCCTCAGGGCTGTTCTTCTCCGATTGTTGTGAAGTTTGCGGACACACAGAAGGATAAAGAACAGAAGCGCATAGCTCAGCAGCTGCAGCAACAGATGCAACAGCTCAACGCTGCCTCCATGTGGGGAAACCTCACAGGACTGAACTCACTTGGGCCGCAGTACCTTGCAGTGAGTACACGTTCCATTTCCAGATCAGCATTGTTACCTACAGATGCAATGGGGTGCATGGGATTGTGACTATGCATGTAAAAAATAACTTTTTGAAACCTAGTTACAAGAAACCTAGTATATGAAAGCTGCTGTGTGCTCATATGCAAATTTTGAGTTATTATCTTTTGTATTAGTTTTTTTTTTAAATTCAGGGTTTGATTTATTAAAGCCACAATATGTAGATTTTTGCCAACCGAGATCGCTATCGCACAATAAAACGATAACAAAATCTTTTTGGAGATGTTGTTTCACCATCCAGAGATGAATGGAATTTGCTAATCATGTTTATGGATGAGGTAATGAATTAATGTTTGTTTTTTTATGTTTTATCACATTATTTTATGCTTCTACAAACAGAAACCGAAAGAGGGTAGCACGGATATTAACTATTTTCCCGCCATTGCCGAGTTAAAACATCAATTAAGAGAAAACCCTTACATATTACAAATCTAATGTTGTGGCTTTAAGAGGGTTGATAATATTATTGAACAAATTATTCTATTTTGAATATTTGCTGTGTTTTTTGCTGTGTTTAAGCACATGGGCTACAGGTCTATGTTTGGCCATTATTTAGCTGCCTCTGATTTGGCCTTTCAAGTTCCTTTTGGTTGTGTATAATTGGAAACTCTAAAATGATAAGTTATTGCCATTGGCTTGTTTACTCGGTTGTGCCAACATAGATGTGAAGCCTTATTTGAATGTGTTAGTGCTGCTTCCATGGGTGTGCTGTGAAAACCTCTTCTATCTTCCCTTTCTGTATCTTTTTAAATCCCTTATTACTTATCCCCTAAATGTTCATGATCACACTTCTTTACCACACTTTCTCCTGCTTGTTTTTTTTTTTAGTTTGCCTTATTGACTGATTCGTTGCTTTCCTCTTCCACTCCTCATTCGCGTCCCCCTCTTTCTCTACTAACCTATCCTCTTCCTCTCATTCTGTTCTACCTCCTTTTTCTTCTTGTCTTCTTAATTTCATCCTTCTCTTTTCTCATTTCGTCCCCCTCTCTCCTTAAATCACAGTCCCGGATGCAGTCCTGACTATCTCTGTTCTCTGTTTTGGTGTAATGTCTAGCTTTATTTGCAGCTTCTACAACAGTCGACGTCCTCTGGAAATGCGCTCAACAATCTCCATCCAATGTCAGGTGAGCTTCTGACAAACTTTGTCCCATTCAGCCCCACATACAATGGCTAGTAAGGCAATTGCAAATTTAATTGCATGAGTATGTGAAGAGTAATGGATGCAAACGCTTAAAGGAATAGTCTACTCATTTTCAATATTAAAATATGTTATTACCTTAACTAAGAATTGTTGATACATCCCTCTATCATCTGTGTGCGTGCACGTAAGCGCTGGAACGCGCTGCGACGCTTCAATAGCATTTAGCTTAGCCCCATTCATTCAATGGTACCATTTAGAGATAAAGTTAGAAGTGACCAAACACATCAACGTTTTTCCTATTTAAAACGAGTAGTTATACGAGCAAGTTTGGTGGTACAAAATAAAACATCGCTTTTCTAAGCGGATTTAAAAGAGTAACTATATTTTATGGCGTAATAGCACTTTTGGGAGTACTTCGACTCGGCGCAGTAACACCCTCCCTCTCCCATTATGAGAGGGAGAAGGGGAGCGGACTTTTCAGGCGAGTCGAAGTACTCCCAAAAGTGCTATTATGCCATAAAATATAGTTCCTCTTTTAAATCCGCTTAGAAAAGCGCTACGTTTTATTTTGTACCACCAAACTTGCTCGTATAACTACTCGTCTTAAATAGGAAAAACGTTGATGTGTTTGGTCACTTCTAACTTTATCTCTAAGTGGTACCATTGAATGAATGGGGCTAAGCTAAATGCTATCGAAGCGTCGCAGCGCGCTCCAGCGCTTACGTTCACGCACACAGATGATAGAGGGATGTATCAACAATTCTTAGTTAAGGTAATAACATATTTTAATATTGAAAATGAGTAGACTATTCCTTTAAGGAATAATGGGGCTAGGCTAAATGCTAACACATTCACGACACGCTGTACAAAGATTAAAAGTGAAACCATTGAAAAAAGATGGGTATGTATTAATTCATCTAAGTTGAGGTAAGAACATGGTAAAATATTGAAAAACGGTGATGTTTTCCTTTAAGCTCTGTCTGGAGAACTGCCCCTTAGAGGGTTTTGCATCTGAACTCTTTCAAGTATTCTGTATGTGTTTTATTTAGTTTGATTGTATTCTTAAATTATTGTTAAGGTGTCATTGCATTTGAATATAAAATTGTGCATCTAGGTTTGAATGCCATGCAGAATCTAGCTGCATTAGCAGCAGCTGCGAGTGCTACGCAGGCAACGCCCACAGGTAGCAGCGCTCTGACCACCTCCAGCTCTCCTCTAAGCGTCCTCACCAGCTCAGGTACGCCCTCTGGACAGCCTGCTCAATCTGCCTGGGACGCCTACAAGGGTTGGTCCCGCTTTTTAATCTCCTCCTGCTATAACCTTTGCTTCTTATAGGTCTCATCTGTATAATGTGAACAGCTGACTTGCTCAAAACGGCTGTGTAATGTTGTAAAGATCTCTGCTGTTAATGCACCACTCCATATACTCCTGCTTCTTTCAGTGGCTTGTTGCATGCAGAAAAACAGTACTACATTTTGCTTTTCCCTCTCTATTTTTTGTGTAACATGGCTGTGTGTGATAAAAGTGTCTGATGGTATGAATCACTGAAATGGATTATGCTAGTAATGGTTCTCGTTTTGTTTTCTGCTCCACCACAGCAGGTTCCTCTCCCACCTCCAGTACTAGCTCTTCTGTAAACCCTATGGCGTCTTTAGGTGCTCTTCAGTCTTTTGCTGCAAGTGCTGGAGCAGGTCTCAATATGAGCTCACTAGCAAGTAAGTATTAACAAGCGTTCATTGTTTTACCCATTATATTAGAATAGAATTATGTTTTTGTTGTCTCTGAATGCCGTTTCTCTGTGTCAGAGGTTTTTTGTGCCCTCCCTTGTTTTTGTGTGTCTGAATGCTGAGCTGTGTTTCTCTGTGTGCAGGTATGGCCGCTCTGAATGGTGGTCTGGGCAGTGGAGGTCTCTCTAATGGCTCTGGCAGTACTATGGAGGCTCTGACTCAGGCAGCTTATTCTGGGATCCAGCAGTACGCAGCTGCTGCCCTGCCCAGCCTCTACAGCCAGAGTTTATTGTCCCAGCAGAACGTCAGCGCAGCCGGCAGCCAGAAGGAAGGTGAGTGCTAGAAGTCTGATAAACTATATGGCTTTTGGGGTTGGTAGGATATAGAGCTGTGGGGGGTGGCTCGTATCTCTTATGAGATGATGATTTTTTTTTAAGTTTGTATATGTGACCCTTGTTATCAACTTATAAAAGTTCATTCTTGTTTTAAATATGCTGCAACAGCAAGTCACAATCAGAACGCGGGTAAGATATCATAATCATATTCTCCACAATGTTCTTTTATTTTTATTTTTTAAATTCCATTTGTTTGAAATGAGTGGAGATCCATACCAGCTGCTCTATGGAAATACATTGAAGGGATATTCCAGGTTAAATTCAACTGCTAGCAACATCTTTGTCAAGCTATATTACCAAGAAATTAATTGTTGACTCCATCAGTTTGTGAAAACCTTTCTTTCTCTTTTTAAAAATAAAAGGCTTAATTGCAGTCAAAGTGTGGGGAGAAATTAAAATCCCACATCTTCAAAGTCTAGCTAATGCTTTTTAAAATTGTACTTATCTCTGTTTTCTTTTGTCTGCTAACTGAGGCATGACTTTGTGACAAAGAATACAACAGAAAATAGTTGTTTAACTTAACATGGGATATTCCTTTAACTAGGCAAGGAGAATACATATTGAGTAGGGGTGTGACGAGACACTTGCTCCACGAGATTGGGTTCACGACTAGACAACATTTTTACACTTTTTAAGAAATCCCCAATGATAAATTTTTTGCATGGGAAACTGAGATTACAAAATTTTGAAATGTTTGAACTAATCTAGGACAGTCCCTTAAAACCAGCCTTATGTATTCTAACAAATGCCTGCAGAGGGCATCAGTGGACTTGCGATTGTTATTTACACTTTTACCATATATATCCAAATATAAGACAAGGGTTTTTGTCCTAAAAATAGGCTGAAAATGGGGGGTTGTCTTATATTCGCGATATAGACAAAATCATGGGGGAATGGGAGAAAGCGGGGGAAACAGTAGAGGGCGCCAACACAATTGGTTAGATGTGTTCGATTAAAAGCAGATGGTTATTTTCTGTCCATCTTCACAGTAGAGGTCTTCCTGGGGTCCAAAGAAATATACCCGACCGAAAGGACCCGAATCACTTTGTACCCGAACCCGACATGCATAAATACTTTTTTTTTTTTTTAAGAGAGACTCGACCCGAGAAAATTAGACCCGAGTCCGACCCGAATTAGGGGCAATTTTCTTTAATCCGACTGGACCCGAATGTAAACGGCACTGACGTATGTGCCTTCTGCAGACCCACATGCAGCTGTCAGACAGAAAGAACTCTGGTGACCTTGCACCCAATTTAGCGAGCTGCTCCATTTGCTTTACTTTGTTATCTGACGACGACACCAACGTAACCGCTAAAATGTACATTTATAATTGACTGACATGTACATCTCAACGAAAATGAACCTACCGCCAGCCACACAATGTTGCAAGCGCTCTTATCAAACAGATGAGGTTTGAAAAGGACATTGACGCACACACACGAGAGAGTTTGAGTCTTCTCTGGTCCGTTCAGCAAAAACACATTCATTTTAAATTACCAGAGACCCGATGCTGCTATTATTGTACCCAACTCGTGTCTGAGGCGCAACTTTTAGACCCGAACCTGATCGGGTCTCGGGTCGGACCTCGGGTTTTCGGATCTAAGTGGACCCGAGAAGACACCTACTTCACAGTACCACAGTTACATACATACATAATTATTGCATTTTGTGGAAAGGTTATTCATTTAGTCACTTATTCATTTTTAAACTCACTCATTGACAGATAGCACTTCATTTTATGACAAATTAATCCAAATATTTAATCAATCAATGGTGTTAAAATGTTTTTCCAATGAATTATCAATACAATTTTCAAATAAAATTATTTTCTGTTGAAAACCAGATTTTTCTTCTACAAAATCTTTTTTCCCAAAAATAAGTCTGGAAAATGGGGGGGGTCGTCTTATATTCAAGGTCGTCTTAATTTCAGATTGAAAAAATGTTTACTTTGGGCCAAAAAAAAGCTTTAAATCCATTTAAATCTTTAATATTTGTGCAATTCTTTACAATAGAAATGATACAGCCACTATTATTCTTGAGCAAGAACATGCAGACATGAAATCATGTAAACTCAAAATGAGGGTTTAAACTGCTGAGATGCTTTACATGTGAATGATCAACATGCGTCTCAGACTTTGAGTTCCCAAACAAACATTATTGGAAACCCAAACATAAAAGCATGCAGTTTTGCTACAAACTCAATTTTATGCTGATGTTAATCTTGTGAGATCTCGTTGCACAAGATCTCGTCACACCTTTTATATTGAGCCTTACTGTACGTTCACACCGCTGCTTGCGAGAGCTTAAAAAAAACACTGGCTGCCCACTAGAAAGGCCTAGTGGACGCTCAAATGCATTGTCTGGAATCCTCTCAGGTGGAAGACTTCTGTGGGTTGACGCCGAATGTTTCAGCCTTCCAATTGGTTGCAGCAAAACCACGTCATAGCTCATTACCATAAAGTTGAGCTGATTTCAACTCTCCTTGACCCTCACACCGTCCAAGGCATGCCGTTGCTCGCAGACGGCTCTCATTGAAAATGAATGACTTCCTGCCACTTTGACGCTCCCTCCAGTGGCTGTGTGAACGCACAGTAATGAAGAGGTTATAAAAAAAGGAAAGATGTAATGTCATTTTTTTCTGTCTTGCTCTCTATTTCTCCTTATGTTTTTTTTAATAGGCCCAGAAGGAGCAAATTTGTTCATCTACCACCTACCACAAGAGTTTGGTGATCAGGATCTGTTGCAGATGTTTATGCCTTTCGGCAATGTAATCTCAGCCAAGGTCTTCATTGACAAACAGACCAACCTTAGCAAGTGTTTTGGCTTTGTAAGTCAAGAATAATTTTTTGCTTATTATTAATTTGAGCGTGCGTGTTAAAGTTTTAAATTTTGCCATTTCGGAAATCCGAAAACTTTAGCTGTTATAGCTTACGTTTTATGGTCTGTACTTGTATATAACTGGAGGCCGGTTCTGTTTTTTTTACAGGCTTTGTAAGTTACGACAATCCAGTTTCATCCCAGGCGGCCATTCAGTCAATGAACGGTTTTCAGATCGGAATGAAGCGACTGAAGGTGCAACTTAAACGATCCAAAAATGACAGCAAGCCATACTGAGTGCTTTTACTCTCAAATGGACTTGGTTTGAAAATGTTTTTCTGGTAAGTGGAGTGTGATGTTGGAAAGTTAGAAATGACCCCCTTAACCCCCCCACCCTCCCCCTCCTAATGCTTCTTCTACTTCTGGCCTTTCCTACATATTTTCTCTTTAAACCTTCGAAAGAAAGACAACATGCAAATTGTTAACATTTAGGAATTTGTTTTCCGAGAAAAAGTGTGTTCTTTTTTACATTTTAAATGGATTGTGTTTTTTTGTTTTTTGTTTTTTTTCTGGTGCCATATTTACAAGTTTGCTGTGTATAAATCTTGCGTCAAAGGATGTTGCACAATGAAAGTCAGCCTGTGTGACTGCTTTCAGTCCCTTAGACTGTTGATCACCACGGTCAGACCCCTGTAGATGTTCTCCTGTGTTTACACTAGACTTTTGTAGTACATTTGGACCGTGTAATGCTGACGCCTCCTACGAAGCTGCCTTTCTAGAACATGAAGGAGGTTTGCTGCATCGGTGCAAAAGATAATCAGTCACCTGAATATTGTTTGGAGCATCTGGAAGGTCAGACCGCTCTCCACTCGACTCAGTTTTCATGGATGTCTTTTTATTTAAATCGTTTATTTATTTCACTAATTTATTTATTTATTTTTAACGTATCTGTGACTTCACAATGGTGGTGTTGTAACATTTGCTTCAAAGCCTGTTTTTGATGTATTCTAGTAGAGGGCTCAGACGCAACAATGATGCTGTTTGTTGGTTTTCATAATTCACATTCTATACGGACAAGCAAGCACTACAGTGTATTATACGTTTATATGGAGAACAGTGGTTAATCAGCCAGTATTGGTAGTTTGCTGGAAATCCTACACTTACTCTCAGGACATTCTCACCTTTTTGTCAGACCAAAACTTTTTTGTTCACTCTTGCCCGTCATTCTACTCTTTTAAACTCGCCTGGTACATAAAGATGCCTGATTATTAAATAGTAATAAAATGGAGTGCATTGAAATCTGAAAGATTTTCGTAAAGCCTCCAAATGTATTCAAAACATTTTTTGGAAATGCATTTTTGTCAAACTTTGAATCGCGTAGTAGCACATAGGTTTTTTTTCAGACACACAAGCAGTGTCAATTAATTTTATTTTGGCGGTCATCTAATATGATCCTACTCCTTAATTCAAGAATTCAAGTGTGTGGCGTTGAAGCTTTTAGCAATATTTTCATCTCGGAAAAAAGTGGGAGAATCGATGAATTTTGAAAAGATGTAGCCAAGAACAGAAGGAAGCAGGTTCACTAATACTTAATTCATTGCCACTTGTCAGAATACTCTGAACGAGAATAATTTCTTAATTTTGTGGAAAGTATTTTTCTCAGCGTTGCAGGTATACAATTATCCTCACGGCTGCTGGAACAAACCCTGCAATCCTGTGGCACTTAGTAAAAAAGTTAAGGCAGTATCATCGTAATTAAATGTTAATGTCAATCTGACTCCTGCAGGGTCGTATGGTGAAGATGGTTTTTATGGATGTGGAGGACAAAAACGTTATCCAGATAGTGTATATTACTTAACTATTATGCCTTTTCTATTTTTATAGAGGTTTTATAATATTGCCTAAATAATTTCTCTGAATTTAAACAAATCACTTAAAAGATTCAACAGTGTTTTTGTAGAATCCAAATGTGAAGTTTTGTGAATACATTTCACTGATCGTTTAAACAACTGATGTGTGGCCCTTTTCACTAGATGTAGTTTATTGTCTGTTTAGTCCAAATTGTATGATGACTGTCCAGGTGTACAGTAGCTGGGATGTTTTTAAAGGTCTGATGCAGGTCCACGGTTCAGTCTAAAGTTATTACACAGTTTAGAGAAGTTACGCAGCTGGAATGTGCTGTATGAATAAGTCACATGTTTAGTTTCTTTACAACATAAGTCACAATGTTTGAAAATTGTATTATACAAATTCTCTTTGACATTTACCTCACTATTGTTTTCACTGCTTGTATTGAGAATGGTGCTTTTAATTTTTTAAAGCCAATTTGTGTTACACACACTATTTATTTTGTTTTGTCAAAGTATGGATGCCTCATAAAACAGATTTAATTTTAAATAACACTTTTTCACTAAAAATGTTGTTTCATGCATTTCACACGCTTTAGACTGAACCCAGCTGTTAAGCTACATGTCGAAATGTTTAGATGCTAGTCCAGGGAACGACCAATCCCTGATCTGTGCCTCTGTTCAAATTCATGATATAGTTGCATTAAAAAAAATTAGGTAGATCTAAAATGAGAAACCCTTGGATGTGTCCAAGCGTACCACTAGTCATCATTTTTAAAAGTCCAAAGATTCTTGTGAACTTGTTATAGGCAGATATTTTGTTTGTTAGGCAGAATCTTTTCATGGTTTTGTTCAATTTTATCCAGAGCAGAATGGCTGGCGTTTGTGTAAAGGTCTGCTCGGTTGTGCGCCTTGAAAAGGCTCACAATGTGCCAAACACGTTGAGTCTTAAATTACTGTATACATTGTAATTATACTCTGTTCCATCATGTTTATCCAGTTATTGTCCTTCACAGAGTTAAATGTATCGAAATTGTATCCGTTTGTGTTACCCATGCCAGGTGTTTGTGTAAAAATAACCAGTATGAACTGCTCCAAATATGCATTACTACATAGTCCCACACAATTCAAGTTGAAGCACAAAATAAAATGACATTCATTCAAAGAGCTGAAATACTGAAGCACAATTTTTTCCCTGTTTCTTGTTCTTTCCCTTGGTCTGAAATTGAAAAAAAAATGTGGTGAGAATTTTTTTAACATTTAAAAAGGCATTTATAGGTGTTTGATTCAAATCCAAATGTTGCTGAAGTTTTGTTTTAAAGTTGTTGTTTTTTTACACATCAGTATTCAGTTGATCTAGCTGTATTAGGCAGGCTGTGTTGTCCTCCTGGTGGTGTTTAATGTTATTCCCATTCATTCACTATTAGCATGGTGCTTCCCTTTCCCTCCTTCCCACTTCATTGTTTCCTGTGTTGCATTCAATGTTTTGTGTTTAGAGTTGTGTACCTTTTTGAAATCCCTTCCCCATGCAAAAATAATCATTCATAATTTTCTTTTTCATCCCTCTCCTTTTTCTGTTGTGCTTTAACCTAGGTTTGTTATTCGTTTTTTGTTTTATTCTAGATATCTTCGTGCCCGTTTGTCATCGTTTGCCTAGCATGTCGATGTGACGTCAAAAGTTCATCGTCCAGTCCGTTGTCCTCTTCGCTTCTCTGACGCTTGAAATTTCACACTTGACCTTTTTTGTTAACTTTTGACGCTGTTGATTACTTATTTTGTTTGTTTGTTCCTTTGTGTGATGTTCATTTCTGTCATTTGTGCTGCCAATAGGGAGCGCTAGAAAGACTGCTAACGTGTAAAAAGTTTCTTGAAAATTGTTCTGAGCAAAAAGAGTCTATTTTTCTAGAACGTTAAAAACATAACCACTAGATTTTTTTTAATTTTCAATTGTTGAATTTCTGTTGTTTCTCTTTATCAAATTTTTATTGTTTTAGAGCAGTCTTCCTAGCGCTTCAAATTGTACTCCTTTTTTGAAGTTTTTGTTTCTTCTCAAAGCAGCCATTCAGTTTATATTCACTTTTTTGTGTGTTCAAGTGTGGGTGTGTTTCCCTCTTTCTTTCACTTATAGTTCTAAAACTTTTAGAGGATGTTTTCGTCACATTTTGCTGAAATTGAGGATAAACTTTGTAGTTTTGTGTTAGGTTAGTTGGCATGATGTAATTTTGGGAGATTCTAATAACAGAGTGACGTTACAATAGACACTTGAATTGCCTTTTTTTCTTTGTGTGTCGAGCCAATACGGGCACATGTTTTTATTTCCTTATTGTGTGAAAATCAGGATTAGTCTGAAATAAAAATGCATAGAATGAGCAGAGTTGAATTTCTTGTCACAGGTAAATACTAAGCATGCATGTTTTTGTTTTGTAAGTGCACTGAAATCCTCAGCAAAATGTGATTTAGTTCTGTTTCAAAGTCGAAGATGAATAAAGTGGTGCCAAAAGTTTTGCATGTTGCTGTTGGTCACATTTTCAGTATATGTTTCACATTATGCTACTGCTAAGTTTTAGAAAAGCTAATTACATTGTGTTTTTTGGTATAAAGTGGGATTTTTAAAATTTTTAAGTGGTCACTGATGAAATATAACTTATTGTGCCTACATCAGTAAAATCATCATAATTTTTTAAAGATGTATTCAGTTAATGATCTGTTACAACCATACAGTACATCTGTTTTACTTTTTTAATCTTTTATCATTTTGACATGTGTATTTGTTGTGATAAAAGTTGTGGACTGCTTAGCAGAGGTGAACTGCCGTTTCGGGGACAGCCCTCTAAATATCCATGTTCCCATTAATGAAGAGCCACATTAGGGATTCTTTACCCCCTTTCCTTTTTCATGCCGACAGACTAATTGAGGTGGTGATGTTTTCTTTGTAGATTTATAAGCTGCTGTTTTGTGAGTTTAAATGTACTCTGAGAAAATTTCCTGTGGGTGTTTGTCATTATTGGTACAGAGTGATTGTATTTAACATTTAAGATTTGTACAGATTTTGCCTTTTCTACTTCAGAATTTTTGTTTCACACATGTAAATCCCATTACGTAGAGCATGTAGACTATAACACCATGACCAAACATCAACTGAAAAAAAAAACAAATTCACAAAACAGCCTTTGAGTTAAGAGGTGATTTCAAGTTTTTTGTCATTTGTGTGGTTGGCAGTGTAGAGTGTTGAATTTATTAGATGTCTGAAACAAGTGTGTTGTATGGGTTTGGTTTTTTCCTCGCTACTGTTTATACAGAAATATAGCACAGTGGACACTCAAAGCAGCCAACTGCTAGTTCAACTTTAGTATATGTATTAAAACTGTTTGAAAAGATTCACACACATTGTCTCTGAATTTATTTTTTATATGCTAAAGAAATTATAACATGCATTCCAGTTTTTAATACAAAATTCAACCACAGCTTTGATCTGCTAATCCCTGAATTTTAGTTATTGTGTGTCATCAATGCAGTTAGATTAAGATTACGACAACTTCGACTTAGCCAATATGATGCAGTTGATGATCTGCAGAAGCTTATCATGATGACTAGGGATGCACACGTCTGAAAAGCTAATAATAGGCATTGTTCAATAAGTAAGAGGTGCAACATCACTTTCTGAATGTAATATTAAAGCAAGTATCAGGCTCTCATTGAGAAAGACACTGATCCATGTTCATTACGCTTGCACCATATGACAGGTAAGTGTTAGAGTTTGCTGCTTTTATAGTGGCCACCCACAGTTTCACTGAAGAGAGGAGCCATATGGTTATATTTGGGACTGATGTTCATGTGGACAGTATGTGGATCTTGAAAAATGATGCGATGCAGGTTTGAACTTTCCTTCTGGAAATCTTCAAGACTCTTCTCTATTCTCAACACCCCATCATGCTTTCCATAAAAATCCACTTCCTCTGGGTACAGATCATCACCTACATGTCAGAAAAGAGAGACACTTAACAGTTCAATGCATAAATACAATGATTTAATCAAATTTATTTACCGTTGTAAATTGTTATTGAAATGTTATTGTTACTACATTCACTTATGCGGTGGTTTCCCGGACAGGGCTTATCCTAGTCCCCCACTAAAATGCATGTTTTTAATATTAACATCTATCAGTGCCATTGTTTTGTCTCAAGATGCACACCAGTCTTGTTTTTTGTAAGGTCTGTTTGTAAAAACTACTTAAATGTCCTAATGCCTAGTCCTGGATTGAGCTAAATCATGTCTGGGAAACTGCTTTAGCTGGTAAAATGGAATCAGTCTGTTATAGGCTTTGTTTCCATCAAAAGACAAAACAGAAACTTTCTATTCAACAAAATAATGACCTGGCAAGACAGAGATGTGAAAGTTGTCAAACTTCAAGTGGATAGGCAGCCACTGCTCGCAGCCCTCCAGAGACCTCTGGCAAGCAAAGCGATGAAGATCTTTGAGAGCTGGAAACCGGCACATTCGTCCTGGTGGTGCTATCCATATTTCCTTTGATTTATAGCGGTTCAGCACTTCAGAGGGAGTGGACCACTGCAGGACAGAACGAATGTGTTATTTATTGAGAATGAATTAATCACAATATCAATTATTACAATAATTATTAATATGTGAAGCTTGTGCATCAAGACTTGACTCCCAGACAGTATAGGACTATTAAAGGAATAGTTCACCCTAAAATGGAAATTCTCTCATAATTTACTCACCATCATGCCATCCCAGGTTTATATTATATTATTGTATAAACAAACTAAGTTATTTGTATTAAATGCCTTACTCGATACATAGATCCAACAGCACAGACATCCATCATAATAGTAATTCAAACCCATATGGTATGTATAAAGTGAAATTAAAGGTGTGTGTGTGAGAGAAAACTTATTATTTTGCCCTTTTTAGCTAAACTGTAAGTAAAACAAGCATATCCAAGGGATAAGTTCTCATTTCATTAAAATAAATCTCATAGGTTCTTATGTGTCTCTTGGCCAGCCATGTATTTTGTCATGTAACACGCAAGAACCAATGAGATTTGAAGTTATTGATGTGTCACCATATTAAAAATGTAGCAACCAGATAATCTTGTTTTGGTTTCATATCCTTGAATAAGCAACAAATATGAATCCTTTCTTACACTTATCTATTGTCTCACATCTAATGAAGTCATTTGGATTACTTTAACAATGGACGGATGTGTTTTCAGAGCTTCAACATTTTATGATCTATGTAGTTCATTTTAGCTAAAGAAACAAATACACACACACACACGCGTGATTGCAGAGAGACAGAGCGCACCGCATCTTAACCTATAAATAAACCACACCCACAGTACTTTTAAAGTCTAAATTGTGATATAAAAATGTCAGAAATTATATTTTATGAGATAAAAATGTCAGAAATTGAGATAAAAAGTCATAATTACGAGATTAAAAGTCAGAAATTGACGAGAAAATTTTCAGAAATTATGACTTTATAAGTCTAAATTATGAGAAATAAACTGGAAATTAAGAGAAATAAAGTCATAATTATGAGATAAAAATTTGAAACGCGTCATAACCTGTAAACCACGCCCACCGGACTTTTAAAGTCAAAAATATGAGATAAAAAGTCATAATTACGAGATAAAAAGTCATAATTACAAGATAAAAAGTCATAATTACGAGATAAAGTCATAATTACGAGATAAAAAGTCCCCCTCTTTATCCTCGTTAATCACCTCATCATTGTTTGACTCATATGACCTGTTCCCCTCTTGATTTGCTCCGTTATGTAATGCCCTTGTGTTTGCTGTCTTGTGCCAGTTTGTTTTGTAAACTTACATGTATCTAGTTTATAGTTTGTCAAGTCAGTCAAGTGATCTTGTCAAGTTTATTCTTTTGTTTTAGTCAAGTCAGTTTTTTGTCATTTACCAATTCTTGTTATTTTCTCATGGGTTTTGCTTTTCTGTGTATTTCTCAAATAAAGTCCTCGAGTTCATCCATTTTGTGTGCACTTGGGTTCTGCCCTCACCATTCCTGACAGTCGTAATGATGACTTGGTAAGTCGTGAGTCGTAATTATGACTAGTAAGTCGTAATTATGTTGTAAGTAGTAAGTCGTAATTATGACTTGGTAAATCGTAAGTCATAATTATGACATGGTAAGTCGTAAGTCGTCATTATGACTTGGTAAGTTGTAAGTCATAATAATGTAAGTAGTAATAATTTGATAAGTCGTAATTATGACTTGGTAAGTCGTAAGTCATAATTATGTAAGTAATAATAACTTGGTAAGTCGTAATTATGACTTGGTAAGTCGTAAGTTGTAATTATGACTCGGTAAGTCGTAATTATGACTTGGTAAGTCGTAAGTCGTAATTATGACTTGGTAAGTAGTAAGTCGTAATTATCACTTGGTAAGTCGTAATTATGTCGTAAGTAGTAAGTCGTAATTATGTAAGTAGTAATATTTTGGTAAGTCGTAATTATGACTAGTAAGTCGTAAATTATGACTTTGTAAGTCGTAATTATGACTAGTAAGTCGTAATTCTGACTTGGTTAGTCGTAAGTCGTAATTATTTCGTAAGTAGTAAGTCGCAATTTTGTAAGTAGTAATAATTTGGTAAGATGTAATTATGACTAGTAAGTCGTAAATTATGACTTTGTAAGTCGTAAGTCATAATTATGTAAATAGTTATAACTTGTTAAGTCGTAATTATGACTTGGTAAGACGTAAGTCATAATTATGTAAGTAGTAATAACTTGGTAAGTTGTAATTATGACTTGGTAAGATGTAAGTCATAATTATGTAAGTAGTTATAACTTGGTAAGTCGTAATTATGACTTGGTAAGACGTAAGTCATAATTATGTAAGTAGTAATAACTTGGTAAGTTGTAATTATGACTTGGTAAGTCGTAAGTTGTGTATTATGACTTGGTAAGTCGTAAGTCGTAATTATGACTTGGTAAGTCGTAAGTCGTAATTATGTCGTAAGTAGTAAGTCGTAATTATGACTTGGTAAGTCGTAAGTCGTAATTATGTCGTAAGTAGTAAGTCGTAATTATGACTTGGTAAGTCGTAAGTTGTAATTATGACTTGGCAAGTCGTAAAATGCAAAGTGTGCATCCTTCGTAGTTTACTAAAAAGCCAAAATACCTTTGGATTTATTGTTCTGTTATAAAATAATTCACTTCGTAGTTCACTTCAGAGAATGCAAAGTGTGCATCCTTCGTACTGTGCACACTACAAAGGGTGCATCCTTCATAGTGTGCACACTACAAAGGGTGCATCCTTCATAGTGTACTAGAAAGCCAAAATACCTTTGGATTTATTGTTTTTTTACAAAAAATTCACTTTTTAGTTTCCAAATGTTACTTGTTTTGCCAAAATGATGTACACTACAAAGGCTGCATGCTTTGTAGTGTGTATCCAGGATGCATACTAGAAAGCCAAAATTCAGATTTATTGTTTTTGTATAATGTAAAGCAAAGTGTGCATCCTTTATAGTGTACTAGAAAGCTAAAATATTTTGTACACTACAAAGGGTGGTGTATTTAAAAAAATCACTTTGTAGTACTACAAAGAGTTCATGCTTCGTAGTGCGTATCCAGGATGCATATTAGAAAGCCAAAATTCAGATTTACTGTTTTTGTATAAAATATTCACTTCGTAGTTCACTTCAGAGAATGCAAAGTGTGCATCCTTCATTGTGTACAAGAAAGCCAAAATACTCTTGTATTTATTGTTTTTTTAAATAAAAATTCACTTCTTAGTTCACTTCAGAGAATGCAAAGTGTGCACCCTTCATAGTGTACTATAAAGCCAAAATACCTTTGGATTTATTGTTTTTCTAATTTTAAAAAATCACTTTAAAGTGTGCATCCTTCGTAGTGTGCACACTACAAAGTGTGCATCCTTCTTAGTGTGCACACTACAAAGGGTACATCCTTCGTAGTGTGCACACTACAAAGGGTGCATCCTTCGTAGTGCGCACACTACCAAGGATGCATCCTTCGTAGTGTACTAGAGAGCCAAAATACCTTTGGATTTATTGTTTTTTATATAAAAAATTCACTTTTTAGTTTCTAAATGTTACTTGTTTTGCCAATATAATGCACACTACAAAGGGTGCATCCTTCATAGTGTGCATCCAGAAAACATACTAGAAAGCCAAAATACCTTCAGATTTATTTATTTAATTTTTTTTAATCACTTTGTAGTACTACAAAGAGTGCATGCTTCGTAGTGTGTATCCAGGATGCATACTGGAAAGACAAAATTCAGATTTACTGTTTTTGTATAATGTAAAGCAAAGTGTGCATCCTTCATAGTGTACTAGAAAGCTAAAATACTTTTGGATTTATTGTATTTTTTTAAATAAAAATTCACTTCGTAGTTCACTTCAGAGAATGCAAAGTGTGTATCCTTCATAGTGTACAAGAAAGCCAAATACCTTTCAAAATACCTTTGTAATTATTGTTTTTTATAAATAAAAATTAACTTCATAGTTCACTTCAGATAGTGCAAAGTGTGCATCCTTCATAGTGTACTAGAAAGCAAAAATACCTTTGGATTTATTGTATTTTTTTTTTACAAAAAATTCACTTTTTATTTTCCAAATGTTACTTGTTTTGCCAAAATGATGTACACTACAAAAGGTGGTGTATTTAAAAAAATCACTTTGTAGTAGTACAAAGAGTTCATGCTTCGTAGTGCGTATCCAGGATGCATATTAGAAAGCTAAAATTCAGATTTACTGTTTTTGTATAAAAAAATCACTTCGTAGTTCACTTCAGAGAATGCAAAGTGTGCATCCTTCATAGTGTAGAAGAAAGCCAATATACCTTTGGATTTATTGTTTTTTTAATAAAAATAATCACTTCAAAGTGTGCATCCTTCGTAGTGTGCACACTACAAAGTGTGCATCCTTCTTAGTGTGCACACTACAAAGTGTGCATCCTTCGTAGTGCGCACACTACCAAGAGTGCATCCTTCGTAGTGTACTAGAAAGCCAAAATACCTTTGGATTTATTGTTTTTTTATAAATAAAAATTCACTTCTTAGTTCACTTCAGAGAATGCAAAGTGTGCATCCTTCATAGTGTACTAGAAAGCCAATATACCTTTGGATTTATTGTTTTTTAATAAAAATAATCACTTCAAAGTGTGCATCCTTTGTAGTGTGCACACTACAAAGTGTGCATCCTTCTTAGTGTGCACACTACAACGTGTGCATCCTTCGTAGTGCGCACACTACCAAGGGTGCATCCTTCGTAGTGTACTAGAGAGCCAAAATACCTTTGGATTTATTGTTTTTTTATATAAAAAATTAACTTTGTAGTTTCTTAATGTTACTTGTTTTGCCAAAATAATGCACACTACAAAGGGTGCATCCTTCATAGTGTGCATCCAGAATGCATACTAGAAAGCCAAAATACCTTTAGATTTATTTTTTTATTTTTTTATTCACTTTGTAGTACTTCATAGTGTGCATGCTTTGTAGTGTGTATCCAGGATGCATACTAGAAAGCCAAAATTCAGATTTATTGTTTTTGTATAATGTAAAGCAAATTGTGCATCCTTTATAGTGTACTAGAAAGCCAAAATACCTTTGGATTTATTGTTTTTTATATAAAAAATTCACTTTTTAGTTTCTAAATGTTACTTGTTTTGCCAATATAATGCACACTACAAAGGGTGCACCCTTCATAGTGTGCATCCAGGATCCATACTAGAAAGCCAAAATACCTTCAGATTTTTTCATTTTTTTTTATTTAAAAAATAACTTTGTAGTACTACAAAGAGCGCATGCTTCGTAGTTTGTATCCAGGATGCATACTAGAAAGACAAAATTCAGATTTACTGATTTTGTATAATGTAAAGCAAAGTGTGCATCCTTCATAGTGTACTAGAAAGCCAAAATACCTTTGGATTTATTGTTTTTAATAAATAAAAGCTCACTTCGTAGTTCACTTCAGAGAATGCAAAGTGTGCATCCTTCATAGTGTTAAAAAAAACAAAATACCTTTCAAAATACCTTTATAATTATTGTTCTTTTATTAAAAAAAATCACTTCATAGTGTTCACTTCAGATAGTGCAAAGTGTGCATCCTTCATAGTGTACTAGAAAGCCAAAATACCTTTGGATTTATTGTTTTTTATTTACAAAAAATTCACTTTTTAGTTTCCAAATGTTACTTGTTTTGCCAAAATGATGTACACTACAAAGGGTGGTGTATTTTAAAAAATCACTTTGTAGTACTACAAAGAGTTCATTCTTCGTAGTGCGTATCCAGGATGCATATTAGAAAGCCAAAATTCAGATTTACTGTTTTTGTATAAAAAATTCATTTCGTAGTTCACCTCAGAGAATGCAAAGTGTGCATCTTTCAAAGGTACAAATAAGCTAAAATACTCTTGGATTTATTGTTTTTTTATAAATAAAAATTCACTTCTTAGTTCCCTTCAGAGAATGCAAAGTGTGCATCCTTCATAGTGTACTAGAAGGCCAAAATACCTTTGGATTTATTGTTTTTTTAATAAAAATAATCACTTCAAAGTGTGCATCCTTCGTAGTGCGCAGACTACCAAGGGTGCATCCTTCGTAGTGTACTAGAGAGCCAAAATACCTTTGGATTTATTGTTTTTTATTTAAAAAATTCACTTTTAGTTTCTGAATGTTACTTGTTTTGCCAAAATAATGCACACTACAAAGGGTGCATCCTTCATAGTGTGCATCCAGGATCCATACTAGAAAGCCAAAATACCTTCATATTTTTTCATTTTTTTTCATTTAAAAAAAATCACTTTGTAGTACTACAAAGAGCGCATGCTTCGTAGTGTGTATCCAGGATGCAAACTAGAAAGAAAAAATTCAGATTTACTGATTTTGTATAAAAATAACTTCAAATGTGTGCAAAGTGTGCATCCTTCATAGTGTACTAGAAAGCCAAAATACCTTTGGAATTATTATTTTTTTTTTTTATAAAAAATCACTTCGTAGTTCACTTCAGAGAATGCAAAGTGTGCATCCTTCATAGTGTTCAAAAAACCAAAATACATTTCAAAATACCTTTGTAATTATTGTTCTTTAATTTAAAAAAAATCACTTCATAGTGTTCACTTCAGATAATGCAAAGTGTGCATCCTTCATAGTGTACTAGAAAGCC
Source organism: Misgurnus anguillicaudatus (assembly GCF_027580225.2). NCBI lineage: Eukaryota > Metazoa > Chordata > Actinopteri > Cypriniformes > Cobitidae > Misgurnus > Misgurnus anguillicaudatus. The sequence continues at coordinate 38,121,067 of NC_073357.2, read as the reverse complement.
AAAATACCTTTGGATTTATTGTTTTTTTACAAAAAATTCACTTTTTAGTTTCCAAATGTTACTTGTTTTGCCAAAATGATGTACACTACAAAGGGTGGTGTATTTAAAAAAATCACTTTGTAGTACTACAAAGAGTTCATGCTTCGTAGTGTGTATCCAGGATGCATACTAGAAAGCCAAAATTCAGATTTATTGTTTTTGTATAATGTAAAGCAAAGTGTGCATCCTTTATAGTGTACTAGAAAGCCAAAATACCTTTGGATTTATTGGTTTTATATATAAAAATTCACTTCGTAGTTTGCAAACTACAAAGTCTACATCCTTCGTAGTGTGCACACTACAAAGTGTGCATCCTTCTTAGTGTGCACACTACAAAGGGTGCATCCTTTATAGTGTACTAGAAAGCCAAAATACCTTTGGATTTATTGTTTTTTTATATATATATATATATATATATATATATATATATATATATATATATATATATATAAAAATTCACTTCGTAGTTTGCACACTACAAAGTGTGCATTCTTCTTAGTGTGCACACTACTAAGGGTACATCCTTCCGAAGTGTGCATCCTTCTTAGTGTGCACACTACCAAGGGTGCATCCTTCATAGTGTACTGGAAAGCCAAAATACCTTTGGATTTATTGTTTTTTATAAAAAAAAATCACTTCAAAGTGTGCATTCTTCGTAGTGTACTAGAAAGCCAAAATACCTTTGGATTTATTGTTTTTTTTTAGGAAAACTTCACTTTTTAGTTTCCAAATGTTACTTGTTTTGCCAAACTGATGTACACTACAAAGGGTGGTGTATTTAAAAAAAATCACTTTGTAGTACTACAAAGAGTTCATGCTTCGTAGTGCGTATCCAGGATGCATATTAGAAAGCCAAAATTCAGATTTACTGTTGAAGTGTGCATCCTTCGTAGTGCGCACACTACCAAGGGTGCATCCTTCGTAGTGTACTAGAGAGCCAAAATACCTTTGGATTTATTGTTTTTTATTTAAAAAATTCACTTTTAGTTTCTGAATGTTACTTGTTTTGCCAAAATAATGCACACTACAAAGGGTGCATCCTGATTCCGTCGTTGGGCCAAACGGATGGTTGGGGCCATATTTGTTCCCCTTACAGTCCTTCATAGTGTGCATCCAGGATCCATACTAGAAAGCCAAAATACCTTCATATTTTTTCATTTTTTTTCATTTAAAAAAATCACTTTGTAGTACTACAAAGAGCGCATGCTTCGTAGTGTGTATCCAGGATGCAAACTAGAAAGAAAAAATTCAGATTTACTGATTTTGTATAAAAATAACTTCAAATGTGTGCAAAGTGTGCATCCTTCATAGTGTACTAGAAAGCCAAAATACCTTTGGAATTATTTTTTTTTTTTTTTATAAAAAATCACTTCGTAGTTCACTTCAGAGAATGCAAAGTGTGCATCCTTCATAGTGTTCAAAAAACCAAAATACATTTCAAAATACCTTTGTAATTATTGTTCTTTAATTTAAAAAAAATCACTTCATAGTGTTCACTTCAGATAATGCAAAGTGTGCATCCTTCATAGTGTACTAGAAAGCCAAAATACCTTTGGATTTATTGTTTTTTTACAAAAAATTCACTTTTTAGTTTCCAAATGTTACTTGTTTTGCCAAAATGATGTACACTACAAAGGGTGGTGTATTTAAAAAAATCACTTTGCAGTACTACAAAGAGTTCATGCTTCGTAGTGTGTATCCAGGATGCATACTAGAAAGCCAAAATTCAGATTTATTGTTTTTGTATAATGTAAAGCAAAGTGTGCATCCTTTATAGTGTACTAGAAAGCCAAAATACCTTTGGATTTATTGGTTATTTTATAAAAAAATGCACTTCGTAGTGTGCACACTACAAAGTGTGCATTCTTCTTAGTGTGCACACTACAAAGTGTGCATTCTTCTTAGTATGCACACTACAAAGGGTGCATCCTTTATAGTGTACTAGAAAGCCAAAATACCTTTGGATTTATTGTTTTTATATATATATATATATATATATATATATATATATATATATATATATATATATATATATATATATAAAAATTCACTTCGTAGTTTGCACACTACAAAGTGTGCATCCTTCTTAGTGTGCACACTACTAAGGGTACATCCTTCCGAAGTGTGCATCCTTCTTAGTGTGCACACTACCAAGGGTGCATCCTTCGTAGTGTACTAGAGAGCCAAAATACCTTTGGATTTATTGTTTTTTATAAAAAAATCACTTCAAAGTGTGCATCCTTCATAGTGTACTAGAAAGCAAAAATACATTTGGATTTATTGTTTTTTTTTAGGAAAACTTCACTTTTTAGTTTCCAAATGTTACTTGTTTTGCCAAACTGATGTACACTACAAAGGGTGGTGTATTTAAAAAAATCACTTTGTAGTACTACAAAGAGTTCATGCTTCGTAGTGCGTATCCAGGATGCATATTAGAAAGCCAAAATTCAGATTTACTGTTGAAGTGTGCATCCTTCGTAGTGCGGACACTACCAAGGGTGCATCCTTCGTAGTGTACTAGAGAGCCAAAATACCTTTGGATTTATTGTTTTTTATATAAAAAATTCACTTTGTAGTTTCTAAATTTTGCTTGTTTTGCCAAAATAATGCACACTACAAAGGGTGCACCCTTCATAGTGTGCACCCAGGATCCATACTAGAAAGCCAAAATACCTTCAGATTTTTTCATTTTTTTATTAAAAAAAATTACATTGTAGTACTACAAAGAGTGCATGCTTCGTAGTGTGTATCCAGGATGCATACTGGAAAGACAAAATTCAGATTTACTGTTTTTGTATAATAAAATAACTTCAAATTTGTGCAAAGTGTGCATCCTTCATAGTGTATTAGAAAGCCAAAATACCTTTGGAATTATTGTTTTTAAAAAATCACTTTGTAGTACTACAAAGAGTTCATGCTTCGTAGTGCGTATCCAGGATGCATATTAGAAAGCCAAAATTCAGATTTACTGTTTTTGTATAAAAAATTCACTTCGTAGTTCACTTCAGAGAATGCAAAGTGTGCATCCTTCATTGTGTACAAGAAAGCCAAAATACTCTTGTATTTATTGTTTTTTAAAATAAAAATTCACTTCTTAGTTCACTTCAGAGAATGCAAAGTGTGCACCCTTCATAGTGTACTATAAAGCCAAAATACCTTTGGATTTATGGTTTTTTTTATATTATAAAAATCACTTTAAAGTGTGCATCCTTCGTAGTGTGCACACTACAAAGTGTGCATCCTTCTTAGTGTGCACACTACAAAGGGTACATCCTTCGTAGTGTGCACACTACAAAGTGTGCATCCTTCATAGTGCGCACACTACCAAGGGTGCATCCTTCGTAGTGTACTAGAGAGCCAAAATACCTTTGGATTTATTGTTTTTTATATAAAAAATTCACTTTTTAGTTTCTAAATGTTACTTGTTTTGCCAATATAATGCACACTACAAAGGGTGCACCCTTCATAGTGTGCATCCAGGATCCATACTAGAAAGCCAAAATACCTTCAGATTTTTTCATTTTTTTTTATTAAAAAAAAATCACTTTGTAGTACTACAAAGAGTGCATGCTTCGTAGTGTGTATCCAGGATGCATACTGGAAAGACAAAATTCAGATTTACTGTTTTTGTATAAAAAATAACTTCAAATTTGTGCAAAGTGTGCATCCTTCATAGTGTATTAGAAAGCCAAAATACCTTTGGAATTATTGTTTTTTTAAAATAAAAATTCACTTCGTAATTCACTTCAGAGAATGCAAAGTGTGCATCCGTCATAGTGTACAAGAAAGCCAAATACCTTTCAAAATACCCTTGTAATTATTGTTCTTTTATTAAAAAAATCACTCCATAGTGTTCACTTCAGATAATGCAAAGTGTGCATCCTTCATAGTATACTAGAAAGCAAAAATACCTTCGGATTTATTGTATTTTTTTTTTTACAAAAAATTCACTTTTTAGTTTCCAAATGTTACTTGTTTTGCCAAAATGATGTACACTACAAAGGGTGGTGTATTTAAAAAAAATCACTTTGTAGTACTACAAAGAATTCATGCTTCGTAGTGCGTATCCAGGATGCATATTAGAAAGCCAAAATTCTGATTTACTGTTTTTGTATAAAAAATTCACTTCGTAGTTCACTTCAGAGAATGCAAACTGTGCATCTTTCATAGGTACAAAAAAGCTAAAATACTCTTGGATTTATTGTTTTTTTATAAATAAAAATTCACTTCTTAGTTCCCTTCAGAGAATGCAAAGTGTGCATCCTTCATAGTGTACTAGAAGGCCAAAATACCTTTGGATTTATTGTTTTTTTAATAAAAATAATCACTTCAAAGTGTGCATCCTTCGTAGTGTGCACACTACAAAGTGAGCATCCTTCTTAGTGTGCACACTATAAAGTGTGCTTCCTTCGTAGTGTACTAGAAAGCCAAAGTACCTTTGGATTTATTGTTTTTATATAAAAAATTCATGTTGTAGTTTCTGAATGTTACTTGTTTTGCCAAAATAATGCACACTGCAAAGGGTGCATCCTTCATAGTGTGCATCCAGGATCCATACTAGAAAGCCAGGATACCTTCAGATTTTTTCATTTTTTTTATTTAAAAAAATCACTTTGTAGTACTACAAAGAGCGCATGCTTCGTAGTTTGTATCCAGGATGCATACTAGAAAGACAAAATTCAGATTTACTGATTTTGTATAAAAAATGACTTCAAATGTGTGCAAAGTGTGCATCCTTCATAGTGTACTAGAAAGCCAAAATACCTTTGGAATATTTTTTTAATAAAAATTCACTTCGTAGTTCACTTCAGAGAATGCAAAGTGTGCATCCTTCATAGTGTTAAAAACAACTAAATACCTTTCAAAATACCTTTGTAATTATTGTTCTTTTATTTAAAAAAATCACTTCATAATGTAAACTTCAGGGTTTCACTTTAAAGTGTGCATCCTTCGTAGTGTGCACACTACAAAGTGTGCATCCTTCTTAGTGTGCACACTACAAAGGGTACATCCTTCGTAGTGTGCACACTACAAAGTGTGCATCCTTCATAGTGCGCACACTACCAAGGGTGCATCCTTCGTAGTGTACTAGAGAGCCAAAATACCTTTGGATTTATTGTTTTTTAATGAAAAAAAATTCACTTCATAGTTCACTTCAGAGAATGCAAAGTGTGCATCCATCATAGTGTACTAGAAAGCAAAAAACCTTTGGATTTATTGTTTTTTTTATAAAAAAATTCACTTGAAAGTGTGCATTCTTCGTAGTGTGCACACTACAAAATGTGCATCCTTCGTAGTGTACTAGAAAGCCAAAATACCTTTGGATTTAATGGTTTTTCTTTAAAAAATTCACTTCAAAGTGTGCATCCTTCGTAGTGTGCACACTACAAAGGATGCATCTTTCGTAGTGTACTAGAAAGCCAAAATAACTTTGGATTTATTGTTTTATTAAAAAAAAAATTCACTTTGTAATTTCCAAATGTTACTTGTTTTGCCAAAATAATGTACACTACAAAAAGTGCATGCTTCTTAGTGTGTATCCAGGATGCATACTAGAAAGACAAAATTCAGATGTACTGTTTTTGAAAAAAAAATAACTTCAAATGTGTGCAAAGTGTGCATCCTTCATAGTGTACTAGAAAGCCAAACTACCTTTGGAATTGTTGTTTTTTTAATAATAATTCACTTCGTAGTTCATTTCAGAGAATTCAAAGTGTGCATCCTTCATAGTGTACAGGAAAGCCAAAATACCTTTCAAAATACCTTTGTATTTATTGTTCTTTTATAAAAAAATTCACTTCGTAGTGTTCACTTCAGATAATGCAAAGTGTGCATCCTTCATGGTGTACTAGAAAGCCAAAACACCTTTGGATTTGTTTTTATATAAAAAAAATTCACTTCGTAGTTTGCACACTACAAAGTGTACATCCTTCATGGTGTACTAGAAAGCCAAAACACCTTTAGATTTATAGTTTTTTATATAAAAAATTCACTTCGTTGTTTGCACACTACAAAGTGTACATCCTTCGTAGTGTGCACACTACAAAGTGTGCATCCTTTTTAGTGTGCACAATACAAAGGGTGCATCCTTCGTAGTGTACTAGAAAGCCAAAATACCATTGGATTTATTGTTTTTTTAATAAAAAATTCACTTTGTAGTGTCCAAATCCCTGTTTCATATATGGGACTAGAACATTTTCATTTGGGAATGAAGATTTCTTTATAATGAAGATTTCCAGATTTATTATTCATTGTGCAAATACACGACACAGGTTTCCAGTACAAACCCATCATTTTACTTTTTGCATTTCTATGCTCACATAGGAAAGCTTAGATAAGGATTTTTTTTGACAAAATAAAATAAACTTTTAACCAGAAAATAACAAATGTGTTTGTTAACATAAATGTAAACATAAACCGGATTTGCTAATCTTATACTGTAGTTGATATAGCCACTGTGTTAATATGGGAACAAACTTATACAAATCTAAAATATAGAAAAGGTGACTGACCAACAAGTGATCTACCCAGGGCCGGAGTGGGACTCATTTTCAGCCCTGGAATTTCATGCCTTAGACCGGCCCACTTTAGTTCACGACTGACTATTAAAATAATATCTTTAAACCCTCAGTAGTATAAGTCTGCAGTAGTGCACTGTTCTCTGCAGCCTTGCAATTCACTGTATTTTTCAAATATATAATTTCATATTCCGTGCAAATGCAGTAAACAATTATAATTTTTGCCATAATCATGCAGACCTACCATAGGACCATAATATTACTAAAGTAAACTTATTCAAAAACTAAAGGAAACAAATTTGTTTGTGTTTTCCTCTATATTTCTATTTCTAAAAAATGGTGAGTCTTGAGATTAACTGTTGGGTTGATAACGTTTGGAAACCCCTGATATACAATACACAAGCAAGATTTATCAAGTATGCATTGGAAACAAATGGAAAAAATCTGTATCTTTTTTAGTACTTAGATCATGTCTATTGCTAAATAACGTAGGCCTACATTGTGTTAAAAAAAAGAAAACATCATAGATATACTTTTGAAACTACTTTTTTCAAATAAACTAATGAGTTTTGCATCAAATAGATTTTTGTTCCTCTTGCAATAAACGATGAATAATGACTATTCATAGAGAATTCATCTAAGACTTGGATAAAAAAATACGTTTTGTAAATTCTTTTCCTTTTAGAGGCCAGCCCGTTTGTATTAAGATACGCTCAAGTTTATTTAAAATATAATAGACGCGCGGCCGGCAAGCGCACTCAAAAGACGCGCTCAAGTTTTTTTTAAATATAGACGCGCGGCCGGCAAGCGCACTCCAAAGACGCGCTCAATTTTATTTTAAATATAGACGCGCGGCCGTCAAGCGCACTCAAAAGACGCGCTTGTGCACTCAAAAGACGCGCTCAATTTTATTTTAAATATAGACGCGCGGCCGGCAAGCGCACTCAATATAAACGCGTCTGAAACAAAATTCGTGTTCAAGTAAGCGCTTTAAAAACCAGAAGACAGCGGCACGTCCTGCGTTTCCCATGCGTTTTAGATGTCAATGAACCCTAATGCAAGAATTCTTCCAATAAGTGGTCGGGACTCGGGACACAATCAACTTGTGCATAAAGTGGCGGGGACATCTCTCACCCGCAAATACGCGTCATCCCGGTGGCATGACAACACCGGCCCTCGTGGCCAAAAAAACAGACCGGCCCACCGGGAATCCTCCCGGTTCTCCCTATGGCCAATCCGGGCCTGGATCTACCTCAATACTGAGTTGTCAAGATGCAGTATGATGTGGTTTTCAGGATAGGGTGTAGATTAAGCCAGGACTAGGCCTTAGTTATATTAGGATGCTTATGTAGTTTTTACAAGCATACCTTACAAAAATATTACAGGTGTGCATCTTGAGACAAAACAATGTGACTGATGTATTTTAAGATATGTTAGTGCAAGCTACTTTTAAGAACTAAAACTCAAACAGGCATTTTAGTCTTGAACTAGACTTAAGCCCTGCCTGGGAAACAGCCCCTTTGTCTATACTGTAGGTCAGGGGTCTCCAACCTTTTTATAAGCAAGGGCTACCACAATGGATAAAACAATCTGGAGTGCTACTTTTTGATATAGTTTAATCTTTTTTTCTTTTACTTGTTTTATTTTATTTTACTTGCTGATACGTTTAGTATTGTTTAAAATGTTAAGATATGTAAACCAAATTAAAAATATGTAATAAATAAATATTACAATTGAGACTATTAATGGAATGTGCTTTGGCGTGCACCTCACAGACTCTGTGCGAGCTACCTGGCTACCACGTTGAACCCTCAAAAACTTACTAGGAATACACAATGTATACTATACCACAGACAAATACACAAGTGGCTTACACTTTTTAAAAGGAAAGAGCTCAAATGTTGAATTATGAATATTTTAAATGAAATGAAACAAACATATTTAATAAGCTATACTTTACTTATATTATTAGATTTTGAAAAAAGTTATTTTATTGCAAATATAAGGTGAAATGACCATATAAAGCTCGATTTGCACTTTTGATTAAGTTTTTCCACAAAAAACAAGTTTTATAAAAGGATAAACTTCACAAACACCCGGTGTTTCGCTGCATGAAATTATCTGCCTGGTGCACTTAGAGCAACAACTGTACATAAAGCAATAGATCACCTGACTTTAAAACTTGTAACGTTAATCATCAATATATAGATGCGTGCTTTTACTGGTAACTTGACTGACCTGCTCCCTTCTTGGCGAGTATTTCTGTGATTTTTGTGATTGCTGCGTCGTCTGTCTCTCTCTCTCTGGTTCTCCTTTGCGCTGCATATTTGTTAGATAAAGCTAAAAAGGCAGTGGGTTGCCGCCGTTAGGTCATGTGGTGGCATTTTCGCACCGCGATTGACTGACTCATAGATTTTAAGAGGTCCGTCATTCATTCATATCATATTATTTCACATGTCAACCTGAGCTGACTGCACGGCAGGTCAGAACAGCCGCCAGACCAAGATGGCCAGTCCGTCCTGCACACACCTTGTACAACTGATGTTCGCTCTGCTCGGCCCCCCTGCGGATTGAAAAACGCGCTAAATCCATGCTGACTCAGATCAGGGGAGGAGCCGAAACTTGACGCAGCAAGCCGCCTTTTCTAAAGAGTTTTTATAGGGGACTGAAGCGATCACAAATTAATGAATCAAATATTCTTTTAGGGAGGCTGGGCAGAAGCTCAAACCCACCTAAAAGGGCCTAGTGACGCCCCTGGTAAGTCGTAATTTTGTCATAAGTAGTAAGTCGTAGTTATGACTTGGTAAGTCGTAAATTATGACTTAGTAAATCCTAAATTGTAATTATGTCATAAGTAGTAAGTCGTAATTATGTCGTAAGTAGTAAGTTGTAATTATGTAAGTTGTAAGTAGTAAGTCATAGTTATGTAAGTTGTAAGTTGTAAGTCATAATTATGTAAGTTGTAAGTAGTAAGTCATAGTTATGTAAGTTGTAAGTTGTAAGTCATAATTATGTAAGTTGTAAGTAGTAAGTCGTAATTATGACTTGGTAAGTCGTAATTATGTCGTAAGTAGTAAGTCGTAAATTATGACTTGATAAGTCGTAAGTTGTAATTATGACTTAGTAAGTCCTAAATTGTAATTATGTCGTAAGTCGTAATTATGCCGTAAGTCGTAATTGTGTAAGTTGTAAGTAGTAAGTCATAGTTATGTAAGTTGTAAGTTGTAAGTCATAATTATGTAAGTAGTAAGTCGTAATTATGCCTTGGTAAGTCGTAAGTCGTAATTATGTCGTAAGTAGTAAGTCGTAATTATGACTTGATAAGTCGTAAATTATGACGTGGTAAGTCGTAAGTTGTAATTATGACTTAGTAAGTCCTAAGTTGTAATTATAAGTAGTAAGTCGTAATTATGTTGTAAGGTGTAAGTCAAAATTATGTAAGTTGTAAGTAGTAAGTCGTAATTATGACTTGGTAAGTCGTAATTATGACTTAGTAAGTCCTAAGTTGTAATTATGTCAAAAGTTTTTAAGTCGTAGTTATGTCGTAAGTAGTAAGTCGTAATTATGACTTGGTAAGTCGTAAATTATGACTTGGTAATTTGTAAGAATAAAAACACACAAATATACAAACACACACACACACAAAGGTATGACGCCACAGAGAGCATTTCTTATAGAATTTGGCAAAAAACTGCCACAGATGCAAAACAAAGATGTAAAATACTCACACAGGTGTGCGCACCACACACACACACACACACACACACACAAACACAGACTAACACACAAAGACACAGTGAAACTCACACACACACACACACACACACACACACACACACACACACACACACACACACACACACACACACACACACACACACACACACACACACACACAGAAAGACAAAGTCACACACACATTCAAACACAAACATGGACACACACACATTTCCATTCAGTCAAATATCTGTCATTTTGTAAAAACAGACATTTCAAAATGCATCAAAAACTTCTACTATTTGAAATAATATTTATTTTTAATGTCCTTTCTAATGTTTATATAAACATAAATTCACAAAATGATGTTGTATAATAATGAAGTACTGATGTTGAGCAGTTGGCCACATTTAGTGAAATGAATGGGTCTCTGCTGGTCAAAGTGATTTATTTCCTAAACTGTAACCATAAATCTGTTCTTTTCTAAACACCAAATGGCTGAATGCAACACATAACATCTAGATCAATATCTAAAAACAATTTAAATTTCAAATTTAGTTCATAATTTATGTGAATTTTTCATAAAAAAATGATATTTTTCAGGCAAGCTAATGGTGTAGTTGAGGAATTGAGTGGTAAACTGATTTAAAAGTACTTCATATCTCCCAAAACACAGCATTAATGTATAGATGGGAAGTAAATGAAAAAAATGATATATTATTTGTATCATTAAAAATGCATATATTTTTGTAATCACTCTTTGAATCTCTGGGGTCATTTTCACCCCCAAGGGTCTATAACGTATACAGGAAATAGGGTCTTATGAGGGTTAAAACGGTTTGAAAAGATTCACACACATTGTCTCTGAATTCATTTTTTTTATATGCTAAAGAAATCTTAACATACATTCCAGTTTTTAATACAATATTTAACCACAGCTTTGATCTGGTAATCCCGGAATTTTAGTTATTGTGTGTCATCAATGCAGTAGATTAAGGTTATGCCGACTTAGCCAATATAATGCAGTTGTTAAAATGATCTGCAGAAGCTTGTCATGACATACTAGGGATGCACACGTCTGAAAAGCTAATAAGTAGGCATTGTTCAATAAGTAAGAGGTGCAACATCACTTTCTGAATGTAATATTAAAACAAGCATCCATGTCCATTACACTTGCACCATATGACAGGTAAGTGTCAGAGTTTGCTGCTTTTATAGTGGCCACCCACAGTTTCACTGAAGAGAGGAGCCATATGGTTATATTTGGGACTGATGTTCATGTGGACAGATACAGTATATGGATCTTGAAAAATGATGCGATGCAGGTTTGAACTTTCCTTCTGGAAATCTTCAAGACTCTTCTCTATTCTCAACACCCCATCACACTTTCCATACAAATCCACTTCCTCTGGGTACAGATCATCACCTACATGTCAGAAAAAGAGTAACTTTTAAGAGTTCAATGCATAAATACAATGATTTAATCAAATTTATCTACATTTGTAAATTGTTATTGAAAGGCCATTGTCACTACACTCACCTACACAGCGATTTCCAGGACAGGGCCCATCCCAGTCCCAGACTAAAATGCATGTTTTTAATAACAAAAAAAACATCTTAACATATATCAGTGCCATTGTTTTGTCTCAGGGTGGACACCAGTTTTGTTTTTTTCTAAAGTATGTTTGTAAAAACTACTTAAATATCCTAATTTAACTAAGGCCTAGTCCTGGATTAAGCTAAATTATGTCTTATGGGCCTTGTTTCCATCAAAAGACAAAACAAAAATTTTCTATTCAACAAAAAAATGACCTGGCAAGACAGAGATTTGGAAGTTGTCAAACTTCAGGTGAATAGGCAGCCACTGCTCGCAGCCCTCCAGAGACCTCTGGGAAGCAAAGCGATGAAGATCTTTGAGAGCTGGAAACCGGCACATTCGTCCTAGGTCATAAAGCTGGGGTGGTGCTATCCATATTTCCTTTGATTTATAGCGGTTCAGCACTTCAGAGGGAGTGGACCACTGCAGGACAGTACGAATGTGTTATTAATTGAGAATGAATTAATCACAATATCAATTATCACAATAATTATTAATATGTGATGCCATGTGAAGCTTGTTCATTAAGGCTTGACTCCCAGACAGTAGGACTATTAAAGGAATAGTTCACCCTAAAATAGAATTTTTTTCATAATTTACTCACCATCATGCCATCCCAGATTTATATTAACTTTAGGTATACACAAACTAAGTTATTTTTATTAAATGCCTTACTCGATATATAGATATATAGAGCACATCCATCATAAAAGTAATTCAGGCTAAATTCTCATTTCATAAAAAAATCTCATAGGTTCTTACACTGTAAAAAAATACTTTGCTGCCTTAAAATTTTTTGTTACAACTTGTAAAATTTAGTTGAAAAAAGTAAACTTAATTTTATAAGTTAAAACAACTCGCCTGTAGTTATAACAACTCATCTCAAGTCAAGATAAACAATAGCACGTTGAAATGACCCGTAAATATGAGCTGATTCAACAAAAAATTTTAAGGCAGCAAAGCACCTTCCACGGTGTATGTGTCTTGGCCGGCCATATATTTTGTCATGCAAGAACACGCAAGAACCAATGAGATTTGAAGTTATTGATGCGTCACCACATTAGAAATTTAGCAACCAGATAATCTTGTTTTGGTTTCATATCCTTAAATAAGCAAAAAATATGAATCCTTTCTTACACACATCTATCGTTTCACATATAATAGAGTCATTTGAATTACTTTAACGATAGATGGGTGTGTTTTTAGAGCTTCAACATTTTAGGATCCATGTAGTAGTTTGTTTCAGCTATTCAGAAACAAATACACACACGGGATCCCATGTGGGTCTTTAGGACACAGTAGGAACTTTATCTTTATATTTGATAATTTCATAACTTTTTCTTTACAAATGTTTACAGTCTGTGCAATTTAACTACCTTATGTCTGAATCAATTTTAAATATAAAAATGTATCTTGATCACAATATATTATAATGCTCCTGGGTTCAGATCATAAGTCTCAAAATATCTGACCTTAAAGTGAACTATTTCCTTCTCGTCTTGAAGTGTATGTGGAGTTTCCTGTAAACAACAGATGTAAAAAGCAGTGTCGTATCTCCTGTTTTTGCCTGGGTACACTCCTGTGGGAGTCAACCAGTTCCCCCACTCATGCAGAGCCCAAATGTTGGGCAAACACTGCAGCTCCTTGCACATCTTTATAAAATTGGCAGGGTCACTGATAACTAAAGATCTCCATTTGGTCAGTACGTCTCTGTCCCATCGTTCGCATAACCTGGTAAGGGCTGACTGGCTGTCACCGTCATTTGTATTACCTGTGTGTACATTAGTGTGGCTTTCCTCGGGTTTGGGAACCACTAGGAGTACACCAGACTCCTCAAACGTCTCTCTCACCGCACATATCCTAAAAGCAACGTCTCCTGGTATCGGAGATCCCAGTTTAATTCTGTCAGTGGCAAAAATAGGTGGTCTGGTCTCTGGCGGCTGTTTCACGACTCCTATGCCGTAGTTGGGCGCTTTAATGAAGGATTTAAAGATCTCCTGCCACTCGCTTGAGAAGTCGGACGAATCCACCAACCCCCCGGGAAACACATAGGCGTTGGGCATAAACCCGCTCTTACCGCTTCGTTTCAGCAGCAGCACTTTATAATCAAAGGTAGATGTTTGCGGTAAAGCAGTAGTAAGTTTATCCAGACCTGCTCTGAGACAGTCTGCGGTCTGAGTGTGTCTTATTCCGGCGGTCAGGATTACCGTCGCGGCCTCCCTCCAGTGTTTTAACGCTGTGTTCATTTTGATCCTTTATTACATGTTCATTCATCAAGTCTGTCACGCGAAAACTTTTAGCCAACTTTCGCCAACTGAACGTAACAGGACGTGAAGGACATTACAGAGACAAGATGTGTGTTTTTCTGTATATTTGAAGAGCGCCATCTACCGCAAGGGATGAACAACGATTGTTTCTAACTTTACATTGCATTGAAAAAGAAGGGCCCCATTCACTCAATCCACACCCACTTAAAGGTCCCATATTTCTAAGCTTTTTAGAGTTTTATTTTAGGTTATGATGTCCTTAAGAATATATATTTGCAGTTTATGTACCAAAAACAATCTATATTTACAGCTCCTCTTTCAGGAGCTCTGCTAAAAACAGGTTGTTTTGGCCTGTAATAATTAATATTCATGAGCCTCTCTTCTGATAGGCCTGTTGTTTTATGAATGAAATACAGTTGAAATAACATTACCCATGGAAGTACACAAATGTTAGACAACAAAAGAAACATGTAAATTCGCTAAAATAAACAAATACTGGGAAACATCTTGATATTTAGTTATATTGTATTGCTTGTTTTGTCTATTAATTGTCTAAATAATTTTAAGTGAACTGGATGCTGCTTTGTAAGTTTGATGAGGTCTCAGGTTGAGAAACACTAGCCGTTTCTCAATGTCAAGGTAGGATCCTCGGAAGCTAGAATTTCGAGGATGCTACGTCATCGACGTCCGTCGAAGGACTGTTCCAATGTCGAGGATCCTTGAAATTTCAGCCAAGGACTGAGTCCTTCGTTCGAGAAATATCCCATATACAGGAAAGGATGCAAATTTGTATCCTTCGCGCTCTTCACGCGCTGAAATCACCCACAATCCTATGCGCGCAGCACCGAAAGCACACCTTTCAATCACGCAATGACGCAATGACGTGCACTTTCTAGCCTGTTCCATTTAACGTGTTCTCCGAATGCTTAAAAGGAGCCTCGCCTAGCCTCTAAAGGAAGTGACTTGAAAGGACTAGTCCTGCCAAGGAAGTATCCTTGACATTGGGAAACGGCTACTGATCTAAAAAACTGCCTTTAAAGAAGTAGTTTTCCACAAGAGGGCGCCTGACGGCCAATAATCTGAATCCTCTATTTCAGGGCTAGTCAACTGGCGGCCCGCGGGCCGGGCCAAGTGTGGCCCGCCAATCATCTTTATCCGGCCCGCCGGTCACCTTTGGCCGTTTCTCAATCGGAAGGCTGCAGCCTCCGGAGGTCGCATATGCAGACTGCATACGTCATCAAGATTAAGTTAACTGAACATTACATTCACAAATCATAAGCATATTACAACAATTTACGATTAACTAAGAATAATAGTCAACTTTATAATTGTTAAAATTCTGAAATAAGACTTAATGACGTATGCAGCCTGGAAATGCGACCTCCGGAGTCTGCAGCCCTATTGAGAAACGACTATAGTCTGATTTAAATTCAGCGTGGTAACTTTTACCTTACCACTGTACAAGACAACACAGAAAGGGGCTGTGTGTGGTGCCAACCATCTGCGGGTGTGTAATTATCTGATCCAATTCGAGCTTTGGATGCATTAAAGAAAATAAACTTATGCGACTACACCGCATGTGACGCGGCGACCGGAAGTGATGTATTTCAGTGTGTTCCAATCAAAACTGTGTGCAAAGTTAAAATTATTAATTATTGTTTGTTTTACTTTATAAGTAACACTTGAATACTTTAATTACTGGTAAGTAAATTATTAACTATACATATTTTCGTAGATTAAAGGTTCTCTCCCATGACAGATTTACGATTAAACTACATTTTCATTACGCCACTAGGGGGCGAACTCCCGACAGTTATATCTGTATGTAATGTACAATGGAAAGGCTGTTTAGCCTATATATCTATAAAATATTAAAAAAGAAAACATGTAGTGAAATTTTAGTCATTAGGAGAAGGCTATATGTTGTGAGTAATTGACATGTAACAATTAATGAAAGTAAACAGTTATAAACAAAATATGTTTAGGAGTGTTGATCTCTTACACTTTTACTATTAACATTTGGCTCTTACATGTTAAACTGCAATTGTTTTTAAATATTAATAAAGAAAATATGAGTTTTCAGTAATTAAAAGGCTTTAAAAATTTTTTTTTTTTTTAAATGCATGTTTTTAATGTTTTTTTTCCCAAATATACTACAACAAAAGTAACAAAAACGTCAACACCACACACACATATATGGTAAAAGTAAAAAATATATCAAAAGTAAAAAATAGGGGTAAAAGTTTGGCCCGCGTCATATTTACAATTTTAAAATCTGGCCCCCGAAGAAAAGTAGTTGAAGACCCCTGCTCTATTTGGTCACATTTAAAGGGGACAAACCATGAAAATCTGACTTTTTCCATGTTTTAATGCTATAATTGTGTCCCCAGTGCTTCTATCAACCTGGAAAATGTGTAAAAGAACAACCCAGCAACTTAGTTTTGGTAAACCGTTCTCTGCAAGCATGTAAAAAATAGGTCATTGAAATTTGGCTCCCCTTGTGATGTCAGAAGTGGATCTTATTATAATAATATGAGACTGGAGTCTCTGCAGAACAAAAAGAGGCGTTTTCCAATTTTGGGGTGTTTTTAAAATGAAATAGGTGTTAAAAAATAATTATGTATGGCTTTCAGGGCTTCCGTACTTTTTTGATTGGATGGTTAAACGCCTAATCCAAGTTTGAAAACGCCCCAAAAATTGGAAAACACCCCTTTTTTTGTTCCGCAGAGACCTATACTTCAATAATACCACCCTTAATCTGCACTATCCAACGACAGCATTGTCATTTAGTGCAGTGGTTCTCAATTCCAGTCCTCGGGAACCCCCTCCCAGAATGTTTTAGATGTCTCTTTATGAAACATCTGATTTCAATCATCAGGCTTCTTAATTAACATACTAACAAGCTGATGAACTGAATCAGGTGTTTTTATATATAGACATCTAAAATGATCTGGGAGGGGGGTTCTGAGGACTGGAATAGAGGGTATGCATTGACATCACTTTTCCACGTGACCACGCTGGAGCTCGCCCTGTTGAGTGGCAAAAGTTCAACAAAATGGCTGGTTTTCTTAGCAGCTGCTGTGAAAATGCCAGTAAAACTGACTAATATCAGTTTAAATTGAATTTAGTTGGACTTGATAGCAGAGTCGGACAATACTTAGTTACATTTTCCAAGTATCTGGGCTTTATTAGGTTGTTTGTATTGGGAAAAATTTTACTTCACTACATTCTAAAGCATAGAATCATACTGTGTATTCTTTAATATTTCATATTAAAATTGATTTAATATCTAATTACATAAAAATTGTGTACTTTTACTTGAGTAAAAGTACGTTGATGTACTTAAATATTAAATGTAACTTCTCCTTTCGGTGTTTTTTTGCAGTCTGTAAAACGATAGCTCTGAATTCTTGTTAGTACAGTCTATTGCACAACAGCTTTTTCCTATTCCAACGCGTTTTCACCATTTCGCCGATGTCATGCTGTACTTTAATGCCGCCGCTCTGTCTTTTGCCACTCAGTGGGCGTAACCGCAGTCCCTTTTGCCAACGGTGATGTCATGTGCATAACCTCTATTGAGAACCACTGATTTAGTGCAGAGATCAGCTCATTTGCATTAAAAAGGACACACGTAAAAACGGCACATTTTTGCTCACACCTATAAAGTGGCAATTTTAACATACTGTATATAATAAATTATCTATATTGTATTTTAACCTAACTTTGCATAAAGTAACATACTCTAGCGACACAAAAGATTTATTTTACATCTTAAAGTCTTGTGAAATGGCCCTTTAAATGTTTACATTCAACACAGTCTCACGGGAAGTCGTGTTATAGTAACGAAAATTTTTGATTAATTTATTCGTGTTTGATGACACGAATTTCCGCTGTTTTTCGTGTCTCTGGAGACGAATGTCTTTTTCGTCCTTCCCAGCACGAATTTCTATCAATGGCTGTTTGTGTCTGTGGCACGACTTTCTTTATCGTGTCATTTTATATTTTGTTTTCTCATCGTTGTTTCCTATTTTCAAATCACCGCCGCCTGGGGCTAGGGCCAGATCCGGGGTTCGCGTTAGGATGTTATTTTTTGCATTGGTTTCTACATGTTTTTCGTCCGCTTTTAAAACTATTCTCGCCTGGAGTTGGGGTTAGAGCTGGGGTTGGGGTTAGTAAGTCGCAGAAAGTGATTCTAACCCAAACCCTAAGCGACAATGGTCAAAAAATAGAAAACAACGAGAAAACAAAATACAAAATGACACGACAAAGAAAGTCGTGCCACAGACACGAACAGCCATTGATAGAAATTCGTGCTGGGAAGGACGAAAAAGACATTCGTCTCCGGAGTCACGAAAAACAGCGGCAATTCGTGTCAGCAAACACCAACAAACTAATAAAAAATCTTGTCACTACAACACGACCCGCCGTGAGACTGGGTTGTTACATTAATTTATTTAGTTAACGCTTTTATCCAAAGTGACTTATAAATGAGGAAACTTTTAACATTTTATGGAGCCAACAATATGCGCATAGTGCACAAAACTGCATTTACAGGGAGTGCAGAATTATTAGGCAAGTTGTATTTTTGAGGATTACTTTTGGTATTGTGCTTTTGGTCAATTCAAAATGTTAACAAACCCTCAAATCTGAACATTTAAGTAGTAAAAGTGAAATTTTGGCTTTCTTAAGAGAATGTACATCATTATTAGGCAACTATTAGTGTGCAGAATTATTAGGCAACTAAATGAAAAACAAAGATTTTACCATCTCACTTGTTTTTTTTTCAACTGTTAAAGTGAGAATAATAAACAAACTCTACATTCACAAAAAAAAATTAATAAAACAATAAAAAAAATATAGACTCAGTGACCAATATAGCCACCCTTCTTTTCGATAACAGTCATAAGCCTTCCATTCATGGATTCAGTCAGTTTCTTGATCTGGTCTGAACCAACATTTTGTGCAGACGCAACCACAGCCTCCCAGACACTGTTCAGAGAGGTGTACTGTTTACCTTTACTGTAAATGTCCTGCTTAAGAAGGGATCAAAAGGTCTCAATAGGGTTTAAGTCAGGTGAAGAAGGGGGCCATGGCGTTAGTTTTTCACCTTTAAGGGCTTTACTGGCCAGCCATGCAGTGGAGTACTTGTGATGCATGTGATGGAGCGTTGTCTTACAAAATAATCAGTCTTCTTGAAAGATGCAAACTTTTTCCTGTACCACTGCTTGAAGAAAGTGTCTTCTACATTACAGGCAGGCAGGCACAGACAGGTATCATTAAACATGAGCTTGTTGGACCTTTTGGGTTGAAAATGGAAATAAAAACAACTCTCAGACCTACTGCCAATTTTTAGAAGACACTTTCTTCAAGCAGTGGTACAGGAAAAAATCTGCATCTTTCAATAAGACTTTTTTATGCAAGACAACGCTTCAGCACATGCATCAAAGTACTCAACTGAGTGGCTGGCCAGTAAAGGCCTTAAAGGTGAAAAACTAATGACATGGCCCCTTCTTCACCTGACTTAAACCCTATTGAGACCTTTTGATCCCTTCTTAAGCAGGATCCCTTCTGAAGGTAAACAGTACACCTCTCTGAACAGTGTCTGGGAGGCTGTG
Organism: Misgurnus anguillicaudatus; assembly: GCF_027580225.2. Lineage (NCBI taxonomy): Eukaryota > Metazoa > Chordata > Actinopteri > Cypriniformes > Cobitidae > Misgurnus > Misgurnus anguillicaudatus. The sequence goes on along the minus strand of NC_073357.2, from coordinate 38,101,314 downwards.
GTTGCGTCTGCACAAAATGTTGGTTCAGACCAGATCAAGAAACTGACTGAATCCATGAATGGAAGGCTTATGACTGTTATCGAAAAGAAGGGTGGCTATATTGGTCACTGAGTCTATATATATTTTTTTTATTGTTTTATAAAAATGTTTGTAAATGTAGAGTTTGTTTATTATTCTCACTTTAACAGGTGAAAAAAACAAGTGAGATGGTAAAATCTTTGTTTTTCATTTAGTTGCCTAATAATTCTGCACACTAATAGTTGCCTAATAATGATGTAAATAGAAATATTCTCTTAATAAAGCCAAAATTTCACTTTTACTACTTAACTGTTCAACTTGCCTAATAATTCTGCACTCCCTGTACAAGTAAGCACTTAAACTCTATTAATCCCGTAAAAGGAAACTCATCCGCCACTACACATTACAAAGATACAATAGACAAAAACATCAGACAACATACACGTGCATACAAAATTACACATAATCATTAAAAAGCCTAACAGTTAACAAAACGCTCTGTGAATCATTGGGAATTAGGCCTAGTTTTTCACTGAATGTCATTTTAGGTCCACTAAAAATACTACAGGAACAGAATGGGTGAATGATTTTACGAGATATTTGGAGCCTCGTGATGAAAGATCAGCTGTCACTCATTTACGAAGGTGGCGGGAAAGTTCACACATTTACCAGAAGTGACAGGCACCAGGCTAGGGGCTATCGGGTATTTAATAATTCGCCCTTCTGAAATCATGATTACAAGCTTGTTTTTTTCAGGTGCTTTGTTGTCAGAAAGAATGGAGAACACCAGTCATACGTTTAGGGAAAATGTTATTTAAACATAATATACTACTTCAAAGATAAAAACGAATAAAGCCCTGTCACAGCTTAAATCTTTCTACCATCCCTCATTTTAAAGTTTGAGGCCATCCAATCTCAAGGTATTAAAAATATCAGAACTTCCCAGAGATAAACATGACATCAAAGACTGTACTTATGTATTTAAAAACTATTTATGATATTTCCGAGAAAGCACATAAAGGTAACAAAGCCTTAAAACTTTCAAATGCTTTCCCAAGATAGTTTTCTTATAGTTTCAGTATAAAACTTGTAGAAGTTGATGTAGGAACTTGTAGAAGTGGAACAAAACAAAAGTCTCTAATTAAAGTAATTTTAACAAACGGCATTTTCAATATTTATCAAATTTTAATTTCATGATTAATACATTTGAATTTAATAAAGTTCAAAAATATTGCTATTTGGTTCAATGTTAACAATAACAGAATTAGAACATCTAAATTACTAGGACTGTATCTAGGAATATAAAGTAGTGTATGTTATTATGTTATTAACCCTGTTATCCAGTATGACTTATAATGTATGCAAAAACAACACAAGGCACAACAGCAGGAATTATAAAAATAATAAAATAAAAAATATGTCCATATACAGCCAAAGTCCCTTTAAGAATCCTCTACCAACATGTCCATGTATTAGTCATCTGTCTGGCTATAATATCCGTTTCTTTTCTCCAAGCTGAAATCTGTTAATCAATCTTTTCTGTTGGCACGACTTCCAGAAGCAGCTGAAGGTGCATGGTTAGTGGACCTGTAAATATACTTGGTTAATGATTAGGAATTAAGTGCTAAGTTTGTAAAGAGAAGCTTTTTAAGACATCTAATCAAATACTCAGAGCTGTTATCAGGTCACCAATTAAACCATTTTTATTTTACTACAGTCGCTGTGTCTGGTACTTACTCATGATGCGGTGAACCCAGTCGAATTTGAAGTGGATGAATGGTACATATAAAAGAAGGCCGCTCACTATGAACACTGTGCAGTACAGGTACTCAAGTTCAGGCTTGTCTATGATAGGAGCAAGTACGAGGTAACAGGACACAATTACCACCACGACAGGGATGATTATAGGCACCTATGAGGAAAAGAGATGCTACAGTTTAGTGTTAGTTTAGTGTTAGCATTCCCAGTATTCATTTCTGTGCATTGAAGACTGTGAAGGCTTTCAAAACTGATGGGTCACCATTACTTATGTGCTCTAACCTTTACAGGTCTGTGAAGCTCCTTTCGAGTAAATCTCATAACGATAAGCGCGAGACATGTGAGGCCGTAGAAAAGCCACTGAGCAAAACTGAAATAATTGATGAGAGTGTTTATGTCTGCTGGGATGATGTAGATGATTGACAGGATGCCCTACAAGTCAGATAGAAACGATTCAAAATACTTTATAAAAAAAAGCTAATAAATAGACAATATATTTTTTACTCATGAACAGAAAATAACAAAGTGTGTTTTTAAAAAGTTGTGTTGGTAATGGGACTTACATTAAACATAAGAGCTGGTGCAGGTGTGTAACGGTTTATACTGATGTATGACAAGATGCTAACCATGTGACCTTCCCGTCCTGCTACGTACGTCAACCTAGAGTCATACCAACAGTAACAGTCAGAACCATTAAACAATTTTCAGCATCAGTTGAACTTAATTAATGTCATTTTGCAGTTGGGGCCCAGATTTTACACATCAAGTGACACCCAACACAACCCCAACTAAAATCTAAATAAAACCAACTACTAAAAAACAAAACAATGAAATAAAAAAATTCTAATTATATTTTTGTTGCACATGAACGACTGCATCATATTTGATTTACTTTTCATTTATTTGTTAATAGTTTTGAAGGGTAGCCTACTACACAACCCAAATACCACAGAGTTCATATAAATATGGCTTTTAATCTTAGCAACAAACAATATAAAACAGGCCTCCAACCCTTTAAAAGTTGTTGAGCATATTTATTTTTCTTATTAGCATATAAAAATAAACTTACATGCATTGTATTGTTTACATTTGGCATTGTTTTCACTGTTGTCTGTCGACCAAGTTTTAAGGCAATGAAACACCAACAAGGGGCGGTTTCCCAGACAGGGATTAAACTAGTCCTAGACTAAAACATTTTTAAGAGCTGTCCAAACTGAAAACAACTTGAACTGACATATCTTAAAATACACCAGTGCCCTTTGTTTTGCCTCAAAATGCACACAGGTAACGTTTTTAGTAAGGCATGTTTGTTAAAACTAGTTATATTTCCTAATTAAACTAAGGCCTAGTCCTGGTTTAAGCTAATCCCTGTTCGGGAAACCACCCCCAAATGTTTTATACATAGGCTACTGTAACTTCCTTACCTGCCTGCGGTAAAACAGCTCCCATTGGCTGCACCAAACGTGGAGAAGACCACAAATAAAGGCACAACCCAAGATAATGGGTACAGCACTCGGTCACCAAAAGTCTGTGGAGCAACCAATGATTTAGCAAATAAATAAGTATACAGTACCTGAATATACTTTATTTCTATATTCATTCAATAGATTAATAGCAAACTTATCAAAAATATAGAATAACAAATTATTTTGTGACTAAAAGAAGACAAAAACTATTATATTTTATCAACTGAAGTTTAGTCACCCTTTGCCTAAAATTTGCAAAACTTAACTCGTGGCATTTATTAAAGGTCCTGTTCTTTCTGTGTTTTTGAAGCTTTGATTGTGTTTACAGTGTGCAATAACATGTGTTCATGTTTCACGTGTAAAAAACACGGTATTTTTCACACAATTTACTTATCTGTATAGTGCTGTTTTTACTGTCCTAAAAACGGGCTGATGTCTTCCTTTTCTCCGTCCATCCTTCAGAAAAATGACATGAGTTCTGATTGTGTAGTTTGTTTAGTGTGTTGTGATTCGACAGCAGCTTAGCTTAGCAAAGCCGCAGCTGGCAACTGGCATATTCCTGTGGGCGGAGTTTAGTCAAAAAAACTGTTCTACTGACGTCATTAAAGCAGGAAGTAGAGGGCTGTAGTCCAAACCGGACGTTCGCTTTAGGCTTTGAAAGGGAAATTCTGTTAAAGAAAATATATTGCCTGGCAGTGAACTTTGAGCTTTATCATTTACAGGTATTATTTATGCTATTATAGCAACATTACACACTAACCAAAGTTTGAAAAATGGGATCAGAAAGAACGTGACCTTTAAGAAGCTTCTTGAGGTATTACCCTGAGATGCATTTTAAACAATACTGAGGGACATCTATGCTGTGCTCTTGTTGGCTGTTTTTCCTTCAATACTGAGTCTACATCATCCATTTCAGAAATATTTTTATCTTAGCTTTCTAATGAAATAAATAAATTTTTTTGGTACAACTATATTTTTGTCTGCAAACGAAATTTCAAACATTTAAGCATACACATACAAAAATTATAGGAAACATTTCAGTCAAGTGTTTCCAAAGTTTTGTCCGGTAGTGTAAATGTATTAATAAGCAGCTAAAGACCAAAAAACTAATCAAGATTATGTATTTGTCACAAACTTACCACAGCAACAGCAGGAGATTGCAGAAGTTCAACAGGGGTCATGACACTGAAATATGCAAGGTTGACAAGTACATAGCACACAGTAACCAAGGGAATTCCAATAATGATTGCCAGGGGGAGGTTTCTGTTAAAAAAAGAGTTTCATCAACACAATAAAACATTCACTAAAACCCTATTACATGAGCACATTACATAGGGTTAAAATGTTCACACATACAGTTCTGCAGCATTACATAATACACGTGTTTTAGCAAAGCAAACCTTTCACATCAGATTTTCACTGTCATGTATCACCTGTATGGATTCTTCAGCTCCTCTGTAATGAAGTTAAGCTGATTCCTATAAAAAGATAAAAGTGTCTACAAAATATCTCAAAGAATTAAAAGTAGTTTTACAAGCATTTAACTATGTTTCTTATTTTAGCATATACAGCCACAGTAAAAAATAAAAGACCACTCGAATTTTGCTTTAATCATCATTTCTACATGTATTATGATTGTTTCAGTCCATTGTCTGTTGAATTCTAACAAAGGAAAAGCTCAGAAGTGACAATAAAGTCACCCAACAGCAAATTTAAAGGAACAGTATTTAAGAAATGTATATCAATTAATCCTAAATTGGCCCTGATATGTCATTAGACATTAAGAAATCATTTTTATTTCACATACTTATATCACTGACAACAGTGGTATGGCCTGGATATTGTCATTAAAAAGTGGAGTTGCAGCCCTCAACTGATGTTTATGTTGTCATTTTGTGTATTGGCCACCAGTTGTGTGATTGCAGTACCAGTTTTAGCCACAAGTTTTGTGATTGCAATACCAGTTGCAATACCAATTTGGCCACAATCCTACATACTGTTCCTTTAAAAAACTGAGAGCATGCCAAGAAAGACCCATAAAAGATGTGATAAAAAATCATGGTTATTCCATCAACTATACATTTTTGAATTGTGCTAAAATACATGTTATAACATTAGCATTATATATATGAAGAGTTTGGTTCCAAAACGCAATAAATCCATTTTGACAAATTTCGGTAAAAACGTGTTTTCTATACCAAGAAAGTGACAAGATGAAAACCACTATTTTCTGTTACAAACTTTCACATAGCATCTTTAGGTTATAAAAACATAAAAAATTCAAATCCATAACTTGATTTTTAAAGATTTATTATAAAAACAAATTATTTTTTCCACAAAATGCTTTTTTTCCAAAATGCTATAAATCTATTGAATCAATATATAAATGTGCATTCATCTTTGCCATGATATATTAATTTAGTTGAACAGTGGTATACACTGATAAAAATAAACATTAATGGCATTAATCAAAACCCTTACTTTGTTATATTAATGACACTGTCATTGCTGCAGTATACTTGACGCCGTCGCTTAACATTTTTCAAAGCGATCCGCTGTAAAATGTTTTGGTCCTGCTCGATTTTTGTTGACTTTGAGTAAAATAATGGAAAGTTTTTCATAAGATCCTCTGGGGTCAATGTGTTAGAATCACATAAGCTTCACAGATGCTGTCGGGAGAACAAGCACCCGTCTCCCGAGTGCCTCTCGCATTGGATGTTGATGACTTACAATCTTTCCCGTCACAGAAAACCATCACAAGTTTATCAATGCCATTAAAGTATTATTTTGCTTTTGTTTGTTTGTTGATCACGAAGTACAAAGTAGATGACGAAAACTACGATTCTGTGTACTCAACGCGCCGCCATTGTTTGTTTACATTGCGTTGAATGGTGCGCTGTGATATGTGGAGCGGATTTATTGCGTTCTGTAGAAAAGGAGTGCTGTATATTGCGTCTTGGGGAAAAAGAGAGAAAAGATGACAGAATAACACTGCGGATATTGGATTTTGTGTAAAATTAAGAATTTACTTTTAAATACTGACCTGATATAATACTGATTTTGGCAGTAACCTCATTTTTTTTTCAAAAATGGCGTTTATCGCGTTTTGGAACCAAACTCTTCATAAATATATAACAGAGGAATTTCATTCTGTGAATGATTCCCAGGGCTGACGTACAGTAAAGGAAAAGTCTATCAGATTCCTGGAACATTGCCAAATCCAAACACATCTAATGTGTGTTACATGATGCTTATATGGCATTTAAAGCAATGTTTTATGAGCTAAACAATAATTTACCATCCGTCATAAGCCCAGAGACCGTTGTAAAAAGCAAGGCCAATTGCTCCAAATGATGTTGTTGCCCCTGCAAATGGATCTTTAAGATTCTGTGTATTCCCTAAAAAAACACAATAAAAGAACATGTTTTATTGACCTTTCATTAAACATTTACAAAGCTTACCTCACATATCGAATCTCTGGCCATAGTCTACACTGAGAAAAAAATGAATGTTTGACTACACAATTAAACACCATTACTTCCTAATCAAAAGAACTGATCTCAGTTTATTTTATTAAATAATAAAATATATCCGTCGTTGTCAGTGTCCAAATAGATCAGATGACAATAAGATATCTGATATCATCAGATGTAAAGAGAGATACCTTGAGCCAGCAGAACAATGCCTGCGACCACTATGACAACAATAATCAAGAGTTTGGCTGCTGTGAAGAAGTTCTGCACATTGGATGCCAGCTTCACACTCAAACAGTTCACACTTGTGATTAAAACTGATGAAAAGAACAGAGACACAAAGTTAAAACAACAGATTAAAGTTATACTCCACATAACCCCAACAAACGCCAATATCTTTCATGTCCAAAGAGCTCCAACAAACACCAATAAGCTTGCACTTTAGCAAATGTCAACCAAAGAGCGTGTAGCTGTTTAAAACTTTGATACTGAGCTGTTTAGTAGTGAAAATAAATGGCAATATGGTTAACACAAGTTTATCGGGCCAATGGAAACAAACCTTTAGAAGCTATTTAATATAAATGTTAACCAAGCATAGACATGTACATACAGATACATGCGGCAGCCAGGCATTTGGTGATGACTTGAGGCGGGGTGCATCCTGGATAAAATGGTGTGGAAGCATACTCCGCACAACTCAATGCAATGATGGCGAAAGATGAAGGCTTTAACACCATAATTGTGGTCCAGGAGTAAAGGTACGCCAGCACTGGCCCAAAAGCCTCCATCAGATATGGATATTCTCCACCAGACTTAGTGATCATTGTGCCGAGCTCAGCATAGCAGAGGGCCCCTGCGCACACAAATGTATAAGGCTTTGTATTTTTCAGTGTTCATATTGAGTTCAGCGAGTACATTACCAAAAGACTCAGTATTAAACTAAAGAGGATTTCTATGTCTTGGGAATTTTTCTGACTTTAGCAGTATGTGACTTTAGCAGAAAGTGTGACTGGGTGTTTCTGAATGAGTGAACATATCTTATTAACCTCATTGACATCAAAAGTTATAATCTCAGCAGTAAGTACTGGACAGAATAAAGGAGAATGAAGTAACTTGATAAAGCAAAAGAAAGATCTTGCAATGAAGCAACTTTTGGACATACTATGTTACATTGTGTTTATGTTAAATACAATTTGTATTCATATTTGCTTTCAGAAGTAATAGCAAGTTAATACGTCAATATGTCATATACGTCAGAGAGATTATAGTGTTACAAAATTGATAGTAATTACGATACATGAAGTTTTATAAATGTTCCCTTATCTTCATGTTATAATGGTTTATTATGCATGTCAGTTTTTATTTTTGTAAACCACTGTAGATAATGCCAAGGATTGTGGATACTGACCGAGAGTAGCCAGCACACCACATGCAGCCCACACACTTAGGCTTGGACCCACTGCACCGGTTCCCTCGAGAACTGCTTTAGGAGAAATGAAGATCCCCGAGCCGATCATTGTTCCTACTATCAGACAGATTCCACTTAAGAGACCCACCTGAAACATATTTAGAGTCAGCAGTGAAAGGTTTGGTTTTTATTCGATAGAAAATGCACCTTTTAATAGTAATAATATTTTTCACAGGTATAGCAAAGATGAAGCCTGTATTTGTACTCTGTATCACTTATATGCCTAGTTAATTTCCCTAAATAAACAATATGCACTATTAAAGTGAAATGTGTAGCTTCCTTGGGAAACTAAAAATGGTTTTCAGTGGCACCACTATGAAAAACTACTATTAAAAACTTTAATAGTGTACATTACATTATGAACATGTCATCATAATACCAGTAAGATTTAATTGGAAACTATTCATCTGGCTATAGTTTTTCATGTCATGTATTCAAATCCATATAGAAATACACTAGAAATGTATTAACAGGTTAAATAGGAGGCACATGAACAGTGTCTTAAGCGTAGACAATAGGGTTTGGAGGAGAAGGGATTACATCAAAAGTGATGAAGGTAGGCACTGCCAAACTAACTCACACTTATACCCTTCACACACACTCATTTATACACGGACTTGGTAGGGTTACTTTTTAAATGGATTCCGTTAGTTACAAATTACTTCATAAAAAAAGCATTCACTAACTTAATCCAAGCACCAAAATATAAAAGTAATGTAATCTGATTACTTTTGGATTCCTTCAAGGTCACGTTATTTATATATACAGACAGATATATATAAGAATACACTGTATATATATATAAAGAATACACTGTATATATATATATCTCCCTACCTATACAGAAGAGATTGAAAAGGGACATTGAGGAGACTACTTATGTTAAATTAAAGTAATAAACCAAGTGAACTGATCCCAACGTGGTACTGAGCTTTTTGTTTTGTGTAAATGTGTTTACATTTTGCATTATTCCTTCTGTTCCACATTTACAATGAAATCAGCTGAAGTAGTAACTTTGAAGTAACTTTAATGACACTTAAATGACTTAATATCATATTGGTGCACTGTAAAAAGGAAAAAAGTGATTTACAGAAGTTAATTGAATTAGTAACCCGACAACAATAAAAAGACGAAAACATTCAAAAAAGGTTTTTCCTCGTAGGTAATAAAAATAAGATTTCAATTATATTTTAATAGGGCTGTAACGATTAATCGCGTGTCCCATTAAAAATGCATGTCTGAAATCGATTCTGAATCGCAAGGCTGCGATTCTGTGTTTCATGCACAGCTTGTGCGTGTACTATGCTATTTTGTCAGTAGGAAGTCCTTATCAATCTAAAATCATTATGAGTCGGAGTCGTTTATAACGTGCATTTTAAAAAGCAACACTTGTTAAACAAAATCATTCAAAATATTCTTTATTATCATGAAAACACCTGAACAATTTGAAGAACAGCGATATAAATATTCCTGTAGACATTTCCTGGAATAGCGTTTGTAATGCTACTTCTTCTGTGGCACAAAGGGAGTTTCTGCACGAGAGCGCCCCCTGGCCTTTGGATGTGCCGGGATTTTACCGCAATTCATTCAAATTCATTAAATGAGTAAATGCATGTGCACGATTAATCGTTACGGCCCTACTATTGAACTTGGACATGTCCCCGGTTTTTATTCGAAAAATCTGGTCACATACTGTGCAGTCAAGCAGTGCTTGAAAATCAGTGTAAACCTTTGTAATCCTGAAAGTATTCCTATTTTTTTACAGAATATAACTGTAATCTGATTATGTTTTTTACGTAACTGTAACAGATTACAGTTACTAGTTATTTGTATCCTGATTACGTATGTAATTTGTTACTCCCCAACCCTGTTTATACAAAGTTTTTGGAAGGAGAAATTTTTCACATTTGTTTGTGTAGTCAAATGAAATGAGATTTTGTTGTTTTATCTTTATTTTTCTCATACTCACATTCTGCTGCAGAGCTGCTGCTTTTGGTTGATCTTGTTTTTTGGCTTCCAGAACCCCTGGGACGCTCCCATTGTGAGAGGCCGACTTTTTCTGCCCCTCACTCATTGCTCACAGAATCCACAACACAGGCTTAAATTTGAGCAGCCTGTAAAGCAGACTGAATAAATACAGACAGTACTATATAATACACTGCATTCATCAAGTTCAGTCCTACTGCGGCAAAAAATAAGATGTATTAGATTTATAGAACAGAAATTACTCTGAAAGACAAATGACTTGCCATTTTTGCACATCTTATATACTTGAACAGCACAATTACCTCAGCTTTAATGCAGACCCTCAGGGGAATATACTATTTACATTTACCTTCACACACTCGAGATTTATATTGAGGTAATGTTTTAAGCAAAATTTTTATCTCTATCCAGATCCGTATTTAGACTCTTTAATTTAGATTTCCTATCTTACTTTATCTTTATTATTGTTATTCTGTATTTTATTATTACTTTCCTTTACACATGTGACCTTATCTGTGAAATACAGGCTAACAACTTAATCTAATTATATAAGGAGCATTAAAATTTAATTCTTTTTATCTTTGACAGGATCTTACTCAATCAATATATTATTTAAAAAGATATTTATGTTATTTTTAGAGAATGTTCTTTACACTGTAAAAAATGATTCATGAGTTACTGTAACTTTAAAATAAACGTTAAAATAACTTAACCTCCTAAGACCTGGATGTCCACATATATGGACATCATTTTTTTATGTTTGCACCATAATACTTAATTCTGTGTAACTGTAACCTGTTGTCCATAAACATGGACAAATACACTGCTTCATGTTCTTAGAAAGATATTTGGTTATTATATTTATTGGTTCTTCCTACAGTAACACCCAAATAGCTTAAATCTGAAAAAAAGACAAACCAAAGCTCGGGTCTTAGGAGGTTAAGCTAACTTTACAGCAATTTATCATTAGTCAAAAAAAATCTTGAAAAGACTTAAAAGTTTACTTTTTTTTACAGTGTATGTAGGATAATTTTATGTAGAAAACAGAAAGTCGCAAAATAATGACCTGGGTTTTTACGTGCAAGGTCACATTTGTATTTGCAGTCTACTGATCAGATCTACTGCTAATTTAACTGTATGTAACAAATAAGCAACAAATTGAATAGGCTTTCTGCCCAGCTTCACTACTTCCTGAACTTCAGCCAGCTCCTTGTTTCCTGTCTACCATTATTGGACAAACTGATTAATCCAGGTGTGTCTGATTATTGTTGTTGTGACTACTGAGGTCAGGCACACCTGGATTAATTAGTTTGTCCAATAATGGCAGACAGGAAACAAGGAGCTGGCTGAAGTTCAAGAAGTAGTGCAGCTGGGCATAAAGCCTATTGAAGTGATATATAGATTGAGATGAACCAAACCACTGTGAATCTGTATTGAATATTTGTATTTTCTTGCTAGGTCGTTGTGTCAGGTTACTTAAAACGCAGGCAAACTGAATGCAAGACATTATAATGTTTTAAGTGTTGTAAAGCAGGTGACTGTAAGTCAAGGTAAGACTGTAAGATTTGTTTACCCTTACACAATAACATCTGCTTCACATCCAATCCAATATCAATTTGTCTCCTAGCAACTACAGTAAAATAAAGATTCAAGGAAATAGTCAAAGGTTCAGTTATACTACAGTTATGAATCACTGATTTCAATCCACAATAATAAAATATATAAAAACAAATCTGCTGGTATCCTTGTTGTCAGATCATATCAGCGAGTGACGTCAACAGAAAAATAAAATTCTCTATTAAAAAGGTTGTGAACTCTGTTGATGAGGTTACACCAAGAAAGAAGAAAGAATTATTTTCTAAATTGTATTTAGGGTTCTGTGCTAATAATTACTTAATTACAATACTTTTTAAATGTTTAATTCTAGCAAACCTAATAAATATACATTTGTATATCAATTTAAAGATTAATACAGCAGCATTGTAATTATTTGGAATTCACATTATAATAAACCAAGTGAAATTAAGATTTATAAATAAACACATCAAACATTTATTACACTAAGGCATAAAGAGAGATTGTTAAAAAATACATATCTTTCAATACTAAAACATCATAGACAAAAACTTTGTTTTATCTGAAAATAGTCCAATAAATGTATTTTTTAGCTCCAGTTAGGCAAGAAAATCTGTACTTTACTTTAAGAATCTTACTATCAGCCTAACAAATTCCAGCGTCACACGAGAATCATGTTTATCTGAAACATAAGACAAAACGACAAACCTGTAAAGCAATCGGTTTTTCCAGAAGATATCCTAAGAGGTTTTGATCCATTTCCAAAGTCATCTGTTTAACAACCAACAGAAGTGGGTGTGACCTTCAATGTAGTCATTGTACTCCTGACTGTGATTGAAGCAAACATGTGACAAGAAGGAGGAGAGAGAGATCAGGATTGGCTAGAGGTGTGCAGGCCCTAACCAACAATACCCCTTTGAAAAAGACACTTGATATGGTTTAGTTGGAAACATTATTAAGACAGACCAGTTCACAGAGCAGTCCCAGATCAAAAGTCCCTTCACTACAAGCTGTATAGCTCAAATATATACTGGCTTGTATATGCTTTAACTAGTTCGATAACATATTCATTAACCAATGCTATTGCCCTAAACTTGTTTATTTCATTTTATAGGTATGACTGGTAATGTTTTGGCACTGTTCTCTTTTAGGCATCTCTCTATTTGTCTGTACAAATACAGGTCTTATAAAAAATATACAGCATGTTGTAAAAAAATACAGTTAATGTGACTGTTAAATCCAGGTTAAAGTTGGACAGGCTTAGTCATGATAAGCATCACTGTTTGATTTCACGCACTGATTTCACATTGATTTCAATCTTTGGCATGACCTTACGCAGTCAATATTAAAGATATCAATGTTATAATTTCACAGAATGCTCTTTACAGAAAACCACAAAAAATAGATTTAACTATGTTTTTACAGACTGGGTCACATATATAAAGTTGACCTGTGACTGCTGATAGTTTTGTTGCTGTAGTACATCAGCTCATACCAGTGTGCATATTTAACCCTGAAGTGAAAACATAATGTATCTCTGTATGCCAGTATAGTTACAGTGAGAGATACAGTGTGTGGAAGACACAAATAAACTGTACTCATGCAAACACTCTTTGGTAGCATCTTTGTATTATATCCTCTAGATTTTTATTACATATAATAAAATATTTATGATAGTATAACCATTTTTGTTACGACTAAACATGCGTGACTGACTTTCCTTGTATCTCTCTCTCTCTCTCTCTCTCTCTCTCTCTCTCTCTGTGCAACATTTTTTGTAAAAACAACAATTCTACCATAAATTAGAAGATAAAATCGCAATACCTTTTGTCTAATCAGCTCAAGCCTTCATGTGTTCAGCACTCTCTGCCTGTCATTTCCAATTTCTGGGCATGCTGAAAAATCAAGATGATAAAAATAAAGAAGTTGGTTATAAAAGTTCTATCCACGTCTGTCTGGCATATTTAAACTATGTTGTACATTAAAATCTGTATCTGAATGATATCTGCCATGTATCTATAAAAGAAGGTACAATTGTAGACTAATGACAGATATGCCATATCTTTCCCCTGATTGCTGCAACAAGCTACTGTATGTTTCAATCAACCAGCACAACATTAAAACACTTTAAGCTTTAGATAGATATTACATTGTTATTATTTAATAATTTTGTCACCAGCAGTTAAAAACAGCTTATAAATGAGATCAGATGTGCTCCAAAAAGTTTTAATCATTACCCTTAAAGGTCTTTGAACTTGTACTGTATCTCTTTCTTGTTTTTTTCCTATGAATCATTTCTAAGCACTGAATAATGTGCTATAAAAATAAACTTGCCATGCCTTTATTAATACATTAAATAACACTCTGAACAAGTGCTCTTACACACCCCGCAAAACTGATGGACAATAAGCATTTACAGGCCTCTTTAGATTTATAGAAGGAATATAAATGATAAAATAAGGCTTACCTTATCTTAAGATAGGCCGGGGTCCACTTCATTTGTAAAAGCAAAACACAGATTGGAATCTACAACTGATACAACACAGACCCCACAATGCACAGACTGAGCTAACAATTAACCCGAGTGTACAAAACTAGAGGGACACTTCTGCTTATTTAACTCATGTGCCCAATAAACACTCCATTAAACATAAGAGGTTAAATCATTAAAAGATCAACTATCACAAACAATTCAATTTACTTTAATAAGGGCATTTAACATAAAATAAAGACAATTTGTAAATGATTATTGATTTCATAATGTTCATGTTTATTGATTTAATCATTTAAAGGCTTGTTCGCACATCATTTACAGTTTAAGTGGCTATAACGAGCACAAATTTGAGAACAATCTATTAGTTGGTTGATGTTGGTGCATTATCAAGCTCTGTATTTGCCACTCAGATAAAGAGAAAATTAAATACAGGAATCGGTCAAGATTCATTACAAATGTAACAGAAATCTACTGCCATTATAATTCTTTTATTATGGTTTCACACTAGTAACAATAAATGCACTATTTATTTATTATTATGATAAATGTTTTTGAATATTCAATGCAAATATTTCTTAATTAAGCGTACAGTGTGTGATGCAATTAAAAAAATGCCATAACCTTTTTAGTTTAGTCTCTTTATTAAATCACATTAAACCATAAAAGAAATTAATCCTAAGAGATACGAAAGACTTAAGAATAGGCATGATGTCGCTATCTGACTGAGAGCCCAAAAAGGGACATAGCTGACCTCACAACTACATATTAATCTAGATAAGGAAAAAACTATAACTCTAAAACAGATGACGGGAACTTTTTCAAGGCTTTTGTGTTCAGCAGGAATTGTAAATTCTTCAGTGTTTGAGGTTATCAGCTACTGCGATGAGTATGCCATAATATTATTCCTGCTGGTTCTAAGATTTATCTTGAAAAAAAGCTGTAAAAGATGTTAAACAGTTTTTACAGCATATTTGCCTTTCATAAAAACCTGTCCTTTTTATATAACCAAAATGCAAGTTTATGTAAATTAAAAGTAGGGGAGAGCGAGGCACAACCTAACTCTTTTTGGTTTTGGCTCAATCATTCAAAAAATATTTGAGTTTGATTAATTATATTTTTACTCAAGCAACACACACATCTATGCTACAAATGAACATTTGAAGTTTGTTTCTAGTACTTACCATTCTTGGACAATTACACCAAATGTGACAGAAGTGCAAACGTTACAACTTAACCCATAGATGTTGTTAATTGTAACAGGCAGGGGGTTAGTTGTAACACTTGCTAAAAATTAAGTTTGCAGGCAAATATTTCCATACTATTTTGTCTTTATACTTAAAGTGGATATTGTTTATATATCTGTCTATAATAGACAGGTATCCACACTGTATTCATTCATCCAGCCCTTTTCTAACAATAGTTTAATTAATACAAATGTCTAAATATGTGAGAAAAAGCAGCACAATTATGACAGACCACATTTTTAGGTTAAAGTGACCCAAATAATGGGTTGTATTAACCCAACTGTTGGGTTGTTTCAACATGGTTGATTAACAATAACCCAGCAGTTGGGTTAAAACAACCCATTAGTTGGGTCATTTTAACCCAGAAATGTGTTCTGTCCTATAGTTACCCAGCCCTGGGTTAAATATTTTTTAGAGTGTAATGAAATAAATGGCTAAAATCAAACTTTGATGCTCATATGAACAAAATTTAATTTGACACACGATTTTTGATAATCAATCATTAGTGTGTAGCTTATTTAAAACAACGGCAAGAATTACGCTAATGTTAGCCGTTTTCATATCGTAAGTGCTGAGGGGTTAGTTGTAACACAGCGTTACAACTAACCCCGCTGGGTCAAAATTTTTTCAAGCCCACCAAAAAAGTTTAAAACGATGCCATGTTTTAGTCAACAAGATGACATAGCATTGGAATTGGTAATACACACCCAACTTAGAAAACCGGAAAAAAAACACATGATGAAAAAATTTACTTACATGCCACCAAAACACTCGTTCATCAATAACTCTCTGGAAAAACATTATACATTTCCAATAATTTGTGTTTTGGCAGCTGTAAAATCAATATGGAAAAAAACAAATCCCCTATGCAAAAATGTAAACAGTTCGTGTTACAACTAACCCCGCGCACACCTACATTAATTTACTCATTAAGCCAAGAGACATTTGTTTCATTTGAGGGTTAAAATCCTTGTGAATGTAAACATAGTAACCAGAAGGTGGCAGCACTGATTTTCTTGTCTTCCATTGGCTTTATCAAGATGTACAAAATTCCATAATGACCATGGGTTAAATTATGTTGCTTTAGTGTAGTTTTATTTATGCTTTTGCATTAAATTTGCCAGATATGTCAGATAAAATCAATACGAAGTGGTTAGTAAAAAATAAAATATAAATATATAGATAGTATGCATATAGATAAAATAAAAAATTGAAAAAATAGACAGGAGGATTGTGTGTGTTTATTGTTAGTGAACAGAAAACAATAACAGTCCTCTGTCTCTCTCTCTCTCTCTCTCTCTCTCTCTCTCTCACACACACACACACACACACACACACACACACACACACACACACACACACACACACACACACACAATGCAGCTCCACATTATGGCAACTCTAAGATTTAATGAATCAGTTTGTATCTTTAAAAAGAACTCAATAAGGTTGAAGATGCATTGACAAAATCATATTACCAGTACCGGGCACATACGCTTTAAAAAACAACAGTTTGTTATCAATATACAGTCCCTAAGAAATATTACACTACAATGTTTCTAAAAACACCCCACTTCATATGCACTGTGTGAGCACACATACAGTCTAGTTGCAGTGGGTATTTTGTTCTGTGACCCAGTGTTATTACAACAGATGTCCTGAATGAGGTTTGTTTTGTGCATCGTGATTGCTGGGCTATAATTTAGCTCCAAATATAGCACAGTCTCATAAATCAGACACATTTTGAACTGCCCTAATTATGCTTCATTAGTCAGACAGACATCAGGTGTGTATACAACAGTGTCACTGTTAAAGGAATAGTCTATCCTTTTTCCATATTAAATATGTTATTACCTTAAAGCTATGGTCTACGATTTCAAAGATTGTTCATTATTAATAACCTCGTTTAGATGCTGGTTATGGTTCTACAGTAACATCCTAACAATATGAAGAGAAAAAAGAATTTAAAAAATCCATTCAGTCTATTGGGTGTATGGTAGCAGATAAGTTGACCAATGTAAACTGTCCGGCCGGATAGCTTACATTGGTTAACTGCTCTCATCCAATCCCTGCTACATTTGAAAATCCACCTCGTGCTCGCGTCTCCACCCCATCGCACACCACCCCGCCCCTCTCCTGCCTGCGACATGAAATTTGTGTCAGTGTATGGTAGCTAGCGAAGCAGCAACTTCTCACTAATGGAAAAAAAACTAAACGACAGCAGCAAGCAGCCCCTGCTTGTCCCTACAGTAAAGGTTGGAAGAAAAAGGAAGTCTGTTGAAGAAAGAGCAGAGGTTAAAAAAATTTGAAAACGCCGGACTCTAAGTAGAATCAATATATGGTCCGCCATTGACCGTTGGAGGAAGCTTCAGGGAGATTTGGGGCTGAAAACCGACGCCGACACGGCAGACTTTTGTTGAACAGGTACGCACTTATTTATACTTTTATTGTGTGAGGTGTTACATAAATATCTTTTTATGAGACATGCTGTCGTTCGGCATCGGAATGTTAGCCGTTTAGCATCGCGTATCACGGGTCAAAGTAATTATATTTACTAAGATTGTGTAAGGTGTTACATCAATATGGTATTATCAATCTGACTAACTTACATGCTGATGCTGCCGGTCGGCATCGGAATGTTAGCCGTTTAGCATCGCGTATCACAGGTCAAAATAATTATATTTACAAAGATTGTGTGAGGTGTTACATAAATAGTATTATAATCTGACTACATGCTGATGCTGCCGGTCGGCATCGGAATGTTAGCCGTTTAGCATCGCGTATCACAGGTCAAAATAATTATATTTACAAAGATTGTGTGAGGTGTTACATAAATAGTATTATAATCTGACTACATGCTGATGCTGCCGGTCGGCATCGGAATGTTAGCCGTTTAGCATCGCGTATCACGGGTCAAAATAATTATATTTACAAAGATTGTGTGAGGTGTTACATAAATATGATATTATCAGTCTGACAACATGCCCATGCTGCCGGTTGGCATTGGAATGTTAGCCGTTTAGCATCGCGTATCACGGGTCAAAGTAATTATATTTATAAAGTCATTTCTTGAAGCTCATGAGGGGAAACGTATGCCAAACGTTGTTGTGAAAGTAAATAACGTCAATTACAATCATAATTGTAATTGTTCATTCCTTCAAGCCTTTATGTGTTTACTGCTCGGTAAATCTCTGTTCTGATGTTTACTACCAGTGATCACAGCTTGAATGAGTGACGTTGTTCAGGTGGTTTCCCGGTGGGAGGGATCAGGTAGCACAGAGGGGCGGGATGAGTTTTTTAAAACTTACTAACCGTCTCAGGCTTTCTAGACCGATTTTCAACATCGTAGACTACAGCTTTAACTGAGAAGAGTTGATACATCCGTCTGTCGTCTTGGTGCGTGCACGTGGGCGCTGTGGCGCGCGGCGACACTTTGATGGCATTTGGCTTGGCCCCATTCGTTCAATAGTACCAAACAGAGACAAAGCCAGAAGTGACCAAACACATCAACGTTTTTCCTATTTAAGACGAGTAGTCATATGAGCAAGCTTGGTGGCACAAAACAAAACGCAGCGCCCTTCTAAGCGGACCCAAAAGAGTAACTATATTTTATGGCGGAATAGCACTTTTGGGAGTACTTCGACTCGCCTGAAAAATCCGCTAACCTTCTCCCTCTCATAATGAGTGTTACTGCGTCGAGTCGAAATACTCCCAAAAGTGCTATTCCGCCATACAATATAGTTACCCTTTTAAATCCGCTTAGAAAAGCGCTACACGTGCAGGCACTAAGATGATAGAGGGATGTATCAACTCTTCTTAGTTAAGGTAATAACATAGTTTAATATGGAAAAAGGATAGACTATTCCTTTAACTGACTACTGTTATTTCTGGGTTGCACTAGTTTACTTTTTATTGGTTGTAGAACTAAGACTTCTGTCCTCATGATACCAGAGTTTTTGTCCAAACACAATGTGGTAACAACATTTAATTAATCAGATTTGTTGCACTGTAGTCATACCAGAAATTAAAGTGGCAGTGATGCAATGGTCCTTTCCTCTGTTGTATTCGATTCTGATTTATTGCATCTAATCTGGCTGTCATCTCTTCTGTGCTGACTAGACACAGAATCTCCTGATCAAATCTCTAAATCAAACGCAGTGACTGTTTCCTTACGACAAAATTTACTTTCAGAGTTATGAAAATATAACACAAAAGAGTCCTAAATTTGAGCATTTATTCCGACACGTTTCAGAAAGGAATTGTGTTGGTTTTTCACAGAACATTGTGGCACGCACTGAGTCCTTATCATAAAAGAAAAATAAAGGACAAGCATAGTAGACGGTGGTATCTTTTGTGTTGGTCTATTATCCGAGAGAAAGAGAGAGAGAGATTTGTTAATATTTCATTCATATGGCTTTTGTAATAAAATTTCTTGTGCTATTGTGCATCGCCTGCTGGAACTGCACTGTCACAGTTCCTTTATAAAATGAGTTCAGTTGCTGAATAAACACCATACGTCCTCCCCTTCTACAAGATAGCAATTATAAGCAACCTATAATTTACACACTACATCTACATGTAGTGTAAAAAAGCATCAAAGAACATCTGCCAAAGCTAATCTATCTATTTACGTGCATTACAATAAGTCTCATGTATTTTACATGAAAACACATTAAGCATTCAGCTAAATTATGAAAATGAATTCATGAACTCAAAACACTTGTTAAGGAGGGATATGGAAATATTAGGATTAAAAGTCCTGCCTGTTTTTTTCACTCTCATCAGATGATGGATTCTGGTGCTGGTCAGAGTCAGATTCAAACATGGGGCTGGAGTGTACCGGATAGGGATCGCAATTTTGCCTGGAGGTGAAGAGAGGGGGAACTGTGCTGGACAAATGATCCTCTAAATGCGGGATCCTGGCAGGGGACTGGCTGAAAGTGCTGTGTAGGACTGGAGCCATAGTGGCTGGACTCAGCGATCTTTTCCTCAACACCACCTCTCTCAACCGCTGACTCTCCTTGGTAGTTGCCTCCCAAACCACCTCTAATTCACCTTCCACCTCTCTGAAAAAGACAGACAGAGAGAGAGAATGAGAGAGTGAATGCAATATGATTAGGCTTTCCACCTCCAATCTAAAAAGGTACACCATTTGGTGGGGCTTGCCATCAGCTCTCTAGTTTTAGCCACAGCGAAGTCGTCACGTCCACTTCAGCATCATGAAAGCGTGACATTCAGGCAGTATCCAAATACACACACAAGCATTCCCAATACACACTGACAAACTTGTACACGCACACATCTGTAATCCTCAACCTTTCAGTCATTTGTACCCTGCAGTGGATCTGTACATGGGGCTTTTGAGGGCTCAGCTGTGCCATAATAACAGGTATTACCAACAATTGTGCTGAGCCACATACATGAAGAGAGAAAAAGAGAGAGAGAGTGTGTGTGACATAGGGAGATGACCAAATGGCTTGATTTTCTATCTGGAGGGGTGTAGGCTGTGGTAATGATAGATCAATTAGCTGGACCATCTGTTGACGCACAGCCTCGCCTTTACATACGCACAGGTTTGTGACAAGCTTTCTTTCTCTCTTTCACTGGGGGCAAGGTGGCACGTCATCTCTGTAAGTGCCCTTTACTTTGTGGGATGCAGGTCTGCATTATTATGATGTGTTTTAAAGCTGCCACCTTCTCCTCTGTCTGTCTGCGTCAATAATACTTACCTCTGGCAGAGTCATCTCCTTACTGTGAGAAAATTTTACTAAAGCTTGCCTCCTCTCACCACCTCAGACACCACTTACTGCAGAACCAAATATTATGTTAATGTGTCAACATTCATCATTTGAAGAAATCAAGCTGAATACTTGAAGCACACATAAAAATAGTCTTTGGAATATACAGTGCTGGTACAGTATATAGACTGTTTCATCGGACCCACATGCTGTGACGCGATTACGCGTCGAGTCGAAACTTTACTGCCAGTTTCTATGTGTTGTTTGTTTTGCTTGTTATATAAATAAACTACTTTAAAAGGACTTTGTTGTTATATTTATTCTTAGCGAAGTTTACTGGAAGTTACGTGTTGACCATGAAAGACGCTTGTTTATGTTGTTACTGCTGAAACCGTCTATTTCCTATTCGTTTCATTGGTAGGAGATTCTCGGATTGCTTCACGGCCCAAGTGTATCAGGGAAAAAGGTATTATTGTAAGGATCAGTGGTACTATCACACTATTGACCAGAACTGACAGTCACGTCAAACACCATTTCTGAACCTCTAATCTTGAGCCTGCATTTCTCATTTAAAATAAACACAAACAGTTACCAGGAATCTACTTTTTACATTTTTGAACAAAACTGCTTGTGACCGCAGTTATTCTTTTATGCCATATGGCATATTGCATATTAAAGGGATAGTTCATGCAAAAATAAAACTTGTGTCATCATTTACTCAACCTGTATAGATTTCTTTGATCGGATGAATCATTGATCATTGACTTACACCAGTAATTCTTAAAGTGTGGTCCGCCAACCCCACATTGTGGTCCGCCAAAAATGACCTAAACTAGGCAAGTGTTTTTACAATCGTCACTTATTTAAGTATTTTTTTATATTTTTAATGCACTTGTGAAACTGTGATATCAGTTCTTCCCATTCTGTTTTAATAACGTAAAAATGGATCAGTGGCTAAACCAAAGAGGAGTCAAAAGAAAAGATCAAGCGTCAACTGAAAGCAGCTAAAATCCACAGATCTATTAGTTTTGTAATGTACTAGTGTTTGTTTCATGTGTAAAATCCCTGTAATTTCAGTGATATTGGACAATAAGGGGAACATTTTTTTCAGCATTTTATTGTTAGGCCTACCATAGTTACAACCATAGACTTCCTATACCAACCACCTCAGTTTTAAACTAATGGCTCATTGGAATGACATTAAGTGGGACCTAGGCTGTTACAGTATGTTTAATTGCAGTTTATTTTATTTTTCACATGTGCAGTTTGTTGTTCATATTAAGCTGCAACTCATTTCACATTTACTTTTTCAACAACAATTTCTGAACATATCATTTGTGTTTAAATAATTAGTTTTTGACTTGCATATTAAACTTAAATTTAGCTTATCCTTCCTATTTTGTTTTTTTTGGGGGGGGCGTGTTAGAGTGGGAGACTGTTAGGTGGTCCTCAGAAAAAAATTGGAAGATAAAGTGGTCCTTGGGCTGAAAAAGTTTGAGAAACACTGACTTACACAATATCATGGAAGTGAATGGTGGTTCTAATCAGTTTGGTCAAAATATCTTCCTTTGTGTTCATCAGAACAAATAAAAAAAGTTTGTGATGATGACAGAATTTTCATTTTTGGGTGAACTATCCCTTTCATGTATTGTCATATAAGCTGCTCTCTTCAAAACATGAACTGACAAAAGAATCACGAAATCATGGTTCCGGATATTTTTCATCTCAGCTTGTTTTCATATTCAGGCATTCCTGAATGTCTAATGAGATCGCACCTCGTTTTTTTCTTCTTGCTGATGCCCTTTCTCTCTCCTCTTCCTCTCTGTTCATCACATATTGTGCCATCTCAGCAAAAGCCAAACAAGGCTTATCTATGCACACAGATACCCTGGCCTGTCACCTTAGAGATTTATAACAGTGAGAGAGAGACAGACAGAGAGAGCAAGAGACTGCTGTCAGTAGGTGGGTCATCTGATCAATAGTGTCAGACATGGGAACAGACAGTAGGACAGAGTGACAAAGAATAAGATCTGTAGAAGACACATGACTGAGGGGCTGAAAACACATCTGGATGTCTGATGTGAATGTATAGACCCAAACAGAACCTAACCGGCTGCATGGCTTTTAAGGGAAAATCTGGGTAATGGATTTACACATGAAATAAAGTTTATTGCTTGTCAACAGATACAGCTTTAAATAAAAAAGAACTTTACTATTGTTCTTTGATAGTTCGTCCTCATAGGCGTACATTTCATTTAACAGTTGTGGGCACAATAAAAATACAATTTCCCAAAAGCAATTTTGGAAGGACACAAATAATAATACAGCCAAAATTAAACTTAAAATGATATGTGTATAGAAAGGAAAGCTGCACCACCATTTGTGTAGTGCCACATCCTTCTAGTCATAGTTTTTCTCTGGTTTAATGAAATAGCTAATTAAACTTACCAAACAAAAAAATTCTTCAAAACCCATTAATTATCATTCATTAAGTTGTTTATAATCAAGCACGTATGCAATGACATTTAAACTTTAAACATAATGACCGTTAGCTTGGTAACATTATAATCCCTAACAGAGTGAATTTATGGAAAAATTAATTGGGTAAGCAAGGCAGCGGGACTCAAAATCTTTCCAAATGTAAGACTCATTTTTTGTATTTTTATAAGCTATTATATTATACACATACACACATACGCACACCTATTCTGGTTTCCATGTTTTGTGGGGACATTCGATAGACGTAATGGTTTTTATACTGTACAAACAGTATATTCTATTCCCTTCCCCTTCAATAAGCATCATTCTGTTTGATTTATAAGCTTGTTTCCTCATGGGGACCTCAAAATGCCCCCACAAGGTCACAAAAATACTGGTACAATTCTGCCCTACAAAGGCAAAAGGCATTAACTTCGTTTTTGGTCAAAAATTACTGATATTTTTAAGACATTCAAGACCTCCTTTATTATTTGCAGAAGTATCTTGAGTCAATTTTACGATTTTTCGAAAAAATAAAAATAAAGAAGAAATTAACTGACAACTGAAACTCACAATAAGTCTAAACTTTAAAGTAATTTTTCTCAGTTTCAACCTCTAGCGACTTAAGGTCTTTTGCCTTTGTAGGGCAGAATTGGTCCCCACAACGTGATGAGTACCAGGTACACACACAAACACACGAACACACACACAAACACACACACACACACGAACAAACACACACACACACACACACACACACACGAACAAACACACACAAACACACACACACACACACACACACACACACACACACACACACACACACACACACACACACACACACGAACACAGACACACACGAACACACACACACACACACACACACGAACACGAACACGAACACACACACACACACACACACACACACACACACACACACACACACACACACACACACACACACACACACACACACACACACACAGTAGGTTCCATTTAACACTACTTAACTATAAGGGTCCTGTAACTGCAGGTTCTGGTCAAGTAATATATGGGTGAAAAACAAGAATAAAACTTTAATGATATTGACTGCAGAGACAACGTTCAGGGCACATAAATTACGAAAGTAACATTTGTAAAAACACTGTTTACACGTTAATGGGTTTTTCTGCTATAATACCATATAATACCATCATTCACGTAATGCTGACACATAACAGCCCGATCAATCGATTGGTAGTGTTTGCTTTCGGTCTCCTTCTCATGACCTGGTAGCCAAAAGGGAGACAGAAGAGAGCAGACAAGCCTGAGTGGGCTCGTAGGAAAGGAGTGACACATCTGAGTGGTGAACATCAAGAGATAAAAGATGAGAGAGACCAGTATTGAACTGGCTGGTTTTAGCATCAAAGTCTCAAAACAGAATAAAAAAGGAATGAGAAAGAGAGAGAGTAAAAGAGAGAGAACTTTGTAAACACTGCACTATGAGAGTCTGTAGAGGAGTTTCAACTAATGATGTTGTGGTTTGTTTTTAAGCGTCACTATATAACAGCCACTTTGAGTTATAATTTGTGACACTCTTAGTCATCTATCTCATCTCTGTACCACCTGTATGACGCCTTAAAAATCAACCAAGCTATTATTTATTGGTAAACGCCTAACGTCAGAAAAAGAAAATTTTAACCTTGTGGTCTTTTGTGTTATTAAGGTGATTTGGCATAGTGGTAAAATATCTAAGTTGGTAACCAAAAGGTTGTAGTTAAAAACCCTAAACAGGATGAACCATAAAGCCACATAAACCCATATGTCAGGGTTTCTACTGCATAGAGATTTTGGAGGCGGCCGCCTTGACCAAATTTCGTGCCACCTCCGGCAGGTTTGACAGGTTTCTCTGTCATGTGTCATCACGGAAAACACAAACAATCCTAGCATTCAGCGGATTATGATTAGTAATTGCAGTTGCTGCATTATGCCACTGTGGTGGCACAGTTTCGTTGTCAGCACAGTGAGACGTGGACTAAACTTTACAAGAAGAAGACACAAGCTGATGCAGATGTTTCCTGCATGAAAATGTTCAGTGGTTCAACATCGCAATAGTTTTTGTGTATTTAACAGAACGTAACAAGTAATGACACGAAAATGAATGATTCTTTTAAACGGATTCGTTTTTAATGTTTTTAATGAACAGTTGAAACAATTCAGTCAAATCAATCATAGGGGCTTTTTACACCTGGTCACTTCATGCGTTTTCTCTGATCGGAAAGCTATCCGACCGTAAAAAGACAGGTGTAAATGCCCTCTAAAACGTTTTCGAGACAGATTTAAATCCGATCGCTCAAACCACTTCAGGAGGTGGTCTGGGATGCATTTCAGATGAAACTGGACAAGTGTAAATACAGCTGGTTTGTGAAACCACATCTTTCCGCGCATAACTCCTCCCAAACATAAGCACATCACAGCCGTCAAAGAGGCAAACAAACAGAGACGACACGCTAGTTGCTTTAATGGAGCGACGACAACTGGTAAAAACACTTCCTAGAATCAATAAAAGAGTATAATGACAAACTCAAACGATATTAAACAATATCACTCTCCTGCTGCGCTGTACTGCGAGCTTCAGCTCATGCCGAGCAAAGAGACGCGCGTCCCCTGCCCAACATACAATACAACATACAGTAAGTGCTGCCTATTGTTGCATAAACGTCATCTTAAGATTTTTAAGGGGGAGTAATAAATAGTGTATTTGCATTTTGGGTGAGGGTTAAAGATCGGATTCATATCCGTTTTGCCAAGACGCATTTATGTGGCCAAATGTAAATGGAACAGTTTTAACAAATCAAATAGCTATGCGATCATAGAAAACACATGAAGTGACCAGGTGTAAAAAGCCCCATTGATCAGTGAATCAATCTGAAATCAGTGAGTGAACCACATCATGTAGGACGTGACAAAGCTTTTCTCCGCATTTATTAAGACTCATTAGTAAGATTTAATGCAAACAATGCAAGTTATTGACGAATTATTGTCAAGTAACAAGTTGGTAAATTGCGTGTC
This sequence comes from Misgurnus anguillicaudatus, assembly GCF_027580225.2. Classification (NCBI taxonomy): domain Eukaryota; kingdom Metazoa; phylum Chordata; class Actinopteri; order Cypriniformes; family Cobitidae; genus Misgurnus; species Misgurnus anguillicaudatus. The sequence continues at coordinate 38,074,565 of NC_073357.2, read as the reverse complement.
TGAGCTTCGGTTCACATGTACAGTATGTGTGCATCAGGATAGCACCACTTCCAACTCATTTTGAGCCAGGAAAAACCCTCTATGTCCTCAAACATAGCACCTACCACCAGGTTACTTCAGGGGGATTGTCCCTGTGATGTGCACCTGCCAGTGATCTCACATGCTTCAATTAAGCAATATCGCTCGAGTAGGAGTGTGATATAGCTCTATATCATCACGGCTGTGATTAGGCCAGAGGCACGAGGCCGTAGGCCGAGTGCCGGAGGCAATCACAGCCGTGATGATATAGAGCTATATCACACAACTCCGAGAGCGATATTGCTTTTATACAACAGTTCGACGGCACACGTTTGAAAAACGAAAACTAGAAAACAACAACGGAGTTATTTTAAAAGCCTCTTTGTCTGAGAACTACTTCTTCCGCCACGGATTTGACAGCGGCCAGAATGACAAGAAACACTTTCGGCTGCTTTGAATCTCATAACAACTCAATGGACGGAAAAGCCGTTTCTTTATATTACCGTTTCTTGGTCACAAAGTGTAGTTTTAAGAGTAGTTCAGTCGAGAATGTATATGTATTATATTTAAATCTGCAGTCGATTAGTAAAGATAGCGCCTGTTTGAACGTTTGCTTAGTGAGATTCGGTACGAATGAGAACCAAAGCATGAGCGGACGTCAGTGTTCACTCGCCCCGCTGACCACCGCCCTCTCTGGGCTAAATCTCTGACAAGGATTCCCTGGCTCTAATGTCGGCCTTGTTTGTTTTTGATCGTCAAAATGAGATCAAATCAGCAATATTTGGTGTCATGATCAAACTATTACTTGTTTTTTTATTCATATTTAGTGTCTTTTGTGTTGTTATTGTTTTGGCGCGAGGTAAAAGTGAATAAAACTATACTTGTATAATGTTACTATTGCGTTCCCATTTCATCTTAACGCGATACGAGCACTCGATTATTATTAAGCTTCGTTCTTGTCAGTACTATATAAAACTGTTTTTTATAAGTGTCAGAGAGATGTTTTTGCATGCTGCTTATAAATATATCAGTGGCGATATCTCATAACATGTTTTAATAGTCACGTCACAATAAAATAAATTATCAATGTCCACATTTAAAAGCTGCAGTGCTTAACGTTACCTGCAGTTCCACGGTGTTTTCGCGTTCTGATAAGAGATATTGCTCCAGAAAATGAGTGTTTACAATCCTCTTTCCAAGTGTCCACACGACGTGACAAGACATTAATCCCATTAAGTTTAACGTAACATCCAAGAGCGCTGTTCTTTGACGGAATAATAACTTCCGATTGGGATGCACAGACTGATTTACGAGCTAGTGAACTAATGAGACACACGGAGCGTGATTCAAAACAGCGCGTTTGTGTGTGTGTCCAGGTCCGTGTGTGGGTGCAGTTTCTCCATTCAGAGATGAGCCTGTTTAGAGGACCTCCATTCACTAGGTGGCGGAATAATACGAAAGGTGAAGCGGTTACAGTGCCGTTATCAGCACAATATCGCATAGCTCTTAGCCAATCAGATTCGAGAACCAGAAAGAACTGTTGTATAATAAAGAATATTAGTGGAAAATTCTATATATTGTGGTATTAATCTGTTAAATATCTCAAGACTTATGTATACAGGTCTCATGTGACCAGTGTTGGGGAAAGTTACTTTTAAAAGTAGTGCATTACAATATTAAGTTCCTCCCGAAAAAACGAACTAATTGCGTTACTTAGTTACTTTTCATAGAAAGTAATGCTTACGTTACTTTTTTTACTTGCCTGAGGCTTGATCTCTTTGAGGCCTTGCAGGTGGCTTTTATGACTGAGAAGTTCTGCATTCAGAAATTGCATATTTACATCGCAAAAATGTCAAGCTCTGGCCTGCCATCTTCCTTTCTGATTGAATAGGTTCCCGCTCAGGCGCGCATGCATAGAGGACGTAAATCTACGTTAATACGTTCAGTTTAATTCAGTACATTGTTTTTTACATCCAATTAATTAAACTGAAAAGCAACTTGCATTACTTTTTTTTAAAAGTAACTCAAATATTAATATGGATGGACATTTATAAAGTAACGCTTTACTTTACTCGTTACTTCAGAAAAATAATATCATTACGTAATGCCTGTTACTTGTAATGCATTACCCCCAACACTGCATGTGACATGCATAACCTGGCATACACTTTATAGCCTCATCCGTTAAATTTTGAAGACATGCTTTTTTGGTGTTAAATAATGGCGCAAAGTCGAAACACACATGTAAACATTAGTAAATCGTGTTGCGTGGATCATTTAAATAATATCCTAAAGCTTTTGTGTCTGAAAGGTTAACTCCAAGAAATGCATATGCAAAAAGGTCAGGCGCAAAAATAACTATTCCACACCTTTTCAGCGGTAATCATCCACTGCGCGTCTTTATTAAATCCCGACAGTCATTATTTAACACCAAAATTATGGTTTGTGATGGTGCAAGCTGTTAGTAAATCTGGCCCATAATCTGTATTTACTAACTACACAGAGAGTTACAGATGTGTAGAAGAAAAATTTACAGGTTTATATATATAGACGTAAAAGGCAGAAAATGCACAAACTAGATAAAAAGACATTGAAATCTAACTTGAGTGAAGTGAGAGTGGGTGACACACAGCAAAGATGTCTAATGCCCCGGGTTCAGATTACTTGAACACATTAACTCTGACCTGATACCCAACAGAACTGTATTCAACAAAGCATGGATTTTTGTGAATGGATTATACAATGGCAGTTATGGTACATCATGTGCCCATTATTACACAAGACAAAGTAAAAAAGGTGCACATATACTGTATAACTGACAAACTACGTCCATTAATCTTCAATTCTCTTTCATGCTCCCTCGCTCTAACACAACCAGGTGACATTTGAGAATTTAAGCAAGCTTTTTATCTCTCTTTCTTACATACAAATCTCAGAGCACACACACTAGTCTTTATATGATTTAAAGCCAAAGTTTCAGTGGCCTGCAGAAGCAATACAAGCTGCAAAGATTAGCTTAGCCGGAGATTAGATCAGTCTGGAACTCTAAAGCCAAGTAACCGGACTGACTGACAGCCACCTTTGGCCCACACTTAAATGTTTTTCTCTCACCTTTACCTACATCCAGCACTGCAAACTGAATTTGATTTATACAATTTTTTAGTGTGCAAACCCAAATTCTGCCATTGTGTGTACCTGTCAGTTTAAATGTTCCTCTACACAGACAATGAGTCACGAAGAGAACACATCACTAAGACAGAGGACACATAACAGTCACCACACATACGCACATCTAAGATTATACAGTGAATCACTGCAAGTTTTAAAGCCAAGAAATGCACATATTACAAATATCAAATACAATCACTTCAAAGAGAGTTTTGCAAATGAGGTCTTCGATTTGAAAGTAGAAAAGTTAAAAAGTTTCATCTGAGGGAGAGACATTTTAGCAATATAAATGCTTTTATTTTAGTATAAATAATGAAATTTAAAAAAAAACTAGCTCACTCTTATAGGAAGCAACTTCAAATGAGCTTTGATGTTCAAGCGAGAGAGAGGGAGAGAGAGAGAGAGAGAGAGAGAGAGTGAGAGAGAGTGAGAGACGCTCTGTGCTGAGTTGGACATTGCTCAAATTCTAAATAGTTGATGTCATATATTATAAAGATGAAGTGAGCAGTCCAAACAGCAGAGCCGATCTGTTTCCAAAAGTGTTTATATGCAAGTTTGTGTATCTCTGTCCTCAGCTGGTCACTGTATCCTGCCTTAAATGTCTGACAGTCTGGTACAGACTGGCCCATACTGAGATGTGTGTGCTGTGTGCACTTTGACTCTACTGCACATACTGGAGTCAGTCAACTCATTCTACATAGCACACATTTTATAGCCTGGGTGCCAGCCGATCTTAGCCCCGCCCACCACGATTTGAAATACGGGGAAGATCGGTCTGGGGATTCACCGTTGAGGAGCTACTATGAGAATATCAAAACAGGCCGACGAATCAAATTGTGAGGGCGGGCTTTATACGATGATTGACAGATAAACGACAGTAACGTAATGAACCACGTCACCAAAGAGCGCGTGTGTTGAATGGCTGCCGCTGTAGAGTTCAGTTGTGTGGATTCTGACATTGAGTCTGTTCTAACAGATATCGACAGAGCATTGATTTTAAAAGAGGAACAGAGAAACGCGAGCAGGGCATTTGTTGATGTTTTTGCCGTCCTTCCTATGGGATTCGGCAAAGGTTGGTCGCAACTGAAATGGGCAACCTTATCATGGCGATGCAACTCTGCGTGCACGACGAGATGGATATAATTAGCGGTCGTTGCCAGCTTCTTTTCGGAAGCCCGGAGTCGTGGTTGCTGAATAATTGGAGGGACATGCTAGGCTCCAATATTTTCAAGCCAACGTAGGGTATCGTCGTGGATGAAGTTCACCTAACGTACAAATGGTAAGAGATAGTCATACTCCATGACTTAGTAAATACTTCATGTTGTGATATAAACGAAATGTTGTAAACATAATAGGTGTTGATGTACATTCGCTAACTCAGACTTATTATAATCACAATGTTAGTGTCATTGTAGCGAAATTACTAGCAGTTCGGTCAGGCTGCTAAAGACGCCATTTCAACATCACACACTCCGTTGCTCTGATTGGTCGTAGGTCTATCCAATTGAGTGCAGAGGCATTTTTCGGTTGAGACACGCCTCATAATTTTAGCTCAATGGAGCGACATCAGACTCAAATTCTGACTAGAATTGAGTATGACAACGTCAGGCTACACATTTTACACACTTTTGAAAAATATTAATCTAGTCAAAAATTGTATAACCTAAACTATTCTTTGAGCATCATAATAGCACATAAAAAAATTTGACTTCCATTGTAGGAAAACAAATATTATGGAAGTATGTGTGATAAATTATGGTAACCACACAGTTGACATTACCCACTGAATTCCATCATATACATTTTTACTACTATAGAATTCAATGGTTAAAATCAATTGTGTGCTTTTCATCATTTATTAAAATATCTTCTTTTGTGTTCATCAAAAAAAAAAAAGAAATTCATACACATTTAGAACAACATGAGGATGAGAAAATGATTTAATTTTTATGGGCGTACTATCCATTTAAAGAGTAACTAAACCCCTGGTCAGAGCCTGACTCCACCCACTGGCAATATTTGAAAAATGCAAGAAAAGTGGGCAGACCACAACGGAGATAGAGGGGACGAACTGAGCTCGTACCAAGTGTGTGGGCGAGATCGTAACAAGGACATGGTGAGCTTCAACCTGCTGACATCAAGTAGTACCACTTATGTCACCGTAGTACCGCAACATCTAATTGGAAAATTTAACTGCAGTAGTCACCATTCAACCTGAAGAGGGCAGCACTCAGACGTTTTAACACCATGGCATATATTGTATATATTTATACCAATATGTCCAAAAGTTTATCAAATCAATGAACAGCACTAATAAAGCCCCATTCTTACAAAACATTAACTAAAAAAAGTTGGTTTAGGGTTTAGTTACTCTTTAATGGTGTAATGTGTTTTTTGCGGCATCTAGCATTGTGATTACAAATTGCAACCAAGCTCAATTTCGAAACGCAATGAGCAGCTACGGTAGCTCCTACAGGAAAACATGTTGTCGTCTGAGACAACGTAGGGACAAAATGCGCTCAATATATAAGGAATGTATGCACCACTGATTAGGGATGCACCCATATATCAGCCTATGATGCTTGGTATGCTTCTCAATATGTGCCGAAGAAGAACCATTACACCAGTCTATGCATTACACACGCAACTCCAGGAAATAGCATATATTTATCTTCAAACATTTTCAGTTATTTTCATGATAAGAAAGAATATCTATAATGATTATGTTTGACGAGTGTTGCTTTTTCAAATGCATGTTATAAACGACTCAAACTAACAGGGATTTCAGATCGATCAGGACTTACTGATCAAAAGCCATAGTACATGAAATAGCTGTGCACAATATCGGCTGTGCGATTCAGAGTAGTTCGGCCAGGTATTATTAGTGTATATCGGCATTTATAGTCACATCCCTACCACTGATAATATAATTGTATATTATATTGCATTTCTGTCAAAGATCCTTCAAAAAGTTGCACCTTTAATAACAAAAACATGGACGTAATAACAGACACCAGCTGCACTCTTTCATATACAGGTGCAGCCTCATAACAACCTTGGAAAGGTTGTACTGTAAGTTCACATAAGATCTATTGGCTTTTGTTAGCCTTGAAGTGGAAATAATTTCTAAGAATCTAAGAGGGTTTTTAAGTATTTTTTCTTCTGCTCCAAGGCTGCACATGTCATTCACACTTAACCGGTGACGCACAAAAAAACAGCCATACAGAGACAGAAGAATAAATAAACCCTTTATCAATCAGCATCAAGTTTTTTCGTATCGTTTCGGTGCTATTCAGCGGCAGCGCAAGTTGTCTCTTTTATTGCAAACAGATAATCGTACACAAGATTTGCTGTTTACTAAACTAAACAGCTTTAGCAAAATATCTATTGCTAATAATGCTAATTAGCAATGCTAATAATCAAGGACTTTGCTGCTGTAACATGGCTGCAGTAGACGTAGTGATATTACGCACTGCACGAAAATAGTCCCTTGCCATTGAAAGTTACTAAGGGGACTATTTTCGGCTGCTGCGTAATATCATTGCGCCTCCTTCAGCCGTGTTACAGCAGCAAAGTCCTTGATTATTACGCCAGTATGAGAGTATAGTTCCTAGCCATATCTGCCTAGAAAATTGCAACTTTTAATTTTCTGTCGGTCTTAGTACAAGATGTAACTACAGAAGAGTCAAGTTTTAAATAGGAAAAATATCGAAACTCTTTGGTTATTTTTGATGATGATGCTAAATGGTCTAATCAGATTCAATGGATTGTGCTAAGCTATGCTAAAAGTGGTACCGCTAGACCAGCTGAATGGATTCCAAAAAGGTAAAAATCAAATGTTTAACTCTAGGGGAGCAGGAAAATGAACATATTTTCAGTCCCTTTAAAGAATAGCACCACAGTCATATGAGAGAAAAGAAGCAAATGATAGAAAAGTGAACTAAATTAGGAGAGCACATAAGCAGGAGAGCAGGAACATTTAGACAGATGAGTCTGCAGCTGTGTCTCTGCTTGTCTAGAGCCCCTCCTCTCTCTCTCTCTCTCTTTCTCTCTCTCTCTCACTTTCTGTCTCTCGCTCTCTCCCTGTTATTGGTCTGTGCTCCTGTGACAGCTGCTCCACTACTGCTCTCACCTCTTCTGCTGCATCCCTCCATTCACACTAAGCGAGAGGCAGAGCATTTATGTGTGCAAGTGTGTGTGTGAGGGAGAGAGAGAGGATCACCTCTTCTGCTGCAGAGCTCCATGCAGTTGTTCCTGTCTGTCTTTGAGTTGACTCTGCAGGTGCCCGATCTCTCGCTGATAACTCGCAGCTTTCCCCGCAAAGTCCTCCTCTTGTTCGCGGAGACGGCGACCCAGCACACCAACGTTCGCTGACGCTTGCCGCTTGTACACCTAGGGCAGCGGTGAGAGAGATGAAAACAGTTGCAGTGGAGAGCGCTGAGGAACAGTGGAATATCACTTAAACAACAAAAAAAAAAAACAATCAAAGGACAATAACCCTGGAGGAGTCAGAGCCAGAGACCACACAGCACGGTAAAGACTACGTTATGGGCTTGTAGGGGTGTGTGTGTGGACAGGGTGAAACATGTATGTGAGTTGATCTGTCTGTCTAACCACTGCATGACAAGTGACACTCACACAGGTAATACAACTATTTGTGAATATATTGGTCATCAGCCTTTATGCAGAAATAATCTGGATTCAGCTTTTTAGATCAAGAAAACCTATATACACAATTAAATAAAAAGTGTACGTTTAACAGTTAACGTAGACGCATGATGTGGAGTCCTCAACACATTACAGCGTGTGAAGTGATACTGCAGTGACTGCTCAAATGCAGACACAGGGCAGCTGTGACAGGGCGAGGAACAGATGTTGGCCTGTCTGCCGCCAAAACAGATGCAAGCTGTTTAGATAAACAAACACGCATACATTTTTGCCCAGCTTCTGTGGTTTCCAAAGAGAGACAACCTGTTGATGTAACTCATAGTCTTAAAGACAATTACAGCAGCATGAGTAGACGTGAGTTGTCAGATATGTTCAGATCATAAATACACCAGGGAAGATGTGACCCAAGTTACAATACATTAAATATTAAGGACAAGTAAAAGATGAAGGATAGAAGTCAAGCATGCAAAATGTAAAGTAATACAGCAAGAGTTGTTTATCTTTGTTACTTATATAAAACATGATTTCTGCTGCTTCCTTCTGAGATCAAGACTCGCATGAACGGATGAACAATAACCGTGATGACAGTTTGCCATGTGCATATAGACAATATTTTCTCTCTTTTATTTCTCTTTAAGATGCCTTGTGATGAATAGAAGATTAATAGTACAGGGAATAAGCACGCAGAGAGAAAAAGATTTATATGTGTGACAGAGAGTGTCTTGACTGTACTCAGTGGGGTATTAAAGCACATAGGTCCAATCTTTGTCTCACACATTGTTGATCAATAACACTCCACACAAACAAGTCTCAGTCAACAGCTCTTTCTGTGCATGTGTATGAGCATTCAATTACTGCTATTCTGTCTGCCTCTCTCTTTGTCTAAAACATAAGTGAGACCCAGGAGTGTATGAAAGGTATTAGTGGTGTGGTCAGACTCTGAGAAGTCACCAGACAAGCCACAGAACTAATAAGGAGTGCCAATGATACTTCTCTTTCAATGGGCTGTAATAAGTGATGTGCACATTTATGAAGGTGGTGCTAATGTAGTTATGCAAGTGTAAAAGCAGGTAGGTCTATACTGTTTTTAAGCTATGCCCCTTCTCACTTGAAAAACATGGGTCAATTAGAGCTTCTCATAGAATTTTAATATCTAACCAGTAAATGGATGTTGTGGTCTGAGTAACGTTTTTTTTTTGTCTTTGGAGTGCCTTTGCTGTCCATGATGGAGCTTGTCCTTACAAACTCTATATATGTTCCTGAAGCATCGTAATGATGTGCCAAAACTGGTGTTGTTAAAAATGAATACTCGTGGCCTTATTCTAGGAGGCAGTTAGGCTCAAGAGATGGACCAGGTGATTCCAAAAATGCAATTTAAAGAAACTGTACAGAGTCCAATGGGAAACTGTCAACAGTATCCAAGTCTAAATATTGGTTTGTTCTATTGGTTTATTTTTGGATGGCCATGCTTTTCGGTGTGCCAAACACATCTGAAGGTTATTGTGTTCTGTATTTGGATTTCCTGTTCAATTTTTTATCTTGTTTTTTTCCGAGAAAGAAGAAACTATTATGTTTAACCTCTTAAGACCCGAGCTTTGGTTTGTCTTTTTTTCAGATTTCTTCCAGCTATTTTGGGGTAAGGAAGAACCAATAAATAAAATAACCAATTTTTTTTTAAACATGAAGCAGTGTAATTGTCCATGTTTGTGTACAACAGATTCCAGTTACATAGATTTAAGTATTATGGTGCAAACAACAAAAAAATGCAGGTCTTAAGCTGCATTTAGACTAGCAGCGACTAGCAGTAGCAGATCTCATTGATTTCAATGGAAGCTTGGCGACTTTGGCTACACGAGCGACAGTAATGGTTTGCGCCGGAACACGCCTCCTTTTTTGCGCTGAAACGCCCAGGGAGCGCAAGTTCATTCCCTAGTTTGCCGACGTGCATCTGTGGAGGAAAAAACCCGCTGTGCGCCGGTGCAAAATACGAATGATACATGCGTCACTGACAAAGTCAATTGCGCTGGCTGCAAGATAGGGCCCAACAAGTCACATGCCTGAAACCCATGAATAGGCAAGTTCAGTTTTGAGATAAAGCACATACATAAATGAATACAGACATCTGTGTATTATAATTGAATGAACACTTCTTTTGTAACCAGTGGTTGCTTGGAAACTCCTGATATTGGAAAAGTTTTCATTTTACTTCATTTATCTCAATGCAGGCTGAGTTGGAGGATGATATGCAGAATTTTTAATTCCTTTATATTTCCCCATTTTTAATGACATTCTTTTATGGCTTTAACTTGGCAAGAAGTAATCTAATGTCCAAAGTATTTAGTAATGTCTGTACTATTTTGTAATATTTGCAATATTTTTTAGTAAGGGCAATTCAGTATTTCCAGTTAACCTAATCTCAATGTCTTTGGATTGTGGGTAAACTGGAGAAAGGCCAACGTACTGTAAAAACGGAAAGGCGCAGCCAGAACCCAAACCAGACCATTGCACAAGAAATATTGAATAAATAGACTATAAATGCAGTTAACATTATACAATATCTATGACATAAGTACATTTCATATTCACACCTGGCAAGGACAAAGATGCAAAATGGAGCTTGCCAAATTGATGCACTAAAAAACACACTGCAACAGATTGTTTTGATGCAGCATATTGTTTGGGATAGTGAGCACAGCTGTTGTTTTAGGACAATTTCCTAGAGCATGCACAAGGACGAAGTGTCTGATAGCGACTTCAGCTTGTAGCATTACAGTCCTGTGCCCGGTTGCATGAAAGTCCTTAAGCTAAGAAATCCCTTAAATATAAGGTTAAGGGTGCCCTTAATAAAAAATGGGTTGCAAGAAAAACCCTTAAGTGAACCTTAAGGCTGTCAATAAGTATTTACCCTTAAATGCTAAATTATTACCTTAAGTTCTGCTATGCGTTGCAACAAAGTCCTTAAGTCCAATTTTCCCTTAAAAATTTAAGGGACTATAACAGGTCCCTTAACGTCATATGCGATGGCTGATTTTATGGTTATTTAAGAAAATGAAGTACCAACGCGCATTTCTAACGATTGAAATAATCCCTAGAGAAAAGTAATGCGTATTAATAGCGGTTTGATCGTCCGTCAATCTAAAGTGTTTCCAGTTTGAATTACTTTGAGGTTTTATACATGCGGCACTTTACAGTCTGTTATTTGCGATGTTTCATTGTACACAAATCCGCCGTCTGTTGAGCTGCGTGCGTTGATTTGTTACCGCTGTGAGATTTTGTAACTACAGCAACCGCGTCTCCGCTGCCGTGTTTTGGCAGAGACTGCCGTAAAATACTTAGTATAAACACTTAGGTAAGGGTGACCGTTAAGACCTTTGTTGCAACGCTCTTAAATAAATCCCTTACCTCAGGGATTTTTTCTCCCTCAGGGAAACCCTCACTTGGGGAGTTTCATGCGGCCGGGCACTGGACTTAAACAACAGTTATGCTACAGTTAAAAGTTACTATATTATGTAGTAATGGCAAGCATTCAGGCATTAACCTTTACATCTAAAGGTTTAAAAAAAAAATACATGAAATTTTGTGTTTGTTAGTGAACACACTATATTGAATTTGTTTGTTTGTGTCGAATATATTAAGTGGGAGTGTACATGTCCACTATATACAGCGCGAGACTGTCAGAGGCAAGCATTTTTATAAAGGTACTTGAGATTAATGAAGCCGCTGCAGTAAATCGACTGTTGTGAGATGCTTAGATCAGCAGCAGATATGTCACCATTCATCAGCTTCACAATGTGTGATTGGAGTCTTGACATTTATTAGAAGGAGGCTGTGAAAGTCCTAGAGTTTGAAGAAACCAAACCATGTGGTGTTTTTGAGAGGTGTCCACCTATATTTCGATGCCATTATGTATCCCAATGTTTGGGAAAGTAGGGAAGATTGATGTCAATGAAATGAGATTTAGAATTCACTAATAGTAAAACTGGGTATAGGCTATATTTAGAAGATCCTAAGGTTTGAAAATTTAGTCTTGGGTAAAGGTTTTCTTAGAAAATAAACATCTTGTTTCATCACAACCAGAGACAAAAACCTATCTATTTATAGCCATGAGAAGAGAGGCCTTGATTAAATCCTAAAAATCCCATAGTGCCGAGTGACGTCTTATGGTGCCTGCTCTGAATGATGATTTCAGAGAATCATTAAATGAATAACAATGTCTCATGTTCAGAAATTTTTGATTCTGATGAACAAATGAATCTTAACTTAGATCTAAAGAGGCATGTATTATGCCAAATCCACTTTTACAAGGTGTTTGGACATCCTACAATGAAAAAAAATCCACCCAATACTTATTTTTTAATCCCCATTAAATAAAAGCAGTCTCATTGCAGTTTTGATTCCCTTGTTAGTGTGACCTCACACTGACAAAGCCCCTCCCACAGCCACTGACTAACAGTCCTGCATTACTATAGTTTCTGCCCTAAGGGAGTTCTACACTGCCCATAATATTTCAATAGTGAAATACTAGTGTCTCAGACTGTATTCACAGGAATCAGATTTATTTTAACTGGAAGCACTCACTGTCTCTTTCAGTAAGGGAATGAGCAGTAGCAGCTCATTTGCATTTAAAGGTAAAGACACACGTTTTTGCTCCCACCCAAATGGGGCATTTTGGACATGCTATATACGGTTTAGACTGATGTCTTGAACAAATGCCTCGTCGTCGAAAATAACAAATGTTTTGGTTTCCAAGGTAATCTATGCATTGTTTTTTTGTTAGTTATATAAATAAACTACGTTTAAAGAACTTTGTTGTTATTTATTCTTAGCGGAGTTTACCGGAAGTTACGTGGGGTAAACGTGAACGTAGAAATTTCTGAGGAGTGCTGGCATTTTTTATAGCTGAACGTCAAACTGTCAAGGAGTCGACCAAATATAAGTAACGTTATTTCCAGCAGTGATGTTATATTATGACACTCATGTTTTATGATACTTTTAATAAAATGTTCAAGCGGCTTTACTTGTTATGTTTTTGTTTTGAATCGCTAGTTAAGCCGCTAGCTAACAGCTAAGTTATGCACTATTTGTCGAGCTCAGCTCAGGCAATCGATATCAAAACCTGAGACGACGATATCTTCTTTGTTTATGTCAACGCTTGTCGCCTCTGTTGACATAGCAGCCAGTTAGCGGCATGGAAAGTTGACACAAACGGTAATCGAGTGGCGTCTTAAGGAAAATTTTAAGAGGGGTAAGACAGAGAAATGAGATTGGCCCTTAGAGTGTACTCACTCTATGCGTACCATACCGCATGTACTGGTATGCTTTGCAGAGGTGGTCTCTGGCACGGTTCACTTTACAGTTGTTACTGTAAAACCTTCTGATACATGCAGCACAAATGTCACCGCATCCTAAACAACCCCAGATAAGGTGTGTTTGGCATTTAGATAAGGTGTGTTTTGGCGAGATTTAAAAGCATATTAGGAACAGTCTGCTCTGCAATCGCTCTCGTGTTGCTTTGATGTCATGAACCAATCAATCTAGGCAGTGTGCATGATTTCAAACACACCTAATAGCCATAAACTCACAATTATAATGAACTCTATCGTGGATATCTTTCAGTTTTCTTTTAAAGAATCATATCTTTTAATGACGCAATCATACTCGGGGAGGGATTATAAAGTGTACTGTGAGAATAGCCTAGCAGAGGAGAGGTGGACAATCACACTAGGGTCCGGTTCCGTTAAGTATAATGAGTGATATTACCACCTTGTAAAGGTAGGTCTAATAGGTGCCCTTTAAAACGATTGTGTGTGTCTATTTATAATGTACTGAACAAGGAACATAAGCGTGTATACATATTAAAGTGCAAGTGAACTGCAAATGACCTTGCCTTTAGAGATTATAGCATAACAAATGCAGGTTTTTAGGTACCTTACCTCGATCTATTCCCAACCTCCCACACAGCATCCACTTAGACACAAAACATACACAGCTTTTTCCTCAAATCTTGGTAACAAAAGCATCTTTGAAGCCAAGAGCCTCGCTTAGAGACTTGCGAGTTAGGTCTGCTGCAAACAACACACACACACAGCCAGCAGCCACTTCCCTTAGGGACTTGTTACTTACAAACAGGCTGAATACGGGATCTATGGCATCTTTACTCTGCCTGCACTGTTTGAGTAAGAAGTCTGAAGATTTTTAGACTTACTGTCACTCATTATAAGGTAGGAGAATACAGAGATCAGTGTATTAGATCATTCGTATCACTGGAGACTACAGAAAGACAAACCTGAATTAATAATCTTATCCAGATTAAATTTCATCCATCTGGCCTATACCCATCTAATCTGCAGGGTGTTGGAGGTTAAACTTTAATTCACTAAATCTTTTAGGCTTGATGTATTATTCTAAACGTATTTAATACATACAGTACCTACAAAACTACCTGAGCCTTACATGTATATTAGTTGGCCATGCGTGTGCAAGGAGTGAGTACTCGGGTATAATAGATAAACTGGTTGATAAGATGCAAAATAAACACACACAGTACCAACAACTTGTTAATGCACCTGGAGCTTGCAGGGAATCAAATTGTCCTCCTTTACTGGTGATTCAGCAAAAAGCAAGAAACAGTCCGTTTTTTACACATTTAGGTAGGAAGTAAGAATGCATTTTATCTTACCTAAAGTGAATAAATCTCAAACATGTATTGCACTACTATTCTTTTATATAGCTATAATGTAAATTCCTTCCTAATATGCACAAATATAACCAACACAACAGTTATTAGTTACACATCACACAGACACATTTAATCCCCTTCACAGGAGCTGATGAGCAGAAACAAATGTTTACCAGTCTTCACATAAGGATTCTTGTATGGTGCCAAATATATTTCTCCCTCTCGCTTCGTAACCATACAGAAATGATGACATGGTCCTAATCAATGCTTTGACATACTGTGCAGATCCAATTATTTTAGCTGGCAGAACAGATTAGCTGTGCAGACCTTCAGTCTGACTTTCAACAAGGCCAAACAGCAAACGCGTCTACTGACATATGCATAACTCTGCTTTCTGTACCCACACTGAAACTGGCCATTGTATAATTTAATTTCCTTTAAATCGCTTTATAGAGTCACACATGTAAAATACATGAATCTCTTACTGTTTAGACCTTGAAGTGAGATGGGTTCAGTTGAGTCACAAGTACATTCTTTAAAGGGTACCTCGACTATGAAGACTTGTATGCTGTAATACTTTATAATTGACTAAACTACAGAAATCCATTGATAGAAACACATTAAAGCTCCCATATCACAAGTTGTTTCTGTGTATCTAACGTTAATCTGGAGTACCTATAGAGTAGTATTACCTCCTTCATATCCCTGAAGAGTCTTTAGTTTTATCAGATTTATAAAAGACAGATCAGCTTTACCGATTCTTTCCAACAATGTACAAAAAAATCGGAAGGAGGAGTTACTAGCTGCGGGAGGAGCGAGTCACGAGTCATGCAACACTGTATACAAAACAGCTTATGAATCGCTACATGTTCGTGTTGTTTATATAATATTTACTGACACGACTATTACCAACATGGTCACAAAAGTCTGACTGCAATTTATGACCCGGTTGGGACTTTTGAATGAAATCCAGCGTTAAACAGACACACGCAAAACTCTACTGCTACCCCGGATAAACAAACTATATCCATTGTTTCGTAATGCCAGCTTTCTTCTCCTTACATCCAAAAACACAATTTTTCTTTCGTGCCCTTGTTGATTCTTGATAAAAAACAAAGTTGTGATACCTGTAACTTAGAGTCCTCGGTTCTCGCTCTCCCGCTAATTGACATGTGGGCGTTTTTTTCTGGGGAAGTGCACATAAAAAGAAGTGATCCTCTATGGCTTACCCCTGAAACATCAGCTGGACCTGCATTCGGCACAGAAATACTTGTAACATGTCTAACTGCTTTTTTGACACTTTGCATTTGTTTAGCATGAGGAAACCAACGTTTAAACTGTGTTAGTAAGTCAGAATGCATGAATACCCTCCCCCCTAAATATTTTAATTACTTCAAACACGCAATACTAATTTTAAGCTGTATAGACCACCATTATGCTTCATGCATATTGCATTTTGGGCCAATGATGTGTAAAGGTCAATCGCAAACTATTACTACAGTTTATAGTAAATATTAATAGTATCCCCCATAGTTTTTCAAGTGAGAATGTTCTACTGCCCAATCTCACCTTCTTACCTCTCTTTATTTTGATCACCTTTCATGTATGTTTTTTGTATTGTTCATCATTTATGTTACTCTCTGGTTCATATTGAAAAGGCTGTACAGCAGAAGCTGATGTTCTTGAAATTAAGGTGTCAAGACCCCATACCGCCATACCCCATGCTATATGTGTGCATTTATAAAACTCCCGTCTTTGGTTTTACATAATTTTACAATCTACTGATTAAGACGTGTTTATGATGTTTACCTTGCTGTAGTGTTAATATAGCAGGTTTTGACTGAAACCTTTTTCCGTCATGTATTGTGAACAAAATGGAGACCTCAGAGTGAAAAGATTTTTTCAAAGTTTAAACATTTGTACGGTTTTTAATTTCACATTCTTATAACCAATCCCTGTGTTAATCTATTAAGCCATACGTGTATAGTATTTAAAGGTAGGTAGCTAAATGTGCAGAGAAAACAGGCAACACCTTTTCACTGGCTGGAGATACAGGCCAAGAGAATGTGCTTACTCAGACAGACGTGACTTACAGTTAAAACATACACAAAACTTGAATAAACAAGCTAAAGATTTGTTAAAAAGAATGAAGCTCAGAACTCATTTTAATTTAAAGCTGCCATAGATTAATAACCAAGTTAGTGTATGCATTAATAAAATGAGGAGTGTTCTGTTGAGGAGTGCAAAATGATTGCTTAGAAATGTCTGCCACAGAGGTATCTGTATTATTATTAAAGTGATTCAAATACAACAGACTGTTTGCTGAATAAGTAAAAGAAACACAACACATTTACTAACCTCTTGGTACATATCTCTCTGTGTATGAACAAAACTGCTCAAAAGCACATAACAACCCTTCATCTATTTGTTGTTTTTGTAGAAGACTAAACAAATGTGATTGTCAATGTAATTTCCTGTACTGTGAAAGTGCAAGTAATAAAGATGTTACATAGACATTAGTGTCTCTGCTCAGAAGAGTTACTGTCCAAACTAATGAGGTAAATGATCACGTTCAATAAAACGGATGCAGTATAACATTATTAGTAAACAAATGTTCGTATTAAATTTCGCAGTTATGAGAAGACGAGCTAAGACTTGTGTTTTATTGAGAATATGCCCTTGACAAAATGGGTTCATAATTGCTGAAAATACGGATGTATAGGGTTTCGCAGACCCCCACCATTACCCCTTTTGTTTAAACCCTGTCAAGCCAAATGCTCCAGATAATCAGTTTCACGTTGATAGCTCATATAGCTGTAGAAATTTAGCTTGAGTCATTTGTTAGTTATATAACAACATGCACATCCAGCTTTGTAAAACTGAATTAGTAATGTAGAATAAAAGCACAGCCTTAAATACTAAAATAGTAGCACAGCATCATGTGCCAACAGAGGATCCAGTAAGCCTCCATTTTCAAATTCATCATCATCTATATCTTTATCATCTATATTATTAAAACAGGTAATCACTCACAGCCCCTCATTTTGTTTCCCACACAAAAAGTGTAAGTAATTGGATTGACATTGGATTCTCAGGTCTCCAGAGAGCAAGTCGAGTGAGGCTAAATTTAAGAAGTTGAAGTGATTGCACTTGAAAGCAACTTAATGAATGCTGTGGGTGTTTGTGGATGTGATGAAAAGGACTCCGACTGACATCTACGCAAGCTTTTGATCACACACTCTTAAACTTTGCTTTAACTTCTACAGTTCATACCACAAAATGCCCCAAAAAAACTACTATAATATTTCATTACAGTTTATTACTGTAACATGTACTGCATTATGGGCATTTTTTTACTTTTTGTAATTTACACTAACATTGTACTTTGGGACATTTGTGGTATTAGTACTGTAGTGTCTGTTGTAGTAGTGGTACTGCAGTAAAAAATAAGATGACCATGTATTTAGCATATGTATAACAAATAGAGTTTCTCCATTGCATCTACCTTTGAATAATATTAATTCGCAGAGGCAACCTTAACAGCCATTTAAGGCTGAAATAGGTCTCTGCAGAATGGCTGCCATGTCTGATGGCTCCCGCAAGATTGGACTACTTTTAAACTGTTGCGCTTAATCTTAAGGTAAGATGATTTGGCTTATGGAAACACTGTGTACACTAGGGCTGGACCAGAATATTTGATTGCGTTAATATTCGTTCGATTGGTTGACATTCAATTTTCAATTTTGAGATTCGAATATTCTTTTTTGACAACATTATTAGCGTTAATGCAGAACCTCTTTATGCTCCCGCACTATAGATGGTGCAGAGACTGGTTTGCCACCAAAAACCATGAGATCGCGCCTCGAATGTAAAGCGGACTTCCTGCTTGGTAGAGGTTCTGCATTAACACTAATAATGTTGTAAATAACCTTCAATTTCTTGCAAAAAGCGATCGATTTGCTTCAAAAGACGTCAATATGTCACCAGGAGTCATGGAGAGTACGTTTGTATTGGATATGTCTGCTTTTGAGCTCTCAAAGTGGCGGATCCATTGACATTCATTATATGAGTACTGGGGTTTCTGCAAAATATCTTCTGTATTGATCTAATGAAGAGGAAAGGTCACCAACATATGGTCTGGGGGCCAGTAAATAAATAAAAAATAATAATAATTTGTTATATTTATTTAGCGCTTTTCTGCAGACCTCAAAGCTCTTTACATATGAATGGGGGAATCTCCTCAACCACCACCACCAATGTGCAGCATCCACCTTGATGATGCGACGGCAGTCATATTGCGCCAGAACACCCACCACACACCAGCTTATTAGTGGAGAGGAGACAGAGTGATAAAGCCAATTAGTATATATGGGGATGATTAGTAGGCCAATGGGCAAGTTTGGCCAGGATGCCGGGGCACACCCCTACCCTTTTTCAAATGACATCCTAATGACAAACTTGATATGGAAAGTATTTTGAACTTTGATTTGTTTGTTAGAAAAATGTTAGGTTACCTTATTAAACGTATTGCTCTTAACAGACCTGTGTTTTGTATCACTAGTACAGTGTCCGTTTTCAGAGCATTTAAGCCCTCCCACATGAGGCGTGTCGCTTCTGGTTTGTGCTGTATTGTAGTTTATTAAAAGTTCATTAACTCTTCACCCCTTGGGTCCCCAGCAACATACCTGCCACGCGTGAAGTCCATATGATAAATGGTCCTTGACATAATAAAAATGCAAACAGACACAAACAGTTCCTATTTCTGCATTTCTAAGAAAGTAGAATATGTACTACCGAAGCTTCAAAGCAAAAAAAAAAAAACATGTAACGTGAAAAACACTTAATCTGCATTGTTCAGGGAGTCTCTCGTATTCCAGAATGACAAATCTTTGTTCAGTCATCTGTGGATTCTCAAGTGGCTTTGAAGCCCAAGGACAAAAGCACAAAAGCGGTTGCAAAGGGGACAAAGTTTGCCAGTATTTTGGGCAAAGGCAGCAGCTGCTTTGTGCCTACGCTCTCTTGCAGCTGCAAGATGGTGACGACAGTCCTCTTCGAATGAATTGTCTGCATTTTTTATATGGGTGCCCTAGCCGCCCTTATCAAGGGCAGCGAGCTCCAACTCCTTTTGATTCAAGTCAGCCCATTTCAGATGTAACTTAAGGATAAATCTTTTCTTTGGGCGCCCCCGGTGTCTGGATCCAAGAATGCTTCCTTTGGCATCCTCTGCGGGTCCATGCGGATAAGATTGCCAGACCATCTGAGCTGCTTTTTCAGAATCGTGGCTTCAATGCTTGTTGAGCCAGCTTTGTCCAGGTTTCCTTGGAAGGTAACTTTGTCCAGCCAGTGGATCTTCATAATTGACCAGAGAGAGCACTGATTGAACTGCTCCAGCTGTTTGATATGTCTCCGGTATAGCGTCCATGTTTTGCAGCCATACAGAAGCGATGCGAGGACCACTTCTATGTACACTATAAGCTCGGTAGGTCACTAAAAATTTTGCTGCCCAGGTACTTGAAGGTGGTGACATTTGAAAGCTAAGTGCCATCAATGGTGATGCTTGGCTGGTCTACAGCTTTCCCTGGTGCAGGCTGTGAGCAAACTTTAGTCTTGCTGAGGCTAATAGTTAAGCCAAAGAGCTTTATTGCTAAAGAGAATCTGTCTACGATGGTCTGAAGATGGTTCTCTTGGTGTGCCACAAGAGCACAGTGATCTGCAAAGAGAGCTTCTGTGATGAGCCTCTCTAGTGTCTTTGTTTTGGCAGCCAGACGGCGGAGATCGAAGATTAATCAGTCAAGACGGTACCTAATAAACATACCCAAGTTCAGGTCTTTCACAGTGTCTAGCAGAACTTAGGTGAATAACAGGTTAAAGAGAACCAGAGCAAGGACACAGGCTTGCTTCATGCCATTGGAGATATTAAATGAATTGGATATTTTTCCACTTAACAGGACAACTTCTGTCATGTTAACAGACATTGACAATAATAGTAACTCACTCCCCACCAGTCTTTTTTTTTTAAAGTTGCCCGCCAGTTTCACATTTTCAAGTTTCACAAAATGGCTTTCAGGAAAAAAAGGCATTTGTGCAATCGATTGAGAAAATGGGTTTGAACCGTGACCTTTTGCGCTGCTAAGGGATTGCTGTACCACTGAGCTATGCAGGAGCATGATGATCAGAGATGGAAATTTTCCTCTGAATAAGTAAGACATCTATGTTGAACCATTTTTGTGGAAAAAAAATTATACTTTGTAATACACTTATAAAGTTATGTTACTGTAAAAAAACTATTACAGTAACTTATTGGAAATAGTGCTGTCAGTAAGTTACAGTAAAATTAAAATACAAAGAAAAATCTAACAGTGTACATACACAGACTGCATATATCCAGTTGTTGTTAAAGAGCAGCATGAATACTGCAAGTGCTTAATGCTTTAGAAATATGTGCTGTGTGTCTAAACCACAGCAGTGCTTGTGTTTTATCTCTGTAGAACCTGTAGACAGCTCACCATTAGCTGCTGTGTGCTTTGTTACTCAGTCTTCATAGGAAGGGCTTAAGATAACAGAAAAATAAAATAATCAAACTGTGCCCATATCTGTGCTTACAAAACAACTGCACATTGCCGTGTGTCTGCTTTGCCATGTGGAGACAAGGCAATAACAAAACACCATTTTATTTATTTGTTAACTCTCCAGTCTGAAAGGTTTAGAAACACGTTCTTTCCTGTTAACTAAATGAATGTCACTGTAAGCGTAAGAAAAATGGTTGGATAGAAAACACTGAATGATTACACTTAACGAGCAGCTAAGAAATCCTCTTTGGGATTAGTTTTTGTGCCACGGAGATAGGGGAAGAAACTGTCACACTTAGATTCATGCATCTGGCACACTTTTGTCCAAAGCTACTTATAATATAAAGATAAAATTAATAGCTTGAATTCAATGTGTGTTTCCTGGGACTGCACCCATAACCTAACGCGATTCTCTAACAAGTGTGCTTCCGACACTTCTGTTCAGCTGTGAGCCTTTATGTAAAGGGATAATGGACTTCAATTTCATAGCACATTTAAATTCAATGTATGTAACTGAAGGGGCTTATTTCACGATAACAACCTGCTGCCTGTGCATCATTCAGCTTATTACACGGCTATTTACCTCATAAGTTAAGTAAGGAACATTAAATATTGATTTGACAAATACTTTTTAAACGAATGCAGACCTTCCATGAGAAAAACCTGTAAGATAAGACAAGACATTCAAATGTCTCAAACACGCTATTTGGTTTAATCATGTGTAAATATAACATCATATATGTTATTAAAATATATATTTATATTCAGTGTTGGGGTAACGCATTACAAGTAACATGCATTACATAATAATATTACTTTTCTGAAGTAACGAGTAAAGTAACGCATTGCTTTATAAATGTAAACATTAATATTTGAGTTACTTTTTAAAAAAGTAATGCGAGTTAATTTTCAGTTTAATTTATTTGTTTTATAAAAAATAGTATACTGAATTAAACTAAACGTATTAACGTAGAATTACGCACTCTATGCGTGCGCGCCTGAGCGAGAACAGTTTGAGTCAGAAACGAAGACAGGAGGGCAGAGCTTGACATTTTTGCGATAAAAATACTGAATGCGGAACTACTTAGTCATATAAAACACCTGCAGGGCCTAAAAGAGATCAAGTCTCAGCCAAGTAAGAAAAAGTAACTTAAAAGTAACGCAAGTATTTCTTTTTCATGGAAAGTAACTAAGTAACGCAATTAGTAAAAATTTTTGGGAGAAACTTAATATTGTAATGCACTACTTTTAAATGTAACTTTCCAAAACAATTTTTTGCAATATTAAATTGTACCTAAAAATTATATGCAGCATCCAGGTTACTGTGTGTTATTAGTTTTGAGTGGTTTTTATCTGGGAATAAGAAACTTGAAAATGTTGCAACTGGCCAATCAGAATCAAGCATTCCAACGAGCCGTGTAATAAAAATATACAGATCAGTTCTTTCAAAGACATTTGTGCACATTCTTCAGAACATTGCTCCACCAAATATGTCAACATTTTACTGTCCTGAGTAACATGAAATGGTTGACGTGACATTTATTATTGATTCATTATGACATTCATTAGGCCTCTATTTTAAAGCTTTTTGGTGATACAGTTACAATGACGAAATTAGTTTTGTCCATTTATGTTACAAATGAGCTTCTTATATTGGATTTGAAATGTAAAATAAGATGACCTTTCAGTAGAGAAAGAGAAATTAGAGCAAAACAGTTTTCTGAAAATGCAAGTGAAAACTGCTTATGTGATTACTGCCAAGAGAAAGTGAATAAGAGACAGACAGAGGAAACCCTACTGGATTCACAAATACAGCAGTACTTTTCCATGACGACATTAATCGATGCTCATAAGTGTTCTCAAACGTAGCAAAATCTAAACAGTTAAAGGCATTTGAAGGATTTTTCTCAGATACTGACAAAAGGCTTGTAGCGTACAACATAACAGGGACTGGAAACAGTGACTGTGTTAATCTGTGATCTTAAAAGGCTATACTAATATAGCCTAAATCATAAGCAGCCCGTAATGTCTCTTTATTGTTCTTTAATTGACATCGTGGCTATATTTCTTTATCCAGCAAACCAAAACAAGTTCTCTCGTTCCTCTTTGAAATACAATTATGCAGTGGCATTGTTGTCATTAATAAAAGAGAAAGGTCTGTGCGCCGGAGCAGCATGTTCTTTGCCCAAAGGCCTATATGTCATTACTACAACTGTTGCATCTTTTCCTTCAGAATAACATGGTGACATTAGAGAGACGAAAACCAGTTGACTTCCCAAGACAATGAGGCAAAAATCACCACAAATCTTTCCGTAATTAATCTCATAAACAGCAATTAACAAAGCAGTCTAATTAAATCCTTAGAGAGTTGACTGTGAGAAACACGTAGCACAATAAGAAGCTTGAGTATGAAAACTTAGTAGCACTGGTGTTAGTATATTAGAGTGACACTGTGTTAAAACCCACAGCTTTGACCATCCCATCCTTATTGCCAGCTTATTTTGGTTTAAAGGAGATGATGTAAATCCTTTTTACAGTCATTCAAATGGTAACTTACTATTATTTAATGCTTAAAAGATAACAATGAAAGGAAAACGCATACACAGTGTGTCATAAATCTGCTGGTAAATATGTAGATTCCTGAAGTATGCCATAAGCTAATTCCTATACTGTATCATTCTAACTTTGCATGTTGTCATATTTGTGTGTGAAACTCATATGCGTACATCCTGTTCCTATTTCCCAGAGCATGAGGCCATGATGAGCTGTGCTCAGGCTGGATCGGAGGACAACCCTGCCAATGCCAGTGCTGACGCGAACACCAGCCTCAACGGCACCGCCAACGATGAGCTGGAGTGCAAAATCTGCTACCAGCGATTTAATGCGCACAGCCGCAGGCCCAAGATTCTGGACTGCCTGCACCGTGTGTGCGCCAGATGTCTCAATAAGATCCTGGACATGGGCGACGGCTCCAGCTCCATCAGCTGCCCGTTTTGCCGTCACGAAACACAGGTCAGCGAATACGAAGTGGCCGGACTCCCAGATGACTCAAACATCATGTCCCGTCTGGCGGTGCGGGACAAGTCCTGGAGCTCAGACCACAGTAAGGAAGTAGTGCTGACACCTAAGAGCCTGTCCTCCAATGAGAGCCCCTCCCACGACTCATCAAACTGCCTGGTGATCACCATAATGGAGGTGCAGCGGGACCAGCAACGTTCGCCAAGCCAAAATGGCAGTTCTGATTACTATGGCGACCGCAGTCAAGACTCTGTCTCTGTAGCATCCAACAGCGGCACGGTGGACCAAGACGCACTTTCCAAGTTCTGTAATCATGTGCCACGAGTCCTGGTGTGGCTGTTGGGCTTTTTCTACTTTGGTTCGTTGCCGCTTGGCATCTACTTGCTAGTGATTCAGAGAGTGACTCTGGGAATTGTGTGTGTGAGCTTGGTGCCGTCCAGTCTCACGGTCTGTCTAGTCTACGGCTTTTGCCAGTGTCTGTGCCAGGGCATGTGCGATTGCTCCAACAGGGGGTGACTGGAATGAAATTCACCAATGAAAAACCACAAGCTTCTTCATCTTACCACACTGAGAGGAGATAAGAAAAAACACTCTACATCAGAATAGTCCCTCAATGTCCTTGCTCTGAAATGCAAACGGTGCGATCCGGCTTTAAAAGGGATGTGCACAAGCAGCTTTGATAAGAGGATGGTCAAGTATTAAACAGAAAGGTCAAACTGGAGGGCAAACTATTAGCTTAAATAGTTTCTACAAACACCCTTCAAGCTCAGACACTGTGAAGTAAACATCTGACCCAAAATATTTTCAATGGAGATCAAAATGTGATACGCAGGTAAGAGTTTATTAAAAGAAGAGTTGAGGGAAGCTTAATGTGTATTGCAAAGCAGAGCAGATGGTCCATAAAAATAGTTTTACAGTGGATAATTCTCATTGCTATGAAATATAGCACACATCCTGATTCACTCAGTCACCATAATAAGGCTCAATGAGCAGAACTGGCTTGAGACTGATCAAATGTGTCTGGTTAAAGACTTTTAGGTATTACGAAATGAAAGTGTGGGAATCCATTAGGGTTAGAAGGAATTCAAATAAAAAAGTTTGATTCACATTGTTGTTCTGTCCATCTGTTTAAAAAGGCCTAACATGCTCTCTCTCTTACTCATGGCCGTAGCCAGGGTTTTAAAATTAGTGAGGTGGGGGGGTACAAGTTAACAAATGTTATCCATGTGAAAAAGTGCACAAAAATACAAATTTTTTTAAATACACTTCGTAAAATGTACTATTTTTGCATACTAATTTTGTAGCTTATATACCATTTTCAATATACCTAAAAATCAATTAAAGTATTACTGCCATTTTGTATATACTTTCAGGTGCACTGAAGTCCTACTAAAGTAGACCTTAACTTTTAATTAGTTTATTTGTTCATTAGTTTATTTGTAGCATAACTTTACAACTTCACATAACTCACAAAGTACTTGCTAGTATTTAACTCTTTCCCCACAATTGAAGAGTTAACTCATATAAAGGTAGGATAGAATTTTTTTCTTTGAAAGCACAGAGTCTGATCTTTCATATGATATATGTTTTAGTACATTCAAAAATACTTTACTTTTTATCTTTGATCTAATGTATTCTGTCTTAACCTTTCTGTGGGGTTTGGGGGATAAACTGGGACTATTGACTAGGGTTGAATTATTTATTTAGTTTTCATGCAACAATGCTTATTATTGTAATCCTTTTAATAAGCAATATTATATGAACAAGAACTTTACAAGATACTAAAGAAGAACTTTGTTTAGTGATCTTATTAATGTTTTCACTTATTAAAGGTTTACTCATAAATTGAATGAAATAACTATGTTAAAACTATGTCTAAAAAGGGGAATGGGGTTTTAATAATGGGATCTGGCAACACTGTGAATTCAATCTCCGTCATTTAATACAAAACTATACAGTAAACTGTCCAAACTTAATTATATACGTAAATGACAATATAAATCCCTTTGAAAAACTAATAAATAATTCAGAGAACTATAATTTTCTTAATATGAAACATTTACAGAGGTCCGGACCACTGTGACCTCATAGCTGGCTATGGCCATGCTCTCACTGACAACAAAATGTGAAAATGCTTTTTCACATGTAGTTTCGTGACATGACTATAAAATGAAATGGAATAAAATAAGTTTACACACCCAAGAAATGGACAAACTGTTCTACAGAGCGCATTTGGTCCCTACGTTGCCTCAGATGACGACATGTTTGTCCTATGGCGGCTACCATATGCATTTTGAAATTGAGAGGCGAGCTGTTGGTTGCAATTTCGCAATCTCAACACTAGATGTAAAATGTACAAACACCACCTTTAACTTGAATTAACTAAATTCTGAAGATTACATTTTCTGAATGTTATTCATTCACATAATGATCAATATTTAAAGGAACAGTATGTGGGATTGTGGGCAGAACTGGTACTGCAATCACAAAACTTGTGGCTAAAACTGGTACTGCAATCACACAACTGGTGGTCAATACACAAAATGACAACATAAACATCAGTTGAGGGCTGCAACTCCACTTTTTAAATGACTATATCCTGGCCGGATCACTGTTGTCAGTATTTGAAATGAAAATGATTTCTTAATGTCTAGTGACATATCAGGGCCATTTTATGATTAATTGATATAAATTTCTTACATACTGTTCCTTGAACATTAAACTATTGATGTTTCTTTACATTTTCTATACTGTACATTGAGCTGAAATTCATTGCATTTCCCCTTTCTCTTTTGATTGAGAGAATATATTGTTCATGACTATCGGCTGTTTTTAAACTGTATTCCGGTAGTTATACAATTGCTTTTATCGATTATTGGCCATATATTACTGCATCTCTACACCTGGCCCTTTTGCAAAGAGTGGCATTCATGATGATGAGAATCTATCTCAAGTGAATCCATAGTCAGTGCTGGGCCAAAAAACCTTGCACTTTTTACTCACCCATTGACATTTAGTTTAAAACCTTTTGTTCAGAGCCGTAACCTAAACCCTAACCTTGATCTAAAATCTATACCTGGTTAAATGGTTACATTGACTCTTACAACCACAGCAGGGTCACAGCACTTAACCCAAGTGTTTCTTCTCCCTGCAGGTTATTTATGGAGCCTTAATCTTGCACTCCCAATGCAAGTCATTCATCATTCTGAAGTTGAGTTACAGAGAGAGATTTTGAATTTTGACTTGCATCTTAGTCAACAATACACTACACAGTGTCTTGAGTTTGTATTTAATCAAATCTTAATCTTCTACAAGCTTAACTTATATTTGACAAAAAACACTCCACTCTGAACAACAACATTTGCATGGACTATGTTTGAATTTAACCGACTCTCTATCAAACCCATCTCTTAATTACTGCATGCCACACTCCCAAAACATAATGCAACAGTCAATCGAAGACAGCTAACAATGTTATCAAAAAACACCCTTTAGGGTCACAAAATTCCACTTAAGAATATATTTATACACACAATTAAATTTTCAAACTCCTTTTTTCTGCCGTTTCAAGCGAAATGTGCTGCATGAATTTTAATACCTCTTGAATAATTTAAACACAATGCTCTCTTCTCCTGTGGGAACTTTAACTTTCCTTCTTTTCAGAGACTTGTTCCCATTTCTCTTTTTCCTACCTCCACATCTCCCTATTAATTCAACCATCCATGCAATAATTGATCTCCTGTTCGTCACAAACCATTTCCACATTCTGCTTTCAAAAGCGTTTATATTGGAATAAACAAATGTTGTTTAGTTGATATGGCACTCATACTCTCACTCAAAATACACACACAAATATACAAACGCAAGCAGCACTTGAGGTCTCGAGTCACACTGTTGTTCTAGTACGGTCGAATCCAATCTGATATCTTAATTAGTACCAATGAAGTGAGAATTGTCTATCAAAGAACAATCGATTTGTATATGGTGAATGTTAAAGGGGACATGTCATGAAATTTTTTTTCCATATTTAAGTGCTATAATTCAGGTCCCAGTGCTTCTATCAACCTAGAAAATGTGGAAAAAGAACAAACCAGCAACTTAGTTTTGGTAAACCATGTAAGCAACAGGCATGTAAAAATATAGGTCATTAAAATTTGGCTCCCCTTGTGATGTCAAAAGGGGATCTAATTATAATATTACCACACCTTAATATGCACTATCCAAGTATATCACTGCCATTTAGTGCAGAGAGAGAGAGAGAAAATCATTGGCAGCACAATTGAGTTTCAATTACAACAAACCTCAATTAAAGCAATCATGTTACGCAGCAAAGTCCTTGATTATTACACCAGAATGAGAGTATAGTTCATAAAATATCTGAATAGAAAATCACAACTTTTAATTTTCTGTCGGTCTTAGTACACGATGTAACTACAGAAGAGACAAGTTTTAAATAGGAAAAATATCCAAACTCTTTGGTTATTTTTTGTGCGATGCTAATGGTCTAATTAGATTCAGTGGATTGTGCTAAGCTATGCTAAAAGTGGTACCGCCAGACCTGGAGATCAGCTGAATGGATTTTAAAAAGTTAAAAATCAAATGTTTAACTCTAGGGGTTGCTGGAAAAGGAGCATAAAGTGGAGTGTCCCTTTAAGGGTTGCAGCTGTATAAAAAAGCTAAGCCTTACTAATGGGGCGTACACACCAAACACAAATTCAACAAAATGAGGAGATTACAGCGAAAAATTCACATGACAGGAAGTTAAATCCCACAATAAATCTACAGCAAGGAACGCAATGCTTCAGGTTTGGTGTGTACGCAGCATAATACCCTATACTGTAACCTAATAGTGACCTTATGTCCCTATGAGCCTCTGGGATTTCAGAAGTAACTTACAAACATCTTTACCTTGACAGTACAGACAGACAAACAAACTTGACAATTGTTCTCTAGCCACACGTCACAATCAATTCATCACAAGTGTTTTTCACATCGCAGGCTTTGCAAATTGCTACATTTTCTAGACAAATCGCTTTTCAGTGCCTGACTGCGCTCGGAAAGAAACATAATTGTGTTTAGATGTTGGAATAGTAAAACAAAGCAATACAGTTTATTTAGCATGTCATTCTGTTACAAACTAACTTCACAAGGTGCCTCGTGAGCTGCACCACAAATCCATCAATGAACACAGTAGTGTTTTAAAGGGACACTCCAGCCAAATATCAAAACTATCACATAATTTACTTACCTTCAAACAAACCGAGATACACCGTGTCCATCATCTTTCAGACAAGTACATTTGCAGTTTTATAATGGTAGAAAACAGGGAACAACTTCTGACTTAACAGGAAAAAGTGCTTTCAATCTTCACAGAGGTAATACATACGTCTTCAAGGGGTTAATAAAGGTCTTCTGCAGGTAATCAAACTTTATAATCTGTAATAAAAAGGCTAGTTATTATAGTTTATACATTTTGGAATATGGATTTTTTGCATCGATTACCAGCAAAAGACCTTTATTAACCTCTTGGAGCTGTGTGAATTACTTGAATGCTTCAAAGTCAAAAGTTGTTCCCTGATCCCTGTTCCTCCCATTATACGTTTGGAAAGGCAAGGACATTTACTAAAATATTTCCAAATGTGTTTGTCTGAAAGATAATGGACATTTGGGGATTTCGGATTTCTTAAGGGTGAATAAATAATAGGGTAATTTTGATATTTGGCTGGAATAACAATTTAAGGTGTTTAGGAAGTTATCAAAAAACAAAAACAATAATTTAAATACTATGTAATGAGTAGCATATAACATTCACAATTATTGTGGTTTTCTGGAATGCCCCTCTAAAATGTTTTATTAAAAATTCAATTAAAATGTTACTTTGAGTAAGACTTTCTAAAACTTCAGAACGACACTATACTGTAGTTCCAATAAATACAAACTAATTCCAAAGTAATGTAAAATATTTATAATTTATTTATTAAACAAAAAAATGTGTGACGATTTTAATTTTCAAATTAGCAAAAACAAAAAAAATCGAAAATCAAAATTCACATAAATTCCTACATTTTTATCCTACGTTCACATATAATTTTAAGAATTCCATATATTTTATATTCTAAATGTAAATAAATGTAAAAATTATAAAATGAAAGTGAGTACTTTCCTTTAAATGTTAAAGGTGACCAAGAATGGATTGAAATAATATGTTACATTGTTCTTTGATATCTAAATATAAGGTATGTGGCTTTTTTTAAGTGAAAAAATTATCCAGAGACGGTTTTACATGCCCATTTACAACCCTAGGATTTGCCCCCAGAATGAAATGGTCTGTTATTACCTTATTTGGAAGGGTCATGCGCTCTGATTGGCTGTTTCCCAAGGGGATTGCGTCACCGCGTCACCCCGTCACCATCAGACTTAATCGCAAGATTTTTATATGACTGGAGCTAACATCTTCACTCCTGTTTACATGCAGTTTTTTATTCACACAGCCCAATACAGAGCACAAATGATGACCTCGTATATACAGTGTACTGTTTTTAATTTACTAGAAATATTATGACAGTGCCTGTAAGGATTTGATATGCTGCTGTCGCATTATTTGAGCTGTATCTGGATGAAGGCAAACTGCTGTCAGCGTGTCTTCTTGATCGAGTTCAGGGAAAACTTCTTAATTTCAAGTTTGAATTCGAGCTTAAGGTGAGTGACACATGAAACCACAGGCAGGAATAATTATAAATATCCGTGTAAATAGGTTTTCATACAATCTATGCCATTTAGTTTGGTGGTAAACGATAGCTAAGGTTAACTTTACATTTTTTTGTTTAAATTTAAACCGAAATCAACAGTAATAAAATCTACTTACGGTTTGTGGTAGGGGTTGTAATGGTTATGTTGGCCACTTTTTCAGTATCAAACGCTAAGCAAAGCCTGCTTTATTTTGTCCCAGGTTTGAAAAACTTTCCGTGGTGAAATGGCCAGAGAAACTAACGACTGTAGATTGAATAGCTTTGGTATCCGGTTGTGCCTGGAACATAAGATTTATATCTATGTTCTGCCATTTTCCTCCATGCTTGTTTCTTCTCAATATCTGCAAAACCTCTGATGATTCTGCTGTTTACGTCCGGCTGGCCTAGAGTATGGGCGGGTATATAGAAATGTTGGGGGCGTACATCTCGACTGTTAGGTCACTGTCTGTGTTATGTTGAGATTGGCCTGTTTTTCTGTGGACTTTTGAATGCACAAGATTTACATAAGAATGAGGAAACATTAATGTTTGAGGCTCACGATATGTCATTACCATATACAGAGCTCTAATAATTCATCTATGACGAGGTAAATACAGTTTAACATTCTTAGTCACCTTTAAAATAGTATTGTCACTGAATGGTAACCCTTGAAAAGATGCAGTCATATAAAGTAAAATATACATGACTCTCACAGCCATTCATATCCTAAAACTGTTTCACAAACACTTTTCTCTGCAGGCCATGAAGCTCTTTTATTTTCTTAAAAGACCACACACACCATCTCATGCAATCTATCACATCACTTCAGCCTGAAGGAGCACAGGAGAGAGCAAGAGACCCAAAAATAACCTTAAAGAGCACAACTGCAAAAGCTCTCTCTGAACTCTGTGTTCACTCAATGATTATGTATAAGACTTTAATTTCCAATGCATAAAGACTTAAACTCCCATCAGATTTTCGCAGAGAAACCAATTTGATCCGTTTTGAAATTATTACAAAAATAAAAGAAGTGATTACTTCCATCTGGTCTTAGGCGCGCGCGCGCGCACACACACACACACACACACACACACACACACACACACACACACACACACACACATAAAAATTTAGAAGCAAAACAGCCTGTAGCTTTACACACATCATGTCAGAGCCTTAAAGACTCAAGCCAGCCAATCCCCCATGTTTCTGCTGTTACTATAGCGACAACTTGCATCAGGATGAAATGAAGAAAGCATGTCAACTTTCCTGTGTGTACAGAGCAAAGCACACAAGCAAAAATACATTAAACCACACCACTAAATCAACAGACATGCGCTTAGACGCTGGCTGACCAGAAGTAATCTAATCTAAGGTTCGCTTAAAATAACCAATATGTATGTATACAAAAAAATCCTTAATTCTCATACCAAAATGTATGAACAATTCAATAAATCAAAACAAAGCTAAAATACTGTATAAAAAAATAAACATGTTTAGTGTGTGAGCAAAAGTCTAAATGAATTAATGAATCTTCTCCTCCCAAAGTAGATTCACTGAATATCACTGGGACGAGAGTGTTCATAAATATATTTTTTTAAATTAAAATAGTTTACCATTATAGTGTAATCATAATTTATAGTTACTGATCAAATAGGACAAAAAGTCAAAGTGTTGATGAAGAAGGACATCTGCAGTACTTCATCATAAGTGATTACATAATCCATCAATCTATATACAGTATCATCAAGGAGTGTGTATTAGTACATGTTAACAATATGCAAAAGGTACAAACCCCAAAGTAAACGATGACGCAAGTTACTGTCTCCAACGTAAATCTCTTTTCTTGTACTAGAACAAACATACAAATTGTAGGCAACAGTTTACTTCTGGGATTGGTGATGTAGAGAAGACCGACATTATCATAATTTTTCCCGCTTTGACTTATGTGACTTTGACTTGAAGGAGCGTCACATTTCCGGCTGACGTCAGAGGTATTAGACCAATCACAACGTACAGATTAGCTGGCCAATTAGGGACGGTTTTGTACAAAATCCATGCATTTCAGAAAGACAGGCAAAAATTTACGGTATGTGGAAAATTGTGTTTTTTACCCATAAACCATGCAAACACATTGTATTATACCAAATAAAAAATAAAGTTGTTGTTTAGCAATGAAATAGATTCTCTTTCATATACAAACAAGTACATATGACATACGTTCAAGTGTGTGTGCTTGTCTACAGCAGTCAAGAACAGCTTATGACAGTAAGTTCAGATTGTTTGAAGGGCGCTG
This sequence comes from Misgurnus anguillicaudatus, assembly GCF_027580225.2. NCBI lineage: Eukaryota > Metazoa > Chordata > Actinopteri > Cypriniformes > Cobitidae > Misgurnus > Misgurnus anguillicaudatus. The sequence goes on along the minus strand of NC_073357.2, from coordinate 38,041,421 downwards.
TTCTTACTTGGGGCAGGAATCATGCCAGAACACTTCAGACTAGCACACACAGTACCTTGTCCTCTATGCCTATACATATACCCTCAGAACAGTCTGAATACTGCATTTGTAGAAACGGTCGCTTTCCTGTGTTGTTGCTCAACTATTATTTTGTCATTTTGTCTTTTGTGTTTTACTTGATCTCACTTTCATGGTCTCTTTTCCTTTACCACCCTCTGTGAGGTAATGATTAGTGATTTTCTGGATGTATTTACTCTGTGTGAGTCTAGCATCTGTTCTGTCTAATTAGCCACCATGAGACGGAGAAGCGAGAGAGAAATAGACAGAGAGAAAGAGAAAGAAAGAGAGGGGATAGAGGAAAGAAAAAAGAGTGACAGACAATCATATGAGTCATCATAAAGTTTAGGCTATGTGGTTTGTCCCTTTATTGTCATTATCACCCCCCTCCGTACTCTGAACAGGATGTTGTTAGAAAAGCCTGTTAGCCATTTTTCTTTGCAACAGGTTTAAGGGATTGTGCCCACTCATTGAAAATGAATTGTGCCTGTGCTAAGGGAAACATTTTCCCAGCAGCTCCCTGAGCTACAGTTTCCTCCTGCTGCCCTCTCTTCATTTCTGCTGCTATCGGTCTGCTTTTAATGAAAGCATCACATGGTTGAAGGCAAAACTAAGGGTAAATTGAATAGTAATGTTATAATAATAGACATACAACAGGAGTCAAAGCTAATAAAATCAGTTGCAAAATAAATTGCGACCAAATAGGTCCCCTTTGCTTTTCTCATGTATGTTCAATCACGGTAATATAACACCAGAACAGCACTCAGATGTTTTTTCTGGGATACAGGAGAACAAGCAATTTGAGACATAGTAAAACAATGTAACTAACAAATTGGGTTGTGTGATTGATGCCAATAAATCTCACAGTGTAAGACCCATTTTAATAATAACATACTAATCAAAAAAATGAAGACTGACATGTTCCTCTTCAATGTCTTTTCCCTATTCTGAAATAAAATCTTTCATTTTACTTGTTTTGCAAAGGAACCACCAGCCTGCACATAAGAAAATAACCTAATCTTTGCAGAGAGCCAATATCACAGTTCACTGGGCTGCATGGTGACTTAAAAACCAATAAGGAAAACACAAACAACTGCAGCGCATTGCAGACAGGGAAGAAATTTGTTTTGATTTGGTGAAGAAATTTTACTATTTTAGAACACAAATGTCATGTTTTTTTAAACAGCACCTATTTCATTGCTACAAAAACAACTGTATTTGATTTAATTCAATGTGTTCGCATGGTTTATGGTTCAAAAACACATTATTTTACACACTGTACATTGTTGTTGCTCCAGATAACCCTGCCTTCCTGAAACGCTCTGATTTGTTACAAAGCTCATCGATCTAATAAGCACTGTGTCCCCAATTGGCCAGCTTACCAGCACGTTGTGATTGGCCTGAATATCTCTGACGTCAGCCGGAAATGTGACGCTGCTTACTTTGCCAGCGCAGCTTGAGCAGGACTTGACAGATTGGTTAGGTAAGGTTTACTAAAACATTAAAACCACGTCTGCATTTGTGATCGTAGATACAAAAAAAGTGCTACTCTGCACAAAATTTGTGTTTGAATCGCGATTTGGTCAGTAGTAAATTCTTTAAATATGAAAACATAGACTACTTACAGAAGCGGGCGGAATTATAATAATGACCATAGTGTCCCACAGGCCCAGGAAGTAAACTGTTGCCTACAATCCGTATGTTTGTTGTAGTCCAAGAAAAGAGATTTACGTTGGAAACGCGTCATCATTTACTTTGGGATTTGTAAATTTTGCATATCATTAACATGTATTAATAGACACTAAATGGCTCGTTATAGTTGTGCGTAGGTCCTACGACGTAGCTCGCGACGGCGTAGGTTCCACGTCGGTTTTCATTTATACTTTTGCGTCGACGTGCAAACACACGCGCGTGTAACCACAGTAGCAGCACGACCATCTACAAAGAAGCAGTTTGGCAAATTAACCCACAAACGAAGAAGTAACAGCAACTTGTTGTGTATGATTTTGAGAAGACCAGCAATGATGGAAGTAAATAAACAGCGACTTTTGAGTCGACTTTTGCAGTCACTGCTCAACTTGGTCCATCTTTGTTTTCACAAAAATACCTATGACGCCGTTTTTTTACCTGGCGGGATGGGTTCTGGTCGATCAATCACAGCGCTTGCGGTCCGCGTAGAACTAACGTTAAAAATTTGAGAGGTGCACGTCAGGCTACGCAGAGCTACACACAGGCTATGGATAACCTACGCCGTAGCTACAACGTAGATCTTACGCACGACTATAAATCGGGCTTTACACACCAAAGGAAATGTAAAATCTTGAATCGGATAATACTTGCTCTTCAAGACTGCTACATTACATGCTCACAGTCACAGTACAAGTGGAGCCTAATTTAATTTGATTAATAACAATGGGAACAAACTAGTTTTGTCACGACATTCCCGGCCATTTTAAACGCTGTGTCAGATTAATGCATTTATAATTAATTAATTAATAATTAATTCTGATTGGCCAGTCCCGTGATATTCCAAGGTATGTCATTCTGTTATACCACCTGTAACTAATAACAGCGTTGCAAATCAACTGTGACAGGTACAGTTTAATATTACACCAAAATTCATGTTCTTTTTAATAATATATATGACATTATATTCACAAATGATTAAATCAAATGGTGTGTTCGTGAAATTTAAACATCTCTTCTTATTTTTAACGAATTTTCTTTCGATTTTAAGATGTGCTAATAAAATATTTAATCAATATTTAATGTTCCTTGTTTTACTTATGAGGTAAATAGCTATGTAATAAGTGGGATAATGTACAGGCAGCAGGTTGTTATCACAAAATAAGCCCCTTCAGTGTGATACAAGACACATGATCACAGTCGGGGCTTATTTCTGCAAAAACAACCTGCTGCCTATACATTATTCCTTACATAACATGTCTCGATCACCACACTCTTACATATGCACTTTGTGTGTCACATAGTACTGCTGTTAACAGCAGTAGAAATAAATGGATAGCAGATCTCACTTAAGGGAAATATAACAATTAAAGAATATCACAAATATAGACTGACACTATCATTTAGTGGCATCCAATCACACAGCACTCCATCCAGACAGACACAGACAGGATCATAGTTGAAGGGGGAAACATTTGAAATGTTAATTATACCCTGCCGCATGTGGGGGGCTTTTGAGTGTCTGGATTGATTTTTTATGGGAAATGCCAGACAAACAAGGTCATTTAATTAGGCTGTATGTATGTCAGCATTATATGTCTAAGTCTCTTCTTTGTCTCTTGAATCTTTAATAAGTGTGTTAAGGGAAACCAATCAATACTAAAACTAATTCCTGCCCCTCATCAAGCTCTCCATATAATTCAAACATACAGTACCTCAAGGTGGCGTTTCAGCATATTACTAACTAGGGATGCTCCGATCGATCGGCCGCCGATCGGTATCGGCCGATAATGGCATTAAATGACTCGATCGGTGCTCGCTAAATCTGCCGATCTCATAAACCGATCTTTCTGTTTACTTTTGTCATCAAAAGGATCCTGAATGCGGCTGCAATTAAAGAAATTTTTTTACGTAGCGTGAGCATTTTTACAACCTGTTGCTCATGTGCAGCGTGCAGATTTGTATGTCTCTCTTTGCCTTTACAGAGACATGCGTATTTTCTATGAGGACATGCTCCGTTAAACAGCGCGAGGCGTCTTCACATCCCCATCAAACAGCGTATACAACACATATCTATCACGGACAATTGCATCCTCATGCCAAAAGTTTCTTATTCGCATGCGTCTTAAAGTTTTGAGCGTTTAAACTTTTATTTTCCTCACAGCTGCTTGTCTGCGTTCAGCCGCCGCCCACACACACAGCAGCCTGTCATCAGTGCACGTGAACAGAGCGATCTCTCTCTCACGTCTTAAAGCTGCAGTAACCTAATTCATCTCTCAATAAAATCACTCTCTGCTCTTGACTAAAGAATTTTTATACTTCATACGAATGCGTGTATATTTAATCAGGGTTTATACAGAAATCCTTGAGTTAAATTTACTACTTTTTACTACCTTTTTTACTACCTTCAGAAATTTTTTTAAAACCATCACGACACTGAATTGCAAGTGTTAATCAGCGACCTTTCTATTATTTACACAGATTTTGACATATATAACATACAAAAAAAAATTAAAGTGAAAAAAATTCTTTTGACTGAAATATTTTTCAGGCCAAGTCATATTCCTTTACCTAACACTTTATGAAGGCGAGACCAATAGCATTTTAAGGGGAGATTTTAATAAATTCCATATTGAAGTCTCATGTGGCATATAGCTAGCTGTAGTTTGCAGGGCATTTCAGATTAAGGCGAAACAGCTAAATAACTCACTATACTGTATAAAAAGAAAACATGAATATCACCACCTTTAATGAATCTTTTATTATTTATTTATTAATTGTAAATGTATTTATTTTAGCATTTACTAATAATTTTTTAATCAAAGTTGAAACTGTTAACATTAGTGAATGCACCATGAACCACCGTCAATTACTGTAATGACATAAACAAGAATTAATTAATGATTATATACTGTATATTTTTCATTGTTTGTTTATGTTATATAATGCATTTACTAATGTGAACAAATACAACTTTTTCATATCATATTATTCAGTACACATAAACAAATAATCCAGGGTCTGTTCTGTTCACACAACAGCCTACAGTCACAGCTCTAATACAGTAACGTTATGTATGAATATAAACCCTGAACGAGTAACTCGAGTCAAACTCGTGTAGAATTCGCACAGGATGTCTGTAACCATAGTGACAGTTGTTAATTGAATGACTGTACTTCATCAACAAATTATTATGTTACAATAGAGGCAGCGCTGATGTGCTAGTTTGTGCGCAATGTTTCTGCTGTTTACTTTCTCTTAAGACCTAAATGGTCGTGTTTATATGAGGATATTTGCAAAGACGGGATTTTTGAGGCATATGTGTTATTTAAGGCCAATAAAGCGCCAAAAATACGTACAACACAAGCTCAATGAGAAACGAATGCGCGGCTAGCGTGCTCCTCTGACACAGAAACAGCGGACGCACTGTTGTTTGTGTTTGAATGTCTTAAAATCACTTGTTTTTAAACTGCTGTGCTTAAATATATGTACAAATGTTACGTTTTTGTGACCACACTCAAATGCAACTGCAAGAACCGACAGGTGGATGACATCAAAGTCGCGCGAGAGCATTTCGGAAGCAGTCTCCTCTTATGATTCCTCGTCAATCGCTCTCAAGGGATTTGGATGTCATCTGCCTTTTGGTTGTTGTGGCGCCACATGAAGTTTACCCACGAGTTAAACAAACCCGTTGTACCAGCCACTGGCTATATCAGCATAGCATTAAAAAGCGTGCCGCGGATGATCAGTAACGTGAGAAATCATTTACCCCCAAAATACAGGACCCCTTACGTTAGTCATACTGTGCAAAGACACGCAATTACCTGTTTGGTTTTCTTAGCCCACGAACTGAAAGGCTTGGCAATCTTCATCATTTCGCTAAGCCTTTTACACCTTTATCGATCTTCAAAACATCGGAGCCTTCCTGCATTATAAGTTTGACCATGCTAGCTGAAATAAACTTTTTTCCTCAGCTTCACGTGATACAGTCAGAAAACCCGCAGTGGATCCGGTCCGTAGTGATTACAGAACGCTTACTGCGGAGAGAGGAACGTGATTTGGCTCCACTCCAGGCTTTGATCACACCCCAGAGACGAAAGATCTTTGATTATTTGCCCAGATATGCGGGTGATTTGAACTAATTTCCAGGAATCATAACATTACAAAAGGGAATCGAAAATTTACTACCTCGTCAGATGACGCTTACTACTTTTTACTACTTTTTACTGGCCTTAATTTGGCATAATTTAATTTACTACCTTTTACTACCTTTTACAACCCCGCGGAAACCCTGTTAATTAATACAGTAAAGTCTGTGAAGTGTTTTATTTTCAGTACTTTTAGGAGACATAAGCCTTTTTAAAGCCATATTAAATTTCTCTTTGTAGAATAAATATTTGTTGTGCTTATTTATTTGAGTCTCTATTAAAACAATAATATACCTAATTACTGCAAGTAATATAACAAAGGCAACATCCGTGGTATTATTTTATTTAGAAAGATTGTAACAGTTACAGTCATCAAAGAGCTTGCATATCAGCTTTAAAAAAATCGGTATCGGCCGATCACGAAGATTACAAATCGGTGATCGGTATCGGCTGCAAAAATCCTGATCGGAGCATCTCTATTACTAACCCTTTCCACTAAAATTGTGCTGCTGAATGACCTGCAAACCTGACTCAGAACATCATGACTGAAACTACTTTGTAAAGCAACATAAGAACAGATATTTATACTGAACATCATCCATTTGCAGTACAAATAGCATTAGGGTGATTCTCACGAAATCCAGACAGAAGGTGTCCAGCATCAGATTTTTTTAAAAAGCCCTTGAAGTAGGGATGGGCGATATGGCCTAAAATCCATATGACGATATGCATTGCTGCCTCTGCGGTAGCGATATGTATTGCGATATGTTGATCTTAATAGACTCGTTTCAGAAAAGGTTATATAGACCCTTAGGAAAGCCAAACTGCTAAATAAACCGTAATGGCCCTGGTAATTTCAATCCATCGCGGGCTCTTCTACTAGAAAATGACAACAGTATCAGAAGCATACAAAACAGCACTACACACACACACACACCGTGGATCAGCTCCTGCGTGAAGGCAACAATGCACATCCTGGTGAATTTTGGAAGTTAGACGACTCAGCTGCAGCGGCCTGACATAAGATTTATAAAAACACATTTGAAAAGAATGGCGCAACAACTCAAAAAGACTTGTGTGTTTCACAATTTAAAACCATAATGCCAATTCCGCGCGTGGAGCAGCAGTTAACTTATGTGCGATCTACCGGCATTGCCTTTGCGATCGACTGATCAATCGCGATTGAGTATATTTTCTTGCTGCTTGTTGGACAGCTTAAATCCAAGTCTTTTCACAAGCTCCTCTGTTTCGCTGACGCTTTCAGCCATGTATATTTAAAATGATATTACATTACTCATGTTTCGGTAATGAGAACTAAAAAGTTGTCTAGGTACTATGACAAACAAAATTTCAACTTTTATCTGGAGAGAAAAAATATGAACTGCTTACCTGGTAGCCATCTTGTGTGTCACAGTCAATTATGTCCCTTCCAAAAAATTTTTTTTAAATGTTAGTTCCTTGAGGGCTTAAACAATGATTGAAAATTGTTGTGGAGGATGAGGAAATTTTTCTTGGACACATTTATATTCCTTATTATAGTCTCTACATTTACCAATGATCACCAAATACCACATGTTTCTTTACTGTAAATTTTTATAGTATAACAAGCACTGAAGCTTTTTATTTTTTAGATTTTTTAATTATAAATATTTCTATGTCAAAGAACCCAAATCCAGTCATGGACACATTGGGGTAATGAAAATTTTCCCCTTAAATGTGGAAAAAACAACAAAATTGGTTTGTATGATGTCATTTGAAGTCATGTGCAAAATAGTACGTGAAGAGATGTTTGTAACTGTATACTTCTTATTTTGATAGCATTTACTTTGCATTTCCTTTTTTTAATCAAAATATTTCATGACACCTCATAACTTTAATTTCGCGAGAGTCACCCTTTGTTTACAAAAGGATTCATTTAGCTTAAGGGCTGATTTTTTATAAAATATGTATAATAAAGTGATGATCATGTCCCTAAACTGATGTTAGTGGTTCCTGATTCAACAGCAGTGCAGGGTAGCAAGTCTCACAAAATGGTTCTAGACTGGGCACCAGCAATGGAAAATGTCCATATGTGTGAGCAAGTGTGTACAAACCCTCTAATTTCTATCTAGTGTTTAAAGTTCAGAAAGAGGACACCCTTTAAGTCAGACAAATATACTTTACGGGCAATATTTTAATCACATGCCTTACCTTAACTTTTTCCTGAAGTTTACCAAGGCGGACTGTGCTTTCTATGATGCGTGTAAGAACGCCCTGTTTGTCTTTCTCTAGTGACGAAGCCTAAGAATGGAGAGAGGGAACAGGATGGGTTACACAGCTAGAGAGAGGGACAAAAAGAAAGAGACAGAATATAAGAAGGGACATAGAGGATATTCATGACTGAAGAGGTTGCAGGGATAGGAGCAAGGAAAGAGAGAGAGGCTTCAATTACAGTACTTCAATAAATATGGAAAGTAACATTGCAAGGCAAAAGCAGAAAGTAAATGTTTAAAAGTTTCCCTCTTACGAACGCATCTCTAAGAGGCAGTGAAACTCTGTCTCTGTGTGAAAGAAGGCGAGTTTAAAATTTTCATAATCCTTGCGCTTAAGGCTCTACTTAAAACACAAAAGTTCCTGTGGAGATGATTTAATGCAGGGAGAATACTGCATGATGTGTTTGGTAAAAAGACACTTCTTATGTCAAATAAACTGCCAACTGTGCACAATTCAAGATTCATGTGTGTATATGAGATCTGGGATAATTCAGATAACAGTAACCAGGGTCTATGTTACAGTTTGAATTATATTAACCCATTATCCAACATAAACTTTTAAATGTTTTATCTATCATCTTCTAAACTGCTTATCCTGTGTATGGTCTCATGCAGGCTTGAGCATCTCCAAGCTCATCTTTGGCCATGGGGAGAAAAGCACCCTAGACTGGATACCAGTCCATCAAATGTTTTTTTTTTTTTTTGGACTAGAAAAATAATGATTTCAATCAAACACAACTTGACCAGACAGTTGGTCACGTGTAGGAATAGTGGTTCTGGATAAGGCTGAACCAACCAAGTACTGTACTGATGATAAAGACTCTATAACCCTCAAATGTGTCATCTATCTTAAAAGCTCATCCAACCTTTTCCATCACCTAAGATGTAAAGACTAAAAGAAATTACGTATGAATGAGGTGCAGAGAATCGACTATAAAAAGTGGATAGAAGATGTAAAAGCTGACAAGAGCCAAAGCGACCCATAGAGATGTGAAAGGATAGCAGTTTGCTATAATAGGCATGTGTGAGTTTCTGTAGAAGTACAGTACCATGTGCATGAGCTGGTCTCTTTCATTTGTGGTTTTCTCTGCAAGTGTAATAATGTTAGCCAGGTACTGATGAGCGATGAGCTCTTTCTCTAAGGAGTTGTCAACTTGTTGCTTCAGGATATTTATACGTTTCTGAGCCTTCCTAAAGATAGAGAAAGAGAGAGATAAATCTAAGCAATTCTGTATTTTAAATAATACCATACAAGGTGCCCATTTTATACATTTATACATTTTTTAGAATATGGACATACAATCCAAACCAAACTCAACCGCTATCCAAACCATACCGCACCTTGGTGCATTAGACCCCCAAAACCTGGCTCAGTTGACTAGTGTGATTGCTTGCAGAGGTGGGCTCGACTGCGGTTTATTTGGGCTCAGGTGCAGAACACGCAGTGTGATCGCAAATCGAGTCAGAGTACGGTTCAAAAGGAGAGATGTCAATTGCATGGCCTTCATCTGCCTTTGTTAAAACCTTCTGATGCGTGCAGTGAATGTCTGAGCTGCACACGCAACAGATCAACTTTACAGATCAACATTACAATAGCTTCCAGTGTTAAGAGGGCACTTTACTTCCGGTTTTCCTCAAAACAATCACATTCTAATGCGAAAGCGCGCCCGGGCTAGGATCGCTCAAAGTACAGTGTGAGTGCACACTTCAGGGGGAATAGGGGGGGACAATTGCGCTGGGGCATGGTTTGGTTGGTTAGCCCTCATATGAGTGTGCACTTAAATGTGCTGATCACATCTACTCTCCCCTTTAAAAGCCAATATCATTTCATCAGACTTAATAACCAACTGATGTTGGTCATTTGCTTGATTTAGAGTATGTTTCTCATCTCTCCTCTAACACTGCTGCTGCTATTACACTTCCTGTCTGTTCTCCTTCTGTTTCTGCAGCTTCTGAGCCAAAATAATCTCTGCTTCTATGGCCTATTACTCAACCTAGTCTTTCTCCAACCAAGAAATGTGTTATCACAGTCATGCACATCTATAATATAATCAAATAGCAATGCAAAAATATCTTTCACACTTTTTCTTCATCAAACTTGACAATGCCCAACAAAGGCTCACCATTGCATCTCACTGCAATGGCTAATGTTATACGGCAGAGTTTTAATAAATATTAATGTTAGTTGGTTTTAGCCAGTAATGCTTGGTTCTGAATGGTCAAATCACACCATTCTTGCAAATTAATAGTTATAGATGTCATCTAAAAACGATAAAAACTGTAAATTGAACTGCTATTCTTGATAAACTGTGCTAGTTGCTTGTATCACTCCACAGTCTTGCACTTGGCAAGTAGAGGTGAAATAAGCCTGATAAAGTACAGACTGTACACTATAAAGTACATTCACTTATTATCGCAAAATAAACCACTAAAGGATGATACAGGACCTTACCTATACAATAATGTGTTAGAAACACATCTAAAATCTGTTTCCATGCGGAAGTATGAGTGTGTCTGCACATGCATGCACCTGTTAGCCTGCTGTGAAAGGTGTAGCTCTGTTTCAATGTGTTTCATGTTTGTGTTAAGGTTGGTTTTGTCCAGCAGCAGAATCTTTTTCTCTGTCTCCAGCGCACTCACACGAACCAACAAGTCTTCAACCTCAGACTGTTTGACTTTCTCATGTTCCTCAAGCTGTCTGAAACACACAAACATACACAATGACCGTGTTAAAAAAGCACTCACAGAAGAGTCAAAGTAAATAGGTGCATTTACCAGAACATCCTTACATAAGGATTTTTTTTAGCCCAAGACAACTGGATATTGTGCGTCTACAAGCTATTTTCATCCATTCCATTAAGCCATGTCACTCACACAGACAGTGGCTGCGTCCGAAAACTCTAAATTGCTGCCTTCTGAGGCAGCTTTCCAAGGCAGGAAGGCATCAAGGCATGTCTGAATTCAATGTAAGGTTTACTTCCTGTCTCCTGAGACACCTATGCGTGGGCGTACAATAAGAATGTGATTGGTCGAGCCCGGTCGAGTTCGAAAAAATAAAATGGCGGCCAAGGAAGCGACTGGGGCACAAATTTAATTTAAATAAAGGTAGATGTTCACTTTTTACACCTTTTAATTGCATTTCTAGCGAGAAATTAGTATTGTAGTTTTCAAATATGTGATTAGTTATCACAGAGGCGCTCTCTGTTTATATTTCAAACACGCTGCCTTTCCAAAAGTCTTTCTCTGAGCTGCCTCCGAAGTCATTTCCTCATGAGGCAGCGAGTCACTGCCTTGAGTTTTTGGACGCAGCCAGTGTGTAGGGTGAACATAAGTCTACATTCTGTTTCTTTCCTCATTCACAATGTGAGGATAAGAGACCCAGAAAAGGAAAGTGGTGCTCTCTTTGGGCAAGTTCCAAATTTAAAGAGAAACTCTTGAAAAATGATTTTTAATATCTTGATGTAACTGGAGAAAAATAACTCACTTCCAAAAATTCTTTCATTGCAAAGCTCATAAAATTTAACAGCAGCCTATCAATAGAAATGAAAATCTCTCCTTACAAATCAACTTTATTCTGTCTTTGTCTTTTATTAGAAGTCCTTTCTCCAGGCTTATAAGACTACTAACATATAAAGCAGAAATTGAGACAGTAGTGTCCTTCTTTATGGAAGCTCTCTGCCTTTATAGAAATAGCAATATCAGTAGCATATTATTTAATTTCTCTTTAAATCAACATGATAATAAATCATTGTTACCTTTTAAGTTTGTCCGTCACAGCTTTATGCTCAACCAAGCTCAAAGAGTTTTCAAGAGCCAACTGCATCCTGTGAAACTCTGCCTTCAGGGCACAATGCTCTTTTTTCTCCACCTCTAGCTCTTTTTCCAGAGCCTGCTTCTCAGATTCCAACAGCATCATCTGTTTGGAGACCTTACACACTACACACACGGGACACGCACATTTGATTTTTATATGTATGTGTTTGAATAGGTATGCAGTATGCTTGGTAATTATTGTGTATAAACTGACCATAAGCCTGATTGACATCCATAATAGGAAAAAATAATACTATAGAAGTCAATGGGACCTCTGATCGGTTTGGTTACAAACATTCCTCAAAATATTTCATCAGAACAAAGAAATTTATACAGGTTCGTAACAAAATGATGACCGAATTTGCATTTTTGGGTGAACTATCCCTTTAAGGAGATCAACAATATTATAAATAAGCTCTCTTTAATACATCTCAATTGCATCCTCTAGACAGAATGTACAATAAATTATGCAAATGGATGCTTTTGCTTAAGTCTCCTTTTTTTTTAACTATAGTAATCTCATGTGTCCCCCCTTTAGCATTTTAGAAGATCTCAACAATTTCACAAAAAAGTGAACAATTTAAATACCATAAGATTTCTTATCCTTCAACACTAGATTACATGAGCTATGAAATTCCCATTAACTTTATTATAGATAGTTACAATATACATATACATTTACAGTATGAACATAAATGTGTTTTTATTCCATACCCTCCTGTGTGTGTTTGCTGTGAGCCTCCTTGGCTTTGGTATGCTGTAGTTCCAATTGGTCTATCAACACCTGATTCTCCTCCAAAACCAATCGAGCTTGCTCCTGCAATTGCCTCCTACACACAAAAGCACACACCTGTTTCAGTGCTTTAACAATACTACCATTATTGGCATGCACGACAGAAAAAGATGTGAGCTTCTTCGCTAACTTCGCTTCGTTGACATAAAAAGAAGTGGGAAAGAAAAAACATATAGCTTAAGACGCATTAATGATGTTGCTTCTCTTTTCATTTCTGCAGCAGTATACTCATTAAACAATGCAGAAGGACTTTATTTCTGATTCCCTGCTCTTCGCACATACACATAAAACACACAATGTGCATTATCAAGATTTTGTGTCTGACATGGTGATGCAACATCTGTTCCCTTGACAACACATTCAAATGACAAGCTTGACGAAAAATCCATTACAACCCAGTGGAGGATGATAAAAAATATGCAGGTTTTTAATTTACATGTATTTAATGAGAACCTAAATCACATGTATTCTATTCTCATACTGTTTTGTGGGGGAAACATTTTCTCTCCCTACATATGTGTAGCCCTTAGACTGTCAGCTATAATCATGCCGGACAAAATGCCAGAGTGCAGTGATGGAGTGTGGCTGCTTGCTTGGGACACTAAGAGGATGCCCTGGTTTTAGCACTCTCAGGACTACTGTGATCTGATCTCCCATGATATTTTTACCCTCTCCCCTTACTTTTCTAATTTCTGTTGTGAAATCCTCTCCAGGGAATGTCAAATCAGATTTGATTCCCAAAGTATACAAGGAGAATATATGGAGTAGAAATATGTTTTCACATCCTTTGGTGTGACATGCTATGAACCAAGAAACTATTTCAAACAGCATTTTGCTAATTCCTTATGATGACTATGTTTTCATGTCCTCAAATTAATTAAGAGACTATATGGAATATATGAAGAGCTCAGATGCAAAATGTGCATAATGCATCTGGCATGATTTCTTGTTAATTGGCATTTTTTATTAGATTCTTAAAAGGACTTTCCACTTTTTGGAAAATAAGCTCATTTTCCAGCTCCCTTAGAGTTAAACATTTGATTCTTACAGTTTTGGAATCCATTCAGCTGATCTCCAGGTCTGGCGCTAGCACTTTTAGCATAGCTTAGCATAATTCATTGAATCTGATTAGTCAATTAGCATCACGCTAAATAATAACCAAAGAGTTTCAATATTTTTACTATTTAAAACTTGACTCTTCTGTATTTACATTAGGTACTAAGACCGACGAAAAATTAAAAGTTGTGATTGTCTAGGCAGATATGGCTAGGAACTATACTTTCATTCTGACGTAATAATCAAGGACTTTGCTGCTGTAACAAAGCTGCAGTGGAGTGTCCCTTTAAGGATTCTGCCTAAAAACACTTTTTCGGAATGACACAAAGGCAGAATTACGCCAATTTCCTTGAAAGTACTTAATGAACTTATAGTAAGTGCCTGTCCAGAGCATTCGGTTACAATCATTATCTAATTTTTGACATAGTTTAGCGGCTTTTGCATCTGAACTCTTCATATGTACTTTAAAGATGGATTTAATTTACTCTGCAGGAAAATTTTAAATGAACCAGTGAAGGCAAAAAGGTGGACCCATTAATGATGATCAGTCACAACAGCTAACAAAAACTTTCATTTTACACTAAAATTTTGATGTTCATTTTTAAATGTTCATAGATCAACTACTTATATATACATCAAAACTCACCATTCTTTGTTGCTGACAGTGCTTTTGTTTGCCTGAGTATGAAGTTTTTTATTTTCCTGAATGACCTCTTCTGCACGTGCTCTCAGATTCTGAAGCTCTTCCTGCCAGGAGAAGAAACACAGATAACCTTCAATCTGCAGACAAAATGGAACTTAAACTACAGTAAGGAGGATTATTGGTATGCGTGGCTATCCTCTAAGCATCTGCAATTGTTTTCATCTGAACAGCGCAGGTGCTCAGAGCAATATATCACCACAGCTCTCATCAAACAGATGCTTAGCAAGCTCCAGAAAAACACTTTGGCATCTCTTAAGAGACATTTAATCTATCTTTCCAATATTTCCAGAAGAATCATGGATGGTTTGACAGTCTGAGATGTATTGTGGCTATTGTGTGGGAAATGACTTTCAAATGAGGCTGTCAAACACTTAAATGTCACTGATGAAACTGATGGATTATTCATCTCTTGACTGCAGAGAATAAGCGGTAGAAAGTGCTGTCAGACTCCTTTGAAACCTAAAACAAGACTCTGAATGGAAAGATCTTTAAAATTTAAGACGGTAAGTGTGCAATGTTCACTGCCCTGGAAGTGTGTTAGAAAGAAAGAAATGGGGAAATTACGAATGAAAACCAGAGATAGCACAAAGCAGAGAAAAGCACACTATAATAGGGACAATATTATAGAAATTCTCATCTCTCTCATTATTAATCATCTCCCTCCCATCCATGCTACAACAGATGCAAGATACTTAATACATAAAATAAATTAGTTTGCATATACACAATCATAAAGAAAACCACAACGGACTGATAAATTTCCACCTTCCCAACATTTGATTTTCCTTGTATTCTGCTATTGTCGTTTAATACACAACTTCAAGCGTTCAAATGAAATTACAGAAACAGCACACAAAAAATATGTAATATTGGTGAATTGACTTCAACTTTCCCCATCTCAAACAACCACACACACAAACTTACCTCACAGGACTTGAGATGTTTGTCCCTATCATTCAGCTGGTCCTCATAGGCCAGCAGAAGGGGTGATAAATATTTTATATCCAGCTAAAGGCAATATAAAGAACAACCGTAGCCTTAAACAAAGACAAAATAACCAAAACATGCTAATCTGTATTGGTCCCTCACATAAATATGAAATACAACTGCATAAATATGACCAGCACTGTGAAATTGAGTTGGAGTTTGTTATCACCCTTTAAGACTTACAATATATGAAACAAATAAAGATTTAAAACTATGTAATATAGTATGTCTATATGTATGTTACATACCAGCCAAGGAGGTGCAGGTCCTTTCATTGGCAGGCCTTTAAGCGGCGCATTCTGAGAAATTCAGAAAAAAATTAAATGCATATGAGACTATACATTATTCTAGTAGTTTTAGTCAACCACTTTCCAACATATTGGAACATAACAAAAGAACTGAAAGTACTGCAATTACACAGAAATGTAATTACAACCCAGTGCCTATTCTCAGACAGACAGCTAAATAAAAGACTGAGACAAAGTAAAAAAGTAGTAGATTGGAACATTGCATAGAAAATTGTGCACATGGTCACTGATATGACCTGTAATATTGGATTTAATCTGTGACACAACAGACATAACAAAAAAAGTGTTTGAGCAAGCATGTGTACATTCTGTGCCTAGAAGCACTAAGAGATGAGACCATTTCGGACGCTAATGCACAAGGGCAATTCAGAACTCCCAAGTGATATGAGCCAATGGCCCCCTCGGGACAGCAAGAAAAACACAAATGAACACAAGCAGAGCTCACAAGTGAGAAAGCTCAAGGGTTGCTACAGGACAGCTGCCATTGTGCATTTAAGAGAAATAGTGTATTTTGTAAGCAGTACTTGGCCTGCATCCTTTTTCCCTAGACATTTGGCTACAATAGAATATGTTTTGCATTCTTGCATATAAAATAAGATATAAGCTTTTATAGACGGTTTGATCAGACGCATGCACATTGTCACGTTTAATCCCCGGGTATACTATCTTTCCGTGTCTGCACACCTTTGAAAGTATACGCAACCGCAGATACCCCAGGCCAGGCTGTCAGGACAGCACTGATTTGCTTCATTTACAGGACATTCAAAAATTCAAGATGAAGAAAAGCTAGCAGATCCACCATTGTAAACAAAGTTTAGAACAAACAAGAAAACAAAGAATAGGGATCTAACTTTATGGTGAAGGAAATGCTCAGCTTTCTGTTTCTCGTGAGAGAAAATTAACATAAAGTAGAAGAGACATTGTGTCCTATCTCAATATTTTCTCATCCACGAAAACTACATGATGCGGATGGCACATGTGCTCCCTGAGTATACCATGGGCTTTACAAGCCTGGCCCAAAATTAAATTTCGGTCTGTGTTTGTGTATCGGTCTGGCTGGATAGTGGCTAAACTGACCTATGGAACAAATACTCTTTTAAAATAAAAATGTTTCAGTTTTCTAAAGACGAGAGAAGACGGTGAGCATGGATCACTGCTGTGTGATAGAATTCAAGGATCTATAGCTAACATTGTATACATTAATTTTAATGTTAGCTCAGTTTAGTAGTTCAAATGCTTTGGTTATGTTTAAACTAAGAAAATGTACTTATTTATTTAAGCTTATTATCAAAAATAATCGATATTTATACATTTGTAATGCTCTTTTCATAGGGACAAAGAGGCAGATGTCCAATGTCGTTTTTCAGTAGTTCTCATAAAGAAAGCTTACACTATAAAAAGTATAAATTTACTAAAAGGAATTTAAAGTAATATTGTCCTAACACTTAATGACTTATTTACATTTTGGCAGCGTTGCCAGTCACTGGCCTAATCTAGTCTCAGCCTCAGACGTCACTCAAAGGGAACATTGGCAAAACGTCTGATGTGTATTGCACACTTGACTGGAAACCCTTCAGGAATGTTGAAGTCATCTTTTGATTTGTTGAAGTATACCAGATTTCCGGGAGAAGCGAGTGTCTCGATTATTTTCGGTCTCTTGGGAAACAAAGCTCTGACGTTCGATCGAGAAAGAGAAGCTGTTGTGTTTACGTGCACAGCATAGACTCTATAAAAGACGTCCAGAAGTTTAGCTTGAGGCAGTTAGTGGAGTCAAAAAGATAGCAGCTGGCATTCAATTCTCCTGAATTGCTTGTAGGTGTTAAAAGTGAAGAGATATGCTTCAAACAGATGTCTACTCGCAGCCTTCTCTCTCAGGAACAGCTGGCCCAAAAGTGAATATTCTGTCATAATTTAATTGTTAACTATTGCTATTAACTAAATTCAGGCACAATGATAACTTCAAATTATATTGAATTTGTGTGTCTCATAATTAAATATCACAGGACAACTAGTCTAGAAACAACTACAATCCCATCAGAAGTTTGCAATGTGCCACCATATTTGAGTTTAGCCCTGCTTAGTGCTCATGTTGGTTTTAATTTCGCTAAATAAGCTTAAAATATTAATTGTTTTCTCTCATCATTTCACTTACAAAAACAGTTATTAACCCGGTGGAGACATATGGATTACTTTAATAATGGATGTTTTTTGGATGTTTTATGGTATAAATCTATACTTATATACCATAAGAAGATAAAACTACAACATAATATAAAATTGTTTGTTTGTGTTTAACTAAAGAAAATGAGTCATATACATCTGGGATGGCATGAGTGTAAATAAATAAGCAAACTTTTATCTTTTATGTTTTATACCTTTAACAAAGCATTCAGACATCTTTACTATTCCATTCTAAACCACAAAAGAGAGAAAGAGGCTGGAGAGAAAACCAATTGACAGTACTAGAGACCAATGGATACAGTAAGTGTGTGTGACAGAGAAAGAGAACGAGGAGATTTGTTACAGCAACACAATGCGTGTCTGTGTTCAAGTGGTTTGATTTTGAATCTAGCTGAAAAGTAAGGAAGGATAGCAGGACAGGAGATGATTCAGGCTACTGACCTGAACCTAAAGCGGCAGAGTATATTTAGCTTTCAGATTCTGTCCTGTCTCCCTGTCCACATGTTTCTGCCCAACAACAGACCAGTGCTCAAAATAAAGTCAGTATTTAATTAACTGAAGTTCAAGAGTCAAGGACAGTCACAGTTAACAAACTGAAATGAACGACAATCAGCCATAGTCCCTCAATTCATCATGGGACTATTAACCCTAAAATCATCTGTAAATAAAGTCCATCTCAGGAATCTGAATTGAGTTTAGATGAATAAAATGTAATAAATATATTATACTCATATTCATGAGCAATCAGAAGAAGCATTCTATCAGTGAACCAGACAGCCAGACTAAGAGTTCAGACAGTCCTCATCAATATCAAATAAGCTCAATCTGTCCCTTCACCCTTAATAAATGACACCAGTGGGATGAATTTGAGACTGCTGATGCTCTGAAGATAAACGGCACAGAGGTCATAGTACTCTAAAACTATCCAACTCTTCTGAGGCTTGTTAAAGAAGCTCAGTTATGCAATTCCTCTGTGTGCTTTTTCTATATAATATTCACTGCATAAATGCCCATAAAACTAATTACAAGGTTTTTAGTTAAAGAATTACATATAATTCCCAGCTTATTTACACAACAGTTACCAAAACCTCTTCAAAGCTGTACTATAATTGGTTACAATTCAATTCATTTGAATACATTTACTAAAATAAGTGATCTACTTTGAATCTACAGAATAACACATTAGAACAATGTTTCCTCCAAATCTTAAACTAACTATTTCAATTTCACATTGTAGAATGCTTTCAGTAGGAAATGCAGCAAAAAAAATTATATGGTTCATGTTATAAGAGTAATGCTTTCCTGCTTGTTGACTTTTATTGTGTTTGATTTGGTGCTATACCCTGCAGGACAGTGGCCCTCCAGGAGCAGGACTGGAGACCCCTGCACTAGCACTAATGCATTCAGAAGAATGCAGCCAAGCTACACAGCAGAGTAAGGCAGAGACATTCTCTGCTTCCATACACACACAGATCGGGTTTCAACCTCTCGCTGGTTAATGCTCCTTTGAAATTATAATATCCCGCAAACTATCATCTTTGCATTAACCAGGCAGTGGGAGATGAAAGGAAAAATTGCATATCAATTTTGTGGTGTCATCTAATCACACCCTGCAAGACTAAAAGAAGATGGTGGACACACTTCAAAATTTTGGGAATGACAACCGCATTGAAATATAAACTCCAGCGAATAATGAAAATTACACTGTAATTTACTCATTCTCAAGCCATCATCGATGTTCATGATTATCTTTTTCAGATGAACACAATCGAAATTATAACAAAAATGTCCTTGCGCTTCCAAGCTTAATAATGATAATAAACAGGAACCAGGGAACATCATCCACACGCCTAGGGGGGTAAAAATGCCTTCTGAGGGGAATCAATCTGACATTGTCTAAAATATCCATATTTAAAACTTTAATAAACTATAATAACTTACATCTAAATAATTTAATAATAAGCTATATCAAAATCCTTAATAGGTAACCATAGCAACTCTCTCTCAAATGGTTACCATTAACTGCTTTAATCAAAATAATATATTACAGCATTTCACTCTGCAATTTATGCCATAGATAAACCTCTGTCTTGGCATTGTGTGTTGAATGCATATTTCTTGTTCATTGTTTTTATGTGCAAGATCTGTGGCAACACATGTAACTAAACGCTCGTACCTGATTATCTGCACTATACATACAGTATCCAAGACTTTTTCCCATTCTAGGAATTTATTTTTTCAGAAGAGAGACACTTCATTAACAGAAAGTTAATTTATATATATAAAAAAGCCACTGAACCCCAAGCTTAAAGAGTAACTAAACCCTAATCCAACTTTTTTTAGTTACTGATTTGTAAGAATGATGGTTTATTAGTGCTGTTCATTGATTTTAGTAAGTTTTTTGAGATTTGGATATAAAGTGTTTCAATACTACAATATATGGTGTAAAAACGTCTGAGTGCTGCCCTCTTCAGGTTGAACGGTGGCTACTGCAGTTGAATTTTCCTATTGGATGTTGGGTCCAAAAATGACTCATGACGCAAGAAGGTTCAAGCTCACCACGCCCTTGTTACGATCTCACCACACACTTTGTACGAGCTTAGTTCGTCTCCTCTATCTCTGTTGGGATCTGCCCACTTTTCTTGTATTTTTCAAATATTGCCAGTGGGTGTAGTCAGGCTCTGACCAGGGGTTTAGTTACGCTTTAACACCTCTGTCCTTGATTCAGGCCTACACCTCCAGGCCTAATTTGCACCTAGAAAATGATCTTTTAAAGTGCTGCATGCATAATGTGAAGAGAAAATGAGCTGTTTTACCTCGTCCTTGGGAAGTGGTCGGAATCTGGCCTGGTATCTGCTGAGCTCTACGTTAAGACGGTGGACTGTCATCTTCAATCCATCATTCTCATCCACCAGCTCCTGAGCTTGCTGTCTTAAACTCATTAACTCAGAGGACTCACCTAAACAGATATACATGTACAGCTACATTATAGTTAGATCATTTTATTTGTCCTGAATACAATTCAATAATATTCTCATAATTTTGCATAATTTGACAAAATCACATCTTTATTAAATATGACGTGCAATAAAATGTTTTATTCACAAGTGACATTTCATTTGGTATTTCCATCTATTATTTTGTTTTCTTCACACATCACGTCTCATCTTTTAACTCTGCTTTTAAATCTTAAAAGCATGCTCTTCATTACCATTTGTTTCCTTGGTAACCACGTATATTAAAGCTGGGAACACACCTTAATGACTTTTTGCACAGATGTGGCGGCCACAGGCCCTTGGTGTACACACTCTTTAGTGTCATGTTATCATGCCAACACAAATAAGAATCTTTAGGATTATTCCTAGCACCTTGTTGAATTCATGCCAAAAAGGCTGGTGTTGAAAAAAGGGTGTCTTTCTCAATATTAGAGAGATGTACTTACAGAAAGCGATAGGAATGAATGTGGCTAGGATAAATGTTAACACATTCAAGAAGCGCTGTACAAAGATTAAAAGTGCATGCATTGAAAAAAAGATGGGTTTGTATTAATTCATCTAAGTTGAGGTAAGAACATAGTAAAATATTAACAAACGGGGTTGTTTTCCTTTAATAAAGTGGACAAAAGTATCAACATAAAAACTGGCTTGTAAAACACCCTAAAAAAAACAACCATAACCACATATTAAAGATTAAGGCCAATGCACTTTTTCACAAAAAAAATTAAAAAAGCTGTCACTGGGGTGGTAGCATTTCAATTGAAAAATTACACCTCTGTACCTAAAGGGTGCATATCAGTACCACCAAAGTACATATTGGGACTTTTACCGTCCCATTGACAGCTTATGTACCTTTTATCTGACACTGTATATTGGCAGATTTTTTTCCACAGTGGGCAATTTAACGTTGGATATTCCCTCTGTGCACAGTGGGATGTGTGGCATTGAGTGAGGGTGGAGTGATGTGGCACCTGTGGAGTTTCCTCTCTCTGTGTGAGGCCGAGAGAGCTCCTGCTGGAGTTTCTCTATCTGCTGATTCTGTTGTAAACATCTTCTCTCCAGCCTCTCCTTTTCCTGAGCAAGATTATGAGTCTGCTCTTTCAGCTCCTTTACCAGCGCTTGCTGCATGTCTAGTGCACAGCGCAACACTTCACCAGCCTCTGCACCACACACATCAGGACAGGACACAGCACAGCCACACAAGGCACACAGGATAGGACACAGCAAAGCCACACAAGGCACACAGGATAGGACAGCACATAGCCAAACAAAGGAGAATGGTATACAGCACAACCACATGTAGCACAAAGGGCAGGACAAGACAAAGCACAGCCAGACACAGCACATGGAGCAGGAAAAAATGTAGCACAGCCACACATGTAGTACAAAACAAAGCATGGACATAAACACCACAAAGGTAAGAAGAAGAGAATGCAGCAAACAGTAAAGCAGGACAAAACACAGCACAATCACACACAGAACCAAATCAACAACAAAGAAACACAAACAATTAAGATTTGCACATAACAAAACACACAAGGAAAGAGTATAAAACAAAATCAACAATGCAGAAGACCACAACATAACACAAAACAGCAACAAAATATCAACAAGGACACCACAAAAGTAAAAGAAAATACAGCAGGATGCATTAGAGCAAAGGAAAACCGCATTTTTCAAAAATGAAAAATGCAAATTATACAAAAAGTACTGACAGGAAAAAAACTATATATGAAAGACTGGATTGTGTAACTGTGAATGCTTGACAAGATCATTTTCCAAGGCAAATTTTATGCTCAAGCTCTAAAATGTCTCTCTTTCTAAAAGCTACTTTACACCTGATATTAAGATACGTTTTGGTCGATCTGATCATAAGTCTACGAGAAAGAAACATTTTCCACTTTCGACCTCTTCTGTCATGATTACTTCGAGGGGACGGTCTATGAGTGAAATATTTGTAAGGGCTTTCTCAGATATTTCAGAGCAATTGATAAAAAAAAAACTTGCACAGCTTTCACAAGCTCGTAAAATGAAACAAAAATGAAAAGGCGGAGAGCAGCAATGTTCATTTTATCAATGATTGTCTAATTACTGTGCTAAAAGTCAATACCGAAGGAAAAACATTGTGCTCGTCAGTCAGTCCTGTCGCCAGAATGGCATAACTTAGGGGTAGGGATGCAAAACGATTAATCGCGATTAATCTATAGCAGAAAAAAAAGGTTTCGTTTACATTATATATGTATGTGAACTGTATATAGATAAATGCACACACACATGCATGTATAAATGTAAGAAATGTTTACATGTGTATATACATATATTTATGTATCATTTATATTATATATAAATATAAATACTTAATATATAAATATATATCTTTTCTTAAAATTATACATGCATGTGTGCATAGTTATATATACATAATTATTATACACAGTTTACATACATATATGATGTAATTCTGCTATAGATTAATCGCGATTAATCGTTATGCATCCCTATATGGGGGCTATTTTTGATTCCTTGGGGGGCTCCACACTATACTTTTGCATTTATTTATTACGGCTATTCTTAGATGCATCACGATGCGAATAGACATAAGAACACAAACATAGTTCTGTTAAAATATGCACAAAGTTTGGTATCCAGATGGAGGCACTGGGTGTGTTGCATTAGACCAATACAGTAATACTTAAACTAAATGCACCTGTGTGATTAATCAAGCTAATTGGTAAATGACGACGTCAACTCAGTGTTTAAAAAAAATTTAATAAATTATTTGAGTGCGAATTAGGATCTCAGACATGAAGTAACTATATAGAGCAATGCACCAAAACAACAAGTAACAATAGTGTGCGGTGCAATTGATTTTGTGAAATAGAAATCTTCTTACCCACTATACATATACATACATCTACATACACAGTAGGGCATTAATTCCTCACCTGAATTGATGTGTCTCTCTTTCTCTCTAACTGGACGTGAAGTCTTTCTTTTAGGATTATTTAATGTTGATTTATGAGACTGAACACTCGAGTCATAATTATGATCTGAGGAAAAACAATACGGAAAACAAGAGTGAGTGAAGTACAAAGTGGAGAATAAATGGGTGATTGATAAAATAAACAAGTATCTGTACAAGTAAATTACAGTGAGATTGAGTAATTCAGTAAGTAATTTAGTAAGTAAATGAGTCTTTCTAGCAGTGACCCTAATGTATGTCACTGTCATCTCCCATAATCACTTATGATACCACACTGTCCTCTTTTTAGCCACAGAGGGCATTAGTGAAATTCTTTAAAGCTTCTCCCCTGCTTTAAAAACTGTGCGTCATTCTGTAGACACGCTTGTAAGTGATGTAAGTGGTGCAACACAAACCACTTAAGCCTTAAGCCCCGTTCAAACTGCCGCAATTTTCTCGGCAAACTTTTCAAAATGGAGGTGTTCCTAATTCTGGTTGTCCCACCCTGCGTTCCAGTTAATTTTTTATGACCTTTCCTCAATCTCATTCACTCGGATGTATGTCATTGCTTACGTTGTACGAGTGCCCATTACGGGGCATTCATACGGGGCGAAAGCGTTAATGCTTGACGGAAGGCTTGTCTGAAGCATGGCCAACAGACAATCATAGTGGCCGCAACGCATGCTTCGGTCTTCCATAAACGTAATTGGCTGGCTCTGCCTAGGTTATTTGCATAAGCCGATCTGATTGGATGAAGCACACGTTGCCGATTAAAAAGTTGAGAAATGTTCAACTTCTGCTGCGAGCAATGGCACTGACACGGTGCCAACAGATCCACAATTCAGTTCGGCAACGCATGACGTCACCCATTAAAAGTGAATGGTAAACATTAACGCTTACGCCACGTGTAAATGCACCGTTACTGGCGTAACACTTGAAGTGGGTTAAAATGAAACGTCCTAAGCCCACATGGAAAATGGAGACCGCCCCCTCCATCATTTGAACTGTGCAAAGCATGATGCATTGTGGTATATGGAGGTGCCTGAAGTGTACGTATGAAGTCAAATCGCTCCCTCTGTCCAAATCAACTCAACAGTCCAATCACAGCGAAGGAGGGGCGGGACAAATACTACAACAATCAACCGCTGCATCATACAACAACTGATAAACAAAACAGAAGTATCAAAGCAACCAAAGTGCTTAGCTGAAGAAATGCTGGCTAGCACTCACAGTTGGCTTCCCCCTGGCGTTTTCAGCACCGTTTCAACGTTTTGAAGTACACTGAACCTAACGGTCAAGAAACAGATGATGTGAGCTCCACTGCTTCCCTCTTATTGGTAGTAGATTCCAAAAGTCACTCATCATTGCATAAAGTTGAACTTTTCCCAACTTTGTTGCATTTCTGGACACCACCACTTCCTGTCATCAACTGTCACTTTCTTTCATGTTGCCAGTAGTTACCAAGCTTCCATTGAGATTATGCCGCTAGTCGCTGGCAGTCTGAATAGGGCTTAACTCTTAAACTTCTGCTGCTCCACTGCATACATATTTTGAGACCAGGGAACTGTCATAAAAAAAACGTATTTCATGGAGGAGATGGAAGAAACATTTGATGCAGATAGATGCTAAAATCTCCACTATGAACACAAATCATTCTCCGACCTTCCTCTATTCAGTACTTGCCCTTTCCTTAACTCTCATCTCTGAGAACTTTATGACCCACAAAATGACTGATGTTGACAACTTTCTCACAAGGCCACCTCTTAGCATCCTAGCTTGTACAGAAGCCATACTTCTCCTCAACACATCTGAAGAGTAATAGAGCCCTTTGCTATACACCATGCTCAATTGATTACCACTTAATGCTTAATTCCATCTCCTACCAGCCAAGTAATCATTGCTGACCTTTTCCCATACACTCTTCAATTATTAATATATTACCAACCAGTCACTCTATTTTGTACAATGTTAAGATCTACGGTTTAGATCTCACTAAGGGCCGGGAAATATATGACATACAGTGACCTCCATTATTTGGACAGTAAAGACAAAATTGCTCTAGCCGATATGGCTAGGAACTATACTCTCATTCTGGCGTAATAATCAAGGACTTTGCTGCCGTAACATGGCTGCAGGAGGCGCAATGATATTATGCAGTGTTAAAAATAGGCCCCTGCTATTGAAAGTCACCATAGGGACTATTTTCGGGCGCTGCGTAATATCGAAGAGTCACGTTTTAAATAGGATTGAAATATCAAAACTCTTTTGATACGATGCTAATGGTCTAATCAGATTCACTGGATTGTGCTAAGCTATGCTAAAAGTGGTACCGCCAGACCTGGAGATCAAATGTTTCTAGGGGAGCTGGAAAATGAGCCCATTTTCAAAAAAGTAAAGTGTCCCTTTAAATCACATTAAACATCCTTGACCGAGGCATTTAGCGTAACTCTCATGTGGCTTAGCAATGGCTATAGAAGTGAAAATAGGCCCTTTACTGTGAATCCTATGCGATGGAAAAACGTCACTAGTGAAGCCATATTGTTCCTTCTCTTTAGTTCAATTTTCTTGTCTTTCCCTTAGTTCTCCAACAGAAAAATTTTTCTCTGCATTTCTGAAACCTCAGCCTTTTAATTAGGACATCTCTCTGCTAGATGAGACGTCAAGGTCATCCAGACAAAATAAGCAAAGATCTCCCTCACCGGAAGTCTTTGTTGCCGTTAAACGTGACACAGCTGTAGTCTGCTGGTGCATAAAAGCTTGGCTGTTGTCCATTGATCACTTTGCAGCAAATGTACAGACCTGCTGCTTCATGCTCTATTTCAGAAAGAAAATCCATCCTTCCTACCAACCTCATCCACTACAGCAGACTAATGCTGGTTTGATTGCATCTGCCACTTGAGTTTTACTTGGCTTTCTTTCCTTATGGGTTCAGTCTGGTTTGAAATAAGTTTAATATAAAACATTCAATTTACTATATATGTCATACAGTATATGTACAATATATGGAAAACAGTGAATAAGTACACAATAAATAATGGCAATATTTTTTCTATTGTACATTGTGATGACAACATACAGTGGATTTTTTATTAACGCCTGCAAGTCATGAGCCACATAGCAGACACAGTAATACTGTATGGCATTGATAAAATATAATCAGTTGCTGTACTTTTATCTTTTATAGGCTTTACAACATCTCTGTACGTGAATCTAAACACAGACTTCCGTTCTTCAATCTTGGCTAGTAACCAAGCTTGACTCAGCATACATATTTTTACAGATAACACAATCATTTTGTGCCATAGCTTTCTGGCCTTGTCTCTGGTTGCACTGTACTTGTACTTATTAAGTCTTTATTCGCCATTGTACCATTAACTGTCTTAAAACAAAGCTCAACTGTCTGCTAAACAACATATTTTGGCACACCTTGCTGCTGGCAAGAAATGCTCCATGTTTTACAGCGAACAATCCTGTTGCCAACACATAGGATACAAGACTTTATCTCCTAAAGGAACTCCAAATAAATTACCAATAGCAAATTAAATTTTCCCTTTCACAACTTCTTAACAACCAGGTCCAAATACTCTTGGCAGTCACCATTATGATCACAATAGAAAGACTACAATTACAGCAATGGAAGAAAGGAAGCAGGGAACATAACAAGAAAAATGCTGAGGTAATTCTAGCTTTCTTGAATCCTCGTCATTACAGTTATGGTCTTTCTCATCTCTCTCTCCCATATCTCACTGCTGACAACATTAGACAATAAGACAAATAAGAACAGCTAAATGAAAAGTCTATTTTTTCTTTTCCTTTTAACTTCAATGAGCCTCTCATAAATGTATCACACAACCTTTACCTCATTTGTCTCCAGTCTGTTGAAAACAGAGTTTAAGGTCGAACTTACATCAATTAGGGCTTCACAATATCCTTAATTTGCTTTCTATCAAAAACAAATATTTTTCTTGACCTCAACTACAGTGGTACAAAATATAATTTGTCATTAAAATGTCATTAAGTGTAAATACTCTGTCAAATAGATTAATAACAACATCATGAATATTCTTCAGTTCATTATGTTTTTTTTTCAAGTTTCCTCCACGTGTTTAAGAAATAAAATCAATCAACTAATAATAATTATTAGTGTTATTTTAATGATAAAATTATATTTTATTGCATTTGGAGACCGATTCATCTAAAATGATGTACAATGTATGAAAGTACAATGATGGGTTAAGCCATGCAGCGTTGGGGCCATATTGATGAAAACAGTTTGCACAATTTTGACGTGTCTGTTGCATTTTGTTAAGGTATTTAAAATTATTTGACATAGTACTAACACTTATTGACAATTTAATGAAAAGTTCAATTTTCTACCACTGTAGCTGAGGTCAAGAAAAATATTCATGATGCTGTTATAATACAATTTGACAGAGTATTAACACCTAATGACATTTAAATGACAGCTTAATGTAATGTTAACCCATAAAGGTAGGTAATTTCGTAATGTCAGTTGTCATAAACGTACATAAAATCTCCTTCATGTTCATAACACGTGTCATGTCATGATTATGAAGGTGTCATGTCAGTCTTATGAACACCCCTTCAAGTAAATTATTACCAAGATTCCTAATAATGGGACACGTTTTACATGGACTTACAAAAAAGATGCTGAAATTAATGCAGGTGATGTTGGTTAAGTGTAGAGTTTAGTTTTTTTTGGTGGATAATGTATGGCAAGAGTACCTGGAGACGCCATGCTCCCATGTGAGATGGATCTTGGATGTTGTGGTGATGATGGCTGCTATGGAGACAGAGCAAAGTTAACTTTATTAGAATAACAAAGACTGTAAGCTGCATCAGTAATTATTACATTTTCTAACAGTGAAAAGTAAATAGCATATGCTCATTAGGCTCAGTTAATCTCAAAATAGAGATTTCCTTTAAAGTCTTGTGCAAAGAGTACCTTTCGATCCAACAATATGGAGCTCTAAGTCATGGAAGAAGTTGCTCCATGTGTGCAAAGAGTATTGTGTCTATATTTGTATGAAATGTATTATTGTTTGTACATTATGTGTAATTGCATTCTGCACTGTCTGAAGCATGCACTCAAGGCACACTCACTACTACTCGTGTGCTGTTGGTTATGTGACAATAAAAAAGTGATTTGACATTTACCAAGCACAGGTTGACATGATGGAGGTTGTGTCTGTATATGCATCTATTCATCTATTAACGGTCTATGTAGAAAGCCACTTACAGGAATAGTGAGTCAGAATGGTTGTGAAGTGTTAAAAATAGACAGAATTATTAATAATTCTCATGACTCCCATCCGGTCAAATCCTCTCAAACACCTGTCCACTCTTCCTTATCCCTGTCTGATTTTCATTCACACTTCTCTACTGATGACAATCTCCCTCTCATTCTTCCTTTGACCTCGCTCAGTCTCAGCCGCATAATTTTTTCTTTCTGTCTTTGGTGAACTTAATTCTGGGGCAGAATGACCTTTAGTACAGAGACAGTCCACTGCAGGGTTCAACATAATTGACATTTCTACAGCACTGTTAGGAAATGAGCACTGAACCATGAATTAACTTAATCAATCGAAAATAATGACTTCAGATGGTCGCTCACCATTTGAGTGGCCCCTTCTGGTACCACGCTTTCTTCTGAAATGCAAAATTTTATTATTATAGCCATTAAGCTGCATAAAAATTAACAGGGCTCTCCAACTGAATTGAATTGTAATGAGAGACAGATGCAAAAGCCTAATATTATGAATTTAAACAAATGTAGTCAAATCATGTTATTAACATTTTCCTGGGTGCCAAGAAAAAAGTAAATTTAATAATTATGCCCAGAGGTTTTTTAGATTTCAGTTTAACTTAAATCAAGGTTTTCTTTAATGAAAGCATTCCTTCTTGTTTTCAAAAGATTCAAACCTTCAGTCTGTAAAGGAGACACAATATCAAATGCAGAGTCTTCAGTCTCTTCATCAGCATCTGAACTGGTTATAACCTGACAGAAAGATTCATAAAGCCAACCAGTCAACAATATAAAATAGAATAGAATAGAAATTAAAGGCGGAGTCCACGACGTTTGAAAAACGCGTTGGAAAAGGAGACGGGCCGACTACCAAAACACACTTATAGCCAATCAAATCAAATCAAATGCCGGGTTGCGTATGTGTGGGGCGGGTCTATCAACAGAAGGTCCAGATTCTATTGGGGTAGGGGCGTGTTTGTTTGGGTGATTTCAAATATCAACAGTGGCTTTCAAACATTGTGGACTACGCCTTTAAGAACATAACTTTAATGACTTAGAAGCTCCATCTAATGGTTGCTTTTAGCAAATGCAAGCACACTCATTCTCAAAACAAGACAGGACACATAGACCCTCATCAGAGTACCTTCCTGTGTTTTAATGGCGTAGCGTAAACATCATTGATGTCATCAGCTCTGCTCTGTCGCTCAAGGGACTGATACACATGATCTTCATCTATATCTAGACCCTCCACCTCATCATCTTCCTCATCATCTTCCTCATTATCAGTGTGTCCTGGGGAAGGCACAGGGGGCCTTCCTGTCATTGAACCTTCCCATCTGTCCCTAATGTAAGAGAGCAAATATATTATTACATATTTATCTGATTGGTAAAACAAATCACATCACGCAGAGGCAGCCTAACCAAGGACCGGACATGTAAGTAAACCATTTTCCCTCTTGCTGAACCAATATTCCTATTACACATACGACAAATGCAGCATGCTGTGTTGCCAGGTAACCTGATTGGACATTATGCTGTTGTAATACTGGTGGAATAATGAGTAATCTTTCAGACCCTGAACACTTAAGCAGAAGACTGCAGGGGTTATTAAAACACTATACAAGGTTACCTGCTATAAAGTGCTGTGGCAGCGTAAGGTTCAAAGCCGGTTTGGCTGTCTGTGTGTGAGCAGTCACTCTCAGAGTAAGACCTTTGGCGTGGAGGTGGAATGGCAACGGTGCGGCCCATTAGGGAAGACGATAATATGGCAGCTGCCAAGGCAGACCTGAGAGAAATTGATTTCACATATGATTTTGGAATAACAAATCTAAAATACTGAAATTTTAAATACTAAAATACATTCTGAATGCTAGGCTTTTAGAAGCACAAGAAACATGCCATAGGGAAGTAAATAAGGCACTAAAAAACTAATTTACATTTTAGAGATATGATCACTTATGTAGGAGAACAAAACTGATAAGTATGTTTTGAGACTGGAAAATAAGGAACAGTGTGATAATGTATACCTGGGTCTCTCTGGAGAGGGGTTGGGGCTGCGTGGAGGGGGAGTGCGGGGAACAGCGGGTCTGGGGGCAATTGTGGCAGCAGGGATCAAGCCATGAGCTATATTCCTCTAAACAGTATACATACACACATACACATTACATGATACACAAACAGTACATACAGTAGTTGTGAATAATTTTATATAGGCGTTTCCTTTACTTATAGGTTGTTTAGTAACACGCTATCAGACTTGCAAAGCAGCATATTTTGAATCACTAACAAGTAAAAAGAATATCATTGTGTTTTAGTATATGTGGCTAAATGTGTGGTTTTAGTTAGTCCTAAGACGGCATTGCACATAGAAATAAAACACTTGAAATAAAACACTTACAAATGTTCCCTTCTCCCTTTTCCTAAAGCTGAAGTTGAATTTGGAAGACATGTTTAACAAACTTCGCCGTTTCGGTGAAAGGTTTGACATTAAGACTAATGAAAACCGCCGTCAAACAAGCGCATTTGAAAACTATCGGTGTGGCAGATCTATGTCCAAGCAAATTTTCGTTTAGAAAGATATAACGTTAGTTATTTTATGGGTTTTGTTAGCCATATTTTCCGATCAAAATCTTCAGTCAGCGTCAACTCAACTTCACGTAACTAGACGCTCTTCATGAAAAAGCCTGAAATACAACGAGGCATTCTATTGGTTGCTTTGTGCTCACTCAACCAATCAGAATTGCGCTTTAATCCTCTTAGCAACGGCGTCGTGACACATATGAATGCAACAGTTTATAATATCCAGCAGAGGGACCTGTCTACCACAAAAACACCCTGCATGTTTCAGAAAATATGTATGCAGGGTTTAGATTAGTTGTCATTCAATTATTATTAAAATATTTTTTTACGTTTTATTCCTCTTACATATAACCCATTTTATACAGATTAATTCATCGCTTTTTTTAACAAAATATTATTTATATTATGAAAAATATAGTAGGTATATAATATAATTAATAATAACATACATACTTAAAGTTACGCAAAAAGATCATCAGGTAGGCTACTGGATATTTTTTTAACAGTTAACCTTATTCCGCCACGCCCCTTTTTAATTCTTCCCTCTTCCGCATTTTGTCAACCGACTTCCGCTGCTAATATGGCACAGTTCATTCGATGGTTTGTTTGGTGGTTAGAAGATTGTTTGTAGTTCACTATAACTTTAGCGAAATGACAAATATCGCTACTGCTGTAAATGTTTTAAATTAGGAGCACGGTTAAAACATCATACGACGCTCGGATAGTCTTATATTGTCCCATCAATCGTCTCGTGGTTAGACGATATGAAGCGGCCGCGGCAAGTATAAGGTTACCTCGTCCTGTCGTCTTTTTTAAAGCAAATGTGCACCTTAGCCAGTCAAACTATTTTGTTTTTATGTGGTAATGTACCATGATAGAATTCATTTAAACTTGCTAACACTTATTCCTTCAAATCAGGAGATTTAAATCCTTTTAAGTGGAATCTACAAAGCTCACATATGGTTTAAGAAATTTCTTACAGATAATATCTGATAACATTGTAAAGGTTTATATAGCTGCATGGCAGGTAACATCTGATCACATAGTAAAGGTTTAATATAACTGCACAACAGATCACATTGTAATGGTTTAATATAAATGTAAAGGTTTAATATAACTGCATGACAGGTAACATCTGATCGCATTGTAAAGGTTTAATATAACTGCACAACACCTGATCACATTGTAAAGGTTTAAAGGAATGGTCTACTCATTTTCAATATTAAAATATGTTGTTACCTTAACTAAGAATTGTTGATACATCCCTTTATCATCTGTGTGCGTGCACGTGGGCGCTGGGGCGCGCTGCGACGCTTCGATGGCATTTGGCTTGGCCCCATTCGTTCAATGGTGCCATTTGGAGATGGAGTTGGAGGTGACCGGACACATCAGCGTTTTTCCTATTTGAGACGAGTGGTTGTGCGAGCAGGTTTGGTGGTACAAAATAAAACGTAGTGCTTTTCTAAGCGGATTTAAAAGAGGAACTATATTGTATGGTGTAAGAGCACTTTTGGGAGTACTTCGACTCGGCGCAGTAACACCCTCCCTCTCCCATTATCATAGATATATACACTAGATGTCGCCTTGGGGCTCTGAGCATGCGTCAAAACCGCCGCCATCTTAGAACAGGGGTCTTGTCATAGGAAGTATCTAAGTAAAGCTGCTATCTCCGCCTGTACTTCGAATTCATGAACGATGCCGGACTTTTGTGCTGCGCATGGGTGAAAGGGCTACTAGCACTATGCATTACAGTAAGAAAAAGTAAATTTTCATAAAATCAAAACTTTTATTTTTTCCTGTACTAAATGCTAAATACATGTCTGACTGTTAAAACGAACCAAAAGAAAACAAAGAAAATCACGTTCATGACGATTTGTGGTGATTTTATTTCCGTTACACCATTGCCTACAATGACGCTGATGCGGGATTCCCCTGTTTCAAGATGGCGGCTCTGTTTGACGCATTCGGTCCAATGAACTGGCGTAGCCAAGGCGACATCTAGTGTACATATCTATGTCCCATTATGAGAGGGAGAAGGGGAACGGACTTTTCAGGCGAGTCGAAGCACTCCCAAAAGTGCTCTTACACCATACAATATAGTTCCTCTTTTAAATCCGCTTAGAAAAGCACTACGTTTTATTTTGTACCACCAAACTTGCTCGTATAACTACTCGTCCCAAATAGGAAAAACGCTGATGTGTTTGGTCACTTCTAACTTTATCTCTAAATGGTAGCATTGAATGAATGGGGCCAAGCCAAACGCTATCGAAGCGTCGCAGCGCGCTCCAGCGCTTACGTGCACGCACACAGATGATAGAGGGATGCATCAACAATTCCCAGCCAAGGCAACATCATATTTCAATATTGAAAATGAGTAGACTATTCCTTTAATATATCTGCATGACATCTGATCACATATGAAGGTTTAATGTAACTTTACAACAGGTAAAATCAGGTCACATTTAAAGGTTTATAAAAATAACTATGGACTAAGAAACAGCTAACTTTTCAGCAAGACCACCCTGCAAAAAATTAAGACGCAGCTTTATCAGAGTCATCAGGAGCTGATCCCAAGCGTATATCTGGAAGCTGATGGTGTATGTACTGATAAAGTGCTTGGCGACTGTGTAATGCATGCAATATCAACCCTGTGTAAAGCTGACAAAGATGGTTGTTTCTCAGCAGCGATATGTACCTTTGTGCCAGCTCAACACATTGAAGCAGTTTCTCGGACAGGGTTTACAGGTTTAGGCCTTATTTATATTAGGACATTTTAGCTTTTACAAACCACCCTACAAAAAACAAGACTGGTGCACATCTTGTGACAAAACAATAGCACTTATATATGTTGAGGTATGTCAGTAAAAGGTGTTTTTAAATTATTGTACACTGAAAAAAATGGACTTGGTGGGTCTTTGAATTTAAATAAAATAAACATGTATATGTAACACAAAATATTTATATTCCTTGTGTAAACATAATTTAATTGATTAGGATGAAAATGTTTTGTTTGAATGTAAAATGAACACATTATTCTCACATTGATTAAAATTGATTGAATTGAATAGTTAAAGCATAAAAATTGAGTTTGCACAAAAAACGGCACCTCCTGAGCAGCAGGGGGCAGTAACGCTCAATGAAAAGGACGTCAACTGCCATAAAAGAAGAATAAACATCGTTTGTTTTGGGCGCCAAAATGAAGACTCAGCAGCAGTCAGTCAGAAGAACTCTCTCAGACGGACACCGCGTTATTAAAGTAAGTTCTATTATTTATTTATGTTCACTTTATACGTGATACATCTTCACTAGATAGACAGTTTTTTTTACAATATGTAGTCATTGCAATGACTTGTAGTAAAAATTAGTTTGGAGGAGGTTGGTGGAGTAAGTTAACGTTACAGTCAGTCAGTCAGTCAGTAAATGTAAGGCTCATAAAGAAAAACAGCGTTTTAAAAATGTCAGCTGTTTAACGTTATTTCACGTTTAGTTGTTTTATCCGAGTTGAAAACTGTCAGCTTTGAGTTGACTTTTGAGGCACTTTTTCTCAGCTGTTCTATGGAAACGGTTCAGGACAAATAAAACGCTAACCAAACGTTATAATGTCCAGAGTACGTTAACGTTATCCATGTAAATAATTTACCAGATGATATCAATTGACTACATTAATAATGACATTGCGTATTAAACAAACTGTCTGCTTAATCAGATTATCAGACCCGCGTCAGTTATTCATGACTTCGCTACGCCACGAGCAACACTTGATTCTATCAGAAAAAGCTTTTTTAAATGTCTCGCGTGACGTCTGCTATATCAACTGAAAAAAAACCGCTTTGAAGTGCCACACCTTAAAGCTGACGTTTTCAGAAGAGAACCTTGTTGTTTTAAGATCTCATTTTGTCCAAAATTGCGTCCTATGACAGATATAATACTTATTTCATTATTGCTCTGTGTATGTGTGACCTTCATCATTTGAGGTTTTGTTAGATTTCACCTCTGAATATTTCCTCTTATAGGTCCATCATCCTTGCACACACTCAAAAGCATTGGTAAGTAATTCCTATCACTGTTTTACTGCTGTTAGGAGCTAAATCTTATTTTTGTAACTAATGTATTATTCTTTGACTCGCAGTACTCAAATATACAATGGTTGGTTAATCTGTTTTCAGATAAATGCTGAATTTAAAAGAATCACTACTGTCTAATGTTCCTGCGTGTCACCTGGACCTCCAATCCAAAAACCTGATGAAACTCTTCTATCAGAAAGGAGGACAGCTAGCAAAAAGACTTGGAACAATCAATGATCAAATGACAGAAGTAAGTAATATAGATTCATAGACATCAAAATGTGTAAACCTTGTTGGAAGTACAGAAAATGTAGCATGTTTTAGTTACATCTTTTGGCACGAGGGTCATTAAAACACCTGGGAAGATTTAAAGGGGTAGTTCACCCAAAAAGAAATTCTCATCACTTACTCCCTATCATGTTGTTACAAACCTTTATAAATGTCTTTGTTCTGATGAACACTAAGGAAGATATTTTGAGGAATGTTTTGTACCCAAACCAATCATAAGCCCCATTCACTTCCATAGTGGGGAAATATAATACTATGGAAGTGAATGGGGCTCATGAACAGTTTGGTTGCAAACATTCCTCAAAATAAATGTCTTCCTTCGTGTTCATCAGAACAAAGACATTTATACAGGTCTGTAACAACATGAGAGTGAGAAAATGAGAGAATTCACTTTTGCTGTGATTGTCAGGTATGGTAGCACACACTTGAAATGTGGCCTCTTTATTTAACTCATTCCAGTGTAGTGAACACACACACACACACACACACACACACACCCAGAGCAGTGGACAGTGCAGCTGCCTTGCTTTGTAACCCATACATTTGTAACCAATTGTAACATGCTGTGGCAATGCACATGGGTCTGCATACTTACATTTATATTTGTTTGCATTGTACTAATTTCCAATGACAGTTTTATTTAGTGCTGTGTTCAAAATATCGATACGAGGATACATCGTCATGGACATCTGACGATGCATGCATCGATACAGCACATTCCGTATCGATTCGGATGCACTTTTGAAAGTAAAATGACCAATCGCTGTTGATCCAAGATCCATATAGAAAGGACGCATGTATCCTGCGGAGTAGGCTACGTAGAGTTAAAGGTAGCGGGGTATACTTTCACTTTGCGTGTTTGTCTCGCTGGCGCACGTGTCTGCATAGCGAACCGCGTACTCGCGCGCTCTCTCTCTCTCGCACGCGCATATTTTAAATCAATGAGTTCATTATGAAAGTGCAGATATCTTGGACTATACTACTGCAAAGGGCTTTATAAGCCACTCTCTTACAAAACACTACTAACGCATTTGAGAAGAAACACGACAAAGATTTGCATGTGAAAAGTGTACGTCTAGAGAAGAGCTACAGAGCTACTTCAAACTATAGCTGTCACATTAATAATCTGATTTCTATTAAATAGTATTAAGTCTGACTGCATGTTTATAGATATATTCATAGATATAGAATAAAGAGAGACAAATATAATGCCTAGAGTAAGGCACCATCTTTGTAAAACTGCTTTAAAAAAACATAAGTTAAGTGCTAACTCTGGGATTTTAAGTATTTCTATGAGTTACCCCAGAAGCTAATAAATGAATGGCAAACCACAACTGTTAAAACACTGCTAATGCAATGTACAATAAACAGATAATAATTATAATGTTAGTAAATTCTAATTCAAAATAGTCTTGTATCGTGATGCGCATCGTATCGGGGCCCTTGTATCGGGATACGTATCGTATCGGGAAATTGTTGGCGATACACAGCCCTAGTTTTATTGTAACAGTAACTTTTTTTTCTGTTTCTTTAACTAAATTGGTCTGTTTTTTACAGGGCATGGATGAAGTCAGCATCAGTGTGGTCATTTGAAGACACCACTGTTGGGATTTGTGCTCTCAAACAACATGCTTCTTGTGATGAAGAAGAGGATCTTTGTATAGTCCTGGAAGGCATGAAGGTGTTGCAACATCGTGCCATGTTGTTTGAGCTGATGTATTCCTTAAACCTGACCTATCCTGATCTCCACTTTATTTTTGAGGAAATCCAAAAGATTTTAATGGAACTGCATTGAGCGTAACTTTAACGAACAGTTTCTTTCAGTGAAAGGATCAGAAAGACTGTGCTGCTCATTTATGGTTCTTTTTATTTATCTGTTTTAAGTGTTTTCTCTTATTAAAACATTAACAGTTTGCTGCTCAGAGTTGATTTTGGAAATGGTTGTTGTATTTTGTTGTTGTTGAATCTTTGATTATCAGTTTATACAAATGATGTAGCTCTGAATTTCTGGAGGATTTATATTTTCCAGTTTGTAAAAAAAATAATAGTACTTACTGTTTTGCATGTCTCTTTGGAATGTAGTGTTTGTGTTTTAGCACTTCTAAATCTACTGTGATAGTAACTATTTTAAACATTTGGGTCAGTTTTACAGATGGGGCTTTTCCTAGTCCCAGACTTTTGCAATGCCTTAATTTGAAAACATATTGCACTGACATATCTTGACATATATCAGTGCCATTGTTTTGCCTCAAGATGTACTCCAGTGTTGTTTTTGTAAGGTAGGTTTGTTTGTAAACTTTTTTTGAAAAAAATATTCTAATATAACTAGAGCCTAGTCATGGCTTAATCTACAACCTGTCTAGGAAATTGCCCCTTTGTATGTACTGCATGTGCTGATTGTTGTAATAGTTATTGACTGTTAATGAATTAATGTGTAATGATTTAAATGAATTGATGATCTGAAAGCAGTGGTTTGCCTAAATATCACTAAACATTTGTACAAAACTCTTTGCCTTTTATGCCAATGCAAATGTATTTTGTATTTAAAAAAGAAATAAATAACATTTGGATAATTATGGGTGATTATTCTGGTGCCAGAGACATAATGAAATTGCTTTAGAGTTACATAATCCCATAATATAAGCATTAAAAAAGCATGTTGGAATTAGAGATGAAAATCTAGTCCCCTTACATAATACAATTACTTAAACATTACAAAATAAATGTGTTATAGTAAAGAGAAATAGCACTTCGAGTCAACATATTTATATTAGACTACTTAAAACAATTAAAATGTTTTGGTCTGACACATAAAAATTAAATGAGAAAATTATGTTGGTTTTACACAATCGGATTATGTGGGACCGATGTACACATTAAAATTACGTAAATTGAAAGGATTTTTTTTTCAGTGTAGCTCAAATATGCATTTTAGCCTGGGACCAGGATAAGCCCTGTCAGGGAAACCGCACCAGTGTTTTCTCATATCAGATATATGTTGCTTCAGGTTGAGTTGTGATTTTAAAGTGTAGTTGTGGTCAGAGACGGATAGATCCGCCCATTGTGTTTCTGCATCACAGTTTAGGAACATGTTGATCATCCTCACAGTTGTCCACTGCATCACTACACATCAATGCATCTGTTAAAATAATATAACCATAAACATTTTTATGTTAGTATTTAAAATAAACTTGCATCATGAGAATTAATATATAAATGGCACCCATACTTAAACAAAACAGTGTGTGTGTGTGTGTGTGTGAGAGAGAGAGAGAGAGAGAGAGAGAGAGAGAGATGCATTAAAAAGAGACAGTAACATTACATTATACACACAACCTCTAACTTCAGTGTTAAATAATATGTCGTTTAATAGGTCATTATCAATAGGTATGATGACAAAGTTTTCAAAAACCCCAAAGCTCAAAATCTACCACATGACTAGACAGAGCAGACATTCCCATTTACAAAAGCCCTTTTCACACAGAAATTCCGTAAAATACACGTAAAATGCATCCTGGATTTTTCCGGAATAGTTGGAGTTTTTGTTCGTTCACACTACCAAGATTACACGGCATCTGATGGTCCCGGAAAGACACGTGACATGTTGAAAATCCCGCCCTCTCTTCTACGCAGCGTCTGAAGTTTGCATATTATATATTATTTCTCTCTCCAGAAACAACTCTGCATTTTTGTTTATGATAAGACTACAAAGGAGCGCGTGAATGCACAGTTCTATGCTGGTGAATGATCTCAGCTTCAGAGTGGATATTTGACAAGCTCCCTGATTTCTGCTATGATACAGTTTTCAGACATTTCTCATCGTGATTGTTTATATGCATTTAAAACCCGCATTTTGAGGAGCTGAACAATATATCTCGTTGGGATGACATGCGGGTATTTTCGTTTATTATAGCTCAAATGAGCACGTGACGCGATATTCTTTTATGCTGCTGAATGATCTCCGTTTCAACGCAGTAAGTAACGAGCTAACTTACCTGATATCTGCTTCAGTCTAGTATGCTGACATTTCTCGTAGTGAATGTTGTAAATCCCTCATTTTAAAGAGTTGAACCAACTTCATGTTGCCATGACACGCGCGTCCTCACTACGGCATGTGCGTCATTGTTTATGCGTTTCATATATCATTTTCTGATAACTGCTTCAATCTAGTTTGCAACATTTCTCGTCGTGAATTTTTATATGCATGTTATCTCTCGTTGTAAGGAGCTGAACCATAACTTGTGTTGTGATGATGACGCGCGCGTCCTCACTTCGACACGCCCTTTACGGCATTCTTGTTCACACAGAGGGTTACCCGCGTATCTTACTAGGTCCTCTTTCCCGCAACGATCCCAGAAGATTAACGGAACGAGTTTTTGTTCACACAGACGCTTGTCTGGCAATTTTACGGGTATTTTCTGGGACCAGAGGTCTGTGTGAATGGGGTTAAAGATACCTGGATTGTAAAAACCCATTAAGGATTGAGAAAGTTATGATATTTTTAATATTAGAAATCAGAGGAAAAAGTTATATATGGATGTCTATGGAATGTGTGTGACCAAAATGCTGCTTATTTTTTTGCTTATAACTTTCTCATTTTATCAGATTTTTCATGAAATTTTAACAGAATGTAGAATTTTTTTAGTACTTTCAAATGCAATTATAAACATTTACTGTTTTACTCAGAATGGGCATCAGACTTGGTGGTAACCATGGTTTTTAGAACGATGCCTGCAGTGGACGTTCTGACATGACTTTCACTGTAGTCTATTACAAGAAACGTAATATGCAAATTTCCGCAATTTATTTAAATACAATCTCCTCCATAGATTTAGATTTCCGTGTTTCAGCACCAAGATAAAATATATATATTGTGGTCCATCTACCTTTCATTAATGTCCAGAGTTTGGTGGAAGCACACCGACCGGTTGAAAGTGACACACATTTTTAAACAGTTGCTGTGAACTAAAAAGACCTCTGAGTTGAAAACTCAAAATATCAAACGCTTCCGGTGGTCGGACTTGACGTATTTATTGTCGTATTTAGTGAAAACAAACTACAACCATGCTACGAGGATTGGATATTGCATGAGACGCATTGTAAAAATCCCGCGCGGGCGGAAGCAGATTTTATGCCTATTAAGAATTTCGACGCGCGTGCCCGCGATGTCAGCATTGCAAGTATCAATATCTGAATGAGAAATGAACTGACATTCTAGAATCTGAAATCTCTGTAACTTGTAGGAATCACGTGGGCTACTGTAAAAATGTTATGTACTATAATATCTCGTTATATATCTCGTAAATATAAAAAATATAGGTGGACAATTAAAACCATTCAAAATAGTTGCATTTTATAAACTAACGTTACTGATCTTAAGTTTATTCGTAGAACGGACTTCACAAATCTAACAAGCACATTTAGCTAAGATATAGGGATAAGGGTGTTCCTCAGTCGGCTTCCCGTCCATTAAAATTGGTAAGAAACAAACATAAAGGCGCTTGAGTGGGCTGAGCTTTTTAAGCTTAACGCGTCGCCTTCAGTCACTGCCTCAGCTGCTCATCGTCTATGCGGCCGGAAGAACGTTGACAAAATGAGCGAAATGGCGCCGGCCTTGTTGTCGTGAAAAATAAGGGCTGTTTCTCAATATGCGTTCTTCAGCGATCTTGCGTCCTCGTGTCCTCGCTCTACGTCATCATTAACAGTCTAAGTCCAATTCAAATTCTCTAGAACAAAAGTACAGAGGACGCATGAAAATACCCGGATGAGTTCTTGATATCGAGGATGCATCGAGTGCAGACTTGCGCATTGAAATCTGGGGCGGTCACGTGACCAGCAGGAAGATCGCACACATCTCAATTCTCACAGGTGCGTTCTGTGTTCTCGCGACCTTCTGAGTTCGTTCTTTCGAGGTCGCCTGGCAAGACCAGTCTCCACGAGAACACAAGTCCGTTCTTGGAATTGAGAAACAGCCAAGGTGAATAGGTATGGCAAGCCATAGGGAATGTTAATGTACGTCACCGCAGTGTTGCATTATGGGACGTGGGCGCCATGTTTAGAGGCACCGCCGACCGCTATGCGATTTAATTGTGGGTGTGTTAAGCTAAAACTAGGTAAAATTGGAGAAGAACGGAAGAAATCGAGAAGTTGAAAGAAAAAGAGAAGGGAGCCTATCGGGAGAAACTAAATGCTACTGCCAAAAAACTTGATGATTGATGATTTAATGTTAGCAGCCCAAGACTGGATTACGGATCCAGACGCACTACCTCCGCTTATATATCTGGTTAATTACCTTGTTTTTGCAGGACTTCATTTACACTTTGCAGGAGTTTAAGAGCTATAAATCCATTCAAGCTTATAGTAAGATGACACTTCTTCTTTTGGAGTCTTATGACGGTGGCAAACCAGCTATTTACTGACAATGTGTTAATACCTACGTATCTTAATGATTCTATAAAAAATTCTCCGTTGTATTTTGTGCAATGAATCAACACATGTTCATAAGATGGCACTTCTGTTTTGGCCAAGTTATTAAAACAAACATAATGCTAAATATTTAGCTAACCTTATTCAATTCAATTCAATTTTATTTATAAAGCGCTTTTCACAAGTGTTAATTGTTGCAAAGCAGCTTTACATGAGTAGATGTAAAGGAGAACACAGAAAATCAATAGATAATATAAGCAGTAGAACATAGCGGCTAATGTTAAACCGTACAAGCAAGCGTATTAATAATGTTACATATACAGTAAAGTGCTAAGTTAAGCCAAAGTTGTCTGACTCTCCCTGGGACTAAAAACCCCCTAGGAAAAAACCCGGTGGGAAAAACTCCTAGAAGGACA
Organism: Misgurnus anguillicaudatus; assembly: GCF_027580225.2. NCBI lineage: Eukaryota > Metazoa > Chordata > Actinopteri > Cypriniformes > Cobitidae > Misgurnus > Misgurnus anguillicaudatus. The sequence continues at coordinate 37,998,439 of NC_073357.2, read as the reverse complement.
AAAACCCTTGGGAGAAATTAATATGTGTATATATATATAATGCAACACCGCGTGAAGTCAACTCCACATTCCCTATTGGGTAACGTAAAGGCCTACTACTGTATGCGTGGAGTCAGGAGTACGTTATATGTATGCTGTTAGCTTTGCTGGAGTGAAAACTTTCTGGGGCGGTTTTCCGGACAGGGATTAAACTAGTCCTAGACTAAAATACATTTAAGAGTTGTTCAAACTGAAAACAACTTTCACTGACATATCTTAAAATACATCAGTGCTTTGTTTTGCCTTAAATGCACACAAGGAATGTTTTTAGTAAGCCATTTTTGTTCAAACTAGTTATATTTCCTAATTAGAAAAATTTTAACTTTAAGGCCTTGTCCTGGCTTAAGCTAATCCCTGTCCAGGAAACCACCCCTCTATGTTTAGTATCTAATCTTTAAAATGACACCGTATTAATACATTCACTTTATAATCTGTGTAGGCTAATGCAAACCACTTACATCCTTTTCAATTTCCATTTAAAAATAAATGTAGCTTGTCATTGTAAATATATTTGTTTGTGGTTGTATTGATATGCCAACACAGTAACTTGATTACTACATTTGTAAATGGGTTAAATAATGTATGCTGCCTGTGTTTTTACAAGACTGGTGAAGAGGAGAAAGTGGGTGAGTCATACAGTAAGAAATCATTCTGGTGGAAAGTGTTCCCGTTTAAAGCAGACGTGTGCTGTGTCAATGATTCCAGTAAACCGTTTCTGAAGAAAAGCCAGTGTTGAATAAATCTTGAGTGGATGTTTTTTAATAATTATTCCTCTTCTGTTCTTGTACAGATGGATCTTATGTTCTGTAGTTTTCCTCTATCTTTCACTGACACACACACGCACACACACAAACTTAACCACTCTGACGTCACTGCTGGTGTTGGCAAGCAATCTCTTCCCAACCAGGCTACACCATAAAATTTCCCAGTCTGTGAGTGATTTAAAATCCATTTGTCCACCACACCATTTTTACCAACCTGATTCTCAACTCACAGAGCAGAACACGATCAGTGCTACAGTAATTTTCTCATACTGAGAAACTGGTATTATGTACATCTTGGTCTGTTTTACTGTAATTCTGGTTTGCCATGGTCAACTGATCATTGCATTACAGCATTTAAACAGTAAGACATCTCTATTCTGCCTTGACTGACATGCATCTAAGTCCCATGTTTGGGTTTGCAGGTCATTAAAAACTGCACATTAGAATTTTCAAAGGACAGGTGGGTTATAGATGCCTAACCATAGTTATATTCTTAGATTTGAGGTATAAAAAATGAAAAATAACTATTCAGAATCTGCTTAAAGGGATAGTTCACCCCAAAAAAATGAAGATTCTGTCATCATTTACTCACCCTCATGTTAAGCTAAACCTGTATGAGTTTTTATTTTTTTATTTTGAGGAACACAAAAGAAGTTATTTTGATACATTATAGTAAGCACACAGCTGATTGTAACCATTGACTTCCAAAGTAGGAAAACAAATATTGTGGAAGTATTGTGATAAATGATGACGTTATTTTGATAAATGATGGTAAGCACAGTTAACAGTACTCGTTGAATTCCATCGTATTTGTTTTTCCTACTATAAAAGTTAATGGTTAGAATCAGCTGTGTGTTTACCATCATTTATCAAAATATCTTTTGTGGTCATCAGAACAAAGAACTTCATAAAGATTTAAAACATGAGGATGAGAAAATAATGACAGAATTTTCATTTTTGGTAAACTATCCCTTTAATTAATAAAATCCATAAATTACAAGACATACATTATTTATAAATAACCTATCAAGATTATACCCAACCTTAGGTAAGCACAGAAAAGCCACAGATAAACACTTGCTTACACATTATCAAAAACAGCCACAGTTTTGACCCCTTATTTTATTTATTTCAAGATTTACAAAGACAAGATAAAATTAACAAATAAAAATTAACCACAGACCAGACACTTGCTAATTAACATAAGCTATAGAAACATGAACAAGGTCAAATGTTGTGAAACTAATCTGGGATTGGTCTCATATAACATTAATATTCGTAACAATGTTAAAATTCAGGCCAATAATGTTGATTCTAGCTCAACTTTAAAGAACAAAACATGTGCAACTTTTAAAGATTCATTAAGTATACGATAGAAAACATCCACATCCTCACAGAACAGTGTATGTAAAAACATAAATGGTAAAAATACAATCACAAAGATAATACATTATTTACAAGCAAGGAGTGTAGGTCCACAGTTACTAATAACATTTTATTGTAGACCCTGATAATGCTTTCAGTGGTAAGGCATTGTTCAGTGGTAAGGCTTAAGACTTTCTTGTATTGAGAGAGGTTTGAATTTAATTACAATTTTTAAATATTGTCAGTAAGATGTATGCAGGGAAAAACACCCTTTGAGCTACACTATTAAAAAGAGTAACAGAAAAAAAAACTGTACTGTAGCCATAAAACCAACCCATGATTATATACATCAAGCTACAATTTCATGATACAAAAACTAAATACTTAAAATGAATACATGGTTATATAGTTATGTTTCTCTTTATTTTGCATATAAATTATTTGATTATCAAATGTGTATAAAAATCTACTTTGTAGACAGTGAAATATTCCAACGCTTAAGAAGTGTTAGATAAAACACATAAAACAAGTTAAATAAGAATGGCATTTATATTCACTTTTCTGGCAATATGTTGATGGTGTTGGCCAAAGTCCTATCATGGTTTATTCCTTCAGTGTATGTAAATACTTCAGTTACACACAAATATGATTACTGCTTGCGTAGACGTACGAGAAGCAAAATCTATTCGCTGTCAACTTCTACATTCTGTTCTTCTACAGTGATCGACAAAGGATTACAATTCCATTCAATAATGCAAGATCACCATAGAAACCTTGTCTGTAAGCAACAGGCCGTCTGCTGTGTGGTTCTGACAAAGGACAGGAGTGTCCTCAAGCAGTGTAAAGAAGAGACATGTACAATTGCAGAACAAAAGAAGCTCTCTTCACCCACAGCAAAACAAGTGTCGAACTACAAGAGGGTGCCTATCTATTGGCAGAATAATCCTTCATCGCACCTCATCTTCATTTTAACCATTCAATACATGAATAAAACACAAATCTAAATATTTCAAGCAGCATACACATTGTGTCTTATCTACCGATTCATTAAAACACGTAAAACTGGTGAGACGAACAAATAAATGAACAAATAAAATAGCTTACACCTGTGTAAATAGATGTGCAAAATGTATATTTTACTATAGTACTTAACTTTACCCTCTGTAATCTTCTCTCCATCTTATTTTTAATATAGGGTGCTTTTGTGCGATCAGTGTTTGTACAAATCCAGTTGCGTTTGTTTAGTAGAGCGCACTATCATTCGAGGAGCCAGGAAAGGTTGGGCATGGCCTGTTCCAGGGCTGAGCTCCACTGTAATCTGCATTGGGAAGACTCAACGTGCTGCTGCTCTTCAGCTTGTTTTTGAGTCCCCAGCTGAGAAATGATGGTTTCTTTGCCACCTTGCGGGCCTTTGCGTTCTTCTCGTCCTCATTATGTGCAAGGCAGATCATGGAATAGGTCTTGGGCAGACCACCACTGTATGTTGCGCTTTTGGTGGGCTGCAGGGTTAAGAAAGAAAAAGAGCCCATTAAACTCATAACACTTGATCTGACCAGAACAAATCAGAAACACTTCAAAAGTACACTACATAGCTACTATTAAAAGGTTGTTACCAAATTGTTCCTGTTACATCACGGCATTGACACAAGTACACTAGTCACATTGTTTTTGTGATTCAAGGACAATGTATTCTTGTTCGGAGTTAATCATAAGCCCATCATGTTTTGCATGGTCTGTTCTTCTACTGAAGATATTTTGACATGAGTATACACTTTGAGGCGGATTCCCAGATAGGGGTTATCCTAGTCTCGGACTAAATGCCATGTTTGAGCTGCCTTAATTAAAAAACATCTTGCACTGACATCTTAACACATATCAGTGCTATTGTTTTGTCTCAAGATGCACACCAGTATTGTTGTTTGTAAGGTTCATTTGTAAAAAACTACATAAATGTCTTAATATAAGGCCTATAGTCATGGATTAATCTAAACCCTGTCTGGGAAACCGCCCCATTGTCTTTTATGTTACTCTTCTATTGGTAAATCTATCCTGTTGCCTGTAAACCACTAGTCTATGCTTGATGAACCACCACATTAGAGAATTTGTCAATTTTCTCAAAAAAAATCCAGATAATCTACTCACCACCATGTCATCCAAAACTCTAATGTCCCTCTTTGTTCAGTCGAGAAGAAAATAAGCCTTTCGAGAAAAACATTCCAGGACACTTAACTCAACACTTAACATTTTTTAAGTTTTAAAAGACTCTAAATGATCCCACACGAGGCATAAGGGTCTTATCTAGCAAAACGATAGTCCTTTTTGACAAGAAAAATAAAAAATATGCAGTTTAAAAAATATGCACAACTTCTCGTCTATCTCCGTTCCTGTGATGCGCCCGTGACCTCACGCAATACGTCATCACGTCAAGAGGTCACGTATGCGAAACTCCGCCCCAGTGTTTACAAGTGTGGAGAAAGAGGACCGTTCCGACGTTGTTGTATGTCGAATTATGCTAATTAATGTCTTTGTGACAGTTTATTGTTTAAAATGGTCCGCAAATGTGCGTTTTATATGTTACACGTGATCTTTCAACGTCACTATGCAATTAAGTGAGGTCGCGCTGGCGCTTCACAGGACCAGAGATAGACGAGAAGTTGTGGTTTAAAAGTGCTTTTTATTGTTAAAAATGACAATTGTTTCGCTAGATAAGACCCTTATGCCTCTTTTGGGATCGTTTAGAGTCCTTTGAAACTCCATTGAAAACAACTGTTAAAGGAACATGCCCAGATTTTTGGGAATTTCGCTTATTTTGGCAGTTTGCAAGCTGGAGCCATTCACTTTCAGTCTTTGTGCTAAGTTAAGCTAGCGTGGGCTGCGTCAGACCGAGTAACAGCACGCACAGCGATGAGAAAGGTATGTATGGACTTATCTAACTATAGGGGATACGGTGAATAAGCTAAATTCCCAAAATGTGGACGTGTTCCTTTAAGTGTCGAGTTAAGTGTTGGGTTCCATTAAAGTCCATTAAAATGAGAAAAATCCATTAATGTTTTCCTTAAAAAACATAATTTCTTCTTGACTGAACAAAGAAAGACATCAACATTTTGGGTGACATGGTGGTGAGTAAATTATCTGGATTTTTTTTTTAAGAAAATGGATGAATCCTTTAACCACAAAGATTCATAAAGAACAATAAATAACAATTTCATAAAAAGATACAAGTAATGGTGTCATACAATTTGACACAAACTAGGTGTGATTCAGCATATTTGTGATAAGAAATCATAATTATGCTGAAAACATTTAAGAACAGTCATAACCTCAGGAACATTCCTATGAGGCATGAAGTGAAATACTTCCTACATAGGCAGGTCACCAGGTTTTGTAACATGTGCCATGACTCACGAGTTTAAGAGCTGCGTGTCACTAAACATATCTGGCTCTGCCTCAAATCTCAGAAGTCGGATTACAATTAATTTGCATATTCACTGTTCACACTGCCTTTCTTCTCTAATCTATCAAATCAATTAAAAAAATAACAGGCAAGGAAAAACAATTACCATTGGTTGGCTGCTACTGTCCAACATGCTGACCACTTTGATGTTAACGCCCTCCTCATCCACGTCTTTTAAAAGCTTCATAACATCGCTCACTCCCATCCATTTACAATCTGTATCGCCCACAGCAACAAGGTAATCTCCCTCTCTCAGTCCCTCCGACTGGTGATGAAAAGATAGCGGAGAGAAAAGAAAGAAAAAGAAAAGGTCACAATGAAGTATATCACGTCCTGTGAGGGTGGTGCTTTGTCTGACACTTCAAATATTTATGGTATGAGTTTATCGGCACGACCACACTGCTGTTGATCACCATAGAGATCACTTCTGAGAGTAATCGCTTGTGTGTTTCAACAAAAGAAGGGTTATTTGTGGGAGAAACACAGCTGCTTTAGACAGCTAGAGAATGATAGGGTCAAAAACAGGTGCAGTTTGAGTGAATGTGGACATTCAACTGCTGTTGTCAAATATTAAATCTGCTACGCTCAGCCTCGAGAGGTTTCATATGTTTGAAAGGAAGTGAAAAAGCAAGAATTTATCTCCTCTTGTAAATGTAATGATAGTTATCTGTTTCTGTCTTGGTAAGGCTGCTTGATAGGAGTAAATTATTTATCTACAATAACAGAGGAGGAAAGAAGTGGATTAAAGGTGCAGTGTGTAGATTTTATCGGCATCTATTTGCACTTTTCCATTGCATAGTACCCCACGGTTTAGTTTGGGTCAGCCTACTTTTGGGAGCTGCAGTTCGTAGTACCCGATAGCTTTTTTTAGTACCACCTCGGTCGGGGTTCCAAGCGACTCGAGCTGATACCAAAACGTTTAGATTTTATGAAAATGTACTTTTTATAACTGTAATGCATAGTGCTAGTAGCCCTTTCATCCATGCGCAGCACAAAAGTCCGGCATCGTTCATGAATTCGAAGTACAGGCGGAGATAGCAGCTTTACCTAGATACTTCCTATGACAAGACCCCTGTTCTAAGATGGCGGCGGTTTTGACGCATGCTCAGAGCCCCAAGGCGACATCTAGTGTATATATCTATGGTTTGAGACAAGGTAGTGAGCAGTTTGTCCGTTTAGGGCTACTGTAGAAACATGCTCGCAAAATGGCAGCTTCCATGTTAAGGGACCCACGGTGTATGTAGATAAAAACGGCTCATTTTTTAAGGTAATAAACACAATACAGTTCACTTTATAAGGTCTTTACACACCACTAATAATATAGTTATGTATATTTTTATTGAGTTGCTGTCAAAAGATCCTTCTAAAATTTACACACTGCACCTTTAAGGGATCTTAAAAAAGGGGCATGACTAGACATAAATGCCATCCAGGACTATTACATGTCAAATCAAAATCAAATGTAAAAAAAAAAGGCTAATGACACTTTGCAATATAAAATATTTATATTGAATGTATATTACATTTATAAAATTAATAAATTTTAATCTTTCTGTGTGTGAATACTCACCGCTGCAAGACAAAGTGGATCGAGTGACTGTATCTGAACAGGCGGTTCTCCCTTCAGAGTGAATCCAAGGTCTCTGTTTTGCAGTCTTAGCTTGATGGTACGTGGAGCTGTCCATCTCTGCTTTGCTGAGAACACTGACAAAGGCCCCTACACGGCACAATAGCAATCACTATAGCAACTCACAATATACAGCAGTGCTTCTTTTGCCAAACGCTGGTTTTAACGCACAGGGTTTTTAACTTTAGTGTGCCACCCTGGTTGTCCTTTGACTCATCATCCAAATATTTAGCTTTATGGCACACTGACTTCAAGCGGTACGTGCGAACGGGTTTGCTTATATGATGAAGAAGGTTTATTTAATCGTAAAAAGCTTTGACATCTTAAGTAATTGTAGGGTTTATAGCATATGTAGTTTCAGAAGATCGTTCAACTTAATGAAGGACATGCAACGCTTATATCTTTGTCAAGCTGATCTTCCCATGTACAACGGAAATGTCATTTTAAAGCGAGGGGTCATTTACAAGTGCCCACGGCAACCACTTCAGGATCACAGCAGTGGTTCTTTGAACTTTCTGAAGGTCATACCAAGAACTAAGGCGGTGAAACGCAAACATATGCCTTCATAAAACCGACCACATAATAAAGTCTGCCTTCTTCACCTGAAGTAGCCTGATCCTCACAGCTGGAGCAAACTAAACACACGTCACTATGAATCTAGAATGTTCATTTAGTTCAAGTAGAACTGATCTGAAAAATTAAACCCTTCAATTTCTATATACTCAAATAAATAAATAAATAAACAGGCTGTCTATACAGTAATGCATATATGTGACATGATTTCTTTATAAAAACAACAACAGTTGCTAACAAAAATATATAGTAATAGTCGAGTGTTGCTTGCCACCAGGCTGCTCGGGTGTGCTAAATTTCAATGCATTGCTATACAATTTCTACTGACGCCGTTTGCTTTCTAGCCCAAAAAAACCCAAAAATCACCACATCTCCCATGTCTCAATAATACCGGTCCCTTAATTTGGCTATGGTACCCTTTTCACCCATTTTATACTGTAACCTGCCTGCCAGGTCTGACCAAAATTGTAATACTTAGGGTTAGGGGTGTGTTGACATCCGTAAGCCTAAGCATTATGATTTGAACTTTAAAACAAACCACCTGTAATGTCATACCAAACCAACATTTGAACCATGGTTATTCATATTAGTACTGTTAATGTGCTTTACACAATGACCAAGCAAACGTCCATAAAAATTCACAATTACAGACTGTTGTTCAGCACTATTTTGGATTTTTGGGATTGCGGTCTGTTTGGCCAGTGTGTAGAGGTCAATAAACATGGGTCTGTTCAACAGCACACACATGCTGACTGTATACTTGACTTTGTGATGAACCAAGACCTGTTCCATATTATCTACAAAAAAATCTTGGGTTAAGAAGCCGTTGGGTTCAAACACAAAGTGTCACATGATGGCACATGTCTAAGAATGCTGCAAATCTGCAATAGCATGTATGTGCTGTGAAAAGAGCTCAGAGGAATAAATTGTGTTTATGAGTAAAATTAGTAGCCCACATACCAGCCGCTGGAATAAGTCTGTGACTTTCACCTTGGTGGCAGCTGGAAGTTCCATCTCCGCTTTCTTATCTGTCTTAGCTAAAATAAATATTTACACAAGCAGTCATTATCAAATCTAATCACATGACAGAAAGATTATGACCTCAGTACTTAATAACATGCGGTCATAAAGAATGATGACAAAGTGAAACCCAACATCATTAACGATATCTGACACTCCTATGTTGTGTCATGATTATTCATATCTGTCTTAGATATGATATCTGGTGCAATCATGTAGTCTGTGAACTCATCTTCCTTGTCATATTGTTCAAACTTGGCAAGGGAACGTTTGTGGCTGGCCTGCAGGATGTCGCTCATGATGTCTGTTTTATGCAAGTGTCGACAAAGCGCATGCGTGCGGATCGCCTCTTCGTGTCCCATGATGGCACGCTGCAAATGAGCTTTACCTGAGCAAGCAAACAAACAGGAAAATATTAGTTGAGTGTGCTGAAGTGGAATAACTCCATTGTTTTTCCATTGCATAATAAAATAGTCCATATGATATTTTTAGTATACTTGCATTTAAAAGAGTGACATAAGAGACCGTAAATGCTGACAGAATTTACATTTAAAGTGAACTAATCTTTTCATCAACTACACTCGAGCCAAGCCCCTTGGGATGTAATTTAACCTATGCTGGGTTGCTTCAACACAAAATGCTGGGTTGTTTTAACCCATTGTTAGGTCAAATTTAAACATTTTCAGGGTTAATTTAACCCAACGGCTGGACTCTTACCTTTTTCTTAAAGGTGCAGTGTGTACATTTTAGTGGCATCTAGTGGTGAGGTTGCAAATTGCAACCAACAACTCAGTTTACAGCTCACCCTTCGCTTTTGAAATGCATAGAGAAGCTACGGTAGCCGCCACAGGACAAAAAAAATCACAGTTGAAGATAACTTAGTAAAAAAGTTTGTCCGTTAAGAGCTTCTGAAAAAACATGGCAGCACAAAATGGCGACTTCCATGTAAGGGGACCCTCTGTGTATGAGGATAAAAACCATCTCATTTTAAGGTAATAATCACATAACGGTTCATTATAAAAGGTCTTTATACACCCCTGATAATATAGTTTTTTATATTATTTAGCATTTCTGTCAAGAAATTCTTCTAAAAATTACACACTGCACCTTTAACCAATTATTTTGTAGATAATATGGAACAGATCAAACTAAATGTCAGCAGTTATGGAAAGCTCTTTCTATGTGTGTATGTGTCTCTTACCTATCCTCCGCCTCTCTTCCTTATTCTTCAGGATGTCGAGAGGGGAATGTAAATCCGGCATGGCGTCATATACTTGTGACAGAGCCTTCTCTTGTTTGTCCTCATCATCATTGGGGGACACTACACACGCAACACAGATTGCCAATATATCAATTGCAAAACCTAATGCCTAATAAATGTTATGAATTTAAGTGTCCTTGTATGCCATTTCAGTATATTACTCAGTTTGCGAGTCAAAGTAAGCAATTTAATAGCTTAAACTGTGCCTGTCATAGAGATGTAAAAAACAAAAAAGAGAGTCCAAGAAAGGGAGATGGAAAAAAGAGACACAGGGAGTTTCTGTTTGAATAACAACGGGAATGTTACATAATCCCATTTGTTCTGCTCTAGTCTCTCGCCAGTCTGTCAAAAGTAGACCGGGATACCGAAACTTCTCTGCCTTTCATCTGCCTGGCTCACTCACTCCATCTCCCGTTTTAATAACATTAAAAAAAACACTCAGAAGAAAAAGTCCATTAAAGTACTGATATTTGAATCTCTCCTAAGGAAAGGGAAAAGTTTATATAATCGACACAAAGGAAACCTTTAAAGTTTTCAGTGGGCTGTCGGCCAATTAGGGATGGCCAGGACCTGTGACTGGCTGCTTGACTTACGCTGGTGGTCCAGCAAGGCAGTGGAGACAAAGTAGTGAGCAAGAGAGTTGTAGTGATTGGTTTTCAGCTGACACATGGTGGTCCAGAAAAAGGGCACGTTGTTCTTAATGGGGTCTTGGGTCATGGACTGGTAAACCTGACTGTAGGTCTCAGCCACCTGAGAACAGAAAGGTGTAAATGTCCAAACCATAATAACCAAGTATTTGTGTAAACCTATGTGTAAGATTTGAACTGACTGAGCTGTTCGGACTGGAAGCATTAAATAAAATAAGAGTCCAGTACCTTGGCAGCCTCCTGGGCCATTTTGAGCAGGTTGAAGAACTCATTTCGGATTCCTGGCAGAGCGATCTGCTCAAACAGACACTCCTGCGCCTGCGCTAGCATCAGCCGAATCAGCATACTTAACATAGCAGGACTCATATCGTAGCTGGGCGTGTGTGTGAATGTCTCTTTTAGGTATTGAAGGACACCTGCAGCAAAACATGAGCAAAGTCAAACAACTGAAATAGGAAATTAGAGTTTCCTATCTACTTTTACACCTTCACATCCATTTGCATTTCATTGCAGTGCTTGAGTAGAGTCCAGATTCACTGAATCTTTCTTTGTGCACAGATCATCGTCATGCTGAAACTATGCTATGTTAATTTCTACTAAAAATGTTTGTCAAAGGAAACTGCATGGCTGTATGCTCGATTGCATGCATCTGTTGTTAAGGGTGTATCTGAAGTAGCAAAACCCATGCCTACATACTTTTGGCCATTAATTACAAGGTCTGGAGTTGCACAGTGTGATTACTATGACTATACAGAAATGTATAATTAAACAAAAATGTTTTAATAAAATGTAAAACAGCTTTGGCATTTCCTTAAAGTTCAGGCCACAAAAATATGCGAATCAAAACACTTCTGTGACAGCGTGTCAATCAAATACACATCATTGTCATGATAACAAAGCAAGCAGCAATCACATTTGGCCCTCGTTTCCGGTGGACATCTCAAAACATCGCCTACGATGAAAGACAACAAAGTTGGCTGTTATGATAGCACTGAGCTTATGAAAAGCCATCTAAATCTCTCTTTCTGCTGCTGTTATTGTAAGAAAGCTAAAATCAACACACGCCACTGAGTTCCCATGAGCCTGTGACAGATATGCCTTTGAGTGGGAAGAGTTACGCCATGGTTACATTCTCAGTTCCGGTGCTTATAATATACAAGCAAAAACCCTAACACACAATCTCTTTTCATGCAATGAGTCTTTCACATCATGATTGTTTCATTACAGATCCAAACTTACAGCCTGAATACTTGGATCAGTGGACCTCTCACCTGCTGATTTCTGAAAAGCAGTGATAGCTTCCTCCAGTCCAGCTTGTGTTTGTCTGTTGGAACGGGTGCCAACTTGCGAGTAGAGAGCTGCCATGTTGAAGACCAGACTGGCTTTCTCCAGAGAAATGTTCTGCTGGCACACAGGCACGCCAGTGAAGGAGTCATACCTAGACACATGCAAACAAATTGTAATGCTGTTATATTCAAACATGAATTATAATTCATTAAAGGACAAGTTCGGTACTTTACACCCAAAGCCCTGTTCTCAGATTGTTTATGATAAAATAGAACGGTTTTTGACTGAAACACTCCCACAATGGGTTTTAATGGTGCACTGGAACAATCCTTCCTAAAATGCATTAAACTTTCATTTACAAAGACGTGAAACTCACAGAGTGTTCAGGGGTGTTGCAGGGCGCTGCAAAAAATGCTTTCCAACAGGTGTTTTAGCATTCGTTGTTAACTTGTGGACCTATTTTTCCAAACGCCTCACAACCGTACATTCTTCCGCTGAGAGCTTGAATAATAGACACTCCAGCCCAGGTGGTGGCGATAATCCGCCTTTGCCAATTGCAAGAATACAAACAACGTTCCCGGCGCGGAGTAATACCGTACCTCACAGCACATCTAATACAAGTCAATGGAGTTGGCAAAAACTACGATAAAACCTGTTAGAATGCGTAATTTGCAGCGATTTTTGTGTGGGCATGTCGGTGGACGCCCCTGACCACTCGGTGAGTTTCACGTCTTTGTAGGCGACAGTTTGGTGCATTTTGGGAGGGATTGTTCCGGTGCACCATTAAACCCATTGTAGGAGTGGGAGGTGAAACACAAACACCCAAAAATTCTCGGGGCAGCCGCAAATGTCGAAATTTCAGTCAAAACCGTTCTATTTCATCATAAACAATCTGAAAACAGGGCTTTAAGTGTAAATTACCGAACTTGTCCTTTAAGCCTTGTCTGTCCATGACATTTATTCTAATTAATCATATTGTCTCGAGGATATACAAAAAGACGATCAAATGTTATCTAAAATCCCAGTCAAACCAGTTATACATTTCTTCTGAAAGATCTGTGCTGTTTAATAGCTGAAGATTTGTTCAAGATGTGCGTGAGCAGGAACCAACCATGTGAAGAAAATGCCAATCTGTCGTGTAGGGGAGAAGAATCGCGTCTCCAGGAAGGACAGTTGACCCAAATACTTGCCAAGCAATTCTACACCAGATTCATTACGACTGGGGGTCCGGCAGGCCTGAAACACACATTTCAGGGTATTCAATTTAAGTTTTAAATACACTTGTATTGTATTGTTTACAGTACAGCAACCTAAAACAATGACTAAGCCAGTAATGTGTTGTGTAAACACACACCGATACCACAGTAAGACTATACCTGTCTAAGGTCCATCAGATCATCTATCTGATCTTGAAAGTTTGAGCCGTCTTCACTGTAGTGTTCCAAAATGAAGTCCTGTTGAAATAAATGAATTCATTGTAATGTCAACAAAAACACAATAGCCCCATACAGTCAAATATTTTTACAGGCCTGTCCTTCTTGTTAAACTCGTTTGCAGCGACAGTAAGATTTATGAATGACAGTCATGCTGGTGAATCTATGACACGGTGTCATTTCAGCAAGGCTAAATAACATGTTGAAAGCAGATCAGACCTATCTGATAGATCCTCTTGCATACCTAGGCTTCAGCAAACATCTCAACACCCACCCCACATCTTGATGAAATAATCTGCGATGTGGAAAATATCACTTTACACTTAAAATACTGCAAATAAAGGGTTTTTTTGGCTTTCTTGTTTATTAAAGGGATCGTTCATCTAAAAATAAACATTCTGTCATCAGTTAGTCATCCTAAAGTTGTTTTAAACCCATTTAAATGTCTTTGTTCTGCTGAACAGATATTTTTAGCTATGTTTGTAACCAAACAGATCTGGGGCACCATTCACTTCCATAGTACTACTTTGCCTACATTAAGTGAATCGTGCCCCAGATCTGCTTTGTTACCAACATTCTTCAGCAGAACAAAGAAATGTATGTGATGATTTAAATGATGATTGAATTTTCATTTTTGGATACACTCTTTCTCTTTTAGTTTGAACAGTTTTGAAAGTCACAAAGGCCACACGGTCGAATACCAGACAAATGCTGTGTCATACTAGGTAAACATTGTGAGGGCAATGTGAGAGAAACAGACCTTGAGTGCAACGGAGAAATCCACCTCCTTTGTCTCTTTCAGCCCCAAAGGGATGAGTGGGATGCTGGATGTCTCCCTTTAAAAAAAGAGAAAAAAATAGATTAAGAAAAATTAAACCATTCCCCAGTCTGATGTTGCAAAAACAAAGCCTTTTGTTTGCCTGCCTATCCAGTCTCAGCACATATACTGGATTGCTGTCCTCCATTCTGAGACCGAGCTCAAATTCAGACTATAGCGCCGACCTCCTCTGAAGTTACTACAGAATTGGATAAAATGAGGAATATTACAATTGAGGAGTAGTTTGGAACGGGTGAGGGATGTCGGAAAATTGTCACTGGCAGCATGTAGACGGATGCTTACATACACCGGTCACGTGACTGACAAGATCAAATGATATGGAGCCAGTATGCTGGATCAGCGGTTTCCTTGGAATAACCTCACTGGCAAGAGGAAGTGTAACTTAGGTTGTTGTCGTGTAATTCTAAAGAACGGATTTAACCATGTTAAATAACCACACACACACAAAAGGTTAGGGATGCACGGAAGTGTTATTGACAGGTGACTGATTTTCTGTAGAAATCTAAAAATATCTGCGTGTTAGACCTGGTTATAAAATTCTCACTTACAGAAAGTCGGAGAAGTCTGAGAAATTCAATTAAAAAAAAAACATTGATACAATAACATTCCCACATTTAAGTGTATTACAAATTCTAAAATGATATCATGTTGACATCTATCATGTTCCTGATGAGAACATCTCAACCAGCGCCAACCAATCAGAGGGCAGCAATGCTTGCTGCAATGAGACACTTAAAAAGAAGAAGCAGGTTTTGTTCTGGTGCCATGAGAAAAAGATTGCATTTCAGAAACACACTGAGAGGCATGGGGAGATGTTGGGGTATAAAAGAAATGAAAGAATGTGGTTCTGTCCTGATACACACACACAGACACACACACACACACACACACACACACACAAAGCTTGCAGCCAGGTGCGATGGAGAATGCAGCATTGTGTACAGCCACAGGAAAGACCTTGTTCTGTTCGGACATCTGTGCATGAAACACAGGTGATAACAGTGCTCCGATGGGAATGCTGCTTTTCTCACACTCGATCAGAACTTGAAGGCGACAAGCTTCATTTGTTTTACAGGACAAATAAAGCAGGTTTGTAAAAAACACACAGCCCACAGACAAAAACAGAAAGATTGTGCAACCAAAGCACCAAATTGAGGCTGGTATGTAGCAGTCATTCCAAAGGGCAAAACCAAAAAATAAACACACACATATTGTACCAGTCAAAATTTGACAAGCCTACTCTATTACTATTGTAAATATTTATTAAATAATATTAGCCTATTCATAAAGTGATCAAAAACTTCATTACACTTATTTGACCATGATTTTATGCAAAATGAATGCACAACATATTTGGATTCCCAGGAAATTAGCACTGGTATCACCATGTCCTACATCCTATTGGAGCTTAATATAATTTTAGTTTTACAAAAGCAATACATACACAGCCTATATTTATATACAAAGGAACTCCAATTAGATCATAAGAAACATGCATTCTGTGTCCAAATGTTTGACTTGTACTGTGCAAGACAATTAACTATGTACTATGTAACAGTCGACTGTATTTTGGTTTATCTGTATCATTTTCTTCAAAAATATTTTAAGGAAGTGTTTACAGTTTTATACAAATCATGTAATGACTGATGTAGGTCATAAGTTCAGAATCAGGTGCAGATGTCTACAGGACGTTTTTCTGGTTCATAATGGACCCTCCAGGCCCTGGGGATAAACACTCTTTAATTAAAGCCTGGCCCGGAGGAACAATGCTGAGACTTAGGAATATGTTACAAAGCTAAAGCTGATAAAGAACCAGGCCAGCAGATCTCTGCCAAGCAGGGTTTGCACCGAAAATATGACTGAGCCTTTCATAGACAAGAGCAAAACGGCTATTCTCATACAGACGGTGAAGCGTGCCAAAGACACTCAAGCACGTATGCATGCACATACACACAAACACACTCTCACTCGCAGTGGTCTGAAAAGCAAATGAGGGCTTAGAGAGGATTTAAAGAGGACAAGAATCTCCCAGTAACCAAGGAAACACACATTCGCACACATTCAACGAACGCCATCGAAACACTCATGACCTTCAAAAACACACAAACAAAGATCTACCTGACTGCCATCAAACCACTCAAGTCATTTAGTTTTAGTTACAATGAATCACTCGAATATAAGTGCAATATTTTTCTACATGTGCTTGTGATTCACTCACTGTTTGTTTTAAAGTATGATCAACACATATAACATGAATTGGTAAAAATGTGGTTTCTTTGCAATATTGTTTATGCCTTGATATATTTGAGCCACAAAGTTTATATTTACATTTATGGATATGGCAGACACTTGTCCTAAGTGACTTACTGCATTACGGAGGAGGCAGGCCCGGATTGGCCATAGGGAGAACCGGGAGGATTCCCGGTGGGCCGGTCTGTTTTTTTGGGCCACGAGGGCCGGTGTTGTCATGCCACCGGGATGACGCGTATTTGCGGGTGAGAGATGTCCCCGCCGCTTTATGCACAAGTTGATTGTGTCCCGAGTCCCGACCACTTATTGGAAGAATTCTTGCATTAGGGTTCATTGACATCTAAAACGCATGGGAAACGCAGGACGTGCCGCTGTCTTCTGGTTTTCAAAGCGCTTATTTGAACACGAGTTTTGTTTCAGACGCGTCTATATTGAGTGCGCTTGCCGGCCGCGCGTCTATATTTAAAATAAACTTGAGCGCGTCTTTTGAGTGCGCTTGCCGGCCGCGCATCTATATTTAAAATAAACCTGAGCGCGTCTTTTGAGTGCGCTTGCCGGCCGCGCGTCTATATTTAAAATAAACTTGAGCGCGTCTTTTGAGTGCGCTTGCCGGCCGCGCGTCTATATTTAAAATAAACTTGAGCGCGTCTTTTGAGTGCGCTTGCCGGCCGCGCGTCTATTATAATTTAAATAAACTTGAGCGCGTCTTAATACAAACGGGCTGGCCTCTAAAAGGAAAAGAATTTACAAAACGTGTTTTTTTATCCAAGTCATAGATGAATTCTCTATGAATAGTCATTATTCATCGTTTATTGCAAGAGGAACAAAAATCTATTTGATGCAAAACTCATTAGTTTATTTGAAAAAAGTAGTTTCAAAAGTATATCCATGATGTTTTCTTTTTTTTAACACAAGGTAGGCCTACGTTATTTAGCAATAGACATGATCTAAGTACTAAAAAAAGATACAGATTTTTTCCATTTGTTTCCAATGCATACTTGATAAATCTTGCTTGTGTATTGTATATCAGGGGTTTCCAAACGTTATCAACCCAACAGTTAATCGCAAGACTCACCGTTTTTTAGAAATAGAAATATAGAGGAAAACACAAACCCATTTGTTTCCTTTAGTTTTTGAATAAGTTTACTTTAGTAATATTATGGTCTTATGGCAGGGCTGCATGATTATGGCAAAAATTATAATTGTTTACTGCATTTGCACAGAATATGAAATTATATATTTGAAAAATACAGTGAATTGCAAGGCTGCAGAGAACAGTGCACTACTGCAGACTTATACTACTGAGGGTTTAAAGATATTATTTTAATACTCAGTCGTGAACTAAAGTGGGCCGGTCTAAGGCATGAAACTCCAGGGCTGAAAATGAGTCCCACTCCGGCCCTGGGAGGAGGTACACATTTTATCAGAATGTGTATGTACCCTGGAAATCAATCTGCTAACGCAATGCTACACAAATTAAGCTATAGAAACAGAGTACAAATCCAATAACAAGCGGTATTGCCTGCTGTGTAAACGACATTGCAGATGAGCATTTTCAATGCACGCAGCTATTTAGGTTTGACACGATACAAGTTAAGTTGTGGTGGTGGTGTGCTAAAGTTAAACAACTGTCAATAAAAAGAGAAAGCAACGGAGAGTTAGTTTGACGCCAGGAAGATCATATCAAATCATCAGAATTAATGGAAATGTTGATATTTGATTTGTCAAATATTGTGATACAAAAGGAAAACTTCTCCAGGAAGTTATAATCACTCTCCCTTTTGTCATGTGAGATTTTCACAGAATTACCTGAGAGGGGCGTTTATTTTATCTGTCAATCAAACTAAGTCAGCAGCTTGTCATGAACCTGTCTGACCAGTCTTGTGAAGAGAATCCTATTTCTATTGTAAATTTACTTTAGACTACATACAGTTGTATGACAAGACCTAAAGTCAGTCTGACTTTCATCCATGTCAGGGCTGGGGCCCACAACAAATTTCCAGGGGGCCTCAAAATGACTTAAAATTATTCAAAATTGCCTTGAAGTGAAAAAGATTGATAACAACAGATCTATGTATACTTACCGAGTCATTTTTGTGCGCGTTTTAAACCTCTGCCGTGTTTAAAGCTGACTGTTTCAAATATAGTTAGTGGGCAGGTTTTTAAAAAATATATTTATTTAGTGACATACAGATGCTCATGCTCAGATCATTAAGTGGTAGGAGTAGATAAGACACTCCTACAGATATGAGCAGAGTCTGAGCTGAGTGTGACATTTTCAATATACAGCTGGAATGTTTAAAGCTGACCAAGCAACCGATAGTGACGGGGAATCTCAGCTGTTCATGTATTTGTAGCATGAACGAATCCTGTCTCAATATTTGCAGGAACAACGTCACCATTTGGTTGTTTCACCAAACCCAAATATATATAAAAAATTGAACGAAATGAACACTTTCTTTACAATACTATAGTCACCGGTAAGCATGTAGTACCTTCCACCAGCTGTTAAAGGATTAGTCCATTTTCTTTAAAAAAAATCCAGATAATTTACTCACTACCATGTCATCCAAAATGTTGATGTCTTTCTTTGTTCAGTTGAGAAGAAATTATGTTTTTTGAGGAAAACATTCCAGGATTTTTCTCATTTTAATGGACTTTAATGGACCCCAACACCCAACAGCCCCAATGCAGTTCAAAACTGCAGTTTCAAAGGACTCCAAACAATCCCAAACGAGGCACAAGGGTCTTATCTAGCGAAACGACCGTCATTTTTGGCAGGAACAATACAAAAATATGCACTTTTAAACCACAACTTCTCATCTTCCTCCGGTCTAGTGATGTGCCAGCGCGTCCTCACGTAATACTTCATCACATCAAGAGGTCATGGATGACGTATTGAAACTACGCCACAGTGTTTACAAGTGTGGAGAAAGCAACCATTCCGACGTTGTTGTAAGTCAAATGATACTAATTAATGTTTTTGTGTCAGTTTATTCTTTGAAATGGTCCGCAAATGTGCGTTTCATATATGTAAAAACGTGACCTTTCGATGTCATTACACAATTACGTGAGGTAGCGCTGGCTCGCCACAAAGCCGAAGGAAGAAGAGAAGTTGTGGTTTAAAAGTGATATTTTTTATTTTTCTTGCCAAAAATGACAATCGTTTAGCTAGATAAGACCTATATGCCTCGTTTGGGATCATTTAGAGTCCGTTGAAACTGCAATTTTAAACTGCATTAAAACGGTTACGTGTTGGGGTCCATTACAATAAGAAAAGTCCTGGAATGTTTTCCTCAAAAAACATAATTTCTTCTCAACTAAACAATGAAAGACATCAACATTTTGTATGACATGGTGGTGAGTATATTTCCTGGATTTGTTTTTAAAAAATGGACTTATCCTTTAAAGGTGCAGTGTGTAAATTTTAGCGGCATCTAGTGGTAATGTTGCGAATTGCAACCAACGGCTCAGTCCACTGCTCTGAACTCTTGATTTGAAACACATAGAGAAGCTACGGTAGCCGCCACCGGACAAACATGTCATTGTTGGAGAAAACTTAGTAAAAAAGTTTGTACGTTAAGGGCTTCTGTAGAAACGTGGCTGCACAAAATGGCGGCTTCCATGTAAGGGGACCCTCTGTGTATGTAGATAAAACGTCTCATTCTAAGGCAATAATCACATAACGGTTAATTGTGAAAAGTCTTTATACACCCCTGATAATTTAGTTTTGTATATTATTATACATTTCTGTCAAGAGATCCTTCTAAAAAGTACACACTGCACCTTTAAACTCTGCTTAACACATTTGACCAGTTTAAATCCATTCTTTAGATTTCCAAAAATGTCCTCAACTCAGAAAAAGTGCATGTTCTCATTAACAGGATGTGACTAACTAAGATTAACTAAGCATTCTGTCTTCAGAAAGTTATGAATCTTTTTTTAGACACGCACGAGTGTGTTCTCACTGTGCTTACTTTAACTTTTCTTATTATGTTGGCTTGAGAAAGCCAACATACTGTTGTTGTACATAAACTTTTTATTATTAGTGGTGCTTGTATTTATGCAAAGCATCACTATTACTATTGCTCATACTTATTATTATTATTATTATTTTTATATCTGGACAAAATTTCGGCGCGTAACTCGTCCCGCACGATTTGTCATAGACCCATGAAAGAGGGCTCAAATCGACCGGATTATTGAGGAGAGGCGTGCTATGACTTTTATAAGCAATCGGGTGCAGGGTTTCCGAAAGGGGGGCGAAAAATCACCAAAAAAAACCCATTGACTTAACATTGCGCCCAACTTTGACAGGTCATAGCTCCGCTCGAGGATTTTATAGAAACATGTGGGTTACAACATTTGAAGAGGGTGGTAGGCTCTGTATGAACATGGATCACAATGGGGTGTAAGTTGTACCCCTGGGGTGTAAGAGGCACCCAAAAATTCCCATTGACTTATAATGGGGCAGGAAACATGCCCATATAAGGGAATATAACAGTTCCAGATGGGATATCTTTGCTTTACAGTGTCGTAGAGATAAGTGGGTGGGCTCATTTCACTCGGGCATCCAATCAGTCTCTCAGGATCATCCCAGAACTATTAAGCCACGCCCCTAGCAACAATTTTGGGCACCCTAGCAACATCTTCCATAGACTGCCATTATAAAATGCCCAGATGGATATCTTTGCATCACACTGTCATAGAGACATGGGGGTGGGCTCATTTTACTCAGGCATCCAATCAGTCTCTCAGGATCCTTAAAGACTTACTAAGCCACGCCCCTAGCAACCACTTTTCAGCACCCTAGCAACATAAAATTCAAACAGTTATATCTCAGCATCCGAACATCGTAGAGACATGGGGGTTGGACCGTTTTACTCGTGACTCAGAGTGTAATCATTATGGGATGCCAATTTTTTCCCTAGCAACCAAATACAGTACCCTAGCAACAGAGTAAACAAAGCCTTATATCTCCGCATCAGAACATCGTAGAGACACGGGGGTTGGACCGTTTGACTCGTGACTCGGAGTGTAATCATTATGGGATGCCAATTTTTTCCCTAGCAACCAAATACAGTACCCTAGCAACAGAGTAAACAAAGCCTTATATCTCCGCATCAGAACATCGTAGAGACACGGGGGTTGGACCGTTTGACTCGTGAGTCGGAGTGTAATCATTATGGGATGCCAATTTTTTCCCTAGCAACCAAATACAGTACCCTAGCAACCGAATAAACAAAGCCTTATATCTGCGCATCAGAACATCGTAGAGACACGGGGGTTGGACCGTTTGACTCGTGACTCGGAGTGTAATCATTATGGGATGCCAATTTTTTCCCTAGCAACCAAATACAGTACCCTAGCAACAGAGTAAACAAAGCCTTATATCTCCGCATCAGAACATCGTAGAGACACGGGGGTTGGACCGTTTGACTCGTGACTCGGAGTGTAATCATTATGGGATGCCAATTTTTTTCCTAGCAACCAAATACAATACCTTAGCAACAGAGTAAACAAAGCCTTATATCTCCGCATCAGAACATCGTAGAGACACGGGGGTTGGACCGTTTGACTCGTGACTCGGAGTGTAATCATTATGGGATGCCAATTTTTTCCCTAGCAACCAAATACAGTACCCTAGCAACAGAGTAAACAAAGCCTTATATCTCCGCATCAGAACATCGTAGAGACACGGGGGTTGGACCGTTTGACTTGTGACTCGGCGTGTAATCACTATGGGATGCCAATTTTTTCCCTAGCAACCAAATACAGTACCCTAGCAACAGAGTAAACAAAGCCTTATATCTGCGCATCAGAACATCGTAGAGACACGGGGGTTGGACCGTTTGACTTGTGACTCGGCGTGTAATCACTATGGGATGCCAATTTTTTCCCTAGCAACCAAATACAGTACCCTAGCAACCGAATAAACAAAGCCTTATATCTGCGCATCAGAACATCGTAGAGACACGGGGTTTGGATCGTTTTACTCGTGACTGGAAGCATAATCATATACTGTCCCCAGAAATTTGCCACGGCAAGCACCACTTCACATTTTCTTCAGGAAATGTACCTATCTAGTTATTATTATTCTTCCGTGTTTTCTGAGACAAAATTTCTAACTCTAACTCGTCCTAGAGCTTTCAAGCTACAGCCATCAAACTTTGGACAGACCTTCGGTCTGATCTGACTCGAGTTGCTATATCTTTTCTACCTGATGGGACCTTCTGAATTCCTCAACGGGGCGCTGAAACACCCCAAAATTTCCATTGACTTAACATTGAGACAAACTTTGACGGGTCATAGCTGCGAGTGAGAAACTTGTAGAAACTTGTGGCTTACCACATTTAAGGAGGCTGACAGGCTGTGTAAGAACATACCTCACAATGGGGTGTAAGCTGTACCCCTGGGGTGTAAGAGGCCCCCAAAATTTCCCATTGACTTAAAATGGGGCAGGAAACATGCCCATAAAAGGGAATAAAAGCGTCCCAGATGGAATATCTTCACTTTAGAGTGTCTTAGAGACATGGGGGTGGGCTAATTTTACTCAAGCATCCAATCAGTCTCTTAGGATCACCCCAGAGCTATTAAGCCACGCCCCTAGCAACAATTTTGGGTACCCTAGCAACATCTCCCATAGACTACCATTATAAAAAGCCCAGATGGATACCTTTGCACCAGAGTGTCATAGAGACATAAGGGTGGGCTCATTTTACTCAGGCATCCAATCAGTCTCTTGGGATTCTTATTGAGGTATTTAGCCACGCCCCTAGCAACAAAATATGAAGACCCTAGCAACATAATAAACAAAGCCTTATATCTCTGGATCTGAACATCGTAGAGACACAGGGGTTGGACCGTTTTACTTGTGGCTTGAAGTGTAATCATTATGGGATGCCAATTTTCTCCCTAGCAACCAAACTTAGTAACCTAGCAACGGAATAAACACAGCCTTATATCTCCGCTTCAGAACATCATAGAGACACGGGGGTTGGACCGTTTTACTTCTGGCTTGAAGTGTGATCATTATGGGATGCCAATTTTCTCCCTAGCAACCAAACGTAGTACCCTAGCAACGGAATAAACAAAGCCTTATATCTCCGCATCAGAACATCGTAGAGACACGGGGGTTGGACCGTTTTACTTGTGGCTTGAAGTGTGATCATTATGGGATGCCAATTTTCTGACTAGCAACCAAACTTAGTACCCTAGCAACGGAATAAACAAAGCCTTATATCTCCACATCAGAACATTGTAGAGACACGGGGGTTGGACCGTTTTACTTGTGGCTTGAAGGGTGATCATTATGGGATGCCAATTTTCTCCCTAGCAACCAAACTTAGTACCCTAGCAACGCAATAAATGTTAGCTTCATGCTAGCTTCATGCTAATCATGCTAGCATCATGCTAGCTTCATGCTAATAATGCTAGCTTCATGCTAATCATGCTAGCTTCATGCTAATCATGCTAGCATCATTCTAACTTCATGCTAATCATGCTAACATCATGCTAGCTTCATGCTAATCATGCTAGCATCATACTAGCTTCATGCTGATCATACTAGCTTCATGCTAATCATGCTAACATCATGCTAGCTTCATGCTAACATCATGCTAATCATGCTAGCTTCATGCTAGCTTCATGCTAATCATGCTAGCATCATGCTAATCATGCTAACATCATTCTAGCTTCATGCTAATCATGCTCTCTTCATGCTAGCTTCCTGCTAATCATGCTAGCATCATGCTAATCATGTTAACATCATGCTAGCTTCAGGCTAATCATGCTAACTTCATGCTAGCTTCATGCTAGCTTCATGCTAATCATGCTAACATCATGCTAGCTTCATGCTAACATCAAGCTAGCTTCATGCTAATCATGCTAGCTTCATGCTAATCATGCTAGCTTCATGCTAATCATGTTAGCATCATGCTAATCATGCTAGCATCATGCTAGCTTCATGCTAATAATGCTAGCTTCATGCTAATCATGCTAGCATCATGCTAATCATGCTAGCTTCATGCTAATCATGCTAGCTTCATGCTAACTTCATGCTAAATCGTGTAAGCATCATGCTAGCTTAATGTTAAAATCATGCTAACTTCATGCTAAATCATGCTAGCTTCATGCTAAATCATGTTCGCTTCATGTTAAATCATGCTAGCTTTATCTTAAATCATGATAGCTTCATACTAAGTTGTCAAACTCTACTCTCAGACTAGGCTTTCTCAAGCCAACATAAAGTTTGTCCCGACGAACTTTTCTATCTAGTCTGACTCTGTGTTTGTTTGTACTCCTGTACGTTCTGATAAACCTCCACCGAGCTGTTGAGTCTCTCAAGCTGTTCCATGAGAAGCTGCAGATCTGAGTTCACATAACTCAACTCCAGTACCACCTGCTCCCGAACCTTATTATTGGATGTCGCCCTTGAGTGTGAGAGAGAGAGAGTGAGAGGATCAGCAAGGGTCAGGTCATATCTAACTCAGGACAGTGGCAAAGTCAAGTGTTCAGTACAGTCAAAAAACTTTGATCATACACAGATCAAATGCAGGAAACATGACAAAGCGATGCACATTAACAAACTGATCAAAAGTGTCACCCAAAATAAACAATAAAGGTCACATGGGTCTCAAATGTGACTTCTATTCTAAACTCCTGTCAGTTTTTGACGAGGGTATTGTGGGCAGGTCAGTTGTGTATCTCAGACGTATGACCTCTCTTTGACAGGCAACATCACTCCTCTGTTTATCGTCAATAACTTGGGCTATTTTAATCACACACACCTGGGGATTCTCACAAACACTGACTGGGGAAAATATAGATATGCCAAATATAGAAAATGTGGAGTTAAAGTAATCTGTTAATGATTTTTAAGACACAATGATGAATAATTTTAATGAGTTACATGTTTTTTGTTAAAAACCTAACACTGACTTTCAGTCAGGTAAACATCTAGCTGACTAAAAATGACTGCTTTTTAAAGGTTTTATTAATGCAGATAGCAAAGAGTGCACTTCCAACAGGAGTGGTCTAATAAATCATAAAGAATTTGATAAGCGTACGCAGTATCATTCTGTACACAAACTCAGTCAGGGCGGGATCTTAATCATCGAAACTGGTTGAACCAGTAAATTCACTCACTTAAAAAAACACAAGAATGTGGGTATGACTACAGAGCTTAGATCGGACTGAAGGAATGAAAGGGAGGGAGGGAGAAACATGATGGCATCTGTGTGTGCGTATGTGCTTGGCAGTTCATAAAGAGGATTTTCTTACAAGCTACTGTATGTATTATATGGATGTTTACACCAAAAAGCTGAGACCCATGAATGAGGGAACATTCAAAATAAACTCAAAAGATACACCAGCAATGAATAGAAGGTATAAAGTCTTTGCAAGCAGCTGTACGCAATACCAATTACGGGAGGCTCAGGTAACAAAATACACACACATGGCATGAATCACATGAAAACACAATGGTTTAATACATAACATGCATTCTTTAAGTGCAAATCATGCATTAGACTAAGATCCAAATAGTTTAACCACCTAAACAGTCTGAGATCCTCAGGCCGCCTTGGTGTGCAAGTATCTAATTAAAAACCCTTATGTTTGCTGACACGTTTGCATTTATTTGTGTGGTTGTATGTGTCAGCATAGACGTGTTAAGCAGGTGAGAAAAGCCCTCAGGGCCATTTCTACCTAAAATGCAATGCAATGACCTCATGACCTACCACAACTGTCACAATTTGCTTACGTATGGAAAAATACTTTTGTGATTAAAAGCACCAGAATGGTTTTTGGCTTGCATCCGCTTGGCTGCCGCTCTTGAAGAAATACTCCCCCATTTAGGCTTTCCAAGGGTTACAATGAGTTTCAGTTGCCCAACCCTCAATATCTATAAAAGATTTTATAATGACAAGAATTCAACAAACATTGTGTAAATCAACGTATTGCACAACTAAAGAGAGCAAATTCAAAAGGTTTATCTAAACTTCATTGTTCAGTTTAAAGCCACATTAACGTCAGAGCCAATCAACGGCTTTGCTCGAAGTACCAACCTAGCGGGTGTGTCCTTCACAACCATGGAGACAATAGACGCACTTAACGTCCCCATAGTGACCAGTCTGCCTACAGTGTCTGCTCATCATAATGGGCATTTAGACGCAGGGTAAACACATGCACATGCAGCAATAGCTGTGTTGTGTTTTACATTCAAGGTGCAACAGCTATTTTAAAAAACAAGTGCCAGTGCACAGTGTTTCCCTGACTGGCAGATCTTTGATTTATATAAAGACTTCCTTGAACACTGGCCATTTTCAAATCAGGCAAATTCTGTCAAACCGGAGTACAATCAAAGCTTCCTCACTTGTTGTTATCCTATCCACGTTTCACCTTTTGCACAGTTTGCATAAACTGTTACAGTGTCTCAAAACACAACTGTAGCTTTTGCTATAATCCGACACAATGAAAAGCAATAGATAACTCAATCAATCATTCTAAATGTAAAAGGCATTAAGTATTCTTTGAATACGATTTAGATTTATACGTTTGTATGTAAATCTGCATGCACTTGATGCCACATTAGCGTGCAAGCTGAGTACCACTGTGCTAGAGTAAAGAAAGTTTTTGCATGACGCTTTGCATACTAGCCATTTTTTAGATAGAGGTTTTCTTTCCCTCTCGTCAGGATCAGCTTTATAGTATTCATTGCTGACCGTCAGTAACTCTTCATACATTCCATACTTGACAGCTGGCTGCTAGAATCTTAAAGAGAAATGATGTGCAAGCTAAATGTAGTCCACAGAACATACTTTTTTAAAAAACGCAATGTGTATTTTATACAAACCAAGTATATAATCCTGTTTTGGACTGGTAAAATTTGAAGTGTTATGCCCATTTCTATCTCCATATACTTACAGGTATTATGTATGAAAAATGCAACAACATTTCTAGAAGACAAATTTAACAGTCTATTTTCAACTCAAACTTAACTCTGATCCAACTGCACATATATGCCAAACACTGGCACATTCATAACTAGGGATGTTCACATTGACCGATTAACCATTAAAGGGGACATATCATGAAAATCAGACTTTTTCCATGTTTAAGTGAAATATAGATAATGTAGATAATAGGGCTGGGCAAAAAAATACATTTTCGATTAATAATTTTTTTATTCTCAAAGAGCAGAATCGATTTTTTCCATAGTTTTTCTGCAAATATTGAATGTAAGATTAACGTTAATCAAATTACTAGACTTCTTCACTAGTTGTCACCCTCTTTTTTGCCTTGCGAGATGTTACCAAGGAGCCTGTCATTCTTTCATTCAGTGCTTAAAATGGCAGTTTTACGTGCTTCATTGACGTTGATGCCACCTTCGCATAAAAAGTAAGAGGTATGGAAGCATTTAAGATTTCGCCAGCAATACAACAACGATAGCGTAGTGGCTTTTAATTTTTTTATTAATTACCCACTTGTAAACTTATGTTCACTGTTATTTTTTATTAACTCTTTCCCCGCCATTGACGAGATCTCGTCAATCAAGAGAAAACGCTTCCCCGCCAATGACGAGTATTTCCGTCTTTCCGCAATACCGCTATTATCTACCTTCCGCAACTTTTGAAACCCGGAAGTATTGCCCTATGGCAAGCTGCTGCATGTCCGTGTCTGTTTTAAAGATCGCTCTGAATGGGATATCTATGAAAAGTCCGTCACAAAAATGGAATTATCTCTGCTTTTTGCTCAAAATGTGGTGTTTTTGCAGAAACCTATCCATATTCAAAAGCTGATTACAAAAGAACTACTCAAGGTAGGATGAAACGTTTTTGTTTGAAAGCAGAGGGTCTGTTCTTTCATTTGGTATATTGTATGTTTATATATTTGAAGAAGAACATTTTCTGGAAGGCATTAAACTTTGGTGAAAATCATGAAAAACGCTGGCTGGCAACTTTTTTAAAAAAATGCTGGCGGTGAAAGAGTTAATATAGTATTTGTATTAAATCTATAATCATTGAGTTGAATCGAGAATCGAGTATAAAAACGGACCCGAGAATAGGAATCGAAAATTAAATCGAGAATCGAAATCGACTCGATTTGATAACTTGTGAATCAAATTGAATCGATCTGGAACATCTGAATCGATACCCAGCCCTAGTAGATAATGTAAAAAGTTCAACCCAGTAAGTTCGTTTTGGTAAACCATTCTTTGCAAGCATGTGAAAAAATAGCTCATTGAAATTTGGCTCCCCTTGTGATGTCAGAAGGGGATAAAACCGCCCCTTTCTCTGCACTATCCAACCACAGCACTGCATTCAGTGCAGAGATCAGCTCGTTTGCATTTAAAAAAAAACATATTTTTGCTCAGACCTACAAACAGGCAATTTTAACATGCTATAATAAATTACCTATATGAAATTTAGAGCTAAAACTTCACATATGTACATATTGGGGAGCCAAAGATTTATTTTACATCTTTAAAAAGTCTTGTGAAATGTCCCCTTCAAGCGAAGGTAAGAATTTATGACCGATTAATATTATCAGTTAAAAGAAAAAACATTATTTGTTAACAACGGTGCCTGTGCCTAGAGACATTTAGACACTTTTCTATCCTTAATTTGTGAATGGCCTGTAAATGACACAAAATTGTTGCTGCCCTAACGGTCTGGTAAAGTAATAATTTGTATGAGAAATCATTTGTACTGCAAATGTGTCTGTGCTTGAGTACGATTTGGAATCTGCACAGAGACGAAGCCGTCCATCTCTGACCATCGCTGACCGCCTCTGTTCTACACCCTGACCATAAACATCTCTCTTTTTGCACAAACAGAGAAAAAAAAGAGACAAAATGTGTCCTGCTTTAAAAATGGCCACTGTGGTAGATTAAAAAGTGACAATCCGCCGTCTTTGGATATCAATCCTCTGGACTGAACGCGTGCTCTTTGATATTGTAATTTTGCTTGAAAATTTTATGTTGTATGAATCCTGGTTCTTTGTTGATCTGTTGCTGCTGTTAGCACGTTTATTAAAATATTTGTATTGTATTGTTTTTACCAGGTCACAGACAACCATCAAATCAGTTAACGGTTAATGTTCGGTTAACAAGCTGCGGAAAAAATTAACTGCAATTAACATTCCATTTTACAACCATGAAAACACTTTGACAAGTTGTCCCAAAGCATCACCACATGAAGACAAGAGGAATCCTTAAAAAACAGGATAGCGATTATGCAACACAGCCAAGTTTCTATGGTCTAATGCCAATATAAGTCAGATTGTGTTATGCAAACGTCAATGAATGACTATGGTACCTTAATTACTGCATGCAATAAATACTACATGCTTGCATACCTATTGCATAAGTCATCCTGTATTTTGATTCATAAATAAATGTGTTATCTTGGAATCACATTCATGACCTTGGCACTGCCAGCTTCAAGTTCAGGCAGCCATGCTTCAGGATCTTAAGTTATCCACGCAATGCTTATAGGGTCAGCATATGAAGTGAGGTTAAGGGCACTTTAATTAGCAGTCATGTGTGAGTCAGTATGTCCATCCATACAAAAGAGTGCTTGACTTACTTAAGGAGATTCTCTGCTCCAGCTCTCATCCTCATCTGCTTGATGATTTGTTGGTTGAGAAGTGCTCTCTCATTCTGCAGCTTACTGCGACCCGTCTGGGCAAATGGATTACATCCCTGTCAAGAGAGAAATTGACAGAAAAAGACGTGAATAACAATTTAAATGGTTATTGGAGTTATAGTTTATTGACAGCTGACCTCACATTAATTTATTATTAACTCATTTTTTATTGGAAGCTCACACATAAAGCACAAATGCACACATTACACTCTAAGTGCGTAAACAATAAACAAACAAGCATGTGATAGCTGACAAATCAAGCTACTTGTGTCACTAAGGTGTGGTGTAAACACTACATGATGTAGCGAGAATTTAATGACCCACCAAGACACACCTAACCGAGAGTATCTGATAGCTGAGGGAGGAGGTCTGATTTATAAGTCTCGACAAACATTCCTTACATTTTATAATGTACTATGGAAAATGTGTGTCTATTTCTAACAGCAAGTTTACGGAACATTAACTCATACTCATTCCAAAGGTTTTAAAACAATTCATAACATACACAATAAACATATCATTAAAAACGAAACCACGTCTCCCTTTGTAATAAAATAATTTGATGACACAAAAGCATTCCTTCCACAAGCTTCTCATTCTGAATCCATGCAACCGAAGCTGTCAAAGGACACCAGCGTGACCTCTGATCATTCTCGAACACTGGCCGCCTGGGGCAATGTTTATTCAAGCAGAACCAAATAGCTGCCCATGTACTGCATTGAACAGTCACAATCGCACAGCAATTACCCTGTATTGAATGTAAAAAGGCCCCAATCAAACCAAAAATGAACGGGAAAGGAAACAAGAGGCCTTTGCTGAGTTGTGCAAGTACACAGAAACATCCCACCATTTCGATAAAAAAGGTTTAATCATTATACAACTATTATAGGTGAAAGGCATCCCCTCCAGTTTAGCAGAAAATAAAGATTATTTTTAGCCAAAGGACATTCTCTTCATATGTTTGTGACTAACCTATTTGTCAGTGTTTGGGGAATAAAGTTGGGCTTTTTACTAAGCACTCGTGGTTTACAGGTTATTGATGTATGATGCATATTTTTTTTATTTTGACAGACGCTGTACCTACTCTTGCCACAAATAAGCTGAAAATAGACTATACAACTATTTTTAAAATTGATGAAGCAACATAAAATGGAGTGAACTACGAACCAACAGCACTATTTACAATTTCTCTTCAAGTGTGGCTTAATCCAGGTGGTTTACTCTTTTTGAAGTACGGCAACAGTTTTTGTTTCAATTAATTACCATTTGTATGTAAATGTGATCCCATCATGTGAATTTCATGTCATGTAATTACTTTATTTCTAAATAAAGCCACAGCTCTAAACTAGGGCTGCCACAATGATTAAATAATTGTCTCATTGCGAATGTTTGACCTCATTGTGATGATTTCAGATCACCGCAATGATTGCACATCTCTCTAAAAAACACAAGGGGGAGTTGCAGCGCCTGTATAAACGGGACAGATAAATCAGATTACTTTTAAATATGTGTAATGTGTATTAATATTTACTGCCAGGTAAACCTTGCAAAAGATTTAATTTAAATAATCACAAAAATGTGTAAAAATGATTTCATGAACAAACAAAAAAATTGTATGAGAATTAAATGTCAAAGAAACAAAACAGAAAATTAATCGTCATAACCGTCAAAGCCCTAAAACAGGCAATTAATTGTAATAATCGTCATGAGTTATTAGTCAATTAACCATCAGCCAAATTTCATAACCAGCCCTACTCTAAACACTATTTGCCTAAAAACTCAAAAGGAACCTGTTGTTACAGTTAACAACTCGTTTGATATGGGTTAGATCACTTTACTGATGGTTGGATATTGTTGCGAGATGTTCATGTAACACTAATCTTAAAGCTTTCTCCTTTGCTGGGACATGAGATGGGAGCATCTGTGTTTCATTAATGCTTGTGGTTTGGCTGTGTACACCGTCACTGGTTAGATGCAATGTCAATATAGGAAAACTGGAAAAACGAGCTGAATCTGCAATTCGCCCCAAAGCCCATAGAAGATCAGCTCATGCGGAACTGGACCAAAACCACATCACCAATCTTAAGCAACTCCCACCTGGTAATGGTCCCAAGGCCTTCTCAATGGAGAAAAAACCACACTAATTTTCTAACAATTAAGATAAATTAAAAAAGGACTCAAATTAAACCACATCTATATAGTCTACGAAACGTTTCAAATTCGATGTCAAAGGACTTAAAGGGATAGTTCACCTAAAATTGAAAATTCTGCCATCATTTACTCGCTCTCGTGTTGTTACAAATCTGAATACATTTATTTGTTCTGATGAACAGAAAGAAAGATATTTTGAGGAATGTTTGGAATCAAACCAATCAGAAGCCCCATTGACCTCCGTAGTATTCTTTTATCCTACTATGGATCTCACTCATAACAGAACCGAACAGTGTTGGTCCAAAACCAATGACAGTATCACCAACAGGAAGCCCTGAACAGGACAAGCAGATTTACACAAAGAAAGGTGAGCTCAAAGGGGACAATGGGCCTCTTCAGCTGCCAATCACACCTTCAAAAAATTCAGATTCCTGGACAAATGCCAAAAACCTGCCACAGGTTTCTCTTCAAAAGGACACATAGCCAAGTACATACTTCAGTGAATGTTAGTGACACATATTCCACGGTACAATGCATCCTATATAGACTATATTTACTAAACATTGCAATGATATTGTTATTTCTGACAACATATATTCATAAACACGAAAAGGCCCCAGAAGTATAAGTGAGACCAAACAAAAACAAAATTTTCTTCATAGTAACCATTCCGTCAATACAACTTACTACTACTTGTAGTAGTTAGTTTCTTTTAAACTATAAAAAATATGGGTTTGCAACAATGTAAGGAGCCTTTAGAGTTGAATTTTTTTGTAATGACATTGGTCGCGGGTGAATTGTTGCTTATCGCTGTAAGTTACTTTTCTATGGGATGCTATACGAGCGGTGATTTAATAGGCTTACAAAAATAAAGCAGATGTCGAGTCTTGAAATGATATGGGGTAAACTGTGATGTATTCAGTCTAAACTTTCACTTGGCATGCCTAGTGGGTAGCAGAGCTCGCCAGAGTCCACATGTCCTGCAGATGTGTTAGCATATCCAACAAACCATCATAAAAACCTCAAAAGTAGAGGGAGGTTGCTGCTGAACTTCTGAACGAATGTGAAAATAAGTGATGTAAGTTACGTTTTTAAAAACGTGTACTGCGTGCGACGATCCCAACATCTACGATGATGTGGCTAATAAAGTATCATCGTGAGTAATAGAGTCAGAAACTAAACCAGACAGAAACTACGCCTGCATTTCTTACCTTTTTGAAGTAGCCATTCTCCACTGGTACGTCGGTCTTGATACCATTAGGAATAAGAGTGTCCGTCATTTCTGAATTCTCGACCGTAAGCAGATCGCCTCGATGAAATTCAGAAAGTCGTGTGATGTCCCTGCAGCGCAACAGGTGTGTGTATCCCAGGCAGTAGTTTCCAGAAGTCTGATGCTCCACGGTTGCTCAATGCTCACAATTACTTTCGGCATTTACTGTTTGCAGTGCACTCCTCCTCCCCGCTCCGGAAGCGTGACGACAGCAACTTCCAAGTGGGTGGAGTCTATGAATGCTTACCTGCTCAGATTCCACGCCCCTAAACGACCTGCTGCATAAAAGCTCGGATACGGTATATTTAGCTCAGACATGGGTAACCTTTTAGATGGAGTGTCATGTTGACATTGACACTGCACGATCAATTTTAGAATGAAAACAATTTTGCAAATCTTTCCAAGGCTGTGCTTGAGGACAACTTAATAAACAATACTATCATCCAAACAATATGCCTGTGTAGACGACAGACTTTAATAATAAATAAATAAACAAATAAATAACCATAATTTGGTTCAATGTGGTAGCATTAATTTAGGAGTAAAGGTTCCCTCTAGTGTACACATGCAGTATTAGGTCGAAGTGAATAGTGTTTGAAATAGTCTAAAAGTACTTTGGGTACCTAAAATTATATGTCTGCTGATTTATAGAATAGTTTCAGTGTCATAAAAAAAGCTGTGTTATATTTTAGTAAGGACATCGCATAGACATTGTTTTTATACAAGGCTATAATAATTTTTATTTTACGGTATCAAACCTTTTTACATTTTTATTAGGTCAAAACACAAATATTTCTTTAATAGCTTTTTTTACTAGCAAATACCAATTAAATTAGTTTTTTACGTTTTATATTTGTGAGGAGAGGACATTTTCTCAGAAATAACCAAACCTAAAACACACGCACGCACGCACGCACGCACACACACACACACACACACACACACACACACACACACACACACAAACAAATACTTTTATTTATAGGGTTTATTTCAGTTGCATGTTTTAAAGTTTTAATGAAATCAGGCCTAAAGTTTTGTTTCAGTCTGGGATTATTGCTTGTTCGTCTATCACAAATAGCTACAACTTCAATTTTTCAGTCTGATCATAAAGCCTTTTAATAATGTCTCAAATACTGGTGGGATATATTTGTAGAAAAATAAATCTTTTAACATACTGATACATAAACACATAAGCTCAGGGTTCATGGTGGACAGATTTCCCTCTTTGCCTACTGGATCAATGCTGCAGACTGAGTGTTGACATTGGGGCCCAGGATTTTGGTCATAGTTGCAACAACTCTGTAAATCTTGTTTACTCGTCATGTTTATCCAGTAGTACTGTGCCAGACAAAAAGTGTGGCTTACCTTATGCCATACATGATATTTCTTTCTTTTTGTAAACCTCTAACATGTTTAACAGTGTGTTTGAAATTTAAGGTTGCAGTAACCCTTTACACCCACTCTGATTTAAATTCTGCTTAATTTCATCAAAATGAAATGTTCATAATCACTAACATGAATTGTATTACAGCTGTATCTCTTTTAGCTGTTTACCCAACAGTGTGGTGCAGGGGTGGCCCACCAGGGGCCAGCAATTACTTTGGGGGTGGCACAGAAAACATCATTATACAAAACAAACAAACAAAAAACAATTATATAACCCTAAAATACTTTTTAATTTATTGTTTTAGTGGGTAGAGTCTAAATATTTTTTAACTTTACTTTCTTTCTAATTACATTATTGCAGTTCCATGGTCTGCCCTGTTCCCCCGCAAACACAAACGTGAAACTGCTTCTCTGTTGTACTTCTGCATGCACAAGGGTCAAGTTCAAAAAAAAAAAAACCCTGAATTGACAAATAAAGGCTCGTCATTTACTTTTCTTTTTTTACTCCTTAATCAATTTTGATAAATGTACTGAATGAATAGTTATTGAACTCTCATGAATACAGCATAGCGCAATTAACTATTTACAGACACATAAAATAATGACGTATAATGCTTATGCTTTATACTCACAGTCACTTGCAAAGAATTTACATTATAGTCAGGCCCGGCTCCTCAGGAGGGCCACAGTGGGCCTGGCCCACCCAATCAGAGGCTTGGCCCACGCTGGACCCACACCACATAACAGCCAACCTTTTGGCTAAAAATCTGTAATGTTATACTATATTAATAGACATGAGAATAATCCTTAAGAAAAACAGCATTTCAGATAAAATTTACATTTTTAGTTTGTAACAAGTTTGTTTTAGTTGATGTAAATAGTTTTTTTTAAAGAACTGCCCCTTTATATCAAATCTAAAGTTACTTAATTGATACAAGATCTGTTAAGGGGTCAAAACAAATATTACAAATGCAAAAAGAGAGAATGTAAAAATAAACATGTTAAACATTTTTATATAAAGTTACTAAATAATTTCAAAATATGTACAAAAAATAAGATGACTTACCAAGTCATAATTACGACTTACCAAGTCATCATTACGACTTACTAAAATTACGACTTACAAAAATTACAACTTACAAAAATTACGACTTACCAAGACATAATTACTACTTACCAAGTCATAATTACGGCTTACCAAAATTACCAAGTCATAATTATGGTAAGACTTACGACTTACCAAGTCATAATTACGACTTACAACTTACCAAGTCATAATTACAACTTACCAAAATTACCAAGTCATCATTACGACTTACCAAGTCATCATTACGACTTACTAAAATTACGACTTACAAAAATTACAACTTACAAAAATTACGACTTACTAAGTCATAATTACTACTTACCAAGTCATAATTACGACTTACCAAAATTACCAAGTCATCATTACGACTTACCAAGTCATCATTACGACTTACAACTTACCAAGCCATAATTACAACTTACCAAAATTACCAAGTCATCATTACAACTTACCAAGTCATCATTACGACTTACGACTCACTAAGTTATCATTACGACTTACCAAGTCATAATTACGACTTACTAATTACGACTTACGACTTACTAAGTCATCATTATGACTTACCAAGTCATAATTACTACTTACCAAGTCATAGTTACGACTTACCAAGTCATCATTACGACTTATAACTTACCAAGTCATCATTACGACTTACTAAAATTACGACTTATCAAAATTGCGACTTACCAAGTCATAATTACGACTTACCAAGTCATAATTACGACTTACCAAGTCATCATTACGACTTGCGACTTACCAAGTCATCATTACGACTTGCGACTTACCAAGTCATCTTTACGACTTACCAAGTCATCATACAGTAAGTCGTCGTAATGATGACTTACGACTTACCAAGTCATCATTACAACTTACCAAGTCATCATTACGACTTACCAAGTCATCGCCACTCGCTTTTGGTCGCCACTTGATTTCGGTTTCCAGTCAATTTCGGTTGCCACTCGAATTCGGTCGCCACTCGATTTTGTATCACCACGAAATCCATAGACGACTTTAATTTAGTTGTAATATGCTAATACTACAGAACATTAGATTTTAATAGTTTGCTTTGTTTTATATTAGTGTTTTTTTCTTCGGATGTTTAACTTACAGACAGACTTTTATTTTGGCACTTTATGAGTATATGATAGACGACTTTTATCAAAATAAACTCTTAAAGCAGCTCTGGAGATTATGTTCACCTGCTCATATGTTAAATTCACGAGTGTCACACGTGTAGTATGGTAAACCGTGAAACTTATTTACTGAAAAGACACACAGAACAAGCGGCCTCTTGCCTCACGGGCGATAAAGGGTTGACAACGAGCAGTTTAGTGAGTGAATCACAATATCCCAAATCCTTAAAAAGTCCAGGATGACCATCACAAGAACAAGCACGTAATCTTAATAAGATTCACATGGGACTCCACATTGTAGTCCCAAGTTCATGTATAAAGTTTGGTAATTACTGGTACTTCAGAGGTTTAACACTACATAGAAAAACCAATTGTTTCACTCATTTATACTTATCAATCATCGCCACTCGATTTCCGTCGCCACTCGATTTTCGTCACCACTCGATTTTCGTCGCCACCCAATTTCCGTTGCCACTCGGTCGCCACTCGATTTTCATCGCCACTCGACTGACACACAACCCTTTATCGTGCGTGAGGCAAGAGGCCCCCAGGGGGGAGGAGGTTGCTGGAAGAGCTCACTTGTAGAAGAGATGAGGCGATGATCACCGAAGAAGAGAAGAGAGATAATGAGATAAAGTTTTTTGCCCACCTAAGTTTGAATTGACCAATGAGAGCTGAGCAGGGGAACTCTCTTTGTCCCCTTAACTGTTAATTTGCATCTTTATGTCTCCAGGTTCCTTTGCAAAATATTAGTCCAGATCATTGAATAACTAGAATGAATTGTTTTACCGTCATACCATATTTATCAATGAAGAGGAAATTGAAAGGTGAACCGTTTGATACACAATCTGAATGGTTTTAAACAAGCATTAAGTTGTGATTCATTCCGAAGATGAATAACAAACTAAACATCTCTATTTGTCAGAGGTAGACCTAGTCATAGAAACACAATTGTACATGAAAATACAAGTTATTTAAAAAGCAGTTTATAAAAGAGGGAACCAACAAACATCACACATGCATAAATGTATTTACAGACAAGATCTAAAAGAGTTTGTCATATGGTCTCAAAGACATTCTCTGCAGGGCTATTCACACCTTATCAGCTCTCTGTTGAGCTTCAAA
This sequence comes from Misgurnus anguillicaudatus, assembly GCF_027580225.2. Classification (NCBI taxonomy): domain Eukaryota; kingdom Metazoa; phylum Chordata; class Actinopteri; order Cypriniformes; family Cobitidae; genus Misgurnus; species Misgurnus anguillicaudatus. The sequence continues at coordinate 37,960,077 of NC_073357.2, read as the reverse complement.
GGGGTGTCGTAAAATGTCCCATTGGGCGGAATAATAATAATAACTAGAAAATGCATTTCTGGAGGAACTGCGAAAGTGTGCTTGCTCTAGTGCCGTCGATTAAGTTTTTTATCTTGTGCATTCTCAGATTGGAGTCCCAAGTTTATGTACAAAGTTTGGTTTGAATAAATTATGTTGTTGTAATGTTTTAGAAATCACTGCACTGGTACTTCAGAGGTTTAATACTACAAAACGCAATCGATTCACTTATTTATACTTATCAAAATAATTGTAGGCAGGGTCCAAAATTTTCAATAATCAAATAGAGAAAAAATGTTACACTAAATGAAAGGTAAGAAAAACATTTATTCTGAAATAACAAAAAAATATATCAAATGAAGTTGTTCTGTATTTCCATTTAGTAGTCATTTCTTGAGAGACTCTTGGCTTTTAAAGTTCATAGGTCAAGTGTTAGAACTGTTTTCACAGAAAGTAGGCCAAATGCTTAGTGGTAAGTTGAGACAGTGGTTTCATGCATTTTCATTAACATTTAATATATTTCCTTTGTGGCCTATATTTTCAAGAATTTATTAAAGAAACATTTTAGCAAAACAATGAAGACATATCATAGGATTGTCCTATAGAATTAAAGACAGAGCTCTAATGAAAAGAGAAGTGATCCAGACTTCTCAGATCTGCTAAGACAGACATACCAGGAAGTACCGCTACCGATGTAAATGCATTGTCTTAGTTCTCAATGGTGATGAAGTTTATTTGCATTTCATTATTTATCAAATACCAAAGAGTGTTGAATTGTTTGGAAAAAAACAAAATTAGTAGGGAAAACTACTAATTACAAAGATTAGAAAGTGTACGTCTTGTTAAAGAACAAAGTGAAACAATGCTGAAATAAAAAATGCACATACAGACTCTAGACTGTTTGAACTATAAATAAGGAAGGTTTAAAAGAAGTAGAAGTTATATATATATATGATACCCTTTCGGTTTCACAGACAAGGCTCAAGGCTAAGACAAATGTTTATCTGTCTCAACTGAAAATAACTTGCCATTGCCATTGATTTGTCTCAAGATACACACCAGTAACGGCATTACTTTATAAAAGATAAGATCACAGGCATATTTATTTATAAATTAAAGATAAATTAATTTATCTTAAAGAGGACATTTCACAATACTTTTTTAAGCTGTAAAATAAATATGGTGTCCCCAGAGTGTGTATGTGAAGTTTAAGCTCCTAATACCATATGTTTTATATTTATTATAGCATGTTAAAATTGCTGCCTTGTGTGAACAAAAATGTGTCTTTTTAATGAAAAGATGAATGAGCTGATTCCTGCGTTAAATGGCAGTGCTGTGGTTTGATTGTTATTATCCCTTTATGACATCACAAGAGGAGCCAAATTTCAATTACTTATTTTTTCACATGCTTGCAGGGAATGGTTTACCAATACTAAGTTACTGGGTTGTTCTTTTACACATATGCTAGGTTGATAGAAGCACTGGGGACCCCATTATAGCACTTATACAAGGGAAAAGTCTGTTTTTTTATTATATGTGATTAAGTTTAACTACTAAGGCCTAGTCCTGGCTAAAACAAGGCAAAATTTGGGCTGTCAGTGATCATTTATTAGACGTTTAACCATAGCCCAAAATAAATGAAATAAAATATTAATCCAAGTACATTGTAATCACAGTTTACTTTGCTAATGGAATATCACTCATCTCGCAAGTTATTTTGGCAAGTACAACATGTAGTCAAATTTAAGTTCATTTTGGCTAAATATTGGTTACTCATAGCCGGACTATATCGTGTCTATAGTTAACCTAGATGTTAAATGACGCTACTGTTTGCTGGGTATTGCTTATACATAAACCTTAGTGCAGCCTTAATTAAAGGACTTTAGGAGTTTGAACTTTTAAAAAATATATAGGTGTAAATTGTTTTGTGATGTTGACGTGACCACACTTGAGGACACTGCAAATATACACAGAAAGTACTTATATAGATATATTCTAAATGCATACATAGCCTACAGTACACTCAACTTCCTATTTCAATGTGCAAGTGAAACAAGTGTCAAGTTGGTCCACTTTCCATCTGACAATCCTTCAGCACGGTCATCATGCAAGGCACAGACGGCTCTCAATCAAACTTCACACAATGGACCCCTGAGAGTAAGACAAGTGGTGCCATTTTTGGGATATGCATGATACTTGGCATCCCAGGAAATTTGGCGGTAGTGGTGATTATATTAACATGCTTCAAAAAGAAATCCTTCACTTTACATCTGATGCTCAATTTGGCTGTGTCTGACATCATATGCTTGCTCACAATGCCACTCTGGATCAATAATCAATTGAATGGCTGGAATCTCAGTAAATCTGCCTGCAGGCTCTTTATCGTCATACTCTACGTAAGTGTTATTTCCAACCTTCTGACGGTCACGCTGATGAGTGTTCAACGTTATCTGCAGGTTCTGTATACTCACCAGTGGGCCAAGCTGGGCAGAAGAGGAGAAAAGGCTCTACTGGTCAGTCTGTGGACAATATCCCTTGTCATTTCTGGACCGTATTCGTTAATGTATGATGCTGGAGAAAAAGGATGTGAGATTTCCATATTATCCGGAGCTGAGAGGTTATTCGTTTTGTGTTTTGAGACTGTGTTATGCTTCATCGTTCCATTCTTTACAATGCTAATCTTTTACTTCTATCTTCATAAGAAAGTAAACCAAAAGGCATTCTTGAGACACCAACGGATGACTAAAATGGTCACTTGCATTTTGGTGGCTTTTTTGTATTGTGGGTCCCTTACCATATTTTTAATCTTGTTGAGATAACGGCCATAATATTGAAGTTTTCATACCAACACACATCTGAGAAGTTGCTTGACTTGACACAGCGTCACAGACACATTGTTGAAGGCTTTGCCTCCTTCAACACCTGCGTGAACCCGTACCTCTATGCTTTTTCATTTAAAAGACTTCGAAGAAAAGATAAACAGCCAGAGAAAGACAATAATGGTATTAAGTGTTCCAGCGAAATGTATTGATGTAATAAAATGAAAATATTGTGTGAATGTTGAGTAAATGCAAATTTGTTACTTGGACACAATTTACATTTCATGCCATTTTAAAATAACACATTTTGTGTATTTTAACTTCATTAACTTAATACAAATATTAATTGCATTGGTTATGCTGATTCAAACCATGAATTTTAAACCAAATGATCGTTTTGGTCTGTTTGGTTGCCAGTGCATTAATTGACTTCACAAAACGGATGTGGCTGCAATACATATTTAGTATGTTTATTAGACACAGTTGTACAGTATTGTTAGGTTTCTAATGTTCCTGTTCCTGCTTGTGCAAAGTAGAATGACCTAATAAAGAAATGCTTAATGAAAGAAAGTCTTTTTTGGGATATTTTCATTTCACTAAGTACAGTACAGTACAGTTCAGCTCTGCAACATAAAGAAAGATACAGTGCAACTTTCTTCAGAAACAATATTACGCGAATAGTTCCTTCTTAAAGCAATCCAATTGATAATCAAAGCCGCTTGCCTTCAAAACATTTCACTTCTCTAAAAAGCTAAACAATTCATCATTGTTTTAAAGCTGAAGACTTGAGGCTGCTGTAAAATATAAAATAAATGTAAAAATAAAAAGCAATACTGAGAGAAATTTAGAAAATGTAGATGTCTATAAAATACATGGTGTCATCTGATAAATTCACCAATTTGATTGGCATAATGCTTCTTAATACTTCTCATGACCTTTCATTTTAAATCCTTAATGTCAAAATTAGAATGGGTCTCAAATGTCTTGTTTGGTTTAATGTTCAAGTTATAATGTATTGTATATACAGTATATGCTGTAGGCTTATGAATCTGAATTACAACGCCAAATTCTTTAGCATGTATTTGTGTTGTACTTTGTTGAAATGTCCACATGACCACATCTGAAATAGCATATGTACTTGTTATGGGGAATCCTGAAGTTGATTTTTGTTGGCACACCTCTTTGAGTTATTATAACGATGGAGACTTTATTATAGAAATAATAAGGCTAAATTCTGCCAAATTCCAAAATTATTCCAACATTATATTCGCTTTGAATGATCTCCTGTGTAACTACATAGTAAAATAGTGTCAAAGCATTATCTGGTAAAGAGCAAGACCCTCTGTCTTCCCTTGCACAATTTGGACCATTTTTTAAGATTTACTTTAATTAGGCAAGAATAAGCCAATATTATGAAGCTGCAGCCGAATTTTACCTGCATTTGGCGGGTGTTAAAGGACAAGTTCGGTGTTTTGCACTTAAAGCCCTGTTTTCGGATTGTTTGGGATGGAATAGAACGGTTTTGACTGAAATTTCGACATATGCGGCCCCCGGGAGTTTTCGGGTGTTTGTTGTTTCACCTCCCACCTCTACAATGGGTGTATAGGTGCAGTGGGATAATCCTTCCTAAAATGCATTAAACTTTTGTTTACAAAGACGTGAAACTCACCGAGTTGTCAGGAGTGTTCACTGATATGCTCACACAAAAATCGCTGCAAAAGATGCTTTCCAACAGGTGTTTTAGCATTCGTTGTAAACTTGTGGACCTATTTTTCCAAACGCCTCACACTCGTATATTCTTCCGCTTAGAGCTTGAATAATAGACACTCCAGCCCAGTTGGTGGCGATAATCTGACTTTGCCAATTGCAAGAATACAAACAACGTTCCCGGCACGGAGTAATACCGTACCTCACAGCACATCTAATACAACTCAATGGAGTTGGCAAAAACTACAATAAAACCTGTTGGGATGCGTCTTTTGCAGCGATGTTTGTCTGAGCATATCAGTGAACACCCCTGACCACTCGGTGAGTTTCACGTCTTTGTAAACGAAAGTTTAATGCATTTTAGGAAGGATTGTTCCAGTGCACCTATGTAGAGGTGGGAGGTGATACAACAAACACCCGAAAATTCTCAGGCCAGCATTATATGTCCAAATTTCAGTCGAAACCGTTCTATTTCATCATTAACAATCTGAAAACAGGGCTTTAAGTGTAAAATACAGAACTTGTCCTTTAATGTTAAGCCCTGAGTAACATTCTGATTCTGATGATGCTGTTTCATGCGCCACCTGGTGGATATATTGTGTTAGGGATTAAGCTTCATGTAAGTTTTAAGTGTGCCTAAAAAAATAAAAAATAAACCACAATACTGTAGTGTAGTGAATACATCTCTTGATGCCTTTAATATTTTCTTATCTCCTTAATGAAGAAATGTGACTATTACTTTGTTACTGCTTGGAGCGGACTGAGAGTGTGATTGTGTGTGGTAAATGTGTCTGATGATGCATGATTTGTGTAAGAGTGCAAGTTGTCTTATTTTTCTGTTGTGTTGTCGTCCTTACAAACCACTTAAGATTTCAGATATAAGCACACTGTGGCATTATTCTGCCATTTACAAATATTTCCAGTGTGCTTTACAACTGTTTGTTCTATAGGTTTTTGTAACACTCCTTGAAAACTGATATTTGCAATTTTACATACTAAAGTCTTTTAAAATGTAGAATTATGTTGCCTAATATGTATGTATGAGTAACAAAAGAAAAACAACAACCTGTGTCATGTAATCATAATTGTGACCATGGACCAAAAAGCAATTATAGAATCCACCCATTTCTGTGTGTTATTATTGAAACAACACATTTCGCATTACACCTAATGTGTTAAAAGCTCAACACAAAAAGATGTGTAAAAAATTAACACATCCTTTATAAGAGTGTAGAAAACAATCAGATGGCGAGCACCTCTTCTCATCTAAAGTTAGGGGTCTTAAGGGCACAATGGGTCCAGTCTAATTCAAAGGTTAGTTTAAAACGCTGACTAAAGCCTGGTTTAAAAAGAATTATCTTTGAGGGTTTGATTTTAAAAGATTTTAAAAGATTTTAAAACTAGCCATGTGAACCACCATCCACATACTTCTAATTGTATTTGTTATGGTTTCATTTCCAGAAAGTTTTTGACCTGTTCTTGGGGTCCATTTAGGCCCACACAATGCTTAAAAAGTGATGATTTTAATAAACAAGGTGTTTACCATTACATACTTTAGTGTTTTAAAAGTAAGGCCATTTCTGTTTTGCAGCCCACCCACAGTACAGTGCAGGCCCTCCTTTTAATTCCTAAATAGGAAGATTATTTCAAAGTTTATAAGCTAACACATTTAGAGGATTTTTATAAAGCATTTTAGGAATTCTTAACAGTTTTTTTGTCACTGCAATGTATGAGAAGGATTAGTTGTTCACAAACATAGCTTATACACCAGAAGTTATCAGCAAGAATTTAAAATGTAAACAAACCATAATAGTACACCGACAGCGGTGTCAGCCATGCAAGGCGCCAGCCAGCTCGTCGGGAGCAGCTGGGGTCGCGGCCGCCGTGAATTCTTTAGCTAAACGGCCCTAAACCGAATCCCATTCATTTTCAATGGTAGTGCTAAAACACTACGGATGCAATATATTTTCGGCCACTGGCGCTCTCGCGGCGCACTTCCGTGTTTTGCATAGCCGGGAAATTTGAGTCATTTTAACTTCCTCGTTGGAAAGACGACTCTGCAATCCTGCTTTACTTCTCAAAGGTAAGTTTATAGTACACATCACATAAACGTTTGATTGCTGCAGCTGTTGAAATGCGTGGATTTTTGTGAACGTGCCAGTGTCGCGTTGTCAGAGATTGTAATCAAATGTCTCTCTAAAACGCATCATTAAGCTGTTTGCAAGGTGAAATATCAATGAACATGACTATAATTCACATTCATTGCAGTAATATTTCGTTTCTGTAAAACGCTGTTTATGTTTACATATATGTTTAGGACTTGAATATTATTTACAGGCTCTCTAAATTTACGTACGTCATGTAGCCTAATGTAGTTTTTATGTTTACTACTCGATACATGTATTGCGTTTTATTAGTAGGTTATGACACTTTAGGTTTCTGTAAACATGCACGTAATGTCCATAGACCGTAAAAACCCTTACGAAAATTAACCATGGTTTTATTGTGATAAAAAGTGTAGTAACTATGTTTTTTTGTGTATGTATTGATTACTATGAACAAAACCATTGTTTAACTACACCAACCATGATTTAATAATGGGTTTTGAAAACCATGGTTGTCATAACCATGGTTTTACTACAGTAACCACGTTTTTTCTTTCAACTGTAGTAAAAGACATGACTGCTTTTAATGTGAAATGTTTCATTTGTATTGGAAAACAAAATATGCAGTTCAGTGTTGCAGCATAACATTATTTGTATTGCATATCCAAACATACCTGACACTTTACAATGCTTTAATCTAAAAGTCTTTATTTTAAAATCTGTGCTTTTCCTGTTTTACAGGTCATCATGCACAAAAAGGTAGTTTTCTCCCAGAAAGGGCTAAAGTTGCATTCCGTAAGGGACCACTGGGTTATCTTCTTCAGGAACCAACTGACCAGGCCAGGGTTATCAAAAACAACCCGCCTCTGAAGGACAAATCAGCACCAATAAAGGAGGAGCTTGTTAGACAAAATGCCTTGACTGTGGTACTTCAAGGAGGAGGTGATGCATCAGACAAAAAATAAGTATTTGGTGAATACATTCTGCAGTTTGGCAAACGCAACACAGAATTATAAGCTGCAGCAATACCTACTGAGACAGCAGCAACAGTCAGGTGACTGTTCATCTGTGGTTACCCACAGGTCAGTCATTTTTTTCCACAGAAAAGAATACTTGCCATATAATCACACAAACATGCATTAAGATTGCATTGTTTTCTATGTATCTTGTTATACAGTTAAAGGGATAGTCCACCTAAAAATGAAAATTATTTAGTAATTTACTCATCCTAATGTTGTTACAAAGCTGTTTACTTTTCTTTGTTCTGATGAACATGAAGGAAGATATTTTGAGGAATGTTTGTAACCAAACCGTTCGTGAGTCCCATTCACTTCTTTATTAGTCCTTTTTCCTGCCTTGGAAGTGAATGGGTCTCATGAACAGTTTGGTTACAAACAATCATCAAAATATCTTCCTTCATGTTCATCAGAACAAAGAAATGTATACAGCTTTGTAACAACATGATAGTGAGTAAATTATTTGGGTTAACTATACCTTTAACGCGGAGGTAAATTGGAAAAATATTCAAGAAGAGTGTTAAAGCAACCCTGTAATTATCTTCTGTCTACAACAGAAATGGATGAAGACACAGAGTTTGAGTGTTCAATGCTGAGCATCACCCCCTCTAAACTACAGGTACCATGTAAGTATTTTTCTGTATTGAGTGCATGTTATTTATTATTAGTTTTTTTTTTCAAACAATACACAAATGTTTAATATATTTTTATGTGTCATATATGTTCTGTTAACTACAGTATCATCATCCTCAACAACTGAAGTGAGATGCTCTATGGAAAAAGGAAAAGGTTTTTACACATTTAGGTTCAACGCTGGAGTAGAAACTGATGAACTGAGATGAAATGCTCTCTGAAACTGAATATAAATCTTTTTATTGTTTCAGGGTTTCGTTTTGGCCATGTTTCATTAACAATAGTGTGTGTGCCGTTGGCATTATACTAACAGTTCAGGAGCCTGTAGATTGATTTCATCCCTATCATGAATTGATACAAACCCTGTTCAGGGTAAGTGTCCACTTTTTTGGAAACATAAACATTTCTGTCTACTAACACATGAGGAAATGCATGTTCTTGCATTTTGCCCTTTCACATTCCCTGCCACAGTTTGTGATGTTTGACATTTTATGTACACATTTAAAGGGATAGTTCAGCAAAAATGAAAATTAATTAACCCAGCCTTATGTTGTTTAAATATGTGTGAGTTTCTTTCATCTGAAATAGAAACAAAAGAATATATTTTGATTAATGATGGTGGGCGGTCCGTTGACGGTACCTATTGACTTCCATAGTAGGGAAAACGAATACTATGAAAGTCAGTGGGTACCGTCAACTGTGTGCCTAACATTATTTATCAAAATATATTCTTTTGTGTTCAACAGAAGAAAGAAACTCATACAGGTTTACAACAACATGAGGCTTTTTGCGTGAACTATTCCTTTAAATGTAAACAGATCACTTAAAACTGTTTGTTATTAACAAGATTTGTGTCTTGTAGAACCTCCTGCTTTCCTATCAAAGCCTTGTGATGACACTATAAAGTCACCAGTCTATGGTAAATATACTGTATTTCTGTCTCTTTGATCAAACATTTGAGTTCTGTATACTGTAGTTATAATCTTTTGTTTTTTGAAAACACCTGCACCCCTTCTTAAAGAGCTGATGTTTCTTGAGTAAGAACCATCACCTTTCACACAATCAAAGAAAAGTGTTTCAGCTACAGGTGTGTTTTATGTCAGGTTTTTGGGAGATTCTATCTTGGCCCACATTTACATCTTAACTGTTTAGCTTACATGTATTGTACACTGTTTTTCAGGAGAGCACAGCGTTGTAGACAACTTTCTTGCACGCAGGACACTTACTTTTGAGGACTGTGGCAAAAACGGTAAGAGTGTATTGCACTCGATTGGACTAGACAGGATTATGTTGAATCAACTCTATATTTGGATTGATTAATATATCCTTTTAAAAGAAAATCCTTTATCCTTTTTAAATTCTAGTTTTTAGAAACTCTCTCATCTTCAGGAACCACATCACGTAGTGTCCCACAAACAGCAGAGGCATCACATGGTAATATTGTAGTTGTTTTTCTTTGTTTACTTGTATTTTTTGTTTTAGAACATTTTACAACTTGTTAATTGTTTTTGTGCATTCAGATCCATGATCCTCTGCTTCTGGTTCTTCTGTGCGCAGCCCACCATCTCTGCATTAGAAAGTTCAAAGTAACAGAGCATTTTGTAAATATTTCAAAAATACAAACGTGATTATAATTCATATGTTTTCTTCTAAATTTCAATCATACTCAGACACATGAACCCTTTCTAAAGCTTCTCCACATCTTCCTGACTATGATCATGATGTGCTTCACTGGAATTGTTCTCATCAGCAGAGGATCTGGATGAAAACATAGCTGGAATAAATGGGTCTATGGCCAGGCTCCACTCCTGTGAGCAACCCTATGAAGACCGTGTCACTGTGGCGTTTACCTCCTCAGCCAGAGCTGATAGACACAGCCATGTACCAGGGCCTAGCAAACCAGTACAAAATTGCAGATGTGGAGAAGGCACAGTTCCAGTGTGTAGACAGGTGAGGTGTTTTAGGCTCAATGGATCACTGGCACACGTGTTTCCTCGGAGCTGTTTCAAACACAGGGGATGATTGGAGTGGCCCGCTGAAACGTCTGGTGGACCTAAAACCATTGGGTGTTAATCTCCCTGGTGTGTTTGACTCATCTCTTATTGCAGACATCAATACCGTGTCTAGAGAGGGTAGGCATGCCTAAGTATCCTGCTCTTCAGGTATCCAACAAAGATTCTCAGGAGAGGTTTGAGTTTGTTGAACCTGGATGTCGTCCTGTTGTGCTTTATTGGAGAAAGCACAGGAGAAAGACAGATCTGCCTTTGCATCCAGCTAAGCGTAGCCCAAGCCCACTGCCCAGGCTGGAGACCTTTCTGCTGATCTTGTTGTGCCATCAAGTCATGATGAGCCAGGGTCAGGTAAATATTTTAAGAAAGAAAAACATGCGCTGAAGTTATCATGCACTCACTGCCTTTAAAATAAAACTCTTAATGCTATTTTATTCTTGTAGGATTACCACCATTGATGTGCCCTTGCTGTCCTCATATCATTGTGCTGATGTAGAGCTGCAGTCAAAACCAGGTAAATATATGACAATGAACAGCAGGAAATGTGTTTATTCTCTGTACATAACACTAAACACTTGCTACAATTATAACAGGTTGTTGATGAAAGTGCTATTATTCTTGTTGAATCCATTGACGTGCTGCCTGTGCCATCGGTGTCATTGCCTTAAAGTGCCTGCATAAAGCCTCAGACAGAGATAGGTATATATTTTAAAGTACACACTGTTTTACCAAATGCTATTATAATTTATTCAGGACAAACAGATTAATGTTTCTATTTTCCTTGCTGTAGAAACCACACATATTCCCCTGCTGCCCGTAGTGGCCTCACCTGCAAAGGCCCGTACCGGACTAGTGAAGACTGGTGGGAGGGTGTTTGTTCTAGACCACAAACGATGGACATCCCCAATGAAGGAGGCCATTGACAAATTGCTTAACAAACATCATGAGAAGAAGGACATCCTTAAGCTTGTGGATCAGCAGTATGCAGCAATGGTTCAAAACTCCTGCACTGATCCAAACACCATGCTCCATCTAAAAACTAAACTACACATTTCACAATATATTAAGCACTAAGCCAAACTGCTGAACACCAGTTCTTTTTTAAACACCAGTGATGAGAAACTTAATCAGAGACAGCACCTCTGACACTCCCTGACAGAGGGGAGTGAGACCACCAGTGTGCCAGTGGTAACAATGAACTCTGCCATTCCAAACCCACCTGCACCTGCTCTGACCACACCAATTACTCAAGAGACCATCGAGAAAGTAGTTGAGGGTATTATGGAGAGGAATCAACAACAACAACAGCCAGAGCAGAAGAAAAAGCAGACAAAGATGTGTCTTGCCTGTGGACAGCCAAAGTCTCACTATGATAGAGATGGCTTCTCTATTAATTTTTTTATCAGCAAGCCCCTGTTGGGTATTTTTACTGCTCTACAAAGGTGTTTAAAGCTTATAGCATTGAGTGACTAACAATGAGTAACATTCCCTTGGCAAGACATTTTGCTTGTGTGTGTACTTTTATTGAAAGGGTTAATAAAACAAAACATTCTTTGAAACATGTCTTGGTTTGTATAGTGTGTCTGTTTGCTATTTCTATCTTATATTGACATTACTTCACTTAACATTTATTTTATCTGTAAAGAGTTATTAAAATAGTCAAATTCAAAATAGTACAACAGTTGTCTTAAATAAACTGACAAATAAAAATAACTAAACCAGTTTAATTTAGGAAACAAATAAAGAAGTTGTTCATAAAAACTTAGTTTATTTATTACAATTGCCCACCTGTTGTAATGATTTAATATTTATATACATGTACTCCTTATAGGTTTGTTGTTAATGCACATTTGATAAAATCTATATCATAATGTCAACATTTTCTACTGACACAACACACAAATGCAGATAAAACTAGCACATTTTAGAGATAAGTTAATGTTATAATTTCAAATTCTTATATTATGTGTCTATTATGCTTAAACTGCACACAAACGTGTAAAACAATAGTGCCTTGCGTGGGATTCGAACCCCGGTCCAAGCCAAAATAAAAAAAAAAGGTGAAAAATATGATTGGTTGTGACATCATTCCAGCACCCAGGACAGCAGCAGAAAAGCTTCAATTTGATTGGCTGTCACTGCATTACAACTATTCACGGCTGGCCCCCGCGGTGGAGCCGGGGATTGAACCACCAACCTTCCGGTTTGTAGACAACCTACATGAACCACTAGGCCACTGCCGCCCGATAAATGTATGTATATTTTTTTTGAAGCAGAAAACATGTGCTGCACTTATGAAATAATTCTGTGCTGGAAGAATGCTGTGCGACAAATATGGGAAATGTTGCTTTTCAAATGAAAACTTGCTATCCAGTTTCAAATCCATGTTCTTAACCATGATAAAATTAAGTCACTGTTTTGTCACTTAAAGGGGACATATCATAAAAATCAGACATTTTCTATGTTTAACTGCTATAATTGGGACCCCAGTGCTTATATCAACCTAGAAAATGTGTAAAAGAACAAACGAGTAACTTAGTTTTGGTAAATCATTCTCTGTAAGCATGTGAAAAATAGGTCATTAAAATTTGACTCCCCTTGTGATGTCAGCAGGGGATAATACAGCCTCTTAATCTGCACTATCCAACAATGGCACTGCCATTTAGAGATCAGCTCATTTGCATTTAAAAGGACACACCCAAAAATAGCACATTTTTGCTCACACCTACAAAGTGCCAATTTGAACATGCTATAATAAAAAAAAAAAAAAAATATATATATATATATATATATATATATATATATATATATATATATATATATATATATATATATATATATATGGTATTTTGAGCTAAAACTTCACATTCGTAGGCTACTCTGGGGACACTAAAGATTTATTTGACATCTTAAAAGTCTTGTGAAATGTCCCCTTTAAAGTCAGTGCGTGTGTATTGCTGCAGGATTGTTTACGTTATAAGTGCCAATATCTTAGAATCATCACCACTAGATGGAGCTAAAGTCTAAAACAGATTAAAAAAACCACACACAAGAATGACAATAAACTGTAAATATTCAAATAAGCTATAACTAACTAGCATTTTCAGTCAAATATCACCTTAATACGTTATGCAATATATAGTATTATGTAATGTGATGTGATGCAATAATATGTGATTATTCTAAAACAACGAAGAGTCAAATATGACTATTATTTTACAGAAAATCTCCAGCAAAACAGCATTTGTAAGTGAGAGTGACTATCTGTCAAGTTATTGTAAGGAAGGCTGGACTACTTTCAGACAGAGGAGTTCCTCCTCTGAGCCTGAATGACTTTTACAACAACAGGTTTCCGGTCATTTCTCTCCTCTATTCGGCTAGACACAGAGCTGATTGTGTGGCAGTGCTTTTCCAGCTTTGAATGGGCAGAGAGTGATAAATACTGTCCTCAGATCAGTGGAAACAGAAAAGTGCTTGGGCTGGTTTAGTTGCTATGTATCCACAGGCCTCACCCTAAGAACTTAGTTGCTCTCTAGACAAATTATGTTTTGTGATCTATAACAGCAGACCATTCAGGATATTGAAGTGATCTGAGTGAAATTTCAAGGATTCCCTTTCAGTCTATTATAAAGAAAATGAGCTTTGTGTCGTGTGCGGTCGTGAGAATGTGGTGATAGGATGAAGGGGGTTGGCAGAGAAAGGTTTATATATGTATAATTAATTTGTGTGTGCATGCATGTTTATGTGGACACAAGTTTCTCTGTGCTTGTAAAGTGTGTGAAAGACCACACCAGCTACACTGAACCTTAGACAAAGTGATTGATGACAGAAACTTTGGGTCCACCAGTCTTCCAAACATAGATGCATTCTGTTCACTATTAGAATTAACCCATCGTAACCATTTAACACCCCTTGTATTATCTCCAGACTGCCAAAACTGTGGTGTGGATGGAAAAAACACAAATATGCATTCTGCTTTTTCCATTTACAGACTTGCAGTATTGAGCCATAAAGATACAGCAATCAAGTTAAGACACCTGATAAAATTTTCCATGACGATGGCACAATGTGTATCCAAATTGCTTATCCTCTACTGAGGTTTTCTATAATTGTTTAAAAGGATGGCAGTTTTGCCATAATAACCAGTTGAGAAAACTTCACAAAAAGATAATTTAATGTATTTAAATGATCATAAGCTTCTTTTTTGTGTTTTGTATTAATACTGACAGAGACCTAAATTCATTGTAACCAGCAGACTTTCCTCTTAAACTCCCACGAGTTGGTCATTTGGAGTGATAGTGTCTTCTCATCTTATAATATATGTTTATAAATGGACTCTTCCTCATTCCTCATATGAGTATTCAGCAGCATTACATTTACACAATATGGCAAAAAAAAAAAAAAACCATTTGTAATTGCATGTATATTTTAAGTCACACTAATGGTGTTTTACATTTATTTTGCACAATTTTCACTGTCCGTAGCTACAACGTGAATGTTTTGATAATATAGTGTATTTATTTAATATGCAAAAAAAGCATAGGCTACTACATTTTTTAATGGCACTGGTTTACCAAAATATATATGGAGAAACATTCCCTGCAGTCACACAGGAAAGATGATCAGATAAAAAACAAACTGGGTTCAGGTAATATAGTACCACAGAGTATAGAATGCAGTACAATTCATATATACAATACATATAATACAATAGAGTGTCCACCAACGTTGACATACATATAGCACACAAGTGCTTTGTGTGGAGATAAACAGCTTGTACCTGTATAAGCAGTGTGTGTACATCTGTTAATGCAGATGGACGCTGCCAGCGATCTTTGTTCTTTGTGCTAAACACAGTCTGTGATGTCACCAAGATTGAGTTACAGGCTAGATGATTGGTTGTTCAGGTGTCATTGTATCCCCGTTGCAGGTCATTAAACAAAATCTATAGGGATTTCCTGCTCATGATAGATCACCGGCTCATACAGTGCATGAAGAATGGGGTGTGGGAGGGGTAAAATGTTTTATTTATAGCCCCAGACAGATCCTGAGTCTTCAGAATTCTGCAGAAATCTCCGCAACGCCCTTCATGTGAAAATTAATACAACTTACTTCACCCCATGTATATTCATTTATTAAATGTTTTGGTTATGTAATGTTTTAATCTACCAATCTACTACCATAATGCATTTTTGCATATTCAAATACTTCACACAAATTTCAACCCACATTCAGGGCAGAAAATGTGAAAAATGAGCAGATTGACTTACTTATCAAAACCACTCTATGAGTCAAATGCTTACATTTACATATGCATTTGGCAGACACTTTTATCAAAAGAAATTTACATGGTATACATTTTTATCAGTAGGCTATGTGTTCCCTGAGTTCAAACCATGACCTTTTGTGCTGCTGATGCAATACTCATCTGTACAGGAGATTCACCCCAATATCTTTAGGTTTCCGAAAATGAGATATAACACAAATGGAGGTGTAGGAAATATGTTGTGAATAAAAGGATAAACAGATCAAATATGTTAGCTTTTTAAAGTAACCACATCATCATTTGGCCAAAATAGCTCTGAACTCACCTTCAACTTGTGATAGGTATATCTACTATTATCTACATGACAAACTAAATACCTAGACAATATAATGATAAGTAATGTTTCGGCTCCATTCCGCCAGATATTATAATCAGACATTTACAACTTAATTATTATAACTAACTGTTCTGATTAATTTATATACTGTAGCAACACCAGACTTGAGGTCAATAGGGTCGTAACAAGTGCACAAAATCCGATGAAAGCATGCTTATTTTAAAACAACAAACAAAAGTGAAAACTCATAATACACACTTAAACTAAAATATTACATTGAATGTGGGTAAGACGGCTTTGTATATTGCTCAACAAGTCTTACACCCACATAAAAACCATCTGTAAACATTGGAGAAACACAGATGAAAGCTGAACTCAGACAACTGCTTTATTTATTACCCATCGTTATAATAAGGGTTAAAAATACAGGCGTTTGATAACGGGGTGTGGTTGCAACACATTTATTGCGGTTGCATGCGTTGCAGGTGTTTTCTAGCGCGCGAAAACTAACCTGTTGCTCTGTGTGTGGAGGCAGGCAGTCCAAAGCTCTGCGCATGCGCAACGGTGAGCCTCGCATCAAGTCGCTATATGAGACCGGGCGCGGATACAGATGCAGTTTTCTTAAACAGCCGCACAAATGGATGGAACCGAAACGAACCAGAGGAACTGCGCGAAAACCGAGCAACAGAAGATGTTGGATTCGGGAGGAAACCAAAGTGGATCAAAGGACAGAGTGACTCTTAAAAAAGAAATCGGTCTCTTGAGCGCCTGCGCCATAATTATAGGTGAGATGTTTCCTCATATTTAATACAGTAATAGATGTGCAAACACGTGCGCGTTGGTGTTTTTTTATTTCGCTGTTACTTCTTTTAATTTTTTGTCATTATCACTGGGTCTTGTTCTGCATGGCACCCAGACACATCTGTCGCGCGAGTTTCGCCAAAAATAGAGTATTAAAAAGTTAAGAGATGTCACCGTGACCTTCATAACTAATTGTCCTAATGTATATCATGACGTAACCACACTGTATACGTTATAAGGGCCACAGTCCACGTGATAACAGCAGTAAGGTTTAGTGTGTGACTGCGGTGCTGGCATAGCGTTTCCTGCCATGCTTACTGTACTGGAGATTTAGCAGCACAGACTCTGTTAATCTCAGTGCAGATTGCATCATAAGGAAGAAACCCAATACCACGCTTACGTGGCTACAACTCACTCCTACAACTGTGTCTCTCACATGGTTTACACCAAACCACCATAAAAGCCGATTAAAACATTGAATCAAATCAAAGAACACATATTTTACACAGTAAATAAGATTAGAAAGTTCAAGTTATCCTAGTTTTGTTCCTACACTCTTCTAAATAAGGGTACCTAAGAAGAGGTTCTTTGTCTGGCTGTATGGATTCATAAAGAACCTTTAACGTCCACTGAACACATTTCTGTTGCACAAACGGTAAATGTTTTGCAGACAAATAAAAGTTCAGAAAGAACTGGTTTAAGCAATAGGGTCTTTGTCTTATTGCTGCCAGTTTACATTATCATTGTATTATAAACAAAGTAATGTGTACTTATCTTGACATACTACTATGTATTTATCAGAACACTGGATTACATAGAACAAGGTTAAAATGTCTCATATGTATATATATATTCATGTATAGCACCCACAAATTGAAAATACACAAATTTTGCATGCTTAATCAGACTTTAGGGAAGCCAAAGTTTTTTTCTTTTTAAGCTATTTTTGAAATCACATTTTAACAATTGTGTGCAAGATATTACCCCAGCCAGTACTCATTGTTTTCATTGTGTTAACCAAGAATGTAAACTGTTCATTGTTGATGACCTTGGTTGTAAAGTACGTTTGCTGTTATTGCGCTGTTTTAAATAAGATTAATCAGTGAAGGTCATTGTGTTTTTGTGATTGTTCAGCAGACAAAGCCAGTGATGAATCGTGCAATGCCTGTAATAATGGCTTAATATACAGTATTTTGGTTAGACCATTTATTTGTTTGTTTGTTTTTTTAATCTTTTTAAAATAGATGTAATGCATATTTTTGAGTCAGAAATAATATACTTGGAAACATTTAATGCATTTAAATGCAGTTTTTCAAAAGTATTTTTGATTGCCCCACCAAAAAATGTTAGGTGGTACGATCAACTATTGTCTATTAGTTTAAATGCGCTCCCTCTATTGTGTTGATAGTTGGATTTAAAGTGTATAAAACAAACATTTGAGAACTATAAGTGTATAATAACAATAATAGATCATCTTAAATGTCTTAAAACTAACATTTTTAAAACTAAAAACTACAAAGTTTTTAATTCTTTACATTTGTGAATTTGGTAGACGCTTGTATCCAAAGCAATATACATTTTTAATTTACAAACCAGTAAGTGTTCGCTGGGAATTGAATCCACAACCCTAGTGTTGTAAGCACTAAATACGCTATACATTCGATTATTAGTGATTGATAGCACACCCTTTACTTTCAAAAAGAGTGGACTTAGGATGATTAAATATTGACCTAATTTTCATTTTGAGGTAAATTTTGTAGGGTCAAACAGTGTAGTGTATTTCAGATGGATATTATGATGTTCGCTTTTGTCGCTGTCAGAGCGAAACCTCTTACTGTGTCTTTAAATCCGCTACTTCATTCATTCACACCGGTTGTCAAAGTTGATAGTGTATTTTAATATATCACAGACACTTGCATGTTTCATTGTATTAGAAATATTTTTACCAATATCAAGCTGCAGTTGGGGATAAACTGTTTTTGACCATGCGGTGTTATGTCTGTCATTAGAACAAGCTCTGTAGGTGCATCAAAACATTTAAAAACACTGAAGGTGTTTATAAGATTAATAAGATACTAAATGAGCTCTAGTAATATCACAGTTTTAATGCATAACAGTTATGCATTAAAACTGTGATATTACTAGAGCTCATTTAGTACAAATCTTATAAAGCATAGGCTGCTTCTGTATGTACAGGCAAGCAGATGAGCCCAAAATATGAAAGTAATGCACTGAATACATTAAACTTCTCTATAGAAGCCTACATTATAAAATGCATTGTGCATCACACTACATTTTTATCCACTTATAGACTGTAAATTTTTTCTTTTACTCAATTTGTTAAGTAATCAACTTCATTTTACAAGTCATTTCAATTTGCTATGTGATGAGTTGCTGTAACGTATAAAATAAAGTTAAAATAAATCAAGCAAATAAGTTATTTTATAAGTTACAAGAACTTGAAATGACGTGTTGTGAAGTCAAGTTGATTGTACATAATTCAGGGGTGTGATTCTTCCGGATAAATCCGGAATTCCGGCTTTTCAGACCTGAAAATGAGGCTTTCGTGAATCATGCAAATCCAATTTTTTGCGTGTGTGTGTGTGGGGGGGGGGGGGTTGCAAGGCACCGTCATAAATAACCGCATATCACTCCGCAATAATCTATTTATTTGTCACGATGGAACTTCATTCAAAGCAGAGTTCACAGAAGCCTGCAGTCCGATCTCCGGTGTGTGTTGTTGGCTGCGAATTAAAAAAAAATCATGCGTTCGCCTACAAATGGTATGAGAGAAACACGTCTTTCACTCTCAACCAAACTAACAAACTAGCCAATCAGAAGTAGAATAGGGAGGGGTCTTTGAGGTGCGGCTGAGGTCCAGCTCAGCTACAGATGCCGCGCGGCCGCGGTGAAGTCATAAGTTTACGTTGAGTCAGCAGGATGAAGAGTAAGTTTATGAAGCCTAGGTAAGACGACCTAATTGATAAAGGACTTAAATCAGTGGCGCTGGGCATGGATGGAAGGAATAGGCAGAGACAAACAGTATTTTAGTAGGAAGAAATTAAGAGAACCAGGTGTTTGCTGCTTTGACAAAACTGTCCGTTTCAAATCAGGCTATGCCAGTAATGTAAATAACAGATTTCTCGTCGAGGTGAAATGCGGTCTCGCGATATCAATATAAAGTTGCGTTTTTGTCAAAAAGTTTGCTTGCATTATATTATACTGTAATCAAATCACATACGTTAACGCGCGCATATTAACGCGAATCAGATCCAATGTCATCCTGACGAACACACGCATACGTTTGCTCCTCTTAATGGTTTGTGAATCTGGCAGTAACGCTTGCGATTACAGAATAATATAATGACAAGCACAAACATTAATGGATCTGGTGTGTGAAACGCGTAGCTTTGACTGTTAGATGCTTTGCCAAAAGAACTATGCAAAAGACAAATGCACTTGACTGCCTTTCCAGAAAGTCACAACATTTGAATAAAGTAACAAATGTTGTAATCAATAATTAATCTGTATTAAATGCCCCCACTAATTATTCTATAAACATTAAACATGTTTTGACCAATGGCGAATCTCATTTATCATATGTTTATGTGGCTTGTGTGCCTTATTATTATTACAATAGGCAACCAAAGATTTTACTAAAAGGGCATAAATTTGTTTACAAGAACATAAAAATCCTCATAGATGTAGTCACTTATTTTTACTCTCAAAATGCACCACATTGTTGTATTTACCTTTAAATGCACAAAATGATTTTGTTCAGTCTGAAGCAGTGGCAAGGCTACATAATGGTCAGGGTGGCACTTGCCCACGCAGATTGACGATTGGCCACTCAGATCGATCAACTTTGAGCCCAAATTATATCTCAACTTTTTTTCATTTTGTGTGTGTGTGTGTGTGTGTGTGTGTGTGTGTGTGTGTGTGTGTGTGTGTGTGTGTGTGTGTGTGTGTGTGTGTGTCGCCACGTCATGGTAGGTGTGCCGTATATTTTCCTGCTTTTTTGTCCTTTGCCAATCACACCTATGATAATTAAGTCAAATCAAGTTTTATTACAGTGGTAGGTTATAAGGTTTGTTGTATGTAGGCACTCAGTTATGTTATGAAGTTTCATGCTATCAAGTCTCATGTTATGAAAGACTTGATTATATTGTCTATGTACGAGCAAGACTACATTTCCTCGTCCTCAAATACATGAAACATAAGCCTATAGTGTTTGTTGAGTAAAGAAAACACAGTACATGCTCATAGAAGAGTTCTTTATTTACCCTTGAATAACAAACATGCAAACACCACACGTTTAGGGCAGAGATGCTCCAAAATGTGTGCGCCACTCCATTCACTGAGAAGGTGGGTGGACTTTTGAGGTTTTACAGAAAATTTTAGAAACCAATGGAGCTTCACAAGCTTTTATCAGTACTTTAAATTGGTTAAATATTCATACCATACCATACACATACCACTTTCAGACAGAAATGGGTATTAATTATGACAAAAATAAAACTACTGGACATTATGATTTACTGCCTCAATATGACATCATCGTCTCCTATAATTGCTCAAAGTCAAATACTTTCAAGTACTTTCTGCTCTTCAAAGTCGTTGCTAATGCAGTGCTTAGATTTTTGAAACTGACATAATGGAGATATCAAAGGAGATGATACTTTTACAAATTGCCAAGTTTTTGGGCTGATTTAGGACCAGTCCAAGCCAGTCGTGCTGTATTATAATCCCATGAACTTTATTCTGCCGTGTTTGTGAGGTCAGAGTCCTGAAATTAATAAGTCCTGCCTCATTGCTCTGATGCCTTCATTAGCTCTTTCTCTATGCAGAATGATAAACGACAACAAACAAAGACAGAAACATAAGGACTGTATTACATAATGCTTCAGATCATTACTGACACTGTGGGCTCTATAATCGGAACACTTTGTCTAAATTTCTTGAGGCATAAACATTCACACACTAAACGTACTCTGGACAATTTACAAAAAGAAATCTGAAAAGTATCTCCACTGAAGAGCATTTACTGAATGCTGGACTTTAATCTTGTTCTCGTAAGTGATTGTTGACTGTAACACTGTTGATCTTATTTATCATGTCCATTCGCCAGGAATATACGGCAGGGGTTTGACAGCTGGTGGGAGGATTTTAGGACACAGTGGGTTGCACAAAAATAACTATGACTTAGTAGGGATCATTTTGTTATTGCAGTGCATCCCAAGCCGTGTAATTCGGAAAAGAATGGGAGAAACAGAGAGTGTGGGGTTTTTGTGATTTACTGTTGTCTACATTCAACCCAGTATCACGAAATTACGTACCTATAGTTATGTAAATTTGTGAGTCTTTTTCGTGACACAGACACGTTTTTTCCACCTTTTGCGTGAACATGTCACGCATTTCTGTTTACGTGTCATTGTCACCTATTTGTTACTCAACTGTTTTGTCCTATTTTCTTACCATTGTCACTTCGGTTTAGGGTTAGATTTACATAAAATGACATCCTTACCCAAACCCAACTCTAACCCTAATGCCAGGCAACAATGGTTTAAAAATCATAAAATATAAAAAAATAAATCATGAAAAAGGTATAAACCAATACTTAAAGTGACTTCGTAACGCCGAAGCATCAATGGTTTGAAAATAAGACAAAACAGTTGAGTAACCAATAAGTGACAGCGACATGTAAACAGAAATGCGTAACATGTTCACGCAACAAGGTGGAAAAACGTGTCAGTGTCACTGAACATTTAAGCTAAACAATAGCGCGGTTGGTGACTTTTCACCTGAAAACAGAAACTTGCTGATTTGTACTACATAAAACCAACACACCAGTACATATTAATACATTATTTTACTTGATGTGAAGTGTGCACTGCAAACACAAGCATTATTTATGATCGTCTCTGTCCAGTCTGTACGCAGTATTGTATTCAACCACAATTGCCTTCATGATTTATCTGAAGAAATGTTTGTCGGGATCCGGATTTTTTTTAAGTTTTGAACCAAAAGTGCTGTTCCTTCTATTCTGGCAGCCAAAAACACAACAAGATGAAATTTTAAAGTCAAAACCTCAAACTTTTAGCACGCCTGCTATAAGTTCCTGCTTATTTTTTGCCTCCAGCTAGAGCGGTGTCGTCACAGTGACGTAGGCAATTAAGGGGTCTATATTAGTATACATTTTTCTTACAATCTTATAGTGAGTTAGGAAATTTTTATCCATTACTACAGAATCTTTATAATAGGGAGATGTTCATCATTAAAGTAGTCTCTTTGGGGTAAGTGATATTAAAATAAACTGCCCTCCAAGAAATAACTATTTACTTCAATCAATTCTAGTAGAAATACCATTGCAGTATTTCAAATAATTTGAAGTTATTTCTTTGGAATGGTAAACATCCTCAGTAACATATGAGCAAGTTGCAACAGCCATCTGACAAGGGAGGATTAAGACTTTCTAAACTTTTGTTTTGTTATTATGCCATTAGCTTGAGACATTTGGCACATTGATCCCTTTCACCAGAGAGTGCCCCTCCAGAGAGGGCCATTCTGTTACCCTTTACCACCATTGCAATGCTTGTCAACTACCTCAAACTGCAAAGTCTCATCCTATTATATTACATCCTTAATTAGTTTAAAAATGCCAACATGTTTGAAATTAATCACTTTTGGAATACGGCTGCAAGCATTGGGCTGAATCCCTAATAGCATATTGAAAAATCAATATTTTTGTGGAAGGAATGGGTAGAGAAGGATGCAGGAGGACAATACACTGAAACCATTTAATCAGTTATCCTATCCTTTTTTTAATTAGGGACAGTTCTGGAGATACTTACAGCTGAGACATATGCTTTGTGGTACTTTTGGTTTATGTAGCCAGGCCACACAAGTGGATGACGTATTGTCCACAGTTTTGACAGCATGGTATGAAGGGCACAAGGCATCAGTATGTAAGGTATAATTGATGACAGGCCATTTATAATATTAGAAAATAATGCACACCCAAGGTGGTAATGTGGCACGATGCAGAGCTTTACCCCACCTTCGCACCACGGGTGTGCATTATTTTCAAATAATTCAAAGGACTGTCATCAATTATTATTTTTTATTATTTATAATTATTCCGCTTATACGACCAAAAACATTGCTCTAGTGCCTATTTTTAAGACATTTAAAAGGTTAGGTGTGTGGTTTACAGAAAAATAATCAAAACCCATGGAACATTTTTCAGCCAATTAGAATAAAGCATTCAACAGGCCCATGGTATAATAGATTACTAATGGATGGGGTACAGTTTCTAGTAGGGCTGCACGAATAATCGAAAAAAGAATCACAATCTTGATTCATACATGAATGTGATCTTCTTAATGGCAATTAACTTGCATGTACGTATTTCCCTGTATTTAGATGCTGCATTCACTTAGAGCAAGTACAGATTTTCCTGAGGTTTCTGTGGGAGGCACAGATCACAAATTAAAAGTCTGTGTCACGTCTATTAGAAGTAATCAATTCATTCTCCAAATTCTTAAAAAGTTAAATTCTCCCTTTGACAGCCTTTTGCCCTACGTGTATGTCTTTTTTTCAGTCTGCTCTCTTTTTTGTGTTTCCTCATTCTGCTTAGTGCAGTGGCAAAAGCAAGGTATACAGTACGTTATATAGACCCTTTTACAGTTGGTAAACATTGTGACGTATTTGAGTGGGCGGGGCTTAGCTGGAGGCAGAAAGATGTTGACAAGCGTAAGCTAGCACATTTAGGAGGGATTTATTAAACATGGATGCAGAAGTTGTTTCAGAACTGTTCGAATATGTACAAACGAGACTGTTGCTTTTAAGTCCAGCACTGTATTATAACTGAAAGTCCTGTGTAGCAAATTTTTCTTGAGTGCAGTAAATATTTTGGTTAGAAATATTTAGCAAGAATCGTGCAGCCCTAGTATATCCAGGCAGCTCTTAAAGAAGTCTGGAATTGGGATTTGAATCTTCCAGTTAGACTGCGTTCACACTGCCATCAAAATCAGAATATTTTCTGCTCATATGTGACCCATGTCTGTCCTTTTGTATAACAGCGTGAACAGCACAAACCACGTGAAATCTGATCTTTTCGATTCTGATTTCAGCCACTTCGTCATTCAAGATTGATATGCGTCACAATTGCAGGAAAAAGGCACCAACGGCATGTGTGCAAAACCACTTAAAAACATTCAAGACATTAAATATTAAGCTTCTGTTGCACATCGGCTTATACATGATGCACATGCGATGCAGTTCAGGACCACGAAACAGTTCACACAGCTGTCTGATTTTAGCCACGCAATGTGAACAGTCAAACAAAAAATCGGATCTGAGCAAAAAATCTGAACTGAGCAGCATTAATGTTTGCAGTGTGAACGAATTCTTAGTAATGAAAAGTGGATCAGAATTTGTCAAAACTCGAAAGTGATTTCAAGAAATCTTGACTCTGCTGAATGCTTAAGATGTAAACGAGTGGATGGAGACCTGGTACATGCTTTGTGGTCCTGATATAAAATACAAGAGTTTTGGTCCAAGGTTTATGATTATATTCAGAAAGTGTCATAATGCTGTTTACCATTCTTCCCCAGCCCTTTAGATCATTTTCTTTAGGGTCTGATGTTGAGACGACTTTATGGATACAAGTATTATGATAGGGAGACTAATTATGAGAGGATGGTGAATTGCGTTATGATTGGGTTACAAAGATGGAAAAGTTGGCGGCTTGATGAAAAGATGTCCTATAGAAGTGTGGTATAATGAATGGGGTTTTTTGGGGAAAGGGGGTGTATATATTTTGGCATTTATTGGGGTGGGGGGGATAAAAATGACATGTTTTGTGGGTGGGGGGATAAAAATGTGTGTAAAATTTGTAAAATGCTATTTATCAAAATAAAAAAAATGCTCAATATTTTATCACCCTCATGTTGTTTTGAACCTGTATGAGTTTTTGTTTTCTTCTGTTGAACACAAATGAAGATATTTGAATATATGATGATAACCACACAGCTGTGCGCTTACCATCATTTAACAAAATTTCTTCTTTTGTTTTCAACAAAATAAAGAAGATCCTACAGGTTTACATGAGGGTGAGTACAACATGAGGGTGAGTAAATGATGACAGAATTTGTAACATTGTGTAAACCATCCCCTTAACACTTTCTTAGGTACCGACCTATGTTTCAGCCAAATTCACTTTATTTTAGGTTGTATGTGTTTCTTTTATTTTCTTAGGCAACATTATTGGATCAGGGATCTTCATCTCTCCAAAGGGGGTTCTAGAGCATGCAGGCAGTGTTGGGTTCTCTCTCATTGTGTGGGTTCTCGGAGGAGGGATCTGTGCCTTGGGTTCTCTTTGCTATGCAGAGCTTGGCGTCACCATTCCCAAATCAGGTGGAGACTACTCCTATGTGACAGAGATCTTTGGAGGACTGGTGGGGTAGGTCTGTTGTTACTCACGTGCACACACTCACTGTGTGAATAACACCTGTGCCAAGGGGCTTTTTCATCCCCAAGGAGATTTACATGCATTTACTTGCACGCTCTGTTGCAACACTACTCTGAATGTTTTTTGTTTTTTTTGCAGAATGCTGTGTATGTAATGTAAATGTGATAATAAAGATGCGTGTCTCAGTGACTGTGTGTGTGTTCTGTGCGTATTCACAGGTTTTTGTTGCTCTGGAGTGCAGTGTTGATCATGTATCCAACGACTCTTGCTGTGATCGCACTTACCTTCTCTAACTATGTCCTCCAGCCTGCCTTCCCAAACTGCCTTCCTCCATACATTGCCACCCGACTCCTCGCAACCACCTGTGTCTGTGAGTACAACCCACACCAGCCAGACTGGCATGAAGCTGTGATCACCATCCACAGTTCAACGCTAATTTGACATTTGTGTTGCTTAATTATAAGGTGCATATTTTAATCCTTCATATACACATTCGTGATAGACTTGCGTCTATCTCTCCTCCTGTGTATACTCTACTTCAGATCACATTTAATCTTGATCCCTGATGGAATCAAGGTTGGATATTTTTGGAATAGCATGGTTGAACCAGCCACGTTGAGACCAGCGAAATGCGTGTGCATGCACATGTGTTTGTTTCTGAGCAGCCCCGTGACTCAGCTGGTTTGGTCCTGTCAGATCTGGATTGGGGCTCATAGAAAGGAGTATTAGGAGTGTGTCAATGTGAGTTGACTAGACAGTGCATGCACAGTTGTGGTGTTCATCCCTATTTTTGGCTACTGTGTTCACAATCCATCCTAAAGAACAGCTAAATAGGACTATAAGATCATACTCCAAAAAGCAGGGTGATGAAAGCCAACATCTCTATTTAGGAACAGACACCTCGTATGTCCCCGTCAAAGGATGCTAGACTAGCCATGACCATGACTGACACAGTTTCTTCTTCCTTTACTTCTTTACGCCATTCCAGAATCTACAGCTATATTCATGGCGAGAACCAGTTAATCCATACACAAGTTTTATTGAGACAAGTTGATCCATACATAGGTTGGGGGAGGGACAATTTGGCATGTTTTTGGCCTTGGGAGGAAACCGGAATAAACCCACGCTGACACAGTTTGACCTCTGTAAGACATATTTTTTAGTGAAGGGCATTGCAGCATGGGTTTGGTATCTATGTCATATTATATGAGCACCTGACCCTCACGCTGCGTAGTGTCAGACTCCGTAATGGTGCCAGGCTTTGAGGCACCGGAACATGTGGGCGTGGCATCAGTATTGTGTATTGTTTGGGGTTGCCCCAGTTACCTCAACACTCATTTGCGGATAGGGGCAGGAGGCGGGGCTTTGTGAACGCTGCTAAAGTGGCAGTAAACCTGTTGAACGGGTACTGAATTATAATCTTTAAATTAGCAGTTTTGAATGTCTGAAGAAAAACCGACACATTATGTTCTTGACATGTTCTTTGCCAACACATTCCCTTACTTACCTACCAGTTTACCTATAAACAAACTTATTAGGTCTTTAAAGCCTTTTTATGTGACCCTGTCTTTGAAATACAGACTAAAGTCTCATTTATTAGATACAGAGCATTAAAATTTGATTTCAGTTATTGGTTTTACTTGACATTATTTTGCTCAGTCAATATTAAAGACATAATTTTTCACAAAATGTTCTTTACATTATGTAGGATGATTTTATGTAGAAAAAAGTACCAAATATAAAACATGACTTTAGCTGGGTTTTCACAGGCAGGGTCACAAAACAATTATGTCAACTATAAAACAAACTACACAAAGTTTCAGCACACACAAATACCAGAACTTAATGTAAACAAAAGACATCCCTTGGGTTGTGAAGATACAGCGCATACACAACAAATGTTAACGCTTGTTTATTGTTCGTCTGTTCACAAACCTCCACTGGGTCACTCTGTTTTATAGCTTTGATTGGAGTTAAAGATTTTGGTTTTAGCTTTGGGGACAGGGTGAGAATTGGTCTGTATTACACAATGTGTGTGTTACATATTCACTCCCCTGCTGAATGTTCTGAATGAATGTCACAAGTTTGAACTGCTGCAGTCAGATTACACACACACACACGCACGCACGCACGCACACACACACACACACACACACACACACACACACACTGTGTCCCTGTCCCACTGTTTTGGTCTCTGAAACAGTATCTTCTAACCAACCTGAATATTACAAAACAAAGCATCATGTAACACAACAAACCGAATTAACTGGATATGTAAATATAACTTGAATCTCCTTGTGCAATAATAAGCTCGCAAACACTCACAGAATGAAAGCTGCTCAAGTAAATCATCTCATTTTGCTCACAGTTATGTTTGTTTATAAAAGAGGTCGACAGTATGTGTGTGAAGAGCTGTGTCATTTACAATAAAACGTTTCTTTAATATTTTTATCCAAAGTGACTTCAGAAAGTATTTTTTTGGCAGTAGGTGTGTTTCTTTGGGAAACAAAATGGGAAAAATAAATATATTTGGAAAAGAAGTGAAAATCTTACAAAATAATACAGACATTCAAAGTATAAAAGAAACCATACAAATGTAATTCAAGTGGTTATGCAAAATATTAAAAAAAAACACAGAATCAGAGGCTTGGCCCACCCTGGCCCCACACCACATAACAGACAATCTTTTGGCAAAAAATCTGACATGAGAATAATTCTTAAGAAAAAAAGCATAAGAAAAAATGAAGAGTTTCGTTGCAAAACGAGATAACCACCGTTTTTTTAATTGTTCAGAAATCTCGTTTTTTGGTTGTGCATTCCAATTAATATCAATGCAACTGCAGCTGGTTTGTTTTGATTTAAACCTTCATAACTTAAAAAATACAGCTAAGTAGCACCATAAAACAAAATAATAACATGATAACATAATAATAAACATGTTTTGACAAAAATGTTAAAAAATGGATTTATCTCGTTTTGCAACGAAACTCTTCAAATTAACATCTTTAGTTTGTAACAAGTTTTAGTTGATGCAAATAGTTATTTTAAAAGAACTGCCCCTTTTGATCAAATCTAAAGTTACTTTATCTGTTAAGGGGTGAAAAAAACTTTCCTCATATAGCAACTTTTTAGCAACCACCCTTTTTAAGACAAGTAAAAGCTTTAAAAAGTCATAAGTGAGGGTATTACTTTTATGTCGTAGAAAAAAATGTGAAAATATCTTAGGCTTATGTTAACCCAAGATCTTATTCAAGGAGTTTAACCAAAACACCATTAAAAAAAACGATTGACTTTGGAACGATGGGACCAGTATTGCTAAAATGTTAAGTTAGGTTTTGCCTACAAAAATATGTCATTCCTGCAGCACTCTATTAATCAGTTGCGCTCGCCATGTATTACACGTTCGTCAAATAGTTTCATTTTAAATCCGCTTAATCCTAACCTTAGGGCATTCAGAAATACTGGCTTGTTGGTGGAATTTAAGAGGCGGACAAAAAATCATTTAAAAGAAAACGTGTCAGATACATTTGGAGGATTTTGCATCTCAGCTCTTTATTTCTTCACACTAAGTGTTCTCTCAGCCGTCTTCAGGACAGAGCCAACAGTCTTGAAGTAACTTATCTATACAAATACTGTAAATGTTTTTTCATACATAAAGTTTTAGGTCTTTATGATCATAAGAAATGTACATCCAAACCTTTGACTGCCATGGAAGAGACAACCATGAAAAATCCTGCTTTAACATTAGTGTTTGATTCACTTTTAAATATAACTGTAAATAGCTCCACTTATTTATAAAACAAAACAAATCAAACTGCTCTTACAACTTGAAGTAATATAGTTAGGTTTGCCATCTAAGCATTAAAAATATGCTTTCAGCTCAGCACTTATTTCAGACTTTGGCTGCAGAGAGTTGTAGTGTTTTGCACATTTCTTTCTGTATTTAGTGTGTCTTTTGTTGGCTTTATCGGTCAATTAGCTGCAGGGGGATGTCCCTTTTAGGGTTTGGAGTGAGTGGTTGTATTTTGGCAGATTTAACGGCTGTTAGCACTTCATTAGAATTCTCCTCTCATTAGCTTTGTGTTCATTTAACTTCATTTGGACAACCTTTTTCACTTCTGCACTGTGGTACAAAACAGAAGGAGCTGGAGTCAGAAACGTTAAGGCCAAAACAAGAAGAAACAAAGCCTTTGCCAAACACTGTGGAGTTCTGATTGGCTAAGGTTAGAGCAGTTGTAAAACAGTTGTGCAAATATATATGCAAATGGCTGCACATTATATAAGGCACAACTGTAAACAGTTAGGATATAGAAGTATATTAGTACAATAGAATAGTTTGTTTTGATTATTATTATTATTATTAAGGCTAATATTCTTCATTCAATAAATTGTGTACACTTATACATATTGGCAGACTTTTAGTGCATTCAATCTATACATTACTTTTATTAGTATGTGTGTTCCCTGTCATTAAACCCGTGAACTTTGCTTTGCTAGCACAATGCTTTACCACTTGAGCCACAGGAGCACTTTAATTGATTTTACACTCATGGTAAATCACTGAAGCACAACGGCTCTGTAGGTTTACTTTTTGAATAACCTTGAACTAAAAGCAAAACATTGTTTGCACGTGCAGCATATATAAATTATTGTTTTAAAACATACTTGGAAAAAACAGGACATAAAGAAACACTTTATGTAGGTTTAGGAATAGTGATGATCTCTTATGGTGTTTGCATGTTACTATATTCTGAAGAGAGAGACTCTGTAAGCACTGAAGCCAGAAGAGACATGAAGGTAACAGGATCAGATCAGCATGTGGACATGGACAGGTTAGATGTTTTGTTGGTTTGAAGTCTCTGAGCTGCTCTTGTCGACTGTTTGCTTCTGCCAAAAATTCAACTAGCGTCTGGGCCCTGTATTGTTTTGGGGCATCGGAAGCTGTTTGTCTAGTGGGATCTGACAGATGCCCCGCATGTGTTTGCATGTGTGGGCGGGTAATTCCGGCCATTGATGGATGAGAGGGGGTAACCCGTCTCCCCTTTGCCCAGTGTCTCCCTCAGCATGCCTGTGTATACTATGCCGTCAAGCCCTGGAGACGGACCTCAGTGTACCGGATCTACACCGGAGCTCTAACACAATGTGCCTGAACACAGAAGCCACAAAACTCAAATACAGATGTACAGATGAGCGGTGCCTTATAGCGCCCGAATTTCCGACAGTGTCTGACGTGTTAGTATTCGGAGTCAAAGTTTTTCATCTTGCACTTTAAGGCCTGGTTTCACAGACAGAGCTTAGATTAATCCAGCGGTAAATCTTAAAGGTGCCGTTTCTCGTGATCCCATTTTTCAAACTTTAGTTGTGTAATGTTGTTGTTAGAGTATAAATAATTCCTGCAAAGTTATAAAGCTCAAAGTTCAATGCCAAGCGATATATTTTCTTTAAAGGTAAACACTACTGTTTTTCAATATTTTACTGTTTTAGCTCAACTTAGATGAATTAATACATCCCTATCTTTTTGCATGCACTTTTTATCTTTCTACAGCAATTCTTGAATGTGTTAGCATTTAGCTTAGCCCCTAGCATTCATTCCTATGGTTCCATACAAAAGGTTTATTTTGTGCCACCATACTTTCTTGTGTAACTACTCATGTAAAAGTCTTTAAATAGGGAAAACATGGAAGTGTTTGGTGCCTTCTAAATTCATCCCTGTTTGGAGCCATAGGAATGAATGAGGCTAAACGCATTCACAAGGCGCTGTACAAAGATTAAAAGTGCAGGCATTAAAAAAAGGTAGGCATGTATTAATTTGTCTAAGTTGAGGTAACGATACATTCACACAGAGCGAAAGCGTTAACGCTTGACGGAAGGCTTGTCTGAAGCGTGCCCAACAGCCAACCACAGTGGCCGCAGCACATGCTCTGCCTAGGTTATTTGCATAAGGTGATCTGATTGGATGACGCACGCGTTGCCGCTTTAAAAGTTGAGAAATGTTTAACTTCTGCCGCGAGCAACGGCAGTAACGCGACTCAGACGGATCCACAATTTAGTCTGGCAATGCATGACGTCACCCATTAAAAGTGAATGGGAAGCGCCAATGCTTACGCCCTGTGTGAATGTACCGTAAGAACATAGTAAAATGGTGATGTTTTCCTTTAACAGAATTCACTTTTCAAGGACTACAGGAAATGGTTTGCACTACAGCCCTCTACTTCCCAGGTATATGATGACAATATTCTGAATTTTTGATTAACCTCCTGCATACAGGAATACGCAAAAAATGCATGACCTTGTTGCGCTTCCATGGAGTTGCATTAGTAGAGTGTTTTTGTTGCCATGCCATCAAGACGCTGTTATTTTCATCCTGGAGCTTTGCTGAGCACAGCATCCTCAATTTGGCATGACCTTTTCAGACAATGTGCGCTAAGCTGCTATCGAATCACAACACACTGTACTAGTTACACAATCAGAACTCGTTACGTATTTCTGAACGAGGGACTTTATAAAACAAGGAAGATGTCAGCTCGTTTTTATGACAGTAAAAACGGCGGTATAGAGAAAAGTCAATTCTTGAACACATTTATATATATTATGTTATATTGCGCACCGTAAACACAATCAAAGCTTCGAAAACACAGGAAAAAACTGCACTTTTAAATTAGGCCAAGTTGCTTTTAAAAATGTACCTCAAGAAAAGCATCCCTGGTATGCATCTTAAGACAAAAAGTGTTATATTGATGCTGTCTTTGTAGGTTTCATGAAGTCTGAAGGTTTGCGTTTCTATAGATGAGGGATCTGTAACAATCTATGCTTTTTTCTGTACTTCCACAGTCTGAGGAAACACCAGGTGCTGGACATTTGGTTAGGAATAAATGAATGGGTCTGTATTGGTCTGCAGTAGTAAAATATGCCACATCTACTGTTTAGACTGTTTAATATGGAGCATGTGTCCAATTCGTATGGTGCTGCCAGAAAAAGCATGCTGCTTCAATTTACTGGGCCATAATCTGGTTTGTCCTTACAAAACTTGTAAAACACATCTTTGATAAAAGAGTAGATAATTTTTGCTGTGATGTATTATGATGGAAACTCTAAAAAATCAGTGTATAAAAATGCCTTTTTATAAATGTACGTTTGGCATGTTGTGTGTGTGTTCCCAGTGTTCCTGACTTGGGTGAACTGTTCCAGCGTTCGCTGGGGAACCCGAATCCAGGATTTCTTCACTGTGGGGAAGCTGCTGGCTCTGGTCCTCATTATAGTAGTTGGAATCGTCCAGATTGCCAAAGGTGTGTGTGTCGTTTACATTTATTTATTTAGCACATATATTTTACAGTGTCTTTCTTACCCATTACATCATTCCATGCAAATAACCCTAAACCAAGCCCTACCTGTACAGTAAGTACACGCTGTCAAGCATTATAACTCTTTTGCATAATATAAATCAACTTTTCTGATGCATGCTATTCTCTCAAAACAAAACTTAACATATTCAAGCAACACATTATGAAGTACCAAACATCTCTAAGCCATTATCTACATTGACATTAATTATTAAGGTGAGTGATGTTGTGCTATATTGATCTTTCCCTCGCCATGTAGCTAGCTAGGCAAGATAGGCCAGGCTGCAAGACAGATAACATAACACAAACAGTTCCCAGCTGCAGATACACATAATACGAAACATACCTCAGAACGGAAACTTTGATCTGGGTTTCAGCAGTCAGGCTTTGTCGTTGTCAAGCATAAAAGAGACCACAAAAGAGGAAAGTGAAGAGTAAAAGGAGACAGGCAGAGAAATCAAGAGTAGACAGGGAAGAGAAAGGTGGGTGAAAAACAAACATCTGTAAGTACTTCCTTAACCCTGAATATCATGATTTATCAAGCTCTCGCAGCACATTCAAAGAAGAAACTACTTACCCAAAACAGTCCAGTAGCTTACTGTCTAATGAATGAAGTAATCGATTCGCCATCTATAGAGGCAGATTACTGAAATACCTTTACACAAACATTTTTGTTTTAAAAAGAGAGAAGTATCTGTCATGTTTGCTTCTTCCCTACAGTAACTTACTATAAAAAAATGCTGCCACATTTAATTCCTGTTATAAGTATTACAAATAGTGACACCTGGTGGTAGGTTTTTTTAGACTCCTTAACAGATGCTTTCTCATTCACAGTGATTAAATGTACATTTACTGCTAGGATGTTTATTTTGAACCGTTGAGTTTTACATAAGTATGTG
This sequence comes from Misgurnus anguillicaudatus, assembly GCF_027580225.2. Lineage (NCBI taxonomy): Eukaryota > Metazoa > Chordata > Actinopteri > Cypriniformes > Cobitidae > Misgurnus > Misgurnus anguillicaudatus. The sequence continues at coordinate 37,925,652 of NC_073357.2, read as the reverse complement.
AGTGTAAAAGGTTATGTGAAGTTTCAATTTTTTTAGGGCACATGTATGCCTGGAGGCATCCCCGAGCAGGGCATGAGATCTGTTTCACCCTTTAGTGACAAACAAAAGAGTACTTTTTGGATGCTTTGGCTGTCTAGTCAATTAAACAAATCAAATTGATGACATTAGAGTGTGAGGACAAATGTAAACAGATGCTAATTAATGTGTTCCTATTGGTAGAGCACTGTGTTATTAGGCAGGCAGAGGCAGCAGATCCAAGTGCAGTTAAAGAATTATTAAAATAAAACAAGAAAACAAACAAGACATAATTAACCAAGACCATAAACCAGAATAGGAAACACCTACATTAAAGGAAAGATTGTGACAATACAGAACTTCAAAATAAGAGTACCAGACTGGGGAAACACAAGACATGACCGTGAGTTATGTCATGGCTTTGATCCCAGAGGAACACACATACTGATAAAAACATTGTAGATTGAATGTACTGTAAGTTGCATTGGATATAAGCATTGTGTAAATATAATTCTTTGATATGGCTGTGTGTTCCCTATAGAGTGTAAAATTACGATAGACGCGTCTAGCCCAAAGTTGACTTCTGGTCTGTGCTTGTTTCTCTGTCTGGCTAGTGACTAAACTCACCTCTGGAAATATACCTTGTGGAAAATAAATATGTTTTGGTTTCCAAAATACGAGGAGAGACAGTGAGCATGGATCATTGCAGTGCGGATTTGGCAGCCAGGCAAGTATTTAAGGATCTGTAGCTAACATTGTATACATAAATTTTACACAGTAACATTAGCTCAGTGTAATGTTGATACGCTTTAGTTATTAATTTTTCTTGTTATCAGAATAATCTACTCTAGAGGGACTCTGTTGTTATTGATTTTATGCAGAAGTCTACCAGAAGTTGCGTTTAGTCCAGAAAAGCTGTTTATGTTGTTACCGCTGAAACCATCTATACTTCTTATGACTTCCGGAGGACGCACTCGAAATCCTGGCCAGGACGCTAGTGCCCTGTCCCACTCCCAAATGGCACAATCCGGACTTGTGGACTTCCTCAGAATCCACACTTTGATCACATCATGTAGTCCAGACCTTAGGGACCCTTGACGTGAGTCCACGAGGGCGCACCGGAGTCGTATGTTGGGACAGACTCAAGCGCCACGCCAGAAATAGGAAGAGAAGTTGCCAATCAGTTTGAACTCTTCCCGTCCATCCTCTGATTGATTGCTCTTTTGTAAGGACTTCTGGGTTGGTAAAGTGCGTGAAGCCTGCAGCAATTTGGGAAAAGGGTCTCTCAGGAAAATGGCACGTATGGTCACCCTACGCTATACGCAAGTGACGTGATGACATAAACTCAACTGCTTTACTCCCATTGGTTGTTCCGAAAGTTGCACATCATTTGCATAAAGTTGAACTTTTCCCAATTTTGTAGTGTCCCTGGACACATACATTTCCTGTCTGCAAGCGGTCACTGTCACTTGCGTCCCTGGTGGCCGCCAAGCTTGGAATAAATAAGATTACTCTGCCATTGGTAGTCGCTGGCAGTGTTTACCATCAGCTTTGTTGTTTTAGCAAAGTTTTAAAGACAATACATATTTTTCGTCCTCTTTATTAAGATAAACAAAAATACAGTAAAGATCTACACAAAATGTAAAGATTTTTTTTTTTAAACAAAATGCTTTTTCTTGCACAGGTCTGTATTTAGTGTGATGCCCCTTGGAACTAAGCATGAAAAAATTTGAGAAGACTTGAAGTTTTTAGATTCGAGATAAAGATTTCATTACACTTAGACTTTTTCCACACTACTGTATGTCACACTTTTATACTATATATTACATGCTCTTCAAGTGTCAATCTTTATCGTGTATAATTTGCATGTCCTCTTTATGCTATAACTCTTTAAACTTTGTGTCTGTAGGACATTATGATGCATTGGAACCACAGGCAGCGTTTAGGTTCATAAAGGATCCATCAGTGGGTCAGATTGCTCTGGCCTTCCTGCAGGCCTCCTTTGCCTACAGCGGATGGAACTTCTTAAACTACGTAACTGAAGAGTTGGTCGAACCTCGCAAGTAAGCATTTATTTTAAATACATTTTTAAAAAATGACAGAAAATAAAAAAATTGACACAACATATATGAAATGGTGTGGTTTCTGATGTGTAGGAATCTTCCACGTGCAATCTACATTTCCATCCCATTGGTGACGCTCGTCTATACTCTCACCAACATTGCTTACTTCTCCTCCATGACACCTCAGGAGCTGCTGGAGTCTAATGCTGTCGCTGTGGTGAGTGACCCCTTGCATGCCTTGACTGTATTTTCTGTGTGTCATATAGTGATTTGGCTGTTACTTTGTGTGAATTATTGCAGACATTTGGAGAGAAGCTATTAGGGATGTTCTCCTGGGTGATGCCAATCTCTGTAGCTCTTTCCACCTTTGGAGGGATTAATGGATATCTGTTCACCTCCTCCAGGTAGACAAACATCTGACCTCTATTACACAGACCGAATTACATTAAAACAGGATATGACCTCTCCATCGTCTTTTATTCACAGGTTGTGTTTCTCAGGAGCGAGAGAGGGCCATCTGCCCTACCTGCTGGCTATGCTTCACCTCAAGAGCTGCACACCAATCCCTGCCCTACTTGTTTGTGTGAGAGAGAGAGAGAGCTTACGTGCACAACACAAGATCACTTTTACTTTGCATTATACAGCGTTCCCACGGGTCCTTGAAAGTTTGTGAATCTGAGGGAAAAATTCAAGTCCCTGGGAAGTTTTTGAAAATATGCATACATAGATACAGGTCATTGAAAGTGATTGAATCTATTTTATGCAAGACGTTTTCTTTAAATGCTTATATCTTCTGTATGCGAATGTTGATTCATACCAAAATGCTTTTTTGCATAGTTGTGTTTGACACATGAAAACGTCTCGGGTTACGTATGTAACTGTTGTTCCCTGAGAAGGGAACGAGACGCTTCATCTCTCTTGCCATACTTCCTGCGTCCCTGTAACGCCGTCTTCTGCAATATTTCAGATAGCGATATACTTCCTGGCTCCCGCATCACCCTTTCTTTGTCGTTAAGCCTCACCATTGGTTGAATTTGATATACACATTCAGACGCACTTACCACTGGAGGCGTCCCCAAAGTTTCACTGCAGTGACGCAGCGCGAGTTCCCTCTAAAGGGAACTGTAACAATTTATCTTAAAAGTGCTCTCACTTGAAATGTGTCCCCACATTTAGTCCTTGAATTTGAGGGTATTGGACGTGGAAAGTCCTTGAAAGGTCCTTGAATTTGAAGTTAACTAAGGTGTGGAACCCTGATTATAAACAACACAGTAAATGTTTTCTCTCTTGCTCTGTATACAGTGTACCGCCACTATAGTGATCCTGTGTATCGGCGACACTCATAACCTGATAAACTACGTGTCTTTTATAAACTACCTCTCCTATGGAGTCACTATAGCTGGGTTGCTGTACTTCAGATACAAGAAACCCAAACAGTTCAGACCAATTAAGGTACTCGACCCATTCTTACTAAAATATGTGTTTAAAGAGGTTTTGTTTTATGAACTAAATTGTTTTTTTATGTTTTGTGCAGGTAAACCTGTTGGTCCCTTGCAGTTATTTAGTATTCTGGGCGGTTTTACTAGGCTTCAGTCTGTATTCGGAGCCAGTTGTGTGCGGTATGGGACTGGTGATCATGCTCACTGGTGTGCCCATCTACTTCATTGGAGTGCAATGGAAGAACAAACCACAATGGATTTACAGAGCTTTGGGTGCGTAATAGAAGTGCTACCTGCTTTACATCGTATTCGTGTATCGTTTTGTTTTACATCTGCAAATATGCATGTGTTTCAGAGAGAGTGACGTATCTTGGGCAGAAGATGTGTTACGTGGTGTTTCCTCAGGAAGACCCATCTGAAATACAGCCTCTTAAAGAGAAAACTATCAAATCCGACCTGTGAGCATCGGCGGAGATCTCGCACTCCCGCTTGGAATATTGAAGATCCGTTTTTATCCGTTGTTAAGTGTTTGATGCTGTACGTGAGGAGATGTTCTCAAGAAGTTCCTCTAAGACTCAGCCATTACAGCAGAAGAAACAGTGTTACACTTCTTGATATCGTTCTCCCTTTGCAAATATTTGTTCTAGACATCAACCGTTCTCATTTTGAAAGTGGATTCTCTGGGAGTTTTGAGAACTGTTTGTGTATCCTCGTGTGCCTTACATGATCCCTCTTTTATTACTATTAGTAGACTTTTTATTAGTTTATTAAGTTCCCTATAATGGAGAGAAAGGGACGCGTGCGGCTTACGGAACCTGTTTACCTCCCTAACCCTGTTTTTAAACCTAAATCCAGTCTGTAAGTCTGAACTTTCTCACCTAGAGGACAAGACCCAGTCCTCTTAATATTTACTTACTCCTTCAAGCAAAAAGTAATAATATATTGCTTCGCTCAACCATCTATGCAAGATTAGATTATTTATGTGTAGGCAACTTATATATTTAGGGCATATTTACCTCTTAGAGGAATTGCACGATAAACATTGCTATGCTTTTTTTTAAAAAGTACTTGCTACTCTTGCCGCTGTCTAACAGAGGCCCTGCTTCAGCACTTTCTATAACTCTGCCAATTACTTCTGCCACCTAATGCAAATGATAGAAACCATGGGATGGCCCATTATTCCAAGTTTATTCATTACTTCAATGGATAATGTTGTCCACACAAAAGGTGCTTGAAATTTCAAGACTGTCTTTGGCAGACAGTTTCAACATTTGTACACAACAAGAAGTAGTCATCCATTCACTAATGCCTTTAGATAACTAAGAAATGTGTCTCTTTTGACTGGGAGGTCTTTATTTTGGATGAGAGGAGGGAATTCTCTGGCCACTTCTCAGTATTTAACATGGACATTCCATCGAGTTGTTATAATATAGATCGCTTCATTTTAAATTGTCCACACTTCACTTCCGCCCAACATTTTGTGATGGGAATCCAAATGTTGTTGTTTTTTTGGTGGGAAAACCCTAAAGCACAGATCTTTATTGACGAGTCTCCTAATCCAAGGATCCAGCCTACAGCAGCAATGCACGTTATTGAAAAGAACAGACGAGTGAAATCTTAATGTATATATTGGTTAAAATTTCAATTACATCAGGGATTTATTGTGAGATCGCATTCCTGAAATTAGTGAAGTGAGAGGCATGTGTATGATCTATACATATGTTATATAATGATATGCACTATAGATATGTATGCTGATATAATTGTGTTTTGTAAAAAAAGTTATATCAATAACAATATTAGCACATTAAATTTAATTCTGGAAAAGGGTGCTGATAATTGTGTGTTACTGAATGTGTATTGAGTCTGCATGTGTATGAGAAGGACATTTACTGTATAATTACCTTCAGTTAAAGGGCATTGCTGAGGGTAGATGTTTATGCATGAATTACACTTTATCCAGAAATACTGTAGGTTAGGCTTAGAGTTTAATGAAAAATGTGTCTGTCTTATTATAAGTAATCACAAAAGACTATGCAACTTCATCAAAGTTCAGTCCATTAACCTTGACTATTACCACAAATGTGACTCTGTCTGTGAAAACCCAGGTAAAGTCATTGTGATTTACTGTTTTCTACATAAAATAATCCTGCATAATCTAAAGAACATATAACCTTGATATCTTAAATATTTATTAAAAACAAGGCAATCATTGAAACTAAAGTAAAATCAATGTTTAACATCGTAATGCTCCTAATCTCATAATTAAACAATTAGAGAGAGCCTGAATTTCATAGACAAGGTCACATATATGGAACTTAATCAAAGGGAATTGTTACATATGTTAAAGACAACCATAGACTTAAACAACAAAAACATGAGTCTGTTAAAACTTCAAGCAGCTGGCCAAATAATCATTTTATTATGGCACTACCAGTTATGTTTCTTTTAACTGAATTTACTTAAATGCACAATATGTAATTTTTGCATTTAAATATACAACAATCACTAGCACAGTGTTATATATTCATTACGTCATCTGTAATTTGCAATTCCTGTTGGATGATCAGCAGTGGCGGTGCAAATTACAACTCCCATCATTCCATCAAGCTACACCATTGTTGATGTTTTGCGTCCTCTAGTGGTGAAAATTACATATTGTGCCTTTAAATTCTTCTGAAAATAAATTATGCATTTAAAGTCAAGACCATTCATTCGAGAGCTGTTTGATGAGGCATTCTGAAAACAAAATCTCTTGTTTCGAATCTCTTAAACCATTTATCCATCCAGTGGGATTCTACTAAAGTACATGTATGTTTAAACAATCAGTGTTGATTAAATATTTTTATAATTTAAAGGTGCCATAGAATAAAAAAAAACGTATTTACCTAGGCATAGATGAATAATAAGAGTTATATGATGGACATATTGTGAGCCTCAAACGCTTTTTTCCTCATTCTTATTTAAACCTTGTGCATGCAAAAGACTGCTGGAAAACAGGCCAATATCAACTGTGATGTAACAGTCGAGATGTACACCCCAACATGTTTACTAATGGCATGAGCCTTAGAGCATAGCCAATCAAAGCAGAGCTCAACATTATTATTCATGACCGTTACAAATAGGGCAAAAATAGACCATTTCATTCAAAGGACAAATCCTAGAAAATGTTTCTGGATCATTTTTGCACTTAAAGGATTATTCAATTTTCTTTAAAAAATCCAGATAATTTACCACCATGTCATCCAAAATGTTGATGTCTTTCCTTGTTCAGTCAAGAAGAAACCACGTTCCTTGAGAAAAACATTCCAGGACTTCCCTCATTTTATTGGACTTTAATGGACCCCAACACGTAAGTTTTGATGCAGTTTAAAATTGCAGTTTCAACGGAGTTTCAAAGGACTCTAAACAATCTCAAAGAGGCATGAGGGTCTTATCTAGCAAAATGATTGTCATTATTGACAAAAAACCAAAAAATATGCACTTTTAAACCATAACTTCTCGGTTTCCTCCGGTCGTGTAAAGTGCCACCGCGACCTCATGTAATACGTCATCCCATCAAGAGGTCACGATGACGTATCAAAACTACACCACAGTGTTTACAAGTGTGGAGAAAGAGGAACGTTCCGACGTTGTATGTCAAATGATCCTAATTAATGTCTTTGTGTCAGTTTATTGTTTTAAATGGTCTGCAAATGTGCGTTTCATATATGTAACACGTGACCTTTAGACGTCATTACGCCATTATGTGAAGCCGCGCTGGCTCATCACTCAGTCGGAGGAAGACGAGAAGTTGTGGTTTAAAAGTGCATATTTTTTATTTTTCTTGTCAAAAATGACAATCGTTTGGCTAGATAAGACCCTTATGCCTCGTTTGGGATCGTTTAGAGTCCTTTGAAACTGCAATTTTAAACTGCTTCAAAACTGTTAAGGGTTGGTGTCCATCAAAATGAGAAAAATCCTGGAATGTCTTCCCCAAAAAACACAACTTCTTCTCGACTGAACAAAGAAAGACATCAACATTTTGGATGACATGGTGGTGAGTAAATTATCTTTTATTTTTAATAATATTTAAAAAAAAATTTAGAAAATGGACTAATCCTTTAATAAAGTTACATACCTTCTATGTAAATATCAAAGAACAATTTAACAAATTATTTCAATGCATTCTTTGGCACCTTTAAAGTTTCCTCTTAATATGATAAAAAAATGAATATGGGTTTCATGATCTGTAAAAAAAAGTTTTATTTACATCATTGTTGAGTCCCACACAGAACTGCAATACAGCATGAGAGAATGCCAAAATCTGACGTGACTCCCAGGAAATTACGAGAAAATATTTCCTAGTCACGGATGTACAGTATCACAAGCAATTTTGATATTGCCAAGACATCCAGTAACTTACTTTAATTCTCAGGCATTCAATCAAATCTACTGTCAGCAACATGAAAGGATAGAAATACATTTTCTAATGGCACTGAATCTGAACCCTTCGCGCTGCATTAAAATACCTCCTGCAATTCTAGAAACTCTGTTTATATCTAAATTAAATGTCATGCAATGGATCCCATGGGATCAGAAGAAATCTTAAATTCTGCACCTGGTGGATGAAGAGATATGAAATAGGCACTCGGCCATTAGACCGTTAAAAATGACCAAGTCTTTTGCTTATACTGGTTCTTATTTCTGTACTAGAACCAAAATCAGATTTGCTAAAGCAGCAGTTTGACTTTTGTGGCACTACATTGAACACCTAATAGCACAGAAAATACATTCAAGGAACAGTGAGCAACATAATCTTACTGCCAAACAAGTGAATCAATGTGTAACTCAACTGAAATAAATAAGAGGTAAGATGTCAACTGCATTTTATGAGATGTGAATACAAACGTATTGAGGAATGACACACTTTTGTAAAATCCTAATGAGACAGCAGCACATCTCACACATACAGCACATTAACTTATTCACTCTCATTATCCATTAATGATCCCTGAGTTCTGCTTCCCTTCAGATAAAACAAAATTTCTTTTGAATGTGTAAAAAAAGTTTACGTTAATTTAAAGTCTATCTATGGTAAACCTGCCATGATCTTATAGTCTGCTACACATACTAAACAAATGGCCTTAAATAAAAAAGCAGATAGACTATACAACCAACATTCATGAATCTGTATTTTGTGCAGCAACTACTGAAACAACTTGCTGGCAATGAAAAGTGTTTTGATACAACTGAATTAAGTATTTTAATGGGCAGGTAGGACGGTGAATCTCTTTTAAGGCGCTGGGAAAAGCTCTGTTCAGTCTATCCAAAGCTTTTAAAGTGGTAGGTATTGAATGTTACAGATGAGATGCAGACAAGCAAAGCTCTGCTATAATGATACTCCATGTGTATTATGCTCAGTCTTAGTAAAACAATCAAAAGGTTTTTGGTGATTTCTAGCATGTGATCAATTTATATTTATAGCATTCTGGAAATGAAATATGAGATTTTCTCAGAAACTATGACAGAGCATAAATCAAATCAAAATATTCTGCAACTTAAAGGAATAGTCAATTTTCTTAAAAGAAAAATCCAGATTATTTACTCATTTATCACCATGTCATCCAAAATGCTAATGTCCCTCCCTGCCCAGTCCAGAAGAAATTATGTTTTTTGAGGAAAACATTGCAGGATTTTTCTCATTTTAATGGACTTTCAAAGGACTATAAACGATCCCAAACGAGGCACAAGGGTCCCATCCAGCGAAACGACCGTCACCCCTGACAACAAAAACAACAAATATACACCTCTAAACCCAAACTTCTCGTCTAGGTCCGGTCCAGTGCGACCTAACGCAAATGCGTAGTGACGTAGGGAGGTCATGTGTTACATATATAAAACGCACATTTGCGGACCATTTTAAGCAATAAACTGACACAAGAACATTAATTAGTATCATTCAACATACGTCGGAACGGTCCTCTTTCAACACACTTGTAAACACTGGGGCGGAGTTTTGCGTTCGTCTTCTGTGACCTCTTGACGTCATGACGTATTGCGTGGGGTCACGCTGGTGCATCACGACCGGATCTAGACGAGAAGTTGTGGTCCAAAAGTGTATATTTGCCATTTCCATTGTCAAAAATGACAATCGTCTCGCCAGACAAGACCCCCACGCCTCGCCTGAGACCGTTCAGAGTACCTTGAAACTCCGTTGAAAAAAACTGCCAAGTGTTGAGTCAAGTGCCAAGTGGTGGTGTCCATCAAAGTCCATCAAAATGAGAAAAATCCTGCAATGTTTCTCTAAAAAAAACAAAAAACTTAATCTGGACTGAACAAAGAAAGACATCAACACTCCGGACGACATGGTGGTGAGCAAATCATCTGGATTTTTCTTTTAAGAAAATGGAATATTCCTTTAAGGCTTGAAAGTCAATGACTCTTGATGGAAGGCTGTTCATTGAACCTAATAAGGCTCGGTAAGTTGGCACATATTTGGAATAGAGAGGACGATAAAGGCTTCTCAGTGCACAGTGAACTGAACGTCATCAATCTCTTCCTCGTTACTTGTGAGTCTGCAATGCCTGAGAGGGTCACCTGGAGTGTCTTCTGTTCCTGATGAATTCCCTAAAGGGGTCTGTCCTGGGCTTAAGAGCACATCTGAGTGCGAGCCTGTTTGTGTATCCATATGTGGTTTTGTGAGTGTAGGAAGGCCTCTGTGCCCCTCAGACTGACCACTGGAAGATGTTGGCGACTCCGGAGAAGAAAGAGGCGAAACACCTACGGAGGTGTAGCGGAGGATGGAGACTCCTCTGAGCTCTGCTGCCAGTTCCTGTACTAGCCTTCTTGAGGTCCGCGACCTGTTCATGCTGTGTTTGGGTCTATCCGAAGGTCCAGGTGGACTATCTCCATCTTTATGCTTCGGGGACGAGCCTTCCGTGCTGCGTTTAGATCTTATTCTCATCCTAGACAGCTCTGAACTTCCGTCATCATCATCTTCTTCATCTTCGTCCTCCAGGGTGTCTGAAGAGCAGCGCGGGGAGGCGGGTGAGGTCGGAGAGAAAGAAGAGAGGGGAGACTCTCTTTCAGCTGAGCAGAGGGCATCAGTGTGAGCCTGCAGAGATAACCCAAGCGCAGCGGTTGAACAGGGGGAGGGGGTCTGTCCCAAACCCTCCTGTGGCTCCTCGGCGTTGCAGTCCACTGTGTTGTAGCTATGGAGCCCCAGAACTGTGTGTGTGTTCATGTGTGTATGGCCAGGAGGCGTTAGGAGAGGGATCTGACCACGTAAGCGAGAACCACGATGGAACAGGCGGTTCCAGAGACGACCAAGCCGCCGTCGCGATGAGGAGCGTCGGGAGGAGTGTCGACGAATCTGTCTCCGCATAGCTGAACGGAGATTTTGTAGAACAGATGCCTGAAAGAAGACAGATGGGAGAGAAAATTCAATGAAGTTCAATGTCAGTCATTCAGCAGTTTATTCTTTAGATGCCAAGAAGTCTACTGCGGTATTTAGGGGCATAGCAAACAATGCAACAAGAGGGGCCTCCACAACAACTTTTTAGGTGATATATCTTATATTGTAGATTTCATTTTGCTTGGCAAAATAACTTTAACCAGTTACTCACAACAACAACAACGTTTTTGAGGCCAACAAATAGCCTCTATCTACTAAAATCCTACATTTTCAGATAGTGAAAGAGCAAACCTCATAAGTGTAACATTGTCATCCCCTCCCACTCCTCAGATAATTCCTACCCCCCTGCTCATATTAAAGCTGAAAGAAACATTTCAAATTCACACACCTGTGTTGGGTTGTAGACTGGAAAGTCATCAACTGGAGGTATGAGACCTTGAGCTATCAGTTGACCATAAGAGGGTGGAGCCTCTCTTTGAACAAACTCCGCCTCTAGTCGGGTCATCTGTGTTTCAAAAGCTCTAGTAGGGGAGGGAGGTAAAAAAGAAATATAAAATAAGCTTCCTTATCAAATACACTTTATACTAAATGATGCTTTGTAAAAACCTTAAGGAAAAGAAAAAAAAAGGACGTTCAGACAGGCATCTCTTGAGGACCACCAGGTTGCTCCTTAACCAGCGGTAACTTGACAGTTTGATGAAGTGCAGGTATTTTGGGTTCTGCTTTGTCTTTACAAGGCTAATTAGAGGAAACTAGTGCATCCCTCCCCAGAGCAGCATATGTGCAGATTCATCCAGTGAGTAAATCACCCAGTGGATTTGATCCTTTCACTCTCGTGTTCTCTTTATGTCTCTCTTTGGGAGAGCTTTTGCTTTTTAGTGTGCAGATTTTGAGATTAAAACAGTTTTGCATTACTGCTTCTCTCTGACTAGCATGCAGCAATTTTGAAAACATAAATTCATGTTATGCTAATTGATAAAGGTACACAAACTACACAAGCAACACAACATCATATCCCGCTGTCGAAACAACGTCAAAATCCGCCGTCGGATCGACATTAGAACCTGACGTCAGAACCCGATGCCGAAACGACGTCAAAATCCAACGTCAGATCGACATCAAAATCCAACGTAGGATCAAAATCAGAACCCGACGTCGAGCTGATGATAAAACAGTCAGTTGGCTGATTTTAAAACTCAACAGTCTGTTTTATGAATTACACTTGTAAGAAAAGGTATGTGAACCTTTTGGAATTTCATAGTTTTCTAAATAAATTTGTCATAAATCTGATCTGATCTACATCTAATCAAGGGTATTGACAAACATAATGTGTCTAAAAATAATTACACAAAAAATCTTTTTGATGTCTTTATTGAGAACAACCAAAAAACCACCCTTGAGTTAGGGGCTGGACACACCAAAACTTTTACGCCCGCGGCCGGCGCATGTTTTCAATTGTTTCCAATGGAAGCTCTGCGTTTTTCAAATAAGCCAGCAGCTAGCTGTATTCTTCCGCGCTGAAAACTGGCGCCCGGCGGTTTTTCCGCACTCAGCGCTGATCACCGAGATTTGAAAAATGTTCAACTTTGGATTAAAAGCTCCACTCGTCAATGTCAGTTCTCACGTGGCCGTCCAATCACAGTGGAGGAGGGGCGGGACAAGTAGCACAGCAACCAACCATCTCACAGCTGACGTATCAGAGCTACCAAAGCGCTTAGCTGAAGAAAGCTGGCACTCAGCTTAAAAACAGCTGGCATTCGGCGTTGTCCAGGCGTTTTCAGTCGTGTTTAAAAGTTTTGGTGTACACCACCCCTAAATGACCTCAAAAAAGCTAATTGGCGTCAGGTTTTAGCACACCTGGAGTCTTGTTACGATAATACGTTTGGAGGTGTGGACAAAGTATTTCCAAATATATCAGACAATTCTTTAGGACAATGTCTGTATGTGAGTTGAAACTGTGTAGAACAGGGGTGGGCATCGAGGGCCACAGTCCTGCAGAGCCTAGCTTCAACCCCAATCGAAAACACCTGAATGTCATTTCCAAACAGTCCTGAAGACCTCAATTAGATTTTTCAGCTGTGTTTGATTAGGGTTGGAGCTAAACTCTGCAGGGACACTGGCCCTCAGGACCAGGAGTTGCCCACCTCTGGTGTAGAAGGTGGGTGATGCAACAGGACAACGATCCAAAACACCAGAGAAAGTCCACAACAGAATGGCTTCAGAAAAACGAAATCCGCCATTTGGAGAAGTCAAGTCAGAGCCCAGACCTTAACCCAATAGAGTTGCTATGGATTGACTTGAAGAGGGCCATACACATGAGACGTCCAAAAAATATGACAGATCTTAAGCAGTTCTGCCAGGAAAAAAGGGGCTAAAATTCTGATTTGCAGGTCTGATCCACAGCTACAGGAGGAAGCACCTTGTTGAGGTTATTGCTGCCAAGGGAGTTGCCAAACCAGTTGTTAATTCTAAGAGTTCACTTACTTTTTCCACTGCCATTTTGAATGTTGAATGAGTGTGTTCAATAAAGACATGAAAGATTATAATTTTGTGTAATTATTTTTAGACACATTATGTTTGTCAATACCCTTGAGATGAAGATAAGATCACATTTTATGACAAATTCATTCAAAAACCATGAAATTCCAATGTGTAACTAGATGGAGTTAGTGGATAGGTTTTGGTGTATTTAAGTAATAAATTTATCTGGAGCAGCAAAGGCAAGCAATGAGGAACTTCAAGTTAAAAATGTAAAAGGCAGACACATACATAGAGACATGGGGATCAAGTAAACAATAAAGTATTTTGTGTAAAACTACTAAAAACACACACACAAACATAGTAATAAACAAAGTAATACACAGTGGCGGCTGGTGACTTCTTTTTCTGAGAGCGCACGATGCAAATTTCGTCACAACATGTATGTAGCCCGTCATGTGTGTGGTACGCAATTTCAAAATATGTGTTCTGTGCTTTGAGGGATCATGTGTGCATCACGTGTCATGCCAAAATAAGTGCATGCTGCAGACCCGTCAAAGGGTTTATGAGAGTTTATGATCAAAGAGACGATCGTGTTTGCCAGATACTCGCATAATCTCATGCGTAATCAGAGTTTAATGTTAAGGGAGTGTCTTTTGGAACGTGAGCGTCTCTTTTGTCATAAACGGTTTTGGTGCGTGTGCAGCGGGCATTTGTTTTGGCGGGGCACGTGATGCACACATGATCTCTCGACACGCAGGACACATATTTTGGAAAAGGGAACCACACACATGATACTCCGAACACTTATTTTGAATTCGCGCCCCTCAGATGAGGAGTCACGAGCCGCCACTGGTAATACATAACATTGTTTGTGTGAAATCCATTCAGCATTATAACGGACAAAAATAAATAAAAAGAAAGGATGATTTAATGAGTGAAGGAGGACGAGAGTTTAAATGATTAAAAAATGCATAATTTTTCTGACCCATTCTCCTCTACAAGTTTAATTGCATGGATTAAGATAAAAGAAATGACCTCACCTGTACTCTCTTGTCCTGAGTGAGTACAGTTTAAAGGCACAACCCAGTGCGATGACCAGGAGCAGCCCACAGACCAGGCTGCCGATCAAAGCTGCTGTGATCACCTTCCTGGGCACAGAGGCCAAACAGTCTCTTTCATCACTGCCATCGAGACAGTCTTCCTGTCCGTCACACCTCCATGTCTCAAAGATGCACAGGTTGGTTCCGCAATGGAAGTTTCCAGGCTGACAATCGAAGCAGTTTTTCTCATCTGAGCCATCTGGACACTTTTTCTGGTTGTTACACCTCTCAGAGGCTGAGTAACATGTCCCGCTGCCGCCCTCGCATGGATACTCGCCAGCCTGGCACAGCGGGCAGCGTTCCTCATCTCGCCCTCCAGGGCAGTGCCAGTAACCATCACAGCGCTGCAGGTCAGTGTAACATCCCTCGTCTGTGCCACATGGATGCTCGCCTGGAAAGCAATAACCCTTAACCTGGAGAGAGAGGGAGAGAGACTTGCAAATCAGGTCTATTTACCTTATCCTTCTGGCAGATATCATTTTATGTTTTAAGAGCACTTTTTACTAATTGCATGACTTTTTTTCTTATTTTCTAACAGACATATTTGCCACAAAAACTGTGTAAATGATAAGACAGACCAGGAATAGTAAGAGAGACCTGATAGGTGGCATTGAAGCCATGTCCAGGGCTGTGAGGTTTAGCGTGGTAGAACACACTCATCTGTCCTTGTGAAGACTCCAGCAGGGCCCGTCTGTGATTATTATGGTGAGAGAGACTCTGCAGAAGACGATCTGGGCGTTCTCCCAATCCATCATAAACACGGACCGAGTCCCCAACACCCAGCTGTAGATCCACCTGCAGCACCAGTGGCTTCGGGTCCTGAGGCAAAACAAATCAAGCAGAAATGAAGAAGTGATTTCGATAAAGGATTTTTTTGTTGAATCTCACTACAAGTAGTATATTCATATAACTGTGTATGTGAAAAATAAAAATCCTGAATTTTAAATATCTTGAATCTTAAAATGAAATTATTTTATTATTTACTCACCCCAAATGGCTTTCTTTTTCTCTGGAGCAGAATTTTTTATGTTTTAAGTGTTACATTGGGGTGAATTGTCATCAGCACTTCTCAAACTTCGAGGAATGCAAAAGTGTTTTACAATAACTCCATGCGGCTCGTTCTGTATATTCAAAGCATCCTAAACGCATACAAAGGGGTTTGGTGAATATCAAACCAAAATCGAATCGACGCCTTGACCTGTTTCACTCTTTCTGTGCATGAACCTTTTAGGATGTTTACTTTTGAATAATGCATTACAACATCCACAACAGAAGATTAAAGGAGCAAACTATGTTGTTTGTGCACACTCGCACGAAAAAAGCTTTCGTTAAATAACGAATATTATTTTAGTTTGTATGCCTTCAGGACACTTGTAATGTATAGCACAAGTTGTGTGGTTTTTAATAGTTATTTAATGAAACTTGCATGGTTTTAAAGCTTGAAAAGAATTGTTCAACCCACCACCACTGTAACCAGAAAACCCAAAACAACACTGAAGAACAAAGAAAGACATTGGGGGTTTCAACATTAGGGTCAGTAAACATTTTTGAATGATCTACACCTTTAAAGAGATAGCTTACCCAACAAATAAAATAAAAAATTTAATTTTATTACCTTCATGTTGTTTCACACCTGTATGAGTTTTTTATTCTGTTAAACACACAGTTGACAGTACCCATTGACTTCTATAGTAGGAAAAACAAATACTATGGAAGTCAATGGGTACCGTCAACTATGTGCTTACCATAAATTATTAAAATAATTTGCACTTGTGGTCAGAACAACATGAGGGTAAGTAAAATAATTTTTATTTTGGGTGAACTGTCCCTTTAATGGGGATATATCATGAAACTCAGACTTTTTCCATGTTTAAGTGCTATAATTGGGTCCCCAGTGCTTGTATGAAACTAGAAAATGTGAAAAAAGGACAACCCAGTAACTTAGTTTTGGTAACCCATTCTGTGCAAGCATGTGAAAAAAATAGGTCACTGAAATTTGGCTCACCCTGTGATGTCAAAAGGGGATAATAGCGCCCCTTAATCTGCACTATCCAACCACAGCACTGCCATTTAGTGCAGAAATCAACTAATTTGCATTTAAAAGGACACACCCAAAAACTGCACATTTTGCTCACACCTACAGAGTGCCAATTTTAACACCCTATAATAAATTATATATATGATATTTTGAGCTAAAACTTCACAAATGTACTCTGGGGACACCAAAGATTTCTTTCACGTCTTAAAAAAGCCTTGTGAAATGTCCCCTTTAATTGAGCTTATAAATTCATCTCACCTAAATTGAGAATTACTTTTAAGCAGCCATGTGAAATATTGAAGATGAATGTATATTTCGGTAAATGTTTCTGCCACTTATCAACATCATACTTGTGTGTCCAGAAACCACGTGCAGTGCAGATCTGTTCCCCCGCTCCTGTTTGGACGAAAAAAATCAGGCGATGCAAACGTCCCATAAAAGTTGACCAAGTGTTTTCCGCAGGAAGTGTCTGGGCAGCGGGCCTCATCGGATCCATCGGGACAGTCTCGAGCTCCATTACAGCGCAAGGTTGCCGGCAAGCAGCGTGTGGACTGGATGTCAGAACACTCCAAGGTTCCTGGTGGGCACAGACTCACCCGGGCCGGTGTGGGTTGAGGGGCACAGCTTCTTTCATCTGTACTGTCTCCACATTCATCCAAGCCATTACAGCGCCATGAACGTGGAACGCACTTACCGTTTCCACATAAATACTCATCATTCTCACAACTACTTTGACCCAACCGACCTAAAAAAAGAAACATAAAAAAGAAACAAAAATAGAGAGAGTTGAGACTTTATATGCAGATAAACACTGACACACATCCCCAATCAAATCTATCCACTATGCAGATGGCGTTTGCCTGGTGACAGCTTAACAAACACAGCCATTCAGTATTATTGATTGAACTGCACAGCTAAAAGAAAAAGCACAAACAGCATTTCCCCACAAACACACACACACATACCCCTTGGAGCTGACAGCCCATTATCTCCTTCATCTTCATTAACTACATATTATATCTAACCATCAACAGCGGAGATCTCTCTGATACTTCTTATACACGCTGCCATCAATGCAATCTATATGCACATCAGTACTCACAGCACATTATCTAACAAGTGCTAAAAGCATTAGCCTTCAGTTTACTGTAACTTTCATTATGGCTCCATGGTCATTCGGTATTGATCTGGTAAGCCTGCACTGACACACGAATGCTGCCTGCTGAATCGGTGCATACAATAAATCTACATGTCGCTGCAGGAGTCATCAAGATTTGTGTGCTCTCTAATGTAGTTATACAATTAAAGCTGTCGGCCTTTTACAGGAATAGTTTACCTGAAAATGTTTTTTCTTTAATAATTTATAAGGAACTGCTATCAGTCACATGACACATATAAGATCCAATAGCATATGTCTTCAGGTGTGTATGAGTCGAGGTGAAATTATACAGTGTGGCTTAAGAAGACCTAAAATATAGTTACATGCAGTGGCGGCTCGTGACTGCTCATCCGATGGGCGCTAATTCAAAATAAGTCTTCGGAGTGTCATGTGTGTTGCTTGCGTTTTCAAAATATGTATTTGTTGCATTGTGTAAACCATGTGCACTACGTGTTTTGTCAAAATAAGTGCCTGCTGCACACACGTCAAAACCGTTTATGATAAAAGAGACGCTCACGTTCACAAAATACACACAAGACACTCGCTTAAGAGTAAACTCTGATTACGTATGATATTATGCGAGTATCTGGCAAACGCGAGCGTCTCTTTTATCACAAACCCTTTAGATGCGTCTGCAGCAGGCACTTATTTTGACAAGACACGCGATGCACACAGGATCACTTGACGCGCTGAACACACATTTTGAAAAAAGGAACCACACACATGCCGGCTACATACATGTTGTGACGAACTTCGAATCGAGCGCCCTCGAAAAAAGAAGTCACTGGCCGCCACTGGTTACTATTTGTCACCCAGTCTGTTAAAACTCATTTTTTGTGGATTACTGTTTTCTACATAAAATCATTCTGTGAAATATAACCTTGATATATTTGTGAGTGAGTACGCTTATGTCAAACATTGAAATAAAAGTGAATTTTTGGGCTGGCCAGTGTCACACTAATCAGCTTAAATATTCAAGTACATCATTTAGTGTTTTTGGGTGAACTGTGTGTAGGTTCGAACCTGAACATAAATGCTGTTCACAAATGCAATATCACAAACCTCGTATATAAGACATTCTGAAGCCCTGCGCCAGTCCAGAACTGTTGGTCTGAGAGTGGAAGAAGACCCAGACTCTTCCTCTGGAGGAGATGAAGGGAGGGGGGAGAACGGAGCCACAGATCCGATATTCAGTTTTCCATGTGGGTCCGAGCAACAGCCAGTCTCCCCTGCAGTCCCGTGTGTCTTCCACATCAAAACTGTGAAAACTGGACAAAGTAAACACACAGTGCTTAATGCATGGAGTGGAATCTCTTTTGTTATATGATCATCTTCTCTAACTGTTGTGAAGTGCTTTTATGATTGTACTGAAACTGCCACTTAGAGAGCAATATTATCAACAGCTTTAAAAGTGCAGTAACAGCATGAGAGTCATAATGAGCGAGTAAATAAAAAAGAAGAAACTGTAACTGTGTGTCCTCATTTTGAAATATATTTTGCATCCTTTTGAATACACATAACAGAATAAAACAGTGTGGAATTAGTGCTGTCACGATTATGACATTTGGCTGACGGTTAATTGTCTAATAAATTGTGAGGATTATGATGATTAATTGCAGTGGCGGCCAGTGACTTCTTTTATCGAAGGCGCTCGATGCGAAGTTCGTCACAACATGTATGTAGCTATCATGTGTGTGGTTCGTAATTTCAAAATATGTGTTCTTATGTGCATCACGTGTCTTGTCAAAATAAGTGCCTGCTGCAGACGCGTCTAAAGGGTTTATAATAAAAGAGATGCTTGCGTTTGCCAGATACTCGCATAATCTCATGCGTAATCAAAGTTTACTGTTAAGGGAGTGTCTTGCGTGTATTTTGTGAACGTGAGCGTCTCTTTTATCATAAACGGTTTTGAGTGCAGCAGGCACTTAAGTTACTTTGACAAAACATATGATGCACATAACACATATTTTGAAAACACAAGCAACACACATGACACTCCAAACACATATTTTGAATTTGCACCCCTCAGAAGAGCAAACACGAGCCGCCACTGATTAATTGTCTGTTTTATTGCTTTGACATTTATTGGTTTGTTCATGAAATAATTTTCACACATATTAATATTAAAAAAAACATATATTTAAAAGTAGTTATTTAAAGCAACACTAAAGACTTATTGCTCTTTGCTCCCCCTACAGGTTAGAAGCGTAATTGTTCATTACCACTGTCGTAAATACTGCAGCATAGCTGGCTCTGATTGGATTGTAGGTCTGCCGTAAAGCAAGTTTTTGTAGTTTTCACTCGAACTACAGGACCGCTACCCGACCGTTGGAAACTTCTTTAGTGCGGTTTTGGCCGATAGAGGGCTGCAAAGCGAATGTGAAAGTGCCATTCTCACCCTGTTTTGTGTGGATGAACCACTGAAACTTTTTTGGAAACGTTATTTTAAGGTAAAAAAAACTCTTTGGTGTTGCTTTAATTAATATATCTTTTAAAAACAAAAAAATCTTCAAAAGAAATAAACACAATAAAAAATATCAAAAATAACTAAAAATAAAAATGCAATCAAAATAGACTGACTATACCAAAACAGGCCTTAAATAGTAGCCATTCCTACTAAGGTCATGGTAGTACTGGACCACATGTCTGAAGTGGCTGCAAAAACAAAATTCCTTATAGATCCTTAAGAAGAGCATCCTTCACTTTTTTGAGAGAGATGTGCAATCATTGCTTTGATCTGAAATCATGGCGATGAGGTCAAACAATCGCGATGAGATGATTATTTAATTATTGTGACAGCCAGGGAACTACACTGCGACCAAAATGGTTGCATATGCGACCTTTTGAAATGCTATTGCGACCCTAATTTTTAATGGGTCGCATATGTATCACTGATTATTTTTGTACCTACCTTATGTTTTAAGCAATATGCTATGATTTACTACGAGCATTTATTAAAACAGAAATGTGTATTTTAAGAATACGTTTAACGTGCTCTGAGCCTTCAACACATCAAGTTGGCTTTGTTTTGCGTGTGAGCACGTTGTGTTGTGTCTCTCCCGATGAGTTTTTTTGTCACATGTAGCCTATAGTAGACCATTTTTTGTCGGTGGGTAATGATTGCCCTTTTCACCCGCTACCACCACAAGTAAATTTCACATCTGTGGGAAACACTACAACAGGCATGTGGTTTAAAAGATGGCAAGTAAAATAAAAAGCACATCTGTATGCAATACATTATTGTTCATTATTATCCAAAGCGGCTTAATATAACTAATTTGTGCGACCAAATCATGTTTTGCGCCACTAACTGAAAAAGTTAGTAGCGCAAGTGCCACTAGTGGAAAAGGTCAGTGTAGTTCCCTGGTGACAGCCCTACATGGAATAATCACTTTAACTTATCTGTGTTGCATTTACAGTGTTGTATGTACTGTAAACACAAAGCACAACAATACAATAACCCAGATAGCAGAACAGTAATGCAGTTTTCTACACAAAATCAGAAAGAGAATTTTCTGGAAAAATATAACCTTGATATATTTAATATGGACTGAGTAAAGATTAAAATCAATGTGAAATCAATGACTGAAATCAAACATATGAGACTCTCAGGATATATTAGGATTTTACAGGACAGGGTCACATACAAGTTAATATTGATCAGTTTAGTGGCCATTCAAAATCTTGTATATAATAATGTAAAGCAGTGGCAGCTCGTGACTGCTCATCCGAGGGGTGCAAATTCAAAATAAGTGTTCGGAGTAGGGCTGGTCAAAAATAATTAGATTTTTCGATTAATCGTTTTTTAAACGTGGTCGATTCAAAATCGATTCTCAAAGAGCAGAATAGATTTTTCTTTCATATTTATTTCCGCAAACATTGAACGTAAGAATAACGTTCATCTAATTACTAGTCTTCTTCACTAGATTTCACCCTCTTTTTTGCCTTGTGCGATGTTACCAAGGAGCGAGAGGTGAGCCTGTCATTCATTCATTCAGTGCTCAAAATGGCGGTTTCAGGTGCTTCATCGACGTTGACGCTACCTTCACATAAATAGTCAAAGGTATGGAAGCATTTTAGATTTTGCAAGCAAGACAACGACGATAGTGTTGTGGCTTTTAATTTCTTTTTATTAATTATCCACTTGTAAACTGCAGTTCACTGTTCTTTTTATTAATATAGCATTTGTATTAAATCTAAATTCATTGAGTTGAATCAAGAATCGAGTATAAAAACCGACCCGAGAACCGGAATCGAAAATTTAATCGAGAATCGAAATCGAACCGATAGCTTGTGAATCGAAATCGAATCGATCTGGAGCATCTGAATCGATACACAGCCCTAGTTCGGAGAGTCATGTGTGTTGCTCGTGTTTTCAAAATATGTGTTTGTTGCGTAATGTGAACCATGTGCAACACATGTTTTGTCAAAATAAGTGCCTGATGCACACGCGTCAAAACCGTTTATGATAAAAGAGACGCTCACGTTCACAAAATACACGCAAGACACTCCCTTAACAGAGTGATTACGCATGAGATTATGGGAGTATCTGACAAACGTGAGCGTCTCTTTTATCACAAACCCTTTAGATGCGTCTGCAGCAGGCACTTATTTTGACAAGACACATGATGCATATAGGTTTGACGTGCAGAACACATATTTTGAAATTACGAACCACACACATGACGGGCTACATACATGTTTTGACGAACTTCGCATCAAGCGCCCTCGAAAAAAGAAGTCACCCGCCGCCAATGATGTAGACCAGTGTAGACCATTTCAATATTTCAGATCTTATCTCCCTAATTTTAAATATATATCTCATCCCATTTCCGGCTGAATGAGTCAGATATCCATATGTAAATCTGTCCGAGTCTGTTTGGAAAAATGTGTTTGACAGAGCATCACAGACAGCTTCCATTTAAGCAATGAGCAATAAGCCAGCATGAATTATAAGATATTAAAATCCTTTTCATTGCAAAGTTAAAAAAGAATGCTTTCTCTAAAGATACATCTCTAATCAGATAGTGCCCTGGAAATGATGTCATACTTTTGGATAATATCATTACAGCAATGATGACGAAACCCAGTCTTACACACGCACACACACACACAGTGGTTGGAGAGGTGAGAACCAGTGCATTACAGAATCCCTGCAGTCAGCTTTATTGCTCGAGTCACCATAGAGCACTCAATGTTTATCTCACAGAGATGAGTGTGCAGACCTATACACGCTGTGAATGCAGAAAGCCTGGAAAACTGAAATGCATGAAATTACACACATTTCTGAGTGTTTAAAAGCAAATCCCTAGAGAAAATCGTGTCTTTATAAAGAGCAGCTTTTCCACCGTACAGGAAAGACCAAATAATACGCACAGCATTATTTCTGATATGCTCCTGAAACAAGATTCTCATCACTGGTTGCTGAATAAAAGCATACAAGTACGGACTGTACAATTTATCATTCCCCTGCATCCGTGATTTACCTGATTGTGATCACATCCCCGCGGTTTCCCTGTATGTTCCAGCTGCAATTCACACCGGGTGGGTAATTGAGGGGCCATGATGGGCTGTAGATCACTCCTCTCCTCTCACTGTGCAACTCCACCTTACCGCCACAAGCCGCTGAGAAACACATACACAATATACCCATTATTTGTGCACATCATGAATGACAACAGCTGTCATACTGTCAGTGAAATAACACATCACCCTTTCTGTCTTTCTAAACATAAACTTGAGCACATGCACGTGAGGCTTATGTATTCCTTGAGTGCAGGGCAGGTATTCATAGATATATGATGGAGAAGAATTTGATCCACACACTTAGGTTAAGAGCGATCCTGCGGGATGTTACCGATACATAATACTCAATTAAAGGGGGAAAATGTGTGACGTGGTGTTCTAAATGGTTACACATTTGGACAGAAACAGAATAAGATAGTCTGGGAAGCACCAAAAATAGTCCAGGAAAAATAGAAAGTGCATAAACAGTGTCTTACAATACAAGTCTTTCGTCTACATACAATGGCAACAAACATGCCATATATACACAGGGTATGGTTCAGCATGATGGAAGTAAATACTGCTACCACAGTTACACATTAATTCCTATAGGGAACATAAAACACTCTATAGAGTGCCGCAGGGATGACGTATTTTTGTAGGCCGACGTGGAAGTTAGCGGGACACTGGTTCCCTCTCAAAAAAGCCCATTCATTTTTCCCATAGACTTTTAAGGCTTATAGCAAAAAATAAGATCTGTGTTTAACAAAAGTTAAAGGGGTGGTTTAATGGTATTTCGTGCATTCTGACTTATTAACACAGTTATAGAGTTGTTTCCTCATGCTAAACGTTCTGTCTTATGTTGGAAATAGGCGCATGCATATTATATAAATGACACAAACAAGTAGTGAATCAAAAGTTGAACAGTCTTGTGTAGTGTTGCATGACTCGTACTCGCTCCTCCCGCGGTAGTAACTCATCCTTCTTAATGTTTTCGTACGTTATCGGAAAGATTCAGTAAAGCTAATCTTTGTTTTATAAATCTGATTAAACCAAAGACTATTCGGAGATATAAAGGATGTAATACTACTCTATAGGTACTCCAGATTAACATCAGAAATGCAGAAACAGCGTGTGTTACGTGAGCTTTAAATACAAAGTTTTGTCCAACAAGTTAATCTTCACAGACGAATACAAATCTAATACATTTTGAAGTGTAAATGCATTTACTAGATATAAAAAAGCTGAATTTTGACATGAAATTAAATTAATTAAAATGTATCAAAGTTGTGAAAATGAGTAATGAGAGAAATTGTTTTCCTGCACGGATGGAAGATGAGGTTTCATTGCTAACTGTATACATGTTAAATAAAGACAAAAAGCGTTAAAACTAAAGTGAAACCGGGACTGTTGAGATGAGAAATTCCAAAAATAAGCACATTTTGGGACTGAGGACTTGAAGGTTTCATGGTATCTATCATAAGGACTTATGCAATCCTGAAGATGGTACAAGTTAACTTCAGCTTTGCTTAGAAATAATCTGCATCTGGACAAATGAATCAGACAAGTACATGACTTTATTCTCAGGCTAACAGGCTGGCAGTCAGCAGATATACATGAGAGAAATACAGAGAGAGATCACCTGGAGGTCATCTGGCATTGTTTAATTTCAGAACCGTGTCAAGGCTCTATTATAAAATATTGGACTCCTAAAATCATCATTCAACCGGTGAAAACATCATCAAAAAATAAAGAGCTGCCATATTTATTCAGAAACAAGATCTGAAACACAGAACTGCCTTAGTATCAATGCTACTATATCTGGAGTCAATGGCTTGCAAATGTGTGTATGTAAAACAGAGGGGGAAACAAAAATATAGGCTCTTTGTCTATTTGGGTGTGAAGAAGACTGCTGAACACACCCCACCCCCAACCAAACCCTCTTTTGTCACCACCCATTCTTTAAAGTCTATAGTTGTCTATCTGTCTTTCTGTGTAGGTAAACACACTTTGGAAGATCTGATTAAGTGAAAGCAGTGTCTTCCTTATATGATCAATATCTTTATTTGGGCTGTATTTAGTTAACTTATATAAAACTCAAACTAGCCTACTAATGAGTGCTGCTCTGAAAGAAAAAAAATGAAGGTGAGGTAAAATCCCTAATGCTTGATGGGGCAGGTCAGATCCTGCAATGGTCTTCTCCAGGTGACAGTAAATCCTTAAGCCTTGGTTTTGACCCTTTTTGGTATTTGATTAACATTTTACTTTTGATCAAAACAGAATCTGGCGGTATTTGCTGAGATCTTCTGACTATTCTCTATGAGAGGGTGATTTTCTTACACCAGAAAAAGGTCAGAAAAGTACCAGTGATCAATATAGTTACACACAAATCGTAATATTGTATTTCAAAGGTTAATATAATACCACACAAAGGTTAGAGAGATTGTATGATGTGATGCATTTCATGTGAGTAAGTTAGTTCATGTCTGTTCTTGGGAAGAACCGAGGTGTTTGATAAAGCCGTGTTTATAACTGCCACCATGGCAACAAGCCAAACGCATATCTGCTGCAAACCTGCACGATCCTCTTAACCTTTCTTTGTCGGCGGCGCTTTCGCACAATTTATCATATAATCACCTGCCTGTTATTTTTGCTTGGAAATATTTGTTATTAATTTAAAACGTGGGCTGCACAATATAAGACGACACAAAGTGATTCGCGATGGTCTTCTGTGTACATTCACCTTTCACTTCAGTCTTTTGTTCTATACAAAAAATGACATCATTATAGATTTGCGATAGTATCGCGATCACCGAAACCTGTACTTACCTAAACAAACCCAAGCCCAGCGCAGACAAATCCATTTCATAAGGTAAAGCTTCATCGTCCCGAATCTCTCCATCATCTTGTTCACAGCTCAAGTCATTACTTTATAATCCAGATTGATTTCACAACGTCGGTTTCGCGCTTATAACCGACTCCTTGCGTGCCCGTCACATAGCAGCATCTCTCCCTTTTCGCTTGCACTGTCTGGAGGGAAAGCCAGAGACATTCAACAGAGAGAGGTGATTGGAGGTTCAGTGGAGACGAGAGATGGCAACGTTTTTTTTCATGAAGGAATTTTACTTTCTTTGATGCATAACTGACCTTTTGACATTTTTGCCCACATTTAATTAAATCAAAAATTTTTATTAGGCTAGTTTGTGCCAATTATCTTATAATACCTTAATACCTTTGCAAATTCACATGCATGACAAATAATTGTAGCGTATAATTAACTTCAACTTAATATATAAAAACAAAAGAGGAACACTGGAGGTGAAATTTATGCTTTAACCATGTAAACATCTATTGTTTATTTTTTTTGTCTTGGTTTATTTTTACCACAGTTTTTTATGGTTTGCCGTTGCTCTTTCTTGAGGGAGACTTATAGTGAAAAGTGAAAGCATGCCTTCTCGTGGACGGAGGATGAATAGTTGAAAACCATGACGTGTATTAATTTCTTTACATGTAAAACACCACAATATTTTAAAGGGAGTTGCTTGAAAAGAAAATCCGCACAACTTGTTGTATATAATTATACAGTGCAAAATATCGTTCAATTTCTAAATCGCACTTAAGTAGATTGCACTTTTAATTAAAATAAATCCTTTACAAAATCTTTGTTTAATTGCACACAACAGCGCTTTTTTGTGTAAAATCTTAATCGAAAACAACAGTTCAACTAACTTAGTATTAAAAGGCACCGCTGGGATTCGAACCCAGGATCTCCTGTTTACTAGACAGGCGCTTTAACCATCTAAGCCACGGCGCCACCACGCGATTGGTCGCTGTATGTATATACATACATCCGAATCCGCTCTACTCGATGTTTGTTTTAATATGTATAAACCAGTTATGAGTTTAGCGTATTCTTTGAAGTACTTACTACGCACTTATACAACGTGTAATGCATGTAGCTATATGCAACTGTGACGTTCCCAAAAAACTTTGAGATTTTAGTAAAAGAACACTGATCAAAATTAGAGAACACTTTCTGATAGCTACCAGTTGCTGGTGTTAATCTGACACCTAGTGCTAATTTCTTTAATTATCTGACAAACCTGGCAGCCTAACTTTCAATTTTTTACTAATTTTAAGATGTCACTGAAACCTTCACACAGCAGTTTGAAGGCCAAAGGCATGACCCATCCATAGCAAAAGAAGTTTCAAATCTGTGATTTCTAAAATATTGTATCTTTACAATGTCACTAACTTATCAAAGTCCCCCAGAATGACAGGTCGATATAAGGAAGTTTAATTTATTTGGGCAACATGTTCATTGTCAAACCCAATGTGCACAAAGAAGTCATTGAAAGGTGGAGGAGAAAGTGTCATGGTTTGAGGATGTTTTGGAATAGTGAATGCAAGTGTTTATCAGAACCTCCTGCGGTAACATGAGGTTCCTGCGTTCATCGCCCAAATAGCCAACAATTTTCATGCAACTCAATAGCCCCTCTCACACAGCCAAACGGGATAAAGCAGTGAAATAATGAAATGGCCAGTCCAGAGTAATCTAATCCTGAATGAAAATCCTTGGTGACAAAGTTATGGCTAAGAATCCCAAAATCACACCAGAGATGTTCTATTGGGTTGAGCTCAGGACTCTGTGCAGACCATTCAAGTTCCTTCACACCAAACTCGCTCATCCATGTCTTTAAGGACCTTGCTTTGTGCACTGGTGCACAATCATGGTGGAACAGGAAGGGGCCCATCCCTAAACTGTTCCCACAAAGTAGGGAGCATGAAATTGTCCAAAATGTCTTTGTACGATGAAGCATTAAAAGTTCCTTTCATTGGAAGTGATTGGAACACATGAATTCAATGATTTGGAGGGGTGTCCCAAAACTTTTGGTAATATAGTGTATATATGTATACATTTTCCAAGACTGTTTCCACTTGGAAAAGGACATGAAAGGGCCGATCAAAGAAGCGGAGCCCTTGTGTTGTGCATCAGGTGCAGAAGCTGGCTTCAACATCAGATGCATGAATGCTGCCAACATTGCGTTATATGTTGCAGAAAAAGGTCAAATAGTCAGTGCTCAGACAATACGCAACAATACTGTTCGGTTTTCAAGTGCTCTAATACAAGATACACACATTTGTAACATGAAAATAATGAATAGGAAGTGGCTTTGCATGGTTAAACGATATACATCTATTATCACTTAGGGCAGGGGTCACCAATCCTGGAGGGCCGGTGTCTCTGCAGAGTTTAGCTCCAATCTTAATCAAACACACCTGAAGAGGCTAATTAAGCTACCCGGCCCTCCAGGACCAGGATTGGTGACCCCTGACTTAGTGTGTACTTACTTTTGTTGCCATCTATTTTGACATTAATGGCTATGTTAAGTTATTTTAGAGGACAGCAAATCTATACAACTCTAAAATATATCAAAATTTAATTTCTATAGCATTGTCCTGTGAGAAGATATACTAAAATATTTGTTGAAATGTGAATGTGTACTCACTTTTGTGACACACTGTATATAAAGTTAAGGAAGATCATCAGCTTCGGGAGGGCGATGCAATTTTACAAGCATTTTCCTCACAGAATGTTGTACATTTGGGACAAAAAACAAATGATTGTTTTAGTGTGATTTTACAGTTACGCTGTAATAAATATTAAGCATATTTCCTCCATATTTACACACACACATACACACACACATATACACATACATATATATATATATATATATATACACACACTCTGCTGTAAGGCTCAATAGGTGTCACACCTTTAAGGACTATTAGGAGGAAATAGGAGGAAAATCATGTGGCAAAATGTAAGACATGTAATTTAGTAAAACCAATTCTAACAAATTACATTCACATTAGAAGAAAACACTGCTGTTCATGTGAAGTGAATATTGCGCTCATGTGACTATAATAAACATTCAGCTCTTAATTTCATTTTTTAATCAAAATCATCTGACAACATAAAAAATTGCTAGTAGGTGCTAAAAGTATACCACCTACCACACACGCGCACACCCAGACGCACAGACAGACGCGCACACACAGAGCGCACACACATTATTTTATGTATTTGTGAGACGTAATCCTCGAAAGGTCTAACTTCTCTTGTCCCTGAGCTTTTTCAACCTAAGTCAAAGAGATAAAGAGAAAGAGATTAGAATATTTCAAGCCACACATAGATCAAGATAACTTTGATGCATTATAAACCGCTCTGACCTCTGAAGTAGTTCACTTGTAGAAACATCTCTAGATTCATCTTCACTGTTGGAGTCAGAGTCATCTGAGCTGCTGTTAGACTCCTCAACTTTCTTCTTATGTTTACCTTTATGCTTATGTTTCTTGTTCTTCTTCTTCTAAAGAAAAGTTAAAGACAGACAAATGAAAAGGTGCATCTATAAGTAGTGTAACTTGCAAAGCAGACTGTTGGTCAAACCATATTCGTCCGTTTTTTCTGTACCTTTTTCTCTTTCTTGTGTTTATGGTCTTTCTTAGCCTTGTGTTTCTCTTTATCTTTCTTCTTCTGTTTTTTTGACTGTGGTGAGTATGCAGGTAGCACAAGCCCTAAAAAAGGAAAGAAGTAAAACCTGAATATTTATATATACCATAACATCCACACAAAGTGGTTCATAACTCCAAAAAAGATCTCACATAAACTCTTATAACTTTATCATCACAGCACAACAAAACTAGATCACGCCTAACCCAACAAATCCTAACAAACAGTCTACACCTAAAGTGTTCAACATTATGCAGCTAGTAACTGACCGGGAGGTGGTAATCTGGGGCCAAACTCTTCTTCATCCAGTTCGCCAGATTTAGCAGGAGGCTTTACAGAGGACTGAGCTTTTTGTTCTGTTATATCAGCAGACGGCACACTCTGGGTTTTAAAATGCTTTATATCTGAGAAGTAGAAAAGAAAGTTAATAACTCTATGAAAATAATATTGGATTTTCTTCTTTTAAACGCCTTAAGACTTTACCTGTGACTTTGCTGAGATCAGGAGTGTCCTGAATTTTGATGGATGGGTCCAATCTGCCTGTAGTGCTTTTGATTGGATCAGATGTTGTTGGGTTCACCTCTTCTTCTTCTTCACTATCATCTTCAGATGAAGATGAGCTCTTCTCATCTGATGAACTGGCAAAGATGGCTTTAAAGAGATCCATTGGAGGCCTCACCTCTTCTTCTTCTTCTTCATCTTCATCTTTCTCCTCCTCTTTTTCAGTCTTCTGCTCACTCTGCTGCTCTTCAGATGATGCTGTACTGGGTACCTAATTTACAACAAGCTACCTTAGCCTTCAGAGCTCCTGAATGTTTTTATAATTTTATTTTTGTCTGTGTACACCATGTCAGTCAGATTATCCTGAACCAACAACTGTCCATAATAAAAATATTATAAATTAACATACACAATTAAAACCCATTGGTACCTCTGGAGTGGCAGATGAGTCTGTCTGGCTCTTAACTCCAGTTGCGGCCTGCTGAACCGTCGATACCTCGCTTCGAGCTTCACTGAGGAATGCACTGAGTGGGTCTTGAGGTTTGGAAACCTGCTCTGGTACGTCCCACCTGGATTTCTTATTAGAAGCTGTATGGGGAAGGGTTGTACTGGTGCTGGGAGGGTTTGGAGCACTGATAACCTGGCTGTTTTCAGGTATGGTCAGGAAGTTAAAGACTGAGTACTTATCTCTCTTTACTTTAGGCATTCCCACTGTACTGGACCCTGGCAACAAAAAGAGACAAACGATAAAACAATTGCAATAACTGCACCCTGTGCATATATTTGGCACATGAGTCATGTGTTGAAACAGGCTTTAAGGTACACAGTGTGATTTTATTCAATCAGTGTCTCACCCTGGGTAAGGATCTGGGACATTGAATCTCTTGCACAATAGTTTATCAGGGTGCCACTCAAACGTTTCTCTGGTCAGCTGCCCAAACATCTTCATCTTCACAGCGGCCTGCTTATCATCTACATCATTCTGAGATGGATAGAGGAAATGCATAAAAGGACACTAACATGAAGCTATACAGTAGACAAAACAAGAATTAAGAATCAACATTTCAGTTGCACTGTCACTGAACTATTTTCCTCGATTTGTAACTGATTAAACGCAGAGAGCAATGCCAAAAATACTCAAGGAAGAGCCCCTTTACCTCCTGTTCCGCTGGGACCTCCACACTGTCGGTGTCATCCTCATGCTTGGCACGTGTAAAACGTGAGGAGAGAGATGAGTTGCTTGGCTTATAAAGTAACGCAGCACGTACAAATTCCTCCCTTTCTCTCCCTCTCTCCCACTCCGTCATGGAAGTGTCCAGACTCGACTCCACCGCATCTGCAAGCGACCACCACACAAAGCCAAAATCAGGTACAGGCAAAGAATAATTAGGCAAAGTCAAGATAATATATATATTTTTTACCTCTGTCACCCTGTTTGAGTCGGCTGATGTACAGATCATAGCGAGCCTGTTTCTGAGGATTCTTTGCAAATGGTTTAAATGTTTTGCTGGCATCTGCTGTGGGACCGGACCAGGCGTTTAAAGCCATCTGCATCTCAGAAGATGGCTGGGGTTGATTTTGGGAGTCAGACTGCGGGCCGGCTGACTGAAAACGGTTGGACAGAGCCTGCAGAACAGCAGCTTTCGCTGAAGCCACCACCTCAGCACGATCTACAGCTGAAGAAAGATCTCTTTGAGACCTATTCTGCTCTTTGGATGCTCTGCGAATCTCATTCAGCCTCTCCCTTTCCTCGCTGCCAAGCAGCTCAAACACAGAACTTGGTCCTGCAGAACACAAACACACACAAGTGCACATCCAAACAGGCGGGGTTAAAAAGATAAGCGGGTAACTGAATTTAAGATGACTTTTGGGTTATGAACTGTTCTTGGAAAGCTATTAATTTATAGAAATGAAACCTTGAAAAACCTTCTTTTAAAGAGCACCTATTGTCTGATACACTATTTCACATTTCCTTTGGTGTGTAAGTACATGTTAATGATATGAAAAAGGTACAAACCCCAAAGTAAACGATGATGCAAGTTATCGTCTCCAACCTAAATGTCTTTTCTCGGACTACAACAAACACACGGATTGTAGGCAACCGTTTACTTTCTGGGATTGTTGATGTAGACACGACCGACATTATCATAATTCCTCCCGATTCGGACTGTAAGTCTGTAAGTTAACTTCTGTTAGCAACCGAATCTTTCAAGCATGGTAAGGAGCGTCACGTTTCCGGCTGATGTCAGAGGTATTCAGGCCAATCATAAAGCACAGATTAGCTGGCCAATCAGAGGACACAGAGCTTTTCAAATCCGGGCGTTTCAGGAAGAGAGTGAAATCGGGAGCTACAAAAATGTACGGTATGTTTTTAACCATAAACCACGCAAACACATTGTATTATACCAAATACACAAAATAACATTGTTTTTTAGCAATGAAATAGGTGCTCTTTAAAGTCCACACAATATGATTTTTTCCTGTCTTAAAAGAGATATTCAACACACAAAAAAAATGTAGGACAGGACTTGACTGAGATGTAAAAAGCGGCTGTTCTGTGCCAAAATTGAGCTTTTAAAAATAGCAGCCAAGACCTAAATTCACTTTGCAGTCAATTGTGGATTACTATTCGAACAATACTCTCTGACAAATACATCTTTACCCTGTAGAGACGTCTCTCCAAGCAATTCACGTCTCTGAGAGGAATCCAAAGTGTGACGGCCTTGCTTGGGTGTATCCTGTGACAGGTATCCACGTGAAGCCTGCAGCGCCTGGGCAACAATGGGGCTCACAGAAGATGAATCAACCACAGGCCGGAAATAATGTACAGGGCGATAATCACGTGGCAAATCAGGGGGAGGATATACCTGGAAAACAGACGTTTTCTAATGTAACTGCACAGCTTACACTTTAAAGTTAAATGAATAATTGAATCATAGGGTTATTATAAATGATAAGTGTATTACTGTTTTCATCTCTGATGTGACTTTGGAGGCCAGTGTGAACCCCTCCAAAATTCGGCCTAAATAGGCAGCATCTCGATTTGAATCTGTAAGATGATACGATTTTAGGAGTTTATAATGTTTCTGACGTTCCTTTATTTGAAACAAATAAAATCTTTAAGCATGATGATATTATGAAAAAAAAACACAGTTGAGGACATCCTGTCACAAACCATTTTTCTTTTTGGTATACTGCTGAGGGGCAGTCCATCCGTAGAGCCCATCCCCTGGCTCTTCTCCTCCCAGCACGGCATCATAGTTGGACATGGAGTCTTTATGATAAATATCATCATCTTCCTCCTCCATTGCTCCGACTCCAAATGCCTATACACATGTTGGGCGTCAGCACTGACACTTTCAACAGAATTATTGAATCAATTTCACTTCTGTAAGCACTCTAAATTAAATATCTAATCCTTTTAAACCCCTTGGCCTTACCTGTCCTGCAATCCCACCTCTTTGCTGCTTTCCTGACTTCTTATCCCCGATCAAGCTGGTTGTTTTGTCAGAATGAAGCATAAAGAGGTCTAGCTGCCCTGAACCTAATCCACCGCTCAGGGCCTGAAGGGGGTTAAGTCCCCGGTAACCCAGACCATGAGAGTCAACTTTAGGGGTGAAGTCCACTGGAATCACATCTTTGGGGGCAAAGGTCACATTCTCCGGAGCAAATTCATCATCATCATCATCGTCCTGGATGAAAAAAATACAAGTTTGTCAGTCTGACTATGGGGGAGCCTAGCAGTAAATAAGGATTTAGAATTAAAACTAAAAACTGGGATCATTTTCACATCATACTCTTCAAATTATTGTTATAAAATCTCTACACATTAGGTTGCATCCACCTCTGACTCCTCTGATCCATTGGGCGGTAATGCACAGCCATAAGATCTACCTGCACTTTCTGAAAGATGAGAAAAAACAAGTTAAACATTTTGAAATGCTAACAGGTATTACAAAACCAAGCGCTAGCATCTCAGAATAATATAGTACAATATAGTAATACTGACTCTCATTTTGTTTGGATTGCTTTCTCTTTAGCCGTGGCCCGACTCCCTGGCCATCTTTCCAGCCCATTTTCCTCAGTAGCTGCACACCAATAGATGACCTATAAATGATACAATCCCAAATACATATATTAGTGGGCAACGGTGAATAAAAAATGTGTCCACATTAATTAGACAGATAAGTACCGTGCAGGAGCAATAAGCTCCTCCAGCAGTCCAGTGTCCCCAGGTATGGGAGCAGCAAGAAAGTTGACAGCTCGTGCTTTGTCCTTGATCTGATCCCGTTTCTCCGAGGCAAAATCAACTGTAGTGACAATCTCTTGTGGGGCAATACCATGCTCACCAAAATCCTAAAGTAAACACAGTCACAAGCACTTACAGACTTGAGCACTTTGCAGATCTGAGGGTTCAGTAAGAGAGCTGTGATGATCACACACACTAACCTCCTCATCCATAAAGTCCTCTGGTCTAGCATTTTGTTTCTCTGCCTTTTGCTGTCGGGATGATACGAATGTTGATGGTGTCCAGCCTAAAAGCAGGCAGGACAGTTTGACCACGAAACCCCTGATTAGATAGATTAAAACAGTACAGGAATGAGGGTAACTGACCTTCTTTAGAGCCCACTGTGTTGAAGTAACCAGCGGAAAAACCACCGGCGAAGGCTCCGTGAAATCTTTTGTAACGACCTTTCTCATCTTTAACTGTCTGCTCGTGCACAGGTATCGGTTTTCTGATGGGTTCGTCTGAGATAAACGCACACCATGAATCTCTACAGCTGCGACTTGACAGTTTATCATTTAATGCTATTTTGTGTCAAACGTCTTAAAATTCATCCGAATGACAACTTTATTATTGATAGCATTGGTATATGATTATAATACCTTCCTCCAGAGGCTCTAACGGAGTTCCAAAAGTCACAAAATCCTCATCGCCGTCTTCGTCGGACGCCATGTTTACTAGCTGTACGGTGGCCGACTGAGCTCATTAGGTACTACAGAACAAAACCTTCGGAGACGACGCGTCATGCGCGTGTCTCAATGATCACACCAACAAAATCCGTTCAACAAACCTTTTTATTGCCAACACAAGTCACTTAGTTAAGTAAATAAAACCTTGGTCAACCAAGAGTCCAAACTAAGACGCGTTTGCCTATTTCCCTTTAATGTTAAACAACTGGTGCAGCCTTTGGTCGCATAAAAGTCTTTTAAAAATAACAACAAAAAGCAGCAAGTCATAGGCATGACATTCTAAAAACATTCCGTATTTAAGTCATTGTAAAGTGAACAGTTATCTACAATTTAATATTTATTTATGTGTTCAGCAAATTGCTTAAAATACAAATACCATATTCATCTAAAATTAGACCATGGCATTACAAATGAGGATATCAAAATCCACAATCAAATAAAACTCCAGATTTTTCAAAAGAAAAATAAGAAATATAGTATGAGAGATGTTATCTAAAATTGCAGAAACACTGGTCTTCTTCAAGAGGGGCATTTCCTTTTGAGTTCCCATTGTTCCTTTATAAATTGCAGTGGGAATTGTGTGTGTGTGAGATCAACTCCCATACACTTTGGATAATCTTCTTGCATCGAGGCCCGTGTGCAATCTCAGTAATTAATATTATATGATATGATATACTCTTCAATCCTCTCTCTTCCAAAGTGCTATTGGATATGAGGCCGCGGCTTCAGAATAAGTTTTCCCGTCTAGAATATAGGAGGAAACAAAACTAAAATGTTCATACACAACATGTTTCATGGTAGTCATAAAACAGAGAGAAATTACAAAAGAAAATTGTTTAAAGTACTCACATCATCACACGACATGTTATATTCTGCTAGTACTGTCCGGCAGCGAGCAGCAATACTGCAACATTAGGTTAAGGAAAGATCCTTTTGCCTGTCTAATGGAGAGTCTAATTTTAAGGACCCTGTGTCCACCACAACATTTTACCTGTGTCGGGTGTATGTTTTCAATTGTTTCTAATGAAAGCACAGCACTTTAAAAAAAAAACAGCAGCTGGCAGTTTTTGTCCACGTTCAGAGTTGAAATGTTAAACTTTGGGTGAAACGCTGAGCTCATTAATGCCACTTTTCACTCAGTGGTGCAATGAAAGTGGAGGGGGGCGAGACAAATACCTCACCAACCAATCAGTGCATCATACAGTGACCGATAAACAAAACAGCAGCATCATAGCAAACAAAGGGCTTAGCTGAAAAAATGCTGGCAAACGCCCACAGCCAGGTGTTTTTAGCTAAGCGCTTGACAGCTGTGTTTAGGTGCTCCGGTGGAGACAGGGCCTAGTACACGGACCAATAATAAATCATGCAACACTGTGAGGCGGTTTCCCGGAAAGGGTTTAGATTAATCCAGTACTACGCCTTGGAAAGGGCATTGATGTGTTAAGATATGTCAGTACAAGGTGTTTTTAAAATTACGGCAGCTTAAACATGAATTTTAGTCTAAGACTAGAATAAGCCGTGTCTGGGAAACCGTCCATATAAAGAATATGAGCATTTTTGAGGATACATTGATGGAGCAACAACTCGTTTATGTATTCCAGCAAAGAATAAGGCGATGAGAGTCACACAGCTGATTGTGAAAAATGGATGATTCCATAAAGATGAGAAGAAAGAAACCTGTGGGAAAAAAGGAAATGAGAGACAAACATCTGTAGGGCATAATGAGAGCTATGCAACACATACAAAGTTATTGTAAAGTGTTTCCATAAAATTATTAGTTAATCTCATAATATTACTTTCTGAGTGTCTGGATCTATAAGCCAATTCCAGGCTCCGGTAGCTGTGCACACAGACACAACAATCAGAATCACTACAAAAAAAAGCAAACATTTACAAAATAAGATTAGACCGTGTAAGGGTACAATATGCATTATTTCAAGTTAAGAAATATGTTAAATTGTATATACAATTGTATAATGATTGTGTGTTCAATACAATCACAATGTAACTGTTGTATATAGAGCAACTTTTGTGTATATAATAAAGAGTAAACCAAATAGGCTGGAGAGACTTACTGCGCCACCGGCCTGTAGCTGGCTGTAAACAAGACACATACTCTGTCAGTCTCCTTTCAAAAGCCTTCAGGTCTGTAGAGAAAGAAAGAAGTGCATCAGCAAATCAGTGACCTAAACATGCGAGTCAAACAACAACATCTACATTACAGTCAAAAGAATCCAACATTGTTCTGGCAGTTTGATCAGGGATCTTTCTGTTCCAGAATAATAAAACCATGTGCACAAAGTGAAGTCTACAGTACGTAGGAATGGTTTATTATACTGTGTGTGAAAGAATTTGTCCCCCCAAAAATCTGAGCTGAACCTTCACTGAACATCTTTAGGAGCCCCCACGCTGCTCTGCAATAAAGTGACTCATAATGTTAAATAATGCTCTTCATTATGTTAAGTCCTCTATAAATTGACATTAAACAAATTCAGAAGCACACAAATGTCATCACTATAAGAGACAGCAACAAGACAAGACAGAAATTAGTGGAATAGCAAAACCCTGTACACATGAGCTGTACACATGAGCAAAACGCAAAGATTAGGAAAGATATTAATTGACCTAAAAGACAGAAAAAAATCTCTTGTACCCAACAAATAATGTGCAACTTCTTATGTTAAGTGTAGTTAAAAAAAATACACATTGTTACACGTACCTCTGACAGACACTCATATTAGCATATCACTGGACAATCTGATATTTAAAGCTATGCCACAAAAGGCTGTCATCAACAGGACACACGTATTGCTTTTGAAAGCCTCGATTTTCGGTTTACATGCTGCATGCTGTTTCTCATAAATACATACATGTGTAACAAAATTAATGTTTCTTCTAACTTTTAAAACAGTCTTAGCTTAGATGCTAGCAGCCCAGTGTCAGTACAATAAACCTGACATGACACAACACACAGACATAACGAAGTTTACTAACAATTGACGATGACACTTTGAGATCTGTGCACTAAAATAATAGTTGAAGTGTTTGTAAAATACCTTCGGCTTGCTCTAATGAATTCATTGCTTGTCCCCTCAGTGTTATAATCGCTCTCTCCAGGCCTGCAGAAACACGCAGCTGCGGTCAGGCTGCGTGAGCCAATCAAGGAAGCTCTGTTCTCATTGGCTACAGCATATTGCGTCACATGTTAAAGAAATCTCGTCCCTCTGTCACTACTGGGTTAAAAGGCATGTTCATGCGGCGCTGCGCAGGCCGTAGGCATATGGCATCAAAGTATCGCGAGAGCATTTCTAAAGCTATATTGCGAAAGTCATATCGCGACATTTGGATGTCATAGGTCGCTCGACTGCATAAAGTCGAACACAACTAAGTCTCATCCGCTTGGTTTATTTTATCAAATATTTTCGTTCTTAGCATTTTCTTTACTCTTTATAACTGAAAAATTCATAGTCATGAGTCATAACATAACGTTTATTTAATGCTTTTATTTATATTTGTTTACAAAACTTGACATATGTAGTAATATTTTAATTTTATTTAAATACTGTTTTATGGCACAAACATTTGCAATTGCTATATGCAATAAGTTCCTTTGTTTTTAGGTGCAAATTTATTCATTAACACTAATTTAAACTTTTCTTTTAACAAAGCCTCTATCTCACAGTCTGGGATTTCTTTCATCTCCACCAAGTCTGTGTCCTCATGTGGGTTAAATGTGACCTCGCTGAAAGTCCAGCCAACCAGAGCTCTGAAGCCTTTGGGAGTTTGAAGGGAGCAAATGGATTTGAGTATGAACAAAGACTCTGGGCTTGTCTGCAGCCACTCTAATGTCTCCAGAAAGTATTCTGTATCACGTGGGGTTAATGTGAACTGATATATTATTTTTGTTAGGCGCTTGTCAATGAGGCTAGAATTAGCAAAAGTCTGTTCTTGGACCAGTTGCTTTCTTCTGGTCTTTTCCAGAACCCACATCGCCCCATCATTTAGGAGGCGGAACACGCCTGGAGGCTGTGGCTGGTCTTTTCCTGAGATCAGTTCTAAGGGATGCCAGATTTGGCCTGACACCCCATAGCTTACATCAGCAATGTAACCTTTACTATCAATCTCCACCAAATTTATAAGATGAGTCTCCATGGAGTTATAATCATTTTTATGCACGTTGAACAGCCTGGAGCTTAGTGTAGTGTATTTGTAGCCCATCTCTCTAAGGACCCATGAGAACAAGATGTTATTTTCACAACAAGATCCTCCACGATTGGTCTTGACAATTTTATTATATATTATTGGCAGGTTCAAGGTGTTCTTCTCTCCACAGTGAATACTGAGATTCTCAAATGGAATATTCATAACATGCAGCTTGTGAATAGTGGACAAGGTGTCCAGGTCAGCTTTGTCAAAATGGCCTGTAAAACCAATTCTTTTGAAGTATCCATTTAGATCCATTGTATGCCTACAAGAAACAATAAAAAACAGTTTGAATAGAATGTGTGGAGTGTTAAACTATTTAAAAAGAAACTCGAAATATGAGCAGAAATAATAATTTTTGTTTTTAAATATATTTTTGAAAAGAATTTTTAAACTGACATACTGTATTAAAAAAACCGTACCATAAAATATTTGCAATAAAACGCAAAGAATAACACATTTAAAACAAATGCTGTGCAAAGTGCTTCCCAGCATAATTCATTAATACAACAAAAGTAAACACACATTTTTTAACACTTTTAATAAGGTCTCAAAGGGCAACAATACATTTTGGAGCAATACCATACAATGCTTTAAAACCATCAACAAAACCAAAACAGGCAACCAGTGTAGGGATATCAAAACTTGGGTAATACTCTCCCTTTTCTTCGTATGAGTCAAAAGCCTGGCTGCAGTAAACTGACCCTGAAAAATATCTGAAGAAATACAATAACCAATGTGTGAAAATACAAATATGAATGTCAGTTTCCAAGTCTTTAAAAATAAAAAAGAATTAATAAAATGTTAAAATATTGCTGATCAGAGGTTTCACATACATGTATCAGTTCTCTACTGTTCCTGCAGTAAGAAAACATGCAGCCTGACATGCACCAGCCAATCAAAGGAGCTCTGTTCTCATTTGCTACGGTAGATTGCGTAACGTCTTAAAGAAATCGTCTAATTACTTGTCACAAAAATTAAGTACAACATTTCACAAACACCAAACAATCTCACGTACTGTTACATAACCAATAGTAGTGGAACAGGTACTTTTTCTAAGATACTGTATCTAACTGTACGTTACAGACATATGTTCGCTGTTACAGAAGAGCACGTGGAACATTAACAGGAAGATACGCAGGGAAGAGAAGAAAAAAGTTTCAGTTTCTCTTTTAAGAATATTAAATTAACACACACGAAAACCTGTGAATAAATAGTTTTAATTTACAACAACCAAATATCCAAAATACTGTTTCTTTTAATATTTAAAATATACAATTTAATATATAAAACCCCCTAACCTTAAGCGAGTGAGATGTGTCATCAAGACTTCGGGAATCTGTGAAGTAATGATCTGGGTGTGTATAACACACAGGAAGTAACCCTTGATCCGTTATGTCAGTATAAAATCTAATTGCATTCAAAATAGATAAAATAAATAGATTTAAATTACAGAGAAAGGAAAAGTTTCACAAAGCTAAATATCTGTTTTGTTGTGTAGCCTATCATGAATACAGTTATGAAAATGCAAATAACATTGAACCAGTGTGTGACCGAACGAGACTTTTGATCATGATAGCAGCACTTGCATATTTAATAAGCCATTTTTATAGAATATCTCTATACCAAGGAGCAGCGACTTTTATAAACCGCAGTCTCCCTCTACAGGCGACTGCCTTTTACAGTTTCTGTACATGCTTTAAAGGGGTCGTAGCGTACAAATCTGACTTTTATGAATGAATGATTTATTTTCAGACAGACAACAGTTGTTCAACACAGTTGAGCTAACAAGCAACAACATATTTACATCCGTCTGAATCAGGTGTAGGCTGAAGCTCTTGCCTATAATGCCTACCCTTTTAAAACATTTCATATTTTAATTAAAAAAATGTATTTCCTTACAATAT
Organism: Misgurnus anguillicaudatus; assembly: GCF_027580225.2. Classification (NCBI taxonomy): domain Eukaryota; kingdom Metazoa; phylum Chordata; class Actinopteri; order Cypriniformes; family Cobitidae; genus Misgurnus; species Misgurnus anguillicaudatus. The sequence continues at coordinate 37,884,354 of NC_073357.2, read as the reverse complement.
AATGTTGTCAAACAAACATAAATAGACTATTAACATTAAATTTGCCTATGCAATACAGTTGCACAACAAATACAACAAAAACAGCTTGTTCATTTATCACTCTTTTAATAGTTTCATATAGTTTCAGTACATTAGTTTTAAATAGTTTCTTAGTCTATTTTAGCCTATTTTTTCTAAGAACATGAAGCAGTGTATTTGTCCATGTTTGTGTACAACAAATTCCAGTTGCACAGAATTAAGTATTTTGGTGCAAACATAAAAAATTTGTATGTCCACATATGTGGACATCCAGGTCTTAGGAGGTTAAGTGCTATAATCTGTGCGGTACTTTGTGATAAAACTTCACATATGCACTCTGGGAACACCAAAGTCTTATTTTATATCTTAAAAAATTCATAATATGATCCCTTTAAGCATGTAAAGTTTAATTTGCCAAACATTAACCGGATTGTTGTATTTGAACTATTTCTCACGTTGCAGTGGATAAGAACACCTGCCAAAGTATACATGTAAGTGTAAATGTAACTTGGTGGAGGTTATACAGTAAATGTTGCTGTGTAATAAAGCATCTGCAAAATTTGAGCATAAATAATTAGCCATGATGACACAGGAAGTTTATTGTTAGAATGACACAGCAAAATCAAAGCTCATAAAGATGATTCTAGGATCAGGATGTTAAGCAAATGTCATTAATGACATTATTTTCATTTTTAGGTGAACTATCCCTTTAAATTGCTTTGGATGAAAGTGTCTGCTAAATGCCTAAATAGAATGAAAAATAGCTTAGACTATAAAGACGTACTTTTCGTTTAGGCACTTGAAAGCAAATGATCTGCGTATGTTCTTACAGTTACTTAAAATATAATAAATTAGGAAAGTCCTAGTGATGCACCGATGTATCGGCCACCGATATTTATCGGCCGATTTAGCACGAGACAGGCCGATACCGATTGTTTATTAATTAATTTAACTGCATAAAGAAATCCATTATATGTAAAAAATGAGTTAATGTTGTTAAAATAAATGCTGAATAGCAAAAATCACCTTTGAAGGTTGTCATGCTGTCTTATTATATTTGTTTTAATTTGTGCCTCTCTTATTATGTTGGTCAGTTGGATGTTAATTAGATCCAATCCATGTTCAGTAAAAATAATTTGATGCAGAAATAAACTAGCTAATAGACCAACTGTATAGTATTGTAAACAAGTGTTTGATATCGGTATCGGCATCGGCCAGAAGAACCATACTGTATGTCTAAGGTCTTCACAATTGCCGTCATACTTTATCCAGCAGTGGATAAGAACGCCTGCCAAATTATACATGTAAGTGTAAATGTAACTTGGTGGAGGTTATGTAAGATACAATACATGTTGCTATTTAATAAAGCATTATCTAAACTGTACAGGACCTTTTAAAAAGGTACTGCCCCAGTGATAATTTTTGACCATTATTTGGTAACCGTATTTGGGTCAGTTATGACCCTTGTAGGCATGCGCATCGATGCATCGCGTTCCCATTAAAAATATCTGTCTGAAATCGATTCTGAATCACAAGGCTTCGATTCTGTGTTTCATGCACAGCTTGTGCATGTACTTCGGCTCCGTGATCAGTAGGAAGTCCAATCTAAAATCACTGCGAGTTTGACTCGTTTATAACGTGCATTTAAAAAAGCAACACTCGTCAAATACAATCATTTAAAATATTCTCTATTATCATGAAAATACCTTAAACAATCTGAAGAACAGCGATATAAATATGCCTTTAGATATTTCCTGTTTGTAATGCTACTTCTTCTGTGGCACAAATGGAGTTTCTGCACGAAAGCGCCCTCTGGCTTTTGAATGTGGCGGTGTTGTGTCGAACTCAGTTGCCCCTATGTTTCCCTTTAGTGTAGTGCTTTTATAGCGTTTTCATCACGTTACAATTAGAAAGATTAAAGATTTGAACTGGTTATACTAAAAAGGCATAATATCATGTATTTTATAATACAATTTATTAAATATTTCATACATTTGACAGTTTTCTATTAGGGTATTTCTTTTCAAATATAGCCTGTCTTTTTCTTTTTTTTCCTTTACTGGTTGTTTTTGAATTCATTCAAATTCATTCATTGAGAAAACGCGCATTTGCCCTATTTGGCCATTTAAAAAATGATAAGATTTGTTTTCTGAGTCACAATTTAGTCATAATGTCTAAAATAATACGGTATTAATAAATTATTTCAGAACTGGAAAAATATTTTTTGTTAACTTTACAAACATGCAAACAGCAGCCAGGGACAGCAGCCAGGGAAGAGCAGCGAAAAAACATGCAAACAGCAGCCAAGGGGACAGCAGCCAGAGACCATCAACCAGTGAACATGCAAACAGCAGCCAGAGGACAGCAACCAGGGACCATCAATCAGTGAACATGCAAACAGTGTTTTCTTTCATTTTGGGTTCTTTGGCTGCTGTTTCTTCATTACTTCAAGTCATCATAACTAAAATGTTTTATTTAATAAAACATTTTATTTAATAAAATATTTAATAAAACATTTTATTAAATAAAATGTTAGTTTTGTATTAAAAGTAGCTTATATATTTGGACTATAATTTTTGACTATTTTGGACTATTTAATTTTAGACACAAACATATTCAGATCATGGTCCAGATACTTTTGTTCAAGTGTCAAGTGACCTAAACTTCCAAACGTTTTTCTTTCTGAATTGTTAAGTTTTGATAACGTTTGAGAAGCACCATATTGTTTATTTAAAATGGAGTTGGCCGCATAGGCTAAGCTCTGTGCCTGCTGCCAAGCAGACAATTAAGATAATATCATTTGGCATCATTTCCTTTGTGTAGAAACTAAAGCACGCAATATGGGGGCAGACGATGAAGTATACACATTCAAAAACAGTTTTCTATAAATACCGACAAGTTTTGTTTAAGCTTTTTGGTGATGCATTCCTTACGACATCCCACAGCTCTCTTACGTAAATTAACCATGATTTTACTACAGTAAAAAAACAAGAAAATCATGGTTATTAAAAACCATAGTAAAACCATGGTTAGTGTAGCAAACCATAGCTTTCTAATAGTAACCAATACTTCAAAAAACAGGTACTACACTTTTACCACACAAAAAAAAACATGGTAAATTACTATTCCGCATGGACAATATCTGAAAAAAAAATCCTCAATAATAATACAAGTTTTTTTGCACAAACAAAAGCAACAACAACGTTCCAGCTGTTTGTCTGCAGTCTCAAGCATTACGTTACGAATCGAACCGTTATTCTGTCATCTGCGCATTCTTTCAGTTACGTGAGTTGCGCAGCCCAAGTTCACACATGTATTCACTTTCACTTGAAGTCTGCAGAGTATAGTCAACGGTAAGTTTTTGCATAATATTTATGTTGTTTTACAGTGGTTTAATCTTGTATATCGGTTCATCCAGTAAATATGATCAGATGTTCAGTGTATTTATGCGTGCTACTAACATTCAATCAAAACCGCTAAGCGACTAGAGTTCCGCTTTGGTTTGCTTTATTTATGCTACATTTGGACAGTTGGTTTATCTTGATGGTCGTATGAGAATGTGACTAAATATAGGACGCATTTAAATAGCACGTGTCACGACTTCAAAAGTGAAATGCAATTCTGGATCTAACTGGTAACTATGGGTTATAAGAGAAAGCAATCAATTATACATCAACACACAAAAAAAGTTTTTGCTTTTTGCCTCTTTAAACTTTATATGAGTTTAGGAGCAGACAATGAACACAGGAGAACTTAAGTCACTAAATTGAGTATAACGTTTATAAGTGTATGAAAGTATTTAGAGTAGAAAATATTTACATTTGTTAACATAAAATTGAACATATCTGCCTTTGCTAACTATTAACATTATTCAGATAGAACAGTTATATGGAAGTTATATGGAAAGGAAGGGAGAAGGAGAAAGGTGAACCCATCGGCCCTTTTTTACTCGAACTCAAATGACTCTCAAAATGACACTGCAAATAAAATTGATGAAAAGAATAAAGAGTGTGATTTTGGCAGAATCACGTGGCTGTTTTGTTCTTTCATTAATTGATTAACAAAAATATGCATCACTGGCAAACTCGAAAGCTTGAATCAAGAGACACATTTGATCACATGTTAACCTCAAAAGAACAAGTAGGAAATTCCTGTTTCCTGTGTTCCACCTGCATGACAATTAGAACTTTTGAATCTTTTGTGTTCATTTTTTGTTATTGTTGTTACAGTTTTCTTTCTTTGAAGTGTGACCGGATTTTGGACAGGTTGCAAGCCAGCATTAGGGAACAAACAGTTTATTTTGACAAGTTACACTCTCAGATAAAATTCAATTCAATTCAATTCAATTTTATTTATATAGCGCTTTTCACAATACTTAATTGTTTCAGCAGCTTTACATAAATAGAAGCAGTAAAAGCACAGAAAAACGACAGATAACATAACATAATACACAATAGCATAAGCAGTCAAATTTGCTGCGGCTATGACTCGACATTATAAGCGAGCGTGTTACTAATGTAACGTCTAGAAGAGGAAGCTAAGTTAAGCCCAAGAAGGCTGCCTCCCCGGGGTAAAAAAAACCCCTAGGAGAAAAAAACCCAGGCTGTTTAGCCGAGGAAATAAAAAAAAGTCCTAGGAGGGAAGAACCCTTGGGAGATATATGTATATACACACATATAAACGGATAAGGAGATTAAGCGGAGATTAAGCTGGTTCTGTCGGTGATCGTTGGTCAGGCATCAGCTAGGCATCACGTTGAAGGACAACCAGTAGATCAGAGGTGTGCCGACTTTCACATCTACCGGAACTGGGTCTGTTTGTCCCATTGTCCTCAGGGTCGAGGACGAGACAGGGAGAGAAAAACAAAATCATATAAGCGTAGGGGCCGTTCACATGTAATGCAAGTGTCACACAGTGATGTGGTTTAATCAGCTTAGTTTCAGACAGACTAACTATTGCGGCATAATTATATTATCAACAGTTGAGGATTTTGCAAATTGGGGGCCCACTGGGTCGGTATATATGGTAACTAAGGGTCACCTTCCGGTCTTTAAGAGAAAATGAAACCTGTCGACCCGTTTGACTAAGGCCTGTAACCCCACTGTTGTCGTTAATGCAGGTTCAGTGGCAAACGGGTCTATATTACATACTATTTACAAGACCACAAGAAAACCCCAACATCGCAACCTGACCATACGTGTCAACCCGTTTGACTAAGGCTGGAGGCCCCACTGTCGTCGTTAATTCAGGTTCAGTGGCAAACGGGTTTGTATGGCATACTATTCACAAGACACACGAAACGCCAAAATCCCAACCCGACCATACGTGCCAACCTGTTTGACTAAGGCCGGGAGCCCCACTGTCGTCGTTAAAAGGCACATAAAGGAACAAAAGTTGTCAGTGGGGTAACTTTTCAAAAAGTCCACATATTGGTACCTCTAAAGAACACGCTGGTGTTATAAATATACCTGGTGTTATATAAATATACCTAAATAGTACATATTATGATATGTAAAGGTACCATCCCAATGACAAAAAAGTACAACTTTTGTGTGAGTGTAGATTCATCTGGCCGTGAAAAGTTAAAAAAGGTAAATCCAGACAAAATTTAGCAATAAGTACTGTAATGAGCTCAAAAAAGTATGTTCTATATGGTATGAATGTGTTTAGTATGAATGAAATCTGGGCATACTACATTTATCATGTTGTCATTGTCACATACTGTTTCTTGTAAGATCAATAGGTGATCAGTAGTAAACAAACTGCTTTTAAATACAGTAGTTTGAAAAAATCATTTAAAGGAATGGTCTGCCCTTTTGCCATATTAAACTATGTTATTACCTCAACCTAGACGAATTAATACATACCTATCTTTTTTCAGTGTGTGCACTGTACAGCGCGTTGTGAATGTGTTAGCATTTAGCCTAGCCCCATTCATTCCTATGGTACAAAAAAAGTTTTATTTTGTGGCACCATAGCCTACTTACTGGTATAACTTGTCATGTAACAGTCTGTCAGGATTAGGACAGATGAACCCAATAGCGGACGATGAAGGGTTAAACAAAAGACCTTAATGAACAACAAGACAAACAAAGCCCACGTGGGGGCAAACAGCATTAAACAACTTATGACAAAGACTAAACACTAGACTTGACTAACAACTTGACATGAAAACTAGACTAGATACTTGACTCTAATAATACACGACTGGAATACATACAAACAGTACAAAATGAATCAGCACAGGACCATGGACACAAAGGGATTTAAATAGCAAAAACTAAACAAGATAACAAGGGAGGAACAGGTGATTGGAATAAACTAATGATTAAACAATTAACAGGGAGAACAAGGGGGCGGGGTCAGGAGACGAGACACCGAAAGCACATGACTCTAAACACAAGAGGTGTGTTCGACTTCATGCGGCGCTGCGCAGACCGATCGGCGGCTGACTTGAAGCAGTGCATTTTGGTTAGTACTTTTGTCCGACTTAAGCTGGCGCTGCAGGCACGTGACTGTGTCATATGGTTTTTAAGTACCGCGAGAGCGATTCGAGATCAGCCGCCTGACTTAGCCAGCGCAGTTCCCGAAGAGGAGCTGCACGGGCTGTAATGACGACACAGCTGTTTCACGATTGGTCGGATTCACCACATGACAACACTCACGTGTGTTTCGTGGGTATTTTTACGCCCTTAGTTCCACAAATGCTCACAAATCTGTATTTTTATAACAGTTAAAGCTCTTTTCATGTAGTCGCGATGTTATATTGTATCATCTTCATCAAAATAAAATGGATAAAAAACGTAGACCCCACTACATTGGTATTTAAATAATATATGCTTATGTTAAACTTTATTCTTGTAAAAACAGATGCTGTAATCCTCTTCAGTTCCACTCATGCTCATACACGGACATTCAAAACAGTATAATTCACTTTTTATGTTGTTTACATCTTGCAAATCATGTTTAATGCGATTAAGCAAGCAAACGGCACGTGATCAGCCATGCCTGACGTAAATGCAGCAAACTACGGGAAGCACAGCGCGTCCGACTTCACGTCTCCGTTTTCAGCTCCTCCCCGCCTGCACGCGGCTAATCTCGCCGATCGGTTACATCCAGCCACAGCCGATGTCGAACACACCTAATATCATGAGCCTTCACATTACACATGGGACTGTCAGAACCCAGCCATAATGACAAGACACAATATTAAACAGAATACAATGGCCGGACCCTGACACAGTCTTTAAATAGGGAAAACACGGAAGTGTTTGGTGGCTTTCCTGTTTGGTACCATAGGAATGAATGGGTCTAGGCTAAATGCTAACACATTCACGACGGATGCACGCATTGAAAAAAGATAGATATGTATTAATTCGTCTAAGTTGTGGGTAATAATATGGCAAAAGGGTAGACTATTAATTTAAGAAAAAGTAATCTACAAGAAATTTATAAATTCGGCATTTAAAGTTATGGAAGGCTCTATTCGCGTGAAGTCACTAATAATGTCCCACCCCCAAATATGCAATCTGCCCTCACCACTTGCACATCATGTATACACTTGAATATCACTGTAATACAGTGTTTCCCAACCACTGTCGCATGATTACTTGTTTGGTGTGCCAAAGAAAAATAACACTGCCACAGTGTTTTAAAAAGCGCTCAAATCGGTTGCTGAGTTGGTCACAGCTGGATATCATTTGTGTTCATCAAAACAAGATCAAGTTTCACGTTAAATGTGAACTATATTTAATACAGTATAATATTTCAGTTTAACAAGTCATTTAAGCATTGCAATAAAGGTTTGTGCAGTTCTGTTAATGTATATTGTGACAGTGGTGTGCCAAATTATTTTTTTACTTATCAAAACTGTGCTGTGGCAGAGAAAAGGTTGGGAAACACTGCTGTAATACACTGTCCTTGTTTCCATCTGCACTGTCTGTATATCATTTCATGTATGTGTGTATGAACAGTTTGTTTTTGTTGTCTCTAGTGATCATTGTCCTTTAGGTAGCAGTAGCACTTGGGTCCTGTGGGGTATGCCATTTTCTGATCTGATGGGTAAGATTACACATTTTACACCTTTTCAGTCACACAAACTATAGTATTGTAAATACTGATATGTGATATGTAAATTAAATTTACTAAATTGAAATATTTTTTAGAATTATAATTATGTGGGTTTCATAAATGTGACCCTGTCTGTGAAATCCTAAAGTTTCCTAATCTAATTTTGAGGTTATAGCAGCACCAAAGTTGCATTTCGGTCATTGTCTTCACATTGATTTCAATCTTTACTGTCACCTTAGCTGGGTTTTATCACATAATCGCAACCAGCAAGCCAGGCAATATTGACAGGACAACTTAAATGGATAATAAAAGTTTGTCAACAAAACTGACTCATCAGAAATAAGTGTAGATGTGAACTATAGAGTCAGGTCAGACTCAGGTGCACCCTCACCTAGTGCACTGACATTCATAATAGTTAATATTTAAACAGGAAATACCTCACAGCCTTCAGAATCGATTACTTTCTGATCAAAGAGTTTGTTAGAAAAGTTTTCAATAAGTTGTTGGTCCCAATTGCTATTGAAACAGGTACATTTTTATTTTTATTATCTCTACTAATTTCTGTTATTTCTAACATTATTTTATTGCCTTGGACTGTTGATGTGAAGCCTTCAGTGTCTCCCAACTCGAGGCTGTTCTCAATCTTGGTAGAAACTTGCTACAGGTAAGTTTTATTTTCTTTATAATGTGGTGACTCATCAGCAGTCTAACTGTCTGAAACATCTAGCATCTACAGTAAAGTACCCGAAACATCTAGTTCTAGAGGTTAAAGAACTTACTGTACTATGTTTCCAAAAGCTGGTTATCAATTTACTTTATCACAAGCTTAAATTAACGCTTGAATTTGGAAGCAGCAGTCAACAGGTGGAGAGAGGGAGAGAGAAAGTCACAGAAAGATATACAAACGGGTTAAAACCTCTGCTCATGTTAACCTTTGAGCCTGGTAAATTTATTGATGTTACTCAGCATAAGGACATAAGGGCTCTGAAGCACATGTTCACTGGTGTATTAAGGCATTCAGAGTTAGTCTCACAACAGCACTGGTGCTTTCCTCATAAAGTCAACTATCAGTACGGTATGTACCTCAGCATCTCACTATACACACGCTATACTTTTAAAATTTGATAGCCTTACTGCTTTATGTTATTATTCTGTCATTCTTTATGTATTTTTTTATTTTTTTATTTTTTTATGTAGAAAGGATATGACTAGTGAAACTTAAGGCATAAATCTAACTTGGAAAATGAAAGTCTTCTCACAATTGTAGAACAGTTTAAAAATAAAAAGCCACTTCAGACTTTTCCTCATATACATGATTTAATAATGTTTTAACAGTATACTTGTTTGCATGTTTTCTCATCTTAATAAAACAATTTTGTTTATTACAATACAGAAACAGAAAAATGAAGGACTATTCACCCTCTATAAAGAATCAAAATGTGAAGGGAGTTTCTTTTGTAAGTGAGACATCTGCTTTGCTTCCTTCAAAACTTATGTTTTCTGTTTTCTTAAATCTCATCTTTCGTCATCTCAGCTTCACATTGGTATTAATATTATTACATGGTCTCTCTTATTATGTCTTGTTTTGTAAAGAGAAAAAGAAACGACAGTGATACATGGACAACAGCTTCATCTAGGACCATGAATGGTTTTCCAGAAGGGCCTCCTGTCCTAGATTACAGGGAGCCAGAACCCCATCCTAAAGGGCCAAAGTACCAGCACAGCCTGAAAACCCTCATCCCATTCCGCTTCGCCTCAAACTCAAAGTAGGAAATTCACCAGCTTATTATAAGCAAATTTATTTAAATTATGAAAGTGAACCAATAACCCCTTTTTCTTTAATAATGTTATGATGATTTATTTCTAAAAAGTCAAAAAAAATATTCATTTGAAATTGTTATGTAAATTGTCTTATTTTGTATAGTTCACACCCACTTGATGATGCTGGTTTCTTCTCCTTCACATCATTTACATGGATGACGCCCATGATGTGGAAGCTCTTTAGGAATCGATTAGATGAGGACTCACTTTCTCTCTCCCCTCATGATGGAGCCCACATCAACGGAGATAGGTGCATATGATCAATATCATACCTTTAAACGTTTTCCACTAAAATCCCAGCATCTTAGTTAAAGAAAAGTCTGGAATGATTTACTCCCCATTATTTTGTTTCGATCCGATATCTATGGCTCATCTTTCTTCCATGGATCACAAAGGATTTAAAGGAATGATTCATGTTTCTTTTGAAACCACGAAATAGTTTAGGAGAGGACTGAAATTCATGTCATAATTTACTGAATATCTGTACATATTGAATAGTCATGAATTTCTCATCTGCACATGTGTCATCCTCATGTTGTTCTAAATCTGTATTAATTTCTTTTTTTCTGATGAACACAATAGAAGATATTTTGAGAAATTATGGCAAGCGCACAGCTGATTGTAACCATTGACTTCCATAGTAGGAAGAACAAATATGATGGAATTCAATGGGTACTGTCAACTGTGTGCTTACCATCATTTATCAAAATATTTTATTTTGTGTTCATCAATTTAGGTTACTCATACAGGTTTAGAACAACATGAGGGTGAGCAAATGATGACAGAATTTTTATTTTTGGGTGAACTTTCCCCAGGGCTTCAGACTAACTTTTTTCACTAGGAGCACAGTGGCCCCAACTGAAAATTTTAGGGGCGCAACCAGAAAATTTAGGGGCACATACCGTAAATCTGTGTAACTGGATGTAAAATTCAGTGGCACACTCTCAAATTTTGGTGGCAAAATGCCACTATTTGGTGGCAGTCTACAGCCCTGTTCCCTTTAAGCCACTTGTGAATATGAAAAAAGAAAATGTCCAAAACTTTTTTCTGTTGTTGTGTTAAGGTTACAGAGGATGTGGGATGATGAGGTCGCCCGCGTGGGCCTGGAGAAGGCATCTCCTGCTGCCGTGGTGATGCGTTTTCAGAAGACGAGATTAATAGTGTCTTTCTTGTCCTCTGTCATATTCTCCTTTGCTGTATTTATTGGTCCGGTATGTTCCACAGTCTTTTGTTGTAATTAGATTAGTTTATCAATATGGATGTTTCTAATGCTATTTTTAATTTGTCACCCAGTCTATTCTATTGAATGAAATCCTAAAGTACGCAGAGGATCCGGATTCATCCACGGTGTTGCGCGGTGTGGGTCTGTGTGTGGCCCTGTTCATCACAGAGTTCAGCAAGGCATTTTTTGCTTCACTCTTATGGGCCTTGAACTTGCGTACCGCTGTCAGATTAAAAGGAGCGTTCTCGATGCTTGCCTTCAAGAAAATCATATCTCTCAGGACACTTTCCAGCGTCAGTATGGGAGAGGTAAGCTATTAATTGTTGCTTGATTTCCAGCTTGTTGTCATCTCTGCCACTAATTTTATTAATGCGCGATTAACGCAAACACGCAATTTCTGTTTGACCCTTGGTCTAGCCCACAGCTTGATGAATTTAGACGCAGCAAGTGACCCGCGCTGTCTAGATGAGTCGGAGGTTTTCATAAAAATAAGAACATTAAGCTCTCATCTAGCGAATCCAATGCTCTAATTAAACATCTAAAGTTATATTTATTTCTACGTTTTCTGAGAGGTGTACCGTCCATAATCTAAAGCAAAAATGCGTCTTTGTTGATTTGCCCGTATTTAGGTTTTACTTTTAAAGCATGCAGAAATGATAGAAAATAGACTGCAGGACTTGCTTGATGTTAAAATAATTATTAAGAGGGATAAAGTTCAGGATCTGATTGATGTTAAAAGAGTTATTAAGTGTGACAAGAAAAATACATTTGCATATAGCATAAATATTGACCAAATCCATGCTGATTAGAGCATTAAAAACTTGAAGGGGTGGTTTCCAGGACAGGGATTAGCTTCAGCCAGGACTAGGCATTAGTTTAATTATGAAATATAACTAGTTTTAACAAACATGCCTTACTAAAAACATTACTGGCGTGTATTTTGAGGAAAAACAAAGAGCACTGATGTATTTTAAGATATATCAGTGCAAGTTGTTTTGAGTTTGGACAGCTCTTACATTTATTTTAGTCTAGGACTCGTCTAATCCCTGTCCGGGAAACCGCCCCGAAAAGTGTTACATTAAGGTAAATTTAGAACAGATAAAAATGTTTGTTTGATTTGCGATTAATCGCGAGTTAACTCATGAAATCATGCGATTAATCTAGATTAAATATTTAATCTATTGGCAGCCCTAGCATAAGTATATCAAAAACACTTTAGTATGAGCACATATTTTTATCCAGTTATTGGATGAACGTTTAACTATCATGTCGATGTATAATCTGCTTTGATGCGTTCACTTACATCAGATTCATCTAAGCAGAATAGCAGGGCGAAGAACAACACGCGTACAGAAAATTACTATTGCAAACAACTGCAATTTTATAGTTCAAACAGAGATGGCGATGAAGAGGCCAAACCTATGGATTGAAGCTTTAATAGTGAATAAAGTGCAGCAGGGATGACATATTTCTGTAGGCCAATCCAGAAGTTAGAGGGACACTGGTTCTCTCCCAAAAAATCCCATTAATTTTCCCATAGACTTTTGAATAATCGCAAAAAATAAGCTCTCTCTTTAACAAAAGTTTATGACACTTACACGTTTTGTCCAAGAAGTTAATCTTCACAGATTCATAAAAATTTTTTTCAACTGTAATGACTAACTTGTTGGACAAAACGTTTAGGTTTATTGTTAAACGTTAAACACAGTTTATTGTTTGCAATAATCCAAAAGTCAATGGGAAAAATTAATGGGCTTTTTTGTGAGGGAACCAGTATCCCGCTAACATCCTACAAAAATACATCATCTCTGCTGCACTCTATACTGCATGTTCCCCATACTGAAGTGTTGCTGGTATATCTAAAAATAGTTCTCATTAACCTTATCTGCTCTGTTTTTTTTTTTGTTTTTAGACGATAAACGTTTTGACGAGTGATGGCTATCGATTGTTTGAGTCGGTCTTGTATGGAACATTTCTGCTCTGTGTTCCTGTGCTGCTGATCATATGTATCATATACGCCTGTGTTATTCTGGGATACACGGCACTGATTGGAATTCTGGTGTACCTGGTCTTCATACCTATACAGGTGTGCTGTGCATTTTGTTTTGATATCTGTGTGATATTTAGTCATTTCACTTCCAGTACCTGTACCTCAGATTGTCTAAACAGAGCAGGGAACACACACAGTGATAAAATATATACCTTTAATGCACTATAACTCACCAAATGTAAATGCAATGATGTTCTGTTAATTGATAAACTGTTATTATTATTATTAATAGTAGTATCATTGGACATTTTCCCTTGTCTGTGTGTGTGTTATCCTATACAGTTCTCAGTTGCTCGACTAATTGCTGTATTTAGAAGGCGGGCCGTAACTGTGACAGACAAGCGTGTTCGCACAATGAACGAGGTTCTGACCTGCATCAAACTCATTAAGATGTACGCGTGGGAGGAGTCATTCGAGAAATCAATAACAGGTTGCATTTTACTTTCCGTGTTTGATTTACATATTCAAGTACTTGGAAAATGCACGGATGAGTTATTTCAAAATCAGTAAACAATTACACATTAATCTTTAATAAGCTGCATATCCTACTACATGAACAACTTGCTAATAGAGGGTATGCACGTGACGTCACCTTCGGCGAAAATGACTGTGGTTATGCCCACTGAGTGGCAAAAGACAGAGCGGCAGCATTTGAGTACAGTGTGAAATCAGCGAAAACACGGTGAAAATGCATCAAAATGGGAAAAAGATGTTGTGCGATAGACTCTACTGACAGATTAACAAGAAATCAGAGCTATCGTTTTACAGACTGACAAAAAACACCGAAAGGAGAAATAAATAGATCATGCCAACGTCCACAGACCACAGGTGGGTTGATAAGTTGCTAGGGTCACTATCAAGCAGAGGTTTTACTTGCTACTTAAAATTATTTTTTCAAGTATTTGTATTTTATCTGTTTTTCTTTGGAAAACATACATTCCAAAGCATATTATCATAATTTTTACTCTATTACATTTCAGAAATAATACGTTTTTGTTTTACATTTAATATTTAAGTACATTAACATACTTTTACTCAAGTAAATGTACACAATTTTAATGTAATTAGGTATTAAATACATTTTAATATGCATTATTAATGAACACAGTATGATTCTATGCTTTAGAATGTAGTGAAGTAAAAATTTTCCCAATACAAACACCCTAATAAAGAACAGATGCTTGGAAAATGTTACTAATGTAACTAAGTATTGTCCACCTTTCCTATCAATTCCAACTAAATTCAAATTAAGCTGATAGTAGTCAGTTTTACTGCCGTTTTTCGCAGCAGCCATTATGAAAACCAGCCATTTTGTTGAATCATTTGCCACTCAACCGGCCGAGTTCTGGCGTGGTCAAGTGGAAAAGTGATGTCAATGCATACCCTCTATTCTGTCCATTAATACAGCTTCTTTAATGAATGCAATTTTTTTTTCTTTGGCTCCAGATGTTAGGAAGCAAGAAAAGTCGCTGTTGGAAAAAGCTGGTTATGTTCAGAGTATAAACTCCTCTTTGACAGCGATCGTGCCCACACTAGCAACCATCCTCACCTTCATTGCCCATACAGGACTGAAACTGCCTCTTGAACCTTCTACGGTGAGTGTAGTAAACACAATTAAACTTATTTGCATCACATAAAACAGCAAAGACGTCAGTGATTGTCATTGTAAAGTTTACAGTTTTAACAAGCTGTGTCTTACGGCATACACTATCATTGCTGTATTCAACTGCATGAGGATGTCTATGGGTTTGTTGCCATTCTCTGTTAAAGCTGTTGCTGAGGCTAAAGTCGCACTGGTTAGACTAAAGGTTTGTTTTTCATTATGTATCTAAAAAACAACAAGCATGGACCCATGTTTACTTCCTAATAACAATACAATGCAGATAACAGACCATTTATTGATCTGTGTTTCTGCAGAAACTTTTGATGGTACAGAACCCAGACAGTTATCTCACCCAGAATAAGGATTTGAAATCAGCGTTGGTCATGGACAGGGCCTCGTTCAGATGGAGCCTGCCAGAAAAAAACAGTAACAGTGAGCATCTTCAAGATGACTCTCAGAGCAACTCAGATAACAAACCAGCACTCAAAAACATCAGCTTTACTCTACCCAAAGTATGTGTGTTTGTTATACAGCTCATTATAAATTTGTCAGAATGTGGGCAGATATAACGATTTACAATGGGACTGACAAATGTATCCTTGTTTATAGGGAAATCTCCTTGGGGTGTGTGGCAACGTTGGAAGTGGAAAAACATCTTTGATATCAAGTATTTTAGAGCAGGTGTGGTGCCTCTGGCTTATGTGTTTACTCTGTTTGTCTCGCAAAGTTTAATGATCACATAACTGCATGTCTCCTGACAAACAGATCCATTCAAAATGTGATGAAGTGGGAGTGACAGTATAATTGTTTATTTTTGCAGATGCATCTTCTGAGCGGATCTGTGTCAGCTAATGGAACATTTGCTTATGTTTCCCAACAAGCCTGGATATTTCATGGGACTGTGAGAGACAACATCCTCATGGGAGAACCGTTTGACCAAACCAGGTACTAGGAACCAGGCAAATTGCAAAACAAACTGTTCTTGGTCTATTCGCTAAATCTGAATTTCCCATGGAAGCACTATGTTAGTTTTGCAAGCTTTATCTTTCATTCACAGGATTCAGATTGTCAACTTTGTAACACATGTAGTTTTCCTGTTCTTGTACCAAAAAGACTGAACCGCTTTATGGTCGTGTTTATGGTATAAGAGGGCTTTTAAGGGTAGGGGGACTGTAAATGTATAGCCCTGACCACAGTCCCAGTTGCTTTATAGTGGATGTAAAATCATTGTTAAACATTGATAATTTTTTAGGTGCTGCTTTCTGAAGTGTGCATAATATGTGCTTGTTGTTGTTTTTTAGATATGACCGTGCTGTTTTTGCTTGCTGTCTGAAACCTGACTTGGCAATGCTTCCTTATGGAGATCAGACAGAGGTATGTTTTCACATACGGCCTCACAGGGTTCCCACGGGTCCTTGAAATCCTTGAAAGTTTGTGAATCTGGGGGAAAGGCCCTGGGAAGTTTTTGAAAACATACATGCATAGATACAGGTCATTGAAAGTGCTTGAATTTATTTTATGCAAGAAGTTTTCTGGAAAAAAATGCGTATTATTCCCTGTGTAGTGTAGGATAATATAAAAAATGTGACTTTTTAAGCACATGTGCTAAACTGTTCACTTTAAATGCTGATATCTTCTGTATGCGAATGTTGATTCATACCAAATGCTTTTTTGCATAGTTGTGTTTGACACAATACAAAAGTTTTGGGTTAAGTATGTAACTGTTGTTCCCTGAGAAGGGAACGAGGCGCTGCGTCTCCCCGCCCAGACTTCCTGCATTCCTGTAACGCCGTCTTTGGCAATATTTCAGATAGCAATATACTTCCTTACTCCAGCATAACCCTGTCTTTGTCGTTAAGGCTCACCATTGGTTGAATTTGATTTATACATTCAGACGCACTTACCCCTGGTGGCTTCCCCAAAGTGTCACCGCAGTGACGCAGCGCGAGTTCCCTCGAAAGGGAACTGTAACAATGTATCTTTAAAGATAACACAATGTAACCTTGCTCTCACTTGAAATGTGTCCCCATGTTTAGTCCTTGAATTTGAAGGTATTGCACCTGGAAAGTCCTTGAAAGGTCCTTGAATTTGAAGTTAACTAAGTACAGAACTCTCAATATACAGGTTTCAAGTTTTATTGGTCACAACCATCCACAGTACGACCTGTAGTAAAATGCTCGATATGACTTCTGCCCCTACAGTTTAAGCTAAGCAATTATATAGACATATTTAGGAATAGAAAATATTAACTAAACAATAAATATTGAAATCAATAAGAATAAGTAAGATTAAAAAATAAACTGAATTTTTCCACCAAGAAAGAAATATTTATGTATAAAGTATGCATATGAATATGAGACACTGCATAATGATAAATGTGTAGCAGTAAAAGCATCACCATTGCTTCTACCACTTCACATCTGTCATTTAGCATTATTTAATATTCATATCCAAACTCATATAATGAGTATGTATACTTATAACTACTGATGCGTTTTATATGAATCACCTAAATGTTGTTATATCACATATGAGGATTATATTTCTGTGTTGCATCTGTGTTTTCAGATTGGAGAGCGAGGTTTAAACCTTTCAGGTGGTCAGAAGCAGAGGGTTAGTTTAGCCAGGGCTGTATATTCTAACAGAGACATCTTCCTATTGGACGATCCCCTGTCTGCCGTCGATGCCCATGTTGGAAAGCATATATTTGAAGAATGCATCAAAAAAGAACTGAAAGGCAAATCAGTAATTTTGGCCACTCATCAGCTTCAGGTAACATTCTGTCTCTTAATAATTAATAAATAATTTCATGTGCATGTTATTTGGAATCAAACAGTGTTTTGGGCAAGTGTCACAGAACACTAAAATACTGTATGTCCCAACAATATGCTCAAAGGTTAAAATGTGTTGGCTCAATTCCAGAGGGATTTCAGAGTTTGAAGTTCCTGTTTGATGTTGATAGACTTTCAGTAGCTATATGTACATTAAGACATTTTTATCCTATTTGATGAAAGGTATTATATAAACATGCATGTGAACTTGTCATGTCAATTCATCAGATTCATGACAGTGAACAGTAATGGTTTAACAGTAGTATCGTAACACATGTAATGTATAACCTCCTCAGGTAGGGTAAAGGGTTTTCTAAGCCAGCCTCACCATGGCAAGTTGTGTAACAGATGAGCACATGCTCATTCACATGAATTTACAAATGATCCAGTCAGGGAAACACAACAAACAAACTTTAACCTACCGGTTGGTTGTAAATGTCGGTCACTGTGATTCAGCAATAATGCTTATAAAGCCTGATTTTTAATATATAACTATACAAGTCACCAGTCATTTCCAGTTCTGTGTGCTCATCTGATCTTCTCGACTCTTCTCTTGGTTGTGTCTGCAGTATTTAGAGTATTGTGATGAGGTGTTGCTATTGGAGAATGGTGAAATACAGGAGTCTGGAACGCACAGCGATTTGATGAAAGCTAAAGCCCGCTACGCACAGCTTTTCACTAATGTCCAGCTGGAACAGAGCGATGAAAAGACTCTCATATACTAATTACTTGCAGTATTAAAGAATAAATATTCTTCTTATTCTTCGTTTTGGATTGTAAAGATATGCAAAAAACTTTAATTTGTCACTTCACTTTCAATCATATAGGAAAAGAAAGAAGATGATTCCAATATTTACACTGAACCTGATGACTCAAAACAAACCAACTTAGATGAGCCCAAACTCAACGGAATTGATAACCAAGGTAAAAGGTTCAATAAACATTACTAACAATACAGCTGTCAACAATCATGATTGGCTGTTGTATGTCAAACATTTAATAACTTTATTTAAAAAGTTTATTAGAGGGTTAGTTCACTCAAAAATGAAAATTCTGTCAACATTTCCCCTCTTGTTGTTACAAACCTGTAAGAATTCCTTTGTTCTACGATACACAAAAATAATGTATTTTTTGGGTGAATTATCCCTTTAAAGGTCACAAAGATGTAACATAACATTTACATGATCATTTAGCAAAGGCTTTTATCCAAAGTGACTTACAGATAAGGTAAGGAATAGAAGCCAGTAGAACAACAGAAGAACATAAGTGCACTATGAATAGTCTCACCAAGTCACTATACATTGCAAGTTTTTTTTAAGGACAGAAAGGATAAAGATAGAAAAATAGAAAAAGATACTGAACTCTGTATTAGTAAGTGAGGTGTTGGTCAGAAGAGATGGGTTTCTACAGAATCAGCAGATCAACGGATCCAGAGAAGTCTCAGGTGTCCCCATAATGTGACTGTGAATTTTTAGGTCCAGTGCTTTATAGATCATTTATTATATCATGTTGAAAAGGCCCAAAATAGAAATTATGATCCGACTGTGGTCTTTGGATGATTGTGGGTGGGGCCTACACAAAGTAACGTTTGCTAAAAAAACATCAACAGCTTGTCCCATGAAACTTTCAAGGTTTTACGGGGATTTGCAAAAAGGATTGGGCAGATATGTATCATTACAGGGTGCTTGTGTACACACACAGGCGACACATGATATGTTCAAACAACATGAAGAGTTTGGTTCCAAAACGCAACAAATCCATTTTTGACTAATTTCGGTAAAAATCTGTTTTCTATATCAAGAAAGTGACAAAATGAAAACCACAATTTTCTGTTCGAATTTTTCACATAGCATCTTTAGCTTATAATAACATTAAAAATTAAAATCCATAATTTGACGTTTTTTTCCAAAATGCTGTAAATCTATTGAATCAATGTATAAATGTGCATTCATCTTTGCCATGTTATATTCATTTAGTTGACTAGTGGTATACACTGATTAAAAAAAATACATTAATGTCATTAATCAAAACACTTACTTTGTTATATTAAGAACACTGTCATTGCTGCTGTCATCGGGACGTCGTTGCAGAACTTTATTGACAGCGATCAGCTGTAAAAAGTTTTGGTCCTGCTCGATTTTCATTGACTTTGAGTAAAATAATGGAAAGTTTTTCGTAAGATACGCACAACCGGCGCAACGTCATAGAATGTCTCTGAACAGGTTCACGCCCACTTTTGGGGGAATTCGGACTGGACCTTCCATTGACTTCCATTCAAAATAGCGGAATAAAGCAACGTTCGTACACAGCCGGCAGGCGTAATTAATTTATGAAATCACTCAGATTAAACATGTTGAGTAATTATCTGTCCACCCTGCCTGCCATAGAGTGCGAAAGATACATTAACATATTTAATTTGGTCATAGTAGAGACATGTCCCTTTCGTTCTCACAGCGTCAAATTTGTGTAACAACGCTCCCTATTGGCCAGAGGTGTCTTACCCGGACATTTACTCGTACCTCATCGAGTCAACAGGGAAGCAAGTGAATGATTTTACTTCGTATTTGAAAGTTACTTCATATTTATATATTATGTCTTTATATTTAGAGTAATGAGTGCACTTTTCCGTCAAGTCATACAACTAACTGGCTTAGCGATATTTCCAGCAATCACTGGATGGCGTTGATACACAAATTTGACGCTGTGAGAATGAAAGGGACATGTTTTTATATTGACCAAATTAAATGTGTTAATGTATCTTTCGGGCTCTATGGCAGGCAGGGTGGACAGATAATTACTCAACACGTTTAATCTGAGTGATTTCACAAGTTATTTACGCCTGCCGGCTTGTGTAAAAACGTTGCTTTGTTCTGCTATTTTGAATGGAAGTCAATGAAAGGTATGTTTTTTTATCTCCCAAAAAGGGGCGGTGACGAAATTTACAGTCAAGTTCCCGGATGTGTCGGTAGTCCGTATCGCATGGGGTCAATGTGTTAGCATGACAGAAGCTTAATGCTGTTGTATGAGAACAACAGCTGGCATTTTTCCTTCACCCGAGTGCCTGAGTGGCTTACTTTTCTTTCCTGCCACAGAAAACCACCACAGGTTTTAACAGGTTTATTATAGGTTTATTTTGTTTTTGTTTGTTTGTTGATAACAAAAAACAAAGGTTAGATAAAGAAAAACTAGGATTCCGTGTGTATTCAAAGAGCCGCCATTGTTGTTTACAATGCGTGGAATGGTGCACGGTGATTTGTTGAGCGGATTTATTGCATTCTGCAGAAAATGAGAACTACCGTTTATTGTGTTTTGGGAATAAAGGGAGAAAAGATGACAGAATTACACGGCAGATATCAGATTTTGCAAAAAATAAAAAATTGACTATTTCATACTGACCTGATACAATACTGATTTTGGTGGTAACTAACTTTTTTTAAATGCCGTTTATCGCGTTTTGGAACCAAACTCTTTACATTAAAGTGGACTTCTCATATTAGGTGACTAAGTGTAATAGAAGTTGACAGGAATTCTGCAAAACAATACTGTGACATAGCCTACAATACACTTCTAATGTCATCAATTTGCAATGTAAAATAATTAATAACTATTATCAAATAGCTGACAATTTCTATTTAAGTATATAATGATAATGTTTTTATAAACAATTTCCATAGTTGTCAGCATAAATGTGGAAAAAAGTAATTTCCCTTTATTCCCTTTTCTAGCTTTCGACATGTCTGATGAGAAAATTAAAACAGTTGAGTCTTTTCCCAAAGAAACAAAAGGTTAGTGTTTAACCCTATCTTATATAATCAAGAAAATATATAGCAAATATCAACTCGGATGCACTCGTTTGTGTGTGTAACAGGCAAGAAGGATCAGTTAGTAATTCAGGAAGTGTCCCAGGAAGGATCAGTTACATGGAGAACCTATCACCAATACTGCAAATCTGCTGGAGGATATTGTCAATCTTCTCTTAGTCTTTCTCAGTTTATTATAACTAACACTATAACATTGTTTTTTCTTTGTTTGTGTGGCTCTTTAGGATATATACTGGTGGTATTTGTTGTGCTGCTTTACGTTCTTCTTGTGGGCTCAACTGCTTTCAGTAATTGGTGGCTCAGTTTCTGGTTGGACCAGGGTTCAGGGGTAAATACAGTATAGACACAAAAACCCATCTGATCATCAGACCTTCTTTCACTTTATATACCGATTCTAAAAGATAACATTATATTCATGTGAACCTCTATGTTTTCTCTCTGTGTGTTCTTGTAGTCTGTAAACAGCACTAATACATCAACAGCCGGTGGTAATATCTCAGACAATCCAAAACTGTCATTTTACCAACTGATTTATGGGCTTATTATTGTTGCCATGCTAATACTCAGTGCTGCAAAGGGTTATGCCCTTACTAAAGTCACTCTGCACTCCTCTTCCAAACTCCATGACTCCATGTTTAAACGGGTAAGACATTTTTCATCTTCTGAGTTTGAATTTTGGGATCATCATAGCATATGATTTTAACACTTTGCTTGGCTCCTCCAAAGCCTAAAATTTAAATATATGTTGTTTAGTAAAGAAATGTAATGCATGTTTAGTCAAATGAGTCTTTCTGACTTTTCTGTTCAGATCCTTGGCAGCCCGATGAGTTTTTTTGACACAACTCCAACTGGCCGCATGGTGAACCGCTTCAGTAAAGACCAAGATGAAGTCGATGCAGTTTTGCCGTTTAACGTGGAGCACTTTTTGCAGTTCTCGCTGATGGTCACTTTTACCATCCTCACCGTTTGTATAGTGTTCCCATACCTCCTGATCGTTGTGGTAATTCTTGGAATCATCTTTGCCATAATCCTATAGTGAGTTATAAAGAAACCCCACAAACATCACAAGAGTCACAATAGCACACACTCACCTAAAGGATTATTAGGAACACCATACTAATACTGTGTTTGACCCCCTTTCGCCTTCAGAACTGCCTTAATTCTACATGGCATTGATTCAACAAGGTGCTGAAAGCATTGTTTAGAAATGTTGGCCCATATTGATAGGACAGCATATTGCAGTTGATGGAGATTTGTGGGATGCACATCCAGGGCACGAAGCTCCCGTTCCACCACATCCCAAAGATGCTCTATTGGGTTGAGATCTGGTGACTGTGGGGGCCATTTTAGTACAGTGAACTCATTGTCATGTTCAAGAAACCAATTTGATATGATTCAAGTTTTGTGACATGGTGCATTATCCTGCTGGAAGTAGCCATCAGAGGATGGGTACATGGTGTTCATAAAGGGATGGACATGGTCAGAAACAATCAGATTTAAATAAACGATGCCAAATTGGCACTAAAGGGCCTAAACTGTGCCAAGAAAACATCCCCCACACCATTACACAACCACAACCAGCCTCCACAGTGGTAACAAGGCATGATGGATCCATGTTCTCATTCTGTTTACGCCAAATTCTGACTCTACCATCTGAATGTCTCAACAGTAATCAAGACTTATCAGACAAGGCAACATTTTTACAGTCTTCAACTGAGGTCTTCTGCTGTTGTAGCCCATCCGCCTCAAGGTTGTGCGTGTTGTGGCTTCACAAATGCTTTGCTGCATACCTCGGTTGTAACTCCTCTGACCTCTAGCATTAACAAGGCACTTTCGCTCACAGGACTGGATCTTTTTCCCTTTTCACACCATTCTTTGTAGACCCTAGAAATGGTTGTGCGTGAAAATCCCAGTAACTGAGCAGATTGTGAAATACTCAGACCGGCCCGTCTGGCACCAACAATCATGCCACGCTCAAAATTGCTTAAATCACTTTTCTTTCCCCTTCTGAAATACAGTGTGGAGTTCAGAAGATTGTCTTGACCAGGACTACACCCATAAATGCATTGAAGCAACTCCCATGTGATTGGTTGATTAGATAAATGCATTAATGAGAAATTGAACAGGTGTTCCTAATAATCCTTTAGGTGAGTGTATATCACATAGGACATGTTTCCAAGACAGATTTTAGCTTAATCCAGGACTAGCCATTAGTTATATTAAGACATCTAAGTAAGTTTTACAAACCTTACAAAAAGAATACTGGTCTGCATCTTTAGACAAAACAATGACACTGATATATGTTAAGATATGTCAGTGCAAGATGTTTTTAAATTAAGAATGCGGCTCAAAATTGCATTTTAATCTGGGACTAGTATAAGCTCTGTCTGGGACACCACCCCATATTGTTTGGAATGCTGTCAAATCCAGTCAATGCCTTGCAACTCAAATATACAACCCGAAGGTTGCCGGTTCAAGTCTCATGGTTACCATACTTGACAAAACATGTTACACTTTCATTTTTAATTTCATTATATGACATGACAAGTGTACTTACTGCCTCTTTGTTCTCTCTTCGGTGTAGTATTTTCCAGAGGAGCATACGGCAGATGAAGAGGATGGAGAATGTGAGTCGCTCTCCCTGGATTTCTCTCACCACCTCCACCATACAGGGACTCAGCACCATTCATGCCTATGACAAAAGACAGCAATACATAGAACTGTAAGATATCAATGACAATATATTTTAACTCTATATACATATTTCACTCTTAGGATAAAAGCATTCATGTGTAATGTAAATTGACAATGAGGCCATATCTCTTGTGTGTCTTTGACATGACAGGTTTAAAGTGCTGAGTGACACAAACTCAAACCATTTCCTGTTGTTTAATTGTGGGACTCGCTGGCTCTCATTCTGGTTAGACTTCCTGTCTGCTACCGTTACTTTAACAGTGGCATTGTTCGTTGTGCTCAGCCCCAATGAGACCATAAACCCCTCTCTGAAAGGCCTGGCCTTATCTTACACAATACAGGTAACTCTTACAGAGAGATGAAATAATAGCCAGATGTCTGATGGCACAATGGGCGTGATATCTGAGTGTTTGTTTCTTTGTTTGTGCGATTGCAGTTGACTGGAATGCTTCAGTTTGTGGTGCGGTTATCCACTGAAGTGGAGGCAAAGTTCACCAGCGTAGAAAGATTGCTGGAGTACATTACGGTATGAGACACGGTACACTCACTGACGTTACTATGTGTTTATCTCAAGGTCATCAACCACACAGTACCTTTCACTGAGATTTTTCAGATAATGCCATATAATTCAATGATTCACAATCTTTATTGTAGAGAAGCACAACATATTAGCACCTGTTTCTCAATTTGCAGCAGAGTACATATTTAAAAAGGTTTTGATTCTGATTTTCTAAAAAGTTAAGTGTAATATATGCAATATGTGACCCTCGACCACAAAAACAGTCATAAGTAGCATGGGTATATTTGTAGCAATAGTCAACAATACATTGAATAGATCAAAATTATATTTTTTATGCCAAAAATCATTAGCATATAAGGTAAAGATCATGTTCCATGAAGATATTTTGTAAATTTCCTAACAGAAATATAGCAAAAATACTAGTAATGTGTGTTGCTACCATTATGTAATTTGGTAGCACCACACTTGTACCATTATGTAATTTGTACCATTATGTAATTTGACTTTTAACATTATGTAATTTGTACCATGTACCATTACCGTTTGTAGTCCAAGGTCACATGTAGTTCTCTTTTCATTGAAACCACTCTTCATTTTGTGCTGTAGATTTGTGTGTCAGAGGGTCCTAGGACTATCAAAGATGCAAACATCCCAAAAAGCTGGCCACAGGAGGGCAGCATAACCTTTAAAAACTACAGCATGAGATACAGGGAAAACACACCTATAGTCCTCAATAAACTCAACATAAATATTAAAGCACAGGAGAAAGTCGGCATTGTGGGACGGACAGGATCTGGTAAGAGATAACATATAATTATAGTATTCAAAGCTTTGTCTATTGTTTGACTTGTAACATTTAGAAATGATTTACATTGAATTAAGATATTTCTTTCTTGTTATGATTACAGTATTGTAAGATTGACTTCTATATATTTAGTTGCTCTGATGCAATACATAAAGGCAGACAAATTATGACTTGTGATCAGTGTTCGAATTGAGGGGGGCTAGGGTGGTCCCGGACCTCCTATAAGCATTGAGAGATTAATTAGGGAGGGTCCCCGGTTTTTTTTAATGAAATTGTCCCAATTTTGCAATAAACTAATCCAAAAGATTTCTGTCTGAAATAAATGTAAACTCTCAAATGCACCTCGCGCTGTTTTCTGGTGGAATTGACAGATTTAGATTTAGGATTGAGTTAGTGGCTTTTAAAAAATTCTCAAACTATTATTTCACACTAATTTGAGGGGTAAAAAATGGTTAGGGTTTGAGTTAACTCATTCCCCGCCAGCAATTTTTAAAAAAATTGCCCGCCAGGATTTTTTTGTGATTTTCACAAACTTTCACAAAATGCCTTCTAGGAAAATGTTGTTCTTAAAATATATAAACATACAAATATATCAAATGAAAGAACATACCCTCTGTACAGAGCCCCTAAGGGGACATGAAGAAAAAAATTAAATAAAGTTTATTTTCATGTGTGCACGCGAAACTAAACTTAAAAAAGATTCTGCACATGAAGGTTTCGCGTGAGCACATGAAACTAAACTTTAGATTTGTTTTACTCCAATGTCACCTTAGGGGCTCGGAACCCCTCTGCTTTCAAACAAACAATAAACAAACAAAACGGGAAAAAAGTTTCATCCTATCTATATTTTTTTCTCTGCTTATAAGCTCTTAAATATTTTTTTAAAGGAATTTTGGTAGAGATCAGATTCAGAACAATTATCAAAACATACACAGAGCTTAAAATTAGTAAATATTTTTTTTGCTTCAGTTTTTTAGAAATTTTTATAAAGTGGATAATGGCGGTATTACAGATTAACATAAAACCTCATCAGGAACACTTTTTTATGCAAATGTTTTCTCTTAATTGACGAGATAACTTGTCAATGGCGGGGAAAGAGTTAAGGGTAATTTGGGGTTTCTTTGATTGAAATGTTGATCCAGGGCCAACAAAAAAGTTGATCCAGGATCACATCTTACTATGACGGGGAGGGGGGGCTTGGCCAGGGGTGTTTTTTTAAGGGACCCCCCATAATTGTTGACATAATTCGAACACTGCTTGTGATGCTTTGCTGTATTTTCTTGACTCTCTCTCTCTCTCTCTGATTCAGGGAAGTCTTCTTTGGGTGTGGCACTGTTCCGTTTGGCAGAAGCAGCTGAGGGCACTATTGTGATAGATGATATGGACGTCAGTAAGATGGGCTTGAAGGATCTTCGCAGCAAACTTTCTGTCATACCTCAGGATCCCGTATTGTTCATCGGCACTGTCAGGTGATACTATGATGATTAAGACTATCTAATAAAAAAGGCACATTTTTACCCAGTTCATAACAAGTTGACTTTTTCTCACTGCATGTACAGGTATTTTTTTTCCAAAATTACCAAGGATTTTAGGGGCAATTGTATTTTACGCAGCTGAGTTTGTACCACCAAGTGTAAATGTGTCACTAATTGGCTAACTTACATTGATCGTGCTTTTGAACAAAATAAGCCAGCAATTTGCAGCATCCTATATCCATCATTCTAAATATATACAAAGTCAATTTCATGTCCTTTAGTTTGTAAACAGAATTAAAGCACTGTTTTTGTAAACTGCGCAGTGATACAGGCTTTAAGACCATGTGGAAACCATGGGATGAGTGGTGTAAAACGAAACTTGCGAATAAAAGAAATAACTGTATATAAACAACAGAGAACTAAAACACTATAGCAAAACAGTTTTTACATGCAATGTATGTTAGTTACAGCAATAATTTGACATTAAATTGATCAGATTAACAGATTAATTAGTACTCTGCTTTCTATATGACATCATATTGTTTAGCCAACATGGTTCAAATGACAGATGTGAGACCATGTTACTATGTTTTCGGGAAACAGTCTTGACTAGGTAGTTAGTTTCTCCAACTATGCAACTATGCGTTTTTCGGGTAATGATTGGTTGCGGCCTTGGCCTCTAAAGTCTTTAAATAGGGCAATAGATCCACAGTGTTTATGCATTTGGAAGATCAAAGTGCAAATTGCTTTTGTCTAGTTTCTGCCCATATTTACATATATCTGCATACTGTATAGGTTAGTAAATGTATGTGTTTGTATTTAATGAAAATAGGTATAACCTGGATCCCTTTAACAATTACAAAGATGAACAGCTCTGGCAGGCTTTGGAAAAAACGTACATGAAAGATACGGTAAAGACTTATATTCTTTGTTACTAGTGTTTGAATGCTCGTGCAAAACAATGTTACAGTTTAGAGTACCTGTATGTACAGTGTGAGCCGCAGTTTCGTGACAAATGCATTCAGCTGTAAAAACCAGTCCTGTCTTTCTCTCCGGTAGATTGCCAAGCTGCCAGAGAAGCTGGAATCACCAGTGGTGGAGAATGGAGAAAACTTCTCTGTTGGAGAGAGGCAACTCATGTGTATGGCCAGAGCTCTGCTCCGCAATTCCAAAGTAAAAATGCAGACTTTAATCAGATTTATAAATAAATTTGCTTAAAATTGTTCTTTACTAAATAACTCTGTTTGGATGTGTGAGTAGATCATTCTGTTGGATGAGGCCACAGCATCTATAGACTCAGAGACCGACAGCATGATCCAGAAAACCATCAGAGATGCTTTTCAGCACTGCACTGTGCTTACAATTGCACACAGAATCAACACTGTTTTGGAGAGCGACCGAATACTTGTGATGGATCAGGGAAAGGTAAAAGTGCACATAAATATTGCGGTTTATTTTCTTGCTACTGTACAGGAAAAAATTCTGAAGATGCACCCATACTGCTGTATATATACTGTATATGTTATTACAACCAATCAGATTATTTTAACCTTATGCTGCTTTGGCGTATGCATGCTTAGACTGTCATTTGTACCGTTCATCATAAAGTTACCAGCCAACCGGAAGATTTTCTTCACTTGTCATAGCCAGTTCACCCTATAAACATCACATGAGAGAATGGATTACATTATGGGATATATACTGTTTTCAGAAACTCTCTCTCATAACCTCTCTCTTTCTCTTATGCATTATTGCAGGCGGTGGAGTTTGATCGGCCTCAGGACCTGATTCACAGGCCAAACTCTTTATTTGCATCCCTTCTAGCAGCGGCCAATCACGTAAACACTTAAAAAAAGAAATGCTCACACATCCATATAGTCCTATTATTTGGATTTGGTTAACAAGATCTGAATATACAGAGTAGAGCACTGACCTCTTTAAGCCATTGTAATACATGATATATCACATACTGTATGTCATAGCACATTTATACTGCATACAGTACACTGCAATTTGCACTTGTTTATTTTATGTAAGCTTTACATTACTACAGTGATTTTTGTTGGATTTAAGAGTTCTGGGGTCTCATTTATATTATAAATTATAAGTATTATTTACATTTATAAAATATTACGACTTATAAAACAAAGCAATGTTCCCTTTATAAGTCACAGATCACCTGCAAGTGTGCGTACATGCATCATCCTCAGATCCCACCCTGCAAGCCCATTTTCCCATCAAGTTTGTCTTGAACTGGCGTATGCACGTTTCGAGCCCCATTTTACAAATGAGACCCCTGCTCTGTATGCATATTGTGTATAAGTGAAGGAGAGGCTTTGATCCATAAAGCTTGAAACATTCACTTCCAGTAGTTTCATCAGTTGTATATATTTAAAATATTTATTTGATTTTTATATGTATTTGAAAACTAAGTATATGTACAATGAAACGCAACTAATGATTTTTAGTAAAATATACTCGTAATGTTTTTCTCATGTTTATTTAGTGAAATCAATATCACAACAATACCTATTTATATTGATGTACCCATGTCAATTTCACAGAATGAACCTCATGGTGCTCCGGACCCTGTCATGATCCCTCACTTATCGTTATATAGTGTTGTCTTACATTTTGATAAGAAGCAACCGTGTGTTAAATAATCACCTCAGAGTATATTCTAGGCCTGTCTGCGTTTTGAACACTTGGTGTCTCTATCCTCCTAACTGCAAAACTTATTGAGCTGCAGTTGCATCAGTAGAGACACTAACTGATGAAATGTGTTGAAATTCCAGCATCAGCGAGCATCTCAGACTGATGAGGGAATGAGGGAATTATTTGAGCTCAGCGAAGAGACAGCGCGAAAGACATTAATCAGATATCAGTAACTTTTTTTATTGTCTGTGTCTAATGCAGTGCTTTAATACACTTATATAACACTACTTTTGAACATACAGACGTTTTAAGGACACTTTGTATTTTTGTATTTTGTGTACCTATTCCCATTTACAAACAAAGTCTTGTTTGCACTTACTGTTTGTAATGTTGTCCGGTTCTGCTAGTCTGTCATCAAGTGCAGAAATAAAGCAATCCTTTGACTTCCTGTCACTTGCAGTCACATGCTTTTTCCCGTCACTTACAAATAATGTTTCATTACAGCATTAGTCATTATTTACACTACAGCCACAGATTTGCTCACCAGTGAACAAGATGTACGAACGTGGGAACATACACAACAACACATGGACTGCCATTCATTCAATGTCAGTAACCTATGAATCATCAAGTCAAATAGTCTTTGTTGTAAAGTCAAAGTCTCACTTCCCTATAATTTTTTATTTAATGACATGTTTGATCTTAAAGCTATAACATTCAATTAAGGCTTTACTACTTGATGATTTCTACTTCGTGTCATACAAGGTGACTTTTCATGAGCGCAGAGAGTATTAAACTTTTTGGTACCCACTAGGGTGCAGTGTTGTCTGAGAAAGTGGAAAACCTTAGACCAAAACCTGAGAGCAAAGTATACATACTGTACATAGTGTAAGGATACAAATATATACTGTACCTTAATATGCGTCAGAGATAAAGGAATATGATCATCAGTCAACAGCAAGCCAACAATAATAATGATGTAAAGATCTGGAGTTGTTTTAACTAAAGCTAATTCAGATTTCATAAGGCGCTCTCTCTATTCGGTTGGTAGTTTGCAAGAACAATAAATCATTGACAAATGTAAGCTCTATTCTTAGCATTATATTACAGTTGGCCATAACTGCTTCTTTCCTAACAGTGTTGGAAGGGCCAAATGCATTGTTTCTGATCAGGGAACAGATCTTTGATCAGTCCAAGGCTTAATTAAAGATGATAAAGACGGTAAGCAGACGTGCTCGTGAGGCCAGATGTGCGCGTAATGGTCCCCAAAGCTTTGCACCCAGAGAGTGATAGCAATATAATGGTGTTTTCTCTCTACTGGACTGTTTGGCCACGCACGCTGTGTTAACAGAGGAAGTCTTCAATCACTCAGCAGTGAAAATGTTCCTTAATAAAAGGAAAAAGAAGAATCATTACAATCCCCAATCTGTTTGTGAAACCATACTGTGATCTGTCAGCTTTGCCGTGAAGGGGGTTTAAATCATTTCTCTGCTTATATAAAAATATTAACAACTCATCATCAACTTTATTATTATTATCATCATTGTTATAGTCGTTGGGCTTCAAGACGTGAGGACATTTAGATTAAGATGTGCTGTAACTTTATTTTCAGTCAGTTTAATGCATGATTTTTGTTGAGCTTATTCTTTACTTGACTGTTATGTAAACAAAAGGCTTCTCAACTGTAACAAGACAAATGGCTGTTTTATCACAGTAGTATGAAAATAAAAAATACAAAATGAAACTTGACACATTGTTTTGCACATAATTTTGTTTACAAATCTTTGTTTCATCTTTGTTTTCAGAGTATTCACCCCTTGTAGGTTACTTTTCAAGTGGTTAAATTATCTTTTATGGTTATCTTTAGCAAATTTGTAGCTGTAATTCATAACTACATATGCATTTTTTGTATTGTTTTTGAGAGTACAGCTCAAATCATTAAAACAATGAACAGTAAAGGACACCTAACTTACACATACCTAAACATTTCAGATTGTCAGAGCTCCAGTGGTATAAAGTAAAGTATATTGTACTTTTCACCTCACTTACATTTCAAATTTCAAAAAGTCTTTTTTACCTTTAAAGGGACACTCCGCTTTTTGATTTTTACTGTTTTGGAATCCATTCAGCTGATCCCCGGGTCTGGCGCTACCACTTTTAGAATAGCTTAGAACAATCCATTGAATCTGATTAAACACGCACTGCCCGAAAATAGTCCCCTGCCATTGAAAGTTACTAAGAGGACTATTTTCGGCTGCTGCGTAATATCATTGGGCCTCCTGCAGCCATGTTACAGCAGCAAAATCCTTGATTATTATGCCAGAATGAGAGTATAGTTCCTAGACCTACCTAGAAAATTGCAACTTTTAATTTTCCATCGGCCTTAAGACATGATGTAACTAAAAGTCAAGTTTTAAATAGGAAAAATATCAACTCTTTGGTTATTTTTTAGCGTAATGTTAATGGTCTAATCAGATTCAATGGATATGCTAAAAGTGGTAGCGTCTGATCTGGAGATCGGCCGAATGGATTCCGAAACGGTAAAAATCAAATGTTTAAGTCTAGGAGAGCTGGAACATGAACATGTATTATTAAGTATTATTAAATGTAATTTAATATGAATTGTAGTAAAATAAAAAAGTTCAATACTATTAAGTCCGTTGCATTCTCTTTCCTATTTTCTTACCATTTTCGCGTCGGTTTAGGGTTAGATTTACATAATGACATCCCTACCCAAACCTAACCCTAACCCCAACGCCAGGTGATAACTGTTTAATTTCGCGTACCTAATAGTATTGAAGTCCCCAGTTCGTCAAAAAATGACGCGAAAGGTATACCCTCCGCGTCAACATATTGACGCATGGTCAAGTGTCGTCAAATATTGACGCCATGGGGTGAGACTGTGTTGACCTACTCGCTAAGAAATTATATGTAGTTCTTCTTTATTTGCAAAAGCATGAGTCTTCCTCTATAAAAGCTAACAGTCCAGTTTGTTTTTTGACAGACTTAAAGGAGACATATCATGAAAATCAGACTTTTTCCATGTTTAAGTGCTATAATTGGGTCCCCAGTACTTCTATCAAGCTAGAAAATCAACCCAGTAACTTAGTTTTGGTAAACCATTCTCTGCAAGCATGTGAAAAAATAGGTAATTGAAATTTGGCTCCCCTTGTGATGTCAGAAGGGGATCTTGTTAAAATAATACCACCCCTTAATCTGCACTATCCAACCACAGCACTAGCATTTAGTGCAGAGATCAGCTCATTTGCATGTTATCTGACACACACAAAGACATAACATTTTTGCTCACACCTACAAAGTGGCAATTTTAACATGCATAATAAATTATCTTTATGGTATTTTGAGCTAAAACTTCACATACGTACTCTGGGGACACCAAAGATTTACATCTTAAAAAGTCTTGTAAAATGTCCTCTTTAATCAAGTAACGTGACACTGCTGAGCACACTATAGAAACAAACTACATTCAGTCTCCCTCTTCTTAGCTTCAGTCAGTTGAATGTACTTCGATACTCTCGCATAGACTGCTTGCTTGAATCACGACTATGGACAAGTTACTCCAAGATAAACACACCAGAAATCACTACTTGCTATCCAAGTACCCTTCCACCCAATCTACCAAAGCCTCTGCTCAAAACACGTGTGATAATCTCTCATCAGTGTGTTATGGCTCTCTGTCAGTCTAAGCATCACAGGTATGCACATGCACATGCACATACACATATGCTACTAGTTACAATGCACAAACTTATGCACACAATGAAGTGTATGCTAAGCATACTATGCTTGAAGACCCCGAAACAGACATCCACAGGCCTAGGCTCGCGCTTTCAGAACTGTTAAAAAAGAACGACGAAACTAGTCCACAATTTTATCAAGCATTTTAAAACAGTGTACATGAGAGATGAGATTTTAAACTCCGCTTGAGTTTGCCAGTGTGTGGTTTCTATTTTTTGTCCTGTATGTTTTCTTTCTCTTCACATAAACACATAAGCCCTCAGACTGTCTCCTTTCAAAATTGGTCCTGTCTGTCTCTCTCTCTCACACACACAAAACACACACAAATATACATTACACACATGCATGTGCATATTAAAAACAGCCCAAAGGAACATGTTTCCCATTTCACTGTAAACTTGTTGTGGTGTTGCTAATAGTGCGAAAGATGTCACACATTGTGAGTGCGATGCTAATAAATCACAAGCACTGGTTTATATTACTCTTCAAAGCTCAGTCAGAGGAATATGTACAGAGCTATAATGGGTGTGGTACAGTACGTGTGGGATATATTGAGGTGGATTATAAGTTTGAAATCAAATCCAGTCTACAGTGTCATGACTGCAGAATGTACTTGCGGTAACGTGGAATTTCCTGTCTCACCCTAAAAAAAAACACTTTCTGAGTCAGCCGTATATATATCCAGGTAATTTACCTGCTTATTGTGATGTCAGGGGATTTGTTTTGACAGATGTTAAGCACGTAATCAATCATGCTTATCCTTTATCTTAGGGTATGGTAGTCATCCTTTCATCATTAGAAACCTATTCATTGTTATTCATCGCATGCATTGCAATGAATTTGCCACTCATTTCCTTGTATAAGTGCATGGCTGGATCATTGTGCTTTGCTTTGCGTTGAACTGTACCGTGTGTGAACGTGACCAGATGAGGTTCAGCTTAAGAAGGTCATGCCAACACAATCAGGGTCCAGTATGTACTGTACGTATACCCTGAAAGACGACACCTGTTATTCCTCAGGAATGTTTCCAGGAGCCTACACACTTACAGTCAACCTCCCTCTCTCATTTTTGCACTTAGCGGATAAGATACGGTAGTCAGTGAGCTGTAAAACTAGACCATTGAACCTAACAGGGACTCAGATTGTGCTGTGGACTTTATACACAACGGGCATTCTTTTATGCATGTCTTATATCTCTCGTTTCCTGAGGTTCGTTCCTGAGTCCAAAACCAAAGTTTGATAATGATAATGTATCACCAGCTATTATGCCGAGTGTGTGTCTGATAGAGTTGACCTACTGATGGTTTGTTCTTAAACCTGCGTTTTGTAGTCAAGCATGCATGCTATCCTTTCCTGGATGTTTCAAATGGCAAAACTACAAAAACATGAGCGTGATTTTGCACCATTGCATTGTGAGAACGCAACACCGCTGGCAGTGAATGATGAAGTGCACCTGCAGCTTATACAGTATCATCACTGCTGTCATAAATCCACTATTGCATCTGCTGTGAGACTGGTTCCTTCCTTTACATGTACAGCCAGTATTCCAGGACGCTTTACATTCCAGCTGCAGACATTATACGTTACAAACAATTTTAAGCAAACTTTTTTAAAGTTCAAGGTGTACATTTTTGCAGCTATTCCACAGAAATACCATATTTGTTTCCTTTTAGTTTTCTTAAAGGGGCCATGTCATAAGACTTTTTTAAGATTTAAAATAAGTCTTTGGTGTCCCCAGAGTACACAAGTACGTTTTAGCTAAAATACCATATAGATAATTTATGATAACATGTTAAAATTGACACTTTGTAGGTGTGAGCAAAAATGTGCCGATTTGGGTGTGTCCTTTAAAAAGCAAATGTGCTAATGAAATTCAAACACTGATTGCAATGATGGTGATTCAACTCAATTATTTTTTCTCTCTCTCTTTCTCTCTGCACTAAGGCTGTGCCGTGGTTGGGTAGTGCAGATTAAGGGGCGGTATTATTATAATAAGATCTCTTTTTGACATCATAAGGAGATCCAAATTTCAATTATTTAAAAAAAATACTTTGCTGCAATAGTTAGGAAAAATCAACTTAATTTTATAAGTTATAACAACACATCTTTAGTCAAGATAAATAATAGTAAGTTGAAATGACAACATTTTTTAAGGCAGCAAAGTATTTTTTACAGTGCAGAGAATGGTTTACCAAAATTTGATGGGTTTGATCTTTTTCACATCTTCTAGGTTGATAGAAACACTGGGAACCCAATTATAGAACTTAAACATGGAAAAAGTCAGATTTTCATGCCATGGCCCCTTTAAAAACTAAAGAACATTTTCCACTACAAAGAATCATGTGTGGCATCCAATATTCTATGTCTTATATGAAACCACCCTGATAAGGAACTATTCGCCCCTTTATTTTTTTTAAGCATTGTGTCTTTTTTAGGATGCATATTGTAAAGTGAGTGTACTATAGACACAGAGCCGGATTAAACCAACTGAAACTATTTACATTGCATCATTTGATGACATATTGGGCCCCTTAGCAGAATGAAGTGCTATAATGCAATAACCTTTAACTTAAAGAAACTCTTCATTTAAATGGATGCGCTGTGTAAATCAACACTGAGTGAATGCAGGTGAAGGAGTACAGGCAATCGAGACTATTTGTGTAATGTTCCTGTATGTTCCTTGATAGTGCATGGCGTAAGCGGTGCAAAGGTCAAGGGTTTAATTTCCAAGAATAAACAAATATTGATAAAAATACCTTGAATGAGCATTGGATAAAAGTCTCTGCCAAATATGGAAATGTAGTTGTAAACCTATATCACATTTTCAGATTAAAATAATCAACCCATTCTCATGAAGTGCGTATAAATGGCACATTATGTGAAAAGTCATGTAATGTTACATATGCCAAATTATAAATTCCAATTTTGCTTGCATATGACATGTCAGCCCTTTCTGTTCCCCTAATACAGCGCATCTTTTCAAGTCTTTTTATGTAATGGTTTCTGATTTTACGTTTGTTTTTTAACCATTGTAGCTTGGAGTTGTATTTGTTACTAATCAAAGAATCAAATTTTAACATTTACTATCATGTTCTTTGGCACATTTTCAAATATGCTGTGAAAAAAATTCATTTATGCCATCTCAAGAGCATGGTGTTATTAAAACAAAAAAATATTCTACACAATTCTAAAATGTAAAAGGTGCCGAAGAATGCATTGTAATAATTTATAATAAACCAGCATGTTTAATTCAAGTCTGTTGAACGCTTGAATCTGATTGGCTGAATAACGTTCTAAGGTGTGCAATTCTTTTCTGGGAGACGCACAGCGAACGTATGGGCAGCTCTCTTTATTACAGTTCCATACACTTTGCACAATTAACTGCAATAACAGACTAAAAAAAACAACATAAAAGACGATTTTCCGAGGCAATAACAGCGCTGTTTAGAGATGCACAGAGGTAGCCTCATTTACACAATCTCTCTCTCTCTCTCTCTCTCTCTCTCTCTCTCTCTCTCTCTCTTATTTGTTCTCCCTCTTTCTCTTTCTTCTCTCTGTGTCTCTCGCTCTCTTTCTAATAACTTCATTAATAACTGTATAAGAATGCTATCAACGGCTTAAGCCTCCATTGCCAGCTTTAAAATGAGCCATTGGATGAGATGCGAAAGAAAAAGTCCTACTCACAATAGCGATTTAAGTACAAAAACTGGACGAATCCCTTTAATGTGATCAATGTCTTGAGGTGTGGTAACCGTAGTATAAGGAGAATAATTGACGCTTATACTTCGAGTCGTGGCCGCATCACCACCTCGGGTGTGCATTATTTTTCTAATAATTCAACGCCCCATCAATTATTCCTTACATGTTAAATTGTTCTGTGATATCTAGATCAAAGGTATGTGGCTTTATTTGTCATGTGTCTTCAGGTCTCAGTTTCTTAAGTCATAGTGATAGGATCATGGCAGTCTGTGTGAAGGCACTGGCTTTGTTTATACAGGCCATGTGCCTTCTGTCTCGTCTCCTGACCCTGCCCTGACTTGCTCCCCTATTTAATGCCCTTGTGTTTGCTGTCCTGTGCTCGTTTGATTTGTAAATGTACCACGTCTTTGGAAAGACCTTGTCCTCGTAGTCATTTTAAAAACTCTGTCTAGTCTAGTTAAGTGTATCGTTGTTAAGTTTTAGTCAAGTTTATTGCTAAGTCTTCTATGAAGATAGTCAAGTCTGTTTGGTGTTTTGTTTATATGATATTGTTGTTTTGCCCCCTCGTGGGTCTTTGTTTTCTTGTGTTTGTCAAATAAAACCTTGTTTAGTGTTCATTCAAGCCTGCGCTTCGGGTTTGTCTCCTGGTAAATCATGACATTATTAAGTGCAAAAAATATCCATAGAAGGTTTTATATGTCCATTTACTCTAAGATTTGCCTTTTCAATGAAATAGCCTATTACCTTATTTGAATGGATCATGAATAATAATGTTGAGCGCTGCTCTGATTGGCTGTTTTGTATAGCAGCTCCTTTCAGTAGCTGTTTGTGTGTGTGTGTAAACAGACCTTGTGTTTGAGCCTGTATCAGACAAAGATACGGAATTTGAATAATCAGTTGTTTGGTTTCAGACGTTTCTGAGTTTGTGTTTTTTCAGTAGGACCTGCAAAACGTAACTGTAAAGACAATAAAAAAATTAAGTGTTGAGCAAAGTGTTGGGTCAAAAAAGATGTAATTTATTCTGTGCTCGGTTGTTTAATCCATTGTTGCATCAAATATAAACATTTTCTGGGTTAATTAACCCAACGGATTGGGTTCGCCCCTTTTTGACCAAACACTAGCTTGAAAATAAACCAGCATTTTATTAGAGTGTGCATTTACCCAGAACAGTTTTATTTCTGACCCAACAATGCGTAAGCATTTTAGTTTGAAATTACAACCTAGCCCAACATCAAAAAGAGATGAACCCAGCCATTGGGCTGTAACCTGGGCTGGGTTGTTTTAACATAAAATGCTGGGATGATTTAGCCCATTGTTGGGTCAAGTACAAACATTTAACTAAGTGGTTAATTTAACTCAGTGGCAGGGTTTGCACCTTTTGACCCAACACTGGGTTGAAAATAACCCAGCATGTTTATATCCTGGACAGGAAACCCCCACCCCTGTTGTCAATACATATGCAATTTACACATTTTTTTAAACTGTCCAGGATATCGAATGTGAAAGAAATAATTCATACTGAAAATGTTAATATTAAATCAATATTTTTGGAAAGTCCAAGAGCTTAAAGGTCCTGTTCTTTCTGTGTTTTTGAAGCTTTGGTTGTGTTCCTGCTGAAAAAACCAGCATACCAGCACAGCCCAGTCTCACGAAATTTCGTTATATAGTCACACATTTTTTAAAATTCTTTTTTCGTGATATTATCACGAATTTCCGCAATTTTTTTGTGATCGTATAACGAATTCCTGTTTTTGTGTGATTATCACATATTGGTTACTCAACTGTTTTGTCCTATTTTCTTACCATTGTCGCTTCGGTTTAGGGTTAGATTTACATAAAATGACATCCATACCCAAACCCAACTCTAACCCTAACGCCAGGCAACATATAAAAAATAAATAAGAAAATGTTTTATAAACCAATACATAAAGTGACATTCTAATTCAAGCACCAAATCTAACCCTAAACCGAAGCGACAATGGTTGAAAAATAGGTTGAGTAAAAAAGCAGTTGAGTAACCAATACGTGATAATCACACGAAAACAGGAATTCGTTATACGATCACGAAAAAACGCGGAAATTCAATTGCGTACACAATTTACTTATCTGTATAGCGCTGTTTTCACTGTCCTCAAAGCGGGCTGATGTCTTCCTTGTTCAATGAAGTCCCTCTTTCAGAAATACGTATCGAGTTCTGATTGTGTACTTTGTTTAGTAGTGTGTTGTGATTCGATAGCAGCTTAGCTTGCCGCTAGCTTAGATGGTCACTGACGTATTCCTGTGGGCGGAGTTTAGTAAAAAAACAGTTTTATTGATGACATTCAATCGGGAAGTAGAGGGCTGTAGTCCAAACCGGACGTTCGCTGTAGGCTTTGAAAGGCGAATTCTGTTAAAATATATCGCCTGGCAGTGAACTTTGAGCTTTATCATTTTACAGGTATTATTTATGCTCTAACAGCAACATTACACACTAACTAAGGTTTAAAAAATGGGATCAGAAAGAACGTGACCTTTAAATGATTTTCTTTGCTTTAAGATTGAATTGGCTGCCTACCACTCAACACAAAAGGTACAGCATATGATAAGCTGTTTGCTGATCAAGCCACCGGCTTATGGACTTTGCTCATTCATTCGCTCTGTTTGATTAAGCTCAATACCATGACAACTGTATGAGCTGCACCTGGACACAATATGCAGTGGTCCTGTTTTAGGAGCTCTTTCTTTCTCTCTGTCCATCTGTCTCAGTATCAGTGTTTCTAACAAGCTATCTGCAGTTGCCTATCCAGGGACTGGGCCATTGCACAATAAGAGCATGCAGCCACAGAAAGTACCAACGGAAAATGATATTTTAAATATTGTGCGTCAAATCAGGAGAGTGGGGATTAAGAATAATGACCGTCAGGGGGATTATCAAGTGTTATGCAAGATCAGTTCTGTTGCATTAAGTGGGCAACATGAAAAAGGAGACACACTTGCATGATGGGCACAGCAGTTGAGCCAGAGTACATACGACTTTAAGGTCTGACCTACTGTCCTCTGGGGGATGTAGGAGGGGCTCAACAAGATAGGCCAGAGGTTGGCATCAATGCACAGGATTCTAAGAACTGCTGGCAAGATGACCAACCCGAGTCCCATTAGAGATAAAGGTCTGATGAGCAATAGTCTGTTCTGTAATAGTGAAAGACATGACCATCGCACATGGTTAACAGTTATGTAGGGCAAGAGTTGCAGTAAATCAGTGTGTGCAGCAGGATATTTAGTAGTAGGGGTGAGCGGGCACAAACTATTGTTGGGTTAATTATAACACGGCTACATTACATATTGATACAGATATTTTATATGGTCTTTAGGCGTACCAACAAATATCCTAAATGAAGGTTGGAAATTACATTTTGGATTATTCCAGGACAAATTTGTCTTTGTCTTAAACCTTGTGAACTCACCACAGAATACATTGTTACCATTCAGCACAGAAATTTATAAATCCTTTGAGGAACATAAATGTGCTGTGGAGGAAAATTAAAGAGCCATGAGTGTAGATGTGTGTGTGTGTTTGCAAATTTAATAAAACTGTCACTTTAAGCAATGCTTGAATCACACAAGCTCCACATAGACTTGTTATACACAGCATGAAGATTATTATGGCATTTAATTTAGAGCTGTTGGAGTGCATGCAAGGAAATTATATATAAAATTTGAAAGATAAGCTTAAGCACTTAGCATCCATTAAGCAGATTTTTTATATTCTGAAAGTACAGGGGAATGTTTAGTGAATTTGGGTTATGATGTTTTGGCAATATCTAAAGTGAAACAAATGCCATTATTAAACAACTAAACTCTATAGGGTGGTTTCCCGGACAGGGATTAGCTTTAAACAGGACTAGGCTTTAGTTTAATTATGAATTATAACTAGTTTAAACAAACATAGGTTACTAAAAACATTACTTGTGTGCATTTTGAAGCAAAGCAAAGGGCGCTGATGTATTTTAAGATATGTCAGTGCAAATTATTTTCAGTTTGAACAGCTCTTACATTTATTTTAGTCTAGGACTAGTCTAATCCCTGTCAGGGAAACCGCCCCTGTCCGGGAAACCCTTACCGTAAGCATTAAAAAACACTACACTGTTAAAAATATCTGTAGAAATCACACTACAGCAGCTATTTGCCAGTAACTTACTGTAACTATTGTTGTAACTATTATAGATGAGTTTTTAAATAATATTAAAAAAGTCAACTTCATTTTTTTAAGTTGAAGTAACTCATCTCTTGTCAAGATAAATAATAGTAAGTTAACATGACTTGTAATGTTTCTGTAAGCTCTGTAAGCTTTTTCTCTGTAAGTTAAATGAACATTAAACATTAACAAGTCTTTATCTTCACAGAATAAAACTAAAATAACATGCAAAGCATTCTGGGAACCAAAATCTGAAGAATAAACAGAAAAAGGTGGATAAGGATTTCTGGTTCCAAGAATGCTTGGCATGAGGCTGTTATTTTAGTTTTATTCATTAAAGACAAAGGCTTGACTACAGCCTTTTTACAGTGTAACAAAAGAATATTTCCTTTTAAACGTTCACTGTAAAAAAAATCCGTAGAAATTGCAGCTGGGTTGCCGGTAATTTACCGTAGATTTAAATTTATATTTTTAACTGGCAACATTTTGTTCAAAGTTAAATGAACATTAAACATTTACAAGTCTTTGTCTTTATAGAGTGACACTAAAAAAACAGGATCAAGCAAAACATTCTGGGAAACAAAATCTGAAGCAAAAAACAGAAAAAGGTTGATGATGATTTCTGGTTCCCAGAATGCTTTGCATGAGGCTATTATTGTATAGTTTTATTCTGTAAAGGTAAATACTTGTTAATATTTAAAATTTATTTAACTTTGAACAAATTCTTGCCAGTAATTAACATAAATGTAAATCTACCGTAAATTACCGGCAACCCAGCTGCAATAACATTGTTATTTCTATGGAATTTTTTTACAGTGTTGTCTAACTACATGGGCTGGATCTACCATTTTCCCTGCTCATTGCTCATTTGTTACACTGTTTGACTGGACAGGTCTGTGGTAATAGCTGAAAGGTGTTGATCTGGAAAATGTTGAACAGATGTCACTGAGGTCTCTGGACAAACTAAAGTGACAGTTAGCCATACAGCTCAATTTTTTTCTTTGTAAGGTTTTGAGCACCCAAGCTTGGGCAGAATGGGCACTCAGGAAACTGTGAAACTATACACCAGATTAACTATTACGATACACAAAACGCTAATATCACAATGCAGTTTTATAAGCAATGAAACCGGTCTGAATGAACATCCTTCCAAATCATGTAAGTTTAGTAGGTTTAAT
The DNA here is from genome assembly GCF_027580225.2 of Misgurnus anguillicaudatus. Classification (NCBI taxonomy): domain Eukaryota; kingdom Metazoa; phylum Chordata; class Actinopteri; order Cypriniformes; family Cobitidae; genus Misgurnus; species Misgurnus anguillicaudatus. The sequence continues at coordinate 37,841,959 of NC_073357.2, read as the reverse complement.
AAGCTCTCTGACACTCAGAACCATCGTTTGTTATGTGGATTAATCAGATAATTTATTATTTTTATTTTCATTCTTTCATGAGCTCTTACAGCATACAGCATGTCTAGCTTATCGTGTTGTGACAGCATACTGTATTCAAATAACACAAAAACATATAACCAATAAAAAAATGTCATTCAGTGAGGTGTGTTCATGATGATGTCACACATTTATGCCTGCTGAACTATGACTGTCTGGTCACACGAGACACGTGCTGCTGATCTGTCTGGTATTTAATCATTTGTTTTGAGGTGAAGGGTTTATGTCAACAACAAGAGGTGAAATGAAAGGGTCAGAAACTCAACCATTAAATTAAAGTGACATATACATTTGTGTGTTTGTTGAAACGCGTTTAGATATTCAGGCCTTTTTCAAGCCTAACATCTCTCTGAAAGTACAACACAGCAGCAGTGATCAATAACAGAACATTAATTAAAGACTATGTGGTCAGGTTTGGGTTTGCCTGTTCCTAGTTTCTAGTCTTTGCGGGGAATTTGTAACATGACTCATAAGTCATAATTTTCCTGTCAAATCCAATGCTTTTATATTTAATAACTTTAACTCGCACAACTGCACATCACTAAGATGAATTCAAGCTGCGCTGGTCCCTCAGATCTGTTAAATTGAATGTAACGTGCGGTGCAAAATGTTTCAAAAAGTCATGTTACTATTTAACATCTCCCCAAGATGCATTTTGCTTTTTAACAACAAAAGTGTAATGTGTATATGTATTGCAGTGTATGTATATAATTTGTATTAAGAGAGTGGAGAGCACTGTTGCCTTACAGCAAGAAGCTTGATAAACTTTGGAATTCATTTTTCCATCGATGACAGTAATCCATCAAGGGCCTGAGGCAACAAAGCAGCCCCAAACCATGATGCCCCCTCCACCATATTTCACAGTTGAAAAAAAAATATGTGAACCCTTTGGGCTAACTTGGATTTCTTCATTAATTGGTCATAATATGTGTTCTGATCTTCATCTAAGTCACAACAATAGAGAAACACAGTCTGCTTAAACTAATACCGCACAAACATTATACGTTTTCATGATTCCACAGAATGTTTTGCCAGTAGTGCTGTGGAACATCCAGGTGCTCTTTTGCAAACTTCAAACGTGCTGCAATGTTTTTTTTCGGACAGCAGTGGCTTCCTCCGTGGTGTCCTCCCATGAAGTCCATTCTTGTTTAATGTTTTACTTATTGTAGATTTGTCAACAAAATGTTAGCATGTGCCAGAGATTTCTGTAAGTCTTTAGCTGACACTCTAGGATTCTTCTTTACCTCATTGAGTATTCTGCGCTGTGCTCTTGCAGTCATCTTTACAGGACGACCACACCCAGGGAGTGTAGCAACAGTGCTGAACTTTCTCCATTTGTAGACAATCTGTCTTACCGTGGACACATGGACATCAAGGCTTTTAGAGATACGTTTGTAGCCCTTTCCAGCTTTATGTAAGTCAACAACTCTTGAGCGTAGGTCTTCTGAGAGCTCTTTTGTGCGAGGCATGGTTCACATCAGACAATGCTTCTTCAGAACAGCAAACTTAAAACTGGTGTGTGTTTTTTATTGGACAGGGCAGCTTTAATCAACACATCCAATCTCATCCCATTGATTGGACCCCAGGTTGGCTGACTCCTGGCTCCAATTAGCTCTTGGAGAAGTCATTAGCCTAGGGTTTCACAGACTTTTTCCACCCTGCACTATGAATGTTTACATGTTGTGTTCAATAAAAACATGAAAACGTATCATGTCTGTGCAGTATTAGTTTAAGCAGACTGTGTTTCTCTATTCTTGTGACTTAGATCAAGATCAGAAGACATTTTATGACCAATTTATGAAGAAATCCAAGTAAGCCCAAAGGGTTCACATACTTTTTTTTTCAACTGTAACCATATATGCTTGAATTGTGCTAATAAACAAACAAACAAACAAACAAACAAACAAACAAGAGGGTAGGGAATGAGCTAAATCTGTCTAGTGATTTAGGAATAGGCAATCAAATAGATACAAAAAATTGTGGGATAGCTATGAAAGAGGGAGTAAGAGAGTTGCCTAAAATTGTCCTTGCATTATGAATTAATGATTTTGTGAACATGGACATGCACACATGCATGCTTACACGCATGCACAAACTGAGACCAAAGTGGACCAAAGGTGACATTTCGTATAGCCCTTTGCTGTGTTGCAATGATGTTTCACTCAGGACCATCATCTGTTATGTAGATTAATCGGACAATGACTTTAGTTTTTTTGTTTTTCATCCTTTCATGAGCTCTTACAGCAAACACACTGGCATTTATTAATTTCTGGCAATAATTTTCCATTTAGATTGTGTCCCAAATCTCTAAAGAAGTTTTAAAACTGAGGACTGTGCTGCAGTAGGAGGGAGAGATCTCTAAGCAGGACTCTGATGTATGAGCTGTCAGAATCGGGTGGGTGTGTAGAGGGTGCTAACACAGCATGGAGACTGAAGATGAAACTCAGAGAATCAAGTCAGCAAGCTCCATGTCACGCCAGTGGATGAAAGCAAAAAAACAGACAAAAATTCAAAAGCAAAAACTTTTGTCGATTGGTACATTGATTCTCATATTCAGTTGTTATGGGATTAGTTGCTAAAGCACACAGGTTTAAAACCAGAAAATTGCTGGGCTGGTTAAAGATCCACAAGGAGCAAGGAGAACCATAATTGTCAACATTATGTCCTTGAACACAATACTGCTCATCAGGTTGCTCCAGGGCTGACTGTCTCGACAATAGTATGTGTCTGCTAAAATACTAGTTACTTTTTTGCTAAGACTTTACAATAAAGTTGTATGTCTTAACATTAGTTAATGCATTAGCTAACATGAACTAACAATGAACAAAACATCTACAGCATTTATTAATAGTTCATGTTAATTTCAGCATTTAATTAATAAAATAAAATGTTGTATAATTACACTGTAAGTGGAAGTTGGATTAACTTAAAAAATATATTTTAGTTGGTAAAACCTAAAAATATATTTTTGTCAAATGAAAGTTTCTTATTTTAGGTGAACATTTACATTTTATAAGTGTTAGTAATTTTAGTAGTTAATGCACATTGAACTAATTTTAGTAGTTAATGCACATTGAAGTAATTTGAACAAATGTACAGGCATAAGATTAACAAAAAGTAAGAAAGCTATGGAAGCCCGTTTCCGCCATGTTGTAAAAAAATAATAAAATAAAATTCTGACTTTGTATCTCAAAATTCTGAGATACAAATCAGAATTCTGAGATACAAAGTCAGAATTTTATTTTATTTTTTTACAACATGGCGGAAACGGGCTTCCATACTATAGATGATGTTAGTGCATGTTAGCTACTGCATTTACTTATGTTAATAAGTACAACCATATTGTAAAGTGTTTCAAATATCCATTTAAACCAGGACATAAAAAAGATACAGGATTTGAACTAAAATATTTTTTTATTTTTGTATGTTTTAAAATAAAATATTTTGAAAATTTTTTAGTTTACTAATATCAGATGTATGCAAAATGTGACATTGTTACATATACATTGTTATATATCTTTTTGATCAGAGTTTCTTCACTATACACTCTAAAAAAAATTGGTGCTAAATAGCACTAAAAGCTCGTAATCATAGGGGAAACTTTTTGTACTATATAGCACCACTATAGCACCAAACATGGTTCTACACAGGTGGCACTTAAAATGGTTCCCCTAGGATTACGGGCCAGTGAACCACTTTTGGTGCCATTTAGCACCGTTTGTTTTTAGAGAGTAACACCAGGCATCAGGTTTTTACAAACTTGTGAAGTCCACGCCAGCTCAATCGCACACACAACACACTTGATACTAATTAAAACCTTTTTCTCACATTGTTAATAAATGCAGATAATGTAACGTGTAATAAACAATTTTCTGTACAGTAAAAAATCTCTTGCCTCTTTAAACCCCTGTGTTTGAGATTATGCATTAATGCCAGTGAATGCTTCTTTCATGTGTTTAGCGTGCATGAGTTTTAGTGTCTCTCCTGAGCTAACCCCAGCAGTCTTTCTGGTTGCTGGCAGCAGATAAGGCAGCTGTGAAGGCCACAGTTTAAGAGCCAGCCGCTGTAAATTCAGGGTGCACACATGCTCTACTGTGCATTGCGTTGCGAACCTCTCTCAGGGATCTGAGCTGCATCTATCTCATATCGTCACTGTCCTCTGGAACACATATAATCCCTTACTGGACAATGTACTTAGCATAAATTAAAATGTAATCCATAACTTATGAAACGGCACAACCAGCATTATAGCATAAGAGCATGCCGTCATTGTGTTAAAAGGCTAGTTCACCCAAAAATGAAACTTCTGTCAACACATTTTCTCACATGGTTCGAAACCCATTTGGCTTTTCTCCTCTAAAACGGAAAAGATGTTCCACGAAATGCTATACAGTCGGATTGCCTCGGTTCCCATCACTTACATTGTATGAAAGAAAAAGTTATAATTATTCTTCTATTAAATTTCTCTTAATAAAAGTTTATTAAAAATAAAGTTGAGTTAGCTTGATTTTTTTTTACTTTATATTTTTTATAATTTATAGGAACACCTCACTAGTCTGGAAAGTTTAAATTAATTGTAATTTCAAATTAATTTAACTTAAAATTTAAGTGCAACAAGTAATTTTAACAGGGTATGTCTCAAGAAAGTCAGGTTTAAAATGGCATGAGAGTGAAAAATTGACAAGATAAGTTTCTTTTTGGTTCATCATTTGTTATCACTAATATTAGTCTAAAGTCAGTAAATAGACCATTATCAATAATGGACATTTTACTCATAAAAACTATTACTCTAAATGCAGAGACTTTAAGAAAGCAACTAAGAGGTATAAGGTCAAGATAAAACTAGATGTTAAAATCCTAATGTATGTCTGCCCTTCCTTTCAACGTTCTCTTTCCCACACCCATCCTTCATCCGTTGCTGGTTATTGCAGTCTGGATTGTGTTACTGTTAAGCTAAGTGGTGAGAACACTATCACCAGCACTGTCGGTCAAGACTGCAGGTTGCTCCATGAAGAAGGACTGTTCACAGTGTTTATGTGAAATAAAATGCTTTGTTAGGGAGGCGTCTGCTAAATTGAAATAAATCATTGGTTGTTTTACATCAATGCCTCAGTATGAATTCTGGCACATTATTCTTCGGAAACTGAAGGAGAAGAACATCTCTGTCAGAATTTGTTTATTATCTGAATGGCTCTATCTGAGCTGCTATTTTTCATCTTTAATATCTCTTATTCGATAAAAAATTCAAGTTGGAAGAAATCCACTTTGATAGGACACGATATGGACTAGATATATTTCATTTGATTAAGATATGAAGTCCAACTCGTAAGCGTTAAATAACCAGTAGCTTAATTGTCCAAGAGAGAGATGGGACGTGAAGTGATTAAAGTTTGTCTTGGAGTTTATGATATAAAATTCCAGTGTTTTTGAGGCCATATAATAAATATTCCACTGTGTGAATGAATCACCCTGAAGTAGTTAGCCTTTTTAAATTATGAGATGTTTGGAGGTTTGGGAATGCTGCTCCGTCCTCGGAATTTCACAATATTTTATCTCATATTTAAACACTTTCCAGTTAGGCACTAAATCTCATTCTAAATCATCCATACAGGATGGTTGCGGTTTGTTTTTATGCAACTGTGTGTGCAACTCAGTGTGAAAGTGAAAAAAGATGTCTAATTTTAATCATGTTGGCGAATTCTTAAAATGTCTTGATTCTGTGTTGAATTATCCCAAACGAGGCTCTGGTGGAATATAATTCAGAATAAAGTTTGCTTACTTCAGGGCTATTGCCATAGCAACACTCACAAATGTTGTATAAGGTGTGTGCATGTTAAAGAAATCACAGATGGACAAAGAAGCAATCACTGATGAATAAAGAGATGTGCAGAACATCCAACTTGAATTATTTCATCCATTTTAAGAACCTTAACAAAACACTGTGGCCTATGATTCAGTATGTGAACTAGTTTCTTTAAAAACTGAAGAAGTTGAAGAATTGCAGAGTAATAAACCTCAATGGACTAAAAACAGGCCACACAATCAATGAAAATTCAGCCTTGTGTGCAAGTCCTGTTTGTGCATGTGTGTTTGTTTTCATGTTTTTTACAGAATGTTACATCTTTAATCAAACCACAGAAGACAAAGAGTCTTTTTTTATATTTTTTATGAAACCCTGTCACCTTAAACCTTGAAGCGAACACTGTTCTGATGTAATACAACATACAATATTGCTCCCTCCTTGGTTTTATTTATCTGTAACATCAACGTAACCTCACTATCTTTCCTCAATAATTTAAATCTAACCTCTATCTCTATGGCTGACTATGCACCTGAGGATTTTAGGCTTGATTTTGGACTCGATTTTCACTTCCCAACGATCGATTGGGGGGACATGGCCTGCCTGATTCAAGGTTTGTTGCAACCGACTTTTTGTCCAAAATCCTCAATTTTGTGGTGTCATCAAAATTATATTACTACTCCCAGTTGAGTCGAAGCCTCCCTGACCCCAAATTGTAAAAAGTACACATGCTTGATATTTATGACTCTTGATTGGGCCATCTTGCCTCAGACGGGATATTTGCCTTAGCCAATGAGACAATGAGAGCAAGCAAGTGTAACCCCTGTCTCAGGGCTTATCTAAATCTAAATGTCTGTTCCTCTAAGTTCGCCCAAGGAGCTTTTAGGGCACGTGTCAATCAAGTCAAGTACTCTGATTCTCAAAGAACATGTGAAAACACCATGAATGGAAATATATATATAAAAATCAATGGCACACACGAAGAACAATTAGCCAGGAATATATATATATTGTGGCAATATAGGTGAATGGTTTCCCCTTTTTTTTCCTTCTGGCACTTCAAAAAACACTCAATTAATGAAAATAAATTGACAATTAGATTGAAACAAATATAAACAGTACAATTATAACTCAAGTATTTCAAAAAGCATATCCCCAATATTTAAATGTTCAGTTTTTCCTTCTCCTTTGGATACAGGGGAATATGTAAGGAAAAAAAATGTCTCAGTCCCGGGCAATGTGTATGAAATAATGTCTCAGTCCTACCGCTTCCCAGAAATAACACTCCAGGTTCTCAAGAACAGAAGAACAAGAGCGGAAGAGTTGAAACACAAGGCAAAATGACAAAGAGATATCCAGAAGAATCCACTCAGATGATTCAGGGGTCAATCACATCCTCCAACAATTTGTCCAGGAACCAAAAACCAGTCTGCACAACATACATTGTAAATTGATTAAATCAACACATTATAACACTTAAACCATCCCTAAAAAGAGAGATTACATGTCTTTAACTATAATGTTTTTTCCCCTTTTTCCTTCTTTGATAAAGTTTATAAAACAAAACCTTATCTTTTAACAACCTTTAACAGTTTGGACACTGCTAACACACTTTTACATCATTTAAATTAGCACAGTTTCATTTTATACTTTAGCAAGTACATTCTACATGTGAAATTAACAACAACAACATGAGCATTGCACGAGGCTCCACACGATTAGCAAAACTAGCATCGTGATGCTACATGGCTCATCTTAGCATATTTAACTCTTCACATTAACAATTTAAGCACATTTTTGTTGACATTTATACATTCTGACTGGTTTTGCTCAAATAATAACACGATATGACGAAAAAATAATCATGTACATAAAATACACTCACCAGAATGTCTCAGTAAACAATCACAGAAAGCAACAAGTGCTTTTCGACTTCAGCACTCTTCCACAGTTTTTCAATTCAACTTCACAGCAAGCATGTAAAACAATAAACCAGCTATTCAACTTAAATTTGCAATATACAAGCTCATTTTAATCGAACAAGTCAGCATTACTCACATTGCATGCGTTCTCTCCCTGCTGTTTACACATACACTCTGCCTTCCAGCGTGCACGCACTCTCTGCGCAAGCTCACACTTAAAGGGGCAGTACACATTTTTAAAGTAGTGCTTACAAGTGTTTGTTTGGGATAAAAATTAAAGGGGTTACACTCTCCCCCTCTAAACCGCATGAGTCCCTGCATGCGTATTGACAGGAAGACTAGCTGAGAGAATGCTTCCCAGGGAATCAAAAAAAGCAGTAAGTGCAAGCAATATGGGCTTTCCCATTTCCTCATATTCTAATGTCTTTGGTGGGCGTCTTTCCCTCCCTGAACGTCTGAGGGGAATGGTTTCAGTGTCAACTGAACCGTGGAATAATTCGTGAGGTTCTGTCCCTGCATCTGATACCATCTCCTCTGGGATCTCAATGGCTATATAATCTGGGGCATTCCCAACAGGCTCTGAAACCAAATTGACTGGCATACTCTCAGTACCACCCTCAGATTCTTCATGTGTAGGTTCAGTCATAAGCTGGACAGACTCTGTCATTGGGATAGTCGAAACATGTGGAGAGAACTCAGCTGCATGAGGGTTCAATAACCCGGGAGTTTTCTCTGAATTAGCATGAGAGGTAAGTGGCCCACCATTCACTTGTGTAACAAGGGGATCTCTGGTAAACACTTCAGGAATGGGTACTTGGAAGTAACCTTCTTCCTCATCACTGGACAGCACCTCATAATCTTCACCCTCCTGCATTTCAGTATTAATTCTTGTTCGCACCCCACACTTCCTGTTAGCTGTCTGACTTTTTTCAGAACCTTGTTCTTCTGAGCTCACAGGCAAAAAACCACAAGGCAACAAAAGATCCCTGTGAAGGGTACGATGCGGACCATCACCCTTTTCTGGCTTCACTATGTATACAGGGCTATTCGAAAATCTCTTGACCACAGTATGCACAGTTCTTTCCCATCGGTCTGCAAGCTTGTGTTTCCCCCTCACACTCAAATTTCTCACGAGGACCCGGTCACCAGACATCAGTTCAGCTGCTCTGACTTTTAAATCAAACCTTGCTTTATTCTTTGCATTCATTTTGCGAGAGTTTGCAACAGCCAAATCATAGCTCTCTTGAAGATGCTCTCGTAGCTTCTGCACATACTCAGAGTGTGTTTTGTGTGTTTCACTTGAAGGGCTGATGCCAAAAACAAGATCAATTGGTAACTTTGCTTGCCGCCCAAACATTAATTCATATGGGGAATAACCGGTGGTGTCATTCCGTGTACAATTGTACGCATGTACAAGGGGTTTTACAAAGTCTCTCCAGTGATATTTGTCCTTTTCATCAAGGGTTCCAAGCATACTGAGCAGAGTTCTATTGAACCTCTCCACCGGGTTTCCGCGTGGATGATAAGGCGTAGTCCTGACTTTGTCAGCTCCAATAAGGGCACACAGCTCTCGAATAGTGTGCGATTCAAAGTCCTTCCCTTGGTCGCTAAGGAGGCGACTTGGGAACCCGTAATGCACAATGAAATTTTCCCAGAATGCTTTTGCGATGGTCTTTGCTTTTTGGTCCTTTGTCGGTACCGCCACAGCGAACTTGGTAAAGTGGTCGGTCATAACCAATATATTTCTGGTGTCACGGTTGTCAGGCTCAAGAGACAAATAATCTATACAAACTAACTCAAGGGGATAAGAGGTCTGTATAGATTGCATAGGAGCAGCTTTCTGAGGGCTTGCTTTCCTCCTGAAACATCTCTCACAGGTGTAACATCTATTTTCAATATCCTTTGCCATCTTCGGCCAAAAGAATCTAGTACGAGCTAGGTCAAGGGCACGCTCGTAACCAAGATGGCCCACCTCATCATGAATGCCGCTCAGTGCTTTCTCTCTGCACTTCTGAGGCAGAACCAGCTGGTGAAACACAGTCCCATTGGTTGTCCACTTCCGGTATAACACTCCATCACGTAATTCAAGTCGGCTCCATTCCCGCAAGAGCAGGTTAACCTCAGGAGGTTCAAGCTTGGTGTGTCGGAAATTAGGTCTCTGACCTTGTTCCACAAAAGAAATTACCGTTCTCAAAGCTGAATCTTCTCTTTGAGCTTGGTACCACTCATCACGGGTCAGTCCAGGAATAGTCTCGTAACCTGGAGTGGTGAAGCTTTCAGGGACAGATGACGCATTCAAAGCCAAGGATTCTGCAACGACAAGCTCCGACACCCCTGAAACATTGTTCAAAGGGACAAGCAGATGACGTTCACACACTGCAGAGATTAATTCAGGGCAGATCACCTCAGTTTTTTCACATAGGCGCTGTTTTAAGTCTCCAATTGCCTTTTCCTCTTCCAGGAACTCATAATCCTCCTCTGGTGGATTCTGCGGCCTTCGAGACAATCCGTCAGCATCTTTATTAGTGGATCCAGCTCTGTACTTTATATTGAATCTGTAGGTGGATAATGCTGCAAGCCAACGGTGTCCTGCTGCGTCCAGTTTTGCTGAAGTCAGCACATATGTCAGTGGGTTATTGTCTGTGAGAACCGTGAACTCAGTGCCATAAAGATAATCACTAAACTTCTCACAGACAGCCCATTTCAAGGCCAAATATTCCAACTTATGGGTCGGATAGTTCCTTTCACTCTTTGAAAGTCCCCTACTGGCATATGCTATCACACGAAGCTTGCCCTCCTGCTCTTGATAGAGAGCCGCTCCGAGTCCGTCTCTGCAGGCATCCGTATGCAAGATGTAAGGGAGTTCTGGGTTTGCAAATGCAAGGATTGGGGCGGATGTCAATTTCTCAATCAGGGTCTTAAACGCATTTTCACACTCAACTGTCCACTGATCACCGATGAAAGCATTGGGATTAACAGGAGTGTTGGTTCTCTCTCTCTTGTAAACTTTTCCTCTTTTTCTTGGAGGACTATACCCGGCAGTCAAACAATTTAGTGGCTTTGCTATTTTTGAGTATTCCTTGACAAACCGCCGGTAGTACCCAGCAAAGCCTAGAAAACATTTTAGCTCTCGCCTAGTTGAAGGACGAGGCCAATCTCTTAAAGCGGAGATCTTCTCTGGATCAGTGTGAACTCCGTCAGAATCTACAACATGTCCCAGATACTTGACAGAGGACTTGAAGAAGTGACATTTGTCAGGAGACAACTTCAAACCGCATTCTTTCAGACGAGTCAACACTTTTATGAGCCGGGCTTCATGTTCTTCAAGGGTTTTAGAAAATACAATGAGGTCATCCAGAAACACGAGTACTTCATTCAAATGCAAATCTCCTACACACTTCTCCATAAGCCTCTGGAAGGTGCTAGGTGCATTTGTGACACCCTGAGGCAAACGGTTAAATTCAAAGAATCCTAGAGGACAAACGAAAGCTGTTTTATGTTTATCTTCTTCGGCTACTTCGACTTGATAATATCCTGATTTAAGATCCATGACAGAGAACCATCTAGCTCCACTGAGTGCAGAGAACGTCTCCTCTATGTTAGGGAGTGCATATGCATCTTTTATGGTGCGCATGTTGAGCTTTCTATAATCAATACAAAGTCTGATTTGTCCATTCTTTTTGCGAACCACTACAATTGGTGATGCGAAAGGGCTCTCAGACTCTCTGATTATCCCAGCATCTAAGAGCTCCCTGAGGTGTTGCTTAACAGCTTCTCTGTCATTTGGATGAATTGGCCTAGGTCGTTCCTTAAAAGGTGTCTCATCCTGTAATCTAATGTGGTGCTTTACTGCGGTAGCATGGCCGTATGACAAGTCGTCAACTGCAAAGACCTCTGACATGGAATTGAGTTTATCAGAGACACGTTTTTTCCATTCCTCTGGAATCGGCGAATCATCAAGATCAAACACAAGCTTTCCACATGGCACCTGAGCAGAACAAGACAAAAGCTCAGTCTTCAAAGGTAGAACATGAGCAGCTGACATCTCAGCGATCACACGCTTGGGATGAAGAGTAATGTCATGATCAGTTATGTTCTTTAAGATGACAGGGATTTTGGAACGCGCCCAGTATGGGACACTGACCACAGCACATTCGAGAATAAGACCACCCGGCAAGGGAAAAGACTCAGGTTGCTCTAAAACAAATACATCTTTTGTAAGGTCTTTGATCCTCACTTGACCAGGGATACATGTCTCTTGTTTGGCAGGGATAGTGATGGGGCCTTTCCCTAACGCTCTCACTTGAAAAGATTTCCTCTCACTTTCATAATTCTGAGCAACCTGCTGAAAAAGCAAAGCATAATCACGGTTGGCACCAGGGTTTTGTAAGAACTTGGCCCCTTTTCTCTCTATGCCCTGTTGATACAAGCGGTCAAGAACATTTGTTCCAATCAACAGGGGGACTTTACTGTTGAAGTGACAGTCTGGAACAACGAGTACAAGGGATGAGAGCTCCTCCTCTATACCTGTGACAGTACAGGGGAAAGTTATGACAACTTGGATGTAGCCAAGGTATGGAACATTCTGTCCACCAGCACCTTCAACCTCGAACAAAGAATGAATAGGCTGGATGGGAAGAGAAGAAAGGTATGTCAGATAAAATGTCTCAGAAACAGTTGTAACTTGAGACCCAGTATCTAAGAGAGAGTCACACTGAATGCCTTCAACAAGAACAGAAGCAACACAACGTTGGCCAATAAGGTTTTTTGGCAAAAATTCATCTTTAATCCTGTTTGCTTGGGTTTCTCCAGCATAATTGGCTGTATCGTGTAACATCATTGTGGGACGAGTATGAGTGCCGGCAGCTCCTGAATGTCCCGTAGCAGGGGCTGCTACAAGTTTAAAGACTGTGATGTTTCATGTAATTTCCTGTACTTCTCTCGTCTTTCTCTCAGCTGTGAATTCTTTTTACGAACAAGCTCAGGGTTGGGTTCTTCACTGCAGTGAATTGCAATGTGTCCATCCCCACCGCACTTGAAACAGAACCAGGGTTTTGGCATGGCCATAGAGTTAGATGTCTCTCTGGAGCTGGCCACCAGGCATTCACCAGTAACTGTACTTTCGTTAGAGTCTTTCACAGATTTTATTTCACTCCGTTTTGTTTCAGCTTGCTTTGATAAGTACGCACTTGTTTTTTCAGTGCAGCTATTTCTCCTTTGAGCTTTTGAGTTTCATCTTGTGATTTATTTGTTGACTCAGGTGGGAGTTCTACATTAACAGGTATGCCATACACAGAGTGAGCATGCGCAGCTGCTTTTGTGCTGCCAAGATGTTTTTTCATTCGGTCTAGCTTAGCTGCCCTTTTATCTTCCTCAGTCCTCACAGAGAGCAAAAGTTCAGGAAAAAATGGTGGATTGTCTTTACAATGTTCAAGCTGAAGTCCTACGATCATGGGCTGATCCCAGCACCCTCGACAGAACTGGCGAAGCAGATGTTTACGGGAGTCTGCAGCACTGGCTCCCCCTCTAGATATTGCACGGGTAAGAAGAGTGTTCAGTCTTTGCAGGTAAACCGAAGGCTTTTCCCCCGCATTTTGATTTGAATTCAGGAAGGTGGCAAAGAGCTCCTCTCCATCTTCTACGATGCCAAAAGCAGATTCAATCTGGTTGAGGTAAGAGCTAGGTGAAGAATTTACACCTAAGGGCTTGACAATGTCAGCTGCTGGGCTAAGCAGGCTCTCTAAAATCATTCTCGCTTTCTGAGGGTCTGAGAAGAAGGGGTCAGAAAGTAAGAGATCAACTTGGGCACGCCACGTCTCATAGTCAACTTCCCCATTTGGCTTGGGGGTCCTGCCGGAGAACGTGCGGATACGGGTATGTCTCAAGGGTGAGTGAGCCGTTTCGTTACGGATTACATGCTCCACAACTACCTTCTGTACATGAGGTGGGTTAATCATACTTTCATCAACATGTATTTGTTTAGTTGGAACGTACAATGGGGAAACATTTGAAGTCATTGTCTGAGATCTGATTGACTCGGCCGAGGCAGACTCTACATTGGCTATTTCAGAATTGTCATGTCCAGGGCTACGAACCGTAGTATGGGGGTTTGCTTCAGCATCTTGCATGTCATTTGATTCAAGCTGGAGGCTCTGGAGCTCATTCTGAAGAGCGAGCATGAACCCCACTCGGCCACTGCCGGCAATAGCATTCAGCTCCTCCATGTATCTCAATGCAAGTTCTCTGCCCAAACTTTCTTGACATAAGTCACGGACTGTTCTAACACACCACGTCATGGAGGGGTCTTTAGGATTTGGCAGTTCACCGAGACTATCAGGGTTGATCCTTAGAACTGAGCGTTCAGATGAGTATTGAACGAGAACTCTGCCTGTGGGCTGATCTGGCTCATTAGGCACCCTAATTATTTTTGCAATCTCCCCATTTACTTCAAAAAAACTTGTTATATCTTCATTTGTGCAGTTTTTGTCTACCCCTGTGACATACAAGCAACTTTGCCCATGCACCCTATATCGGTTACAAAGATCCATTCTTTTTCTTAGGATATCTAATTAACTCAGAATAAGTTTAAAGTGTAAAACCCACTTTTAGAATAATGAATGAAAATCTTTAAAAAAATATATTTGCTGATATAATTAAGACTTCAAAAGAAATTAAAGAAATTAACCCAAGCTCCTGGCTGGCTGGCTCGCCACTTATTATGTAACCCCTGTCTCAGGGCTTATCTAAATCTAAATGTCTGTTCCTCTAAGTTCGCCCAAGGAGCTTTTAGGGCACGTGTCAATCAAGTCAAGTACTCTGATTCTCAAAGAACATGTGAAAACACCATGAATGGAAATATATATATAAAAATCAATGGCACACACGAAGAACAATTAGCCAGGAATATATATATATTGTGGCAATATAGGTGAATGGTTTCCCCTTTTTTTTCCTTCTGGCACTTCAAAAAACACTCAATTAATGAAAATAAATTGACAATTAGATTGAAACAAATATAAACAGTACAATTATAACTCAAGTATTTCAAAAAGCATATCCCCAATATTTAAATGTTCAGTTTTTCCTTCTCCTTTGGATACAGGGGAATATGTAAGGAAAAAAAATGTCTCAGTCCCGGGCAATGTGTATGAAATAATGTCTCAGTCCTACCGCTTCCCAGAAATAACACTCCAGGTTCTCAAGAACAGAAGAACAAGAGCGGAAGAGTTGAAACACAGGGCAAAATGACAAAGAGATATCCAGAAGAATCCACTCAGATGATTCAGGGGTCAATCACATCCTCCAACAATTTGTCCAGGAACCAAAAACCAGTCTGCACAACATACATTGTAAATTGATTAAATCAACACATTATAACACTTAAACCATCCCTAAAAAGAGAGATTACATGTCTTTAACTATAATGTTTTTTCCCTTTTTTCCTTCTTTGATAAAGTTTATAAAACAAAACCTTATCTTTTAACAGTTTGGACACTGCTAACACACTTTTACATCATTTAAATTAGCACAGTTTCATTTTATACTTTAGCAAGTACATTCTACATGTGAAATTAACAACAACAACATGAGCATTGCACGAGGCTCCACACGATTAGCAAAACTAGCATCGTGATGCTACATGGCTCATCTTAGCATATTTAACTCTTCACATTAACAATTTAAGCACATTTTTGTTGACATTTATACATTCTGACTGGTTTTGCTCAAATAATAACACGATATGACGAAAAAATAATCATGTACATAAAATACACTCACCAGAATGTCTCAGTAAACAATCACAGAAAGCAACAAGTGCTTTTCGACTTCAGCACTCTTCCACAGTTTTTCAATTCAACTTCACAGCAAGCATGTAAAACAATAAACCAGCTATTCAACTTAAATTTGCAATATACAAGCTCATTTTAATCGAACAAGTCAGCATTACTCACATTGCATGCGTTCTCTCCCTGCTGTTTACACATACACTCTGCCTTCCAGCGTGCACGCACTCTCTGCGCAAGCTCACACTTAAAGGGGCAGTACACATTTTTAAAGTAGTGCTTACAAGTGTTTGTTTGGGATAAAAATTAAAGGGGTTACACTCTCCCCCTCTAAACCGCATGAGTCCCTGCATGCGTATTGACAGGAAGACTAGCTGAGAGAATGCTTCCCAGGGAATCAAAAAAAGCAGTAAGTGCAAGCAATATGGGCTTTCCCATTTCCTCATATTCTAATGTCTTTGGTGGGCGTCTTTCCCTCCCTGAACGTCTGAGGGGAATGGTTTCAGTGTCAACTGAACCGTGGAATAATTCGTGAGGTTCTGCCCCTGCATCTGATACCATCTCCTCTGGGATCTCAATGGCTATATAATCTGGGGCATTCCCAACAGGCTCTGAAACCAAATTGACTGGCATACTCTCAGTACCACCCTCAGATTCTTCATGTGTAGGTTCAGTCATAAGCTGGACAGACTCTGTCATTGGGATAGTCGAAACATGTGGAGAGAACTCAGCTGCATGAGGGTTCAATAACCCGGGAGTTTTCTCTGAATTAGCATGAGAGGTAAGTGGCCCACCATTCACTTGTGTAACAAGGGGATCTCTGGTAAACACTTCAGGAATGGGTACTTGGAAGTAACCTTCTTCCTCATCACTGGACAGCACCTCATAATCTTCACCCTCCTGCATTTCAGTATTAATTCTTGTTCGCACCCCACACTTCCTGTTAGCTGTCTGACTTTTTTCAGAACCTTGTTCTTCTGAGCTCACAGGCAAAAAACCACAAGGCAACAAAAGATCCCTGTGAAGGGTACGATGCGGACCATCACCCTTTTCTGGCTTCACTATGTATACAGGGCTATTCGAAAATCTCTTGACCACAGTATGCACAGTTCTTTCCCATCGGTCTGCAAGCTTGTGTTTCCCCCTCACACTCAAATTTCTCACGAGGACCCGGTCACCAGACATCAGTTCAGCTGCTCTGACTTTTAAATCAAACCTTGCTTTATTCTTTGCATTCATTTTGCGAGAGTTTGCAACAGCCAAATCATAGCTCTCTTGAAGATGCTCTCGTAGCTTCTGCACATACTCAGAGTGTGTTTTGTGTGTTTCACTTGAAGGGCTGATGCCAAAAACAAGATCAATTGGTAACTTTGCTTGCCGCCCAAACATTAATTCATATGGGGAATAACCGGTGGTGTCATTCCGTGTACAATTGTACGCATGTACAAGGGGTTTTACAAAGTCTCTCCAGTGATATTTGTCCTTTTCATCAAGGGTTCCAAGCATACTGAGCAGAGTTCTATTGAACCTCTCCACCGGGTTTCCGCGTGGATGATAAGGCGTAGTCCTGACTTTGTCAGCTCCAATAAGGGCACACAGCTCTCGAATAGTGTGCGATTCAAAGTCCTTCCCTTGGTCGCTAAGGAGGCGACTTGGGAACCCGTAATGCACAATGAAATTTTCCCAGAATGCTTTTGCGATGGTCTTTGCTTTTTGGTCCTTTGTCGGTACCGCCACAGCGAACTTGGTAAAGTGGTCGGTCATAACCAATATATTTCTGGTGTCACGGTTGTCAGGCTCAAGAGACAAATAATCTATACAAACTAACTCAAGGGGATAAGAGGTCTGTATAGATTGCATAGGAGCAGCTTTCTGAGGGCTTGCTTTCCTCCTGAAACATCTCTCACAGGTGTAACATCTATTTTCAATATCCTTTGCCATCTTCGGCCAAAAGAATCTAGTACGAGCTAGGTCAAGGGCACGCTCGTAACCAAGATGGCCCACCTCATCATGAATGCCGCTCAGTGCTTTCTCTCTGCACTTCTGAGGCAGAACCAGCTGGTGAAACACAGTCCCATTGGTTGTCCACTTCCGGTATAACACTCCATCACGTAATTCAAGTCGGCTCCATTCCCGCAAGAGCAGGTTAACCTCAGGAGGTTCAAGCTTGGTGTGTCGGAAATTAGGTCTCTGACCTTGTTCCACAAAAGAAATTACCGTTCTCAAAGCTGAATCTTCTCTTTGAGCTTGGTACCACTCATCACGGGTCAGTCCAGGAATAGTCTCGTAACCTGGAGTGGTGAAGCTTTCAGGGACAGATGACGCATTCAAAGCCAAGGATTCTGCAACGACAAGCTCCGACACCCCTGAAACATTGTTCAAAGGGACAAGCAGATGACGTTCACACACTGCAGAGATTAATTCAGGGCAGATCACCTCAGTTTTTTCACATAGGCGCTGTTTTAAGTCTCCAATTGCCTTTTCCTCTTCCAGGAACTCATAATCCTCCTCTGGTGGATTCTGCGGCCTTCGAGACAATCCGTCAGCATCTTTATTAGTGGATCCAGCTCTGTACTTTATATTGAATCTGTAGGTGGATAATGCTGCAAGCCAACGGTGTCCTGCTGCGTCCAGTTTTGCTGAAGTCAGCACATATGTCAGTGGGTTATTGTCTGTGAGAACCGTGAACTCAGTGCCATAAAGATAATCACTAAACTTCTCACAGACAGCCCATTTCAAGGCCAAATATTCCAACTTATGGGTCGGATAGTTCCTTTCACTCTTTGAAAGTCCCCTACTGGCATATGCTATCACACGAAGCTTGCCCTCCTGCTCTTGATAGAGAGCCGCTCCGAGTCCGTCTCTGCAGGCATCCGTATGCAAGATGTAAGGGAGTTCTGGGTTTGCAAATGCAAGGATTGGGGCGGATGTCAATTTCTCAATCAGGGTCTTAAACGCATTTTCACACTCAACTGTCCACTGATCACCGATGAAAGCATTGGGATTAACAGGAGTGTTGGTTCTCTCTCTCTTGTAAACTTTTCCTCTTTTTCTTGGAGGACTATACCCGGCAGTCAAACAATTTAGTGGCTTTGCTATTTTTGAGTATTCCTTGACAAACCGCCGGTAGTACCCAGCAAAGCCTAGAAAACATTTTAGCTCTCGCCTAGTTGAAGGACGAGGCCAATCTCTTAAAGCGGAGATCTTCTCTGGATCAGTGTGAACTCCGTCAGAATCTACAACATGTCCCAGATACTTGACAGAGGACTTGAAGAAGTGACATTTGTCAGGAGACAACTTCAAACCGCATTCTTTCAGACGAGTCAACACTTTTATGAGCCGGGCTTCATGTTCTTCAAGGGTTTTAGAAAATACAATGAGGTCATCCAGAAACACGAGTACTTCATTCAAATGCAAATCTCCTACACACTTCTCCATAAGCCTCTGGAAGGTGCTAGGTGCATTTGTGACACCCTGAGGCAAACGGTTAAATTCAAAGAATCCTAGAGGACAAACGAAAGCTGTTTTATGTTTATCTTCTTCGGCTACTTCGACTTGATAATATCCTGATTTAAGATCCATGACAGAGAACCATCTAGCTCCACTGAGTGCAGAGAACGTCTCCTCTATGTTAGGGAGTGCATATGCATCTTTTATGGTGCGCATGTTGAGCTTTCTATAATCAATACAAAGTCTGATTTGTCCATTCTTTTTGCGAACCACTACAATTGGTGATGCGAAAGGGCTCTCAGACTCTCTGATTATCCCAGCATCTAAGAGCTCCCTGAGGTGTTGCTTAACAGCTTCTCTGTCATTTGGATGAATTGGCCTAGGTCGTTCCTTAAAAGGTGTCTCATCCTGTAATCTAATGTGGTGCTTTACTGCGGTAGCATGGCCGTATGACAAGTCGTCAACTGCAAAGACCTCTGACATGGAATTGAGTTTATCAGAGACACGTTTTTTCCATTCCTCTGGAATCGGCGAATCATCAAGATCAAACACAAGCTTTCCACATGGCACCTGAGCAGAACAAGACAAAAGCTCAGTCTTCAAAGGTAGAACATGAGCAGCTGACATCTCAGCGATCACACGCTTGGGATGAAGAGTAATGTCATGATCAGTTATGTTCTTTAAGATGACAGGGATTTTGGAACGCGCCCAGTATGGGACACTGACCACAGCACATTCGAGAATAAGACCACCCGGCAAGGGAAAAGACTCAGGTTGCTCTAAAACAAATACATCTTTTGTAAGGTCTTTGATCCTCACTTGACCAGGGATACATGTCTCTTGTTTGGCAGGGATAGTGATGGGGCCTTTCCCTAACGCTCTCACTTGAAAAGATTTCCTCTCACTTTCATAATTCTGAGCAACCTGCTGAAAAAGCAAAGCATAATCACGGTTGGCACCAGGGTTTTGTAAGAACTTGGCCCCTTTTCTCTCTATGCCCTGTTGATACAAGCGGTCAAGAACATTTGTTCCAATCAACAGGGGGACTTTACTGTTGAAGTGACAGTCTGGAACAACGAGTACAAGGGATGAGAGCTCCTCCTCTATACCTGTGACAGTACAGGGGAAAGTTATGACAACTTGGATGTAGCCAAGGTATGGAACATTCTGTCCACCAGCACCTTCAACCTCGAACAAAGAATGAATAGGCTGGATGGGAAGAGAAGAAAGGTATGTCAGATAAAATGTCTCAGAAACAGTTGTAACTTGAGACCCAGTATCTAAGAGAGAGTCACACTGAATGCCTTCAACAAGAACAGAAGCAACACAACGTTGGCCAATAAGGTTTTTTGGCAAAAATTCATCTTTAATCCTGTTTGCTTGGGTTTCTCCAGCATAATTGGCTGTATCGTGTAACATCATTGTGGGACGAGTATGAGTGCCGGCAGCTCCTGAATGTCCCGTAGCAGGGGCTGCTACAAGTTTAAAGACTGTGATGTTTCATGTAATTTCCTGTACTTCTCTCGTCTTTCTCTCAGCTGTGAATTCTTTTTACGAACAAGCTCAGGGTTGGGTTCTTCACTGCAGTGAATTGCAATGTGTCCATCCCCACCGCACTTGAAACAGAACCAGGGTTTTGGCATGGCCATAGAGTTAGATGTCTCTCTGGAGCTGGCCACCAGGCATTCACCAGTAACTGTACTTTCGTTAGAGTCTTTCACAGATTTTATTTCACTCCGTTTTGTTTCAGCTTGCTTTGATAAGTACGCACTTGTTTTTTCAGTGCAGCTATTTCTCCTTTGAGCTTTTGAGTTTCATCTTGTGATTTATTTGTTGACTCAGGTGGGAGTTCTACATTAACAGGTATGCCATACACAGAGTGAGCATGCGCAGCTGCTTTTGTGCTGCCAAGATGTTTTTTCATTCGGTCTAGCTTAGCTGCCCTTTTATCTTCCTCAGTCCTCACAGAGAGCAAAAGTTCAGGAAAAAATGGTGGATTGTCTTTACAATGTTCAAGCTGAAGTCCTACGATCATGGGCTGATCCCAGCACCCTCGACAGAACTGGCGAAGCAGATGTTTACGGGAGTCTGCAGCACTGGCTCCCCCTCTAGATATTGCACGGGTAAGAAGAGTGTTCAGTCTTTGCAGGTAAACCGAAGGCTTTTCCCCCGCATTTTGATTTGAATTCAGGAAGGTGGCAAAGAGCTCCTCTCCATCTTCTACGATGCCAAAAGCAGATTCAATCTGGTTGAGGTAAGAGCTAGGTGAAGAATTTACACCTAAGGGCTTGACAATGTCAGCTGCTGGGCTAAGCAGGCTCTCTAAAATCATTCTCGCTTTCTGAGGGTCTGAGAAGAAGGGGTCAGAAAGTAAGAGATCAACTTGGGCACGCCACGTCTCATAGTCAACTTCCCCATTTGGCTTGGGGGTCCTGCCGGAGAACGTGCGGATACGGGTATGTCTCAAGGGTGAGTGAGCCGTTTCGTTACGGATTACATGCTCCACAACTACCTTCTGTACATGAGGTGGGTTAATCATACTTTCATCAACATGTATTTGTTTAGTTGGAACGTACAATGGGGAAACATTTGAAGTCATTGTCTGAGATCTGATTGACTCGGCCGAGGCAGACTCTACATTGGCTATTTCAGAATTGTCATGTCCAGGGCTACGAACCGTAGTATGGGGGTTTGCTTCAGCATCTTGCATGTCATTTGATTCAAGCTGGAGGCTCTGGAGCTCATTCTGAAGAGCGAGCATGAACCCCACTCGGCCACTGCCGGCAATAGCATTCAGCTCCTCCATGTATCTCAATGCAAGTTCTCTGCCCAAACTTTCTTGACATAAGTCACGGACTGTTCTAACACACCACGTCATGGAGGGGTCTTTAGGATTTGGCAGTTCACCGAGACTATCAGGGTTGATCCTTAGAACTGAGCGTTCAGATGAGTATTGAACGAGAACTCTGCCTGTGGGCTGATCTGGCTCATTAGGCACCCTAATTATTTTTGCAATCTCCCCATTTACTTCAAAAAAACTTGTTATATCTTCATTTGTGCAGTTTTTGTCTACCCCTGTGACATACAAGCAACTTTGCCCATGCACCCTATATCGGTTACAAAGATCCATTCTTTTTCTTAGGATATCTAATTAACTCAGAATAAGTTTAAAGTGTAAAACCCACTTTTAGAATAATGAATGAAAATCTTTAAAAAAATATATTTGCTGATATAATTAAGACTTCAAAAGAAATTAAAGAAATTAACCCAAGCTCCTGGCTGGCTGGCTCGCCACTTATTATGTAACCCCTGTCTCAGGGCTTATCTAAATCTAAATGTCTGTTCCTCTAAGTTCGCCCAAGGAGCTTTTAGGGCACGTGTCAATCAAATCAAGTACTCTGATTCTCAAAGAACATGTGAAAACACCATAAATGGAAATATATATAAAAAAAATCAATGGCACACACGAAGAACAATTAGCCAGGAATATATATATATATTGTGGCAATATAGGCGAATGGTTTCCCCTTTTTTTTCCTTCTGGCACTTCAAAAAACACTCAATTAATGAAAATAAATTGACAATTAGATTGAAACAAATATAAACAGTACAATTATAACTCAAGTATTTCAAAAAGCATATCCCCAATATTTAAATGTTCAGTTTTTCCTTCTCCTTTGGATACAGGGGAATATGTAAGGAAAAAAAATGTCTCAGTCCCGGGCAATGTGTATGAAATAATGTCTCAGTCCTACCGCTTCCCAGAAATAACACTCCAGGTTCTCAAGAACAGAAGAACAAGAGCGGAAGAGTTGAAACACAGGGCAAAATGACAAAGAGATATCCAGAAGAATCCACTCAGATGATTCAGGGGTCAATCACATCCTCCAACAATTTGTCCAGGAACCAAAAACCAGTCTGCACAACATACATTGTAAATTGATTAAATCAACACATTATAACACTTAAACCATCCCTAAAAAGAGAGATTACATGTCTTTAACTATAATGTTTTTTCCCCTTTTTCCTTCTTTGATAAAGTTTATAAAACAAAACCTTATCTTTTAACAGTTTGGACACTGCTAACACACTTTTACATCATTTAAATTAGCACAGTTTCATTTTATACTTTAGCAAGTACATTCTACATGTGAAATTAACAACAACAACATGAGCATTGCACGAGGCTCCACACGATTAGCAAAACTAGCATCGTGATGCTACATGGCTCATCTTAGCATATTTAACTCTTCACATTAACAATTTAAGCACATTTTTGTTGACATTTATACATTCTGACTGGTTTTGCTCAAATAATAACACGATATGACGAAAAAATAATCATGTACATAAAATACACTCACCAGAATGTCTCAGTAAACAATCACAGAAAGCAACAAGTGCTTTTCGACTTCAGCACTCTTCCACAGTTTTTCAATTCAACTTCACAGCAAGCATGTAAAACAATAAACCAGCTATTCAACTTAAATTTGCAATATACAAGCTCATTTTAATCGAACAAGTCAGCATTACTCACATTGCATGCGTTCTCTCCCTGCTGTTTACACATACACTCTGCCTTGCAGCGTGCACGCACTCTCTGCGCAAGCTCACACTTAAAGGGGCAGTACACATTTTTAAAGTAGTGCTTACAAGTGTTTGTTTGGGATAAAAATTAAAGGGGTTACACAAGCTTTATCAATCTGATGTTGCATGCTTTTATAGATGGAACAATACAGTATAGTGTCCTGCAAGAACAATTATAACAGGGATGTTGATCGTCCTTCATACTTATTTTTTTCTAAAATCACGTTTGAACTTGTGAGTTGTTTCTGTGATATCTGACAAGACTGTCTGGCAAAATCGTCTACACTTTTAAAAAATTAAGGCATTTTGTAATGCCATAAAAGATCAATTTTTAAGGAACCTTTAACATCGAAAGAACCTCTCTGTTTTACAAAAGGTTCTTTGTGGTGTTAAAGGGTTCTTCTTCAGATTATAAAAAGGTACAAATGAATTGTCTCTTTAAAACGTATTTGACTAAATGTTTTTTTTGAGGAACCAAAAATGGTTCTCCAAATGGCATTTTTTTTAGGGTGTGGTGTGTGTGTGTGTGTTCTGAGGATCATAATGATGAATTGCTTTAAACTGTCATGGTTTTAAAATCAGTAGAGATTTTAAAATTGTCTAGTGTGGCACTATGGCCAAATTGCCCTAAACTGACCCTAACAGGGCCTCACACCCTAAACCCAAGAGATTCAATCTTGACCTCCAACCTAGAAAGATATTTTCAGCATATTGTGCATTAATTCTATGTTTGAGTGACGTATGTTTTGAATACAATGAATTGGTTATCTAGTTTCCAATTTTTATGGCACATAGCAGCCCCCTCTGGGCCACTTCGCATGTTGGGAGAGAAGGAGCTTGTTTAAATTATATCCGTGGTCTGTGTTCAAGCAGTGCCTGGAAACTCACATTTCTGAAAAATTGTGCTCCTTTGGACAATTTTTCCACTCACTTCAATTATTGTTTGAATATCTCATTCACTTTAAATCCCATCCCTGATGTTCCTCCCTAAATTTGCAGAAGGCATCTGCATTTGCTATTAATACTTGTACTTGTACCTTTGCACTCCCATACTATGGACATTTATGTTGTGTTCTCATGTAGCATCAGGGAGAGTTTGTGTAATGTGACCTGAGGATTAATTTGTGTCACATTTTTCTTCTGGTCTGTGTTATTGATTGATGCAAAATAGGTCACAAAACATTCACTTAAAATAATTGGGAATTTTTAAAACCAAACATCCACAGTAAAAATTAGCAAGGCATTGTAGCATGTGACAATATCGTAATACCTCTTACAAGTAGGGATGGGCAATATAAACGATATGCAATATAAACGATAGAAAATTGGCATACGATAGAGATTTTAAATCTATTGCACTATCGCGATAATGCGTGTTGATGACACAATCTACCCGCGAACTTTAGAGCCACAAGCTGCAGCCGAATAAACATGGATGAAAGCGTCAGCGAAACAGACCGATGCAAAAGACCGATGCAACATCTATTTTTTTTATTTAAGCCATAAGTTACATAAGTTAATTGCTGCTCCACGCGCGAAATTGGCATTATGGTCTAGTAATTGTGAAACATGCAGTATATATATGCAGTATAGTCCTCACAAGCATTTAAAGTGTTTAGTGTTATAAAAATAATTAACTGTGTTTTTTAGCAGATAGATCTTGTCGGCTTTATCATTTTAAAAGTAGATCACCACACAAAAAAGTCTGGACACCCCTGCTGTAGAGTGTGTCAGGACAAAGTTCCAGCTAAGAGAGGTAACAAGACTAATCTGGCCATAACGGTTTACTTTTACTTACTTTTTTTAGCAGTTTGGCTTTTGTAAGGGTCTATATAACCTGTTCTGAAACGAGTCTATTGAAATTATTATATCGCAATACATATCGCTATCGCAAGAGGCCGCAATGTATAACGCAATATGGATTTTAGGCCATATCGCCCATCCCTACTTACAAGGTGACCAAGCAAGCATTTGTCATTATTCTACCGTCTTGGTTAACTACAGAGCCGATATAGTCCAGCTAGGAGTAACCCACTTCTAGCCAACATAAACTTGAAATTAGTTACATGTTTTTTTTTTGCCAAAATAACTTGTGAGATGTAAGCAAAGTCAACAATGATTACAAGGTGTTTGATTTTATTTATTTATTTATTTTGGATATGCTAGAGTATTTAATCTTCACTGAAAGCCAAATTTTCGCCTTGTTTTGGCCTAGAAGTCTAGGTTGTGTTTTTCAGCAAATGAAAGCTGAAGGCTGTGCAATGAGTTCTGGGAGATGGTTTGTCCAGTTATGCCGTCCAACATGCAAAGTCACGTTATTTCAGTTAAAGTGCTTCCATTGTAGTTCATGCGCATGTTTCTTATCCAATAAGAAATTTCAATTATTCAATGACTTATTAACCTATTAAACAGAAGCATCACTTTTAACAAGAGTGTCAGAAGAACTACACTGGAAAAAATCCGTAGAAATTACAATGGTATTGCAGCTGGGTTGCCGGTAATTTACCGTAGATTTAAATTTATGTTATTTACTTGCAAGAGTTTGTTCAAAGTTAAATAATTTTTAAATATTAACAAGTATTTATCTTTACAGAATAAAACTATACAATAACAGCCTCATGCAAAGCATTCTGGGAACCAGAAATCATCATCAACCTTTTTCTGTTTTTTGCTTCAGATTTTGTTTCCCAGAATGTTTTGCTTGATGCTGTTTTTTTAGTTTTACTATGTAAAGACAAAGACTTGTAAATGTTAAATGTTCATTTAACTTTGAACAAAATGTTGCCAGTAAATAATTTAAATCTACGGTAAGTTACCGGCAACCCAGCTGCAATTTCTAAGGATTTTTTTTACAGTGTACAATAGTGCAGAGTTGCAGCTCATTCTCTTAATGACCAATCATGACAGAAAATAGCTTATAACAAGGTTTGAAACCATGTTTTAATCAGCAGGATCTGCATGGAGGCATTAAAAACAGGAAAAACATCTATACAATACAACCATACAATGTTTAAAGGTTTCCCGGTCAAACATTCTTGAATTTAAAAGAAAATTAAGAATAGAGAGATAAACTATAAAAAACATGAAATAAATCCAACAATGTAACATTTAAGCAAAATTTAAATGCAACTTTTGCTCAGTCTAAGTCTGTAGATTTTTTCATAATTTTGTGTTTCATGCCAGCTAAAACATTTGGGTTTGCTGAGCAACAAAAAAGCAAACAAACTGTACTTTTTCTTCCAAATGACAGCGTTGCAAAAGAGCTCAAATGTTTTCTTGCATTCTTATGAAAATACGTGTGTATTTTCACGTAAAGTGTGGTTGTGCCGCAAGTACATTTACTTACGTGTTCATACACACTGAAACGTATAATATCGTCGTGTTGACAGGACTAACACTTTAATTATTTACATATTAACAGCTTTACAGACATACAGATTTGTACATATTCTTATTCATATATATTAAAATAGCCGGCATTGGCAATTCTTACTCATATTTTTTGACTTATTGATTTAAAGGGGCCATGGCATGAAAATCTGACTTTTTCCCATGTTTAAGTGCTATGATTGGGTTCCCAGTGCTTCTATCAACCTAGAAAATGTGAAAAAGATCAACCCAGTAACTTAGTTTTGGTAAACCATTCTCTACAAGCACATGAAAAAAATAAGTTGTTGAAATTTTGCTCTCCTTATGATGTCATAAGGAGCTCTTATTATAATAATACCGCCCCTTAATCTGCACTATCCAACCACAGCACTGCCATTTAGTGCAGAGAAAAGCGCAATTGAGTTTTAATTGCAACAAACCCCCATCATTGTGTTCAGTGTTTGAATTTCATCAGCTCATTTGCATTTTAAAGGACACACCCAAAACGGGACATTTTTGCACACACCTACAAAATGGCAATTTTAACATAATAAATTATTTATATGGTATTTGGAGCTAAAACTTCACATATGTGCTCTGGGGACACAAAAGATTTATTTGACATCTTAAAAAAGTCTTGTGCCATGGCCCCTTTAAGACATTTAACTCGTTTAAGTTACCTAATGAAAGGTTCCTGACTTTCATAGAATTAAATAATATTAAACAAAACAACACTTTAAAACTTTAAAATTAATAATATTTCTGTAATCATTTAACCATTTTGTAATATTTAGTTTGTTTGCCATGACACACAGTGCAGTCTTTTCCTATGCCGCTCTAATTACACCAAAACACAAAATAAATTCACAAAAGATGTTTGGAATCCACATCTTAAAAATTCATACGACTGCAAGGAACAGATCCAAATTCAGCCCTTTATCCAGCGATCTTGATCCCAGTTCTCAGAAGGGACAATAAATGTAAAATCTTAAGTTCGTTCAATTCGAATTCAAATTCATGAATTTATTCATGAAGCTTTACGGCACATTGCTTTACGGCAGTGATATCAAACGCTCATTGGCTCTTGAGTGCTACATCACAGATTTGCAGCATTCCTGTCTTTCATTCAATAAACTTTTTTGTCATTTTCATGGATTAATAACTTTAATACTTTTCTATATACTCCAGAGAGGACCGCTGCTGCACCAAATTGTCATTTTAACTACTTTTGGTACTGCTTTCGAAATTTCACAATAAATAAATTAGTGGGATTTCACTTGTCTGTCTGTTATGCTTGTTATACACATTTTTGTATAAAAATGATTTAGGTTTAGAGTAAGGTTTGGGCAAGGGTTAAGCTGAGAACATTATCGATAAAATGTTTAAAGGGAAATTATACATCAATCTTTATGGTATAAAAGATTTTTTCATTTTTTATTGTTTAGAGTGGTAATGCTACGATTAAATATTGCAAATACATTTACATTTTGGCTTCAACATTTATTTTAACATACAAAAAAGTAAGTTTTGTGGTTTTGAAAGTTATGTATTATTACTATGAATTAACAGTGAGACCAGGCTGCTTTAATATACAGTACACTGTCCCTCCTGTCCTTGCAGTATTGGGTAACATAGGCATGTGTGGGTCGTGCCTCACTGCGTGATGTGGGGATACGTTATGAACTTTTTCCTCATTACAGTGTCATGGCCTAGACAATGTTCTCTCTACAGTCCTTTTGGCCACTCTTCTGTGTGTGTGTGTGTGTGTGTGTGTGTGTGTGTGTGTGTGTGTGTGTGTGTGTGTGTGTGTGTGTGTGTGTGTGTGTTTGCTCCAGAAGGCATTCAGCTGACCATTGCTTTGGCTCAGCACTCAGACAAAGCGTGACCTGACCCAATTCATGCTTTTTATTTCACTTTTATATCTATCACTGATTGGATGTTGGTATATTTTCTTCTCCCTCTTGTATTATCAGCATAAATATCAGGTGGGGAATTGTGGCTAATTTTCTAAGAGTTCATAGTGACAATGTCTATCCAATTGGAAAACCATAAAATCACCATTAAGTTGTCCATATGACAAAACTGAGACAATGACTATAAAGGTGCCATATTTAATTGTGAACTTTGAAATGTTGTTGTATAAAAAAAGATTAATGACATTTCTTCAGATTTTCATATCTTTAATAAAAACCTCTCCCTGGAATATTTAGATTTGGAATATGGGTTGAACTCTTTCTAGCAGGATCTATCTTTACGTTATACTATGCATTTAGCAGACACTTTTATCCAAATCGACTTACAGTTCTTGTAAAGGGTATACATTTTTATCAGTAATTGTGTTCACTTATTTCTTTTCTTATCATTTTTTTTCACTGACAAGGAATGAATTCATTTTATTAACCTAATGCCACTACACACTACATGCCTTTGTATTCTTTAAAAGAAAGGATATGTTTGCATAAGTGTATGTATGTACATTCGTGTTTATATAAGTGTATATAGAAGATTTAATTACGTAATGAATGCTTTTGATTAATTTGCTGTTTGAGAGTTAAATCCAGCTGTAAAGAAGCAGAATGTGTATACTCAGTTTGGTCATTTCTGGGGACATACCTGACTTAATTTATCAAATACTTCTTCAAATATTCAACCAACAAAAAGCAATGGGATCAGCATTGAAAGACATCTATGTTAGAAATGTAGAGATCTTTTCTGTGGCCCCCTTTTTTCCTCATGACCCTACTTTTTACGGTACCTCTATAGTCCTGACTCAGCATTTAAAGTTACATTTAATAATGTGAAACTCTCTACAGACTCTTCTAACAATGTACAAATTCTGTCAGTACATATTACCCAATCAGAACTCACATTGTGGCCTGCTGGAGCCATGGGGGGTGCAGGATGAGGTCGTCCAGTTGGATTAAAGATTTCCACAAGTAAACTGAGGATGATGGTGTGACATGAGAGTGGGGAGTTTGAGGGGACTGTGCGGGGGTATTAGAGGCCAAGGGTATCCAATTTTTATTCCAACTGTTGGCTGTGCATATTGTTGGTGATGAAAGAGCAAACACAGTCATTCTCTTAATCAAATATATTGAATCACTTAGTTTTCCCCCATACAGTATGGCAGAGCCTGAATTTCAGTGCTGGACTATGGGACTGTTTGGTGCACATATTCTTGTTTAAAGATATTATAAATACTTTTAATAATAATTTAACAAATCAAAATGAATTATGTCTTACTGTCACACTGTAAAGTGCATGTTAATAAATGCTACTACATCCATTTCTCACAGTACATTTATGTTTATTCCATTAGGAGATGCTTTTATCCAAAGTGAATTACAAATGTGTCACATGCAAATGATTGTATTCGTAGTACATGCCAGTAGTATTTGTAGTACACAATGCCAAGATCTGTATCTGCAAAATCTTATTAGATGCTTTGTAAGTTTAAGGGACCATTATGGTTCAACTTCAACCATATGGCATATAGTCTGTACATGATTATGTGCATTGATTGTTGGGTTGGTGTTATGCATGTACATACAGTAAGTGGACTTCAGTTAGATTTTTTTTTGTGAGCAGGGGCATAGCAGACATTTTAAAAGTATTTTCAATTAGCAATATAAAAAAATAAAATATACACTGTTTAATTGCTTAAAAGCATTTCAGTATCTTCCAGCATTAGGGATATATCAGACTTACAATAGGCCAACTGCCCTCCCCTCTCTCTGTTAGAGATGTGACAGCCTGCCTTTTCTTTAAACCAGTTATAGTTAAAAGCATACTGGTAATGAATTAAAGTACTAAAATATGATAGATATACTTAAATTCAGCACAAAACAACTTTACTATATTGAGGAAGGAAGATTAATAATTCTATTCAGGATGTGAGCGGTGCAACGTGAGAAGAACGGAGACATTAAAGTTTGGAGAGAATGATTCTAGAAATCACATGGAGCAGTCTGCCTTCGAATCACTCATAGTACTTTGATGACATTCGCTTGTCAGTTCTTACAGCGCCGCATTATGTCAAACATACTTTTAAATTTTGACGCTGGGTTAAGAAAAAGTGTGCGGGATAGGGCTGGGTAAATATATTGATTCATCAATGCATTGCAATTATTTGTTTCTCAATTCAATATCGATTCATCAAATCCTATGAATCGATTCAGCCCCCCCCGGCAAGTGGCACCGCTGTGGGCAACACTCTAGTGAGAGCGTTAAGCGTTGTACAAGACATGCTTGTACAAAACAGAAAGATCAAAGATGGCAAACAGCAGCACTTCTTTCAAGCCTTCACCATCAACGTGATCAAACATTAGTAATACTACACACATTATTAAAAAATATACTCAGGTACTTAATTGCTTGTGTATTTACTTATTATTTAATCGATATCGAAGCAAGCAAATCAATATTGAATTGAATCGAATTGAATCGAAGCCTCAAGAATCGAAATTGAATCGAATTGTGAAATTCCTAACAATACCCAGCCCTAGTGCGGGACAGAATCACCTTTTTCTAAAAGTGCAGGGGACTTGCTTTGCCCCTGGCTGTAAGTACACTGACATCAAAATCTGAAGGAAACACACAAGGGTGATTCTCGCGAAATTAGACTTATGAGGTGTCATGAAACATTTTGATAATAAAAGTAAATGCAAAATAAAAGTATCAAAATAAGAAGAAACATCTCTTCATGTACTATTTTGCATATGATTTCAAATGACATCATACAAACAAATTTTGTTTTATTTTCCACATTTAAGGGGAACATTTTCATTACCGCAACGTGTCCATGACTGGATTTTGGTTCTTTGACATGAAAATATTTATAATGAAAAAATCAAAAAAAAAAAAAAAATAAGTAGCTTCAGTGCATGTTATACTTTAAAAATTTACAGTAAAGAAACGTGGAATTTGGTGATCACTGGTAAATGTAGAGACAATAATAAGGAATATAAATGTGTTCAAGAAAACTTTTCTCATTCTCCGCAACAATTTTCAATCATTGTTTAAGCCCTCAAGAAACTAACATTTAAAAAAAATTAGTTGGAATGGACATAATTGACTGTGACGCTCAAGGTAAGCAGTTCTTATTTTTCTCTCCAGATAAAAGTTGAAACTTTATAGTTCTCATTACCGAAACATTTGTAAATGCATATATTAATGTAATATCATGTTGTGGTATTGATGATTTTTTATAATGATAATCTAAAAAATGTAAATAATTCTATAGGAAATATTTTTTTTAAACCTCTAAAAATAATGGTTATAGTAAGTTCAGACCTTAATCTTATATGTGCAAAAAAAATGATGCTGGACACCTTTTAAGTCTGGATTTTGTGAGAATCACCGACAAGGCATTTAAAATTGTTTACGAAAAACTGTTGAACTGTAAACTGTTGAACTGAATTGATTCATATAGCCTATCAATGAATAAAAAAGTTATATACACGAAGGTACAAAAGTTGTCACTAGGGCGCAACACTTTTGTACCTAAAAGGTCAATATCTGTACTAAAATGGTATATTAATATTAGTTTCTTTTTTTACAAGTACCATCCCATTGACAACTTTTTTTCTGAGAGTGTACAAAATGAATTGTACAGAAATGCACGATTATTAAAGAAAACAATAATGAAATCTCACCCCTAACCCCAACATGTCACGTCATACAAAATCATACAAATTTGCCAACTTGTAAAATACAAAATGAACAGAGCTCCTCCATTGACACAGTTTGTGTGCTGAGTGTGTGTTTGTTCTGTTTAATTATTCTCTGGGACGTCAGAGCACATGAGTTTCTTATCTCACCTGAGCAGACTGGTTGACAGGAGTGCATTATGTGTTTGGTGACTTTCTCTCTATGTGTGTGTGTGTGTGTGTGTGTGTGTGTGTGTGTGTGTGTGTGTGTGTGTGTGTGTGTGTGTGTGTGTGTGTGTGTGTGTGTGTGTGTGTGTGTGTGTGTGTGTGTGTGTGTGTGTGTGTGTGTGTGTGTGTGTGTGTGTGTGTGTAAGAACTATAGGTCAAGAAAGACAGATAACACACACACACACACACACACACTCCACACTCCACAGAACGAAGGCTGCCAATGATCCTATGACAAAAGGAGACGAATCTCTGACCTATATCTGACGTTCTGCTGAGATAAGAAACGTTAAAACTGGGATTTATCAATAGACAGAATTATCATTTGATATATAGTGAACTTTACTGATACAGAACTCATGTTTTTATAGGGGAACCTTACTGCGCTAGGTCATGGCTTCAGTAGTCTAATACATTATAAGCAATGTCAAACTGCTATATGGTATCCCTAATTAAAGATGATCGATTCTATAGGCAGTTTAGCAAATGCCTAGACATGCTGGAAATCACTCAGCCCAAAAATTTACATTGAAGACAGTCAGCAGATGCTGCAGAGTTAATAAAGTGCTTTAGCTCCGCATGCTCCACTGATCTTCAACAAACAGTTATATTAATGACTGAAAATTTATGCATTTTTAATGCATCTATTAATCCATTAGGCATTTTGTCATTTTATAATATGCTTTAATGTAATGATATGATATAAGAATATTATTTAGTTTAAAGAAATGTTATAGTACTACACTGTAAAAAGTTAAAGTTGGATTAGCTTAAAATTACTTCAAGAGGTATGACCTAAAATTATTTTTTTCAACTTAAATATTCTTGTCGAAAAAGCTTACATTTTTAGATGTTACCATTTAAAATATTTGTTAAATTTTTCTCATTTTCTCACTTTAAGTGAATTTTTATTTTTTTATTCAGTGAATATTATTATTTTATAAACTATTTTGTTCAAATGTAGCCTATACCAAAACCAAGCCTGAAAAATATGTCATAAACAAGTAAAAAGAAATACTAACAGACTGCATAAAGTAATTATAAATTTGGGCACATAAATGATAATATCTATATTTTGGTCAAGTTTAGTAACATCTGAGTTGGTTTCTACACTGAAATGTGGCAAGCATTTTTTACAAGTTTGTAAATACTAATTTTATCTGTTTAGAATGTTTGGTTTCTTTTGGTTTTATAAAATAAATTATAGATCTGATGTACATTATGTTAATTGATTTGGTAGATGAAAGAGACTTACAATGCAGCCAGGTCTCAGTACATTATATCAGTATTTGTGTATGCACGCTGCTAGTGCAATGCTCTTTTCAATCCACACAGTACATATTTGACTTGTGACAGTATATGTGCAGTGATATAACACAGCTGATATGGGTTGTTTTCAGTGCACTCTGATAGTCTGTGATAACACAGTCTGACTAACATCATGAAGACTTTATTTATTTATAAAAATATATAAACACAACCTAAAGGCATGTCTTTTTATGTATTCCTCGATTAACGGGAACCTAGATTTTTAACTGTGACCTGATTTTTACATTTTTAATTTTTATAATAACAGGGTACTGTTTATTCAAAAGATCAATGACCTAAACAAGTTGTTTAAACATATCGAGATATTTGCTGCTCAAATCAACTACAATGCGAAGCTGTTTATGTGTGACACTTTTACATGCACTTCTACAGTTTTTACATTTCATTGCAATTACTACCCATCATCCTCCTAACCCTAACCTGATTAATATTTTAATAAAAAATATTGCATATTATATATCATTTATGAAAGAAAACAGTACATCCCATTTCATCTGTGCGACATTTGGTCATATTTTCTTACCTCTGGGAGAAAAATTGTCCCGATTTTATACTCAAAGACATTTTTCCAAGTTTGTACTTTAATGGCTGCGTTCTTTTACAGCTGTTTTCTTTATCAAGTACAGACTCAAAACATGAGCCTCGCACCATCTTACTATTCTTGACTTTCTGTCTGTTCGATTTCAATATTGTAAGGTCACAGATTATTCACTCTTGCCCTTACACTTTTTCTCTTGCCCTCATCTGGTAAGTTCAGTCTGGCAGAATCCACTTCTTTGTTTCCTCACAGTCAGCATCAGATCTCTTCCAGCTGCTTCCTCTCTATCTCTCTCTCTCCCTCTCAGTGTGTGTGTTTGTTTGTGTGCGTGTGTGTGTGTGTGTGTGTGTGTGTGTGTCAGCTGGGTGTCATTATACTGCTAATAGCATTACCTCTATGTAAAATCACACTCAGGGGGTGAACTATAAACAATATCTTTGACAACTAAAATTGTCTTTAACACAAACAACCCCTTTACATGATAAGTAGTTTATTTCTTTTTACCACAATAACCACTGCACACAAACAAAGGGCCACATGGTCAAAATGTGGTGTTTGTGGAAAAAAAATCACACTTTCTCAATTCATTCAATTGACTTCTGGCAGGTCTCTGTGTTAAAATGCTAATGTAATAACTATCAATTTCCATGTTACTGAGTGTTTCTGTAAAGCATCCCTGCATGGGTCAGACCACTAAACAGAGTAGGTGCTGCAGAGGAGATGGTCCAGGTTTGCTGAAGGAATCTAAAGTTGCTCAACTGTCAGTGGGAATCATATCAAGATGCTGTCCTACAGTGCAACAGTGTTTGAGGAATATTTCTGTATGTCAGGCTTTTGATTTTTTTTTTTTGAGAATTTTGAAAAGAGTCACTTCACATCTGGGTGGAAACACAGCTATTTATAAAACTAAAGCAACTGCAATTGCTCTGAAATATCTGAGAAAGCCCTTACAATATACAGTCCTTCCAAAAAAATGCAGAATTTTTTGTGATTGTTGTGGGTAAAAATCCTTGATCTTGCGGCATGGTTTCTTAAAAAATGTGATGAATATGCGGAATATTTATGCAATTCCACCAGATGTCATCAAGCCAAATATTGAATTCATACAAAGAAATCAGAACATTTAAGTATACAAGTTGAGTCATAATAAATAAAGTGAATTGACAGGGAATAAGTATTGAACACCCTTTATTTAATACTTTGTAGAAAAGCCTTTGCTAGTGATTACAGCTTCTTCACGCCTCTTGTATGGAGAGAGCAGTCGTCTGCATTGCTCAGGAGTGATTTTTGCCCATTCTTCCACACAAATGGTCTTTGAATCTTGAAGGTTCCTTGGGCCTCTTTTATGAACTTTGATCTTCAGTTCTCTCCATAGATTTTCTATGGGATTCAAGCAACTTTCTTTCTTTGAAACCACTTCAATGAGTACGTTTACATGCACAGAATAAGCGGATAACTATCAAAAATCTGCTTATTATAAAAAACTGTTTTTATGCGTTTACATGCAAATCAATAAGCCAGCTATGCAGACAACTGCGTTTACATGACACTTGGAGATTTGTCATGTTTTTTGCAGGTAGTGACGTCATCGCCTATAGTACATAATAGTCGATCAAAAAGCCGACGGCATCTGTCTTAAGCTATATTGTTTTATCTCTTTTCGTGTCTCCAGAACCTTTTATTATAACATCAGTTTTTATTTTCGCAGTTTCTCTGCCAACTGCTTTAGAAGAGCAGAGACTTTTATGCGTTACTTTGTGCTTACTTCCGCATCTGACGTTTATCTTTCAGATGCGGAGACATGCGCACATGGACAAAACCGTGAGAAAGCCGGTTAAGGTGTTTACTTGCCACGCAAAATCGGGGTAATGAGCAAAAAACTACCTGTGCCGATCAGTTTTGCTTACGCCGTTTATGGGCTTTCCCCGATTAAAGAAAACAGTTTTACGCGTTTACATGACCCCACGTTTTATCAGCTTATTAAGCATAATCGGTGTAAGACTGTGCATGTAAACACAATCATTGTTTCCTTGGCCTTGTGTCAAATACTTATTTTCCCTGCTGTACATGTACAAAACGTTGTGCAGCATGTTTACTTACAACACAAGCAGCGGTACTTTCACATAATATTAGTGTGCATCAACTTTAACCCATTAACCCAACGACTTGCCCATAGACCATCCCTCAAAGTAATTAGGACAGAAGCAGTCGAAAATGGACAAAAGAGATGGATTAAAACAATAGGAATGTGTCTCTCTCATCCACTTAATACCAGGTATAAACAGGTAATAAAACATTCAGCTTTCTAATTGGTAGGAAAAAACTATAAAAATGGAAATAAATAACTAAATAACTTAGAATTTACCTTTGACTTATTACATTTGAGTTTAAAATACCTGAGCTTAATATAATTTATGTTTATTGCTCAGTTAAACAAACAATAAAGTTTAGAAAAAATCTATGAAAAACAATTGTGAGTCTGTAGAGAAGAGATTCCTCTATTTATGTATGTATACAGAGCTAAGCGGTGACCAATCAAGTCAAAGAAAACATGGAGTTGTTCACGTCTTCAGCAAGACGTTTTATTTCAAAGAAAGAGCCAGTGCAACAGACAATATAAGTAATAAAATAAAATCATCATCTTTAGATGTGGCTTTAAAAGTGTGTTTATAGGTTGTGGTAAGCCTTTTAAAAAATACAAATCTTTTTTGAAATTCTAATAGAGAAACTCATTAGTCCATTTCTTCATGCCTATTTCTTAAATTTTTCTTAAAGATCGAGAGCGTGAAAGCATAAACTGAATGGTAAATAGGGTGGCCATTCGTGCCAGTTCCGCCGGACACGTCCCGAACATGTTTTCGGGTTCGTTCTCCAGAAGTCGCATTGGTCGACCGCATACGTCATCAAGGTTTAATATTTCGGGTTTAATTTCAGAAAAGCAACCGTTACATTTCAAGGTAAGAATGAAACTACAATGGTTGTATGTCTTAAAAGAAATAAAATCTTAATTTTCTAATGTATTTTAACTGAAATGTGAGAACCTCGATTGCGTGTGCGGTCGAGCAACGCAACTTCCGGAGAACACACCCGAAAACATGTTCGAAACATGTCCGGCAGAACTGGCACGAATGGGCACCCTAATGGTAAAAAATAATCTTATGGCGAATAAAACATATATTGTGAGCATATATTTTGTGATTCAACACAGGTATGAAAGTGCCATTGATATCTCAGTGTGCTCGTGTTCGTTTCAGGATTGGGAGCTTGCTCGTGTTTTCATCTGCACTCTCTATCTTTGAAAATTCTACTGGCTCTTGATGATTTTTTTTCTAATCATAGTTATGTTGTGTGTTTAGTGTGTAAATAATCAAGCATTGACAATACTCAATTGTGTTGGGGGCACAGAAGGGCCTCAAAAATGTTTAGGCCTGGCCTTGGCTCTGAGATTGAAGTTTATTTACAGTTAAACTGACACAGCAAGTACGAAACCTTAAACAACCTCAGCACAGGCAGAGGATCATATCAGCAGCTGGCTAATGGAAAAGGGCCAGAATGTAAGTAAACGTATGCGTATGCGTTGGTTAATATATGCGCTGTGTAAATCATCGAACAGAGATGTACACAAACAGAGCTGAGAGATAACATGCAGCACCAGAACTTAGCCAATTATGAGCTGAAATAAATCATTAAACCTGAATGTTTTAATGATTAGATACACCATCTGACAGCATGTGTCTCTCATGTTCTTTCTCACTCCCTGCCGCCCCAATTCCTCTTCAAATTGTAATTCACGCTGACAATCAGTATGAATACGAATTGTTTTCCTCTGGCCTGTCAATCAAGTATGCTGTGATTGCTTACAGACACTTGGATGTTCTTTGGAGTTAGCTATGGTCCAGATCAGTCAGTGTTGTGTATATACACACACACACACACACACACACACACACACACAAGAGGAGAGGATGCCAAAGTCGTTCCCCCCACCTCTAGGTTCTTGCTCTTTCTCTCGCCCTCTAAGGGGGTTAAGAGCCCAGATTTGGCCAAAAAAATCTTCAAACAGTAAATCTCACTATCTCTGGAACGTTCAAATCTCTGGAGAGCATCTCTAATTATACTCGCATGTGCACAACCACAGGGTGTGGGAGAACATGTGTGTTGTGTGTGAGGCTGAGAGGTAGATTTTATTAAACATATATACAGTATTTACATAAATACATTTGATTTTAAATGGGTTTGCTTGTGTGTGACTATAGTTATTTTGATGTTCCCTGCCACTGGGTTTTATTCCCGAGTGGTTCTGTTAGAACAAAATGCATACAAAAGTATTTATGAGATGGTGAGGTCATCAATGATTACTGTGTGTTTAAAAATGTATGCGCTTTTGTTTGTGTAGGTGTGTGCATGTTTGATTATGTTTGCATCCATCGGGGGGTGCATTCAGAGTGCAGCCAACAGCAACTTTGACTGAGCCCTAAAACAGGGGTTAAGGACAAATAGGCCATTACCCTGAGGTATATGATTCTAACAAAGACACACATCACACACAAATGCATTTAACAGTTATGAAGCCCCTTGGTGCCTGTATTGAGAACAACAGAAATGTGTTCAAGTCCATTTAAGTTTTTGATTACGTTTTGTTCCAGTGGTTCTGGACTTTATACACTTATTGTGTGGATGCCATCCCATAGACAAAAACAGACAATTGTGATGAGGACTTTTGCTTTCTTTTTGCATTTTTGTTCTTAATTTAATTTAACTGTTGTTTCTCTTTTATATGTTTCTTTTATTTTAAAAAAATGTATAATGATTAAAATAAAATCTATTTATTTATTTAACATTTATTTAGAGGATCAACTCCATGAGATGTAACATCTCGTTTTCGTAGGGGTCCTCAGGCTCATCACTGTAAAAAAATTGCTGTAATTATGCAGCTGGTTGCCAGTAACTTACTGTAGAAGGTAAAAATTGAAAATGTTTTATGTTCCTTTAACTTTGAACAAACTGTTGCCAGTAAATAACATAAATGTAAAATCTACAGTAAGTTACTGGCAGCTAATTGCCAGTAATACCCAGTAATACTGTAATTTCTACAGAATTTTTTACAGTGTAAAACAACAAAACAATATAATACAAGCAAAGTATACTTGGCAGTAAATACAATTATAATAGATTCAAAGAAGAAAAAAAACAAAGGAATCACATTACAATTACAATTGAATTACAATACAATTGAATTACAATATTACAATTGAAATTACCAGTATTATAATTTAAGTAAAAAGGTAAACTAAAAGATGTATAATATAAAATATTTGCTGGCTATGGTATATCTTCTTTTTTAATTCACAACAAGATTCTTTTTTTTAACACTTTTTGATCTTTAATTATTTTCTTTAATGTTGTATTAAACCTTTGAAACCCACTATGTGACAAAGGGATCACTTTTTTTTAGTCTGGCTAAAGAACCATGTGCATGCCAGTTTACAGGGAACTGCAGGACAATTTAAAAGTACACATAGTCTTTAGACTTTAAATTTATTGCATTTTGTGTTAAAAATACACTGTAAACACATGTCAGATATTTCGCAGAAAAATCAATATTATTTTTTTTACAATCACAATTCTATCTTTCTTCGGCTTATCCATATCACAGTGTGATACATTGTCTAAGGGAACACAAAAACTTCATGTTATGTCAATATTAGCATTCATTTCTCATATCTTTTGGACAAATCTGTGAGAAAATAGTTTTTAAAAAGGTTCTCAACCATAAAGTACTTTTAATACACAACAGACACACAAGGACTAAGGCAATATTCTAACACAAAATTTTCTGTGCTTTGGTAAAGTAAGGTCTTACATTTTAAGAACAGGCTCACACAAAATATTTTTTTATTATTGTGGTTGCAGCACACACATAAGGAGAATATTGACAAATTTTGTTTTGTTAAATCTTAAAGGACAAGTTTGGTATTTTGCACTTAAAGCCCTGTTTTCAGATTGTTTATGATGAAATAGAACGGTTGTATAGGTGCACTGGAACAATTCTTCCTAAAATGCATTAAATTTTCGTTTACAAAGACGTGAAACTCACAGAGTGGTCAGGGGTGTTCACCGATATGCTCACACAAAAATCACTGCAAAAATCCCTGACCACTCGGTGAGTTTCACGTCTTTGTAAACGAAAGTTTAATGCATTTTAGGAAGGATTGTTCCAGTGCACCTATACAGCCATTGTAGAGGTGGGAGGTGATACAACAGAAACCGAAAATTCTCTGGCCAGCATCATATGTCCAAATTTCAGTCAAAACCGTTCTATTTCATCATAAACAATCTGAAAACAGGACTTTAAGTGTAAAATACCGAACTTGTCCTTTAAACATGCTTACATTATTTTAAAATCATGGTGTATCACACACTATGTTATAGGATTATCATGCCAGACTAAGCGCTTCATGTCACCTCAAGATGATGTAAACAAATGTAGATTTGACATATTTATTATTATTTTTAATATTTACTTTTACTAGCTAGTACACCTTTCTACACTCAAAACCTATAGGCGATTTCTCCTCATTTCTCCTCTCTCATTGACTATTGTAAAGTAATGATGTAATCATCCCGATTTAAAATACTAAATATCACACATGTTTATTATGATCGGGGTTGCCCCGATTTACTTGTGAGCACATCGAGACGTGTAAGATTTGATCTGTAAATGTCACACATTATGTGACTATCTGAGGCGACCATCGTAACCAATTGAGGTCCAGGACCCGATTTTTGGATTCTCGGGAGGGGAAAATCTGAGAATTTTGGTTGAAAATCCCATAGTGTGAGCCCGGTTTATCACACACAGTTAGTTGCTTCAGGAATACTCAAGCCTGTGGAACACCCTCCCTAAACATCTGAGGGCTCCACAACTGATTGATAGTTTTAAAAGAGGTCTATAAACGCACCTGTTTAAAACATCTTTTAATGTTTGAATTTCTTGAATGTTTACATTTTTGTGACACTTTGTTCAGAGAACTGAACCTAAATAGCACTGTTTTTACTTCTCTCTTTCACTCTCTCTTTCTTTTCTACTCACTCTAGAGGTAGTTTCTCCTTTTTCCCATTTGGCAGGTACCCACTGTTCCGAATAATTTGCTTCCAGCTTCTTAATTCAAGCAAGCTGAGAGCCAGAAAACAGCAAAGTAGAATTACTGAATGAAACTGTGGCATTTAAAACTCTTCCTCCTGCTTTCATTAGGGATTACTCAGTCAGGAACACTGCCATGTGAAACCTGAACAGCTCATATTGTAATATGAAAGTACTTTACTTCTTCTTTCTTTCCTTGATCCCTTCTTCTGTATGCATGTAGTGTATGTGTTTATGATTTTATTTTGTTTGCCACTTGATTTTCCAAAGAACTGTACAGTCCATCATCTGCCATGACATTTATCCTGGAGCAGCTAGTAGTACTTTTTTAAGTTTATGGTAGTACTACATTCAGAATATTAGAACCAGAAAGGGTTTTACAGGCTGATGCTACAAAAGAGTCTTTTTATTTTCTCATTTATGGGAAAAATAACTATGTATGATGCTCTTAAGGACTAGAAACTAAAAGACTGAACTAAAAGATTGACCGAAAACACAAAAAATACAATTAGTTTTAAACAACAACAAAAACCAGCTTAGACCAGCATAAGCTGGAAGCTGGTTTTAGGTGGCAGTAGCTGGTTTAAGCTGGTCCTTCCAGCCTGGCAAACCTGGTCCAGCTGGTGGGTCAGCTGGTCTTCCAGCTTGACCAGCTAAGTCCAGCTAGACCAGCTTGCTAGACCAGCAATACCAGCTAAAACCAAGCTGAGAGACCAGCTAAAACCAGCTCACCAGCTTATGCTGGTCTAAACTGGATTTTTCAGTGGAAGGATTACAGGGGCTTGGGGATGTTTAACTATAAATATTATTTGTTTCATATAATATTATGTTTTATATTATTATGTTTAATGTAATAATGTGTTAAATTATCTGATTTAAATTTTAAAGATCCTTTTTTAACTTACTGTTATAGAAATCAGTAGTCTCTTACTGTGGTTAAATACTACTAAAGAGGGCATTCATTGACCAAGGGAGAGCAAGAGCGCTCATATGCAACGAAATTGCTCATGTTCACGTAATTATTTTACCTTAATAAGATTGACCATATGATAAGGGGGGCACCCTGTGTCATCTGGAAATGGGGGCACTGCTCCTTAATGCCCACTTGGCGACAGGCCTGTGTTCACCTATCATGCGAAAGTCTAAGGCGCACCACCTTTTTTAAGAGCAAGGCATACATCTCAACTTATTCTCGCCTACTGAAGAATTCAGCTAAGACCAGCATAAACTACTGGTAGCTGGTTTAAGGTGGTCCTCCCAGCTTGGCAAAGCTGGTCAAACTGGATGGTCAGCTAGACCAGCTTAAAACATGACCAAAACACAGCTAGACCAGCTTGCTACACCACCAAAACCAACTAAAACCAAGCTGGGAGACCAGCTAAAACCAGCTCACCAGCTTATGCTGGTCTTAGCTGGATTTTTCAGTAGGGACGTCTATGGTAGTTCCCATTTATATTGTATTGTGTTAATGTGTGTGTGCTTAACGCAAGATACATCATTGTGCTAGTTTCTCTCACTCCCACGCATCCTTACACACAAACACACACAAATAGTACATTTGTGGAGAAGAGCCAGTCTCGCCTGTGGGGGTGACCAGCAGATGTGAAATGTCATTTCTGCCTAGTTCTTTGGGACCTTTTTTATTTTGGCTATTTGCCTTTTCCATTTCTCTTTTTCTCCCTTGCACTGTTAAGACCTGACTCATTTCTATAGTGTTGTTGACAACAGCCGACAACTAAACAATAGATCAAGACAAAGGAAAATAATGACAGTGACAAAATTCAAAGACAGTAACTGTTTACTTTTGATTTGTTTATCCATCCGCAGCATTTCTGCTCTTACATTGATGAGGAGAAGTATGAGCCTTTGTGAGTGTATCTGTCTGTATGCATGCTCTTTTATACATCAGTAAAGACTAAGCTTAACTGCTTTTTAAGACTGACTAGTACAGTACTGTATGTGCACAGAGATATATGTGTGTATATCTATGTATGTCGGGAGCCTGTTGGACACGCTTTCCTGGAAGGATG
This sequence comes from Misgurnus anguillicaudatus, assembly GCF_027580225.2. Classification (NCBI taxonomy): domain Eukaryota; kingdom Metazoa; phylum Chordata; class Actinopteri; order Cypriniformes; family Cobitidae; genus Misgurnus; species Misgurnus anguillicaudatus. The sequence continues at coordinate 37,798,052 of NC_073357.2, read as the reverse complement.
TATTTATGCAAGCATTGTATATATTTTAATGTCTGGCTCATTCATTCTGTAGAAAATAGCATACAATGGTACACACACACATACAAACCATAAAACCCAAGGACAGAGAAAAGGAATGAGAATATTTGTCCTCCATAAGGTCTCTTGCCCTCACATGCACATACTATAATGAAATAGTAGGATGTCCTATCTGAACTTTGTATAAAGCGTAAAAGCATAAAATATGGAAAAGTAAAATGGCACAAAAGGTTCTCTTTCTCTCTGTTGCCTTATCTGACCTGTCGCAATGAGGCCGAATGTTCTTGGCACACGCCCTGTGCAGCTGACATCTCCACTGCTCTGTGTTTTATGGGTATATTGTATGAAAAGGAGATTATTGAAACTAATATCCTTTACTTTATGCTAAATTATGAAAACCATTAAGGGCCTTTGGTTCTTAAAAGACAAACAATAAAATTTCTCTCTATTGGGCATGTTTTCCAGATGTGCTGCTGCAGGATGTTTCTCGCCAAGTTCTTCGAGGAGGTTTACTTTAAACAAACGTATCTTGGCGTGCTCACCAAGAAGAAGGAGGGTGATATTTAAAAAAAAAAAAAATGTTCATCGCTCATTTTTATTTGGAGGTTTTGGATGCTTTTGACCGTCCATCTGTTAGAAAACATGCAACAAGAAGTGAAACATAATGTCAATATTTGCAGTTTGTGGGAAAAGCATATTTTATCAGAATCTGCTGAGGAAAATCTTGTATTTTTGTTGTGATCCACTCATGTTCTTCTACTCATGTCTTTTCTTTCTATTGCAACTATCATGGCATGTTGAAAACAAAAGCCAGTCATTAATAAATACCAAAGACTGTTTAAACTGCAGTCCAGAGGATTATTATGACATATGTGAACATAATGGCTGTCAAACCAAAAAACAAATGTTCCTTTGTGCTAACAGTATAAGTAAATCAAAGAAACCCAAATGTTTACATCCAAAGGACATTGAATAAAAGTTTGAATGAGCTTGCTAGTGTGACATCACATTAGTTTTCCTGGCACTGCTGTGGTTGTTTAAAGTGTTAAGTAGATTTGATTCCAGTTGTGTGATGTGAAAAAGAAAAGAAGAGAAATTGATATGCTTGTTTATCAGGGGAGGATTCTGCCAGAGACACCTGGCAACCAAAACACCATGGCCAGCCAATAACCTTCTCCCACACGGGCTAACAGCCAATAACCTCATCCGACAGCGACCGACAGCCAATGACCTTTTGATGACCAGCCTGAACCAGCCAGTGAACTCTTCCATATCAATACCAAATAGCCAGCAATCTAATCTTAAACATTACATTTTTATAGACTTCAAATAAACATACCTAACGAGGAGAAGCAAAATAACATTGCTGTAAAAACCCTTTTTTTCTTACATGTATCTGGTAATTGTGATCTGTAATCCAAAATTACTATTTTTCGCCCCCAAAGCATTAAAAAATGTTGACCACAGATTCAAATTAATCTACTAAACTCTTGTTTGGTAACTTTATGCTACCTCACTTAAACAGCAGCATGATGTAATGAGATTGATCAATGAACTTGTTGTATAATGATGGGTAAATCCTGCGAACAGGCAGATAACAGCACAAGTCCAGAGCATTAGATAAAGTCAAGTTTGGCTGGAGGAGGATGTAGTGGATAATATTAATGAGCATATTAAAACAGGAGATGGAGAGAGAAGCAAAAGAGTAAACAAGTTCAGCATAGTTGAAATTCCAACTGTAAACCCACTGAATTCCACTCCTCTTCATGAATCAGAAAAGAGCAGATCCAGCCCTGCATGTTCTCTTCCTCCCTCTTACACCGCCTCTCAACAGTATTTTACAGAGATTTAGATACGTTCTCATTTAAAGCTCATGAAATCAATGCCGTTCAGAAGGAAATATACCTGAAATATTGAGCCATAAATCTAACTGATCTACTATTTCATTAAACCTTCTTAAGGATTGAATTCTCACGAGTGCTTCTTAATGGATTTTGAATTACTATATTTATATTACACTTGCTTTGAGTGCAGTCTCTGTGGTGTGGTCGCTATAAAGCGCGCCCTACTTGTTGGCAGCCATTTTAGAGTTCAACCTAGCGTATGTGGAGGATGCAAAAAATCCACAAGGATGAATAAACATTACTTAATCTCACTTTTGCTGAGTGCAGTGGAGTTAAGTTCATGATGAATTGAATTAATCATATTCAGTTTATTTGAGTGAAGCTGACCAAAATGGAAAGCCTTTGATTTGCAATCAATGAGGATGGACTAAATAGATGAGATGTATGGCTGGTAAAAGGTGCTTGGTGTCACACTGACACTCAGAAGACCTGCATATATTGATAAGAAACAGCATCTTGCCTTTTATGTAACAAACATGAAGCCACTTAGATGTCACAATAATCAATTATGTAATAATGTTTAATGGCCATCTAAGGAATTACCCATGTAGTAACATAGAAATTACTTTTTGCACAGAGCTGTTATACTGATGAAAAGCTGTCTGTTTTAGCTCTATGTGAACATGATGTTTCAAATAAGCTATGTTGCTATACTTGTGCATGTGATGTGAAAGACCTGCCATGATTTCTCAAAATAATACAGAGCTTACACTATCATAAATTCTGTCACAGAGAAAAACTAACCTGTTTAAATAAAACATTTTAGATGCTGTTTATATATGCATCCTATTTAACATCCTAGTTAAAATACTTCATTTTAAAATTTCATATATTATCCATATTTTTACATTTCCTCAATGTCGCTTTGCTGCCACTTTGAATAAAAGTGTGTTTTGATTCATTATCACTTTTGCACACAGGGACACGTATGAGAAGGCAATATTTTCTAAACGTAAGATTATGAGAAAAATGAAGAATGAAGCTCCGCCTCTAAGCCAAACGTCACTGAGGTGAAATCAGTGGTTAAATCAAATGTACCAATGAGGTGCGTTAAAAATGTCAGTTGCACATAAATACGCGTTGCTTGGTAAACGTTAACTTAAATGTCATTATAATTTTGTGTGTAAGAAGATTATGACCGCATTAAAAGTTTTAAACTGGTTTATATCAAAGTGACATACTAATTATAATTAGTCAATCACGACATTGATCGCGATCATACTAATCTCCTTTCTACCGGAACGTCTCGTATCAAACGCGAAATATTTCTGTTTCGCAAGATAGCAAACATGTGTATCAAAAGTATTACTACAAAATAGCCTCAAAGTATTCATTTTGTGGCATTCATAAAACGTTTGTAAATGGAGCCTCGATCAAGAAAATGGACGAATCACTCACCACATCAGCTCTTGCCTCTTGGGACATGGTAAGATACACAATACGCCAGAAACTTCAATTTCATATCAGTTAAATACTGTGTTCCTGTGATTAGGTATGTATTTTAGTTTGTGATGGAATGTTGTAATACTGTAAAGTTTTAATAATCTGCCAAGAAGATCATTAATTCAGTAACAGCCTAATATATTAATATTCATGTTCAGGGAATTTGGTTTGTAGTCATGTAGTAATTGGATGAATAAAGTCCAGTCAGCAGGTCAGTATTATAAAATAACACATTCAAACCCATATTTATCTTTAAAGTGCACCTATTTCATTGCTAAAAAACAAAGTTATTTGTGTATTTGGTATAATACAATGTGTTTTTCGTGGTTTATGGTTAAAAAAACACATTATTTTCCACATACTGTACATTTTTGTAGCTACAGCTATACTGCTTTTCGCAAACGCTTAGATTTTGTACAAAGCTCATTGATCTGAGAAGCGCTGTGTCCCTGATTGGGCAGCTAATCTGTACTTTGTGATGGCCTGAATACCTCTGACGTCAGCTGTTAATGTGACGCTCCTTACCATGTTTGAAAGATTCGCTCACAATGCAGTGGCGGGAGGAATTATGATAATGTCGGTCTTGTCTACGCAACCGGCCCAGGAAGTAAACTGTTGCCTTCAATCTGTGTGTTTGTTGTAGTCCAAGAAAAGAGATTTACATTGTAAAAGAGATCTTGGGTCATTGTACTTTGGGGTTTGTACCTTTTGCATATGGTTAACATGTACTAATGCACACTTACACACCAAAGGAAAAGGTAAATCGTGAATCGCACCATAGGTGCTCTTTAAAAAAGTTAGTTGTGGTACTATGTATGTTTTTAAGATGTCGTGGACCATATAACGGTCTGACCCTGTTCACCTGTGGTGTCTTGTCGCCGGTCGGATGATGCTGATGTCAGTCAGTTATAGATTAACTGTCAGAGATTATTACAGTAACCTGCAATGTCAATTTACCACACAATTTATCAGCATTTTTCTATCTCTGTAGCCTTCTGCCAGCTGGAGTGAAAGCTTGTCTGTGGCCTTGTGCACTCAAATCAGGTCGCAAAATGTATCTGTATCTAACCCATTTTATTACATTGGCCTGTGACACATTGGCTTCAAAGTTTTAGGTTTTGAGGCCTAGACATGTATAGTGTACATTTCTAGAGTTATTGGTAGAGCTGCTTAGATAACTTACAAAGTGGAAAACAGGGGAGGGAGGAAAAAAGAGAAAGGTGTGAGCTCTAGGTAGTGCTTTAGTGTTCTTCCTTTTTGCTGGGAAACTGTGTCTGCGTTCCAAAACACGTCATACATCTTATCTCACTGAACAGGTTATGTACGCACATGCACGCAGCTTTAACAGTCCAGGGTCCAAGTACGGAATAACACACCTTCTTTCTGTCAGTTATTCCTTAATCTTTTCTTCATGTAGACTTCTTTTTGTCTCTTCCCTTTTCATTTCTCCTATCTTAAAATGTTTATTCTTAATGTGCTTAACTGTTAAGAAGCCTTTTTCTTACTTTGTTTGGGGCTCTCTCTGACTGGCCGGACCAGTTTGATAAGTCACTTATTATAGACCGTTTCTTATGACGAATTTCAATGAATAGAAATAATGATCTTAAAATGCTACTCAAGTAACGCAAACCTTATTAAATATTTCAGATGGTTTAGCCAAATAGTTCTTAAATTAAAACTTATAGCAGCTGTATATTGAATTTACTAATTTACTCATAAGTTGCTGTGTATTGCATATGCATGCATACATGTTTGTACTTTGTACAGCATCGAGAAAGAACATTTTAAACAAATGAGCCCAGAATTACACTTTGTCTAAGGTCAGCATAAAGAACAATATTAGCTCTTTTCACAAGTTCGCATTAACATGTAATCAATAGGGGAAAAGATAAAGCATTTTTTGCATGCTGTCCGAGGGGAGGGCTCCGAGCTCAGAATTTTAGCCCAAACCCAGAGTACTCGCTCCTCTTAAATTGGAATAGATTAACTAGATGAGAGTGAGGTGATGCAAAAACTGTCACGGGACAGAGGTGAGGGATGGCTATTTATAGACATCCCTCTGCATTGATTGGTTGGATTACATGACCATGCTCCTCCCAAAATTAGTTAAAGGAAAACACCACTGTTTTTCAATATTTTACTATGTTCTTACCTTAACTTAGACAAATTAGCACATACCTATCTTTTTCAATGCGTGCACTTTCAATCTTTGTACAGCGTCTTGTGAATGTGTTAGCATTTAGCCTAGCCCCATTCATGCCTATGGCTCCAAAAAGGGATTAATTTAGAAGCCACCAAACACTTGCATGTTTTCCCTATTTAAAGACTGTTACATGAGTACTTACACGAGTAAGTACGGTGACACAAAGTAAAACATTTCTTTTTGGAGCTATAGGAATGAATGGGGCTAGGCTAAATGCTAACACATTAAAGAAGTGTTGTACAAAGATTAAAAGTGCAAGCATTGAAAAAGATAAGTATGTATTAATCTATCTAAGTTGAGGTAGGAACATGGTAAAATGTTGAAAAATGGTGGTTTACCTTTAAATAAACTTTATTAAAAAATTACTATGTGCATAATTGATTTTATTATAGAACATACGAGGAGCTCATGCAAAAGCCTGCTAAACGTCGTCTCCGTCAAAAATAATATAATATTAAGGGAATGTTTTCGGCATGTATTATGTATTCATCAAATACTTTAACTTCAAATACACTTAAGCCTCAGGTCATTCAGAAATACTGGTTTGTTGGCAGAATACCTTAAAAGTCAAGTCTGATTAAAAATGCTAATTTACAAGAAGACATGTCAGACGCACCTAAGAGGGCTTAGCATCTGAGCTTTTCATGTCTTGATGGTTATCATCTTTCACCAGACAGTGGTATAATAAAATAGAAATAATTTACAATTATAAAGTCATTACATAGGGGAAAGTCCAAAGCTAGGACACTGTAGATAATTCAAATGACCTAGTCAATAAATGTCTAGGCTTTGTGCCCTTTCTCTCCTCACATTTATTACAAACACAAGGAAAGTATTTTATATTCAATTTTAATTTACAATGCACAAAAATCCCAGTATACATCATGTAAAAAAGCAAGTTGCCCAGCAACCCTCATACTTAAGCAAAATATGCCAATCAAATATTCAATTAAAATATTGACTTTTTTTAGGAAGTTTTACACAGTAGCTTTATTTTAGCTCAGCCCGATACAATACAAAACTTTGTTCTAATTCATAGCATACCATTTTGCTAATCATGCATTACCTTTCATGCTTGTTTTAAATGTTTAAAACTTCAGATATAGAAAATGAAAATATACAATAGAATCAAAGATGCTTCAGACATCTAACAAGACCCCGCTTTAATTGTCTCCTAAACAGGAATATAGATCTTAAAGGCTGTCCGGTGAGGCTATGACGTATAGCCTGAGGTACAAAAGTCTATCTACAGCAACTCCGAGAACGCCTATGAGAATCAATGAGGGCAAAAGCCATTTGGCTACATTACCAAGCTGATCCAATAACCAAAAGTAGCACCTGCTGCTACAGATATGCACTTCACACATACTGATCAAGTCAGAGAAACAAAATGACTGAAATACAGTGGTTGACTTTCAACGTTCAACACCGGTTTAGGCCTGTTTTCATTCCAAGGGTGTTTTGATCTACACCACCATCGGTATTTACACAGACAGAAGTAGAGTTGGTATCATAAAACAAGTTTGTTAATTTAACTACCAACACCCTAACATTCAGACTACAACTAATATTCCACTGTATTTCTCCTCCGCCCTTGTCAGACTTAGAGGCTTAACTGTAGGGATTTAAGGGCTACCATTAATGCAGACATTGTCTGGAGTCTGATGCAATACGTTTTGTCTGTCTGGAGTCTGTTACTATGGATACAACAGTGTATTTGCTATTTTATGAGACATGGTCAACAAAATGAATTTATTCAACACAAGGTGATACGCAAGACATAGTCAGTTGCTCTTTTCTACTGGAGGAGTCCTTAATTTCATTTTTAGATAACCCCAATTCCAGTACATTTCTGTGGACTAATAAAACACTTTATATTATATTATTGTTACATCTACTGTTCCATCTCTAATGTTTGTAACCTACTTTGGTCACATTTAAAAAATTTCTATTGACAAGCATTCACAATCCACTATGAAACTGCTTCGTTTCAAGACACTGAAACGTGCTTTAAAATGGATGGTTATAAAAAGATGGATATCTCCAGCAGATCAAATCAGAGCGTGGGTTGGACTTTGTGTAGTTGCTATGGCAATGATGCCATAAGTCTCAGCATGAGACAATACGTTTGGAACCGAATTAACGTGTACAATAGATGACATAAGTTAAATATTGCAGACAGTAGAGATTCTAGAAAAAAGAAAGCGCGAAACGATTAAGTGTACAATGCTCTGCTTTATAAGCCTCAGTGCAGCCCGCAGTATAGCACACTGCAGGTCAACGATAGGCCTTCACTGGTTGCTGCTGTTACTGCCATTGTTATTGTTGTTGCAGAGGTCTCCAGGGCCTCCACCAGAAGCAGGGGGCTGCACGTTATCTGCGAGGTTGTGAGCATGCTCCAGAAACAGGTCTTTGAGCACACTCAGTTCTTTGCTGAGCAATTTGATTTTGGCCTCCAGTCTCTCATTTTCCTCCTTCAGCTCATTGACACGCTGCTGGGTGTCCTGTGCCTTCTGCTTGCTGCGCATGCGACTTTTCTTTACTGCCAGGTTGTTACGTTCTCTTCGTTGACGGTACTCATCACTGTCTTTATCCATACCCGTTTTCTTCATTTTGCTGGGTGGTGTGGCTTTACCCCCACCTGCGCGACCCACTGGGACTAATTGAGGAACCTGACAGAATGAAACAAATAGTATATAGTAACTATTAAGTGCGGGATTCAATCATACAACACAATGCATAATTGTATTTCTTGTATAAACAAGCTTTGAGGATCATATTAACTACATGGAAGAAACATTTTAAGGGGTCATGACATTGGGAATCAATTTTGCCCAGATCTATTGATATATAACAGGTCCTGCAAGTTGCATAACTTAAAACGCCCTACTAATCAATAACGAAAGCATTTATGTAATCGTTCTCCGGAAATAAAACGAATGAAAACGGCTGGATTAATTGCATACATATAGATATATTAATTTTCATATGACGTGCCTGCTTCAGGTCTGCAGCCTCTCACTTCTCTGGCTCAGAGAAAGACATAGCACATCATCGGATTGTTGGCTCCGCCTACTGACGTTCAGTGACTGAACTTCAGTCAGAGCAGCAACCCAAAGGGATCTGAAGAAGTAGTTGATTACACTCATGATAAGATTGTAATAAGAGTAAAATTGCAATGTCAGACAAATGTTCTGCTGTTGCTGGCTGTGGAAAACGAGCATCTTTGCAGGGATTCTGAAGGATCCAGACGTCAGATTGTTTATTTTATTTTTTACGGCTGTACCGTCAAATCAGTGCTAAACTAAGAGTGTTACTGAAAAGTAACACATTTCATATACTATTTTGCAACCCGTTTATTCATGAGTTTTGAATTACATCGCTTAAGACCTTAAGATCTTATAGCACACGCACACACGAGAGCATGTGTTAGAAACATGCTGGTATTGTATTGATAATCTGTGCCCAATTGCTGACAATAAATGCATTGTTTGTTCACACTAGCTGGGAATGATGTGTCAGTGTTTGCTAGTGATTCATTCATATGATTTCTTTAATAGTAAAAATGTTTATCGTTGTGCTTGTGATGTTGTCTCTGTCATGAATAAATGAAGAGTTTGGTTCCAAAACGCAATACCCATTTTGACAAATTTCGGTAAAAATGTGTTTTCTATACCAAGAAAGTGACAAGATGAAAACCACTATTTTCTGTTACAAACTTTCATATAGCATCTTTAGGTTATAAAAACATAAAAAAATTCAAATCCATAACTTGATTTTCAAAGATTTATTATAAAAACTAATTATTTTTTCCACAAAATGCAATAAATCCATGACAAATGCTATAAAACTATTCAATCAATGTATAAATGTGCATTCATCTTTGCCATGTTTATATTCATTTAGTTGACTAGTGGTATACACGGATTAAAAAAAATAAACATTTATGGCATTAATCAAAACACTTACTTTGTCATATTAAGAAAACTGTCATTGCTGCGGTTATACTTGACGTCACCGCTTAACATTTTTCACAGCAATCAGCTGTAAAATGTTTTGGTCCTGCTCGATTTTCGTTGACTTCAAGTAAAATAATGGAAAGCTTTTATAAGATCCCTTGGGGTCAATGCGTTAGCATGAGAGCAACTTGATGCTGTCAGGAGAGCAAGCGGTCGTCTCCCAAGTGCCTCTCACGTAAATTATATGGCTTACATTTCTGTCCTATCACAGAAAACCATCACAGGTTTATTAATGCCATTAAAGTATTATTTTGTTTTTGTTTGTTTGTTGCTCACAAAGTACAGAGTAGATGAGGAAAACTAGGATTCCGTGCACTCAACGCACTGCCATTGTTTGTTTACAGCGCGTGGAATGGTGCGCTGTAATTTGTGGAGCGGATTTATTGCATTCTGTAGAAAAGGAGGAGTGGCGTTTATCGTGTTTTAGGAAAAAAGGGAGAAAAGATGACAGAATAACACGGCGGATATTGGATTTTGCGTTAAATTAAGAATTTACTTTTAAATACTGACCTGATATAATACTGATTTTGGCAGTAACAAAAATGCCGTTTATCACGTTTTGGAACCAAACTCTTCAAATACACAGTGTGCTTAAAAAGACGCTGCTGAGAAGCTGTATTTGAAGTGAAACTGCGTAGTAGTAGGAGTATGTAGGCTGTAAATCATAAAAGTGTGCGGGACACCGACAATTACTTAAATTTGTATGTTTTTCAGCAAAAGGTTATAAGTACACTTCAAATAATAAAAAGAAACATGTCATGACCCCTTTTTAGACATACTTTACATGCCAAGTGAGACAGTGCTTCATGCTTTTGAATAATAATATATGAATATTTATAAATAAGTACATTAGTTTGTTCATCTTCTGTACCTGCTGCAGTCCTGCTGTGCTGGTGGGGTTGATTGTACTATTATGAGCTTGATTCTGTATGACACTGACACCGTTCTGAGTTGTATTGGTTATCTTCTGTTGCAGCTGCTTGCTCATTTGGATCCACTTCCTCTGTTTTTCTCTAAACCTCTCCGACCTATACTGTCGGGCTTCGCAGAGCTGGTAATGGTATAAATGTGATGAGACTGAATCTCACAGAGTGCAGCTGTGTGCCTAAAGCCAGTTAGGATAAAGAAAAATAAGTTAGACAGTACTTGTTTACACACATTAGCATCATTTCCTTTAAGATGGTACACATTAGAATAATCTGATGCCACTCAATCCCCACCTAAACAGATGCTCAACGCAGTAACTCATTTTTCCAGCAAAATGTTGCAATACCTAAAAAGTCGGGTCAACCATCCGTTAGCATTATGTAGTTGTAATCGACCGTGCTGCCTTGTCAGTGTGCATATGTGGCACATTTTCTTTCTCTCCTATGCTCAAGTGTTGCCCGCGGTTGCATCATCGCTCGCCCTCCCACTCGCGCTTCTTTGTAACACGGGAGTAAGGAAACTCCAAAGTCATGCAGAACTTAGCAGAGCAAAGTTAACATCTTAAACTAACAGCAGAATATTGACGCTAAAATTAGCTAAATGAAAGTTTATTAGAGAGCATTTGAAAGGCTGACAGGACTTGCGTGTTTTATGAGCCATGGCAGACTGGTTACATCATACACGGAACTATGCGGGAATGAAGGGGAATACCACTTTGCTAGCTGCCTCAAAGACAATATGCCTAACGTACATCCAAGATGGCAGACCGTTTTCTAAATCAGATAAAGCGGCACTACGCGACTTTCTTGGACTGTGTAAACACAACTTTGACACAAATGATACTTTAGATGTGTTTACATGCATCTGTAGCCGGTGGGATACACCGTAAGCTAGCAGGCTGGCTAATTAGCTGGCACATTACTGAGCATGACGTCAGGCGTCTAAGAATATTAACTGAGAGCTTTTATAGACTGTTTTTCACAATAATGTTGCTTAAATAAAGAAGAACGACGATCAGTCGATCCCGTCCATGTTTAATAGTTAAGAATAATCCTGTCGCTGATCTCAGATCGAAGCTATTTTGCAACTGGGTGAGCAGAAACGATCCACTCAGTCAGCCATCGTAATATTGGTTAAAAAAATAAAATTTCGACAGTCTATATAGGTATTTTGTCTATCTGAAAACTTACCTTGAAAACGTCCGAGGCGTAGAAGTCATCCACTTGAGTTAATAAAGAATAATATCCTCTTTGTTTATGAGAAATAAGAGCAGGATGAGGTGTTATTGTTTGGTAAAGCGGCGCTTGGGAGTATTGCGAAATCTTTTGACCATGTAGGGAAATCTGCTCTTCTAACCAATCAAATCGGATGGTGGGGAGAGATGACGAAATACACACTAGACTGACACGTCACTGAACCAATCAGACTGCACTTGTTAGTGTGGGTCGTTTTCAATGCAATTAGATTAGATCATTCAAGAATATCTAACAAGGTAATTCCTTATTGGTATTGGGGAAACGAAAAGTCGAAATTATGTAATAAAAACCATACATGGGAGTAATAAAGTATAGAGGATAAAAAGCCAATACAAACTTGTACAACAAAATTGTTTGTAAAAAAGTTTATTTTTAACTTACATATTTATCTATTTTGTAATATTATTTTACAGTATTCTTTGTGAATATTGTCTACCAAATAAAATAATTAAATTTTTCACGTATGACGAGTACGGCATATTACATGAACTGTTACTAGATAGCTTCAATAAAGTATTGAAACTACTCTTTATCGCGTAAAGATGTGGTAAAAAAGAACGGACTCAGACAATCCATAACAAAAATGTATATCTGAGCCTATCTTCTAATGGCTAAATTCCATAACCTCTGTTGTCTCATACTTACAGTGTGGTACCTGGTTGGCTACGTGCAGCGCGCACTGTAACAATAGAGGGAGCTCCCAGACTGCACAAGCACTGAGCGCTCCAATGGCAGCACATACAACTGCCTGCAAAAATGTGATTGCGTACTCAAGCTTGCACTGGTAGGTAAGACGTGTGCTGTTCTGTTTGTTTTGGCAAACAATACCTATACTCAGGTTGTTGTGCCCTAAAAGATCTTTAAGCATCCAGGAAATGATAAATGGTAGGCTACAGTTTCATGGGTTACTAAAATAAACACAAGGATTAAAGAAGTCTACAATGGGATGCACAGAAATCACATTTTTAAGTTAAATGTAACGAAATTCAGCAACACAAAAGCATAAATCATCAGAGTCTGACAAGTGTCTATCTGTAATAAAATAATAATAATAATAAAAAAAACCATTCTAACTCGCAAACATATATTAAAAATATACGTTTTTTCGACAGTCGGTTATTTGCTTTTTAATTTAATAAAAATATATTAATTTCTCGTGTTTTTATAATGGTGCTTTAAACAATAAATCAAATTCTTTCCCTGTTGCAAAGATTTTTTTATAGACGCTATTAATTTTTATTTCTATTCATATAGGCTAACATTTATAAAACGTTAAGCTGTGCTAAGCGACTGCCCGTATAAAGTTTTGCTATTGAAACCGGTTTCATGACAGTTTAATATGGGCACATCAAATGGACCCACCTCTCTAAATGAAATAAGTTTCTTTCTACATGATTATAAATTAAATAGTTGATTTAATTAAAAAAAAAAACATTTTAATTACCGAAATACAGCACATCTGTGATAAAATTAAGAAAATTCTATCGCGGAATTCTTAAAATAAAAATAGATTTTTCTTCCTAATCTTGAAAAAAAATCGTAATCTTCATGCATTATATTTGTTAAAATAATGATAATGTTTAAGTCATCATATTTGAATGAATATAATAAAAACATTTGTATGAACGTGTGGGAGTGCGTGTGTTTTCTGACAGCTATTACGTACAGAAGCATTAGGACCCAGAGCACACCCGCCTTCCAATCTCAAACGAGTATAAAAGCGCACTCAGAAAAGTATTTGACAGATGTGAAGCTCGCACGCTGAGGGTGCAAGTGTCGACTTAACGGAAATCCCGTGTGGTGTTTCAGAATTTAACTCGCATCCACTTTACGGTTAATTTCATAGACAGGCTGAAAGTTTGGTTGTCCCAAGAACATCGAGACAGCGCGGCTTTCTCCGGTACTGCGAACAAGCTGGATTCCCGCAGCTCTTCACCATGTCTGGCGGGTTTTAGATACTCCATGGAGCAAGCAAACCTGTACGAGGTCGCCCCACGACCACTGATGACCAGCCTTGTACAGAGCCAGCAAAACGCCTATATCTATAAAGACACTGCGACCGCGGGAGACCTGAGCGAAATCTGCGAGAACGAAAACTCAATTGACATCAGCGCGTACATTGACCCGTCTGCCTTCAACGACGAATTCCTGGCTGACTTATTCCATAACAGCTCCAAACAAGAAAAACTCAAGCTGGCGAGCGGAGATTACGATTACCCCCACGGCGCCAGTGGCACACCGGGGGCACCACAGATGTACAGCTGTCTGAACAACTACGTGGAGTCTTCCAAACTGGAACCGATCTACGACAGTCCGGCACGAATGAGACCTGTAGCCATCAAACAAGAGCCCCGAGAGGATGATGAGCTCGGCCACTCGATGCCACCTACATACCATCACTCTCAACACCACCCGCCGCATATGTCTTACTTTCAGCATCAGATTGCGCACTGTGCGCAAACCACCATGCATCTCCAACCGGGACATCCCACACCTCCCCCGACCCCCGTTCCTAGCCCGCACCACCAACACAACCACTTGCCTGGGGGCTCCATGAAAATGAGCGATCGGGTGAAATCCAAAAAACAGATCGACAAGAGCAGCGTCGAGTATCGGGTGAGGAGGGAGCGCAACAACGTTGCTGTACGCAAGAGCCGGGACAAGGCGAAAATGCGCAACGCGGAGACGCAACAAAAAGTGATCGAGCTGTCGGCGGATAATGATAGACTGCGCAAGAGGGTTGAACACCTTTCACGAGAACTGGAGACGTTACGGGGCATCTTCAGGCAGCTGCCCGACGGATCGTTTGTTAAAGCCATGGGAAACTGCGCCTAACGGGACCAAGAGCGGAGTGTGCTGGACTTTTGAAGTTTGTGTGAATTTACGTCTGCTGGATAAACCCTGACAGATTCTGTTTCAATAGGAGCCAGGCAGCTGCGGTATACATGTGCCTTTTGTACAAAACGATAAGCTCATCTTCTCACATCTGAACTATGGACTGAATGGTTGTTGTAGGTGTGTAGTCCTATTACGAATGTGTGTTAGCTACACGAAACATATCAGTGCAGCTAATAGGCATGGTTTCACCTGTTAACTTACAAGTCTTCATAAACCCCCTTTTGCGCCTTGCCCCCTGGTTTATATTATGGACAGCAACTGAACTACTTTTTTAACAAAATGCAGTGGAAAAACATTCCTGCCATTCGAGGTTGTATACCACACCTGTTGCTGCATAACGTTCACTGTATGATATTGTTCATTTAATATTTTTTCAGGGGATGGGAATGGGATTGTTTTATGGACGGCAATAAACAAAATGCCAAAGCAAAGGACTGGAACGCATTGTTTTTTACTGTGGTAGGCCATTTGTCATGCAACTATGTCGTGAAAATGCAGCCTGATGAAGCACATTGTGAACATTTTGCCATGATTCGGGTACTGATCTGTAAATGCCTGTCAGTATACGCTTTTACAGTAAACGCTTTGTATTTATGCAATATTATGATTGATAAAAATGTGAAAGGGTGCATATTTCTATGCAATGTCTGTTGCTGTCATTAGTTTTGATTCCGGTGAAAGATCACCGTGTGCTTTCTCACTGATTTTGCAGTGAAGTCCTGTTTTGCTCTGTGTGCGCATTTCATGTGAACTGTTTATTTCTTTTGTACAAGAACACTCGAGCAAGAGACCGGTTTCAGTGCCATTTGATTTTTCTTGTCTTTATCGTCATCACTGACTGAACATTTGGAGAGAAATACACAAGCAAGGATAAGGAAGCACTTTTTTTAATAAACGGCATATTGAAAATGTAATACAAATGTTTAAATACGTCTCAGTTTTAAAATGAACATTATATATATAAATATATATATATGCCAAGAATTATGAATTAAAAATATTGTCTTACTTATGTCTCGTCCATTGCCATCTCTTTTTAAAGTGTTTTTTATATATTGCTTTTGGTTATTTTCTATAATAATAATATCTATAATGATTCTATAATATATGCATTTATGTAGATTATTATTTCATAGTTATTTGTCGCATTTGTGCATTGCATTTTTAGATGGGCCTATCTGTTTAGTTTCTAAAATGATGTTAGTGTAGCTTCAGCCTCAGTTAATTTGACTCTTCCTCTGTTGACAAGTATTATGCGCTCGATAGGTGGCGCTCTCAAGCCGTTTGCAATAACAAACTGAAAACCAGAACTGACTTGAATTAGATCAGTGATAGGGAAATTGTAGGTTAATTTATGACCTTCATATAATTTCTTTTAAATAAATAAGACATCCATTGAGCTACAAGGTCTTTGAGCTGCACAATTAGCATGGACTTAATTAACATTTAGTGTGTCAGTGCTTAAAGTTTACTTTGAATTGCTGCTTACAACACCCTCCAAAAAAGATCAAGGTTTGTCTCAGGCATTGATAAGGATCTCCCCCATTATTGGTGAGTATCTCTCAATGATTAATTCCTCTGCCTTCAGCTCTGAATTGATCATCTTCAAATGAGATGGTGTGCGGTTCTACTGATATCTTTAGTTCTTCTCAAAAGATAGATAAAGAGAGAGAGAGAGGCACACAGTCCCTCTAACCTGTATAGGCACGTTACACTCCATTGTTGTCAAATGCCATGTTTTCACATAATCAGCTCTGGTATGATTGAATCAGTAAATCATTCCCCTTTCCAAATCGCTGTTACAGATGGCTCACAAGGAATCTGCCCGGGCCAGGTTCAAGCATATCAGTGAGGTCAACTATTTGTCTCACTCCTACTTGCCTGCCAGCTAGCTCTGTTCTGTGGCCAGCTCTTTTTCCTCATTCAGTTTCACCTGTGAATGATCTCCAACATGCTTTTGTATGCAAAGTTGAGGCCAAGTACAATAAACACCCTTAGTTTTAGTTTTATGGGATAGGGAAGGCCTTAATGCTTGTGGTGACATTTATTAGACTCATCAAATTTTATGGGAAAATAGCATGACCTGACAAATTTACCACGCTGGAGTCTTAAGTGAAAAGTATATTATATTAACTAATTACATAAGGTTTTCCCATTAAAATTTGACATGTTTACTCTTTCCTCATTGTATTATCACAATGAGAAGTTTTAATCTTATTCTGTAAAACTCGTTATCTACAAAATAAGATATGATGATCAGCTACTGTATTAAAGAGACTTTTTTTAAATTAAATCAGTTTTACAAATAGGAACATAATAAATTACCCTTTAGAAAACGTAGTGCATTCAATATATTTTGCGATTTCCTTCATCTTTATTTAATCACTCACATTAACAGCCGTATACTTTATATTTGATCTAATTCCCTTTGCTGTAAAGGAAACCATAGACATATGGTACTACAGAAGCTAGTTCAAGGGATGTTTAGGAATGTCCATATAGAGATGACCTCTCTCCTCTCCGGATGGAAGATATTAAATCATCACGCCAAAGCTTGGATGCTTCTTCTGCCATCTTATTTCCTGTAGCTGTGCGTATTCTCCATTGACTCACTTTTGTCTTCTCTCTGTCCAACATTGAACTGTTCAAGAGGAGCCAAATCTATCTTGACTTAATACGTAGTTTTGTGCAGCTGCGTTTCATGTTCGCTTCGTTTCGAAATGACGAATTCTTTTGTCTCTGTTCTGTTTAAAGATTTCGATTGAGCCTTTGATAAGAGCTTTTTGCTTTGTTAATAAAGGTAAAATGCACCAGACATCAAATAATCTGTAAAAATAAACTGCCCTAAATAATCAAAATATTTAGTATGCTAGGTCAGTGCTGATCACTGCTGATATTAAAGGTAATTTGCTGGATGATTATTGCAGTACCTGGTATATTTACTACATTATCATAAGTGGAGTACATGTGTTTGGCTATGCATTTGCATTTAATCACAATATTTAATAATACACTTTAATTGCATTTTCTTTCTTTGCAGGTTGTTTGAGGAAAAATGTACCTGACTTTTGCCATTTATTGGACTGTGTTCTGGTCCAATATAAAAGCACACCCTATGCAAGAGCCAGAAACTTCTCCCAAAGTCCACACTGCAGATTCTCTTCTTCAGGTCAGATATGCGTGCCCGTTCTTATATTTTAGTTCTTGGTGTAGTACAACTCCCTTTAGTAGCAGTAAGATTTAAAACTAAGTCCCTGTCCAGTCCTTTCACCATCTGCCAGCAGGCCCCGAAATTTCCTTCTGGGTGCAATAATAAATATACCCCACTAAATCTTGGGCCAGTGAAATAGTAGGAAGTATATCACTGTTTGTTTGCTTAGGGACGGTCGTTAGACGCCTGGATCCTGGACTTGACAGTTGCCAAGACAACCAAAAAGATTTTAAATCCCAGCAAAAAAAAAAAAAAAATCTAACTCTCTTTCTTTCTATGATTTAAGTTATTGCTTTAGTTGTTTGGTGCAAGCTAAAGATTGATTGCAGGACAACAGGAATCAATATATTATTACGTTAATTGAGTTATATTTTTAGCAAGCTCTCATTTATTATTATTCTTTACGTCTCATTTACGCCTGGCTTGTTTTCTAGAGAGCTCGACTTATTCCTGTTTCCAATTCATACCTCACTACAATTTATTAAGGATTGCTTACCACCCTTCCAGTTTCTGTTTTTCTTTCTATGCTTTCTTGATTTCTTGCTTTCTTGATTTGTTTCTTTCTTTTTGTCAATCTTTGTCTTTGTAAATGAGAGATCATTTGATTTGATCTGATTAATTTGATTAATAGCCATTAAATGGGTCACACAATATGGTTCAGTTGAGGAGTGCAGCTTCTTAGTTATGTGTTTGATACAGCGCATACATTAAACAGGCTGTTGACACGGACGGGTATTGTAAGAGGTAGTTTAGCATGCAGATGGTCATGATCCTCTGTTGCACACTTCCCCGTCATGAGTAATTATCTTTATCCTGCTAATCATTGCTCATTTATGAAAACTTTTGGTTTGAGTCTTATTGGAGTTAGCCTTATTGTCAAAACACTTTTAATCTTAGAGCAAACACAATTTAGTGTTTGTTTAACATAATATGTTTTTACGAATGATATTTTACATTTAGTCATCCCAAACCCTGAAGTATGTACCAAGAGACCACTTGATAAACTTTTGGATTTAAATTAAATATTGAATTGGCCAACAACTTGTTTTTCAAACATAGTTTTTGTGATAAGTATGAAGCAATTAAAATACTTCTTTGTTTACTTTATAATATACACGAGTATGAAACAACAGACAGGTAAGCACAACAGGAACAAACGGGAGTAATAACAATGATCCAGCAGTGAGCAAACAGAAAACAGTAGTATATATACACACAGACTAAATGACAAACAGGTGTGATGAGGCAGGTAATTAATCAATGAATGTCCAGGTGACAACAATCGGAACAGAGACAAGACATGACACGGATTAACCGTGACAGTTAACTTTGTACAAAATGTCAGATTAACAGACACATTGTGGTGATGAACAAAACATGCTGATAACATTAAACATTAAGTTTTGTTCATGCCGGATTGAATGTATTCTGTCTGACCAAAAGAGAACATAACAATTCACGTTAATAATTATTTAAAATTGTAACATTTGTTTTTATTCATGAAACTGCAATATCAAAACAACATTCCACATTTACTGCTCATCACAGATATAAAGACACAAAATGAAACCGATTCATTTTCATAAAAAATATCTACTGTGATCGTGTGCCTTTGTTTATGCTGAGTAACGGTTTGTTTTCATGGTCTCTAGAATGACATCAGGCATACGGCATTCATCAGAGCAGAAAAATATAACATAAAGAATAATAAATGATAATTATAAAAAGTGCTGCCTGGAGAAAGATCAAACTTTGAGAGTTTGATCATTTCCAAAACACACTCAGGAAATGAAAGAGAATATCAGTTACAGTGCATTACAGCTTTTTATCCTTAAAATCAGATCTATATTACTAATGCATTTCGGTGTGTCTCTCTCAATACCTCATCTCTATTGATGCCTTACTTATCCTCTATTTCTCTTTCACTTTCTGTCATATCACAAAATAAGAACAGGTGGTTTATTTCCCACATGTGTGCTTGGCCTATTACAATTTGGCAGCAATTGCCTCTTACATTTTATATGGAGTCATTTACGTCAGACGTCACACACCCTTAACACACAGACCTGTAAGAACAGTGCTGTTTGCAGTCGTCTCAGTCCATTGCTCTTATAGTAAATTTTAGCATTAGAAGCTAAAGGTCCTTTGATTGGATTGGCTGCTGAGGCAATATTGAAAGATATACATATGGTGAAAGATTTACTTATCATTAGCTGTGAAAAGGGGAAGAAAAAAATCATAAATATATTTAAACAAATATTTATAGATAGTCTTAAAGTTCAATCTTGGGTGTTCACATACAATATCAGTGAACTGTGATGAATATTCTCTCAGCCCCTTCTCATGATATACAGTGAGGGAAAAAAGTATTTGAACACCCTGCTATTTTGCAAGTTCTCCAACTTAGAAATCATGGAGAGGGTGCATTTCCACTGTGTGAGAGACAATCTAAAAAAAATCCAGAAATCACAATGTATGATTGTTTAACTATTTTTTTTGTATGATACAGCTAGTGGTATTTGAACACCTGAGAAAGTCAACGTTAATATTTGGTACAGTAGCCTTTGTTTGCAATTACAGAGGTCAAACGTTTACTGTAGTTTTTCACCAGGTTTGCACACACTGGAGGAGGGATTTTGGCCCACTCCTCCACACAGATCTTCTCTAGATCAGTCAGGTTTCTGGCCTGTCGCTGAGACACACAGAGTTTGAGCTCCCTCCAAAGATTCTCTATTGGGGTTAGGTCTGGAGACTGGCTAGGCCATGCCAGAACCTTGATATGCTTCTTACAGAGCCACTCCTTGGTTATCCTGGCTGTGTGCTTCGGGTCATTGTCATGTTGGAAGACCCCGCCTCAACCCATCTTCAATGCTCTAACTGAGAGAAGGTTGTTCCCCAAAATCTCGCAATACATGGCCCTGGACATCCTCTCCTTAATACAGTGCAGTCACCCTGTCCTATGTTCAGAAAAATAGCCCCAAAGCATGATGTTAACACCCCCATGCTTCACAGTAGGGATGGTGTTCTTGGGATGGTACTCATCATTCTTCTTCCAAACACGTTTAGTGGAATTATGACCAAAAAGTTCTAGTTTGGTCTCATCTTACCACATGATTTTCTCCGATGACTTCTCTCGAGCATCCAAATGGTCATTGGCAAACTTAAGACGGGCCTGGACATGTGCTGGTTTAAGCAGGGGAGCCTTCCGTGCCATGTATGATTTCAAACCATTACATCTTAGTGTATGACCAACAGTAACCTTGGAAACGGTGGTCCCAGCTCTTTTCAGGTCATTGACCAGCTCCTCCCGTGTAGTTCTGGGCTGATTTCTCACCTTTCTTCGGATCATTGAGACCCCATGAGGTGAGATCTTGCATGGAGCCCAAAGTCAGAGAGAGATCTACAGTCATGTTTAGCTTCTTCCATTTTCTAATCCAACAGTGGACCTTTTTTCACCAAGCTGCTTGGCATATTCCCCATAGCCCTTTCCAGCCTTGTGGAGGTGTACAATTTTGTCTCTAGTGTCTTTGGACAGCTCTTTGGTCTTGGCCATGTTAGTAGTTGGATTTTTACTGATTGTATGGGGTGGACAAGTGTCTTTATGCAGCTAACAACCTTAAACAGGTGCATCTAATTTAGGATAATAAATGGAGTGGAGGTGGACATTTTAAAGGCAGACTAACATGTCTTTGAGGGTCAGAATTCTAGCTGACAGACAGGTGTTTAAATACTTATTTGCAGCTGTATCATACAAATAAATAGTTTAAAAAATCATATATTGTGATTTCTTTTTTTAGATTATGTCTCTCACAGTGGACATGCACCTACAATGACAATTTCAAACCCCTCCATGATTTCTAAGTGGGAGAACTTGCAAAATAGCAGGGTGTTCAAATACTTATTTTCGTCACTGTAACTGTAGGACCTTACTGAATTACTTTTTCTTCATCCGGTCACAGTGTGTATATAATGTGTTTTAGACACATATTGCCCATATAAATATGCAGATTTTACCAGGCTATATAATTTGCGCCTAATGCAAGTTTGTAACGTAGAGTTGTTTGGTTTCACTTTTGTAACTGTGTTTTGTACTCCTTTCATGGTAATGTGCCGTATATGTGTATGATAGCATCGCCTGTGGTTTTCAACGGACGGCTCTTGGCTGTGACATGTGCCATGGCTGTGTGAGGCTGCTTTCATGTCCTGCCCTGTCGTTCAGGTCTGCAGCCCGATCGAAAGATACACATTTTGAGATCTTGTGGTAATGCTGGTGTAGTTATTATTTTTTTCTCACTGGCTTGGTTAACTTTGAAACGTTTTATCTGATTCACATAAAAGGTTAACAAAACATTTGTGTGTCTTTTTCCCACAATCACCTACATGCTTTGTGTGGTTCATTTTGATGGAGGTGTAATCATTTCAGTTGCTGTATAATGTAGGTTTTGTCTGGTGAGTTTCAAAGACCATATGAAATTGATAGCGACACAGTTTTTTTAAACTGTTAATTGTTTGGATCATACTGAAAGTGATTTTCGTGTGTGTCAGCTGCTAAGGACAAAAAAGATGAAAGACTTCTGAGGTCACATATTTGTGCGAATATGAAGGTAGTTTCCAATGGTTGATTGCTTTATCTGATAGGTTAAGGTTTTGCCTATAGTGCCAAATCTGATGCCAAAATCCAACTACAGTTTATAAAGCAACTGCTGCGATTTTTAAAGTTCTGCTTGCTTTGATATGAATGACTGACAGAAGCGTTTAAGAAATTTTCTGTATTGCTTGTTACTGAACTTGAAGTGTTGGACAGCCACATGATATGAATCAGCGTTCCTCCCAGGATTTGCGTATTTGAACTGTTCCACACTGTTACTCCAACATGAGTTATAGTTGCTATCATGGTCTTCACAGTTGCACTGATTTGACATGCGGTTTGGATCCCCCTTATATTTCTCCCTCTTGCTCTTTACTGCCACTCTATCTCGTGTGTGTGTGTGTGTTTTTCTGTGTGTTCGTGTGATGGTACCTGGGGGGTCTATAAGATTGAGGATGACGGTTGAGAAGTTCCACATGTCTTTTCTGAGTAAAATGATGTGATGGGATTTTTGTGGTCATTGTGGATTCTGCTGTTTTGGACGGATAACAGACAAGTCTTTTGGGACAGACAGCGCTAATCGCATACAAATTAGAATTTCTTCTGAATGAGGTCAATCTGGAGACATCAGATCACTTGCAAAAGAGATTTAGTAGCTTGATGATTTTGTAGCTTAGTTTTTTTCACCAGTGATCTCCCCTTCAATTTGACGAATAGTTTAATCAATATATAATAATTGGTGAGTATTGTTTCTTATGGTGATCGTGCACTGTCAGGAAAATGGTCAAAAAATGCTGTCACTGGGGCTGTACCCTTGTAAAAATACATCTTTGCACATAAAACCCCGGTTTCACAGACAAGAATTAAGGCTAGTCCTAGACTAAAACACATGTTCAACCGAAAATAACTTTAACTGACCGATCTTAAAGGAACAGTATGTAGGATTTTGGAAAAAACTTGAAATTCAATCACACAAATGGTGGCAAATACACAACATGACAACATAAACATCAGTTGAGGGCTGCAACTCCACTTTTTAAATGACTATATCCTGGCTATACCCCTTTTGTCAGTGATAAAAGTATTTTAAATGAAAATTATTTCTTAATTTCTAGTGACACATCAGGGCCATTTTATGATTAATTTATATACATTTCTTACATACTGTTCCTTTAAATTGTGCCAGTGCTATTGATTTGTCTCAAGATACACACCAGTAAGATCTTTTACTAAGTCATGTTTATAAAAGATGCTTAAACACCTTAAAGGTATAGCAGAAGATTTTCCCAAATTTTCCACTTTTTAAAAAAATGCACATGCGCAACACTCTACCTGCTCCAGAGAGGGAACGCCTATAAAACGTGTGCACGAGAGAGAGCATGCACGAGCCTAGTTCTTCTCTTCGCTCTGTTTACAAGTTGCTGCCGGCATGGCTCATACATTGAGATGTTTAGCGTGTCTGCGCGGTTCTTGACTTGTGCCAGGGCTGGCATCGCTAATCATACATAACATCAACTTTTACTAGCAGTGATTTTAAATGGATTTCTCCAAATAGCATGCCAATCTTTACCTGTCGAGTAGAAACTTCGCCACTGAGGCATTAGTGGGAAGCCCAACCTGTGTGAAATATTCTCCCAAAAACCCTCTGGTCTTGTTTCTTTCTTCAGAGGCTTTTCTCTTCTTGTCATACAATTTGTAAACACTTTTTCTTTTACGACCCTTAGGCATTTTGAAAAAATAGGCTGAGAACGCGAGCTTCAATGAATGGCTGAAACTGTACTGCCCTACAAAGGCTAAGTGCAGTAACCAAACACTGAAATCGAGAAAAATGCCCTTTAAAGTTTTTTTTACACCAGCCAGTCAAACATGTTACTGCAATTTTGGCACACAAAATTGGGACAAAATTGAACCAGGAGACTTTGTCACAAGACACAACCGATCTCACAAAGCCCATTTCAACCCCTAACTCAATTTTGACCAAATGCGTATTTACTGCGGTTTGGCTTTGTAGGGCAGCGTAGCTCACCACAGATATACACCTGAAAGTGTGCATGTGCAGAACGAGCATGTAGGACGGCCTTATGTACACATATCATCAGAATGATTGACAACTGGGATTACCAATAGTCTCGATGATCCACCCGGAAAAAGAAAATGTTCCTCTATACCTTTAATTTAATTAAAGCCTTGTCTGTGAATCCAAACCAAAGAGTTCATATTAGTACCTCAGAGATACATATTGGTACGAAAGACTGGATAGTAGTACCTAAAAGGAACATATTTGTATCAAATGTATACATATCTGTACCTTTTTAAAGGGTACTGCCCCAGTGGCAGGCAGCTAGGGAAATTTTTTTTTACCATTTCTTTCTGACAGTGTACATGGTCATCAGTGAATGTTGAATACATAATATTTCAGGTAGTTTCCACAGCCTCTCCACCTCTCTCTTTGGTTTCGATCTTTCAGGGAACACACATATGCTTTCTTAAGATATCAGTTCACCATTATTCATAAATAATTCGCCAGATCAGGCAAACCCCTTTAAAAGCGACTTTAAGCCTTTATTGCATCTATAGGGATTTCTGAGAAGATCACTTGCCGTATTTCAGAGCAGGCCTTTGGTATAAAGCCAGACCTCAGACTAAGCAGTTTATGTTTATGGTCAACCTGATTTTACACAAGTTTAGGCTTGGACAAGGGCTTGTAAACTTGTCACTTGAAGATACATAGTTTATTTTGACAGAAATTGCATAGAATTCCAGATATGTTGCCGTTTCCAACAGTTGCCTTGGTGCTTTGCTTTGGTGGGAGAGCTCAGATTTCGCATTATGTGAGGACTGAGACTTATTTAAAAAATGGCATGTCAAAGCCATCTAACTCTTTAAGCCTCGACGTTTTGTGCCTGGCAGACATAGAGCCTTTTTCTTTTTGTGGGTAAGTCTCCCCTCTTTCCGAAATCAGACTCTATGTACAGCCAGAGGGATCCCCTCCTCGCCGAGGTGTCAGAGCTTTCTCATGCATAATCATTACTAAAGAACCTGTGCAGCACCGCTTCTGACCACATTCTGCCTCTAGTTTCGTGTGGCTTTGCACAATGTGCCTCTGGGATTTCAGGGGGTTTGGACTATGGACCGATAATCTGAACAAGATCCTAAGTGAAGCACGTGGGTACTGGATGTTTTGAGTGCTCAGTTTTCTGCGCTCTGCACACAGCAGGGGGGTAGAGAGATGCCTGCTCGTGCTTCACTCAGCAGATGGATGGAGCAAAAGGCAAAGCCATGGTTAATTTAAAAAGGGGAATGCTTTATGCTGTTAAGAACTGCATCCAGGAACTTTTACATGGTTCACTCTCATTTATGAGCAGAGGCAGTTGCTCTGATATTTGAAGTTTAGAGATGTGGGCACTTTATAATACTTAACCATGAATGTTTACAGTTCACCTTTATACCCTCTTGCTCCTTACAGTGGCAGTATGTATTTGAGTCATAATGTGTGGTGTTAATTAAAAACACACACATACACGTATGCCAACACCCGTACGCTTGTAAAAAGTTGTTTGGCATAAAAATAAAGGGATTCATGAAATAAGATCAAGATGAATCACTTTAATGGTCTTGTTTGGGAAGGATTGTGTGTGTAAGATCAACATACCAGATGTTAATGCTTTTGCTTTTTGATATAATCTAAATTTTTTAACCACCCAGCTGGGCTGTAGAGCTTGTTGGACTGTTTACCTAGCGAAGTGTGTGTCTTGAGTTCAATGGTGAAAACAGGAGATTAATGAAAGAATACGAACATTCTTCCATCTCTGATCCGTAGGTTACCTATTTAAACCGACTCTGAAATCAGATTATTATTTGTGACAAGAACTGATAACTGAAGTCGAGATGGGCTCTGTTTAGGTGAGGTCACTGAACTTTGCTTTGTTCTTCATATCAGCATGCACCATGGTAAACAGTCGATACCAGACAAGAGATCTGAGGATTTCTCTTTTTGGGTTATTGGCTTATTGGGTGCTTTCCTGTCCAGTTTGTCGAACAAAGTTTATAGAAACCAAACAGGAACAGATGTTTAGCAGTATGTTTTAATCCTTATTTTCTAAACAGATTAACACGCATGATAGGTAGGAAACTCCTGTTTTTAGACTTCAGCTCATATTCATATATCCATATTTATAATTTCTGATATTTTATTACATTATATTATATTTATGCATATACCAGATGTTCATACGTAAGGGATAATGTACATACCTGTACATACCTGTATGTACATTATAATGTAAGACACATTTAGATTAAATTTTTGTGTAATATTAAGCTGTATTTGCAGCATCCGGGTCACCGTGTGTTAATAGTTTTGAGCGGTTGTTATCTGGGAATTACAAACCTGCAAATGTCACGACTGGCCATTCAGAATCAAGCATTCTAGTGAGCTGTGTAATAAATATTAAAGGATTACTCCACTTTCTTAAAAAAAATCCAGATAATTTCCTCCCCCCATGTCATCCAAAATGTTGATGCCTTTCTTTGTTCAGTCGAGAAGAAATTAAGTTTTTTGAGAAAAACATTTCCGGATTTCTCTCAATTTAATAGACTTTATTGGACCTCGACAGTTTACAGTTTCAATGCAGTTTAAAATTGCAGTTTCAACGCAGCTTCAAAGGGCTGTAAATGATCCCAATCGAATCATAAAGGTCTTTTCTAGGAAAACGATTGTCATTTTCGGCAAGAGAAATAAAAAATATGCACTTTTAAAGCACAACTTCCCGCCTTGCACCAGCCTTGTGACTCGCCAGTTTGACCTCACTGTAAAAAATGACTTTCTTACTTGTCTTGTTTTCAGTAAAAATATCTAAAAAAAAATTTAATCAAGATGTATTTTCTTGATGAGCAAAATAACCTTAGAAAATAAGTTTAGTTTTTAGACCAAAAAAACTAAAGTGAGATATTCTTTTTTTATTGATTTTTTCTTACCCCATTGGCAGATATTTTTGCTTGTTTTAAGCACAAATTCACTTAAAGGATAATTCAATACTTTATGTCTCATTTCTGGTTTGTTTTGGATGAACTACAGTGATGGACACTGAAATTTTGACAATGGGTCGTGTCTTGACTTTTTGACTCGTTTAGAAGCGTATCTTGACTGCTTCAGAATGGAAGTCAATGACCATGCACAAACATGTCATTAAAACAACACTTAACGTTCATTTTCAAAACTGTGCTACTCACCGAGTGGTTCGTGGTGTTCGTTGATGATTTAAAAACAAGTAGTGTAGCGAAATACAGTTTCTGTCGTCTTTTTTTTGGCATTTTGTAAATTTTGTTAAATTCCATTCCATTTAATGACATGTTTGTGCATGGCCCTTGACTTCTATTCTGAAGCAGTCAAGATACGCTTCTAAACGAGTCAAAAAGTCAAGACACGACCCATTGTCAAAATTTCAGTGTCCATCACTGTAGTTCATCCAAAACAAACCAGAAATGAGACTCGAAGTGTTAAATGCCAGAAAAATTAATGGAGGGCACTGTATGCTCAGATTAAAATTAAATGTAGAAATTTGGCTGTACATTCTAAATGGTTTTCGCAGTTTCATTTGTGGCTTTGTTTAGCTCTGTTGTTTGTAGGTTTTGTCATAGCATAAACTATTCTACTTAGCAGAGCTGCAAAATTATTTTGGCAGACAGAGATTGCAATAGATGTAAGACAGCTTGGAAGCTGATTTATGATTTTACCTGATCTGAACAACTATGTCTACCATACAGAGAAACTAATATACGTCTTATTTCATGATATTATAAGCACATCAAACTGATATAAACTCTGCTGTGGATCACAGCCAGTCAGCCTGGGGCTTAAGTCGTTGCTGGTCCATTAAGGCTAGTATATGCATGAACTCTTTCTTTTCTCTAGACTGGAAACCACTTGCCTAGAGCTGAGATGAAGATCTGGTATGAACATATCTTTGGGTAAACACAGTTTAGAATGCAGTATGAACATGTTAATCTCCACATTGTAAAAAAATCATGTGACCGTATTCTCTCGCCTTTGCAGTTCAGCTAAAGTAGTTAGTTAGGTACTTCCTGTGTGCGAGTGACCGTAAAGAGTTAAAGTACTCATGCACTGGAGAGCTCCTCTTAATAAATTTGTGTGTTTGTTCTCTGTGCTTGCTTTGATTGATGGTATTGTTTTAAGCCAGGGAGGTTTTGGACCGCTCAGCCATTGTTTCAGCTCTTGGCAATTTTTTATTTTTTCTCTCTTGTCTCTGAAGGGAAGAGCGAGAGGGAATAAGTTTGGAGGGGGGCGTAAAGAGAGAAATTAAAAAAGGCAAATGTAGCATTCATCTTGTTTATTCGCTCCGTTTTAAAGCTGTTGAAATCTGGTATGTGGATTTTCCCTGCTCAGAGAGGTTTTGTGGGTGCTGGTGTTTCACAGTTTGCCTTTGGCATGAGGCTGGTGTATTTGTGTGACTATGTGTTTTGGAGCGTGTTAGTGTGTGTGTGTGAAAGAGAGAGAGAACCAGATTAAAACCGAAGAAACAAAGGTGAAGGAATGAAGTGTACATGCATATTTGTGAGTTTACGGCCACATCTCTCCTGTCCTAGCATATACTGACCACAACCACACAACCATGTACAATCGGAATTTCGCTTTTCCCTGCGGTCCTGCCTGCCTGTGTGTTTGTGTATGTGTGTATGCAAGTGCATGTTAGACCCCCAGGACGACAGAAAGGGGAATAGCATCTCTGCTCTCTCTCACCACCATGGCGCAGAGCAGGGTATGGAATTTACAGTGTTCTAACAAAAGCCGTTCCAACACTTTTTCATTCCCGTTTTTAGTTTACGACTATTATTCTTGCAAGATGTTTTAGGTTCTGGTCATCCTTGCTGACACAAACCGCAGTACTTCTGATTATTCTTTTCTTTTCAATGCCTGGAATGTTTTGGGAAAACAGAATGCAACTGAGCTCTGATGGTGGTCTCCTTCAGTCAGGGTGTTAGTCACCAGGAACATACTGAAAATAACCTTTCCCGGGCTAGGTATGTTATTTTAGCCATGTCCATTTTATATGATGGATATATGGAATTATACCTTGTTGTTTCTCTTTCTCTCTCCCTCTCAGGCTCTCTTTGTAAAGACTCCAGGCAAGTGCTTTCTTATAACTCTTGGGATTCAGCACTGCAGTCTTCTGTCCTCTTAACGTGCCGTATGCCTGTACGTAGTTTTCGTGATGGAAACCATGTTTGATATTGTTGGACTTGGTCAGTTACCTCATCACTTACTGAACAGTGATCCCCGTCTGACTTTTATTCATAAAAATCGCTGCTGCTAAACATCATTCAAGTAATTGCTTCTCAGGTCATTTTTCCTAGGGTTTTATCTTGTTTTCCCGTAGGACAGCCCATTATTGAGCTTGTCTGCTCTGTGTTTCGGTTATTAGGTATTTTCAGAACGTCTTCATTCTCACGTGCGACTTAGGGTGGAATTCACATGAAGTGAGTCACAACTTCATTCACAGAAACCTTAAGAATCTCACCCAAAAAGTGGTTTCACACAGGTTACCACAGTCCATCCAAAGCATCTGTAGCCTGTAGGTGTCATCTCTCTGTCTAAAACAATGTGTGTGTTCTCTTGCTCTCTCTCTCTCGCTCTCTCTCTCTCTCCAGAATGGAGCCGATCAGCATCATTTCCCACCTCTCGAGATTTGTAAACTCATCCTCTGGTTTAGCGTAGTGCATGTTTACATACCCCGCTGTTTTTATGTTTGTCTAATCAAACAAAAGGAAGTGAAGAGAGAGAAACGGCAACATTCTCTTTCTGTGTTGTTTACTTAATATCAGAAGAACTCTTCGTAAAATGACACATGAAATATTTCAAAGCCTGACATGGGACAAATAACTCCAGACTGGCCACAGAATGTCTAGCTGCTTTGTGTCTCTTGTCGTGTTGTTTTTTATTTTTAATGTGTGTGAGTACTTGTGGATGACTGTTTTGGGGTTCTGTCCCTATGTCCCTTACTGGAGGACATAAATATTCAACTGAAAAACAAAACGAGATACAAAATACAGTGCTGATGCATTCCTGTAGATGGCACATCGTTTGCAGGGGTGAACTCTGGGGTTAAAAAGTCAAATTTTGCGGATCGAGCCGATCATAAGGACTGATCGAGTAGCAGTCTTAAAGGCCTTTCTCTTTGCTCTTTACCTCTCTTTGTATATGTCTCTCTCTCTGTGTGTGTGTGTGTGTGTTTGTGTCTGGTCCATTGCACTCTAAAGAATTCCTTATTACATTTTACACACAAACAAACCCTATTTCTAGTGGTCCAAAGCTATTGCTCTGTTTAGGCTGAAACAGGGCTTTAGAAAACATACTCCATGGTTGACTACCATCTCCAAACACAACAGAAAGAGAGAAAATGAGCTGTACTGAGACAGTGAGGATTATATGACTTGTTTGAATCATATAGATTGATTCATCCAGCATTTATTTGTCTTGGTTTCTGCTTGAACACTTCTCCTTACCAACAGCTTTCTTTCAGATTAGTTTTCTACGTCTCTCCTTTGAAGGTGTGTTTAGGTGGTCGAAACCTACTGTCCTTCATTTTTTTAAGCCAGGCTTATAATACTAGTGCCCTGCACCTGACTTTACAAGAATAAGTCAACACCAATGACTCCCGATCTACAGCCAAGAGCCTGGATAAACCAAGCTTTATCGAATTTCTGGAGCTTACCAGCTAAAGCCCAGTTATGTGATTTTTTTTGTGTGTGTGTGTGTGATTTGTGTTCTACGTAAAAGTTAAAGGTGCAAGATTTTTGAAAAAACACGTTGGAAAAGGGAGTCGGGCCGAGTACCAAAACACACTTGTGGCCAATCAGCAGTAAGGTGCGTGTCTACTAACCGGCATCGTTGCCTGGGTTGCGTATGTGTGGGGCGGGTCAATCAAAAGAAGGTCCAGATTCTATAGGGGTAGGGACGTTTGTTTAGGTGATTTCAAATATCAACATTGGCTTTCAGAGATCATGCACCCCGCCATTCAGTAAATATTACCTTGATATATTTAATATAGACTGAGAGATTTAAATCTATATGAAATAAATAACTGAAATCAAGTTTGATGCTCCTAATCTCATATTAGATTATACAATGAAACTGGATTTCACAGACAGGGTCACATGTATCTAATGGCGCTTTTCAATCACATAGTACCCCACGGTTTGGTTTGGTTTGGGTCAGGTCGGTCAGCTCACCTCACTTTGGCTTGGTTAGCTTTTCCATCGAGTTTAGTAACACTTCGGAATAGGAGGGATTATAGGCGTGTCGTTATATTTGCGCTGCCTACTGCTGTGACATCATACAAGTGAGAGCGTCGTTATTTCTCAGTCTGCCACAAAATTAAAATTGACCACCAAAATTAGATGTTTGCACATCGCGTTTATCACTACCTCTGTCTGACAGTTTCTGTACAAACACCCATCAGCCGACGCGCTCCGCTAAGCCTCATTTAAGTTGCATTTAAGCATATATGCGAACGTGAGCGTTGCGAATGTGCCGTCACAAGCTGCAATTCTGTAAAAAAATTGTATGGTGTTCTTGATTCTCAACTTGTGGATGTGTTCATCGCTAAAAGGGAGTTTGGGAACTTATAGCAGAGCACAGATAACAACAGTTTGCTTTGGACAGCGCAAGCTAGCATGAAAATAAAGCTAATCTTTTACACTACAGCGATGATGCTGGTAGTGACGATTCTCTCAGACCAATCATTGATCTACAGTGTTTTTGCGTCATGTTTTGGTATCAGCTTGGATCACCTGGAACACCGACCAATGTGGTACTAAAAAAAGTATTGGGTACTACCCTTACGAAACAAAAATATATTGCAGTATATTGGAAAATATCATGTAATATATTAGGCAACATATTCCCATATATGGGATTTAATATTTATATTTTCCAATATATCGAAATATACGCATGAAACATACATGTATATACAAAATATATTGCAATCAAGAACAAAAAGGGCACTATATTTTTTACATGTAATAGTTTGTCTTTATATGCTTTGATATATTGCAATATATGCATAAACCATACATGTATATATGATACAAAATATATTACATTCAAGAACAAAAAGGGCACTATATTTTTTACATGTAATAGTTTATCTTTATATGCTTTGATATATTGCAATATATGCACAGAACATACATGTAAATATGATACAAAATATATTGCATTCAAGAACAAAAAGGGCACTATATTTTTTACATGTAATAGTTTGTCTTTATATGCTTTGATATATTGCAATATATGCATGAAACATACATTTATATATGATACAAAATATATTGCAATCAAGAACAAAAAGGGCACTATATTTTATATATATATATATATATATAAAATGCTCGAGTAGGAAGCTGAGATTCAGGCGTGAAGAGAGGACAGGATGCGTAACAGACACCAGCAACAAGGAGGCTGATAGATAGGTCCTGACCTATGATCCTGACCCACACTCCTAATCAGTAGGTGGCGGTAATGCCACTAAAAGTTGTTTGCCAACTGCCAGTAAAACTCAAGAAGAAGAAGAAGAAGAAGGCTGATGTCAGCAGGCTCCAAGAAAACTTCAAGTTTTAAAAGGTATAGTTTTCAGAGCTGGTGCTTTTCAGTTTTTATTGCATCTCTGAGAGATTTTTGTGAACAACTTGTTGTTCTGCTCCACAGATGCTGTTTTAAAACAGTTTCCTATAAGGCCAAGGAAGCTGATGTCAGAAAATCTATCAACAGTAGAATCTGCGAGCTAATGGTATTAAGACACCAGGTGAAGAGCAAAAGCATGGGTATGTAAGTGGTTTACATCAGTGAAGAACCAAGGTGGACTCCTAACCAGGATAATGGACTGTTCTTTTGGCAAATATTTTTTTTTTTTTTTTGCTTTTTCACGGTTCCCAAAACTTCTTGAAAGTTTGTTTATTATTTATTTGTTCATTATTGTCTGTGCATTTTGTTTATTGATATTGTCTTTATATTGTATAATGGCACTGCTGAAATTTTGAAATAATTTAAGTCGCTTCAATTTATATTTTGTATATTTTTTGTTTAATGGCACTCTTTTAAAATGTAATTTATGTAAATGCAATGCAACACATTTATGTAATGTAATGTTAAGCCAATCACATTTCCTTTGACTGACCATATGCAAAACCTCTTGTGGTTTTAATAGGCCTATAGAGCTCTGTACCTCAAATTGGGTTTAGTATCTGTGCCTGATTAAAAGAAAATAAAGGTGGCTTTTGATAGATTACCCATCAGTCTGTGTTAATATGTGGTGTAAATGTTTGTATATTGCAGGTTGCATATTTAAGTATTTATATATTTTAGATGTTTCATGTACATATACTGTATATATCCCAAATATATTCATACATTGTATGTGCATGTTCTCATATATGTACACATATTGTGCATACATTTACAATAAATATGTACATATATTTCCATCTAATTTTAAATATATGCAAAATGTATTCCACAATATATCAAACACATATCTACATATATATTTCCATATAGTTGTACATATATTTGAAATATATTCTACCATATAGTAAACATACATGTGACACTATATCTGTACATATATTGTTAATACATGTTCTCATATATGCACATATATTTCACATATTTTCCATCTAGTTTTACATATATGTAAAATGTATTCCACAAGATATCGAACACATATCTACATATATATTTCCATATAGTTGTACATATATTTGAAATATATTCTACCATATAGTAAACATAAATGTGACACTATATCTGTACATATATTTTTAATACATATTCCCATATATGCACATATATTTCCCATATTATTTTACATATATTTAAAATGTATTCCACAATATATCTAACACATATCTACATATATTTCATGTATATTTCCATATAATTTTACATATATTTGAAATATATTCTACCATATAGTAAACATATATGTGAAACTATATCTCTACATATATTGTTAATACATTTTCACATATAAATCAAAAACCAATATTGCAGATATTTATAAATATAATATTGCATAAATTTTTTAATATATAAACACATATATTATATCCATGTACAATATATTGAAAGTGGCAATAATTTGTATATTTTGCAATATACTGCAATATATTACACATATATAGAATATATGTACCATCAATATATTATTCCTTGTATTGCCAATGTATAATATATTGAAAAATGGAAAGTAAAATAATATATTGCAATATATTACAATATATTTCAAGTAATATATTGGTAAATATATTTTCCTTTCGTAAGGGTACGTACTGCACCCACTGGAAAAGCTCACAAAAGTAAGCTGACCCAAACCAAACTGTGGGGTACTATGCAATGGAAAAGCACTTTATAGGTATAGTTCTGCTGTCTGAAACAAACACGATTAAAAAAAATTGTTGAATCTTATGTTGTGTGATATTGGGGTGTTTGTTATTGTATGTGTGAGTGATTCAGACAATGTTGATCCACCCAGATGTCCATGCATCTCATATCTGAACTAATTTAGCATAATAGACACCTAATGGGAGTTAAGGTATTAGTTCTAGACTTATTCTTGCTGCACATTTAATTCCCAGCTAAATCTTAATACCAAGTTAAGAGTCGAAGAATGCCGTAACATCTAGCCTGGCCCAGTTTTAAAACATTTAAATGCTGAGAGGTGGTATTGAGGCTTTCAAGGTATGCAAGATATGGATGATTATAGTTATGGAGGTATATGAGAGTATGTACAGTATGTGTGTGTTTGTAAGTGGGGATATATGGGTATCTAGGGAAGTGGACACACCTTAACCTCAAGTAAATCTTATACTTTGGGGCACACACAAACATAAGCATATCTTACATGATTATTGAAATGTGCACAAAACCCCATACACACACGCCCTTTGGCATTTTTATGTTAATCCTTATTTCTGTTATGCAAGTATGTGTGTCTCACCTCACATGGCCCTAGTTGTAATGGCTCTGTTGATTAAACCGTTTTCCTCTTAATCTGATATTAGAAGAGCGTTCTTTGGAACATAGTTTGTTTAATCACACATGCACGAGTCATGCAGTGTGTTCTCTGGATCACACTCTGTAATGAACATTAGCACTGTGTTATAGTTATCTGTAGATGCTATCAGCATTCTCAGAGAGCCAGTAAACGTACACATTTAGAGTTCACACTGCTTTCAGCAGACCCATGCTTTCTGTAACAACGGCCCCACAGCACACTGCTGATTCCTCACACATACACATACAGCTTTGATAGCTGCCAGATGTTGAATCAGTTGTAGTGCTTTGCTGTTGAAATCTCCTCCAGCCCTGACTCTCTCATGTGCTCAGGCACATACGTATGCACATGCACACACACCGGTCTTTAAAATGTTTTACCACTCATATGCTTATATATATATATATATATATATGAGGAACAGACTTATACATAAACATACAGACGTTAATAATATTTGTTCTGGTGTACATAGGTAAGCACAAGACGAGAACTGTGTACTATAATGTACGTGTCTGTCACTTGTCACGCATATATAAACACTTGCTATGGATTTACAGATAGATTTACATTTATGAGATGTATATATATATTCCAACGCTGTATCATGGCAATTTGTACGTAAGGGTCCTAATTTGTATTAATCTGAACGACCACATTTGTACA
Organism: Misgurnus anguillicaudatus; assembly: GCF_027580225.2. Classification (NCBI taxonomy): domain Eukaryota; kingdom Metazoa; phylum Chordata; class Actinopteri; order Cypriniformes; family Cobitidae; genus Misgurnus; species Misgurnus anguillicaudatus. The sequence continues at coordinate 37,761,843 of NC_073357.2, read as the reverse complement.
CTTTTGTACGATATGCTTTTCCCCCTGTGACGTTGAGTTTCGTTATTATAGTTTTTTTTATTATAATAATCGTATGTTTTTGTACGATTTCCCTTGTACGTATTAGCCAACTCGTCAAATACATACAAATTCTCGTGAGAAAAAATGTACAGCACATAACTCCAGCTAGGAAAATTTCAGTGCAGAACATGATTTCTTTTCTTATAACCACAGCACTCCAGAGATTGAGATATTTTATTATGATTAACCTCAGAACTTTTGGAAAATGAATGTTAGTAAATAGTCCAGAGTTTAGTCTTGGCAATATTGCATACTTTTTAAGATAAATGTCTCTAGCAGATCCCTGCTAACCATTTATAATTTTTCAAACATACAGTACATTAACTTCGTATTATTTTACAAATATTTCATCTTTTAACTTAAGCTGTCATATCCATAAAACAGTGTAAAGTATGATTAATCCTGCTGTTTAGCCTTTTTAATGATTATTAGACACAGACAGTTCTGAAAATATAGCAAATTATAGGGATTGAGTGTGACAATAAAAGTTTTAAAGGTCACGTTCTTCCTTATACCATTTTTTTAACTCTATTTAGTGTGTAATGTTGCTATAATAGCATAAATAATACCTGAAATGATAAAGCTCAAAGTTCACTGCCAGGCGATATATTTTCTTCAGTAGAATTCCTCCTACAACGAACGGCCGGTTTGGACTACAGCCCTCTACTTCCTGCTTTAATGACGTCAGTAAAACAGTTCGTTGTAAAACTCCGCCCACAGGAATACGTCAGTCACCAGCTTTGGCTCAAATGGCTCTGCTAAGCTAAGCTGCTATCGAATCACAGCACACTAAAAACAAACTACACAATCAGAACTTGTTACGTATTTCTGAAGGAGGGACTTCACATCACATCAGCCTGTTTTGAGGACAGTGAAAACAGCGCTATACAGATAAGTAAATTGTGTGAAAAATACTGCTTTTTTACACGTGAAACATGAACACATGTTATATTGCCCACTATAAACACAATCAAAGCTTCAAAATCACAGACAGAACGGGAGCTTAAAGAATTGAATTTAATCAGCATGATCACCATGGCACAAATCCATGTCAAAAATCCTGAACAAACTGCTCTCTCTCTCTCTTTGTCTTTCTCTTTTTTCTGACTGAAATTGCATGATACATATTTCAGAAATTGTTGAGAAGTTTGCACTTTGATGGAATTTTCTCGAGAGAGAGAGCGTGTGTGTTTATAATACACCTGTTTGTTGTACACTGTAACCCTCTTTTCATTGTAACTCAAACACTCACTCATCACTAAAAGAAGAGGGGGGTAATGATGTCATAAACACGCAATTGAGCCAATGTATGTTGGAAAGTTCTTCATTCTCAACATTCCTGTCAGACATGAGCTGTCATTGTCTCTGTGTCAGTGACGCGCCTCTCCACCCTGAGCTGGTTTAGATTCTACTGATAGTCCCAATGTTTTATTTGTAAGTCTTTTTCATTTGCCCTTCACATTTGCCCCCAATTTCTATTTTTAGGTTCCAGCTAAAGTATATGTTGTGAAAGTAGTCCATGGACTTGATGGAAATGATACACATCTCAAAATGCTCAGAAATCTTTGCATTTTTTCCATCTTTCATTATATTCTTTAACTACGGCAATAAAGAAGAATTTGCAGTATTTGATTTTTACTGCCATTGTATGTTACTATTTTTTAAATCTTCAAATTTTTACAATTCAAAATAAGTTTTGTGTTTCAAAAATCTCAAGAGAGAGATGTTTGTATTCAGTGCCGCTGCTAGCCATTTTGGTGCCCTAAGCATAATTCCTTTATATGATGCCCACCACCCAGACCCCGAGAAAAAAACGTTTGTTTTTGCCAGTTTAACTTTTTACTAAACATAACTGAATAACAATAACACAATAGTAGCATCACAGTAGCCTTAAGAACAGTAAAAAGACAAAAGTAAAATCTTCACAGCTTTGCTGACTTTGTAAACATATGTAAATAGCCAATACACACTACACATTTGAAAGTGCAAATAAATTTTCTCGTTCCCCCATTTTTGTTACATTTACATGGCTAAAAAGTGCCTAATAATATTTGAAGAGTTTCGTTGCAAAACGAGATAAATCCGTTTTTAACATTTTTGCCAAAACATGTTTATTATGTCATCATGTTATTATTTTGTTTTATGGTGCTACTTAGCTGTATTTTTAAAGTTATGAAGGTTTAAATCAAACAAACTGCAGTTGAATTGATATTAATTGGAATGCACAACCAAAAAACTGGATTTCTGAAAAATTTAAAAAACTTAATTATCTCGTTTTGCAACGAAACTCTCTATAGGCTAATGAAATAATGTCACCATTATAATTTTTTTTCATTAGGCTATTATTTTTGGTGCCCCTTCAGCCCTTGGTGCCCTACGCACAGAGCGTGATGCGCGTTATGGGAGCGGCGGCGCTGTTTGTATTAACAGTATTAAGGCAGGTCAAATGTTCCTTTATGAACATTATATTAACTTCTTTAATGTGATCAAATCTGATACGTCGTCTTATGCGGGTCTTTCAAGACAAGGGGTTTGTCTTAAACCAGTGGTTCTCAAACTTTTTCCGCGTGCGGCCCCCCCTTGTGTACGGTGGATTCTTTTGCGCCCCCCCCCCCAAAAGAAAATGTATGACAAAAAACTGTTCTTAAATTTAACATTTTAATTAAAGAAAACATATTAAATTATACAAAGTAGTGCTGTTGGTAGTAGCCTTATTTTTTTTAGGTTTAATTACATAGAATTCATGATAAATTAATGTATTTTATAAAATGTCATAAAACTGGGGCCCCCCTGGCACCATCTCGCGGCCCCCCTGGGGTTTGAGAACCACTGTCTTAAACAACCCTTATATAACAATAGCAAGAATAATATCATAAAAGATTTTCTTAGTATAAGCTTTCTGACATTTCTAATACTGTCTTGTGATACATTAACGTCACATATCACTGTCATATTCGGTTGCATACAGTATGTTTAGTCATTTTCCTTTTTTACAGGTCTTATGAACATTAAATGCTTATGTACATTTTATAAATGATGTGTTTCCTCTCTTCTTCATTTTTACCACTTCCTTCTTGTTTTGTTGTGTCTCATTTGGTTAATGTTGATGCAGTCTAGAACTGGCCAATCATTAGCATGAAGGTACTTAAATTTGCCACGGAAAAAGTTGTCAACCGCAATAGATTTTTTTTATTCCTTGTACAGTACACCGTGGTATAGATAAGTGCCTGTTAGATAGTGGGAGATGCTGCACTTGAGTGTGATGAAGACACATAAGAAAAATAAACACACAGAGCAACACAAACACATCCTGAGCAGGAGGAAGAGCTTATAAAAAATGTGTGACATCTGTGGTGGGTGCATAGGTTGGATGTTTATATTGACAATATTGTTACTGTAAAATAAAAATTATACCGTGAACAGGTTTTTGGTCATACCACCCACCACTAATGCACAGTTAACCAGCCTGTCATTTAGTAACATATATGCACAAAAACATGTTTACATGTATGAACACGCACACGCGTACACACACACACAAGACAACCCACTGTCCCGGAGACAACCAACACAAATTCCTGTAATACTTAAAGCCACAACCTGTCATCATCAGTCCACAAACGGCCTTAGTTACAACATTGTTCTCTCTTTCTCTAGCTCTCTTTCTCATGTGTATTATTTACTTGTCTGAAGACATTATAGGACTGAATTTAGCAGAAGCTATAATGGGACTCAGGCTTATATATAGTGTCTATGCAGATCTAGATTTACAAATGATTGCTTCAGTTCTCAATAAAACGGTAGTTTTGGAAATTAGTATTTTGCTTGGATGTGACTACCCTCAGTTATGCATGTATGTGTGTGCTTTTTCCACATTTAGTGTGTGCTTGTGCATTCTGAGAATCTGAGATTTATTTGAATTTGAATTTGCTTGATTTGGTTTACTTAAATTTTAGTGTAAAAACTTGTAACATGCAGTTTTGAGGAAGAATTGAACTAATGCATCCAGGTGACAAAACATTTAACACTGTATGTGTTGTATTTTTTACAAATATATTAAAACATGTCCAATACTGACTTGTAAGGTGGTTAAAGAAAGGCTCATAAATCAGCTGAATGATATATTGCTTTAAATATAATCATGTCAACAGGTCTGTGGTTTGTGTGGATGTTTGCTCATAGATTATTCATTGTTGAGAAGAAGAGACTTTGAGATGGAGACATAACCGTAAAATACATCAGAGAGAGATAAAAGACAGACGTTGGGTTTTTAGGTTTTAAGGTTTATGAATATAATCACCCCTGTAGACACAAAGAAGAGGTTTTTTGGGTTGTGTGATTTTATTGAGAACTAGAAGAGAAACATTCAGCAGGAAGAAAAACCACAATGGCTAAATAATAACACAGCATGGGGGACCGCTTTCCCCGGAGATCATCCATAACACTCTCTCTCCCTCGTTTTCTCTCGCTTTTTTCCTCACTCTGTCTCTCTCTCTTTTGCCCATGTGTAATTTACAGTATAAACATTGTGTGTCTGTGCTCATTCTCTGTGGCCCTCTGGTGCCGGTCTGACTAACACAATCTTCTATTCTACCTCCCTTCCTCTCCATACGGCCCTATTTACGGTGCTCAGAGCCTCTACAGCCAGTGCTGACCAATCAGTGGTCAGTTTGGTGCCATTTGGATATTATTTTGTCTAATTAGATGTGGGTTTAGGCTAAAGATAGACCCCGTTATATAGGCCTGTCTCTGCTTTGATGGCTATGCATGCCAAGCATGCCACTCAAGAAAACTCGGCGACCTCTTTGCCGTATTGGAGTCTTTTTGTACTAATGATTTAACTCAATCACTTTTAAAAACATTGAAGCAAATTTTCTCACTTTTGGTAGTGGTGAAATGGACATACCAAATTGTCCTTTCACGGCTAGCGATATTCTTCGTAGTGAGATCATCCTATCGTCAGCCTGTGAGATCGCCGATAGATGAAAGTATCGGGGGATGGGGCAATAGTTTCCTTATTTATGAAAAGCCACTTGATTGGTGGACAAAAACCGAAGCTGTGTTACTTTAAGGAAAGCTGGTAACACTGCTACAAGCTTAACCTTAAATCACAATCCCACCCTCCATTCAAATCGCCATCTAAAGTCACGCCTCTTTCAAAACACATGAACACGCACAGATCAGATGTCCACATCTCATGTCTCATTCACCAGTGAAAAAACTTTGCAGTACAAAGTGAATAACATTACCAAAAGAACCAACATAAACAACTGGTTTACATCAGAATTAGTTAAAGCACACTTTCAGTTGTGTAGACGTAGTAACTATATTGTTACGCTAATCTGTAAAACGAACACAAATTCGCAAGGAAAAGTAAGAGCACAAGAGCATTACAAACTCTCTCGTACAAGGAAAAGCCCACCAGTGAGGAAAATCACGCAATGTGCCAGGGTACAACCCGAAATCCGGAAAAGTTGGGACGTTTTTTAAATTTGAATAAAATGAAAACTAAAGGAATTTCAAATCACATGAGCCAATATTTTATTTACAATAAAACATAGATAACATAGCAAATGTTTAAACTGAGAAATTTTACACTTTTATCCACTTAATTAGCTCATTTAAAATGTAATGCCTGCTACAGGTCTCAAAAAAAGTTGGCACGGGGGCAACAAATGGCTAAAAAAGCAAGCAGTTTTGAAAAGATTCAGCTGGGAGAACATCAAGTTAATTGATATTAAGTCTGTAGCATGATTAGCTATAAAAGGTATGTCTTAGAGAAGCAGAATCTCTCAGAAGTAAAGATGGGCAGAGGCTCTCCAATCTGTGAAGGACTGCGTAAAAAGATTGTGGAATACTTTAAAAACTATGTTCCTCAACGTCAAATTGCAAATGCTTTGCAAATCTCATCCTCTACAGTGCATAACATCATCAAAAGATTCAGAGAAACTGGAGAAATCTCTGTGCGGAAGGGACAAGGCCGGAGACCTTTATTGGATGCCCGTGGTTTTCGGGCCCTCAGACGACATTGCATCACTCATCGGCATGATTGTATCAATGACATTACTAAATGGGCCCAGGAATACTTCCAGAAACCACTGTCGATAAACACAATCCACCGTGCCATCAGCAGATGCCAACTAAAGCTCTATCATGCAAAAAGGAAGCCATATGTGAACATGGTCCAAAAGCGCCGTCGTGTCCTGTGGGCCAAGGCTCATTTAAAATTGACTATTTAAAAGTGGAATAGTGTTCTATGGTTTTACATTCTTGTTAGAAATCACGGACGCTGTGTCCTCCGGGCTAAATAGGAGGGAGACCTTCCAGCATGTTATTAGCGTTAAGTTCAAAAGCCAGCATCTCTGATGGTATGGGGGTGCATAAGTGCATACAGTATGGGCAGATTGCATGTTTTGGAAGGCTGTGTGAATGCTGAAAGGTATATAAAGGTTTAAGAGCAACATATGCTGCCCTCCAAACGACGTCTATTTCAGGGAAGGCCTTGTATATTTCAGCTGGACAATGCAAAACCACATACTGCCGCTATTACAACAGCATGGCTTCGTCGTAGATGAGTCCTGGTGCTGAACTGGCCTGCCTGCTTCATTAAACGAAAATTACGTGAAAGACGACCACAAACTCTTTAGCAGCTGGAAATCTATATAAGGCAAGAATGGGACCACATTCCAACATCAAAACTCCAGCAACTTATAGCCTCAATGCCCAGACATCTTCAAACTGTTTTGAAAAGAAAAGGAGATACACCATGTTAAACATGCCCCGTCCCAACTATTTTGAGACCTGTAGCAGAAATCAAATTTGAAAATTAGCTCATTTTGTGCATACAGTTGTAAAATTTCTCAGAGAACATAGCAAATGTTTAAACTGTGTTCTGTTGTGAATAAAGTGTTGGCTCATGTGATTTGGAAGTCTTTTAGTTATCATTTTATTAAAGTTTAAAAAACGTCCCAACTTTTCTGGAATTCGGGTTGTACATTATGCATAAATATAATGTGAAACTATAATGATAATAATAATAATAGCATAATAGTAATTTAAAACATTCATGTGCAAACAGGCCAACTATCGTCATAAAGGCTATCGCTATCGGCAATACTATTAAGTCCTAAAGCAAATGTCCTGTTGTGATAGAGACAAAATTACTTTTCCTATGTGTGTAAATGACTTTTGCCAGTTTGTGGTGGAATGCTTGAACAATAACTAATCTGATTAATGAAAGGTGGGATGTGAGAGGTGAATTCTGGGAGTTTTATCCTGTGTCATAAACTCTGCATGAACTTGCTGTGCTTGCGTGCATGCGACCTCCTGCCAAAAATCTTCCCTAAGGATGAGGGGACACTTGGGTTGAACCAGAGCTGACATCACTAGCAAGTTTAGTTTCATTGTTATCGAAAAATGTTGTATTTCTGCCGCCTTGTTTAATCAAGATAGTCTGTTTAACAAGACTCTTGTATGGTACTCAGTATATTCTGTATACAAGAGAGCTTGTTTAGCGTGGAGAAAAAGGAACTTACTAACAAACTTTATTTGGACAATATCACTGTAATTGTTACTGATTGTAACTGTTGAGCCAAATCTTTTGAATACATTAACAAATAAAGAAAAAAAAGAGAGAATGCTTCCCTGACAAAAGCCATAGGGTTCAAGTCCTTAAAACAGCTGTCATTATTGATTTATATTTGTGTAGTGAGAAAAAGTGGGGAAGGAGAGAGCGCAAGCATGCAAACATAGATAATGGGTGTAATTACAGGTCTGAATAGTCACGTGTGAATGCACACCTGTGTTTGTGAATGTGTGTGCGTGCGCTTGTTTGTCCTCACAGATCTCTATGGGAGAGATATTCGTGCGTGATGATTTCTGTTTGGGATGATTTACAGTTGCAAACACTTCACGGACCAGCAGATAGGAGAGATGATCTCATGATAATGCCCACAGGTTTGTGATTTAGCATATCACTTCTCTACATGAATATGCCAGCAATAAGAGCTGGGGTCAGTGATAGCTGGAATGTAAGGTGTGTATGACACTTGGGTCATTTTGTGCCACACATTTTGTGCATGTGACTGTGCATGTTTTAGACAGGTATATGCATACAAAGCAAGAGCTGAAGAATTTCCTCATTTGTTTACTCCTTCAGGCAAGCATGTGGCTAAATGCCAGGTAAATACACCCTTTAATGCCAAAGAGAGAGAGGCCCACACTAGCTTTAGTTTAGGGATGCTGAGGTGGAGTTTAGGGTGGTGGTTTTCAGATACATCTCAGTAAAAAAATTAAAGACTTCACTCCCTTCCCATGCCCTAAAATGGTTATCAGGAGTGATCTTTTGAGAGAACTAGTACAAACTTGATCAACATACAATCTAAATTACATGAGGAGCCATAGATGAAGTAATTTGCAGGATAAGAGAGGTGGAGTGCGTTGTATGTATGACGTTGTTGCTTATGTATTGCAGTATTGTGTGTTGTTGATGAACAGGTTTATAGTGCATTAAGTACATTTAATCAAAAGAAGTGCCAAAACACTATATCACGTTTGCTTGTCTGCCACACAGCACCGTGCCGCTTATGCATGCATTCAGTGCTTTTGCAGAGGTGTGTGAAATCGAGCCTGAGGTAAATGACCGCCGTCTTTGTTTTTCTTGTGTTTTCCTGAGCTCAGCCTCCATGTCTCTGTGTGAAGCATGTCTGGTTATTTGGATGTATTTTTTGGAGCTGTAAGAATGCGTGTATACGTTTCTTACGTAACTATGTTCCTATTTCAGATTTCCTATTTTCTGCTTTCTCTGACTCTGTTTAAGAAGCAGACTGTATTTTTAAGCACAATGGATCATATTATATACACTGTCAAAGATAGTCGGAGCCAAGCAACTGTTTCTAGACTAAAAAACTGCAATGCACAAACCAATAAGAATAATTATTATTCCGGTTACATGATTTCTACTCTATGGTTTCTGCACATTCACAATGTACTGTATATTTATCAGGAAATCTTAACAAATTTCAATATATATCTTGTGAAATCTTTTATTTGCAAACGCCCTGGGAAAATATAGAAGGAAGTGAGCCTGTGATCACAGCTCTGAGTGTGCGACTAACAAATCATTAGTCAATGATGATCACACACACACACACACACAAACACCCTTAAAAGACATCTGCTCTATGAGTTTGCTTTGTAACAGCCTTATTTTTCATATAAGAAACCAATATTGACCAAAATAAAAATAAAAAAATTATTCCCCTCATCCCATTCCTTTTCTTGACTCCTCAGTGTAGCCAACAAAGCCTAGCATACGCAACATTAGTTACCCGTCTCCTGTTCTAGGATAAGGTGCTGTGTTTTCACCCAGTTGTTTCGGTGAAGGTCACTGTGTCCATTGTATGAGTTTAACCCAACATATAGGCACTTTCCTTCTACTCCAGGATGTTTCAAACAATCGTTTAATACCTTTTACTTGGACCGCCTTTTGAGCAAACATCGCTAATGACGAACAAACCCAGGATAAGTTTCATTTAACTACCCAAACCATATGCTTCTACTGTGAATATCACACTTCTCTTGACAAAGTTATATAGTGCAGCCAATCTATATCAATCAATTTCACTATTATTCAAAAATGGTTCTTTCTTTCCTCGCTCTCTCTTTCACACACACACTCAATCAATCATTCTCTATGGCTGCCTATATTCTCTCTCAGTTTTTTCTCTTTTGTTCTGCTTCTTTTTTGACATAAACTCCCCTATGCTGTTTAAAGTTCACAGATAAGGTAGTGTGTGCCTTACAGGTCATATAGACCTCACCTGCTCACCAGCGGTCATTTTAGCTGAACTGGTATCACTCTATTCATGAATATCAGTCATGTAACCTTTTACGTCATCTGCTCTTTTTCCGCCATTTTGAGTACCTACCGAATACCAGTAGGCTACTGACATGTAGGGATGTAACGATTAATCGTGTGTCCCATTAAAAATGCCTGTCTAAAATCGATTCTGAATCGCAAGGCTGCGATTCTGTGTTTCATGCACAGTTTGTGTGTGTACTACGGCATTTGGTCAGTAGGAAGTCCTTATCAATCTAAAATCATTACGAGTCAGAGTCGTTTATAACGTGCATTTAAAAAAGCAACACCCGTTAAACAAAATCATACAACATATTCTTTATCATCATGAAAATACCTGAAACAATTTGAAAAACAGTGATATAAATATTCCTGCAGACATTTCCCGGAATAGTGTTCGTAATACTACTTCTTCTGTGGCACAAAGGAATTTTCTGCACGAGAGCGCCCCCTGGCTTTGGGATGTGCCGTGATTTCACCGTAATTCATTAAAATTAATTCATTGAGGAAACGCGCTTTTGCACGGTTAATCGTTACATCCCTACTGACAAGCATTAGTTAGCTTGCTACAATTTACGGATTTCTTGCCTTTTACTGTCTATGATTCGTACAGATACAGTAAATGGCTACGAAAGACAACATTTCGCACCTTAACTGTCAAAAAATATCATTGTTAGGTTGTGATGCCTACTCGATCCCTGATGCGTTCTTCCAGCTGCTGTCCGCTGCTACCGAACAACCACTATTTTTACAACACTAAGAATACTTTGCTCGAAGTATCACCTGTGTCTCTACACGTGAACTCGAGCATTGAGAGCATTGTTTGTGTACACAGAGTTTACTAAAAAGAAAGGATTTGAACACCTGACTTTGTCTGTTTTGGTGTCCGCTCGCCGCCATCTTGCCAGTCAAGTGGTATCGATCTTAGTGTTGTAAAAATAGTGATTTTGATGCTCACAACATATTGAAGGCATAGCTTCTGTTTTTTGCGACCACTTCAGGTTCTCAAAATGGCGAAAGACAAGTTTGAGATGTGAGTGACATCAGCTGATATTCATTAATAGCCCTAAATCCGGACGGGATTCGTTTTACATAAAGCAAATTTTTATCAGTGCTTCTCAGTGATTTTAGTCCGGTCCGAATGCTCCATGTCAGCAATCATTACGGCCAATGTCACTAAAGATTACGCCGACTTTTACCTTTTCTCCATCCAGAGAAATTACCTCAGGGACTAATCCAGTGCAAATATACCAGCTGACATGTAGAAATTTAGTCCTTTTCTGAAATTATGTGCGCTTTTTGCGTGTTTGCATGTGATGAAGATACGTAATATTCACGTGACGACGAGGGAGGTATGGCGCTGTGTAATTGAGTGACCCCTCCCACTTCTGAATGTTTTACTGAGATTTCTAATCATGTCCGAATTGGCCATCAATATTACAGACATCTAGTGGTAAAGTTGCATTACTCCATCTACCCTATAAAACGAATCCCGTCCGAATAGTTCTTATGACCCCTTCCCACCTCAACCCATGTTTTCTTTTTTTCTAGACTGTTCAAGCTGTATTCATTACATAAGCTCATAAGATGCTATTCAGTCCAAAAGCAGGCTGATCATTCCTGTGTACTTAGTTTTCCTAACAACACTGTACATGCAGCCCACAAAGGGCTTGGAACAACAAGGTCCCAACATTAAGTTCTTAGAAGTAACAATTAAATAAATGCATTTAAAACAGACAGCCGTATAAAACCTTGTTTGTAAGGACAATAACTTTACAGCAAGTTACTGATCAACTTTATACAAGTGGCTTAGGCCTCTGTTCACACACTGATTAGGCTTTGAGACTTTGGACAGCTCAGACCGAGACTCAGGCCAGACTCAGGGCTCAGTCACACCAAAAGCGCTTTAAACGCTTGCAAACGCAAGGCGCGACGCACTGCCTTTTTTAAAAGCGCGGCTTTTCATATTGCTAAGCAACCACCGAGTCAGCTGTCTTGTCAATCAAATATTGGAGCGTGAGCGCTCTTTTGCTGTTAACTGTCATACTAGCAGAAACTTTAAAAAGAGGGCGCTTGCTCTGACCTTGTTTGAGGATAAGAGGAGCACAAACACACAGGAGAGAGTGAGCGAGTGGAGTCCGGTTCTTCAAAGCAACTGTAAACTTCCCTCGCCACAACGTAAGGCCCGCCTCTCCCCTCATTCGATTGGACAATGGAAGACGCGAATGACGTCAGGCGCTCCTCCGCTCTCAGCGCTCCTTCAAAAACGCGTGCGCGGCAGGCGGCAGAAAACCGCAAGGCGCTCGGCGCGCATAAACAGCGCGCAAACGCGCCCTGCCCATAGAATATCATTCAAAAAAGGCGCCTGCAACTGCCATAAACGCTTTTGGTGTGACTGAGCCCTCAGTGGAGCACAGAGAAATAAAAGATCAACATAAACATGAGACTCTGTAGATGCTTTTATACACAGAGTAACTTATTATGCCTTTGAGGAATGCATATTGTCTGTGTTGCCTAGGAATCAAACCCATTAACTTAGTGTTGCAGTATACCAACTGAGCACTTGTATAGTCAGAATAACCATATACTCTTATCATTGCAACATTGTTAAAACCAAGACAATTTTGTGCCTTGTATACGTTTAATTTTTAAACTTCTTATCTTATTATATCTAGATCATATTTTTTTAAAGGAAAATTTACCAAGAAAGTTTTTTAATGTGTTTTGTATTCATGTTTGATTGTGCAGAGAAGGTGGCATAATGTCCTGTACATGCTGGTACTGTACTGTATGTAATGTGTTACAGTAGTATGTTTGTGTGTGTGTGTGTGTGTGTGTGTGTGTGTGTGTGTGTGTGTGTGTGTGTGTGTGTGTGTATGTGTGTGTGTGTGTGTGTGTGTGTGTGTGTGTGTTTGAGAGAGAGAGAGAGAGAGCACTTGTAAGTTGCCGGTCTACCTTGGAGAGAACCAGGAGAGAGCGTATGTTTTCAATCATTAACACTAGAGGCATAATACACAGTGTTTAAATCTAACCAAGAAAAATAGAGCATGTTTGTCCTTCTGCTGTCGATACAGAGAGGGAGATTATCCTTTGCAGCCATGGTCAATGTCCACCCAGCCAGTCAGAAACATGCTGAGAAATTATGCTGCATGCCAATAGAGGACAAACAAAATCTTAAAGCAGTGTTTTTTCTCATTTGTTACAATAGAAGTTTGTGTTTTACCCAAAAATAACAAAAACAAATCAGCTGGATTTCCCAGTTGGATTAGATTGAAATGTTAAAATTTCATAATAGTTTTGAACATGTCAATCTTGTTTCTATCACTCAGACACAAAAAATCTGAAAGTGATTTTTGGTTTTCTTTTGATATTATTTAGTGGCAAAGAGTTCTTCTTGGCGTCTCATTTGGATGTTCCTGTAGCTCAATTAGGTAGACCATTGCAGTAGCAGAGCAAAGGTTGCGGGTTAGATTTCCACATACTGTACTGAGATACTGTAAAAAATTATACATTGGATGTACTGTAAGTCACTTTGGATAAAAGTGTCTGCCAAATGCATAAAAACATTTGATTTCTGATAGTGTCTCAGCAGATTATATTGTAGTTCGTGCATGTTTTGCTGTCTTTCCATTCTCTTTTAAAGGATTAGTCAATTTTCTTAAAAAAATCCAGATAATTTACTCACCACCATGTCATCCGAAATGTTGATGTCTTTCTTTGTTCAGTCAAGAAGAAATTGTGTTTTTGGGGAAAACGTTTCAGGATTTTTCTCGTTTTGATGGACTTTGATGGACCCCAACACTTAACAGTTTTAATGTAGTTTAAAATTGCAGTTTCAAAGGACTCTAAACGATCCCAAAGGAAACATAAGGGTCTTATCTAGCGAAACGATTGTCATTTTTGGCAAGGAAAATAAAAATATGCACTTTTAAACCACAAACTCTCGTCTAACTCCGGTCCTGTCATGCGCCCGCATGACCTCACCTAATTGTGTAATGCCGTGAAAAGGTCACGTGTTAAATATGTGAAAGGGGTGTGCAAAAAAATCGATTCACATTTGAATCGTGATTCAAGCCTTGCCGATTCAAAATCGATTCATAGAATTCCAAAAATCGATTCATAATTTTTTTGTAATGCCGTGTTACTATTGTCCTGAAATGAGTTTATCTCAGTATTCCCATAAATGGCGCTGCGTCGTATTCACACTGACACCCGCACACTCTTGTCACAGTCTTTCCCACACATTGCTGCTGCAGCGCTGCCCAGTTATATTAACAAGTGCCCAAGTATATCTGGCATCAAATTTTGTCTTTTTTGTTTTTACGTGATGATGACACGCTTTAATAATGACATTTTGTGTGCGACATGATGAGTTCGGTATGCGTTCACGTGCTCTTTGTTTCTCAATGAATTGGGATGCGACGCGAACAAGCTCGTGTCACATTGTATCCTTCATGTTTCTGAACTTGAGCAGAGTTTTAACATTAGAGAACTTGACGGAGCACCCGCGGCCCGTATGGTTCCGGGTTTGTATTTGAAATGGTCAGTCGGGTCCGGGCCAGTCATAGTTAAATTACTTCGGGTCCAAAGTCTGATTAATATTATGTATAAAACCTGAGTCGATCGGAGAATGACCGTGAGCGCTACCGCGCTAAAGCTCGCGTGCAGTTTCAGCATGCCGACGGTTTCTATGGCGATACAACTGGCTCTTTTCTATTATTATTAATAAACAATATATTTTCTAAAATCTATTGCACTGAACGAGCAAAGCTCAAACTGACTCAATATTTACAAAACGCAAAGTTGTAATGTAAAGTCCCCTGTCAGTGGGACAGCAAGTAGACTTGTGAGTCTGAAATAATGAGTGGATTAAAGAGAGACACTTTTCCTGCTTCTGCTCTATCTAATAGAAATAATAACCATTATAACACCAGTCACATTTCTAATCTATAGACCTGCACTGTCTATTATTAATATACTATATTATTGTATTTAATAGAGTTTGATTAAAGGGGTCATCTAATTGCTTCATAACAGTTTTTATTTTTCCATAAAGACAAAAAGTAATATCAAACTACATTTAATTTGTTGTGTTTCTTTTTTTATTGTATATCTTCTACAATCAGTCACATAGGAAAAAGTTGACTACGTTTACATACTGTGAATCGTTTTTTTAAATCGAGAATCGTTTTTGAATCGAAAATCGATTTTGAATCGAATCTCGAGCCTCGGAATCGAATCGAATCGTGAAATTTTCTTAATCGTGCACCCCTATATGAAACGCACATTTGCAGACCATTTTTAACAATAAACTGACACAAGACATTAATTAGTATCATTCAACATACAACAACGTCGGAACGGTCCTCTTTCTCCACACTTGTAAACACTGGGGCGTAGTTTCGCATACGTCATTCCGTGACCTCTTGATGTGATGACGTATTATGTGAGGTCATGCTGGCGCGTCACAGGACCGGAGGAAGATGAGAAGTTGTGGTTTAAAAGTGCATATTTTTTATTTTTCTTGCCAAAAATGACAATCTGGATAAGACCCTGATGCCTCGTTTGGGATCATTTAGAGTTCTTTGAAACTGCGATTTTAAACTGCATTAAACCTGTTAAGTGTTGGGGTGCATTAAAGTCCATTATAATGATGAAAATCCTAGAATATTTTCATCAAAAAATCACAACTAATTACTTTTGGACTGAACAAAGAAAGACATCAAAATTTTGGATGACATGGTAGTGAGTAAATTATCTTTTTTTTTATTAAGAAAATAGACTAATCTTTTAACTGAAACAGAACTTGTCTTCAGATCAGACTGAACTCTTTAAATCAGAGCCAGATAAACCACTAAAGCCAGCAGAAATCTGACTGAAACTCACAGGAACTGGGACAAAGAATGATAAAGAGGACTGAAGTGGAGGAAAGGGGAATCGTCTAAGGCAGCTGACTTTTTGCCATCACCCTTGACATACCCAGCAAGAGAGACAGATTCACCCATTTACATACTCAACTGCTTCATTTGCTCTCAGGCCTATAATGAACTTATTAAAAACTTACATTTACATTTATGTATTTGGCAGACATTTTATCCAAGCAGACTTACAGTGCATTACAATATATACATTTTTATAAGTATGTGTGTTCCCTGAGGTCGAACCCACGACCCTTTGCCCTGCTAATGCAATTCTCTACTACTGAGCTGCACTGAGCAATATGTCATTTGTCTTTGAAAATTATGAAAGTATTGCCAAACCTGCACACACACATGTACTTGTCTAACTAAATGGGGACATATCAGAGAGATTCAGGGACTTGAAATCGCTGTAGACTAACCCTAACACATAATCATTTCCATTTTTAAAATAACAAAAAATTACTTTTTCAAACTAATACCAATAGTTAAAACAAGCACACACACATTTGTGTGGATGCAAACAAGAATTGTTGCATATAAAGTTACATAAATTCCACCACCATGTCCCACTGCCCCCTGTCCCCGTTCATCACCATCAAAGCATGTCTGGATCGCTGAGATGAGGCTTTCTGAGCGAGCCTGGGTTTAAAGAAGGAAGCTCAGGGCCGGGGAGATGCTATCACCATCAACCAGCTGAGACCAGAGCGGAAACCAGAACAGAAACAAAAAAGAAAGAAAGACATTAAAATACAGAAACAGCCGTGGGTTCGGAGTGGTGGTTAATGGAAATGAAAGACAGGCAACAGATCATAATTCTTCAAAAGAAGCTCACTGCCAGCTTTCACACAAATAAAATGACACATTATGCAGTGCATTCCCAGTGGTGGGTTAACAGAGAAAACAATTTCCAGCACATTGCTATTGTTACACATCAATACACTCAGACACACACAGACACATCAATCTACTGTAAATATTCAAAGGCAAAGGCTTTTCGACCACTCCCATTCTGTCTAATCAGTGCTTTCTATATGCAAGTCTGCTCATTCAGGTAATAATGTCTTAAGCCTGAGGTAATCTGCTGATTCATATGGTGTTTCAAGTAAGTGTTCATGTGTCTGACACGGGAATCAGTCCTATTTCTGTGATACAAAGATCAGGTCTGACTGGCAGATTTACAGGATTATGGAGACCATAGGCTCAGACCTTCTGAAGCTAGCGTGTTACCACTGTGAGATCACGTCTTGCATATTTTTGTATTTAGAGGACAAATAGGATACAGGTATAAATGTTTGTGGCTGTGTTTGTATCGGGTGTGCCTCATACATCTCGAAAAGTGAAGCCGCTGGCTCTTTGATCGCCCCCTGGTGGCTGTCTTAATCCCCGCCCTCTCCATGCGAACAAACGAGACTCGGCTCTAAATAAAGAAAAATTACACTTCTAATAAAATTTTCCGATACATGGCTTTGGTCCTTTAAGGTAGTTGTTATCACGCTGATATATGTTCAATTGTTCATTTTTGTGATAAGTTTCATTTTAGCTAGTAATTTGCTGCTATGGAAATGGGGTGTGTCGTTATGATTGGCATGGTTGAATTGGGCATGCAAGCATTTGGGAAGTTTGACACCGTGGCTCCGCCTCTCGCTCCACGGACGATTCCTTCTGCGCATGCCGTGGCTTACGTAACAAGGTGCCACCAATGGTCGGACATTTTTGGTTTCAATTCATAACAATTGAAGGAAGCGATGTTGTGTCGTCCATCTTTTTTTACAGTCTATGGTTTGTATGCTCACATGTGAGAGAGAGATAGAGAAAGTAGAGCAGTATCACACATAAGAATTATCACTCCATCAGTTAGTTCTTGTTCACCCCGTGCTGTGTTTGCGTGCATGTGTAAGATTACAGTTTGGGTTTTGGTTGGCAGTGTGGTGCCATGTTTTATTCTCCAAGATTTATGATGCTTAAGAGAGAAAACTCCCATAATCCCCCATCACTCATTGTCACGGTACAACACCACAAACACACAGCAAACACAAACACATATTTAATAACATCTTGATCTCTAGCTGTCTCAAGCTCGCTCTTTTCCATGTGTAATATTTCTCTGACAGCAATTGTAGCGTGTTTTTAATGTCCATGTGTGCGTTTGTCAGCATGCATGTGATTGATAGAGTTGGTTGCTTCTCCTCAGCTAACCTTGTAGTTTGGCTCATCTCGGGGTATATGGGTCTCATGCCACTTCGCTACAAAATCACTCCACCCCCTCAGATCCCTTGCATTCCAGCCTGTCCACACACACATACACACACACACACACACACACACACACTTTTTTGCATTTACATTGAGCATAGTATTCTGATGTATTCGGTCCAATCCGAATAAAAAAATGCTCCATGTAAATACTTCAGTCAGAATTAAAACGCCCAAACTGATTTAAATTTTAATTGGTTTGAAAGGGGTTGGAAACTTTTGTAATCCTTTCGATAGGACATGTAAACACTTGGATCAGATTGAAAATGTAAAAGCACATTGCAATGATGTAGTAATGGCATAATGGTGTATAACTCACGGAACGAGCTGTGAAATTGGAAATTGAACATAGTATCATAAATGACTGCCACAGGGCACTAAACTTAATTAATTCATTCATTTGGCAGACGCGACATAAAGTGCATTTGATCTTTACATTGCAGTATGTGTGTTCACTGGAACTGAACCCATAACCATTGTGCAATACTCTACCAATTAAGCCACAAAAACACTGTAAGCTTTATAAATAAAAGCAGCACAGTACAAAGCTTCACATGCTCACTGTTTATTAAGAACACAGATAAACATTAAGCCTGCTTTTTAAAACAGAAAAGAAGCAATGGTAGGGGGATAGCTAGTGTGCACATCTTAAAACATCAGGAAACTCTGTTTTTTGTTTCAAAAAGTCAGATCAGATTTAAAGCTTGTAACATAAACACACACACATCAACCTAAATGCTTTTTTGCATTCATGTACTATAAACGCTATGTTCACATGTCCATGTAAACTAATAATGTATGATATCTATATAGCAGGTTAGACACAAACTATCAAATTTGATGGCACTAGCTGCATTTACATGGACTATAGACCCCTTCACGGTTCACGTCACAGGCGGTTCCCACTGCGCATGTCGGGGTCAGAAAAGCCATTACAGCAGATTGAGTTGCGTATTATTCGGTATCGTCAAAATGCCTACTTACGTCGTGGGCTATGAAAATCGCACCAGGTCTGCCGTTAAGTTTTCGCGATTCCTGCAGAATCTCAAAAACAAAAAAGACAACATCTGCGGCTGCAAGCAATTAACGTGCAGACTGGAACAATGCAAATATCAAAGAGGCTTGTGTTTGTAGTGCTCACTTCATTTGAGGTAAGTCATCATTTTCAGCCCTGTTAGATTAAATTATAAAGCCTGGATGGTATGAACAGTTTGACCCCATGCTGCGCGCGCACCCGATAGTCATTCAATGTTTACAAACCTTGAAAGGATCTATTGATATTCTTTTAAAGGAAAACCCCACCGTTTTTCAACATTTTACTATGTTCTTACCTCAACTTAGATTAATTAATACATACCTATCTTTTTTCAATGCGTGCACTTTTAATCTTAGTACCTCGCTTCTTAAATGTGTTAGCATTTAGCCTAGCCCCATTCATTCCTATGGCTCCAAACAAAAGTTTTATTTTGTGTCACATACCGTAACTACTCATGTAACAGTCTTTAAATAGAGAAAACATGGAAGTGTTTGGTGGCTTCTAAATTCATCCCTGTTTGGAGCCATAGGAATGAATGGGGCTAGACTAAATGCTAACACATTCACAACGCACTGTACAAAGATTAAAAGTGCACGCATTGAAAAAAGATGGTATTACTTTAAGCTGAGGTAAGAACAGAGGAAAATATTGAAAAACTGTGGTGTTTTCCTTTAAATGTTTAATCGGAATAAATAAAAAAACGCTCCATGTAAACATCTCAATCGAAATACAAATAGCCAAACCATTTAAAAATCGAATCGGTTTAGGAGGGGTGGTTTACAGTATACCTTTTGTAATCCGCTTAAAAGGACATGTAAACACTTAATCGGATTGAAAACTGCAACTGGGACGCTCTGCGCATGTGCAGTGGCAAGTGCGAAGAACGTGAGCTTGTGTTGTTAAAGAAACTATCTTGTTATTCTTAAATTTTCATCTCCTTCCAATCCTCTGTAAAGTAATACGAGAAAGCGTTGTCTGGTCAGTCCAAGATTTATACTCTGATCCTGTGTGCACACGGCATTGTGAAGTGCTGCTGGAGCGATACAGTACAAAGGAAAACGTGGACTTTGGACTCGCTCTCGTGGACGGCCTCTGCAGCAGTGCATGAAGTCAAACTAATACGCTTTTTGGGCACACGTGTTTTTGCTGTTGCTTGATAAATATAATCAGGACGGCACATAGCTCAGTGTGCTTGTCATTTATTAATTATGACCTGAAACAGACACAAAGTGATTTAGAAGGATGGTTTGTATGCGTATCTTGTATATTTGTACAATGTGCTCATGTCAAATGACCAAATCTGATCTGAAGCTTGTGCCATATAAACACGCAAATCAATCCGATCACATTATTAAGTGTTCATGTAATAATATGTGTAATAATATAATTCATGTAATATCATTTATAATAGGATTTATCAATCAGAATGATTTCATTCAGATTGAGGCAAAAGGTATCCATGTAAACGTAGCTACTGATATCAGACAAGGAAACATACAAATTTTGAACAATAATAACAGCTTGCTTATCAGTCTATAAGAGTTCTCACTTTAGTTTCCTCCTCATAAAAGCCTAATCAGTCCAACAATGAAAATGTATTGATGGCCACACTTTACACTATTGTGCATGTGATTAGTATAATTACGTAAGCACTCAAATGAACAACATGTACTAGTGGTACAATCTTAATCAATGCAGTGCTAGCCTGTTAGTGTGGTCTGTTAACAATACCCAGTCTCATGTAGATGTGTATAAATAGCACGAAGTGTGAAAATCGTGCAATACATACACCAAATTCCACTTTTGCATGCATATGATAATGCAGTCCTTCCCATTCACTTAAACAGCACATTTTTTTAGTCATTTTATTTATTGGTTTCTCTTTTTTTCCTGTTTTTTAAACCATTTTCACTTGGGTTTAGAGCTAGATTTGAGATTTGTTTAAGGAGAATATTTAATATACAGGTTTCTTCATGTTTTTGTCTATATTTAAGCCATGGTCGCTTGGAGTTGGGGTTAGAATTGGGGTTTGGGTTAGGATGTCATTTTTAAACAACAAAAAGTTGTTCTAACCCTAAACCCAAGCAAAAATGGTAAAAATAGCAAAAAAAATTGAGAAACCAATAAATAAAACGACAAAAAAAAGATTTAAGTGAATGGGAAGGACTGGCGTATCATATGCACGCCAAAGTGGAATTTGGCGCGTGTATTGCACGATTTTTACACTGCGTGCTATTTATATGCAACTCCGTGATACTGGGTTGTTAACAACATGAGTTTAATGAAGTCCCATGAAGCCAAGACAGGTCCAGATCACCTCTATGATGTATGAATGCAGCATTAATACTCCACAAGCCAGTCTTACATTTGAAACAATTAAGTCTCAAGGAAATAATCTCTGTGTGTTTTATAGCAAGTAATTATATGTTAAATCAGAAAATGAATTCCCACTGCTTAAAGCGGGTATGGTTCTATCAACATTCAGTTTGTTTATAGTCCATTTATTGTGCCCAAGAGACTGCTTATGTGTGTGTGTGGTTGACTGTATTAACTTTTATTCCAGCTGAGTGTACATACTAATGTGTCTTGTATATTTATTTTCTATAATGACTAATAGAACCTCTATAGTTGGCATCTACTGCAAAGCTACTATCATGGGGAATCACATGTTAACCTCCAAAAATGCTGCTGTTCAGCCAAAACAAAGTAACCATAATCGGCCAGCGTCAACCAAATCCCATAACACCGCTCCCCCACAAACACACTTACACACACACACACATGTTCCATAGCTCCCATGCACACAGACACACACACAAGCACAAAAAACTATCCTCTCCCATCTCAGTAAGGCTCTCCTCCCTATCCTAACAAGCACTCTAACACACATTCACACACACACACACACACACACACACACACACACACACACACACACACACACACACACACACACACACACACAGCTGTCCATTGGACATCACCTAAGGAATAATAGCAATTACTGCATGTAAGAGCTTAAGGAGAATGGAAGAAAAAGAGAGTGAGCGAGAGAGAACAGTTTGGATGAGAGGTGTGTATGAAACGGCCAAAGAAAAGAAATTCTAGATTCACTCTTATTCTTTTTGCAGGATATGGCAATTACTGAATGCAGCGATGCTGTTCATTCCCTTTCTATACACCCTTCCACCGCTCTCCTTAAAAGCTGTTTTGAGACATGCAACCCCTATATTTTGAATACTTGTCCAGAAATGTAACTGTGTTTGTGTGGGGGTTTTTTTTTAGGCTGGAACCATTGGAGAAACTGAGATGACTTTTGCTTTTTGTGTTTGCAGAGCTAATATTGAGGTTTTTAAGATGGGCTTTCCCACGACTGAATTTGACTCCTCCTTTTTCGATCTTCCTCTTTCCTGCAACTTTACAGTTTCTCTGATATCTCTGCTCTCTTCTTCATTCTATTCTTTTTGTCAGATCACTTGATTCCTGCCAGAAAACACATTATTGTCATGTTACGTTCACGTTATCTGCTTGTTAAGTCATGATGTAAAATACCGTTTCCAGCTCAAAGCCACCACATTTAAACAGCCATTTATGAGCACTATTTATTCATAGCACACATTTAAGCTAAAATTTTATAAACTCATGTGTAAACTGCAGTCTTGGGATCCCAGAATCAAAGACAGAAATACACCCACCTAAAGGATTATTAGGAACACCTGTTTAATTTCTCATTAATGCAATTATCTAATCAACCAATCACATGGCAGTTGCTTCAATGCATTTAGGGGTGTTGTCTTGGTCAAGACAATCTCCTGAAGTCCAAACTGAATGTCAGAATGGGAAAGAAAGGTGATTTAAGCAATTTTGAGTTGGTGGCATGGATGGGCCGATCTGAGTATTTCACAATCTGCTCAGTTACTGGGATTTTCACGCACAACCATTTCTAGGGTTTACATAGAATGGTGTGAAAAGGGAAAAACATCCAGTATGCGGCAGTCCTGTGGGTGAAAATGCCTTGTTGATGCTAGAGGTCAGAGGAGAATGGGCCGACTGATTCAAGCTGATAGAAGAGCAACTTTGACTAAAATAACCACTCAATACAACCAAGGTATGCAGCAAAGCATTTGTGAAGTCACAACACACACAACCTTGAGGCGGATGGGCTACAACAGCAGAAGACCCCACCGCATACCACTCATCTCCACTACAAATAGGAAAAAGAGCCTACAATTTGCACGAGCTAACCAAAATTAGACAGTTGAAGACTGAAAAAATGTTGCCTGGTCTGATAAGTCTCGATTTCTGTTGAGACATTCAAATGGTAGAGTCAGAATTTGGCATAAACAGAATGAGAACATGGATCCATCATGCCTTGTTACCACTTTTCAGGCTGCTGGTGGTGGTGTAATGGTGTGGGGGATGTACATCCCACAAATCTCCATCAACTGCAAGATGCTCTCCTATCAATATGGGCCAACATTTCTAAAGAATGCTTTCAGCACCTTGTTGAATCAATGCCATGTAGAATTAAGGCAGTTCTGAAGGTGAAAGGGGGTCAAACACAGTATTAGTATGGTGTTCCTAAAATTCCTTTAGGTTAGTGTATATTAATAATTCATAAAAAATCCATAAATCCATGTCTGATCATCTCGGATTTTGTTATGGAGATAAAAATAGCTGAGTGAGATTTTTTTGTTATTTCTTTATTACATCTGTGAGCGGTTGGACCCAGAAGCGGCGCATGACGTCAGACTTAACAACCAGATTGAAAAGAGTATGCGCAGTGGGGCATGGCATTAATCTTCTCAAAAAAATAGGATACTAACTAATTTAAACATTTTTAAATCTTTGTGTAACTCTTAATAATGATTGATGTGTTGGTTTGGGTTAATGGAATTTTATTCCTATATGTAAAAATATCCTTTGGGTAATAAATATGAGGTCAGATGCAAAAGCCGCTAAACGCCAGAAATGGGACCAAGTCACACATGTGCAAGTCTCAAGTAAGTCTCAAGTGTGCACCTTCAAGTCTCAAGTAAGTCCCAAGTATTTTTTTTCTTGGGCAAGTCAAGTCGAGTCACAGGCTATGTCAAGTCAGGTCAAGTCAAGTCCTGTAGCAGGTCAAGTCAAGTCCAAGTCAACTCACCTTATTATGGTAATTTTGATGAGGGTTAATGGCTACTTTAGCTATTATTACATTAGCTAACTACCAACTAACCAGATATTAACAAATTGACAAGCACTTACTGGGCAGAATGGCTCTTCAAATGACGAACGAAATTGGAGGTTGTCGTCTGGCTGCCCATGATTTTAATTTTGCATGTTTTGCAATGCACTGTTCGTCTTTTGCCATCTTGTTGAAGCCGAAAGCGATGAACCTCGCTACCCCTCCGGCTGACATGTTCATATCTGTTCTAAGTGGGCGTGGTGTGCGTAAGGTACGAGAGGGCATGACTGATGATAGTGTCGTGGTCAACCTTTTTTTTTTTTAAATAGTTTATATATTTTATATTCAAACTGAAAACATGATGTGATTAACACTCAAGTCATTCAAGTCATCGTGTCTCAAGTCAAGTCCCGAGTCTTTAACTACCAAATCCGAGTCAAGTCTCAAGTATTTTATTTTTTGTCAAGTCAAGTCACAAGTCACAAAAATAGTGACTCAAGTCGACTCAAGTCCAAGTCACAAGTCCCCATGTCTGCTAAACGCCACCTTTTCAAAAATGAGATAATGATATTAACCGAATGCTTTTGGCATGTACAATATGTTCAACAAATACCTTCGCTTCAAATCCGCTTAATCCCGGCTATTCAGAAATACTGTTTTGTTAGCAGAATCCATAAAGAGTCTGATAAAATGCTTTAACTAAGCACATCCAATACTTTAGTCATTCAGGGAGAGGTGGACATCATCACTAAATACCGATGATTAATGTGTGATGCCTCCTGCTTGTCTGGCCAACAGAAAGAACCATCGTATGTGAGGGGTCATGACCTTAGCTTATCCCGCAAAGATCTGTAATTTTGCTTAAGTGTGCATGGTCATCTCACAGTTTGCTTCTCACAAACTGATATAACCACAAGATACATTGTAAATCTACTTTGCAAAGGTGCATATTCATAACTGAACCTAGTAAACACATACAGTCCACCCTCCCAACATTGAATGCATGACTCCAATGCCCTCTTATCAGGATTATGTGGCTGTTATACTCGTCATGATGGTTTTATCTTCTCATCAGTGTATAAGTGAGCTTCTGCCTGCTGTCACTATGCTGAGACAGAGAGCATTACTTAAGAAAAAACCCCAGTGACATAAAGAGCAATGCTGATGCATAGGCACCTGCGCTGGGCTGCATGCAGTAAAAAAGCGTGAATACGTGCACACTGCAGACGTACACAAACCAGGTGTGAAAACACAACAAACAGTCAGATAAACACAAGCCTCTAGAGATATGTGCTTTATGCTTTGAAAGATTTATGCATCAAAAGTTTTTGCTTTGGCAAACACACACGCACACACATGATGCTCATGTGTGTGATGTATGGTTCAATTTTATGTGATTTATAGACATAAATTGGCAACCTACCACATCTCTCAGACAGAGGAAGAATGTTAGAAAGGTGTACTTCTGATTAAAAACCAATTAATAATTAATAATCCTCTTTTTTGGGAATAATGTCAGGTTTGTGTGATGTGCGTAAGGCTGTTATTGTCCTCTGCAGAGACATTCTGGACACAACCCAATGCCAAACTATCCAATAACAAAAAAGTTAGATATAGTAATATGAATCGACTGGAGGTTACCACCTCTCCAGAGCTGAAGTGCCGCAAACATACCACAACTTTAGTAATGTTATAGCTGTGTGGTTATGGAGATGAGTTTTACATCTGATTAGATTTATAAAAACACTGGTAGTTAGTATGTAAGGCTATGTTATGTTGTACATGTGCAACCTGTGACTATATACATGCTTTTATAAAGGTTTGCTTTCTGTTAGAACGCATAGTCCAAGTCTCTGCCATCTTTTAAATTTTTATTTATTTTAATTTTATTTAACCAGGAAGGTCTCATTGAGAACTTTTTTTTATTTGGGGGGTTGATCAGTCTATGTTTTGTCATAGGAATTTCTCTTAAGCTTAACTGTTCCTATATTGTTGTAATGATGACCATATATATTAAAGATAGATAAGTTCATCATGAATGAATTGCACCCCCTGAAGTTAATGTCTGATTTACTGAGATAATTATGCAAATTAGGTGCAAATACACCATCGAAAACTGTGCTGAGTGCACTTTGCACAAAAGTTTTTCATCGAATTGTGCGCTGTGAAGATGCACCAGATTTTTTTTTAAAATTGCAGATGAAATAAAACGATTATCGATTGTGGGTGATTACTGAAAGATGCAGGTTGTGCATTGAAATATTGTAAGCGAAAGTGGTGCAGCTGTTTAGAGAATTTGCAGAGAGACAGATTTCATAAGATTCAACTCAGAAGTGTAGCGTGTGTTATCTGGAAGAGAGAGGTTGTGCGATCGGAGTGCTTCTGTGGGTGGAGTGTTTGTTGTTATTGCGTTAACCTGCAGCTCTGATGGTACTTTGAATGCTAGCGGTTTGAGGAGACGGCCCGGCTGCCAGCCTACGCGTACACAAACATGCTCACACGTAATGTCATCTGCGCTCTGTAAGCCCGTATAATAGCTCTCTATTGTTGGTAGCTGATCCTCAATAATGAAATATGTTCTCCAAAACCACAGAGTGGCAAACAAGTCATTCTTTTAAAGGCGCGCCTGCTATGAAAGAACCACTCGCTATCAGACTCTGATTAGGAGATTAGCAGTGCTGTCCAAATGTTAATCCTTGATGTGGGAGTATCACTCACTATTGGCTGCAATGGGAGTGAAAATGGACGGCAAGTCGGAGCCAGTGGTGCAGTGGGCAGTCAGCAGTCGAGTTTGATTTCTGGCCTTTGCAGGTGCCATACTCCTCCTTGTACTTTCCTGCCCTCCCCAAAAAGAATAAAGTGAATGGCAAGCACTATGTTCATTTATCTAACCTGTTTACACTAACCAAATAAAAACAAGAATTGTAACCTTTATATAGTGATGATAAACTTATTGATGATCTGCTTTCAACAAAAAAATTTTAAACAATGTTTTCCAACCTTGAAGTCCCTTTGACACATGCAGAATTTTTCCTATGTTGATGTACATCACAATGTAAAATGTTTTGGTGGGACATATACTGTACAGGGTTCCCACGTGTCCTTGAAATCCTTGAAAGTTTTTGAATCTGGGGGAAAAAATTCAAGGCCATGAGAGGTTTTTGAAAATATACATACATAGATACAGGTCATTGAAAGTGCTTGAATCTATTTTATGCAAGAAGTTTTCTGGAAAAAATCTATATTATTGCCTGTGTAGTTTAGAATAATATCATAAAAATTCCAGACTTTTTAAGCACACGTGCTAAACTGTTTGCTTTAAATGCTTATATCTTCTGTATGCGAATGTTGATTCATACCAAAATGCTTTTTTGCATAGTTGTGTTTGACACATGAAAACGTCTCGAGTGACTGTTGTTCTCTGAGAAGGGAACGAGACGCTGTGTCTCCCTTGCCATACTTCCTGCGTCCCTGTTACGTCGTCTTTGGCAGTATTTTAGATAGCGATATACTTCCTGGCTCCCGCATCACCCTGTCTTTGTCGTTAAGCCTCACCATTGGTTGAATTTGATATACACATTCAGACACACTTACCAGTGGAGGCATCCCCAAAGTGTCACTGCAGTGACGCAGCGCGGGTTCCCTCGAAAAGGAACTGTAACAATGTATCTGTAAAGGTAACATGGTGTAACCTTGCTCTCACTTGAAATGTGTCGCCACATTTAGTTCTTGAATTTAAGGGCATTAGACCTGGAAAGTCCTTAAAAGGACTTAACTCTCTTTTTTTTCTTACAAAAATGTCAGTCATGTGCTACCTGTTAGTCACTTGCCAGTGGCATGAGGAGAATTTGACATTGTAGTGCAAAAGTCATTGATATTTTCAGCCTGTTTTGATTAACTTGACAACTGGACATTTGTTCAGACTATTCACTAATGTGTGGTTTTCAGAAATTTCAAACACACATTTCTACATTTAAAACGTTTAAAGAAGTTTTTTTTCTTTTTGTTTTATTGTGATGTCTCCACATCACAGACTCAGATACGCTGTACACAAGTACAGACAAAATGTAAGATACATTTTTATATGTTCATTCATTTTGATAAGTTATTTGACTCTCCATAGCCTTGAGGCGACAGGATCCCAATTGTATTGAGAAATGACAGTAGTGATGACCATATTGAAAAGTCGTTTTCTCTGGGGGGTTTTTCAGCAGTATCGTTTGCTTTTAATCTGGGGCAGATATTAGACCATTCACAAGCACAGCTAAATAATCCCATCAGATAGTGATGGGCCTAATGTTGTACTGGTAATCTCAATTACCTGTAAACACCATAGACCCTAAGACAGTGCTTCTCAACAAGGGGTCTGCGGCCCACAGGGGGGCCTCAACAGATTTCCAAGGGGGCCTCATGATGACTTAAAAGTTATTCAAAATAGTATAAAACAAGGGTTATAATAAGCTAAAAGAACCAAAAATCTAGATATTTCTTTTTGTTTGGTTATTTTTGTAACAAATTATTTAGTCATGCAAAGCTCAAGTAAATTTTTATTTTGTAAGTTGTGGACAACTTGCATTACTTTTTTAAAAAAGTAACTCAATTATTAATGTCTACATTTATAAAGTAATGCGTTCATTTACTCGTTACTTCAGAAAAGTAATATTATTATGTAATGTGCGTTACTTGTAATGCGTTACCCCAACACTGCTTGCTAATGACCGCTAATAGATTCAGTGGTTTTCATAAATACAATATTTACTACTCTACTATTACCATAACTTATATTTATGTTTACCTCCATCTTTCTGTTAGATAGTGAATCAAACCGTATGCAAAACACTGGTTTATCATAGTTCATCTGACAGGAACACAACAATGCCAAAACAAACACTCCCTGATCCTCAGTTTTCTGTATCTATCCTCCCACTGTGAGGAGAGAGACAGGTTATACTGGATTAGGTGTCTAGACTACAGAATTATAGAAGAACATTTGTGTACTTCAACTGCAAATATCTATTATATACGCCAGCTAGAAAAAATGTGCTCTTATATATCGGGAACTGTTATATGCGTCTATAGGCATTACATACTAACTGCTTCACATGATCAGGTCTTACATTACATTTTATTTGAACTATTATTTTACTTATGCCAGTTAAACATTGTCTTGTAAAGGAATATTATTAATTGCTGACATAGTGAAATAATGTCAGAGGGCATTTATTGCTGTTATTTTCATGACAGCTGATCTAAGGTCAGATCATGTCTAGCGTTTGCAAAATGAATAATCAATGAGTCGTCAAGTTGTCAAAAGTCTGCTTAATGCATTGAATCATGGGCTGATTAGGACATATTGAAGGTCTTTACATTGTTCCCGCTGAAGCTGTAGGTGTGTTGGAAGTGACTCAAAGGGATTTATCCACACTGTCTTTGTGGTTTTCTTCAGTTTTGCATAGAGCTTATTTACAAGTGTTTACTCGCATGATAGTGAGCAAAAGATGCTCCCAGCTCACTATAAAGATGTAGCAGCTAGAAGAAGCTTTTTAGAGAAGTTTTTGCTTTTCTTAGTTTGGAGAAATTGAAATGTGACTTCTTGCTGCTCCTCATAGTGCAGCGTACCACCCCTGTGTATTATTTTCAGAGACACACACTTTAAAGATGCACTTTGTTCCCTGTCCTATCATTATCTGCATGTCGACCGTTTGTCTGGTTGGACTTGCTTACCAGAAAACAGCCCCTTTTCTTCTCATTTATCAACCTCTAGACAGAGATTTGTTTACACAAAATAGTTAAGGTGTTTAAATTTGTTTGCAGCCGTGAAGCTTCACAAAATCTTCAGTGTTCAGAATGTTTAGGTGGATTCGTTTTTTTAATATAAAATACTTAATATCACCGATAAACATTTCATTATATTCTGTTTGGTGTTTTTGTTTTATTACATTTATTGAATTAAACTGAACTGAAGTAATTACATGTTATCATTCTTGTTTAGAAATGAATGGTTGCGCTTGAGTTCAACCCTTAGCGCTTTGACAGGAGATAATGCACCAGTAAACTTGTTTGTCCTCTTCTGCCGTCATTTGTTATGTCAGTCTGTACGTAAATGATACCAGCGTCATGTGTTTTAACTGTTGTGTACCTTTTGATGATCTGTCAGTTTTTCTGCAGTCGCGATGACACATTTTAATCATCACATTTTTAAAGAGACTAATCAGAAATTTTGAGATCACAAGGTCACCAAAACTTTTAAATTGTTAACGCTGGCAGACTTAAAACGTAGTTCTTGGACCAACTACAGTTTATTACAGAAAATAGTTTTTGGTGGGACATAAGATGGGTAAACATCTCTCTCTCTCTCTTTGACTTTCTCTATCTCTTCTCTGTCCCAACGGAAGATGCTGCAACATGGAGACAAACTGCTTTCCCAACTACCAACGGTCATACCAGCACTAACAATGAACTGATCTTTTTATTTACTTATTTATGCATGGTTTCAAATGTAATTTTGCAAATGGTGTTTTCCTCAACTTGGCAATATTGTTTACAGTATAAGCTCATTAGAAAGTGACAAAGTTGTGTAACACGTACTGTGGTGGAGATACCAGAGTCAGAATGAAAAATTCTGATAGGACAATTGTCTACAGGTAAATAATTAAGCTCTGAAAATAGTGCAATTGAGTTAAAATCACAAGAGAACGTGGGAAACGCAGGGTGTATATTGAGCGTGTGTTTTGGTGTGCGTGCTCATCTTACTGTTTGTCTGTCATTGAGAGAATAATGGAGGATGTATGTGTGTGTATAAATGTGAAGCCAGGTGTGTGGATTTCCGCTGTTATGCTCCTGTTATTTAACCTCCAATGTGGGAGATTTGGACTCCGATAAGACTGCAGCTCTTGGTAACAGACGCTTGGTCACTCAGTCACACTGTTGCTGAAGGAGATAGGTGCTCGGTAACCACAGCACCGGGGCCAGGCTCGGCCCCCTCGGCCACAGGAAGTGTGGAGACTGATAAACACACAGCACTTCCTCTTTCTGCCCCACATCTTCTTAACCAGCAACTTCCTCAGAGTTCAGTCTTACATAACCCATACACCCAATCATGCACACTATCACCGCAGGTACAAATACGCAGACACACTTACAGTGCTGCACACACACACACACACACACACACACACACACCGATAAGCAAAAACCTCATTCAAAACTAATGCGTACCAATCATTTCATCATTTAACAGCACCATAACATACTGTAATAGAAAATAAAATACACATGTACAGTAAGACTTTTCTTCACACTCAAAATCGCACCTTTTCATCTGATGAGGTCGTAGAAAGTGTCAGGATCTCACACGCGGCATGTTTATCTTTCAAACACCTCGCTATTCTATCTAAAACTAATGCTGAAGATTTTGCTTTACTTCGGCAAAGAAGGGAGTTGGTGAAAAACGCAGCCTTGAAGTGCCTCTTCTGGCTCATCATTTGTCCTTTGAATAATTTTCTGGACGCATCATGTTCTCACTAACAGCTGTTTCCATTCACCGCACTTCTTACGAGTGGCCTGAGACCAATAAACACTGACCGCAAAAACTCTGCAAAGAAAAATTATTTTCTTGCTGTATACAAACAAATTCCAGTTCTTATCTGACTTACAGGAGTGGGAATTTGAAATTGTTTTTTCCTAGTCTCCTCTGTACTGTGAAAATGTTTTGTCAGGTTATCTATAAAATGTGCTTCATGGGTAAATTAACTTTATTTAAACCACAGGTCTGTTGAATGCTGTATTCTGATTGGTTGAGAAATGTTCCACGGGTATGCATTATTTTTTGATGACCGCACACCTAACTTGTCAAATGTCTTAAAAATAGACACCAGAGCAATGTTTGTGGTAACCGTGGTATACGCGGAATAATTGACTCCGGTCCTTTGAATTTTTTGAAAATAATGCACACCCACGGTATTTCTTATAATTCAATGGCCCGTCATCAATTATTCCTTACATATTCACTGATTTTGCGTGGTTATGCCAATGAAATTATTTAAAGGGGTACAATCAAGTAGAATGTAAAAACTTTCCAATGCGCTTTTTCACATTTTAGGACATTTTGTGTGCATATTTCAATACACCCACCGTTTGTGTATGTTTTTATATATGCAGTATGTATTTATTTAGCTGAATGTTTAAAGAGCGCCTATTCGCATTTTTACATTTCCTTTGGTGTGTAAGTGTGTATTAGTACATGTTAACGATACGCAAAAGGTTCAAACCCCAAAGTAAACGATAATGCGCATTATTGTCTCCACCGCAAATCTCTTTTCTTGGACTACAACAAACACACGGATTGTAGGCAACAGTTTACTTCCTGGGATTGGTGATGTAGAGAAGACCGACATTATCATAATTCCTCCCGCTTCGGACTCACAGCCTGTAAGTTAACTCCTGTTAGCATTGCATTTCAAACATGGTAAGGGGCGTCACGTTTCTCTGATGTCAGAGGTATTCAGGCCAATCACAACGTACAGATGAGCTGGCCAATCAGTGCTTTTCAAATCCGTGTGTTTCAGGAAGAGAGTGAAATCTGGAGCTACAATAATGTACGGTATGTGGAAAATAGTGTGTTTTTAACCATTAACTATGTGGACACATTGTATTTTACCAAATACACCAAAAATTTTGTTTTTAGCAATGAAATAGGTGCTCTTTAAGCTTACAGCAATATGATTACTAATTAAAATGTTCCCCAAGAACATGCTAACCTAATAAAGGATAAAACCAAGAAAGCATGTATATATTCCCCTTAACATATGGAAACTGTTTGGTGTATATGCAAGATATGTGTAGCGTTGGGCTATGTGTGTGTACCATAGGCCTGTAGTTTTTCTTTAAGTAAAGTTTCATCAGGCTGTTTCCATTTTGACACTTCTTAACTCATAATGTATGCTGTGGCACTCACTATTTCACTATAAGGAGAGGCTAGGTAAGGGTCAGGTTATATTTACACGATTGAGTTGGGTATGCTAGTCTTTGTTCTTTTTCTAAAGAAAAGAAAAGGTTTTCCTAGGTGTTGCAGGAATAGTGCAAACATTCTCCACAAGATCTGGCCAACAAAAGTGTGTATGTGTTTGATCATGGGCGTGTGTACGAGTCTGTAAAATGTCAAGTCCTTGCTTGGTATGTGAAAGCTTTTTGCATCTTTTTTTGTGTGTTTCGGACCAAGTATGTGTCTAATCAATATGGTTATTTAACATACTTTGCGAACTTACCCTTCCTCTTACGAGGGATAGAGTTGTCAGAAAATGTTTGCTAAGATGGATTGTGGGGATTATTCATATACATATGTTTCTCCCTTTACTATTGCCTCCAAGCCAGAGGTGACTACCATATCATTAACCTATTATTATATCATCAGTCCAATAACACTTCACATAAAGCGCTCTGTTGTGATCTTGCGAAGCATCTATGTGTGCCAAGCTAATGGAATACAATGGCTTGTGCAGGACAACATCTAACTAGATAACCAAAGCAAAGTGGAGCAGAGTTCATTTTGCTTTAGGGCATGTTATCTTATAACAGCAGAGAAACCTGTTAGGATGCACTTCCTACCTGTATATATTAAACAACAAGACAGAGAACCTTTATATGGATTTGGTGTTTGGACAGATTCAGATCTAAACTTATAGGAATAACATTATTTCTGTATGTCAAAATATTTGAAGGTTTAGGTGCAGTTGGATATACATGTACAGTAGTTCATTCTGCATAGTTACATGTAATACATCTGCCTGTTTTTCTAAAGGTGTCTTGCAAATGGACACAAACATTCATGTTTGAAAGAGAAAGGAGAAGACAGGAAATATAACTTTTTTAATAAGTAAGAGTGGTGTTCTCCTAATGAAAGAGTCATGATGGAGTGATACTGTACTTTCATTTCATTATGTGTGTGTATAGAGAGAAAGTTGCTGTTGCTATATCTGGACTGTACAGGTTGGGCCAAAACCAAAAGAAATTGTTTTCTTGCTTATTTAAGCGTACAGTGAGAAACATTTCTTAAGAAGAGACTTCATACACAGCAGTTTTCAACTGTCTTTGTTGCTTTTCTGTCTCCGTCTGTGAAAACCACAATTTTCTGTTGCAGTATGACTCAATGGCCTGCATAAGGTATATGTTCTTTATAGCTTTATACTGAAGAATACAAGGTTTAGTCTGTACTAGTAATGTGCAGGATGTTGGTGGGAACCGTAGTGTCTGTTGGGGGCACCAAAGTGTGTCAATCATTTAACTTGATACCTACGGTCCACCTCTTTCATACAGTACGTTTAAAACTTAACACATTCATTGTTGTTAAAAAATGATTTTACCCAAACAACATTTTTTAAGTAAAAACCTGCAAACTTCTCTCGTAAACATCTCCGGCCATTTAAAGAGCATATGGGGAGAGAATAAACCACAGATTGTGTTTTTAATCTGATTTGTGAGGGGTTTGATTTGGCTCTGTTATCTGATTGGCTTAGGTGGAGCTGAATTATGAGGTTAGAACCTTGTTGTTGGATTAACCAAATAAAAACGTGGCTTAGTGAAAGAGTCAGAGATCTTATCATGCAATTATCAATGATGCAGATGAAGCGAAATCCTCAAGTGTAAAGTTGCATTTAAAAAAGTCGCATTTCCACAATTCTGCAGGGAATCTGTTCAGTGAGGAAACTTTGACCTTTGTTTTAATTGCCGCCTCAAAAAAGTCTACGTTGTTTAATTCAATATTTGAGCTGCTTATTGTATAGTTGGTTGACTTCGATTGTTTTGCATTTCACTGTAACTGCGAAAGTTGATTTAACTCTTATTTAAATTTATTTTTTGTATCAAGATGTATGTTCCCCGGAAATCAATCTCACATTGTATATTCAGTTGTTATTTATGATACTGTGTTTTTGGTCCAACCCTACAGTAAATTAGGGCTGGGCGGTATATCAAGTTTTGGTAATTTATCAGTATTTTATCCTAAAGGGATACAGGATGAGATACTTTGACCCTCATTCTTTGCAAAAGAAGCTCTGCCAGAAATGTACAGTACACTGAGGTCAGATGTAAGCTTTCCAACCAACTCGCATGTTTTTTTTTTTCTTTTTGAAACAGGGAGGAAAACCCTGTTTTTGATTTTTATTTTCATTATTCGCTGTTTAAAAAAGGTAATTGTGACTTCTCGAGGTATGAATTTTAATCAATTTCGCCCAGTCCTACCATAAATAACAACTTTTGTAGCTAACCTAATTTGTGGATTGATCCAGACTTGAATAAAATATGTTACCACATGACTAAAGAAAACACTTTTGCTACTTGCAGAGAAGAGGCTTAAAGGCTCTGTCATGGTAAGATTGTTCTCGTCATTGTGAACATAATCCCATTTAGATGAACCAAACGGACCGGCTAGGTAATCATTTAAAATATTCAACCCAACACATATCTACATCAATACTTAACACACATACCACAGTGAACCAAAATTTACAGATTAATTACATCAGAATTGACCTTTATTATAATAAAAAAATAAGGTCAAAATAAAGTTACAAGGTGCGGAACAAATATGTACAAAATGCCAGTGCTGGGGAACAAAACACAAGCCACAAAAAGTTAAATCAGATAACCCCGGGTGATCTATAAATAAAATAAAAATAAAGAAATTATAAAAAAAACAAAGTATAGTAAAAATGGGCAACTTTGTCTTTTTAACTGCAGAAACAAAAACCTCATTCACACAGACGTCTGGTCCCAGAAAATACCCGTAAAATTGCCAGACAAGCGTCTGTGTGAACAAAAACTCGTTCCGTTAATCTTCTGGGATCGTTGCCGGAAAGAGCACCTAGTAAGATACGCGGGTAACCCTCTGTGTGAACAAGAAGCCGCAAGAATGCCGTAATGGGCGTGTCGAAGAGAGGACGCGCGCGTCATCATCACAACACAAGTTATGGTTCAGCTCCTTACAACGAAATAACATGCATATAAACATTCATCACGAGAAATGTTGCAAACTAGATTGACGCAGTAATCAGGAAATGATAAATGAGACGCATAAACAATGACGCACGTGCCGCAGTTAGGACGCGCGTGTCATGGCAACATGAAGTTGGTTCAACTCTTTAAAATGAGGGATTTACAACATTCACAACGAGAAATGTCAGCAAACTGGACTAACGCAGATATCAGGTAAGTTAGCTCATTACTTACTGCGTTGAAACGGAGATCATTCAGCAGCATAAAAGAATATCGCGTCACGTGCTCATTTGAACTATAATAAACAAAAATACCCACGCGTCATTCCAACAAGTCGTTCAGATCCTCAAAATGCGGGTTTTAAATGCATATAAACAATCACGATGAGAAATGTCTGAAAACTGTATTAAAGCAGAGATCAGGGAGCTCGTCAAATATCCATTCAGAAGCTGAGATCATTCACCAGCATTAGAACGGCGCGTCACGCGCTCCTTTATAATCTTATCATAAACAAAAATGCACACGAGTGGTTCTTGGAGGGAGAAATAATATATAATATGCAAACTTCAGACGCTGCGTAGAAGAGAGGGCGGGACTTTCAATAGGTCACGTGTAGGGCTGAAACGATTCATCGAGTTACTCGATTTACTCGATTCAAAAAATTCCTCGAGGCAAAAATTCTGCCTCGAAGCCTCGTTAAATTCCTATGACGCGCACTACACGCGCCAAGATCTGATTCACACGGACCGTTGTTCAATGTTCAGGAAGCACATCATAGCGCGTGGTTCATTTTGAATTTAGTTGGCGCGATGGCGGAGCGAATATGTCCATAAACGGCAGAGAGAGACTGTCTAAAGTTTGGGATCATTACATTCAGCATCTGAACTGAAAACATCCACTGTTGTTTCACCAAGCGTCGATGAAACAAGGTAACATAGCTTCCGCTGATTTTAATCCCATACTGTATTTGTAGCGATGTCGTTATGCGGTTTGACTAGATATGATGTTTAGCTTTGATGGTTTTAAGGAGTAAACGTATTCACGTTCAATTGCAGGACAGTATAGATTAAAAAAGAACCCCTTCACACACACGCATGCAGGTGTGTGTACCAAAAAACGGCACCACAGTGCAATCATATATGGGCAACTTGTAATCTGACATATTTTGTTCAATAATAATAATCTCTGTTTTATTGGAGTTTAGCATAAGGAAGTTATTCTCTCTCACGCGAGTCAGACCGATCGCGCAATGCATCACATATGCTTAAACTTTAATGTAGCCACGCAACAATAATTTCAGCATGCATTCACTGTATACAGCGGGACGTGATGTTGTGATTTTTCGAACGGATTCTTAACCTAAAATGCACCGCAATGCAAGTGATGCAAACCAAATGCAGCGTTCTATTGAAAAGTAATGTATGCATTTCTGCAGTACCAAAATGCAATGAAGCAACTGAACGTCTGACTGGGGTGTCACTCCCCCTTACGCACAGAACGCGTGCACACGCACAAACACAAATGCACGTGCGCGCATACACACAGGTTGTTACCATAGCAAATAGGCTCACCCCAGAAATGATATATTATATGTTAAAAGCCTAATGGTAAATGCTGCAGGTGTAGAAATGTACATAAACCAGATATTTACTTTGATGTCAGGGCTAGATTACAGCATGAAACCTGTTGTGCATATTAATGAAAGTGTTTAATTGTTGGCACTGGCACTTATAAACACTAAATGGGTAAAAATTGAAATAAATAGGCTTATTTCTTGGAGCCAAATACCTCTGGTTTTTTTAGAAATAAAAGCCAAATGCTTGAACATTTTACAGCCAAGTCATTTTCGTTATGAATTATTTGTTTTGGTTGTTTAAAAACACACAAAAAAAATTATCCGATTACTCGATTAATCGATCGATTCAGTGCTAGATTAATCGATTACAAAAAGAATCGATAGCTGCAGCCCTAGTCACGTGTCTTTCCAGTACCGTCACATGCCGGATAAACTTGGCAGTGTGAATGAAAAAAAATCTAACTATTCCAGGATGCATATCCCGTGTATTTTACGGAATTTGTGTGTGAAAAGGGCTAAAGAGACAACTGCTTCACAATGGTTTATTAACCTTGAAACTTTTCATATTGACGTGAAGCAGTGTAACAGGGGTTGTTAGATTTATTCACGCACATTACAAATATTTAATGAAAGCAATTTTTTCACATATTATTTGCATAGCATTATCATGTGCATACCCTCTATATAGCTAAAATTGAATGATCCTCCTCATTTCATAACACATCTGCGACCATTTAACTGTAAGATTGGTAGTCGAAACAGGCTTCTCCTATTAAAGCATCGAATCTTTGACTATTCGGGGTCACCCCTAAAATAATATGAATGACTTACTAAAGTTATTGTTAATTTTAAAATATAAATTCACACCATCAATCAAATCTTAGGACACAATATAAAGATTTTATTATAGTGATGCACCAAAATTTAGTCCGCAAACATTTTTGGCCGAAAATTAGGGTGACCTTACATCCTCTTTTTCCCAGATGTGTCCTCCTTTTAGATCTTAAAAAATGCGTCCAACTGAGATTAAATTGTCTTTTGCTTTCAAAAAAAGTTACTTTCTATAGTGGCCATTCATTGTGTGCGTTTTTGCATTGTTTGATATTGCAGTGCACATAAGTAAATGAGACCCATCTTTTTAATAGGCTACAATGGAATACTGCAATAAGGTTAGAATAAAATCCACTCATAGCAGGGCTCAACATAAAGGACTGCCCAATGGCCCAGGGCCAGCGTAAGGGGATGCTCGGGCCAGTAAACGGTATTGTCACTGGAGTGATTGGGACAGTGCTTAGTCCTCAGTCACTAAAATATATTTTCTGCCTGTGGCCGTTTGTCTATATGTATTCTTATGCAATGATTTTAAGTGTCATGAATGTTAGCAATGACATAAAGTTTCTCCTACCTTATTGGTTGTTGTGGAAACTGTTGCGTCAGCTAGTAGAGCAAAGAGACGTTAAAATGGTGGGGTGCCAAGCACTCTCTAATTATGAGGCCAAACGAAAGCGTAATTGTTTAACAACTTTGATGCAGACATTTACGAAAGAAACAATGCAATGTTTTGCACAATTTGCAGTTAACAGGTAAACCAAACGAGAGGCTTTTTATTGGAACATGTGTGTTGTATGTACAATTATATTTGACACTTGAAAATAATTATATAAATAATTTAATAGTATTTAGACAATTTTTTACATTTTTTAATTACAATTTCATTGGGGGCTGAGCTCGCCTAAAATTAAAACTAACTGACGCACAGATTATAGACTGAAAATGTGTCCGGGATTTGTCCGAGTTGATCATTTGATTTTGTATGTGTATTATGTTTGCACTATGTGGATTTTTCCAGAGCGTCTAAAGTTTACTTATTATTTGCTTATTATAAAGTTTTGCCATTTTTCTTTTGAGAAACCAATCGATACATTGTAAAAAGTGTAATATTGATACAATTACAAAAAGTCTTTTTCGGTTTCCATCTAGAATTTTTGGTTTTAGTATTCAATATATTCAGTTTTTTTCTGGCGCATCACTAGATTTTATCACTATTATTAATTGTTTTAGATAAAACAGTTTTAAAGTAGGCCTAGTACAGTTGATCTCTCTCTTATGTATCTCCCTCTTTGTTTCAATTTATTTCTTTTATATATGAAATATATTATCAACTCGGTTAATAAAGTGGTCTATAGGGGTTTTAGAGGTCAGGTCTTTCATCACAGACAGCAAGCCAACAATCTTTATCTTCACCTTTATCTTCATCTCACTGAGGATTATGTGAAGTGCTACACATGCTACATTGTATGCAGTATCTAACAATTCATTAACCCAAATGCTGAAATATGGCTTTTTGATTAACAAAAATGTGCTTGGTGTTTGCTAAGGTGCACATGCCAAAAGCATTCTCTCAATTTTAAATCTAATGAAAACTTGCACCGGATGCCAATTTTTTGCTTGCCACATACTATGCTTTCCAGTAATTTAAAGCCATGCAGGAGATGACCTGAATATAGGACATTGAGAAACACTAAATATTGCATACATAATTTACATTTGCTTGGGGACAGAGATTTATGACATTCATTGTGCAATTGTATCATTTCTGTACGTGCAGTGCAGGATAAGGACATATTGCTTAGGTCGGGGTATTCTTTTTGGTGAACGTGCACATTGCATCATGTCCTGCAGAGTGCCTTCTCATAAATGTAAAATAAAGAACTCTGTAGTGATGTCACAACAGGGTGACGGATCCGTTACATTTCTAGAACGCATAAAAACTTTGAAAACGACTCTAATAGGATCTGGCATTGTGGTTGTTCTTGCTGATTGTGCAATGAGAGAAATTATGGTGTTTCAGTAAATGGGTGAGAAGTGGGCAGTTTTTTGACCCCGTGTACTGTTGGGTGTGGGTAAGGGTACCTCTTCTGCATGTCTTCTAGTGTTTGTCATATGCCTGGTGAACGCTGAGGGAAGTTCCCTATTAACGGACAAAGTGTTTCTGTAATTTCCTGAAGTGTTTGTATTCTTCTTATATAATCACATAAATGTCATATGTGCGCGTATTATAATGTTAAAACAAAGCAAAAGCAGTTTGCATTGTGTCTTCTTCGGAAATCACATATGCACCTTTGAAATTTGACTTTTCCTGTGATTCATATCTCTAGAATACCGCTGTGTCTCTGTCAGGTGTGTGCGAGCCTTTGTACATGAGAGAGAGGGTGTATGAGGGTGTGTGCTGTGCTATCTGGCGTATTCGGCACAAGGCAAGCTTAAAGGAAGCCGGTGGTACATGTTTTTGTATATCTGTTGAGGTAATCAGGCTACCCCAGATGCCATCTACCGCTGGGGGTCTGTGGTCTCTGTCACCGTGTCGTCCCACCACACAAGTACACTTACACAACACACACACACACGCAAAATAGTACACTTCCCGATAGTCCCCCTCCTCCCCTTCCCTTCTTCTGGTAAGTTTCCTCTTTTTTCCCCCGTCAATTACTTTGTATAGGACCGTCCATCTGCCAAGGGGAAGGACAGCACGTTTCAGATGCGTTTTATCAATCACATGCACACGGATCTGACATCACTCAATGAGGATCTGTTGGTACTGTTTGTTCTGGAGACAACAGGATTTTGCACATGTCTTTCGAAATCTGTAAAACTTTACGAGAAATTGGAAGGCCCCTTTCGTGAGCTGGTGCATTGGGGGGCCGAGCTGTAATGAACATTTACACAGTCTGCAGTCTAATAATTGCACTCAAGGAATATTACCACATGCTACATACTGCATTCAAATATTAAAAAAAACCCAGAATTACATATACAGTGGTGGCCTGTGAATTCGCTCTTTAATCAAATATTTTATTAAAAATGCATTTAAAATTTTGTATGCATGTTGCTTGGGGTGTTTGAAGTATAACCGCACTCAAAAAAATTAAATGTTGGATTTAATTAAAAATATTATGTCAACAGGTTCCACACAATTTGTTAAGTAATCTCAACAAATAATAATTTAGGTCATTTTACAAAAGAAGTTTAAGTAAACTTAACAAATCTTAGTAGAGTCAACAAATAAAAATGTAGTTAACTGTACATGAAAAATTTAATGAATGATGACACAAAATTTGAAAAATGCAATTTTATAAACGTCAACCCTTTTAATTAAAATTTAAGTTTTTTTATTACAGTTTATCAAACATATTTGAAATGCAATGTAACCCAAACCGTTTGTTTGTTTGTTTTGTTTTAAAATATATCAGGTCAAGTTTATTGACTCATATTTGGCCACTTATTACTCACGTACCTATTCAATGGTGCTACACTTCTGCAAGAGGGTGCCAGAACAACAGTTACTCATAATACACTCAAAATCTTCAGCCAATGAAATGCAAGTCTGTATTGGTTTATTAATCTGTTACTTTTATGCAACAATGTTATGTTGGCTGAACAAATCATTTTTAAGTAAAGCTGACAAGACACACTTTTTGTTCGATAAACTAGATTCAATTAAGTTTACATTGTTAGCTAGATTTTTTTAAAGTTATCACAACATGAAAGAATTAAGTAAAACTGGCAAATGTGAAAGTTGATTTGTTTTTTTGAGTGAAGCACAGCGTTGAGAAAAAATTAGAACAAAACTTTTTTATTTTTTTATATTCTAATAAATCCCAGATTGAGTGGCTTGCGCTTTTATTTTTTATTTTTTAAATACCTTAGAAGTGTAATGTTTTGTACCATACACCTATGTTCAGCAGTGTTCAGCATATTGTAATATACATTTTCTCATGAGTTTTTTTCTCCACAAGTGGAGTTTTGGTTCCGGTCACATTGGGAGACTGCTGACATTAGCTTAGCTTTGCTTTGCAAAATTTCAATTTTGTACAGTATGTATGTTATTGTGCGGTGCACTTAAGCCTGTTGATAAAGTTTTTGTATGCTTTTAACACTGCTGTTCATGATATTATTGCAAATTCCTTATGTAATGTCAAACTCCTGCTCGTATAAAATTGATTCTTCTTTTTAAGACCATTTCCATGTAATATGGAAATGAATGTCTAGTTTATATGACATTTGTTATTTATCATATTAATTGATTATGTTTGATAGTCTTAGTTACATTTGCAATATATATACACAGTATATGTAATAATCCCCCTGTATTTTCTTCAAAGCTGTTGTGAAGCAATAAAACATTGTAAAGAACAATATAAAAACAAA
The DNA here is from genome assembly GCF_027580225.2 of Misgurnus anguillicaudatus. Taxonomy (NCBI): domain Eukaryota; kingdom Metazoa; phylum Chordata; class Actinopteri; order Cypriniformes; family Cobitidae; genus Misgurnus; species Misgurnus anguillicaudatus. The sequence goes on along the minus strand of NC_073357.2, from coordinate 37,718,772 downwards.
TGTGACTAGACATTTTATTTACATTATTTTATGCCTGCAGAACTATGTATGCCTTTTTTTGCAGAAAATTCAGCGTCAAACTGGGAACAAAAAAATTGTCAACTAAATGCCGGGAACAAACAAACAGGTAGAACTCTGGAAAAATAAGCTCCATCCAGTGTTCCTTCATCTGTGGGTTCTTTGGAAAGCTGAACATGTTTATACTGTATGTCTCTCACAACAAAAAACCCACCACCAGTGTTATTTCGTGGCATTGTTGATTTTGTGATCTAAAAACAAAGTGAAAAATCTTTCTCGAGCTGACTTCCATAACTCGAATGAAGCAAGTTGATGGGCATCTCTTGCTCACGCTCTGGGTACCCATACAAGGATTACCATCCTTTATGATTTCATAGAGGGCCATACTCCAAAAACTTTTCAAAACTCCTGAAACGTTTGAACAAATTCTGACCCTGAGTGTTTTCGGCACAGAAATTGTAAACTTTGCTCATGTTTAGCATGAGAACAGTGTAAATAAGTCAGAATGCATGAAATAGCATTAGACGTCCCCTTTAGCTGCTGGAGCGGAGCTGCTATAATGCAACAACAGTATGGTCATGGGTTCAATTTTCAGTATTCACCTTTAAAATGTATATCAATTCACTGAAAACATAAACATAACTGTGACTTCTTATATTGACATAGTCTAAAATGAAGTTCTGATGTATGTTAGTCACTACAGACTGAGCAAGTAAAAAATAACAAAAAGGCCAGAGTATAGTTAGTTTTTTTTCGTGCACACAGTTGAATGCACAGCCTTGCAAAGCATAGTTCAACGCATGCGCATTGCGACACAATGCAATGCATCTCCTGGGCTACATACTACATTCTCCTGTAGCGCATGTGCAATTTACCCGTACAAAGTCTGTGCGGTTACAACAATCCGGAGGTGTGCGTACAGTATGCCAGTGGTTATCAAACTGGGGGCTGCGAGATTGTGCCGGGGGGGGGGGCTCAGCTTTATGACATTTTATAAAATACATTAATTTACCAGAAATTCTGTGTAATTTAACCTCAGAAAATACACTGAAAAAATGATTGATTCAATTTACTCAATTTTTTTAAGGTAAGTGCCGTGGTCGCAATCAATTTATTTAAGCTAAATTTAAACAAAAAATTTTGAAAAACAAAACAAAACAAAAAACTTTTGTTTAAATGTAGCTTGAATAAATTGATTGCAACCACTTACATTAAAAAAAAATAGTGAATTGAATAAATCATTTTTTTTGTGTAAGGCTACTAACCAACAGTACTACATTGTATCATTTAATATGTTTTGTTTAATTAATACTAATTTTAAGTTTAAGAATGTTTTATGGCATAAACTTTCTTTAAGGGAGCCATGAAGAGATGCACACAAGGGGGCCGCACGCCGAAAAAGCTTGAGAACCACTGCAGTATGCACTGTACACGGACCCTTGCCTATGCTTAAAAACATGCCCTTAGACGGTTTCATCGGATGTATGCGCGTTGACGCGGTTACACGCCTGAACCGAAAGTAAACTTCCGGTCTGTATTTTTTATCAATCTGGCTAGTGGCTAAACTGAACAAATACCCTGTCGAAACAAAGTTTTGTTTTGCTAAAGACGAGGGGAGCAGATGAGCATGGATCACAACTATGTAGAGAGGTTTGGCAGCCAGGCAAGAATTTAAGGATCTGTAGTTAACATTGTAACAGGAATCTGTTTCATGGAAGTCTACTTTAAGTTGTGTTTAGTCCACAAAAGCCGTTTGTTTATGTTGTTGCTGCTGAAATCGTCTATACTTCTAGCTTAAAACATTTGAAATTGAGGAACAATCAACATTTAGAGGAGAGGGTTGTTGATCAGTTGTCCATCTGTGATGAGTCAGAGTTGATCTTTAGCCGCGCCTGCAATGTGGACCTCAGCATTACCTCCCATCATGCAGAAAGGGGAAGCGAAAAGGGCTGACGGCTACTGCAGGCCTTTACAGTCTTCCTGTTGGGTTTAATTTAAGGACAAGAGAGAGAACTCCTGTCCATCTCTCCTCGTTTCCAGGTTCTCCATCCATTCACGCGTATCACATGGCCCATCAACGCCATGACCAACTTCTGTTTTTTGTCTAAGTGTGTGTGTTTTTGTATTACTGTGTGCACGCACATCTACGCATATAGGACCTTCCATTTAGCTCAGCATGTTTAGGAAAGGGAAAGGTTGAAGAAACCTTACTGTTTCCTCATACAGTATTGTGTGGTGAAGTCTGACTGCAAGCATAATGAAGTTTTACTAATAAAACAACAGCCTGTTGACAGAAAATGCAAGAGAATAACTGGACCAAAGCTGATTTAAAAACTTTTTTGTGCTAATGCAATATATGCATTTCCAAATTCTGACTTGGAGTATTCCCAACACTTGCACGTTTCCAATGTTTCCGTTTTTTTGACACTCTGCTGATGAATTGAATCAAGTGTGTGATATTAAGGAGATATCCAAAATGTGCAGTGTTCGGGATATTTCAGCACCAGGATTGGGAAACAGTGAAAACATTGGAACATAGAGTTAAAATAAAAAATTCTCTCTTGTCATTCTTTCTTTTTTGTAAGATCTTTAAAAAAATGTCTGCTGTCACAGTCGATGAAGTTCTTGTTAATTTTTTTAGCTAAATTAGGTAATTTAATGCAAATTGTTTAATCTTTAGGTTTTAGTATTGCACCTTGACTATGCTTTATGGGGCGGTTTCCCGGACTGGGATTAGACTAGTCTTAGACTAAAACATTTTTAAGAGCTGTCCAAACTGAAAACAACTTGCACTTACATATCTTAAAATACATCAGTGCCATTTGTTTTGCCTCAAAATGCACACAAGTAATGTTTTTAGTAAGGCATGTGTGTTAAAACTAGTTATATTTCCTAATTAAACTAAGGCATAGTCCTAAATTAAGATAATCCCTGTCCGGGAAACCGCCCCTATATGTTTGTGCATTTTTTTTTTTTTTTATTAAAATCTGTTCAATCAGTACAGCACCTGTCAAGTGTAAAAACTAAAGCTATGCTTAAGTTCAACTTATATCGATGTTGTAATCTACCTTTTTCCCTGCTTGAGTTTATGTTCACGCATGTTTAAGGAATACTGTGTGTGGTGTTATGCAGAACTCTGCCAAAATGTCTTGCACATGTTGAATACAGGTCGGCATAAACCTCTCACTGGACCCAGTGTGATTTTACTGATTGTTTTGGTATTCTTAGTGATGATGAAAGGCATGTCAAAACTTTTTTTAGTATTTCGTAAGCAAAGTTGTGTAGAAACTGAAACTTTGCCTGTATTCATATTCATATTACTTTTGCTTTCTGTTGGTGTTACAGTAGCCTGAGGAGTCAACTGAACAGAATCTTTACAATATTTAGAAACGTCTGAAGCCCTTTCGTAACTCTCAGCTGAGTTCAAGACTGCTTACAGACAGACTTGCGTGTGCAGGCTTTTTAAAGCATTCTCTATGAACTGTAACTTCTTTAACTGTTAATACAGTAAATATTTAAAAAAATTGGTCATTGGTTTGGTTGCTGTTGCTAATTGGATTCTGATGTTCTCTGTTTAAACTATACTGTACACGGTAACATGTAAATGCTTTATAAATTTGCTTTGTTATATTTTTTTATCAAATTTTGTTTAAAGGAGACATATTTTGCCCATTTTTACAAGATGTTATATAAGTCTCAGGTGTGCCTAGAATGTGTCTGTGAATTTTCAGAAATTCCCCACAGATCATTTTTTATAGTCCAAAATGCTCCTGGGGAAAAAAAGCGCTGTTTTAATAATAATAATAATAATACATTTTATTTTTTGGCGCCTTACATGACACTCAAGGACACCTTACAAACACAGTAAAACAGGCAGTAGTAATGATATACACAATGTCAATGTCAAAACCCTAAAAAACAATATTAAAACCTAAAAAAATCACATAAAAGCCACCCGGAAAAGATGGGTCTTAAGGCGAGATTTAAAAACAAGGAGACTACCACTGTTTTGCACATCCTGTGGCAGCAAGTTCCTAAGGTAAGGAGCTGCATGACTAAAAGCCCGGGACCCCATAGAAGTAGTGCGAGTTCTAGGGTTTGCAAGTGTAAGTGACGATGATGATCTTAGAGTCCGTGAGGGTGTATAAATATGAAGAAGGTCAGATAAGTATGTCGGAGCAAGGTTATTAAGTGCTTTATAAGTAAAAAGAAGAATTTTAAACTGAATACGATATTTTACCGGGAGCCAGTGCAAGTGTTGTACTATAGGTGTGATATGTTCAGCTAGGGGAGTTCTGCTAATGATTCGAGCACAATTATACAATATGCCAACACTGTGTGATGTCACATTAACAAGAGAATTTTCATTTGTGTATCTTTAAAAGCAAATGATCTTTTAAAAGTACAGACAGTGAGTGCTTTCAGTTAAAAATAGATCTGATTCTGCTGAATACAGTCTGGGACAATAGTATCTTTAGTCGCATTGGCACTACAACGTGCTAACAAACACATTTAAAAAAGCTTTTAGGTAAAATTAAGCAGTCAGCAGGGCTTTATCAGTGTGATGTCACATTAACAAGAGAATCAAAACAGCATGTCTAATGAGACTGCTTTGGTTTAATGAGGATTAAAAAAGAAAGATTGGGTAGATTTTTTCATTTAATTTCACACACTGCCTATACACATGTATGTCCAAACACCTTGTAAAAGTGTATTTTGCATAATATGTGCCCTTTAATGTTACTAAATAAACCATTAGGTAACACAAGTGAAAATCACAGAAGAAAAGAATTGGTCTGGAACTGATCATTTCTGAATAAATAAATGTATCTCTGTCAGAATGAAAAGACAAATGGGATTGATGGATTATATCCACATATTACATTGACTAAATCTGAATATGATTCTGGAATTCTCAATTCAACTCTGCACGGAGCATTACCTTCTTTATTATCTTTTTTAATGCATTCTCAAATGCACTTGACATTATGTTAGTCACTTTCATTTTGTGCTTTATAAATCACTGCTGTATTAAACAACTGTATTCTGTATTTGTCTCATCTGAACTCAGCAGTAGCCAAATGTTGTTAATGGGAAGCCATATGTTTACACGGTTGACACTCAAATTTAAATCAACTGTTTTCACTAAGGTATTTTTATTACAAAGTATACACTGAATTTGTATACTGTGGGACAGTGTTGGCATATTGTATTATTTATGTGCACCTAAAAAGTTTATATTAACTCAGAGGTACATATTGGTTCCAAATGTATGCCCATACATTTTTGTTCTGAAATTGCATTCTATATATAATTATTTTTCAGTCTTTTTATTAGAATACAACAAGAAAATACAATAAACATTTAAAATATTTTATACAATAAGGTTGTATTTGTTAACATGAACAAACAATGGGAAATATCTTTCTTCAGCATTTATTAATCTTTGTTCATGTTAGTTCATGTTAATACAATTGTTCATGTTAGTTTATTGTGCATCAACTAATGTTAAGTTACAACTTTTGATTTAAAAAAATTATTTCAGTAAGTGTTGAAATAAACATAAACTGAGATTAAAAATGCAGTAGTAGTATTGTTCATTTTTAGTTCATGTTAGCCAATGCATTAACTAATGTTAAAGAAATACAACCTAAAGTGCTATCGAAATTTCTATGTAGTATTAAAAAACAGAATACGTTAAGTTAAATTGTCAAGTATTTAGTGTGATCTTTTCTTGCATGTTTTCTGTATTACAAACAATTTCAATGTTACAGACACACACACACACACACATGCCAGGCATTTGAGTAGCTAAAGAAGAATAAACAGGCACACAGTTCTGAATTAAACATTAAAATGTGATGACAGAATATCTACGTGCTTCAGGACCTAAGCCAACTATATTGTTGACTTTTGACCTTCAGAGTCACCTTGTGTAAACACCATGAAACCTCCCCTCCATGTAACCCTTCTGAATATGAACTTTGGCCTGGTGAACAGTGCAGGGCAGGGTGTGTGACTGTGTATTCAGGAAAGTATATGTGTGCACTGAGGGGAACAAAATTGTCTCGATAAGAAATCTATATATGACAAAAACTCTATAAGAGAAAGATGTTTACATGTATACAAAATTGTTATTGTAAATATTATAACGTAACAGGCTATCTTTTAGACTTAGGGTGTGGGTTAGAGTTGGTCTATTGTAATTTTAATTAGAGATCTACGGTATGTCCTCATTTAAATAGCCAATAGGTCTCTTACTCTCTCTCTCTCTCTCTCTCTCTCTCTCTCTCTCTCTCTCTCTCTGTGTGTGTGTGTATGCATTTTTGTGATTGTTTATAAATGTGGGAATGGATCACTGTATACTTTGGAAAATTCCATAGCAATTATTAACCAGTGTTGTCCTTTACTGTGAGGCACTCAGAAAACACATACAGACTGTGTGCGTGTTTATATGTCTATTGCAAAGATAGTATTTTGTTACCCTATGGATTTCTGCCTGATCTGAATCTTACATTTAATAGTTTTAATGAAATAAGGTCAAAAAGAGTTTTTAGATGTTTACATTTAGATGTCAAAACAATAAAAACATTTAAAAAGAAGCATTTTATAGACTGTTTCAGCAGTAACAACATAAACAAGCGGCTGTCGCGGTCCGCACGTTACTTCCGGTAAACTCCGCTAAGAATAAATAACAACAAAGTTCTTTAAACGTAGTTTATTTATATAACAAGCAAAAAACAACAACACATTGATTACATAGGAAACCAAAACGTTTGTTATTTTCGACAAGGCATTTGTTCAAGAGATCAGTTTAGCAACTAGTCAGACCATTAAAAAACGAAACCGGAAGTAAGGTTCGGATCCAGACGTGTATCACGTGCGTCCGATGAAACCGTCTATAGTTTGTAGCAATTGAAATGTTCTGTCCCATCAGAAATACTATATCAGTATGTAAAAACATTACTAAAAGCACAAAAGTTGTACTTTAACACTGTAGTATTTTGCTTTAATGTAGTGTAAGGCTGCACAACTTTTATATTTAGCTATTGAACAACATATTGGGAGCCACTGGATTCTGTTTATTTGTATGCATGTTTAAAAAAAGCATTTTAGAAGGAAATATTTTTATTTTAATAAAAAATGATTAGTTACCAAAATAAATACAATTGGTAAGAAATGAAATTACATTACAATTTGTGAACAATTGGTTTATGATAGGGTTCAGAAAATTATTTTCTGTGATGATTGATGATGTCTGTTTATAGGTGAGTTTCTTATTGTGTGACTACCATAGCAGATCTGGTCCAACTTCACCTGGTGCTTATTCAAATTTTAGAAAAGTTTCTCTGTTTCTACCTTTAGCCTGGTGGTGGATCAGAGCATAAATGATACAGTAACATAAATATAAATTATATAGGTACTTTTCATAAAAATGTGAACACTGACTGGAGGTTCAGGTTGGTTAAATTATGGCTTCGCTTTATTCTCCTTCAGTAATGATTTACCAAAGCGACTCACCCTGTTGGCTAAAAGAAAAAAAATGGAAAATATGATTCTTGACCTTTCAAAGAGGTTGTTTCACTAGCCCAGGAACAAAGGTCAAACTGTGAATAGCACAAATGAGTCAAACACTATGGAGATTTTGAAGCATGGCAGATATGACCAGACAGGAGAGAGAGAGAGAAAGAGAGAGAGAGAGAGAGAACGTGTGAATAGATAAAAGCGGAAAAAGACAGAGACATGTGCATGATCTTACCTAAATTATTTTGTCCCGCTGAGTACAGATGTTTGCCTTTAGTTACTTTGCATACGTTGAGTTGAAATTCCAAGAAGAAAAATTTCGTGTCATTTATTAAAATAATGCAACACCATTCTTTTTTTATCAATTTAAATCGTCAAATAGTAAAGAGGAAAAAAGTGTTGTTATATTTGTTTATGTGTAATGTACAATTCTACTGGCAATTCATAACTATTTTACAAGGTGGCCAATTCATGGGAATTTGAGAAGCGTACAAATTTGTACGATTTTGCTTCCTCCCCAGTGTGGGGTCTGTCCTGGAGCTTTATTGTAATTATTTTTTAAATAATTGCACATTTATGTACAATTTAAATCACACAAATTCATATTAATTTGCCAACTCGTAAAACTCGTAAGATCAGGCTGAATAAAACCATAAATATGCCAAATCATCTGTGTTGTTTATGTGAGTGTGTTTGTGGGATCTTCTTATCTATTGATTATTAAAATGTCAAAATAAGATTGTTTGGTGCCGTTACAAAAGCATCTTATACTGTAGGCGTGAGTTTGTGTTCACATGTGATAATGTACAGTATTGTTTTGTGGGTTTGGGAGTGTTCTGCTACCTCATGCTCAGTCATGTTTGTGTGTGAGTTTCTGTCTTTGAGAGATTTGATAGATTAAAGGCATCATTGCCGCAGGCTGCAGTCCTCTGGCTTCACATTCATTCTCATCAAATCTGAAAAGAGATGTTGGCATTGAGAGTGCCTTTAATTTACATTTTGGGCACATTAATTAACTCACATTAGTGTGAACGATGTTTGGTCTGTGTCTCTGATTTGTATAAACTAGAATGTGAAATGATGTTTGTGTTATCATTAACTTCATTTCTGATGATGTGCGTATGACTTTGTGTATTTTTGACAGGAAAAGTTTGCAGTGTGAAACATTTTCTGTGTTTGTGATTTCAGGCCGTCTTTTCATTCTTCTTCTTTTGACTTGATTAGGTCTACTTTGTTAACCCTTTAAAAGTTTAGTTCTAAAAGATGCTGGGTTATAATTTAACCTATGCTAGGTTGTTTTAACCCATTGTTGGATCAAATATAAAAAAATTCTGGGTTAATTTAACCCAACGACTGGGTTTGTCCCTTTCTGACCCAACATTTTTAGAGTGTAAGTCACCTGTGCACATTGATCTAATTATTTTAGTATGAGATAAACAGATCACCTGCCAAACTATCCACCTATCAGAGATGTTAACGTTTGAAGTCTGTCTATGAATGTGTGTGACCTCATCGATCAATATGGGTCTGTATGTGTATGACCCGACTTATCAAAGTGTGTGTGTGCTCTCGGCTTATCAAAATGCCCTCTGTCTGCCGAATAGTATCTCATCTGCATGTTAAGAGCAGGTTTTATCTCACCCAGTTCTACCTTTGCACCTAGTATCACTGCGTCCTGTTTGTTGAAGCCCATATCTCCATTCACCCCATCTTTTTCAGCCATGCACAGAAACACATTCCCTATCTCTCTACGTCTGTCAGTTTGCCGTTGATTAAGAGCTTAATTGTCGACTGAGAAGTCATTGCACATGCAGGTCAAGAAAGAGGCTCCCTTGCAATACACATTGTGTTGGTTTCTAATACATTAATTGTACAAGATCACAGGTGCATGAATGGCCATCTGTGTTGTTCATTAATTCCAAACTGTTTAACACTCAGACTTCAGGTGTGCCACTATTGCGCTTTAGGGGGAGCAAAAGCTTCAGTTTGTGAAGGTCTGAGACACAACACTCACATTATAAAGACACTGCTGTTTGGTGTTAGTACTATGAGCTTGACTATGCTGTTTGGTGTTAGTATGAGCTTATGACATGGACACAGTGCTCTCAAAGAATGAAAAGCATTTAGGTAACATTGTTACAGCAGAGAAAGAAGCTCAGAGCAAGGGCCTTAAGCATTTTAACTGTCTAAAAACAACTTTTTAAAAGTGCATTATATTAATAAAATTATTGTAAAAATTGCATTTAATTGCACAAGACATTTGTCAGCATTATAAATAATACTATTTGATTAGTTTACATCTGTTCAAATTAATTCGTCTGTAAATTACTGTTAAGGCTTATATATGTACACATGAGGATTGACTTTGTGTTTATAAATGTGCCAGCCAAAGAGAGTGGCTTCCCTAATTGAGTCTTGGTTCCTCCATGGGTTTCTTCCTCAAACATCTTAAACTGTTTTGCCTTGGCACTGTTGCATAGAAAATTGACTATTTTTGTAAAGCTGCTAAAACAATGTGTATTGAGAAACCACTCTTTTTACTATTTTGTTGAATTTCTTTTGAATTGATAAGTATAGCCAGTCTACACTGTCCTAAAAAATGTGCAAAAGTGATCCATAGCTGTCACTAGGATGGTACCCTTTCAAAAATGACATGTGTGCACCTAAAAAGTATATAAGAGTTTGGCTTCAAAACGCAATAAATCCATTTTGACTAATTTTGTTAAAAACGTGTTTTCTATACCAAGAAAGTGACAAGATGAAAACCACTATTTTCTGTTACAAACGTTCACATAGCATCTTTAGGTTATAATAACATTAAAAATTCAAATCCATAATTTGATTTTCAAAGATTTATTATGAAAACAAAAATGCAATAAATCCATGACAAGTTTTTTTTTTCAAAATGCTATAAATCTGTCGAATCAATATATAAATGTGCATTCATCTTTGCCATGTTATATTCATTTAGTTGACTAGTGGTATACACTAATTTAAAAAAAGTAAACATTAATGGCATTAAACAAAACACTTACTTTGTCACATTATGGTCACTGTTGTTGCTGCTGTTATACTTGGGACGTCGTCAATGAACGTTTTTGACAGCGATCAGCTGTAAAATGTTTTGGTCCCGCTCGATTTTCGTTGGCTTTGAGTAAAATAATAGAAAGTTTTAAGATCCCCTGGGGTCAATGTGTTAGCATGACAGAAGATGGATGCTTTTGGGAGAACAAGCAACAGCCAACAGTTTTCCGTCTTCCGAGTGCCTCTCGCGCAAATTATTAGATTTTGATGGCTTATGTTTCTTCCCCATCACAGAAAACCACCACAGGTTTGCCAACAAAAGTATTGTTTTGTTTTTGTTTGTTTGTTGATCACAAAGTACAAAGGAAAATTAGGATTCCGTGTACTCAACACGCATTTATCGCGTTTTGGGGAAAAGGGAGAAAAGATGACAGAATAACACAGCGGATATTGGATTTTGCATAAAATTAAAAATGTACTTTTTTATACTGACCTGATTTGGGTCGGTAACTCATTTTTATTAAATGGTGTTTATCACTCTTTATATATAAGTACCTCAGAGGTACATATTGTTACAAAATGTATGTCTGTCTGTACCAGGGGCGAGGCCAGAAATTTTAAACTGAGTGGACCTTGGTGAAATAGGGTGGATCTCAATGCCTACTCTTAAATTACATAATTGTACAACATTGTGATTAAATGGATTACATTACGGTTTTTGAGTCATGGATCGGATCATTTTCGGATCAGCAAAAAATGGATATAAGGAAAATAAAATAAGAATAAATCAAGAAATTATAGAAGTAGATAAGAAAAAAAGTTACAACTAATGTATAACATTAGTATTTAGTTAAAGAAATATAATCAAATGTAATTGAAATGTAAATGATAAATATAATTGATCTTTTTAAAGCTACAGAAGTTATTTAAATTTTTTCTTATGTTGATTGATTACATAATGACACAAACATAAGCAGTTTTTTTTGAGAGTACTGTCACTTTAAGACTGAATAAGCCGTACTGACACACACATCTGATTTCTTTCTGAACTGTTTGCGTTTGCTGCTTGTTTTTAGGAGAATACTTGCCAAGACTGTGGTATTTCAAGATAATCTTGGGTGTATGCGTCCTGTCAAACACAGAGATTCTGTGTTTGCGTGCTTTTTAAAATGCGCGTTTCCGTGTGTCCGCGTGTGAGTGTGTGCACATTTGAGTGCATGTTTGAGTTCACTTTAACTTAAACAGTTCACATTAACATCTTGCACTCAAATAGTTTAAAATGGCTTGAATGTTAAGATTTGTAAGGTTAAGAAACACATGCAAATTATTAACTTGATAATAACTAAATGATACGTATTTTAGTGTTTATTATTATTTATGCGTGATTTCTTTTGCTTTTATTTTGTGTATCTCTGACTGAGACTAGGTGGGCCAGTGCCACCTCTTATGTAGCCTCGCCACTGGTCTGTACTTACATATTAGGATCTTTATAAAGTGTCTGCCCCAGTGACAGCTTGGGACCATTTTTGACCATTTTTTTCTGACAGTGTACACTGTTTTTAAATTGCCTGTATTAAAATGTACTTGGGTAATTAAACTAATACAAGAAGTCTAACCAGTATACCACACAAATCCATTTGGGAAAAAACATGGTTGTGGTTACCTTACTGCTTTTACAACAATGTATAATAATAGGCTGCTTTTAGGTCCCTGATATGAAAGGGAATTATTAAATATGTCTGATAGAGGGAAAGAAATGCCATTGTTCTTTTATGTAAGAAAGTAAGAAAGCGGGATGTTCAAAACCCATGGTCTAACCTGCCAACACTAATATTTCATCTATCACTCCCTCTCCTTACCCGTCACCACAGATCTTTTAGATCTATCTTTAATTTCACAGATAGAGAGAGAGAGAGAGTTTTATCAGTTAAATATCTGGTTTGCATGTAGCCAGCTGAGCCAACAACCTTCTCCAAATTTGATTCTTTTTCCCCCTGTGGAGACATGTTTAGAATTTAGGACTAGATATCTTTATTATTCAGTTTCGCAGAATGTTCTGTTTCATTTTAGCCGTTGTTTGCTTTGACAGACTTTTATTACAGATATTGGAAAGATGAGTGACACTTCTACGGGGGCGAAGTTTCCAGGGGGGATGAAGGGAGGTAACCCCCTCCCCGTAATCAAAACTAGCAATTACAACCTTATAATATTTATACAGTGATTAATGAAAACATATGTACATTTGACAATTCAACCCCCCATTGTTTAAAACAAATCAACGCCCTTGCTCTTCAGTGCCAGTTATATTGTGCGCTTAGAACAGTCAACCATACATTTCTTGTGTTCTTATGGGTTTGCATCATAATCACACATTGTAAAAGATTTCCTGGTGGTCCATGGAACAGTGATATCCAGCTCAACAAAAGCAGCCACCTTAATATTGCCACTATTTCTCTCATTTGTTCAACCTGTTTAATCTGTTGTTTGCTAATTAAGCGAGTAGTTCACCGGAAAATGAAAATTATCCCATAATTTTCTCATCCTCGTGCCATCCTAGGTGTATATGACTTTCTTTAGCTTAACAAAATAAGAACACATATAAAAAGGGCCATGCACCGGGGGGTGGCCCGGTGGCTAGAGCCACTGCTTTCTGCCTTCAACGGCTGAGGTGCAGATGAGCAAACAATAAAAAAAACAACATCTTGCAGATATACATGCAGATATCAAATAGGCATCTCCGAGATGTAAAGGTATGTGTGCTATCAGTAACAACTAAATATTCACATTATTAAAATTACAATGCTTGTCTTAACAAATTAAAATACCCAATCATAAATATCACCAAATTTGTGATTGTTGGCACACTTTGTAGAAAAAAATACAAAAAGTAATGCCTTCACAAAAGAGAAGACAGGGTGGAAAGGGATGCTGCTAAAGGCAGTTCAACATTGCAAACATGGATTCAAAGTTATATTATAATCACTTGTCTTAGTTGCTACTAGTAATCTATAATAATAATAATCATATTTTATTAAAACCATATTAATAGTACCACCCCCCTTAGTGCCCCTTTTTTTGTTTGGACCACAGCCCCTCAAAATATCTGTGTCAGGGTTTGGGACGGAGGACAAGAGAACCCAAGCGCAGACAATATCGGGGAGTGAACATAGAACATTTATTTACATATAACATGAAAACAAAAGCCCATTTGGGGGCAAAACTACATATAACATGATATTTTATAAACACTGACTTAACATGATAGACTAGAATCTAATGAAAACATTAAACTAAATGAACACTAAGACTGCATGACAAGGCACGTATGAACACAATGAACCAGCACAAGACAAGAGACAAGAGGAGATTAAATAGGGGAACTAAACGATGGCAACACAGGTGAGAGGGATAACTAATAATGAATAATTAACAAGGAGAGCAAAGGGGAACGAGACACCAGAGGCACATGACCCAATATACAAGGCCATGAGCCTCCACATAAAACAAGAGACTGTCAGAACCCTGCCATCACGATAAAACAAATATAAAACAAGACTCTCATGGCAGAGTCCTGACAGTCTGTGCATGGCCCTGGTCTTAATTCACCTTGACATCTGCCCAACATTGGGTATTGCAGCCATATCACCCTGTAGCCCAAGACAGCTTGCCCACTGAAGCTAAGCAGGGCTGAGCCTGGTCAGTACTTGGATGGGTGACCACCTGGGAAAACCAGCTTGCTGCTGGTAGAGGTGTTAGTGAGACCAGCAGGGGGTGCTCACCCTGTGGTCTGTGTGGGTCCTAACACCCCAGTATAGTAATGAGGACACTATACTGTCAAAAAAGCACCGTCCTTCGTATGAGACGTTAAACCGAGGTCCTGTCTCTCTGTGGTCATTAAAAATCCCAGGATGTCCTTCGAAAAAGAGTAGGGGTTTTCCCCCGGAATCCAGGCCAAACTTGCCCATTGGCCTACTAATCATCCCTCATACTAATTGGCTATATCACTCTGTCTCCTCTCCACTAATAAGCTGGTGGGTGTTCTGGCGCAATATGGCTGCCGTCGCATCATCCAGGTGGATGCTGCACATTGGTGGTGGTTGAGGAGATTCCCCCATTCATATGTAAAGCGCTTTGAGCACTGAGAAAAGCGTTATATAAATGTAACTAATTATTATTATTATTATTGACATGAAAATCAGACGTTGATCCGATGTCAAGACCCAACGTTGGCCTGATGTCAAGACCGAACTTTGGCCTGACGCCAAAATCCAATGTTGATCTGACATCAAGACCCAACATTAATCTGATTTCAAAATCCAACAATTTAAATGTAAGTGGATACAGCAATCTGACAGCATATTTTTTTCTAGTATAAGTTTGCAGACATTTATTATGAAATATTATACCACAGGGCAGTTGAATGATTTATTATGATTGGTTGATCCAACGTTGATTCGACGTCAAAATCAGACTTTGATCCAACGTCAAATCCAATGTTGATCCTACGTCAAAATCTAAAGTTGATCCGACTTCGGGATCCAACTTTGATCCAACGTCAAAATCCAACATTGATCTGACATACGTTGATCCGAAGTCAGGATCCAAAGTTGACTTGAATTCAAAATCCAACGTTAATCTGAATTCAAAATCCAACACGTGGATACAGCAATCTGACAACATAAATGTTTTTTTCCAGTATAAGTCTGTAGACATTTATTATGAAATATTAGCTTACAACCTAAAGGGTTTTTGTAGATATTAGTCTTAAATCACCTTGACATCTGCTCAAATTTGGGTATTGGCCTCAAAATTTAACTTTGTTAAATTGTCGAAATCCAACATTGGCCTGAAGTCAAAATCAGATATTGATCTGACATCAAGACCAACGTTGATCTGACATCAAGACCAACGTTGACGTCAAGACCCAAATTTGGCCTGACGTCAAAATCCAGTGTCGATCTGATGTCAAAATCCAACACAGGTGGATACAGCAAACTGACAACATAAATGTTTTTTCCAGTATAAGTCTGTGGACATTTATTATGAAATATTAGCTTACAACCTAAAGGGTTTCTGCAAGTCTTAAATAGTCTTAATAAAGTCTAGTCGTGGGACTTGAAAGAACCAATGAGATTCATTGTATCAACATGCTGCCATATTTGAACTCTCTTTGTTGCTATGGAAACGCTATGTATAGAGGGTATGGACATGACGTCACCGTCGGCGAGAGGGACTGCGGTTACGGCCACTGAGTGGCAAAAGACAGAGCGGCAGCATATGAGTACAGCGTGACATCGGCAAAAACACGGTGAAAACGCGTCGAAATAGGAAAAGCTGTTATGCGATAGACTGTACTAACAGATTAACAATAATTCGGAGATATCGTTTTAATGCCAAAAAAACACCGAAAGTAGAAGTAAATTGATCGTTCATTCCAACGTCCACAGACCACTGGTGGGTTGATAAGTTGCTAACGTTAGGGTCACTATCAAGCAGAGGTTTTACTTTCTACTTAAAAGTATTTTTCAATTATTTGTATTTTATTCGTGTTTTTCTTTAAAAAACATACATTCCAAAGCATATTATCATAATTTTTATTCTATTACATCTCATAAATACACATGTCTGTTTTACATTCATTATTTAAGTACATTAACATACCTTTACTTAAAGGGGGGGTTCAATGGTATTTCAAGCATTCTGACTTATTAACACAGTTATAGAGTTGTTTCCTCATGCTAAAAGTAGGCAAAGTGTCAAAAAGCAGTTGGACGTGTTACAGAGTATTTCTTTGCCGAATGCACTTCGCCAGGGTTTGTAAAAGTTTCGGTAAGTTTTTTTCGATTACGGGTCCAGCTGACGTTTCAGGGGTTTCTATACGTATCACTTCTTTATATTAACCCCGCCCACCCATCAATCAGCGGGAAACGCTAGAACTTACAAACATTCACATCACGCGACAGCTTTGTTTAATTTCAAAACTCAACAATGGCACGAATGAAGAAGTGTGTTTTTGGATGTAAAAGAGATCCAGCCTTATGAAAACAATGGATATAGTTTATTATCCGGGGTAGCAGCGGAGTTTTGCGTGTGTGTTTGATGTGCTGGATTTTCCCAACCAGGTCACGAGTTGCATGCGGTAAGACTTTTGTCTTATGTTAGAAATATGCGTGTGCATATTATATAAATGACACGAACATGTAGTGAATCATAAGTTATAAGTGTTGTATAGTGTTGCATGACTCGTACTCGCTCCACCCGCGGTAGTAACTCCTCCTTCTTCATTTTTTCGAACGTTATCGGAAAGATTCTGTAAAGCTAATCTTTCTTTTATAAATCTGATTAAACTAAAGACTCTTCTGAGATATAAAGGATGTCATACTACGCTATAGGTACTCCAGAAATGCAGAAACAGCGTGTGTTACGTGAGCTTTAAGTAAAAGTACACAATTTTAATGTAATTAGGTACTAAATAAATTTTAATATGCAATATAAAAGAATAACCAGTATGATTCTATGCTTTAGAATGTAGTGGAAGTAAAATTTTCCCCAATACAAACACCCTAATAAAGCACAGATGGTTGGAAAATGTAACTAATGTAGCTAAGTATTGTCCACCTCTGCTATCAAGTCCAACTAAATTTAATTTAAGCTGATAATAGTCCATTTTACTGGCATTTTCGCAGCAGTCCCTATGAAAACCAGCCATTTTGTTGCACGTTTTGCCACTCAACTGGTCAAGCTCTTGCGTGGTCACGTGGAAAAGTGACGTCAATGCATACCCTCTATATATCACTAAATAAGATCAAAATTTTAATCGCTTCCTCTCACAATCATATTTTTTCACTCTAATTTTGATAACTTTAATGTTAACCCCCAAATAAAAAGATAATAGGATGCCGTCATATAAGGGTGAGTAAACTATAAGAGAATTTTCATTGTTGGGTGAACTTATAATTTAAATAAAAGGGTGATTTTAAGTAACAATAAATAGTAAAATGGTATAACCGCTGATTCCAAGAAAAAAAATATAATGCTGTTTATGTTATGCACAAAAGTTGTCAAAAGGTACCTTATCAAAAAGTATACTTTTGTACCTAAAATGTGCATATTGGACCTCAAAGGTACACATAGAGGATGATACTGGTTCCTCAAAGGTACATTTCTGTACCAAAATGGTACATATTAGGACTTTTTTTAAAGGTACCGTCCCAGTGACAACTTAATTTGTACCTTTTTATCTGAAAGTGTACAAACTAATGAAAGTCAATTGTTTATTGGCTATTATTGACAACAGAACTTACACTGCAAAAAATCCTTTGCTGCCTTACATTTTTCTTGTTGTTGTTGAATTAACTCTGATTTACAAGTCATGTCAACTTACTATTATTTATCTTGACTATAAATGAGTTGCTATAACTTATAAAATGTAGTTGAGATATGTCAACTTAATTTTATAAGTTGTAGAAATAACTTGTAAATCTGAGTTAATTCAATAAACAAAAATGTAAGGCAGCAAAGATTTTTTTACAGTGTAGTCTTATCACTTATTTATAATAACATTACATTTTTGTTGTTGATGTGAAGTATGTTTCAAGCGTGTGTATGTGTAAAATGTGTGGTCTGAGATCTTCATCATATGCGAGTGAAGGGTTCAGTGGAGAGATGATGGATTGTAGAAGAGAGGCTCTTGAGGTAACAGGACAAACAAGTCAGAGCAGAGTAACAGAAGAATGATCATTCTTCTCACTGTCATTTTCCCACTGAAGTGATGACATGGAAACAGATCACCATCATACACCCCACCATCTGCCAACTATCTACATCTATTTCTGTTATGCTCCTAACTGGTCTAACAGGTCTACCTGTTGAAGTTGAATTGATCTTCTGTAGACAGACAGGCAGACCCCCTCCACCACACACACATATACACACAATTTAATTTTTTTTTTTTTAATTATCTCATATATTGTCAGTTATAATATAAATGTCATTTTTCATTAAAAGGAGTTTGTATTTAGTAGAACTTCATATCTGCTTACATGTTAGTTTAAGGCTTAGGAAAGGTAAATATCTTTGGCTTTCTGTCTTCCTTGAGAACATATAAATACTATTAAACATTTGATTTATCTATCATTTAATTTTAAAAAATGATTAAAGCTTGAACAGAACTTTATTTATTTTTTATAGTAAATTCAGTGAAATTGAATTTATGTTACTACCAGCTCTTTAAATCATAATAATAAGTAAGGCTCACTCTAAATTTGGCTGGGTTATTTTTAACCAAATGCTTGGTAAATATTGGACAGAACACATGTAGGGTTATAAATAAACCTATGCTGGGTTGTTTTTTGCCCAACCATGAGTTGAAACAACCGAGCATTGCATTAAAACATATGTGCTCTGTCAAATATTTACCAAGCATTGGGTTAAAAATAACCCAGCCAAATTTAGAGTGCTTCTGAAAGCAAGCCAAGTGCCTTTTATCAGTATACCCTCCACCTACTCATTCAGGCCTAATTCTAGTACCTAACAGGAAAATGCATTGGTTTTAATAATGTCATATAACACAATTGGCTAAAGTATTCAATGTTTTGGACTTGATTTAGTTTTTGTAAGCCCCAAATAAAGATATGTAGCTGACATTCGCAAACTCTCACACCAAAGTCACTCAATAAGTCTTCTGAAAGAGGTCCAGAGAGAAAAGATTGAACTTTTTGCACAATGCATCATCGACAGCTGTGAAATCTCTTAATGGCTTGTGTTAATTTAACTGCTACCAGCACATTCCCCCCCGAGGTGCAGAGGAACAGGAGAGTCCCTGACTGATTTGTTGCTTTTCTGCATTCTGACGCTCAGATAATAATTCTGTCCAAAAAACATAACTCAAACTATAAGTGGGGTGAGGGCTGAAAGGGGGAAGAGTGAAAAATATGTACACAGAGAGAAACGGAAGTGGAGGAGTATGTTTGCCAAAGGGAGTTTTCTTTCAACGCTGTTTCTTAACATTTTGAGTCAATGCTGAACCTTTTCCAGCCTACCCCCCAACTTTTCCATAATTTTTTTTTAATTCTCTCTCGTTGTCTTCTTGAAAGCTTTAAAATAAATGAATGTAGGATTGGATCATCGGGAAAAAAGTGTACAAATTTTTATAAGTGCAATTTGAAACCGTGACCAATTTGCAGCAATTTATGCATATTCAGACTTTCTTTTCAAGAAAAAGTGAGGAACGTTTCAATTGCATTTCCGCTCAAGCACTGTGTAAGCACTGTACAATTACAAACTGTTCCCAGACTGGATTTCTCAGCACGGTTACCTCAGTTGTTTCCCGATAGTGACTTTTGCTACAATTTGGATGAGATATAGTACATAAAAATTAAACCAAAATACTTAAAGGAAACTGAAATGCTTTCAGCTGTTAGGTCTGTGGAAGTGACATTTACCCTTATTGATTTTGGGCAAGCACCCTAATTTTGATCTCTACTGTATAGGAAAAAAACGTAGCCGTGCCAACTGGCCCAAATTGTTAGAGAATGCCATGATTTTGCAACGAAACTTTTCAGCCCGATGGTAGAAGAGCACTTTTAAGTTTTCCTCGCAACACTTTCTGTGCCATCATGTAATGCACAATTTCCCTGCAGTTTCATAATCTCAATGATTGTGCTGAATTGGCTAAAAGAAGTCATCTAAGGATTTCAATCAGAATTGATTATTTTGTATTGAGACTGCAGTAACCCTATATCACTTTAAGCTACTTTCTTAATATGGAAAATCATCTCTGTTTTTAACATGTTTATTAACACATGCCAAAGTTATAATGTTTTCAAGAGATTTATTGCCATGGTCTGCCTGCCAATAACGTCAAATGTGAAATCACATATCAGTTTGCAAAAATCAGTGCTGATCAAGGATGATGTAAATGAAATATCAAATATTTTAACTTGAAATAAGCTGGATCACATCTCTCAAGGTTCAACATGTTACTACAAGCTGCCTTTAGAAGAAAGGGGAACACAGTGCAACAATGCAAAAGATTCAGAAAAGTGCAAAGTTAGCATATTCGACTTAAGGGATTCACTTTTCAGCTAGTGTACCAATATGTTTATTTGAATTTTTTTTTGTTTGCAATGAAATAAGTGTTTCGTTTCAAGAAGCTGTTGGCTACTTGCAACACAATATCAATTATTGTTGTATTGAGAAACCGAAGGGTTTGGCACCTGTGAATCCCTTATGATTTGATGGCATTGCCAAACTGAATCTAAGATTTATAGATTTCTGACCATTTCAAAGACCTATGTCTGAATTTTATGATGGTTTCTCAAAAGATGAGCTTTAACAATGCGATATACCTTACTTTGCACGACAGTATTGTTGAAAGAAAAGTCAAATACTGTGCAAAAAAGCACTTTCTTCATAGTGCTCATATACATACTTGCATTATTGCATTTGTTTTGGCAGGGAAAAGGCAGAAACAGCACAATGTTTGACAAATGTACATTCATGTGCTTTATGTGCATTAACTGTATCTCTAAATGTGTTTAAATGTACTGTGCATTATATATACACACTTGACCAGAATAAACATGTGTGTGTCTAAACATGTGTGTCTTTCAATAATTGTTCAATATTGCTTAAAAAGCATCACAGGGTAAGACCTCAAGAAACTGCTTGAGTACATTTTTGCAAATTCTAATGGGTTACATTTGTTGTTCGGTTTCTGAAACGTGAAAAATATAAATAAAAAATGAGTAATTGACCCTCAACTTTTGATCAGTAGTGTATACAGTAGTGTAATACAGTTTGAAGTTAGTTGCTTTTCTCAGCACCTGACCTGCTGCAAAGAGCCATGAAAACAACAAGATTTTTGGTGCATGGGCACCGTGTCTGGTATACGCTCTGCCTGTGAAATGAACTATACTTGCGACTGCCACATCCTGCCTGAAAGGAATTTAAATTATGAATTTATCATTTAACAAGCTATATAAATCATCATGCCTGCCGGATTGGAGACCTTCATGGGTTGTGTTCGGGTTGTATGTTTGACACCCCTGGCCTACAGTATATACTAAAAAATGAAAACAAGCAAAAAGTTAAAAAAAATGCGTTATGAAACATAATGTCCAGTGAACTTCAAAACAAGACATTTTAAGTCCTTAATTTACAGTGTTTTTTATAGTTGTTAGCGGAATTATTTTCTGATTCATTTATGTGTATACAACATTCAACTTTAACACTGTCATTTTTGAAAGAAACAATTAAACAGCTTTCTGTTTAGCATAGAGATTATCTACCATTAACATCAAGAATACATACTAAGTATTAAGTAATGTAAGTTTTGAGAATTATGCTTATCAGTTGTACTTTCTCTGAAAAAGAAAATGACACAATTTTTCTGTTTTGCAGAAATGCTTCTGTTGTGATCATTGATGTATCTTAAACATGAAGTCCATTTCAGGAAATGTTTTATCTAATCTGAATGAGTTTGTGCTAACTGAATCCATCTATTCATCCATCTGTCATGAGTTTCAATGAAACTCAGCACATTTATTTTTCTGAGCAGGAATGATTTCTCATCATTTCTTAGTTTAGTAAAAGTTACAATGTTCTGACATCATTGCTTTTATAACACCAAAAGTGCGTCATATCGAGTGACACATCCAGCTGATTTTTTATTGTGTGTAATTTTATAAACATATTGTCTCATAATCTGGACAGGGTGTATGACTGTAAGCAGTAGGACATATAAGTGCTCTGTTTTCAGTGTTTGAAGGATGATTGTGTGTTCAGATGCCTGGTGCGAGTATGCATGGTAAAGTTTATGCGTTGGGCAATATGCGTATTTTCTTTGCCGAACGCTGCGAGTGTTTGTAGCCTTGCAGGGAATGATTAAGTGGTGTAATCATTGGCTGACATTAGAAGATGTCAATGAAATGCTCTGATTGAGGTTGACATCAATTACATGTAGCTGGAGTGGATAACTGCTCGTGTTATGTGCATAGGTTTGACTATACTGGTGAGGGCCAGATTTGAAAATGTCCTCACTGATATAGTAAAACATGCTGAAGAGGTCCTTGCTATTTAAAATGCTTATAAACTGGCTACATTATGACTTCTTTTAAGACATCAACAAGTTTGTTTGGTGGTTAGAAGTAGGTTAACCATGTAGGTTAACATGAACTATAATAAAAAATACTACTAACATTCTAGCAGTTATTTATCTTAGTTAGTTTTACTATTTAAGATCAAATGTTTACATAATTTACTAAACGACGAACAAACATGAGCAAAACGATTGTCATTTTTGACAATAAAATTAACAAATATACACCCCCAAAGCACAACTTCTCGTCTAGATCCGGTCGTGATGCGCCAGCGTGACCCCACGCAATACGTCATGACGTCAAGAGGTCACAGAAGACGAACGCGAAACTCCGCCCCAGTGTTTACAAGTGTGTTGAAAGAGGACCGTTCCTACGTTGTTGTATGTCAACTGATACTAATTAATGTCTTTGTGTCAGTTTATTGTTTACAATGGTCCGCAAATGTGCGTTTTATATATGTAACACGTGACCTCCCTACGTCACTACGCATTTACGTTAGGTCGCGCTGGACCGGATCTGGACGAGAAGTTGTGCTTTAAAGGTGTATATTTGTTGTTTTTCTTGTCAAAAATGACAGTCGTTTCGCTAGATAAGACATTTATGCCTCGTTTGGGATTGTTTATAGTCCTTTGAAACTCTGTTAAAAAAAACTGTCGCGTGTTGAGTCAAGTGTTAATTGATGGTGTCTATTAAAGTCCATTAAAATGAGAAAAATCCTGCAATGTTTTCCTCAAAAAACATAATTTCTTCTCGACTGAACAAAGAAAGACAACAACATTTTGGATGACATGGTGGTGAGTAAATTATCTGGATTTTTCTTTTAAGAAAATGGAATATTCCTTTAACTAACATTAAAGGGGAGGTTCAATGGTATTTCAAGCATTCTGACTTATTAACACAGTTATAGAGTTGTTTCCTCATGCTAAACGTAGGCAAAGTGTCAAAAAAGCAGTTGGGCATGTTACAGAGTATTTCTGTGCCGAATGCACTTTACCAGGGTTCGTACAAGTTTCTGAAAGTTTTTTTCGATTACGAGTCCAGCTGACGTTTCAGGGGTTTCTATACGTATTACTTCTTTATATGGGCACTTCCCCGGAAAACCCCCCCACCCGTCAATCAGCGGGAGGCGCTAGAACTTGCAAACATCACATCACGCTGCAGCTTTGTTTAATTTTAAAACTCAACAAAGGCACGAAAGAAGAAGTGTGTTTTTGGATGTAAGGAGAAGAAAGCCAGCCTTATGAAAACAATGGATATAGTCCCAGGGTAGCAGCGGAGTTTTGCGTGTGTGTTTGATGCGCTGGATTGGCATTGAAAAGGCCCAACCGGGTCACGAGTTGCATGCAGTAAGTAAGACTTCTGTCTTATGTTGGAAATAGGCGTGTGCATATTATATAAATGACACGAACATGTAGTGAATCATAAGTTGTATAGTGTTGCATGACTCGTACTCGCTCCTCCCGCGGTAGTAACTCCTCCTTCTTAATTTTTACGTAAGTTATCGGAAAGAATCGGTAAAGCTAATCTTTCTTTTATAAATCTGATTAAACTAAAGACTTTTTGGAGATATAAAGGATGTAATACTATAGGTACTCCAGATTAACATCAGAAATGCAGAAACAGCGTGTGTTGTGTGAGCTTTAAGAAAAAATAATAAATGCATAATAAATGCAATAATATTTTCAATTGTATTGTAAAATGTGACCACATATTTAAATGAAAACAAGATTTGTCTGGTTTAAATTGTTAATATTACAGTAACATTTGAGTGAATATTTCTACAAAATTTAAATATTGATTGCTTGTTTATATTGTCATATTTATAGTAAATTATATTACACTTTAACCGTGCACTGTAAACAATTTCTCTAGAAATTTCAGTATTATTGGGTATTATTGGCAACTAGCTGCCAGTAACTTACTGTAGATTTTACATTTATGTTATTTACTGGCAACGGTTTGTTCAAAGTTAGATGAACATGAAATATTTTCAGTCTTTATCCTCTACAGAAAGTTACTGGCAACCAGCTGCATAATTACAGCATAATTTTTTACAGTGTGTTTAAACATCACACAGATAAATATAAATTTGGACTAAAGAAAACTAAATAAATAATAAAGTTATTTCTAAAGACATGATATTCATGATATTCAAGTAGGGCACTCCAGGTAAAACCCTCCCATTGAGAAGATTAATTTACTGTCAAATCACAGCTCAAGTACAGTCATGTTGTGGAATAAAGGAGCTGCACATCTAGAGTCCCCAAGTTCCCACGTTAGAACATGCAGTGTCACAGTGAAAATGTGTAAAAGCAAACACGCACAGACATCACAGTGCGTGGGTATGACCAAACACCATGTGGGTGATATAAGGTCATCTGATACCAAAATATCCTCTGACACATATACTTATCTGGTCATCCCCCCACCTCCTCTTTTTACATTGTTTGTGTGAAATTAAATAAATTATTTGAAAATAATGCACACCCAAGGTATTAATAGTAACATGTTTCTTGGTAGTAAGCCAAGACGCGTTAAAACAAGTTCAAAGTCAAAAGATGAACAGGTTTAATCATTGGAAATAAAATCTCATAAATGTAATTAATTATGCATATTTATACTGTATTAGTTCATAGGTATTAAACTGTGCATGTTAAAGGAACATTCCACTTTTTTTTTGAAAATATGCTCATTTTCCAACTCCCCTAGAGTTGTGTATTGATATTACTCACTGCTTGAAAATAGTCCCCTGCCATTGAAAGTAACCAAGGGGACTATTTTCAGGCAGTGCGTAATATCACTACACCTGCTGCAGCCATGTTACATCAGTAGAGTTGGGGTACTCGAACTTGTACTCGCACTCGAGTCCAATTTTGAATGAACTCGGACTTGTCACGCACTCGGGTGAATTTGTACTCGGACTTGACACGGACTTGGCCGCGTCATGTGTAACAATAAACATGAGATGAGAAATTAATTAATGTCTCAGTGTCTCGTACACACTGCAAACTTTCTGGAGTGTCAACCGCATTTAAATGCGGGAGTGAATCCCCTGAATGTTCATTTCATGTCTGTACGGAACAAGACAAACTCCCGACAATGTGATGATTGACACAGAAATAACCATAGCAACGTTCTGCCGTCTCGCGTGCTTATCACTCACACCTTTCACCAAAATAATCTAACAGCATTGTGTTTTGCAATAAACCTCCGTCTTGGCATTGTGTATTGTACACTTCTTTTGTGAAGCTGCTTCACAGTGCGCGGTCTTGCAGTGTTGCCAGGTCCTCTGCTTTTTTGTAAGTAAATACCGTTTTGGCGCTTAACCATTTATGGCTTTTGGCTCATGAAGCAATCAAGTTTTTGGTGTTAATAAAATGTGAAGTTGCCGGTCCGAATATTTTGATCTTTGAAGTAAAGCATTTAGATTTATTTCGGTATATTATTGGATTTTTCTTGTTCACTGTTTTTTTGTGCAAGATCAGGCAACACTAGTCAGCAATTTTTTTTCAGAAGAGAGATCTGTTTATGATGCACGTTTTAACACTTGATTAACTACTAGATAGTCCTCTATATCCCTTTCTTTTCTTTGAAATAATTTTTGATAAGAAACTAGTTGACATAAAATAAAAATGTTCAATGGCAATGACAAGATACAATAGAGGTATTTTTATTACATTTTTATATTGTCATTAGTTTAATGGATTGAAAGGTTTAAGTATTAATAGAAAGTACCAATTTACAATACAAATTTTGTATCTTTTTTCAATTTAATTACTTTCTGGACTCGGGCGGACTCGACTTGGACTCGACCTTTAAGAACTCAGACTTGACCCTTTTGGACTCGGACTTGGACTCGGACTTGATGTTTAAGGACTTGGTCTTGACTCGTACTCGACAAAGGTGGACTCGGACCCAACTCTATCCATAGGGTGGCCATTCGTACCAGTTCTGCCGGACACGTCCCGAACATGTTTTCGGGTTCGTTCTCTGGAAGTCGCGTTGGTCGACCGCATACGTCATCAAGGTTTAATATTTTGGGTTTAATTTCAAAAAAGCAACCGTTACATTTCAAGGTAAGAATGAAACTACAATGATTGTATGTCTTAAAATAAATAAATCTTAATTTTCTAATGTATTTTAACTGAAATGTGAGAACCTCGATGACGTATATGCGGTCGAGCAACGCGACTTCTGGAGAACGAACCCGAAAACATGTTCGGGACGTGTCCGGCGGAACGGGCACGAATGGCCACCCTATCTATACATCAGCAAAGTCCTTGAATATTACGCCAGAATGAGAGTATAGTTCCTAGCCATATCTGCCTAGAAAATCACAACTTTTAATTTGCTGTCGGTCTTAGTACATGATGTAACTACAGAAGAGTCAAGTTTCAAATATATAGGAAAAATATCGAAACTCTTTGGTTATTTTTTAGCGTGATGCTAATGGTCTAATCAGATTCATTGGATTGTGCTAAACTATGCTAAAAGTGCTTGCACCAGACGCGGAGATCACCTGAATGGATTTCAAAACGGTAAGATTTAAATGTTTAACTCTAGGGGAGCTGGAAAACGAGCATATTTTCAAGAAAAAGTGGAATGTCCCTTTAAGGTAAATTGCACGTAGTACCCGGGTGAGGCTGTGTTTCAGGCGATTGTTATCTCGGAAAAAAATACCTTGAAATGTTGCGACGGGCCAAATATAACCAAGCATTTTAGAGTGCCATGTAATATAATAAATAATAAAGTGAATGAGGTATGCCTCCCCAGTAAAACATGGAGTCCCCCTCATTCTGTATTCACTGTTGCTGACCATAGACTGTAAAAAAATATGGACGTAGTGTCCGCGATGTCATCCATAGATTTGTGAAGAGCATTAAAATTAAGCTTAAAATAGGCGGTGCCTGCCGTCGCCATCTTGGCTGCGTGTCACCGTGCATTACTCACTGATAACCGAAAATGGGTAAAGAGGCGGGGCATGGGTGAAGCTGAGGTGGCTGGTTGCTAAAAAAACATGCCTGCCTAGCTCGATTCTAGTGACAGCAGTGGCAGTTCACCTGTCACTCAAGTGGCCACGCCCTTAATTATTGCAGACGTTTAAGGCTTAATATAATTTAAACAGATGACTTACAAAAAAATTCACCCCCTTACAGTTTTCATGAAATTAGCTTTATAGACCAAAAACACTTTATACTAGAGCCCGAACGATAAAGGATTTTGAAGGCCGATACCGATACAAATGTTTGTTGGTTTTAAAATCCGATATTCCGATATATCGGCCGATTTTTTTTTTACAGAAACGTGCAACAAAACATTAACAGATTTCCCTTACATTAGTTATTTGTAGTTATGTATGAGTTTTAACTAAAATAATATGATAATGCATTTTCTTTTATTATGTCATGACCAACTCACCATAAACTCACTTAACTGTGGTTCTCTCTGCCCAACTCTGGCTGGATCAGCAGGTTGCAGGATGTGTGACACGTTATACTCGAGTGTTGCCAACAGGGAGGTTGTAGAGTGCCTTCTGGTGGACAAACTGTACAACGGCAACACTCATGACTTGGTTGAAGGCTGTTTCGTCTGTTTTTTTTTTTTAAATCTTCATTTATCGTCCATTATGAATGTCGATACCGATAGTTTGGAAAATGTCTAATATCGGCCTGCCAATATATCGGTCGGGCTCTACATGCAGGCTATAGATTCGCTTTTGGAGTCTGCCTCTAGCGGCCAGTCGATGAATTGCAGTTTAAGTCACTTCCGTATTGGCTTCTTCAGAGAGATCGGAACGTTGCTCCTTGATGCTGACCCTGCATTGTTTCCATTTCATTATTTGAAAAAAAAAGAAAGATGCGTAGAAATGGGTTTCAAGTCAAGTTAACAGTTGCTAGGAGTTGTTAACGTGTTAAAAAATGGTGCTGTTTTAGGCAACAAGAAACAATAAAACTAGCTTGGATTTGGTGACTTACACCCAACTCTCAAAATCCATATAATAAAGAAATTTACTTCCATGCCTTCAAAATACTCCAGTATCATAACATCTTCTGACAGTAAGAGATAAAGACCAAATGCACAGAACTAAAAGAGCTGTGTTTCAATTAAACCTGCGTTAGTTTGTGCCCTACTCACCCCTAATAATCATATCAAAAAATTCACCCACTTTCTCTTGTTTCCCACATTCACCTGTTTCACCCTAAATCTTCATTCTTACTTTCAGGGTTTTTTCACATCTGTTCTCCCAGATGTTAGTAAAATCATGTGGCTAAACTGGAAACACACAATGATGTTACACTAAAGGTAAGTATTTTCCCTCTGTTTCATATTACTTTAGCCTTTAGGGTCAAGGCTTGATTTTCTCATTTACATCATGTTTATTTGATGACTTCATTATATAAACATCATACAGAGGAATTAGCGGTTACTAATTCCTAAAAACAATAGAAGACAAACATAAACTGAGAGATCACTGATCATGAGTCTAGAAAATAATTTAACTTTGGGGGGCATGACATACTAATGTGATCGGAACAGAATGTGTCATAGTGTCATGAGGCTGTCATTGTGTGCGTGTGTGTGTGTGTGTGTGTGTGTGTGTGTGTGTGTGTTTGTTTTAGAATAGGACTGTTGCTTGTTCTGCAAAGGGATAAAACTTATTATTACTAATGACATGCAGAACAAACAAACTAATTCACCATTCGTCATTTTCCTAACCACTGACTTATGCATCTATTCTTTCTTTTTCTCACTGATGGATGTAGCTGGCTATGATATCAATAATCTTCTTCTTCGTGTTTTTGGAGCTAATTTGCCATTAAAAGATCATAAAGAAATATGTAAACATACTATGAGGTGCTCAAGGAAAGAAACAAAACTTACATATGCATTCTATATTTAAACAGATAAGTAGAGAAGGAAAAAGAGTGAGTAATGATCAAAGAGCATTAGGAACAGGGTCATGATCATTCATATGGTTGGCCTGTGAGAGGAAATGTGAGTGCGCTTTCGGTGATGAGGTCAACACTCGTGGACTGCTCAGACTGAATGAGTAACACATGCACAAACATGGGTGCCTATAAAGACACAAAATGTGTATGCAGAGTAAATTTATTTAGACTTCCATGTTAGGACGTGTTTTTGCTTTTTGATACCCTTAAAGCTCCCGTTCTTTCTGTGTTTGATTGTGTTTACTGTGTGCAATATAACGTGTTCATATTTCAGGTGTAAAAAAACGTGGTATTTTTCACATAATTTACTTATCTGTATACCACTGTTTTCACGGTCCTTAAAACATGCTGATGTCTTCCTTGTTCAATGAAGTCCCTCCTTCAGAAATACGTATCGAGTTCTGATTGTGTAGCTTGTTTAGTGTGTTGTGATTCGATAGCGGCTTAGCTTGCCGTTAGCTTAGATGGTGACTGATGTATTCCTGTGGGCGGAGTTTAGTCAAAAAACTATTCTACTGACGTCATTAAAGCGGCCGTTTGCTGTAGGCTTTAAAAGGAAAATTCTGTTAAAGAAAATATATCGCCTGGCAGTGAAATTTGAGCTTTATCATTTAACAGGTATTATTTATGCTATTATAGCAACATTACACACTAAATAGAGTTTTAAAAATGGGATCAGAAAGAACGTGACCTTTAATTCTGCACAAGAGGTACTTTGCGGTTTGCACTTGCTCTTGAAAGGTTTGCATGTTTGTAATACAGTGACAAAGTCTGACCACTGTAATGATGAGCTTTCTATATGGTTGCATTTAAAAAAAAAAGTGAACAGCCAAAGTGTTTCCACTGCACACTCTGTTTCATTGTCCTTTGACTCAAATATGATTCAAACTGAGAATTAACCAAAGTTATAGAAAAGCATGTTAATAATCTGCCTTAATGACATCTGCATTATTAAACAGTGTTGGGGAAAGTTACTTTTAAAAGTAATGTATTACAATATTAAGTTACTCCCAAAAAAAGTAACTAATTGCGTTACTTAGTTACTTTTCATGGAAAGTAATGCTTATGTTACCTTTTTAGTTACTTTTGCGTTACTTTTTTTTCGCTGAGGCTTGATTTCTTTCAGGCTTTGCAGGTGAAAAGTTCTGCATTCAGAAATTTCATCACAAAAATGTTGAGCTCTGGCCTGCCATCTCAGTTTTTGACTCAAACTGTTTCCACACAGACATGTACGCATAGAGTGCATAATGTGACTACGTTTAATTTAATTCAGTGCATTATTAAATGTGTGCATTTAAAAAGTAATGCGTTACTTAACTCTTTACTTCAGAAAAGTAATATTATTACGTTATACACGTTACTTGTAATGCATTACCCCCAACACTGTTATTAAACACACACAAATCACATAGCCACACACAGATGTGCACACACACACACTTTATATATCCAGGGATGTATATAATGCCAAGTTTACCATCATAACAGCCTGTCAGAACACATTCTCTCATTCTCGTGTGATTTGTCCTCAAGGAAAGCTTGTGAATCTTATTCCCTGACAGCAGATTTTGATCAGTGCAAACAATTGGATTTGGATTGAACTGGATTTTCCATCTATTTGCGAAAAGGGGAGGGGAAGGACAAAGTTCTTTGACTGAGGAACGCTTACAGTATGTGCTGAGCCAGTTTGGTGCAAGGCATTCCGGTGTCTGAACATGGCACAAAGCAGGTGTTGTACAGGTGCTAAGAGTCTTATGGACTTGGAGTTACTTTGATAAAGATTGGGAGGACATTCCAGCCCACTACAATGGAGTGACGTAACAAGCTGTAGTGCACTGGATTGAATAATGCATTTGTTTGGGATTTTAACATTGAAACCGAAAGCCATAGAGGTGTTGATATGAGTAGAAACATTGAAAATATCTTTTCAGTGCCATTGTTTCTTTCAAAATGCACAGTGGTAATGTTTCCAGCATTTAGAAACTTTCTACTTGCTTTTTAAAAAAAATATCCTAATTTACCTGAAGCATAGTCCCCGGCTTAAGCTAAGTCTTGTCTGTGAAACCGAGTGTGTGAATTTCCTTTGCTTTTGATAACAAAGTGACAGTTTACTCACTTTCAAAATCACCTTACACAGGCTGAGTGACAACATGCCGACGTTTCAAAACACAGGGACAGTTGTATATGTCTTAGGATTGAATGTTGTAACTCATTTCTGCTCGCTTTTGTGGTTAACCAATATATTAGCTTAAATATACTGCAAGTGTAAATCAGCAGTATTTTAACTGTATGAAAGTACAAATTAAAGTGTCATGTCATCCAGATCAGGCCAGATCAAATTTTTTCTGTTTCTAAAGTTTAAAGAAAAGAATTAAAATAAACACAAATTATGTAAAGAATAACCGATGAAGGGCCGTTGAATTATTTGAAAATAATGCACACTCACGGCATTACCACCTTGGGTGTGCATTATTTTCTAATAATTCAACGGCCCTTCATCAAGTGTTTTTTAATCATTCAGACCAGAGTCAATTATTTCACTTATACCACTACAGAAAAATAATATTAAATAACATTTATCGAAACATAATGCATACCCACATTTCTCAAACAATAAGAATAAAGCATTTAACAGCCCCATGGTTTAAAGATTAATAAGAAATTGCATTATATGAGGCCTTTAGATCATCATATTTGAATGTTTTTTTATTATTGTAGCCTTTTGTCAGTCAAAACTGTTTGTATGAATGCGGCATAAACTTTATACCTCGATTAAATGTAAAATTGTTTGTTTAATTAATATTGAAAACAGCACTAATAAACTTTGTCTTGACAGCATAATATGAGAACATGGCATTTCCGTCTGACGTACATGTATTTCTGGTGTGTCTGACCTATGCCTTGTTTTTATTGATTATGTCTCGCCAAGACATATTAACGATTTTAATTTGAGCACATGGGTGTGGTCTAGATGTTTTCAAAGTGACTGAAATGATTAATTGTGGTTCAACTGAAATATTTTTGTTATGCACAACACAAACCAAGGGGATATTACAAACCACACCACAGATCTGTGATGTGATGTTTCATACACTGCACTATGATGCATTGGAAAAACACTGCGGCGCTATGATGGGTATAGGAGTGAACTTTAATATTAGATTAACAGTAGGGATCTAGTACAACATGATTATGGATCTTTGTAAAAATATCAAATTCCAACCTTTAACTGATATGGAAGAGTTACATGTGTAGAAGGGTTACATCAACAGCTTTGGATGCCCACATACACTTTACTTCGTGGATTTAAATGTGTTTTATTTCAGTCTCATACTGTAGCAGCAGTGAAGCAAAATACAACTCTAGACTCTATCAGGGCCAAGTTGGTGAAAATCTGCCCATAACTGTGCAAAGATCAGCTCTTAATGCCTTTAAACTCATGGGAATAAGCTGAACACACTGCCATCCATTAAACTGCTTATCATGTTAAAGTGCATCTATTTAATTGCTAAAAAACATTATTGTGTGTATTTGGTATAATACAATGTGCTTGCATGGTTTATGGTTAAAAACACAATATTTTCCACATAGGGTACATTTTTGTAGCTCTAGATATCCCTGCCTTCCACAAACGCATTGATTTTGTACAAAACTCATCAATCTAAAAAGCGCTGTGTCCCTGATTGGCCAGCTAATCTGTACGTTGTGATTGGCCTGAATACTTCTGACATCAGCTAGAAATATGACGCTTACCATGTTTGAAAGATTTGCTCACAATGCAATGCTAACAGGAGTTAACTTACAGGCTGTGAGTCAAAGCGGGAGGAATTATGATAATGTCGGTCTTGTCCACGTCAACAGGAAGTAAACTGTTGCCTACAATCCGTGTGTTTGTTGTAGTCCAAGAAAAGAGATTTACGTTGGATCGATAACTTGGATCATCATTTACCTTGGGGTTTGTACCTTTTGCATATCGTTAACATGTAGTGATACACACCTACACACCAAAGGAAATGTAAAATCGTGAATCGGACGATAGGTGCTCTTTAAAACCTACAGACATTTTAAATTAATTTATTAAAAATAAAATAAAAATTAAAACCAGATTTTTTTACATATTATTATAGAAAACATTTTGGCAAAATGTGTAACAAAATTGAATTAAAAAAAAATCTATAATTAAATAATAAATCTGGTTTTAATTTTTATTTTATCATTAATTAATTTATTTAAAGTTGACCAAAAAAAAAAACATAGAAAACCAGAGGCTACACATAATGACATTATTAGTATCATCTGGAGATCTTTTATACCTGTTGAAATACAATTTCAAGAAACATTAGCTGTGAGTTGTGTTAAAGCTAAAGGGTAATTTTGTGGCACTAGAGATGGCACACAGGCTCCTCAAATTCACATGGTTGGTTGACCCTATGTTGTGGATGCTTAGACCAAAAGCAAAGTCTTTAAAGTTCACACTTTCATGAAAGTTAACCTGTAAATGGTAAATCTGTAACTGTTTAACATGTTGAGCTGAGTTCGCATCACAATTACACACTTCAACTTTAATTTAAAAGGTTAATACTTAATATCTTAATATGTTGCCACTGTGTTGTCACAGTAATTTTAAACATATGTTCTTTAATGTCATTTTTGGTCTGTTTTCAGAGTTTGTGGGTGGAAAGTGTTTGTTGTTCATTGGACTTGTGAATCAGCACAACCTTGCCTGCTACACTGGGAAGTGGTTAACACACTTCCTCTTTCAGTCTAACAGAGGAGAGAGAGAGAAAGAAACAGACATACAGCATGGCTAGTCTCATGATTGAGGGTGGATGGGGTTGTTTATAAGGAGACTGCCTGCGATCTACATATACAGTATTGTAGTCTATCAAACAAGCACACACATATTGCTAGTTGTTCACATTTGTTTTGTTTTGTCTCTACAGGAAGTAGATCCTCTTACCGAGCATGTGGTCCTGCATCATCACGGTGCTGTGTGTACGGTTTGCAGCTGATCTTATTAGAGTCATAGTTATATAAACTGTAAAAAAAACAGCTTGAGTATAATCATTCCTTCAGATCCTTTTTCTTTAGAGTGTGGCATTTCTGCGTATTAGTAATACAGCTATGTCTGGTGTGCGTTGGGCGGCTGCTAATCAGGGTAAAAGTTGACAGGAGAAATATTTTGAATACTGTGCGAAGGTTCGCTTACTTATTTTTCCCTCTTTACTTACTTAGACAATAAACCCTAAATTTATACTTTTATGTTTTCACTGGTGCAGTACCCTTATGCTGGGTATACACACCACAAGATAATCAGGTTGATTTTAGGCCGATTTCCCCCCTTCCGACAATCCTAGCTATGTCCAGATTATCTTGAAGGTTCTACAGATTATCTTATCTGATTTTCCCTTGGTGTGAGGTAGTGATGGAGACGGGACCACCTATGCTGAGTCCGAGTCAAGACCGAGTCTTTGAAGGGTCGAGACCGAGTCCTTTGGTTTTTTAAATACAGTTGAGTCCGAGTCAAGACCAAGTCTTTGAGGAAGCAAGTCTGAGTCGAGACAGAGTCTTTTAGGAGTCGAGACCGAGTCGAGACCAAGATCATAAAACATGTCAGTTTTCATATTCATGATTTAATATCACCCCAGTTAATAATCAACAGTTAGGCCTACAGACTTAGCTAGATTGGGAATTGTTTAGAGAAGCAGTCTTAATATGGACTATGCTTTTACTATCATTAAAAAAATCCCTACCACATGCATCATCTTCTGCCTATTTTTCTAGGGATAAATAAACTTTGCATTGCACCATGGGATGTAATTTTCAAATAATGCCCATCAACATTGCATCATATTGTTATGTGTTGTGTGTTTTTTTTATATAAACATAAAAAATGTGTTGGTCTCAAGGACTCGGTCTGAAATTACGAGTCCTTCTCCTCCCACTGTGGTCCGAGACTGAGTCAAGAACGAGTCTTTGAAGGAACAAGTCCGAGACGAGTCCGAGAAAGCAGAAATCGGTCTCAAGACACGTGAGGTGTGTTAAGAGTGTCCAAACCTGATTGGAAGAATGTCGGAGCCGCCCCGATCGCGAATCGTCAATATTAAGCATGTAAGGAGTTACTCCAGTGGAATACAGTATGAAAGGAGATGGCATCATTAGTGATGCCAATAACAAAAATCAGTCTTGAGTCTAATAAAATCCTTTTTCTGACAGTAATACCTGTAATGGGGAAAGATCTGTGTTCATGCTTGGTTTTGTTGGCGCCATGTCCACATTATCATCATATGGACAAAGTTTTTAATTTCTCTTTTATAGTTGAGAGGAATCATCACATTCCTCCTCATCAGTTATATCAGAGTCCCATCTCAAAGTCACTTTTTTCAAATTTAGATGATATAAATGACATCATACCACATTGTAGATAAGACAGTCATGGCTGGTAAAATTCTGAAATAAAAACCACTGATTATTTTCATGCTTATTAATCTTGATGCAAATCATTTCCAATCACATTTCTATATTTCAAAGGATTCACCCATTCCACAGAATTCACCAATACTGTCTAGGAAGCTTTTTGTCCTCTATTTATAATGCTAATATCACCTATACCCCCCACCCCACATTCCAAAACATTATCACCTGACCGTCATGCAGAAAACAGATATTTGAGCAAACAAAGCCCAGACAAGATAACAGGACCAGCTAAGAATATTTTATAAACAATAAGATACAAATAGTTTCAAATATTGGCACATAAATACTTTCAAATTCTCAAATAAATTATTGATTTCCTATAAACTTATTTAATAACCTTAAAACGTTGATTAAAACTCAAAATAAACATTTAACATCAATATGATATTTTGTTGCTACAAAAAAATGATTAAAAATGGAAATTTTTAAAAGTTTAGAAGAACAGCAAATTCATGTAATGTGCAAGGTGCGCAGGTACAATTGTTTCAAACCCAACGTTGTAAAACTACAACATTGACAAAACAAGCTTAAAATCTTATATAATCAAAACATTCAGCTGTATCTTAAAATCAGCATGATCTAGACACATAACTAATCACAGAAAAAAAATATTTCAGGCATTTTACTTACATGATTGTTGATTTATTTAGTTCAGTAAAAAGGATATGTTCCTCAAGGCAGTTTTGCAGGTTTTGTAAGTTCACGGCCAGGAAAGCAAACCTATTTACAAAGTCTACAATTCAAAATCATTGCAGGATTAAACATTAGGACTTTTTAAGTTGTGTAAATGCGGTTTTAAAGAGAAAAAAACATGTACAGGTATACTTTATTAGATTTTAAACTGATGTTGTAATATTGCAACCGAGAGTTTTACAGGGTTAATATGCGGAAGTTAGTATGCGGAAACCCGAGGACAAACGCGCACACGCTCTTGAGATTATCACGTGAAACGAAACAATATCCATTCAGAAAGCGAGATGATGGAAGACGGAAGCAGTCATGGCCATTGCTCACGTTTAGCTCACTTTGTAACTTGTACAGATCATGTTCCCACTGTCTCCACAACTTCACCCTCAGCTACCCCTAAAGTGTGCATTTTCTTACCATCTGAAAGGTTAAATGGTACATCAGGTGTGTCTTTTGGGAACTACTTTTACTTTTGCATTCAGCTTTGCAGTTGTACATTTACATTCAGTTTCTATTTCTATTTGGTAGACACTTTAATCCAAAGCGACTAACTATGCATTCAAGTCATACATTTAACCAATATGTTGGTTTCATTAGCAATCGAACCCATAACCTTTCACACCACTAATGCAATGTTTTACCAACTGAGCTACAGGTTTTGTGTTAAAAATGAGTTAACATCAGGTCATGGCTTCACATGTAAATAGCATTTTTCCATTGATTCCCACATCCCTCACTTAACCACAACTAGCTTGTTACTATGACTGCAGTAAAGGGAGGATTTCATATTCCTAATCCCCATCCCACGTCAGACAAGTGATAAGAGCCATTAGGGACTGATGATGGGATCCTCCTACAGCAGAGTGCTCTGAGTGAACTAAAGCATGTGAGATCCAGGCTTTGCTTTTGACAGACGATAGATAATTTACATAGTGCTAATTCAGCAAACATGCCATTCGCTGTAGCATGACACATATAGCTGCATATGTTCAATGATAGGAAGTATATTCTGGATAGCATCTTAACTGAGCTACAGGAAGTTCTGTTCTTTGTGATTTATCAAATACATTTGATGTAAGTACAATTATGCAGAAAAGGTTGTGAGAATGTTTGGATCCGTGAGATTCAAGAGGATCTGTACTTTTTATGTCTTCAACTTTGCAGTGTTGGAAACTGCAGACTTGCTTATCAATCCGCATATTCATTTTTAGAATACCAAAACCGACTCCTGAACTGTACTGTATCTGTTCAATGTTTTCTTGTATAGCAATTTAAAAAAGGAACAGGAAATCATTTTTGAGAAAAATCACCTCCAAAGCATCTGATCATCATGCTGGTTTATCTTCTGACCGCATATCCAACATAGCCTTTAGGGAGAGCACGGGTCATCTGGCTTTATTTGCTCATGTTAAAATTTATCCTTTGAAGTTCATTGAAGGATCGGTCCAGAGAACATTAGTAATTATTGTGATGAATTCCTCACATGCAGATTTTAAAGACCAAAAAGACAAATGGAAAAAATCTGTATGTGATACGGCAAAGTTATTGCTTGTTTTTTGGAGAAGAATGATAAATGAATGCGTCTCATGATCTCACATGAATATTCAATATAGTGACAATGTGCTAATGCCAATTATTTCAGCATGATTTTGCCCTTTAGGAGATGTGGGGGTTTTTTTGTGTGATGTTTGTGAACTTTTGTTATTCTTTGCTGTACTAAGGGAAAATAAATCACTGGCATCTCCAAACAGATTTTGGAAAGCGTTTAGAATATTCTTCTAATAACCAAAACTAGCTCACAGAAAACAATGGGGCCTGTAAAAATGTCTTGTTTTGAATTATTGCATGTTTAGTTGCACCAGAAAAGTAAGCATTGAGCGTTCAGGAATTCTAATAAAAAAATCATTGAGACCATAATGTATACGTATGAAGACATTTATAAGTACTAATATTTAGACGTTGCAGAATGATGCTTTAGTTACTGCCAATATCGTACGCTGCAGGAAACTGGACAGGTTCAGAAAGGACTCTAATGAATATATGACGTAATCTGATCTGGTTATTTGGTGCAGATAACATCTTTTTATATGGTTGAAATAGCTGTTCTGTAAAGGGCGGGAGAGGGGTGCTAATGACCACAGCAGAGTTTCCTTTTGAAGAAAACTGCACTGAGATAAAGTTTTCATCTGTTGGCTTTGTTTATCAGAAATCGAATGTGTCTTATATGAGGAACGGCCCAAATTAAGCCCACATGGTATAAAGCGTATGATGTCATCCAGTCGAGTTTTAGCAGCCTGCAGCATTGTGGCCATTTGCAGTGCAAGAGTTTTTTAGTGGGCTCTCATTGCTATTTAAAGCCCTCAAATCTATTCAGTATATTTAAATTATGTTTAAAAGACAATTGAAATGTTTGGCAGGAGGTCAGAGCAGACTGGTAATGCCGCTATACAATAGAAACTGATTTAAATAACCATAATGCTCTGCTCAAATCTAAGGAATCTCTTGCTGTGTCCAAAACTGCTCTATGTCTTATATTGATGAATATCAGTCATGTGGCCTTTAACATGATTCCAGTTGCCTGCCACCATCTTGAGTACCTACCGAGTACCAGTAGGCTACTTACAAGCATTGGCTAGCTTGCTACGATTTACGGATTTCTTATCTTTTACTGTCTATGATTCTTACGGATACGGGAAATGGCTACGAAAGACAACATTTTGCACCCCGACTGTCATGAAAAGAAACGCTACTTAAAAAAAAATCTTGGTTAGGGTGTGATGCCCACTCAATCCCTGATGCGTTCTTCCAGCCGCTGTCCGCTGCTACTGAACTACCACTATTTTTACAACAATAAGAAGGCACGACACAACATGAAACTTTGCTCGAAGTATCACCTGGATCTCTACACATGAACGCGAGCATTGATAACATTGTTTGTGTACACAGAGTTTACTAAAAAGGTTTTGTCAGAGGAGAATTGGCCGACTGATTCAAGCTGATAGAAGAGCAACTTTGACTAAAATAACCACTCGTTACAACCGAGGTATGCAGCAAAGTATTTGTGAAGCCACAACATGCACAACCTTGAAGCGGATGGGCTACAACAGCAGAAGACCCCACTGGGTACCACTCATCTCCACTACAAATAGGAAAAAGAGCCTACAATTTGCACGAGCTCACCAAAATTGGATAGTTGAAGACTGGAAAAATGTTGCCTGGTCTGATGACTCTCGATTTCTGTTGAGACATTCGGATGGTAGAGTCAGAATTTGGCGTAAACAGAATGAGAACATGGATCCATCATGCCTTATTACCACTGTGCAGGCTGGTGGTGTAATGGTGTGGGGAATGTTTTCTTGGCACACTTTAGGCCCCTTAGTGCCAATGGGGCATCGTTTAAATGCCACGGCTTACCTGAGCATTGTTTCTGACCCTTTATGACCACCATGTACCCATCTTCTAATGACTACTTCCAGCAGGATAATGCACCATGTCACAAAGCTCGAATCATTTCAAATTGGTTTCTTGAACATGACAATGAGTTCACTGTACTAAAATGGTCTGCACAGTCACCAGATCTCAACCCAATAGAGCATCTTTGAGATGTGGTGGAACGGGAGCTTTGTGCCCTGGATGTGCATCCCACAAATCTCCATCAATTGCAAGATGCTCTCCTATCAATATGGGCCAACATTTCTAAAGAATGCTTTCAGCACCTTGTTGAATCAATGCCATGTAGAATTAAGGCAGTTCTGAAGGATGAAAGGGTTTCATACACAGTATTAGTATGGTGTTCCTAATAATCCTTTAGGTGAGTGTATATAAAAGAAATGCTTCTTTAAAGAACCTTTGACTGAACGGTTCTTTGTGGAACCAGAAATAGTTCTTCTATGGCATCGCTTTGAAGAACCTTTTAAGCACCATTACTTTTAAGAGTATAATATTTAAGATGAAAGTGATAGTACTTTTTGGCGTATGGTATTTACGTCAGTGTCTGAAAGTGCTCACTCATTTTCATTCACTTCTTCCCTAATACTCAAATGTCTTCTGCTATATAGGAAACGAGAAGAAGTGAACGAATGAGTGGTTTCGGACACAGCATCTGTGCGCCAACTCAAAATGTTTAAGGTCCAGCTGAGCTCCTGCCAGAGAATGTCAAGCCCACGCCCTCCGAGGCAAACACTGGATAACGTCCCAGAGAGCTCACACGATAGGCCAGCTGACCACAACCCCTTCAGCCAATGATTACAATTGTGGAGCTGACAGCCCACCCCCTTTTAACCTCCCACCTCAATGGGCACCCAGGAGGAAATCACAAGGTCACAGGGTTATAAGAGGTCACTAGATTGGTATTGGCCTAAAATTGTCTTTTTAGCTATATATGCAAATGTACACTCAACCATATTGAAGCTCATACATACTCATCCTTATCTTTGTAGCCTGGCATGATTAACCTGGTGGGAGAGGAGGGGATGTACTACGTAAGCCATTCAGTTTCACCATGTGCGCCCTGCATTCACTTTTTCTTTTTCTTTTTTCAGCAAAATATGTGACTCATATCTTGTAAATGACCCCTTCTCATTTGCTTAACTATTCCCACTCATCCCTTACATACACACTTTGCATGTATCCAGATCAAATGCAATGTGAGGACAAGCTCAAATAGATCAACATGCCAAAGTCACGTGGTGTGTGAACGCAATTACAAACAGGAATTACTTTTAGTCATTTACAGGTGTAGGTTCAACAGTTTCATCAGCTGGTAGTATTTACATGTAATTGTAAGACAAATTGTTGCTTTTCCTGGTTTCATTTTCTTTTGATTCATGTGTTATGCATTACTAAATTGCACAACATTTTGTTTCGTTTGTTGTGTGAATAACAAAGACCTCAATGTGACATTAAGGGCGGCCGCCAATCAAAATGACCGTAGAGTCATTAGCGCTTCACGTCGAAGTAATCCACTGACTGAACCCAAAATTTGGTACGAAGCCAAAATGATTTATTGATGTCTGTCATCACACAGTTCCTGTTACATACATAAGGCAGTGTTACATATCACATGCTCAATGAAGCACACATTCGTACACTCTAAACCGTGACTACTCACACCTTTATTGCCAGGTAAATGCCAATCAGGTTTTGGGACAGTTCAGGGCTTCATTCCCCCATAACAGAGTACATTCTTCACAGCACAACTACTTCACAGCCGCTGACCGGAGCTCATATTATTCAGAAAGCGCTTTTACAAACCGTCAGTGACGCATGCAAATGCACTTGCAAAGCATTGTCCAAATAATGTCCTTTAATCAAGTGTCATTATGTGATTTTCCTGACCTTAGAGACAAACATCACCCACTTATTTCGATCCAAACAGCCTCCTTCCTTCTCTTACGTAAAACCATTAAGACTATTCATCTGTCTTTCTCATTCTGTCTCTTGGATCGAGTTTCTCTATTGTAATGTTTTTGAGGCAGCACTGGACCAGTGTGCGTTCTGATTGTATTACAGTGCATGTGTGTGGGCACAGTAGTGGAGATGTGGCTTTGCTGTCTCATAAAACAGTGAGCAGCTCTGCCGTTTAGCTTGTCATGTAGGCCCACATGAAATCTGCACCCACACAGAACTTCGCAAGCTCTGCAGCGTTCAAAATAAAAAATAAAATAATGCACGTTATTCACAAAGTTCCTCCAACTCTTGTAAGGTTATTAAATATTTTTGGCTTTATTAACTTAATAATGCATTTTCCTGTCAATTAAACAGGACAAAAGCACGAGAAGCTCCATTATGCTGTGTTTAAATCTTTTCGGCAGAATTCTGCAGTTTAATTTTGCCTTAAATGTACAAAATGCCAAAAAACTCATTTGATTCTTTCTGAGCTGGGTCATAAGATACAAACACAAGCCTACAGCCATGTGCTCTTACAGCACTCTGCTTAGTCTCTCGCTCTCTCTCGCTCTCTCTCGCTCTCTCTCGCTCTCTCTCTCTCTCTCTCTCTCTCTCTCTCTCTCTCTCTCTCTCTCTCTCTCTCTCTCTCTCTCGCTCGCTCGCTCGCTCGCTCTGGTCATTACAAAACAGTCCGAACACATTTTTTAGCAAGTTCTACAATAGAGAGTTAAGAATTTAAGCTGTGTATATTTAAGATCCACGTGAAAATATTATACTTTATTATTAATATACTGTAATATATATTCATATATATTATGAATATTATATACACTGTAAAAAATGTCTGTAGAAATTACAGTATTAATGTTTAATATTTATGTTATTTACTGGCAACATTTTGTTCTAAGTTAAATGAACATGAAACATTTTGTACATCTTCTACAGTAAGTTACTGGCAACCAGCTGCAAAATGACAGCACATTTTTTAGAGTG
The DNA here is from genome assembly GCF_027580225.2 of Misgurnus anguillicaudatus. Lineage (NCBI taxonomy): Eukaryota > Metazoa > Chordata > Actinopteri > Cypriniformes > Cobitidae > Misgurnus > Misgurnus anguillicaudatus. The sequence goes on along the minus strand of NC_073357.2, from coordinate 37,675,610 downwards.
TACTGTATTTTCACTATAATAAAGTCTAGTAAAAACCTGAATACTAAAATGCTTTTGAACCTATACCATAGTAAATATAAAGGATACTGCAGTATTTGCTACAGTTTACTAATTCACTACTACAGTTATATAGATAATCAAATCGTAATTATTATTATAATAGTCTACAGTATACTACAATTTGCTGATCAGAATTGGGAAATTAGCAGCCGAAAGGATTTCTCATTTTTGACATTTCAGTGGTTCACATGAAATGTTAACATTATTACAACCACTAAACTTCCTTTTTTCTTATGAACACACACATTGCATAAATGCTCCAATATATAATGTCATAAAATATATAATAATTTATATAATATATATAATGTCAAACAATATATACACCCTGCTATATGCATGTGACTCCAGCAGAGTTTAAAAGGTTAAGACACAAAACATGCATGCACACCCAAACACAAAAATACACTGTTCGTAATACCATTCCTTGGGGGCTTAGCATGCTCTCTATGTGTGAAATGACTTCACATGTAACCGCCTCTAATATACAGGTCTTGCCCTCATAACTAATGCTAACACCTTCACCACAATTAGGCCTTCACGCTTTTCAAACCACATTTCCATGAAAAACACTGCTAATGCTAATCTGGTTAAAGGTGATGTTGGTATCATGTGACCAATTGTTTCAATCATGCACTGAAACATTGCAAGCATTACATAGACAGAAGTATCATTTACCGAAAAAGTCTGTGGTGGTACCATTGCACAGACATTATATTGGGTAATAATACCATATTGCATATTCCATGGTATTAAATAATTACCATAGTGGTATTATTTAGAAGTTAATAGTTTATTGTGCATGTCCAAAAACTGTACTTTGCAACGGTATTTTTTGTAATTGATGAGCCACGAGCAGCTGTTTGACCTCCGACAACTATTGTACAACTATTGGCCTCTGACTTTTAATCCAAAACACATCCTTTTTACTTACTTATCCTTTTTATATCAGTGTAGTTGTTGCTTATGGTTATAATCTAGTAGAATAATGATGCACTTAACCTCAAGCACCTCATTTAGATAAATTTGTTATTATTTAACTGCTATTACATTACAAAAAAAAAATTCCTTCTAATAATAATCCATTTAAATGGCTTCTTTTGAAGTATCACTTTCTCTGGAAAGCAAATCATATGAGTCAAGGTTGTCATTCGAACCTGTCCGGTCGGGTTTTTACTGTATGAGTGATGCACGTTTTTAGAATGACATCACACTTCCCTCCTACGCCGAGGTCCATATCACACTATTAATCCTAAACAGATCATTTGCACCAATATTTTTATTCATAGGAGAAAGAGGTGAAGAAAAGTATTTGGACCAGATCCGCGCTCGATTTTTATAGTGTTTCTGCAGCTGGATGAGTCTGTGTGCTGTTGCTTTGCTTTAGAGGTCTGATTGACGCCTTCAGGGCAACAGCTGATGGATAAAGAAAACAGGGAAAATTAAAACAATATACAGCATCTGTTCTATGAGCCTCTATTTGCCTTTTTTTTATTCTGTTGGAACACAGAAAAAATGATTCATTCATTCAATTTACTAAAATTTTTTAAGTTAAGTGGTTACAATCAATTTATTTAAGCTGCTTTTAAACAAAAGTTTAGATTTTGTTTTGTTTTTCTATTTTTTTTGTTGTTGTTTAAATGTAGCTTAAATAAATTGATTGTGACCACTTACCTTAATAAAATTGAGTAAATTGAATGAATCTTTTTTTTTGAGTGCGTTTTTATTTTAAAATACATTTTCTTACTCCAATTCAATGTGCAAATACAACCAAAACTGTCAGATTATATCCCACAGTATTTATATAGTGAATATATGATTTTGTTGTAATGGCTCAACATTGGCTCAACCAATGACGTGAGTTCAAATCTAAGTGTTCAGGAAACCTACATAAAAAGAAAAACTATACAGAAAACAATATTTGTATTCCAGTACACATTTCTTGCGATAAATTCTTTATTTTAAAAAAAAATGTCTGGTGTTCTGTTGTACCTCAGTTTCACCCAACGGGGGAGGTTTGCACGAAAATGTCTATTTAATTAAGTGTTATTATGTGGTTTTCCTGTCACTAAAGACAAACATCACCCACTTAGTTCAACCTACAGAGCCCCCTTTTCTCATCTTACATAACCAGTCCGTTTTATGCATCCATCTGTCTCTCTCCTCTTTTTCAGATGAAGTCTCTCTGCTTTAGCCGCATGGGACCAGTGTTCTGACTCTATTATAGTGCTTGTGTGGGCACAAGGGTAAAGATATGGCTTTAGTACAGTTTACTGTTGTTTTAGTTTCATAAACAGCTTTGCTCATGAGGTACAAACACAGGCCCACAGACAAAGTCTTGTATCAACATTCCTAGGAGGTGTTTTATCTCACACTGTGCTTTTATCCAGAAGGAATCACACAAAAACTTTGAAGAAAGCATTGTGGGTAAATAAAACATAAATAAACATGAATAAATATAAATAAAGGAAACATATAAACAATGCCATAAATATATAATACAATTTCCCTTCCTTTTTTTTTGTAAGATGTGTGGTTAGATATAATCAGCTGAACTACTTTAGCAGGCTTAAATCTGTTAAAATGGACTCAGACCACAACAGAGAGACCAGGAAAAGAAGAAATCACATGAAATCAAAGAGTTTTGTGTTGAGCAGGGTTCGTGTTTTACTTTATGAGACTGTGTGTATCCGTTCAACAAAACATAAATATGTTTTGTTGTCTTGTGCTCAGTGTTTCCACTGTGGTGACGACTTTTAAACACTCAACAACACACAACAAACAAGTCCTCTGCAACAAATTACAATGTCCTATGCCATTTCCATTCTGTAATTAATAGACATTTATTAAATCCGACAGCCTTAGGGCAAAAAGGAATGCTGTGCTAAAGAGCGTGTTTAACTTAACATTAAAATGGATCATATTAAAGCTGGGTGAACAATAGTAAAGCAGATATGACTGATCACACATGCTGGAGGAATGTCGGGCCTATTTGTTTTACTCTAAAGAAAAATCATACTTGTTCATTCACCTCAAAATGGCCAAAGGGCCAATGCCCATCCGCAAGAAGCTCTCATTGGCTCAGGCGCTTATGGATATTTTATGCAGCAGATGTATTTCATCATCCTGCTGTGCTGTTTGTGCACACAAACAAAAAAAGTGTGAAATTGCTGTGGAGAGATTTGGGACGCTGCTGGCAGGGTAACGTAGAGCAACGTTTCCATCTAGTGATGAGAAGGAGTAGTTCATTGTCACCCTGATGCTGAGATTCTTTAGCTATGCAGTCTTGGAGGTATACTGTGTGTGTGTGTGTGTGTGTGTGTGTTTTTCATAGATAGAGAGCTGTTATTTCAGTAAGAACATTAGACACTGTGCCTGGGGAGACCATTTGGATCAGGAATCAACCTTTACACACTCAAATAATTGAGTTTTTTATTGTGTATTGCAGACCAAGAGAGGAAAGTAGGCTACATGTGTTGAGATGTGCATCGGACACATAATGTTGAAATCCTCTCTTATCCGCAAGCCGTATGTGATTTTGAAACATGTTGATTTGCGATGAAGTGTGGGCCCTGAACTTTTCTTAAGCTCTCTCTGAGGACAGCTGCTGGGGTGAGTTGCCACGCGCTGACTAGCGGTAGGGGATCTGGAAAGGAAGAGCCGGGGTCTCTAGATCTCATTGGACACACTACACAGAGTTAGGGGAGGTCAAACATGTGCTACAGCCAAAACTGACTTCATTGAGAAAGAAAGAAAGAAAGAAAGAAAGAAAGAAAGAAAGAAAGAAAGAAAGAAAGAAAGAAAGAAAGAAAGAAAGAAAGAAAGAAAGAAAGAAAGAAAGAAAGAAAGAAAGAAAGAAAGAAAGAAAGAAAGAAAAGTATTGCTCATGAACGTATAAGTACCAGTTTAACCTGAATGCAATGCTAGTCTTTATACATAGAAGATGTGCCAGATGTGCAAATGTACAACATAGAGAGAATGAGAAAAAAGAAAAATCTCCCTTTCATCCAGGTTCCTAAGAGAGGATGCTGGAGAGGTACTGACAGATTTTAGACAGCAAAGGGAAGGATTTACTTTTAACGCAGTCAAAGATTAGACATGGACTCTCTGGCAATCTCCTAAAGGACTTTGCCTATAACAAGAAGATTGCTTTTGATTTATGAATTGTTGAGTGATGGGACTTTAGATTGAGAAACCACATGACAGGTTGTTGATCATTTGCCAATCTATAATATTATTTCCCCAGCCGAATATTAAGATTTTTATCAATCCCATTCTCCCTCTCCTATTACACCCACAGTCAACTGCGGTGCGCCTCAGAGCCACTAGATAGCGTGGTAGCCACTGTTTTCGACACTTTCTTTGCGACGTTCTCTGACGCTTTACGGCAGCGGCTAATGTCCACATGGTCGCTCGTGTTATTAGCTTGGCTGGATTTTTTAACTAACTCCCAGCTGATATCACATTTCAAGCGTAAAGCACTTAAAAAAACATCTAGATGGGAAAGACAAAGAATACCAAATTTAAACGACCGCCGTTTTCGCCTGACGGCCTTGCAGTAACTTCTGTTACACAGGCTGCTGAAGAAATAGATGAAGAAGATTCTCCTGCAGCGGAGTTACTCGATAAAGTGAGTTTACTATGAGTTTACAACACTGACAACTTTCTTGATAGGCGGCAAATTATGGTAACAAATCAGAAACTCCAAAGTAAAGTAAATAGAGACACCGTGGCAAGAATAAATATGGCGCATATAGTGACTGTGACAGCTCTTTAACTTGGATGTAAGTTATTGTAAGCATGGTCACTCAATAAAGCGAGTCAGCCAATATGCTTTAAAGCCTGACTGTCAGACAAGTGGAATCAACTCCTCCGAAAAAATGTCTGATGTAAGCAGTTTTGTTTCATTTAGTAGAGGGTTTTATAAAGTCTGTTTTTTGTGTGTTTGTTCAGTTGCAGAGTCCGTCAGCAGACATGCGCGAGTATGCTTGCGCGAGCATCTCTCGTGTTGTGCAGCAAAGTCTGACAATCCCAGCATTCCTGCAAAGAGATGCAGTCAGGAAGATCGGACCTTTACTGTTGGATCACAGTCTGGCTGTCAGAGAAACCGCTGCTGGAGCACTCAGGTGACACTGAGAACAACTTTGAGAACAATCGAGATTTTTGAGGGTTCAAAAGCAAAATAACTGCATCCATACCTTAAAATCACTTGTGAAAGTAAAACTACTAGATTTGGCACACACAAAGTCAAAAACAATATTCATAGGAAAAATTATGACATAACAGATGATATCTGTGTGAACTTTTCGTTTTAAAAAACGAAACCAAAATATCAGACGCGCACGTGGATGGACACACATCTTTGTATAGGTTAAGCATTTAGGATGATACACCTCTCAGAAAACATACAAATAAAGATAATCTTAGAAGTTTAATGACTATTTAGAGCATTGGGATTGCTAAATGAAGGCTTAATGTACTTATTATTATACAAACCTCAATTTCGACCAAAATCGACATTTATACCTTGTTTTTGGCTGTAGCTCAAAATTACACTGTGCTCATTCCCACTCATTTTGCCAGCATGTGTCACAAATTTTTCACGCCCCGCCCCTGTGAAACTCAACCAGGTGTTCCCAAAATTTGTCATTTTAGAACCCACCTGGACAAGTATAATTTATCTCAAAACACACCTAATGGTTTTTTAATGGACATATGGGGAAAAATAGACTTATTTTCTTTAGTAGAAAGTAGTTTTTATTTTTATTTTTGTTTGAATGAAATTTAAAGTTTTGAAGTTTAATAGCAATATCAAAATGTATTATGATTAAGGTAATAAACACATTGTTATTGTTATTCATTAAGTGCAGAGACTAAACTGGACTAGACTAGGAGTAAACTATTTTTGCGTCATTCACCACAACAGCCAAGTGAATTTAACACATGAAAGGGATAGTAGGCCTACACCCCAAAATTAAAATGATGTCATCATTTACTCACCCTTATTTTGTTCTAAACCTGTATAAGTTTTGTTATTTTGTCAAACAGAATCAAATATATTTTGATCATAAATGGTAAGCACATACTACCTACTGGCTTCCATAGTATTTGTTTTTCCTACTATGGAAAAACGGTACTGTCAACTGTCTAGTTAGCATCATTTATCAAAATACATACTTTTGTGTTCAACATAATAAAGAAATGCATGCATGAACAACATTATGCTGCGTTTCACCAACCGCGTTTGAGGCATCAAAATCGCGCCTACCGGGCCTAGTTTTCCGCTTGAACAGTTTGAATGCATTTGTGCGTCTAGAGCGAAGTAGACACGCAGAAAAAGCAAGCATTTGACGCACGTCAGAGGCAAAATCCTCTTCTTGTTGGAGGGGCAAGTGCTATGCGGTTGTCTGTTTGCAAGATGGCTGATGTTGATTGTGCATTTATCGAGAGTGTTACCAGTTGGTATATGGTAACCTTACTATAAGGGGAAAATAAATGGCATGGGTCGATAAACGCCACGTGACTCAAAAGTGAAATGTGTATTTACAACTTAGCAGGTTGCCCAATGTCCTCAATGACACTCTTCCAAGCGAGGTCCTATTTATTCCTGTCTCTATAGAAATAAGAACTTGTGTCGTATAGCTCCGGGTGACTGCTCACCGACAATATCAAGCGTTCCTTCATGTTGAATATGTGACTCCGGGCGGGGATGCCGCCTCAGCAGCAAGCAGGCTAAGCAGCAAACATCGTGGACTCCGCCTTTAATTCGCGCCGCGAGACCTCCAGACGCGCGTCAACGCATCTTCACATTGACTTAACATTGAAATCACTCGTGCTTGACGTTTCTACCGCGGCTGGTGTAAACGCAGCATTAGGGGGAGTAAATGATGACATTGGTTTGAATTAGTTGGATCAGATCAGATGTTCATCTGAATGTAATTTTGCTTCATTACCTTCCATGCATGTGTTACAGAAATCTGAGTGCCTGCGGAGGTCCTGAAGTATGTGAAAACATGGTCAGACAGGATGTGCTGACGCCTCTCTCCGCTCTCATGAGGGAGGTATGAATGTTTCTTCTTTACAATGTTAACTCTTGAAGGAATAAAAAAACTTCTCATATCATTTACTCACCTTTATGCCATGTCAGCAGGTGTATATGACTTTCCTTCTTCGGTTGAACACAAACACAGTCCATTAAAAAAATATGATGTCTCTCCTTCTCTTAGTAATGGAATTGGATGATGCCAAATTTGTTGAAACTCCAAAAAGCACACGCCGCTATCATAAAATGAATGCATATGATTCCATCGGCTGAATAAATATTTGGAAATTTGCATTTTAAACATTTTATTTAAATGATCCACATTGGTTTCCAGATCATACATTCACAAGTAGTCAAGTTCATGCTGCCTCGTACATGAGTGACACATTAAAAAGCTTACTTGAGAATTTTCATTTTTGGGTGCACTATTCCTGTGCTATTCATTCATTAGCTGTTACCCTATGATTTCTACATGTAGTGAGTAGAATACCAATTGGGATTGATTTGGGTGCTTGAAAATTTGTATTCACTAAAAACACTTGCTCTTATCTGTTGTATGTTTTCTTGTGGAGAACAGTGCTGTGCTGGTTTTGACGTGAACCCTGCTACTGCTACGAAGGGACAAAAGCATGTGGTGGAGAATGTTACCAATGAGGCTGTGAATTTACTTTGGAATCTCTGGTAAGATTGAGCTTAGATAGACATATATGTAATACCTTAAAAGCTCTGTGGCAAGTGTCTCAAATACATCATCTTAGACCACCTGATATCAAATTACGAGGAGGTGTTTTTGTGACTGCATATATCAATCTGCTCAGTGAGCGTTCTGGTGTGAGGCATACAGAAAACGAATAATGCAGTTGTCTAGAGTTAACTATGAAGAGTATTAATCACAGATAATAATGAGATCTCTGTGTTTTGTGTTCTGCTGTGTGTGTGAACAGTGAGAGCAGTAGCACTGCAGTATCCATGTTTAATAAAGCCGGACTTCTAGATGCTCTTCTACACTGTCTAGAAAGGCACCACCAAAATATGGAGCTTGCGTTGTCAGCAGGTGACATCAACTGCATATATTATTTATTTCTCTCATGTATGCACATAGACACAGCTGTTTTCATTCTCACATTTCCATGTTTTATTGTTTTGTCTGTGTAGCCCACTGCTTGCACACCGTATCGGAGGATAACTCAGACCTGGTGCGCAGTGTGAATGCAACAATGTTTGCTGTCTTGGATAACATTCTGTCCGCAACACATACCAGTATGGAGTACACTCTCTTGCGCACGCTGGCTGCAGGTAAAAAACACACAACACTGGATGTGCTCATCACTACAATGTAGTACAAAACTTGCCCTGCAACATGCTTTACAGCCTCTGTGGGACCTTATTGCATTTTGATAAAAAGCTAAATAATTAGTTATTGAGAGAATTATAAATGCTGTTGTAGTGCTTTGTGATTTAACGGAGCCTAATAAATGTTTCATATCAATAATAGTTGTTTATGTTTCCTAAGGCTCTTTATGGAATCTAAAGAGCGGTCTGTCTTCAGCCCAGCAGTCTCAGACAGTCAGTGCACTTGTGGCCACTCTCTCACAAAGCCTTAGTTTGGATGCTGGAAAGCTGATCCCAGATCTGTGGCGTGCTGAATCTGCCCGTCTGTCTAAAGATAGCACATCTGCCACAGACTCAGCTCTTACAGACGAAGAGCCGGCGGTGAACACAGATGAAGCAGAGGATATGGAGGAGGATGGGAAGATTAATGGAGGAACGCCGAATGGCAGGAAGTCCAAAAAAAAGAACGATATCTCAGATTTGTTGCCTGTAAGTTATAGCTGCTCTGTCCTGTGATGCTTTAAGTGGGCACATTAAAAGAAAAGTTTTGCACTAGAGCTGCCAAAGGTAATTCGGTGCTATATTAGATTGAAATGTATTTAACAGCATTAAATATTATTTGCAGTTCATTTCATAATGCAGTTTGACAGTACTGTGGTATACAGTATCTGAACCAGGGTTCCCACGGGTCCTTGAAATCCTTGAAAGTTTGTGAATCTGGGGCAAAAAATTCAAGGCCCTGGGAAGTTTTTGAAAATATACATACATACATAGATACAGGTCATTAAAAGTGCTTGAATCTATTTTATGCAAGAAGTTTTTTGGAAAAAAATCCATATTATTCCCTGTGTAGTGTAGGATAATATAATAAAAATTCTAGACTTTTCAAGCACATGTGCTAAACTGTTCGCTTTAAAGCTTATATCTATGCAAAGATTTATTTGACATCTTAAAAAAGTCTTGTGCCATGGCCCCTTTAATGTCAACGAAACGATCATTAGTCAGTAATTCAAAAGCCTTATAAGTCATTTCATTGATATTTTGTGAATTTGACTGTCTTTTACTGCAAAACCTTCTAAGTGCATGCAAGCTTTTTTGACTCAAATTCTAAAAAATCCACTTATTTAGATGGGGCATAGTAAACAGTTGCAAAATCACCAAAGACGCAACATCAAACATTTCAGATAAGTCAGAATGTAAAAACTTAAGAAACTGAACCCCAAATTAGGGGGCGCTGTGACCTATTTCACAGCAACATTCAGATTGTTTTCAATTCTAAGTACTCACAAGAAATCCGCACTTAGAGGACTTTGCTGAAAAATCGATTTTTGTCAACAAACTGATATTTCTAAATGGCCTCAGGCCAGGATTAAGCAGATTTGAAGTGAAGGTATTTAATGAACATATAATATGTGTTTTAATATCATTATCTCATTTTTGAAGGAGGTGGGGTTTAGTGCCTTTGCATCTGAGCTCCTCATATGTACCCATCTCTACATGTGTTCAGATGACTCCAGTAGTTAGTTTTTTGCTTTGTGTTTCTAGAGAGACAGACTGGAGTTACGTGAGGCAAGTGCACTGCTGTCAGCACAGCAGACGTCTCTGGAAATCATCGTCAACATGTGCTGCTCTGATGGTAAGTGTGTGCTTATAGGCAAGCGGGTGCTTGTGGGAGCGCTGTTAATATTATTTGAAGTGCTAATGTGCCAGATTAGCGCAATGACCTCTATGTGTCAAAAAATACCAGGCAAAGGGTAACATGATGGGGTTTTTCAAGGGAAATGACTGTACTCTCAAAGGACTATAACATGTGGATCAACAGCATTGATGTTGTCTAACACTATTCATACTCTTAATGAGTGTGTGTGTGTGTGTGTGTGTGTGTGTGTGTGTGTGTGTGTGTGTGTGTGTGTGTAGAGCCGTCAGATGATGAGTGGGAGGAGATGTCCAGCAGTGATGAGAGTGAGATGTGTGCTGATGGGATATCAGACACGAGCTCCTCCCTCTTTTCTCCTCTATGCCTGTCTGCTGAACTACACACAACCCTGCTCAGTCACAGCATACCTCAACAGGTAACACAACCATGGCATTACACAGCAAGCAAAGGCCAGAACAGCAAGAGTCTGATTTAATGATGTGTTTTACTGAGCGTATACCCTACCGGTCCAGCGGGAGGACGCAACTCCCTCATGCTTAAATCCAGACTGCTCTTGGATATTTGTAAAATAAGCTTAAATGAGAGCACTGTCTGTATAGTTTGTACTTTGGTGATCATGGAGTTAAGAGGTTGTTTCATATAGCATTCAGCTTTGTATATCTGATTGACTGGTTTTTTTTTAGGTTTTAAAGAAGGCAGAGTTTCCAAGCCCCGCTGCCCTTGAGCTCTGTAGCAAGTACCCCGTTTGGAAATGCCTTGTGAAAAAGTAATGCATCCACACATATTTTGTGGTTTCTTGTATTGTGATCTTTATCCATCTGTGTGGTTATGGTGATTGTAGGTTCACTTTCTTTGTTTCTCCCAGGATGCATCGGGTACAGTGCCGAGCACTGACGTGTCTCCATAACATCCTTGCTTCTATGGACACAGATACTCTTGGAGGTGCTTCAGGGCTCCAGGCCGTTGCTCAGCACCTCTCCTCATTAGTCTTCAGCTCAGCAGAGGTATGCACCTTAAATTTTCGATTTCCTACTAAATCTGTCAGGCTTCTAAAAGAAAACTATATATATGACTAGCCAAGCTTACTTGGGGCATCATTTAATGTGGTTTTGCACTTTTCATTGTTTCGGTTGGTGTTTAGACTTCGATTAAATTTTGAATCGATAAACCTCCCAAATATCTCTTACAAAATTGAATCGGAAAGGAAATGTGTAATATCTTCTGTATTTGTATATTCATTTTTAGAGGTATTAAAAGATGAGGAGTTCCTAGAGGCTGTAACTAGTGCACTACGCTCTCTGCTACAAATCATGGCCTCCAAAAGCATGCCTCAGGTAATAAGCACAGTTATTTACTATTTTTATCTATTAGTAGATCATTTTCGTAAGCTGTAGTTTTACATCTATGTGTGTGTGTGTTTTCCTCAGTGTATGACTCCACACCAGCTAATGAGTATTTGTGAGGCAGCAACCAGGTGTGAGTTGGTCAGTGTGAGAGTTAATGCTCTGGCCATTCTCGGCATTACAGGAAGCTCTCTTGCCAAAGAGAAAGACACTGCAGAAACCCTACAGGTAATACTGATAGTAATCGTTTTTCAGATCATATTATTCATATTCTGTATTTTTAGCTGTACAAATGCGTATCCCCACTATGGACACAAAACATTCTTTAATATTTTGTTGTTAAATTGTTTTACCGTATTTTCCGGATAAGTAGCATTTTTTTCATAGTTTGGCTGGTCCTGCGACTTGTGTGTCAAAATTAATTCATACTGACTAACTTGAACCAAAGGAAAACATTACTGTCTACAGCCATGAGAGGGCGCTATATGTCGCTCCTGTAGCCTACCCTTGAAAAAACCTGTTAACTGAAACATAAATTTTTTTTGACTAATGCGACTTAAAGTCCGGAGCGACTTATACGCTTAGGGACGCACGAAACCGCAGCCAGCTAAGTAGTGCGTTCTGTGAGGTTGTCTCACATTGTGCTAGCTGCATCAGGGTTCAAAGTTGGCTGGGCACACCAAATGGACATTAGCCAAATAGTATGTTTTGCACCTACAGATGAGATAACTTACCTATAATGGGTAACTGGAGGAGCTAGTGACTAGCCTGACATTGTCATACTCAATTCTAGTCAGAAATTGAGCCTAATATTGCTCCATTGGGCTGTGATTATGGGGCGTGTTTCATAGTGCTGTGTTGAAAAAATTGATTCACCGATTCTGAATCGATTTTCATGTTAATTTTTAAAGATCGATCCGTAACTCAGAGGATCGATTTAATAATTAATAACTTAATTGCCGCGTCATTGAATTCACGCATGAGCGCGAGGTGGGAGGACATTAAAACAACTAACATGGCGGTCAGTAACGTTAAAGCAACACTATGTAGTTTTTTTACCTTTAAATAATGTCTCTAAAATTATTTCAGTGATAGAACAACTTTTAACTGGACAAATTGTACTGTTGCTGCAACCTGAGCAGCCTCCTAGCTGCTACAAGCACACTCTGAAAGTGGCGGTGGATGGTAGGAAACACAGCCCCGCCCCTCCCCCTGCCTTCAGAAGAGTGTCTGATACCAGGCACTGTTGCACTTTTCAACCACATGGGGAAGCTGTAAGTCATTTTTACATGGAAACTACATAGTGTTGCTTTAAGCAAGCAGTTTTTTTGCAAACTCCATAACAAATGAACGAGTTATTTGTGTTATTTTTATAACAAATGCCAGTGAATCCACCGCGGGTCTCCAGCGAAACTCTCTCTCTCGCCCCCTCTGTGCTCATGCAGCTGGTCTCTCACGGGCAGAGGTTTCTTGAGGCGCGCGCAATGGGTCGCCAAATAAAGAGTTCTTCACGCACATAATGCTAATAGTTGTAAAGTTTTCTGAACTTTAAACAAGCTAAGACAAAACTCGCGTTTATATCAGTGACACGTGCGCTGCTGGAGCGATGTAGTTTGACGCCTAATTCGCTTATAGTACAAACATCTTTGATCAGAAAAACGAAATGTTAATGTCTAATAGAAAGTAAAGAGCGTCAAGACCGTAAAACAGACTTCATCGCTTGATAGCACCCGTCATAATATCTATATCTAAAGCTCCGTCTTTCATATACAGATATTTATCCTGTCTGTAGGTTTTTGCATATATTTATACCTGTTCATTTTACATACTGCCTATTTTTAATATGTATGCATAAATACAAAATACGATGCATACTAAAGCTTCAATAGTCTATAAAATTAATAACTCATTTAAAAACAAGATTCTGTCTATCAAGACTTAATTTGTTGTTATCCTCTGGGCATTTTCACTTTAAAATTATTTACTTTAAATTGTCCATATTTTAAAACTGTGGTGAGCAGTTAAAAGCTATAGTGAGTGGCAAATAACTGCACATTTTTATAATCCAAAAACAATATAAACTGAAAAACATGTATACCATAAAATATACCGCTACTGTGAAATAAAATGACTCATTCCGTGGAATAGATTTTTGGTCATTCCGCGCAACCCCATCTGGCACCATTTCGTCTTTTTTCAAAAACAGTTATCTAAATCTCGAAGATCGGATCAGATCGGATCGAACAATGATAATTGATTCAAGATCTTGAGAATCTGAATCGAATCGATTCTTGAAGATTTGAATCGAAACCCAGCCCTAGTGTTTCAACCGAACAAGGCAAAAAATGCCTCTGCACTCAATTGGATAGAACTACAACCAATCAGAGCAACTATGTGTGTGACATATGTTGAAATGGCGTCTGTCCTTTTCCAGCCTGACCTGAACTGCTAGTTATTTCACTACAATGAGACTAACATGGTTGTACATCGACACCTACTATGTTAACAACATTTCATATCACAACATTGTGAGTTTTTTAGTCATACAGTCAGACTATCCCTTACCATTTGTAAGTTAGATAAACTTCATCCACAGGCTTCAGAAAAATATCTGGCAATGACCGCAATTATATCCATATTGTCGTGCACGCAGAGTTGCCCATTTTATTGTGTCCCATCTTCTTAGGGGGTTTTCACACCTGCCTTGTTTAGTTCGATTGAATCGTACCAGAGTTCGATTGCTCAGTTGGTGCGGTTCGTTTGGGCAGGTGAGAATGCAGCAATCAAACTCTGGTGCGCACCAAAAGCGGACCAAACAAGCTGACCAACGCTTTCAAACGAACTCTAGAGTGGTTCGTTTGTGGTGAGAACACGATCCGAGATCGAACCGACCTAACTGCAAAAGTACTGCGCATTTTGGACTAAACCAGCTGCCGTAGTCAGCTGCGCAGTGCATTATCGGATGAGGAAGTGTTTGTTGACGTTTCTATTAGCAATATTAGCACAATGACAGCTCGCGGACATACCTGGAGTTGCGAGGAGGTGCGGGCGGAGCCTCCGAAATTTTTTGTCTTCGCCGTTTGTAGTGCATTAAACATTGTTTTCAAGCCGCATCTGCGATTCATTTTGAAAATGAACGGTTTGTCTAGAGTGCTGTATACAAACTATGTATAACAACGACGGAGACATAATTACAGCGCACAGCCGTCTGTCCATGGTGTCTGCTGTATTATCCTTCTTTTGTTTACTTCCGGGGGTTCCTTTGGAATTTCCCGCACGTTGATTCTGACCAATTTGAGAAGCCGTTTAGGAAATACGTTCAAATCACTGATCTATATAACTGACTGGATTGGGCATAGAACGTTTAACGTAACAGCGTGAGGTGAAGCCAGCGCAGAGTTCGAGTCGCCATCTTGGTATACCCAACCGGCAGAGAGCGTCATTGACTTCCATTCAAAATCATGTTTTAAATTCACCCGCTTCACAGCGTATCAGTCACGCAAGATTATTTTTAGGATATGTGTACGTAAATTAACTGTTAATTCTGGTGTTATTTGCAATGTTTATGCTTTAATCGGGCAGGAAAATGGATTTATAAAAAACGTTAAGGTGAGTGTGTCTGCTGCATTCTGTTAATGACACGAGTATAAATAAAGTTTTTTTTACATTCAGCTACACGATCAGTGTTATTTCTCTAAATAAGTTTAGGTAACTTGTAAGTTTAGATAACATAATTACAAAACCAGCAAATTATTGCATACACATACGGTACAAAGTATGATTATTTATTTAGATTTCAGAATGAGCACGTTCGTCATTAATACTAAATATGCTGCGGTCTGTCTGCTGATCTGATACTGTAATGAAGATGAATGTATAATAACTGATTAAAAACGAAAATGTACAACTTTCAGTAAATAACTATGTACATGCTTAGGACGTTTGTGTTGTAATAATGTACAGGGTTACTTCAGATATAAAAACGAAGACTAGTAAAGTGATGTTTTATCATTAAAATCTGATCGCGTCCATTGATTTAATAGAATGTTTGGGTATACCAACATGGCTGCGCGGTGGCTTCACAGTTGTGACGTCATGCGCAATCCAGTCATTTATATAGATCAGTGGTTCAAATACGTGTGACCATTGAGTGATGTTGATCTTATCACATGACAGAATTTTGGTTTGTTTCAACTGGTGCGGATCAGAGCAATCAGTGTGGTGTGAAATGGAACCAAATCTGCTAAAAAAGTTACAATGTATAATTTTTTGCTTTTGGTCCGGACCAAATGAACCGAATTACAGATGTGAAAACGCCCTTAGCGACCATCGGAGCCAGCTGATAAATGAAACTTTTGCCTAATCCCATAGTAGGGACGCCAAAAACATCTTTCCGATCCCCAAATGCTTTGACCGCATTTTTCTGTTCCTCTTTTAAAATCAATGCGCTGTTGATATCTTCTAGAACAGACTTGATGGCAGAATCTCAATTCTCCAGCGGCAGCCGTCTATGTTGTAAAGGGATACAACACAAGCACTCTTTGGTGACGTGGTTGATTACATTACTGTTGATCATCTGTCCATCATCGTATAAAGCCCGCTCTGACAATTTGATTGGTTCAACCAGCTTTGGGTCGAGCATAGTTGCGCCACAACGGAGCGACACCAGACTGAACTTCCCGACCTGAAATGTTGTGGGCGGGGCTAAGTTCGGCTGGCACCCAGGCTGGCTAGTGACTGCAGTGATATAAAATATAAACAAAGCAACGTTCGCTTACCAGTTTAGCAAATCACGCTCATCACAGATGGATTCATAATATATTTGTAATGTCTTATACGTATATGAATGAGCTTGGGATCCCTCTTGACTTTGTTGTTTGCTTCCTTCATCACTTCTGTTTTTCTTCATGTGCACTGGTTGGCTATGCCAAACAGCCAATCAAAATGATCCGACACCTATACTAGCGCCACCACTGATTTGACATGATTAATCAGCCAAAAAGGTGACAGTGACTGACTTTAGCGGGCGGTGCAGAACACACAGAAAAAAATAAGTCAGATGACGCTCAAAACCTGCCCGAACATCAGCTATTGGCTTGGTGTGTAACAGGCTTTAGAGTAAATTGGATTTAAAATGTATTATTGATGTTTTCTTATGTCTTTATAATGTTTAACAAGTTAAATAAGATTTTATACAAAGAGAAAGTAAATTTTTTGGGCTTTGTGAAAACTTGTGTGGTGTATCATGTGTATCTTGTGGGTTTTTTACTGAGCAGTATATGTGTCAGGGGATATTTTAATTTAATGAATTTTAAAACTTACTTAGAAACTCTATTTGCAGCTGATTGGAAATGCATTACTGAACATTGCAATGAAGGACACAAACCTTGTGGTGTGTGGAGAGGCGCTGGACGCCCTCTTTGACGTGTTTGCCGATGGCGATGAAGCTGAAAAAGCTGCAAAACACATTAACCTGCTCTCATCTCTCAAAGCCCTTCAGCCAGGATTCAGAGCCAAGGTATAACGGAAAAGCAAAATTGTAGGAATATTATCATAAGAACACACTTTATATCACATTCACACACCAATCTTGCATCTCATGTAGATGTTTTAGTGTTGACCTAAAGGTCAAAAGCCAATCTTTACATAACCTATCTACAGAAAGTGACACTTAAATCTTAATGTACACAACTGTGGTAGATGGCTGTTGACCAGTTGTAAAATTTCCACTTTAAAAAGTGTTTTATTTCTTTTAAGAAATTTAGTCTGGAAACTTCTAAGGGAACACATATCTTCATCTCTGTGTTCTAGTATGTTCTTAAGCCTTTAGATGGCAGGCTTTTCACAGTTTGGCCTTTTTTTCTCACAGCTACGAAAGGAGGGGAAAGGCAAATACAGCCCTGATCAGCTTTGTGTTCTGGACAACATAAGGATCAACCTCAAGAGATTCATCGGATACCTAGAAAACCTGAAAAAATGAGAGTTCCCATATCATTATTAAAAAAACGGCCCACCTTTTTGTAATTAGCTTTTTTATGTCTAAAGTTTTATTGAGTGTTTACGTCTGGAAATTTAAGTTGAAAAAATAAGTTTGGTGACATTACTTTGCCGTTAATGTTTGTAACAAAACATATTGGTGCTTGAATTAAAGCATAAATTATCATAAGTGTCTGGTGGTGGTACATTTTTGTGTTGTGGAATTATAATATATATTTATCTGGTCATTTAATTTTTGCATTTGTATTGCTCTAACAAAAATAATAAGACAAAAATGTCATCATAACAGTTAGATCATGCTTTCTTGTAAAACCTGTCCTTATTCTCTGCATTAGCATTTAAAAAATGACAGATCTGTGCCCAGGGGTTACATTTACAAACACTGTTGCTAACCTTCCCCTGCATCCATGTGAGAGAACAATCAAGCACTATTGTGTAGTGCTGTAACAACAGATTAACAATGTTGCATGAAAACCTCTAAATTGTCAGAAAAATAAATAGTGCTGTCTAGTTCTTTTCATAAGTTTTGGATTTTGGTACATCTTAATATTTTGTTTTGTCATTTCTCCAATATATGTGGAATAAGAATAACCAACATAAACAAGTTTTAGAAGCTTCATTGCAATTTTTCTTCGTGTTTACGTTTAATGTTTAATTACAAAATCGCTCAATATAATAATAGTAAACCCCACATAAACTTGTTATAAAGCTTATGCCTTGTTTCACATGAAATATGACCTCACATCACGCTAAGGCTTCAAATTACATGTATTCAAATTACTACAGTATCAAACCCTCAGCGTGGCTCGCTGTTACGTAACAGAATCTTTACGTGCACTCTTGCGTAACATTCGGTGTCCGCGCGCGCACACGCCGCTCGCCCCAGCAGCCTAGGCATGCGCAGTAGTCCCGTAAGTCCGCCATTGAGGAGACACGATCTGAGAAACAGGTCAGATGCATTAAACAGACGCCTGTCACGTTTCGCTGTCCACGAGCTCTGAAGTTCGACGGTTGCATATTTATTTTAGCTAAACACCTTTTTTACGGCATCTTCATAAATCGCGAAGCTGTATTTTTCTCTCGGGAGAGACGTTAATGGACCCACACAGTCCCGAACGGATATTTTAGTAGCGGTCTAGGGCGAAGAGAGCGAGCGTGTCCCTCAGCGCAAAGCGTGCTAGTGGGTTAAGCGAACCGAGCTTTGCTCTGGTCTGGGGGCTCTGGGGTTTGATGGATCCTAGAATCGCCTGGTTTCAGCCAGAACAGCGCGGACCTGCCAACAACCTGTGGATGCAAATCTGGGAAACGACACAGACGCTGGGAAATCTCTACTTTAACAACAACTGCAACACCGCCAGTGCCAAACCGACTAACAACGGCAGCAGCAGCGAGCCCAAGGATCAGCAGGGGATGTCTGGATCCAAACCTGACAGTGAGGTCGCCGATCAACTAGACTTTATTCCGCTGGAAACAAATAACAATAACAGCAGCAGGGCTGTGGTGACCAGGGGTGTTGGCGGAGGGGGGCAAGTGGGTGGAAGTGGGGTCGTCGGATTTGGAAGGGGGCTCCCCAACAAGAGGAAACGAGACAACAAGGCGAGCACCATCGGCTTTAACAGGAGCCTGCTGACAGCTGGGGAAGCGCAGATCTACGCGGGCACACCGTGGAAAAACAGAAACTACGATGGCATCGTGGGGTGAGTTTTACGAATTAACTTTATTATATGTGTGGGTGAATAAAAACATCTCAAAACGACGTAGGGCCCAGGTGTGTGCTGAGCAAAGGTTATGTTTCAGGAGGTGGCCTAACGTTACATTTATGCTAAAATAAGGGTTGTGTGAAAAGTTGCGAGGAGTGAGCTGACGCGTAATAGATAAAACGGTACCATAGCTGGAGCAGATTATAATCATCAACAGCTCTGCAAAAGCTGTCTTTAAATATTTAATAAGATGTGTATAAGCAGTAGCACGTCGTTTGTATCTGGCACCATGAATCTATTTACTACAGTAACGTGTATATATAACCTAGCATGTTTATCAGTCGTTTAACATCCAAGCTTGTTTTCACCATATTTGGCATGTCTAGAGTATCCCAGCAATCCTTCCGTTTAAATGCCAGTGACGTTTCTCTATCCCAAAACCAGCAGTCCCACAAACTTTCAGAAAGTTCTCGCAGTTTTTACTTTTGCTTTGTGATTTAAGATCTGCGATAAACACATAAAACCCTTTCGTAAATGTGCCACAAATGATGACTCACGATTACAATAAAACTGTTACCTTAGAATAAACCACCACTGTCATTAAAAAGTAAACAAATTGTTAAAGACAAATCTTACACTGTTTAACAGTGGGACTAACTGATAATTTAAAAACTATACTTACTATGGTAAAGTTTAATGCAACAATTAACATACCAATTAATTCTCAAAGTTATTATTGTTTATGTATGTTCCTGTAACTCATTGTGTTAGCAACGCAAAGGTCATGGGTTCGATCTCAGAGAGCACTGAATAAAATGTAAAAGTTTTTGGATAAAAGCATATACCAAATGCTAAAATGTAAAATATATTTTTTTCCAAAAAGATTAACACACGTGGTGGTTGTATGGTTTCTTCCTCTCTTATTAATCATTATCTTTCATTCATTCAGGTAGTTAGCAATCTGCACCATGCATCTCACATTCAGCTTACCCCTACGTTTTCGAAGATTACAAGTCATACTGACATGCACTTTTTGTCTGCATTTTTATTGGCGTCATTCAGATGTTTATTAGTACACCTTCATTTAACGTCTGATATTATTTTTACTAAACTCTCTTTGGGTGTAAGCTGTACTCCATGTTTGTCATAAATAAAATAGTTCGGGAGTAGTGCGGGAAATTAAAATAAGCAACATGCTCCCAATCCATTCTTATCTCTGACTAGATAGATTTGGGTTATAGTAGCTGGGTTTTATTAAGAACACTAAATATAAATGTTAATACAAAGATCGTCCAGTGTATCCGAGAGGTGTACTGCTAAAGGTACAAAATTTTCAATTTGTTGGATCCTATATTCGGTGTAGTGGGTGTGGTGGTGGTTTGGTAGGTTTTTGGAAAGTGCATATGACCGTCTGTGATATATGCAGCAGCTTGTAAAGCCCAGAGCAAAGTACACTGGAGAGAAGCTTTATCCTCATTTATAGTAATGTTAGCAGATTGTTTACATAAGAGCATTCCTTTGTGATTAGTCTAATACTCCAGCCCACACCTACAGACCTTCCCACCTGATGATCTCACTTTCACTGTTTTCTGTTTTTCTTATAAATAATCTCCTTTTAACTCCGTCTTATAGATGTAAGACAAAGTGTAGTGATGTAAATGCTCAGAAAGATTTTATTCTACTTATTTGGGGATTATTCGTTTTCGGCAAACAGAAAATAAGAATGAAATCTACTTATGTGCTCCCTTTATTCAGTATAGCAGTGTTTTATTTATCATTTTTGTAGTGATTTTTGCTGTGTGTGTGTGTGTGGTTGATTTCCCACTATAATCATGTCAGTCAGTGTACTTTTAGGAGGCATAAGAAAAGTGATAGTTTTATGGGTGTGTCGAGAATTTTGTTTATGTTTTCTGCGTGTTGAGCGAGTTCCTGCCCATTCTTCCCAAAACAAACGCTCCCCTTTTCAGATGACACACGATCCCGGTCTCTCTGATGTCACAGTGCTTCTAACCAATCAGCTTTCTCAGAGTGAATTCTGATCTTTTCATCAGCCTGACAGCTTTGCTGCAGCGAGAGAGGATTTCCCCTCTCTTCTTTCTGCACTCAGTTGTGCCGCTGCTGAATTTTTTATGTTGGGTTTTTCTAAAAAAAAAAAAAAAGGGATGTTTTCAGTGTATGACTAGCATATTGAGTACACTGAAGTAATTTAAATACATGGTGGGCATTCATTTAGATTCAGAAAACATTTAAGCAACTTAATGTCTTTAAATAGTTTTTGGTTAAAGAATAACATCCACTCAGGGTACATTGACACAACAATCATTTCAAAAACTGTCAAAAGATTTTAGGGATCCACAAAACAACTTAAAATTTTGTATTATGCATGTCAGGTCAGTAGTAAGGGATGTTTCTTTGTAAAGAAACACTACCCACCTGCATATATATATACACACATTCTTCTTTAGAGCGATAAATATAAATAATCGAGATGGCAAAAGCATTGAGCATTTTCGTTTGACGGATAATGAGGTTGGTATATTACTACAAATGACTATTGACTATAAAGCAGAATAATTTTGTACATTTGGTTGCAAAAGCATTCAAAAACTAAATTTTTTGCACAAATACAGTCTTGTAGACCAGAGTCCCCAACCACCAGGTCGCGACCCAGTACCGGGTCGTGCACAAGTTGCAAAGTTCTTCTGGCATCACTTCTCTTTCTCATCTCCACCTTCACTGCTCATTTTTTTTTCTGTTCTGTTACTTGAACTTAGGGCTTGAGCCCGACCTAAGGTTCAAGCTGCCTTCGAGAAAATCAAGCCAAGTTCGTTTACCATCAATTTTTTAGACTAAATGGGCAGGCAAACTCGTCTACAAAAATAAAGCCGTTATTCATTTTCCTAATGTATGGTTCTTTGATCTTTACTGTCGTTTAAAACGTTATACATTTCGCAAAGAAGGATTTTCAGCACTTTGTTCAGCATCTCAAAAAAAATTTTTAAAGCTGAAACCGGTCCGGTAAAAAGTTGGGGACCCCTAGCCTGGGTTTCCCCATGCTGCCTTGCGCGCAAATTTATTCACGCTGCAAGTCTAGCATGGAAACTCTGGCCCTTTTTTGCCCCTGAAATAGGGAACCAATCACAGAACGGGGAGGTGGCAGCAAGACGATGACGACGTCTATGGGGCACACGGAGGCAGTTTTGTTATTTGTTATAATAAGGCAACAGACGCGAAGTTACGTTTCAATGCCTTTGATGGTGTTCTACGTAGTTTTAAACGCAAGTTTATTTAAAAAAGAGCAACTTTTGACGTTAAACTGGGCTATTAAATATCCAAGAAGGATGTTTGTGTATGGCAAGACATGATAAACACGGAGTTTTATAGGACCAACCTGCTAGGCATCGTCGTTGTCGACGACGAAGTACATTTAACTTATAAATGGTAAGTGGTATTTATTAATATCATTGTCATTATGCGTGTACTGTGGTTGTCGTAGTGCCACTAAAATTTGTTGCTTTTCAATACAATATACAGCTACCGGTTCAGTTGCATAGCTTTCAGCTGCACTCGTACCCGATAAAAGTCGTTTACTTTTGAATTGATGTCGCTCTACATTAGTCATCTGGTAAAATTTATAGACTCATTTGATAGACATTCGTAACGCTCAATAAACGGCTCTGGGCATTCGTAAACCATGCCTCAAATACGAGAAAATTTGCATATGGTTCCCAGACCACGTCTCATTCTCTATGAGACTGGTCTGGTGTTAGCTAGGCTAGGGGACCCCTGCTGTAGATCAGCATTGTTTTTATGGTTGTTTCGAGCATGTCTGTAGACTAAATATGTAGTACACATTCACATGAGGTCACTGTTTTCACACATTCCTTTGTTCGAGATTACACGAAAATGATAATGGTGTCGTTTTCCAAAACTTTGAAGCTCAGGGACTGTCCTCAAGGAAAATGCATACTGAAACCTAATGTATAGATTGAATGCACTCTTAATTTGTTAAATGCATCTGCCAAATGCATAAATGCATGTAAATGATTGGTATTATTAACTGTTTTGCATAAAAACCCTCTGGCGGCTGCCTCTCAGATTCAAGCTAAATGTTCAGTTTTTTAAGCGATCACTGTTATTACATACATACCATAATAACACAGGACATGAGGGAGGCATTTAGTTGGTTGATGGAGGCTATATTAAAATAAAACCGTGTTTGTGTTCAGCCTTTCTCAGAACTGTTAGATGCTACACAAGTAATATCACTCTCAGCGTGCATTTCCCTGAGTATGAATCTCTGTTGCTAGCAGAGGTTTTTGGGTATGTGAGTTTTTTAAGCTCTGTGCCAGAGGTTTGATTGTGCCACACAACCATACCCAGTTAAAGCACTTAAGCCTCTGAATCATTACTGTGGCTCTTCCCAGAGTGGTATTTTCCCCAAAATATGGTTACTTTGGGTCAAGGCAAACAGTTTGACAGTTGTGTGCTGAAGAATGTGTTTGACTCGTGTTACTTTTGTTCTTCGTACAATGGCAACAACATTTTTAGAATCTGCATTATGCAATTTGTAAATCACTGCATTATACTGGTGATGCTGCCTGGTAAATAAATAGTTTAGGAGAAGTTAGCTTGGAACAATATAAAATGTGAGGCTATGGGTGAGGCCATGTTGGGCTGCTTTTTATGTTGTGCTAGCAAAGATGTAATTAACATTGCATCCAAAATCTCTAAAATGCTGTCTTCGGAGGCACGTCCGAATTCAATGTTTGGTTTACTTCCTGTCTCCTGAGATACAGTGCCTTCATCATCTTGTCCCAAAATACTATGCGTGTGTGGGCGCGGGCAATGAGATTGGTCGAGCCTGGTTGAATTCTAAGCGTCAAGAAATCGTCTGGAGCACACATTTAGTAAATAAGGTTATATTTTCACTTTGTACTAGGAGGACTGCACGATAAATCGCACGAGATTGTCACCTGCATCTCGTCAGTAAAGCCGGTTACTTGATTAGTAATAAATTGCCATCCGCTGCTTTCAGATGGAGTGACATTTACTACACAAAGCCTTAGTTCACTGACAAGAGGGGAAATATCGCATTCATAATCACAGGTGGTTCATCCGCGATTATAAATGCGATATTTTCCCGCTTATCAGTGAACTACGGCTCTGTGTAGTAAATGCTGCCCATTGTGAAAGCAGCTGATAGCGATTTACTATTTATCGAGGACAATCTCGTGCGATTTATCATGCAGCTCTAAAGTAAACCGTTAGCACACACTGAGCATGAATGATGGGGTTTAATAGTGTATGTAACTGTGGTTATATCATGGTTCTCCTAAATGTTTAAGCTATAAAGGTTCAGTGTGCTCTCAGCAGCCTGAAGGCCTTGACATGCCTGACTGACAGCAGGTCAAACTGTGCCTAGCAACCTGAAATGGAGAACTCGCTTTTGCCTAAAGGTATTGCATGTTCTTTAGGTTTGGTCAGACTTAAGTTAAGAGTTGGGTGTTGTACTTTGAACTTTCATAATAGCTTGAAGGTCAGTTATTTATCACACAACTGTGCCAAATATCTGTCCCTCCAGAAAAATATGATTATGCGATCGCATGATTCAATGCATAATCAGCCAAAGTCTGCATATTTATGCGGGGGCGCATTTTTAAATATGCTGCACTTTTGCCACATAAATTGCACATTTCTGCTTGCAAATTATGCAGGGCTTGCATGATTTCATAATCCCCACATTTTTGTAGCAAAAAGTCATATATATCTTAGCAGAAAGTTGAAAATGTTGTATTTACTTCAAACATGCACTGCCATGTCCCCTGTTGTCATGGTAATGTTAAGAAGTGACATAATTACGCGAAGTAAACATAAATGGAAAGCTGCAAACAGTTTTTACAAGATCCCACAATTTTATCGCATAAAATTGCATAAATATCCCGCATATTCCATCGCATTTTTTAAGAAAAAGTGCTACAAGATCAAGGATATTTGCCCTCAACAATCACAAAAAACTCTGCGTTTTTCTGGAAGGACTGAAATATGTATGCCTTGTGGAAACTTTATATATAATCGATTAGGGTAAACGATTGCCGGTTTCAGAGTTTATCATGATAAAAAAATTCCAGACGGTTTGTCTTACCATTTTAAAATTTTAATTATTGTGAAATTGTAAATACTGTCCTGCATTCACCAAAGTTATGTATGGTGGCACAAAGTCCTGCATTCATAAAGTATGGTGGCACAAAATAAAACGTAGCGCTTTTCTAAGTGGATTTAAAAGGGTAACTATATTGTATGGCAGAATAGCACTTTTGGGATTACTTCGACTTGCCTGAAAAATCCGCTCCCCTTCTCCCTCTCATAATGAGAGACGCACTAAGATGATAGATGGATGTATCAACTCTTCTTAGTTAAGGTAGTAACATAGTTTAATATGGAAAAAGGATAGACTATTCCTTTAAAGCTAATAAAATTTGATAATACTAATAACTGTGATCGTTTAGGTCAGTAAAATGAAATGAAATTGTCATACTGTTACATCTCTAATCCCTAATGTAATCAAATTAAGGCAATATTTTGGCACATGCATCCATTAGATTCACAGATGAAGATGATTAATGACCGTATGTAGTATGTATGTTCATTACCCCCCAAAAAAGGTTTTGCGGTGGATAACTTGTGATAGACTGGTAGAAAAAGATGACGCGAGGAGTGAAATATGGCCCAATAGTTAGATCGCGATTGACCAGTCGATCGCAAAGGCAAAGCCAGTAGAACGCACGCAACTTAACTGTATGCTGCTCCTGCGCCTTTCTTCTCAAATGTGTTTTTATACATCTTATGCCTGCCTGCTGCAGCTCAGTCGTCTTAACTTTCGAAATTCGAGTCACGGCGCGAAGCCGTTACACCGCGGGTATGCATTATTTTCAAATAATTCAAAGGACCGGAGTCAATTGTTCCTCTTATACCATGGTTACCACAAACATTGCTCTGGTGCCTATTTTTAAGACATTTGACAGGTTAGATGTGCGGTTATCAAAACATAATGCATACCAGCTGAACATTTCTCAACCAATCAGAATACAGCATTCAACAGACCCGTGGTATAAATGATTATAATCCGAGCATGTGCATGTTTGTCAGTGATTTATATTTATATTATGCATTTCTTTTGTGCAACACCTTGTTAGAAATTATGGACTCAAATATAAAGTTATCCACAAATAAATCAGACATTAAAGTCCTATATTAATCCATATATCACGGCTTAAATAACATTAGGTTATTATTTAGGCTCATCATTTCCTTTTAATTATGGTAAATATTATGGTTAATTGAATATATATGCAGTGGTTATAGTGATAACTGCTAACAGAGATGTTTTTCATATTTTGTTAAAATGTTTAATATATCTGCTGTTCATATGTTCATTTGTTAGTGTGATATATTATTAGAATGTTGTCCCGGTTTTAAAATAAAGCACAGCAATGAGATTTGAGAGCACTTCTCCCCTTTCAGGAAAAGTATCGAAAAGTGTCTGTAATCGCAATTCTTGATTTGGTATCGGTACTGAAACAATCATTTTTGTATTGTGACAAGTTCCTTGTTTGTTTGCTTGTATATTTATTACATTGTTATTTTGTTGTGTGAACTTGTCTCTATGATGTTGTAGTTTTGCATTTATATTAATAGGATTTTCTAACCTAAACTTCACTAAATATTACAAAATACAAAATGTATATATAAAATTATTAAAAACTAATTTGTGTATTGTATTAACTGTATATATGCTTTAGGTTACAGAATGACTGACCTTTAACAATAGCTTGAAACTTAGTCAACAGATACCCATTTTGCACACAAACACACATTGCAACCAAAATCAATGTTATCTCAACACTGAAGTACGCATGTTTTTATGTGTACTTTAAGTCATCCAGTAAAAACTTTTTTTTAGGTTTTGGGTTGGATGGACTTGCATTGTAGGATTGTGACAGTCTGATTGGCTGACAGGGGCAGTAAACTGCATGTTGCTTGTATTTGACTGGATGGCACAACAGGCAGCTCTGAAGAATTGAAACTTATCTGAACAGCTTTTCTTGTGAAACGAAACTCGGGGATGTAATACTCAGTGGGTGTCTGTTTTCCCACAGCATGAATGGACAACACTGAGGTCAAATGTGCTTTTGAAACAGACTTCTAAGGATGAATGCTTTAAAGGTCTAAATCTTGTTTTAGATTTGATGAAATAAGTTGAAATCAGAAGGTCATTTATACTCTCTTTTCCTCTTTCAACTGCTCTCAGTTCTCTTGTTAGATTGAGCATTTACCATGCAGACTTGGTGCAACAACATATACTCTGCAAGCACATGCAAAAATACTTTTATTGTAATTGACTTCTCAAAATGATATGTGTGAGGATTGATTACTGACTCATGCGTTTAGTTCATGATGGAGTAATGCTATGATGAACTATAATGCTAGACCTATGATAAACTATAATGCTAGACCTATGATAAACTATAATGGTGCTAAAAATTAAAGTATCATAATTTAACAACAGTTTATTTATCGGCAGGCAACATATTCCACTCCCTCTCTTATAGAGACAACTTAAACCATAGCAGCCTATGCTTGGTTATTGGGAACAGCTAGAGCTCAACAAATACAGCTTCTGCCACACCTCAATGCAGGACTAACAAACCAAACCCACTGCAAATTCACATCTCCTGGCTTGTCAAGAAATGCAGCTGGCACTAACAAAAATGTATCTGCACAACAATTGCATAATGCTACATAGGGCCATTATTAAATACATTTAAAAAAAAAATTTTATTATTTAATGCATAAAATATACAATGAAGAAGTAAAGCAGCATCAGAAGTGTCTTTAAACTGAGGTGACCAAGAACAGCATATAAGATGTTTTAAATATAAAATGAGCACTCAATACCGCAAGATTAAAACCAAAATCATTGTTGAACACCCCCCCCCCCTTTATATTGTGATCATAATTATTAATGTTAAATAACAGAATAATAGAATACGTTGTACAGGTCATATTCCAGACAAAAAAAGCTGAAAAGTGTTTATGGATGCTGTTTTAAGCATTATTAAATAAAATGTCTAGTAGCCTAGAAGCATGAAAAAACAAAATGATTGTTCAAACTGGTAATAAATGGTATAGACCAGTTCAAAAGATGTAAACAACACTGGTCCAGAAGCACTTCCTGTTTCCGTTTTTTAACATTAGATAAACGTTGGGATAAAATAAACCAACCGAACCTATAAACCTGAATTAACTGAAGTTAAACAAACATCTTAAAGATAATAATATATGTAAAATAAAAAAATAACTGTTGCACGCATCTAACTTTCATCATATTATTAATAGGAATGTAACAATTAAATCATGTGCCCCATTAAAAATGCCTGTCTTAAATCAATTCTGAACCGCAAGGCTGCGATTCTTTGTTTCATGCACAGCTTGTGCGTGTACTACGGCATTTGGTCAGTAGGAAGTCCTTATCAATCTAAAATCATTATGAGTCGGAGTCGTTTATAACGTGCGTTTAAAAAAGCAACACTCGTTAAATAAAAATCATTCAAAATATTCTTTATTATCATGAAAATTCCTGAAAAAATTTGAAGAACAGCGATATAAATATTCCTGTAGACATTTCCTGGAATAACTTTCCATGAGACCGCCCCATGGCGTTCGGATGTGCCGAGATTTCACAGTAATTTATTCAAATTCATTCATTGAGAAAACGCTCATTTGCACGGTTAATCGTTACACCCCTATATATTAACTTAAAAAATTAAATAAAGGGTCAGTGTGCACATCAGAACTCATCATTAAAACACATCTCATTGGCCATCATGTTCCTTAGCTCAACAGACACGTCTGTGATTTGTGTAAATGCTCAACGCTGCAAAAACACACACATTAAGAAATAATTGATGCAATGTGAGCAAATCTAAATATTTAATGCTGTAATGGACATGTTTCGTAAATTTTTTACAATTAATTGAAATCACGACAGTCGTCTGGCTTGGAACTTGGGTGACAATTTTGTTGATCTTTCCGTTAATGCTTTCCATTAACTTTAAAAACTGCTCATATTCCTTTACATTACTAACATTTAAACATCTGGTAAGGTTGTGAAATGTTTAAGGGTGCTTTTCGCATCGTGGGATTTCCTTGGCACCAACGTTGCACATTGCGGAACTGTCCAGTGTGTTGGCATTGGGTGTGTTTGTGTTGCAGTGTTGACCGGCTTTCATGAATGTTGTCCAATTGCCTCTGCAGAGTGTCTGTGTGTGTGTGTGTGTGTGTGTGTGAGCATAGCTAGGGCTGAATTTCTCATGCAGTTTGGGTTTTTCGGCACAGTCAGACAAACACACTGATCGGACCCCAAGAGACCACGTGTTTGCACGCTCAATGTTTTGCATGACTCATTTGTTTGTGACTTGTTATAGAAAATACGAAAATTCCTTTCAGAGTTTCCACTCAGACAAGCACACGGTCTGCATTTGTGTCGCTTATTAAGTCAAATGACTCCATGTTTAGGTCAACTTTACCTTCATAAAACCACATTTTTACTCTGCACAGATAAGGTGTAAATGTGATCCATCAGTTTGACTCGTGGGACATTGCCACAAGGTTTGTGAACAATTCCTGGTATTTTAAAGAGTCACTCTCATTCTTCTGTAATAGGATGCATAGAATTCCCGAGCGACAATGTTCTGCAGGGCAGGTGTCACACCTGTGTGGACTATTTCTGAAATATCTGGGTGGAAGATATTTGTCTCGTATTCTTTTACTGTCAAGTTTCGTTTTGTGCCAGTGTCTGCTGAATTGTGCTTTGTTCCCTGATTTTGTTTGAGATTATGGAAGAACTTGTTTAAGAAGTGCTAGTTATGCTCATTGGGAATTTTTATAGTTACTTTGAGGTTCAATCAATCAATGCTCATGAATTTTACAATATCAGCTTTTGTTTAAAGCTTAAATACACATTTATTGGTATCTTGAGTTTTTAATTAGTCGATTAGTGATGCCACATTAGTTGAATGTAGAATGCACGTTTAAATGCACTAGGACTGTGATGTTGTATAATAATCTAGGTTTTGGCCTGGAGATGTGTAATGGGCCATCACCTGCCGGCAGTCTCCATCTGCCTGCTACTAACCAGCCTTTAAATGTTTACTTGAGCATAACTAGGGTGTGAGTTGCCAAATGCTCTGTCACCCTACGTCATGTTAACCAACATTCTTAACTATTACCACTGTAAAGCACATAGATATACATACATACATACATACATACATACATACATACATACATACATACATACATACATACATACATACATACATACATACATACATACATGCATACATGCATACATGCATACAAATATAAATGCATATATAAATATATATACATTTTGAGGAATCCGTTCCTTTGAAATATGTAAGGAATGATTGACAACGGGGCGTTAAATTATTTTCAGATAATTCGAAGGCCCGGAGTCAATTATTCCGCTTATACCACAGTTACCATTGACATTGCTAAGACATTGTTCAGGTCACGTGTGCGGTTATCAAAAAATAATGCATACCCATGGAGCATTTCTCAACGAATCAGAGTAAAGTATTCAACAGCCCTGTGTATAAGTGAAAATAACACACACCCGCTTCGCGTCATGCTGCATTACCACTTTGTGTCTGCATTATTTTCGAATAATTAAACGGCCCGTTGTCAATTATTTCTTGCATGATTTTTGACATCTATAATTTTGAATAGGGGTGTAACGATTAACCGTGCAAATGCGCGTTTTCTCAATGAATGAATTTGAATGAATTACGGTGAAATCCAGGGGGCGCTCCCGTGCAGAAACTGCCTTTGTGCCACAGAAGAAGTAGCATTACGAATGCTTTTCAAGGAAATGACTACAGGAATATTTATATCACTGTTCTTCAAATTGTTTCAGGTATTTTCATGATAATATTGAATATTTTAAATGATTTTGTTTAACGAGTGTTGCTTTTTTAAATGCACGTTATAAACGACTTCCTACTGACCAAATGCCATAGTACACACACAAGCTGTGCATTAAACAAAGAATCGCAGCCTTGCGATTCAGAATCGATTTCAGACAGGCATTTTTAATGGGACACACACACGGTTGAATCATTACACCCCTAATTTTGAACCATCCAATGTATTGTTGGCTATTGCTAATATGCCTGTGGTACGTATGACTGGTTTTGTGGTCCAGGGTCACATATACACTTTAGTTAAGCGCAATTAAATACTGAAGCAAACTACAAACCTGTTACCTGGGTGGAAAAAGTCTGGCAGGCTTGTTTCACATTCTACTTACAATGCACATAGACAGACAAAATGACTTTCTAGTAAGTCTGTCTACTCTAAATCATGTGATTTTTAGCAGTTTATAGCTGCACCTTGTGTTTGGTCCTCTAGCTTCTGTTCCATATAGAGTAATTGCTATTAGATGTAAACATGATCCCCTGCCTTAAATTATGTTTAAATAAAGTTTTGGAAAATTATTTTTTATCCTTTTATTTTTAAAAGAAATGCTCTGGATAAGCCCACAAATACTCTTCTTTAGAAATTATGTAAGCATTTGCATTTCAGCTCAAAAGGTCACAGGGTTTATTGTAGGCACCACCTGATTCTGGTACAGTGCTGCTTAAGCACTTCTGTGTGGTATTACTGTTAATAATTTAGGAGCCTTATTTTATATGAAGACATAATTTCTTAAATATCTAGTGATTCTGTCATGCTCAGTTAATTTCTTCCTCTTTCTCCAGGCTGCATGAAGAGATAAAGGACTTTTATGAATACATCTCTCCTCGCCCAGAGGAAGAGCAAATGAGGCTGGAGGTGGTGGCCAGGATCCAGAGAGTCATCAAGGACTTGTGGCCCAGTGCCGATGTAAGTGTTACTTGCACACTTTTAGTTCATCTGATTGTCCACATAAAGTTTCTATAATGTATTCTTAGACAGTTGGGTCCCAGTACAAAAACATAAAATATCTGACTGCTTTGAGATGAGTTCACTCTTGGCAATGAGTGTGCAAACGATTGTGACAAATTCAATATTTATTCATTTTTATGAATTTATAAAAAAATAAACAGAATCAGTTTAATCTATGGTCTCAGTGAGGCATCAAAATACCCAGGAGTCTATAAAATTTATTCATAGCCATGCATAAAAATGCATTGTAAAAACTGCACTTCAAGTGCCAGTGCTGAGATTGTTTATTCCTGCATGGTTGCTTGTGTATTTTGGGAATAAAAAAGTTTTGTCAGACATGCCAATTTCTTTTAAGATCCCTACTTCTCTAAAAACATGTAGGAATATATTAGTTCTAATATTCAATGGACCTCAAAGACTCATACTGGAAGAGCTTCATATGAATAGTGTGTAAGCAGATTGAGTATTTAACTGTGCAAGGAGAGGCTTTATCTGCTATTTTTGAACCATACAGACTCTTGCATCACTAAGCGCCTGCACAACAACACTGTCTTAATAAATATGGATACTTATTTTCTAGGCTCAAGTTCAAATTTGTATTCATTTATGTTTATATTTATTTTGCACTTTTTATTTTGAATTGGGTTATATGATTTTGCGGCATACTTTTGATTACAACAAAACAATGACAATGGGAATCCATGACCATGGGAATCTATGGGGGATTATGGGGAACATTGCCCTACAGACCTTGATTAAAAGCACCAAATCTAATGAATTTTAAAGTCAAGATTATGCCACAGATGTTGTCTTAGAGCTTAGCTTGTTTTTAACCTAGAACAAAATGTTTTTTTCCCTCTTTTTTCACTGTATATATGAGGTCAGTTCTTTTTAGCTGTTTCTTTCACAATGTCACCAATAACTATATACCAGAATTGACATTGGTCCCACGTGGTACCTGAAAGCAATGTTGAGGACATAAAGCAAACACAAACACTCCTCGACTGTGTTTCAAAAGGCTTGTGACATGGCTACATGAAACACCACACAAGTGTTTTGATTTGAGAGGATATGAAGAAAAAGCCACTGAACCTCTATATCAATAAAATGCTAAATAAAAACTAATGAGGTTATTTAACCAGTATGTTGGCAATGTTTTATTAGTGCCTGAGCATCGTAGGTGCAAAGCCCTATTGTATTCTTTAGGAAGTTTTATTTCTTCTTTTTTCAGTTTTCGGGGCCTTAACATGCTCAAAAAGTCTCAAAAGTCCAAAAAGTCAGAGTCGTCAGCCATTAGGACCGGGCAAAGGCTGGCACACAGATGTGATGTGGGCTCTGTAGCGCCCCTGTAATGCAAAAAACTTGGTGAATAGATTGTGCATACATACATACGTATGCACATGTACGAAACTTGGTACGTGCATAGATCTCATCGACCCGAACAACTTTCGTGTCGACACCCATGAGCCCCGTCCAACTTGAAGTCGGCCAATTTAGGATTGTTTGAAGGGCATGCAGTGAACTTTTAAATAATCCTCTGAGGGGATTCATGCGATTGACACCAAACTTGGTGAACATGATGCCAAGACATTGGAGATGCTAAAATCCGAACAGATTTTTGATATCGCAAAAGCTGTTGCCATGGCGACTGCAATTTTTTGCAAAATCAGAGAAACAGGAAGTGTCTTATATCTAAGGCATACATTGTTTGATTGTGATGAAATGTGAGGTGTATGTTTGGCCAAGGAGTCTGATCACATTGATGTGGCCATTGCGAGTCCCGGCATAATACCACCAACTGGCACAAGGAAGTGTGTTTTTGACAGTTGTATACTATGAACTTTTAAATACTCCTCATTGGGGATTCATGAGATTTGATACCACACTTGGTCAACATGATGCCAAGACATTGGAGATGCTAAATTTAAGGCTCTTGACATTAAATTTGATACACACCATAGTTATCAACTTTTACGTTTCGGCAAAAGCACAGACTTCTCATCCTTGCTTTTAAATCCTGTCATTACTTTTAGTTGTACGTGTATTGTTTGACTGTTATTACTGTATTTGTGATTACATTGTATGAGGTCTATGTATGAACAGAACAGATAGAAACTCGGCGCATCTCATCAGCCTGAAATCTGAACAAAGAATGACTATTGGTGATGATGCTTTCACAGTTTCAGTCTGACCTTTTTCTTTTTTCCGTGTTCAGGTTCAAGTATTTGGCAGCTTCAGCACGGGCTTGTACTTGCCTACAAGGTAATGCCAAAACCGTTTTACTTATGCTATTTTTGTCATTTAAAACAACATCTTTATGGTATATTTAATAGTCTTGAAAGTATCTATTATTCCACCTGTTTGGCTCATTTAAACACAGTGGAGAGGTAATAGGATTTTAATTGGATATTTGTTTCTTAATTCAACTCTGTTAAAGACGTTATAAGGTAGAACAAAGCTTGCATTGTATTAAATCAGTTTTTTAGTACTTTGTTCCCTTATTTTGTTTCCATGTATGAGTAGGTGTGTGTGTGTGTGGAGATTAAGATTTGTAATTTTAGCTCTGCTTATCCCATGATCCAGACTGTGTGCATTTTTCCATGAGATTCAATCTTGCGTCACTCAGCCCAGTCATACTGCATTTATTCTTTCCCTAGATTACTGAACCATGTCTTATTTAAATAAATCTGTGTGTGTGTGTGTGTGTGTGTGTGTGCGCGCATGCGTGTGTCCAAAGTAGTCAATCTCATTCATGTCGAGTTAATTTTGTGTTCACTATCTCTCTTCCTCTGTGTACCAGTGACATAGACTTGGTGGTTTTTGGGAACTGGGAGACTTTGCCTCTGTGGACTCTTGAAGAGGCGCTACGCAAGAGACAAGTTGCAGACGAGAACACTATCAAAGTTCTTGACAAAGCGACGGTACGAGCTCTCCTTTGTGTTGTATGTGTTGATGGTCTTTGTTGTTTTCCATGTATAATGCTCTGTGCGTGCGTGTTGTGCGTGTAGGTCCCCATCATCAAACTCACAGACTTGCACACAGAGGTCAAAGTGGACATCAGCTTTAATGTGCAAAGTGGTGTTAAAGCTGCAAAGCTTATCAAGGACTTCAAACAGGTGAGTGTGGAGTGCTGGCACATTAGCGCATTTTTTATTCATTATTGCCTCTCGAGTAGCAAAGTAAGATTAAAATAGATGCTGCATAAGTTTTAGATGCTGTGATTTGAATCAAGTACATTGGATCAACACCAGATGCTTGATAACTCAAAGAGATTCTGACTTCCTTTGTATTTGTGTGTTACAGCAATACCCTGCGTTACCGTACCTGGTGATGGTTTTAAAGCAGTTTTTACTGCAGAGAGAATTGAATGAGGTTTTCACTGGAGGAATCGGATCCTACAGTCTATTCCTTATGGTGGTCAGCTTCTTACAGGTCAGGCTTCTCCTCTACATCCGCTCTTGCCTGTAAACATTATCCCACTATCTCTGGATAACTTTTGATTCACTACATGTTCATGTCGTTTACATTATATGCACTGACTCTCCGATTGCTAACAAAACACTGCCTGCGACTGGAACTGCCCCATTTCAACGAAAACCAGCGTAAAACCAACACACTTGCACAAATCCACTGCTACCCCAGATGAACAAACTATATCCATTGTTTCCATAATGGTGATTTTGTGTCAGCTCTTGGTTGGTGTGTGTCTGCGCTATTCTGGTTAAAGTGCACATATAAGGAGTTCCACTGTAATTCCAGGACTGAAATTGCCCATAAAAGAAATAAAGCACAATTGTTACATATGAATCTTTCATGTTCAACAAAATTTTCTGAAACTTTACGAAGTGCATTCGGCACAGAAATACTTTGTCATCAACTTGTTTTTTTGACACTTGGAATCAAACTCTTAAACGGTGTTAATAAGTCAGAATGGATAATATACCTTTAACTCCCCCATTTGAATATTACTGGTAAATGCATATACCCTATTTTCCGGACTATATAGTCAAACTTTTTTCGTAGTTTGGCTTGTCCTGCGATTACTTGTATGTCAAAGTTAATTCATATGAACCAAGAGAAACCATTACCGTCTACAGCCGCGAGAGTCCGCTCTATGCTGCTCTTATATTTATCTAATTCAATGGATTCAGTTATGTGGAATGACTTCAGGACCTTTTTGAACTTGATTTGACTTGTCGTGTTAATTTAGCCTATTCAGCCTCCCAGGTATGTTCGATATGCTATTGTGTTCGATGAATAAATGGTAATATTACTTTAACATGTACGGACACCTCTTCAGCCTGCTGTTCTGTATGCCATTGTTTAGTTGAATATCTTGCCTGAAATTTGGTGAAATCATTTTATAAATAAATGCGACGTATAGTGATGTTCCTATTCAAAATGCATTTATGCGACTTATATTCCGGGAAATACGGTAACTAAACAAATTATATAGTAAAATATGATCTTCTTTTCAAATATCAGGATTATTCTAATTCTTGCTTAGATAGTTTTCTGATATTACGTCTGCTTTCTTGGTGCACGACCCCAATTTGAATGATTAGTATTTATAAGCTGTTAATAACATTGTAATAATAATTTCTTCTTTATTGTCTAGCTTCATTACCGAGAGGATGTGAACAGTCCAAACACAAACCTGGGTGTGCTTTTGATAGAGTTCTTTGAGTTGTATGGTCGGAATTTTAACTACCTGAAGACGGGGATCAGGATCAAAGATGGTGGCTCGTATGTGGCTAAAGATGAAGTGCAGAGGGGCATGCTGGATGGGTACAGACCCTCTATGCTTTACATTGAGGATCCTTTGCAACCAGGTCTCTTATTCACATTCAGTAGGAATACAGATACAGACGTTTCCAAGAAAATGGATATATACAGTATTTATAGAATCTTTCTGACCTAAATGTTCTAAAATTTGTTTGTGTCTGCCGTCACAGGAAATGATGTCGGACGAAGTTCATATGGAGCGATGCAGGTGAAAGAGGCTTTTAATTATGCTTACCTTGTCTTAGGTCACGCTGTGTCTTACATTGCCAAGCACTACCCCAACAACAAGTTTGAGAGGTGAGAGAGTGCATGTAAATTTACAGAAAAGTCTTATAAAAAGTGTGTGTTTCATTTTTACAGTATATTGCAACATACATTACTGTTTAGAAACATGTTCATGAGCCCAATTTACTTCCATAGTATTCTTTCCTACTATGGAAATAAATGGTGCTTATGTTCGGTTTGGTTACAAACATTCCTGAAAAATGTTCATTCGTGTTCATCAGAACAAAGAAATCTATACAGGTTTATAACAACAATATTTTATTTTCATTTTTGGGTGAACTATTCCCCATTCCTTTAACAGTCAGGTGTAAATAAATAAATACTGTGACAAAACTCAGGATAGGATTCATATCTTCATCTCATTTTTATCTCCCACAGCATTCTGGGTAGAATAATCCGTGTCACCCAGGAAGTAGCAGACTACCGTGACTGGATCAGTAAAAACTGGGTCCAGCAAAGAGACAATGAGCCTGCCCTCAACTGTAATGGTATGACGTTACTCTGTGACCTGAGCTCATTGTGATCTCTGGTATACCTCTGTCTTTAAAGTGTAACTAAACCCTAAACTAACTTTTTTTAATTAATGATCTGTAAGAATGGGGCTTTATTAGTGCTGTTCATTGATTTAAGTAAGTTTTTTGACATTTGGATATAAAGTGTTTCAATACTACAATATATGGTGTAAAAACGTCTGAGTGCTGCCCTCTTCAGGTTGAACGGTGGCTACTGCAGTTGAATTTTCCTATTGGATGTTGGGTCCAAAAAATGACTCGTGACGTAAGCAGGTTCAAGATCACCACGCCCTTGTTACCATCTTACCACACACTTAGGTCGTCCCCTCTATCTCCGTTGGGATCTGCCCACTTTTCTTGCATTTTTCAAATATTGCCAGTGGGTGGAGTCAGGCTCTGACCAGGGGTTTAGTTATGCTTTAAAAAACTGAATATCCCTTATTGATTTTTTTTTTATAGGAAATGATGTCACTCTGCTAGTTGAGGCTGAGGATGAATGTAATAATAACTTTTCAGAGGAAGTTAATGAGCTTCTTCCAGTCTCCAGAAGCAAAGTGTCATCCAGTTCCTCCTCTTCTTCTCCTTCATCATCAACATCACCATCAACGTCTCCATCCTCAACAGCTTCCAGCTCAAGCGATGCGGTAAGCACTTTGTACCCATGCAAACACGTTCTTTGAACTGAGAGAGAAAGTTTAAGACTGATGTCATGCGTCGTGACTGTCTTTCTGCAGGACTCCGATGGAACGCCGTGTAAGACTGCAAAAGCACTGGGTGGGCGGGGCTCCGGCACTCACAGCGAGGGTACTGAGAGAAATCTGTCCAATCACAGATCGCAGAATCATTCAACGCCAATGCAAACACCCACTAATAAGGGCAGTAAGGTAAGAAATGCCGTAAATCAATTTATGACAAACATTAAATTCCAAGGTGACACTCATCTATAATGTTTTTCATGTGTTTCAACTAGAACCGACAGCGTGCTAACGCTAAAAGTGCTCAAGGGCCACAGAACAATCCCAACAAGATACAACAAAACAGCAAGCCTCATCACAAAGTCATTGTGAAGAAGAGGAAACCCCAGGGTGAGGCAGCGCTGAAGGACCTGTGTAGATAGGAGGCGCTGTTCTTGTAGACTCACACCTGCTCTTACCGTCTCTGACCACAGGGGAGCACCGATGGTATCATTTATCTCTCCTGTTCCACTGTTCAGGGGCTACGTGTGACTCTGGAAAAGAAAAAAAAAACTTTTATTAGGGGTTTAGTCCACTGAATTTAAATCATGTGGGAGAGTTTTGCACAGCTTCTGTTCACTGCCCATAGAGGAGCTGCTTTGCTCTGCTGAAGGACTCCCTTTGGTAATGTGGAGGACCGGAGAATGTAGGAGAGAGAGTTCAACTTGAGCAATACCTGATACCCCAGACTTTTACCTCACTGAGGAAAACTGAAACTTAAAAAAAAGACTTTGATTACAAAAAAGATGTGTTATATTGAAAGTACAAAGATTTTTAAATGTCTATAAAAACATGGAAAATGTAATGAGTACAAAAAGAAATTATGCATGTTTTTTTGTTCCTTTTTTGAAGAGTGGTTCTTTTTGGTCATGTACAAGAGGATAATAATACAAATATTTGTACAAAAAAAAACTAAACATAAAACATAAAAAGCTTTAAAAAAATGTTTAAAAAAAGAAAAATACATGATCAAAACTTGGAAATGGTTTCATAAGACTTTTATAGCAATGTTCAAATTTACCTATGCTATAAATACAAACATATTAGCACTGCGGTTCCTCAAAGCTATGTACGGGTTTGGGTTCAATTGCCAACATTATTCATCAGCCTCTGTTATTATGTTGTGTTTGTGTAATGTTTCGGTAGGGCAATGTCGGCAACTGAAAGAGAGAGCGTCAGTAGTTGACCGCAACATCCACTGCACACTGTGTGCGTGTGTGTATTGAAGTGTAAGTATAAAACTGCGCTTACATGAGTTTTGCTGTCTTTCACAGAGAGTTGAAGTGTGTTGATGTAGACATTTGAAAACACTATCAACATTGCCATGTTTAAAAGATTACAGCATCTCTAGTGATCTGCCCATAGGAATTTATATTTGTTAACGTATTTATTTTTTTATCAGTGACGTTTAACATTTGGATTTATGTATGC
The DNA here is from genome assembly GCF_027580225.2 of Misgurnus anguillicaudatus. Lineage (NCBI taxonomy): Eukaryota > Metazoa > Chordata > Actinopteri > Cypriniformes > Cobitidae > Misgurnus > Misgurnus anguillicaudatus. The sequence continues at coordinate 37,635,721 of NC_073357.2, read as the reverse complement.
TTTTGTTAGAGGCCAGATGTTTTTGTCCCGTCTTAGGGCTGAGTGACAATGATTGTTGCTTTTCATGTAGTGTGCAATTTTCTTTTTCTTTTTTCTGATAACCATTGAGTGACCAAGTTTATTTCTGAAATCTGAAATTAACATTTTAAGAGATATAGAAAAAGTGATGTAAGTATTTTAATTTGTGGCTGGTCTACTTAAAGGGAGGTAAGTTTTTTTTGTGTGTGAAATAATTTTTATTTTGTTTATTTTATTTTATTTTTTCATTCCACTGGATCTTGATGTCTTGCGAAAGAAAGCCTGTGCTCTGAACCTGTTAATGCAGTTCTTAAAATGAACAGTAGGTGATGGTATAACCTAATTCTACTTCATACACTGTAACTCCCAATTGACTTTCCTCTTTTTGGTTTAGTTATGCCAGCAGGTGTATGTTTAAGAGATGATGGCTTTTGATCAGGCAATATTAGTTCTCCACCTGCATTGTGAAGCTCTATATGAGATAACGCCCTATCAAAGCCAGTAGTGTCTTAAAACCAGATGGATATCATTGGAAAAGACTAACAGAGATTTAGAGATAGAACAGTTTGAAGTTCTTCAGTGCCACGGCAAATGCTCCAACAGTTCACATTACATGTATCCATGATTGGCTCCAATTGATGCAATAAAATTACAGCACAACTATCAAATATCAAGGTGGTATGTTTACTATTTTAACCTGCAAGTGCATTCAGTCTATACATTTGTTATCAGCATGTATGTTCCTGTTTTTTGAAAGATTGCTATGGATTTTATAGGTTTTGACAATGTCCTGTCTTGGTATAAATGTTTAGCTGCCATCAAGCTATAGCTAATTGCAAATATATAGCTGAGCTGACACCTAATGCCCCTAAAAGGCAGCTGGTACAACAGTGCATCCTAATGGAAACCTGATATTAAGCACACTGCTCAAGATAATTTTATTTTTCTGAATTAGCTAAGACCCAAGGCAATTAATGTCCTACAATCCAGCACACAAACTAATTTTCCCACAGAAATACTGTTACCCACTTTTAACAACAAGCAGTGTCTAAACAGTGTTTCATCATGTTGGGCACACGTGACGTTTAACTTGTAACTGAAAGCATTCATAATGTTAAATCAGTTACAATATTAAGGCTGAAGGATTGAGATTAAAACTAAAGAAGTGATGCACATAATTTGTTCAGGTTAAGCTGTGCCTGAGATAGGTTCAAATTTTTCTTTTCGTCCTGTCTTTGGTAGTCATACTTTGCTATTTTTGTGGTTGTGGTTTGGGAACAATTGTTGCTGCTTGCAGTCATGTCTCAAAAAGCAGTTACCAAATAGTAAAAAAATGGCAGAGATACTGTTTCCTATTACTTTTTGTAAATTTCCTACTGATATTGTCTGTCTGTGGGGAGGGTTTAAGCAATTCCAGCTGGTTCACTAATATGCACAAATTGCCGTTTTTCATGGTTTTCTATAGACTTACCAATAGTCGCTTCTTAGGTAATATTGTCAATCCCAAAATACATATTCATGAACAATATATATATATATAAACAATATACATAATTATATTTTATTATATTAATGTTATTATTTTTATAACATTTTCATGATTGATCTGTATTCTGAAGAATTTGTGTTGAATCATCAATTGTATGACTGTGATCACCCATTTTATGTGTCATAGGATAGCCTTAGGACATCAATATGTTTTGTATATTTTTTGTGTGAATGCAAATGGTGGGAAGCTCAAAGCTCAATCTGTAACTCTTTTTGACTTAATCAGAGGAAAGATCTGTATTCTACAATAATAAAATGCACTTTCAAACCCGAAATGTACGTGTTATCAACTTTCTTGACGCTTTCCAACGAATATAAACTATAGTCCAATATTTGCAGTTATTACAATTATCAAAGTCATGCTGTTGGAATATAAACTTCTGATTATTGTTTTGTTTTGCGTTTCTAAGAGCAGATCGTTATGATATCACATTATTATGTATCATTTCTCAAATTGCAGACACTACATACGTATAGCCTAGTATTTAAACATGTGAAGACTTGTCAGCAGTGGCTGTACGGTACGCAGGGAGGCGCGCGCTGAACACAAATGTTCCGCGCGCGTTTTTCCGTAACGCGTGCACTCGCTGCACAGTTGGTTATCTTAGCTGCCTGAGCTCGAGCCTCTGTGAGAGAGACAGATTGACCAAAAATTTTGAGAGTCAAAAGTACAATAGGAGGACAAAATTAAACATCTCTGGTGCGGGGTTCGCCAACAAATACTTCTTTTTTACACTTGACGACAGCAGCCGGGTGAGTGAAGTTTCTTACTTCAGCGGTTTGATACGTCACCTGTAGAGCTTGGTTACCTGGACTCCTGAGGAAAGTTTATTTCTTCATTTGTGTTTTCTTTTAATATTGCTTTAAAAATGATAATACAAGACTTTTCTAGACCACAGTCAGATGACAAAATGGGTTATTTTGTTTCCTCTTTTGTTTCTTCTTTTGTCTCCTTCTCATGTCTGTAGCTCAGGGCATCAGTCCAGTTCAGAGAAAGATTTCTGACTAAAGCATTGCATGATGTCGTGTTATTGATACGTTTGTAGAAGCCTACTGTCCAGGAAAAGATGAATAGATATAACTTACGAACGTATTTGTTTTAGATATAGCTTAACTAAACCGCAACTTAAACATGACTTCATTAGTGTTGGTCTGTGAAACTAGTAACGTTAGTTGACATGAGATTTGCGTGATAAAGCACACTGTTAGTGGAGACTTTAGTTTCGAGTACCAGCAGCGATAATATTTCCCTATTCATACTAAACTTTAAAATGTAATACAACAGTAAAAAGTGAATTATTGGCCAATGTTTGGTAGATAGTGAAAGTAGCCTAACTGCTTCGCATCTTGTCTGAAATTGCCCTTGTACAGGAAATGAACATTAGCTTGCATGAACTTAAGTGAAGTGGAAGCTTATATGCAGTGTATTTTCAGTAAACAGAGCCACAGGGCATGTCATCTGAAAGTGAACAGAATGACAGTAATAAAAAAAGATTAGATTTCAACTTAAGTCTCAGAACCGGAGAGTTGAATGCACTAAGTTTAAACTCAACCAACAGTGGAAAATGTAACCACTTTTTCTTGGAAGGTTATGCACAGACTGCAGAAGTGACTGTATACAGTCAGTGTAGATTGACATTTGGGTTTTGGTGGATCACTCAATCTTTGTACAACTGAAGAAGCACACCAAGATAATCCTGTGTTGAACCCATGAGTATATAAGCAGATTTTAAAAGGCTTGATCGAGGATGAAACCTCACAGAGGATGTGGGCATTGTCTGCAGTAATTTGTGTTTGCAGCAACAATCAAAATGCACATTTATCATAATTGTCTATAAAAAAATATTTTGTTAAAAGCTTCAAAAGTTATGCTGACATGCCAATGCTGCTTTCAAGACAATATGTGTATTTTGGAGTCTTGCTTTGTTAGAAGTGATGCCGGATTTCACCTTCTGTTGACTAATGAGGTCACTCATCATCTTAATGGCAGACTGTGGTTTTATGTTTAGAGTGCTGGATGAAAGATGCATTCTCATTAGGATGTGGCGGTGTTACCTCTTCTCTAATAGATGCTGTGTTTAAAGTAGCCTAAGTCATTCTTTCAAAACTGTTCAAGAAGTTTAGTTTCAAAAATACTTGAATGGATATCAAACATTGCATAGCTTTTTACTGAGCCTGAACACGATATTGATATTTATACTAAGCCACCACCTAAAACTATGCTTTAATATGGTCTTAGCTCTCTGAGCTGTCCCATGAGTTCTTCCCCTGTGCTGTGTATTGAACACTCCCTTCATCCTGTGGAGATTTTCTGGAGTTCACTTTCCACACATCCACACAGGCGATGTCTCTTACACAGAATGGAATGTGGTGCACTTTAAGGGAGTGACTTCCTTAACTTACTTTTGCCTCTGCTCTTTAAAAACACACACATACACACATCTGCAAATTGTTAAGTAAATGAATTTTTTTTAGCTTTATCTTCCCCCTTTTCCTAATGATAAACCAAAGAAAACAGGAACACATTTTGGATGCGTCTGGGGCGGTTTCCCAGACAGGGTTTAGGTTAATCCAGGACAAGGCCTTATTAATATTAGGTCATTTAAGAAGTTTTTACAAAGTTTTTACAAACCAGCCCAGTCTCACGAAATTTCGTTATATAGTCACATTTTTTTTTTATTCTTTTTTGTGCTATTATCACGAAATTTCGTGTTTTTTCGTGATCGTGTGATGAATTCCTGTTTTCGTGTGGTTGTCGCGTATTGGTTGCTCGACTGTTTTGTCCTATTTTCTTACCATTGTCGCTTTGGTTTAGGGTTAGATTTACATAAAATGACATCCCTAACCAAACCCAACTCTAACCCTAATGCCAGGCGACATATAAAAAAATAAATCAGAAAAAATAGTATAGATCAATATATAAAGTGACATTCTAATGCAAGCACTAAATCTAACCCTAAACCGAAGCGACAATGGTTTAAAAATAGAACAAAACAGTCAAGTAACCAATACGTGATAATCACACGAAAACAGGAATTCGTTATACGATCACGAAAAACACGAAATTTCGTGATAATAGCACGAAAAAAGAATCAAAAAAATGTGTGACTATATCACGAAACTTTGTGAGACTGGGTAGTACAAACATACCACAACAAACATACAAACAAAATATGTTAAAATTAAACAGGACAAGGTGTTTTTTGTTTTCTGTTTATTATTGTACATTGAATAAGCAGTGTTGTAACAGTTGTGTTTTTACCATTAATTTATTAGCTTTTGGGGTAACTCGTAGAAATACTTAATTAAGTTAGTACTTAACTTATGTTTTTTAGAGAGCAAGAGTGCGCAAGTTGTGCAAACGCGAGACGGACACGGAAAGTGAAAGTATACCCCGCTACCTTTCACGCTACGGTCTCCACGGGTCTCATGCGTGCTTTACATATGAATCACGGATCAACAGCCATTCATCACGCTATTTTCAAAAGTGCATCCGAATCGATACGGAAGGTGCTTTATCGATGTGCGCATCGTCAGGTGTTCATGACGATGTATCGTCGTATTGATATTTTGACCACAGCACTACAATTTACTTATCTGTATAGCGCTGTTTTCACTGTCCTCAAAACTGGCTGATGTCTTCCTTGTTCAATGAAGTCACTCCTTCAGAAATACGTGTCGAGTTCTGATTGTGTAGCTTGTTTAGTGTGTTTTGATTCGATAGCATCTTAGCGTGCCGTTAGCTTAGCTGGCGACTGACGTATTCCTGTGGGCGGAGTTTAGTCACTGTTCTAGTGACGTCATTAAAGCAGTAAGCATGAAGTAGAGGGCTGTAGTCTAAACCGGCTGTTCGCTGTAGGCTTTGAAAGACGAATTCTGTTAAAGAAAATATATCGCGTGGCAGTGAACTTCCAGCTTTATCATTTTGCAGATATTATTTATGCTTTAACATTACACACTAACTAGGATTTAAAAAATGGCATCAGAAAGAATGCGACCTTTGATTGGGCTTTGAATTTTGCCCTTAAAGTTCCCAACAGTTGATGTCCTATCAAAGTAGGACTGTGTATCGGCAATAATCTGTTTGTATGATACGTTGGTTGCGCTGCGATTCGGTGCATTTCTGTACTGCTGTTGTAGCGGTATATTGGAACATATCTTGTTTTGGGAATAGAATAGGATATAATTTTAGGAAAGCTGCCATAACCATATGCAAACCTTACCAAGTACTTGTCACTTATGAATTTTAAAGAAAAGAAGACTACTATCTAGCAGTCAGGATGTAAACTTAAAACAAAATTACTGCCATGAATCTTGATTTATAAAAAACACTATATTGCGTTTTTGAGAATTGGAAATATGAGATTTTTTTTCCCAAACAAAATAACCTGATACGCACGTGTGTTGATATTTTCTAACCCCCCAAAGGATTTTTTTTTACAGTTTTCCCATCATAACACAGTTTAAATCTCTGTAAATGATGATCAGTATGCTATTATGAGTTGAGGGCTATTGATTCCTCTCATCTCAACCATGTTTCATAGACAATTACACAAAATCAATTCATCCACAAATGTAATCACCTAACCAATATCAGACGCAGTGGTGCCATGCTGCTTTAGTCAGATATGTGGTAGGGCCGATCATTACTGTGCTACAGTTTTGTGTGCTGTTGCTTGCTGTGCTGTTTGACTGACAGGTTAGGTCTGTCTCAGAGTAATACTTTGAAAGACAGAAAAATCTGAAAAAAGCACATATATGACAGGAAGTGGCATATTGCAATTGATGGCACAGCATGAGAGACATCGGCTGTATTAAGTCATTGAGAAGAATAGCTAATCTAGTGTGTTCACAGCCAACACAAAAGGTTCCTGACTGTCACTCAGAAGGTCAAAACTGTTTCCCCCTCAGTAGTGTGTTGCTGTTCTGGCTCTGTGGGCTGTGAAGCATGTGCCGTATGATCTATTTTAGGTTTGGTCTATTTTGTGACCCTTACGAAGTGACGCTCTCGCACTGCTCAGTGTCTGCTGCCAGGCTGTTTGGAGGAGTTGTAGGGTTCACTTCCATCTCTTAAAAAAACATTAAGATATGCTTGAGTCCAGTTCTGCATGCTTTAGTGTCATCAGGTGATTGATAAACGTATGCGTATGTTAGCAGAAATGAACAAAAGCTTTTTGTTACTGATTTTTTACACGATCCCTCCCTTTCATGAGAAAATTATCCAAACTGTTTCTTTGATGTATTTGCCACATGCTAATTCTGTTGTCCCTTCAAGCAATTCACAAAATCTTTAGATGTTTTCTCTCTGTAAAGTTTTATCCAGTAATGAATTTATGTGCAATGCTATCCTTGTCAAATCCATGATGAAGTCATGATACACTATTTAAAGGCTTTAAAATGAAGCAGCATTCTTCATAGAGTTCAATAGGTTTAAGATCACACAGGGTTTTGTGTTAAATGTTTGGCCTGTGAGAGATGATGTGATTTCATTTGCAAAGTCTTACTGTTTGATCCTCTCATATCAGACTGTTTGATCCTTTTATTGAGCTGATAGAAAAAACCTGTTGTCTGCTATTACATTTTTCCTGTACCGTATTTTTCGGTCTATAAGCTGCAGGGTTTTTTTCATGTCTTGGCTGGTGCTGCGTCTTATAGTCCGGTGCGCCTAGTAAGTCAGTATGAATGAATTTTGACATTTATGAGGCAAGAGACAACATTACCGTTTACAGCCGTGAGAGTTTGCTATATGCTGCTCCTGTATGTAATTCAATGGATTTAGTAATGTGGAATGACGACTATGCGAACTTCACACTAGTTGGCTTGTTCGGTTAATTTAGACTATTCAACCTTCCAATTAAGTTCTGTATGCTATGGTTTATTGTTTAAATAACTGATAATATTACTTTAACGTACAGACATATTTTTAGCCTGCTGTTCTGTCTGCTATTGTTTAGTTGAATAACTTACCTTTCCAGATTAAATGTCTGTTCTTCGGCTTGGATTTTGTGAAATAATTTTCAAAATAAATGCGACGTATAGTCCAATGCGACTTATGAATGTTATTTCGTCTTAATGACACATTTTTGAATGATGCAGCTTATACTCCGGTGCGGCTTATAGTCCGGAAAATACAGTATTTGTTTTCTTATTCTCTCCTTTATTTAATTGTTTAATTGTATCCTCTGCCCATTCTTATGTCATAAAGTTAAAAGCTTGTAAGAGAAAGTTTCAGCTCACTCTCAGAAATTAGGTACAAATGTTGTCTCTCTGGGGGCTGGGGCAGTACCTTTTCAAAAAGTACACTTTTGTACCTAAATGTTGCAAATTGGTACCTTAAAAATGGTAGAGATGCATACTGGTACCTTAAAGGTATATATCTATACCAAAATGCCACATATTACTTTCAGAAGGTACCATCCCAGTCACAACTTTGTACCCTTTTTCCAAGAGTGTGGATGCAAAGTGAACAGGACTTCAACAAAGAGCAGATTATATATTTCACAGCTTTTTGCCAAAAATTGTAAAGAAATGTTCAAAAAATTGTAAAAAAAAACAGATTTGAGATTACAAATGTTATTATTATTATATTACTTGAAGTATTACTAGTAAAGTACCACAGATAAACTCACTCAATTCAGGGTGTGTGGTGGCTGGCACGATTAACCAATCAGTATTGAGTATTTCGGAACACTGAGTAAAATAGGATTTAAATACATGCAGAAAGATCCAGCATACATCGTGTTTCATGCATTCTGAACATTCTTAATGTAGTGTGTGCTTGTTTGCAGCACTGATGTAATGTTTTGTCTAACGTTGTCTTCCAGTTTATTCATCATGTACACACGCTCTTATTCTGAGACGCTAAGGTGTGGACATTGGTTGGCAGCCGAGTGCGGTCTATACTGAGTGGAAGTTCTCCCATTCTTGACCCTTTCGATGCTCTTGTCTCTTTGTCCTAAAAGTGGATCCGACACTTGAGGGTATTTCTGAAGATCAGGCTTTTCAGTTACTGTTGAAGGTATTTCAGGTACTTATGCGACGCTGTGTATAGCCGTGTTGTTTTTTTAAATGTGAAAACGCTATGTAATATGTGAAACGCTGATTGTCGCATTGGTGTGCGTTATGCATTGTGTATTTTTGTGTGTGCTTTTTATACTCTTGCAGAAGACTTCTTGTGGGATTGGGGTAGCCAGATTTAGCGGACATTGTCACCTTTATGTGACTGTGTGTGAATGTTTTGCATGCTTTTTTGTAGCATTTTATGTGGGTTCTTTTTCCTGAATGGTATGTGATGATAAGACTGATCTCTACAGATTGTGAAGACGAGATAATGATAAACTTGTGCTGTGGGACAGTCCACAATGCTTATTATGCATATTTTTGTATCCTTTCTATTCATTTTGTGAAATCACCCCTTTTGGGTTTGGAATTATTCCTCTGCTGATGTTTTATAGAGTAAGTAGAGAATGAGTATTTGCAGCAGTGGATAATAACAGTCATTGTACAGTACAGTAGGGAGAATATTTAGATTTCAATGCACCTGAAGGCCGGAGGAAGTGATAGGGTACACCCTATGTTTGCGCACTGTCGGAGACCAGGTGTTGAGGTCTTTTGTCACATAACATGTTTAAGACATCCTTATCATTTATGTGACACGTGAATTGTAGAGCTTGGGAAATTGACAGTTCTCAGAAATTCTTCAGAAAGGTTCATTATTTTTTTAATGATTTATCTCTCTGCTGAGTGCTGCCTGTATTGCACTGCTTTAGCTCTGTAGTTAGGGAAATGAGTCACAGTTGCTAAGGAAATGGGTTGGTGTGTGTGGTTAGATTGAGTAGACATCTAAGGTTGTCCTTGATGCGAGTTTCTCTGCTTAGAAAATGGTTGAATCAGTCTTCTGCATTTCTGTGTGCATTTCTGCAACCTATTATTCTAGGGCCCATTCACCACTGATGTGCCCGTTTATAAGGACATCAATACTAAATAGCCTCTGTATTAATTCTGAATCCTTTACATCATGTAACATGTCTAAGCAAATCCTCTGTGTTTGTGCATAAATGGTTAGGGTTTAAATGATGTTGTTAGTGTATTTGGAAAAGCATACATATGGTCTGAAAGCATCAAGCTAGTTTTGTGTGACAGAAGAGGATGTAATATGACCTGTGCTCTGTGTGGTTTTTCAATAACTTCCAGTAAGAGCTGTTTGCTTTTATGGGAAAAAAATTGAAAAACTTAATTTAATTTTGATTAACTTGTAATTTCAATGATCTTTTGTCATGACCTTTCTGTTTTAGGTCGAGCTAAGAGAGAATGTGCCAAAGTTAGATGTAAAGGAGGTACTGTACAAAAGTAATGTAACCAAATAAAATAAAAAAGTAATTGCTGTCTAGCTAATAATCCACTTTTCAGCTTCGGTCACATACACAACCATAACAGACTTTTAATTGCATCCTATTTTTATAGTTCTTAATTCTATATTTTTTATATTTGTATTGTCCTGCAATTTGTCTTTATTAGCAAACATAGTAAACATTTTATTGTACCTAGTACATATGACAATACAATGAAAAACTTGAAATTGAAAAATACTAGTGAATGAATTACTTGAGATGTGCTGAATGTGTGTGCATGTGTCATGCATGTCTAAATATATGGGGGTTGCACATAGTTACGATTAGATTTTTTTTATATTCATCACAATGGAAAAAGAGACTGTATCACAATAGCATGTAGAAATACATACAGATTTTACACAAATGTTCTTGAATAGCTCCACACGAATGCACACACCTGCAAAAACACTCATTATGATTTTAAACACACACACACACACACACACACACACACACACACACACACACACACACACACACACACACACACACACACACACACACACACACACACACACACACACACACACACTATAGTTGAAACAGTGTAATGTAACACTGGGGCACCAATTTTGCACACAACGACTGCTTTCATGGAAAGGAAGGGAAAAAAGCGACTGATACATGGAACGAGACAGAGCTTTATTCTAAACCACAACTAGATCATGTTCTGTTATTTTTTTGTGAACACTGTAAATACTACATATTTTTTCAATTGCTAAAGCATTTACAATTCTGAGGCCACATTTTCGATTAATCGTTTTTTTTTTTGTCGAAAAAAAGATTTCGCAAGCAAGACGACGGCGATAGTGTTGTGGCTTTTAATTTCTTTTTATTGATTACCCACTTGTAAACTTATGTTTACTGTTATTTTTTATTAATATAGTATTTGTATTAAATCTATATTCATTGAGGTGAATCGTATAAAAACCAACCCAAGAACCGTAATCGAAAATTGAACCGAGAATCGAAATCGAATCGATTTGATAGCTTGTGAATTCGAAATTGAATCGATCTGGAACATCTGAATCAATACCCAGCCCTACTCGCTCCAATATAAAACTAGCAACCGTTTCAGAAAGCATATTTGATTCATAACACACTGACCTAAAAAAAACATCAGGGAGCATTTAACTTTTATTTGTAGTTTTAAATGATTCTTCAAATAAATCACATTATTATTTCATGAGTTTATCGTTTCATATAGGATAACAATTTTTCATTTAAAAGATTGTACAAAATGCATATTTAACTAATTCATCAGAAATGCTGCAATTTTCTTTCATGGAATATAGCCTAGTACTTCATATTAAAAATTGCAGTTAAAAAGTGCACTGTAAAAATACTTTGCTGCCTTAACATTTTTTGTTGATTTAACTCGGATTTACATGCCATATCAAATTACTATTTTTTATCTTGACTAGAGATGAGTTGTTATAACTACAGGTGAGTTGTTATAACTTATAAAATTAAGTTGACTTTTCTCAACTATATTTTATAAGTTGTGGCAACTCTTCTCTGTTGACATGACTTGTAAATCTGAGTTGATTTAACAAAAAAAATTCGATGTACTCCCAGTTCCGAGCTCTGACGTCACATAGCCCGCGATACCATACAAAACAACAATGGCGGCCCCCACGGATGCAGTGTTTCTGCAAGTGGTACACGGTGGGAATACACTTTAGGACAATTTAACGTTGCAGTCAAATTATTAATAATATAATAATAATAATAGTAAATAATACACACGATTATGTATTACAGTGTTATGCTTCTAAAACAATAAGTATGTTGTGAAAGTATATCGCCGCATGGACATGTTAAGGTGACATAGCTACCAAAATTCCTTGCGCTCAGTTTGTTTGGCCGACTTGCCTGGAACGCTACAAAGTCGTGAGTCGTGGTTTGAAGTTGTAATTTACGGGCTCAAAAACCTGCCTGGAACGCAGCATAAGTTCTGTCTTTTTTCCCTGTTGTTGTCTGGTCTTGTTTTTAGTGATGTGTATTAACCCAGTTTATTGTTATTAAAGATATATGTTATTGGATTTCTCTTGTCGTCGTCGTCCTTGCCACACACTCATGACAAGTTGTTTATTCATTGTAAATTATGACTTGAAAATTGAGGATTTTAGTCTTCCCTCTCTCTTGCATTTGGCAACATCACATCTGATGTCTTCTCTGTCAGTGCATCTTGGAAAGTAATGTAATAAATTGTATTTGTTATTAACATGATTAAGATGTTCTGATGTTATTCTAACAAATGTTACTTACCGTTACACGTTTTACTAACTATGAGTAACTCTATATTTATAAACGGATTGCTAAATGCAATATTATAAGTAACGTGTTAAGCCATGTTCAACTGACAGATTTCTAACATGGTCTGAAGTATGTCACTTACAGTTTGTTTAGGTAGCCTTAAATCTTGCTTTACAGTTTTTTTAAAAAAAGATAGCTCAAGCTGAAGTTGAACTTGCTGGTCATTTATCGGTCGTTTAATTATGTTGCACGCTAGAAAGTACTGTCTTTTCAGCTCCTTGCTTTTGTGTTGATAATGACATATGGATGAACACAGTATCTGAGGCCACGACACTTCAGAAACTAATGCAAAGTCAGAAATTGTGGGAAAGAAAGTCAAGCTATGCTGTGTGCCAAAAGTCTAACACGTTTGTACAGTAATTATTGCTCCTATTTACATTTATGCTTTCGGCAGCCACTTTTATACAAAGCGACTTGAACTGCATTCAAGCTACAAAATTTTCATCAGCATGTCTAGTAAACAAACCCATAATATTTTGCACTCTACCAACTGAGCTACATGGAAGCAGACCTTATCATACAAATACTATTTATTGGAAGAAAGACATTTGTTAAAGTTGACATTAATATTTTGAGAGGCTTAAATGATTTGTTAAATGTAATCATAAATCCATTGTGTTATAAACATAATTGTACTAGGGGTCCGCTTAATGCTTGAATCTGATTGGTTGATGAACGTTCTGAGATGTGCAATTATTTTCTGGGAAACGCACGGCGAACATAGTTCCAGGCAGCTCTCTTGACCACATTACAGTTCCATATCACTTCACATAGTTAACTGTAATAAAAACAACATAACAGACGATTTTCCGAGGCAATAACAGCGCTGTTTAAAGACGCACCGAGGTAGCCTCGTTCACACAATCTCTCTCTCTCTCGCCGTCTTTCTTTCTTTCTTTCTTCTCTCTGTGTCTATGTCGCTCTCGCTCTCTTTCTAATAACTTCATTAATAACTGCATTAGAATGCTATCAACGGCTCAAGCCTCCATTGCCAGCTTTAAAATGACATTTTGAAACAAGCAAAAAAAGAGCCGTTGGATGAGACGCCAAAGAGGTAGTCCTAAATCACAATAGCAATTTAAGTACAAAAACAGGACGAATCCTTTTAAATATGTCTTATATATGTCTTCAGGTGTGGTAACTGTAGTATGAGCGGAATAATTGACTCCTGCCGTTGAATTATTGAAAAATAATGCACACCTGATGTGTAATGGCCACTCCGCTTTGCGTTGTAGCCGCATCACCACCTCTGTGTGCATTATTTTTCCAATAATTCAATGGCCTGTCGTCAATTATTCACTGCATGTGAAAACCCAGCTAAATAATTTTTTTTCTGATGTCTGTTTTCCACAATCAACTTGCATTTTGTGAAGACATTGTACTGTACTGTGTAGTTCTGTCAGTTTTGTGGGAAAATTCGTACTATTGATGCAGTTGTTGAACACAGGAGATTTGGTTGCACCATAAGACCGGCCTCTCTCAAAGAGGGACATGCTTTCCAATATGCTCTGTAACTGTGGCCAATATAGCAACAGAGATTCCCATTCTTGGTCTTCCTCTCCTTTATCCTCCACACACTATCTCTATCTTAACCAGTCTTCTTTCCTCACCAACCAGTCTTTTTTGATCCATATTACAAAACACAATCAGAACTTCCAAGATATTGACTTTTACTACTGTATGAGACTAGAGCAGAATACCTGGGTAGACTTTCAAGTGAAATTGCATTTAGCTTAGAATGATTATTATTTTAGTTTCTGCTACAATTTTCTATATATTAAAGTCATTACTACAGAATGCCATTTTCCATAATTTTCTTCTGGGAATGTTTTTAACTTTAAAAGCAGTGTTTTAGCATTAGAGAAATGTGGTGAAAATACGTAGTGTTTTGTAGTGGTGTGTTTTAAAGTATGAATGACAGAAGTGTTTTGAAAAGTGGACATTGAATGCATTTTAAAAATTGAAAAAAATGAAAAATGCTTTACAGTTTGGTCCAGATATAGACTTTTGCTGACAGTGTCAAGAGTTTTTCAAAATGAGGTTTCAGTATTGAACAATGCTTGTTAGCAATTGAAAAAAAAGTGTAAGAACAGCATTAACTTAGTCGATTGCCTAAAACATTTAGTTCAAAGTGTCTAGAATGGGCCTGAATTAAGATTAAGAAAGCAGAACTGAGAATCAGCACACATTCGGAAAGACAGACAGTGAAATGAGTCAGCCATCTAGTCTTGATGAAAGCTCCTAATGAAAGAGAAAGACCAGATCTCCGGTAGTTACATCAAATAATTATACATGCAGTAATCAGATGAGAGGTGTGGAGTGGTTGGGTGACCCGACTCCAACCTCAGGTGGTGGATAATAATGCCTTCTTGTGCTACACTTACCTGAACTACACATCATACCACCCTAGCTAATGATATTTTTCAAAGAGTATGAATGTTCATCTATAGTTTGCCAGTCTAAACTGGTTGTGTGTGCAGGTACTTTGTATTTTTAGGAAGAGAAATGAATGTTTGTTAAGGGTTGATAATGTTTGCTTAATAGGGGTAGAAATAGTTGGGAACCACACAATTTGATTTGAATCAATTCATGGGGCCATGGTTTTGATTGAAAAATTAGCTCTCATGTTTTTTTTATCAAATTTTGATTGTATAGATTTGATTCTAGTTTGCTGTGTCGTGTTATTTTTCCTATTTGACTGTGGTAGATCGTTTTTAAAGTTCACCCAAAAATTTTAAATTGTCATCATTTACACACCCTCATGTTGTTCTCAACCTGTAGGGCAGGGGTCTCAAACTCAAACTGGCTTGGGGCCATTTTTAAGGCAGACAGTTCATCGGGAGGCCGCAGAGCTATTTTAACGTTCAAAAAAGTACAATGTTTCTGTAAATGTCATGTTTAATTTCTATTATTTAATGTATAATAATACTTGAAGATATATAAGCACTGGTTTTATATTTTTAATATACATTATTTTATAAAAGTAGCCTAAGTAAATCTTTTCTTAATCTTATCTTAACTAAGACCTATTAAAACCTTGCACTAAACTAACAAATTTATTTCTATATACATTTATAAACTATTATAAAAATTACCACCAGTAAGTGTTTCTGTTTTGATTTATTTTGGATTGTTTTCAGTCATAGTATTGACTTCATTATGTTCTTTATTATTTCAGTTTTCATAAATTCTCTATTATATGTGGGAAAATATTAATAATTGAAAGTGATCCCATAACTTTTGAATTAGTCCATGTTATATAAGATATATTGGACAGAAAAAATAATAGTACTGCTCTATGTGTAATTGAATAGTAAGCTACATAATAATATATTATACTTCATTATATATAGCAGTATACATACTTTTATCTTCTTTACATTTCTCCTCATCTTTTCTCTTTTCTTAACCTGGGCACTTTGATGGCTCTTCTGTAATTTAAAATGTGTTGCATTACATCTACCGCTCTGCCTCCATATGCGGTGTTTCCATTAGATGCTGTGACGTGAGGTGAACTAAGCCCACCGCAGCTCAATCTTCTCTGAGTAACAGCTGATATCCACCCGGAAGTAACAAATCTTCTCTAGACAAACACTACAAAGTCCCGACCAGATTAACTGATCGCATGGTGACAATGGTATGATTGACGCGAGGTTCAGTTGAGGAATTAAAATCCGATCACGCATTCAGTCAGGGGTGGGCAACTCCTGGTCCTGAGGGCCAGTGTCCATGCAGAGTTTAGCTCCAACCCTAATCAAACACAGCTGAAAAATCTAATTGAAGTCTTCAGGACTGTTTGGAAATGACATTCAGGTGTGTTTGATTAAGGTTGAAGCTAAACTCTGCAGGACTGTGGCCCTCGATGCCCACCCCTGCATTCAGTGATCCTCGACATCACGGAGCGTGCGGTTCATGGCTGCGTAGCAACCGGTGACGCGACCCACGCCCCAGAGCGCAACTTCTGCTCTCGAGCACGTTGGAAAGTAATGCTTTGACTCGTTTTAACGCGTTGTTAGACGCGACATGTGAACGAACACTTGAATATAAAAAAAGTGAATAAAAATCTTTCTGCGGGCCAGATTATTTTATATTTTTGAAAGTTGACGCGGGCAGCAGAGAGGGGGAGGGCGGGCCGCAAATGGCCCGCGGGCCGGGAGTTTGAGACCACTGCTGTAGGGGTTTCTTTATTCTGTTGAACAGAAAAGATTATATTTTGATAAATAATGGTTGACGGTACTATGAAAGTCAAAGGGTACAATCAACTGTGTACTTGCCATTATTTAGGTTTAGAACAACATGAGGGTGGGTAAATGATGACAGAATTTTCATTTTTGGGTGAATCCTTTTAAAAGGTCTTAAAGAAAATCCCACTGAATTCAGTGTTTCTCACAGACTTCGTGGCGGTACATCTGCCAGGGGGATGGGTAAATAATGGGTAACTAAAATGCAATCAGGTAAGGTCAGTCATTTTCAGAAGTGGAGCCATGCGCAAAAACCACTGTTCACACGCCACGCGAAATGGGGTCTTGCACACTCAGCACGCACAACCACCCACTCAGTGAAGATGACATTTTTGTTGCACACACGAATGGCAGACGAGCCAAGTATAAACCAGGCTTCTGAGTCTTCATAGTGGATTATGGCAACTGATGCCATGGGTGTGTAAACTGAACCTGTCAAAAAAATGGGTTGTGCAAAATTCTATTTTGATTTAGAAGCGGGCCACCACAAATAAATGAATGTATGGGAGACACTGGAATCAGATGCAGTCCTGACAAACAGAAAACTTGTTAGTATAGAAATAAAATTTTCTTAGTAAAATGTTTTTTGCTTATCCTCTTCAACCCTAGGACCCTGTCCCGGGTCCAAAATTTCTCATTTTGACTTAATATAAAATATTATTTTAATTGTTAATGGTCTGTCATGGACCCCAGTAACACATATGAGATACTGTTTGAAAGCTTAGAGTCTCTACTTTCTGCAGATATGCATCACTTTGAGAAATCTTTTACTGTAAGAAAGTTATTTACACTATCACCCCCCCCCCATAATTTTGTATATGATTTAATATTCACATATTTCATATTTTTAAAATATGACAAACTGTCACTGACAGAAGACTACGGAGACAGATATATATAAAATGTAACAGAGTTTATTGAATAATAGAATATGCAGATGTAGAGATGAATGTTGTTGGTCTTCAGAGGGGAATCACAGACACACAGACACACTGGGGAAGAGATAATCCATAAGATGATGATGATGACGATGATGATGTTCAGGAGATGTTCTGTAAAGATATAGAAGTTCGAGAGTCTGGTAATCACATAGACAGTAATGTTCTTGTGACGAGACCGGACGATGACTGTGTGTTTGTGAGTGATATATAAAGGGAATGCTTGATGAGAGGTGACAGGTGCAGCTGATTAATACTCTGGTGATTGTGATCTGTGATGATGAGGGGTGTGTGTGGAAGGACCTGGCAAATCCGTGACAGTACCCCCCCCCTGAGGGTCCGCTCCTGAGGACCCTTGAGCTCTAGGACGCCGAGGAGGACGGCCTCTGGGTCTGGGAGCAGGTTTGTCTGGATGTGCTTGATGGTAATCACTGAGGAGTTCTGGGTCAAGAATGTCATCACGAGGAACCCAGGATCTTTCCTCTGGTCCATATCCCTCCCAGTCCACCAGGTATTCAAGCCGCCCACCTCGTCGTCTGGAGTCCAGGAGCTGCCTGACGGTGTAGATGGTTTCTTCTTCATCAAGAGGGGGGGCTTCTTCACCAGGTCCTGTGGGAGGAACAGAAGTGACAGGTGAGTAAAATGGTTTCAATTGTGATACGTGGAATACGGGGTGAATCCGGTAATGTGCTGGAAGACGAAGTTGAAAGGCTACCGGATTGACCTCCTTGATGATGGTAAAGGGACCAATGTACCTGGGACTCAGCTTCTTGCAAGGTAATCTGAGACGGATGTTTTGCGTGGATAACCAAACCTTATCACCAACTTGAAAGTTCGGGGTAGGGAACCTTCTGGTATCTGCATGCTGTTGATGACGGCGGATGGCGGATTGGAGGTGATGATGAGCTGAGTCCCAGACCCTCTCGCTCTCTTGGAACCAGTGCTGCAGTGATGGTACGTCGCAGGGTTCTCCAGTCCAGGGGAACATGGGTGGTTGGTAACCGAGTACACACTGGAATGGTGTAAGACCCGTAGCATGCTGGTGTAGGGAATTTTGTGCATACTCGGCCCAGGGTAGAAACTGGCTCCAAGAGTCCTGGTGGTTATGGCAGAAGGTTCGGAGGAAGCGACCCACTTCCTGGATCTTACGTTCCGTTTGACCATTCGTTTGGGGGTGATAACCTGAAGAGAGACTCACAGTTACCTCTAACAGCTTGAAGAATTCTTTCCAGACTCGAGATATAAATTGAGGTCCTCTGTCTGAGACGATGTCTTCTGGGAGGCCAAAATATCTGAACACATGCTGGAAAAGGAGTTCTGCAGATTCCATTGCTGTTGGTAAACCCTTGAGAGGTATTAGTCGTAGCATCTTTGAAAATCGATCTACCACCACGAAAATACAGGTGTTACCTTGAGAAGGAGGAAGATTGGTGGCGAAATCCACACCTACATGTGGCCATGGGCGACGAGGAACAGGAGGAGGACGTAGTTTACCATGGGGTAGATGCCTTGGGGTTTTGGCCATAGCACATTCCTTACACCCCCTCACGAACCTTCTGATGTCTTCTGCCATATTAGACCACCAGAAGCGATGTTTTAGCGGCGAGAGGGTTTGTTGGGCGCCTGGATGACCGGTGCCTACAGAGTTGTGAGCTTTGGTGATGAGAGATGTCCGATGTTGCAAGGGTACATACTTTATTCCTGGAGGACAACCCGGCGGAACATTGGTGGTTTCGGGAATCTCATCTTCCTGGCTCCAATCGATGGGACACACAAAGATTTTCTCAGGAAGAATGGTTTCTGGGGGAGAGAGATCTTCATCCGCAATAAACATCCTTGACAAAGCATCGGCTTTACAATTTTTTGTTCCTGGACGATAGGAAATGATGAAATGGAAACGAGTGAAGAAGAGAGCCCACCTTGCTTGTCTTGGATTCAGTCTTTTTGCCTCACGAAGATATTGAAGATTTTTGTGATCTGTCAGCACTGTGAATGGATGACGTGCACCTTCCAGCCAATGACGCCACTCCTCTAACGCCAGCTTGATGGCCAACAGTTCCCGATCACCAATGTCATAATTCTTCTCCGCCGGGCTGAACTTGTGAGAATAGTAAGCACAAGGACGAACGTCAGATGTTTTCCCCTGCTGCTGAGACAAGACGGCTCCGACTCCTGTTGAGGATGCATCTACCTCTACAATGAAAGGTTTGTTAGGATTTGGGTGTACTAGAACGGGTGCTTCACAAAAGGTTTTCTTCAGAAATTGGAAAGCGTTAGCAGTATCTTCATTCCAAGACAGAAATTTTGGTTTACCTTTTAAGGCAGATGTCAGAGGAGTCACAATCTGGCTGAAGTTCTTTATAAATCTCCGGTAAAAGTTTGCAAAGCCCAGAAATCTTTGCAATTCTTTTACCGTTTTGGGTTGAGGCCAGTTTTTAATGGCTGCTACCTTTCCTTCGTCCATACTCACTCCGTTAGATGAGACATCATATCCCAGGAATCGTATCTGTGGTTGATGGAATTCGCATTTTTCTGCTTTGATGAAGAGTGAGTGTTGTCGAAGTCTCTGTAGTACCTCCTTGACATGTTGTACATGAGTTTTGAGGTCACTGGAATAGATAAGAATATCATCAATATAGACAATCACGAACCGATGAAGAATATCTCTGAAAATGGTATGCATGAAGTCTTGAAATACTGAAGGAGCGTTTACTAGGCCATATGGCATCACTAAATATTCCCAGTGACCAGTAGGGGTCACAAAAGCGGTCTTCCATTCATCACCGGCTCGGATTCCTATCAGATTGTAGGCACTTCTGAGATCGAGTTTGGTGAAAATGGTTGCGCCTCTGAGCTGTTCCAGTGCCGTAGGGACGAGAGGAAGAGGGTAGCGAAACTTCCGAGTGATGTTGTTCAGGCCACGGTAATCAATACAGGGTCGGAGACCGCCGTCCTTCTTGGTGACAAAGAAAAATGGAGAAGCAGCAGGGGAATTGGACGGTTGTATGTACCCTTGTTCTAAGGCCTCTGTAATGTATTTTTCCATGGCTTCCTGTTCTGGTATGGATAATGAATAAATTTTACCTTTTGGTACTGGTTCACCCGGGAGGAGGTCAATCGCACAGTCCCATGGCCGGTGAGGTGGTAGTTTGGAAGCTCTCTTGGGACAAAAGACATCTTCAAATTCCTTGTATTCTGAAGGGATGGATACAGAAACATTTTCGTTAGGACTTTCAATAGAGGTGCTGCATACCTGAAGTTTTTCACTTGGAGGAAGAGGTTTTGGAAGATTTGGGAAACATCTTGGAAAACATTGACTGCTCCAGCGTTTAATTTCTCCTGTGTCCCAAGAGAGCTCCGGATGATGTTCCATTAACCATGGGCGTCCAAGAATCACATCCGCGGTGGAATTCTCCAGGACCAGAAATTTTATCCTCTCCTGATGTAAGATTCCCACTGTCAGAGTGATTTCTCCAGATCGTTGACGGATATCGGAGCGGTTGAGGGGTTTTCCGGTGATTGACTGCACCTTTAACTTTTGCTCGATGGATTCCTTCTTGATGTGGTACTGTCTACATAACTGGGAAGAGATGAAGTTCCCGGCCGACCCTGAATCGAGGAGTGCAGATACTATAATGGAGACGTTACGGTAGGATAATTTCACCTTTGTGGTAAGAGGTGTATAAATATGCTTTTCTGGTTGGACAGTACTCACCAACGCCCGGGGTGGACGGATGGGACAATCAGCGATGAGATGTCCTTTACTGGCACAGTATAAGCATAACCCCTCTTTAATCCGACGTTGTCTCTCTGACAGTGGGATGCGGGTGGAATCCAACTGCATGGGTTCTGGTCCTGGAGGGGACGGTTCTGGTGAGCGGTAGAGTGCAAATTGAGATGGATTACAGGCAAGCATGCGATTTTCAGTTCTGATCGCTCTTTGAATAAATCGTTCAAGACCAATATTGTCATCAAACGCAGCCAGTTGTAGTCGAAGATTAGCTTTTAATCCATTACGAAAAGTAGTGATGAGGGCTCGTTCATCCCAACCACTAGCTGCCGCTAGTGTGCGAAAACGCAATGAAAACTCTGCTGCCGAATCGTTACCTTGTTTTATATTGTACAGTTCATCACAAATGGAGTTGTCACCTACTGGAAATCCAAAGACTTCCCGAAAGTGTTCACTAAAGGCTCGATAGGATTGGAGAACGGAGCCATTTTGTTCTCGGATTGAGACTGCCCAGTGTAACGCTTTTCCGGTAAGTAGAGACATGATGAAAGCGATCTTACTGCTATCTGTAGGGAAACGGTTAGGTTGCATCTCAAAGATAAGCTCACATTGTAATAAAAATACTTTGCACTCACTCGCTTCACCAGAATATGGGCTTGGATGGGCCATGGGAACTGTGTTAGCGGTAGCCTGAGGAGTAACAGTGGTCTGTTGTGTCTGTAGTAGTTCGTTGCGTAATGTATCCACCAGGTTCTGGAAAGTATCCTGTTGAGACATGGTGTTAGTTGGTTGTTGGTCCGGTCTTCTGTCACTGACAGAAGACTACGGAGACAGATATATATAAAATGTAACAGAGTTTATTGAATAATAGAATATGCAGATGTAGAGATGAATGTTGTTGGTCTTCAGAGGGGAATCACAGACACACAGACACACTGGGGAAGAGATAATCCATAAGATGATGATGATGACGATGATGATGTTCAGGAGAAGTTCTGTAAAGATATAGAAGTTAGAGAGTCTGGTAATCACATAGACAGTAATGTTCTTGTGACGAGACCGGACGATGACTGTGTGTTTGTGAGTGATATATAAAGGGAATGCTTGATGAGAGGTGACAGGTGCAGCTGATTAATACTCTGGTGATTGTGATCTGTGATGATGAGGGGTGTGTGTGGAAGGACCTGGCAAATCCGTGACACAAACATGGGCAAGTCTTATATCAAATGAAAGCTCTCATTCTCAGGAATAAGGCTACAGCGTTATTTTTGTTCTATTATTAACACATATCCAACAATAGTTGAATGAATAATAAGGTAAAAAATCGTCTTTTGTAAACGTATGTGAAACTTGAGCATGAACTGCCTCAGATAGCACATATAGCCACAAATGATACACCATCTTTTATATTAGGTCCTACTCTAAAAAATGAGTCCATTCACAACATTTTCTTTGGTTGTGTGCATAATTAATCCCTTGCTATTTTTTATTAAAAAATTAATATTTATATGAAAAATGTATTTTCGCTCACTTCAGTAAAATAAGAATAACTTTTGAATGCGACATGCTAAAGACATCATTCTTTTTTTTGGGTGTTTACTGTCTGCTGCTGTTAACAACCAGAACTGTTTGCAGTCTGCTACAGAACCAGAGTTATACACTATCAAAGGCAGTATTTACAACATAAAAAAAGAAAATTTGGTATTTCATTGTATGAAAAACAACATAAATAACAATATTTTTCACAAACAGCAGCTTTTTATGTAACTTCAAAGTGTTTTCTTTAAAATGATATAAAGCAATTGCATTTATTCCACTGTATGTGCTTATGGGAGCACTTCAAATATTTTTAGGTGCAAATTAAATACAAAAAGGGTATTATTCCTCCCTTCAGTTGGAGTAAAATAACTTTTGTATATATTATGATAGAGAAAAAAATCCTTTTTCCTTTGTAAGCTGGCAATTGCTGGAATCAAACAAAACTGTCTGCAGGGAGCTGAGGCACCCAGGGCCAGAGTTATACACTTTCAAACAAAAACTTTAGAAAAAAAACATCAAAAAGCGCCTATTTATTTTTGTGTTTATTAGAGGACTGACATCACATACAACCATATTTAGCACTTTCAACAGTGTTTTATGTAATTTCAAAGGGTTTCCTGTAAAATGATACCAAACATTTGTATGTAAACCTCTGCATGTGGGTATGGGAAGCTTTTGAAATTGTAGGCCAAGTCCAGGCGAAAATCCCCAAAATAGCTTCAGGGTGGAAGAAGTTATTGACCCATTTCTGAATACAGTTTTTTTATTCAGTCAACTAAGCTGTAAATTGCTTCTGCCTTTTCATAGAAAAAGTCCTGATAGCACTTATTGGCTGATGGCACCCCAAGAACAAGCACAGTCCTAAGCTCTTCACTACCTCGAAAATTGTAACACTAAAGCCAGCTGACAGTGAACAGAAAGATTATATTCATGTAACATCTTTTCCAAAATCAATCTGTCATTGACTTATCATGTGATACAACAAAATATTTGTGGTTTATATTTAGCTTGCAAAAAACTATTTCATGCCTGTGACACAGGATCTGTGTAAGATATAAGTCAGGCTGAGACTATTTTGCTGAATTTGATTTCTCATCTAGGCACTAGAAATCACTAGGATTAGTTTTGATTTATGTCAAAGCACTTTAGGGGTTCTATAGAAATCCAATCTAAAAATCAGTTTGGTGTTTTTCTATGTGTATTACTATGCTTTTATTGAACAATGGCCAATATTGCATGTGGACATCATAGGTGATGTACTGTAGGTAAAGGGAAGGGTGCGGTAGTTCACAAACACACTGTTTGTCCAGTGCCACCCAAATCAACACTACCAGAGTTCCTTTGTAGCTTGACCTTGCTGTCCAACAGCAGGCAGGGTCACTATTGTCTGTGCTTCCGAAGGATAACACTGTTGTTGTTAGAGTGATGCCAGAATATGTTTCCTTTAAAGAGTATATTTCTCTCTTCAGGGAGCCATTAAGCACACCTTTTCTATGATTCACCAGAGATGAAGCAGAGTTAAAATGACTCTATGCTCTGTAAAGTCATAAAATTATGTAGGCCTCACTGCTGCCCATTGTTGTGTCAACAGTAATAAAGTAACCTACTGTTTGGCAGTAGAAAAGCAGCACAGTTTAACTTGCCACACTTTGCGTATTTCACAGTGATGGAAAGTTTATGCTCGGCACCAAACTAAATTTTATATATATACAACATAACATGCCAAGATGTGTGAAACTCCTAAATACATGTAACCGCACTAGTATTATGTTGATTAAAAATTTATATAAACTTCAGGCCAGTGGTTCAGATTTTACTTGCCCTGACAAAATTATCTAAAATGTAAAAAACAAAAAGTAAAATTTGTTTTATAAAAATGTTTTTATTTTCTAAAATAAAAACACATTTTTTATTGTTTTTGACCCATGTAACTGTAAGGTTATGACATTAAAAGCTATTTGCCTAGCTCATCAGGGCTCAAAATTAACTTTTTTATTTGGTAGCACTGATGCTCCCAACTTTAAAGAGTTAGGAGCACCAGCAAAAATTTAGGCACATCCATCAAAAAATTTAAAAGCACCACAACTACAATGTTAATGTTAATAGGCCCCTTCACGGTTCACGTCACAGGCTGTTCCCACTGCGCATGTCGGGGTCAGAAAAGTCATTACAGCAGATTCAGTTGCGTATTATTCGGTATCGTCAAAAATGCCTACTTACGTCGTGGGCTGTGAAAATCGCACCAGGTCTTCCGTTAAGTTTTCGCGAGTCATGCAGAATCTCAAAAACAAAAAAATACAACATCTGCGTTTGCAAGCAATTAACGTGCAGACTGGGACAATGCAAAGATCAAAG
This sequence comes from Misgurnus anguillicaudatus, assembly GCF_027580225.2. Lineage (NCBI taxonomy): Eukaryota > Metazoa > Chordata > Actinopteri > Cypriniformes > Cobitidae > Misgurnus > Misgurnus anguillicaudatus. The sequence goes on along the minus strand of NC_073357.2, from coordinate 37,610,640 downwards.
AGGCTTGTGTTTGTAGTGCTCACTTCATTTGAGGTAAGTCATCATTTTTCAGCACTGTTAGATTAAATTATAAAGCCTAAATGGTATGAACAGTTCGACCCCGTGCTGCGCGCGCACCCGATAGTCATTCAATGTTTACAAACCTTGAAGGGGTCTATAGATTTATTTTATTAAAAATAAAACACCACCACCGGGCTTTACACGTCCTATGGCCAGCATTTAAAAGTTGGTCTTCTATTTTATTTTATTTTATTTTATGCTGCATAAATTCCTAAATTAATACCCAAATGCTGTTGAAATAGTATTGCAGCAATAATAATTTAACAATTACAGGTAACATGATTAAGATTACATAGAAAATCTAGCAAACACGTAAAACACTGATTAATTGTGACATTACAAAAGTGACCCTAATATAGAAGGCTAATATATATTGGCATTGATAACTGCATTACCAGGATGCTTTTAATACTAAATAGGCAATGTTTTAAAAAATACAACAAAAACATACCATCAGCATTGTTGTGTTCCACAGCAACATGGACCACAAGGATGTTTGTCGAATGTCCATTCACCAGCGCATGCGCACATACACCATCAAACACACTTTGACAGACAGCTCGGTGTCTCCATCAATAATAAACACATTTGTCATGACACGTCTTGTATTTTTGGCACTTTCGCCATGTTTAAGCAAGGTACGTCTGGCTCTTAAAAAAATACAGTAATAACCTTGGCTGTAATCGGCTGGCCAATCTGCGGTCTTCATTAAACGCAAGAACTTAATGGTGAAATTTGATTGGTTATGTATCGTTGGAGAGAACACTGAACCTGGGACAGCGCCAGCACGCAGGATCACAATCAACTCGCGTCACAACAAAATGGGCAGTCGCACAAATGCTCCCAAATATATTTTAAGGTCGCACAGATTAAATTTCGGTCGCATATGCGACCAAAATGGTCGCAATTTCGAGCCCTGCTCATATAAATTTCATAAACTGTTAAAGTCAGTAATAAATTAAGAACAGATAATAAAATTATGAGCTAAAACAAATATATACAAACATGCAAATGAAATAAAAAAATGCTGTTCAGATTTTTATTTAATGGTACCAGGGCTCCAGAGTCAGATTAACTTTTTTCACTTTTTTTAACTAAAAATTTTAGGGGCGCAACCAGAAAATTTAGGGGCACACACCGTAAATCAACATGCTAACCAAATATTCACATTTCTACTCATTTTCACTGTATTACTAATAAATACTTTCAGGATAGATGCAGAAAGTACAATGTGCTGTTTCAAATTCAATGTCATATCACAAAAAAGGTCAAATTTATTGGTCGCACATGTGCGACTGGATGTAAAATTCAGTGGCACACTCTGAAATTTTGGTGGAAAAATGCCACCATTTGGTGGCAGTCTGGAGCCCTGGGTACTGTACTTTTACATTTATGCATTTGGCAGACACATTTATTCAAAGCAACTTATATGTGTATATGCAACTTAAATGAGGCTCAGCGGAGCACGTCAACTGACGACACCACCGGTGTTTGTACAGAAACTGTCAGAGGTAACTGACAGAGGTAGTGATAAACGCGATGTGCAATACATCTATTTGTGGTGGCCAATTTTGATTTTATGGCGGACTGAGAAATAAATTAATGTATGGGGATGTTTAGCATTTCAACAATGCTCTCACTTGTATGATACAGCAGCAGGCAGTGCAAATATAAAGACACGCCTATAATCCTTCCCACAGCAAAGTTTTACTAAACTCAATGGAAAAGCTAACCAAGCCAAAGTGAGCTTACCCGACTTGACCCAAACCAAACCGTGGGGTACTATGCAATGGAAAAGCGCCATTACAGTGCATCACAAGGTATAACGCAATGCTCTACCACTGAGGAGCATACAGGAGCACCATTTTTTAATACAGAAATTGAATAAAGTAATCAAATGTAAAATAGTACTGCTGTATTCATAGTTGTCACTGTAAATAGTACATTATTGTAAACATAGATTAATCTTTATTTGAAAAAGTGAATCGGTCAAGAACTGTAAGTGATCTTGTCTTTGTCTGTTATTATTTGATTAACATTAAAAAGAGACAGCCGCAGGTATATTTAGGGTGTTAAGACATAATGCAAGGATAAGGTTACACATGGGCTTTTTTTCTGAACTTTTTACATTCACTAAGACACTTCACACTACATTTACAAGGATAATTGCAGCATTTTGAGATATGTTTGGGTAAAAAAAATTGTATAAACGCAAGAAAACGTGAACTCCGTATTTGAACATTTTTTGAACCATCTGCTTTGTTTTTAACTTTTATAACATTGTATGGTAAACCCTTTTTACTGGAATAGTTAAAATAGCCAATCCCTCTAGAACAGGACACATACATACAGTTGGCCATGTAGTGTTTGCTAAAATTTAGGCCCTGGTTCTCTTTGCCCTATAGACTACGATGTGATTTCTGTGTGTGTGTGTGTGTGTGTATTACATACTGTATTTCAGATAGAGCCACGGTACTAGGGCTGTGCAAAAATATTGATACAGCTAACTATCGTAATCCTTTTTTTTTTCACGATAGTGTCGATATTACAATCTCTACTATCGATATTTTAAAGCTATATAAAAATCCCTCTGTGTGCGTCAAACAACCTCCTCCGCCACTGCTGTAGTTGTCCCTGTCCAGTTGTCTGTTATATACGGCCAATGTCTCAGAAGTAAGCGGGAGTGAAAAAATGGCAGAAAATTTTAAGACACCTGCAGCTTTCGTGTGGACGCACTTTGGCTTTAAAAAACCTTAAAAAAAAGTGCTCTTTTATTTTACACTTTTGATAAAACTAAAGGAAAAGCATTGCAAAGTATCGCAACATGCAACGCATTGTATTGTATCGTGATACATTGTATCATGACCCACACTGTAAAAAATACTTTGCTGCCTTAAAATTTTTTGTTAAATCAACTCAGATTTAGATAAGTCATGTCAACAGAGATGAGTTGTCACAACTTATAAAATATAGTTGAGAAAAGTCAACTTAATTTTATAAGTTATAACAACTCATCTGTAGTTATAACAACTCATCTCTAGTCAAGATAAATAATAGTAAGTTAAAATGACTTGTAAATCCGAGTTGATTCGGCAAAAAATTTTAAGGCAGCAAAGTATTTATTACAGTGCATGTATCGTGATACGTATTGTATCGTGAGGCCCTTGCCAATACCCAGCCCTACACGGTACCCTGTTTCATCATTTGATCATCATAACAATAATCATATCATTGTTCACATTATATTTCCTGATGCTGAATTCCAGATTTCAGAGGTGAAATTGTCTTTTGTGTTGAAAGAAATGTGGTTTCTCACTGTGGTTTCTATACAGACATATAAACCCCTAAGGGTGCCAGCCTATTAAGACTAAAGACTTTAAAGTACTTTGCTTTAATCTTTAAGACATTACTGTGGTGCTCTACTCTAAACAGACACAAACAGATAGAATGTAATGGCATGGACTAAATGATGTGCTCAGAGAGATAATGAGTGTAAATAGTGCATTTATAATTGATTTTGTTGGAATATGGCAGAGAATGGGCCTTTATGATGTGTTGAAAGGCTGTTGCCGGCAATGCTGCCCTCGGTTTAACCATAAAAAACACCAGCTGTCATATCACATGAAGCTGTTGGAATGTCACATTTTAAGTGGCTTTGATGAAGACATACAGTATATGCACTTCCCTCTTCCTGTCCTCTTGTTTTCTCCATCACATGTTTTTCCACAAAAGCAGATATGCAAGATGTATTTGAGACAGACACAATTTGTTTGCAAATAACCAACCTTACAACAAAATGTCTAATAGTAAGTCTCAAAGGTGAGATGGCACAAGAGTAAGCGAATAGTGACCTCTTCATGTGTAAGCTTTCAGAAGGATGAGAAATCACTTGAACCTTCACGTTTTCTATTCTTAGCAGGAAAGTTGTCAGGATAGAAGAGAAGTGATCTTTGAGTTTAGATTTTTCATCTGTCCTGGTGTTGAGGGATAATACTGAGCTAAAATGAAAAAAATATTTTTTAATGTGTTATAAAGTTTAGTTAAAAATGTGACTTGATTTCTGCAACATATCTTTTGCTTGCTTTTCAGGTTATCCGATTTAGTTACTGACACACCACCTGCACCCCATCTATATTGTTTTTTTTACAACTAGATTCCAATAGGGTGGTCTTCTCTTAACAAAAGTGTGTGGGTGGTCGACCTTTAGGCATGAGAAGTATAAAAGAAATACATTCTTTAACTGCATTTAATAATGGCACCTGATAAAACTACATAAGAGTTTACAACAGCTTACCTCAGTGGGAAGCATTGTTGCCTTACATCAAGAAGGTCCCCGTTTTGAGCCCTGGCTGGGATGGGTGGTCTTTCTGTGTGGAGTTTGCATGTTCTCCCTGTGTCAGTGTGGGTTTACTCCGGATACACTTGTTTCCCACAATCCAAAAACATGCAGGTTAGGTACATTTAAAAATGTCAGATTGCCCCTTCTCCAATGTGTGTATCGATCAAGTTTTGTGGATTAATTTGTGTGTGGATTGACTGGTTTCTGCCATGAATATAGCCATAGATGCTGGAATGATGTTAAGAATAAATAAACAAAGATTACATAAGTCAAAGGTGTTGGCAGGTTTACTACCTGCCGTTATCTAGGTATAACTTAAAGGACATTGTTGTAAATCAGTCATATGTGTGTGTGCATGTTCCCTCCCAAAATAAATTCCTTCGGTGTTGATAATGTTAATAAGCATGTATAAAGTCATTGAATCTTTATTGTCTTGCTTTGTCATTGGTCTGCAATCTCACAGTGTGTTGCAGTGTTGTGTGCAACTGCAAAACGTTTCACCTTGAGAAGGTGGGCAGATTATAGAGCTATGCTTGTGTCATGTTTAGCATCAGATTATTGTTTAGGTTTTGCTGCTGCAGAGCTGCCCCACTTCATGATGTCACTTCCAGAAACTAGATCAGCAACTCGCTGAAAAGGACTTGCCCTCTCACTTACCCACACACCCTTACTTTACCCACACATGCATGAAGACTATTTAATCTAATTTCTCTCTCTCTCTCTCTCTCTCTCTCTCTCTCTCTCTCTCTCTCTCTCTCTCTCTCTCTCTCTCTCTCTCTCTTTCTTTCTTCCCCTTTCTCTCTGTTATTGCCCTACCAGATTGTTCCTTTGCCATGGTAACTTTAGAATGGGGATATAAAGGCTGCTTGTTGGCTTAGGTGCTGTTGTCTGGGAGAGTGAAACAGTGACACAGTGTTGTCATTTAGTTTTGTAATGAGCATCAACAAAGAGAAAATCGGGGAGCATCCCAGTTCTTTCACTCTCCACCCCTCTTTCTTTCTCTCTCTGCCCCCCTGTTTTTATGCTTCTTTTCAGAGGCACTTCAATAGGACTGACTACTTTGCTGTCTCTTCACTTGTTGTAACGACCTTCACTGTCTCTTTACTTTCTCTCGCTCACCTTATATAAATCCTTGTTGGCTGTTTGTAATAGTGTTGGAGAGTGAAAGCACTTGACTTGCCCCTTTCTATTGGACTTACTTTGTCTTTATGTTTTTAAGAATAAGTTGAAATTCTTTCTGTTTGATAAAGCATATCATTTATGTTAAGCACTCTTGCATTGTATTTTACCGTTATTTTATTTCAGAATGTTGAACCACTCTTGTATCATATTTGCGGGTTTTTAATTATTAAATTAAATATGTGTTTTTATTTATTTAATTGTAAAGCACATTGGTCAAATTGGGCTATATTTGGTGCTAAATAAATAAAATTGCCATTAGGATTATATCTAATGTAGTTTATCGCCACCCAAAGGAATGCAAGAAAAATATGATAGTAGTATTACAATAAATACTGTGTCATTTGCCTTTCTAATTTGAGACTTGTGTCAGCGTCACACAACATTCAAGGTTTGCTGTGTTGTGTGTTTGCGCTTGGATGCGAGGCTGTTGTTTATGCTTCCCTTTTTGTATGCTTGCGGTTCTCAAACATTAATTACATGTGATGAGAAATCAGGACTTTTGGACACACACAGTTAAAGGCACATTCCACTTTTTTTTGAAAATATGCTCATTTTCCAGCACCCCTAGAATTAAACATTCGATTTTTACCGTTTTGAAATCCATTCAGCTGATCTCCGGGTCTGGCGCTAGCACTTTAGCTTATCACAATCCATTGAATCTGATTAGACCATTAGCATCGCGCTAAAAATAACCAAAGAGTTTTGATATTTTTCCTATTTAAAACTTGACTCTTCTGTAGTTACATCGTGTACTAAGACCGACAGAAAATTAAAAGCTGCAAGTGATATTATGCACTGCCCGAAAATAGTCCCCTTGGTTACTTTCAATGGTAGAGGACTATTTTCGGGCACTGCGTAATATCACTACGCCTGCTGCAGCCATGTTACTTCAGCAAAGTCGTTGATTATTACGCCAGAATGAGAGCATAGTTCCTAACCATATCTGCCTAGAAAATCGCAACTTTTAATTTCCTGTCGGTCTTAGTACACAATGTAACTACAGAAGAGTCAAGTTTTAAATAGGAAAAATATTCAAACTCTTTGTTTATTTTTTTAGCGCAATGCTAATGGTCTAATCAGATTCAATGGATTATGCTAAGCTATGCTAAAAGTGCTAGCGCCAGACCCGGAGATCAGCTGAATGGATTCCAAAACGGTAAGAATCAAATGTTTAATAGGGGAGCTGGAAAATGAGCATATTTTCAAAAAAAGTTGAGTGTCCCTTTAATTTACAGGGTCATGTCTCCTCTTCCTCCTCTGTGGGCCGTTGTTCCACTTGAAAGAGGATGTAGGATGATATGGACCGTTAGGCAGCTCACAGAAAAGAAGCAAAGTTTTGATGAAGCCTTCATTGTAATACTTCTGTTTACACAAGGTTTCCTGTAGGCTGTGTGCATGTGTGTACATGCAAGTATTACATATGCTTGCCTGCAGCTGTCACAATGCAAACACATAGCCACAAACACACATGCTTTAAGATGGACTATGTGTCTAGAAGGGCACAGGTCACATAAAATAATCCTCACCAAAGATTTCTCTTTAAAGAGCTATGCGTGTCTCACTGTGTATTTTTTTCTGTGTAAGTTTAGTTGAGGTTTGGCAGAGGATTTCATGGAGAGCAGCCATCAGCATTAGTCTCTGTAATGAAGAGAAGACTGAATCCACAAATGTTGAACTCTGCCCAAAATCCTTTTTAAAGACAGAGAGCAGCCAGTGTGGGAATGACTACACAGAGGAGTGTTTATAGAGACGAGCAAAGTTGACCTGAAATTGTGATTTTAAATCCTTCATGAATTATTTGACAGCTTTTAAAATAGGTCTAGGAAGTTTTTAAATAAAAAGGCTCATAGGATGAAAGCAGGAGGTGTTGTAAAAGATTTTATGAACAACAAAGCGATCTTTATAGTGCTTTTAACAAATCTCTCTCGCTCTCTCATTTTCTGTCTTGCAGGCACCTAACCAGAAACCGATAAGGAGGCACCTAAAAGGTCGCTACGCTCTGCCTGCTATTACAGAGTGAGGGACAAAAGCATAGTACGACTGAACACAGAAAGAAGAAAAATAGCGTAAAGGACATGAGCAGGTCCTTCGGAGGGGCAAGATGAAGTGTTCTGCAATGGAATGACCTCCCACACACACTTGTGTGGTTTCTATGGGGATTTCTGCATAGCCACGCACTCCTCTGGATGGAAGGAGGTGTACTTCTGTGCCATCTGATTGCTCTGCTGTGATTGGTCAGTATTATTCGGCTGCTGCACTGCCACTGGTCAGGATGCCAGCAAAAGGGAAATACTTGCTGAACGAGCAGAAGTTGAAACAGGAAGCACTGTACAGAAAATTTTCTGGCATTAGCCAATACCAGCCGTTCGTTCTGTTGCTGGGACTGAGCATTCTCACATGTACAACGTTGCTAGTGCTCTTCTTCAGCCTAGAACTGGTAAGAGTCCATAATCATTTACTCCCTCTTCCTCACTTACAAATGCACAGATCAGATATCGAACACATGCTGTTGGAACGGTTGCAAAATAATAACCTGCCACAGCAGTGTATTCTTTATTTTTAAAGTGCATGGGATTCGCTTTTATATTACTTCATTCCGATCCCAGTATCCTAAGTCAGCCTGCTGGTGATTAAACTGTCTCTCTTATATAATCCTACGGTGACTGAGGTACCATGATCACTTGCATAATCTGATCCTTATCAAAATGGCATTTTTTTGTGTAATAAGCATAATGTTCTTGCTCTGGGTATATGTGGCACTTTCTCACTTAACTCTTCTATGTTGGATAAGATACATGCACAAAGATATTCTCAGCAGTCAGCTGTTATGGGGAGGTCCCAGAATGCTCCTATTCTACTGCTATTGTTAATTTCTCTAGCAGATAAGCACTATACCATCTGTGCAAATTCCTGTAACCTTCTGCCTCAACACCAACCGGTTGTAGGAGGAAAGAATAAGTTAGCATGGCTCTGTTTGTGTGGGCTTGTGTCTGTTTTTATTTTACTATCTTTTTGAACTTTCACAAAGTCCGTAGGATGATATGTGTGTGTGTGTGTGTGTGTGTGTGTGTGTGTGTGTGTGTGTGTGTGTGTGTGTGTGTGTGTGTGTGTGTGTGTGTGTGTTTGCATGCTTTTTGACTGAGGTATGTATATCTGCTCCAGTTAAGTCTGTAATGTATCTTGGTAATAATTCCACATGTTTAGAGAATGGTAAAGCAATTAAGTGAAGATGAGTAGAGGACTCACTGCGGTTAGTCTCTATATGTGGGTTGGGTGAGAGGCCCACACAGGTCACAGCTTTTAGTTTGATAGTGTAATTGAATCAGTTGGCTTTGTCAATTATGAACTTTATCATGTTAATGCCATTTTTTTATTATCGATTTATTAAATATTGATAAATTAAGTCATTCATTTACTATGTTGTACATTTTGAATACAGTCTCTTGCCTTAATGGGTTGGATGATTCAATGATGTTTGGACCAAAAGTATTGGTAAACCAGGAAATTAAAATGATACAGGTTAATTAAATATCACTCCCTCTATATTAAAGGGGACATTTCACAAGACTTTTTTAAGATGTAAAATAAATCTTTGGTATCACCAGATTACGTATGTGAAGTTTTAGTTCAAAATACAGATAATTTATTATATAACATGTTAAAATTGCCACTTTGTGTGAGCAAAAATGTGCCGTTTTGGGGTGTGTCCTTTTAAATGCAAATGAGCTGATCTCTGCACTAAATGGCAGTGCTGTGGTTGGATAGTGCTGACTAAGGGGCGGTATTATTATAAAAGATCCCCTTCTGACATCACAAGGGGAGCCAAATTTCAATGACTTTAATGACCTATTTTTCATTGCAGAGAATGGTTTACCAAAACTAAGTTACTGGGTTGTTCTTTTTCACATTTTCTAGGTTGATAAAAGCAGTGTGGACCCAATTATAGCACTTAAACATGTAAAAAGTTAGACTTTCATGATATGTCCCCTTTAAGTACCAAAAACAAAGTAATGTAAAATCCCAGGGCAGAGTTTCTACATTTACATCAGACTTTAGAGAGGTCAGATGAGCTTTATTGTCATTTCAGCCATGTACAGTTTGTACACAGGACATACAGTGGTGGTACATTAGACAGTGTAAGACTTGCTGTGTTATTCTTATAGACTTCTATAGACTAGAAATATAGATTCAAGGGGATGTTGACCTGTCTGTTCGTGAGGGTCTGGTTTGTGGTTGAATGTCTGTATCTGTTTACTTTGTGAGTCTATAAATCCATTTAATATTTTCTGAGATTAAATTCCAGAGACTGAAGTCTGGACTATCTTCCTGTTCATGAGAAGTATGGTTCAGTTTTAGAAACATAATTACATAATCCAAAATCTGCTTTTAATGGTTAAACAGTCTCTGGTTTGAAACTGGTATTGGTTTTATCGAATCAGATCATAGGGGGAGTTTTGGGGGACAGACCAGAGCCAATTATGATTTTGCCTGAGCTATTAATAAAATGTAAGATTTCATATTTTATTTGTCTTATCTTAATATTTAAATTTGTAGACTGAATAAATTATGCTAAAAACAATAAAGGATTACGACCATTAAGCTGCACTCTCTCACTAATCTTAAAGTATTGCAGCCAACTTGCTAGTAGGTGCCCCCTAAGCACAAACGCGAAACTCTGCTTATGAATTACATGATCTCTTGGGGCCCTATCTTGCACCCAGCGCAATTGACTTTGTCAGTGACGCATGTATCATTCGTATTTTGCACCGGCGCACAGCGGGTTTTTTCCTCCACAGACGCACGTCGGCAAACTAGGGAATGAACTTGCGCTCCCTGGGCGGTTCAGCGCAAAAAAGGAGGCGTGTTCCTGCGCAAACCATCCCTGATGCTATTTTGCAGTTTCAAAAAGCAATTGCGCCACTGACCAGAAAAAACTAGTCTAAAGTCAGTGGTGCTTTGCGCGTTGTTCATTATGCTATTTTAAGGGCACATGCTTGACCATAATGTATAGCGTGCACAACGCGCACACACTTTGCTTATCTAATCTACACAGATGCAACAGTTATTTTTGCAAATCATAAATTGTTACAATAAAAAATATTAACACATGAGATAAGGGAAATCATTGTGGTGAGCATTGTGGTGATAGTTTTTATTTATTTTATGTGGCTGCGTTTAAAAATTATCATGCAAATAACGATTAAAATATTTTCATAAGTTTGTTGTTTGGCTGTATTACGTTTATTTTATGTAAGTAATTATTAAAATGTTTTCATAAGAAACCTTAATGTATGTGAACTTGATTTGTAAGTGTACTTTGAGGTTGGACTGCCGTTTCTTGGCTTTCAGCGGTGAGGGTGGACGCAGCGATGTCCTCTGCTGGCGTCAGGTCATGTGTAGAGGCAGATCCACCTCCCGTTACATGGCGTGCCCGCTTTATGCTGGCAAGCTTGGGATTCCCCCGTCTCCTGACATCATTGTAGCGCTTGCGGCGCAACGTCCTGGGGATGCCAGCTGATGAGACAATTGTGGCTATTTCCTCCCACGCCTGTTTAACCGATGCTGATTTGGGTGGGTTTCTACCATCCCCATACAAAACAACTTCTCTGTCTTTGACTGCTCTTACAAGTCTCCTCGGCTGTGAACCGCTCCTGGCGTGCGCCTGGTAAATCCGTCATAATAATAGCAACCCGCCATGGAACTTGCGCACTTGCGTTTAAAGGAAATGTTGGATGACGTTCTGATTGGTTTATTTGACGTTACGCCCAAACCACACCTATGAATAATGAACCTACTTCAAACCAACCCCTTATTGATTTGCGCCTGGCGCAAGAGTTATTTCTCCCGCCGGGAAAATAACAACAGCGCCCAAGATCCGCCCACAAAGTCACTTGCGCTTTGCGCTTTCAGATCGTTAAAATAGGGCCCTTGGTGTTTTTTAATACATTTTGACTACAATGTGTTTGTTTGTCTCCCCTAAGAAAAGTAAAAGGAAAACAGTGGAAAGCTTCTTTGCAACTATTGTTCAAAACAAATGCTTTCATGAAAGAGTGCATGTATAAACATGTAGACACAAACATGTAAAGTTTTAATTGTTAGAGACTCAAGACAATTGCACTTTAGTAAAGTTTTTAGGAAATATTGTTTGGCAATATACATGCACACAAGCTTCTCCTTCTAGGCCTTTGAGGTTGCTTATATGATATTTTACATCTTGCTTTTCTCTGTGTGTGTTTCAGAAAGTTCAGAATCATGGTCCACTTGTGGGTGTTTTGGGAGGAGCGTTGTGTTTGTTCCTGGCTATATTTCTGTTACTCTGTATAGAGACCCTCTCTCAGAGATGGAGAACTTTGCTTGGCCTTGCTGTGTGGGCCACACACCTCACATTGGGCTTTACCTTTATTTTCAGTAGAGACAAAATAAGCAAAATACCACCATGGGACCAGGTAAAGTGCAAATGCATGCTCACTTGGGTGACTGGCATATCACATTTTTACATAACTATATTACATAACACTTCTCTCTCTCATCCTCTTTCTATCTCTCCAATTCTTTTGCTGTATCTTCAGGTGCCCTTCTTCCTCTTCATCATCATTACAGTTTATACCATGTTGCCATTCCAGATGAGCTATGCTGTAACTCTGAGTATCATCTCGTCTCTATCTCACATCATTGTCCTATTAGTGCGCCTCACAGTGTTCCAGAAGGACCCCATATCACTCATAGCCAATCAGGTAAAAGCAAAAATAAATGAAGATTTAAGTTTGAAACAGTTTTATTTTAATTGTACGAAACCTCCCTACTGAAAAATCTAGCTAAAACCAGCATAAGCTGGTAGCTGGTTTAAGGTGGTTTATGCTGGTCCTCCCAGCCTGACAAAGCTGGTCATGCTAGTGGACCAGCTAGTATTCCAGCATGACCAGCTAAGTCCAGCTAGACCAACTTAAAATGTGACCAAAACACAGCTAGACCAGCTTGCTACACCAGCAAAACCAGCTAAAACCAAACTGGGGACCAGCTAAAACCAGCTCACCAGCTTATGCTGGTCTTAGCTGGATTTTTCTGTAGGGCTATTAGCAAACAAACTGAGAAGGATGTAACACTTCTATGTTGAAATGTTAATCTCTTTGTCTCCCTCTCTCTTTGTTTCACTCTCTAGATTTTGTCAAATGTAGTGGTGTTTGTTTGTGGAATTGTAGTTGGGGCATTTCATAAGGTTTTGATGGAGAAAGCGCTCAGACAGACATTTCAGGATACTCTCCGCTGCCTTGGCATTCGCATGAAACTGGAGATTGAGAAGAGACAACAGGTGCTTATACAACTTCACTTCTACACACATAACAGACACAGGAAAAGCATAGATTAGTGCAAAAAATATACACAATCCAAAACACATCACCCTTGATCTATGTAAATAAGTCTAGATTTCTGTTTTAATAACATGTGTAAGAGCAGGATTTTAGAGACTGTATTTTATAGGAACATTTTTAACATGGAACATTGGAACATTGAATGCTTTTGCATTGTCTATGTTTGCTTGGCAAAGGTAACATAAGCCCTTTTCACACAGACATTACAGAAAATGCATCCGGGATTTGTCCAAGATCGTTTGATTTTTGGTTCATTCACACTGCTAATGAATTTCCGGAATCTGTGTGTTCGTTCACACAGATACCGTAAAGATCCTGTAAAGACACGTGACGTTTTTAAAGTCCTGCACTTGGTATTTTTTTCGCGGGGTCTGAAGTTTGCTTATTATCCGTTATTTCTTTCCAGAAACCACTTGCGTGCATTTTTGTTTATAATAAGACTATAAAGGAGTGCGTGACGTGCTATTCTTTTATGCTGCTAAATGATCACCGCTTCGACACAGATAGTGACGAGCTCCGTGATCTCTGCTTCAGTCCACTTTGCTCATCATGAATGTGAATCTGCATGCAAATCCTTCATTTTAAAGAGTAACTAAACCCTAAACCAACATTTTTTAGTTAATGATCTGTAAGAAATGGGCTTCACAGTGCTGTTCATTGATTTGAGTAACTTTTTTGACATTTGGATATAAAGTGTTTTAATGCTACAATATATGGTGTAAAAACGTCTGAGTGCTGCCCTCTGAACGGTGGCTACTGTAGTTGAATTTTCCTATTGGATGTTGTGGTACTACGTGACGTAAGCGGTATGACGTGACGTTAGCAGGTCACAGAAAATTTTCTTCTTTAAATATATAAACAAACAAATGTAAATGTATATATCAAATGAAAGATCAGACCCTCTGCTTTCAAACAAAAAAAAAGTTTCATCCTACCTTCATTAGTTCTTTTTTTATTACCTCTCAAATATGGGTATAGGTTTCTTCAAAAACACCCAATTTTAAGCAAAAAGCTGAGATAAATCCATTTTTGTGAAGGACTTTTGATAGAGATCAGATGCAGAGCGATCTTTAAAACAGAGATCTTTCTCTTTCACGTGAGGCACTACTTCCGGGTTGTATAGACCAGTGGTTCTCAAACTGGGGGCCGCGAGATGGTGCCAGGGGGGCCCCAGTTTTATGACATTTCATAAAACACATTAATTTATCATGAATTCTGTGTAATTAAACCTAAAAAAAATAAGGCTACTAACCAACAGCACTACTTTGTATACTTTAATATGTTTTGTCTTATTAAAGGTTACGTTTTAGAACTAATTTGTTATAAAAAAATTTGGGGGGCCGCGAAGGAATGCACCATATACAAGGGGTGTCACGGTTCGAATAAACCGGATTGTGAAAAATAATAGAGAACCCAAATGCAGAAGATATAAGAAAATATAACTATGATTTATTTACAAATAAACTTAAACACCCACGAGGGGGTAAAAACATAAGGGAACAAAAACACTGTGCTGGAACACAAATCAAACAGAACACGAGAAAACTCGGATTGGAAAACTGGTGAACATCAACACAGAATTTACAACAACGCACGCACACCACACAGAGAACACAAGGGCATTATAAAGACACCACATCAATGGGGAACAGGTGAACATAATTAATCACTTAAGACATGATTACATAAGGGAGTAGGGTAAAAGTGACAAGACACTGGGAATACGTGTTACACATACATGATGTGAATACACACGTATTCCCACATAAAACAATGCTGCCCTGGTCCTGCCCTCTGGATAATAACCAAGGTCAGGCAAGACCATGACAGCCACAAAACACTGGGACCACGTGTCACACAGATAAGATGTGAACACACGTGTTCCCACGTACACACACTGCTGCCCTGACCTTGCCCACAGAACATAGACCTGATCTACACTAAGGTCTGGCAAGATCACGACAGCAACAAGACACCGGGAACATGTGGCAGCCACACACAGAATGTGATCCCACATGTCCCCACACAGAACATGATACTGCCACGGTCCTGTCAGATGCACTCAGACCTACATCTAGCACGGATGTCTGACAGGACCATGACAGTACCCCCTTCTCTAAAGACGGATACAAGACGTCACAAACAAAAACAAACAAAAACATTAAACACGAGGAACGAAAGACTGAACAACAGAAGACAACCATGACAACATTACAACAAACAACAAAGGTAAACAGACATACGTGACAAACGGGTTGGGGTGATGTAACAAAAACAATATATGATGAAGGGGTGGTGGGGCAAAAACAGGGGAAACAAAATGTCCATGGGGAACCTGAGTCTTAACGTCCTGTGGCTGAAAAGCCGACTGGTGACGTGTCCCCGGCTGCGCCGGCGTGTGACGTGTCTCTGGCTGCGCCGGCGTGTGACGATTCTCCGGCTGCACCGGCGTGTGACGAGTCTCCGGCTGCGCCGGCGGGTGACGTGTCCTTGACTGCGCCGGCGGATGACGGGTCTCCGGCTGCACCGGCGGATGACGTGTCTCCGGCTGCACCGGCGGATGACGTGTCTCCGGCTGCACCGGCGGATGACGTGTCTCCGGCTGCACCGGCGGATGACGTGTCTCCGGCTGCACCGGCGGATGACGGGTCTCCGGCTGCACCGGCGGATGACGGGTCTCCGGCTGCACCGGCGGATGACGGGTCTCCGGCTGCACCGGCGGATGACGGGTCTCCGGCTGCACCGGCGGATGACGGGTCTCCGGCTGCGCCGGTTCCGAGGCCCTCTTCGTCCTTCTCCTCCTCCCCCTCGACGCAGGGAGCGCAGGTCCGAGACTGGCCCCGGGAGTAGTCTCTAGCATCGGAGGGACGGGATTCGACATCCCCATCCTGATGGACCCGGTCATTATGACTCTCTCGTTGGACTGAGTCTGGCGGGATCCAACCGATCCGGTCGGTCGCCGCCTGGCATTACCTTCGGGCCCGCATACGAGTGAGTCATAACACTCGTACCCCGACTCGTATGCGGGGCGGGATCTCCTTCCCCGTATCGCCAGGCGGCTGCCAGCAAACATCCCTGCTGGGTTCAGTTGGGTGTGTGCGTTATGTCACGGTTCGTATAAACCGGATTGTGAAAAATAATAGAGAACCCAAATGCAGAAGATGTAAGAAAATATAACTATGATTTATTTAAAAAACTTAAACACCCACGAGAGGGTAAAAACATAAGGGAACAAAAACACTGTGCTGGAACACAAATCGAACAGAACACGAGAAAACTCGGATTGGAAAACTGGTGAACATCAACACAGAATATACAACAACGCACGCACACCACACAGAGAACACAAGGGCATTATAAAGACACCACATCAATGGGGAACAGGTGAACATAATTAATCACTTAAGACATGATTACATAAGGGAGTAGGGTAAAAGTGACAAGACACTGGGAATACGTGTTACACATACATGATGTGAATACACACGTATTCCCACATAAAACAATGCTGCCCTGGTCCTGCCCTCTGGATAATAACCAAGGTCAGGCAAGACCATGACAGCCACAAAACACTGGGAACACGTGTCACACAGATATGATGTGAACACACGTGTTCCCACGTACACACACTGCTGCCCTGACCTTGCCCACAGAACATAGACCTGATCTACACTAAGGTCTGGCAAGATCACGACAGCAACAAGACACCGGGAACATGTGGCAGCCACACACAGAATGTGACCCCACATGTCCCCACACAGAACATGATACTGCCACGGTCCTGTCAGATGCACTCAGACCTACATCTAGCACGGATGTCTGACAGGACCATGACAAGGGGGGCCGCACGCTAAAAAAGTTTGAGAACCACTGGTATAGACCATTTCAAAAGATGTAAACAACACTGGTCCAGAAACACTACCTGTTACAGTTTGTGACAGTTTTTTTTATTTCACATATATTATTATCTTTAAGATGTTTGTTTAACTTCAGGTAATTCAGGTTTATATGTTTTGTTGGTTTATTTTATCTCAACGTTTATCTAGTGTTAAAAAAATGAAACAGGAAGTGCTTCTGGACCAGTGTTGTTTACATCTTTTGAAATGGTCTATAAGTAGCGGAAGTAATAGATAATAGCGGTATTGCGAAAAGCCGGAAATTCTCATCATTGGCAGGGAAGCATTTTCTCTTAATTGACGAGTTATCTCGTCAATGGCGGCGAAAGAGTTAAAGAGGTGAACCATAACTTCATTGTTGCGATGACATACGTGTCCTCACTATGGCACACCCCTTACGGCATGGTTTCTGAGTCTTGTTCACACAGAGGGCTTTCCGGGAATGTTATGGGAATCTTACTAGGTCCTTTTCCAAGAGCGATCCCAGAACATTTACGGGACCTGCTTGCGTTCACACAGAAGGCTGTCTCCCAATTTTACGGGTATTTTTTGGGACCAAAGTGCTGTGTGAATGAGGTTATACAGTACTGTTATGATACGCCTAGACTCTGAAATACTCTGCCAGTGTGCTAAATATAATTTTTTTATCTGTTTTAAATCTGTTTTACAATTGTGCTTTAGTGTTTTTAGTTATCTGTTTCTAAGTTCTATTTAATGGTGCTACATATTGTAAATAAAATTTCCATTGCCTTTTAACCTTCAAGCCTTTCTTTACTTTTATCCAAGTCTTCAACATTTTAGTTTTGACTTCACAAACCTTACATATCTAAATAATTCTACATGTCACCTTTGGCTTCAGTTTTTGTGTCCACTGTTTGACAGCTGAAGGTTACATTAGAGATTGAAATAAGTGTGTGCCGTCAAAATAATTTCTAATTAAAAATCAGTTGGCATTTTTTTAATGAGTGATAATTTATTATTTCTTATAGTTTCTTTAAGGACACTGAAACTTTGCAAAGATAGAGTTTAATGGCAGAATGTTCACCTCTTTGACAGTGTGTTTGAGAATAGCCAAGAAATATGTACCAGATAGATCAAATGATAAAAAAGAATCCCCAATAGAACCTCAAAAACAGTGACCTAATGCTGACCCCCCCCCAAAAAGTTTATATACTGTACAAGCGTCCTTGGAAAACACAGTAAAGAAAATACAGACAGTGCTCTGTTCTTGTAAATGATTTGATCTGTTAGTTTCCCATTTCACCTTCACATCCAAATCACATAGCCCAGGGACACTCAATCTGTTACATTTTAACAACAGCAGAAACCGATACTGTATTGGACACTCCAGATGAGCGATTGTATAAGATTGCTGTAAGTATGGATATGTTAAATGTACAAAGCAGTGCATAGCAGAAGAAATGAAACAGTAAATTAAATGTCTGATATCAGGGATTTCATCTTAAAATAAAATAAAATTGTATTTGTGTATTTGGTGTTCCCTAGGAAAACCTGTTACAGTCAGTGCTTCCTGTGTACATCTCCATGAAAATGAAACTGGCCATAATGGAGCGTTGCAAATGCAAAGACAAAGAGGAACAGCAACGTATGGTGCGGGACAATAACTTTCACAGTCTCTATGTGAAGAGACATGAAAACGTCAGGTAACAAACATACTGTACGCATGCAATCAATCCAGTGCGGCCTTTATGTAAGCCTTAAGCCGTTTGTGTGTAATTCAGTGTCTCTGATTTCACCCTTCCTTATGAAACTCTTAATATTCCTGATATTAAATGAATGGTCAGTCTGTATGCTTATCATGCGGCCGCTCTCCTGATTAATTTCCCACTGACCCCAAGAGTAGAAATGGGGGGGGGGGGGGTGACAAAGACGGTCAGTTCTCAGGCATATTTAGATAGATGGCTTGTTCGACTCCCTTTACAGCTGCTCCGATAAAGCACAGACGCACTCGCCTGTATGTGTGTGAGCAAACAATGGAGAGCTGTTCACCTGGCGGGATTCATACGGTCTGCTGTCTTTCTGAACTTGCTCATTAGAAGGGTGATGACATGCATTGTGAGTGTGTGTTTGATCTTTTAGTGTGCACTGAGGACAGGTTGAGTCGTAAAGGTTAATTTTCATGAGACCCTTTTATGAAGTTTTTCTTCCTATCTGGGTGTTCAGACAGCTGTTACACTGAGCTGCTGCTGTTTAACACATGCAGTGTTATTTAAAAACTCATTTAAAAGAAATCAAATCATAAATCTCTGCTATGCTTATCTGACCTGATTTGAGCATATGACATTTTTTCCATAGTTCAAAAATGAGCTTGATTAACAAACACATGTATTTTTGTCTTTCTTTTCTCACGTTCTAGTATTCTGTATGCTGATATTGTGGGTTTCACACGTTTGGCCAGTGACTGTTCTCCTAAAGAGCTTGTAATCATGCTGAATGAACTTTTTGGAAAGTTTGACCAGATTGCAAAAGTAAGTATAATTGTAAACTTAAAGTTGGTTTTTGATTTGTTATTTGTCATTCATCAGGGTTTCCCGCAGAACATTTGTTAGTTAAGGTGGTAGGGTTGGGTGGGTGTATTTTTCTGGGGGGCGGGCGTACGCGTAATGATGAAAATTAAAATATTTTTATTTAAAACAATCAAATAAGACTTAATTTTAAAGAAACTATCACAGAAAATTAACACATACTAGATTATTAATGAATTAATTTTTTTTACCTCTAACGGGAATAGCTGCGTGATGAAGTGAAACTAAAGGGTTAATAAACACAAACTAAAGCAGATGTTAAAGAATGTCTGACGAACGATGATAAATAGCGCAAAAATTGTAAAAACTGATTATTTCCCACTATAATTACATTATCTTAAAGGAGTGTAACTACTGTAGCATGTAAATAATGCACATAAATAACATAAGCAAGAGCACACAACAATTATATCTAATCAACAGGCATGTGAAACCTAGCTAGCAGGTTGCTCAAACAACAAAATCACCAGCTAACTTACATTAAATTTGCAAGAACTATAGATTAATACAATAACAGGCTTAAATAAACCCAAAACATAAGTCCACTTACATTTCTCACAGACACGTGTTTTATTAACTGGCTATACTCCAGATATGAGCACCACGTCTTTATCTCATTTCGGCCCTGTGGTATTCTCCGAGATTTTATCAACTGGCTAGTTATCCTCCAGACAGTGACGGTCCGGACCACGTCTTTATCATTTCGGCCGTGTGGTGTGTGTGCCCGCTCGGGGTGTGAAGCGCGTCCACGCTATTCTCCGAGATGCACTAGACGGCCTTTTGTGCAGCATTTTATTTTTATTTTTTTGACAACCTAGTTTGTTTGTTTGTTTGTTTGTTTGTTTGTTTTATTATTTATATAGCACACATAATACAACAGAAGTTGCCCAAGGTGCTTCACAAACGACAAGCTAAAACACTTAAAAAAAACATAGATACAAACAAAGGAATAGTCCATTTTCTTAAAAGAAAAATCCAGATAATTTACTCACCACCATGTCATCCGGGATGTTGGTGTCTTTCTTTGTTCAGTCGAGAGGAAGTTGTGTTTTTTGGGGAAAGCAGTGCAGGATTGTTTTCATTTTAATGGACTTTAATAGACACCAACAATTGATACTTAACTCAACACTGAACAATTTTTTCAACGGAGTTTCAAAGGACTATAAACGATCCCAAACGAGGCATAAGGGTCTTTTCTAGCAAAACGATTTTCATTTTTGACAATAGAAATAACAAATATACACTTTCTCGTCTAGATCCGGTCCAGCGCGACCTCACGTAAATGCGTAGTGACGTAGGGAGGTCACGTGTTACATATATAAAACGCACATTTGCGGACAATTTTAAACAATAAACTGACACAAAGACAATAATTAGTATCATTCCACATACAACAACGTAGGAACGGTCCTCTTTCAGCACACTTATAAACACTGGGGTGGAGTTTCGCGTTCATTCTCTGTGACCTCTTGACGTCATGACGTATTGCGTGAGGTCACGCTGACGCTTTCAGGACCGGATATAGACGAGAAATTGTGGTTTAAAAGTGTATATTTGTTATTTTTATTGTCAAAAATGACAATCGTTTTGCTAGATAAGACCCTTATGCCTCGTTTGGGATTGTTTATAGTCCTTTGAAACTCCGTTGAAAAAAAATGTTAAGTGTTGAGTTAAGTATTAATTGTTGGTGTCTATTAAAGTCCATAAAAATGAGAAAAATCCTGCAATGTTTTCCTCGGGGAACGTAATTTCTTCTCGACTGAGCAGGGAGGGACATCGGCATTTTGGATGGCATGGTGGTGGGTAGATTGTCTGGCTTTTTCTTTTAAGAAAATGGACTATTCCTTTAAGGCGGTAGAGTTTCCCAACTTAGGCGGGCCGGCCGAACTGCAAAGTGCTGCAGGAAACCCTGTGTTCATTCATTAATTTGTTTTCATAATTCAGTTGATCAGTCAGTTTGAAAACTAAAATTGATGAATTGGTAAATTAGATTGATAACTTCTGCTGTAAATTCATTGTGTGTTTTTGCCTGCAGGAGAATGAGTGTATGCGAATAAAAATTCTTGGTGACTGTTATTACTGTGTGTCTGGCCTACCCGTTTCTCTGCCAAAACATGCCAAAAATTGTGTAAAAATGGGCCTGGATATGTGTGAAGCCATAAAGTAAGTTTATATACTTACAGACACACACACACAATACTAGAAACACGTGTAGGTTCACATTATCATAACTATAGTGTTTGCAAGACAAAGACTGAAATAACATAAGGTTTGTCTAATCCTCGTCTACAGGCAGGTGCGGGATGCAACAGGTGTGGATATAAACATGCGAGTAGGTGTGCACTCTGGAAATGTCCTATGTGGTGTGATCGGCCTACGCAAGTGGCAGTTTGATGTGTGGTCACATGATGTCACCTTAGCCAATCATATGGAGTCTGGGGGGTTGCCAGGGTATGCACATTTAAATCATAAAATTCTTTGATTTAACCAATGCAGGACATATCAGTTTTTTTAGTTTTGAGGTACTTAAGTCACTACTTTATAACATTTAGCTTTGATCCAAAGCGACTTTTTTGTGTTAATTTGTATTTATTGCATTTATTTATTGGCTTTTCCCCCAGCCGAGTTCACATCACAGAGGCGACTCTGAAGCACTTAAACAAAACGTATGATGTGGAAGAGGGGAATGGTCACCTAAGAGACCCCTACCTTAAAGAGCTCAACATCAAGACTTATCTGGTCATTGACCCACGGGTAAGAATTTGCGCTTGCACATTACTATTTCCTGCCATATACTCTATATGTGTACACACGCGTGGGTTGATATGTTAATTGATATGTGTGTGTTTAGTCAAAAGAATCATCACTGATGGCTCCCAGTGTTGCTAAGCCTCGTGGGAGCGAAGGCCTGAAGATGCGGGCTTCTGTGCGTATGACGCGCTTCCTAGAGTCATGGGGAGCCGTCAAACCGTTCGCTCACCTGCAGAGCAGAGAGGAATTCAGCACAGATGCCTTAGTCAATGGCAAGGGTCGCTGCAAGGTCAGATAAATACATGCATTCAAAATAAGGGAGTTGATGAAGGTGTGCAGGATACAACTCTGTGATTCAGCATGTGACAAAGATGCTCACATTTGTGTCTGTCCTTAGGACATCCCTCTTAGGTCAGTATCGCCAAAAATTGCAGAGAGGTAAGCAGTATTTCTGTGATGTTTCAATCTCTCTCCCTGTGTGTGTGTGTTTATTTAGCTACACTCTGAAGATATCCAGGGTTGTCCTTAGTTGAAAATTTGTCTTCATGAAGTATATAATGTCCCCTAGGTAAATTTGTGTGAAGAATAATTTAATTTAACATTGAAGTCCGTACGCAGACGGCTCCGGGCCAGAGCTGCATCGGATCCGCTGACTTTAGCCCGGATACAATGCAGATCTGGCCCGGAGTCAAGAGTCTGGTTTTGCAAGAAGTGATTTTAAAGTTATCTTTCTCACTGTTGCTCTCTGACAGCTTGGATGAATCTCTTGAGGAGCCCTTCTCTTTACCTGTTGCTCCTTTGAGCACACATAAGTGAGTGTAGACATAAAGACTAAGCCAGCTCTCTGTGACCCGTAGTTTCAACACTAACAATGCAGTTTCTAATTGAGGCGCTGCGACTGGTGACACAGTTAGCGTTACCATAGCTGCACTCTCTCAGTATTACTCAGAGTTCATTTCTATTTTCACAAGATATCTATGAACTCTCGGCTTTGACACGTGTGTGTTTCTGCTTGCAAGAGAGAAAGGAAACAGCGATTTTCCTTCCTGAGCCGTGTTGAGACACATTGCAAAGGGGCTCTTGCAATGTCTCCTGTGGGGTTTAAGCTAACACACAGCATCCTGCCTGCTACAGCCCTCACACACACGCATAAAAACACAGAAGCTCTCAGCAAAACTACAATATTTCCCTTTTTCCTTTTTATACAAATGCTTTAGATCTCTAAAGCATTACTTATAAAAATATTCCCCCAAGCGTATGTGCAGGCTGCACTACAGGTCACTCAATAACAGCATGACAACAGCTACGTTCTTCTTATTTCACGTGCCCACGTCTTGATATCACTATACAGTATGGATCTCAATGTTTTAAGTGCATTATTTTATAAATGTAAACAACTCTAAGATCAGTACTGTTTTCTTTAGGAATAAATCTCAGAAGACTAAGTTTGACGAAGAACTTCATGACAAGATGGCCACCACCATCAATGATCTGAGTTCCAGCAAGTTAGTCTTTAAAAACAAATATCATTACAGAGTCTTGTTTGGTTAAGGTTGCACATTTATTTTTTTACTGCATGTGCTTGTGTGCAGGCAGTGGGTAAAGTCTGAAGAGATCTCCGGCCTCACACTGTGGTTTACGAAAAGAGATCTAGAAAAGCAGGTGAGTTATAATAATCATAATAATAACACTTTTATTCTAGCCAATATGATGATGTTTTCACTGTTAAAGATATTAAGAAAATCAATTATATGAATTTTAAAGTGTGTGTGTGACTCTCTCAGTACAGGACAATAGAGATGCCAAGCTTTAAATACTACATCGGCTGTGTCACCTTCATCTTCATCTGTATCTTCATCATCCAGATGTTGGTTACCCAGCAGTAAGTGCCATAAACACAAGCAAAAGCTCACAAGGAAATTACAAGGAGACTTTGGTGTTGACCTTGTACTGATAATCTACAATCAATTACCATGAGAATATTTGACACTTGCTCTCTCTTTCTCTCTCTCTCTCTCTCTCTCTCTTTCTCTTTCTCTATCTGTTTCATTCTGTCAGACGTAAAGAGCTGGGGCTGGCATTTGCAGTGTTGGCGTGTGTTCTACTTTTGATTCTGTGCATCTGTTTTGCAGGTCATATTCAGGTTAGACCACCACTGCCTTCCTTTGTTTAAACACATACACACACATTCAGTTGTTATGGTTTATTTGTGGTTGTCTGGCACAATTAGGTTCCCCCTATTGTTTCCTAGAGGTTAGAGCATATGGTGTCTTCTTAGCTGTGTATTTTGATGTCATGTGGGGAATGACATACAAAGACAAAGGCACTTATTCAGAACTGTAAAATAACTAAAAACACATTGACATTTGCTATAGTGTCATTCACAAACCTACATATACTGTGAGAGAGCAAGACAGACACACACATTGCTCTTTCCTGTCTTAGGCCTTTGTTGGCAACGGTTGCCTTTTTCTAAAACATTCCAACCTTCTTTTTTATTAAGTGATATTTCCTATTTGTTTGTCTCTCAGAGGATGTTTCCAGAAAAGCTGAAGTCATGTACGTGGCTGTCAGCTTTATCAAAAGCAGTGGTTAAGAGACCTTTTGTGCGCCTCCCATTGGTAACGTTTGCCACTGTAGTCATAGTCATCCTCGCCATCTTTAACTTGGTAATTTCCCAATTTTCTTTCAATTTAAATCAATTTTAAAAGTGTACCTGTTGTTAGATGTATAAATCTAAAAGTTCATCAGTTAAACTGTTCACTAATCCACAGTGCTATACGGATACAAGGGATGTATGTCGTTTGGTGACAAATAACGGCACCATTACTGTAGATCATTTTTCGTATTTGCCTGTAAGTAGCAAACATATACACAACATTCTTTAAAGGCACATTCCACTTGTTTTGAAAATATGCTCATTTTCCTGCTCCCTTACAGTTAAACACTTGATTCTTACCGTTTTGGAATCCATTCAGCTGATCTCCGGGTCTGGCACTAGCACTTTTAGCATAGCTTAGCACAATCCATTGAATTTGATTAGACCATTAGCATTGCGCTAAAAATAACCAAAGAGTTTTGATATTTTTCCTATTTAAAACTTGACTCTTCTGTAGTTACATCATATACTTAGACTGACAGAAAATTAAAAGCTGCGATTTTCTAGGCAGATATGGTTAGGAACTACTCTGCCTAGAAAATCGCAACTTTTAATTTTCCGTCGGTCTTAGTACACGATGTAACTCAAGGGTCAAGTTCATTAGCGCAATGCTAATGGTCTAATCAGATTCAATGGATTGTGCTAAGCTATGCTAAATGTGCCAGCGCGAGACTCAGAGATCAGCTGAATGGATTTTAAAACAGTAAGAATCAAATGTTTAACTCTAGGGGAGCTGGAAAATGAGCATATTTTCAAAAAAGTGGAATGTCCCTTTAATGAGTCTTAGTTTAAAGTGCATCAGTAGATATTGATACATGTTCTTTTCTTTCCAGTACTCGGTGTACAGTTGTATACTAACGTTGATCGCCTGTGGGGTATTTTTGAGAGTGAGCTTTGAGCTCAAAGTGGCCTTCTTCTTCATCGTCTCTACTGTTTACTACATCATCATTATCCACTCTCATGCTATACTCTTCAATTACTTCAGATGTTCCCTCTCCAACATCACTTGGTAATGGTTGGTTTAATCAAAGTGACCCATGTTGCATTTATTACATCAACATTCCCCCGGGAACAACCTGATCATGGGCAAAATATTACAACTTTTCGGTTACCATCTAATGTTAGCCACTATGCCACACCACTCTCTATTATAGTGCAATCATTTTCAGTGTTTGTCTGTTGCAGTGTCAACGATCCCCAGTGCATGAATGATGAACTTATGAAGGACCCCAAAAAAATGAGCTGCATATACATAACCCTCTTTCTCTTTACCATGTTGCTCATATCCCGGCAGGTAGATACCCATACCACATAGACCTATATCTGTATCAGTAGCATACTGCCAGTATACCCAACTGACCAATGCTTTGTTCTCATTCTTTCTCTCAGAATGAGTACTGCTGTCGTCAAGACTTCCTGTTGAAGAACAAGAACTTGGCGGATAAAGAAGAAGTTGAGCTATGCGAAAACCTGAACCGTCTCCTTTTGGAGAACGTTCTCCCTGCGCACGTGGCTGCTCTCTTTGTGGGCGAGAACAAAAAGAATGAGGTGGGGCTGCTGTCCACTATCTCTTTACTAAACCAGAAATACAAGGTAGGAAGCGCCATGAAACAGCTGGGATTAGCCTATATATCCACCCCGTCTCTCATGCAAGACCAAATATATACCAGTGATTCCCAACCATGAGTATAAATATGAGCCTTCTGAATGGATGCTTGAATCGTATTAATGGCACTCAAAATTCTGCTGGGGTACTTTTAACCCAATGCTGGGAAAATATTGGACAGAACACGTGTTGGGTTAACAAACTAACCCAGCATAGGTTTATTTATAACCCAACATGTGTTTTGTCCAATATTTACCCAGCATTGGGTTAAAAATAACCGAGCAGAATTTGAAAGTGATGAGGGGATTGAAAAGATTTGCAAATAAAGGTTGGGAAACACTGACATATTGTCCATACAGGACCATATCATGGTACCTCATTGTACCTCATCCAAATTTCAAACTATTCAATTGCACCATACATTATACAGAGATTATTTGATCATCCCATATAGTAAGTAACCTCTCTACCATTTCTCACTACAGTATATATTTTACGATATGACTAGGAGACAAAAGCGAAATATAAAACAAAAATTTAGAACATGGTCCTGAAATACGAAATAAAATTGGTCAAGAATGTTTTTAATGAAGTTTATTTAACTAAGTTCGGGAGGATCATAGTTATGTAATCCAACCAATCAGTGTGAAGAGGTCTCTATATAGTATAAAACGTCCCTCACCTCTGACCCATGACAGTTTTTGCAGCATCCCTCCTCCACCCCAGCACCAAACTCTTAGCTGTATATCTATTCAGTATCCTAGTTAAGGAGAGGGGAGTACTCTGGATTCAGGCAAATATTCCGAACTTGGAGCCCTCCCCTCAGACAGCACACCAAATATGCTTTATTTCATATTTGATTACGTGTTAATGTGAACTCGTGAAATATAGTTAGTGCGATTGTTTCCCTATGCATGGTGTATAACTGTATTGGAAATTTGTCTGTTCCATGACAAAACTCACATCATGTATCATCTATCAAGTGTATCTCATATCCCTATTGAATCAGTAGATGTGATACCCTAAAAAATGTAATACATTTGTGCAAAGTGAATGATTGTAACAAAAACGTTGGTGTGTGTGTGTGTGTGTGTTCGTTCCTCTTTTCCAGGACTTGTACTATAAGTCGTATGACTGTGTATGTGTGATGTTCGCCTCCGTGCCAGACTTCAAAGAGTTCTACACTGAGTGTGACATCAATAAAGAAGGACTGGAGTGTTTGAGGCTTCTCAATGAGATCATCGCGGACTTTGATGAGGTCAGAGTGAGATCACATCTCGTATGTCAATGTATATACATTTGTCCTGCTTTTCTCTGATCTCCTTATTACCCTCCTTATAATCCTTGAATATGAATAATGCTTTTTAGCCAATGTCTAAGAGCTTTGACATGTAAGCATGTCACCTTGACGATATGTGACCCAGTTTGTGATAACCCATCTGAAGTCTTTCTACATTTACATTTAAGTCCGTTTTCTACATTAAATCATTATGTTTATGCAAAGAACATTCTGTAAAAATATAACCTTGACATCTTGAATATGACTTTAATAGTAGGGTGATTTAATGTAGAAAATGGACATTTGAACTTTGATGGCCCTAACTCATAATTAGATTATGAAATTTTTAGCCTGGATTTAACAAACAGAGTCAAATGTATAAATGGATAAGTCGAGGAAGACTTCAGCTGTTTGATTCACTGTGGAGTGAGAGATGAAGATCATTTTATCATATTTACTTTATGCATCAGAAGTCATTTTTGTTTACCACATCTGTTTGAAAAGCAATGTCTTGTAGTCTCATGACTACACAAATCCTTAGTATGAATGTCACAATAGCTCTGAAACCAACATGGTTTATCCAGAAGAGTATTCAGGCTCAGTGCTCGCTTGTTTTGAATGCTAGTATTTTGTTGTGGTATAGCTGGTTTTTCAGCTTGCTCTCTCTCTCTCTCTCTCTGTCTTTAACTATAAAAATCACATTATAAAACGGCAGTTCTGGTTCTTCATTCTGATTGGTTGAAACGCGTTCTAAGCCGTGATAAAATACACCCCATGGTTCAGACCACATTACATAAGTATCACTGCGCCATTGTTGCTGCATACTGATTCATGAAAATAAACACCACAGTCTTTAATCATATTTTTAATTTGTCTACAATTGCACAATTAATGGCGATATCCAGATAAATGTCAATAAATATTGTTCAGTCATCTCGTCGATAAAGAGAAAATGTTGTCTGAGGAGTTTCTAACTCAAGTTCATATGTCCGCTATTATCCACTAGATGGCGATCTTACCCAACTTAAACACTGACGCATTCACTCAACACTGAAAACACAGCGTGCAAGTTTTGATGGCTTTGAATCTGATCTCTTACAAAAGTTCTTCACAAAAATTTAATTATCTCCGCTTTTAGCTAAAAAAATTGACAGGTGATACGAGAACAAATGAAGGTAGGATGAAACTTTTTTTGTTTGTTTTTGTTTGAAAGTGGATGGTCTGTTCTTTCATTTGATATTTTATGTTTATTTAAAGAAGATAATTTTTCTGCAAGGCATTAAACTAAAACTGGGTGGCAACTTAAAAAAAAACGCAGACGGGAAGAGTTCAGCATGCTTCCAAGCATATTTGATCATCACTTCAACAGTTGCACAATATAAATGTTAATGTATTAAATTAGATGAATGTTGATTTATAAAATAAACACCACAGTCTTAAATCATATTTTCATTGTGTCTTTGCTGCGTCTGTGTTGGTTGGGAACTGCGCTCTGTTTCAGTCACACTTGATTCTGAGGAACTACTTTGTTGGGCGGAAGAGTAATATTTGTACTAATATAATTAGAACTTATTTGTGTTTTATTTTATAAAATCCCGCTAATGTTATGCATATGAAGTAACCGTTTTATAAACGCAGTGAACCCCGTGAAGCAGTGGGGTTACAGTGCATTTTATAACAGCTAATGGGGTTAATAACAACGCCCCTTGGCTGTTATAAAATGCACTGGTAACCCACAGCTTCTTGGGGTTTATTGCTTTATTGGCACATAGATTAAGTGAGGATTAGGCCTTAGTTAAATTAGGGCTCTGTTTCACGGTCTAGGCTTAGCTAAAGCCAAGACTAGGCCTAAGACATTTAAGCCTTTTTAATAAACATGCGTTATAAAATTTTATAAACATGCATTATGTGTTTTATAACATACATTACTAGTTTGTATCTTGAGACAAATCAATAGCACTGGCAAATTTTAAGAAAATGCAAAGTATTTTCAGTTGAGACAACTCAAACATGTGATTTAGTCTAGGACTAATCTTGTTGTTGCAACATGATCTCATGGAAATCCGGAAAATTTGATCACTTTATCCATATCCATGTCACAGAATTCAGCTTTTTTCAGTGATGGGAGCACTGATGTCTTTTCCGTGTCACTCCCATGGATTTCTCGTGTCATTTTATATATTGTTTTCTCTTAGTTTTTTTTTCCTATTTTCAAATCATTGTCGCTTGGGGTTTGGATATACTTTTATGTTATGTAGTAACAGTGTAACAGAAAGTGATTCTAACCCCAACCCCAAGTGACAATGGTAAGAAAATAGGAAAAAAAAACAATGAGAAACAATACATAAAATGACACGAGAAATCCGTTGGAGTGACACCCATGCTCCCATCATGGAGGGGAGCTGGGTTCTGTGATATGGATACGTGATCAAAGTGATCAAATTTTCTGTGACTATAACACAGATTTTCGTGAGCTCAGGTTTGTCTGTGAAACCAAAGTTAAAGACCAGGATGCACTGCACGATTATTGGCTGTCCCAGACGAAAGATTGCCATCGTGAAACAATCGTTGTGATTTCTGTCTCTTCATCGGTGGTCCTATGTCATACAGTGTGAGAGGTTCAAAGACTGCCGTATTCCCGGTCTTGCGTCCAAAGACAGCCTACGATAGTTTTCTGACAGTGTTAAATATTCAGCATGATCAACGCACAGTATGTTTGCTGCTACGACTTGCGTACTGGTATTTGTTTACCACTAGCGCATGCTGGTGACGTTGCGCTAATGTGTGATGCAGCCATCGAAGTCTCTGTGTCATCATCGTACAGTCTACATGCTTGTTGTACCCAAGTTTAAATGATCCATGTCGCACAGTGTGATAAGGAGTGGGAAAATCCTGCAGTGTATTCTGGGCTTTAGATTTACTTAAGACCTAAAACCACCATTACTGGTGTGCATCATGAGACAAAAACAATCAAAAGCACTGATATATTTTAAGATATTTCAGGGGAAGTTGTTTTCAGTTGAGATACCTCAAACACACATTTTAGTCTGGGACTAGGTTTAAGCCTGGTCTTCGAAATCGGGCCATTGTTTAATAGATTGCTCCTGCTGAAAATGCTGATATACACCATTTCCTTTTTTTACCTGCAGTTGCTATCTAAGCCTAAATTTAGTGGTGTGGAAAAGATTAAAACCATTGGCAGCACATACATGGCTGCTGCAGGACTGAGTGGACCTCCTGAGCAGACCAACCAGGTAATGCAGTAAACTGCACACTCTTGCATGCGTAGTGTATGTTTAACCAGACTTGTGTTTATTTCACCTCATTCAAAAACCGGTTAGTCATTTTGATTAGTTTAGTTGAAAAAATACGTAAATCTTACTGCATGTTTAATAACTAAGCGAAAGTATCAATACCAGGTCATTTTAATCTTTAGCTCAGGTTACCCCTGAGCTACATAATTTGAGAATCCTAGGTGTAGTGTGCAGTTTGTGCTTCCTGGAGCTCAGAGCTTTGTTTTATTTTATTTGCTCTTAGGACCGTGAGAGGCAGAATGCACAGATTGGAAACATGGTGGAGTTTGCCATCGCTTTAATTGGCAAGCTGGATGGCATCAACCGACACTCATTCAACTCGTTCAGGCTTCGCATGGGTAAGTCTGGCTGCAAAACACTGCCTTAATGTTTAATTCTGTCATCATTTACTCACCCTTGTGTTTTAAAGAAGATATTTTGATAAATGATTGCGGGCACACGGTTGACCAGCCTCTTTGACTTCCATAGTATTTGTTTATCCTACTATGGGGGTCGATGGGTACCGTCAGCTGTGTGCTTGCCATCATTTATCAAAATATCTTCTTTTGTGTTCAACAGAATAAATTGAGGGTGAATAAATGATGACCACAATTTCATTTTCAGATGAACTATCCTTCAGGGTTCCCACAGGTCTTTAAAATCCTTGAAAGTTTGTGAATTTGGGTAAAAAAATCAAGGTCCTGGGAAGATTTTGAAAATATACATACATAGATACAGGTCATTGAAAGTGCTTGAATCTATTGTATGCAAGAATTTTTCTGGAAAAAAAATCCATATTATTCCCTGTGTAGTGTAGGATAATATCATAACATTTTTAAAGACTTTTTAAGCCCACATGCTAAACTGTTCGCTTTAAATGCTTCTGTTTATCTTCTGTATGCGAATGTTGATTCATACCAAAAATGCATAGTTTTTTGCATAGTTGTGTTTGACACATGAAAAGGTCTTGGGTTACGTATGTAACTGTTGTTCCCTGAGAAGGGAACGAGACGCTGTGTCTCCCTTGCCATACTTCCTGCGTCCATGTAACGCCATCTTTGGCAATATTTCAGATAGCAATATACTTCCTGGCTCTTGCGGCACCCTGTTTTTTTAGTTAAAGGGGCAATAAGTAGGATTTACCCCATCTAGTGGTGAAATTGTATTTTGCATTCAAACGAACAGTGCTCTCTAGCACTTCGCCTTTCCAAATGCGTGTTGCAACTACGGTAGCCGTCAACTTTAACAATGTATCTTAAAAGGTAACACGATGTAACCTTGCTCTCACTTGAAAGGTATCCCCACATTTAGTCCTTGGACCTGGAAAGTCCTTGAAAGGTCCTTGAATTTGAAGTTAACTAAGGTGTGGGAACCCTGATCCTTTTAACAACATTCTAATCTACATTCTGCTTTGTTCTTTTATTGTTTATTATTAAATAGAAGTCAATTACATTAAACATTAAAGATGAATTATGCTTATAAGAATATATTTTAAAATATATGAAAAAGCTCTAAATTCTGCATAAAGAGTTAAAGAAATGAAAATGGTATATACATGCAGGGAAATGAGAAGCAGCTCATAAGAGAGATCGCAGACATTTTTAGTAGGTCATGGATAACAGATGCACCTAAAAAATGTCTTGAAATGCTTTAATAGCAATCTGCAGCACAGACCAGTCAAAATTACAATAACAGACATATATCCCTTAATTCTGTTCGGTAAAGGCATTTATTAAAAAGCACATTCCAGCAGTCACTTGTTCCCAGTGTTCAGAAGCTCAAAGAAAAAAATGCTTTGAGTGTTTGGATGCCAATTATGTGTTCGAGGCAAAATTAAAATGAGGTCTCTTGTTTATGCAAAGTGGTAAACAATAGTACAAAGCAAATGAAAGATACTGTTAGGCATTAATGCAAATAGTATGACAAAATAATATGTGCATGCTTGGAAAATGTGTTCAATGGCTTGTGTGTGCAGGAATAAACCATGGCCCAGTGATTGCCGGGGTGATTGGGGCCAGGAAACCACAGTATGACATCTGGGGAAACACTGTGAATGTGGCCAGCCGGATGGAAAGCACGGGAGAACTAGGCAAAATACAGGTACATCACTCTTCTCTATCAACCTTTGTTTGATCGTACGTGTCAGTTAATGTTCTCTTGGGATATTAACATCTGCACAAATCCCCTGCTCTGGGTTTCAAGTTTATTATTATTACATGGTTTATTACTATAACCAGATATGCTGTAACTATGACTGCGTTCAAGTCTTTAAAAAGCTAATTGTCGAACATTTATTTTCTTTCGCTCTCTCGCACAGAACTGATGTGACTTTGTGTTTGTGTTGTAGGTAACTGAGGAGACATCTGATGTCCTGCAGACGCTGGGTTACTCATGTGAGTGCCGTGGCCTGATAAACGTAAAGGGCAAAGGAGAGCTCAAAACCTTCTTTGTGTGCACAGACTCCAGCAAACAACAGGGCATCGGTTTGAGCTGAGACTGAAGGTTCAACCACTCACAGATCCACACACACACACAGACTCCGGACCTTTATGTGATCTTATTTTTAAAGATGTTTTTATTCAAGAACTGAACACTGTTTATTACCCTGAACCATCTTGCACCATTTAAGTATTTCACACATTACAATCTGAACTTTGCCATCCTTTTGTGGGAAACAGACCACAAGACAGTGGGAAACTGAGTTCGCTGAAGGAAAACTCAGTGTATTACTATCAGACTTTCTGAGTACTGCCGTCATTGTGCCCTTGATCCAGTTGGATTTAGACTGATTTGGTATGACTGAATTGGTCTGCTGGTTCTGAACTCACACTTTTATCTCAGACTCGCAGTCAGAGGGACCAACACATGACCCACACAAACCCCAAAAGACACAGAAAAGAGCGAAAAATGTGGAAACATTTAATTTCTTTTTTTATTGTTTGGAATCATGTCTTATAGCATTTTATCAGTCTTTGGTCTAGCAAGACAAAGGAATCTATGTTTTGTGGCTTTTGGTTGCTTGTATTCCTTAAAAACAACTGCAAAGCGACTCTCTTGCATTGACTTGCTGTTGCGTCGATGTTGGGGCAAAGGATGCTTTGTCTGGCTTCATAATGTGTTACAGATGGAAACTATCAATGAATGTTTACATCTACGTAAATAGGAAAAAATGTAAATGGCCGATCATGTCTTCAATTTTCCGTTTAGCTTACAGAAATCATCTCTTGACTATCAGGTCCAGATCAAATGTTTATGTGGCTGCTTCAATCTGAAGTTGTAAATTTGCTGTTTGTTGAACTTAAGCATCTTGCTGTGTGTCTTAGGTCACATTGTAACCGACTGCTTTTGTTCAGTGTGAATGCTTAGTGAAGGTTTGGGCTCGGATTTCTGTCTGATAAAATGTTCAAATGCGATTTTAAAGATACACTCCACCTTTTTTGAAAATATGCTCATTTTCCAGCTCCCCTGGAGTTGAACATTTGATTTTTGCTGTTTTGGAGTTCATTCAGCTGATCTCTGGGTCTGGCGCTGGCACTTTTAGCATAGCTTAGCATAATTCATTGAATCTGATTAGACCATTAGCATTGCGCTAAAAATAACCAAAGAGTTTCGATATTTTTCCTATTTTAAACTTGACTCTTCTGTAGTTACATCGTGTACTAAGACCGACAGAAAATTAAAAGTTGAGATTTTCTAGGCAGGTTAGGAACTATACTCTCATTCTGGCGTAATAATCAAGGACTTTGCTCATGTAACATGACTGCAGGATGCGAAATGATATTACGCAGCAGCCGAAAATAGTCCCTTTACTAACTTCCAATGGCAGGGGACTATTTTCGGGCAGTGCGTAATATCATTGCTAAGCTATGCTAAAAGTGGTAGCGCCAGACCGAAGATTAGCTGAAAGAATTCCAAAATGGTGGGGATCGGATGTTTAACTCTAGGGGAGCTGAAAAATTTTTATATTTTCAAAAAAAGTGGAATGTCCCATTAAGACAATTTTATGTGCCTCTCGATGTGGTGTCCTTTTAGTATCAGTATGACAGAATTTACAGCATTGTTGTTGGCGATTCTCTGCTACCTTTCTGTACTTTGTCTGCATTGTTTGAGGAACATGCCTGCAATCTGGATTTTGTATGCACTGTTACAGAATAAAACAGTTTACACTTCCTGTGCTTCATATGTAGCATGCTACAAAGTTGTTGTTGTGAGGATATAACATGAACAACCAAAGGGACATGTTGAGCACATGGCTTTTTGTAGACTTTTTAATGTAAAATTATATATTTGCAAATGTTTATCGTCATTGATGTTATTTAAAAGCCAATGTTGACATTTGAAATCACCAAAACAAACATGCCCCTACCCCAATAGAATCTAGACCTTCTTTTGATAGACTCGCCCCACACATACACAACCCAGGCAACAATGTCGTTTAGTAGACATGCCCCTTACTGCTGATTGGCTACAAGTGTGTTTTGGTACTTCCTTTTCCAAAGCCTTTAATTACGGTGTAAATTGGGAAAAACCCTAGAGGAGTGAAAGTGTTATAGCAGTAAAAGGTGAACAAACCTCACTTTTAAAAGGCTAACTTGGGTTAAGAACAGAAATAGTCAATACTTAAAAAAAGTTTATTAATGAAATGCAAACAAATGTCAAACACCAAAAGCATCATCAAGAGGAGGATTTAAAATAAGCAGAACATATAAACTGCCATGTCAGCACACTCCTTCCATTGGTTCAGCTATATCTCCCACTGAAACAAATAACAGACAATTTCCCATTAAATGGTTAGAAAATACAGTTCCTCAAACACCCCAATTTACATAAAAAGCCTAATTTTTCTTTGAGATAAATAGAAGGGATAGATTCATTAATTCCTGCAGCATGCTGCCATTACCTGTGGTCAGGTGTACAAAGGTGTCCTCTGCAGCATTGCTTGGCAGTGAAATACCCATGGCCTTCCTGATACCATATATACTGCACACATCACCAGGGTTCACCTGACTAGTCAACTGTGTCAGATTACCTGTAACTTTCTCCGCTGCAGAAGGTACAAATAATGATTTACATTTATAAACAAGCTTACAAATGATTAAAATGCACAAAAGATATAAATGATAAACATTAGACATCTAAATGTGGAAATGTGCAACACAGCAGAGAAAGAAAGTGAAAAACATGATGTCTAGTGTTTGCATAGTGTTGTCTGAAAAGATGAAAGCAGTGAAACTCTGATAAGAAGTCAAACTGTACCCACAACTCTAAAGCAAAAGTATGATATGGCCTTAAAGGGGGCCATTTTATTATGAATCACTTACCCGTGTTGTTCTGGACCACTAAGTGCTTCGATTGTCTTTAGAACACATTTTTGGATATTTTGATGAAAACCGGTAGGCTTCTGTCTGTGCTATTGACTTCAGTTTCTTTTCAGAAAAGAATGTAAGACATCGCCAAAAAGATTCATGTTCCATTAGTCATTCAATAATAATATTATAAAGCGACGAGAATACTTTTTGTGCACAAAGAAAACAAAACAAACGATTCCATTCAACAAGTTGTTCTCCCCCTTGGTCGCCCAGAGCGCGTTCACGGCCAGACCACGGCGCATGCTGCTGACATCACCCGCTGACGTAGTTGCCAACATTTTTGTTTTTTCCGCTTTTTTATTCAATCCATTATTATGCAAACATTGTAAACAATACTTAAAGAGCACAATTTTACATTTCCTTTGGTGTGTAAGTGTGTATTAGTACATGTTAACGATATGCAAAAGGTACAAACCCCAAAGTAAACTATGACGCGAGTTATCGTCTCCAACGCAAATCTCTTTTCTTGGACTACAACAAACACACGGATTGTAGGCAACAGTTTACTTCCTGGGATTGGTGATGTAGTAAAGACCGACATTATCATAATTACTCCCGCTTCGGACTTAAAGCCTGCAAGTTAACTCCTGCTTGCAACTGAATCTTTCAAACCTGGTAAGGAGCGTCACGTTTCCCTTGTCAGCATATTCTCTGTCAATACGCTGGCAACTACGTCAGCAGGTGATGTCAGCAGTAGGGCTGGGCGATTTGTCACCCTAAAAAAAATTTTTTTTTATTTTTTTTAAAACTCTATTTACGATTCGATTCGATTTTTTTCCCCCGCCCCCATTTAAAAGAAATAATTGCAAACTGTACATATATTTTAAAAATATATATATATTTATTATATTTAATTAAAATGCATCAACATAAAATTGCCGTAAATCCAAACCAACTCGACACGACTGAAGTCAAAGAGCTTTTTTTGGAAGGAGCTGCTCTCTTTCGCCGGCTGTTTTTGCCATGTTGTTTGTGTATGCATGTGCTACCCTCGGGAGAGGGGAGGGCCAGAGGGCTTGCGCCGCAGGGAGCGTGCTACGGAAACCCTAAAGGAAGATTTGGTGAATGCAAAATGTATGTACTACGCTATACCGCAGAGGGGGAGAAAAAAATCTAAAACAAAAAACGTTTTTTTTTTGAAAATACGAATCGATTTGACCTACCAACTAGAATTTAAAATCAAATCGATTTTTTTCCCAGCCCTAGTCAGCAGCATTCACCGTAGTCTGTAATTGTTGAATAGAATCGTTCGTTTTTTCTTCTTTGCAGCAGAAGTGTTCTCGTCGCTTCATAATATTATTGTTGGGTGACTGATGGAACATGGACCTTTTTGGAGATGTCTTTCATTCTTTTCTGAGGAAAAGAATTGTGAAAATAACTGAGGTCAACAGGACAGACAGAAGCATCAAAAATATCTAGAAATGTCAATGGGAGCACTTGGTGGTTCAGAGCGACACAGGAGTAAATGATTTATGATAAAATTATAATTTTGGCATAAACTATCCCTTTAAGAAACAACTAGAAGTACAGTGATGATAAACAAAGTTAATAATCAATACTTTTTTGTTTAAAGATATACATACAGACCAATTGGGATTATTTTATAGATACTTATCCAAAGTGAAGTTAAACCATAAGGATAAGTTTCTTGCTCAAATTAATTTGAGTTTCCAAATATTCCTAACTGCTGGTTTATTAAGTAAGGGGCACTAATATAGTTAACCTTGAACAATCGGTGGCATAAATAGTTGGTCCCCAAATTAAAATTAGCCCTGACCAGGATTTAACCTAGTCCAACCATTTCTGGAATGAAATGCTATCCTGAGCCACTGCAGCCACATGGCTTGAGTTGTGTAGCACTAAAATCCAGTAAGCAGATGATGTGTTGTATTGTGTGTGTGTGTATGCTTACCAAGCTGGAGTTCTTTAGCAGTAGGAGCCAGCAGGCAGATGATGTTGGGTGGCTGTTTAGCACTTAATCTCTCTTTCTGAGCCTTCTGCAACTCCCTCAGCAACAGTGTCGTCTCATCCAGCTTCTGCTGGAAATGCTGCGTGTCTAAGAGTGAGACAGAGGAGAAAGATGAAGTTTTACCAAGATGAATCAGTCTGTTAATGCCTGTTGACTTGCACTGAACCGTTTGGAAACAGATGGAGTACTTTAATTTAAAACAATAAAAGCAAGATGCGTTTTATTGAGTTACAAGACAATTTATTACATTTCCCTAATAAAATGCTGGCTTGCAATTTACTGTTTAGAGAGAAGTATCATAATGGTTTGTATATAATAATGAAGATGTGTCTTAAGAAAGGATCCAAAAAATGTTTCAGTAATACTCAGGGGTCTGATGACCCTAAACAACAGCAGATGAATGATGGAACCAGTAACTTTTTCATCACATACACCTTAAATTGCAATGAAAGGAAATTCTAACCGTCAGAGGAGTTCAAGCTCTCAGGAAGGTCAAGATTTGAAGTGAGCGCGGTCGTATTATTGCCACTGCTAGGATCGGAGCCAACAACCTACAGGAAAAATGTACAAAAGAAGGGCTTAGGTTAAAATAACACATCAACTATGAGCTATGCTACATTTCCTATTTAAAAAATAGCTTTTAACCGTATAACCACACTGCCCTTCCACACCAACACTGGTGTACATTCACAGGCGACTCATACTTCACCCTCCAAGTCTACCACACATGCACGCACACACACATAATATATGTGTGAGTTAAGGAGGAAGTCAAGGAGAGGTGTTTGTCTGTAAATATTCTTTCCATTTGTGTGTATGTGAGCTGGTTGGTGTTGTTGACACAGCTGCTGCAGTGCAGAGCTTGTGGTCTTGACACTGCTTTTAAATACAAGGTTTGTACCTTTACGGCCACTCGGGTTAGTTGTGCACTAGTATTGCACACTTTGTACTATTGCACATTTTACTGTTCTCGTTTTTGAAAGGATATCTTACCTCAACATCATCCGTTATGTCTGCTTTCTGTACAGGCTCCTCCCCTTGCAGATTCTCCTGTGTTAAGACAAAATCATCCAAACAGTGTTCACAAACACATGTCAATCAAATCCAAATAAAGAAAACTATAAGCTTTCAGTGCTTTATCATATATTATACACATTATTATTTTAAACTTGTAGTAAATTTGTACTGAAGATGTAAGTGATGGATGAGTGTTTTATATAAATGAAGGGTTTCTTACAGGTTCGGTCTCCTTCAGTTGTCTGGAGTGCTCTCCATTGGTCAAAGCATCCAGAATATTATCTGCTAACCTGCTCATGTGCTCCTCGGATTTAACGAGGCAATCTGAAATGCTACACACACACACACACACAAACAAACACATAGAAAAGGAACGTACAGAGGTCTGTGAAAGGGTGTGAACCAGAACTTTTGAGCTTAAAAGTAAAAGTTTCCATGTAGCTGAACAAAATGTTTTAACAGCACAAATATGTGGGACATGCTTAAAGAGAAAAAAAATGCGGTTTTAAATAGTACCTATAGGAAAGGCAAGCCAGCAGAGGAGATCTCTTTAAAGGAAAACAATACCGTTTTTCAATATTTTACTATGTTCTTAGTACCTAAACCTAGATGAATTGATACATCCCCATCCTTTTTCAATGCGTGGACTTGGTTTTTGTGCAGCGCGTCGTGACTGTGTTGGCGTTTGGCCTGGCCCCATTCATTCCTTAGGATCCAAACAGGGATGAATTAAGGGCGCACCCACACCACCCAAACCAAACCGTGCTCGGGCGCGCTTGGCCCCCAAAGCCTGGTTTGTTTGACTAGTGTGATCGCTCTGTTCCGTGCACGGGCGCGGATTGGTTAATCGTGCCGAGGCCGGGTTGCGGAGGTGGGCTGGAGCGCGGTTCACTTGGGCTCAGGCGCAGAAGGCTGTAGTGTGTGAGCGCGTTTCAAAAGGTGAAGACGTCAGTTGCGCGACCACTTCACCTTCATTTGCCTCCGTAAAAACCTTTTGATGCGCACAGCGTGGTTACATGAATGTCCGAGCTTCACACGTGACAGATCAACTAAGCAATATGATGACATGTGAGAGGGCTGTCTGTAATCGCGCAACAAACGACTTATCATTACGGTGGGTTCCAGTGTTAAAAGAGAGCTTTACTTCCTGCTTTTTTCAAAACAATCGCATCTTAATGACGAAAGCGCGCCCGGACTCGGATCGATAAAAAGTACAGTGTAAGTGCGTGCACCTGGGGGAGTAGGGAGGGGTGACAATCGCGTTGGGGCATGGTTTGGTTTGGTGGTGTGGGTGCGCCCTTGGGGGCCACCGGGCACTTCCATGTTTTCTCTTTTTGTGGACTGTTGCATGGGTAGAGACACGAGTTCTCATATTTTATCTGCTTAAAAAATCGTCATGTTTTATTTTGTGCCACCATACCTACTCGTGTAACTCCCCATGCAACAGTCTT
Source organism: Misgurnus anguillicaudatus (assembly GCF_027580225.2). Lineage (NCBI taxonomy): Eukaryota > Metazoa > Chordata > Actinopteri > Cypriniformes > Cobitidae > Misgurnus > Misgurnus anguillicaudatus. The sequence goes on along the minus strand of NC_073357.2, from coordinate 37,569,853 downwards.
CAAATAGGGAAAACATGGAAGTGTCTGGTGGCCTCCAAACTCATTCCTGCCTAGACCCCAAGGAACGAATGGGGCCAGGCCAAATGCCAACACATTCACGACGCGCTGTGCAGGGATCAAGTGTACGCGTTGAAGGGGATGGGTATGTGTTAGTTCATTTGGGTTGAGGTGGGAACATATTAAAATATTGAAAAACTGTGGTGTTTTCCTTTAATATGTCAATTATTTAATGAGATTAAATGAAGAGTAAATAGAAACTTCTGCTTAAGTCAACTCCGACCCAAAAATCTGAGCTCAGATTTGCGAAGTCTACAATCAAACTTCAATGTTATTGCATATTTCAGTATGAACAATTCTGATCAAATTACTCCAAATCCAGATTATTTTACCTATAAAATGTATTAAAGATCAAGTGCACATGCACAGACACATACCTTTCATAGCCTTGGTCACTGCTCTCCTCTCCATAGAAGGAATAAATAAGATCTGAGTCATCTTTGCTAATATTGGCAAAACTGGAGTCATATGTTGGTGCATATGAGCTATATGGGCCATAATTTATGTATGTAACTGGAAGAAAGAGAGAGGGGAAGAATCTGAAGACCTTATGAAATGATAAACCGTTTATAAAAGCTTACAACACATTACTAAACTTCAGAAAGAATCCAAAGACTTCAAAATGTTTTAATAAGTTGTTGCCAAATCAGGGAATTAAATGGCAAGAAAGACTAAACACAGTTAAGTGTAACAGTTGAGATTAAATAGCTAATGCTCGGTTTACTCCAAAACTGTCATTTCCGAATTCTGATACAACTACGAGGATTATACAATTACACCATTTTATTTTTATCATCACATTTTTAACATTTTCAAACAAACATTAGTAATGCATGCCTGTGTAAAAGTGCTATGCAAATGCTTACGATCCAAAATAAAAGAGCACCAAATATTTATGATAATCTGGTGCACAGATATGAATCAAGTACCTCCTACAACAATTTTTTTCTTTAGGCGAAAATTGCAAACACATTTGCATAAAAGAATAATAGCACACACTTGAACAAGTAGGAACAATAATAATTGAATGCTTGCCTTGGCAAGCACCCCAAAGAACTGATAGATATAAGATACCAAGTAGAAATCACAGCACACCAGATCCACCAGTGAATTTATTCCCATTGACAGCACAAACAAAGGAATTTTCTGGCACGTTACATGACATTATGCCAGCTGGGTGTGCAAACAGAGATTAAAATACAGGAACCCTTGCCATGATCCTCTCCATATGACTCAAGGTAAGTCCACTTCTTCTTAAGATACTATAAACAAGACTTTTCACAGGCCAACTAATACAAGCACTATAATTACTGACAGACTGAAGTAAAATGCAAATGTTCAGTGAACATGTTGAAATGATGCAATATTGTCTTAACCTGTACCAGAAGAAAGCTTGACTGTGTGTTACCTGGAGTCACCATGTTTCTCTTGTCCTCTTTGAAGCCCTGAAGAGTATTGATTCCAGTTTGAAGTCTTCCTCCCATCATGCCCAATTTGACCGGGCAGTACCCAGGATCTAACACAAAAGCATTGAACATATGTTTGCATGGGAAAGCTGAGGTACAATTTCAGTTTCCCTATCTTTGACTGATTTGCACATACCTCCAGCGCTCAAGTCAGCAGGGTTCAGGATACCCAGGGTGGTTGAACCATCAGATTTCCTTCTCTCAAAATCCAGCTGCTCAGACAAAAAACAAACCCAAATAAATGTGACAATTCACCAACACATATCTAATATATATATATATATATAGTGCAAGTGCAATAAAATAACATTGTTCTGCTGTTACCTCACATTGCAGACTTCTGTTAGAAAGTTTCCCCCCATGCTCCTCCATGATCTTCTTGATCTCCTCCAAGTCTTTCTCGGTTTGACTGGCACTCTTTTGAGACTCATCTTTACTGTCTCTTCTACACAAACGATGGATACGTAAAGGCTTTTGACATTATCTTTTATACATTCAAATGAGGTCAAAGTTTGGTCAGGGAATTATGGGTAAGAAGATGGGAATTATTATTAAAATACCAGTCATCATTTCCAATGAAACGATTATGAGGCAACACCTTAAATGTATATTCCAACAAACTGTATATATGCAAGCAGCAGCATGTGGCCGATACTTGGCATATGCCCAGCCCTTTAAAGGGACACAACACTTTTTTGGAAAATATGCTCATTTTCCAGCTCCCCTAGAGTTAAAAATTTGATTCTTACCATTGTGGAATCCATTCAGCCGATCCTCGGGTCCGGCGCTAGCACTCCCAGCATAGCCCAGCACAATCCACAGAATCTGACCAGACCATCAGCATCACGCTTAAAAAATAACCCATGAGTGTTGATATTTTTCCTATTTAAAACTTGACTCTTCTGTAGTTACATTGTGTACTAAGACCGACAGAAAATTAAAAGTTGTGATTTTCTATGCAGATATGGCTATGAACTATACTCTCATTCTGGCTTAATAATCAAGGACTTTGCTGCCGTAACATGGCTACAGGAGGCGCAATGATATTATGCAGCAGCAGAAAATAGTCCCCTTAGTATCTTTCAATAGCAGGGGACTATTTTCTGGCACTACGTAATATCATTGCACCTACTGCAGCCATGTTACGGCTGCAAAGTCCTTGATTATTAAGCCAGAATGAGAGTATAGTCCTAACATATCTGCCTAGAAAATCACAACTTTTAATTTTCCATCGGTCTTAGTACACGATGTAACTACAGAAGCGTCAAGTTTTAAATAGGAAACATATTGAAACTCTTTGGTTCTTTTTTAAGCGTGATGCTAATGGTCTAATCAGATTCTATAGATTGTGCTAAGCTATGCTAAAAGTGGTACCGCCAGACCCGGAGATCAGCTGAATGGATTCCAAAACAGTCAAAAACTAACTAGTTTAACTCTAGGGGAGCTAAAAAATTAGCATATTTTCAAAAAAGGTGGAGTGTTCCTTTAACCGACACAGCTGAGAAGCGTGCAAGATGATGATTTAATCTCAGTGAAAGGCTACGTTTCGTATGTGAGAAGCGTTTATCTCGTGCGGTACAGAAGGCCTACAAGTCACCACATGTTTTAGGCATTCCATGTAACTCGCCTACTGCAGCTGCCAAACCAATTTACGTAAGCAAGAAACAAAAACAGAATAGAAATGAGAGAGATGGTGAACACTCCAAAAACATCCTGGAATGCCTCACTGGTTCCAGGACAGCAGCAGACTCCACTTCCCTGGATTTGTTGCAACCATTTTTTTTTTACTGGTGGTTGTTAACATTTTTCATCTGATTCTTTTGCATTGCTTAGGTTAACAACAGTCAAATATCAGTCCGGCCAAAATGTGAGTAATTGTTGAATGTACATACCAAAGCCAAATTTTACTCACATTTTCCATTTGGACAGTGTCAATTCCCTTCCTGCTTATGAATTTACAGCATTATATAAAGACATGTTCAAAGTAAAGTAAAGGAACCCCAGAATCAAACTCCTTCTGGAATGGCCTTTTGATGGTTGGTAAGAAAGCAATTCTGACTATATACTTTATAATCAGTGATTATTTCATGACAAATTAGCCATAATTAAATTGTTAATAGCTTACATGTGTGACTCATACCTTGGAGTCTCTTTGTTGGGTACACGGGGTGACTGTGAGTTATCACTCGTGTCCATTACAGATGAGTTCTCTTTGGCAGGGTCAGACGCTCCGCCCTCCTCCTCTCCATCCTCTGCTGACTGACTGTTGGATGTCTGCAGGTTCGCCATAAACTCTATGCTCTGCTTTAAACTGTCAAGTCTCTCCTAAATGTACACACGTAAACAGAGATTTTACATATTTGCAAGTCTAACAATTTATGTAGTTAATATTTTAAGATTATTCTTAACAGTCTGAGTTAAACCCCTTATAAAAGCAACTGCAGCAAATGTATCAACATTGTACATGGCATAATTGCGCCATCTGGTGTCCACATTAATACTTACAGTCAAGCTTTAAAAATGCAACTTATTGACACTTTCTGCAAGATACAATTAAAGTGTAATCTATATACACTCAATACAGTGCACTTACTGGGCTCAGGATCTTCATGCCAGAGTGAAGGAGTTTTTTAGCTGCTTTGTAGTAAATGGTGTCTGGTTTGTTATAGATCATAGCGTTCTCACACATTATTCTGAAATCCAGCTGTTGAAAAAAGACACAGTAAATAAAATGCTAAAATCTATGTTCACCAGAATTGAAAATCTGTAATTAAAGCCAGGCTCACACTACAGGATTTTCCTCTCCAGGGAATCCAAACGAAAATCAGGTCCAGGACCTCGATATCGGCACTGATTTTTATGTAACGTGACATTTACAGATCCAATCTTATACTTCTTGATCTGTTTACAAATCGGGGCTACCCCGGTCATATTAGACTTTTGTGATATTTAGGATTTTAAATTGGAATAATTACATCAGTACTTAAAGGAATATTCAATTTTCTTAAAAGAAAAATCCAGATAATTTACTCACCACCATGTCATTCAAAATGTTGATGTCTTTCTTTGTTCAGTCGAGAAGAAATTATGTTTTTTGAGGAAAACATTGCAGGAATTTTCTTATTTTAATGGACTTTAATAGACACCAAAAATTAACACTTAACTCACCACGTAAACGGAGTTTCAAAGGACTATAAACAATCCCAAGCGAGGCATAGGGGTCTTATCTAGCGAAACGATTGACATTTTTGACAATAAAAATAACAAATATGCACTTTTAAAGCACAACTTCTCGTCTAGATCTGGTCGTGATGCGCCAGGTGACCCCACGCAATACGACATCACGTCAAGAGGTCACAGAAGACGAACGCGAAACTCCGCCCCAGTGTTTACAAGTGTGTTGAAAGAGGACCGTTCCGACGTTGTTGTATGTCAACTGATACTAATTAATGTCTTTGTGTCAGTTTATTGTTTACAATGGTCCATAAATGTGCGTTTTATATATGTAACACGTGACCTCCCTATGTCACTACGCATTTACGTTAGGTCACGCTGGACCGGACCTAGACGAAAAGTTGTGGTTAAAGAGCATATTTTTTATTTTTCTTGTCAAATATGACAATCGTTTCGCTAGATAAGACCCTTATGCCTCGTTTGGGATTGTTTATAGTCCTTTGAAACTCCGTTGAAAAAAACTGTTACGTGTTGAGTTAAGTGTTTATTGTTGGTGTCTATTAAAGTCCATTAAAATGAGAAAAATCCTGCAATGTTTTCCTCAAAAAACATAATTTCTTCTCGACTGAAAAAAGAAAGACATCAACATTTTGGATGACATGGTGGTGAGTAAATTATCTGGATTTTTCTTTTAAGAAAATGGAATATTCCTTTAATGGGTCTGTTTTTACACCTGGTATTTAAGTTCTATTCGGATGAAATTAGTTTTACAGCTCCCTATGCTTAAAAACAGCAACCCCCATACAATGATTGTAGTCTGAGCATGTTTAAAATTTGAACAAACAAAATCTGTCAAGATTCTCCTCATGTGTGTGGTGCAACAAGATTTCTTATGGCGCTTTTCCATTGCATAGTACCCCACGGTTTAGTTTAGTTTGAGTCGAGTCAGCTCACCTCACTTTGGCGTGGTTAGCTTTTCCATCAAGTTTGGTATCACTTTGCAGTGGGAGGGATTATAGGAGTGTTGTTATATTTGCGCTGCCTACTGCTCGTCGTGAATGTTCCGCCACAAACTGGAAGTCTGGAAAAAAACTGTTATGGTGTTCCTGATTCTCAACCTGTGGATGTTTTTTGTCGCTAAAATGGAGTTTGGATACTTATTGCAGAGCACAGATGACAACATGTTTGCTCAAGACAGCGCAAGCTAGCACTGAGGTAAAGCTAATCTTTTACATTATAGCAATGACGCTGGTAGTGACATTTCTCTCAGACCAATCAGTGATCTGCAGTGTTTTCGCGTCACGTTTGGTATCAGCTCGGGTCGCTTGGAACCCCAACCGAGGTGGTACGAAAAAAGTACCGGGTACTATGCAATGGAAAAGCACCAATAGTCATCCAGGTGTGAGCCTGGCTTATGAATGATAGCTTGTGTTGTTGTATAAACCATGATTATTACATTACCTTGAGTTCCTCAAGTGACTGGTATTGCTCTTTCTTTACTTTGTCCTTCATAGAGCTAAAGTCCATGGGCCTCTTTATAACGAGGGTGTATCCCGGGGCGATCAGGTCCGTAACAGGGAAAGAGAAGAATGCGTTGGGATCCTTCCTGCAAAATATACAACAACCAGCACCTTTCAGTTCTCATTCACAACAAATACGGACATGAATATGAACACAGACCACTAAAATGGAACAAGGATAAGATTTTGTGGAAAGCTATATAAAATATAAGGTAATTTAGCCTTAGACAAATCAAGCCTTAAACAACACATTAAATATATACATTAAGTTTTACTCTGAACCAAGCTGTCTCTGTCATACCTCTGGAGCTGTCGGATGAGCTGACTCAATGCTTCCTGTAGTGGGGTCTGCTCTTTATCTGCAGAATTAATCAGTCATAATCAGCACAATCTCCCTCTGCGAATTTTAAACTAACTGTATAAGGGTGCACTGCGATACCTTCCATTCTGGCAAGCGAGGGAGTGAGGGGTTTGTCCTGGGAAACATCAGAGCGAGCGGGAGTTCTGCTCTGCTCATCCCAGTCTGGTTCAACAGAGTCTGGGCCTTTTCTTTTTTTGGTCATCTATGAGACAAACATTTTACTCCTTAAGGTATAACAAGCATGTAAACATCCAGACAACGCAACTATGAAGCAATTCACAGCAGTGTATGTATTTAGTATTCACATCTCACTTTTTTCTTTTTCTTATCATCAACCGGTGAGACTGGAGTACTGTTACGACCCTTCTCCTCCTTCTTTTTCTTCTTTTTTTTCTTGTCTTTGTGTTTGTCGTAATCTACCTGGTCGTCATATGTGCTCTCGAGGTTTGGGCTACCTGTGGTGACCTCATTCCCAGCAACTTTTAACACCAGCTTCAGAGGGCGCTCTGTAAACTCTGCAATGGGCCGACAGTACAGATACAGTAATGTCAGGAAGCAATAAACACAGTTTACACACAACCAACCATTTGTTACATCTGCTGACTGGATAAGCCGCTACCAGTACTGCGCGAGTCTGTCAAAATGCAAGTTTGACATCTTGTAAACAGTTTTCTTACATAATACACCAAGAGTCAGTATATCCATTAATGCTTAATAAAACTTATCATATACAGTATCCTATGCAAAGATACACCCTCGACAGATAACGTTATACTCAATGTATTTTTTCTATTTAAGGCTAAACAATAATACGCAACACAGGAATGGTGTTTCTTAAAGCAGCATTTTACATAACACAAAATTTTGTCAAGTTAACACTATAACGTTAACGTTACGTCTCTTTCCAAGTTACACCACCAATCAAAGCCAGCATGCCCCGGCAAAGCACACCGCCAACGGCCAGCCCTCAAACAAAGCCAATGACAAAACACACGCAACACCACACGAACAGGTTCAAATATGTACATCTGCTGTATTAAAATTGTGTTAATACAGACATAAAGAAGATATTAGATTGTTACTCATCTTTCACAGCATCAGTCTCAGTGGTAAAGCTGCTTCCCCATCTAACTTCACTTCAGCCTACTGAGAGACTGCATTTCCCAACCCATTAAAGTAAGCAATAACGTTAAGTGACCTACCGTCGTGTGTGTGCTTGTCTGATTTGTGTTTCTTGTGTTTTTTGCCCATAATTTAAACGAAAGCTGTTATTTTAGTGAGGTCCGTGCTTTGCCAGATTGAATTTTCTTTGTTGTGTGTCGGTGAAGAGTAAAGACTTCAGAGCGCCTCTTTACTGCGCTTCAGATTTTAAACAGCGACACCACATGTCCGGCGGTGTGTACTGCACCTAAGCTGTGTTTTATCTCTTCATTTGAGACTAAACTATTTGTGCATCCAAAAGTAAGTATTTAAACATAACATGTATAATAATAGGTTTGTTTATCTAAGTAGTTTTCATCCTCTTAACCGAGAAAAAATAATGCAATTAACTTACCATCTAAAACCGCTAAGGGGCACCATTGCTTTACAGTTAGAACAACAGTGCCCAAAACCTCACAAGCCAAGCGAGTACGTTTATACCCTGCTGTTATCAAGGAAAAAGAAATTTGGACTTCGCCATGTTGGCCCGTAATTTATTGCAAAATCAGTTTTCTGCAATATCAAGAAACTTGTAACTTTTGTTAATAATATAAGATTATGCACGTACCTCTGGAAAAGTGCCACCTACCACAACAGATTGACTCACCACAGGAATCCACAGTCATGCTAACGGTGCCAAAAAGTTTGGAAGGTACGAGTGAATGCACCGTTTTTTAGATAATATTCATTCATTTTCTAATTACAACAGGTTCAAAGTTTTGTTAAAATTTTCTTTATGCAAAGAACTAAGTAGACTACCAAGTTCACAGGTCATTTCCCTGCTGGAAAAAAAAAACAGCATTCCAGCAAGACCAGCATATGTTGTGTTTTGGTGCTGGTTTGCTAGTGAACACAAGCTAAACCAGCACCAGCTAAACCAGCACCAAACAAGCATTAGCACCATCTAAACCAGCATTAGCACCAGCATCCCATGCTGGTCATACCAGCAAGACCAGCATATGTTGCGTTTTGGTGCTGGTATGCTGGTGACCACCAGCTAAACCAGCATAGACCAGCATAATTCCCATGCTGGTTTGATGCTGGATTTTTCTAGCAGGGTTCCAATCAGAACCTGAAGAAATGATTTTAATCAATATTTAAAATATTAAAGTCATTTTTTGCAGACACTTTCTTAACACATTTAAGTCCCACTAAAGATAAAAATTGTTTTGTTGGGTTGGATTAAGTTACTCAAAGGTAATCTTTGATGATGATTATATTTTGTCATACTGCAAGTTAATTTATTCCTGTTTAACTTCCCATCTGGTTCTCATTTAGAGAAAAGTTCACAGTGAAGAAGCTCTTTTTCTTGGAAAAGTTCCTCAACCATCAGAGCTGGACAATTCAAGTTAAGACAAAGAGACATTCAACAATGTCCACAACTGGAAGATGATGTTAAGGTCTCTGCAAAAGGCTTCACATCACACACCTTCACATACATGCCAAGAAGTGGGCAACTTTTAATTTAAAAGTCAAGTGAAAATGACATGATGCAAGTGGTGAACACACCCGGAGCATTGGGCAACTATCAATGCACCTTAAAGGGTACCTCAGTCATTTCCCGCCAGGAAGGAACTGAAGTCCTTCATGTTACAAGCCTGACTCTCAAGGCCAGCAGTATAAAAAACCCTACTGATGGGAATGTGACGTTCATAAGGATTAAAGGTAGGAACTGCTCATATCTAGTCTTTGTTACGTGCCAGTACTTTATCTTTCTAAACAAGGCTAATCTACTGGCACAAATGATAAAGCCGCTCAGTTTTCTTAAGGTATTAACTACATTTCATTTTAAATTCTACTTGATCTCAAAATCACATTTCATGTGTATGATCTTATGACCCTCGATCTAACTTTGTCTGGTAAGGCGAAAGCTTTCCAAAGCTGCCATTATCTCTAAACTGGAGCTCCCTCAGGCTGTTCTCCAGGCAATCTCTGATGTGATTTACCTCACTTCACCTCATCTTATATAGACTTTAGTCTTATCTTGCACAGAAACACACATGATACTGTAGCCATGCCGTATCTGTTTGCAATAGGCCTTAAACCTGAGGAAGCTATCCATTAGAGGTGGTTGACCGATAGTGAATTTTACCGATACCGATAACTAATTGGTCCCTGCTTGCCGATAGCTGATTAATTGACCAATAGTTTTTAAAATGCATACTAGGCCAGTGGTTTTCAAACTGGGGGGCCGCGAGATGGTGCCAGGGGGGCCCCAGTTTTATGACATTTTATGAAATACATTAATTTATCATGAATTCTGAGTAATGAAACCTAAAAAAATAAGGCTTCTAACCAAAAGCACTACTTTTTTTGTATAATTTAATGTTTTTTTTATTAAAATGTTGAGTTTTAGAACAGTTTTTTGTCACAAATTTTCTGTGGGGGGCCGCGAAGGAATGCACCGTACACAAGGGGGGCCGCACACTGAAAAAGTTTGGGAACCACTGTACTAGGCTACTGTATAAAACACAAACATTACACTCAAAGTAAAACAGTGCTGAAATGTATTACAAAAGTTATAAAACAGCAGTAATGAACCATGAAAATTTGCTAAATGTATAAATAAAAATATATCAATTATACTAATAATTATTGAAGTAGGGCTGCACGATAAATCGCACGCGATTGTCACGCGCATCTCGTCATTAAAGTCGGTTCCTTGATTAATAATAAATCGCCATCAGCTGATTTCAGATGGAGCGGTGAAATAGACCTTTCTCACAACTTCCGTATTTATGACCGGAAATACGCAATCGTCGCGGAAATCTACTTCCTCCGCAGTCACGGCAATGTAAAAAGCCGTATCTGTTCCATGAATTCCCTGTTGATGGTGAAGTTAGACAGAAGTGGATTCAGGCTATCCGGCGAGATTAAGGACCTAACTTCACCATAAGAAAGGGGAGCACTTATGTATGCAGCAGACCGTTCACTAAAGACGACTACATTTTAGGGCTCACTGGTCAGCGCTTGCAATCAAATGCTGTCTCTACCAATTTTTCTTGGAACGAGTTCACCCCGACACACAAACATACGATCACAGACATTACCAGACAAAAATGTTAACTAATAATGATAGCATCCGGCTAACGTTATTGTTGCTACACACAAGACGTTCACTTGGACAACCATAGGCAGAAATTGAGGGTAATTGGTACCATAATGCTTTATTCAAAGCAGACTATAATGTTTTAGTAAGGTAGTCTATCTCATCTACTATACATAAATTATGTGTAAGTGGACACGCTAATAATGTGTCGTTTTAGTTAACAGTTCATTAACAGTTAGACTCGCTCTCTACTTACCTAGAAATTTATGGATAAATTCTTCATGGAAAAAGTTTTCCTCCATTAGTCGTGTCACATCAGCAAATGTAATATTTGGCAAATCCGTTAACGAAGTTGTGTAGACTCTTTGATCCATTTTAAACTTGCCCGGGTTTATGTTTTTCTAGTGTATTGACGCTTGACAGGAACTCCGCTTTCACGACGATTACGTATTTCCGGTTACTGTGAGAGGTTTATATCACATTTATAATCGCGGTGAATCGCGGGCGATTATAAATCTGATATTTCCCCGCTTGTCAGTGAAATACGGCTCTGTGTAATAAATGGCGCTCCATCTGAAAGCAGCTGATGGCGATTTATTACTAATCAAGGAACCGGCTTTTCTGACGAAATGCGCATGACAATCGTGTGCAATTTATCATACAGCCCTAATACTTTTGTTAAGTACTCCCAAATGTGTATTAAATTTATATTAAATGTGTAGTCTTGTACTTTATTTACTTCTGTTTAAAAATAACTACAGATGATAAAAAGATAAAAAGAACTGAAATCAGATTTTGATTATTTGGATATGTTAATGTAGCTGACAGCTGCATATAGTTTGCTTTCTCTCGTATTAACTATTAATTATAAATATAGATACAAGTACCGGTAATCAGCTGACATTAAACATTTGGGTTGGCTTTATCTGCGTGTATTTTTGTGTAACTGTTTGAGTTACTAATATTAGCGTCCTGTTAGCCTTGACGACAAACTTAGGTTCCTGCTGTTGTTTTGTCGCTAATGCATAATCTATTCAGCAGATTAATTACTTCATAATGATATGAAGCAATGGACGCTATCTGCATGGATTTTTTTGGCAATAGCCAATTGTTCCACCAACGAACTATCGGTGCCGATTAATCGGTTTTAGCCTTGTTTAATTGGTCGAAACTTAATCTTCTCTATCTTATTATTTCTGTAATGCCGTGTCAAATCTTCTCTGAGCTTGCATCAGAATTTAGCATCTTTGTTATTAATATTAAGTTACAGTGATCATTGACAGAAATAAATCCTAACATTGTAATCATGAAGGAGGAAATTACACTTATTTTGCTCATCCTTTAACGTGTGTCTAATGGGTAACATGTTTTGGGCACACAAACCAAAGCCTGCTAAGTTTATATAAGGTTGTGATGAAATCCACTCTTTCCACAATGTTGATGCCTTGCTCTCATGTACTAATCTCAGCCTCCACATGCTGTTTTATTAAAGCAGGATAAATATGCTTCATTCTTTGAAATAAATTCCAGGAATAGAAATTAATGGAATCTGACTAGCATACCAACCATACTTTGGCTTTAGTGAAGAGATTTCATTTCCAATAGCACAGTCAGGTCGGTCATTTTCACCCACTTTAGTGTGTGTGTGTGTGTGTGTGTGTGTGTGTGTGTGTGTGTGTGTGTGTGTGTGTGTGTGTGTGATGGCTGGCAGGTCTTTACTGTCGTTTCAACACTGTCTTCTGGGTGGATTTATCATCAAAGCAACCACTAACACATGAGAGACAATCATCACATTTGTTCTGGTGATCCTTTTACCGTTAATATCTAAACCAGGACTGGTCTTGATTTTCATTTAACTCTTCAAATGAAGTGACCAAGAAGGATAACACTGCACAATTACAAAATGTGTTACTGATTACTGAAGCACCAAATGTACACAATCATCTCTCTGAACTGTCAAACCCATTTGCACTAGTTACTCAGCTGTTTTGTTTTGAGAACAGGTTTTATGAGTCATTTGACTTGCTTGAATTTATTTGTATCGTGCAGCATTTGTTTTCCACCTTCCATGTATGTCTGTAAACACCACTAATAAGGCTTCTGTCTTTGGGAATGACACCGGCCCTTGTTAAGTATGTTTAACATGTTTTATAAGTCATCCAGAATGAAATCTGGATTTAATACAGAGGAATCTGTGCAGCAGAGGAATTTTCAGCCAGCTATTCTTTGAAGTCCAGCCTAAGGTAGCTCTAGATTTGCTCTGCCTGGCTGTAGATTTATATCGATTTGTTTTAGTATGGCAGGTTAACGCTAGGGCCATGGTTCTTCTTAGGACGGTAACTGTCTGTGTCTGGTACTCTTAAGCCTGTGTAGAGACAGACTCCTTCATCAGGTGCAGCAGAGATGCATGATCTGTCCCTACAGACATGAAATCTTAGAGCTCTACACATCATTAAGTCTTAGTTTACCTTGGCTCCCAAACATGGGACCCTGCTCCAGCAAAGAAATAGAAACTATCTTTAACTCATTTCCAATCAAACGATGATGGATTAAAATATTCAAAGTGATTCATTACAGGAATATTGAACAAAATGAGCCTAATTTTTTATAGAGTTGATACTGTAACTGATGTTAATACAGTATTAGTACATTGTAATGTTTATTAAACAACCAACTAGCCTAATTTATCTTGCCTTAAAAAAAGGACATCTTTATATCTGAAGAGTCCATGTTTGTACCTCAAAGGTATTTCGATAACAAATGTATCTGTACCTAAATGGTACCTTTCGGGATTTTTTATCCAGTGTATTGCCCTTGTGAGTGACAGCTTTTGTACTATTTAATCTGAGAGTGTATAATGGATGATTTTGAAATAACATAAAAATAGAAACACATTTACACATTTAATCAGCTAAATACAGCTAAGTATAATTTCTTTAGACCCTCCCTAACAGAAAGCGTTTTGCATTTTATAAAAGCTTTATTTACTTGATTTATGTAGCAAAATGATTTCAAATGTCCCTAAAGGAAATTTTGTCAGTTTTTGCTAATGTATGTGTACAAATTTCATAGGATCACAGGATTTCATGGGAATTTGGGGAACACAAATGCTACATAATGTTACCAGTAGAAAAATATGAGTAACTGTTTCTGCAGTCTGGGTTAAATTGTTAAAGAAAATCATAACTTTCAAATGTCCTGATAATTTACTCACCCCCATGTCATCCAAGATGTTGTGTTTTTTTCTTTAGTCAAAAAGAAATTAAGTTTTTTGAGGAAAATATTCCAGGATTTTTCTCCATATAGTGGACTTCAGTTGAACCCAACCTTTTGAAGGTCCAAATTGCAGTTTCAATGCAGCGTCAAGGGGCTCTAAACAATCCCAATAAGGGTCTTATCTAGCGAAATCATCACCATTTTTGGTGATCATTAAAAGTGTACTTTTTAACCACAACCTCTTATCTTCACTAGCCCTGGGATGCATGTGCACCAGTGGTGGCTCGTGACTGCTTTTCAGAGGGGTGCAAATTCAAAATATGTGTTCGGAGTGTAGTGTGTTGCTCGTGTTTTCAAAATATGTGTTTGTTGTGTCATGTGAACCAGTGTGCATTACGTGTTTTGTCAAAATAAGTGCCTGCTGCACACGCTTCAAAACCGTTTATGATAAAAGAGACACTCACGTTCACAAAATACACGCAAGACTCCCTTAACAGTAGACTCCCTTAACTCTGATTGCACATAGGATTATGCGATTATCTGGCAACCGCGAGCGTCTCTTTTATCATAAACACTTTAGACGCGTCTGCAGCAGGCACTTATTTTGACAAGACACATGATGCACACAGGTTCACTTGAAGCACCGAACACATAAAATTACGACCCACACACATGACGGGCTACATACATGTTGTGACGAACCTCACATCGTATGCCCTTGAAAAAAGAAGTCACTGACCGCCACTGGTGTGCACGACCTTACATTTCACATAATCACGTTGAAAGGTCACGTATGCGAAATATAAACGCACAGACCATTTTAAACAATAAACTGACATGAAGACATTAATTTGTGTCATTTCACATACAACAACTTCTGAACGGTCCTCCTTCTCAACACTTGTAAACACTGGAGTGGTAGTTTCCCCTACGTCATGCGTTACCTTTCAATGTGATTACGTAGGGCGCGGTCACGCATTACAAGGCTAGTGAAAGACGAGATGTTGTGATTATAAAGTACACTTTTTTGCAAAAATGATGATTGTTTTGCTAGATAAAACCCTTATGCTTTGGTTGTGATCGTTGAGAGCCCTTTGAAGCTGCAATTTGACCCTTCAAACATAATTGAAGTGCACTATATGGAGTAAAATCCTGGAATATTTTCCTCAAAAACATAATTTCTTTTCGACCGAAGAGAAAAAGACATAAACATCCTGGATGACATGTAGGTGGGTAAATTATCAGGACATTTTCTTATGAAAGTAGAGTAATCCTTTAATGTCCAAACTTATCCTCTGCTCTCCTCAAAGGAAACGATTATCTTTTTAGTGACAGCGAGACACTGCGAGGATGAAATATGATCCTTTCTGCCGCCTCTGTAAATCATACGCCCGCATCCGAGTGTGAAAACGGCAAAGTAATTTTAAAACAAATCTGCACGATGTGATTAAAGTTTTCACGAAAGCGAAATCATTAAGGATGAATTGAGGCCACCTGCCATTTCTTAACGTAAATGTTTGGAGACTCCCTCTCCCTAAATAATTTATTTTCACGTAATGAGTCGCAGTGGACTGATGGTAGTAAGTCAAAACATTTATGTTACATTCATAATACATTTTATAATTCTGATACAATATACAGTACTTCTCCCTAAAAGATCAAAAGTTATGAGATGAGATAATACATTAAAGAGAGGAACACTTCAAGTTAAATAATTGTTAAATTTGATTTATTTTGAACATTTAATCTAGATCTACAAAGGCAAGGATCATTGACCTGAAAGCTGTACTGTTAACCTACGATTTAATACAGCAGTTTCTGCAGACTGCCGTATAAAATTGGATCTTTGCAGACGATAAACACCTCTAACAAGAAGCATCATCTCGTGTCCCCTTAAATTCCTGCAAAGCTTTTCCTCCTCCACAAGATGTAAACAGGCGTCAGCAGCCTAAGCATCAGACTTGAAAAAAACGAAGGATGAAAGCTAAAATAAAATAGGCTTCTAGGTTCGACTTGCCACATGAATCTGATACACTGTCAGCATCAGCAACATTTTCAGTGACTCTCTCGCATGCTCGTTGCTCTCTGATCCAATTACTCTAATGAATATTTAATTTGGCTTACTTATTGTTTTTGTATCAGGACGTCATGCTCCATATCTGATGTTTAAGCTTCTTTAATGTATTATTCTTTTTTTGAAGGTTTCTTTATAATGTAAGTAGTGGGCTTTTTACCAGCCTGTTTGGATGAGAGACGCTGTGGGGGAGGCACACTTGGATGTGTGTGTGTGAGATGAAGAAAAGAAGGATGGGGGGTACTGATAGCTGTCGCTCCAGGCCTTTCTTCTCGCTGAGCCTCTGAAGGCAGGGGCCCTTTGGAGAGGAGAATTCACAGGAGAATAAGCGTTCAAAGCCGAGGAGCACCATGATGGTCTTCCACCAGATTCTGAGACGTTTGAAAAGTTCAAGCAATCTGTGATGCTGCCATTGGGAAACAGTTTTAACACACACAACGCCCTGGTGTGCCTCGGTCTGCGACGCGCTGAGTTTATCATACGGAGGGGGACGGGAGAGGGAGCGAACGAGGCAGAGAGAGGTAGGGAAAGAGAACAAATGAGCGAGGGAAGGAAAAGTGTGAGATGCAGATAAAAAGATTAGAGATTAGAAGAAAAGGCAAGCTGTGACCTCAGCAAAACTTACTATAAAGGCCTCTCACTGTCATTCCGTTCCAAATCTCTTTGAACTCAAATAATCGGACCGTCAAAGGAAAAGGTTGAGCATCACGTGCTTGGCTTTAACATGTGAGTCTTACTGCCTGGAAATAATTTTGAAAATGGCAAAAAACTCCCCTTCTTTTCTATACCAATGAAAAGAGGACAGAAATTATAATTGTACATTTAAAGGAATAGTCTACTCATTTCGACTCGGCGCAGTAACACCCTCCCTCTCCCATTATGAGAGGGAGAAGGGGAGCGGACTTTTCAGGCGAGTCGAAGTACTCCCAAAAGTGCTATTACGCCATAAAATATAGTTCCTCTTTTAAATCCGCTTAGAAAAGCACTACGTTTTATTTTGTACCACCAAACTTGCTCTTATAACTACTCGTCTTAAATAGGAAAAACATTGATGTGTTTGGTCACTTCTAACTTTATCTCTAAATGGTACCATTGAATGAATGGGGCTAAGCTAAATGCTATCGAAGCGTCGCAGCGTGCTCCAGCGCTTACGTGCACGCACACAGATGATAGAGGGATGTATCAACAATTCTTAGTTAAGGTAATAACATATTTTAATATTGAAAATGAGTAGACTATTCCTTTAAGGAAAAAACAGATCCACCAGTTTTCCAGTCTCGTTGTATGCTCCATATATCCGAATGATCTGCATTAGTCTAAAACATTTCTTGGTGAACTTTCCATTTAGCACCCAACTAAGTTCCACCCCATGGTCAGAAATACAAGGTATCCAAATTTAATTTCCACATCAATTTGGGAAATCCATGGTTGATGTGTAGTGAGGTGAAAGGTTATGTTGTCGTCCAGAACGCTTCAGTAAAGGCTGATTACTGACCAGCTTTCATTTCCTTCTCCGCTCTGCTGGACTTCCCACATTATGCATGTAATTTCCCTCTATCTAAAGCCCCTGGATTGAGATTGAATAGGTGTGGGGTTTTTTGTTCACGGAAGCCAGAAAAATGTTTTTAAGTTCAGCGTGGGGCCTTTTTGCCAGCGTTCCGCTCGGTTCTGTGTACGGCAGCAGAAGGCAGGGGTCTGTTCGTTCTGTCACCAGAGACGTGAGGAGCCAAAGCTTCAAAGCAACTCTGTAATCTGCCTGAACATCACAGACACCAGGAAGTGACTGTCTACCCGATGCACCGTCCTCGCCAAGAGCGACGCACGTACACATACGCGCTAATGAAAGTGAGATAAAGGGATCATTCACACAGCAAGGCACTGCCTGTTCTGATAAAAACAAAGAGACAGACAGAGACCGAGAGAAAATGAAATATCAGTGGGGTTGTTCTTTTGTGTCGTTATTTCATGTCTTATATAGAGCGCTTCTTCAAGGATTCGCTAGTAGATCAACTGAGTATCCAGGATTTAATTTGTGTGGGCATATGTGTGGGTTGCAAGGTGATCTTTTTTTCAAGCGAGATGAAGGTGGTTTAAGTGTGACAGTGTCTAGCATTATTGGTGGTGGGGATTACTGGTATGCCACAATCTTGTGTTCTGCGTTATCTGCCGTTCGAGATAATGGAAAAATCATGTCATGAGATATCTATTTAAAAACTAGAATGAATGGTTTGAATAAGGACCATCAAGTTTTATTTTTAATGTTTAACAGGTGGGATGCACTTGATTGAATGACCCTGCTCGAAACACTGCATTCCATTACTAATACGTCCAAGAGAGAAACACCAGTTCTACCTGGTACAGTATATGTTGGACATAAACACAACAGTATTATCAGTAACCTTAAGTAAACGTTGAAGTCCAAAGAAACATTTATAAAGCATAAATCTACCAAACTGATATGAAGACGTATGTTACAAGGTGATTAATTTGTATGAATTCGTACGAAGTGAATCATACAAAATATATAATTATAAGAACAAAACAACGTACATATTAAGTTGTACAAATTAATAGCTACTTCATAAAAAATAAAAAATTGCAATGAGACTGTTGAACAGTAACACAAAAAACACACATGACAAAATAATGAGGAGACATTTCACAAGATTTTTTTAAGATGTCAAATAAATATTTTGTCTCCCGAGAGTACGTATGGGAAGTTTTAGCTCAAAATACCATATAGATAATTTATTAAAGCATGTTAAGAGTGGCACTTTGTAGGTGTGAGCAGAAATGTGCCACTTTTGGGTGTGTCCTTTTAAATGCAAATGAGCTGGGGTCTTATTTATGGTGCTTTTCCATTGCATAGTACCCCACGGTTTGGTTTGGGTCAGCTTACTTTTGTGAGCTTTTCCACTGGGTGCAGTACTTAGTACCCAATCCTTTTTTTTAGTACCACCTCGGTCGGGGTTCCAAGCGACCCGAGTTGATACCAAAACGTGACACCAAAACACTATAGATCACTGATTGGTCTGAAATAATCGTCACTACCAGCGTCATCGCTATAATGTAAAAGATTAGCTTTACCTTCATGCTAGCTTGCGCTGTCTTAATCAAACTTGTTGTCAACTATGCTCTGCGATAATTTCACAAACTCCCTTTTAGTGATGAAAAACATCCACAGGTTCAGAATCAGGAACACCATAACAGTTTTTTTCCAAACTTGCAGTTTGTGGGGGCACATTCACAACGCACACGTCCGCATATATGCTTAAATGGAAACTTAAATGAGGCTCAGCGGAGCATGTCGACTGACGCCACGGGTGTTTGTACAGAAACTGTCATGTGAGACAGAGGTAGTGATAAACGCGATGTGCAATCATCTATTTGTGGTGGTCAATTTTAATTTTGTGGCGGACTGAGAAATAAATAAATGTATGGGAATGTACAATGACGCTGTCACTTGTATGGTGTCACAGCAGTAGGCAGTGCAAATATAACGACACGCCTATAATCCCTCCCACTCTGAAGTGTTACTAAACTCGATAGAAAAGCTAACCAACCCAAAGTGAGGTGAGCTGACCCGACCCAAACCGTGGGGTGCTATGCGATGGAAGAGCGCCATTATACGCACAAAACGGGGTTGGAAACGTGCATACGCCAGTTCCCACGCAAAAGGATGTGATATATAAATAAACTAACTTGACAGGATAATGGGCTTGCTGAGAGGGATCTGAGGATGATGTATGCACACTTGCAGGTGATCTGTGATTTATAAAGGTAACAGTGCCTTGTTTTAAAAGTTTTAATATTTTTTGGCATAAGCCATTTTTGGCTTTTGTGCATACGTAGACTTTTACGTACCTCTGACATCACCAGGGGAGCTGAATTTCAATGACCTATTTTTTCACATGCTTGCAGAGAATGGTTTACCAAAACTAAGTTGATCTTTTCACATTTTCTGAGTTAATAGAAGCACTGGGCACCCAATTGTAGCACTTAAACATGGAAAAGTCAGATTTAATAATGGCCTAGTACAGAATACCTCTTATGTTTTTATAGGTAGGTAGGTAGATAGACTGGTTGGTAGTAGATAGATTGGTTGGTAGGTAGATAGATTAGTAGGTAGGTAGATTGGTAGATAGACATCTTCTGTGTGGTTCTGCGATTTACCACATTTAATTACTATCCATTCTCTCTGATAAGCCTTCAGATAAAGCATTAGTGAGCAATGCTCAGTAGAGCATAGATTTGTCTGACTTTACCAACCCTTTCTTTGCGGCTGTCTGCCAGCAGTAGTCAGGGGACTTGTTAACTGCAAGTAGACCACATTCTACAGGAAGCATACAGAGAGGCTGATTTCCCCTGAGCATCTGACGGATGACTGGACCCACAGCAGCCTGTCAAAACACCTTCATTTCTTCTGCTTTCATGGTTTGGGATTTCAAGTGTAGCTAAAATTTAAAAGCCATTTCCCCTAAAAGAGAACACGTACTGTAGGCATACTTGTTTAAATAAGTGAACATCATACCAGGTGCCTGGAGAAGCTCTAAAATTGTTAGCGTATGAAAAAATGTTGGGATACTTATACCAAACAGAATATTTTTTCTTCTTGGCATCGCATTAGAGAGTTGTCAAGAGATGGAAAAAATACAAAAAGACACAGAGGATGTCCAGATCTTACATTACAGATTTTGTCAGATTTACAAAAAGATTGTTGCACATGAAAATTTTATATGCGTTTCATGTATTTGTTATCCCAAAAAAAAGTCACGCACAGAAATGTTGCACATTGAATCAGATGCGTATTATTTAATCCGTTGTGAAAGTTAGCATAACTATACAAATGGAGTCTTCATAACGTCAGCAGTATTCACTACGAATTTATGAATGACATAAACGACAAGCTATTGTTTAGCTAACTTAAAACAATATTTGTAATAATTAAGCTGTCCAAAACATGACAGAGAGATGCAGATGTCAGATTTAATGAAGAAGACATGAAGAACATAATCCAAAACAGGAAAACAGCATTAAGTACATACAATAACCGACAAAAGACAATGGCAACATAAGGGCTATATATACACATGACATGGCAATCCGGGATAACAAGACACATCTGGAGGAAATTAGGGCAATACAAAATACTACAATGACCATGAAGATGGAACTACAATGCAGACATGTGTGCTTCCCAATTCAGGGGTTGCGTCCTTCAAATGCTGTCTTTGTAGGCCAATAACTTTTTCACATGCAGCCTGCAAATGCGTCCTTCGTGTCCCCTGAAACCAAGGATCCATAGATGGATCCTTCACAGCCTTGGCTATCCCAAGATTCAATGCGCGCCTGTGACGTCTGGATATTTAAAAATAAACATTCAGAATTGTAGTTAAATAAAAGTGTATATTTTGCAAATAAAAGGTCCTTGTCACTGTTTTATTATTATGAATATTTTAAATAATATTTCAATGTGTCATATTTTCTCAAATAAAATAATAAATATCTCCATATTTATTTTTAAAAGTCTGATTCTCAGCTGTTGTGGTGGGCGGGAACCGCAAGTGACGCAACTCCCCCGGTAGGCTAGACGTCTCAATTCAGTTCGCTTCATGGACTTCAAAAACTGAGTCTTGCCTTCAAAGTCCACGTTCTTAAAAGGATCCAGCCCCTGAATTGGGATGCACCCATGATGATTTCAAAATAAAAGACATGAACTACAAAACACAAGACAGACAATAGCTTTGTGCTGTGAGACAAAGTGGATCAACTTGTGAGACGCCATTCTGGATTTAGGTGTTCGCTTGTACGGTGGCTCTGAATGGCCAAAACCCCTCTCAAAATGCTTGCTACGAATGCAAAAATTAAAACCTGATGTGTTTATTTTTTAACGTCGAAATATTTTGGACTTTGTGTGCAAACTCCATAAGACTTTATCAATAACAGAGGGGAATATTTGTGACAAACGAGCAGAGCATAATAAGATGATGTAGTAACAACCCAAAAGACAAACTGTGTCATTTGACAGGTTTATTGACAGTGGTCTTATACGCCCAAATGGTACTAATTTACTTTTAGACAGAATAAGCAAAGAGGTTTTATTTCATATCACTCAGATGTTCAGAACTTTGTGTCTGCTTTAGTCTTAAAAATACCAAGTCTTTCATCTCACCCCGCCCCCAAAATGTCAGCTGTCAGCACCCTAAAAAACAAATCTGGAATTTTGTGATCTCTCTCCAAGTTTGCTGAAAACAGTTGATTCAGTAAGACATGTGAGGTTATGTTTCTCATAATTCTCCCCGTACCACTGCTAGTCTTATTCTTTTGTCTTGTTGTTTTAGACCAAAACGTAAGTGACAGCCAGAACAACACACAAATACTTATTTCTTTTGCTTGCTTTCTACAGTAAACCCATACACGCAAAATATAACCCCAGCATTACTGATACAGACAAACAGAAGAAATGTTAAATGATTTCATGTAATGTCAGGTAAGCAAATTGTGAACCAGAATGTTAAATAAATGTAACATTACACATACAGTAGCATGCCTAAGACCCAAAACTGAATTCCTGGAGTTTTTAAAAAAAGGGAAAAGAAATACATATAAACTAAGTTCAAACTAGGAATTAACCTCTTTTAATCAACATTTTACAGATTTAAAATCCTTGGTTTAGATTTATTGCAACGGATTTTCATAGTCGAATCTGATTCGTTAGATTTTGCCGTAGTCGACTGATAGTCGTACCCTTTTTTTTTTTTTAGATAGCAGCTAGGGCTGTAGTGGTGAAGGAATTTAAATACAGAACAAAGCAGTGTCTAAAAAAAATTAAAATTAAGACTGTATTTATGCACCTGTATGCTCATTGGTTACATAACACTTCCCTACTATTCAACTATGAGGTTCATAGTCGAATCAGACCTCTCCGAATCGAATCGTCGAATCCTCGACTATAAGAAGTCAGCCCTATTTGTCACTATTGACGCTTTTCCGTTGCATAGTTCCTCACAGTTTAGGTCAGGTCAGCTCACTTCACTTTGACTTGGTTAGCTTTTCCATTGAGTTTAGTAGCGGTGTATTCACATAGGGCGTAAGCGGTATCGCTTCCCATTGACTTTTAATGTGTGACATCATGCGTTGCCGAACTGAATTGTGGATCCGTTGGTGCCGCGTCACTGCCATTGCTGGTGGCAGAAGTTGAACATTTCTCAACTTTTGAAGCGGCAATGCGTGCGTCAGCCAATCAGATCGCTTTATGCAAATAACCTAGGCAGTGCCAGCCAATTACGTTTATGGAAGACCGGAGCATGTGTAGCAGCCACTGTGATTGGCTGTTGGCCACGCTTCAGACAAGCCTTCCGTCATTAACGCTTTTGCCCCGTGTGAATGTACCGTAACACTTCGGAGTGACTTCCGGTAAACTCTGCTAAGGATAAATAACAACAAAGTACTTTAAACATAGTTTATTTGTATAACAAGCAAAATAAATAAACACATAGATTACCTAGGAAACCGAAACATTTGTTATTTTTGACGAGGTATTTGTTCAAAAGTTCAGTTTAGCAAATAGTCAGACCCTTAAAAAACTGAAACCAGAAGTAAAGTTCAGACCAGACGTGTACATTCATTTTTTTATCAGTATGCCAAAAATGTAAATTTAAATTGACCACCACAAATAGATGTTTGCACATCATGTTTATTACTACCTCTGTCTCACATAACAGTGTACAACACTCGTGGCGTCAGTCGATGTGCTCCGCTAAGCCTCATTTAAGTTGCAATTCAGCATTTACTGTATGTGGATGTACGCATCGCGAATGTGCTGCCACCAACTGCAGGTCGTAAAAAAACTGGTTTGGTGTTCCATTCAACCTGTGGATGTATACTATAGGGATATAGACAACAGGTTTACTTGAGACAGTGCAAGTTAGCACAAAGGTACAGCTAATCTTTACATTATAGCGGTGACGATGGTAGTGTTGGAACCCCAACTGAGGTGGTACTAAAAAAAAAATTATCAGGTACTACGTACGGCACCCAGTGGAAAAGCCGCCAAAAGTAAGCTGACCCGACCCAAACCGTGGGGTACTATGCAATGGAAAAGCGTCATATGTCACTACGTCACTATGCATCGTACACTACATCTTATGCTGAAACTCTTTGGTAAATTTGCATTAGCCACTACCGGAATCTAGATATTATAATTTAGTATATTTAATTTATAAAGTTTTAAATATGTATATTTGTCTTACAAAATTGCATCGATTACCCTCATAAGGCCTTTATTAACCCCCTGGGGGCCGTGTGGATTACTTCTGTGAAGGATGAATGCACTTCTACTAAAAAGAAGGTTTACCCAATTTCACGTAAAAAACTAAATGTTAACATTGTTCACGTAACATTGGTTCTTCATGTTGTAGTATGCTTTTAGTGTGTGTCCTGTTTGTTTTTCTTTCATCTTATTTGATTCAGTGACACTTCTGCTGTTTCTATATAGTGATCATACATGAAATTGTGAACCTAGGAGACATCTTTTAACCAAGGCTTTGAACCAGTTCACGGAACGAAAACGAAAACCATAAACTTTTGATGTTTTGCAAGGAACATAAACAAACCAGAAACTTTCAAAAAATATATGTTCCGGAACAGAATTGTTTTTTTAAATAATGGTAATACCATTATTTTTTCATTCTTTGACAAGATTTCTGTGCAATATGACTTCCAGTTGACTCATCTGAGAAATGAAAAGCTTGCCACCAGCAAGTAGCCTATTCAAGCCCATGTATCTAATGCTCAATCATAAGAGGTAAATATCTACAGTATCTCAAGATGTTTGTTTTTTAATACTAATTAGTGGTGTAACGGATCGCAGTTGATCCGTGATTCGTATAGATCACGACCCACGGTTCGTGAGAGAAAATGTATCATTTGCACATGTTTCAAAGGCTTCCAAATGTTAACACTTAAGTGATTTTAAACAATTTAACCGCAAAAAGGCACTAAAGTGAGCAATTTTCTGTACGCACAGACGCATATGCAGTCCAACTCCAATCAAACGTGATTATCCCTATGCCCTTTAAAGATCAGAACTCTTGATGTATAAACTTGAGAGAGAGTTGCACTACTGTGTCTCATACTGTAGTCCATTAAATACATTTGGTGAATAAAGCAATGAAAAACAATGTAATCTTCACTTTATGTGGAGCGACTGTTTATGCTGCATCTTCTTCCTGTAGCGCCATTTGGAATTCTTCCTCCGTCTGTGTATGTGCGTGTGTTTAAGTGCACTCAAAAGTGCATACACGGAGAGACGCGTTTCAGAAAGCAAGCGAACAATCTTTCTGTTCTTGACAGGACACATACAAACAAAATGATCTCGAAATACCACAGTATTCTTTTTCTAATAAAAACATTTGTTTATGTCTTAAAGGACAGGTTCGGTGTTTTGCACTTGGAGCCCTGTTTTCGGATTGTTTGTGATGAAATAGAGGGGTTTTGACTGAAATTTCGACATATGCGGCTGCCCTGAGAATTTTTGGGTGTTTGTGTTTCAGCTCCTACCTTTACAATGGGTTTAGTGGTGCACTGGAACAATCCTTCCTAAAATGCATTGAACTTTCGTTTTGCGGGGACGTGGGGCTCACCGAGTGGTCGGGGGTGTTCACTGGTATGCTCACACAAAAATCGCTGCAAAATACGCATTCCAACAGGTTTTATCGTAGTTTTTGCCAACTCCATTGACTTGTATTAGTTGTGCTGTGAGGTACGGTATTACTCCGCGCCGGGAACTTTGTTTCTATTCTTGCAATTGGCAAAGGTGGATTATCGCCACCAACTGGGCTGGAGTGTCTATTATTCAAGCTCTAAGCGGAAGAATGTACGGGTGTGGGGCGTTTGGAAAAATAGGTCCACAAGTTAACAACGAATGCTAAAACAGCTGTTGGAAAGCGTCTTTTAACGCGATTTTTGTGTGGGCATGTCGGTGAGCACCCCTGACCACTCGATGGGTTTCACGTCTTTGTAAACGAGAGTTTAGTGCATTTTAGAAAGGATTGTTCCAGTGCGCCGTTGAACCCGTTGTAGAGGTAGGAGCTGAAACACAAACACCCAAAAATTCTCGGGGCAGCCGCAAATGTCGAAATTTCAGTCAAAACCGTTCTATTTCATCATGGACAGTCTGAGAACGGGGCTTTGAGTGTAAAATACCGAACTTGTCCTTTAAGTGTATGTATAGAATAGAGGCAGAAATCAGGTCTGTGCTTATCTTAAAGAGGCCGTAACCTCAATTAACATATGTAAACTAATAATTTAAGTGTAATGTCCTAATGATCGGCCTACTCATTTGTATGTCCCACAGCTGACATTGAAAGTTATTAACCGGTTCGAGAACTTTAGTTTTTTGGTCTAAACGGTTCAGGAACATCAATTTAAGGGTTGAACAGCTAACCGGAAACGTTAAAATACTGTTTCAGTTTGGAACGAACCAATTGGGAAAAAATCTGGTTCAAAGCCCTGCCTTTAACCTCTTCTGGCCTTTAACCTCATCATTATCTCTTTTTTAAATGACTGTAGAATAAAATATGAAGGCAACCAAAAGTGTTTGCACCTTTATTATTTTGCAGACTGTGTTTTTATGTTAATTATATAGCAATCAAATTCATCGTACATAATTACAGTCGGGTGAATTTTTTTTCAACTCCTAGTGATCTAAATCTGTGTGTTACTGGCCAGTAGCCAGTCTCTGGGTGTAATGCAGAGAAAGCAGAGTTTCTCTGGGTGTCAGCTGACGTTTCAGTTTTAGGAGCAGCGGCCCTCCACCGTTTCCGTCTCATTCCTAAGGAGCCGTCATTTCAGTGAGAGTTGTGTAATTAGCTGAAGTTTAATTAAAGAGCGATTGAAAACTGGGAGGCTGAGAGGCACAATAAAGCTCCTTATAAAACAGAAATTAAAAGCTTTACAGCCTCTGTGTTGTCCTTCAAGGCTGTTTTGGAATTGCAGAAACATTTTACAAAGGTTTCGCATTTTATGTTCTGTGGCGTTTTTATGTCTCCACGGTTTAGCCGTTAAAAAGAAATTGGACTTTATCAAAAACACACAACAGATGAAATGTATTACAGTATTCTGGCTCTATTTTGATACCGAAGCTAAGTATTACAAGTGATTTAATCGTTTAAAATCTTTGTGATTATATTAGGACAATTTGAGCAAGGCAATTAATATTTGATTAAGCACAATGGCTTTTGAATACATTTGCACAAGCTTTACGACTATTTATTTATTGAATAATATGAGCTGTGGTTTCTCTTTCCCTGTGCAGTTATAATATCTTTCTTGGGAACAGCGTTTAGATGTTATTGTGTAATTCTGCCTATGAGAGTTATTAGGGTGGAATTAAATTTTTTTTAACAGAACTTTACCTGAAACCGCATTTCCCACAAGGCTAAAATTGTTTACTATTTAAATCTTAATTAACTTAAAAAACTTGTTTTGCATTACAGTATATGAGTCATATCTGGCTGATAAAATGTCCAAGAAACTTTTTGCTTGTGTGTTAAAAGCAGTGTGCTGAAGTCTTTCTGTTTCCTGTCAAATGAAGTGCTCATGTCATCACCGTTTCTCACAGGATCATCAGCTGAGGCTATATTTTAAGGGCCGACGCAGTCCTGTGCCAACAACTTTACTTATTTTGGAGTGGATTACAGCCTATGGAGTGCGGTTAACACCGGTGCCAGCTGAAATATAATTTCATGATGGATAGCCTTATATTCTGTGATTTATTTCAGACTCATAGACGTGGATAGTGGTTAAACTTACAGTAACTTCTGCCAAAAGATCAGTTTCTTCTACGTAACCCCTATTATAGTAAATGATCAGATGTGTTCTCGGCTCAACGATTCACCAAAAGTGCAGAATGGAGGATTGGATGTGAAACAGACATTTTGACACGTTTTATTGAGCTTTAGAGAGCTACCGTGGGACACAGGTGATCGAGGGTAATAATTCAGAGGAGGATTTGTCCCGGCCCTACTTACGGGGGGCAGAGTAAAATAAAATTTAAACACGATGTCTGTTAAATAGAGAATGTGTGAAACAGATCTTCAATTAAAGATTTTTTATTGTTGAATAAGCCTAGACCACGTCTTTATGTTTACCAGGACAAGTCATTTATTCAACAGACGGCAAGTCTGTCTGGCAAAAGCGAATTATTGTAGAATTGTGCCAAGAGTAATTAACTGACTTGAAATGATCAAAGGCCAACAAAAAATGATTAAAACATTTATGATTAATATCATTTGACCGGAGTGAATTTCCTTTAAGCCTTTGTTGGAGTAGAGTTGAGAGCTTTGATGGTTTTAGCAGATGTATCGGGCTGAGAGTTTTAAAACCAGCTAGCAATAATTTTTTATCACTGTGTAATATTTCACCACTTTTATTGTCTTTACAGATGTAGACCGTAAGATTTAAGGAGTGATACAATCAGTAAATGGATTGTTTTGTTGAGTACTTCAACAAAACTCTTCATCTTCCTGCGAGAGCCCTTAACAAGTCACAGATGCTAAAGTAGTGTGAATAGAAAACTTGCACTGGCTTTGTTTGTAGAGACGATGCTCATTAAAATATATAACATTTAAAAAGGCTCTGTGACTAAAGTTTTGACTTTCCTTCTCTAAAAGCTCTGGCTTTTAATGAGGTTGTGTATTAACAGGTGAACAATATGTCCGTCTTCTGGTGGATGTTCAATGACAGCAGTAAATAATGAAGCATTGTAGGAATGCACTTTTCTTTTGGATATACTTTTTCTTCAGGATGTCTCTTGAGAAATACACTCACCTAAAGGATTATTAGGAACACCTGTTCAATTTCTCATTAATGCAATTATTTGATCTACCAATCACATGACAGTTGCTTCAATGCATTTAGGGGTGTGGTCCTGGTCAAGACAATCTCCTGAACTCCAAACTGAATGTCAGAATGGGAAAGAAAGGTGATTTAAGCAATTTTGAGCGTGGCATGGTTGTTGATGCCAGACTGAGTATTTCAAAATCTGCTCAGTTACTGGGATTTTCACACACAACCATTTCTAGGGTTTACAAAGAATGGTGTGAAAAGGGAAAAACATCCAGTATGCGGCAGTCCTATGGGTGAAAATGCCTTGTTGATGCTAGAGGTCAGAGGAGAATGGGCCGACTGATTCAAGGTGATAGAAGAGCAACTTTGACTGAAATAACCACTCGTTACAACCGAGGTATGCAGCAAAGCATTTCTGAAACCACAACACGCACAACCTTGAGGCGGATGGGCTACAACAGCAGAAGACCCCACCGGGTACTACTCATCTCCATTTCAAATAAGAAAAAGAGGCTACAATTTGCACAAGCTCACCAAAATTGGACAGTTGAACACTGGAAAAATGGAATGGGGATGTGGTGGAACAGGAGCTTCGTGCCCTGGATGTGCATCCCACAAATCTCCATCAACTGCAAGATGCTATCTAATCAATATGGGCCAACATTTCTAAAGAATGCTTTCAGCACCTTGTTGAATCAACAATTAATGCAATTCTAAAGGCGAAAGGGGGTCAAAGGCAGTATTAGTATGGTGTTCCTAATAATCCTTTAGGTGAGTATAATTGATGCTTAATGGCCAGCTTTGCAAACTCATATTTTGCATGAATACAAATGTTCATATGGCCAAAACACTGAAAAAGTTATTAAAATATGCACCCCAGCTGTCACTGGTGCTGTACCCTTCCAAAGGGACAACTTTGCACCTAAAGTAGTACCTCAGAGGTATACATAATGGCACGAAATGTATAAATATCTGTACCAAATGGTACACTTTTTAAAGGGTACTGCACATATTTTAACCATTTTGTTTTCCAACAGTACAGACCCAAAAGCAAACGATCTAAGGCTCAGGAATCACTGATTGAAGCCGGAGTATTTTCTTTGTAGAAGCAGAATAAATGCGTCTAGTTCTGCTGGACCGTTTCCTCTCTGTCTTAACATTCCTATATCAAAGCCACATGCTTATGCGCGTCTTTATTCCACCTTCTTTGAGAAAGCCGATCCGTCACTCTGCGCTCTGCAGATAATGGAACGGAGAAGTTGATAGTGAGGCATGTCCTCTCTAATTGAAGCCGAATGAATAAGAGAGTGTATCTTTCCGAACAGATCCAACAGGGCGGGACACAACGCCTCGATTTCTGCTCACTCAAACACAAATCCCCTCTTTGGAATAAGCTAGCATGACCCTGTTTCCTAAGTGTTTAAAAAAACCACAGACATGGGAGGAAAGGGAGCACGAGATGAGAGAAAGAGAGAGAGAGAGTTAGAGAGGGAGCGCTAAAATAGGATGGAGGGATAACTTCAAAACCCCACATCAAAAGGAATAAATAATTGTTTCTGCTGGTTGTGTTGTTGTGATAGGGATCTGCGAGAGGCATGCAGGAGTCTTTGATTGCAGGCTGCTCTCCTGGAGAGAGCTCCTTCCTTCTGCCGCTCCTGTGCTGGAACAGGAGCCACTGATTAAACCCTGTTTGTTTTAATCTCCTCACAACCCATGGGACCCCCGACCGATGGGGAGAGAGAGGGGGCAGGGGTGAGGTAAGGATGGAAACCGGCAATAAATGATATCGAGATGAATGGGAAAATGAGAAAGAAAGACAGAATACAGAAATGTGCATAAAGTTACAGTGAGATAAAGACTTAAAGTATTTAGAAAGACTAATGAATGTCGGATTATATGTAATTAACATTTTGCTAATTGTTAAAAGGTTTTTCTTTAAACATCCAGTTACACCCCTTCATCATTATTTCAAAGTCATTTGTCTCTTTTTCTCTTGCTTAGGGTTAGCGAGTCTGTTCACACGATCCCACATTGCATTCAAGCTATTTCTTTTTATATTCTTTTTTATGTGTTATACAGTGTTGGGGAAAGTTACTTTTAAAAGTAATGCATTACAATATTTAGTTACTTTTCATAGAAAGTAATGCTTATACGTTACTTTTAAGTTACTTTTTTACTTTAAGTTACTTGATATCTTTTGGGCCTTGCAGGTGTTTTTTATGACTGAGAAGTTCTGCATTCAGAAATTGCATATTTCCTTTGCAAAAAATGTCAAACTCTGGCCTGCCATCTTCGTTTCTGAATGAAACTGTTCCCGCTCAGGCGCGCAGACTTACAGCGCCTTTCCATTGCATAGTACCCCACGGTTTGTTTTAGTTTGGGTCGGGTCAGCTTACTTTTGGGAGCTTTTCCATTGGGTGCAGTACGTAGTACCTGATACTTTATTTTGTACCACCTCGGTTGGGGTTCCAAGCGACCCGAGCATGCTTAAATGCAACTTTAATGAGGCTCAGGGGAGTGCGTCGATTACTGACGCCACGGGTGTTTGAACAGAAACTGTCATGTGAGACAGAGGTAGTGATAAACGTGATGTGCAAACATCTATTTGTGGTGGCCAATTTTAATTTTGTGGCGGACTGATAAATAAATAAATGTATGGGAATGTACAACAACGCTCTCACTTGTATGATGTCACAGCAGTAGGCAGTGCAAATATAACGATTTATATTTTAATTTTTTAATCAAATAAATTAATCTGAAAAGTAACTCGCGTTACTTTTTTAAAAAAGTAACTAAAATATGTGTACATTTATAAAGTAATGCGTTACTTTACTCATTACTTTTAAAAAGTTATATTTTTTACGTAATGCATGTTACTTGTAATGCATTACCCCAACACTGCGTGTTATGTGTGCTGCTTGGGATCGAACCCAAGACCTTTATGGTGTCAATACCCATCAAAGCAGAAGGAGCAATTTTACATTCCTTTTCAGTGTGTGTAAACCACATATTTCAGATCATGCAGACTCTTCACGCAAACCTGTTCACATTGTAAAACTAAAAGTAAATGATCTGGGCTGCAAGCTTAAATTTAGTTTAATAGCATTTTTTAATGCTGTCAATCACAACACCGTCAACATGATATATAAATGGCTATTTGAATAGTTCAGGCTTCACAGTCTTTTATCTCATTAATTGATTATTTAAAAATGTGAATAGTTTATTATGGCCGACTGTTGTATGAAAAATCAAGCTCTCAGTCAGTGATCTACAAACATAAACAGTGTAAGTAGTTTCTGCATAACTGCATACTTTACTACAGTTCATTTATTTGATCTTTTTTGTGTAGATTTACTGCTGTTACTGAATCTGGATATTTCTTTCCAGTCTTCTGCTCTCTCTCTCTCTCTCTCTCACTCGCTTACTCGCTCTGACTTTCCAGAGTTATGTTTAAATAGGCTACTGAAACAGATGAAAAGATGAAACACTTCAAAGCTTCCTCATTGTTTAGAAAATGCCTCCCGCTAAAACATGCCCCCACACCACAAACACGAACACAAAGTGGTACAGGAATCCTTCTCTAGCTGACCTTGCCACGGAAATAATCCTTTGGCTGCTAAGGTCAGCTGGCTCTTTAAAGTTGTTTATTTAATTATTTTTTGCAGGATAACAAGCACATTCCTTTCTTCCACATTGCTATTCTAGTTTTCTTGTTCTTTTGCCTTTTGTCTGTCATTTTCTCTTTGCCCTTATCTGTCTTTGCTTTTGGTCTTCTGATTATTATGACTATATGTAGAGCACCTTGCTAGAATAAATAACCATAAACCCTGAACCTCACAGATGACTCTGGATTCTAATGCATCCCACTCTTCCAATGTCAAACAGCTCTACATACAGGGGCGTGTCTAGAGGGGGGGCATGTGGTGGCACCGGCCCCCCTTGGAATATGATTGGCCCCCCCTGGTGCCCCCCCTCCAATCTCATTGGGCCAGCTAGATTTACTCTCAACCTGAAAATGCCCACCGCACCATTGGACCAGAGAGCTGTCAATCACTGTTTGATTTGAGACTCACGCGAAGACGAAGCGAGCACAGTAGTTGCGCGTTTTTAAAACAGGAGGAAAGAGACACCACGACACCCACCGCACCATTAGACCAGTTGTCAATCACTGTATGATTTGAGACTCGTGCGAACGCGAAGAAGGAGGGCGCCCCGCCACAGACTCAACACTGGCACAAATCAACACAAATCAAATAGATTTTTCATGATTACCATTTACATTTTATTTTACTATTTAAAACGGCTTCGTTCGCTTTTGCAAGCGCTCAGCAGCGCCTCTCTCTCTCTCTCTCTCTCAGAAGACGGTTGATCGAGTATCATGACTTAACGAAAGGTTAGTGTTTTCCCACACACACACCAGTTCTCTGTGCACGAGCTCTCTCTCTCCCTCCCTATGGTGCGGTATGCGCGCGCACGCGTAACAGTATTCTCTGATATTTTTGAATTTGCGCTGAATTGTCTGCGCTGTACGCGATCTACAATAAAACTATCACTCGCATTTAAAAGCGCTCATAAACACAATCAGATGAGAAGAGCAACCCTGCATGAGACACACAGGTAATCCAAAATCACCTATCAGCTCTTCAATGTAAATTGTATCAGACAATGTCGCATTTAAATCAGGATTTTAGCAGTATAAAGTAACAGCTGGTTGGATTAAACACGAGGTGTTATTGGGTCGTGTTTAGTCACTAGCTTAAACTCTTTCTCAGTGCCGGTCCTAGATGCTGGGGGGCCCTAAGCAAAGCTTTGTGAGGGGCCCTCTGTCAGTGCATTCAGACCCTGATAGCATAGCACACAAACATCTCGGAGACGTCTATTTGATGTCTGCGTTTACATCTGCAAGATGTCTTATTTAAATTGTTTTCTCATCTGCAATACGTCTGTGAGACGTCTCCTAAAAGATGTCATATAGACATATTGAAGATGTCTGCAAGACGTTTTTGATTTAGAATGTATGTAAAGCAGCTCTTTTCCTTTATAAGATGTTTTTACACACCAGATGTATTCCAGATCTTTACCAGACATCTTACAGACGTACCTGTGCTATCTGGATAAAACCCAGTCAATGTTGCTGTTAGTTAGTTATTAACTAACCACATAGTGTATTATCTTATAGCTGTATAATATTCCCATATGCACATTACTTTGAAACCCTGACTGATAAACTTGCTGATTATAATATGAAACATGTATTTGCTGATAAGTTGTTTTGATTTAAAATGTGTTGTGAGAAGCACTAAAAAATTAACCTGATCTAAATGAATGTAATGAATCAAATTAAATTACATTTAGGGGTGGTTTCCCAGACAGAGATTAGTTTAAGCCAGGACTAGGCCTTAGTTTCATTAGGAAATATAACTAGTTTTAACAAACATGCCTTATTAAAAACATTACCTGTGTGCATTTTGAGGCAAAACAAAGGGCACTGATGTATTTTAAGATATGTCAGTGCAAGTTGCTTTCAGTTTGGACAGCTCTTACATTTATTTTAGTCTAGGACTAGTCTAATCCCTGTCCGGGAAACTGCCTCATAAATACATACTGTTAATACACAGGGGTTAAATTGGGATTTGTTATGTGGGGGGGGGGGGCTCTGTGGGGAGGGGTACTTCGAGGGGTAACATGTTTAATAATGATGACAGCAAAGCCACTGGTGTGTTTCAATGACATTCTGGACCTCTGATAGGATTTGATAAGTTTCAGCTTTAAAAGAGCATTTCACCCGTAGAAACATTAATCTTTATTGAAAGTGTTATATTTGTAGTCGAAATGTAACATACATTTACAATTTGGTGCCTATTTTACAGAGAAAAGGGGTGTTTGTAGTCTCATTCCCTCAACAAAGACATTGCACTTCCTTCTTTCAATGACGCAAAATGATGATTTTTACATTTACAACACTGAAATCTGTATTTCTCCTGTCTCAGCGGCAACTGAGGAAATGATGCACGACCAATTAAAAACATGACTGGAGTTCTAACTATACAAAGCTTAATGCAAATGGGTGAAGTGTCCCTTTAAAGCTGTCACAGAGGTTGACCCCAAATATTTTAAAAATAGTGTCTGATTTTAAATATTGCAAATCTATGAGTTTGACACCCTATATCCATTTGTTGCACATGTCATTATGCACAACTGATCAAACTTTAAAGGAAGTTAAAAGAATCAATCTCCTTGAATAATTCTAGGCATAAGATGCCCAAAAAGACTCAATTAACAAGAAAAGGTACAACACACAGTACTGTATCAGCAACATGTCTTATAAATTAGCCATAGAGATTCCCTATGTTGGTCAGCAGCTACAATCATATAGTTAGGTTTGATTTGTGTAATCAAAATACATTATGTTATTATCTATACAATGAGTTATATCCAGTGTTATCCAGTTAACATACTGTACGAGTGACATATACTTTAATCCTTTACAAATTTCAAGTCTTCTATTAAGTTTTCTCGACGTGGGCACCATTCTTACCCCTCTCTCTCTCTCTCTCTCTCTCTCTCTCTCTCTCTCTCTCTCTCTCTCTCTCTCTCTCTCTCTCTCTCTCTCTCTCTCTCATTGTGACCCCAAATTATCCTGCGCGAGAGCGCGTTCTTGAAGTTCAAAGGAAAAAGCGCGTGTTTTCGCGGCAATTGCGTCACCCAATTCGCGTCATTTGAATCGCCTCATGCTAGGACGCGTGTCTTTACATTGACTTAATCTGCTTGCGCAAATCCTTTATCTTTTTCCCTTGCTTCACGTTTTTTTCCCTTTATTCTGCTCCAGACGGATAGCTTTGTCTTTGTTTTAAATCAATGGTGGGCATATAATATGCGCATCGTTACCAAATCACTCTTCTGCTTCATGCACGGGGCCGTTTCTAGATTTGAAGGCTGCAACCTCCGGATCATGTCGCATATGCGCGCTGCATACGTCATCAAGCCTGATTTATTTAAGTTAAATAAGCATTTCATTTGCAAGTCATAAGCATAATATAACAATTAACCATTAACTAAGAATAATAGTCAACATTATAATTGTTAATATTCTAAAATACGTTTTTATGACGCATATGCAGCCTACAAATGTGACCTCTAAAGGCTGCAGCCTTCGGATTGAGAAACTGCCTGCATGTTGTCCGAGTACATATCAGTGATTTAAGAAATCATTAAGTATTTTTAAAAACCCGCACAAATTCGGAAGTTTGCAAATTATTTAAATTATAGCGTCTTGTTTTCATTAAACATAATAATAATTTTTCTTTGATATAATGGTTTTAAATAATTCTGAGATCAAGGGGGCCCTCTAGTGGTGCGGGGCCCTATGCAAATTGCTTACTTTGCGTATAGGAAAGACCGGCACTGCTCTTTCTTTATGTCTGACAACCATGGCCGGACTTACCATTGGGCTTGATTGGGCTTGAGCCCAGGGGCCCCGGCCAATAGGGGCCTCCGTGCTGGCTTGCGTTCGTTTGATTTGTTCAGTCGTTTTCATTTTTTATTTTACAGCCTGTTGGTTGGTGCGGAATTGTTTGGTGCTGCAATTAATTCGTTAATATATGTAAGTCAACTTGGTGCTGAATATGACGCGCTGAGTTTACTGCGTTTGAAACCCATAGATGCTATATAATAGCGAATACGCGAAATTAGAGTCATAAATGAGCTTTACAGATAACGAGAAAGAGCAACGCGAAAATGAAGCGCTCCGTATGAAGGATTACTAGAGTAGGTCTTGTAACTCTATTTTTTCTTGTTTGTTTGTAATCTAACGTGATACGCAGCAAGTATACGCAGTTTACCCAGTAGGAAAGGTCAAGGATTTCCGTATACCCATTTAAAAAAGCGTGAAAATACTTAACAGTGTGTGACAAAACTTTGACACTTTCATTCATAAATTGACATCTGAATCACTCACCATTCGCATGCTCCACTTGCTACTTTGGC
The DNA here is from genome assembly GCF_027580225.2 of Misgurnus anguillicaudatus. Classification (NCBI taxonomy): domain Eukaryota; kingdom Metazoa; phylum Chordata; class Actinopteri; order Cypriniformes; family Cobitidae; genus Misgurnus; species Misgurnus anguillicaudatus. Next base: position 37,532,901 of record NC_073357.2, on the reverse strand, counting down.
GGGTTTAACCTCATATACAGTCGGCTATTTGATATTTGGTACATTTGACATCATGCGGCACTGCGCGATCCGATCATTATATGAAATCAAATTATCACGGCGCAAAAGTGACTGTAAAGCAAACGGGGGTATTCATGTGGTTCAACAACAGTCAAAAAAAATGACATCAGAGTACCGCGAGAGTGATTCGGAAATCACACGGAGAAGTCTGCTTTCTAATCGCTCTCGCGGTACTTTGACATCATCACCAAGCGGTCTGCGTAGCGCCAAATGAAATCCAATCTGCTCGCAGTCTGCAGCTCACACGACACTAACCAAACAGTTTCTGTAGAAAAGTGAACGAGTGGAGCAGAGCTACGAAACATAACAAAATCCGGAGAGTTAACAACGCACATTTGACTATGTCAACATTTAAATCATCAGTCCAGTTTATTACTTCATCTGGAGGTGAGGATTCACTAAATCATGGCCATGTTGATGTTCTGATGGTTTTTGATATAATCCACTAGCTAGCCTAACTTTCCTGTAGTTTGTCTTTCAGCATGTTTGCTTGTGCATAACAGAATCACAGTTTAAACTTCTGAAAAGTGTTTATTTTTATATCTACGTTCAAGGTTTTAATGTATTACGTTCATATCAGACGCAAAAATTAATTAATGATCATCTTCTCCACTTTGGTTTTTGGTGTCTAATATTACATGATGGTCTTGTCATAATTATTAAATAACATCCTAAAATCTTTTCCTTTCACTGCACCACTTAGGCTATATGCACAAAATACGCTTGTTGATTATGTTTATAACTTTTTATGGTGTGTAATAAGGTGAATGTTAATCAAAACATATCATTCTTTTCTTAAGCTAAGTCTAACACAATGATTTTAAATGTTGTTATGGGGTATTTTTTAATGTGCATGATTAATTTGGATTTGTGACATCCCTAAAATACATGATTTAATTTTAGACTGGGCTTATGTTCTGCTTTAGAGATATAGGGGTGGTTTCCTAGTCAGGTCTTATCCAAGTCCAAGACTAAAATGCATGTTTGATCTGTCTTAATTTAAACACATCTTGCACTGATATATCTTAACATATATCATTGCCATTGTTTTGTCTCAAGACGCACACCAGTAATGTTTTTTGTAAGGTTTGTTTGTAAAACTACTTGAATGCCCTTATATAACCTAGCAATAGGCCTAGTGCTAGATTATTCTAAACCCTGTCGGGAAACTTCCCTAAATTGTAGTTCTATGATATATTTTTTATTTTAGGTTGTTTACTGTATGTGCACTCTCAGAATATAATTTACACAAGCTGTCACTGGGGTGGTACCCTTTCAAATAGTACACCTTTGTACCTAAAGAGTGCATATAATGGGTACAAATGTACATCTGTACCTAAATGGTAAATATTAGGGCCCATTTAAAGGGTACCGTTCCAGTGACAGCTTTTGTACCTTTTGTTTTGATAGTGTAGGGCCCAAAATTTTTTCAAGCCCAGGGGCCTCCACCCTGTTAAGTCCTGCCCTGCTGACAACAGAACATATAATATGTAAAAATAGCATTTAGTTGTGTTAAAACACAATATAATAAACAATGAAAGTCAGATAAGACAGAGTAGAAAAACACATTTTTAAGTATGCTAATATTTTCCCAAAATCCTAATATGTCAGAACGTTAACTAATACAAGCTACACGCAATTTAGATAGCCACTTAAAGGAGTAGTTTACTTAATTTAAATGGTCATATACCTAAACTTGTTTCAAACCTGTATGAGTTTCTTTCTTCTGCTGATAAACAAAATAGAAAAGAGTTAAGAATGTAACCAACATGAGTAACCAACATGACTTCATATGTAGGAACAAAATAACATGCAGTCAATGGGGTTCATCAACTTTCTGATTCTTCAAAATATTTTATTTTGTGTTCAGCAGAAGAAAAACTCATACAGGTTTGAAATAACTTTAGGATGAGTAAATTATGACAATTTATTTAAAGTGAACTATTCTGGAACAGAACTGTGTTGTCTAATCCATGCAAAATACAAAAAAATAATACCATCTATATTAGAGCATGTGGCATTGCACAAGAACCATGCTTAATATTTTCTAAACCAGTATTTATTTTCATTTTAATTTTCTGATTGCCCCCCCCCTGACTGGTTCTTGGTCCCCCCTGTGCCCCCCCATTTATAAAATCCTGAAATCGCCCCTGTCTACATAGAGAAATGTAATCACTTTCAAAGTACTTTAAACATGCAACTGCGTTAAAATTCCTGCAGTGACTTTAACAGTAAATGTCCCAAATCAGCTGTTTTCACATAAACGGCTTTCTTCATTTTTTACCATTTAGACATCAGCGCCATGCTATTACTAAAAATTACCCTTAAGCGGCTGACCTGGAAAGGCATCTAGTTTGATGCAAACTGCCCTTAATGTTTTTGGTATTTGTATTATCTAGGGATGACCGATACCACTTTTTCCATTACCAATCCTATTTCGATTTCGAGTATCGACCGATCCCAATCTGATACTACTGTATTTTTTTACAATTTAAAATCTCTCTATCTCTCTCTCACATACACACACACACACACACACACACACACACACATTCTGATTTCCATGTTTTGTGGGGACATTCCATAGACGTAATGCATTTTATACTCTACAAACTGTATATTTTATTCCCTTTCCCTAACCCAAACCCCAAGCATCACAGAACTTTCTTGTACCTTAGATGTTTAATAAACATCATTCTGTTTGATTACAAGCTTGTTTCCTCATTGGGGCCTCAAAATGTCCCCACGAGGTCACAAAATGATTGGTATTCTTATCTTGGTGGGGACAATTGGTCTCCAAAACATGAAAATGACCAGGTACACATACACACACACACAAGTGCTCAGCATAGTGTATTGCATCCATCCAACCGTTTACTGAGACACTTTTTTTAATCAGATGTTTAAAATACTGTTTGTGTGTGTTTTGGTATATGTGGTTTATGGGGACATGAATAGTGTATAATGACATGTTTATTATGCTATAAACATGGTTTAAACTGAACAGCTTAAAAAACATACTAAATAGTATTTTTTCATAGATTAAAGACTGCCAACAGGTTTTTGTGACGGTTGGGATAGGTTAAATATACAGTTTGTGTATAAAATGCTTTGCGTCTACGTCCCGTAAACCACATGCTAACGTGTGTGTGTGTGTGTGTTAATGATGCGTTTAATCCAGTTCGCTTCCGCAATGCTTTAATCCAGCGAATGCCGCATCAGATTTTACATAAATACCTTTATTTTTGCGTTTGTGACACAAAGTATTGGGTTTGGATTGGCCTTGTTAGTCCGATACCCGATCCAGCAAAAAGGTCGGGATCGAGCCCGATACTGATCCCAAGTATCAGAATTGGTGCATCCCTAGTATCTTCTGTGTGTCAGAGCTTTGTGATTGGCTCAAAGCAAACTGTTAATATCAGTCAAGTCATGTCATTTTTTTTTCATGTCAAATTTTGCATCTCCCTATTGAAAATAAATACAATTTAAACCAGACAAAGCTGAAAGGCAGTGGTTTTAGAATGGTTTGAGGCACTCTCACCTATGGACCCTTTTAATGTTTGTACACAATGATGATGTGGCAACGTATGCGCGTGCATTTTGGCAAAGGAAATATGGCAAGAATCAGTAGTGAAGCAACACAGACAGAGAAAGTTATTTTACTTTAATAACTTTTTCAACACAGCTACCAGATCCATGTACTTCAGTGGAGTGGATAGAAGACGTTAGCAGAAGGCCAAATATAAAGTGGCCAGATACATATATACGTATATTAGTATATTATATTAGTGCAACCAAACGTAACAACCAGACATTTTGATGCTGGGAAACCGTTTTAATAAACTTTTAGAGTTTTCACCACTTCTGTTGCTGAAATGCGAGCGCAGGCTATTTGATCACGTGCGTTGTAAAAAGGTCTATATGGTGAGGTCTAGAGATCTGCTGGCTGACCAGTTAAACCAATTTAACAGATTGTCCAGCTGGACACAATATCTAGACCAGCAAAGTAAAGCATATAATTTAATAAGGCTGTCTTTAAAGCATAGCTCCACTGTCTGAAACAACAGTCTCTGGGAATAATTCTGACAACATTTCACTTTTTCTTCATTTGGGTGACAGTGACAGGGACAGTGAGAGGTTTTGATTTGTTGTGAAAGAGTTAAAGGCTGAGTCTGCAGGGCTCATGAACGGCTTACATTCTCTATAACACTAACCCTTCTCTCTTCTTTCATCTTTTAATCCTGCGCTCATAAGGTTGCCAGATAAGTGGCCATGACTAACACGTCTCTCTCTCAGTCTGTCTCCCTCACTCAGCCTTTCTAATGGGAAAGAAGAGGAACAGCCCACATAATGAGAGACTTCTTTTACCTTCTTTTGAAGACAAATTGGACTGAAATTCCATCTTTGATGAATCTCCCTTTCAAATGAGCAATGTTTAAAGGCGGAAGCACTAGAAGAAGAAGATGAAGGAAGACAAACAGGCGTGGGATAGATATATACTTTAAAAGTGTAGAAAGTGAGAACGATCATCTCTTTTCTCTCTCTGATTCTTGCAGACTTACATCTCTATAGGTCTGTTTTTTTGTCTATCTTGATATCAAAGACCTCGAAAAGCAATACCATAACGGTTTTCTTTCACTTCAAGTTGACTTATCTTTGCAGACATCTGTCCGTCTCCAGAACACTCTGTCTCCATGATGAGTGTTTAACAGGACTTTATTATGATCCCGCAGACTGGGTGGTTGTGAATTATTTTACTCTTTTACACACCTCAATTGAAAAAATCTAGCAGCCATCATTTTTTTTAATCCTGACATTGGGATTACTGTATTTTGATCTTTTCCCTAAATATTTGACAAACAGCATGGGCAATTGAGTCATTATCACCATTATGTACAAAATGAATCAATGTCAAGCACTTGCCACAAAACAGTGAAGACACACTCAAAAAAATGATTCAAGCCCTCTTAGAAATGACACATTAAAATTGTGTTCAGTTAATTTAAAATACCTCATTAAGAGCAATAAGTATATATATTTAATTAGTCTAACGCAAAATGAATATGTACTATAATTTATTAATTTCTTTTTAATTGCGTTAACACAATTAGTTTGAGTTTGGGTTCTGGAAAATGAATTTCCCAGCATGCTTTGCATGCAACTGCTTTTGGAGAGTAATTTTTTAAATTAAGTGTTATTTTATGCATTTTTAGGTAAAGAGAAAGACTTAATAGTGTTTCATGTCTGTTTATCTTATTGATTTAGGAGCGTTTGTGTTATATTTTTTCAAATTGTTTAGTTACCATCGTGCAGAAGAGTGGCGCTTGTGGTTAGGTTGTGGATGTGACGTATTTCTCTCAATGAGCACTAACTGTGTTAATGCCTGTTTGGAGATCAGTCTCTTCTCACATGCTTATCCAAAGTATCACATGCTATTACTATTAGCATGCTAACGTGTGCTTATGCTAATTAGTATGATATAAAAACGTTTTATATAAAATAACAAAATTGAGTTATTCAAACTACGCTAAATTGAGTTATTCAGACTACACTTAATTGAGTTGAGGCAACTAATTGTGTATTGCCATTTACTTTAAATTGAGTTGGACTAACTCAATATATTTTTATTGTGTGGAGCAGTTTTTTATGAGTTAGGGGTACACATTCATATTGGATGGAAATCCTGCCCACAATTTTATTGAGTTAATCCAATGAATCATTTTTTTTTGAGTGCACATCATTTTAGATTTAAGTGTTATTTATGTTCTTATACATGTATGAGATTCAAAATATTTTTTTAGTATTCATTTATTTTAAATGCATATATGCTCTATATACACAATATTACCAATTGAATATAGGCAATACTCTCTGCTTTCGTTCAGTCCCTACTGCACTTTCTTCTTCTTTGTCTGTGTGTCACAGTCTCTCTTTCTCGCTGGCAGAAGAGTTATTTACATCTCTAATGCTTTCATCTGGTATTCCCTTTGTGTCATTGTTGTGTACCCACAAAGTCTCTAAAGTCAAATCTCAGAAGTCTTCACTGGCTTAACAAAGACACCATTTCTGATTTTGCTTTACTGAGTCGCATCTCAGCGTCCTCTCAACTTAATATGATCGCGATGGAACGGTTACGTTTTTTTGAGAAAGGCCAGAGACCCGGTCCTGGTTCTGGTCCAGAGGCCCGGGTGGCACTCTGGGGACATCTAGATGTAATATATTATAACTAGGCACTTCAGAGGAAGTCTCAGACGCCTGCTTGCTGTAGCTAAGCCTTTGAAGCTACTTGAAGGAGAAGAGCGCCATTGTCCTCAAAACCCTGTAGGCATGTTGCAGGAGAGCGAGAGAGCTTGAAAGAGAGAGAGAGAGAGGGAAATAGAAGAAGAGCAGACTTTTAGAAGGCTCTTTAAATGTCATCCCCATGTTGACGCAACACGAAATTCAATGGCCACTCGTGTCTCACTTTGTCCCTTTTGTCCTGTCTGAAGTGCATACAAATATAGTGTGGCTATATCTGTGTGTATGCGTTGGTCTGTGTGGACCGCAGAGGGTTGTGTGTTCAAATGTGGATATATGTCCAGCGTTGCACCTGTTTTGTCTTAAACTGTTCTTCCATGACAGACGAGCTAAAGCTCTTTTAACAGAACACAGGGGCTGGTAAGCCGCAATAAAATGCCTCGAAATGACTGTGGATGATTCATTACTGTATTTAGCAGCTTTACAGAACGGCAACTGTAGGGCAGTGTTAATTTTGTTGACAAATAATTTTGTTGACAAATAATCATCATAGTCATAGTTACTGAAGAAAACTAAATAAATCCTAATCCATCATGACGACAACTATAACAAAAATCTATTGACATTAATGTCAATGAATTAAAACGAGACGAAAGAGGTTAGACGCTCTTCATGCAGCGTTTCGCAGGGCGATCGTATGAAATCAAAGTACTGCAAGAGGAAATCAGAAGCATATGGAGAAGTGTGGTCTCGCGGTACTTTGGTGTCAAACGCTGAACGCCTTGCGTAGAGCCACCGTAGCGCAAAATATAACACAGACACAGAGGTAATGTAATGATCTACTCTGCGGGACATCAGCTTGCTGCGTATGTCATAAGCTGTACAGAAAAGTTAACGTCTGGTCTGAGAGAAGAGATGAAGAGCAGGCATGTTGATGCAGATCACATTTCATTTTGTTAAGGAATCTTTTGTTAAACTTCTGATGTTACAATCAAAACAAACGTGAAGCGTGATTGCAGGAGAGTCATCCCGCAACTTGTTTTAAAGGCAAGCACCAGGGGCATTTCTAGCCAGACATGGGGACTTGTGACTTGGTGACTTGGACTCGAGTCGACTTGAGTCGCTATTTTTGTGACTTGACTTCACAAAAAATTAAATACTTGAGACTTGACTCGGACTTGGAAGTTAAAGACTCGGACTTGACTTGACTTGAGACACAATGACTTGAATGACTTGAGTGTTAATCACATCATGTTTTCAGTTTGAATATAAAATATATAAACTATTTAAAAAAATAAAGTTGACCCAGCTGGAGCGCAGGCTGAGAATGGCGTTGTCATGACTGAATCACAATGTTAAAATTTAAACTTTGTAGGTGTGAACAAAAATATGGCGTTTTGGGTGTGTCCTTTAAAATGCAAATGAGCTGATGAAATTCAAACATCGCAATGGTGGTGGTTTGATGCAATTGAAACTCAATTGTGCTGTCAATTATTTTCATTCTTTTTCTTTCTCTCTGCACTAAATGGCAGTGCAGTGGTTGGATAGTGCAGATTAAAGGGCGGTATTATTATAATAAGATCTCCCTATGTCATCAAATTTCAATGACCTCATTTTTCAAGTGCTTGCAGAGAATGGTTTACCAAAACTAAGTTACTGAGTTGATCTTTTCACATTTTCTAGGTTGATAGAAGCACTGGGAACCCAATTATAACCGCAAAGCGTAAAGTTTGATCAGATTTAAAGACTTTATCGCATGTTTGGGAGATAAACTTTACACACACGTGAGGAATATCTTCATTTATGTCTGGACATTGAGGAAGAGAAGCATTTATCTTTAACGTTACCTAAGAATAACAATGGAGAACGCACTGCTGGATTAGAAGTAAGTAACGTTAACAGTTAATTTATACCATTTATATTTGCTATCATGTAACTTAATATGCTCATGGCTTGTGCAGTTCAGCCTACATACAGTAACGTTAAGCAACCTCAGCAGACTGTACGCTTCGGATTGAAAAACTTTTGCATTGTTTACAAACGGACGCGATCTCACGTAATGGCGGATTTCACTGTTGCATGCTGTAACAGTGTTAAACACAGTTATTCACTTATATCCTTCGTGGCAACTTTCAGTAAGTCTGAACTGCTGTATCTTTTAAGTGTGTGCTGTAATATGATTCCATGTTTACATGCTTATTTACAAACAAATCCGTGTGACCTCCCGTAATGGCGGATATCTGTTACATGCTGTACAGTGTTAGACACAGTTATTCACTGTCGTATCCTTCATGGCAACTTTGAGTAATACTGCACTGCGGGATTTGCTGTAAAATGATTCCATATTGTTTACATGCAAGGTAATTCCATACATTGCGCTTTACACGCGACACCGTTTTTATGAGCGCTGCGTTACACGGAGACGCGAGCTCGCGCACATGCGATGTGTTTTTAAAGTTCATACGCGCTTACAGAAACACGTTTAAAACAGAAGCTAGACGATAAGGGGATGGGCATCTGAAAACAGTCATCTGAAAACAGCTTTTTATATTAATTGCTGCAGATGTTTATCTGAGATTAAGTTTATGTACAAGATAGTATATGAATGTAACTTAGTCTCAGTGACATTTACCCATCAGTTATATAAGTAAGAGTATTTCTGTGGACAATTTATGCTAACAGCTGTTTATAACTCTCTTAGAGGTCTGCATCTCTCTCATCAGTACAAAACTATGAAGTGGAAAAACACTTTTTGGACATAAAGTTATATGGTAACATGAGCCACATGAAGTTTTCAGCTCTGTTGTGTATCAGTTTCTTAGTTTATACAAAGTTTTTGAATAGGGTTTCTTTCCAAATAAACTTAAAATGTCCTACTAACCATCATTTCTATTTTGATTATATTGTAAACTTAATAAACCTCAAACAAACATGTATACATTTGTCCTCACATTCTTTACTGTAGTTCATTCTCACATTCCTGCCTCATTATGCAGCTCATTATGCGAGCCTTTGTTTGCTTGCTGTCAATCAATCCTTCTCGCATACGGCCCCTCTAAACAAAAAGTGTCTACAATTTCTAAATCAATACATTGTTTTAGGTGAATAAGTAGGCATGGTGATTGTCACATCATTTTAAAGAAAAAACTCTAGACTACTAGATTCTGTTTAGGAAAGTCTTGTTAAAACATGTTTAGTATGGGTTTTGTGGACTTATATCAGTGACTTAAAAATTTTGCTTTTTTAAAAACCACGCATAAACATTTCTCTCTCAAAAATACAAACATGTACATACATGTAGCTCATATAATATTTTAGCCCAGTTTGTGCTGAACGCAGTGGTATGAGACACTTGCCATTATTATGTTTTAAAGCAACTGAAAAAAGACCAAATGTAAGAGTATGTCAGAACCTCTGAGAGTGTCCCAAAATGGTCGGACCCCAGAGGGTTGAAGAGACTGAGAAACAATTCATTATAACATTGCAAAAACAACAAATCTAATTCTGGCATGGTGGCCTAAGACTTTTACACAGTACTGTATATATATGTTTGGTTCCAAAACGTGATAAACGCCATAAAAAAATGAGTAACCGCAAAAATTAGTATTGTAGGTCAGTATTAAAGAGAAAATTCTTAATTTTACGCAAAATCCAATATCCTCCATGTTATTCTGTTATCTTATCTCCCTTTATTCCAAGACACGACAAACGCCAGTCCTCTTTCTCTGCAGAATGCAATAAATCTGCTCAACAAATCACAGCGCACCATTCCATGCAGTGTAAACAACAATGGCGGTGCATTGAATACATGAAAATCCTAGTTTGCCTCATCTACTGTGTACTTCGTAATCAACAAATAAACAAAACAAAAAATTATACTTTTGTTGGCATTGATAAACTTGTGGTGGTTTTCTTTGACGGGGACGAAACGTAAGCCATCAAAATCAAATAATTTATACGAGAGGCACTCAGGAGACGAAAAATGCTGGCTGTTGATTGTTCTCCCGACAGCATCAAGTTTCTGTCATGCTAACACATTGACCCCAGAGGATCTTATGAAAAACTTTCCAATTATTTTACTCGAAGCCAACGAAAATCGAACAGGACCAAAACATTTTACAGCTGATCGCTGTCAAAAAAGTTCAGTGACGACTTCCAAAGGATGACATCAGCAATGACAGTGATATTAATATGACATAAAGTACCGTAAAACTTCAAATAATAGCCCGGGCTTTTATTTTCCCAAACCTATCATCACACCAGGCGTCTAAAAGAGACAGGCCTCTATAAGAGACAGGCTTTTAATTTAATTGTTCCAGCATGACAGCAGTAGGTTACCACATATTACGTTTTATTTTTAATTTGAATGTGTTTAACAAATTAGTTCGTGTAATAACAACAGTCTTAAATTATTGGCAGTATAAATAAAGCAAACAATGATATGTTTTTTTATTGGTTGTTGCGTGAAATCTTACCCAGATACAACAGTGCTATTTTCTGATTGGCTATTGTGTGGCCTCTTTCTTTTTTTGTATTGGGTCGCTCGACTAGAACTCTAGGATAGACGGGCTTGATAGAGAGAGAGAGCAGTGCGGCCAGATACATTTTAGGCGCTGCAGCATATTAAATATGATAAATAGTGTTTCCGCGTGAGAAATACAATGTGTGGCGGGAGTGCATGCATGACAAAAGACTGAAAGCCCGGCTATTATCAGCGGCCCCAAAACACTACCAGCCCACCGGAAAAGTCCCAACTCTCCCGATTTCCACTTCGCTACTGTCATCATCACCTCAATCCTGGCGACGAAGCTTGTTGTGTTGTCATAGTGATGAGTAAAGGAACGACTGCGTCTGTCACGTGACATCTACCGGTAAGCAAAAAAAAACTTTAGCGTGTTCAATCTGCACCATAAAACTGTCTTAAACAGACTATCTGACGGGTTTTAGAAGATTAAATACAACCCGAAACTAAAAAACATACCAGGCCTTTATTTGAGACAGGCGTTTATTTACCCAAACCTATCGTCACACCAGGCGTCTAAAAGAGACAGGCGTCTATTTGGGACTCGGCTATTATTTGAAGTTTTACGGTAAGTGTTTTGATTATTGCCATTAAAGGCGCTCTAAGCAAATCTGCGAGACGTTAGTTATTGTTGACGTTTGAAACTGTTTTCAAACAGACGAAGCGTAGCTAACTCCTCCCCCGCCCATACGTGCGTTCATGAACGCGCCCCACCCCCACCCCCAAATCCTTTTTGTCGTTTATTGGCTGAAATACTTTGTTTTGTTTTGTGGTGTAGGTTTGGCCACTTGTTGATATTGCCGTTTGTGAAGCCTGGGCTGTCTACAGAGATCGCGTTTTTTTACAGTTTGATCAGCGGACAGGCAGCAAGCAGATAGTGAGGAGATGTTTCCGGTATGTAACAAAAAATGTTTTATGGTCTAAAACGCTTAAATTCGCTTAGAGCGCCTTTAATGTTACAACACTAGTCAACTAAAAAGATGAAGTCACCAGTCAGTGTATACCACTAGTCAACTAATGAATATAACATGAAAAAAAAACTTGTCATGGATTTATTGCATTTTGTAGAAAAATAATCCGTTTTTATAATAAATCTCTGAAAAGCAAATTATGGATTTGAAATTTTTATGTTTTTATAACCTAAAGATGTAATGTGAAAGTTTGAAACAGAAAATAGTGTTTTTCATCTTTCAGCACTTACTTGGTATAGAAAACACATTTTTCTATAGAGAGAGAGAGAGGGAGAGACAAGGAAGGAATTACAAAGTCATTCTCATGTCTCTAAGACACCTCTCTAAAATAGTCACGAGAGAGAGTCATTGTGGTTCTATTTATTTACTGGTCAGCTGATGAGAACAGTCTATAGAAAGGACATGACTTTGTTCTAGTCGTGGGAAAGAATTCACCTTCATATTTCTCTGTCAGAACTCTGCCAACATATCAGAGGAAAAAATGACATTTTCATTCACATCTGACAAAAGACTGAAATTGATTTTAGTTTAACCATTGCAATATTTCTATGCATCATGTTAAAAAAAAGGAATATGTGTTCATCATTAGTTGCTTATTAAAGGTTTTTGTTCTGAGGTTTAAAGTAGAAAAAAACTGCCTACTGAAAATAAATCTCTCATAGAAAGGATAGCTCCCTTTTGAAAGTTGTTTATCTTACTTGTTTTCCAAAGGATGTTGCCTTTTCAAAAATACACTGAGATTTTCTGTTCAAAAGAACACTCATGAATTAATAATGGTAAATACTCAATTTTCTCTTCTGTGAAATGCCATCTTATGTACTTCACAAGACATCGCTCCTTTCAAATACGTGTCATTTTACTCATTTTGATTCATGTAATTTCATTACTTGAATTTTTGAAATGCAAGATTTGACAAACTGGGATTTGACACTAAATGCAGCCTTAGCAAATCCATCCAATCAAAAGAAGATTCACCTTACTGTGCTAAATGTTTTGGCTTAGCGTAAAAGCTCAGCATGAGCTCATTAACGTGAGCTGTCATTTGCACAGCTGTGCCTGTAAGCGCTATCAATATTGCCCCAGACCGCTTTACCCATTAGCCACCTGCATGCGTTGAGTCCCAATTCTTCTTCTTAATTCCTATCTCTGTAGACTTTTCCATATTTTGTATTTTTTTTTCGGTTTGCTTTTTGTTGTTGATTTGTTTCTGGTTGAATTTAGTTTGATTCTTGTTTTGTTGATCATAAAAGCTCAAAAAGAGAGCTGACCAATTAGCCATCTTGTTAACAGCAGGTGGTTAAATGCATTTTAAAGCACCCAACCTGTTTTCAAAGGGTATTTTAGAGGGAAAAAATAAATCTCCCCCTTGAAGAGAGAAAACAAAAGGATGATTTTTAGGTCAAGGGATGTTTGAAGATTACAAAGGGTTTTTTGATTATGTCCAAAACCATAGAATATTCCTCCTCCTCTTCTGTCCATCAAACAACAAGGCTTCAGTGCACACAAGTCTCTCATCGTAAGCCAAAGTAATTAACATTGTACAAATCCCACTTACTCCAGCAGTTGTAATGGGCCACACTCACAGCGCATCTTTTGAGTTATCTAAGCGTAAACTCTCTGAGCTTTCTCTCAGCCGGCCACATGGTCAGCCAGAGCAGAGTTTAATGCGGCGCTGGCTACTTGGACAATCTCCTCTTTCATCTTTCAGAAGCTAGGAAGAAACCAGCGGAGTCTCGCATCGCCCTAGAAACTCACGCAGCTTAAAAACTGCAAGGGCAATGTTTTTCATTTGAGTCGCCCAAAAGATTTTTTTCTTGCTAACCTTTTGATCTAAATCTTCTTAAGTTTATATAAAATGCTTTGGCTTGCTTGAGGTGGCCAAGCGTTTCCATGCACTGGCACTGCTCTTCTGATAGAGCGATGTGAAGTCTTGAATTGAAGCAAAGATTCAGAAGGGTCATTTAAATTCCAAACACAACTTTGGGTCACAGAATTTCTCAAATAAAACAAATAAAAAGATATCATAAGGAATTTAATAGCAATAGTGCATAATACATTTAGATTTGGGTATTTAACAGAGGCTTTTATCCAAAGCGGCTAACAAAGATTAGGAAACGATAAAAGCGAGGGAGGCAATAGTAACGAGATACAATTTTTCACTATTCTGAAACAATACCTATTGAGAGAAAAACAAAGAGTTAGTGAATCGGTAGCCATATGATGAAAATGAGAGAGGGGGTCTATACAAATGTTTAGTTAGTTAATGACCCATAAGAATGATTTCTCCTTCTTTTATGTAGTTAACTGGTTGTCATTGTCCTGATTAAATTAGCTATGAAGTGTTATATTATGGTGAGGTAAGTGTTAACACTGTGACACAGAGACTTGAAATGCATGCTATTCCTTTCAGGTTTCTAACCAGCTGCGTGAGAGGGGGTCTCGAGGGGCTTAAACCCCTGATGTATTATCTTATGCCCCTGGCCTGATCCCCTTTGAAGATTCACTATGTTTTACTTCTCAAACAAAATGTGTTTTCGGACTTTGTCTCTGTTCACCCAGGAGTCTGTTTGTCAGGGATGAAAATCTGCCGTGGTAGATTTCTGCTTACTGGATTTCAAAGCATTTGTTTTATGCATCCAGCATTTATAAACCCAGTTGTTGAAAAGTACCTGTTCCTGGTGGAAAGTGAGACAAACATTGATGTCGATGATATAATGAGGTAATTTGCATAACCAGCTAGTAGCATACTATTGATTTCACAACTTGTGCTGAACTTCTATGTTTGGCAATTGTTCAGAAATTATAATGTAACATGACTATAGTTTGAAGGTTGTAGTGAAGTGTAGTGTATTGTATCATAACACATTTTATTAAAGGACAAGTTCGGTATTTTACACTTAAAGCCCTGTTTTCAGATTGTTTATGATGAAATAGAACGGTTTTGCAGCGATTTTTGGGTGAGCATATCAGTGAACACCCCTGACCACTCGGTGAGATTCAAGTCTTTGTTAACGAAAGTTTAATGCATTTTAGGAAGGATTGTTCCAGTGCACCTATATACCCATTGTAGAGTTGGGGGCTGATACAACATAAACTGAAAAATTCTCGGGCCAGCATCATATGTCCAAGTTTCGGTCAAAACCGTTCTATTCCATCATAAACAGGGCTTTAAGTGTAAAATGCCGAACTTGTCCTTTAAGCTTATGAATTTGTTACAGTACTATAACAAAGATTTCTATAAATGCTGAAGATCTGTAATGTCACTCCTTACGTGAGACTATATTATGACGTACATTTTCATTGTTTATTACTTTAAAAGTTTTCATGTAACTTTTATTAAAATGCCCCAAATTTCTGGTACTTGAGTATAGCATAAATACTTTTCACAAGTTGTAAAGCCTAATGACTTTTGCATTGGATTTGCCAGAAAGTTTAGGTAGATTTGATTGTATAATTAGGGCTTAAACTGCCAAATTCAAATCAATATTTATAAATCCAGTAGACAAAAAAGCCTTTAGCATTTAGGTTTTTGTTGTCCCACCTAAACTT
The DNA here is from genome assembly GCF_027580225.2 of Misgurnus anguillicaudatus. NCBI lineage: Eukaryota > Metazoa > Chordata > Actinopteri > Cypriniformes > Cobitidae > Misgurnus > Misgurnus anguillicaudatus. The sequence goes on along the minus strand of NC_073357.2, from coordinate 37,517,562 downwards.
AGTTTTATTAGGATATAAAAACAAAGTCATAAAAAATACACACAGAACATAAAAAGTATTTAATCGTTTTTTTTTTTAAATGTGTCAAAGAGGTTTTCTGAATCTAGAATTGTAGCTGAATAGAAACTTGCTGTTAGAGGGGCTGCATTCGGTTTGGACTCCCACGGGACCCAAACCCATTAGCATTACAGCATTAGCATTACTTCATCTTATTTAAACGCAATCATGTTTAATGTTTGTTATTCTTGATGTTAATCTAAATGAATGTTTAGTCCGAGCATTTGTGTAAATTTTTCACAAGCTCTGAGAAAATCTATGGGAGCGGACACAAACATTGGGGGCAGAAGTGGAACACGTAGATTGCAGGAGTTGGCGGTCCTGGTCAGAAATTCAGCGGGTGTGGATGGGTGGGGGTTAAAAAACAGCCTGTCTCTTCTTATTAAGTTCACATGAGATGCATTTAACTAAGGGCACCCTCACATTATCCAAAGAAACTTCGCTCCAGAGTTCGGTTCAAAATGAGAGATCAATTGCGTGACCACTCACCTTCATCTGCTTCGTAAAAACCTTTTGATGCGCACAGCATGATTTGTTTGACTCCCAAAGCTTGGTTCGTTTGACTAGTGTGATCGATCCGTGCCCGGACGCGGTTTGGCCGGCTTGCAGAGGTGGGCACAGGGGCGGAACACGCAGTTAGGTTGCAAATCGCTCCAGAGCGCGGTTAAAAATGAGAGATCAATTGCGTGACCACTCACCTTCATCTGCCTTCGTAAAAACCTTCAGATGCGCACAGCATGATTACGTGAACGTCTGAGTGGCACAAGTGACAGTTCGAATAAGCGAATAAAAAAACATTACTTAACATTACGATGGGCTCCAGTCTTAAGAGAGCGATTTACTACCTGTTTTCTTCAATACAATCGCATCCTAATGACAAAAACGTGCTCGAGCTAGTCAAAGTGTAAGTGATGTGCGGGTTGATCCAAAATGAGGGGGTGCCAGGCCTGGGGTGGGTAATCAGGAGAACTGGGAGAAGTCCCGGTGGGCCGCTTCATTTTTGGGCCGGTCAAGTTTTTTTTTTACATTTGTCACGTTAGTGAGTATATCTTCTTTTAAATAACACTATAATGTTACACGTTCCGCATTCTGACACCACAGCGCACAGCCTCTGCATGGGTTGTATCATGTGAGGGAGTTCTCCCCTCCCATAGAGTTGGTTCGGCCTGTCTTTTCCAAATCTTATCTCAGGTAGGCTACTGCTGGCGCCTACCAATAGCTGAAACGCCTACCATAACGGTACGCGTTTCAGGGAGGAAGGGTGGGAGGAAGAGGCCAGGAGGGGCTGAGAAAGCCAGGTTGAAGAAAAGAAGGGCATTGGAGGAGGATGCTGCCAAATGTGCCAAGCTTACCGATTTATTTTCAAGAGGACAAACACAAGTGGCGACAGGTAAAGAGTAGTGCTGCCTCACGATTAGTCGCGACTAATCATTTGCAGAATAAAAGTTTTTGTTTACATAATATGTGTGTGTGTGTGTACTGCGTATAATAATTATGTTTATATAAATACACACACATACATGTATAATTTTAAGAAAAAATATATTTATATAATAAATATTTATATGTAATATAGATTATATATAAATATAAACGTGTATATATACACGCGAATGTTTCTTAATTATATACATGCATGCGTGTGTATGTGTGTATTTATACATAATTATTATACACAGTACACCCACATATATTATGTAAACAAAAACTTTATGATTAGTCGCGATTAATCGTGAGGCAGCACTAGTAAAGAGAGATAGGCCTAGTAATGAATACCATTAGCAACGTAATTATTCGGCTATTACCTTTGTCAACCTATTTACAAGCAAAATTTAAAATTGAATCAAAATATCAGCCTTTGTGTATCATCCAATACATGGCGATTCATAGACTTTGCAAATATTATGCAATTTAATATTGATAACAAAACTCAAGCTTGATCTGTGTATGCAGTAAAATACATTTTTATTATTTTTTATTTTAATTACAAATTATTTTTTTGTAGTGAATAAGTATATTATTATTTAATTAATATTTAACCTTTACATTATTTGTTGAACCATGATATTAATAAAAATACACAAAAGTAAGAGCTGAACTGTTTCCTTATTTATCCAATTTGGCAAAAGTGCTAATTTGGAATTCCACCATGGAAAAAGTGGGCCGGTCTTGGGCCTAAAACTCCCGGGCTGAAAAGTGGCCCCACTCTGGCCCTGGGGGAAGCCTGCGGTCACCCGTGTCACCTGTGGTTACGAGTCATCCAAAAATATTTTTAATGATATTCAGGTCGCGATCGGTTGGGTCTTTAAAATAAAGATTCCACTTGAACCTTTGTTATTTATAGTACTAGTAGGCTACTAGTAATGCGGGCCAGGAAGCGGGTCGGGTACAGTATTTTTTTTTGCGGTCCGAGTTGTTGGCGGGTGCAGGTTTTTTATACATTCACCCACGCATCACTGGTGTGAGTGCGTGCTTCTTGAGGGACTAGGGACAATTGGGCTCTGGTGCGGTTGGGTTGGGTTAGATATAATATGAGTGCGCCCTAAAAAACAGGTAACTTTCAAGCACAGACTTCACTTAACAGGTGCATCCCTCTGTCGTGTGTGGGTTGTAAACTTTCACAGCAAGGCTTGTTGCAACTGCACTTGACTGAATGGTGTAAAATGAGCTTTTGTGTCTGATTCCCTCAATGCATACGTGTCTGTGTGTATTTGTGATACTCTGCGATTGGCTCAGATGAATCTGTCTCTCCGAGATCACTCACCACTCCGCTGCCTTTTCATCTCTTAAACCACTTGGCCTACGGACAGACGAGGAGACAGAAAGAGCGATGGACAACGAGAGGAAGAATGAATGAGCTGAGAGGGATCTCTGGCTGCACTTCCTCTGTGATCGGGCTCTTTCTTATTTGTCCTCCCACCCTTGGCATTATCCAGCATGAATTCTTTGGAACGCTTTGGTACTGCTTAATTTACATGTATGCCAACAGGCTTTTAATGTATTTAAATCTTGGAAGATGTTCAAAGGAAACCCATAATTCCTCTGAAATAGGCCTTTTGAAGGTTTTATCTCGCTCTTTCTCTCTAGCTAATCTCACAGCCCCTCAGCATGCCACAGCAATTTTACTAATGCCAATTAAGCTTTGCATTAGCATAAAAACAGCCTTTAAAGTTTCGCCCTTTTTATATAAAATAAAGAATAATATTGAATGGTTGACCATTTACAACTTAAAACAAACGTCTTTGGAGCTTTTCACTTTGGAGCTACTTCAGGGAAATAAAGCGCTCTTTCTCCATGGTTTCCGTTGGTGTTTTGGGTGAACGGGGGAATGGGGAAGAAGGTATAGGAAGCAATTCCTTAATGACAACTCAACAGATTTTCCTTTAATAAGCAGAAGCTTTTTCGAGACATCTTCGATTCCTCTTTTTGTTTAAAAGAAGGTTATGCTATTAATGTTCTACATGCTTGGCACGCCAAGCTCGCCTCTGCAGAAATGTTGTAATTGCTATACAGTTTTGTTAGGAATCAATTAATTAGCATTAGGGCTGCACTCCAAAGCACAAGAACAGCACACGGCGGAGTTTCATTAGACAGTAATGTGCAAATGCCACCCAGAGGAGACCCACAAATTCTTTCAGATTTCTTGCATGTTTGTGTGGAAGTTTAAAGCATTTCTTTTCTTCGTGTCCCATTCTCCGGGAGGCTGGGAACATTCCTGTCTCTCTCTCTCCCGATCACTTTTTCGTTCTTTTTACATACTGCAAAGAACTGTGGGAACCAACCACTCCCAACACTCAACCCAAGTAAATCCTGTTCAGAACAACTTAACTGTCATTAGAATGCTTCCTTAAGGGCAGATTGTAATTTTTCTTCAAAATATGTTTTTTATGAATTCCCAAGGTTGATTTAGAATGGGTGTCACATTTGACTATAGATGGGTGCCAAAGTTTAGTGTTGATTTGGATAAATGAATGGCACTATAATAACTGGAAGAAGTAATTCTTAGCATAAACACAAAAACATCCAGTCTGTAGGCTAGTTTAAGCATTCACTTGGAAAATAAATAATTTTGACAAGAGCAATAAGCCTGAGATGTGTTTGATGTATTCAAAACTAGGTTTCCAGAGAACCGCCAACCAAGTAATTGCCTTATAAATAATCTTATCAACCGAGAGCGTTCCACTTTTTTCGCTTAGCTATTGTCACGTAGGCACATGCTATTATTTACTTGCGTTTATTGCAGCTCAGCGATGTAAAAGTAGCCTTAAAAGTGAGAAACAAATTGTTCAACCTATTAAGAGCTAGTGATTGAATGTCAAGAAAGTGCTTTCATCCGGGCTGCTGACAGCTCAACAGATTTTGTGCTCCGTGCTTCAGCATTAAATCAGATAATCGGTGAGATTTTAGGATCTGTAAAGGTAGCACTGAGGATCAAAGTGGGCCAAGTGGGTCAAAATTACCTTGACCATCCAGAGCAGATGGACTCCAAAGAAACTAGGCCTAGTTGTAAGCGGCTGTCTAGCCTTCATGAGCAGACCTCAGCTAAAGAATTCACATCAAAGAGGATTGAAAATCTTGTCCCTTTTCCTCCCTCTTCTGTGTGCTCAATTGTACATTTAGTCTTTGGGTTTTGCCTTTTCTGCTCTCATCCTGTTCAAATTTGACCTGTAATGTTTTAAATTACCCTGCATTTTAAGTAAAAAGCTGTGCTTTTGTTTTGTCTCTTATGTCAGTTCCTCAATCATAACATATTTTAGTCTTCTGTTTTTCTCTTGTTAATAAACATTCTTATATGGCAATGTGATGTTTGTTGTGGTATATAATATAAACATGAACTACTATGATACATTTTTGCAATATACTCCTCTCTACTGTACTCTGTTGTCTTTTATCTCAGAGTCTTTATTATGTTATCAGTTATAATATACAAATAGTGTACTAAAAAAACAGCTGGACAATGTTATTTTCAGCCAATAATTCCAATAGTATAACAGCACAATCTTTTAAGGCTCTTGAACTTCTGATAATATCATTGTGCTGTTTAAAAATGCATTGTTTCTCAGTTGGACCCGTGTTCATATCTGTAGGGGTGTGAAAAACATAATGGATTAGTTTGCCACCAAACTGTTGTTAAACCATCTCAACGTGGGTCATTTAAGCCTGAAGTCAATAAGATTATAACAGGAGGTTCTACAAGTGTCTTGTTAGTTCTCCAAAAAATGTCAATTTACTCAATGTTGTTCTAAAAATTAATGCCATTTTGTTTTTCCATGAAGACAAAATTAGACATTACAGTTTTGTCTTTTCTGACAGCTTATATTAACCAAAAGCACCAAAAAAGTAGCAACCCATTTTATATTATTGTATATTATTCCAAAATGTCAATTCCGATTAGCTTTGCATTACGGCTACCGACCAAAATTCAAGTTATTTTAATAGCCCGGCTAGTACTTTTCGATAAACCAGTGCATCAGGTTCATAAAAAAAGATAAATTCAGATAAAACAGATTATTTTTTTTACTTTAAAAATACTTTTCTCTCTCTCTTTTGGAACTTTACAGACATGGCCACTCTATAAATTGTCATTATATTTGTCGTCGTCTTTTATTATTATTCTTATGATCTGTCAGCAGTTGTTTAATGTTTACTGTAAGACAAACTCCTTATGGATGTAAAATGAAAAGCATTTTGAGTCTTATTTCTTAATTGTAAAAGAGCTGTGAGAAGATTATTCAAAATAATAATAATAAATAAATAAATATCAGCATCCACAAAACACTAGATGACCATTCACTCTTTCCATTAAAGGGCACGTATTTCATTGCTAAAAAACAATGTTATTTTGGGTATTTGCTATATTACAATGTTTTCAAGTGTTTTTATGGGTCAAAAAACACATTATTTTCCACATACCGTACATTTTGATTTCCATCTCTTCCTGAAATGCATTGATTTATGCACAAAACTCATTGATCTGAAAAGCACTGTGTCCCATGGCCAGCTAATCTGTACGTTGTGATTGGCCTGAATACCTCTGACGTCAGCTGGAAATGTGATGCTCCTTACCATGTTTGAAAGATTTGTTCACAATGCAATGCTGACAGGAGTTTACTTACAGTCTGAGTCCGAAGTGGGAGGAATTATGATAATGTCGGTCTTTACTACATAACCAATCCCAGGAAGTAAACTGTTGCCTACAATCTGTCTGTTGTAGTCCAAGAAAAGAGATTTGCGTTGGAGACGATAACCCGCGTCATTGTTTACTTTAGTGTATGTACCAAAGGAAATGTAAAATCTTGAATCGGATAATTGGTACTCTTTAAAAAGCCCCAAAAGTTGTTTCATGGCTACAAACAAAACAACATGCTTGGAGTCACATAGCATTATTGGCAGTGCCTCAAATTTGAGTCCCAACTCCTTTTCCATTTGTTATCTTTCATTACATCCTGCTGCTATCCACTTAACACTATCAAAGTACATATAAATAAATTAGACCAGCATATGGGTTTACAACAACATAAGGGTAAGTAAATGATGAAAGGATTTCTTCTTTTTGCTGAACAATTTTTCTTTTAAGTTCTTTTTAGTCTGTCTGCTGATAGTTATACTTGTAATTTGTTCCAGAAGCCTTTTTGGTCCATCACAATAGGAATGTTCCAAAGCACTCTCAGTTCTGGATGTCTAAGGAAGTTTAAGGACACTTTGATATACTCCATGTGACCCAGTCAGTAACAAACTGCAAATCAAAGTAAGGTTTATTGTCATTTTCCTCTGCAGGGCAGAGAGAAAAATGAACTTTTGTTTACCAGGAAACCTTGTGACACCATATAACATGACCCTGCACCACAAAAGAAGTCGTCACATGCATATATTTGTAGCAATAGCAAACCATACATTGTATGGGTCAAAACTATACATTTTTATGCCAAAAATCATTCGAACATTTTGAATATAAAGATCATGTTCCATAAAGATATTTTGTAAATTTCATTCTGTAAATATAAAAAATATATATTATATTTCAAATAGTTCTATCTCTCCCAAATACTGTACTAGCCTTAAACCATAAATCAATGAAAATCTATTTTTTATTCTAAATTTATTCAGGATGATGTATAATAATATAAATATTTTGGGCAATCAGTTTCAAAATAATTGACCCTTATGACTGGTTTTGTGGTCTAGGGTCACATAACATCTAGTAAAAAAAATTAGTGGCTCCACAGCAGTGTTTAACTGCTGCTCTATGCACTGTCAGTGACAAAAATGGTTTGGCAAGATGTGAAATTCAAAAATCTTTTTAAAAAACTTGTTTTAAAAGCATGCATCAGATTTATTTCAATGCACATAGTGTATTTATGTTAATTTTATGCAATAAAAAATTACATTTGCACCATTTTTATGAAAGTTAAAACTGAATGGACCTGAAAATGTCAAATGGTGTAACCGCCAATTGCACCAAAGAATGTAAATAAAAATCATTTTACACAAAACTAGATAATTATATTTTATTCCACATTTTTTATGAATACATTTATATTGTCATTTAAAAGAAATAGTTACACCAATTATTAATACAGACCTGTTACACCACAGTGACATTTTTGCAATTATCCCCCAAATCTTTTTTTCAAAATTAAATAAAACCAGAAATTTTAGACTTGGTCCTCAAAATGTATGCAAGTAATCTGCAGATTTATTTTGAAATTTTAACCCTTTTACATTTAATTGAACCATACTGACACAAAATAATTAACGTCACGTCATTGACCATATATGCAGACTATGGAAAATAGCCGTACCATATATGGTCGTGTGTGTACAGACAAAAATAGAAAGTATTTACATTCTGTAGTAAGATAGACAGAATAAAAAAGTGATTTTGAACTTGAACTTGCTTGATAGTAGTCTTATATAAATTGCTTATTCTGAAATAGGTAAGTATATTAAATAGTTGCCAAAAATTGTTAATATGTAAATTGTCTGTTGTAAGGTAAGTGATGATGTCTGAGTCCAGTGTGTCTATGTGAACAGTCAGACCAGGTTGTTTACTGTAGATTACGAATGTTTCATTCGCAGGTGGTTTTATTGAAACCATGAGCGAGAAGCTTAAAACATGAACACCTTGTCTCACCAGGACATTCTTACATATGTTCACACACACAAAGATGAAATATGAGTTATCACTTACAATGCATCACTCCTCATTTTAATCAACAGATATTCACTAATGTAATCTTCTGTGCAGAGGTCATGCTGCTGGCTGTGTTAGAAAGCAAATCAGTGGTCTATAAAGAGCCTGGCCTTGAGTCTGTATGGAGCTGTGCTTTAAAGTGTCCTGTGTTTGAAGCCACTTCAGTGCTGTTCAAAGCTGCAGCTGTTTTGGATGCTAGATGATGACAGCTATAACTGATGTTTATTTTGGCATTCATCTCCTGCATCCTCTCATGCAAATGATCCAGAGCATGCTGAAATGGGTCAGGGTAGAAACAGAAGATGATATGTATAGTGGGAGATGTAAGTTATCTCTATGATATATCTGTGTGTTTGTGTCTTTCAAAGTCTGCTATAGTTTTGCACAGCAGTCAACAAAGTGCCAAATGAGAGAGATGTACATTTGGGGAGAGAGAGAGAGAGAGAGAGAGAGAGAGGCTCAGTGTTTATTGGTTCCCCCTTAAGGTCTGCTCCAATGTGCTTTACTTATTTGAGAAGCATTGTCAAATTTAATGAATACCTAAAGCAGGATTGTATGTATTCATTTTCTTTACTAAACCAACTTGTGTATGAAACAGTATTTCATATTAGTAAAGCATGCACAACAAATATCCCAAAAAGGAGCACATTTACAGCCTTGTGGCTATGAAACGTAATTGCTTTTAATTTGACATCTTAAATTGTCATCCTGAAATGTGTCAATTTTGTGGAATATTTTGTCATTTTCATTTATTTCTTTAAATATGTAGAAAGTAGACAGAGTAAGAAAGAAACTGGGATCAACTTGGGTTTTGAGACATGGCAAATATAATTGAAGATATAGAAAACAATACAACAATAAAGAGAGAGGGACAGAAAGCTCGGCCTCCCAGACATTTTGCTCTGCCGCACATTTCCCCATCGCCCACAAACCGCCAGAGCTGACATCACTGCGGAAACACGCAGAGGCCACAGGCCCCTCAGCGTCTGCTCTCAATTACACATACACACACACGTATACATACACTGAAAAATCCTCTGAACACTTACAGTTTGGAAAGGACCTGAGATTATTAAACCTGTTAGAAAAACCACCACAAAATAAACCTGCTGTGGGCTGAAACAGCATCCAGAACCCAAGCTCAGACTAAACGGGCTTTGTAGAGATGTGTAGTAGAAATTTGTATTTGGTATAACCAAAATACAGTGTATTGAACTGTTAATGTGATTCTTCTTATATATTGCACTCAGAGCGGTTAAAGGGACAGTGCACCCGACAAAAATGCAATTTACTCGCCCTCAATTTGTTCCAAACTCGTTAAAAAAATAATTTGAACAATGGTTCTCATTCACTAATAATTGCGTAAGTTTTTTGTATTTATACGCATTGAACTTCTCACGAAAACTTTACGCCTAATTCACAAAAGCGCGTATGCACATGAGTTTGTTCTTATATTTGTTCTTACGTGTGTGAATTAGGAGTGTTCTACGTGAGTGGCCGCGTGCACAAGGTTGGTAATTTGCATAAAACATACCAGCTACATATAAGGGTTTTCCACAGCACAACGCTAGTCCACAGAAAATTTTAAAGCAGTTTGTCATAGAAGCAAAAGAGCTAAAAAAAAAACATGATCATATTTATTATTGATAAAGTTTCCGTTTTGCTTTGGATTTTTAATTTGGGAGGTGTTGTTGTCGCTGAAGAAAGCCAGTGCTGTCCACCGACAGGAATAATATTAAATTGGATGCGTTGACAAATATGACATTTAATTAATATGAAAGAGACATGCATCTGTATCTAAAATTAAACAGACAGAAGATCAAGTGATTGACGTTTGGACTTCTCATTACATTTATAGGACGTTTACATTAGTCATTAAGCAGATGCTTTCATATAGAGATTTAAAAAGTGAGGAAGGAAAGCGTGAAGATTTGTCATTAAGTACATCTTCTTTATATATGAAGAGTTTGGTTCCAAAACGCGATAAACGCCATTTTTGAAAAAAATGAGTTACTGCCAAAATCAGTATTATATCAGGTCAGTAGTTAAAAGTAAATTCTTAATTTTACGCAAAATCCAATATCCGCCGTGTTATTCTGTCATCTTTTCTCCCTTTTTTCCCAAAATGCGATAAATGCGTTCTCCTTTTTTACAGAACGCAATAAATCCATTTCTGATATTACAGCCCACCAGTCACGCAATGTAAACAAACAATGGCGGACGCGCTGAGTACACGGAGTCCTAGTCTTCCTCATCTACTTTGTACTTCGTGATCAACAAACAAAACAAAATAATACTTTAATTGCATCGCTAAACCTGTGATGGTTTTCTGTGATGGGAAAGAAACGTAAGCCATCAGCATCTAATATTTTCCCCGAGAGGCACTCGGGAGACGGGTGCTTGTTCTCCCGACAGCATCAAGCTTCTCATGCTAACACATCGACCCCAGAGGATCTTATGAAAAACTTTACATAATTTTACTCAAAGTCAACGAAATTCGAGCAGGACCAAAAACATTTTACAGCTGATCGCTGTGAAAGACGTTAAGCGACGTCGTAACCGCAATGACAGTGATCTTAATATGACAAAGTAAGTGTTTTGATTAATGACATTAATGTTTATATTTTTAATTAGTGTGTACAACTAGTCAACTAAATGAATATAACGTGGCAAAGATGAATGCACATTTATATAGGCTATTGATTCAATAGATTTATAGCATTTTGAATAAAAACTTGTCATGGATTTATTGCATTTTGTGGAAAAAATAATCCGTTTTTATAATAAATCTTTGAAAATCAACTTATGGATTTGAATTTTTTATGTTTTTACAACCTAAAGATGCTATGTGAAAGTTTGTAACAGAAAATAGTTGTTTTCATCTTGTCACTTTCTTGGTATAGAAAACACGTTTTTACCAAAATTTGTCAAAATGGATTTATTGCGTTTTGGAACCAAACTCTTCATATGTAGAAAAAATAACTAGGCTATAATAATGTATAATATAATGTATATAATAATAATATATATATCATGTATAATATATTATACAGAAAATATTATTATATAAAAAATACGAGTGGTTTAAGGTTTTCTTGAATTTTTGGGTACATTTAGAAGTAATTTTGATACGAAAGTTTTTGTTGAATCACGATTTGTTCGTGAAAACATCCATACGCACATCTCGTGCACAAATTTGTGCGTACGCATGCTTAGTGAATGAGACGCAATGTTTGTAACCAAGCAGTTTTGGACCGGTATTAACTTCCATAGTCAATGGTGATCAAAAACTGATTGATTTTGAAAAGCTGATTGACTGCTTAATTTTAGGTGCACTATCCCTTTAATATGCATTTCGTGAAAACATAGAATTTTGGAAAGTTTCATGTTTCATATGGTTTTGCACACCACAAGTGAATTTAACTATTTGCGCGAGTAGATTACATACAAAGTCAATGCAAAGACACGAATAGACGCAAAATCACGAATTGGGTGGCGTGATTGCTGTAAACAAATGCTATTGGCTTCAAACATGTCTTCCGGCAACTTGAAAATATTATTGTATGACGCCAAGTTAAATCCCACAGGTAATCTAGAGCAAGGATGCTTCGCGTTATGTGTGTACGTACGCTGCATAAGACATTAGACTTTGTGTGTCTACTTTAAAACTCTGGACTTTATTCTGTGTTTTTTTAGAATGCTTTTAACTATTCCAAGAATAATTGTTTTCTTTTTGTATGAAGAAGTGCCAGAGTAGTTTTGTAGAATGGTCTGCAATTATTTGTTTTTAAGTAGTTTAGCGTTTAGTTAATAAACTTTGTAATAATAGTCCTGTGTGGTGTAACAAAGTTGCAGGGCCCTTGGAATTCTGGGTGTTAAAAATATAAGTTTCACATAACTTTTTATATTTATCTTACATTCTGCATCTCTTGGTCCCATTCTCTCTCTCTCTCTCTCTCTCTCTCTCTTCTGCATTCTTTATTTTTTCAAGGCTGACTGGCTTCTATTTTCTGTTTGGCAGGGAGAAATGTTTTGAAAAGCATTCCTCTGATTGAACATAAAGTGAGAGGTTTTAACTCATATCACTATTAGAATGTTCATCTGGGATTATGGCAGAGTTAATGGGGAAAGATCAAAGTTCAGCTGCCTTTGAAAAGAGAAAACATAAGACACTGTGGAGAACTTGATGAATGGTTATAAACACTGAAAAGGTCAACTTCAAATGGAGAGTCAGTCATCACTGTTTTTATTAGATCATATTATATGTTGTTTTAATAAAGGGCCAAAAGGCAATAGACTAAGACAGCTTTTTGAATGACTGTAATCTGGGTTTATTTGACTTAAAAATACATGTGCATTTTTAGGATCCAGGAAACACCAGAAGGACTGGCTAAATCATAACTGTTAGTGTTAAATAATGTGGGCGTATACATTTACATGAAAACTCAAGCATTTCAATGTTTTACTATGACCACAGCTTAATTTGCAGAGTAAGCCACTTGTAGGTTGATTTCCCCCCGAAGTATAAACACTGTGGCTTTGTGGGTCATTCAAATCATTTTAGTATTTTTGAGAGAGCATCCTGACCAACCCGACTTTAAAACATTGGTTCAACCAGTGGCATGAGTTTGGGGTGATACTGTTTGTCAGGCCGATGACAGACAGTAAAGAAAATTGCGAAAACTTTATGCAAATCTATTTTACAATGCCTAGTAGTTTAGAAGTGACATAGAAATGTGGCATTGAGCTGCTTGTTTATTTGATTCATGCTACGTCACACTAACTGCCATCCTGGCATAATGATAGCATGATGTTTGATGGAGAGGCTTTGATGTCTGGTTGAAAGTATAAAGTAATAGAATATACTGTAAAACTTACATCATCACTGTAAGCATTATGATTTCAGCAAGTACAAGTAAGCAAAGTAAGCACGTGAAAAGGGAACGAGAGACAATAAGAAATGGAGAAAATCAGTCCTAAAAGACGTGGCCCATACGTTCTCCAGATGTTCCTCAACATGCAGGAGAAAAACTTCAGAAAAGGCTGTGACTCACACACACACACATGCACACACTTTTTTACGGTACAGTGGGACTGGTTAGCATCACATCTACATCTAGAGAGCTCAGATCTCATTCCCCCCCCCCCCCCCCCTTCTCATTCTTATGTGACAGCATGTGAACAATTACAGGACTCACTCAATATTTTACTCATTTTATTTGACAGTTCATGCATCCATGATTTACATTTTTTGGTCTGGTACCAATTGTTATAGCATTTAATAATAAACCAACATCTGTACGAAAGTACAACCAGCCCTTAATGTTTCGGCAACATCCATCCATGTCTCCCTTTCCCTCCCAATCTTTCCATACTTCCCACATTCCTTACTTTTCCCCTCTTTCTCCCTCCCTCATCTTCACAGCCGCAGGATACATTGAATGGCATTGTTTCTTCCTAGATGCTTTGTTTTCTCTTGGTACAGGGACACATACTCTCACAAGCACATGACCTAGCGGCACACACACAGATGCTGTCTCACACTGAGGGACATTTTCCCAGGCCTTCAAGGGGCAACATAACACCAGCCTGATGCTCGGGTTCAAATGACATCATCGCTCTCTTCAGAAGAGTCCTCCCACACCTCCTCCCCTCAATTCACACGCACTCTCGCACGTATTCCTTATGCTCTCTCACTCTTTCTTTAAACACATCACTGATTTACTGTTGGGCTTTAAATGAGTGCTAACGGATTACTGCATGCATCACTCGTATATACAGTATACCTCAAAAGCAGGGTCACATCATGTGAATCTTAAGTGTCTCCTTTCTGTTAGAAGTAGGGGTATTGTTTTGTGAGAGTGCAGCAGGGTATGTCCTGGAGGTTCACATAGTTGGGTGGGCCCATGCAGGACATCAGGGCATCATATAGTGACCTTTCTTTCATGGGTCAGTGAACACCGTGTGAGCTCATGGAGACTCTCGAGAGCATTTGAATGCAAGATCCTGCCAGCTGAGAGAGAGAGAGAGAGAGAGAGAGTGGTTTTCCTATTCTATCTAACACGGAACAAATACAAATTATCCTTGCTAGCTACTTGACCAATGTAGCTACATTTGTTTTCAAATGTCACACCCTTAGAAACAGGTCGTATTTATTATGATATTTCTTTGTTTTAACTGCTATGGATTAGTTGGCCTTTTTGGAGCCAAAGATTCCATTAAAACCCTTAAAACCTAAATTAGACAGCAATTGCTTTTTATACAATATATTTTATAGAATTGTGCTTTCCAGAGCAAACGTTGCAACCACACTGTTAAACCTCATTCACACAGCACTTCGGTCCCAGAACATTTCCGTAAAATTTGCAGAGAGGCTTCTGTTTGAACACAAACACATCCCGTTAATGTTCTGGGATCGCTCCCGTTAAGAGGACCTAGTTACATACACGGAAAGCATTCTGTTTGAACAACATGGAGAATCAGTGCCAATAGGGGCGAGGTGTAGTGAGTATGTGCGTGTCATCGCAACCAGAAGTTATAGTTCAGCTCTTTGACACGGGGATTTAAACGCAGATCAGCATTCATGATGAGAAATGCCGGCAAACTGGACTGAATCAGATATCAGAGAGCTTGTCACTATCGACGCTGAAGCTAAAATCATTCATCAGCATGACAGAACAGTGCATCACACGCTCCTTATAAACTTATCATAAACAAAACTGCACACGCATGGTTTCTTGAGAGAGAAATCACGGATAATTAGCAATCTTCAGATGCTGTGTAAAAAAACTACCAAGTGCCGGACTTTAAATACATCACGTGTCTTTATTGGATCTTTATGGTATGACTGTGAATGCATGCACAGATTCTGGAAAATCATTGGAAGTGTGAATTAACCAAAAATCGCGAATGCATTTTCCTTGTATTTTCCGTAATCTTTGTGTGAAAAGGGCTTTAAAGTGTTGTGAGTGGTTGGCAGGCCATTGCTGGCCATTTATTTATTATATATTATTTTACATTAGCTTGGCTTTTTTATTTATGTTAACATTTTAAACAATGATAAAACATATCAACAAGTAATAAAATAAAATCAACAAGTGAAACGAAGTTTTGAGTAGACTATGTATCAAAAAGTAGCCCTGCAGATTGTTTCATCCATTGTGGTGCTTTTGCTCAGAGGGCGAGTCCTTCTGCTTTTGTTTAAACACGAGCGGGAGAAATTGCAGGTTTAAATTGACATGAAATAATATCATGTCTTAGTCCGCTGCTTGTGCTGCAAGTAAACATGCTGAACACCCTACTGAAAAATCTATAAGCTGGTGAGCTTGTTTTAGCTGGTCTCCCATCTTGGTTTTAGCTGGTTTTGCTGGTGTAGCAAGCTGGTCTAGCTGTGTTTTGGTCACGTTTTAAGCTGGTCTAGCTGGACAGGCTGGAAGACCAGCTGACCCACCAGCATGAGCAGCTTTGTCAGGCTGGGAGGACTAGCATAAACCAGCTAATGCCACCTTAAACCAGCTACCAGCTTATGCTAGTCTTAGCTGGATTTTTCAGTAGGGCAGTGTTTTGTACATGTATATGTTAGAGCTTTCTATGATATTTCAGAGCAATTGATGAAATAATCTTGCGTAACTTTCACATGCTCGCAAAATGAAACTACGCGGAGATCAGCCGCTTTAGTTTTATCAATGAAAGCCTAAAGATAGTGCTAAACACACTGTGTGTTCGTGCTAGAAGTCAGAAACAATGTAAAACATTGTGCTCGGTCACATTATAAATAGGCGGAGAGTAGACTGTCTCTTGTGGCTGCTCGAACGTTTACACCACAAAAGCAATCCGGTCGAATGTGTTTTCGACTGCAGGCACCTGCTCATTTTGGATCAACCCGCGCATCACTGCTCCCTACTTCCCCAGACGGCGCACTTACACTGTACTTTGAGTTTATTGCTTAGATGATCTGTCGTACATGCGTACAGTTCAGACATTCTCGTAACCCTGCTGTGCGCATCTGAAGGTTTTAACAATGGCAGATAAAGGTGAGTGGTTGTGCAATTGCAGTCTTTCTGTTTGAACCGTGCTCTGCTGCGATTTGCAATCACATTGCACGTTCTGCGCCACGCTCGAGCCCAACCTCTGCAAGCTAGCCAGGGTGCGATTAACCAAACCACGCTTGGGCACGGTACAGAGCAATCACACTAGTCAAACGAACCAGGTTTTCCTGGGTCAGATGGCCGCTGTTTGGTTTGGATAGTGTAAGTGCGCCCTTATATCTTTGGTTTTCAGTGGTGCTGACATGCTTACAATAGTTTGTTAACAAATAGCTATCAGATAGGTTCATGGCTAATAAAAGAATAAGACCACAGCACAAATTATTGGTAAGTTTGCTTAGGAAATGTGCTAAGAAGCAACACTAAAGAGTTTTTGCTTTTTGCTCCCCCTACAGGTTGGAAGTGGAATTGTCCATTCACCTGTCCTAAATAATTTAGCCTACTGCAGCAAAGCTGGCTCTGATTAGATTGTAGGTCTGCCGTAAAGCAAGTTTTTGTAGTTTTCACTCGAACTACAGGACCGCGACCCGACGGTTGGAAACTTCTTAAGTGCGTTTTTGGCCGATAGAGCGCTGCAAAGCGAATCTGAAAGTGCCGTTCACCCTGTTTGAGTGGATGAACGACTGAAAATATTTTGGAATCTTTATTTTAAGGTAAAAAAAAACCTCTTTGGTGTTGCTTTAATAAAGATCAACACCCGGTGGACTCAACTGTAAATTTAAAGAGCTACAGTACGAAAAACTAGAATTGTTAGTAATAGTAAAATTATCTATTGACAGAAAAGTGTACTACATAATCTTGTTCAGACAGTGATAATATTATGATAGAGAGTTCTCCAGTTAAAGCATTGTAGCTTCTGTATCATAAGCGGCTGTTGCCATTTTCAGTATACCCTTGGGAACTAATTGAACTTGGATGAATCTTGGAACACCTGTGGACTATGAGGAAAAGAAATAAAAAGGTGCTCGGCGAGATAAAACTTGAACTTCGGCACCACAGAGGCACTTGCAGTGATTTTGCTTTTATCAAAAAAAAGGAATTGCTACCCACATCACAGATTTGTCAGGTTAATTTATACTAATTTGGTGCTTTCTGGCACACCTAACGGTTAGTGAGGCTTAAGTGCAAAATACAAAATAGAGGCAAAATACTGCAAAATAGTAAGAACTCGTAGGCCTGTGTTGCTTTGTGAATATCTGTGAAAACTGGAAAATGAAAGCACACAGAGGTTGAGTAGATTAGGTTTTATCTGCAATGAAAAAATATCTAAATTTGACCATGTATTCTTTACTGTATGGGGACAACTTGCAACGTTTTCCCAGGCCCTATGATGAAAGAGGCCCACTAAACACATTTTTACACTGCTGGGTGTAAGGGGGCCCACCAATATAAATTTGTCCTGGGCCCTGTGACCTCTAGAGGAAGCCCTGATGTTATCCATAGCTGTGTGTGTGCAGCTGCCCCACGCCGCATGGTGCGTGAGACTAAAGCACGTTATTCTTCTTCAAGATCTTGTGAACACATCATGGAAAGTCATGACGATAAATGTTTTCAAGGCACTACAACACATGCACACACACACACACTGACACAAATAATCAAGAGTCCATGCAAAGGGAAGGTGAGTCCGCACGCAAAGCAAAGGAAGACGCACATCTGTTAAAAGTTTCAGAGAGTGCAGTGATTTTGGGTAGAGGTGAGAGTTCCTGCCAAGCGTTTGATTAAATCCTAAAGGAAATTGTAAGTTCCTCTCAAAGTGGACAACGTCCCAGACCAACACACAAGACTGTGCGTACACAACTGCTGGAGTACCCCTTAGAAAATTGGTATGAATGGCAAACAAAAAATTGTCTAAAGAGACAAGAAAAGTCAAGCCTTAAAAGTAATATTAGATTCTGATTATTCTGCTGCTATTTGCAGTCAAATATTTTTTTTATAATGACACAAATTTGTAATTGACCGCTGTTCTGGTTTACGGCATTGGTTGTCGTGAAAGTCTCTCAGCAGTCTCTTCTTGCATAACAACAAAAAAATAAAAATTCATTAATTCGTTTCATTTTTCACTTATGCATTTGCCAAAACCATTTATCAGAAGCAATGCACAGTCCATTCCATCCATTTTTATCATCACTGTGTATGTTTTCTGGTAAATGAACCCACAACGTTTTGCACAGCTAATGCAATGCTCTGCAAACTGAAATCAATAAAGAAAATAATGTCAGGCAGTGATTTTCATGTGTAATTTTATCATTATATTTTGCTAAAATGAATGACTGACTACTATCCCGTACCACAGTTCAGAGTGACCGCATATTCCATATAAATATTGTAGTTAGGTTTTTTGTGTCTATAATACTGTGAGCTAAGATGATTTGGTAGTATACTGCAAACCCAACTTTAATGTCTTGAATTTGTTCCTAACCACATCATTTAAATTGTCAATATAGTTGTTTTATACAATAGCATACTGTCATTTAAACTTTTTATAGGCTTAGAAAGGAGACTATAAAGAGTTACAGTAGTGCTTTAAGTGTTTTGACTTAGAAATGTCTCTCAGCCTCAACCATTTTCCTTCTGAATGTCAATGCGCTAAGATGAAAACAGCCTTTAAATACTGGAAAATTTATTTTTAAGCATATATTTAACAGTGGTCTTGACTGCCAACATAGGCTATGACTTTTAGACCAACAAAACATTGTTAACATTTCAAAAACATAAATATTTTGTGTACTTTGTGTTTAGTTTGACCCCATTAAGTACATGCATTGATATTAAGATCATGCATTGAAATTCAAGCATTCAAGAATTAGCTAGGTGGAAGCCCTTTACACTTATTAAATCATTTCTTCTCTGCTTGCTTTCCTACAGCCGTTTAATGAAAACTGTAGGGTCAAGTGTCTCAAAATAATTTTCTATTCACCACTGTTTCTGTTTCACCACTGAGTTTGCCATTTTAATTAAATGAATTTTGAGAGTTAGACTAGTCATGGCCTAATAGTTAGCGAGTCGGGCTTGTACCCCAAAGGTTGCAGGTTTGATTCTCTCAGTTAGCAAGCAAAGACTAGTTAGCAACTGAGGTACCCTTGAGCAAGGCATCCTTTGCAGAGTTGCTCCCGGGCGCTGTAGTGATAGTTGCTCAACTCTGGGTGTGTGTGGATTAAATGCAGAAGTACATTTTGAATATGGCTACCACTTTTGACAATAATGTCCCTTTTACAATAATCAGCACAGGGAATCTTCAGTGTTTTCCACACACCACACGAAAGAACACATCATACTCCTCTGTTTCTTCATCAACTTGTATCTGTATCTCTGTTTGACCCTTGCTTTGAGAACAACAGCATCACCCACACCTCAGTTTCAGCATAGTCAAAGGTGGATATAGCATTTACTAATTCAGCATTGTGTCGGGATAAAAGTGTCTGGCAAATGCATAAATGTAATCTTAACTGTTACAATAGTCTACTGTGCAGTGCTGGCAGTGGTCGTCACTTTATCATTTGTTCACAATAGTCCCATTAAATATTAAAGGGGACATTTCACAAAACTTTTTTTAAGATGTAAAATAAATCTTTGTCCCCAGAGTATGTATGTGAAGTTCTAGCCCAAAATACCATATAAATAATTTATTATAGCATGTTAAAATTGGCACTTTGTATGTGTGAGCAAAACGTGGGGGTTCTGGGTGTGTCCTTTTAACTCTTTCCCCGCCAGCGTTTTTAAAAAAAAGTCGCCAGCCAGCGCCAGCATTTTTCATGATTTTCACAAAAGTTTAATGCCTTCCAGAAAATGTTCTTCTTTAAATACATAAACAAACAATATATCAGATGAAAGAACAGACCGTCTGCTTTCAAACATAAAAAAAACGTTTTATCCTACCTTCATTAGTTCTCGTGTAATTACCTCTCAAACATGGGTAGGTTTCTTCAAAACACCCAATTTTGAGCAAAAAGCTGAGATAATTCCATTTTTGCGAAGGACTTTTGATAGAGATCAAAACATACACAGAGTTCTTTCTCTTTCACGTGAGGCGCTACTTCCGGGTTGTATAAGTTGCGGTATTGCGGAAAGACGGAAAATCTCGTCATTGGCGGGGAAGCGTTTTCTCTTAATGGCAGCGAAAGAGTTAAATGCAAATGAGCTGATTTCTGCACTAAAGGGCAGTGCTGTGGTTGGATAGTGCAGATTAAGAGGCGCTATTATCCCCTTCTGACATCACAAGGGGAAACAAATTTCAATCACTTATTTTTTCCCAAGCTTAAATGGTTTACCAAAACTAATTTACTGGGTTGATCTTTTTCACCCAATTATAGCACTTAAATATGGAAAAATTCTGATTTTCATGGTATGTCCTCTTTAAGGCAATTTATGTTTACAGATTAATTAATCTTACTATCAGATGTTATTGAATACAGCGAAAGATAAGACAATAGGCATTCAAATCTGGTGTTTAATTAAATATCTACTAGTTTTCAATATTAAAATAGTTATAGTATAGGCCTTCTATAAGTAAAACATTTGTTTTCTGCTGATCTCAGTGAACCTAAGGTATACTGGAAAGGTAAACAGAATGTCACATCATAGAGCAATAATAACCTTGTTGTCTATAAAGATGTGCGCTAACACGTTATAATAACAGTCCATGAATCTTAATGAACTAAGACCTGAATTTATTCTTTTTTAAATATAAACTAATGATGAGGTAAAGAATGTACACAAACTAATGAAGAGTCATCAAGTACAATGTGACTCTCATGAATTCATATAATGATCACCTCCTTTTCATACCTGCTAGTGCATTAACTAACAAACAACAAACAAAGCCAACAAAACAACATTTCGCAATGAAGTTAATGATGACTTTTTGATGACATATTTGGCTGGACCAGCTGGAGTTTAGGTTGCAGTGGACGCCCCAAGGGGTCACCGCATATTCGATTAAGCCTTGATTTGTCTTGGTGACACCCCATACCTCAGATAACTCATTCTCTTTCTTTCTCCACTTTCTCTCTCTCTGCTTCTCTTGATTAGTAATTTTGAAATATGGGTTTCCACCTGGACCCTGTCTCTCAGAGCCAACACACTCCATTCAATCTCAAACTAGCAAGCCTTCATCATGTATCTTCTTATACTATTCATTACCCGTGCGTTGTTCCTAGCCATGTGATGGGACCAGAGACAAGATGGAGCCGGAGAGGGGGCACACTGATACAAATATTGCCTGGAGCCTTCAGAAGTCTTTTTAGCAATGATTCTGTCTATTACAATTTCCCTCCAGTCATCTTACTGTTCCCTACGTAGTCTACCACTCACCTATATACACCCACACTGCCATTACAGTAGCTTTCTTTCATACCCTGTCCTTCTCTTTTTTCTTTCTCCCCTGCTCTGTATGGCCTGCGACAGAAAGGATAATTAACGAGCATCATAAAGCGCTCTCTCTCTATTAGCCGTGCTGTGGTGAGTTTGCCAGCTCTGTCATTCTGAACAAAACCATGCGGCTCTTCTATTTGATCCACACTTCAAAGAGGGATCCCCACTGTTCTCCGCTCAGCGCTTTAATTGTGTCCTCATTTTGGATGGGGCAAACACCCCCAACTGCTTCAAAACCAGCCAGTCCAGGGTTCAGATAGCACAAAAGGGGAACACACACTCAGATAACTGCTTTGGGAGAAGTTTTCCTTTGACACTGCCCTGTGAACAGTTTTGTGAGTTGCCCAGCAATAGTTAGAGATAGGATTTATAGAGAAACCTGGCCTTAGATCGGTATGACGGAGCAATACTTCCTGTACACAAAACTGGACAGATATAAAGTGTTGTTTAGAGGAGCTAATCTGTGTATGCCACCAACAAACCTATAGCGAGACACCAACCTAAATGATCTAAACTGAAATTCCTTTTCCAAAACAACCATAAAGGACCTCTTTTGTATTTGGAGCTTAAAATGTGTTTGATTTTGTGTGTGTGTGTGTGTGTGTGTGCACCCCACCAGATTAAACAGCATTCTTAAGTGGGACACCACAGTTTCCCCTTGTACACCAGGAGCCCATAAGATAAAACCCAACATCAGCATCCTTTTAATTACAGAAGGATGAACCTTTAAAAAGAAGCTTATCCCGTAAGATGCTTTGCTCCTAGAGTGCAGCACACATTACACATTTCATTTTTAAATCTGCCATTTTTCTATCAAGTTAGTTAAACCCCTTTCACACAGTGCGTTGATCTCAGAAAATAGCCATAGTTTAACACTTTTTGACAAAAACACAAACTAACGCAAATCAATGTGGTGTCACATCACATGATAGATTTTCACCACGAGGGTCCTATGATAGGCACAATAGCATCTCAAATGCTGATGTTGCAAGTCTTTCTGTTTTCATTTGGCCCACTGCTCTGTACATTTTCATTTATTTCTTCACCTAAGTAGGAATATTATAGTTTACAAAAACTATTAAAATATTTCTGTTAACTGCTAATCAAATGAAATATAGGTCTAAATCATAGACTGTAAAAAATATGGATGTAGTGTCCTTGACGTCACCCATAGGTTTCTCAAGTTCGTTTTTAAAGCCAATAGACGGTTTCATCGGACGCACGTGATACACATCTGGATCCGAACTTTACTTCCGGTTTCGTTTTTTTAATGGTCTGTTGCTAAACTGATCTCTTGAACAAATGCCTTGTCGAAAATAACAAATGTTTTGGTTTCCTAGGTAATCTATGTGTTGTGTTTTTGCTTGTTATATAAATAAACTACGTTTAAAGAACTTTGTTGTTATTTATTCTTAGCGGAGTTTACCGGAAGTTACGTGCAGCCGCTTGTTTATGTTGTTACTGCTGAAACGGTCTATAGTAGGCGGTGCCTGCCGTCGGCATTCTTGCGGATATCTGATAATGGGTAAAAAGGCGGGACATGGGTGAAGCTGAGGTGGCTGGTTGGCTTCTAAACCACGCCGGCCTAGATCAACTCTAGTGACAGCAGTGGCAGTTCACCCGTCAATCAAGTGGCCATGCCCTTAATTATGCAGAAGTTTAAGGCTTAATATAATTTAAACGGATGGAGTTACAAAAATCTACCCCCCTTATAGTTGTCATGAAGGGCAAAATTAGCTATACAGACCAAAAAACATTTTTGTACCAGGCTGTAAACATATAATTTTTTGCTCTAAAGATGGGCATTTTAACATGGGGGTCTATGGGAATTGACTCCCTTTTGGAGCCAGTCGATGAATTGCAGTTAAAATCACTTCTGTATCGGCTTCATCAGAGAGATCGGAAGGTTGCCCTTCGGTCTAAATATTATTTGAAAACTAAACTAAAACTATAATAATACCTTAGCAAAAAAACTTAAACACGTTAAGGCTGAGGCAGTAAAATAATAAACTGTAAGTGAATAAAAAAAAAACACTAGAACTGAAACTGACGTTTTCTTCGGATATTTTGTACTGTTTTGCACTAAAAGTGGTTCTTGGCTTGTAATCGGTGAGGAGCCTTTTTTTTTGTGCTATGTAGCGCCTGTGAAGAACCATGCGGGGGTCCTTTAGCACCACTATAGCACCACATAGGGTTCTACATAGCACAATATGGTTCTACACATGTGCTTCATAGGTGCTATATGGCACTTAAAATGGTTCCTCTATGATTACGGGCCAAAAATCACTTATTTAACACGTTTGTTTTTAGAGTGCATAGTTGCCTTTTTTTTGGGGAATTTAAATGACAGTAAAGTAACTGTCTGAATTCTTGATGCTTTTTTATTGGAAACAAAAGGTAGATCATTTGCAATACACCCAAAAATATATATGGAAACGGTTGGGTCAGTCTTCTTTTGCAATACCCCAAAGTTTATGGGATAAATAATTTTCTTAATTTGTGACGTCATCACGCACACCATATTTTTCATAAGTTTTTGATGGAAACAGCATGAAGACTGCAAATTTTGCTCACTTTTTTATGCATACAGTATTTACTTGTCTTATAAACAAAACAGCACAACACTGTATGGCTAATGCCGTAAAGGGTGTGATGATGCATGTGTGACAACTCGACGGGTTTTAAATGTATAAATCAATGTTCAATGTCGAGATCAGGGCTCTCCTCACTATCCGCACGGAAGCTGAGATCGATCACCAGCTTAATGGAATGATACGCAATGTGTTAGTTTATGAGCAAATCAGAATAAAATGAACTTTTTGCACATCATTTCTCATTTGCAAATGAGAATTTGTACATCATAAGCAAACTGAAGATGCATTTTCAACACTTACATTACACATCACATCCTGATGTGTGTCTTCACAGGATCTTTGTGATGTGAGAAAGCATGCACAGTTTCCAGAAAATCACTGTCAATGTGGAATTAACCAAAATTAACCAATCCCAGGTTGCATTATCAGTGTATTTTTCAGAATCTCTGTGTGAAAGAGGCTATACAGTTTCATCTAGATTTGAAGTGAAAAATAAACAGCAGTTCATTCGTTATTATTTGGTGTTACCTGACTATCCTATTCCATAACGTACAAAGGCCAATGTCCTGACTGTGCCTGCATTCGAAGCACAACAGGGTCATGGTGCTAATCTGGTGGGCATACACACTACACACATGCCAGCCTGCTGTCGCTCGCCACCCTCCCCCAACAAACACACACACAACTGTCTCGGACCCCCCTCTGCTGATACACGGCATGCTGGGTCTTTACAAAGCCCCATTCTGCAGCCGTCCCTAGGCTTTGCACTGTACTGCAGGACTGTTGCCCTCTGCCCTCTCACACACCCTGCACTCTTTTGTCCCACAAGAAAAAGCAACAGTCACATGTCCACAAGCACATAGCAGCTGCTGGCGTTTTCCTTCACTTACTCAAAACTCCCTCATTCATTACCGAAATTTTGACAGGTAAGGTGATAATATGATTAAAGAGTTGCCGACCATCCTGTTTTATAGATGTTTTGGAAAGAACAGAACTGAATTGAAACCTAATGTAGGGCCACCAACACAAGACTTGCAAAAAGTGTGATTAGAGGAGAGGATCATTAGGCACTAACTATTCTGTACAAGTTTGAACAGCATTGCCAAATCGCACAAGAGAAAGACCCCTCTCTCTCTTTTAGGAAACAAAACTGCTAAGAGGAACAATTAATAGAGTGTATAGCTAACTAAAAGCAACTGATGAGCCATTACAATGAGTTAATGTCAGTACCTCCCTTCCCCCATATCATGTACACACATACAACCTCCTCCTCATGCAAGCTTCAAAGGCGATGATGGGAAAAGCCATCTCTCCACTGGCCGCTTCAAAGCACAGGAAGTGTGTCAAAGCGACTAGCCGGCTGGTTCCCAGCTCTTGCGTGTGTGTTAGTGTGTGAGCAAGAGAGAGAGAAGAAAATATGTGTGAGCATGGTATAATAACATGCTCATCTCTGCGCGTGTATATATGCGTGCGTGTCTGGGAGGTTCAAAGCCAGACAGAATCCTCTGCAATGAGAGACAGCATGTAAAATCTGCTGTGGCGTTGATGCCCCACTCTGGCATATTATGCACATGTTTGTGAGCTCGTATGAGCGTTTTCCTTTAAAGTGAATGTATAGCAAATACTTATGCAGTTACCTTCTCAAGATCCAACCCCATGCTACTTTAATAAGCAAGTATTTAAGATTTCAGTCGACTAGCCTATAAGTATGTCTGGCTGGCATCTAATTTTGGTGCTTTACTTACAGTGCACTTTGTTTGGCTGTGGCCAATTAGTTGTCTGCACATATACTGGCTGAATACTGTTTTAATCGTTTTTTTTTTAAGTGAAAACTTGCAAGATGTTTGATTTCCAGTTTGAAAAAAGTCTTTATGAATATTTAAGTGCATCATTTTAAACGATGAACCACATAATGCCTAAGTATTGGAATCCAAGTTTTCATACCAGACCGTATGTAAATGGCTTTAGTTCCCTTTCTCTCACGGTGCCAGTGGTGTTTCCTGCAGCTGAGTGAAGTTCTTAAAGAAAAGTCACACTTGGAGGGGGTTTTGTTTGTTCACTCAGTTGCTTCACTCATAGATAGATTAACTTTAATGTTATTAATCTCTGGTCCAGACCAGCGACTGGTGTTCGCTCGGCTGGACGTATTTAGCTGACGTCCCGCTCATGGCGCCCACAGGGGGCTTCGCGCTGCTCTTTTTATATTTGGAGACTCCAAAAGAATCGCGCCTCTCTTTCATGTGCCGCCTCGGTCCAATCAAACAGAGGGAGAGGCGGCCTGCGCGAGGCGTCAATCACGCGCGCTGAGCGGAGCCGCGCAGATCACTCGATCCTGCACCGCCGTTGGTGGATGTGTACGCGACCGGCGCGCGCTTCCTCGCGGACTCTCTGAAATATCGCATTCTTTCTGGATTGTTATTCTTTTCTGATGTTTCTAAATCGCTCTCCGATGCAGAGAAATGGGTAAACTTCACTCCAAACATGGTAAGATGGGATCTTATTGGTGTTTTAAAGGCAGACTTAGATTTTTTTAAAGCTCCTGTGATGTAGTTCTTTCGAGTAATGCGACGCTTTCTTTCTTTTTCTAAAGCTGCTATTTGTAAAGCGAGGGAGAGCCCTGAAGGTGAGTAGACTTATTATGTAAAAATTATGAGCGATTGAAATAATAGCATAACTAATGTTTAGCTAATACAATAAAGCAAAGTTCATGTCGCATATTTAAACCTTTGCGTAAACCATTACAAGGTTAGGAAACAAAAGTTGAAGACTTCAGCCTTTAAAGAGGTGTAAAATGTGTTTTTGCTGTTTTAGGCGATAGCTTTGTAGTTAACGCATGTTTGGCGAGGAAAGGATTGGATGACTGGATGGTTAAGCAGAAGTATTACTGCTCGACTTCTCGTGTAGATCAACAGCAGAAAAATACATGCGGACTTTCTGCACGGGTACGTAAGCAAATTAATAACTTTTATCACACTTGCATGTTAAAGGTGTGAGAATGGTGGACTTTGTGAAAGTTGAACTTTAGTATGGACTTAAGCTACTTGTGCTACGCCTTCAATACCATGTTTGAGTGATACGTTAGCTATTGATTGATAAAAATGTTGCGTATTTTAGTAAGCAATGTTATTTATTAGCCAATTATGCACGGGGTTGTTTGAACTTGTTTTTTTTTTTTTTTTGCAGTCTTGATAAACCCCTGCTGTCTAAATCTATTTGTGCATGAATTCACTTTATTTTCTTATAAATTTTATTTTAAAGCAGCTTGTTTTAAATATATTTATGTTGTATTATCGTCATTTCCCGCTTGTACTTGACCACACGCGCTCCTAGACCACCCAATTGACTTAAAACCAGCACTTTTGTCGTGCCATTGTTTTCTGAACAATAGTTTAGTCTGTAGTTTAAGCCCAACTATAAAAGCCAGAGGTTTTTCAAGCAGTGATTAAAGGAGAAACATTTTCTGAATGCATGTTTCCCCGACACCCTTTAATGATGTCTGTTAAAACGCTCTTTGGTTCCTTTGAAGCCAGAGGAGGAGATTTTGTGTTGTTATTTCTTTGAACGATGCGAAGGGGAAATGTCAAGTTTGCGAATAGCTTCAGACTGTTTATTTCTGACTGCACATCTTGTTGAGGTCAAATATCAATAGACAAATAAATAAATATGCTATGTTAAAGACAGCCCACATATTTGCCCTTACAGAAAGCCACATGAATTTTACATGTGGTCGCATGTGTAACATGTGGTTTCTTATGAATCCCATGTAAAATCCCAAAAGAGATCACATGTGAAAGCGTGAAATCTATGTGGTTTATCTGTAAGGGTGAACTCATATCTTATATTCAGATGTGATATCTTTTTCCTTTAAGGAAAGAAGTGTTGTGTTTCTAACGGGAATTTGCCCAACAAGTAAAAACGTTACAGCAGTCATGTTTAGACAAAAGGCACGTCAACTTTTTCACTGGCGGCTCACATGGGTAAATGGTTTATTTGAACGTGGTGGGAAGAACTGTGTGAGGGCTAGGAACAGATGCAAGTTCTCTCTGTAGGTAATAGATCACGGCGGCTTGAAAGCATTGCAGGCTGACAGGCTGGTGACAGCGCTGTATTGTGAAGTAGAGACAGGGGTGGAGGGAGGGCCGGTCTGTCTCAGATTTGGCATCCTGGTAAACGCATAAGAGCACTGTCGTTTAGAAGAGGAGAAATGCTCTGAAAATACCTCAGAGTAAGCTTCTTTTGGTCAAGAGCTGTTGCAGAGACTCAAAAGACTTTTTGAGGGTTGGAGAGATAGCGAGAGATGTAGAGAGCGGCAGAAAGAGAGGAAATCCAAAAGGTTGCTATTAAACAGCCGTCTTTAACAGCAGGAGGTTGCAACCATGACTTCTTAAAACCCAGTCTTCGAATGTGTGGACATACAAACACAAACCTGTATCTGACACTGGGAGTTTACAGTTGCTCCAGAGTCACTGAAAATAGCATTTCATTTATTTTCTTACTCCGTAGGTCAGCGGTGACTCTAAACCTTGACTTGGCACGTAATATGCATACTGCATCACAAAGAAATTATTTAGATTTTTAGATTCTGCCATCTTAAGGAAAAAATAAGCTTGGAAGGCCGGTACTTTCTTGGTTCAAAGTTCACACAGTTTAAAGTTTATGGCTTTTTTCACTCTCTGCTATGAAATGGGGGTTTTATTGATGCTGGAGAGATCATATCGTACTAAGCAAGCTACAAAGATTGATATGACACAAACTTCCTGCTTTTATATTTAGATACTGACACCTAATTACACTTTATAAACACATGAAATGTCTTTTTTTTCTCTTTATACATTTGTCTTCATTACTACATTAGCCTTCAAGTGAGAAACATAACCTTTTTTTTGGTGTGTGTGTACCGGGTGGAAAAAGCAAGCATTTGACGCGCGTCAGAGGCGAAATCTGCTTCTTGTGGATGGGGCAAGTGCTATGCGGTTGTCGGTTTGCAAGATGGCTGATGTTTATTGTGCATTTATCGAGAGAGTTAGCGGTTTGTATTTGTTCACCTTACTATAAGGGTAAGATGGTTTAAAAAACGACGAAATGCAGCGGGTCGATAAACGTCACGTGACTCAAAAGTGAAATGTGTATTTACAACTTACCAGGTTGCCCAATGTCCTCACTGACACTCTTCCAAGCGAGGTCCTTTTTATTCCTGTCTCTATAGAAATAAGAACTTTGCTTCATGTTGAATGAGTGACTCCGGGCGGGAGCAGTCTTCTGATTGGTTAATGCGATGCAAAATCCGCCAAAGTTCAAATTTGTAAAATCGGGCGTCAGTCGCAAATTCGCGTCAAACGCAAAATGCACAAAAAGCACCATTCGCCAGACCCTCAATTTGCGCGAACGAGGCAGAATCGCGTCTACTGTGCCGAGCTAAACGCCTCATTCGCACCGCGAGACCTTCAGACCTCCAGTCTTCACATTGACTTAACATTGAAATCACTCGCGCTTGACACCTCTATCGCAGCTGGTGTAAACGCAGCATAATAGTTTTAGGAGTTTTGTGGGAATGAAGAAATGTAGAAGAGTATAGGTAGGTGTCCCAGCTCGTAATTATTTATTTGGATGTATTTACTTTGTTTTGACATGATATAAAGCATTTCCAGGAGAAAAAAATTATGGAGTGATTTAAGGCGGGTATAGCTGGAGGGATTTGCATCTTTGTGTTGGTTTTCTTTCATTTCAGATAGCATGCTAATCCTTTGAGAATGATTTCAAACATTATGTTTATTATTCCAGAAAGAAATATTGATTGGATCAGAGCGTGGAGTCTTAAATGAAAACATGTGTTTTTTGTATTTTATTCATTTGTTTTTTAAATGGTTCTGGGTTTTCAGTCCAGCGGCCGCCTCTGTGGCTTTTCTTCGAATGTTGTGGTGCTTATATAAAACTAAAATCTGTAGGTCTTATAAAAACAAATACTTTAGTCAAAAACAGTTAAAAGTTGTAGTAATAAAAACTGTACTTTTGTAAATCTCTTGACTTTTTTAAAAGAAAAGTCTATCATAGAAATGACCTCATTCTCTATACATGACAATTCATAATTCTCACTAATAGATATTAATAGAGGCTACCTGGAGAGTTAGTTATAGCATGCGTTTAAATTTGTGCTGTTGTGTGTGTGTCTGCTGTAAATGGGGTTCAGTTGGTGTGGACAGTGGGGAGCCAGGAATCTGTTTGATGAGTGTGTTTGTGTTGTGTTAGGTTAACTGGCCTTCCCAAACAAGACTTACTTATGTAGCACTGCTTATTACATTTTCCAGCCCAACTTGCATTGGTCTGGCAGCTGCTATTACGCTGTAAGTTCTAGTTCATGAAGGTGTAAGGGTCTGAGTCATGACCTAGAGGTTAGTGCATGCAGAGCGTATGTCTGTGATGCTCATGCGGGTGGTGGGGGTTTAAGTCCAATTCCTATCATTTTCTCATAATTTATGTCCAGATGCTTTCATTCCTAGTTAGAGTCCCATTACCACATTAGCCGTTTTGAAACCCAACCACTTGAGTTATCATTATCAGTTATCAAGCTTCTTAAGACGAGACTTTTAATCCAGTGCCGAGTCTGCTTGGACATTAGGCCGCTTTCAATTAGTGAGAACAGTGAGCTCTGAAACCAGTCAGAATATCACTGTGATCAAAGAAAACACTTGACATCATAGCTTTAAAATCATTCGATATTAAAGTGCCAAAACTAGACAATGTTACAGCTTTGAAATATGGTTTTATCAAAGCTGTAAGACCAGTTAGCACTACAGTTCTAAACTAGGTCAATACCACGACGCTAAACCAAACTATATCTGTTTTGGAAACTTTACTATACCCCAAAATCTACGAGTAGGTCAGCTATAAAACCAGGCTTTATTCAAGAGTTTGAGCAGTGATGTTACATACAGACTGATACAGAGTGGTTCAAAGACCCAATCGTTTAAATGCATTGAAGCCCAGATCAAACAGAACTCTGTAATTCTAAAGAGAATTTTCTTAGGAGTTCTTGTGAACTTTTTGGGGACTATTTTTAGATGAAATGCTTATATCAGTACTTGGATAAAAACCTTTACCGACAACACTGACTACGTCTCATTGACTACGTTTACATGTACACCAATAATGTGATTATTTCCAATAATCAGAGTAAGGAGTTGATCGCAGTAAGATGTTGACATGAATCCAGCAATCCTCTTCCCTCCTGTTTACATGCATGTTTTAATTTTTGATTATTTGCTAATAATTGTGGATATATTTTCACATAGCCAAAGCACAGCACAAGTGATGAACTGCGATTAAAACCATCATAAGCCACATGTTTTAATACGATTACACTTGCTGCAATTATGAGGGATAGTTCACGCTAAAATGAAAATTCTGCCATCATTTACTCATCTTCATGTTGTTTTAGACCTACATGAATTTATTTTTTCTGATGAACACAAACAGCAGAGCAGATGACCAGTGATTTCCATAGTAGGAATAAAAAAATGATATGAATTTAACGGGTACCGTCAACTGTGTGCTTACCATCATTTATCAAAATATTTTCTTCAGCATTTATCACAATACTTCCAAAATATTTGTTCCTACTATCGAGTCGATGGTCGCTGTCTGCTGTGTGTTTGCCATCATTTCTCAGGGGATCTTCTTTTGTGTTCATCAGAAAAAGGAAATGCATACAGGTTTCGAACAACATGAGGATGAGTAAATGATGACAGAATTTTCATTTTAACTATCCCTTTAATTGCATTATTTTGATCGAAGTGTAACCGCAATATTTCCAAAATCTCATTATAATCACATTATGGGGGTGTGCATGTAAACGTAGTCAATGTAGTGCAGAGAATGACAATGTATGCACATTTCCCTTCACTTTTTTTCTTATATTCCCTTCCCTATATCCAAAGTATTTCTTTCAACTGCTTCAAGTGCAGTTTTCAAATGCTTACCCTTAGACTTCTTTCTTTCTCTGTTCAAGATGTCAGGTTCACCATCTCTCTCCAGGGCTGGTTGAGAAAGGATGACAGAAAGAGATTGAAAAAAAGAGGGTGGGGGAGGGAACAAAAGGCTATGTTTTTTCTTTCCATTAAAGAGAGGGGAAGAGAAGAGGGTCCCTCTGGGGAGTGGGATAGCACCTGGCACAAGTGTAGGGCTGCTGAGGGGTTCCCATGAGACGGGAGAAAGAATGACAAGGATGGAGGGGGAGAAAGAGGAGAAATAGATAGACAGAGAGTGTGAGAACTGCAGGTGGCTGCTCTGTCACTTTTTTCATTAGGTGTTTGTTAGTGCTAAAAGCTAAGACAACAAGGCGACGATTGACCATCACGCAGAATTTGAGCATTGTTTTACTTAGTTATTCGGTGTGTTCCACGCAGTCGGCTACATTAAATCACAATTTTTGGCCAATTCAGTATATCAAATAGCCAGTGACGCTCGTCTGGGAGTCGGATAATTCTAAACAGCATAGCCAAACAATGTTCCTACCCTAATGTTAAAGGGGTTTTTCAATGGTATTTTTATGCATTCTGACTTATTAACACAGTTATAGAGTTATTTCGTCATGCTAAACGTAGGCAACGTGTCAAAAAAGCAGTTGGGCGTGTTACAAAGTATTTCTGTACCGAATGCACTTCGCCAGGGTTCGTACAAGTTTCAGAAAGTTTTTTCCAATTACGGGTCCAGCTTACGGTTCAGGGGTTTCTATACGTATCACCTCCGGAAAACTCCGCCCACCCGTCAATCAGCAGGAGATGCTAGAACTTACAAACATCACATCCCGTGACAGCTTTATTTAATTTCAAAACTCAACAATGGCACGAAAGAAGAAGTGTGTTTTTGGATGTAAGGAGAAGAAAGCCTAGCCTGGTCCAACCAGACTCTCATACATTCATTTCATTTGTACAGAGAGTCTGGCCACGCTCCATTGCAAAGCTTTACTTCCGTTAAGGAGGGTCCTCTGTTGAAGTTTAAAACTATTGGATCTGCCCAGAGTCACTCTGAATCTGCCAAAGCCAATCGCTAACGTGTGGTCGTGACGTATATCATGCACCGAAACCGGCCGGAAACAACAAGTCAGAATAATTAGACAAACAAAACTTAGCAAACCTGGTTCTTGCTTCGGCTTTAACTTCTGTATATTCGGCAGTTTTGCATCAATGGACCGAATAGCTTTTCTCACGTCTTTCTCCGCTGCCATTACTGAACTAAAACTCAAACTGACGCACGACCTCAACGTCATTGTTCTTAGCCACCCCCATCTGTTCGCTGATTGGTCCTGCAGATTTTTGCAGGAGAAAACGAAACTCTACAGTGCAGTCCCAGATGTAGTACTGAAGCTAAATGAAAATTAAGCGGAAGCAAGTAGGAGGGCGGAGTCAGGCTAAAGAAAGCCAGCCTTATGGAAACAATGGATACAGTTGTTTACCCGGGATAGCAGCAGAGTTTTGCGTGTGTGTTTGATGCGCTGGATTTCATTGAAATGTCCCAACTGGGTCATGAGTTTCATGCAGTAAGACTTCTGTCTTACGTTGGAAATAGGCGCGTGCATATTATATAAATGACACAAACATGTAGTGAATCAAGTTAAAAGTGTTGTATAGTGTTGCATGACTCGTACTCACTCCAACGGTTGTAACTCCTCTTTCTTCATTTTTTCGTACGTTATCGGAAAGAATCAGTAAAGTTAATCTTTCTTTTTTAAATCTGATTAAACTAAAGACTCCTCTGAGATATAAAGGATGTAATATTACTCTATAGGTAGGTACTCCAGATTAACATCAGAAATGCAGAAACAGCGTGTGTTATGTGAGCTTTAACATAACTGAATTCACTTGATGTGTTTGAATGAATTAATGTTTGTTAATAGTCTGTATGGGCAACACATTTACCACATCTGTGTTGGGATTGCCATTAAAAAGATGTCTGGATGCTACCTTGGCTTAGTAGACATCCAATGCTGGTTCATGAGTTCAAATGGAAAACTAGGCAGGCTATACTAAACTAGTGCTAAATGTTTGAAAGTCATCTTAGTTCTAGGTGTTTTAAATGGTCCGCCTGTGCTTTGTATGTATTTTTCCTTTTGACTATGAGTAATGCAAGAGTGGTCTGCTTTTGAGTGTAAGTGTGTGTAAAAATAGTGTGCAGGTATGTGTGGTATGGGGGTGTGCTGGGGACCGAAACGGTGCCTGGCTAGGTGCGTCCAAAGGGAGAAAGCGTGTGTTTGTGTGTGTGTGTGTAGTGCATTAAAGCATGTCTGTCCGGATGTGCTCTAGAGATCAAAGTTTGTGGTGGGAATGTGTGGACTGAGTTGCTGGGATTAACAGCTGAGAATTGGGCTCTGTTTTCCAAATGTACACACACACACACACACACACACACACACACACGGAGAAGCAGCAAAGCTCTGGAAAGTGTTGTGGCATCCTTAACACCCATATTTATTCAGCTGCTTTGACACATTTGAGTTTTCTCTACTTCTAAGGGGTGAGGTGTAGGTACTCATTTGTTTTGTGATTTACAGCAGGTCAGCCCAATAGCAGTGATAGTTTTGTCTTAGAGGCATTATGTAAATACAGCTCTACTAGTATGCTAAGCACCGATTGGTTTACCTGTATGTAAAGTTAACCACAGTTTTTTTTTTTCGTTTTTTCTTTCATCTGCTGTCAGCTCATCATCAATATCCATCTTAAACCACGGTAACAAAAACCGAATAACTTCTTCCTTTTTGTTAGTATGTTTAAGTCATGTTGCTGTCTGTCTTATAGAAGTTATTTTGAAGGATTTGGTAAATCTCTGACTTGTCTATAGCTGTTACCACAAATCCCCAGCTCTCGGTTACTCTGGTGTTTAAAGTTCTTTAGAGAGGAACAGACCGGAGTTTTGAAATGAAACACAATGTTTGAAATGTCTTTTCTCTGTATTCGGGGCAGTTTAGTTATTCCTTTTCTCTGCTTTTAAAGAGGGTAAAGAAGGGATCACCTAAGGGGAAGAGAGAGAACAAACGAGAAACACCGCTTTATTTTCAGTTCTTCAAATGTCTCTCTCTCTCTCTCTCTCTCTTTCTCTCTCTCTCTCTCTCCTACCCATTCTCACCAAGATGCGTACAAATGACACGCAGTGTGATTATTGTGCATATGATATGCCAGTCCTTCCCATTCACTTATATGGCGAACCAGTTCGTGTCGTTTTATTTATTGTTTTCTCATTTGTTTTCTGTTTTTTAAACCATCTCCCTTGAGTTTAGGGTTAGATTTCAGATTTGTTTAAGCAGGTTATTTAATATACAGGTTTCTCCATGTTTTTGTCTATATTTAAGCCATGGTCGCTGGGTTAGGATGTAATTTTTATATAACAAAAAGTTGTACTAACCCTAAACCCAAGCGACAATGGTAAAAAAAACAGAAAACAAATGAGAAAACAATGAAAACGACACGGAACGATTCGCCATATAAGTGAATGGGAAGGACTGGCGTATCATATGCATGCAAAATCGGAATTTGGCGTATCTATTGCACGATAATCACACTACGTGTCATTTGTACGCTTTTTGGTGAAAATGGGTTGTTCTCTCTTTGTGTCTCCTGGTTTGAAAGTATCTCTAGTATAGGAGAATATGCATAGCCTCACCAACACCAGTGTTGGGTAAGTTACTTGTAAGTAATTACTTGTTACTAATTACATCTTCAATCATGTAATTAGATTACTGTACAAATTACTTATTTTACTGTATTTCATTAAATTAAATTAAATTACTTATTTTACTGTATTTAATTAGTTATTATTACTAATTACTTTCTAAAACCTATTTAGTAAATTATACAAAGATAGGCTTGAAACGGTTCAAATAAATTATATACTGTAAAAGTATCATTCTGGTCACACCTTTTAGGTCTAATTCTCACTATTAACTAACTACTACCTACGTTTGCCTCAATATAGTCCTAATTACTGCTTATTAATACTTAAAGTAGTTGTTAAGTTTAATAGGAATTGGGTAGGATTAAGGATGTGGAATAAGGTTTTGCAGAATCGGGCATTAATATGTGCTTTTTAAGTATTAATAAACACCCAATATCTCAGCAACATTAATGTTAATAGTGAGAATTGGAAACTACACTAGAGAATTACCATTATTCTTATTAACTCACCAAAGTATTTAAAGTGAGAAGGATGCATAAAAAAACATGCATTTTAACATTACACTTTAAATTTTGATGTTAAATCCACTATTGTATTACATATAATTGTTCTACAGTCCATACACAGTATTTAGTGCAATTACATCAGAAGTAACTGTAATTAAATTACTGAAAAAATAAGAGTAATCACTTACTTTACTTTTTCAAGGAAAAAGTAATTAACTTACAGTAACTAATTACATCAACACTGTTTCCAACCATAATTTGTTAAATAAATGGTCTATATATGTGGCGCTATGATATTATAACGATTTAACTATCAAATAGGAACCTTTAAAAGCAGATATGAGGGCTGTTTTATCACAATCACATTGAAGTTACACCACTCTTTTTTTCTCAGGTTTGTGTGTTTCATTAGATTTCTACAGGTTGAGCTCACAGTTTTTCCACTGAACTTCCTGCTGAGTTAATAGCGCTACTAACTCTTTTTGTGGGCCCAAAGAACAACCACCAGACTGATGGTGGGACTGACTATTAAAACATTGACAGTGAGCAATGAGCTCATTCTTACCTTCACTTAAAGGGATAGTCCAGGCAAAAATCTAAATTACACCATGATTTACCTACGGATGGCTTGAGGATGAGCAAATGATCGGGTCATTTTCATTTGTTGCTGAAGTATTGCTTTAAAGGCGGGATACATGATCACCTAAACAAACACGCCCCTACCCCAATAGAATCTGGACCTTCTTTTGATAGACTTGCTACACACATATGCAACCCAGGCAATGATGTCGGTTAGTAGACACACCCCTTACTGCTTTTGACTGATTGGCTACAAGTGTGTTTTGGTACTTGGCTCGACTTCCTTTTCCAAGGAAGGGGTGTTTTTCAAAAATCATGCACCCCACATTTAAATGCTGAAGAAGTGATAAAAGTTATTTTGTCCATATTGTTCCCACCCAACAAATGTGATCTGTTTCAACATGTGGTCTGCAAAAACAAAGGCACACATGCTTATTCATAGGTAATTTGCATAGGTAAATTGAGTGTTTTCTGTGGTAAGCTTGAACTTAAATAAATGATACAAAGAGTAAGCTAAGACAAACAGGCCTGTACTGTAAGCATTTTTCTCAGTAAAGCTCACAGACACCCCTGATGCACATAAACATATGCTTTTCATGGCAAGCCCTAAAGGGACAAATACACATCACACACATTCACAGCATGATGTCACTTTATGAATTGTATCCTTTTCCATTCTGTTGTGTTCTGTTTGTGTAGCAATTCTTTCTTTGCCATTTGATAAGCTGCCAAAACAAGGCGTAATACATGAGAGGGAGTCACAAACAGAAATGTGTAATTTATGTCATGTTATTCTGTATAGTAAGGGTGACAGCCTCACAATATTTCAGCCACGCCCACGATACTGTAATATCCCCTACTGCTACTCGGTTTTTTGTTTGTTAACCACTGAAATTACCTGAAGATATAACCAATATGATTAGTTGAATTGATTAGAAAGATGCCTTTGTGACACACAAGCTATTTCAGTAGCATGCGATGGGCAACCTTCCGATCTCTGTGATGAAGCCAATATAAAAAGTGACTTAAACTGCAATATATGCATGTAGTGCTGACTTTTCAGTAGTTCAGATTACCCCTCGTTCAGACAGACAGCGACGTTATCGCTGTGTGTCGCCCCTCTTTCAATGAGGCGTTTCTAAATCTGCTTGTCATAAACAAATGAGTACCATCCACACCAGTAACTGACGAGAGAAGGGTGACATAAACTCCACTGCTTCGTTCTCATTGTTAGTCGCTCCCGAAAATCGCTCATCCTTTGAATAAAGTTAAGCTTTTCCTATCTTTCTCGCATCGCTGGACACGCCCATATGGTCGCCAACGGTCACTTTTGCTCGTGTCGCCGGAAGTCGTCCGGATCCCATTGAAATGAATGAGATTGCGTCGCTCTGCTACTGCTGGTCGCTGGCTGTCTGAATGGGGCGTTAGCACGCAGTGCTGACTTTTCAGTAGTTCAGGTAAGTTTGCATTTCTGATGTTTCAGTGTTTCAGGTTAGTATGCAGTGCTTTTGATCGACTGTTTTAGGTTAGCACGTAGTGCTGAATTTTCAGTAGTTTAGGTTAACACGCAGTGCTGACATTCCAGTGTTTCAGGTTATCTGGTATGTCTGTTCTGCTCATTATAAAGTATGGGGTGCTTATGTAGGTCACTGAACTCCAGACTCTTTTATCCTCACATGTAGGAAAGTATGTAGGGTACGGGGGGGAGTACTAGGAGTCATTTTTGGATTGCTATAAGGACTGTTTTGTCGTGCCCTCAGCACAGGGGGCTGCGGTAGCATATAGATCCCTCTCATGAGATCTGAGAGTGCGTAACTGTATACGCTTAAGCATGATAACAGACGCAGCAGATTAAAAAAGAATTCAGTCGGATAGCATACTGACAGGTAAAATATGGTACCTGTGCATGTGTTTTTGGGTCTTAAATGGGGTGGTTCGGGTTGGGTGCAGTTCACAACTCTTGTGTTAATATGATTAAGGCCATTGTGTGAGTGAGAAGTGAAGGTGACAGACAGAATGAAAGAGACAGTCTTAATTAGGTTTTCATGGGTTTGATGAAGTTCCAAGGCTGTGGCCTAGCACAGGGTTGGCGAATGATCATGCATAACCGTTTGTGCATTTTATGCCTGTGTGTGTGAGCACTTGGCCTGTGATCATGTAGAACTGTCATCAGCTGTGTAAATTGTCCATCAGCTCTTGTGGTGTGGCGAGCAGACAGAAAACACAGACATGGAGTAGTGTGGGACTTTCCACATCGTGCACACACACCAGAGTTTGCATTCGCTTACTCCCACACTCGCATACTTTTAGATTTACAGATACAGATGCAGACATCTACCGTAATGATGGGCCATTCAATGACACATTTACACCCATGATTTAATTCAGACACTTGCACGTACTTAACCTTGTCTGGAGATGAGATTTCCCCTTGGATATCTCCCTGGAGTTTTCCCTGTGTAGTTTTCTTGTAGTACGCTATACAAATTCATGTGCAAGTGCCAAACTGCAGAGTGACTCTTACACAATCACACTTTTATAAACAGATGGCACGGTTTCCAAGTTTTGAAGCTTGGACCAGCAACTAGTCTGTACTGTTGTGTGCTAAACAGTAAATTTATCATCATTCACCTTGTAAATGTATTTCATAGCGGTCGTCTACACACAATGTCTTAAGGTTACGCTAAAATTTGTATCATGTGCACAAATCATACATTTCGAAAGTGATTTCATTTGACTGAACTACTGTTTATTTTGCTTGGTCTCAATGACTTAATGAATTAAAGTGTATATAAACTAATGTATGTTGCGTCCGAAACCACCTACTACCATACTATATAGTAGGCAAAAAGCAGTAGGCGAGGCGAGTAGTATGTCCGAAAATACATAGTATTCCAAAAACGGTACCTGGATGAGCTACTACTTCCGGTTAGATTTCGAAGCGTGCATATGGTGTACACTTCACTATCCCATGATGCCCCGGGAGAGGAGTTATGCAACGAAGAAGAAAGGCGATAGCAGCGATGCGGCCGTTTTCGCCATGGTATGACGTAATGACGAAGTATGTCACGTGATGTATCAACATGGCTGATGTAGTATGTCCGAATCGCATTCATACTACTAGGAATCGTACTATACAGTACCTACTGTTTTAACAGTCAGTAAGTAAGTACTTCATCTCATTCAGTACCTACTGAACAGTATGCGATTTCGGATGCAGCCCAAGTGTAGGTGGTAAACTCAATACACTTAATTATCTGTGAACCTCGTGTGATTTAGAAATTACCCCCCCCCCTACATCTGAATTTTGTGTGGCACATTCGCACAGGATAAGTGAAGTCTACAATTTTATTTGAATTTACGGAGTTATCTTCTGGATATGATGTCAAGGCTTTGTGTAACACATTGTCCCAATTACAAGCGATGCAACAACACTCGGACACACAGTGTAACACAAAGCTACCTTTTCCATGTTAATCATGCTTCGCCTATACAGAGATCTGATTTCCGGTATATTCACACGGGGCGTAAGCGTAAACACTTGACGGAAGGCTTGTCTGAAACGTGGCCAACAGCCAATCACAGTGGCCGCAACACATGCTCCGGTCTTCCATAAACGTAATTGGCTGACTCTGCCTAGGTTATTTTCATAAGGTGTTGCCGCTTGAAAGGTTGAGAAATGTTGAACTTCTGCAGCGAGTAATGGCAGTGACCACAATTCAGTTCGGCAACGCTTGACGTCACCCATTAAAAAGTGAATGGGAAGCGTTGACGCTTACGCCCGTGTGTACCGTTAATGAAAGTTCTGCACATTATGAATATTAATCATGAAACATGTACGAGGAGAGACTGATTAGATGTTTAAAACCAGATATATTCAACAAATCCCTTAAGTTGCACAAGGAAAGGAATAAAAATAAAAAAGATAGATGAAAACGTGCACAAAGCCTTGAAAAATTATATACGACTAATATTAAGACACAGGACCTCTGTGTTCGGCTAAATATGTTAGGTAATTTGTAGGGTATGTTTTACTTTACAAATTAAATACATTTGCACAGGATTAAGACCACGGACAACCTCCGGACGGACAATTATTACAAATGACTAGAGGTTAGCAGGTAATACTAATCTTGTACGAATAGGGCTTAATACAAAGCTTAAACAATGGACATTCATGGCCACAGATCGATGTCAGGTTTAAAACAATGGAACAGTCAGATGAACGCACGCTCATCTGACTGGCCTATTGTTAAAATCTGACATTGATCTGTGATGCTGCATGTCAGATGTTTAGCTAATATTGGCTTGTTTAAGCGTGTTAAAAATGTACTCATGAAACAAGATCCTGAAAAAATAGCTAGACATTGCAATAGCTAGAGATTTCTTTCTATATAACAAAAATATTGCAGATGGAATGCAGGCTTGCTTCCTTTGGCTCCTTGCTTTGCTCCTCTATCCCTTTAATTAACATTTACATTTTCATACTGAAAGATTTATATACTTCCACTGATCACTGATCACAAGACCAACAAAAACACAGTGGGTGTCTGATGTGTGTGTATATTGGCAGTCAAGTAATGTTGCACTGTGTTCTATGGGCGTGTATTTGTATTAAAGTACTAAAACTTCTCTCCTGTTTTGGCTGGTGTTGAAACAGACAGATCTGGTTGGTTTTCCACAGAGTGTGAAACATGGTGTCTGGAAAAGAGTTTCTGGTTGCTGGCACAGATTAAGTGAAGCCCTTGTTTATGTTTCACAGGCCTTTTCATGATGCTTGTGAGGCAAAGACCC
The DNA here is from genome assembly GCF_027580225.2 of Misgurnus anguillicaudatus. Taxonomy (NCBI): domain Eukaryota; kingdom Metazoa; phylum Chordata; class Actinopteri; order Cypriniformes; family Cobitidae; genus Misgurnus; species Misgurnus anguillicaudatus. The sequence goes on along the minus strand of NC_073357.2, from coordinate 37,475,756 downwards.
ACAGCAGAAACGCCATTGTTCCATCTGTTTCAATATTTATAAACGGTTCGAAGCACATGATAGAAACAAATATAGAGGGTATGCACATGACACCACCTTCGGTGAAAGTGACTGCGGTTACGCCCAATGAGTGGCAAAAAAGTCTGAGCGACAGCATTAGCATAACATGAAAACCGTCTAAAATGGGAAAAGTAGCTGTGTGTCCTTTTTCCAGACTGCAAAAAAACACTCAAAGGAGTAAAATTTTGGGATAAAAAATCCTATAAATGTTACACCAATGAATACTCTTATTCTGTGTAATTGCAAAGTTTTGTCAGTGAGCCTTCAATAAAAAAATATCCATTATGTTGAGCCTTGTCTACAAAGGTGGGATGGTTTAATAATGTTAGGCAAGACAATATGTCAGGAAAAGCCATGTCTGGCCATATGCCAATGTCCACAGACTACTGGTTGTTTGGCAAGTTGTTAGGGTCACTGTTAATGCCAACCAAATTCAATTTAAGCTGATAATAGCAAGTTTTACTTGCGTTGTCACAGCAGCCGCTATGAAAACCAGCCATTTTGTTGAATGTTTTGCCACTCAATAGGGCGAGCTCCTGCGTGGTCACGTGGAAAAGTGACGTCGTTGCATACCCTCTATTGACAAAGAGTGTGCTGCATTAGATTTAAGAATGTCTCACAGATTATTCATTCTTTGTTTAAGATGTCACTCAAAAGATTTCATCTATAAAATTACAAAATAATGCTTTTAATCAAAAGACTTTTTCCTCGCAGGCCCTTATTTGCTTTTTTCTACACCTTTGTAAATCCTAAATAGCGCTTTAAATGGCAATACGTCTCCATACGTTAGAGTGACCTGAAGCATTCTTTACACAAACACTGAACCCTGCTGAGTGTGTATAGATCCCTCTTCAGCCCCTCATTACACTACTGAAGAGAGATCAGCCATTATTGATCACGCTCTCCATGAACAATTAGCCTTTGGCGATTGTGAAAAACGCACAAAAAACGAAATATCGGGTCACTCTAATTAAATGTGTAAGTGAAATCTAAATGTGTTTCTGTAGCTCAGTGGTAGAGCGTTGCGCAAAAGATTGTGGGTTCGGTCCCCGGAAACATACTGATGGACTTTTATACTCTGTCGCTTTGAATAAAAGCATCTGATTTATAACTAGGGCTGGGTATTGATTCAGATGTTCCAGAGCGATTCAATTTCGATTCACAAGCGATCAAATCGATTCGATTCTCGATTCAGTTTTCGAATTCCGATTCTCGTTAATCTTACGTTCAATGTTTGCAGGAAAAATATGGGGGGAAAAAAATCGATTCTGCTCTTTGAGAATCGATTCTGCATCGAAAAATAAATACAAATAAATGAGGTTTGCTTTAATGTGACAGCGCGTCATTTACAAAGTAAAAGTGATTTTATTTCATTATTGTAGGAAAATTCTTGGCCGATGCCGAATAAAATGAAACACTCAGCCGAAGGCCGAATACAGAAGAACCGAATTTTTTTTCTTTCCATTTTCCTAATTTTTGTCAATTTTCTCACTGTTACACACATTGCATTTTCAGAATGTCATGTTTACTATATTTATTTCACATTATTGATTTTTTTTTTACATTCCAGCCGTCATTATAGGGCCTTTTTAAAAACTGATCTCTTCTCTGACATGAGATGAAGAGCATTCTCCGAGCTTTTGTGCATTCAGCAAATAAATACCCAGGATCGCCACCGCCACCTCTTTCTCATATGCTGCATGCTGTTCAGGATGTCTTGATTTTAAATGATAAATGAAACTTGTAGTGCTGTATGTTTCTGCGTCTTTCTCGGACACTTTAAAATGTTTTTACCAACATGTTTGCTGCATTTAAGTGTCTCTCTATTTGATCACCTCATCAAAGACCTCATTGTTCGGAAAAATTTATTCAGTGTTTTCACTTGTTCGGCCAAATACAGAAAATGTGTTTTTTCAATTTCGGTTGCCGAACATTCGGTGAATCCCTACATTATTCCAAAACAGTGTTTTTAACACATAACGTGATGGATATATATTGTTATGAGCACTCATTTTAAGCTGCCTGCAGCAGTGCGCTCTGTCGACAACTTCTGTCATATGTAGTTTATAGACGCCAGAGGCGTTTCAGTTACAAACGGCTGAAAAAGGTTAAAACAATTATAACACTGTGGCTGCATACATGTGCAAAAGGCAAGCTATTATTAAAGCAATAAGTGCTTTCACACTTATACACGACGTAGTCTCACCCCCTGAACAAAGATATTGGACTTCCTGATTGCAAAATGATGATCATTAAAAGAAGGAAGTGCAACACTGAAATCTGTATTTCTCCTGTCTCAGCGGCAACTGAGGAAATGATGCATGACCAAAACATAACTAGGGTTCTAACGATACAAAACTTAATGCAAATGGGTGAAGTGTCCCTTTAAGACGGTGTATAGACTGAATAGTTGGCGTTGGGATAAGTAGACATTAGGCAGGGTGAGGGTGATGATTTGTGGGTGCATGTGACCGAGACAGGGGTCTAGAGTGCCTTTTAAGGTTGTCTGAGAGGGGCGGACAGACGCCATAGTGATTGTGCTAAACGCCTCTTAAAGGTGAAGTTTAGGGATTAGTGAGTTTCTCACAGCTCTCAATGTCCTGCGAATAAAGGACAGCTTCATATCAATACACACTCATGCAAACACAGCACACTGATTTAAAAAGGCCAAATAGTGCCTAATTCTAGCATTTTGTCTGAACTTGACCTTAAGTGACCGAAAGAGAAAAAATGCAAGCGTCCGGTTCAGTGTTTCATCCAATTCGGAGAAACTCATATTTATAATACAGCACATCCATCATCCAGACAACGCATAATTAGCACATTCCCCAGTGTGCTGTCGGCTCGAGTGTTATGGTAAACGTGTGTGCTTGTGTGCACGGCAGTGTATGGCTTGAGGCACTACAGTAGGACATTAGTGTAGATGAAGACAAAGCAGCCCCTTATAGGGAGAATCAAGATGTACACTACACTACACACAGCTGCAGACTGCAACTGAGGTTTAAAGGTCAATTTTTGGTCAAGAGTAAGTGATAAACTCTTATAGACAGACGGACGGCATGAAGAGGCTGCATGTGAGTGAAAGACAATGATGTTCTTCTGGACAGATTTGTTTATTTATGTATGGAAAACTAGAATGGGGTGTCATTTTAGATGAGACACTTCTTGCTGATTTCAGGGACACTTACACAAAATCACCTGTCAGAGTGCAAGGGGTCTTTGGATCAAATATATTTATGGAAACGTGATGAATGATGTCATTCTTTCTGGATGTTGTTGTGCAGGATCAGTAATTAAAGTTCCTGCACCTGCTGTACTGTCTTTAATAGGATTTGCTAGACGGACTCTATTTTCTCATACAAGCACTGTCACTACCGCTCTTCATTTTTCTCATTCATGCACTGTGATGTCATATGTTCAGTATGGTTACCTTGGCTTTGGGCTTGTGGTCTAGTAGTTCATGCACATGCTATAGACATTTAAGTACCGTTTCTCATGTGAGAATTATGGGTTCAAATCCAGTCTGCACTATGCATTTGTTGTTTTCATGTTTCCACGGGTCCTTGAAATTCTTTGAAAGTTTGCGAATCTGGGGGGGGGGTGTCAAGGCCCTTGGAAGTTTTTGAAAATATACATACATGGATACATGTCATTGAAAGTGCTTGAATCTATTTTCTGGAAAAAATCCATATTATTCCCTGTGTAGTGTAGGGTAATATCATAAAAATTCTAGACTTTTTAAGCACACGTGCTAAACTATTCACTTTAAATGCTTATATCTTTTGTATGCGACTGTTGATTTATACCAAAATGCTTTTTTGCATAGTTGTGTTTGACACATGAAAACGTCTTGGGTTACGTTTGTAACTGTTGTTCCCTGAGAAGGGAACGAAACGCTGCGTCTCCCTTGCCATACTTTCTGCTTCCCTGTAATGCCATCTTTGGCAATATTTCAGATAGCCATATACTTCCTGGCTCCCCCGGCACCCTGTTTTTGTCGTTAAGCCCCTCGAAAGGGAACTGTAACAATGTATCTTAAAAGGTAACATGATGTAACCTTGCTTTCATTTGAAATGTGTCCCCCATTTAGTCCTTAAATTTGAGGGTATTGGCCCTGGAAAGTCCTTAAAAAGGTCCTTGAATTTGAAGTTAACTAAGGTGTAGGAACCCTGTGTTTGAATAGTGTCATGGCTTTAGCTTTGCACTTTTTTCTTGTCTGGCTGTTACATTAATATTTTGCTTTTGACGTTTATTAATTCTCTCTCTGTCTTTGCAGGAGCCATTGGATGAAGGTTACGCTGAGGGCATTAGTGATGATCACTATCGTTTAGAAGGTAAACCATCTCATTACCTTGCTATATCCCCTACACCACATGCCATAAAATAACCAGACTGCCTTCTGTGTGAACGCAAACTTGTCCTGAAATTGATCCCAGGTTCGATTTGAGAATCGGTACCTAGTAGGGTTGTGACAATTAATCGGGCAAATGCGCGTTTTCTCAATGAATGAATTTGAATGAATTACGGTGAAATGCCGCCATATTCAAAAGCTAGAGGGCGCTCTCATGCAGAAACTCCATTTGTGCCACAGAAGAAGTAGCATTACAAACACTATTCTGGGAAATATCTAGAGGCATATTTATATCGCTGTTCTTCAGATTGTTTCAGGTATTTTCATGATAATGGAGAATATTTTAAGTGTTTGTGTTTGGCGAGTGTTGCTTTTTTAAATGCATGTTATAAACGAGTCAAACTCATAGTGATTTTAGATTGATAAGGACTTCCTACTGATCACAGAGCCATAGTACTTGCACAAGCTGTGCATGAAACACTGAATCGGAGCCTTATGATTTAGAATCGATTTTAGACAGGTCTTTTTAATGCGAACGCGATGCATTGATGCACATCCCTAGTACCTTGTAACATTGCCGGGATCAGTACCAGAACGTGCCCTTAAGGGTTGTGTCATAGTGATGATGCATCTTTCATTGCAATTACATAGTAATCGTGAGACTCTTTAATAAACATTTCACAAGACTTTTTTAAGATGTCAAATAAATCTTTGGTGTCCTGAGCGTACGTATGTGAAGTTCTAGCTCAAAATACCATATAGATAATTTATTATAACATGTTGAAATTGCCACTTTTTAGGTGTGAGCAAAAATGTGCCATTTTTGGGTGTGTCCTTTTGAATGCAAATGAGCTGATATCTGCACTAAATGGCAGTGCTGTGGTTGGATAGTGCAGATTACGGGGTGGTATTTTCCCCTTCTGACATCACAAGGGGAGCCAAATTTCAATGTCTGTTTTTTTTCACATGCTTGCAGAGAATAGTTTCCAAAACTAAGTTAGAAGCACTGGGGACCCAATTATAGCATATGGGGACCTTAAACATAGAAAAAGTCATATTTTCATGCCATGTCCCCTTTAAACACTTATCTCAGTGAACTGTTAAATTTAAAGCAACCTTTGGTACAATGGTAGGCAGTTGTGAAGCTCTGTCACTGTTGCTCTGTGGCTGGTGTGTTCTCATCACCCAACGGGGAAGGCCTTTGACTATTACTATAAGCGATAGCACTTCCTTTTTGTGTATGTGTGTGTTTGGTTTCTTTGTGACCATTTGTTAGTCCTCTAGATAAACACCTCCAGTATATTGTGAGCTGGCTGGCAGGCAGGCATAGGCCCCCGGAGCTCAGCGTTGCCTTTGAGTTTCTGGCCCTGATCAAAAGCCCCGATCTGACGCTGTTTCCCTCCAAAAAACCTGTAAAAGCTCCCTGGGACGACTGCTCTCATCCTCTGGTGCTTTTCTTCTCTTTTTTCATCCTCCCTTGCCTCTCTCTGCAGAGGGACAGGACAGGTCCTCTTTGATCTTAGTGGATCAGCAGAGAGAAGTGAATGAGAAAAGAGCGAGAGTGAAGACAGAGAGAGAGATACTGTTGTGTCTGCCTATCCTTTTGGCTCGCACAACAAACACTGTTTCAGATTTGACTTTGCTTAATTAATTAGAGATTCTGTTTTACAGATGGACTGATCCTGGGCCAAAAGGTTTGAGAACGGAACTTCAAAGCACAGGGATTTGGGGCAGGGGGGGAGGATTTAGCCCGCAGGACCCAGTCTGATGCTGAGCCGTGTCCTCGCTGAGCTGTGTTAGATCTGCTGTCGTTTAAAACATCTCCATCTTATTACCCACAATGCACAGAGAGACAAACTGCCTTTGAAATTTGGGATTTGGGTCCAGGAGTAATGCCGACAGGAATTTTCGATCAGAATACACTCTGAATTTAGTTGTCGTTTTGCAATACGGTCACAAATAAGACATCAAGGAAATGTGTCTGAGGTCTGGCCCTAGATTGTGATTGTTGAAGTAAGGCAGATTTGCACACTTGGCCAGATGTGTTTAGCTTTTGATGGAATACTTTGTGCTCAAATGAAAAGCCTGAATAGACATGATTCAGGATGGTCGACTAGTTGCCTACCAACAGCTTTTTTTTAACTTTTTATGGATAAATTGGGAAAAAGGAGATAAAAATTCTCGAGAGGGTTTTAGCATGATGACGAGCATGAAGTTTTTTCGCTAGGAGCACAGTGGCCCCAACTGAAAATTTTAGGGGCGCAACCAGAAAATTTAGGGGCACACACTGTAAATCAACATGCTAACCAAATATTCACATTTCTACTAATTTCCACTGTATTACTAATAAATATTTTAATGATGGATGCAGAGAGTACAATGTGCTGTTTCAAATTCAGTGTCACATCACAAAAAAAGGTCAAATTTACTTGTCGCACATGTGCGATTGGATGTAAAATTCAGTGGCACACTCTCAAATTTTGGTGGCAGTCTGGAGCCCTGGTTGTGCTTTACTGTGCCATTTCTACCATGTTTACTGTCAGTACCATGTGTACCAAATACATTTAGAGGGACAAGTACTCCCTAATTTTAGTCTGCCAGTTTTTCAGTGCCTATTCATATGACATTTGCCCTGTCTATTCATAGATGCACATCTATGGCTGTAGTGTATGAACTGATACGATCGTGTTCCGCGCTCTAGATTACTCGCAGGATTTAACTTTACGTCTCGCATCCCACACATTCTAGATAATGTTTGATTGAGAAGTGTTTTTTGAGCATGTCTTACAAGTTTTTCAGTGTTATTTGAATCTGTGCCCTCTGTAGTGGCCCTGCCTCCTGAGAAGACTGACAGCTGCAGTGTGGAAGAGAGAATGCAGGACACTGAGGCCTCTGCCACTGTCGGCCAACACAAGCAATTACAGTTTGAGGTGATTATAAACAACACACTCATGCACACTCTTACATATGTCCGCATGTGTGTATTATTAATCTAAAGCACTGATTATCTATTGTTGTTTATTAATCAGGAGGTGGAGTGTGCTGTATCAGTAGAAGAAGATAACAGGCAGGAGTGGACCTTCACCCTTTACGATTTCGATAACAATGGCAAGGTCACGAGAGAGGTAAGACAAATGTGACCTCTGCTTAGGGCAAACAGTGACTAATGGGTCTTTTGTCATGCAAAAGCCTGCTGGCAGAATACAATTAATGGGTGCACTCTTGCTGTGTCTCTCTGGTCCTGTTTACACCTGGCATTAAGATGTGTTTTGGTTGATCGGATCACAAGTGGTCGATGCTAAATACAGGTGTAAACAGGGTGTGAAATGTTTTGAGCTTGTCCACTTTCGACCACATTCAGAGGTAGTTGAAAACGCATTCAAGCGGATTGCTTTTGTGGTGTAGACTTTCATGTGGTCAAGCTGCCACAAAATATTCTCCACCTACTGATCTAATGTGGAATGTACAAGCAAAATGTTTTGACATCAACCTTAATACCAGGTGTAAATGTACTCTCTGTTGGAACTAATGGCGCTTTTCCATTGCATAGTACCCCGCGGATGGTTTGGGTCAGGTCAGCTTACTTTTGGGAGCTTTTCCACTGGGTGCCCTACGTAGTACCAATACTTATTTTAGTACCACCCCGGTCAGGGTTCCAAGCAACCCGAGCTGATAACAAAAAGTGACGCGAAAACACTGTAGATCACTGATTGGTCTGAGAGAATCGTCACTACGATTAAGATTAGCTTTACCTTCATTCTAGCTTGCGGTGTCTCAAGCAGGGGCGTTGCTAGACATAAAGCTCTACTGGGGCACAGGCCCCCCATTTTTTTTTTTTTTACTTTTTCTTGAAAGCCTGCGGTGTGCAAGATACAATTTCCCTTGCTTAACCCACTATTCCAACATTGCAACAAGTACCGGGAAAGACAAACATGTATTTAAAAATATTTAAGTATCATCTTCATATATACTTAACATTATTAACATGTTTAAAGGAAATAATGACAGCAGAGAAAATATTTTTATGCATTTTACATAACAATGATCAATAACTTTTTTATTTTTAAGAATATTTCCATTTTATGGACTGCCACTAAAAAAATCTATCTTAGTTACTTAGTTAACTAAATATTAATTTCATTCTAAAAATACAGAACAGTATAACACAGTTTTTGTATGTGAACAATGCAATTTTATAGACTATTGACAGAGGTTTTCCTGAGATTTTTTCTCTAATGTTTGAGACCTGACAGGGTAAGATGTTATGTGTCTTACCTCCCTTAAACTCATCATCTCTTATTTTTGCTTCCCTTTCCCTGCTTTGCACAAATATTTCTGATGTCCATCACATGCGTCAATAGTGATCGGGTGAAAATAAGATTTTCATTGTTATTTAGAAACTTACTTTAATCTCGTCACGTTTTCATAAACCAACTCAATCGCGTGGCATCACTTGTCTTGTACTTCGTATGCGGCTCCGCACGGCAAAACAGACGCGCACGGACATGAATGGGTGCTTGGACGCGGACATGAATTGGTGCGTGTACGCGTCAGTGCGACTGCTGCGTTGCTTTTTCAAACGTGAATTGGGTAACTACATTGCAAATAGATCCGTTTTGCCGCGGTTATCTTTGTAAAGGAATACACTAGTTAACTGCTAAAATGTAAACTTGAGATTTACACAGGGGCACAAAAGATTTACACTTGGGCACGTGCCCCAGTAAAAGGGGTCTAGCGACGCCTCTGGTCTCAAGTAAACCTGTTGTCATCTGTGCTCTGCTATAAGTTCCCAAACTCCCTTTAAGCAATGAAAACATCCACAGGTTGAAAATCAGGAACACCATAACAGTTTTTTTTCAGACTTGCAGTTTGTGGCGGCACATTTGCGACGTGCACATTCGCATATATGCGTATATGCAACTTAAATGAGGTTCAGCGGAGCGTGTCGACTAACGCCACAGGTGTTTGTACAGAAACTGTCATGTGAGACAGAGGTAGTGATAAACGCGATGTGCAAACATCTATTTGTGGTGGTCAATTTTAATTTTGTGACAGACTGAGAAATAATTGAATGTATGGGAATGTACAACAACACTCTCACTTGTATGATGTCACAGCAGCAGGCAGCGCAAATATAACGACACGCCTATAATCCCTCCCACTCCGAAGTGTTACTAAACTTGATGGAAAAGCTAACCAAGCCAGAGTGAGGTGAGCTAACCCGACCCAAACCAAACCTTGTAATATGCAATGGAAAAGCGTTAAAACGGTTTAAATCAGCCTTAACCGGTTTGCTTTAGCTGGTCTTCTAACCTATTCAAGTCAGTTTCTTTGCTTAGCACCAGTTGGCCAAGCTGGCAGAGCGGTTTAAACCAGCAAAAACCAGCTTGGCCAACTAAAGTCAGCAAAAAAAAAAATTCTCTGCATTTCTTGGATGTTTTCTCAACCTTATAAACGCTCTGCATTTCATTGCATACATGCTAAATGGTGTCAGATGTTCAGTGTTTCATACTGGCCACCTTCTTCCTGCCCTAAGGCTATGAGAAGCCTCTGATTAACACATTATGGACATATCTGTGCTGAATAATGATGAATAATACATGAGCTCTCGTACCATACATACAGACTCACGGTTCATGCATGTCTGGTATCAATGAAGATCGCCAAGTAACAGTTTAATAATTTCTTCATGCTTCTTTCTCTTTGTTGTCCTGTCTCCTCTCCTCAGGACATCACCAGTCTGCTGCACACTATATATGAGGTGGTGGACGCGTCCGTGAACCACTCCCCCAGCAGCAGTAAGACCCTTAGAGTGAAACTCTCAGTCGCCCCAGACTCCAGCCAGAGGTGGAAGAACTGCACCCAGACCAATCCAGGTACAGAGAGACAGAACTGCAGCTGCTAATACACAATTGCTAATCTTGTGGGTCGGATCTCAGCTCTTGGTTACATTGTAACTTTACAGCTTCAGGGCACCACTGCAGTCCAGGTTATACAATAAATATAGCTGGCAACACGTCCTGTTAGTTTCCATCTATATTTTGCATTTCCATGCTCTCATCTACAGCGGTCAGTCTAGATTTACTGAAGTTGGTGGCGGTCAGCAAGAGCTGGAAAAACTGAAGTCAGTTAACTTACAACCAAGCAAGACTGTCTTCTGCACAATACGCCTTTTCAGGGCTAGTGCGTGTTGCGTGTTATGTCTGTTGATTGTTGCTGCCAATATTCAAATGAGTTTTTGTTTAGAAGTTAATCATGAAATGCAATCTATGTATTCTTTCAGTCCGTATAACAGGGCATACTTTAGATTTAGTCAGTCAGCTGACCTCTCATGATCGGATCAATAGAGCTGGATATTAAAACCTGGTGTAAACATTTTCTCCTCTCCATATCCAGTCTTCTTGTAATTGTATGTTCTGTAAATGGAGCAAAAACAGGAATGATAAAATGAAGACCAAACATAGGGAGAGAGATGAAAGGTGCAGTCTTCTCTTTGTTTCTGTTTGAAAAATAAATAAATCCACATTTAACCAAACCTTCTGTGTTACTTGGTTAAAAACTTTGATGGAGAGAAGTTTGAAGAAGCATTTCTGTTTGTTTTGTGCTGTCATCTGCGCTATTTATACCAATGATATTTTTAAAAGAGCAGAGCCTTTGAAAGCAGCAGCAGCCTTCATGCAAATTTACCAGTTTGTGTGTTTTTTAGATTTATATGAGGCCTGAGGTTTAAAATAGAGTAAATGAAGTATTGTTGTTTTTTCTTCTTTTATAAACCTTCAAAGTAAATAAAAAACAGGGAACAAAGGATTCTTTCTTATTTTGGTTGGTCTTTAAAACTGCTGCAGTATGTGTGTGTGCGTGTGTGATGCTGTGCAACTCAGTTCTCTTTGATAAAGTCTCTCCCTCTCTCTTAGATACTCCCCATCCCAGACATAAAGGGGAAAAGTGCATTGAAGACACCAAAACTTCAGAGAAAAAGTCAAGAGCTTTTCTCAGGTACTTGTGAAGCCATATCAAAAAACCATGTTATCTGTATTATCTTTCATAATTTTTTACAGTTCTGAGTTATTTCATCAATGTTCAGTGACATCCACAAAGCTTTTAAAAATTGACATTAAAATAGAAAATGGATTGAAAGCTATTTAGTATCTTATGTCAGAGCAATGTATTTGAGGTCATAACAACATGATCTTGTTGTAGTAGGCGTTACCACAACCAGCAGGGTTGCCAGCAGCCCTCTGTAGATGAGAACTTGGAAAGAAGAAACCATTACCTTGACCTGGCCGGAATAGAAAACTACTCATCCCGCTTTGGAACAGGTAAAGTCATGATCCCAGAAAATAGAGATCCTGCAAGTCCATAAATCTAATATAAATAAACAGTTAAAGGGACACTCCAATTTTTTGTAAATATGCTCATTTTCCAGCTCCCCTAGAGTTAAACTTTTGTTTTTTTATCATTTTGGAATCCATTCAGCTGATCTCCAGGTCTGGTGCTACCACTTTTAGCATAGCTTAGCACAATCCACTGAATCTGATTAGACCACCAGCATCGCACAAAAAATAACCAAAGAGTTTCAATATTTTTCCTATTTAAAACTTGACTCTTCTGTAGTTACATCGTGTACTAAGACCAACAGAAAATTTAAAGTTGTGATATTATGCACTGCCCGAAAATATTCCCCTTGGTAACTTTCAAGAGCAGAGGACTATTTTCGGGCAGTGCATAATATCACTACGCCTGCTGCAGCCATGTTACGGCAGCAAAGTTTTTGATTATTACGCCAGAATGAAAGTATAGTTTCTAGCCATATCTGCCTATAAAATCGCAATTTTCTATCGGTCCTAGTACACGATGTAACTACAGAAGAGTCAAGTTTTAAAAATATTGAAACTCTTTGGTTATTTTTAGCGCGATGCCAATGGTCCAATCAGATTCAATGGATTACATATATATGTATGTATATATGTATAATATGTATATATGTGTATGTGTATATATATGTATGTGTGTGTGTTTAAATATACATATTTACACACACCACAAACCCATATATTATGCAAAAATACTTTTATTTTGTAAGGATTAATCTAGATTAATCTATGCCCAGCCCTAATTAATACATGCTGAAAAACTATATTAGTCATTGTTTGTTCATGTTAGTTAATGCATTTACTATTGTTTACTAATAAAACCTTATTGTAAAGTATTACCGGTAATTATTAATAATGACACATAACGTTTGTCATAAAGACACACATTGATTTTATATACCCTTAAAATAACCAACTCAAACGTATCTTTCTGCTTCCTCTAGCCGCTCCTGCCCCAGAGCCTGTAAAACCCAACCACACCACCCGTTCATCCAATCAGACGCGTTCTCGCTCTCAGGAACCCGAGAACGGACATGTGTACCCTGCTTACAATCGCCGCTCACAGACCATCTCCATGGAGCCTCCCGCAATCTTAACCCGGCACACACATGCGCTCCGCTCCCCCAAAACTAAACGCAACCAAACTGCCCAGGCCTCCGCCGGTCGGGTTATGCGAAGAGGAGCGCCCCCTCCCCCCGTGGTGTCTAACCAGACCCCTCCACACCAAAGCTCAGGACCCTACCGACGGCACAAACAAAGGCCTAAAGAAGGGCCGCACTGTCGGGCGCTGGGGTCGACCGTGACGTCCGGTCCTGTAGTGGAGAAAGAGCATGTGAAAGATCTGCCAAGCTTGGTGCTGTATGAAGGAGGACTGGCTCAGGTAGTCCAGCGGCACGAGCATCACCATCATCATGAACATCATCATCACTACCATCACTTCTATCAGTCGTGAAGAGCTGATCTGCCCAATCACACAGATACACTTAGGAAATGGAATTAATGGAAGTATCTTAAATCTTCTGGCATAGCCATGTTTGGGCTGAGAAGGGCATCACATTCGTGCTACAATAGCAGACAATGTTTGTCAGAATATGTGTGCATTTGTATATAGAAGTGTGTATGAAGATAATGTGGACAGGCGATCTGTAGTTTGTGTGATTTTTTCAGTCATATGTTTGGCAGCAAAGTCTTTCGACATATCTACATATTAAGTAAGGGCGCTCTCTCTGTCTCTCTCTCAGCCCAGTTGTTTTCATTTTATTTTCTGAGATTCACTTATTTTCCTCTTTTGGTGGAGTAAATGAAGAACTTTGATATATCAAACCACTTTTGAAGGAATACAATTCGTTGTGTGTGTGCGTGCGTGCGTGTGTGTGTGTGTGTGTGCGCGTGTGAATCAGCACATTTATGTGTGCCTAAGGTGTCTTTTTACACTTATCCTGTGTTTACTCTCCACTGAAAGACCACTTGAAAAGCACTTCTTGTGCCATTGCATTTAAGACACTTTATCTACGAAGAGCTTCTCGCTGAGATCAACACCTTTAAAATGCAATACAGGACACATGTACATAAAGAGCCAGTAAGGATGCTCAAACAGTCCGGGAGCACGAGAACTAAACCGATATATATGAAGAAATCCGAGCATCATAATCAGCTGCTACCTCTAGTATTATTATGATCATTTGTATTATTAACATAATTTTTATCATTCAGATTGTATTTTTATTTGTCTTTATTTTATTATGCCACCAATCTGCAGTGTCGTCAATATGTACTGGATTGAAATCCATTGTAAGCTTTATTACTGATATATTTTTATTCATTTTTTTTCTATACATCTTTTTTTGTTTTCCTGTCTTTTAACTGTAAGCTAATTGCATCTTAAGACCACTAGATATCAGAGTTTATAGCATAATTATGTGTATCATACAATATGGGATCTTAAGATAATCTTCTGCCGATTGTAGGAAAGTGTTCTGAAGTTTGTTTAAAAATAATTTATTTGAAAAAAAAGTATTTCGGGTTTATGGCAAGCCAAAAGGTCTAATCATATGTTTTGAAAAGGTTGTATTGTATGACACAAAATTATACATTATAATGTATCTTGTATTTGTATAACGGTGGTTTTAACGTTTCCCTGTTATCAGTTCATCACAAGACTAGTTCTCATATTTTGCTCTTGTAAACTGTTAACAATTAGTGTTGTCAAGGAAAGATTTTAAGGAAAATATTTATTTCTCAGGTTCATTTTTGGATTACAGTATGATATAATCTGATTTTACAGTAAAACAGTAAAGCAACTGGACTATAAAGAAATTTGCATTTTCCAGAATTACATTTTTTTTAAAGAAATAATCTTAATCCAAGAATTTGTCTTCATATTAATTTAGGACACTGTAGACAATATGAAAGTGCCTTTAGCTCAGTTTTGGTAAAAGTGAGATAGCAAGGCAACACGTCTGGTTTATTTAAAGTTGACATGTTCATCGCAGCAGTTTTTAAATAGTACATTATGAATCTATTTTAGCTTTGATAGAATCCAACTCACCTAAAGGGAAAGAGTGGATATGTGTGTATTTGTGTGTGGGTGTGTGTGTGTGTGGCAGCTGTCTCATTCCTTAGGGGCATGGTGACAGTATCGCCGCCAAGGAGTCTCCAGTCGTCCCATAACTCACCAATACCCCAATGTCAGAGACTGAATGTGTGTGGATTTGAAACCAGCACTTCCAAACGTTATGAGACACATCAGCCCTCTTTCATACTCAGATGGTGAGCAGGTGTGCGTGTGTTAAAACTTAAGGTGTTTTAACACTCCAGATGTAAGTCACCCTATTACCATATACAATATTTAAGGTATGACATATGTTTTAAATCTCAGCAGCATTTTTATTTTGCCATTTTTGCGTAACACAAATTTATTGGTCCAAGTGTAAAGGTGATAATAAATTATGATTTACCAGAACATTACTAATTTGGGGGAGTATGACTGGCTGATGTGTTTTCTCAGAATGGTGAGACTATCACACTACACTTCATGGTGGTCTCATCAACTAACTCGTAACTTAGTGACACTCTCTCCGTCTCTGTTCCTAACGAATGAATGTGTGGTATGAAAGTTAACACTCCCACTCCGCCCATCCCTCTTATATTTTCACTCTCATTACAGCACAAGATATTATTTGCTGCTGTCTTTTTATATGCACACACTCGTGTGGACGTCACCCATACTATTTCCTGACAAGATACTAACACACTGTATTGCTGCTAAAAAAAATCAGCTCATGGCATCATAAAAAGTGAAGTTTAAACACTCCATATACCCGTGACTTGTATAACGATCCATAAATATTAATCTACGTTATTAATTTATACGTTTTCTGCAGTTGTTGACCAAATTTCTTTTTAAATCACCACACTGTTAATGTTTCGATTGTTTAGTCTGATAGGATCAGCTGTAGCCTGATGTAAATAAAATGTGAATGGACTGCTGTGGTGTTTGTTAGATGAACTCTTTACTATTTATCTGGATAATCAGCTATTTCGTATAGTGCCATTTGTACATGTAATATTTCTTTATTGCTAAAGTGCTTTTGTTTAGTGACAGCAGAAAGTGTTTCATGGAGGTGCTTGTATATAAATAACATGTAGGAAGGATTTCATGCCACACCCAAACACTACAACAGATCATTTGTGACTTTTCTTAATGCTTTTTCTTGTTTTGTTTAGTATAGACTTATGAAAATAATTGCTTTATTTATTTGATAGCAGACCTGTGCTAAGAAAAGATCTTTCATTAAAAGCTAAACTGTTGCTTAGTGACTATGCATCTTATTTGGGTGTTTGTATTAAATGCATTTCTGATGGATATAATGATTTTACTCTACATGCATGCTTTTGCTTTCGAGTGTACATGGATATGGTATTTGCCCACATAGTTTTGCATATGTGCATCTCTCTTAATCTGGGTGTCATGTTTTGCTCCAGTGCCTCAAATATTTCCCACAGCTGCACTCCAGTCCTACTGCACTTCAATGTGACACAAATGCTTTAGAGAGAGCGTGACACTGCGTTCTGCTGTCCTCACGCTCATGAAAATAAGATTCGTGAAGTCCTCTCATGCTTTTATAAAGTTACATTGAGAACAGATCTCTATTATGCACACACAGACTCTGCTCATCTAAATTTTAGCTTATCAAACCACTTGAATAATATGAAGAATCGAACGATGAGTGGCAAATTGTCACCATTTGCCAATCATAACTTAGACTAAACACGTTAAGCTCAGATAAAGTGACATATTGTACTTTAACTTTACATATACAAATAGAAAGTTTGCAATGGCTCACAAAATTATATTACAAGTATTGTAAATAGCTTGTGATGCCATTGCTTTTAAAGTATCACACTCAAAGACATTTACTTTTTAAAGTGAAAATTTTAAGGTAAATAAAAAAAGTTACTTCAATTGGTAACACACTAAATATTTAAACATTTATAACTTAACACTTAACTGTCACATGTTTCTCCTAAGAAACGCCTGAATTCACTTAAATATTTTGGATGTAAATGTTTATCAAAACATGACAAACTATATCGGTGAAAAGGTCTAAGCCTCTAGAAAACAGATATCATCAATGTTTTAAAATAATTTATGTAGGGAGAGTGATAAGGGTGTGCCTCAAAACATTAATAATCCTGCTAAATGTCACTGTCCCACCAGCGGGACACCTACAACTACTTCAATGTTTTGCATATGAATTCTTATCTAATCATGACAAACTCTATATTGTTGGAAAGCTCTGAGAGTGTATTTTTCATTTGTCATCATCATTTTGGGAAAATATTGACAGGCGGGCCCACGTTGTTTTTATTTATTTATAACACTAATACCCTTTTTTGGAATGTAGTTTTAATTTCATCACCATTTGGGGGGTAAAATGATGCTTTGAGAGTCGGTTTGTAAAAAGTCACAGGCCCACAGGTGGGCCCAGTTTGTTATTACATATTTAGAACACTAATACCTTGTTCTAAACCTAAAAATCCTTGATAAACTATATATCACTGGAAAGCTCTAAGAGTGTAGTTTTCATATATCATCACCATTTTGGGGATAAAATTACGTTTTGAGAGTCAGTTTGTAAAAGGTCACAGGCCCACAGGTGGGCCCAATTTGTTTAAAAATATTTAAAACACTAATACCCCATTATACACCTAAAAATCTATAATTTGAAAGCTCTCAGAATGTAGTTTTCATATTTTAGGGTCATCTGATGATAGAAATTATGTAGTTACAATTTTTGTTACATGACCTTGTAACATAATTTATTACCAATAATACGTCTTATTATAAATCTTCAAAAATGTTGACAAGCTATATATAATTGGAAATCTCCAATAATAATGCAGTGACGGTAATTTATTAATTTGTGACAAGAGTATGCAGCAAAACATTGACACCTAGTGGCCTTTGTTGGTAAAACCATTAAAAAAGTGACACAAATCACATTTTTTTTTATGATTTTAACTTAAAAATTTGGATCACAACTACTTAAGACTTATGGCTTCATGTTTACATAATTTATTTTGTGAAACATTTACATATTTAAAATTTTATTTATAAAAAGAATATGTTATTGCATTATTTTTATTTATTAAAATAAATGTAAACTGCTATAACAATTTCTCTGCTTAAAATGTTCACCTCCAGACACATCAGTAAAAAAACTTAAATTGTCTTTTCTTAAAAAAGACCAAGAAAAGGTTTCTAGACCAAAAATGGCAGAGTTATATTAATTTGAAGGTGCACATCAACTGTTCACCCTCACACTCAAGGGGGGGGGGGTGACAGTTAAGAGGTTAAAATTTTCACTTAGTGAGAAAATTTAACTTACAAAATTTACATTTATGCAGTACCAAGTAATTTTTAAGTTGATCCAACTTTTATTTTTTACAGTGCATAAATATTGAGGGGGTCCGTTTTTCTTCAATATTAAGATTTGTGGTCAATAATTATTATCAATTACCAAGTAAGTTTACTCTTCTCCATGCACAGTATTGGTTTAAATCCTGATAATACAGAAAAGCTTTTCACTGTATTGTATTATCTTCACCAGAAGTATACAAACACTGAACACCTTTGCTCTCTCCAAGCCTTTTTCTTCTCTGAGCACTCTTTCTTCTTGAAGAACACAAAAAACTTTTTACAAATATTTATACACACATATAAAAGGTGACACAATGTTTATACTGGTTCCTGGATTTGTGTAATGAGGAAGGTGCTGTTGGTGGTAGGTTATTGCGGGGGGGGGGGGGGGGGTAGTGTAGGTGGGGAAGAGCCGTATCTCAGTGTCACAAATACACAGACAGAGAGCGAACGTATGATGCTATTGACTCAAGCCTGAGTGAGGAGGCTGCTTCCAGATGTGTGGAGTGTGCTTTGTCTCCTGTAGATAGACACAGGGCTTTGAAGTGCGGATTGGCCCAGTGGGGTGCTAGCTTCTATTGAGAGGAGATGCTAAACACAGAGGATGTGAGGGACACGCGACGGCGCTCTGCACTATTACCAATACAGGAGCAAAGAGGCGAAAACGCAAATCCAATGATAATGTACATCTGTTCCAGAGTATTTAGAGGCTTTGAACGTTTTCTTTTTTTGGAGGATAAGTAGAGCCCTTTTTTCTTATAGTATCTCACAACTTCAAAGCAGATTCTCAGGATAATGCAAATGATTGGAATGTAGCATTTTCTGCAGGCTTGATAGCATGAAAAGAAGAAAAAAGAGAGCAGGAAAGGGAATTAAAGCTAATTGGTGTTGCAGGCTTTTATGTAAGAGAAGAAGGTTGAAAATTAAGCGCTGTAATAATTGTCAAGCTCATCGAATTAGGAAAGTAGCTGATGGGGTTCACATTTCCTCTTTCTGTCTTTGAGGTTTGATGGTAGCATTCAAGGTCTCGGTACCCTGTTGACATTTGCACCGTATCACTCTGTTAAGGGCATGACAAGATACAGGCACTGGGATTAAGAGAGTTTTTGTGATGAGAATACGTGTAACGAATGAGAGGGAGACGGAGAATGTGGGTAGGCCCATGTATGTGACCGGCTTTACGTGTATGAGTAATTACTTCAGCCTGTGTCTAAAAACTCAGTTAAAACGAACTGCACAGATTAAACTTTTTGGGGTGATTTCTCGGACAGGGATTAGCTTAAACCAGCACTAGACCTTACACTGCTGAAAAAAACAGCATCAAACCAGCATGGACCAGCATGGGATGCTGGTACTAATGCTGGTTTAGCTGGTGCTAATGCTGGTTTGGTGCTGGTTTAGCTGGTGCTAATGCTGGTGCTGATGCTGGTTTAGCTGGTGTTCACTAGCAAACCAGCACCAAAACACAACATATGCTGGTCTTGCTGGTATGCTGGTTTTTTCAGCAGGGTAGTTTAATTAAAACTTATAACTAGTTTTAACAAGCATGCCTTACTAAAAACATTACTTGTGTGCATTTTGAGGCAAAACAAATATTTTGAGATATGTCCGTGCAAGTTGTTTTCAGTTTGGACAGCTCTTACATTTGTGTAGTCTAGGACTAGTCTAATCCCTGTCTGGGAAACCGCCCCTTTAACACTGTGACTGCATACATGCACAAGAGGCATGCCATTTTTATAATGTACTGTAAGTAGTATGGATGAGAGTGCAAGATTTAAAGGCAAGTGCAGTTTATGTATTGTAATTTTACTGTATATAGCTGAATTACCAGGTTAGTATAGAGTAGTGGTATTTTAAGCCTTTGAAGAGTTAACTCTTTTTTTAGAAGACATATTATAAGAAGAGCCCTGCCAGAAATGTTTTGTGTTGTTCCTTTACAGGAATTCTTTTTCTACTGTTCAGGGGTCTCATTTATAAAACTGTGCATAGGATCCTCACTAAAAGTCTAAGTACGCACAAAAGCCAAAAATGGCATACACCCAAAAACATTAAAGGACAAGTTCGGTATTTTACACTTAAAGCCCTGTTTTCAGATTGTTTATGATGAAATAGAACGGTTTTGACTGAGATTTTGACATATGATGCTGGCCCAAGAATTTTCGGTTGTTTGTTGTATCACCTCCCACCTCTACAATGGGTGTATAGGTGCACTGGAACAATCCTTCCTAAAATGCATTAAACTTTCTTTTACAAAGACGTGAAACTCACCGAGTGGTCAGGGATGTTCACTGATATGATCACACAAAAATCGCTGCAAAAGATGCTTTCCAACAGGTTTTATCATAGTTTTTGTCCAACTCCATTGATTTGTATTAGATGTGCTGTGTGAGGTACGGTATTACTCCGCGCCGAGAATGTTGTTTGTATTATTGCAATTGGCAAAGGAGGATTATCGACACCAACTGGGCTGGAGTGTCTATTATTCAAGCTCTCAACGGAAGAATATACGGGTGTGAGGCGTTTAGAAAAATAGGTCCACAAGTTTACAACGAATGCTAAAACACTTGTTGGAAAGCATCTTTTGCAGCGATTTTTGTGTGAACATATCAGTGAACACCCCTGACCACTCGGTGAGTTTCACGTCTTTGTAAACAAAAGTTTGATGCATTTTAGGAAGGATTGTTCCAGTGCACCTATGCACCCATTGTGGAGGTGGGAGGTGATACAACAAACACCCGAAATTCTCTGGCCAGCATCATATGTCCAAATTTCAGTCACAACCGTTCTATTTCATCATAAACATTCTGAAAACAGGACTTTACGTGTAAAACCCCTGAACTTGTCCTTTAAGATTTATATAACAAAGCAATGTTCCCTTTATAAACTACAGATCAGCAGCAACATGTGCGGAAATTAATCATCCTCAGAGCCCACCCTGCAAGCCAATTCTCCCGTCAATATAGTTTTTTATAGATCACAACCTTTGCGTGGAAACTGACGTACGCACGTTTTCAGCCCTGTTTTGTGCGTACGCACGCTTTATAAATGAAACTCCTGGTCAGGCCAGTGGTCAAATTTTATATAAATAAAATAGGCCTGATTATTAACTTTATTGTTTTTGACCCATGCAGCCTTAATTAAAAAGGTTAAAACCCCAAAAACTACTAGTCTACCTCATAAATTTCAAATATTGTTAAAGACAAGTAAAATAAGAACAAATGTGACCCTGTGAAAACCCATCTTAAGTAAATTGTTTGTGATTTACCGTTTTCTAAATAAAATGTAAAGAACATTCTGTAAAAATATAACCTTGATATCTTTAAGCAATATCACTAATAAATACAACAGAACAGACAAGCGTGTGAATAGGTTAACATTTTCGCATCTTCTTTGATTGAATATTTAAATTGACAGGTGCAGGTGGAAGATGTCCCCACTTTATTCCCAAGTTGATTGTGTCCCGACCACTAATTGGAAGAATTCTTGCATTAAGGTCCATTAACATCTAAAATGCATGGAAAATGCAGGACACGCTGCTTTATTTAACTTGTTAAAACTTGTGAACACGAGTTTGGTTTCAGGTTTCAGACGCACTATATCAGGGGTTTCCAAACTTTTTCAACCCAACAGGTAAGAAGAGGAAACACAAACACATTTGTTACCCTATAGGTAGTTTTTTAATAAATTTAATTGAATAAAATTAAAATACCTTATGGTTGGGCTGCATAATTATGGCACAAATCATAATTGTTTAGTTTACTGAATTTGCATTGAACTGAAAATGATATATTTGAAAAATACAATGAATTGCAAGGCTGCAGAAAACAGTGCACTATTGCAGACTTATGTAGGCTACCTGTACTAAGGAGTTAATGATATTATTTGAATATAGTCAGTCGTGAACTAAAGTGGGCCGGTCTAAGGCATGAAACTTGAAAATGAGTCCCACTCCAGCCCTGGAAATATATGAAGTGGTGTATTCTAACTGACTTTGCTTAAAAGACTTGCTTACTCGCTTTTTACTGCTTTCTCTAGTAAAACATGCTGAAACAAGGGTTCAAGTCCCCCTGCTGGTAGTAACCCCACTGGCACAGCTAAAGTAGTTTTTGACCTAGCTGTGAAAAAAAGCTAGCATTGGGTTTGGAGCCAAGGCGGCAAGAAAGTTTTCATAATTATTCCTTGACAAATGGACTTGTTTTGTTGAAACCTTGGTTAACTAATACATTATGCTTCAGTAAGTATGCAGTTTTTTTTATTTAACAAGAAAGTGTTCCAACAAATCCCGACCAAGGCAAGATCTGTATATGATCATGATTTGTTGTTTCTTCTTCATGAGCCATTTTCTCAAAGTCTGCAGAGATCTGTCCTGAATCACATGCATATCTCAGTTCTTTAGTGTTTTCTCACAAATCTCGTGATCACTCCAGGGCAGCAAGTTTCTTTTGTGACTCAATATTCCTTCCTAGGACCCCTGACTTTCTGGATTCATACAAGCATCCTCTGCCTTTACGAGTAAATGATTGTATTAAGAATGTTGCAGTTTGTCTATAAGAGTAAATAAATATTATTAAAGGGCTTGACACTTTTCTCTCACAAAAGCACTAAAGAAAGTCAAACCTTTTGTCCTCTTGGTTTATTCTGTGCTCATTGGACTTCTGTCTTTCACACATATGGTTTTTTAAACAGTTTGACATTAAAGACGACTGAAAGGCTTTCATCTCTTCTTGTTGAGCTATGTACATTTGTTTTAGTAAGCATGAACGGATGGTTTACTTTGAAAAATTAAATGTCAAATTTCTGCAAGAGATGCTTTCAGTTGCATATCACGGACTCTTGACTTCTCAATTCTCACCATGAACTTTTTTGAATAACTTTGATTCTCTGCAGTAAACCACTGACTGTTTGCATCACATGTGTTGAAGTTCAGCAAGTTTGCTTTTCACAGATTTTATTTATGCCATAATAAGTTATGTCAAATTAAAGCTGTGTGCGATCCAGAGGTGGGGTGCTAAAGATTTTTGCAGTATATCCAGAATGGGCAGATGGCATTAAAACACAGTGCTGATATGCTCTCAGTGTGAGCGTAATTAAATTTCATTCCAATTATTTCGCTTATCTGCGTCTGATGTAACACGTCCCATTTATACATCAATTCCATACGTACTGTACATGCTGTACACATTTTGCTAACAGGTGCAAAACCACAGTTACCTATACTTAGCCCCAGTTAACCACCTTGCCCAAACTCTGATGAAGCCAAGAAAATGGGAAAAAGAGAGCGGGCGTATGTGTGCGGGAAGGAGAGAAGCACCAAAAAAGTTCCATTGGTTTTGAGTAGATCATTGGGGCTCTTTATTTTTGCAACATCAAAGGGCTTGTGTCTGCTTTGATGTGGCAGCATGCTGTTTAAGGTACAGAGTGAATGGAAAGATGTCAAGCTGCAAGGTGCCTCTGTAGTTTGCGAGGAGGGCTCTGCAGAGCAGCAGATGAAAGGACCAAACAGGGTTTGATAATGAATGTCCAACAAGTAGCCCATCTCAGGCAGTGCTCACGCAGCGGGAACCAGAGATAACCTTCAACGACGCACACAACGCCCCACACTCCTTCTCTAACGACTCTCTCTCTCTCTCTTTTAGCCGTGCGCTAAAGTCTCGAAAGGAGGCTTTAATCTTCTTGTCAATTAAAACTCAATAGAAAAGCAACCACACAAACATGCGCATAAAGGTACGGGCCACTGCGGTCGCAGATGCACACATGAACACGCTCAGGCACTTGTGCACTTTCATTCTCTCACTGAAAGACATTTGATCTCTTTCTTTTTAACGGAGCATCTATCTCTCGGCTTTGCGCTAATTGGCTCTCAATTTCGGCAGACTTGTCTCAATTAGAGCATCGCTTACTAGCTTGGCTCCCCAGTCTGTTTGAAGCCATTGTCCACCACTGCGCTTGGCAGAGTTTTACATCAGCCTCTCAAACAGTGTCAACTCACCTGTTTCTTTGATGTGCTATTTTAGAAAAACAGCGTCCTGCTATGCATGTGTGATGAAGCGTTGTTAAAACGGAATGCAATTGAAAACTGATCAGACATGGGAATAAGAATCTTAATTGATGGTTTTATCAGACCAGTTGTTAAATAAATCATGTTGTCATGAAGGTGTGCCTCGCAGAAATTTGGATTCTGGGCAATTGTGATGAAAGAGATGTGAAGCAAACCTCTTCTTTAATAATGTAACTATTTCAAGTGAGTCAACATGGACAGGCACTGACTTGAGACGAAGCTTTAGATATAAAGAGCTGCCGTTCATCATCCATATAGAAAATATGTGGGCTATTTTAGAGCGGTGAAAGGGAGAAAGAGAGATACTATTGTGAACCACTAATCCCTGGTGTGCTACCATTCCAACCATTCAGTGACAAGTAGGGATCACACCCATGTCACCGTGAGGTGAAATGAAAACCCTATTGAAAAATAAGCTACTGTTGAATTGAGAAACTTCCAAAGCTTGCTGAAAGTTAGCAAAATTCTTCACAACGGGGACGTTTCCATAGATGCAATGCATTTTCTACTGTACAAACTATTATATTCTATTCCTCTAACTTACCCCAGTCCCTAACCCCAGTGTCACTAAAACCTTTTGGCAATCTTTAATCTATGAAAAAGTACCATTTAGTATGTTTTTTATGGGGACACTTCCAGTGGCGTAGCGTCTGGGCATGCATGTGCAAATGCACGCCCCAGCTTTTAATAAAAAAAATTCAATAATATTTTATTTGTGGCCGCAATAAATATATTTTTGTATGCATATCATGTGTAGTGATTTCTCATTTTTCCATAATATCTAATTTCTCCGTCATTTCTTGTTTGCATTTATTATTATTTTTGCACTCCGCGGCTGCCGTAGACTACTGCGCCATCATCGCCGCACCAAAAAAAAAAGAAAACACAGTGTGAGAGGTTACTATAGCGGCTATCTATATGAACATTAAGGATGGACAAATATAAACATAAAAGTGGGGCCTTAAAGAGAAAAGAGAAGGCGGAGAAGTTAGTCACGAGTCAAAAACTACCCAAAACATTTTGTTTTTCTTTATTTAAATCTACCCTTTAAAGTAAAAAAGTAAAGTATAAATATTTGACTATCTTATTAAAAGTATATGTTGTTAACAGACCTGCGCGGCAAAGTTAACAGTGCCAACAGGCAAGGTTGGGGGGGGGGGCTTTGGCTTAAGGGGGCCCGTAATTTTTTTTTGCATATGGGCCCGGGACTGACTTGCTACGCCACTGGTTATAGCATAGTAAGCATGTCATTATACACTATTCATGTCCCGGTAAACCACATACGCCAACCCCCCCCCCCCCCCCACACACATCATTTTATAAATAATTTATCAGTGCATCTAATTATATTCATTTTTAATATTTTCCCAGATTCCTGATACTTTTCCTAGGTTTTTTCCAATGTGTTATATCAGTGTGCCTAATTTTAATTGTTTGATCAGTATTTTTAATATATGTGATATATGTGTCTGGAGGTTACAGTGTGTTACACTGCCAAAAAAATCAATTACTTCAAAACTTGAAAATAAGCATGGAAAATTTAATACACTCGATCTCAGTCTGTTTACAGCGTCTGTCTACCCACTGCTGCTCTTTTCTTCAGCTGAAGCCATCACTTGCTAATTGTGTTGTCACTGTCAGCACACTTCAGCTGGCTGCTGCATTGACTGTTCCTATATGTCCAATGCAATTGCAAACATGCACCATATTCAGCATGACAGACAAGATCATTAAAGTACATTTTCAAGAACGGTACTGTAAATCTGTAAAGTACTATAAGTCTTGGCTGTCTTTCTTAGTACACATTAATGTAGTAGATTAAAATGTCCAAGTGAATGTCACATACGCTTGATTATGATAAATACTTATAATGGGCAGAAGTGCAGCTAATACGTTTTACAATTACAACCATTCATCTCTTCTGTTGCTATGGACTACCTGACCTTGAATGCCTGCAACTCACACCAATTAAAGTAAATTATGTTATACATATGTGCCTAGTCTCATTCCATCCATCTCCAGCTGACAGTCTATACGATTTATGCAAAAAATAATCCATATGCTTCAATCATCCACAGATTGTTCTCATTTGGAGGGGCACTTGAGGAAAGGACACAGGTACCTAGTAGTGGGGACCTTCTCAAGATAACCTTTCTTCTACACTGATCTACAGAAGTGTGTAGAGGTCATGCACTCTGTTTGGTTTAATCAGAGCCAACCAGCCCCCCTGCTGCCCCCCCCCCCCAAAAAAAAAACCTGAGAGGTTTAATCAATTCCAAACCATCTCATTTGTCGCGTTCCTGTCCATAACAAACAAACTTAACCCCTTAGTCTCATGTTTAGAGGAAAACACAAGATACTACTTTACTTGAAGAATTAAAAATGCACACTAAAAATACAAAGTACAAAAGTAAGGTCATACCAGGGTGTTTGTTTGAAAACAACAAATCTAAATAAATATTTAACCCTTATATCAATGAGGATTTTTTGTTGATGTTTTTCCTGTTTAGAATTAGACATTACAACAATATCAATAAATATTTTTGCTATATTTAAAATAATAAAAAAATGAAAACTTTGTTGCCTCAAGGCAATATTGTACCAAAAAGGACAAATTTATAAATTTGACATTTTCATGCAAAATATATAAACATATATTTATCGAAAACATAAATTTCTTTAACCAAACACTTAAAACAGATTTGCTGTATCTATTTTTTATGCATTACATATTTCTTATTAAATATAAAGTAACTTATTTTTCAGCTGTTGCCCTCAGGCAACATCGTACCATCGTGGAAGTACTGTATTGGCAAATCATCATATCAAATTGATGACATAACAACTTAATATGATTACGATCAGTGTAGTAAAACAAGGTTAAAAAATAACCATAACCTTATACTGCACCTTATCCTTACAAGCATTCACATACAGGGATGGACATCTCCTGTCCTGGAGGGTCACTGTCCTGCAGAGTTTAGAACCAACCATTATTAAATACAACTAAGATTTTTTACTAGATATCTAAGGATTCTAAGTAAATTACAAACAGTTTCATTATCGTCAGAAACTCTGCAGCCCATTGGCCTTTCAAGACCCAAGTTGCCCAACACTGACATACACACGTACACATGGACAATGCACATACAAAATCTGCATCCTCACTCTCGACCTCTCTGCCAGATTGTAATTATGATTTCATATTCCTCATCAATACCTCACCCTCACTTTCCTCAACTGGCAATGCTACCTGATTTATCTCCTGCATTAAATCATATGTGCAGATATACAGTAGTAGCCTATGTGAATTACTATTCTTACAAATGCATTAAAAAGCATGCAAAAATGCAAATATATTTAGATATAGACTCTTAGACTCTTTCTTTACAAATAAAATATACTTGTATTCCAGTATGCCTGATATGCCCTTATGTGATTCCATTACGGTACAATGTTGCCTCAAGGCAACATAGTTTTTTAAAATAATTTTCTAACACGTGTTCATATATAATATGATGTACTTTCTTTACATACTAAAGGTGACACAGATTTTTTATAGGAAATCATATCAACGAAAATGACTAAATGTGAAAAGGCACATTTAGTTGGAGAATATGCCATGTGACACGAGCTAAAAGTAGCAGCAAAATAGACTTTGAGTCATGTGACCACATTTTTTGCATTTTCATTGTATTTGAGTTTCTTCTTCCTTGTTAATTCATATATAATTTAGTATATAAAAATATACTAAAATAAGATATATTGCCTGAAGGCAACACGGTACCATAGGGGGCTATGTATTTTCTATCAGATAATGCAAATTACATAGGCTACATATAAAGATATGGGTAACACTTTACAATAGTTAACATTAATGTATTAACTAACATGAACAAACCATGAGCAATACATTTGCTACAGTATTAATTAATCTTTGTTAATGTTAGTTAATAGAAATAAAGCTTTTAATTGTTTGTTCATGTTAGTTCACAGTGCATTAACTAACGTTAACAAGATTTTAATAAAGTATTAGTAATTGTTGAAATTAACATTAACAAATATTAATAAATGCAGATCATTATTAGTTCATGTTAACTAAACTAGTTAACTAATGTTATATAATGAACCTTTTATTGTAAACTGTTACCAAGATATGGAACGCTGTGACAAAGCAACACATTTGACATGATGCTAGAGTTCCCTCCTGTGTTTAAAATGTGCTCCTGCAGCTTATTTTACCACAGTGAAAAGTCTTAGCAAGTCTCATATCTTTGATCTTTTTATTATTTTACTTTTACATTACAGAGCTGTGCTTGTTTTTAAATATACTACAAATAAAATAAATTAACTATTATACCATATACTTTTTTAAACAAAATCCGTGCCACCAGACCGTAAAATATTCTGTTATTTCAAGTTTTGGTTAATTTGTTCATTTTTTTAATACACACACATAGGTGATGTAGGTCACTCGTTTCATAATTTTCAAACATTTAGCCCAAGACTGTTATAAAACTCACGCGACAGCTAACGTAACGTTAGTGTGTTTCAACGTTAATGACGCTAAGTTACTTCCCAGTTTCTTTCACTTTCTGTTGGGACGGGTCAGTATGCTGAAGAAGTGGCGATAGACGATCATGTGTTGACGGTGTTTTCGGGTTTTAAGGTAAAATAAGGAGACTCGATATTAGACATCGGAGTTACACGGAGTATCTAAGACATTTATTTGCGTGTTTGGGTCGCACACAACCTCCTCGAGTTTCAGATATGAGCCCATGTCATAAGTGAAACTCGAGTATGTTATGGTGATACTGTAAATACAACACAATTTTTACAACCTTTATAGTAATGGAGACACGAGGTTTTCTGGCTACTTCGAGCATGTGGAGTAACGTAATGTTTAACATTGACTGACGTCGGCGGAGCTAGCGCATTGATTAAAGGACATTTTAGCAAAACTTACGTATATGTATAAAAGTTTTTAATTCAGCAATCCAGACATGCGACGCATGTGGACATTTCTAAGCGACATCAAATGCGTATATTTATTTTGGCAAAATATATAAGGGCGGAAACTACGTTTTTTATTTGTGCAACAAAGAGGAAACGTAACTTACCGAGCACAGAGATGTACTGATTTTTAACGGTTGGCAGCGATTAAGGATGACTATAAGTACTAATCGATGACAGGACATACATAAATGGTATAAATGGTTCTACTTCATTCTGATTCTACCTGGTTGCTCTGAAAAAAAAATCTGTTTCATTATGAGCTCCCAACAGCTGATCGTGAAACAGAGACCAGTGCTTCTGGAAGCACTGTATGCTGGAGGCAGTGCTGAACCTCTGGACTGTGTTCTGGACCTGCTCCTGGCCTGGGAGGTTCTGGTCTGGGAGGATTACCTGAGCATACGAGTCTCTGAAAAACCTCTAAGTTCAAATGCAAGGCATCTTCTAGATGTGGTCTATGAGAAAGGTGAAGATGCTTGCGGCCTTTTGTTGTCAGCTTTCAAGCAGGTCTTACCTGAGGAGCAAAAGGCTGAACTGTGTTTTGGGAAAGAATGTGCTGTTTTGGAAAAGAAAACAGCTGGCTCTGCAGCTTCGGCATTACTGACTGACAGGCCAGAGTTAGTAAGAAAGCTCCGAGATAATATTGATGGGGCACTAAATGTTTTGGTGAAAAATGGCTGCTTCACCATCAATGACTGTGATGGGGTGCAACTACCTGTATACACACCCTCACAACAGGTAATGTAAACACGTTATTGCTTTTGATTAGTGTTTTTTATTTTATTATTTTATTTATTATCTTTATTATCTTATTATGACATACTGTGATGTATTTTCAATAAAAAATTCAATAAATTTTACATAACATTGCCACTGACCATTTCAGACAAATGCTAAAGAAATTTGAAACAAATTCTTTTTTTATTGTATTTTGGTAGGTTCGGAGACTCCTCGACCAAGTGAGGTTTAAAGGGGAAAAAGCCGCGAGGACATTATTACAGTATCTTGATCAAACAGAGCCAACCAAACAAAATCCTGAAGTTGAGAAACATCAACGCCTTGACAGAATGAGAAATTTCTCAGGTGTGTTAACAGGCTGTCTTTGGTTTCGCTCACTGTAATAAAAATCTGTCATGAGACTATATATTACTACTGTCTGACAACCTAAAAAGATGGGTAAAAATCATGAATAAAAAGATTACTGTACATAAAATTTAATTTTTGGTAATAATTTGAATTTATTTAAAGGGGACATTTCACAAGACTTTTTTTAAGATGTCAAATAAATCTTTGTGAAGTTTTATAGATAATTTATTAAAGCATGTTAAAATTGGAACTTTGTAGGCAGTGGTGGCTCTTGACTCCTCATCGGAGGGGCGCTAATTCAAAATAAGTGTTCGGAGTATCATGTGTGTGGTTCCCTTTTCCAAAATATGTGTCCTGCATGTTGAGAGATCCTGTGCGCATCACGTGTTTTGTCAAAATAAGTGCCTGCTGCACACGCGTCGAAACCGTTTATGATAAAAGAAACGCTCATGTTCACAAAATACACGCAAGACACTCCCTTAACATTAACTCTGATTACGCATGAGATTATGTGAGTATCTGGCAAATGCGAGCATCTTTTTTATCATAAACTGTTTAGACACGTCTGCAGCAGGCACTTATTTTGGCAGGACACGTGATGCACACACGATCTCTTAAAGCGCAGAACACATATTTTGAAAAAAAGAACCACACACATGACGGGCTACATACATGTTGTGACGAACTTCGCATCATGCGTCCTCAAAAAAAGAAGTCACCAGCCGCCACTGTTTGTAGGTGAGAGCAGAAATGTGCCGTTTTTGGGTGTGTCCTTTAAAATGCAAATGAGCTAATCAGTGCCGTGGTTGGATAGTGCAGATTATTAAGGGGCAGTATTATCCCCTTCTGACATCACAAGGGGAGCCTAATTTCAATTACCTTTTTTTCAAATGCTTGTAGAGAACGATTTCCCAAAATTAAGTTACTGAGTTGTTTTCTAGTTTAATACAAGCACTGGGGACCCAATTATAGCACTTAAACATGGAAAAAGTCAGATTTGAACCCCGTCTCCCTTTAAACATTTTATTTTTATATAGTACATTTACAATTATGTTCTTGATATATAGCTGACTATAGAAGTTTCTCTTTCTCTTGATAGCTTCTCCCGAAATTCTGCTTTATCAGAAGAAGCTGCGGAGCTCTGTAGCTTCCCAGTCCCACTTCCTCAGCACCTATGGTGGGACAGGACGTTTCTCCCTGGATGACATTTACACGGATGGACTTCTTGAAGTGATGGACGCCTCTGGGGAAACTACAACATTAGAGCTGAAGGATGTGGTGGGTCCTGTGGGAATTCTTAATAAGGATGCTGACACTGCGCTCGTGTCTGGGGAGGCAGGTAGTGGCAAAAGCACGCTGCTTCAACGACTCCACTTGCTTTGGGCGCGAGAAGCTTTGCTCACCGACATTTACCTGCTGTTCCCCTTCAGTTGCCGCAAGCTAAACGCGGAACACCGAACGCTGTCTCTAAAAGACCTCCTTTTCCTGCACTGCTGCTGGCCTGATCGAAGTCAGGATGAAGTGTTTCAGTTTATCCTAGACCATCCTCATTTGGTCCTCTTTACATTCGATGGGCTTGATGAGTTTAAACAGGGGTTCACAGATGAAGAACGCCACTGCTGTCCCACACAGCCAGTGCCTATACCCACACTGCTTTTTAACCTGTTGCAAGGTACGCTAATGAAAGGTGTTATGAAGGTAGTCGCCAGCAGGCCACAGGCTGTGGGCCCATCGCTGAAACGTTACCTCAAAAAAGAGGTGCACCTAAAGGGCTTTTCTCCAGGGGGCATCGACTGCTTTGTTAAGAAACAGTACAGTGATCCTGCTATGGCTAAACGTGTCATTGATTCCCTCCAGGGTAACACAGCATTGCTAAGCCTTTGCCATATCCCGGTCTTCTGTTGGATTGTGACCAAGTGCCACCAGGAGCTTCTTGGTGCTGAGGGTGCCATTCCCCAGACCATAACCGATGTATACCTTCTGGTTTTACAACATTTTTTTCAACGGAAGTCATCTCAGCCCCAAGGAGCTTTGAGAAAGGACTGGTTGGAGGAACACTTGGACACGGTGTTAAAACTTGGACAACTAGCTTTAGAGGGTTTGGAAGCCTCCTGTTATGTGTTCTCAGGATATGAACTGCAAAAAAGTGGTCTTACAGAAGACGATATCAGCGTAGGTTTTCTCATTTACTGCAATGACCTATCTGTGACAGACTGTAAACGCTACGAATTTCTGCACATTACCTTACAGTGTTTCTTTGCTGCTCTGTACATCATTCTGAATCAATGCAATAATCGCTCCGCCATCCCCAAACTCTTTCAGTCTCAGCACAGGCCTCAAAAGTGTCTGGGACACTGTGTTAAACATACTGTAGACGAGACAGAGTCCCACACAGCAGAGAAACCAGACCTCCAGATTACAGCTCAGTTTGTGTCTGGACTTTTGTCCAAGCAGCATCGCAATCTACTATTACACTCCTGTCCAGCAGCTTTGCGTGAACGTAAAGTCAAACAGGTTGTTAAGTCAATATCTAAAGCAATGCAGAGACATTTCAAGTCCATTCCTCGTCCTGTAGAGGGTGAAAAGAAGAGCATGCACGCCATGCCAAGCTTTGTTTGGCTAATCAAATGTATTTATGAAATGCAAGACAACAGCATTGCTCAAGATACTATGGCTAAATTGGATGTCGAACACCTAAAACTCACCTACTGTAACATTGGACCTGTGGAATGCACTGCATTGGCGTATGTGCTAAAGCATCTGCGGAATCCTGTTGGGCTCCAATTGGACAACAATTGTGTTGGAGATGTGGGCGTGGAGCAGCTTCTTCCGTGTCTAAATAATTGTCATTCACTATAGTAAGAACAGAGGTTTACTTTGTGTGGTAGTGTTTGATACTGTATGAGCATTTTCATCAGTAAATACTTCTAACATGTGTTTCTGAATCCCACAGTTTAAGGAACAATAACATAACAGATGACGGTATCCGGAAACTTGTGGAAAAGGGAGTCTGTTGTGAAAACTTTCAAAAATTAGCGTGAGAAAATCAGCTTTTTAATCATAACGATGATCATGCATTATTTGATCAAATGCTGTACTTAAAATTCGAGAATTCATTACTACTTCAATATCTTCACAGTCTTTTCAACAACAAGCTTACAGATGCCTGCACCCAGTACTTTGCTTTGCTGATGAAATCAAAACAGAATTTCCTCTCATTGAGGTCAGTGATGGCTTATAAGGTTATTACTGTACAAGCCCTGATTCCCATCATTACTTCACATTTTATTTAATTGATTTGATCTGTACATTAAAAATATAATTGCTGCGCAGGCTTGGAAATAACAACATCACATCGAAGGGAGCAGAGCAGCTGGCAGAAGGCTTAAGTTTTAACCGGTCTTTGCAGTATCTGGGGTGAGGTCAATAATAAGAGCAAATCATTTCTGTATGTGCCTAAAGGCATTGTGCCCTAGCAATTATCAGTATGATACCATTCCCAATGTATCGTCACATAGAAATGAAATTGTACTTTAATCCTAAAATTGTGTCTTAATTTATTCCCAGGCTATGGGGTAATCACATAGGGGACAGGGGGGCAGAAGCATTGGCAAATGCTTTGAAAAACAGCACAACGTTAATATGGTTCAGGTAATATTATATAGTCCTGTAATGACTTTAATTCTGCTTTAAATACATGAATATAAATAATACCCAACTTGTAACGTTTATGCTTAAAGTTGCAATCGGTAACAGTTTTTGTAAAAAAAATAATCAAATGGCAGTTTTTGAAAGTACATAAACATTTTGTGCTTTAAACTGTCTTCTCTTACCGCACTTTACAACAGTATACTGTAAAAAATTTCTGTAGAAATTGCAGTGTTACTGGCAGCTGGTTGCCAGTAGCTTAGATTTTACATTTATGTTATTTACTGGCAACAGTTTGATTAAAGTTAAATGAACATGAAACATTTTCAATCTTCTACAGTAAGTTACTGGCAACCAGCTGCATAATTACAGCAATTTTTTAACAGTGTAGCCTTATAAAAAGATTTATAATTTGATCTGTCAAGTCAGGCAATAAAAGTTTGGTGTCACAGGGTCTCAAATTAAACATTAAAAGTAACCTGAAATTTTGTTTGAAACAGAAAAAGATCTGTAAAAATTATGGATTGCAGCTTTAATTAGGGACATTTTTAAACTACAATAGCAAATGCATAGGTTTTGGGTACTGAACATGTTTTTTTTGTTTTGTGTCAGTTTGGTTGATAATGGAGTCGGCAGTGCAGGTGCAAACGCTCTTGCAGAACTTGTCAGTCAGAGCAAAACTATGGAGGAATTGTGGTGAGTGCCGTACTTCGTACACCTATTTGCATGTTCACAAGTTCTTAAGATTCAGGCTTGTGGACAATTCAGAATTTTAGAATTGGCCTCCATTCAATTCATGAATTGGAATTGGAATTGAATTGGCTCCGCCCTACAGGAAGTTGAATTTGAATAACAGGAAGTGGAATTAAATTCATGGCAATTCAAAGAAATTCCAGAGTCACACAACAGAAAGAATCTCACATACATTCATTGTTAGGAAAGTTACTTTGTTTGGCAACCATTTTAAATACTTTGTTAAAGTAAAGCATTCTGGGAAATGAAGTCATGTTCCATTGTGTTCCACAAAATTACAATTACAAAAAAAATCAAACTTAAAGGAACAGTATATAAGAAATGTATATCAATGAATCATTAAATGGCTCTGATATGTCACTAGACATGAAGAAATCATGTTCATTTCAAATACTTGTATCACTGACAACAGTGGTCCGGACAGGATATTGTCATTTAAAAAGTGGAGTTGCAGCCCTCAACGGATGTTTATGTTGTCATGTTGTGTATTGGCCACCCGTTGTGTGATTGCAGTACCAGTTTTAGCCACAAGTTTTGCGATTGCAATATCAGTTTTGGCCACAATCCTACATACCGTTCCTTTAATTATTTGTTATGTGACTAGAGTTTTTAACATTAATTGCTGGGGGAAAACATTTCCTGTTAATGGAATCTGTACAAGTAGTTCAAACTAATATAATTTATAGAATATGTAATGCAATCATATCTGACATATACTGAAAGTTTCATGTTTAACACTTCACTTACTGTATATGTTTTTGAATTTCTTTGAATTTCTATTGAATTCTAATTCTGTAATTCTAGATCCTGTTTTTGACATTAATTCAAATTCAATTCAAATTCAAGAATTGAATTGGAATTCAGGAGTCATTCTCAATTAAATTCTGAATCATGCACAAGCCTGCTAAGATTAACATTCTCTTAATCTCTTTTAGGCTAAACAAAAACTCCATCAGCAGGGATGGGGTGGAGTGTCTGATAAAGGCACTTAAAACAAACTCTAAGGTTAAGGAAATTTGGTAAGAATATTTTTTACACTGATATAGCACTGTTTTAATAGTTTATTAGTACAGTAATTAGTAGTTATTGTAAAAATGACTTGAACAAAAAGAATGTCAGTAGAAGTACAGAGGTCTATAATATATGGTGATGTGTGTGTGTGTGTGTGTGTGTGTGTGTGTGTGTGTTTTAAATACTATTAATGTACAGGATTTTTGCTTTTTGCTCCTGTAGGCTGAGGGGAAATAATCTGACTCCAGAGGAAGAAGAGGAGCTGAGTAAACAAGAAAGCAGATTGACCTTCTGAGGGCAAGAATCCTCTGTCATCAACTACTAGATCTAATGCACAGCACTGGATCTATCTACTGTAGTAACAAGTAGCGAACTCCCACACTCCCTCACACACATTTTGTAGACGCCTGTATGCAGTGTACCGCGGCTTTGCTGGTCAAAATCGCTGTCTTGTAAATTGTGATGTGGAGTGGAGACTAGGTCAGTTTGCAGTATAGTCACGGGTTGAAAGAACAGTTGAAGCTAAAGAATTGCTGGGATCCCCATTTATCATTGTGCCTCGAAAAAGACTTTCACATTTTCAATGTGTTAATATTACTCAATTCCAGTATTGCATTAGCAGTGCAAAGGTCATGGGTTCAATCTCCAGGGAACAAACAGATAAAATACTTAGATTTAATGCACTGTAAGTTGTTTTGGTTTCAAGTGTTACAAACACACTGAAATTCTAACAGATGAAACTGAAATTCTAACAGATGAAAAAATAATACATAACATCAACAGGATATTTTGCAATTATAGTGCTATATTTATGTGAATTGTATTTTTGTATTGTATATATTTATTGTGTATTTGTTTGGGTTTGTTCAAATGCAAATGCCTTTTTTATGTTCGTTATTCTTTGAATAATTGCTGTTACTACTGTTACATTTAAGACAAAATGAAGTGTTGCTGTATGGGTTAAGATGTACTTACATAAAGAGAACATTTGCACTGTACAACCTGTCACACAGCCAGTTATTGAAACTCCTCAGCCTAACTAGTGGGAAAACCCCAGGGCGGGGTTTAATAAAAGACAATCAAAACGACCAATGAGAGCCCCGTCTGTCATTCTTTGGCCAATAGTAGAGCAGGACGCTCTCTGAGAACACAGCACGTTTGGTTTACTGTCACATATACAATCACACACTGTAAATAACACTCGCGCCCCGATTTTAAACGAAACAAACGCCGTCGGCTCTGTCAATATTATCGGATTTGTTCGCCTTTCTTTTGGTCTTTCGCTTGTCAGCATTATTTCCAGCGGGTTTAAAGTGAACGGAGCAGGAGGCTGTCTCATCTTTAACCGGTAGTCATGAACAGTGGATACATCTCTCATCCCACCCGACAATGTCAAATAAACACCGTCATCGCTAACAGTGCCACGAGATCTTTACAACAATAATCGCTTTTCACTGTTTATCTACAGTAACGTACGTCTATACGACGGACGGGGAAATACTGGAATATTTAAACATCAGGTAAGAAGAGTTTGACCAGATCAGTCCAGGCTGATGTCACCTGTTTACCTTCATTGTTACAGGAGCAGCTTTAAATCTGTATGTGTATCAGAATTCACGGATTATACATGTCAACACGTTATTTAGTGACAACTTTGTCTCTAAACCGAGCTGTTACAGCAGATCAGTCTGTGTCGCCATTGTCATTTAGTGCAAGGCCTGTACATCTCTGCTATAACCATTCATTCAGCTTTTACATTATGTGATGGTAAATGCTGGACTTAAGTTTAACACCGATGACCTTTTTAGTATCAACATTATGTGTACTGTAATAACAGTACAATGTCAATGTTGTTGTAACATTGGCATTACAGGTGGACGTTGTCTACATGTATGCTGGCCATTCATGATGAGTTGTACACATTGTGGCACTTCACAGATCACTGTCTCATTTTAATGTCTGTCTATGAAAGACATGCAGCATTGTTGCTTTGAGCTGGAGAGTCCCTGCATTATTTAGAGAGGTTGGTGTTTGTAGGTCAGAATACAAATAACATGGGGAACTACAGTGTATTAATGGACAATTTGGAGAGTTTTTCAATGCATAAATGTTAAGACAAGAAGAACTGGGTGTACATTCACTACCTCATTATATGTTTTAGACCGAATGTGATGACACGTGCAATACCAGTAATATGTGCACATTACATTCCTGATATTAGCTGTGCTGCAGTGGTGTGTTTGAATCATTGTTGTGCATACAGGAAGCTCTGAGTGTGATTTAATTTACTCTGTGAATTCCCCTGCTGCTGGGGAAAAACCAAGCAGTCAGACATTTACTTGATCTGTGTATGTGTTCGTTTAGTTATTGTACTAACTTATCTTCGTCATCGATAAAGTGTCCTGCTTATCAAAAGTATTATTTATAACAACATTCATTCAGTGAAATGTTTTGTGCTCATTTCATTAGCATCACAACACTAGAGCCACGAAGGCCTACCTGTAGATGACAAATACATGGTTTAATGTGGATGTCATCATGACCCCTGTAATGCCGTTGGTGACAAATTATGGGACTAAGACACTAAAACCTTGTATTTTGTAGTTGTTTATGGCCTCTAGCCTTTAGCGTGGTATAATATGTGCATGTGAGGCAGAAACACACAGCTCTTAGTATCTGACACCAAATATTTGGCCTGTATAATTGTCTGGCGCCATGGTATTTCCATCTTTCCAAGATGTGTTTCAGTTAAAAACAGAACATATCTGGTTAAATTTAGTATGTGCAACGCATGCATATATAGACACAGTTTTGCTTACTTTATTTGGATAAAGGATGCTGAAAATAGTTTTCTCAAAAAGGCATCTGTGTATAATCTTTGTACTGTCTTTAGCTTTTTCATTTTTTAAAATTTAATTTAATTTGACTAACACCCGGTTTCACAGACAAGACTTAAGGCTAGTCCTAGACTAAAACACATGCTTGAGGTGTCTCAACTGAAAATAACTTGCACTGACAGATCTTTAAATATGCCAGTGACATTCATTTGTCTCAAGATACACACCAGTAATGCCTTTTCTAAGGAACGTTTATTAAATATGCATCTTAATTTAACTACGGCCTTGTCCTTCTAGCTTTAGCTAAGCCTTGTCTGTGAAACCGGGCCTAAAACACATTAAAATGTATAAAACAAAACTGAGCATTTAAGATCAAGTCATATGACCCTCTTTGTGAAATCTAGGCTAAGGTTTAATCATCTAAATTTGGAGATTTGGAGCATCAACTTTAATTTCACTCATTGATTTTACTTTGGCTTAGTTTCACAGACAAAGCTTAGGTTTAAACCAGGACTATGCCTTGGTTTAATTAGGATGATTAAGTTGCTTTTATAAAAATGATTTAAGAAAAACTTTACTGGTGTACATCTTGAGACAAAACAATGACCGTGACATATATTAAGATGTGTCATGTCAAGTTATTTTCCGTTAAGACTGCTGGGACTAACATTAAGCCTTGTCTGTGAATCATTTATTTTGAATATTTGACATAGCCTCTTTCACCGCCAGCGTTTTTAAAAAATAGTTGCCAGCCAGTGCCAGCGTTTTTCATGATTTTCACAAAAGTTTAATGCCTTCCAGAAAATGTTCTTCTTTAAATATATAAGCATACAATATACCAAATGAAAGAACAGACCCTCTGCTTTCAAACAAAAAAAACGTTTCATCCTACCTTCTTTTGTAATCAGCTTTTGAATATGGGTAGGTTTCTGCAAAAACACCACATTTTGAGCAGAAAGCAGAGATATTTCCATTTTTGTGACGGACTTTTCATAGAGTTCCCATTCAGAGCTATCTTTAAAACAGACACGGACATGCAGCCTCTTGCCATAGGCATAGGGCAATACTTCCGGGTTTAAAAAGTTGCGGAATTAATAGCGGTATTGCGGAAAGACGGAAATACTCGTCATTGGCGGGGAAGCATTTTCTCTTGATTGACGAGATATCTCGTCAATGGCGGCGAAAGAGTTAATATTAAACATGTAGGGCTGGGTATTGTTAGGAATTTTACAATTCGATTCGATTTCGATTCTTGAGGATTCGATTCAATTCGATATTGATTTACTTGCTTCGATATCGATTCAATTATAAGTAAATACACAAGCAATTAAGTACCTGAGTATATTTTTAAATAATGTGTGTAGTATTTAGGGATGTCAAAATATGCAATTTCCCATATTCGATGATCATTTAAATTAACGATCAATCAATCGAATAATCGTTAACAGTAATAGTGCAATAAGCCATTACAGCAGAGACATATAGCCAATGACATAAAAGTGTGCGTAAAAATGCCAGCTTCCCCACGCGAATTAAAAGTTTTTATTTTGTCTAAATAACATGCTAGTGGGATTGTAAAATGAGTCAATGTAGTTGGTGTTTTGATAAAAATCATCAATTGAATCTCGTAATGAAATATAATGACTAATACAGTAAACTCCACCTCATAACGGGCACTCCGCACAGTCGGATGAAAGTCTGTGCGTCCATGACAAAATAAGTTTTCATTAACATCAAGTGTTATTTTTCTAGTTGTTCACCTTGCTTTCTGAGTCGTTGATACATCACTTGTTGCAATTATATCCAAGAAGCACACAAAGGGCACTTTTCCCCGTTGTCACCTCAGCTTTAGAGTTTAGACCTGCGGCGTACTTTCAGCAAAGATGCTTATTATGAAGACTTCAACCTTCCATTAGAAAATCCGTTTAGCGTGTAGCGCCTCAGCCAGTAATGATGATGATCAATGATATATGTTGTGGGCGTTCAGAGTGTAACGACAGTCAGTTACAGTTTACATTTAACAGTTTCTTGCCAGAATGTAAGTTTTACATTTTAATCTGTTTATTAAAAACGGCTTCTGGTCTCCTTCCCTGTGTAAAGCAGCGTTAGCAGCGTTGCTATGCTAATCTTGCAGGCTTCCCTGAAGAGGGTCTTTGCTTTCAGTATCCTAACTGTGTTTAGATTTTCGGCATCGGAACCTCTCAGATCCACTGCGGATGCCATTTCGTTGCGTTAGCAGCCAGCCTCGTCTCGAATGAGGTTATAAAGCCCAAGTGAGTGTTTGGCATCAAGTATCGTTGTGATCATGGCTAGTTTAACTTCTTCGCGCTTGTTTAATTTTTTCACTAGCTGTGTATGTGCTTTGCGCAGGCGCCGGACACACGTGCTTGCTTTGTCGACAATCGTTAATTTTTGTCGAATTAATTCTTATCGACAATTAATCGAAGATCGATTAATTGTTAACATCCCTAGTAGTATTACTAATGTTTGATCACGTTGATGGTGCAGGCTTGAAAGAAGTGCTGCTGTTTGCCATCTTTGATCTTTCTGTTTTGATAAAGCGCATCTTGTACAACGCTGAACGCTCTCACTAGAGTGTTGCCCACAGCGCCGCCACTGGCCGGTGGGCTGAGTCGATTCATAGGATTTGATGAATCGATATTGAATTAAGAAACAAATAATTGCAATGCATTAATGAATCAATATTTTTACCCAGCCCTATAAACATGTCAAGGTTATATTTTCACAGAATGTTTTTTACGTTATTTATGGTACTTTTATGTAGAAATCACAAAGAAATGACTTTAGCTGGGTTTTTCACATGCAGGTTTACATTTGCAAAACGTATGTGGTTTGACTGGGTTCTAACCTTTCTTCATTTCCGTATCTGTTCTTTAAAGCCACATGTTCAGCAAACTCTTGAACCATGTCGTATTCAATGTTTACAGCTGTTTGATGAGGGCTGTTTAAAGTTGTTGAGAAGACATTTATGTGGCACATGCATGCTAGCACAATGTTCTCAATTAAGGCCTAGCAGTTGTCAATTAGGGTAATAATGATAATATTCAGGAGTAATTGGCTAGGGCTGCACGATTAATCGTAAAAAAGATCACAATCTCGAATTAATCACCCACATGATCTCATTCCTAACTTTTAATGATTTGTCTGTCTATTAAACCTAACAGAAATCTTACCAGAACATTGAAATATGTATGGACGCTGTTGCAGAGTCATCATGTAAATGTTTTGGGTTGCAATGAAAATTCTTGATTGGTTTATTCACACACCGTTAAAGCATTCACACACTTTGTTTCACAGATTAAGCTGGCGTTCATTGTGCTTTGCTTTCACGGATGCGCAAGCGGCACATTTCAGTCTCATTCACATTAGCAGCGACTAGCAGTAGCAGAGAGACACGATCCCATTGATTTCAATGGAAGCTTGGTGACTTCCGGCGACAAGGGTGACAGTGACCGTTGGCGACTGGATGGGGCGTGTCCAGTTGCTTGACAAAGTTAAGAAAAGTTTAACTTTATGCAAATTATGA
This sequence comes from Misgurnus anguillicaudatus, assembly GCF_027580225.2. Lineage (NCBI taxonomy): Eukaryota > Metazoa > Chordata > Actinopteri > Cypriniformes > Cobitidae > Misgurnus > Misgurnus anguillicaudatus. The sequence goes on along the minus strand of NC_073357.2, from coordinate 37,433,595 downwards.
GCGACTTTCTAGAGTGACTATCAATGAGAGTGAATCAGAGGAGTTCATGTTATTCATTCATCTCTTGTCAGTAACTGAAGTGGACATTACTTATTTGTTTATGACAACCAGATTTAGAAACACCTCCTTACGACTTCTTTCAAAGAGACGAGTGACAAAAAATGACATAAGTAGTTTGCTTAAAGGACAAGTTCGGTATTTTACACTTAAAGCCCTGTTTTCAGATTGTTTATGATGAAATGGTTTTGACTGAAATTTGGACATATGATGCTGGCCCGAGAATTTTTCGGTTTCTGTTGTATCAGCCCCCACCTCTAGAATGGGTGTTTAGGTGCACTGGAACAATCCTTCCTAAAATGCATTAAACTTTCGTTTACAAAGACGTGAAACTCACCGAGTGGTCAGGGGTGTTCACTGATATGCTCACAAAAAAATGGCTGCAAAAGATGCTTTCCAACATCTGTTTTAGCATTAGTTGTTAACTTGTGGACCTATTTTTCCAAACGCCTCACACCCGTATATTCTTCCATTGAGAGCTTGAATAGAAGACACTCCAGCCCAGTTGGTGGCGATAATCCGCCTTTGCCAATTGCAAGAATACAAACAAAGTTCCCGTCGGCGGAGTAATACCGTACCTCACAACTCATCTAATACAAGTCAATGGAGTTGGACAAAAACTACTTGTCCTTTAACTTTATTTGCAAACTGTGTTAAAGTTAACAACTATGGAAGCCTCTTTAAAATGCTTATTTTACTATTGCTTTGTTTTAAGGAAAATAAAAATGACTCTACTTAAAGGGATTTATTGTTTTTTCTTCTTATACTTTTTAAAATAGATGTTACCTGTCTAGGTGGGTCCTGGATCGAAACAGTTTTTTTAAACAGCTCTTTTCAACCACACAGTATCATTATTTCTTTCTGCATTATATATTCAAAATATTTAAATTATCAAAGAAGAACTGGAATTATAGTTTACAGTTTACATATAAACACTAATGTTTATAATCTAGGGCAAACACAGTTCACAGTTTACATATAAACACTAATGTTTATGACCTAGGGCAGACACAGTTTACATATAAACCCTAATAAGTAAGTCATTGAATCTTTCAGATTTAAAAAAAAAATATTCAAACCAATTAAATATTTTTTAAAGAGATTGCAGCATTTCATATTTGAAATTCGGAATTATGGGAGAATCGTAATCTTCATTTAAAAACTAAACGATTGTAATTCAAATTTTTCCAGAATCGTGCAGTCCTAGTCGGAGCAGATAGTTTTAGGAGCATCTAAGAAGAGCGGTATTCTTCATGTTAAGTAGGCCTTCTCTGTGATAGGCTGTGCAAAAGACATTATTCGAAAATGTTATACAAATCTGTGGTCTTACACATACATCAGACCATGTCAGGGCTCAACGCAAATCATTTTTTATACAAATTTTCACTTGCCCTGCCAAAATTTTCACTGGCCCCAATAAAAAAAGTCAGTGTCACATATTTAAAAATAATAATTCAAAAGTCAAATATAAAGGTATACATACAACAGACATTTTCCAACGGAAAAAGGCTCCCAACTTTTCTGCTTTAGATGTAAACTGACAGCAAATTGTGCAAAATATTGCATTGTTTCTTCGTTGTGTTTTTTTACCCAAGTAAATGTCTGCTTCCAAGATGTAAAATATAATATACATTGATGAAAATATATTTTAGTGACTGAGGGTGAAGCACTGGCCCAATCGGGCAAGTGACAATACTTTTTACTTGCCCGAACGTCTCTCATGCTTGCCCCGGGCCACCGGGCAGTCCTTTATGTTGAGCCCTGCATGTGCTCAAGTTTTCTCTCAGGTGAATATTGAAAAAATGTGCATGTCAGAAAAAAACAAACTTTCTTTGTAAAACTTACTGAAAGCCTTTCTTAACCCTTTTGTGTTGTTTGGGTCTGTGGTGGGACTCGTTTTTAATGTTTACTAAAATAAATATTATACAATTGTTGTGTCATCCTGCAATTCATTGGCCTTGACTCATTTTCTATGAAAAACATAAAAATAAACAACTTTATAATGACTGTACACTGTGCACCCCATACACGTTTATATTACATATGTGGTGTTCGGGTACACTGGACCTGGGACTAATAAGAGTGTGAAAATTTTATGTGCTATGTCAGTGGTTCTCAAACTGGGGGCCGCGAGATGGTGCCAGGGGGGCCCCAGTTTTATGACATTTTATAAAATACATTATTTTTCATGAATTCTGTGTAATTAAACCTAAAACAAAATAAGGCTTATAACTAACCAATAGCACTATTTGCATAATTTAATATGGTTTGTATAATTAAAATATTACGTTTTAGAAAAAAATTTCATAAATTTTCTTTGTGGTGCGCGAAGGAATGCACCGTACATCGTTACTTTCTGGGACACCTGTGAGTGCATGAGTGTGTTTATATGTCTATACATATGTGATGGATGCATGTCAAAGTGTGTGTGTGTGTGTGTGCGTGCGTGCGTGCGGGTGTGTGTGATAGAGAGAGAGAGAGAGAGAAAATTACTTATTTTCATCATTCTAGGTTGTGGCCAATAGCAACTAATTGTACTGCAATGTGTGTGGCATAAGATGGACAGGAAGACACAGTTTATGTGTATAAATGCAAGAAATGCATATGCAACACAGCTACACAGTAAAAATTTGCTTCTTATGTGCTGTGTAAGCTGGCATGAACAGGTTTTGTGTTCAGTGTGGATGATGTGTTATGAACGGCATCTGTTGTTCAGTAGGGGCTTGTGCTGTTTAGACTGACACAAATGTGTACAATTTCAAACTAAAAAACATCAACAGTGATGGAAAACTTTGTTTCATTTAAATTTATTTAAGATAAACATGTTTTTCCCCCAATATCTGGATCAGAATAGAATTTTCTTATTGTATTTCATATTATCACAAAAACGAGTAGCATTTTAATTTATGAGTAATCCCCTACTACTAGTGGTAAATGACAAATATTAACTATAAATTCTGTCTATGTTACTTGTTGAAATAAGGCTAAAGTAAACATCTGTAAACAATATTACATGAATTGTATGACTGCATTGGTTTAAGATAGAAATAATGCTGTGGGTCCACTAGACCCTCAAACATCATAACAAAAATATAAACATCACACGATGGTTAAATTCTTTCTTTTTTTTCCAGCTTTTCATGCAAGTTCAGCTCATCCCTCTTTCTGAAAAGATCATGGAAGCGTCTTCTTTCTGGTCCCACTGACCCATGACAGCTTTTTGAGATTTGAAGCTGTTCCTGTAATCTTCAACCCACTTCTGCTATGCAGCCATGAGCTCTGCGCTATGGAGTCAGGAAAAGCCAGCAGGCGGTTTCCGGGATGACTGGCGCTTCTACATCGTGGTGAAGGAGTGCACCGTGGAAAAGCCAGGCCAGAAGTCCCTGCGCATCCCACGTGGTAGCCTTGGCCAGGCATGCCAGGAGCGCAACAGCCTCGGTCGCACGATCCCGGCCAGCAAAGGTAAACGCAGCCTACGCATCCTGGACCAGACGAATGTGGTGGTGAGCCTGGATGAGCGGGACGTGATGGAGCTGGAGGAGAAGCTGGCAGAGCTGCTGTTTCCCATAACCAACTGTGAAGAGCGTTACAGCCTGCTTTACAACAGAGCACGTCTGGACAGGGCCCGTGACATCAACTGTGGATCCAAAGTCAGAGTGCAGCTGAGATCCGGCGATGAGCCACTTCCAGGGGTTGTCCGCTTTAAAGGAGCTTTACTTCCTGACCGAGCACTGAGTGGGATCTGGTTTGGTGTTGAATTGCTGGTGAGCAACACTGTCTTGTTTAGTGCTGTTTTTTGGTTATTGTTTCGCTTGAGCATATGAGATTGTTGCGGTGTTTGTGAATTAGACGTAGAGTGCCTGTTAGATCATTGTCTGGCATGACATGTCAACAATGACTGTTGTTCATATGCACAATGATGTGTATATGAGTTGTGAAGTTTATGTGGGTGTATGGCGGCTGCTGAAAACGTCTCTGTTCTGTATGTTTCAGGAGGAGGGCCGGGGTCAGGGTTTTACAGAGGGCTCTTATCAGGGCCAGCAGCTGTTTCGTTGTGAAGATGAATGTGGAGTCTTCGTGGCATTGGATAAACTTGAGCTCTGGGAAGATGAGGAGCTGGAAGTGGATCGTGTGACTTTAGTAGATAATGAACCTGAAGTAGAAGGCGATGTCCCACCACTGGAAATTAACTCTCGGGTGTTGGTGCAGACACGGGAGGGCCCAGAACGGGGCACTGTAATCTTCTGTGACGTACTGCCTGGCAACGAGAGTCTCGGATACTATGTGGGTGTTGATATGGTAAGTGAATTGTACTGTTTAAATGGTTGAAAAAGTTATTGCTGCAAAGATGTATAATCATAATACTACTTTTTTATTAAGCAATGCAATGTTGAGCCAGAGCGATGTAGGGCTACCAACGTCAAAATATGAATATAAACTTATTCATGCATCTGTGTTTACTATTTTTGGTTTCTTGGGTCATGCTTTACCCCTTTAGGATGAAAGGAAAGGATGCAATGATGGGATGTAAGGACAAAGGATTTAAACAAATATAAAAGCATCCTCACTCTCTATATAACATTCATTCTCAATTTGATTAAATATTAGGAGCATTCATTTTGAACCTTAAGACACAAAATGTCATTTTTTTTCATTAAAATATCCAAAAATCACTAGCACTGGGTTAAATTTTTTGTTCATGTGCTCTTACATTATCCCAAATGCTTTCAACCGTGTTTGAATCCAGAGAATTAGCAGTTTTTATAAGCACCCCACCCTGTTCTCAGGATTGCTTGTCAATGGCGTTATGCCCGGGTTATCCTCAGTTTTTTCCTGTTGTTGCCATAATAACTGTCAGTGTCTTTGACTTGATGAAGCACTTTGCTGGGTGATCAGCGTATGATTTTAGAGTGATTCGAAGCAGTACTGTATCTTGCAGTACTTTGAAATATACACTGATCAAACTATGCCTATAATATTTGGAGTATAATAGCATGCCACTTTGTTGTTGCAAAATACACCTTTCACTGAACGAGTCACTGTTTTGAGTGTGTGGCTGTTTCTCAATGTCAAGGATACTTCCTTGGCAGGACTGGTCTTTCCAAGTCACTTCCTTCAGAGGCTAGGCGAGGCTCCTCTTTAGAATTTGGAGAACACATAAATGGAACAGGCTAGCAAGGGCACATCATTGCATCATTACGTCAGTACAAAGGTGTCCTTTCGGCGCTGCACGCATAGGATTGTGGGTCATTTGAGAGCGCGAAGGATATACATATGCATCCTTTCCTGTATATGGGATATTTTTAGAACAAAGGACTTAGTCCTTGCTTGTAATTCCGAGGATCCTCGACATTGGAACAGTCTTTCGACGGATGTTCTGGCTTCCGAGGATCCTTCCTTGACATTAAGAAACAGCCAGAGAGTGAACTGAATGACCTTTTACATCTTGATCATAAATGAGAAGGGGTCACACACAGAAAGTGGATGCAATGCAAAAAGAAACTTAAGACTTCTTAAGACTTTGTCTTAAGAAACTTAATCATGTGGTTTTATTTGGGTAAAGTTATAGAAACCAGTTTTTTTGCTGACTTCATTACATTACTTTAGTAATACAAATGATTTTACAACAAAAATCAAGGTTATTTACTGTAATAAAACAGGATAAATTTGTGTTTATTATATGGTTTTATTACAAATCTAATATCCACTATGGTTACATTTTGGAAAAGTACATTTGGAAACAGTACATCTTGATGGAAAAGCTAATCAAACCAAAGTGAGGTGAGCTGACCTGACCCAAACCAAATCGTGGGGTACTATGCAATGGAAAACCGCTATTTGTGGCTATTGTGTTTTCACTACAGCATGATGACGCTTAAACATGTGAAGGAGGTGATCTGGTGTCGCGTTGTGTTTTACATCCAGAGGTGTAAAGAGTAGCTGAAAGCCATACTTGAGTAAAAGTACAGATACCTTACTGTAAAAGTTACTCCACTACAAGTTACAAGTCACCAATTTAAATAAGACTTGAGTAAAAGTCTTAAAGTAACCCAATTTAAAAGTATTTTACTCATACTGAATGTTGGCTCAAAGATGCACTAGTTCTCAACACAAAGAGATATTGTAGGTCAGTCAAAAACAAAAAGTTTATTCATGAGGTTTTATTTCCTAATATAGAAAAGAAATCAAACACCTCAATATTTCGACATGGCAGAACAAACATACACTGTAAATGTTATTGCAGCTGGGTTGCCGATAAATTACCGTAGATTTAAATTTATGTTATTTACTGGCAAGAGTTTGTTCAAAGTTGAATAAATTTTAAATATTAACAAGTCTTTATCTTTACAGAATAAAACTATACGATAACAGCCTCATGCAAAGCATTCTGGGAACCAGAAATCATCATCAAACTTTTTCTGTTTTTTGCTTCAGATTTTATTCCCAGAATGTTTTGCTTGATGCTGTTTTTCTAGTTTTATTCTGTAAAGACAAAGACTTGTAAATGTTTAATGTTCATTTATCTTTGAACAAAATGTTGCCAGTAATAACACAAATTTAAATCTACGGTCATTTACCGGCAACCCAGCTGCAAATTTCTACGGAATGTTTTTACAGTGTAGTCATAGTATTTTGACTAAAATTTTATTTAGTTTTAGTCATATTTTAGTCATCTGAATTGATTTAGTCTAGTTTTACTAAAAACGAAATGCCCCAAGATTTTAATAAACAAAATCTACATTCAATTTAAACCCATTTAATTTTAGTCTAGTGTAGCCTAACTGTTGTGATATAAATTTTATATAGGCCTATTCTAAAAAAAAGTTATAATCTTAATATTTAAAAAATTCCAGAGTCAGCTCAGGTTAGCTGATAAACATCAGTATATAAAACATTTGTGCTTGCCTTTGAGTTGTGGGATGACCCTTCTGCAATCGCGCTTCACGTTTGTTTTGATTGTAGCATCACAAGTTTAACAAAGGGTCCCTTAACAGAATCAAATGTGATATGCATGCATATGTCTGCTCTTTATCTCTTCTCTCAGACCAGACGCCAACTTTTCTGTAAAGTTTATAACATACGCAGCAAGCTGCTGTCCCGAGAAGTAGATTTTTACCTCTGCCTTTGCGCTACTGTGGCTCAGTGCAAGCCGTTCAGCGTTTGACATCAAAGTACCGCAAGATCAGATTTCTCCATATGCATTTATATATTCGCTCTCGCAGTACTTTGATTTTATATGATTGCCCTGCGTAGCGCCACATGAAGTCCCTCAGTTATGTGTGTGCGTCTAACCTCGTTTTTATTTGACGAATAAACGATGTAGCGAGCGAGTAACGATAAGTGTCAGTTCAAATGTAGTGGAGTAAACAGTACAAATTCTCAATCAAAAATGTAGTTGAGTAGAGAGTAAAAGTTGCTTATAATTTTGATACTCAGTACAAGTACAAAGTAGCCCAAAAAATACTTAAGTACAGTTACAAAGTACATTTACTCAAGTATTTTACACCTGTTTACATCTAACACATCTTGTAAATGCTCGTTGCTGATGACGTGAGATAAACGCAAGTGAACCAAGGTTTGATAGAATCGAATGAGTGTGAAACCACCAGACCGACACTGAAGAAGGGGGGCCTGAAAACATCCGCTCTTGGGCTGGACCTCAGCAATGAGCCTAGTGTAAAAACTCCCTAAGTCTGCCATAAATAAACTTTCTCTAGCTTGATAAAGTTTTGCTTAATATTTCACACTTTGATCTGCATGTCAGACATCTGTAGTTTTATAGTCACAATACGTTTTTGTAACACGTCTATTTTATTGTCATAAATACCATAATACCACATAAGACACTCGTGCTCGCCACCGATTGGCATGTTTGTGTAACAAAGAAATGGTCTTAAGCATTGTTGACTTTAACACATTGTGGTTGTTCTATTAAAAAATGTAAAATCCATCCAGCAACATTTAAATCAATATTCAAATGAAACATACTGTACATGTGGCTTATTAGTGTTAAAAGCAAAAGAGAAATCAATAAATAACAGTCTGGCACAGGTCTTTGGTTTTTCCAAATATTTGTAAACCAAATTTAAAAAGTGTCAGCCGTAACAGAGTTCTCTAATAAATATTCATAACCGCAGTGGCGGCCGGTGACTTCTTTTTTTAAGGGCGCTCAATGCGAAGTTCGTCACAACATGTATGTAGCCCGTCATGTGTGTGGTTCCTTTTTTCAAAATATGTGTTCTGCGCGTCGAGTCAACCCGTGTGCATCACGTGTCTCGTCAAAAAAAGTGCCTGCTGCAGATGCGTCTAAAGGGTTTATGATAAAAGAGACGCTTATCTTTCCCAGATACTCGCATAATCTCATGCGTAATCAGAGTTTACTGTTAAGGGAGTGTCTTGCATGTATTTTGTGAACGTGAGCATCTCTTTTATCATAAACGGTTTTGATGCATGTGCAGCAGGCACTTATTTTCACAGGTTCACATGACACTCCGAATATATTTTGGATTTGCGCCCCTCGGATGAGCAGTCACCAGCCGCCACTGCATAACCGTGATAAATATCTGTGGAAATTCTTGTGGTAGATAGAATGGGCTTACTGACACAGCTAATAGCTCTATGTCAGATAGACCCAAAGTTTATCTTACTGTAATGTTGGTGCACTAGCATCGATTTATATTAAGACAAACTCCCCAACCTCGTTTTTTCTTTTTACCTCTTTCTCCCTGTCCAAATAAATGGGCACCAAATCCACAAATCCTCAGATTAAAATCAAGGCCTTGAGAGTTATGCCTAGTTTCTGTCAATGTAATTAAATAGGCATTCTTATACCTATAGCATTTGCCTTTGTTTCTTAAAGATTGCACATTTGCCGAAATCATTGATTGGAGTGGCATATGGTTCCTCCATTGCAATTGTTCAACATGCTCCTGAACACCTAATTTCCTTTCACTCTTTCTTGGCATCGCTCGAAACGGACTTTTCCCCGTCTCCACTTGTACTCCATCTGCATATCAGCTCCTTCTTAACCCCCCAGTCACATGAGCTACAAGAGACAGAGACAGAGCGACAGGCTACCATTCATTTTCAATGGGAGTGGCCGTTTGCTAGCGACAAGCGACGAGCTCGCCGCTACGCGAGCAAGGTGGGGCCAAAATAGACAAGCAGGCTATTTTATGCAAATGCTGAGAAATGTGACAAAGCGACTGCCAATCAGAGTGAAGGAGCAGCGTGACGTAGGTCTGTGGCCGAGTCGGAGAAAATAATTCAAGATGGCGAAAAATGCGTATATCTGTATATATCTTATAAGTTTGGCATTTTATCTCATATATTTTGTTACTTTTATCGAGAAATAAATATTTTTAAATCCAAAAACACCTTTCTTGTAACTTAACAATACCTCTAAAGTGACTTTTGATACCGCTTTTAGAAACTAGCCAAGGAACGCCCATCAAGCGAGTGCGTGTCGCTCACTTTTGTAGCTAATGTGACTGTAGGGTAAGGCAGCAAAAAGTCTTGCGATTCATCTATCGGTAGAACATTCTGTGTACTCGATTAAAGTCCCATAAAGAGCTCATAGGAGTACCGCTAACTTCGTGTTTGGTGTGGGAGACAAAAGATTCCACTGATGAAAAATACAAACACCACCATATAAAATTAGCTTCGCATTTAAAAAAGCAAAATTAGTTTGAATAGGAAATATTAAAGAGCACCTATTGTCCGATTCACAATTTCCTTTGGTGTGTAAATGTGCATTAGTACATGTTAACGAAATGCAAAACTGAAAACAATGTAAACAATGACACAAGTTATTGTCTCCAACATAAATCTCTTTTCTTGGACTACAACAAACACACGGATTCTAGACAACAGTTTACTTCCTGGGATTGGTGATGTAGACAAGACTGACATTATCATAATTCCTTCCGCTTTGGACAGCCTGTAAGTTAACTCCTGTTATTAGGGCTGGGTATTGTTAGGAATTTCACAATTCGATTCGATTTAGATTCTTGAGGCTTCGATTCAATTCGATTTGATTCAATTCGATATTGATTTGTTTGCTTCAATATCGATTCAATAATAAGTAGATACACAAGTAATTAAGTACCTGACTCTGAGTAGCCTATATTTTAATTTTAGCTTTTAGTGCAGACTTGAACGTGACAGACTTGAGTGCAGCTGCTGTTTGCCATCTTGCTGTTTTGGTAAAGCGTGTTTTGGTAAAGCGTGTCTTGTACAACGCTGAACGCTCTCACTAGAGCAGGGCTATTCAGTTAGTTTGTCATGGGGGCCAGTTCATGAAAAGCATCTCAAATAAGGGGTCGAAGATATATCAGTGATTATGATTACATTTATATTTAAACTGCATAACAACAAAATCAGTGCATTGTACAATAGGCTTTTTCTACAAACATGTATTTTCAAACTGCATACAACAAAATTAGTGCATTGTAAGATGTCTAAGTAGGCTTTTTCTACATCCAGACATGTTCATATGTCAGTGGTGTAGTCTACGTGATACGCAGGTATACGCCGTATACCCACTAGAAATTGTCAAGGATTTCCGTATACCCACTAAAAATAGCTTGACGATGCGTAACAGCATGGTTTTCTGACATTTCAAACTTTTAGTCATAATTCAGATGTAAAGCACTGACACTGACCAGTAGCATGCTACACTTGCTATTTTAGCGGGTTGAACTGCATTATATATATTAGGCTATATATTTGGTGTGTTTGAATTCCTGCCGTACTGCGCGATCCGATTCGCGTATGAAATCAAATTACCATAGCGGCGCGAAACTGGGGAGGAGACTGGTGTGGCACCAGAAGAACCCACATGCGAATGACAGCAAAGTACCGCGAGAGCGATTGCATTTATCAGATGGAGAAATCTGCTTTGAATCGCTCTCGCGGTACTTTGACATCACCAAAGGGTCTGCTTAGCGCCAAATGAAGTCGAACCTGCAGTGTAGCTGCTCACGCGACACTGTAAACAAACAATCCATGTGAAGTGAACGAGCTGCTGCAATATAAAATCCGGAGAGTTAACAACGCACATGTGAGTAAACAACATTTAAAACATCAGTCCAGTTTATTACTTTATCTGGAGGTAAGGCTCCAAATGCAATAAAATAAGCCCGTAATTATATCCTGATGGTTTTAGCTTTCAGCATGTTTGCTTGTGCTTCACAGTGTTAAACTTTCCTTCTCTGTGTTAATTTATATATCTACGTTCAAGATGTATATGATCTTAAACTTTTGTGAGGAAAATCATGTCTGCGTTGATGTTCAGTTCAGACTTGCAAATTAAAGATAATTTTCTTCAATTTTGTTTGTGTTTCTAATATTATGGTACATGATGGTGTTGTAATTTTTATTAAGTAAAAGCTTATTTTCATTTTTAGACACGCTTGTATAATATGCATAAAATAAGCTTTTATTTCAAAGACTATGCAAATTAGAGTTAATTCATGGTCATCTTAAATGTGTATTAATTAAAAACATTTACACCAAAAACACACAGTATACTCACTACAAAAATCTAGACTACACCACTGTCATATGTTGTATTTTAAAACTGCATAACAACATAAGTGCACGGTAAGATGCTTTAATTTACATATAAAGGGGTAAATAAGAGCCATATCACACTCATTGAGAATTTAACTTATTTACTCACTTTAGTACACATAAAAAAAAAGTTTACAATATGTAACATAACATTGTTTTATGCTGTTTTTGTCAAAGCTAATTATTTCACTACCTCTATTTAAACTACAACAGCCATCTTAATAATTGGCAAACATTAGTCTAGCTTCTAATAAGAGAAATTATACTTTTAGATTTCGCTAGAGCAGTAAAATCAGGTGTATGTTTGTCAGTAGATACGCGTTCAGTGGTGCAGGTGTTGGGCGCGATGGGTGATTAACTGTTACTAATCGTTTCAATGCGTTTCCTTTTACTAAGACATCTAATGTCATTGTGGATAAGCAAGTCATCATTGAGCCGACATATCAATGTATATGGAAATACAAGGAGTTAAAACAGCCATAGAGTCCGTGGTCTCACCACTGTCGCGTCTTGATATGCGGGCGCGAGCGGCTCGCGGTAGACCAAAGCGCGAATATAAACCCGATATAAACACATGACACAGCTGCTCGCGCCAGTCACGTGACGCGCGCTCTGCATCTCATGCTGTAACAGATGCACGCTCATCAACTCGTAACTGTAGGGCCCGTTGTCCAACTACATTTATTTTAATTCTACATTTATTTCTTCTAGAGATGTCTTTTTCACAGACTACATAAAGGGCCGGATCAAATTACCTCGGGGAGCGGGCGCTAGAGTGTCGCCCACCCACAGCGCCGCCACTGGCCGGTAGGCTGAATCGATTCATAGGATTTGATGAATCGATATTGAATTGAGGAGCAAATAATTGCAATGCATTGATGAATCGATATTTTTACCCAGCCCTACCTGTTATTAACCGAATTTTTTAAACATGGTAAGGAGCGTCACGTTTCCGGCTGACGTCAGAGGTATTCAGGCCAATCACAAAGTACAGATTAGCTGACCAATCAGGAACACAGAGCTTTTCAAATTAGTGTGTTTCAGGAAGAGAGTGAATTCTGGAGCTACAAAAATGTACAAAATGTGGAAATAATAATTTTTGACCATGAACCACGTGAACACATTGTATTATACCAAATACACAAAATAATGTTGTTTAGCAATGAAATATGTGCTCTGTAAACTATTTATTAATAAATAATAAGTCTATTAACTTGTCAAAAGTCAAAGTTGTTTGGATCTGCAGATTTTATACCAGGAATCAACAGAAGGGAATCTTGAGCCGAAGGGATAGCTCAGTTTGCTGTGTGTGTCCACCATAATGGCTTGCTGCCAAAAGCTCACACAAGACTCAACCAATACATGCACACGCCATTCCTCTGTTCTCTCTCTCGCTCTTTCTCTCTCTCTCTCTCCTTTTCTTCTCTGTTAGCCTCCCACTGCTTTCAGCAGCACTGGACTGGACATCTAAACTGTGTAGTGTACATGTGTTTAGGATTTAGATTCTGCAGGTTTAAAGAGCTTTAGATCGTTCTCAGAGCAATACATTGTGACTAGTTTGTTTTAAATAGCATTACTTACTTAATGTTACAATACTTTTGTTAATAGATTGCATATAGTAATGTGGGAGTCTTTAGGTCTATTCAGTATGTTTATGGAAATGTCTGAGGTTTGTTTGAAAGAAAGTAAGTAGATTTGTTAGGATGCGTTAGATCTTATTAGATTGATGCATAAAATAGTATCAAGGAAGAGCAGTACTTTATTTATTTGTATTTTTTATCAAATCAGATCAGGATTACGAGTTAAGGGTCCTAACAGTGTCATGTAAGAGTATGGTTTAGAGTTCAGAGACATTAGTTGTTCTGATGATAGTGTTAATCTAGCTGTTCGAGAACTGCGAGATGGGTCAGCGCAAGATTTCCACTAGGGGATAGAGACAGGCCATCCTTTGTTTGGAAAGTATTTGTTCTGAGGTGATTGAGTTATGAATGACAGTGCTGTGGGTTTGAAGTCTCATGAGATGATCTAGGTCAAGTGCAGTAATAGGGTGCTGTACCTCTCACCCGCAGGACAATCCCATTGGAGACTGGGATGGGATCTTCGACGGTAAACTGCTGTGTAATTTTGCTAGTCTTGAACACACCCGTCTCGTCCCCATCTGTGATGTGATGCCAGGTAAGAGCTCTGTATCATTTGTTTGTTTTTGTCAAATGTGGACATTTCATGTTTTTGTCATCTGTGTGTGAGTGCAAGGTTGCTTGTTTGTATTTGTTTGTTGGTTTTTAGTTTAAAAGTTACCATTACTAGTAGTAATTGTTGTTTTTTCTATAATTGTTTTTATTATTAGAGAATAATGATTAAATAATTGTCTTATATTTGTTATAAACTTCATTCAGGGTGTTTTGCTGTTGCAATGGGCACAGTCTAAACACTACTGTGTGTGTTTGTGTGTGTGTGAGTCATGTTAACACACAGTTAACAGAAGCTCTTTTGTCAGTAGGCCTTGTTTTTGAGAGTGGCGTGTGTGGAGCTTTCTTTGTTTCCTTTATTGATTTGTTTGTTTGTGAGTGTATGCGTGTGTGGGCAAGATGTCTTAAAGGGACAGCTCATAATTTTAAAACTTTTAACACTACCTAGTTACTGTCTTCTCTTTATTAAAACGTTTTTGCTGGTACTGTACTGTATGTGCTTGCAGAATACTCAATGCAGGATCAGAGGCTGCCCAAAGTCTTTGGCTGCAGGAGCGGCAGCGACAAGTCTGGCAGCCAGAGCAAACCAAAGACCAAAGGTATTTATCTGTAATTACTTACACACTCCATAGTCTGGTGTAATATTTTAAGATATCGATTTATTTTATGTCATAAATGCAACATCACATCTTAGCATCACAGATATTTCGTTTGAAATATATAGCTGCAACTGTATAATGAATATTAGCGGTTCAAAAACCTTTTCCTGGAGAAACACCAATTTGGACGTCTCCCTTATCTGAAGAAACTTTTCAATAATGATCTGATGATTTGTACAGTTGTGTACAGTTAGTCGTCCTTCAGGAACAGGTGTTGTTATTTACCAATGCTGTGTATGGTAAGTAGTAAGTGTAATGGTATAGAGAATTTGTGTTGTGGTAGCGAATTACATGAAGGCTCTTTTGTCTTTTTGTTTACATGACAAAGAACTGTTGCTTGAGAAATAATGGGAGATAATGTGTATTATTAAAAATGCTTTATCATAAAAACATGTGGTATTTCTTATCTGTTATCATACAGATACAGAAGTCTAAATGTGTGTCTGTCGAGAAGTGACGTTTTAGAGAAGTTATTTTCTCCTAATCTAACTATGAATCAGAAGAGACATACTGTAGTAAGCTTGGCTGAGCAATGTTTGAGCTGTTTCTCACCTTCACTGTCTTTAATGTTTATAAGCTGTCTGATGCTTTTTTACTGATTTCACTTTTCCCACATATTTTCAAATTCTGTCCTGGGTCATGTGATAGCTTTACCAGCTATTTGTTATCATTCTGCAAGAAACACAACAGCCGTCTCAACGTTATGACAATGTGACATCCACGCACAGATTGTAGTTTACACTTTATCTTCCTATCATGACTCTTATTCAGGGCTAGGCCTGCAGCCTAGCAACAGGAGCAAGTCTGAATTTTATTATACGCTTAATGGCAGCTCGGTCGATCATCCTGCTCAGACCAAAGCCAAAAGCACATGGTACATAGATGAAGGTAATCAATAATCTATATAGATGGAGACTGGGAAGCTTTAATCAAACGTCTTAACAGCACGTTGCCATCCACTAAACATCTAACATCACTTTAGACACTTTACTGTAGGTTGCTTTAATGTTCTTGGCATGAAAAAGTAAATGCTCTTTTGAAGTCTTTGAATGCATCTGCTTTGATTCGAAAAGGCAACTTGCTGCTGAGACGTTGTTTTGGGATCTGGTTCACTGTGACGTGAGTGGTGCATGACATCATAGCATGATATCATTCATCAGAAAACGTAAACAATGCTTAGGGCTTATTTAAGTTCTCTGTACTTCTGACAACCTGGTTAATTTGGCTAATACTACTTATATTAAAGTCTTTTGAAGGATTAGTCAATTTTCTTAAAAAATAAAAATCCAGATGGTTTGCTCGCCACCGTGTCATCCAAAATGTTGATGTCTTTCTTTGTTCAGTCTAGAAGAAATTATGTTTTTTGAGGAAAACATTCCAGGATTTTATGGACCCCAGTACTTAACAGTTTTAATGCATTTTAAAATTGCGGCTTCGAAGGGCTCTGAACGATCCCAAATGAGGCATAAGGGTCTTATCTAGCGAAACGATTGTCATTTTTGGCAAGAAAAATAGTTGTGCACTTTTGAACCACAACTTCTCGTCTTGTTCCGGTCCTGTGATGCGCCAGGGCACACTTAATACGTCATCACGTCAAGAGGTCATGGATGACTTATGCGAAACTATTCCCCAGTGTTTACAAGTGTGGAGAACTGTTCCGACGTTGTTGTATGTCAAATGATAGTAATTCATGTCTTTGTGTCAGTTTATTGTTTAAAATGGTTTGCAAATGTGCGTTTCATATATGTAACTTGCGACCTTTCAACATCATTATGCAAGTACGTGAGGTCGCGCTGACGCGTCGCACAGCCGGGGGAGGATGAGAAGTTGTGGTTTAAATTAAAAGTGCATTTTTTTTCTTGCCAAAAATGACAATCGTTTCACTAGATAAGACCCTTATGTCTCGTTTGGGATCGTTTAGAGTCCTTTGAAGCTGCATTGAAACTGCAATTTAAGTGTTGGGGTCCATTTAAAGTCCATTTAAAATGAGAAAAAATCCTGAAATGTTTTCCTCAAAAAAAAAGACATCAGCATTTTGGATGACATGGTGGTGAGTAAATTATCTGGATCTTTTTAAAGAAAATTAACTAATCCTTTAATGAATAACACAGTCATTTAATCCACACTGTTGTTTAAAAGTTTAGGGTTATTTAAGTGTTC
Organism: Misgurnus anguillicaudatus; assembly: GCF_027580225.2. NCBI lineage: Eukaryota > Metazoa > Chordata > Actinopteri > Cypriniformes > Cobitidae > Misgurnus > Misgurnus anguillicaudatus. Next base: position 37,416,956 of record NC_073357.2, on the reverse strand, counting down.
TTTTCACATTTAAGGATAAAAGTAAACACTTTAGAATGGAAATTATATTAAGTCTGAAAAACAAAACAACATGTGTTTTATATTTTAGCATTTGTAATGTAGTCACTTTTTGCAGAAATTTACACAATTATATTATTAGAAACATCATGAGAGCATTATCAGCATTAAATGAGAAGCATGTTAGTGACCCTAAACTTTTAACAGTATTGTAGGTTTTGTATTAAATTTTGTATTACCTATTTTAAGAAAATAAGCATCTTAAATAAAATTATTTTGTTATATGAATTTCTCCACCCATTCATTGTGTAATTGTGATTGTGTGTTTGTGTTATGATATTGTCATGATGGCATGGGAGTTCATAAAAACATCACTTAAACAGTATAATTATTTCTATCTTTCACCTATTGTTACTAACATGCACTGAAGAAAATGATTTTTACACCAGTCTGGGATTAGTTAAGGCGTTTTTATTGTTTCTGTCGGTGGTGCTGATTTCATTTCCATTCACAAGACTCTTGGTCATATTTCCTGTGCTTGATTCATTTTGACTTTTTTCTGAAGTCCATCACAACATGTGATCCCCCCATATTAAATGTGTGGCATCATCATTAAATAAGATGTAATTGTGTGAGCATCAGTGTGGAACAATGATCCTGTCTTTTGAATCTGTTTTTATCAGTATGGGTCTATCTTATGTTCGCAATATTTATTAATCAGTTACTGGTGCTCCACACTGATGCATCATCATGACTTCCTAGAATCGCATCACAGCCTCTCATTTCCCTGAATTTATTTCTTGGCAGTCGGTGAGGATCCTGCCAAGTCCTTGACGGACACGCCCCCCGACTTCAACCAGGCCTCATCCCCTTCTCGAGCTCCGCCTACAACTGCCTCGTTGTCCAATGATAACAAGTTCCACTCCCTGCCCTTCAGCTTGAGCCGCAAAGTGGGTCCCAATGGTAGCATGAGTCAAGGCCCCCTCTCCCTGTCTGCTGGCTCTGTGATGGGTGAGCAGCAGGAGGTCCCTCCACCTGCAACCACACCCGTCCAGAGGCCGCCATCTCCGCCACAAGGTCAGCCGGGGTTAGAGGTCGGGTCAATGGTGGAGGTCAAAGAGAACCCACCGCTGTGTGGGGTTATTCGTTGGGTTGGCCTGCCTCCAGGCCTGCAGGAGCCACTTGCTGGGCTAGAGCTGGTGAGTATGCCTCCTCGAATCAAGAATGGGTTTGCTTTTGAAATGTTTTGCTGATTATTTGTCTTACTGTTGGTGTTAAGGAGGAAGAATGTGTGGGGTGCACCGATGGCACATTTAAAGGGGTTCGATATTTCACATGTCCACCTAAGAAAGCTCTGTTCGTCAAACTGAAGTGCTGCCGGCCTGACTCACGGTTCCCATCTTTACATCATTCACCCAACCCTATAGAAAGATGCAACTCCATAGGTGAGAAACACAAGCGAGTTTTCAAAGAATACAGGGTCGAGCATGAGCTCAGTAAACTAGAGAATCACATTCAGTCACATGCAAACTAACAATAAATTTGTGGCATGGAGTAATTTCGTTCCCCTTTTTCTTCTTAAGCATACTTTTAATTGAAGTGAAACAGGCCAATGTTGTGGAAGGTTGAAAAAAACTTGTTCAACACCATTATTTACCTGTAAAGTTTAAAATGAAAGTAAAACAAATCTATAAAGTATAAAAAAAATAATTCCTCTCTAGGTGAAGTTTGAACAGTTGTTGTCATTCTGGTATAACGTTTAAGTGTTGTATCTGGAATTAAACTGTTTCATCTCAACTGCCTGAAATGCTTTCATTTAAAGGGACACTCCACTTTTTTTTGAAAATTTGCTAATTTTCCAGCTCCCCTATAGTTAAACATCTGATTCTTACCATTTTGGAATCTATTCAGCTGATCTCCGGGTCTGGCGGTACCACTTTTAGCATAGCTTAGCACAATCCATTGAATCTGATTTGACCATTAGCATTGTGCTCAAAAGTTACATCGTGTACTAAGATCGACGGAAAATTACAATTTGTGATTTTCTAGGCCGATATGGCTAGGAACTATACTCTCATTCTGGCGTATTAATAATCAAAGACTTTGCTGCTGTAACATGGCTGCAGGAGGCGTAGTGATATTACGCACTGCCCGCAAAATATTCCCCTGCTATTGAAAGATACTAAGGGGACTATTTTCGGCTGCTGCTGAATATCATTGCATATCGAAACTCTTTGGTTATTTTTTAGCGCAATGCTAATGGTCTAATCAGATTCAATGGATTATGCTAAGCTATGCTAAAAGTGCTAGCGCCAGACCCGGAGATCAGCTGAATGGATTCCAAAACAATAAAAATCACTGATTACAAATTTGAAACTAAGAGCATAACTTTAATGTTATTCATGTGTGTTTGCTGTAGCATTCGGGGGTTACTTGAGTGAAGTAGTTAATGAAAACACTCCTCCTCGGACGGAGAATGATGGCTTGGAGGTAATGGTGGGGAAGAAGAAAGGAATTCAAGGACATTATAACTCATGCTATTTGGACTCCACTCTGTTTTGGTGAATACACATACACACCATCACAGACACACGCACTTACAGTATACACTGTGGCAAAAACACTTGTTTCTTTATCTTACTGATATTTGCTGAGATTAAAAAGCTGCTTTGGAACAGCTTTGAATCATAAATATAAGTAAGATCATCTTGGAAATACCATGCTGTTTTTGCTTAGTTTGTGATTGAGTACAGATGGGGTTTGGGGTAGTACATTTGTTAATGTGTATGATGCATAAATAGATGTGTATTATATTATATATCTGTGTGTGTGTGTGTGTGTGTTCATGACTTGCAGTGCATGTGATACCTTCACTTTCACTTACCAGTTGTTACTTGATAGACTTACTGTTCTGTCTTGCTCTGTGTGTCAGTCTTTTCTCCTTTAGTTCTGTGTTGGATACGGTGCTCCTGAGGCCCAGATCCAAAACTGATGTAGAATATTACAAAGAGACTCAAGAGTTACTGCGCACAGAAATAGTCAACCCACTACGAATGTGAGCTTTTAATTGAAGTTTTAATTACATTAAATCAATTAGCAAGCTCGTAAAACTTGTATACTTTATAGTGCTATCTAAATAATCTATTACTGATTGTCTGTGACAGTCTTGGTTACAGTTCTTTATTCCTCTGTGTATGTATACAGACACGGGTATGTGTGTGCAACAAAAATCATGAAGCTTAGAAGGATATTGGAGAAAGTGGAAGCAGCATCAGGATTCACTTCAGAAGAAAAAGGTGAGAAAGTTCTCATTGTGATTCACTGATATTGTTGTAGAAGGAATGAATTGATGAGACAATTCTGCCCTCTGTTGGCACAAACAGGATCTGATAGGAAGTGTGTATAAATCATTTTCAGGCAATGCTATTTATTCTAGTAGTGTCTACCTACGATTGTTATTATGTATATTTAATTTTAGAGAACCACATAAATTTATATGATTCATTATTAAAGGTGCACTAACTTTTATGATTAATGTTAAAGGAACACGCCCACATTTTGGGAATTTAGCTTATTCACAGTATCCCCCAGAGTTAGATAAGTCCATACATACCTCTCTCATCTCCGTGCGTGCTGTAACTCTGTCTGACGCAGCCCCCGCTAGCTTAGCTTAGCACAAAGACTGGAAATGCATGGCTCCAGCTAGTATACTGCTCCCAATAAGTGACAAAATAACGCGATCATTTTCCTATTTATGTGTTGTGATTTGTATAGTCAAACCGTGTACAAATAACAAGGTGATATGAGACACAGCGATCTTTTAACAGTATACATACTGAGAACTATATTCTCTGAAGACGAAGCACTGCCGCATGGGCGGAGTGATTTGCACAACTCTGACCGAACTCTCTGCTCCTCACCAGGGGCTTCTCGTGTGCTGCGAGCAGATCACTCCGCCCATGCGGCAGTGCTTCGTCTTCAGAGAATATAGTTCTCAGTATGTATACTGTTAAAAGATCGCTGTGTCTCATATCACCTTGTTATTTGTACACGGTTTGACTATACAAATCACAACACATAAATAGGAAAATGATCGCGTTATTTTGTCACTTATTGGGAGCAGTATACTAGCTGGAGCCATTTACTTCCAGTCTTTGTGCTAAGCTAAGCTAGCGGGGGCTGCGTCAGACAGAGTTACAGCACGCACGGAGATGAGAGAGGTATGTATGGACTTATCTAACTCTGGGGGATACGGCGAATAAGCTAAATTCCCAAAATGTGGGCGTGTTCCTTTAATACATCATAAATTAAGTAATTGTAACGATTGCTAAGCAGTCTTTTTATAAAGGCCAATTCACACTGATCCAACAAATGCCAACAAACCTGTCTGTCGGGTCAGGTTGAAACCCCTGTTGGCAGTTGTTGGATCAAAATAAATGAGAATGTTGGTGTTTGTTGGTATTTGTTGGAGTTGGTTGTTGTTGTTGGATTGACCTTAAGGGTAATTGCATTTAAAGCTATGCAGTTCTTTACACTCCAAAAATCTCAATTTTTACTGTTGTTTAATGTTTATATGTATTATGTACTGCTATGTATTATGTATTGCAAGGCTGTCATGTTCATGCATTACCAATTAATTAAATATATTTTAAACTGGTCAGTAATGCAGTTAAAGTAACAAAATCACACAGGTAGGGCTGTCACGATTATGAAATTTGGCTGGCGGTTAATTGCCTAATTAATTGTGATGATTATGACGATTAATGGCCTGTTTTATGGCTTTGGCGGTTATGATGAATTAATTGTCTGTTTTATTGCTTTGACATTTAATTCTCATTCATTTTGTTTGTTCATGGAATAATTTTTTACACGTTGTGATTTATTTAAATTAAATATTTTACAAGGTTTACCTATCAGTGAATATTAAAGGCGGAGTGCACAGTGTTTGAAAAACGCTTTGGAAAAGGAGACGGGCTGACTACCAAAACACACTTATAGCCAGTCATCAGCAGTTAGGAGCATGTCTACTAACCGACATCCTTGCCGGGTTGCGTATGTGTGGGGCGGGTCTTTTAAAAGAAGGTCCAGATTCTATTGGGGTAGGGGCGTCTTTGTTTAGGTGATTTCAAATATCAACATTGGCTTTCAAACATTGTGCACTCCGCCTTTAATACACATAACACATATTTAAAAAGAATTATTTAATTATAATAGTTCATACTGCTTATCAAAGTTTTTCCACTGTATTGAATGGCTTTGCAATGTATTGCGTTACACTATCAGTTAAGGACCGCCATCTGATACTGTCTCGTTTATACAGGCGCTACAGCCCCCCCTTGTGTTTTTTAGAGACATGTGCTATCATTGCGGTGATCTGAAATCATCTCGGTCAAGCAATCATGACAAGACGATTTTTTAATCATTGTGACAGCCCTACACACACGACATAGTAAAGCAGTTTTCATGCAGTTGTCAACAGAGTTAATGCTTATCAGGAAATTAAGAATTTAAGAATAGTTCACCTAAAAATAAAAATCATTTCATCATTTACTCACCTACATGACAAACCTTTATAAATGTCTTTGTTCTGATGAACACAAAAGCCCTATTCGGACGGGATTAGTTTTACAGGGGGACCTCTGAGAAAATCGTGCTTCGTGTTCTTCGGCCATTGAATCCGAATCGGCCATGTCTGTGTTTTTCTCTGACGACCTCCGTAAGAATTCCAGAGCAATTTACCTACTGTTTTTCGCTGAACTCAGAGGTCCTCTGAGAAATGTAATCCCGTCCGGATGCAAATGTCTGTGTTTGCCCGCAATATCTTTTGAAAAAGCGGTTCATTTCGTGTTTTGGCCAACGTGATCTGCCGTAAGGTCTTACTAATGCGCGTATATTGTATTTCCTGAGTCTCACTCATTCAGATATGGATGTTTTTTCCCATTCGGCAAAATAAAATAATTAAATCAAGACGAGCTGAATATCAAACACTGTTAAGACTAGCCAATATAATATCATTAACGTTATAAGGTAAGAAACTCAGTTCAAAGTTGGTTAACTCCGGAATGGTAATGTTAATTAATAAAAATAATAAAACACTGTAAAACTAATGCCGTCTGAATAGGGCTTTTGTGTTCCACAGAACAAAGACATTTAAAAAGGTCTGTAACAACATGAAGGTGAGTGAATGACGAAATAATTTTTATTTGTAACCAAACCGATCAGAAGCCCAATGACTTTCATAGTATTCTTTTATCCTACTATGAATGTCAATAGGGCTTCTGATCAGTTTGGTTACAAATATTCCTCAAAACATCTTTCTTTGTGTTCATCAGAACAAAACAGAAAAAAAGAAAATATATGAAGAGTTTCGTAGCAAAACGAGATAACCACCGTTTTTTTAATCGTTCAGAAATCTAGTTTTTTGGTTGTGCATTCAAATGAATATCAATGCAACTGCAGCTGGTTTGTTTTGATTTAAACCTTCATAACTTAAAAAATACAGCTAAGTAGCACCATAAAACAAAATAATAACATCATAACATAATAATAAACATGTTTTGACAAAAATGTTAAAAAATGGATTTATCTCGTTTTGTATATATATATAGTAAATTATGAATTTTCATTTTTGGGGGAACTATTCCTTTAAGTTTCAATAGATTAAATCCAGATGGAATGGTTGGCATTTGATATTGAAAAATTGTGTATATCACCCTAAAAAATTTATAAACTGCAAAGAGAGTAATTCAAGATTATTTAAATGGATTGACAGAAGTTTTGACTTAATGTGCATTGGACTCATCAAAGTCTCTGTGTTGAGTGAGCTAAGATATTTCTTTCTCCTTAGATCCTGAAGAGTTTCTCAACATTTTGTTTCATCACATCCTCCGAGTCGATCCTCTTCTCAAACTACGGTATCAAGCTTAATCCATGAGAAAATCACTATACCATACAGACACTTGCATAACAAGTTCCTATTTTTTAATACAGAACAAATAAAAGAATAATAAATATACTAGGGATAAATGTATCTATTTGGCAGATTTCAAGTACTGTATATTTAATAAATACCTGCATAATTTAAATTATTGGCTTTCACAGAATATGTGTTATAAACAATAAACATAAATAAAATACAAAAAATGATTTATTGCCAGTATTTGTAGTTTGTTGTATTGCAAAAGAAGACAAGTGATATAATGAAAGTGTTTTGCAGCTCTGCAGGGCAGAAGGTGCAGGACTGTTACTTCTACCAAATCTTTATGGATAAGAAAGATAAAGTGCTGGTGCCGACAAGCCAGCAGCTTCTGGAGTGGTCCTTCATCAACAGTGACCTCAAGTTTGCAGAGGTAAGCACAGTGAAGGTGTGCTCTGTGTCAGGGGTAGGCAACCTTTTTTAAGTGAAGTGTCTTTATACTTGTTAATCCCTGTGTCATCAATGTATACACCAAAATACTATTGTTATTGATTGGTAATGCATTCTTGTCTGTTTGGTTTTCCAGGCCCCATCTTGCCTTATAATCCAGATGCCTCGGTTTGGGAAGGACTTTAAGATGTTTAATAAAATCTTCCCATCTCTTGAGCTCGACATCACCGATCTATTAGATGACAGTGAGTCTGTATTCAATAACTGAATGAACGTGTTTTGTTATTAGGATGACATACATCACACATATATATGTATATTGTTATATCAATGATAATACTCTAGCTGTTTCAATGTTGTGTGTATGTGTCAGCCCCTAGAGAATGTCGGATCTGTGGTTGCTTAGCTCTTTACGAGTGCAGAGAGTGCTACGAGGATAGTGACATCACACCGGGAAAGATTAAACAGTTCTGTGACAAGTGCAATACACAGGTAAACGCACACAGAAACACAACCATACTTGTTTTGCAATACCTTTGAAGTCCACTAGATGGAGATGTTTGCAAAGAATTTAAGACCAGTTTAAATGCATTTACCTAGACCAATTAATGTATGCATTTAAAGTGTGCATGTTTGAATGTCCATGTATTTTCATGTACGTATGTGTGTTTTTATACCTTTAGGTACATCTGCATCCACGGCGCAAGTCTCATCGGTATGTCAAGTTATCTGTCCCTAAAGAGCTGCAGGAATCAGTGTGGAGACAGGGTTCTTACCCTCACCAGCAGATGGAGCTGTTCGCCGTGCTTTGCATCGAGACCAGCCACTATGTCGCTTTTGTCAAATACGGATCTGCAGACTCTGCCTGGCTCTTCTTTGACAGTATGGCTGACCGTGACGGTACGGGAGAAGCCGCCTTTATTTTTTCTCTTTTTAAATATATCTCAATACATGAGCCAAAACAATTGTTGCTCTGAATTGTCGTTTACGAAGGATTTTGTTTCTATTTGTCTTAGTGATCTTTTTTTTGGCAGGTGGTCAGAACGGCTTTAACATCCCACAGGTGTCCCCGTGTCCAGAAGTAGGGGCCTACCTGAAGATGACCCCTGAGGAACTTCACGCACTGGACCCCAAGAACATCCAGGGCCAAGCCCGCAGACTTCTTTGTGATGCCTACATGTGCATGTACCAGAGTCCCACCATGAGCCTCTATAAATAGAGCAGAAGAAAGAAGGATGGAATGGTAAATGAATCAAAAAGCAGAGGGAATAGCAGAGGAATGAGACGATAGAAAGAGGGAACAAGAAGTTAGTACGCAAAAAAAGGGCTGTAGTGGAGTAAAGTGTGACGCCCGAGACGACTGACGCACCCTCGAGAGTGAATAACCCACGTACGGCTCCGGTTGTTTCATCTTCTCTCCTGCATCTCTCTGTACATACCGCAGGGTAAATACGTGCATAAGAGAGAAATCACGAAAGAAAACAAGCTGTTTGCACTGTGTGAGAGCGTATGTTTCGTGTGTGTCCGTTGAAGTGCTGTTGTTGTTTTCTCCTACCTGTGCTGTCTTTGCTGAGCTCAAACTCTCAACATGTGGATCAGTGTATCTCACACCCATCCTGCCTTTCGTGCACAGATAGGATCAGCACTATTTTCACCCCTTTGGCGTATCGCAGACACTCACTAACCTGACGGCTTTATATTCACCGCCTACCAGAACTGACCTGTCGACGGCAACACATTCTTTCCCTGTAAATGAAGCCGTGGATGAATGACAAACACAGGACGGTTTTATTTTGTCTGACCTCCCTTGTCGTGTCCACCGGTCCATCTAACTGCACTGCAGAATCCAGCATTAATTATAGTTCAGATGCACTGTGTGTGTAGTCCCTGTTTATTGCCTTTTTACTTTGCTGTGAAGTCTTTGTCTGGTGTGTCCACATACAGCAGAGCCATTGACTGCCACGCACTGGTCGCAGATCGAGACCGAAAAATGAGGTGTTGATTCAAGAAAGCACACAAATATTTTTGGAATATTTAGTTTTTAAACATGAAGAGTATTATCGAGCTTGAAATAGTAACTATAACTAAATATTTAACAGAATTTGGGGTAACAATAAAATATTTAAACGTGGATATTATTTTGAATCTGTAATCGCTGCGCATACATCCGAAATAAATTTTAAGTAAAGACGCAGGTCAGTTCTTGCGAGATGATACAATAATTATGATATTCCAGAAATTAAAATTTTGCAAAATATGTAAATGTAGCAGGAGGACATATTACTGTTAAAGATACGATAGTCTTGTTTGTACATGAAAGGCTCTGGTTTGAGTGTTAAACGCCGAGGCTGACTGGACAAGATCCGTCTCGTGCTTTACTGCAGTGCTGTTGGCTAATCCACAGTTATGCTGTCAATCCAGATACTGGTTTGGCGTACTGTGCACAAGGTTTAGTGGATTGTTTACACAAGCCTGCTTAAAACAACTAAAGACTTCTATCAGAATGACAAAAGAGACCGATGTACCCGGCACATGTATTGGGATTGTTTTTAATCTCTGCTAATGTTACTGTACACTATGGGAGAGATTGTGTATAACAGGCTGTAATGGGAGAAAGAATGAAGACTCGGTGTACTTGTGTAAAACGAAGCCAGGTGGACTTTATTATCTTTGTGCTGTTCTCTTAAATGTTAACTAAATTAAAACGGCATTTTGAAAACAGCTTTTGTTGTGACTGCATTGCTTTAATTTTTTATTTATTTATTTATGTGATTTATTTTTACTCCTGATAACATCAGTAAAGACAAAGAATGGTGCGAGTTTCACGACAAGAAGGAGTGCGGGTGTGTCAAGTGAATATTTACCTTAAAATCTTGACAGATGTGCCACCAAGTTGTGAAAATGTCTGTCTTCACATGTCACGAAGATGTCTACGACATTTGTGCTTTGATGCCAGCTGTGTTTTCCTCTGCCAAGTGTTTGGGTTCAGAGTGTGTTTGTAGACGGTCTCCACCGGGCACATGGGTGTCGTATTTAGATGTCCACTGTCTTCGGTATTGTCATAAGTCTGTGAGTGTTTGTGTGGGGATTTGGCTGCTGGCAGCAGTGCCGTTTTCACCTGTCACCTGTATGGATCTCATTAACATGGTGTCACGGTCAGGCAATGATGTTGACTCGGCCGCAAACACGCCAGCGTTGGACAGATGGGGCTGATCTGTAGCGAAAGCTCAGTAGCTGGAGACACACACACACACCTTATTGAGTCTCTGCCCTGCGCAAGTTCAAGTTTAGTTCTATAGTTCTATTTCAATTTTTGAAAAACAGCTTTATACCAATTACTTATTAGTACAGAACTTGAGACATAAGGAAAAACAAAAATTATGAAATACACAAAGAGAGATGCAAAAGTCACTAAATGTCAAAATTGAGAATAATATTGACCAAATGCTTTTGGCACCTATACAGTATTATACATTTGTCACTTCGAATTACCTTAATCCTGGCCTCAGGCCATTTAGAAATACATGGTGTGCTGGCAAAATCCTTTAAATGGCACAAATTTTCAGCAAAGTCCTCTTAAGTGCATAGAAGAAGAATTGCATCAACAACATTGTGTGCAAGAGGTTTTTTGTACCGTTTAAAGGTTTACAGAGTATGAAATACAGTTTAAGGATATTGCCTATATGTTTTGAGCCCTATTCAAAAAGGCCAGTGAAGAGTGACTGAAGACATTATTAGAAGTGCACTTAGAGGATTTTGCAGCGAAAGACAAAAAAATTTACATTTCTACGAAATGACTAAAGTGACATTTTTGTAAATAAGACATATCAATTACAGACAAATAAATTTTTTATTGCCATTAAAGTGAAATTACTTAAAGGATTAGTCCATTTTCTTGAAAAGATCTAGATGGTTCACTCAGCACCATGTCATCCAGGGTGTTGATGGCTTTCTTTGTTCAGTCGAGAAGACATTTTTTTTTTGGATGAAAACATACCAGGATTTTTCTTATTTTAATGGACTCCAACACATTCGTTTTCATGTAATTTAAAATGGCAGTTTCAAAGGACTCTAAACTATCTCAAATGAGGCATAAGGGTCTTATCTAGTGAAACGATTGTCAATTTTGGCAAAAAAAAAAAAATGCACTTTTAAACCACAACTTCTCATCTTCCTCCGATCCTGTGACGCACCAGCGCAACCTCACGTAATACGTCATCACGTCAAGAGGTCACGGATGATGAAGCGAAACTACGCCCCAGTGTTTACAAGTGTGGAAAAAGAGGACCGTTGCGATGTTGTTGTATGTCAAATGATACTAATTAATGTCTTTGTGTCAGTAATATGCTCGCTCATAATGTTGCGTCATAGCCGCAGCAAATTTGACTGCTTATGCTATTGTGTATTATGTTATGCTTTCTGTCGTTTTTCTGTGCTTTTACGGCTTCTATTAATGTAAAGCTGCTTTGAAACAATTGAGTATTGTGAAAAGCGCTATATAAATAAAATTGAATTGAATTGAATTGAATATTGTTTAAAATATCATTACGCAATTACGCGAGGTTGTGCTAGCGTGTCACAGGACCGGAGGAAGATGAAAAGTTGTGGTTTAAAAGTGCAAAAAAAAAATTTTTCTTGCCAAAAATGACACTCGTTTCACTAGATAAGACCCTTATGTCTCGTTTGGGATTGTTAAGAGTCCTTTGAAACTGCAATTTTAAACTGCATTAAAACTGTTAAGTGTTGGGGTCCATTAAAGTCCATTAAAGGTGCAGTGTGTAAATATAAGCGGCATTTAGTGGTGAGGTTGCGAATTGCAACCCATGGATCAATCCACTGCTCTTCCCTCACTTTTGAAATGCATAGAGAAGCTACAGTAGCCGCCACTGGAAAAACATGTCATCAACGGAGACAATTTAGAAAAAAAGTTTGTCAATTAGGGGCTTCTTTAGAAACATGGCGGCACAAAATGTCGACTTCCACGTAAGGGGACCCTCTGTGTATGTAGATAAAAAACATCTCATTCTAAGGTAATAAAAACATAATGGTTCATTATTAAAAGGTTTTTATACACCCCTTATAATATAGTTTGGTATATTATTTAGCTTTCCTGTCAAGAGATCCTTTAAAAATTACACACTGCACCTTTAAAATGAGAAAAATCCTGGAATGATTTCCTCAAAAAACATAATTTCTTCTCGACTGAACAAAGAAAGACATCAACATTTTGGATGACATGATGGTGAGTAAATTATCTGGATTTTTTTAAAGAAAATGGACTACTCCCTTAACCTAAACAAAGAGCCTGATAAAAATGCACTTTTACAAGAAAACATGTCAGGCGCACTTTAAAGTGCATCTGAATACATCTTTAAAGTTTATTCAGGGCCATTATGTTTTCAGGTAAACTTGTTGAGATTGCTTCTGTATATAAATGGGCCAAATCACTGATCTGCCACAGTATGCATTTGTATTAGACATCTTTATACAGTAAATATGATTCGTCATAGCTTTGTCTTTTTTCACATTCATGTTTTTCCACACCCCTGTATTTCCTCTGTATGGAACACAAATGGAAAGCTAAGGCATTATGTTCAAGCCTCATTCACCATTCTAAATACTTCTTTTTGCAATTTTAGCTGAACTGTCCCCTTAAATGTATTTACTCAACACACACGGCCACTGCCACTTAGCCTTGTCTTTTCCTGTGCGCTTCAAGGCTGCAAACTGCACAATTGCTGTGCCAGTATTTGTCATCACAACAGCTGGCACACAATGCTCTCTTGTAGCTTTATGCTGTAACATATGCCTGCTGTGTGCTACGTGCTAATTTAACCTGCGATGGCGCTACCTGACCAGATGGAAAACAGTATTGCCATTCTCACCATTAGTGTATAGCCTCGGGGGTTAGTCACAAATAAAATCAAAAGCATATGGATTATTTCTCTGTCTACTTTGATTCTGATCAACCTGCTGTTGTCTGAGGTTTACTAAATAGTCTCCCAATGAGACTTCAGGAATGGAATGATTAGTTGGTGTTGTGTGCTTTTGTTACGTAGGACAACATATTGTCCATGCACAATACAGCAATAGTGATTTAAAGCTTCTGAATTAAGAGAATGGAGCCAAAAAGCATTTTTAACAAGTTTCACTTTGTCATTCTGTGCATCAAATGTGAATATTTTTTTAACAGATTTGCAAGGGCTCATAGATTAAGAGATAATGCTCAATTTGCATATAAGGGAGGCCTACATAGCTATAATAAAGAAACAGATATTGGCTGTAATGTCAATTCTTTCCTGTGTCCGGTTCATAAACATAGCTGTGAAGTTAAGACTGTGTCTTAAGAACTAGTCAACTAGCTATTAGTTAGGGTTAATCAGTTTTATTATTATTTATTATTAGATATACCTTACTAAAAGCAATTATGACCAGTCTTAGGTCATATGCTTTATGCAAGCAGCGACTTATTCACTATAGCACCCACACTGCAAGTTAGTTGAGATTCACTCCCTGAGCTCTTCCTTCTCACGTTCCCAAGGGAAAACATCCACACAAACCAGTGAGCGCGAGTGAGAGAGAGAGAGAGAGAGACAGAGTAAATGTTTAAACCTACTCAGACAACAGGAAAACAGTGATTTCCAGCGGTAAAGATGAAAGGGAATCTCAAGACAGAGCAATTTAAAGCCAATCAGCGCTAACCCAATATAAACCTAGAAATTCGCTTTAACTTCATCCTAACGGCGGCTTTTATTGGCCGTCTTCAAAGCTCAAACGCTTGAGCAGGTAACGCTGGAATGATGAGTGATGATAGTATTAACTCATCTTATTCACCCCGGTCCAAATGATCCCTTTGATTAAGCCTCATCTCGAGCTCCTAATGATCATCTCGATGTCTATGATCAAACTTGGGCTGTTTGTCATTTCTTTTAGTTATAAAACATAGGCTCTACTAATCAAGGGGGAATTTATATCGAGTTAAGTTTAGGAAGAGTGTGAGGTGAGTAAGAGATGAGAGAGACACGCATCATGTGTGCATTTTGTTTAATGCATTTTAGTGCGTCTCTGTGTAGTCATTAATGAGTTGTGTAGCAGATGCTGCTGTTGGCTGTGATGAACAGGTGTTGCAGAACTACATATGCAGCGTGCATGTGTAAAATATTTAACCTTATAACAGGCACACAGAGATATGGCTCCACACACACATACACATTGGCATGTTTAAGGTGCAAAAAGCAGTTAGCGGTGGAGTGCGACTTGTGGCAGTACTGGTGTGTCTGGCTGTACACCTGTACACTCTTCACTTCCTCTATCACTGCATTATTTACACATGTTTACTGGTACACAAGAAAGTGTGTGTGTGTGTGTGTGTGTGTGTAAGAAGTATGTTATCGAAAGCAGATTTTTCTGGCATGCATTTGACCAATCTCTTGGTCTACTTTTGTCTCTCCTTTTCTTAGCAAACAGAAGTAAATAAATAGCATGTAATGTACATTAAATAAAAAAGCACTCTGGAACGCTTGAATCTGATTGGCCATTGGTGCCATTCCAATGTTTGTTATGTTAGAAATAACGTATAAGGTCGGCATTGCAGAAATAAGCCCCAACGTGATTAGGACCCGACCCGGAGCGGACGGTCTTGTATCACAATGAAGGGGCTTATTTCACGATAACATCTTGCTGGCTGTACATTAGCACGCTTAAAGGCGGAGTCCACGATGTTTGAAAAACGCTTTGGAAAAGGAGACGGGCCGACTACCAAAACACACTTATAGCCAATCAGCAGTAAGGAGCGTGTCTACTAACCGACATCCTTGCCGGGTTGCGTATGTGTGGGGCGGGACTATCAACAGAAGGTCCAGATTCTATTGGGGTAGGGGCGTGTTTGTTTAGGTGATTTCAAATATCAACATTGGCTTTCAAACATCATGGACTCCGCCTTTAATACATGGCTATTTACCTCATAATTAAGGTAAGGTTTTTTATTTGCTCATTTTTAACAAATGCAGACATTCCACGAGGAAACCCCACTTATTTTCTGTTGACAACTCGCTGTTTAAGTTTTCAAAAATAATGCACATCCAAGGTGGTAATGCGTTGTACAAAGGTAGTTATACCATGGGATACAACTGGGAGAACACCCCTGGGCGAGTGCTGTTGATTATTACTTCTGTAAAATGCACCTGACTTAAAGTAACCACAAGATCAATGTTTGTGGTAACTGTGATATTAGCGGAATATCACATAATAATTTGAATTATTCGAAAATAATGCACACCCAAGGTAATAATTCGCATTGTGCCTTTATACCACAGGTGAGCATTATTTTTAAATAATTCAAAGGACCGGCTTCAATTATTCCGCTTATACCACGGTTACCACAAACAATGCTCTGGTCCCTTTTTTAAAGGGGACATTTCATGAGATTTTTTAAGATATAAAATAAATCTTTGGTGTCCCCAAAGTATGTATGTGAAGTTTAAGGTCAAAATACAATACAGTAGATCATTTATTATAGAACATTAAAACATTGTAGGTGTGAGCAAAAATGTGCGTTTTTTGGTGTGTCCTTTAACATGCAAATGAGCTGATCTCTGCACTAAATGGCAGCGTCGTAGCTGAATAGTGCAGATTAGGGGGCGGTATTTTCCCCTTTCTGACATCACAAGGGGAGCCAAATTTTAATGACCTATTTTTAACATGCTTGCAGAGAAGGGTTTACCAAAACTGAGTTACTGAGTTGATCTTTTACACATGTTCTAGGTTGATAGAAGCACTGGGGACCCAATTCTAGCACTTAAACATGGAAAAAGTCTGATTTTCATGGTATGTCCCCTTTAAGACATTAGGTGTGCAGTTTACAGAAAATAATCAACACCCATGGAAAATTTCTCAGCCAAATGGAATAAAGCATTCAATAGGCCCCTGGTATAATAAAAAAAGATGACCTGCGGTGTACCACCAGGGGCGGCTGGTCTATTATGGGTGCCGCCCTTCCTACCAAGTGTAAAAGATTTTTTTTTAAGTTTGACAAAAACATGACTTTCTTCTGTACAGGTGTACGTGTTTTACACTAGAAGGAGGGGGAGGGGTCTCATATCATCATAAATGTGTAGTTTTATGTTCTGGTGCCGAGAAAGGGCGCCCTCGCTATCTAACCAATGAAGCTCTGATATGCTATTAAAATGTCACTAAATATGATCAATTCAACCAATCAGTGACGCGCAGTAATAATTCTCAGATGGGCGCTTTGCCTCTGCGCATATTGGAGAATAACATGGAGTTTTACTCTACTTGGTGTGGTCACGTGCCATAGTGATTCGGCAGGCGGAGCCATTCTTTCTTGAAAAGTTGACAATGGCGGCACCGGTGGCACATGAAAAAGAGACCATGCAACCTCTTCAAACAAATTCAAAACAAATACATAAAATAACATATTTTAACTTGTATGCTTGGCTTGTAAGTTCATGATAGAAATAAACATGTGAACAAAAACAATTATTATCATTAAAACATGAAATGACGGATAAAAATTGATAGCATAATTTTTACGTCTTACACAACCTCTGGTGTGTGATTGTGTGCGTGTGTGCACGTGCATGCATGTGAATGATTACCATCATTAGTTTGTCAGGCTACTGATAATAAACCCATATTATACACAAATTCACAGATTCATAGTACATTTATTTCATGCGTTAACAGTTGACTTCAACAGTAATATTTTTAGCATTTTAGCTAAGCAGTAATGATTATTCATCACTTGATAAATGGCTTTTTACTGTCCTGCATTACTACAGTAAAAGTTTGATTATAAGTTTGTTTGCGCCCCCAAATTTTTTTTAGCCACCACTGATTACCACTATGGGTGTGCATTATTTTCAACAACCAATTATTGTCAATTATTCCTTACATAATAACCACCTGAAACTAATAACACAGCATCATCCAGTACTGCGAGTCATCTTGACAGGTGCTGTCTACAGGGTTCTCACTGGTCCTTGAAATCCTTGAAAGTTTGTGAATCTGGGGGGGGGGGGTTCAAGGCCCTGGGAAGTTATCATAAAATATTCATACATCGATACAGGTCATTGAAAGTGAATCTATTTTATGCAATACGTTTTCTGAAAAAAAAATCCATATTATTTCCTGTGTAGTTTAGTATAATATCATAAAATCTTAGACTTTTTAAGCACACATGCTAAACTGTTCGCTTTAAGTGCTTTTATCTTCTATATGCAAATGTTGATTCAAAATGCTTTTTTTCATAGTTGTGTTTGACACATTAAAACGTCTCAGGTTACGTATGTAACTGTTGTTCCCTGAGAAGGGAACGAGACGCTGCGTCTCTCTTGCCATACTTTCTGCGTCTCTGTAAAGCCGTCTTTGGCATTATTTCAGATAGCGATATACTTCCTGGCTCCCGTGTCACCTTTGCGTTTCTTAGTCGTTAAGCCTCACCATTGGTTGATTTTGATATACACATTCAGACGCACTTACCCCTGGAGGTGTCCCCAAAGTGTAACCGCAGTGACGCAGCGCGAGTTCCTTTAAAAGAGAACTGTAACAATTTATCTTAAAAGGTAACACGATGTAACCTTCCTCTCACTTAAAATGTACTCCCACATTTATTCCTTGAATTTGAGGGTACTGGACCTGGAAAGTCCTTGAAAGGTCCTTAAATTTGAAGTTAAATAAGGTGTGGGAACCCTGTGTCTAATACTTACAACTAAATTCAATATAAATAATGCTTAATGAACAACATATATGAGATTATATTTGTAAATGATTAAACCGTATTGATGTTCACCTTGTTAGGGCCTGAGCACCGAGGAGCAGGCCAGAATGGCCTGCACCGTGGGTGCAAAGCCCTATTGTTTTTGCTCAGTTTCTTTTTCTTCTTCTTCTCCAAAATGAATCGCATTTTTGAGGGCCTAAACATGCTTGAAAACTCATGAAACTTTGCACACACGTCAGAAGTGACGGAAATTTACATGTGGTGCAGGCGTCAGAAGTGGGCGTGTAGAAATGACTCTACAGCGCCACCTGCAAAATTTCAAGAAAACAGCTTTCCCGCTACGAAAAACGTACAGATACGAAATTTGGTAGGGTCATCTATCACCTCAAGATTTACAAAAAAGTCCCTTGGAACCAAGCTCTAAACCCCACAGGAAGTCGGCCATTTTTTATTTTCTCTGTGATTTCTGTGCAAATTTTGCCATTTCCAGGCTTCGTACTTTAACAAACTCCTCCTAGAGATTTAATCAGATCATCATCATATTTGGTCAGTGTCATCTAAAGGCCTTTGCGATGTTAAATTGTGGAGCTTTTGACTTTTCGTTGGAGGGTGTGTCCATGGCGGCCTGACAAATTTCACCATTTTTGCATTAAACAGGAAGTTGTTATAACTCAGGCATACAATGTTCAATGTGCTCCACGCATCACATATTTGATAAGGGTCTTGGCCTGAACACATTTCAATGTCAATATTCAGCTTCAGTCATAGCGCCACCTAGAGGTAGCAGGAAATGCCATGTTTTACACCGTGATTTACTGCTCTTAGAGATTTAATCAAATCATCATCATATTTTGTCAGACTGATGTTAAGCCCTTTGCGGTGATAAATTGCAAAGATCTTGACTTTTCGTTGAAGGGCTGTCCGTGGCGGCCTGGAAAAGTCTGATGTTTCGCCATGAAACAGGAATCTGTTGCAATTCAGGTATACATTGTCCGATCTGCCCCAGACTTGACACATTTGATAAGGGTCGTGGCCGAAACACATTTCCATGATTATATTCAGTAACAGCCATAGCGCCACCTAGTGGCAGCAGGAAATACCATGTTTTAAGCTGTGATTTACGGCTCTTAGAGATTTAACTATATAAACGTCATATTTGGTCAGACTAATCTTGAGGCCTTTTGTTATAAGAAATAGCGACGACCTTGACTTTTCGTTAAAGGGCGTGCACATGGCCGCCTGGCAAAGTATGGCTAAACTAATTGCAATTTTGACAGCCTAAACAAGCTTAAAAAGTCATGACACACGTGCACACGTGTCAAATGTGGTGAATATTTTCATTTGATATAGGCTTCAGACCTGGGGGTGTAAAAAAGGCTCGATAGAGCCACCTGCAAAAATTCAAAACAGCAGCCCGCCAGCTATATTAAACGAACAGATACAAAATGCGGTAGGATCATGTAGCGCCCCAAGACCTACAAAAAAGTCTCTTGGAGCAAAGCTCTAAACCCGACAGAAAGTCAGCCATTTTGAATTTTCTCTTAAATATGAGGGCAAATTTTGTAATTTCCAGGCTTCACACTTTAACAAACCCCTCCTAGAAATTTAATCAGATCATCACCATATTTGGTGTGTGTCATGTAAAGGCCTTTGTGATGCTAAATTGCAGAGAACTTGAGTTTTTGTTGGAGGGTGTGTCTGTGGTTCCCTGACAAATTCTGTATTTCGCAATGAAACAGGAAGTTGTTCTAACTCAGGCTTAAACTGTCCAATCTGACCCTCGCTTCACATGTTTGATAAGTGTCCTGGCCTGAACACATCAACATGGCAATATTCAGTAAAAGTTATAGCGCCACCTATTCCATGTTTTACACTTACTGCTCATTAAAATATATTCAGATCATCATTATATTTGGTCAGTCTGAACTTAAGGACTTCAAAATGATAAATTGTGAAGATCTGGATTTTTCGTTAAAGGGCGTGTCAGTAGCGGCCTGGTAAAGTTTGATGTTTCACTATGAGAAAGCTGTTGTAACTCAGGCATGCAATGTCCGACCTGTCACAGACTTCATATGTTTTACACACATCAATATAACAACAATCAGTTACAGTCATAGCGCCACCTGCTGCACACAGGAGGTGTGGCACATCAAAGTTCCTTTGAATATCCACCTGAATACACACTTAAATTTAAATCCCCTTGGTTCGCTGCTTTACTAAGGCTATAGGGTGGCGGTGCACATGCGTGCGAGGGCCCTTCCATCACTGCTTGCAGCTTTAATTATTAAATTATAATTTAATACTGATAATCGGGTATTTTAATACTGTTAAACATAAACAAAAAAGTTAATTGTTTTGAATTAAGGTAAATTTGTTACAGTAATTTTTACAGTAATATTACGCTGCGCGGCTTATTGTTATGGATAAAATTGATAAACAAATTAATTTAACATTGAATGACCACGTGGCTCCCTATATATATACACACAAGCTTGATTAGATGCATTGTGTCTCTACACTTGGAATAAACTTCTTATTATCCTATTACCATCATCTGTAGTTTAGTAGACTTGCAGATTTACAGATTTGCAGTAGCCTAATATTTGTATAAAAATTGTGAAACATTACCTGATTATCTTCGGAGGTGTATTAAAGTGGGAAATTACGACAGTTGCAAGTATTCTCCAGCGACTCTAGGGGTCGCTGTTTGACAAAAATGCCGAAAATGCATAGAGCGGTTTAAGGTCAATTGTTACAGTAATTGATTTGTTTAAACAAATTAATTTAACATTGAATGACTACGTGGCTCATTCAATGTTAAATGAGCCACGTGGCCATCCCACACTGACTAATCTCTCGAAATACAGAAAGCACACATGTTGTGCTCTAAAAGGTGTGTCCTCTCAACCTGAGATCAAGGATACCAAATTCGATTAAAAAATTTGGTAATGTGCTGGAACAATGTAAAAAAAGCAGCATTTTTGTCAAATCAACATTTATTTTATGTTACTTTAACTTTAAAAAATAAGTTAAACAATTTAACTTGATTTTATAAGTTATGTCAACAATTTAACACGGATGTTTTAAAAATTAATGTTTTAACATTGAATTTCTAACAATTTAACACTGACAATTTAACACTGATCATTTAACACTGATAATTTAACACTGATAATTTAACACTGGAACTTTAACACTGACAATGTAACACTGACAATTTAACACTGACAATTTAACACTGATAATTTAACACTGATAATTTAACACTGATAATTTAACACTGACAATTTAACACTGTTATTTTAACACTGATAATTTAGCACTGATCATTTAATACTTATTAATAATTTAATACTTAATTATTAAATTATAATTTAATACTGATAATCGGGTATTTTAATACTGATAAACATAAACAAAAAAGTTAATTGATTTGAATTAAGGTAAATTTGTTACAGTAATTTTTACAGTAATCTTACGCTGCGCGGCTTATTGTTATGGATAAAATTGATAAACAAATTAATTTAACATTGAATGACCACGTGGCTCCCTAAATATATACACACAAGCTTGATTAGATGCATTGTGTCTCTACACTTGGAATAAACTTCTTATTATCCTATTACCATCATCTGTAGTTTATAGCAGTATGCAGTAGCCTAATATTTGTATAAAAATTGTGAAACATTACATGATTATCTTCGGAGGTGTACTAGAGTGGGAAATTACAACAGTTGCAAGTATTCTCCAGCGACTCTAGGGGTCGCTGTTTGACAAAAATGCCGAAAATGCATAGATCGGCTTTAAGGTAAATTGTTACAGTAATTTTTACAGTAATCTTACACTGGGTGGCTTATTGTTATGGATAAAATTGATAAACAAATTAATTTAACATTGAATGACCACGTGACTCATTCAATGTTAAATGAGCCACGTGGCCATCCCACACTGACTAATCTCTCGAAATACAGAAAGCACACATGTTGTGCTCTTAAAGGTGTGTCCTCTCAACCTGAGATCAACGATACCAAATTCGATTAAAAAATGAGTTAATGTGCTGGAACAATGTAAAAAAAGCAGCATTTTTGTCAAAATCAACATTTATTTTATGTTACTTTAACTTAAAAAAATAAGTTAAACAATTTAACTTGATTTTATAAGTTATGTCAACAATTTAACACTGATGTTTTAAAAATGAATGTTTTTAACATTAAATTTACAGAATTTAACACTGTCAAGTTAACACTGATAATTTAACACTGGAACTTTAACACTGAAAATTTAACACTGACAATTTAACACTGATAATTATTTAATAATTTAATACTTAATTATTAAATTATAATTTAATACTGATAATCGGGTATTTAAATACTGATAAACATAAACAAAAAAGTTAACAATTTAACACTGATGTTTTAAAAATTAATGTTTTTAACATTACATTTCTAAAAATTTAACACAGATAATTTAACACTGGAAATTTAACACTAACAATTTAACACTGAAAATTTAACACTGATAATTTAACACTGGAAATTTAACACTGACAATTTAACACTGGACATTTAACACTAACAACTTAACACTGAAAATGTAACACTGATAATTTAACACTGGAAATTTAACACTGGAAATTTAACACTGACAATTTAACACTGGAAATTTAACACTAACAATTTAACACTGAAAATTTAACACTGATAATTTAACACTGTTAAATGGCTAATTGTTATGGATAAAATTGATAAACAAATTAATTTAATATTGAATGACCACGTGGCTCCCTAAATATATACACACAAGCTTGATTAGATGCATTGTGTCTCTACACTTGGAATAAACTTCTTATCATCCTATTACCATCATCTGTAGTTTATAGTTTAGTAGACTATGCAGTAGCCTAATATTTGTATAAAAATTGCAGAGGTGTCAAGTAACGAAGTACAAATACTTCGTTACGTTACTTAAGTAGATATTTTGGGTATCTATACTTTACTGGAGTAATAATTTTTCAGACGACTTTTTACTTCTACTCCTTACATTTTCACGCAATTATCTGTACTTTCTACTCCTTACATTTTAAAAATCGCCTCGTTACTTCTTTTAATTTCGGCTTGTTTTCTTTTTTTTACACTCCGGCTTGACATCGTTAAAAAAACCTATCTTGATAAATTGCGTCATCCAGATGAATGCGATTGTGGTTGGATAAGAAGTATAAACATACACCATTCCGACTCCCTATTGGTTTGTATGCAATCCCCGCCCCCCCAGCTGACTGCAGATGATCAAAAGTTTGTTCGATAGCGCTGCACAGAGAAACATAGAAGAACCGCGAGAGCGATTAGAAAGCATGCAGAGCAGTTTGCTCTCGCGATGTTTTGATATCATCCGCCATCCGTTTGTACAGTAACAGAACGCGGCATTCTGCCTTCAAATGGAAAAGTAGGAAATAAAACTCGCGCATCACTTTCAGGTCAGTTCACATTCACAAGCCTGTGTAAATGTATAGCTGGCTGCTGACACCAATCCATCTGTGTGATTTAAATAGTGTAACAATACCAATTTATATCATGTCACTTCAGTTGTTCAACTTAAATGACATTGCGTTGCGTTTTGAAGCATGGCAAAGATATCTATGCTAAAGACATTGTTGTTTTGTATATGCTAATAACTACCCTAAATTTTATTTGCATTAACAAAACCTACTTAGCTGAATGCTTGAGTGTTAAATTAATCAAATAATCATACATACAAACTTTTGCTTTTGTTAATAGACATCAGCTGTTTCCTTAAACCTGTTTCTACTTACAAGAAATACATTTAGTAATCTTCCAAAATTGCTTGGATTTATACTGACTAAAGTAAAGTGTACTAAAGTCCATTAGCTACACAAGTACAGATGCAGACATATATGCTATAATATATAATTGCATATTTGTATAATTGTAGTTTGTGTTGCTGTCAAAATACAATTATAAATGATAACAATAGCGTATTTGTATTCTCACACATACTATAGATGTGTGTGATTTTGTTGTTTTTTAACTAAAGAGGGCACCGCTGTAAAAGTTTTGCCAGCAGCGGCACTGCTCTGAAGTTTGACTTTTTGCACCATTACAATATTTATAGGCAACTAGTCATTATATCTTCCTCTCTATGGAACACATGTTAATGCTCAGTAGTACACATATATGGTTCTTTAATGCAGTGGTTATCAAACCTTTTTTTTTGCGTTTTTTTTGTGTACAATGGATTCCTTCGCGGCCCCCCAAAGAAAATGTATGACATAAACATTCTAAAACTTAAAATTTGTATTAAACAAAACATATTAAATTATACAATGTATTGCTTTTGTTTAGTAGCCTTATTTTTCTGAGGTTTAGTTACACAGAATTTATAATAAAGTAATGTATTTCATAAAATATTATAAAACTGGGGCCCCTGGCACCATCTCACGACCCCCAGTTTGAGAACCACTGCTTTAATGTATTTGTTTGCATTGTATTAAAAAGCGTTCATTTTTAATGGGAATATACCGTATGTGGTTGAAACAGATAGCCTAGTGCAGGGGTAGGCAACATGGAGTGCCGATGTCCTGCAGTGTTTAGCTCCAGGTCTAATCAAGCAGACCTGAACAAACTAATAAAGGTCTATAAAGTCACCTGAAACTACAGGCAGCCAAGGTTTTATAAGGGTTGGAGCTAAAATCTGCAGGAAATTGGCACTCCAGGACTGACGTTGCCTACCCCTGGCCCTAGTGCATCCCAATTTTTTTTTACATTAACATTTTTAATATAACACTATAGTTATTATGGCCTTTAGAAACGTTTTTAGAGGAGATAGGGCAGTGCACAATAGGCCCCTGTGGTGCGGCCTAGGCTTTTTTCCGTAATGACATTTTTTCCTTACATTACTTTTACTTTTATACTTTAAGTAGTTTTGAAACCAGTACTTTTTCACTTTTACTTGAGTAAAAAGCTTGAGTTGATACTTCAACTTCTACAAAAGTGTTTTTAAAACCTAGTATCTATACTTCTACTTGAGTAATGAATATGAATACTTTTGACACCACTGAAAAATTGTGAAACATTACCTGATTATCTTCGGAGGTGTACTAGAGTGGGAAAATGCATAGAGCGGCTTTAAGGTAAATTGTTACAGTAATTAATTTGTTTATCAATTTTATCCATAACAATAAGCCACCCAGCGTAAGATTACTGTAATCTTACGCTGGGTGGCTTATTGTTATGGATAAAATTGATAAACAAATTAATTTAACATTGAATGACCACGTGGCTCATTCAATGTTAAATTAGCCACGTGGCCATCCCACACTGACTAATCTCTCGAAATACAGAAAGCACACATGTTGTGCTCTAAAAGGTGTGTCCTCTCAACCTGAGATCAAGGATACCAAATTTGATAAAAAAATTAGTTAATGTGCTGGAACAATGTAAAAAAAAAATAAGTAGCATTTTTGTCAAAATCAACATTTATTTTATGTTACTTTAACTTAAAAATATTTTATAAGTTATGTCAACAATTTAACACAGATGTTTTAAAAATTTATGTTTCTAAAAATTTATCACTGATAGTGTAACACTGTGAATTTAACACTAATAATTTAACACTAATAATGTAACACTAATAATTTAACACTGACAATTTAACACTGGCAATTTAACACTAATAATTTAACACTAATAATTTAACAGTGATAATTTAACACTGACAATTTAATACTGATAATTTAACACTGATATTTTAACACTGATAATTTAACACTGGAAATGTAATACTGATAATTGAACACTGATATTTTAACACTGATAATTTAACACTGGAAATGTAATACTGATTAAAGCTGCAAGCAGCGATGGAAGGGCCCTCGCACGCATGTGCACCGCTACCCTATGGCATTAGAAAAACAGTGAACCAGGGGGATATGAATTAAAGTGGGTAAATATAGGTGGATATTCAAAGGAAAATTGATGTGCCACAACACCTGTGTGCAGTAGGTGGCGCTATGACTGTACCTGAGTATTGTTATATTGACGTGTTCAGGCCGGGACCCTTATGAAACTTGTGAAGTCTGGGGCAGATCGAACAATGTATGCCTGAATTACAACAGCTTCCTGTTTCATGTCAAAACATCACTCTTTGCGAGGCCGCCACGGACACGCCCTTCAAGGAAAAGTCAAGATCTTCGCAATTTATCATCGCAAAGGGCTTCAGATCAGTCTCACCAGATATGATAATGATTTGATTAAATCTCTGAGAACAGTAAATCACAGCGTAAAACAAGGCATTTCCTGCTATCTCTAGGTGGCGCTAGGACTGAAGCTGAATATTGGCATTGAAATGTGTTCAGGCCAAGACTCTTATCAAAAATGTGAAGTGTGGGGCAGATTGGACATTCTATGCCTGAGTTAGAACAACTTCCTGTTTCATGGCAAAAACGCTGAATTTGTCAGACCGCCACGGACACACCCTCCAACGAAAAGTCAAAAGCTCCACAATTTAGCATTGCAAAGGCCTTTAGATGATACTGACCAAATATGATGATGATCGGATTAAATCTCTAGGAGGAGTTCGTTAAAGTACGAAGCCTGGAAATGCCAAAATTTGCACAGAAATCACAGCGAAAATTCAAAATGGCCGACTTCCTGTGGGTTTTAGAGCCTGGTTCCAAGGGACTTTTTTGTATGTCTTGGGGTGATAGATGATCCTACCAAATTTCGTATCTGTACGTTTTTCGTAGCGGGAGGGTTGTTCTTTTGAAATTTTGCAGGTGGCGCTATCGAGCCATTTCTACACGCCCACTTCTGACACCTATACCACATGTAAATTTTCGTCAATTCTGACGCCTGTGCAAAGTTTCATGAGTTTTCGAGCATGTTTAGGCCCTCAAAAATGCGATTCATTTCGGAGAAGAAAAAGCAAAAGAATCTGAGCAAAAACAATAGGGCTTTGCACCCACGGTGCAGGCCATTCTGGCCTGCTCCTCGGTGCTCGGGCCCTAATAATTGAACACTGGAAATTTAATACTGATAATTTAACACTGATATTTTAACACTGATAATTTAAAACTTATTAATTATTTAATAATTAAATACTTAATTAGGGCCCGAGCACCGAGGAGCAGGCCAGAATGGCCTGCACCGTGGGTGCAAAGCCCTATTGGGTGCAAAGCCCTATTGTTTTTGCTCAGTTTCTTTTTCTTCTTCTTCTCCAAAATGAATCGCATTTTTGAGGGCCTAAACATGCTCGAAAACTCATGAAACTTTGCACACGCGTCAGAAGTGACGAAAATGTACAAGTGGTGCAGGCGTTAGAAGTGGCCGTGTAGAAATGACTCTACAGCGCCACCTGCAAAATTTCAAGAGAACAGCTTTCCCGCTACGAAAAACGTACAGACACGAAATTTGGTAGGGTCATCTATCACCTCAAGACCTACAAAAAAGTCCCTTGGAACCAAGCTCTAAACCCCACAGGAAGTCAGCCATTTTGAATTTTCTCTGTGATTTCTGTGCAAATGTTGCCATTTACAGGCTTCGAACTTTAACAAACTCCTCCTAGAGATTGAATCAGAACATCATCATATTTGGTCAGTATCATCTAAAGGCCTTTGCGATGTTAAATTGTGGAGCTTTTGACTTTTCGTTGGAGGGTGTGTCCATGGCGGCCTGACAAATTTCACCATTTTTGCATTAAACAGGAAGTTGTTATAACTCAGGCATACAATGTTCAATGTGCTCCACGCATCACATATTTGATAAGGGTCTTGGCCTGAACACATTTCAATGTCAATATTCAGCTTCAGTCATAGCGCCACCTAGAGGTAGCAGGAAATGCCATGTTTTACGCCGTGATTTACTGCTCTTAGAGATTTAATCAAATCATCATCATATTTTGTCAGACTGATGTTAAGCCCTTTGCGGTGATAAATTTTCGTTGAAGGGCTGTCCGTGGCGGCCTGGCAAAGTCTGATGTTTCGCCATGAAACAGGAATCTGTTGCAATTCAGGCATACATTGTCCGATCCGCCCCAGACTTGACACATTTGATAAGGGTCGTGGCCTAAACACATTTCCATGATTATATTCAGTAACAGCCATAGCGCCACCTAGTGGCAGCAGGAAATACCATGTTTTAAGCTGTGATTTATGGCTCTTAGAGATTTAACTATATAAACGTCATATTTGGTCAGACTAATCTTGAGGCCTTTTATTATGAGAAATAGCGACGACCTTGACTTTTCGTTAAAGGGCGTGCCCATGGCGGCCTGGCAAAGTATGGCTAAACTAATTGCAATTTTGACAGCCTAAACAAGCCAGCTACATTAAACGAACAGATACAAAATGCAGTAGGATCATGTAGCGCCCCAAGACCTAGAAAAAAGTCTCTTGGAGCAAAGCTCTAAACCCGACAGAAAGTCAGCCATTTTGAATTTTCTCTGAAATTTGAGGGCAAATTTTGTAATTTCCAGGCTTCATACTTTAACAAACTCCTCCTAGAAATTTAATCAGATCATCACCATATTTGGTGTGTGTCATGTAAAGGCCTTTGCGATGCTAAATTGCGGAGATCTTGAGTTTTTGTTGGAGGGTGTGTCTGTGGTTCCCTGCCAAATTCTGTGTTTCACAATGAAACAGGAAGTTGTTCTAACTCAGGCTTAAACCGTCCAATATGACACACGCTTCACATGTTTCGCAAGTGTCCTGGCCTGAACACATCAACATGACAATATTCAGTAAAAGTTATAGCCCACCTGCTGGCAGCAGGAAATGCCATGTTTAACACTTACTGCTCATTAAAATATATTCAGATCATCATTATATTTGGTCAGTCTGAACTTAAGGACTTCAACATGATAAATTGTGAAGATCTTGACTTTTCGTTGAAGGACGTGTCCGTGACGGCCTGGCAAAGTTTGATGTTTCACCATGAGAAAGCTGTTGTAACTCAGGCATACAATGTCCGACCTGTCACAGACTTCATATGTTTTACAAGGGTCCTGGCCTGAACACATCAATATAACAACAATCAGTTACAGTCATAGCGCCACCTGCTGCACACAGGAGGTGTGGCACATCAAAGTTCCTTTGAATATCCACCTGAATACCCACTTAAATTTAAATCCCCTTGGTTCACTGCTTTACTAAGGCTATAGGGTGGCGGTGCACATGCGTGCGAGGGCCCTTCCATCGCTGCTTGCAGCTTTAATTTGAACTTTGAATTTTTTAACGCGTCTTGGCTTAAAGACGCTAGGACACAAGTTTCCTTGTGGAAGGTTTGTATAAAAAGCTGATAACATATATCAAATCAATATTTTGTGTCCATATATTTGAAGAGTTTGGTTTCAAAACGAGATAACTCTCTTTTTAAAATTTTTGTCAAAACACGTTTATTATTATATGTTATCATGTTTTTATTGTGCTACTTGGCTGGATTTTTAAGTTATCAAGGGCAAACTTAAATTCAAACAAACCAACTGCAGTTTGATTGATATTAAATGGAATGCAAACAAGTTTTTTGAAAAATTAAACCAAAAATTGAACCAAAACTTGTGGCAAATAGCTGCATAATAAGCATGTCAACGTGCAGCCAGATTATTGGCGTACAGCCAAATAATTTGGATGGGTTGGCGGTTGATGAGAAGGGCTCCTCAGCTGATGAAGGCAGAAAGGCAGTGACTCTAGCCACCGGGCCACCCCCCTGTGCACGGCCCTGGATCTAATAGCCCCAAAGTGTCAGAACTCTCTCATGACGACAAAATCTTAAAACACTCACAGACAAAGGTAATAAATCGCCATACTGTGCACTTATTATTAACACAGTATATTATTTAAATAGAATTCAATATTTAAAATGCACAAGCAGAAGACCACACAAGGCCTACGGAGGAAGACTGAATGCAAGTCCTCATCGCCATGCAGATGACACGAGTCCCCTAGACTCTGAGGTAAAACTCATAAAGAGTGCTTGTACACACACAATAGCATCTTCTCCCTGTGCTGGCAGCTCTATTGTGCTATATGGCAAGAGGCCATGCAGAGTGCAATTATTCGTTTGTGATACATCCTTTTTTCCTGTCATTCCCGTTGTGGCGCGGAATGCTGGTTTTGTTTCGACACTCAGTGTTCCGGCTGGCAGCTGTCAGCTCCGATACCGTCTACTGCTCGCAGTGTTCCCGGCCGCTCCGGTCGGAATTCCTAATTAGATTTGCCATTTTCACGCGGCCGATTGCCATACATAACAACACAAAGAGGCCGGCATCTCCCACACGCAGCGCTCGAACTGTACCAATTCATAACAATGTTTATTAACATGTACGGTGTGGCAGGATTGATTATGACATTACCATCTAAACGGATGACCTGCCCCTGCAATTTGATTACTGGCTTGTAGATATGGATTATTAAACTTATTATTCTAGTCCAGGCATGGTTATTAATTACACAAATTAGCGAGGCCAGGGTAATCAACTTAGAGTCTGTTTGCTTTATAATAATTGATCTAATTTTTTGCGAACATCGCTGTTGGGCAAGGTTGAGAGATCACCTTATTAGCAAAAGTTTAATTCCGATCATAGTTCATGAGTCGTTTGCCTTAAGGTCAGATCTGAATGTCAGAAGCGTTCGAAATTGATTGGTGTTAAATTGAATCAATGTCATGTTCAGGAAAAACAATAACAGTTAATGGATGAGACTGAATCACGAGCTGGAGAGGGAAAGAGATAGAGGGGGAGAAGAAACTGAGCATAAAAGAAAAAAAGAAAGTTGTTGTTCTTACAACAAAACTGATTAGCCGCTGACAACAGAGCTGCCAACACTATTAATGTAATTGAAACAAAGAACTAAATTTAGTCATCTCAACTAGTTTTGCACTTTACCCCTAAGAGCGACCGAAGCTAACTGCTGCTATCAAGTTTGCTGAAAACAAGTGTCTGTCTTTTTCTACATCACAATTTTTCTACTCTGTCTCTCTCTCTTTGTTTCAAGTGACTGGAATGATGCCAGCTGTTACAAATCCTCCTGATCCTCTACAAAGCTCGCACACACGCTTTGAAAAAAAAGAGAGAGAGAGAAAACGATAGAGAACGAGATTTACTGGTTCTATGAGGTCTTCACAAACACCTGGCTCCTCTCTCTCCACCTGGAAGAACAGCAGTCTTTTTCAGAATTGTGTGAAATTTCACACTCGTTTTTCACAACACATTTTAATATGCACTGTGCTTTTTCTCGTTCGCCTTCCATCCATCCCTCCCTCCCTCACTTTCACTCGACTCTGCGTATGAAATCCTTTCATTCTCCTTTATATTCGCAGTTGCCAAACCCTGCCAATCATGGCTGAGCGACAGCACATACAATTTTCCGCCAGCAATTTGCCCCCTTAAGAGGAAAATTGCTTTGGATAGAACCTCTCCCAGCAAGACAACCACAATAAACAGCTACAACTGTAATGGCATTGGTGCTGTCAGCCCCGGGCCGGGACAGGGGCTCTCACGCTGAGGAGAGACGCTTTAACCAACTCTGCCCTGTAATATCCACACCTGCGCAGAGCCGAGCGCTCCGCCAATCCTCCTTTAAACATAACTCACTGCCATTGTGACAGAATGACTGCTATGAAAGGCTTTTGTCAGATATGCTCTGGGATGGCGCACGGCCGTCCGTGTGCGGATTGTCATTTATTATATGTTGTGTGGTTTTCTGTCAGTGCGTGTATTGATTTGTTCAGCGACGGCGAGGCAGAGGTCACTTTGATCGGCGTGAGATGAGGAGAGGGAATAGCGGAGAGCTGACATTCCATTAGATGAGAAATAAAGGACTCCAAATAAAGAGGAATATGTTAAGGACAGACGGTGGCAAGGTGATATGACTGTAATTAAGAGAAGAGAGGCTCGGCCGCACACGAGAAAGGAGGCTATTGTGTGATGGAGACGGACGGGATCTTGCTCTTATATTACGTGCTTGACCTGTTTGCGACTGCACCCCCACCCGTCCGTCCGCTCATCTTTCCCCTCTTACTTCGCAGGTCTCTTGCGCAATCAAACTTTCTTCTTTCACTTCGGCCTCGATTTGAACGAAACCCTGACATTAGTTGTTTGTTTGGATGGGATGGACTGCCCGTCTGGGCCGATGTTTCCAGCAGTCTGAAAAGGGAATGCTGATTTTCCCAGCACTTGTTTAAAGATTAGTATATTAGGGCATTTTGGGCAAATAAGGCTACTTTATCTTAAAATAATAAAATGTTTTGCCCGACATTCACCTTCTTTATTCATTCACCAGCAGCGCTGAGGAAAACATGCAATTCCTCAATAAACAATAACCTGACAGAAACACAGACAGACATCTCTTACATTACATTTGTGTGTGTGGCAGTCAGACGGGGTTTATTAGTTAGGCGTTTTGAGGTCTGCATCTCCTCAGTGTCGGAGGAATAAGAGCACTACTTTATCATTGTTTGTCAGACTGGGGATCCCACAGGGGCCGTGTGTTTGTGTGTGTGTGTGAGAGAGAGAAAGAGAGAGAGAGAGAGAGAGAGAGAGAGAGAGAGAGAGAGAGCAGGCTTGCCTGGACAAATTTTTATTTTATTTTTATTTTTTAAGTTTGTTCTTTACATGTACAGGTAGGGTGATTTTATGGAATAGTAAATCACAAAAAAATGACTGTTATGAATGTTTACAGTTAGACGGTCTTAATCCAGATTGACGGTGTGTTCTGTTTGAGTGCATTGAGTTGTGGTGCTCTGCTATGATGAAGCCTGACAGTAGTGAAAGTCATACAGTAGTCACTGTGACACATCCTGATATTGCAAAGGCATGCTCCTGGGTCAACAATCATTTTCAGAAAATGACCCCTACCCATAACCTAACCCCTACACTAGAGGGGCATTACTTGTTGTTAAGAAATGTAAAAGTCCCTGACCCACTCCAAACTTGACCCTGAAATGTGATTTTCTGTCATACATTTTGTTCTAGGAGATTTCCAATTCCAGGGACATGTGAAACTGGTGTCTCTGTGTTTCCTAACCTTACCTATTGTGTACCTTATGGAATATTCAATTTTTGTGGTTTAAAAGAGCATATTTTTTATTTTTCTTGTCAAAAATGACAATCGTTTCACTAGATAAGACCCCAATGCCTCGTTCTGGATCGTTTACAGACCTTTGAAACTCCGTTGAAAAAAACTGTTAAGTGTTGAGTTAAGTATTAAATGTTGAGCTCTATTAAAGTCCATTAAAATGAGAA
Source organism: Misgurnus anguillicaudatus (assembly GCF_027580225.2). Taxonomy (NCBI): domain Eukaryota; kingdom Metazoa; phylum Chordata; class Actinopteri; order Cypriniformes; family Cobitidae; genus Misgurnus; species Misgurnus anguillicaudatus. The sequence goes on along the minus strand of NC_073357.2, from coordinate 37,383,600 downwards.
AAATCCTGCAATGTTTTCCTCAAAAAACATAATTTCTTCTGGACTGAACAAAGAAAGACATCAACATTTTGGATGACATGGAATATTCCTTTTAAAGAACAATTTTGTACCAGTTAAGTTAGGAGTATACAAAACAGGGCACGAATTAACGCAGGGTTATTTGTAACGCAGCCACTTTACATATTTCTACAGGGCCGAGCAATCTGTGATTTTGGTCTTTGTCTCTTACAGAAGATGATCTCCTATAAATTTGTGAAAAGTTTTGATGTGTTTTGATTAAGATATTGAACAAAGAGTGTTTTGGAGGCATAAAAGTAAATTTCTTCATCTTATATTTTTTTGATTTCTGAGTTGGGTGTGTAAGTCACCAAATCCAATCTTATATTATTTTAATCATGGTCTTGTTACCTAAAACATAACACCATTTTGAAACATGTCAGAAACTCCTAACTGATAGCTGGGATTGAAAACCTTTTTACACAGCAGGGTTAGTGTTACAACTAAGCCTCAAGTATAAAATGATAATGAAATGAAATCAAAGTAAATTTCATTAATCATAATGATAACAATATCAGGGGAAATAACTCACAATTATAATTTTTTGTCTTGATTGTGCAGCCTTTTCAAAAAAACCTATATACAGTATTTTTCAGTCTATAAGCTGCGTTTTTTTCATAACTTGGCTGGTGCTGCGTCTTATAGTCAGGTGCGCCTTGTAAGTCAGTATGAATTAATTTTGAAATTTATGAGGCAAGAGACAACATTACCGTATACAGTCGCTAGAGTTCACTATATGTATTTATGTAATTCAATGGATTCAGTAATGTGGAATGACGAGTATGCGAACTTTACGCTAGTTGGCTTGTTCGGTTAATTTAGCCTATTCAACCTTCCAGGTAAGTTCTGTATGCTATGGTTTATCATTTAAATAACTAATAATATTACTTTAACGGACATCTATTCAGCCTGCTGTTCTGTCTGCTATTGTTTAGGTAAATAACTTGCCTTTCCAGATTAAATGTCTGTTCTTCGGCTTGAATTTTGTGAAATCATTTTCTAAATAAACGCGACGTATAGTCCACTGTGACTTGTTATTTGGTCTTAATGACGCATTTTTTGAATGCGGCTTATACTCCGGTGCGGCTTATAGTCCGGAAGTACGGTATATGCATTGATGCACAATACAAGAATGGTTAAATAAAGGATAATGGATGGATGAATGTGTGGATATCTAACTATTATAGGAAGATATAGAAACAATATCCACCTTTAGTATACAGACAGAATTTTATATAATTATTTGAGTTTAAACCAAATTTTCTAGCAGGTGTTACAACAAACCCTCTGTTTGTTACAATTAACCCCACCTATGGGGTAAGTTGTAACATTTGCACTCCTGTCACTTTGTGTGTAATTGTTCGATAACGGTAGAACCCACAAACAAACTTAAAGTGTTCATTTGTAGCAGAGATGTGTGTTGATTGTATAAAAATTATTAATCTAACTTAAATATTTTTTGAATGATAGAGCCAAAGTCAAAAATAACTGTACTTTTAAAGGTAACCAATAAATTCACCCAAAAATGGTCCCCCATCGACTTTACCATAGTTACCATTTTTGGGGTGAACTACTCCTTTAAGGTATAGTAATGTACACAAAAAGGTACAACATTGTATTATATTTAATATACATGTAAAGGCACAAAACCTATGGGTACCCAGCACCAGAAAAGATACAGTTTTATAGTTTTTATCTGACAGTGTATACTGCATGTAATTCTGTCTGACTTGTACATGTTCAAATAGAGACATGTTTTCTTTATTTGTGATGATATGGGGCACAGCTAACCCTAATTATATTCATAAGCAATTCACACAGAATAACCAATTTCATTATGTCACTGTCATCATTCGGTATTGCGTGTGGGCCAAAGACAACAATAGTTGGGTCACACACAAAACCCGTTCTTAAATTGTAATACAAGCTAATGCAGAAAAGAGGAGAAAATACAGTCAAACAAAGAAACAGGAATCGGAGGGGGAAGGGATACATCACGCAAAATTGATTAATATTTGCTTTCAGAATGACACTGGCATGATGCATGGGCGCTCCGGCCACGCAAATGAATATCTTAAAGAGACGAATCACAGCAGCCCCGGTAAAGTTCAACAGGCAGATTTGCATATTTATATTAGCTGTAACAGATAGTAAGTGCATCAGGGAGAAGGAAATATAATGCATTTGTCAAAGCACGCCTCTAACATGGGCAAACGCTGGGCTTATTAACTTCTAAAATTCTGATATCTTCAATTATTCACACAAAGCATGCCTCGCTAGACGTATTGCAGGACATCTTGACAAAAGGAACAGGCATTAGAGAGAACATAATGACCCAAATGGAGCCTGTACTTATTATAAAAGCACTGATATCAAAGGCAATCCAAAACAATACAGCCATACCATAACTTTACCATTGTGATATAATCATAAAACAGCCTCAGACAGTGGGCTACTTTCAGAGTTACGGTTAAGGCTACACTTCTTGCATTAAAAGCAAAGTAAAATCATTTATTGCTCCCCCCTTTTAACATATATATTAATCTGAGGAAACCATTCAAACAAAATCTCAGAAATAAAGCGATTCATTAAATGCTGCTACAGAAAAGGCAAATGGGACCAAATCCCCCACCTTCTGCTGTACCAATAAAACACAAGCAAAGGGTTCTTACTGAGCCACTTTTATTATTATAAAACAACAAATTACACTATGATCCACTTAAAACCTTTATGTTGCTGTATATTTCTTTCTATTTAAATATGGTGGGTGCGTTGTATACATTTCACACGCTCTCCTGCGAAATGCAATGAGTTAATCCACTCATCTTTATCATGCCGCACTAATGGCCAACTGCCTCCCTATTCACGATTACGACTGATAATATCATGTGACGCCATATGTAATTTATGGACAGAATAACATATGCAATATGCGAGAGGTTGTATGCTGCCCTCAAGAAAGGTGATCCACAAAACGAGAGACGAAATATTCAATTAGTAATCTGCCGAGCCATATGTTAGGCACTCAAGCCATTGGTTATTCTAAAGAATATTTTGAAAAACAACGCCATTTTGAGCCATATCAATGAACGCCATTAGTTTAATGCAGTCCAGTGGAGTGAACTGTAACTGTATATGTGTACAATTTGAATGGTTGAGTTTAGTGTTGGCAGACACTCAATCTCTTGGGTTTGCTCATTGTTTTCATCAGGTGCACTGTTCCTATTCATAGTGTTAAACAGGCCATTATACAACGACAATTACAACACACTTCACCGCTCTGCAGGTGCTAGGAACCCTGGCAAAAAGGGGAGTTTAGCTTTGCTCACGCTCGGGTGAATGGCAACCTAGACGATTGGCAGTTTTGTAGTGGTTGGTTCACTGAAACGGTGTTGCCAGATTGGGATAGTTTTACATTGGTGGCTGTACACTCTGTCGTGAGGGTAATGTAACCCTTAGGGACAATGATTTCGCATAGTAAATGTTGACTTCACTCGCAGGGTTCTGGCTCAGAATGTTTGTGAAATCTGGCATGATGGTGTTTAGTGTTAATAGAAGCTGATGACAGACAGACAGAAAGAAAGAAAGAGAGAAACACAGAGAGAGACCCTCGGTGCGACCTTATAGAGAAGTTTTAAATGACTTGTGGTTTGCAGCCAATATTTCTTCATCAGCCTTAACTGGAACAGACAGGTTCCAATTAGCTGGATTTATGCTTTTCTTCAGAAATATGAACAAGCTACAGTCATTTCAGCACTGCAGTGATGATAACACTAAATCTAATCAGAGAGAGCAGAATGGATTTTAAAAGCCTGTTGCTGTAATGCTTCCACTCATAACCAACCATTTCAACCACATGCTTAACTTAATTCTCCTCACAGAGACAAGCTGAAATATCACCGTGTCATATAAAGAGGCTCTTTCTCTGCTTTTAACAGACAGAGGGAAACTCTGTGGTATGATTGGATGAATTACACGCTGTGATAAAATAGCAAACAATTCAGAAAATTCATTATGAATTCCCACAATAACTGGATTACAGGATAAAGAACCCAACTGATTATGAAACATGAAGAGATGGACTGATAGACAGCGGTATGCACTAGGTTATTGACAGGAACAAATATGGTAGTTGTTGGCCACAATGATGTTATTCATCTAATGCTTAACATGCAGGCGCCATTTTGGACACAAAGCAGGCAATGAAAGCAGCAAACCACATACAAATATATCTCACTTATTCAAACACCTCCACACCTTCAGCTTATATTTCCACATAAAAAGGTTGCCAAATTGTGGGTGATTATCGTATCGAGCTGATATGAAATATCAAATGGCTGGTTCAATAGCTCCCATGGTGGGTGGAAATTCACTGTATACTTTATGAGCTCATAAATCAATACAAGAAAAAACACAGCAGTTAAGAAACCAACAGAAGCTATTGAATCACTTAGATGGATATTAAGTCAGGCTATGTCAGCTGCCAATACTTTTTAACACCTCCTGCTAAGCAAGGAGTATAGACCAGTGCTGATTGCTTCAACTTTTACACATACTGAAATATTCACCATGGCACAGCGTGTGCTGTCACAACACTGGTAAAGCTGAAGTGAAATGTGCTACATCACAGAAAAAAAGTAGATGGGGAGGTGGGATTTATTAACTGTGATTTTAACTGTGACATTAAGAAAAGACCTAATTGGTATATTTTGGGCAAAATTCTTGGGATGTGTAAACTTTCAGTGTTGTTATGGGACAGCTAATGTGTAGTTGTGTCTGTCCACCTCACCTTAGTTCAAATGTATTTATATAGCGCTTTTCACAATTTTGCATTGTTATAAAGCAGCTTCAAAGTTAATACAAATTACTAAAAGCAATAGAGTGCTGTATTTGTCTTGGCATAACCCTGGAAGTTACACACGACTGGTTCCCTCGCTAAAAAGACCATTTATTTTTCTCAAAGACTTTTGGATTATTGCAAAAAATCCAGACTGATGCTCAAAGCACGAAAAAAGCTTAATTTTGTGCTATACATGGACACAAATAAAATAATCAAATTTTTCGACTTTTTGTGAGATGATGTTGCAAAAGTTTATGACACATACACATTTTGTCCATTAAGGTAATCTTCACAGATGAACAACTTTTATGATTTTTAAATCTAAATGTGTTTACTAGAAATAAAAACAAATTTAGACTCATTCAAAAACGTTTTGTTCATCTGTGAATGTTATCTTGTTGGACAAGACATGTCATAAATGTTTGTTTAACACAGAGCTTATTTTTGGCAATAATCCAAAAGTCTATGAGAAAAACGAGTGGGCTTTTTAGTGAGGGAACCAGTGTCCCGCTAACTTTGAGAGTTGGCCTATAAAAATACATCATCCCTGTGGCACTATACAAATGTGATAAAAGGTTATATATAAACACTGTAGGCCTACATAAGAATGCATGGTATTATTACAAAATGTACAGTACTAAACAAATGTATTAGACAACAACCCAGGCTTGTGCCACAACTGTCCTAAACTAACACATATTGGTGATTTCCAAAATCATTTTATGTTTCTGTAATGGTTAACCCAGCACAGTATGTGTAAGCTCTTAAGTCACTGTATATGTCTACACTCACGGGGCGAAAGCGTTAACGCTTGATGGAAGGCTTGTCTGAAGCGTGGCCAACAGCCAATCACAGTGGCCGCAGCACATGCTCCGGTCTTCCATAAACGCAATTGGCTGGGTCTTCCTTACCTTATTTGCATAAGGCAATCTGATTGGCTGACGCTTGCGTTGCCGCTTGAAAAGTTGAGAAATGTTCAACTTCTGCCGTGAGCAATGGCAGTGATGCAGCTCCGACGGATCCACAATTCAGTTCGCCAACGCTTGACGTCATCCATTAAAAGTGAATGGGAAGCGTCCACGCTTAGGTCCCGTGTGAATGCGCCGTTAGAAAGATATGTTAATTTTTTACACATCTTTGTGCGTTAAGATTTTAACACATTATGTGTCATTTTGTGTTGATTTTGTGTTAAAATATACACAAGTTGTGTTAAAAGTAACACAAAATGTGTTGTTTCAATAATAACACAGTAATGGGTGAATTCTGGGACAACACACTAAATGCGTTGTCCCAGAATTCACCCATTACAGAATCAAAACTAATGTGTTGTTTTTAACACATTCGTTCTAAGAGTGTATTCTAAAATATAATTGTTGTTATCCATGAATTTGGGAATTTACAGTTTTACAAGAAAGGCACAAAAAACACTTTATAATTTTTTATTCAGATGCTAAATTGCAGTTATTTACTTAATAGAAAACAGTGGCGACTCGTGACTGCTCATCGCACTCTAAAATAACCAAAGATTTTCGATATTTTTGTTATTTAAAACTTGACTCTTATGTAGTTACATTGTGTACTACTGTAAGACCAACGGAAAATTACAATTTTCTAGGCCAATATGGCTAGGAACTATACTCTCATTCTGGCGTAATAATCAACAACTTGTAACGGATGCAGGCGCAATGATATTACACCGGGCCCGAAAATAGTCCCCTGCTATTGAAAGTAACCAAGGGGACTATTTTCGGGCGCTGCATAATAACATTACAGAACTACAGAAGAGTCAAGTTTTAAATAATATATTTAAAAATATTGGTCTAATCCGATTTAATGGATTATGCTAAGCTATGCTAAAAGTGGTACCGCCAGACCTGGAGATCAGCTAAATGGATTCCAAAATGGTAAAAATCAATTGTTTAACTCTAGGGGAGCTGGAAAATGAGCCTATTTTCAAAAAAAGTGGAGTGCCCCTTTAACACTAAACTCTGATTACGGAGGAGATTATGCAAGTATCTGGCAAACGCGGGCGTCTCTTTTATCATAAACCCTTTAGACGCGTCTGCAGCAGGCACTAATTTAGACAAGACACGTGTTGCACAAAGAATCACTCGACGCACAGAACACATATTTTGAAATTAGGAACCACACACATGACGGGCTATGTTGTGACGATCTTCGCATCGAGCGCCCTCAAAAAAGAAGTCAACAGCCGCCACTAATAGAAAAATAGGTTTTAATGGTTATGCTTAATTTATTTCTGACTTCTGTGCCGGCTCAAATTTGCATATAAAAGCTTGACATTCCTCAATCGTGTTTAAAATTGAGTTTACATTAAAACACGACACTGGTCTTTGTCAAAAGTAGATAGATGATCTAATCAACTGGTTAATCACTGTACATTAGCAATACCAACTACAAAAACAATAGTCTGTAGGTCGGACAAAGTATCAAATTTATATTAGACGCACATAAGCATTAGTAACTCTAAAATAACTTGTCTGTATAGGATTCTGGTAATGGGCATTCAGGATATAATATTTTCTATCCTTTAATCACATTCTTTGATTTAAAGTAGAACATCCTTTCATGATTTAAATTCTTTTATTTTTTTTTAAAGTTTCATTTAAGCAGGACAAATTTTGCTGTCACAAGTTTAGACACACCTATGTACGCACGCACACAAACGCACACAACATTTAAACACATTTTGTGAGCATTAAGTGCATGATATGTTTAGGAGTTGAATCATATCAATCATAATTGCGCTAGATGTAATCAATCTTACCCACAGTGCACTGGGGTCAGGTAGAAAACACATTCCCATTTACAATCAATTACACCTCATCAAAAAGAGAAAGAGGGAGGAAGAGAGAAAGATAAAAAAGAATGGGGTAAGGATGTTTCTCTCTCTCTCTCTTCTCTATAAATACCAGCAGGAGGGCCTTGGCCTGCAGATCAATGCAGTGCAGTTCTTCTGTCAGGGCTGTAATGGTATAATGGCAGCTAGCTCTCTCATTGCTAACAATCAATAGCCCGTCTCTTCTGGCCTCAGACCTAGGGACATGGTGTATGTGTGTGAGGCAGTGGATCAGGGTTAAATGACAACCACGGGGCTCCCGACTAGATTTTAGCCTTGTTTTAGCAGATGACTCCTCCAGAAGACCCCGGTGCAGAGGTCAGCAGAAAACCACACACCCACACAATGAATCAAGAAACGAAGCATTCTTCACTAATATCGCCAACTGATGACAACAGTGAGTCACTTAACTTATTGGCCAAGAACAAATTTAAGCACTGCCTTCAGTTACCCTCACACTCACAATCTTGCTCTGTTTCATCTTCGCTGTCTTTGCTTTTCTCTTAACTGTTTGCCTATTACCACTAATACAGAGAACATCTCTAAACTTGAGCCAGCATTTTAATGAAGGCAACCTTGGCAAAGGCAGGGAGATACAGAGGAAGCAAGAGCCGACAGAAGTAGACATCAGGCAAACATAGCGATGGACAGATAAACACACTCTTTGACAGACTGATACACAAACTGAGACAGAGCTATACACATGCTTGTACTCACATGCACAGATGACAATAGCAAACAACTCCTCTGCAAGAATAAACACAGACACACACATGTAAGTGTGTAAATATGTGCTCTGCACTCTGAAGAACTTTATAGTCATAACTATGAAAAACGGTTATTTGTTTTTTTTATGGTTGACTGATTGTCTGTATATACAGTAAAATACATTGGGGTTCTGCTATTCAGCATAAAATGCACCTCTAGGAATTCAAAGAGTATCAATTTTTTTTAAACATAGAAGTATGAAGCCGAGTATGGGGTTTTTAGATTTACAGTTTACATTATGTTTTACAGTTTACTTAAACTCATATACAAACATGAACAATGAGCAACACTTTCCATAGATGTTCCAAATGTTTTAGTCTCTTAGTCACACCCGGATGAAAGTCATACATTTCCATAGCCAACAATGACTTTCCAGAAGGAACAATTGAGACTAAATGTGCTTAAAAACAAGGACCACGAACCACAATCTCTAATGTCTCTCTTTACAGAAGTGTCTGGCTATTTATACATCAGCTCTGATAGCCTGAGGTCTGAGAGCGAGAATGAGATGCAAAGAGAGGGAAACATTCAGATAACATCAAACAAACAACATAAAAGGTCATTTCTTTCTGATCGCAGCATGTGTTGACACTATACTGGATAACAAACAAAGGGGAACATTTAGCATGTTTTGGTGGATTGCACTCAAAAATAACAGGCAAATTCCTAAGGATAAAATGTGTTATTTACAACTTCAGATGTGTTTATGTTCACCATCTTATGCTACTGGTTTGCTTAGTATTGACTGCTGTTTTTGCAGCATTATAAAGCTTATTTCTCTCCACTTTCATCCTTTCATCCCTTCATCTATATAATACTTTACAGTTTTCTTATTTTCCTGTCATATCCTTTTAACCCCCCCCCCACATATATATATAATATCAGCTACATCCACTTTTATGTTTATGTTTAACTCAGAGAGAGAGAGAGAGAGAGAGAGAGAGAGAGAGAGAGAGAGAGAGAGAGAGAGAGAGAGAGAGAGAATTGTGTGGGGTCTGTAGTGCCGGACCACCTCAGTGAGTGGCATGACACTTTAGTGTGTGTGTGTGTGTGCGTGTGTGTGTGTGTGTGTGTGTTTTAAGTGAGTAGGGGTTTAAGTGACACATACACATATTTCCAGTCAACAGGTCCTTGTACAGTGTTCAAATAATTTACGCACCTAACAAGGGTGTGTGTGTGTGTGTGTGTGTGTGTGTGTGTGTGTGTGTGTGTGTGTGTTTGTGTTTGTGTTTGTGTGTGTGTGTGTGTGTGTGTGTGTGTGTGTGTGTGTGTGTGTGTGTGTGTGTGTACCTGGTAATTATCACGTTGTGGGGACCAATTGTCCCCACAGAGATAGGAATACCGGTGTTTTTGTGACCTTGTGGGGACATTTTGATGTCCCCATGAGGAAACAGGCTTATAAATCAAACAAAATTATGTTTCTTGAAAATGTGAAGTAGCAGAAGGGTTTCTGTGATGGTTGGGGTTAGGGAATGGTGTAGGTAAGGGGAATAGAATATACAGTTTGTACAGTATAAAATGCATTACGTCTATGGAATGTCCCCACAAAACATGGAAACCAGAATGTGTGTGTGTGTGTGTGTGTGTGTGTGTGTGTGTGTGTGTGTGTGTGTGTGTGTGTGTGTGTGTGTGTGTGTGTGTGTGTGTGTGTGTGTGTGTGTGTGTGTGTGTGTGTGTGTGTGTGCGCGAAATTTGCTTAAACGTGTGAGTATGTCTAAAATAGATGGAGGGGTGTAAAGTATGTTAAAATAATGCAATGGTAACAGCCAGTATAGGTGTTGATGGATAACTTGATGATCTATCTTTATAATGTTCAGTATGTCACAAGGCTATGACAAAAGCTGTGTTTTTACTGTATATTTACTTTGTGATAATGAAAATATTTTTTTGTTGGGAACATCAGGTAGGCTAATGTTTTTGTAATTATTACACTATAGAAATATTTAAATGGATGTTCAGTGTTTGTATCCTTTTTCACACAGCATCACATACCTGAAGTAAACTTGCTGAGGCTTCAACTGTCAGGTAAGTGTGTTATCAGGGAAAGTATTAGATAAAAAACGAAAATCTTTTTGAACAAACCAATTTTGCACAATTAGAACATAATGTCTGTATTTAATAAATACTATTACATAATTACTGTACTTACAATGTTGTGTACATCACAGATCTTTCCAGATATTCAGAAATGTACTGTGTTGAGGAAGAGAACACACGGACGCACGCACGCGCGCACACAGCTTGAGATCATTTCCTAAAACATGGAAAAGTAACGTCTCTTAAATTTCTAAACTACAATTCAATACCCGTAATACTTGTTTCTCTGTTCCCTCGTTTTACTTTTCATATGCCAAAACATGCGGTTTACCTTTCTCCACACACAAAGTGTGCAAAAGCAGGTATTAATGAAGAGAGTGCTATTTTCAATCAAGTAAGAGCTAGTGGGTTCTTATTTCCTGGATGCGAAGGAAGAGATCTGGTGGTAGGAGTTAATATTATTTCTTTAAGCTTAAATTATACTTTAATATCACCCAGTGCAGCTCGTGCACTCTTCGTTTGCTCTCATGCAGCTGTTTCCCCACGCGCGAGCCTCGCGCTCTTCAAATCCTGCACATTTCAATCTAACCTTCACACAGCTACTTTTTAGCTGTTCTGATGTAAACAACAGACTAGTTACGGTTTATAATTGGTACCGTTTATTTTTTATATTTTGCGTTCTAAACAAACAATACTACGTTGAAACATTTTATAATGTATGATATATGAATTTGAAATGTGGGCTGAAATTAAAACTTGTAAGCATTACCTGCAATTCCTCTCATATCTGCATTAGCCTACAGTATCATTAAAACACGTGTCGCCTACATTAATGAATCTTTCTTTACAGCAAGTCAGATTTGCATAAGTATCAGTCATAGCTGATCAAATAATAAATTATCTTCTTCTGCAGCTCTGTGGAAATGCGCTCGTGAATGCCGTCTCCTTTTACGCGCGCGGAGCAGCCGCAAGGGGGCGTTGTACTCCAGTCCACAGCATAACTTTCACTGTACTGCGTGTATTGCGTGTTTTCTCGAGGTTAACACACATGAACAGCCAAGAATCGGGTGCTTCTTGCTTTAGACATACAGTTCCGTTATTTAAAAAGTTAAATCTCGGCAGATGGAGAGATTTGATTATAATGAGTCAAAAGATATGTCTTCAGTGTGTAGTCCATCTCTATTCTCACAAAAAAACTTTTTTTCTCGGCACAGTAAAGTCTCAAGGTAACAGAACTTTACAATGAATTTAAATAGGTTTATTTGTGTTTATTTACATATGTTTTAAATGTGATTTTATATATATATATATATATATATATATATATATATATATATATATATATATATATATATATATATATATATATATATATATATATATATATATATATATATATATATCAGATGGTTAATATACACTATTTTAAATTATCTGTTTCATTTTAAACATTTACATTTTTGTCAAAAAGTTACATTTTATTCATTTAAAATGATTGTTCTTATTCTAAAAAGAACTATGGAAAGTAAAAAACATAAATAGAAACTAAAAGGGAAAAAGCCAGCTTTACCTAAAAACAGACACATTAATAATGTATTTAATATTGTTTTTAGCTTTAGGTGTAAAGCTAGAATAATAGAATAATCTGATGAAAATGGCATAATTCTCCAAAAAAGAGAGAAAAGAAATTAGTTTGTATTAGCTTTTTGCATTTTTTTATTTCATTTATGTATTATGTTGGGTTAGTTTGATTTGTTGAGGTTTTTTGTAGAGGTAGTGAATGGAGTAATGGCAGAGGAATGGCAGGGCGGATACATGGCCAATTTGAGCACAATTACACTTAGTTGACCTCCCTTCTAGGGGCGATTTGCATGACTCTCAAAGTGTATGTATGTTTATGCAAGACTGGCATGAGGGGTACAGAATCTCTAGAGTCTATGTTTGTGCCCGTTTGTTTGTGTGCATGTGTGTTGTGGATTTTCTGCTTAAATTTTGTCAAAAATAGGAGGGGCTTTACCGTAAGAGTCTGTTCCTAAAATAAAACAGTATAAAATTATAATTGTAAAAAGTATGTGTAAAGTCAACAAAGAATTGTTAAGTACACATGAACTGTAATGTAATTCCTTCCTATTCATGATGACTTATAACTTAGTCTTGCACATCCTGCTATTCAGCCTTTGGATTCTTTCTGGTCACTGATGTTTCTCCTTGCAAGGGATATAAACCTAATTTACCTGTAAGTGAGCTAAAAACACAAAAATATATTAATTTTTTTTTAACTATACTATTTTATACTAACTATCTGTTTACCAGGTTTAGGTGAAATTTGTGTAATGAAAAAGTAAGAATAGTAAACAGATTACACAAACAATATTTTGACTTCAAAATATTTTGTGAAACAACAAATTATGTCAGCCATGTGTCAAACTATAAAATAGAAACCATTTATCAGTATTAAACAATCACTTTAGTGGACATATAAATTTAAATACTCTAAAATATAGCACTTACCCATTTTACTTGCTTCATATTCCTATAAAACCCCCTCTCTCTCTCTCTCTCTCCCTCTCTCTCACTCATTCTCTTTCTTTGCAGGATGACGTTAAGAAACAAAGGCGTGTTAATGATTTTCGGAGGCCACGGTCGAGCTGGAGAGCTCTTCAAACTCAAGAGCAGGAAACACACTGGGCTACACAGGGTTCCCACAGGTATGAGGGTTGACAAAAACACACTTTCTCCTACAAACATAGACTCTCACTTATACACACAAACAAAAAAAAGCTCCCGGAACAAAATGCCTTAGCAAAATAATTACACAACAAGTAAATGAACAAAACTGCATTTGAACTAATGGCATTTTACATAACCTGCTTTTTGGAAAGTTTATAGCATGCTTTTATAACATATTAGATAATTTACAGAAATGTAGATGTCGTTTTTGTTTTGTGGTTGATATGGTTGTTACCGAACACCACATTAATGGATAAAAATATTTTTTTCTGTTTTTTCAATTCAGATCTCATTTTCGTCATATATTATTTATTACCTTCTCTGAAATTAGCAGCATTTTGAATGGAGTAGGGTTTAAGAGTAGGTAAGAGTAGGTAATAACAGCTGGCTGTTGTGTGAATATAAGCTAAAGAGTGTTAACAGCTCTGTTAATTGACCCGACCCCACTTGTAATGAAAAAGATCCATGCTGGAGCATATGGTGGTGCAAAGAATTATGGGAATTATGGTGCAACAGGGTGAGGTGAGGTTGGGGGTAATGAATGAGACTATATGACTGATGTCACTTTATTAGCATTGATTTTATTTTATGTATTTTGTTGCAGCTAATGCTATTGATTTGCACCATGCATATTAGGATCTCTGTAAAGGTTAAAGGATTATTCTTTAATTTGTGCTGTGCTTCATGGTCACCATTGCTTATAAAAAGCTATTTAGAGTGACAGGTATCCTTGAACTGACGGGCACATAAAAAACAAACAAACGAAGAAGACTTATTACTAAATTCAGGAAAAAGCATTTCATTCAGTGGCGAAATACAAACAAACGTACATCAAAATGTGTCAAATGTATATTGCAGAAATGTATCAGGGCTATTGGCAAGAGTTAATATCCAATGGTACACATGTGTTTTAAATCCCACAGTGTGTACTTGTTTTGAGAGATTGTCTTTTCGTGTGTACGCGATGTCAGGTCGTGTTCTCTTTCGTATCGCTGTGCTCTGACAGCGGGGCAGGGAACAGAGTGTTTGTTCTTATAGGATCGAACACTGGTTCACTCTCCCACATCCTGAACAGCCTCCCGCAGCGCTGCAGAATACCAATTAGAATGTGGACGCTAAGCGCTAACCGCTCACACTAACTTTTAGGCCAAAGTGCTGGGGTGTTTCAATGCTGGAAGCATGTTTATGGATCTCACAGATGCGGGGACAGCGTAGACTGCACAGGATTGGCTTAAGCACTGAGAAAAACAGCAAAAATGAGGGATACAAATTTTAGGGAGGAAGAGCTGACCGAATGTGGCTGATGAAATGAAATTTGCTAATTTGACTGTGTGGTCTCTGTTGTTTGTGTGTGTGTTTGTGAATGCAAAGCTCCCGAGACACAGTGAGAGGGACAGCTGACAGATACTTCCATGGTCTACATGTCACCTGACACCTGTCAATAGCTTGGGTGGGGTATGGCATTCTCCTGATAATCATTAAATTATACACACAGCCTGCTCTCTCTCTCTCGTTCTCTCTCTTTCTCGTACTCTCTCTTCTTATTTCTCTCTCAATCACACACACCATGACCTCTGATACCCAATGGCCCAGCTGCTCTGTACGGACCTCACATTTAAATGTGTGTGTGTTTGCTGGGTGAGAGAAGAAGCCCTGACTATCACGCCTCACTGGCTCCCAATACTAGCAGCATTTTCTTTAACGGAGCCAAAGTGAATAGATACAATTTCAGCCAGTGTAGAGAGTGGCACAACCAAGACAAAAGAGACAAGATCCTGCAATCCTGGAGGTCACTGACACTGTCCGAACAGTAATTACTACACTTCCCAAAACACCATCACCGGCAGCTTCACTCCTTTACACTCTCTTCAAATGCTAACCCAGGCATATTAGTAGAAACAAGTGTCCAAAATGTGGCTATATTGTGAATATAGCTGTGCCTTCCTGTCGTGGAGATTGTTTTTTAAGGGACATGTGTACTCATCAACTGGGGCCTATAGGTGAGAGAAACAAAGAGAGATTGAAAGACAGATTGTGAGAGAGAGAGAGAGAGAGAGAGAGAGAGAGAGAGAGAGAGAGAGAGAGAGAGAGAGAGAGAGAGAGAGAGAGAGAGAGTCCATTTCAGTTGTAGGCTTTGAATGAAAGAGGGGTCTAAAGTAAAATTGACAGTGCCGATTCTCTGGGTTGAGCTGTGGGTCTATGAATATGTCAGAGGTGTTTTGAAAAGCCATAAGTTATTGTCTGGACTGAACAGAATTGAAGAAAATGAATGACCAAAAGTGGGCCTGGTGCTTTTTCATCGCTCTCCTGGTCTCCCTCACCTCCTCTGTCTAATACTCTCTGTCCCATAAAGTATGTATGGAAATATTTTGGTTATTTGTAGGTTACTGGTTATGTTGGACAATTAATGGACTAAAACTGACACAAGAGTAACAAGTAAAAATGTTGAAATATTGTTGGTATTCTATACTAAAGTGTAAATATAACTGTAAAATAATTATTTAACTTTAAACTTACAGTTATACCTTTTGCAGCATAAACACACTTACTGTAGACATACAACGTAAGATCATTGAAGCAATAAAAATATGATATGAAAAATATTCATAAATAGTAAAGTAATTATTTTTTAATTACACAATGAAATCATGGGCCTCATTTATGAAATGCTACATAGAAACCATCCTACATTTGATCTTACGATCATTTATCAAAAAATGGGTACGTGTGATTCATAAACCGAACGTACGTGCAGAAGACGCGCGTACCCCTTTCTTTCAGATGTGAAATGTATAAATCGCAAATGAGCAATCTGAGCAATTTCATCGATGCCTTTAAACAATGCCTAATGTCGTAGACATATAAAAGAGTGCTTTTCAATGTTTAAATCCAATTTCGAGTAGCAAGAATGGCTTATATTTCCGAAAACCTGCAGCAATCAGACAAGCAAAAGTGCGTACGTCTGCTCAGACCCTGACATGTCGCTAAGCACTTTTCCATGTTAAAGACAGTTTTTTATAAATATGGACTTTGCCGTGGATTTTTGCGTACGCACACTTTATGATCAAATCTGTGTATACGCATGCTTTATAAACAGTGTTGGGGAAAGTTACTTTTAAAAGTAATGCATTACAATATTAAGTTACTCCCTAAAAAAGTAACTAATTGCGTTTACTTAGTTAGTTTTCATGGAAAGTAATGATTACGTTACTTTTAAGTTACTTTTGGGTTACTTTTTCTTACTTGGCTGAGGCTTGATCTCTTTCAGGTCTTTCGGGTGTTTTTTATGATCGCAAAAATATCAAGCTCTGGCCTGCCATCCCCGTTTTTGACTCAAACTGTTTCCACTCAGGTGCACAGAATGCGTAATTCTACGTTTATATGTTCAATCTAATTCAGTACATTATTTTATTTCTAAATTGAATTAATTAAACTGAAAAGTAACTCGCAAAAAAAAGTAACTAAATATTAATCTGTACATTTATAAAGTAATGCATTACTTTACTCGTTACTTCAGAAAAGTAATATTATTACGTAATGCGCATTACTTGTAATGCGTTACCCCCAACACTGTTTATAAATGAGGCCCCAGGTTTATCATTTAATAGTCTTTATGACATTTGAAGGTCAGACCATCTCAGACAAAGACAAAACTCATACACTAAAATCTGCAGGGAAGCTTTGCTGTGATCTATTTGTGTGAGCCGTTTTCTCAGAATTTCCACTCTGGCCCAAAACACAAAGAGCTTCTGTTTACACAAAACAGTGACATCCCCTGACACCAAGGCGAGCACTTAAGAAAACTTTGAAGATGAATCAATTTCTATATTATAGCGAGTCTGTAAGGGTGCTGAGCAGAGATCGAACCTCCCGCATGCACTTCATAGCAGTCAGGTTGCATTGATGAAGTGATTGATCTTGGGATGGAAACGACGAGAAAGAGGAGAAGGATTACGCTTGTCAAAGTGAGTCAATACAGTGAGCTGGATGCTCAAATGTTTGCAGTAAATCTTAAATAGTGTCTGTGAAAGCTAAAAGTCTGAAAACGGCAGCAGAAAAATGGAAGAGTTGCTGTAGGTCAGTGCTCTGAGAAGAACTGTGACAGATACCTACTGTATCCTAAACGTCAAGACATCATTTTAACACAACTGGGGTGACTGTAAAATGTACATAGAGATTAACTTTTTTTAGTATGTGGATGCAAGTGAGGTAAACAAGCTTCACAAAACTCTTACAAGCAAAGATCAAAGAGAAAAGCCACAGAAAAGACCCCAAAATAGTTTTAGACACATTTGCATATTAAGCTTACCCCTCTACAAAAAATATATGTCCAAATCTTGCAAGCTTATGTGACCATGATGAGAACACCTAACCCCCACCACCCACCAAACCTCCACTATAGTGAAGCTCTATCCTGCTGGTGGAACTGGATCAGAGAGAGCGCTGTAATAAGCCTGCGCTGGAATGCTGAGTGGCATCCGCGGCGACTCGCCGTACGGCATGCCGTGCATTCATCCCCGTGCGACGTCCGCCCAGTTATTTACAGCTTGCTTTTCTTTTATGGAAAAATCAAGATGTGATTGATTCAGGTTAATGTGACGGCCAGGCGGCAGCGAGCTGCATTTGAGAGCTCAGGTTAACAGAAAACACTAACTTCCATAAAGCACTACGGGGATAAATCATGCTTATTCAGGTTGGCCTGACAGCCGTTTAAGCTGTGGCAATCATCGAAAGCACCTCTGCCGCCCCTCCGCTCCGCAAAATGTCGAGGGGGGAGTGTGGGATTTGATGGGGGACGAGGGAGGCGGAGAGGAGGGGTGGATGAAGGGAGACGGAGAATGTGTGTGAGAGAGAGGTAAATGAGGCTGAGGAAGATGGTCATATCAACGACCCATCAGTGAACAGGTGCTTTACATAAGCGTCGTGGTAAGCAGTAAGCAAATTCTGTTGACAAAGAAACGCAATAAAGCAAAGAGGGTTCGGAGGGAAGAGCTCTCCCCAGTGCATTCCTACGGCGCTGCCACTCTCTCTCTCTCTTTCTCTTACTCTCGCCGGAGCAAGATTATAGTGTTTGCTTTTATCTGTCAGAGATCAATATTTCAAACGTCCGATAAAAGAGGAAATTGAACTGGGAATAGACTGGAGTGCTGTAAAAGTACAAAGCACAATTATCAAAAAGCACTTAAAGAGCTTAATAGGATACACATATTAAAAATGCCCAAATGGATGTCTCGGAGCCATAATGAGGACTCTTCCTCATGCCTCCTCTGCCTCTCTCCACCATCGTCTGCAAGGTGAAGCTTTTGATCATAATGCCGGGCGAGGACAGGGGGTTTGATGGTCTGAGGGTGCGACGGTATATGGACCCCTAGAGGCCTCATGTTTTAACATTGCACCATTAGGTCTGACAAGCCGCACACTTTGTTTATGCACCTGCCATTACAGGCGTGCACCCCCCAGAACAGTGAGGGAGATGCTGCAGACAAGGATATGGCAGAGATAGAGATAGAATAGACAACCGAGCCAAAGCCCAGACAGGTGCTGCGCTGCACCAAACACGGGGGTCAGCATTCGTTCTGGAGGTTCTGAATTGTAATCTTTCTGGTTTTGTCATTGTTTAACAAATCTAAATCTTCCCTTCACAGTTAAGGATGATGAGTGAAAGGCTTCATTTTAAGTTATAAGAACAAGGAGAGATGTTTGGAAAGACTTGAACCACTACGTTTTCTCAGAGAGTTTACTCTCGATTGGATTTATAGGTTCATGCACATGATAACAAATATCATATGAACATTTTTTCCCAGTCCACACGATCATGCTGGGTAACGGCTGTCTGACACCTGGTCTACAGGGCATCTGGTATCATGTTTTTAGTGGACATCACCAACCGGCATCATGCACACCCCACACACCATGTGGAGACTGCCCGAGACCTCCCTCAATACTGAAGCTCACACACACAAATTCATTTCCCCTGGGATGTTTAACGTGCTTCCCTTCTGGCCAGGATGTAGCTGAACCCTGTCCGCAAGCTATTGGAAGTTCTCTGTTAAACAAAACTTACACCACTTATGGCCTTTGTGTGCTGAGAAACCCAACACCACTCTGAGGCCCAGTCATCCACACACACAGATGTGAACAAAGCATCTAAATAATGCAATTCAGCACCGGCTGTATGTTTAGGAAAAATAATGTCCTTGTCCAGCAGTTCAGATAAAAAACAAAAGCAAAGACAAGAGGAAGACAGATTTACTTATGACACCATTGCTAATCGAAGATCTAATTTGGTGAATAAAGGCAAAGGGTAATAATAAAAATACTTTTGTTACCGTTAACCCGAGATTATACTGCATGTAATCTCCAGCTTGATTTTTATTAAATAATAATAATAATAATAATAATAATAATAATAATAAGTATTATTTTTATTATTATTGCTGTTGTTATTATTATTATTATGAATAAGAATAATAACAACAGTAATAATAATAATAATAATAATACTTTTTATTATTATAAAAAGTAATGCAAGCTACTTTTCAGTTTAATTAATTAAATTTAAAAATAAAATAATGTACTGAATTAAACTGAACATATTAATATTAGACTTATGCACTCTGTGCGCCTGAGCGGGAACAGTTTGAGTCAAAAACGGAGATTGCAGGCCAGAGCGTGACATTTTTGCGATCATAAAAAACCTGCAAGGCCTGAAAGAGATCAAGCCTTAGCCAAGTAAGGAAATGTAATGCAAAAGTAACTTAAAAGTAACGTAATCATTACTTTCCATGAAAAATAACGCAATTAGTTACTTTTTCGGGGAGTAACGTAATATTGTAATTCACTTTAAAAAGTAACTTTCCCCAACACTGTTTAGAAAGCCTGCGCACGGACAGATTTATAAAATGTGCGTATGCAAAAATCAATGGCAAAGTCCATATTTATAAAAGCTGTCTTTGATGTGAAAAAGTGCTTAGCGCCACGTCAGAGCAGACATACGCACTTTTGCTTTTTCAATATAATAATAATAATAATAACAATAACAATAATAATAAAAGTATTATTATTATTATTATTATTATTATTAACAATAATAATAATAATAATAATAATAATAATAATAATTACTATATTATTAGTTGATAATAATAATAATAATAATAATAATAATAATAATAATAACAGTGCATAAAATATTCCAAAGTAAAAAAAATATGAATCGACACATGTCGTACATCACGTCACAATTCAAGTAGTGGGAGTAAGAATGACAAAACCAGAGTGGTTTCCTCGTAGAGTGGGGGCACCGAGCAAGAAGTGAATCTCCAGGATCTCACATGGAGATCGGGAATACACACTGAAGAGAACCACCACACTATGAAATCCTTCAATGAGATACCACACCACAAACACTGTCAACTAGATTAGTATAAACCCAACTATTGGTTTAAATGAACCTAAAAATGTCCATATTTGACCCAACTGTGGGTTAAAAACAGCGTTTTTTATTGTAAGAGGAATTTAAGAATGTTAATTTTATAGTGTGCAAAACAGAGAAACATGCACAAGAAAACAAGGCAGAACATAACAAAAGACAAACACAAGCTGTATTCTTGGATTGAATCTAAAGTAAATAAACAATAAAAAATATCATTTTTAGCTAAATTCTTAATGTACAAGCTCAAAATGCTAAGAAAAAATAAAACTCTTAAGAGCAGATGCAAATTGCACATAAAGTGAACCCTGCTGTTCTCTTTCCATTCTTACGTTCCATTCTTTTACTATGTATGAATTTTGATTTCCAATCAACATACTGTACTGTACATCAATAATATCACAGTCTAACTATGAAAATGTTATTGCGAACTATGGGTGTGCGACAGTCAGTTATTAAGTTGTTTTAGCATAACAAAGCTACTGCTTCTGTCCCCCTACACCAGAGCTTATCATACTTTTATGTGCTGTAGAAAAGAGATGAAATAGCTTCGTAATACCCAAGCAGTGGCAAATCAATAGCATTCTAGACATAACAAGGACATTAACTTATCTTAAAGAACAGATAAAATTAGAGAGCAGTTGTAACAGAAGCGATATCATGAACATCTCTTGATTGAAACATCCTATTAGCTGAGAGCTCAGTATGATACGACAGACCATTCATTTCAGCCATATCTTAATGGCCCATCATTAGTCATATAATCAATAGGCTTCTTGATTAAGAGAACTCAAGAATGCACGTTTCATCTGCAGGCATTTTTTTGCAGATCGATGACAAGGTTATCTCGCAAATGACGAGGATGCAAAAGGCGGATTATGTGCGCGCTCGCACACAGGCACACAAACACGGAGGCGCACAAATACTGCAAAGTAAATCATGAAACACTTTGATCAGTAGGCCGGTATAACTAGAGGCAGAGCTTTTAATCGCCAGCGGTAAGTCATTAACTAAATTAGTTTTTAAAGATTTAGGATGCTCTGTAGATTTCATTTTCAGATAGGCCTGAAGTTTCGTGTCTTTGAAATATCTGTAGGTTCAGGTTGATGGATGAAAATGCGGTCGGTTGACTCGGCTACAAGTCGGAGCATTTTTTCAAAGTTCTAAACAATCCTCCTGCCACCTGATAATGCTCCCGTCTGATCCCTAAAGGAAGCACGCCGATTTTACAAATTTCATTAGTTCATTAGTTGATTAATGTAAGACCCGTGTTCAGATTTATCTAGTGCACTAACTCAATAACCTGTCCAACGCCCTTGTACAAGGACATTAACCGTGCAAAAAAAGATCACGAGATCCATTTTTCTATAGCTAAGCAGAAATCAAACATTTAAACATTTATAGGTCGTCCTGTTAAAGATAGGCCACCAAAGTCCCTCTCCCAGACTTCAATTAACCTTCTGGGCTGTTAGTCTTCTGTCTGGAGAACTGAGGGCTTTCTCTCCCCCCTTTTCCTCTTGAAGCCATGAGGTCTTTACATAAGGGAATACTGGAAAGAGAGAGAGAGAGAAAGCTTGCTTGATTCCAATAAAAGAAAACTGGTGTTGAACGAGTTTGTCATTTTCTTACCTTCCTTTGTCCTTCAGGGATAATTTTCCCTGACATTCAAATCACATTTTTGATATTTGCTCTGTATGATGGGAGATAAGATGAAAACAGCCAGTAAAGTGTACCGGGAGCTTTCTGTACCCTTACGAAGGCACTTAGGGACTTTGGTCTTGATCTATTGAAGGAAAAGGTTTGTGCTGGTGCATTTTTACACCTAAAGCTTAGTTTAGCAAGTCATCATCATTAAAGACATACATAAAGTATTCAGCATATGGGATTCCAGAAGTGCAATGTTTAAAATGCGGTCTCATGAGAGCACTTCCTGGTGTCAACTTACTTTCACTGTTTTACCTCAACAACACATGAATTTGTGTATGGTGACTAATTTGCTACTAAGTGTTGGTAGTCATCCAAACACTGAATAATATAAACCCATGCTCTCCTTGTAAAACCAATATGAAAACCCAGCTAAAGCCATATTTTTTTCTATAAAAAAACATTCTGTGAAAAATAACCTTGAAATCATCAGTGATGGGAGTAATTCCACTAATTTTAGGGGTAATGAGCATGTAACGAAGTATTTTTTTAATCAATTACAATTACTGAAATTTAAATGAGTTCGTTACTCGCGTTACTCTATTTTGTAAAAAATTAACACTTGCAGACAAGACCTGTCTGATCTAATGTCGCAGGACCGTGATGGGTGGCGCAATGAATCATTAAGCTTCATCATGGCCGAAAGTGCGTATAGAATGAACATGAAAAATCAAAACGGGACAACATACCTTTGTTTAAAAATTGTGTGTAAGTCATAAGTCCATCCAGTCTCATGTTTGTAAATTATCTTTGCCAAGCAATCCCAGTATGACATCAACTTGCATTTGTAGTCTACAAAAGTAATAAATCTGAGAAATGTTAATCTCAGATGTTTACATCGGCTTTCATGGAAAAGAACGATCCGCGATTGTTGCTTTACAGTAAAATATGCACCCTGCGCGGTACAACCGTGTTAAAACTCCATAGTACAGTATGTGTGAGTGCACAATAAGTTTTGTGTCCGTCCGATAAAACAATCCACGTACTCCGTTTTCTGTTTAAATATCGTACTTTAAAGGAACATGCCTAGATTTTAGAAATTTAGCTTATTCACCGTATCCCCCAGAGTTAGATAAGTCCAGGCATACCTTTCTCATCTTATTGGGAGCAGTATGCTAGCTGAAGCCATTCACTTCCAGTCTTTGTGCTAAGCTAAGCTAGCGGGGGCTGCGTCTGACAGAGTTACAGCATGCACGGAGATGAGGAAGGTATGTATGGACTTATCTAACTCTGGGAGATACGGTGAATAAGCTAAATCCCCAAAATCTGGGCATGTTCCTTTAATCTTGTTTATCATTTAAATCAAACATAAAAATATACAAACAATATATCATCTTAAATTTTAAATGTTACGGATGCGGTAAAGAAAATTGTGCGACTCCAAAGAACGCACTACCCGCAAGCTTCACAGCCCCCAAATTCTTAAAGAGACAGTACACAATTTTAACACATTATATATTTTCAATGTAAACATACATAATATTTGTCTAAATGGTCTAAATGATATACATAAATAAAGTAAGCTTACATATTAAGATAATTTCTAACAAAAATATACTTTACTTAATCTAACAAAAGAGTGACGCCCACTGTGGCCCATCATTTTATTGTTTGACTGTTTATATTAATATTTAAATAGCAGACATACAAGTAACTTAAAAGTTACTTTCCCTAGTAACTTATTACTTTTGATATACAGTAACTGGTAGAGTAATTCAATTACTTTTTAAAAAAGTTACTAGAACTGTAACTAATTACTAATTTTCAGTAACTTGCCCAACACTGGAAATCATATTGATTGGGTAAGGTCATGTCAAAGATTGAAATTAAAAACTTTGATGCGCATAATCTCATATTTAGATTATGAGACTTTAGTCTGGATTTCCTATAGACATGGTCACAAATATCTAAAGCAACTCGTGAAATATACTATGTGCTATAGATTTTTCTATGAACTGTTCATAATCTTCCGCTATTTTCTTTTACATCTCAACATCTTTATACATAACTTAACTTGAAGTTAATTGTGTGAAAACTCAACGGTGAGTTCAGAGAACATTCATAGCCTGATCCGTTCTCAGAACTGCTGTATGTTGTGTGCATCTCTGTCCGTTTTAATGAGCAGGGAAATACATTTTGAACACAGCTTATGCAGTTGGGAGGGATGAGAACGGCTCAATAAAATACACACCAGAGGTTGAAACGATGAGGGGAGTATAAAAAACCTTTTTGACAATGTTAAGCCAGGCAGCTGCTCTGAGGCTACCAGGGGTTTTTATCATCTCTTCAGATGTTGGATCATAGGGAGAGAGAAGCTTTCCAAGGGTACGC
Source organism: Misgurnus anguillicaudatus (assembly GCF_027580225.2). Classification (NCBI taxonomy): domain Eukaryota; kingdom Metazoa; phylum Chordata; class Actinopteri; order Cypriniformes; family Cobitidae; genus Misgurnus; species Misgurnus anguillicaudatus. The sequence goes on along the minus strand of NC_073357.2, from coordinate 37,358,841 downwards.
AAAGTCAGGCAAGCCCTTACTGTAACATCAACATACTACAGCTACAGACAGATCGCTGAAATGCATTCTCACTGGGGTCTTGTTAAATAGTGTTACAACACACTGGAACAGACCTCCAGATTTTCAGGGGTGCTCCATGTGGACTGGTTTTCAAAGTTAGGATGTCCTTTGGTTAACTTCCCACAGACCAAACATTTACTAGAATTGAACGTAAAATAAAAAGTACTGTATCTGGAAAACAGTGTACTATACATGTTTAAATAATAACAAAAAATACACCAGAAGTTTTGGCAAAGTCAAAGTCCTATTTAAATAGACACATTCCTGAGTTTGGTTGCTTCCTATGGGGGTAGGAAGTTAGTTTATTGATGCGTGCCAGTGTCTGAGGACAGCTCGAAAACGCCACAAAAGCCTCTCTCTCTTTCTCTGTACGGGCATTGCCTCCATCCCATAATAGCCTCTTGCTCTTGCTATGGCAGAGGTTAATGATTCTACACCTGGCCTCGGATGAGCGAGTGATATTTTACCTCTTGCAGGAGCGGGTGATATATGGAGACTGCAGTTGTTTTGGGGGTGTATAAATTAAAGGAATAGCATGTATTGGCGGGCAGGATGATGAAATAACAGACACTTTAGGTAATTTCTCTGATAAAGCAGTCTGACCCTCGGTGATAGAATCAAATGTTCTGGTAGAGGTCGCCGGTTGGAGCATCAGTCTAGTCAAGCCATTACAGCACAATACAAAGACCCAGCACCTGTCAAGTGAACACAGCATAACAGGCCAGGTGGGCGAGAGAGAAAGAGTGTAAGATATCCTTCTCTTTCCAGAACTAGATGAGATAAACACAAAGAGATTCGTTTTACCTTTTCTAACAGAGTCGGGGGAAACACCGACCTGTGGGTCTGTGAGGCTTCACAAGATGATTAACATAAAGACAAACAAAAATTGCAGAAGTGATGAGAGCTATGTTAAACATTTTTTAGTTTAGGCAAAATGGGAACAAATACCAATAATTTGCTATGGTCTAGATTTTTATTTATTTGTAGAATACATTTATTTCTTTCAATGTATCAATTTCAATAATTTATTTATTTTTGAAATGTAAACATTTGAACATATTTACATGAATATATAAACAAGAAATAATTTTTGATACATTTATATGTATCTTTATATGTTGCTATTTATATATTTTATTTTCAGCTCATATTACACAATAATGAAATGCTTCAATTAAATCCTCATGAATTTGTGGACATTGTTGGTGGTTCAGGTACAGGCGCATGGATTGAGGCATTTTGTGGTATTGTAGTGGACATTGTATGTCATTATTTGTGGGAGAGGCAGCTTGTTGTGGTTTGTTTTTAACTGGACCTGGGCCGGGTTTCCCAAAAGCATCATAAGGCTAAGTTGATCGTAAAAACGATCGTACGAATCATCTTAAAATTACGGGCCGTTTCCCAAAAGCTTCGTAACTTAAGTAGCACTTGAAAATCATCGAAGATCTACGAGTGCTCTGAAGTAATCGTTCATTCATAAGTGCATCGTAAGACAACAGAGTTACAAGGTCACCTGCAAGACAACCAGCAAATTGCACTCCTGCAATGACGATAATGTTATGTTTTTAATGTATATTTATTTATTGTGTTCTTCTTTGTTTATTTTATATTAAATATATAATATAATATATTTAAAATTCAAATGAGAAATCAAATTTAAATGACTAAACATAAATTAATAAAGAAGGAAAACGTATTTGGTACAAGTTGGTAAATTTTTTTTTTGTATTTTGGTAAAAGTTGGTACTAGCAAATTGATAAATGGTTCCTACCGATTGATGCATCTAAAAAAAAATGTGAAATTTTTTGGGAAATGGCATCTAATTAAAGAAACCAAATAAATATTTACGGTACAATGCAATAATCCACAATAATAAATTAACATAGATAATAAAAACAAATAATAATAATAATCTAAACTAAAATATTAAATGCAGAGGGCATTTCGCAGTGGGACGACTCCTAACTAAATACGGAAAATAATATTTCATTATGCGCAAATTATTAAAACATTTAAAAAAGTCTTTGAACAATTATGAATAATAATATTAAAAATATTAGTGCACATCGGCTGAAAATAATTAGCCTAAACAAGCTTCTGCTAAAAATTCGAGTCCTTCTATTGGTGACATTTCAGCACTTGACAAACGGATAGCGACTCGTAAGTAGCACTTAAAACCCAACTGCGAGCAATCGTTATACGTGCATCTTTGGGATACGCACGTAAATGAACAACGAATGTTCGTAAAGTAGCTCGTAGAAAGCGCTCTTAAGTGCTAAGTTCAATCGTTATCGGGAAACCCAGCCCTGATTGATTTGTTTCATTGTAAGTCGTGATTGTTGTTATTAATGCCCAATTATTTAAAAAAGTGAAGCATAGTGTTCATTCTGACCTTGCAAACGTATTGTGCCCCATTGCTTAAAGGATTAGTAAATTTTCTGGAAAAAAATCCAGATAATTTACTCACCACCATGTCATCCAAAATGTTAATTTCTTTCTTTGTTCAGTCAAGAATAAATTATGTTTTTTTGAGGGAAACAGTCCAGGACTTTTCTCATTTTAATGGACTTTAATGGACCCCAACACTTAACAGTTTTAATGCAGTTTAAAATTGCAGTTTCAATGCAGCTTCAAAGGACTCTAAATGATCCCAAACGAGGCATAAGGGTCTTATCTAGTGAAACAATTGTCATTTTTGGCAAGAAAAATAAAAAATATGCTCTTTTAATCCACAACTTGTCTTGATCCTCTGGCTGTGTGATGAGCCAGCGCGATCTCAAGTAATTGCGTAATGATGTTGAAAGGTCACGTGTTACATATATGAAACGCACATTTGCGGACCATTTTAAACAATAAACTGACACAAAGACATTAATTAGTATCATTCGACATACAACAATGTCAGTACGTTCCTCCTTCTCCACACTTGTAAACACTGGGGCGTAGTTTCGCATACGTGACCTCTTGACGTGATGACATATTACATGAGGTCGCGCTGGCGCATCACAGGACAGGAGGAAGATAAGAAGTTGTGGTTTGAAAGTGCATCTTTTTTATTTTTCTTGCCAAAAATGACAATTGTATCACTAGATAAGACCCTTATGTCTCGTTTGAGATTGTTTAGAGTCCTTTGAAACTGCAATTTTAAACTGCATTAAAACTGTTAAGTGTTGGGGTCCATTAAAATGAGAAAAAATACTGGAATGTTTTCCTCAAAAATAATTTCTTCTCGACTGAACAAAGAAAGACATCAACATTTTGGATGACATGGTGGTGAGTAAATTATCTGGATTTTTTTTAGAAAATGGACAAATCCTTTAAAGGGGTTCAATGGTATTTCATGCATTCTGACTTATTACCACAGTTATAGAGTTGTTTCCTCATGCTAAACGTAGGCAAAGTGTCAAAAAAGCAGTTGGTTGTGTTACAGAGTATTTCTGTGCCGAATGTACTTCGCCAGGGTTCGTACAAGTTTCTGAAAGTTTTTTTCGATTACAGGTCCAGCTGACGTTTCAGTGGTTTTCTATACGTATCACTTCTTTATATGGGCACTTCCCCCGGAAGCAGCAGAGTTTTGCGTATATGTTTGATGCGCTACCATGGTCATGACGAGTTGCACGCGGTAAGTAAGACTTCTGTCTTATGTTGGAAATGGGCGCGTCCATATTACATATTACAAACACAGTGTTATAGTGTTGCATGACTCGTACTCGCTCCTCCCGCGGTAGTAACTCCTCCTTCTTCATTTTTTCATACATTATCGGAAAGATTCTGTAAAGCTAATCTTTCTTTAATAAATCTGATTAAACTAAAGACTCTTTAGAGATAAAAAGGATGTAATAGTACTCTATAGGTACTCCAGATTAACATCACAAATGCAGAAACAGCATGTGTAACGTGAGCTTTAACAATAAACCACAAAAGTAACCGTTTGTTCATGCTGCAGCACTATGAAAGTAACTAATATGATCTTGATGTAACTGGCTCTACTCGAATACGTGGTCAGTCCGACATGGGAATCGGGTGCTCAAACAAGGGGCTAAATGCCTAGCAACTGTCGCTAGAGCACCTCTTAAAGGTCAAAGAATGACTTCCATCCAGGTCACGGCACCACTGTAACCCGTCCTTCTCTAACCTGCAATCGTCCAACATGGGACTCGGATGCTCTAATACGGAGGCCTCTTGATGTTTGGGTGTAAAGTTTACACACTTACTGGCCTCTGTATGCTTTTGTTTTATGGAAAACAGCAGTACGAACTCTATACAAGGTCAGGAGACTCCTGTCGTAACAAATAATGAATCAGTCTAAATAAGCTCTGAAACACTGTTAAATGTTTAATAGATAACTTGCAATATGTACAAGGCAATTAACATGTATACATACTGCAAGTAATAACTGACCTAAACAACATTTAATTGATTGTCTCACTTATGACTGTAATTTTCTCATAGCGCTCAGCAGGAAATGATGTGGAACAGAGGAGGGAACTGTAGGTTTGTGTGTGTGTGCAATGGCAGGATACTAAACATTGAAAATGATGATTCTGCATCAGACTACTAAATAAATGAATAAATATGTGGACGGAAGCAGATGATAAATACCTGTACTTTTGCTAACCCATTAGCAGTTGACAGCTCCGATGCGGGTGCCGGGATCTGGTGGCTATATAGCCTGTATATCAGTCTTATTACACCCCCCCCCACACACATACACTTCCTGACCTGCCCCTCTAATTCATCCATTATAGTTTGTCCTGTCAGGGACTCTTGTTTTATCGCTAACTAACCCAGGCATTACGGTCTTGATTTACGGTGCCGATTGAGTGCTAGCAAATCATGGAATATTTTCATTGATTACCACAAATTGTCTAATCTGCGCTATGTTCGTAGGCCTTGATTGGGTGGTGCTTACCGATTGCTTCCCACTAACTTAAAAATCAATCAAGGGACACAATGGGCCAAGAGCTGGATGGATCCGGTCCAGGCCAGTGAATCATCCTCAATCAAACTTGTTGCAAATTTAAATCCATAAGTCATCAAATGAATTCTAATTTGTATGATGCCTACATATGCACTTTCTCAAGACGCGGCCGAGAGAGCAGAATCTATTGCCTCTCCTCTGTGTGCTTAAAGGCAGGCAAATACAGCACATTGCCATTACACAGTTTTGATTTAACGCAACACAGCCAAAATCTAGATAATCGGTGTTGAAATTGAATAAAAGAATCAAAATATTTTCCAAAAGGGCTTTCCTAGAGCAGTCGTCTCCGAAGTGGTGTTTGACCGGAGGCCAATTTTCATCAAACTTTACCTTGAACTTTTACCTCTCGACAGCAGGTGTCATGGACTCTAATAATAGATCACGAACAGGTGGAAAGTAGATTCAGACGAACCGCATGCAGTCCCATCTGATTTGTATCAAAGCCCCAAACAGCGAGACAGGTCCAGAGGGAAAATGTAAAGAGCGTCAGAAGTATCTTCCTGAGAAGTTCACTGGGTTAGGGCATGTTAGCACCTTTTGGAGGCGTCGGCAAGGAAAAACATAAGTGAGTACATGTGTGTGTTTGATATGAGGTGTGGATGACAGGTGGTGATAGGTGACCAACTTCAGGAGGCAGCTCACCTAGTGACGCATTAACATCACTGTCACTCTCTCTCTATCTCCTCAAAGTATGTTTGTTTATTTAGTTTACTGAGCCTTAGGCCTTATGAAGAAATATCCAGTGTCAGTGAATTAGATCTTTTTATTGATAGGAAAACAGAGACAAAGACTGTTGGATCTAAACCATTCAACCTGCACAACTGCATCAGCTGAAGGCTTAGCAACAATATCAACCTGTCTCAAGCATTCTGCATTTGAAAGAAACAGACAAGAGAACTGCATGCCACAAGCCAGGGTGCGATTGAATGAGACAGACGGCCAGACTGAGAGTGTGAGAGAGCGAGCGAGAGAGAGCTAAAGAGAGAGAAAGAGCAAGAAAGAGAGAGAGATAGCAGTAATTGGTTAGTAATTTCATTCTCTCCTCTCAGTAGATTGTGGGATCATTTTAAAAGTGCCAGTGTGAAATGGAAATATTTTAACTTGCTCATTAAATAGTAAGAATTCATATAACTTGGCCCATTCAGAGGTTTATAGATTTCAGGTTAGAAATGACCTTGAAGGAATAGAGGTAGGCACAGAGACATGCATGCTGCTGAAATCAAGTGAAACATCACCAGGAAACTCACCTAAGAGCGAGAGCAACAGATGTTTACCCAAAAAACAAAACGACACTTACTTGGATTTTAAGTCTTGGGATCACCTTCATGTTCACAATATAAACAAACTCTATGGGGCGGTTTCCCAGGCAGGGATTAGACTAGTTCTAGACTAAAATAAATGTAAGAGTTGTCCAAACTGAAAACAACTTGCACTGACATATCTTAAAATACATCAGTGCCCTTTGTTTGCCTCTAAATCCACACAAGTAGTGTTTTTAGTAAAGCATGTTTGTTAAACTAAAGGTCTAGTCCTGGCTTAAGCTAATCCCTGTCCGGGAAACCACCCCTATGAGTGATGCAATGAAATCACCATAAAATTACTTCAATTACAGTTGCAATTACACATATGTTCAGCCTGTATTGAAGTTACCGGAATGAATTGCCAATGGCATGAATTATGGTTATAAAATATTTTTAGTTGTATAACTCTTAAAGTAGCTATGACATTCCTTCATAAAATATCTCAGGACAACACATATTATTCATCATTGTGCAGGAAGTTCAGAGGCGTACGGCGTAATCTGTTTCCACATAGACAAACACACACCCACATGGCTGCAGTTCAAAAGTGATTAAAAGTATGACTTGCTTTTCCTATTATGTCTGTGATGTTTGAGTGCTGTGTGCATTAATGCATACTGTCTGTGTATGGCAAGTACATTCTTAGTGTGGGTGTGTGACCGAATTGGTCAGTTTTCTAGTTTGTTGATGTTTTGGATACCCATTAGTAGACAAATATTTGTCTGTTTTCAATTCTAGTGACACAAGAATATAAGATGACTGTTTTGGTGACGCTGGAAATGTTAGTATGAATGTTACTGAATGAGCCACAGATAAGCAAAGTAAACCTTAATAGGGTGAATAGGAATATTTACACTGTAAAAAAATTCTTAGAAATTACAGTATTACTGGGAATTAGATTTTACATCTATGTTATTTACTGGCAATAGTTTGTTCAAAGTTAAATGAACATGAAATATTTTCAGTCTTTATCTTCTACAGTAAGGCAACCGGCTGCATAATTACAGCTACTTTTTTACAGTGTATATTTTTTAAATCTTACTGGTTAAAGGGACAATCCACTTTTTTTGGAAAATATGCCTATTTTCCAGCTCCCCTAGAGTTAAACATTTGATTCTTACCTTTTGGGAATCCTTTCAGCTGATCTCTGGGTCTGGCACTCCCACTTTTAGCATAGCTTAGCATAATCCATTGAATCTGATTAGACCATTAGCATCGTGCTAAAAATAACCAAAGAGTTTAGATATTTTTCCTTTTTAAAACTTGACTCTTCTGTAGTTACATCGTGTACTAAGACCAACAGTAAATTAAAAGCTGCGATTTTCAAGGCAGATTTGGTTAGGAACTATACTCTCATTCTGGCGTAATAATCAAGGACTTTGCTGCTGTAACATGGCTGCAGCAGGCGTAGTGATATTACACACTGCCTGAAAATAGTCCCCTTGGTTACTTTCAATAGAGGGTATGCATGTGACATATTCATGTACAGTGTGAAATTAGCAAAAACACTGGGAAAACGCATCTAAATGGGAAAAAGCTGTTGTGCCATAGACTGTACTAACAGATTAACAAGAATTCGGAGCTATCATTTTTCAGACTGCCAAAAAACACCAAAAGGAGAAGTAAATAGATCGTTCATGCCAACGTCCACAGACAACAGGTGGGTTGACAAGTTGCCTGGGTCACTATCAAGCAGAGGTTTTACTTTCTACTTAAAGTATCTGTATTTTATCCATGTTTTTCTTTGGAAAACATACATTCCAAAGCATATTATCATAATTTTTACTCTGTTGCATTTCATAAATACAAGTTTTTGTTTTACATTTAATATTTAAGTACATTAACATACTTTTACTGAAGTAAAAGGGCACAATTTTAATGTAATTAGGAATTAAATCAATTTTAATATGCAATATTAAAGAATACACAGTATGATTCTATGCTTTAGAATGTAGTGAAGTAAAATTTTCCCAATACAAACATCCTAATAAAGCACAGATCCTTGGAAAATGTAACTGCTGCATTTTATGAAAACCAGCCATTTTGTTAAACGTTTGCCACTCGACGGGGCGAGTTCCGGCGTGGTCACGTGGAAAAGTGACATCAATGCATCTCCTCTATAGCAGGGGACTATTTTCGGGCAGTGCGTAATATCACTACGCCTGCTGCTGCCATGTTACATCAGGAAAGTCCTTGATTATTACGCCAGTTTGAGAGTATAGTTCCTAGCGCGATGCTAATGGTCTAATCAGATTCAATGGATTATGCTAAGCTATGCTAAAAGTGCTAGCACCAGACCTGGAGATCAGCTGAATGGATTTCAAAGCGGTAAGAAGCAAATGTTTAACTCTAGGGGAGCTAGAAAATGAGCATATTTTCAAAAAAAGTGGAATGTGCCTTTAAGTGGGTCCATGTAAAAGTGTGCTGTAAGAGGATGAATTTTCATCTCATCTTCTCCATCAGCTGCCTGACTCATCAATAGATCCATCCACCCAATCAATGATCTGCAGAATCACTCAAAGTGATCAGCTCAAGGCCTGGTCAATCTGCACACACAATCAGTATAGACATTCATCTTTTCAGTCCAGATGCACAACCCAATAGAAGCAGGCTGGCGCTAAACAAACAGACGCATTTACCAACTGTGCCTAAAGCTTTAGCTCTGCCGATTGCCTATATATCTGGATGCTTTAAGCAACGCACAGATCCCATTCTGCAAACATAAATGAGAGTTTAAGTGTCTATTAAATCCACAAACGGGTCCATACACAGGTGCGTTTCTCTGTGTGCTATATCATTCTATTAAAGGCGTCCTTGATGTTTAGCAGAACATGTTCAATTCCCATTTTCTAATTTTCTCCTCTCTAGTGTCAGCCAAATGCTTGTCCTTTCAGGGCTAAGGTGGAGCTCTGGTCATGACATCTGCTACTCCTGTCAAGCATCAAACCCCATCCCCCTTTCGGCCTCCCTTGACTGCAGGTCTGTCGTCCTCTAGAAAACCTGCCAGTGCTGGGGAGTGATGGGACACAGAGAGGCAGTTGCTCTTTCTCCCCCAGGGTCATTATGTTAGTTGCGATAGAGACCCAGCTGAAGGTAAACTAGAGAGAGGGAATGTGAAGAGACAGCGAGAGGCTAGACAGTCAACGAATAAGAGACGCAAAGACCAAATCTGAGTGATGGACAGGCAGAAATAGATATGGGAAGAGGGGAGAAGTTTCTCTCTTCACTGGACAATACACCTGTTCAATTGCGAGGGGCAAGAGTAAGAGAGAGGGACCGCAGGAGACAAATGAAAGGTGCAGTTGCTCAGTACACAGCGGAGATTGCTTATCGATCCAGATGGCAGTATTCAGGCGCGCTCGCAAGGGCCTGAGAATTTTCTGAGGGAGTTAATAACCAGGCAGCTCAGCTGTCCTGTCCAATTCACCACATGCTGACGCCTAATCACACCAGGATCCTTTTTTCTGCCCTCCCTTCTTCTCGCCCATGGGCCACGTACCTTCCATCCGTCCTTTCCAGCTTTAAACCGCTCTCTTTCTTTCCATCTCTCTATCTCCCTCATTCCTTCCCCCTCCTCTTCCACTCGGATGGTTCGCGGAGACTGATTGGACTGACAGCCTATAGAAGAAGGCTAATCAAATTGTTTATTATCAGTCTGAATCAATATGTATGGATTCTTAAAGGATCACAGACAGGCCCGAACAGAGGAGGAGATCTGTGCAGCTGTGGGTTCGGGCCCGGGCCCCTCTGACCAGAGCTCTTCTGTTTAAGCAACTTCACTCTTACTTAAGTCGTGACGACCCGGAGGGGTCAGCTGCTTCTGGATGGGGGGCATCCAATCTGCACCCCCCACAACAGACGCATGCACAAACACATGCGCACCCTCAAGCTTTAAAAGTGTCAGCCCCAGCTGCATGATAAACAACCTGTCAATCAAATTACCGGGGAAAACAACAAAGCTTGAATGCAAAGCTCAATCTACGCTGGACGTTCAGTTCATGCGGACATTGTCCGTCGCTACTTTGGGTCTTCATTCAAATAGTATGCCTAGTATGAAGGTCAGACACAGTAATGACTTTCACAGTGTTTTGCCTAGCTATTAAACAATACTGAGACATGTGCAACAGACATCTTGGTTCTCTTGTGGGTCTTACTTCTCATCATTTGTCCACAACGTATGATTTCTCCGTTCATAACATAGTATAGTAAATTCACTACATTAGGTGTTTATCATGGTGTAAAACACTTTGCTTTTATATGTAAACAAATTGGTTTCACCCATCTGACGCCTGAACCTCTTTACAAGATGCTGATTGGACCCTCTACTGCATGCAGAAGAAGCAACTCTGATCAGAGGTATTGATCTGCTCAAATCACACAGCAGGCAGTCAAAAAAGTGAAACGTTTCTCTGTTACCAATAATTGGTATAATAAGCATGAAGAATAGAGCGAGACAGAATAAGAAAGAGAGAGAGGCTCATCTGTGGCATGCTGTCTTGTGTGTTGACTCATGTTGGGAATCAATACATCCAACAGTGACAGCCACAGAAGAAGCTAAAGATTACCATTAACACATTTACATTCACACAATGGCAAAAGAGCAACACAACCAAACGTTATGGTTGCATTGTTTAAAGTACACTTTTTTGTCTTTATTATTATTATTATGAAAATAATTTTGAATGGGATCAGCATGGCCTTACTTTATATAATCATTAAAGCATTTAAACATCAACCATTAAAGTGATGGTTCACCTTAAAATGAATGAATGCTGACAACGCTCTTTCTCATACAGTATAATAAAAGTGAATTGATACTGAGGTTGTAAACAGGTTTGAACAGCATAAGTGTAAATGATTAAAAATAGTTTTAAGGTGAACTGAAGCTTTACTTACTTATTTTAGTCTGGTGAGCACTTGTTAGTCATCTGAAATCTGACATTATAAAAAAGAGGACAAGCAGTGTTGCCCTGTAACAGCATGGATCCAGCCAACCGTGAACATATATGCCAATTACAGCTGTTTTATTTCATTTGGCCCGTCTTGGTCTGCGATTGGAAGCTAACATCAGAAACCACCAATAAGTGGCACAGTTGGCTTACATCTGATACAAATGTTGGCACAACTTTGACACAACATTGGCAAACTACCCATGCCTTAACCATTCAGTCTGAGGGTGAATGCCAGGGCAGCGGGGCATCCCTGCCAGCTCTCTCTCTGCACTAACTCTAAAATGTATGTGAAATCCACAGTGTTCTCGCTAGAACCAACCAAGTTTCCTAGAATAATTTACATAATCTATTCTCATACAAGTGTTTATACTAAACATTAATTCACAAAAAACATTCACAAAGAAAATACACAAACATGCACACAATGATAGTATTAATGCGTAGAAGTTTAAACTGAGTTCTGGAGAAGCATGTGAGCAAGTTTTAACCAAAAGTTTTTACCCATATTAATATCTCAGATGTCAATACTGGCTTAAATACCCATGCAAGGTCTCTATTTAAGTTTAAACATTTTCTCAGTTAGATAGCACAGATTTTTGTCAAATCCATTATGTTGTTTTTTTCTCATAAATGTGCACACGAAAATTAAACAAATGTTTTGTTTTTTCCATTTGTTGCATATTATTGGTTCTGTTGATTATTTTTGTGAAGGATGGATGCACGTTCTTTGGGCATGAAGGAAGTAAACCGTATAAGCTCGGAAGGGCTATGACATTTTCCAAACATTTTTGCAGTTTTATATACAGAATTCATACAAGCTATGTTGCCTCCCAGATTTTTTGTCACATCCATAACACATGTAGATTTCCCTCATCTAAAACAGAAAACACATGAGACTCATAATTATTTTGATGTCTGGACATAATGTTTATGAAAACATAAACAGATGGTTCAATTTAAAAAATGCTGGATATTTTAAACCCAGCATTGGGTCAAAAAGGGACGAGCCCAGCAGCTAAAAAGTGTTTATATTTGACCCAACAATGGGTTAAAATAACCCAGCATTTAGGTTAAAACAACCCAGCATGGGCTAAATTACCTTTTCGACCCAATGCCAGGTTGAAAATAACCCAGCAGTTTTAAGACTGTAGTAGAAACATTCTCTGATACATTCCATATTAATTTTTGCCTGAAAATGTCACATCCATAACATTGGAATTGCTTAGTTAATGTACATATTAAAAACACAATGTTGTTCCCTTTAACAATTCTTCCAGCATCCCTTAGTTTTGATTATAATATGAGTACAAAAACATGTGATTATGGTCTTGAAAACACATATGGACTTTTTTCTTTTTTTACAACATTTACCATGATAAACATAAATATTAATAAAATATTTTATACTTTGTGATTTACAATATAAAAAGGGCTGGGTTATTTTCAACCCATTCTGGATAAATATTGAACAGAACACTCTGCTGGGTAAAACATTACACAATGTTTGGTTGTTGTTGTGTTATAACAACCCAGCATTGGGTCAATTTCAACCCAGCGGTGTGATCTGTTAAATTTTTACAGAAAATGGGTTAAAAATAACCCAACCATTTTCAGAGTGTATACTTTGTATTGTTGTATTATTAATTTATGACTTCTAACAGCATAGAAAGCTTTAAGAATATATATTTTTATTTCAGCAGAGGTAGTGCTAAATGTATAGTTGTTTTATGATTGCGACCATAACTACTCTACAGTATATTATGATGTTTGCACAGAAACCGTACAATCATGTCTTCAAAAATGTTATCCCTTTAAGACAGGACTAGGCTTTTTATATTAAGACATTTATGTAGTTTTTACAAACAAAAAAATACTTGTGTGCATCTTAAGACAAAGCAATGGCAGTAATATATGTTGAGATATGTAACTACAAGATGTTTTTAAATTAGGGCAGCTCAAACATTTTAATTTAGTACTAGAATAAGCCCTGTCCGGAAAACCACCCCACAGTGTTCAGATAGAAGTTTATACCTTATAATTTGTAAAATAAAATAACAGGCATAAACTAAAAAATATGCCGTAGGAAACATGCACACACACAAAAAAAGATCATCAGTGATGACCCAGCAAAGAGTGATGAGAGAGGATTTAAAATGATCCCTTTCCCGTACCAGGAAACATGTTCCAGGACATCAAAGCAGAGCTTCGCTTGAGGGCTGACTGATACCAGCTCCCCTCCGATCAACCAGAACACTGCTGCACAGACCTGCTATTACTTAATATTATGATTAAAACAGCATGTTTCAGCTGTGCAACTGATTATACATTTAGGAGCAACATGTCTGTATATGTATGCAGACATCGGTGCTATGTGTTATGTGGAGGTATGCGGACGTAATGCCTGTGTAAATGCATAATGAGTGTGTGCAGGAGAGTGAGAGATTGTTCCAATAACCCATCCCTACATTAGGCTTAATTAATACAACCTAGTGGTTTGATAACAGAGTCTGAAAGTAGATCTTTTAAGAGATACTTAATCCTACCATAGTCCTATCCTATCGCACATTTTCTCTCTCCCATTTCCAGTGAAGGCAGTCTCCAGTGGACTCATTAGTACATTGTTTAACAAGAAAAATATCCCGAGAGTCTAGAAACACTTCTGCACATACAAACCAAAATGTATGCAGACTCAGATATACATTTACACAAATAACACACCGTCTTGACACTTCCAGTGCACTTTTTCATCCAGGGTGTTATAAAACTCTTATTTCTACTTTAAAGTTTGCCTTTTGTTTCAGTCACATGTCCGTAAGTAAAAGGAAAGCAGGGAAGAATTAAAAACAGAAAAAAGACAATACTTAGTCTTAATTAGCTTAAAAAGGCCACATGTGATGTTTTACTTGCGTGTAACTTGCGTCAAACCTAACCTCCAAAGCTCACACCCCCTTTCCAAAGCGCTGTCCTACATAGATACTGTTGTACTGTTAAGAGCGATGTAATTAGAGAACAGCAGAAAATTGTTAAAAGTTACGGTAGCAAACTGGGTTCTCACATAAAAAAGCAACCACTGCAAACTGCTTATGAAACTGAATATGGAAATAAACCTGAATGATCTGCTTCAACTACCACACTCTAAGCTGTAAACACGGTTGACCGACAACAAGCACCCAAAACTAAAATCTAACAGCGTAGTCACTTTTTGGTTTGTAGGCCTGTCACAGAAACACATGTAATATTTCAGTATACATTGATATCCTGGGACATTCTCCACATTCATACCGATAAAATAAATGCTTGCTGTACCTTTAAGAACGAACGTGAAAACAAAGTATTTCATCAGTACAAATTAAACTGCTTACCGCTGATCATGTTAACAAAACTGACACCCTTTTAAGCTAAACACAAAGCTCTGTGTGTCTGTATCCCATTGTGATATTTCTCACACATTGATGAATTAAAGAATAAAGGGCGGGCTATAGCGGGGTGAGGTGTGACAGATATAATTCATCTCAATGCTTCCTGTGATCTTCTAGTCTAGATATAGAATAACCTCCCACCACCCATTTTCTCTGACACACACACAAATACACAGTCACACCTCTTCCATTTCCTATGGACATACATATTATTTTCATCTAACCTGCCATTTATCTTCAGGGCTGAGTGTTAGCATAGATGTGTGTGCATGTGTATGCACAGGAAGCCCGACAGTGAATCAAATCAATTGATGGAGAAGTGAGCCGGCAGCCTCTGGGTGCTTACTGAGCATGAAATATTATGGAGATTGTTGTTTAAAGTGATCTCTTCATCATCATCAACTGGGATGGAGAGAGAGAGAGAGAGAGAGAGAGAGAGAGAGAGAGAGAGAGAGAGAGAAAGAGAGAAAGAGAGAGAGAGAGATTCCCTGAGCGAAACACAGCTGTCATAACTCAATCAGCCGGATAATGTAGCACGAGCTCACCACGTGTGCCGGATGCATTCTCACACTCGCACCCTTTTTCTTCCTTAAACACAATCTTGCCCCCTCCAGCAGTCATAACCCGTGACGGCCGCGCTTGTCAGGGCTCATATCTTATACTGCCCATCATACTCACTGATGGCCCCATGTCAGTGGGCTTCATCCGTGAACATACAATGATCTCTGTGGGGCTATTACCCACACATATACACTATACGCACTGATCTCTCACAGTTTGAGGCAGCTTGTGTGCACAATTTCTCATGCCGAATTATGCTAGTTACATCAACACAGCGGGACTGTGTTAAACATGACAGGTAAAGCCTGAAGCACCCTAGAGTGACTGCACAGCAAGTGTTTATCAGGGTGTTTAAACACCGACACATCTAAGTGTCTGCAGTTGGGCACTATAGGCCACAGCATGTCATTTTAGGGTGTAAAAACATTTCTTTTGAATGTTGTCCTTACTAGCTGGAGATAGAATTCAACTGATCTATTTCTTCTAGCATGGCTGTTATTTTATCTCTGCTGAACACTCAGAGGTCACGAACCCTCCGCAACTACTGTTCTGACCCATGGCCTGTTTGTTGTGTGCTGTTTAATGGTCCATTCCATAGCTTGGTCCAAAAAAAGAGGACTGCATAATAAAGAGTCACTAGATCGCCCATCCGCTGTTCTACCCGTGTCCGTTACCACGCCGACTGATATTACATCACTCTGGACGTGTCCTGGATACGGGAGCAGGGTATTGCTGCATGATGGGGATAGCCAGATGCATTTACCTATGCTAGAGAAGTCAAGAGTCTGAATTCCATAGATGCCATAGCATAAACAAAACTTTTTCAAAATAAGCAAACTGAAAACTTTTGATTTGAAGACTCCATAGTGCAGTTAGGAAGTTCTAAATTTTCAATACATTAAAAAAGATATTCCAGACTGAAAGTCGTGTTATGGCCATTTCACACGGTGCACAGTGTTTAGTTCATTGTCAATAGAAGATGTGCGGAAAGCGGCAAAACGGGCGGTTACAGAAGTGAAGTGGAGTCGACCCACACACCTTGCTTGTGCACCCAAATTATGCCCCTTCCGCGAACATGGCTCTTCACGGCAGACGGCATTAAAGATAAACATATTTGCACTAAATGCTGCACAAAACGCTTCCACTATATGAGAAAAGCGGTAGCCGCGTGGCAATTTGGTCGTTTGCCGCGTACCGTGTGAAACGCCCATTACAGTCACAAAAAGTGTGATTAATTTATTCGTGTCCATGGCACGGAATTCAGCTTTTTTGTGCCTTGAGCATGAATGTCTTTTACGTGTCAGTTGCACCAACTTCTATAAATAGTTTTTCGTGTCCGTGGCACGACTTTCTTTTTCATGGCATTTTATGTAATGTTTTCTCATTGTTTTTTTCCTATTTTCTTACCATTGTCGCTTGGGGTTCACAATCACTTTCTGTTACATTTTTAGACATCCTAACCCAAACCCCAACTTTAACCCCAACTCCAGGTGAAAATAGTTTTAAAAGCGGATGAAAAACATGTAGAAACCAATACATAAAAGTACATCCTAACCTAATACCCAAATCTAACACCAACCTCAAGCGACAATGTTTAAAAAAATGAGAAAACAATTCATAAAATGACACAAAAAGAAATTTGTGCCACAGACACGAAAAACTAGTTATAGAAATGTATGCGACTGACATGAAAAAGACAAAAAAAAGTTGAATTTCATGCCATGGACATGAATAAATTAATCACATTTTTCGTGACAATAACACGACTTGCCATGAGATCATGTTGAGATATTCAGACCCTGTTACAAACCAAAAATACATATTACTTCATTTGGTAAAATGAAGTTAAGAGTTAACATAATAATGAAATAACTGTAATAAGAATACTTATCTTCCTGTCTGTAAAGTTTCTTACAATTGCCTGGGATCTTGCATTTTGAATAGAGTATATGTGCAACTTACTTCCACATTTCTGTTAAACATAGTAGATCGATTCCAGTTTTGTGTGCTCTATACTGACTTGGTGCTGTTTTCATACATGAAGCCTTCAGGAGCAAGGATGAGCTACCAAAGACAAGTATAACCAATGTCTAGTGTCCAACATCTTAAACCTAAGTAAAAGAAGATGTACTACCTTTTTTAAAAACTTTTTAGCTTTTGACAAAGACATTTTCTTTTCACATACATGCAGATATTAGAATAAAAAAGAACATAAAACAAATAATAATACTACGAATAACAATAAAAAAACTACGATAGCACATGCTGGCAACCGGAAACGATCAACCCAGTTTTCCGGTTTGGATACATGACGTTCGACATACTGTCATTTGGTAATTTGGTAATCATTTGGAAGACATAATTTGGTATTTTGTGTTAGCCGTAAAGAAGTTGACAATATGTAGTTTGTGCTTTTTTATTACTTTTGTGTGTAATAAAAATGTTGGTTGTAATTTTGGTTTTATGTGATTATTCATAGAGGTGACAGTAGGACAAAGCCAAGCACTTGATATTCCCCTCACCTTGACATATGCTCCAGTCTCCTCTAACATGTTAAAGATGAAGTGTGAGTAAGAGTATACACACAACTTCCTATTTAATTAACAAGCTTCAATTCTCTCTTCACAAATGTTGTAAGAATCAATAAAATAATTTCAGCAATTTATAGAAACCCCCTTATGAGATTTGTTTGAGGGTATTTCATTTAAGTGTATAGCTTTCCACAAAATCAATGAAAATATAACTTATTCTGTGCGGCTTTACGCTTTACGCTTACAATGTAAACATTATAAGATTAATAGAATTTGGTGTTCAGATACACCAGCCCCGATGGCTGTGTGATATTGCATATATATATTCCAAGGAACGTAAAGAACACTGTAAAATTTGCTGTAGTTATGCAGCTGTTTGCCATTAAGTTACTGTAGAATTAAATTTATGTTATTTACTGGCTACAGTTTGTTTAAAATAAATGAACATTAAACATTAACAAGTCAAAATCTTTACACAATAAAACTATAAAATAACGTGCCTCGTGCTGTTATCCTCAGAAATCCTCTTCAACCTTTTTCTGTTTTTTCTTTCAGATTGTGGTTCCCAGAATGCTTTGCATAAGGCTGTTATTTTAGTTTTATTCTGTAAGGATTTCTGTAACTTTGAACTAAACTAAACTTAACTGGTATTCATATCTTTGTGGGGACATTTGGTCCCAAAAGCGTGATGATTACCAGGTACACACGCACAAACACATTCTCTCTCACGCATACTGTATATAAACACCTTAATCCCCCTACTTTTCTTTCTCTCTTTTCATTCATGAAAATTCAACACCCCCTTCCTGCCCTCTTCTCCGCTTAAAGTTTCCATCTCTGCATACAGCTGCTTTCGTTTTAGATTCTCCTCTCATCCCGCTGCTTGGTTGCTGCCATCAGTTGTTCCTCCAAGCCAGAATGTTTTTGTCATGTCGACAATTCCCTTAGATTTGTGGCCTAGTTGCAATCTGTTTAATAAATTCAACCTCAAAAGTTTGTCCCTCATTTAAAAATATCAAAGTCCTGCTAATATTTCCCATTTCATTTCATTCGTATACGTTTACGGATATTGTAGCACCACTTCTTTAAAACCCATAATAATAAAATGATGTTTACAAATAGTGGTATAAAATGATTCGCTCTTCTTTAGTTAAAGGGAAACATCACCGTTTTTCAATATTTTATTATGTTCTAACATCAACGTAGACTAATTAATACATACCTATCTTTTTTCAATGCCTACACTTAATCTTTGAACATCGCGTTGTGAATGTGTTAGCATTTAGCCTAGCCCCATTAATTCCATAGGATCCAAACAGGGATGAATTTAGAAGCCACAAAAGAGGCGCGAATGCATTCAAACTGTTCAAGCGGCAAACTAGGCGTGGTAGACGCGATTTTGAGGTCTGAAACGTGGTTGGTGTAAACGCAGCATAAGGAATGAATGGGACTAGACCAGTAAATGCTAACACATTCACGGACCACTAGCTGTACAAACATTAAGTGCCTACATTGAAAAAAAGATATGTATTAAAGGGATAGTTCCGGCCAAAAATGATATTAAACCCAAGTGATTTACTCACCCCCAAGCTGTCCGAGTTGCATATCTCCATCGATTTTTAATGCACTTGACAAAGACATGTGATATCAGATATTTTAGAAAATTCTGTTTTAGATCTTTCAGTTAATTAAATGTGAAGTCATGGTGGCTAAACCACGACCTTCAAGTCCAAAATAAAAGTGCGTCAACTGAAAGCAGCTAAAAATCCAAACGGCTCCAGGATGATAATGTACAAAGTTTTTGTTTCATGTGTAAAATCCTGTAATTTCGGTGATTGTTGGACATTAAGGGGAACATATCCAGTATTTTATTGAAACTTACCATAGTTACGAAAATAGACTACCTATACCGGTAGCGCCGCTCATCTTAGCTCGCGTCCGACATTCAAGATCAGAGCTGTTACGCAGCGTACGGAGGTTACTCTGCTGCTGCTCTGTAAGCCCCCGCCCTCCGATTTACTTTGTCAAATGAAATATCACTAAGAATAAGTGCGTACACTAGCATTGCTTTGTTTTTTTTTAAATACTCTCTCCTGAATTGAAAGAGGAGTAAACTAAAGGGGATTCTTCCTATTTTGTTGTTTTTTGGGCCGCGCAGCTCAGCGCCGCGCAGCGTCCATTCTAAAAAAATCGAACACATTGCTTTCTATGAGTATACGCACACCGGCGCCGCTAACAGGTGGCGCGCTGTCCGTAAGTCGCCCAGCTGTGACTCATGTATTAAGTTGTTCGGCCAAATCCCATGTCGCGCCACACAGCTGTCCACTCACATAGTTTAACATTCAGACATAACATCATATTTGTCCCAAATCATTTTAAGGATTAACATTGGCTGCTAACATATATCTTTGCAGTTAATTGAAATGTAGACGCTACGGGGTCCGACGAAGCTCGCGCTATTTAAGTGTGACCTTCCGTTTTACATTACCTCCGAGTTGCTCCTAGACGCAACTCGAAGCGGAGCTGTGCGACGCTGAGCTGCGCGGCTCGGTGTGCTTGAATGCGATCCCGACTTAAGATGGCGGCGCTACCGGAAGGTAGTTATTTTCGTTAATAAAGTTTTAAATATGGATATTTCTACAACAACACCGCACGGATTACCGGCACAGAAGACCTTTGTTTATCATCCTGGAGCCGTTTGGATTTATTTTGTGAAGGATGGACGCACTTTTTTTGGACTTGAAGATCGTGGACCCTGTGATTTCACATTTAATTAACTGAAAGATCTAAAACATTTTCTAAAATATCCGAAAATGTGTTTGTCTGAAAAACGATGGACATATGCAACTCGGACAGCTTGGGGGTGAGTAAATCATGGGTTTAATATCATTTTTGGCCGAACTATCCCTTTAATTCGTCTAAGTTAAGGTAAGAACAGTAAAATATTGAAAAACTGTGATGTTTTCCTTTAAAAGACACAGATAAAGTAGCTCACTCTTCCACACACCCATACGTTGTCACTACCACGCATACACACGCACGCATACAAACACACACACACACACTTCAGCAGAAGTTTGAGCTCAGCAGCCTTGCAGAACAGCAGCAATTTATGCGCCTGTTATCTCTGAGTCTGTGTGTGTGCACGTCAATGTCTGCATATGTATCTATGTATGCCGTTCTGTGTTTGAGTGCGTGCATGTGTGTGAGGTCCTGAGAAAGTCTGAATTTCAGTGCTGGGTTCTGTCATTGCACCGATAAAGTCGATGGAAACAGTGTGACTCACAGGGCAAGCAGACTTCAACACTATCAACGGAAAGACGTGTTTCCACACCAACCCAAACAGTCCATCCGTAGAAACTACAGACAAATCAGATAAAACCCTTTTTCAGGATGACTACATTCAATCAAAATGTCTTGTCAAGCAGGACAAAAAAATGACCAATAAGAAGTGAAAGTAAATATGGGGCGGTAAATGCTTTTATGTACGAGTAAATATAAAAATAATGCACGGTTCTTGATCATTTGGTTTTAGATAAGATATAATCCCGCAACAGTTCTCGAATGAATATAATGTTTCCATACCAACGGATACTTGGGTGAATCTGTCTGGCCACCTTAAGTAGTGTTTCCTGCAATCAGTGGAAGATACCAGATGAAAAGAGGGTCAAATACACACTCGTGATTCATTAAAAACATACACACATATTTCTACAGGCACACACACACACGTATAGTCTTGCCAGCGGCCACCTGTTGCAGCTCTTAAACACTACCTCATCCTGGCATCTCTCTCTCCTTCACTCTCACAGTCCTTAACCTGATCTCCAGATGTTATCTTCCTCAGAGTGCAGCGTTACTGTCCGCAGCTGGCCACCTACCACACTCGACTACCAATAATAGACCCTCCAGAAGACTCAAACCCGCTTAAGCCTACCATCTCTATGGATTTATAAGCCTATCAATCCTTACATTTCTCCATGTACAGAGGGGCAGTTAAACCTGCGGGCAACATCTTACCTTGGCTGTATACACTTAAGCTCAGAAAAGATTTTATAACTCTGTGTCTTCTTCCAATCACTTACTGTACACTGCTGTTTTGATCAAATTTAATGAATGGATTAATGGATTGAAATTAGTAGCATTTAAATGCATCCATTTACCTGATTAAAGTTAGATGATGAGAGAAAGAGGAAAGCTAAGCCTGAAGCAACGGAGACGAAGAGAAAGAAACGGAGAAGGGAATCGGGTGTCAGGTGCACACTGTGAAGCAAACTACAAAAAGCCACAGGTAAATAAATGACGAGGGACTGGCGTGTCACTTCCTTGTCGGTTTAGCTCGGCTGAATATCGTGTAAGGCTCAGTCATCACTACTCTCCAATTCTCACTTGAGATCGCGGTCTGGTTGCGTCACTTGGAACGTTGTTCTCTCTCTTTCTCCTTCTGCAGTGTACTTTGGTGAGCGCAGCGTACAAGAGAAACAAATTTATAGGGTTCAGGTTTGTAACTGATAGTCATACAGTTAGCATCAAAAATTACCATCTGTATTACGCCAAACTTATTTCGAAAGGTCTACCTCACCATAACGATTTTCCCTATTTGTTCTTTTTCTCTCCTCTTTGATGAGCATTATCTCATTTATCTCTTTATATGCTAATTTGTTTTTTCTTTTTAAGTTCCAAATCCTGGATGGAAACAAAAATATCCGGAAGGCTCCAGAACACCATCAATGAATGGGAAAAGTCTGTGTGTACACTAAAAAAGCCATCTGTAATACTGTGTCCAACTGTGGGTACCAACCTGGGGTCCAGGCCCCCCTAACGGGGGCGCCAGAGTTCATAGTAGGCTGGGAGATCTGATAAGCTTTGAGTTTAAATAAATATGACTAATATGTTCCACTAATAATTTTATTAAAACATATTTTAAAAGAAAAAAAAAACATATGCTTACAATGCCAAAATAAGGTAATATCCTATAAAGTGTAAAATAATTTTTCAATTTTACCCACTTAACCTCCTTGTCAACATAACAGCAAAATCTAATGAAAAGATAAACGTAGAGGGTTAGGGAAGGGGGTGCTCCGATTGTCGTATATGTACTCTTAATAAAGTTTGGGAATCACTGCTCTAAAGCAGTGGTTTTCAAAGTGGGGCCAGGGCCCCCAGGGGGCCCACGAGATTTTTTTTGTATAATTTAATGTTTTTTTTTATTTTATTAAAATGTTGAGTTTTAGAACAGTTTTTTGTCACAAATTTTCTTTGGGGGGACGCGAAGGAATGCGCCGTACACAAGGGGGGCCGCACGCTGAAAAAGTTTGGGAGCCACTGCTATACTATCAGAAGCTATACTATCAGAAAATATGGTAAAAGAGCTTTCATTGGAGCAGTACCCTTTAATAATATGTACTCTTTGGCACCAGTATGTGCCTCTGAGGTATTATTTAGGTACAAATGTGTACTTTCTGATGATACCGCCCCAGTGACCGCTAGGGACCATTTTTTGACCATATTTTCTGATGGTGTACACATGTTTTTTTCCTCAGATGCTGGAGTAGCATGTCAATACTCAAAAATGCCTACTGTCTTTAAAATATGTTCCTTATATTAATTTTACTACTCTGTTGCTCTCATTTCTCATCCCTCTGTCCATCTCTCCCTCGTTATTTATTCAGTAAAATGGGAGATTGATCTGATAATTGCATTAGGAGGGGCAGATTGGTCATAATCATGGTGGTATTGGCAGCTCTGGGCTGGAGGCTCAGCACTGACATTAACCTCGACTCAGCAGTCAGAGGTCAGCACCACTGAGATTAAACTCTTCTCTTTCTGTGGTCAGCACGGCTCAGGCCATTTTACAACCTCACATCACCCCAGCTGACCCCTTGATGACCACTTGACAAAATGGAGGGGAGGGAGAGGACAAAAGAGAGCTGATCAAGGAGAATGAGTGGTGAGATGAAGGGAGGAAAGTGACGGAGAAGTAATAGGAGGACGTTAAGAAAAAGTCACACAAAACTTGCTGTGCCATATGCTTATTATACATGTGATTCTGAATGCTATACATATAAAGGAAAATTAAAAGTGAACTTTATATTATATTTAAAAACTATTTCAAATATAGTGTCATCAGATGTCTAGTTAAATGAAAGCTTTGTATAAATTATTTTATAATTTAAGTCAACAGATTAGACTATATTTTATGATTAAAGTTATTACATCACTCGAAGTCACAACATACTTTATTGATAAACCCATCATTTTCTCTCACGTCTGCCCTGAGACTCTCTATGGAAGCAATTAGATCTGATGAAACATATTTAAAGGTCTAAAGAGGCATCAGTAATCAGAGGACATCTCAAAACAATACAAATTAAACCCTGGGGCCAATGGTTGTAAAACTCATTCTAAAAAAGATGGAAATAATTGTAAACAGCAGGACATAATATTCTGTGTACTTTGTTAAAAGTTATGAAGAACTGCATGTTCATTTTTTAAGATCCCCCCAAAGCACAACGCCTGATTTACAGATTAGATAATGCCCCTAATTAATTAGCATGGATACATTTCCCTAATGGGCATGTGTATGAAGGTGGGGGAGTGGGGGTTGGGAAATCAAGGCATGTTGTTTTTAATTACTATAAAGTGAGGTGAACAAATGTAGAAATTTAAATAAGTGTAAAGGATTTGAGGAGTTGACCCTCCCTCCAGTTCTAATGCTTTCTATGCCCGAATACATTTTGCAATAGTTTCAAAGCACTTTTTTTCTCCTTAAGGCATAAGCGTATTAGTAAATAACATCTGCGGTTACTTAATGCACAATGCACTAAACATAACCGTTAAAGGTACTTACATGTGCAATTCAGTATAAGTGTGCTAAATAACAGTTTTAGAAACAGCATTTTATTTTTTATTATTAAAATATACAATAGATATGAGGTAAATATGATATATATATCATCAATATGAAAATAAGTAAACAAATAAAATTATAAATTATAATTTAAAGTGTCATGTGTTTTATGTTTTATAGTAAATATATAATCAAATTATTTATATTAAAGAACTTTTATATGTATTGCTATAATTTATCTCTGATATACATAGCATGAGTGTTATTCAAATAAAATCCTACTTTAATTTTATTTTTATTATTCATTTAAATGGGAAAATATTAGAAAAATAAAATATAACTATTTTGTCTTATTTGTCTTTTTACATTATTCTTTAGTTTTGAACAATGACATATTTTGTGAACAACCTAAAAGTTATCAATCAGTATCATACTCATTGTCTTCATTTTATGAACATAAATTGATCTTAATTCTTTCAATTCTTAAATATTTTTTTTTTTATTTTATCTTTATTTTATGTCATCCAAACACTAATGGGATTATTTTATGTGTCATGTATTATATCATAGAATTGTTCCTAACTTCTCTGTAACTTTCAATGTGCTCATGTCGTTCTGTCTGCTGTACGTTTTCACTCTTGGTGTCTCATGGGTGTGTTTACAGTGAAAAACATCTGCATTTAAACTATTCCCCTTCCTCAGGCCTGAATATAACCACTTGCTCAGCAGAGCAACAGGAAGCCAGCCATTTTTACAATAGCTGCACTTAAACATGCCAAAAAAAAAAAAAATTGCCCCTGTGCACATATAAGTAATTATAAAGTACCGGGGTGTTAAACCTCAATAATATTCATATTCACAATATTATTTTTTATATATAAAGTATACTCTCAGAAAAAAAGGTACAAACGTATCTTTTAAAAAGATTTAGGTACAGATATGTACCTTTAAAGTACTAATATTTACCTCTAAGTGTGGCAATACCTTTTAGGTACAAAAGTGTATTTTTGAAAAGGTACCGCTCCAGTGTCAACCTTCACGTTCCTTTTATTCTGAGAGTACTAATAATGATGATTATAACAATAAATGTATTAATGATAAATAGAAATAAATTGATTAAATTATTTCACGAGTTTTCTGTTTTTTGGGAATAAAACTTGATCTTTACGCTAAAATACATGCAGACCTGCATAAACAGTTTTAAACAGCGCTGTGGCCTGTTTTAGTTGCTTTGCAAGGATATGTCTAAATCTTCAGTCACATGCTGCAATGGAAAGTTTATACAATCCTGTGTTTTAAGTTCTAAATTCATTATTAAGACACTGCCATGGGAGATTTCCTTCAACATGTCTTTTCCCAGTTCTCTACGGATTGCAGAGCAGTAGTTTTCCTGAAAAGTGTGTATACACACATGCTGTTTAGTTACTCAAACATTGTAAACTGTATAACTAGATTAGGTCTGATTCATACGGTGTTTACCCTGTCGATAAATCATTCAGTGCCTGCTGGGATGCTGATGACAGACAACAAGAGATCAGAGAGGACGAATGAAAGATATTTTCTTTTGCAGATAAGAGAGGACTTCTTTATCAACACCTTTCTGCTATTAATAATCTATTTGTATTATATTTAATATTGTTTTGATCACCTCACAGACACAGTACGAATATAATTTGTACAAAAATAGTTCACAGTGAAATGGCAATCAAATTATGGAAAAATGCATTTGCTTTTGGATTTGCTTTTAAAACTTTTGCAAACAAGTTTAATAGCTGATTTTCCTAAGACTGGGACTATGAGAAATTCAGTTTATTGAACAAAGAGAAAAATAAAAAAACCTTTGTAAAAGAAAGTCCCATTGTAAGCTCCTCTTTGATTCATTATATCACTGTAAACAGATAGGTAAAGTAGTTGTGTGTTCCTTTCAGAGTCATAAACAAGACTGTCCTGTCCCACAGCTAAACCACAGTCTCAAACACACAGCACAGAAAGGCATCAATCAAGAAACAAGGCTCTAGTGCGTAGAAAAGTGTGATCCAAGCTTCTTCTGAACAAGACTTTCCTGCACACTGACAAGGCCCCCCACCTCTCCGTCTGTCCTCAGGGGCTAATGTAACCCCTCACAGGGCACAGGTCTTCATTTACATGCTTTACAAGTCACTTACGCCTTCTCACCTGATAAGGTCAGAGTTCAGCACAATGTGGACACCCTCGGGCTGCGGGGCCTTTGTGAAAAGTATTTAGGCATTTTATTATGACTGGTCCAAGGAAATATGGAAGCTGTTTCATTTAAAGTTAAAGGGATAACCTATACTTTACAAGGACTGGGTTTTCTAGAATGTACAATTTATTTAAAACTGCCAAATGAAATAAACACTGGAATTGTCTATAATGATTTACACTTTACTATTTATACAATATGTGCCACTGCCTCTGAAAACAAAGCTAAATTCATTGATTTTGACTTACTTTTTTGACATAAAACCATCCTACATAATATAAAGAACATTGATATCCTGATATCTTTAATATTGACTGAGTAAGGCCAAAAACTGAAATCAATCTGAAATCAGTGATTGACTTTGATGCTCTAAATCTGTAATCTGGATTTCACAGGCAATGTCACATATATGTGGAATTAAATACATTGTAAACAATATAGATCCAGAAGAGATATGATTTTTGCACCATATATAGACAGTTTCAGCAGTAACAATATAAACAAGTGGCTTTCGTGGTTATCACGTAACTTCCGGTAAACTCTGAGAAGAATAAATAACAACAAAGTAGTTTATTTATATAACAAGTATAAACAACACATAAATTACATAGGAACGCAAAACATTTGTTATTTTCGACAATATATTTGTTTAAGAGTTCAGTTACAGCAACTAGTCAGACCATTAAACAAACAGAAACCGGAAGTAAAGCTCGGACCAGACGCACGTGTGCCCGATGAAATGGTCTATAAGAATGTTGTATGAAATAATGTTGCAGCTGCACTGAAAAAAACGATTCATTCAATTTACTCAATATTTTTAAGGTAAGTGGTCGCAATCAATTTATTTAAGCTACATTTAAACAAAAGTTTTTTGTTTTGTTTTGCCTTTTTATATATATTTTTTTGTTTAAATGTAGCTTAAATAAATTGATTGCGACCACTTACCTTAAAAAATTGAGTACGAATAATTTTTTTCAGTGGAAATGTATTGCATGCAAGTGAATGTGGCACATTCTTACATCATATGGTGACTGTAAACTAATACTCTTTGTTAGCTTTTAAGTTGGAAATTTCAGTGTTATCATAGCCACTTCCTGCAAATGCCATACTAATTTACACGGCCTTTTTCCAGATACATAAACTTGATCTTTAACATGCTTTTTTCATATACAAATGACCTCCACATCATTACAGTAAAACGAACAGATTCCTTAATTTATCTTCAGACACATATTAAAATAAATAACATAAGATTGAAAATTTTCCTAAATATATAATCTACAATATATATAAGTAATATTTTCTAAAAACAGCTTACCCTAGATTTCAAATTTATAATCTTTGACGAACAATGCCGTTATTCAATAGCAGTAGGTCAGACATGCGTGTGTGTAGAGATAGTCAAAGTGCTGATATGTTGTGCTCTGCCTTCTAGTCAGTGCGGCCCATTTAAAAGCCTTTGATCCAACCCGGGGTGAATGAGTCACCGGCTAAACCAAAGGCACAGACACACACACACATATATACACATTAAAGTGCCCGGAGTTGCATATTCTCACATACAGTTGGAACATTAAGACCAATGATGGAACGCACAGACTGAGATCACCATCATCCATGGGAAAACACCTCTGCCAGCTAGATGTGACTTAAAAACAAGTGCATGCGTGTGTGATGATACTGCTGCAGATACAAACAGAAAGAGAGCGGAGAGACCCTGAAGGGCAGATCTGCTCCCAGAGGAAGACCATTAGCTCAGGTCTGTGTTTGATTAGTCTGAATAGTTTAACATTTTAACATGCCACTGCAATGTGTGCGAGATCAAGATCTACAGACCTGACACCTTCTCATCAACCTCTCCATAGGAGTCTCACACGCACACAAACGCACATGAAAACCAATGCCATCTCACACATACACACACATTGCAAATGCATGCGATATTGATATATATACAAAAAGCGAATATACATTACATACATACACTAGACACCACAAAAACGTGTTTTTTAAAAAAAAAAAACCTTAAAGGATTAGTCAATTTTCTTAAGAAAAATCCAGATAATTTACTCACCACCATGTCATCCAAAATGTTGATGTCTGTCTTTGTTCAGTCGAGAAGAAATTATGTTTTTTGAGGAAAACATAATTAGCAGGATTTCTTCTAATTTTAATGGACTTTAATAGAGCCTAACATTTAATACTTAACTCAACACTTAACAGTTTTTTTCAACAGAGTTTCAAAGGACCACAAACAATCCCAAACGAGGCATACGGGTCTTATCTAGCGAAACGATTGTCATTTTTGACAATAAAAATAACAAATATACACTTTTATAGCACAACTTCTCGTCTAGATCCGGTCGTGATGCGCCAGCTGACCCTATGCAATACGTCATGACGTCAAGAGGTCACAGAGGACGAATGCGAAACTCCGCCCCAGTGTTTACAAGTGTCTTGAAAGAGGACCGTTCCTACGTTGTTGTATGTCAACTGATACTAATTAATGTCTTTGTGGCAGTTTATTGTTTAAAATGGTCCGCAAATGTGCGTTTTATATATGTAACACGTGACCTCCTACGTCACTACGCATTTAAGTTAGGTCGCGCTGGACCGGACCTAGACGAAAAGTTGTTGTTTAAAAGTACATATTTTTTTATTTTTCTTGTCAAAAATGACAATCGTTTTGCTAGATAAGACCCGTATGCCTCGTTTGGGATTGTTTATAGTCCTTTGAAACTCCGTTGAAAAAAACTGTTAAGTGTTAAGTATTAAATGTTGGGCTCCATCAAAGTCCATCAAAACTTGAAAAATCCTGCAATGTTTTCCCCAAAAAACACAACTTCTTCTCGACTGAACAAAGAAAGACATCAACATCCTGGACGACATGGTGGTGAGCAAACCATCTGGATTTTTCTTTTAAGAAAATTGACTATTCCTTTAAAGAAGAATGTGAGATCACTGGAAATGAAGCTACAGTATATACAAGAAATGCCATAAAAGGGATATTTGGTTAAGATAAGAAGCGTAGATTTACATTTAACTTAATAACTAAAAGGCAATATTGTGTGTAAAACATGCAATGCGTATAAAACAGTAATGTGGGGTAAGTGGGTGGGGGTAAAACTAAGAAAACTGTCAGAAAGAAAGTCATTATTCTCTCTGTGGCTATGGATAAGATTATATTGGATTAGTAGAATTTTGCAATGCAAATGAAAGCTGGTGAAATCAATAAACTCTGTTCAACTCAATATGCAAACTAATTAAGAGGTAATATAATCAACGTAGAATAACATAGGCAGCGAGGGTTCTTTAGAGAGAAAACCCAATCAAATCTTTTTATGAGAAAGATAAAATCTAAAGCGATCTTTCTTTGTACAAATGATGACCTGCTCTTTGTGCTAGCTTAATAAAGGAGGCTTGTCTTAAGAGGTTGCATTCAATGTGCATATTCCAATCAATATGAATTACATAGTCTCTTATCTGTGGTATCACCAGCAGAAGGCTAAACTAATTAATGTTGTATTGAGTGTTTAAACTCAATTATGTTCCAAAGTCACAGAAAGACACAGAAAAATGCTCGGCTCTGCAGGGAAGGAGGGAGGCCTTTGGGTTCTTTCATAGGGAGCACAAACGGTTTCAGTGTGGTGTAGTCAAATGATTTTAAACAATTGCAATAGAGCAAGAACTTGGTTGATAATTAATGCTTTTACACTCTCAAACATTTTAAAGATTTTCACACCACCTCTTGTGTTTATGAACAAGATGATGTTGTGGGCGGTGTGTTTGTTGATACTTCAGTGTTTGTGTTGTATGGTTAAGTTGAGCTTACCACTTCTTACTCTCGTACCCACATACGTGTTTGGTTGCTTTTCCATCTCACTCATTTCGGCTGATAGCCCATTTTCTAATGCTAATGGCAGAGTGTGTATGCGTATGCGTGTGTGTGTGTGTGTTGGCCTGTATCTAATGTGCTCTGACAACGGAGACAGATCTGATTCAGTAGGGGACTGGATGTGTGGTAAGTGTGTAGCCACCCTCAATACACTTGTTAAAGATTCTTATCACATACACACAGAGAGAAACACAAATCCATTCATGAAACATAGGCACAAACACAAAACCATTTGCGGATGTGACGCACACACAAACACGCACGCACACAAATTTGTTTCCTCTGTTCTCTATGCAGTCACCCAATGTGTCACCCATTACTAATTAACCAGGTGCACTATAATTTAGACTCAGTTTGGTGTTTCATATAAATCTCTATATTAATCATTACATTTCGTTATGCAAATAACGTGCAAACACATCTCAGCATTGTTCCAAATACTGATACAGGAAGGTATGTTCTCATAATAAAAATAATCATCACTATATGAGTTACAAAAAAAAATATTTTACTTTGGGGAAAATTGACATGTCCTCGTGTTATATAAAAAAGTTAATAATCTTGACTAAACATTAAATATTTTTCTAATTTAAATATAATTAAAAAATAATTCAAATGCTTTCTGTTAGAGTCAGTATTTTTAATTAGTTTTATATTAACAACATGTCTCCATTTAAGTAAATACTTATGTGTGTAATCAAAACAAACTTTCTGACTCTTGCCTGTGATAACAGTCAAAAGTAATCTTAAAAATATTACCTAAAAAAAATAATCTGAAAATTATAGTTTGTTATGGTATCATTTTTTTAATCCAATAACTGCTTGTAATTCATTTTTTTTGTTGTTTCATTTTCTTGATCATTGCAAAAATGTTCTCTTGTTCCTTCTCTTTTCTTTTAACGACAATATTGTGCAGCATGTGTGTCTAAGATGTGGTGATTTGGCAAGACTGGTGTTTTCTAGTTCCTCCACGACCGTGCACAGACGTGTATATTTTTTAGCATGCGGATGCGCAAGCTAGGTATGCACTGTGTATGTATGTGTGCTGATGGTGCGTGTGTGTGTGTGTGTGTGTGTCTGAGTGTGTGTGAGGTCTGAGGTGTCATGTGACAGCTGTACAGGATGGCATTTCTTTGACACTAAAGAGTGTGAGCAGCTCTGCAACATTTAAAATTCAGATTTCAGATTCTGTGCATATGTCGATACGACAGTCACATCCACACTGTGAGACTGCCCTTCCTTGCCAGGCAATCTGTTCATCTCCAGCCCTTCATTAGATCTCCCCTCTCCCTCTCTCTCTCTCTCTCTCTCTCTCTCTCTCTCTCTCTCTCGGTGTTACAATTATTTTAGCTACTATGTAGTTTTGCTTCTGTGGCAACTTTTTTCCTATTAAACAGCACAATTAAATGAAGTATTAAATGCTACACTCACAGTTTGATAGTTAGTGATTGAAAAACAGTTGACTTAACAGTTAGGATGTGTCTTCATGTAAGCAAACCCTAAAAGAAAATCTGTTTAATAAGAGAAAGATAAAGAGGATAAAGCAAAAAAAGAAAAGTCAAAAGAAAGACAACAATTAGAAAAAGCTCGAAATGACTGTTGTCATCTGTATTTTACACTGCATGTTTTTTCATAATTTTTGTACAAATGCAGCTACAATGTTAACAGGAAATTCTGCAACAGGCCTCATCAACCAATCCCAGCTCAGTACTTAAAGTGGAACAGATTGAGAAACATTTTAGCTTTTTTTTACTTCACCTCAGGGTACATGATTAACTTTCATTAAAAGGTCTGTTGCCAATGGTTACCAATGCCGAATTGGTGACCCCACTGATGGTCTGTTGGTGGTGTGGTTTGTACTCACAAATACACATTGTCACCAATTCAAGCAGACAGATCCAATCAGACACTAGAGGTAGTGTACAATATTTTTTAATCTTAATGAACGCAGCCTATCTGACTGCTCCATAATAATGCACTTCATCTTCTCTTTGAGTTAAACACAACAAAAGCACTTAAAGGATTAGTCCACTTTCTTAAAAAAAATCCAGAAAATTTACTCACCACCATGTCATCCAAAATGTTGATATCTTTCTATGTTCAATCGAGAAGAAATTATGTTTTTTGAGGAAAACATTCCAGGATTTTTCTCATTAAATGGACTTTAATGGACCCCAACACATAACCGTTTTAATGCAGTTTAAAATTACAGTTTCAACGGAGTTTTAAAGAGGGTCTTATCTAGCGAAACGATTGTCATTTTTGACAAGAAAAATAAAAATTATGCACTTTTAAACTACAACTTCTCGTCTATCTCCGGTCCTGTGACGTGCCAGCGCGACCTCGCGTAATACGAAACTACGCCCCAGTGTTTACAAGTGTGGAGAAAGAGGACCGTTCCAACGTTGTTGTATGTGGAATGATACTAATTAATGGGTTTGTGCCAGTTTATTGTTTAAAATGGTTCGCAAATGTGCATTTCATTTATGTAACACGTGACCTTTCCACGTCATTACGCAATTACGTGAGGTTTTGCTGGCGCGTCACAGGACTGTAGATAGATAGAAGCTGCGGTTTCGCTATAACAATCGTTTCGCTAGATAAGACCCTTATGCCTCGTTTGAGATTGTTCAGAGTCCTTTGAAACTCTGTTAAAACTGCAATTTTAAACTGCATTAAAACTGTTACGTGTTGGGGTCCATTAAAGTCCATTCAAATGAGAAAAATCCTGGAATGTTTTCTTCAAAAACATAATTTCTTCTCGACTGAAAAAAGAAAGACATCAACATTTTGGATGACATGGTGGTGAGTAAATTATCTGGATTTTATTAAGAAAATGGACTAACCCTTTAATGCTGTCATTAGTGTTATAGGGAAATTTGCTTATTAAATTGACTGCACTGGATTGCATTTAAATGGATAAAAACATAAATGTCAGAAAGTTCAGGAGGTATTTTTGTTATCAGTTTGAGCACAAGTTTAATCGAGCACTGTATTTTCACAAATGTGTGCGTGTTAAAGTGTACAATAAAAACGCCTTTCATTACATCTTTACACTTTGTGTGGGCCTTTATTCACCTGACGCACCCAAGAGATTCTCTTTATCTTAAAAAGGTTATTTCATTCAGCCGTCTGGCTTACAGCTTTGAATATAACTGGCTCCATCTTTCCCTCACAGAATTCATGCTTCACTTCACTCCAATAAAAGCTGGGCCCGGCCCGCTGCAGAATGGACCCTGGTGACTGTTTGGAGGCTATTGAGAACGTTCTCCGTTTCATACAGTTCCACTTACAGCTCAACGTTTTCATTAATGGTGGTGAGCGCATTAACCCAGGCCAGCACCCAATTACTGCCAACAAGGGACTGATCTGTCTCAAAGCGCA
Organism: Misgurnus anguillicaudatus; assembly: GCF_027580225.2. NCBI lineage: Eukaryota > Metazoa > Chordata > Actinopteri > Cypriniformes > Cobitidae > Misgurnus > Misgurnus anguillicaudatus. Next base: position 37,324,685 of record NC_073357.2, on the reverse strand, counting down.
ATCTGAAAATGTTGTCATGCAAAAACAGAGCAGAAAGAGAGAGAGAGAGAGAGAGAGAACGAGAGAAAAGGGAGGTGGAGGAGGAGATGGAATTCATTAACTTTACACTCATTAAAGCTTGGGAGGTAGAGCTGATTTTAAGTCCATTAGTTACGAATGCAGGTGACACTGACAGGACCTCTGAGATTCCTGGCTGATAAAAAAAGACCAAGAGTTTTTCCTATTCTCTCTCTTCTGTCGCTCGCGCTCTCTTTCTCTCCCTGTAGGAAAATGTACCAAATCTCCATCCATATTTAATCACTGCCATCTGACATCACTTTAGGGTTATGTTACAGAAATGTAGAAGTGAGTGTAGAGTTACATTAATATATAATCTATAACAAGAAAAAAAAAAGAATTTGTGTCTCAAAACCAAGACAACTCCCTACAAGATTTGTGCTTTTCACCAAAAAAGTGATTTTGTGAATTGCGTTAAACTGCATTTCAGAGCCTGCATTACATCTATCACTGAGTGAGATGTAAATAACACCAGCCATTGAAACTGTTGAATATTAAATATCGGAGATGTTTTACGGGTGTAAGTGTCACATGTTCGTGTGTTAAGTTTCATGATATGGTTCCTGGCTGATAACGCTGACTGATTTGAGTTATGTGGTGAGTAGAGAGGATAATCTTACCTGGGTCAGGCCTACCTGCCTCCATGGCCAGGGAAGATGACACCTGTCTTATATTCGCAAGGCTACTGAAGACTGAAATATAGTGCAGTAAACCAATAAAGGCCATTAATACAGACTGAGTCACAATTCAACAGCTGAGGAAAGACACTAAAGAGAGTCATAGGTATCTTTTATGTGCCACTGAGGGGCCAGTGCCCCAATACAACATATCTACAGGTCTTAAAAATGATCTCCACTGTTATTATTTTCATTGCTGTTTAAGTCACGATCACACTCAGCGTAAGTCTCCTGTGGTAGGCCGCCCGCATTACCGTGGCCTAAGACAAAACACCATTATCATTTCCACACTATCAAAAATGTTTTCATTGTAACAGCTCAAGGGTTGTATTTCATGTCAAATCACTAACAAGTGAAACACTGGAAATGAAATAAACAGTGATATAAACCCTCTATCACAGATGCCACCGCAAACACACGCTGTACTGCACACGCACTATATCTGGCTCTCGTTCTTTCATATGATGAAATGTATGCCTCAGCAAATCTATTTAACAGGAACTCAACAACATAATCAAATTGTTCGTGCAACTGCTGAGCATCCCGTTCTCCTTCCACCACTCAAATTACACACACGCACGGAGAGCAATCATAAGGTGGACCACTGACCACAGGAGATTTGGCCATTATAGAGCACCCATAACTTACACTGATTAGAGTTGTATTGATAGTCTGTGACATGCAGTTTGCTCAAATATGCTGCCCAGTCAAATAGCTGCAATAATGAAGTATATGAGAATCACTAAGTTTACTCTGTTGTTTTAATACGGACGGATTGATTATCTAATAAAAAAGCCTCTAAGAGGCTTTAAACTACAGAGTGGACTCCGCCGCTATTTGTATAAGTAAATGTTTTGTGCTGCACATGCAGAAATAACAGTAACAAGCGCACATAAACTATCCCCTTATTCTGGTTATTCATTAATATTATGCATGACTTCTTTTCCTCATGAGAGTTACAGAAAAAAACGAGATATCTTAAATATGTAAACATACTGTATTGGTTACAAAGCCTTGACCATAATTTATAATTTGGCCTATCAACAATGGAAAATCTGTACAATCTGTTTTGAGATAATTGTAAGCTGTTAAAAGCACACTAATCAATTCAAAACACTTTTATTTCATAAATTCTTCTGACATGTACTAGTTGACATTTGTTACAGTCACTGCAGGCCAGAAAGTATTATAACAAAACTCTTGCAAGACTTTAGCAAGATCAAACCCACAAATGTTTCTTTATAAAATCTTTTTTGGTCATCAATTACCACAGAGCTCCCATGCAGGCGTTTTAAACCTGACCAGGGTCAAGTGTGGCATACTGGAAAGAACCTCTGATATCGCGTCAAATGACTACAGGCTATTTCCAGGCCCATAATGCAACACTGGAAACTTAATGGCGCCTGTGAGAAAGTCCTAAAACGACCTATCAGGGCCTGTATCTTTATTCATCTACCGTTCAGAGGTGACAGAGCTCACTATCCATTTAGAGCGCGCACATGCATATTCATGGTTATGAGGTCTATCGCTCTGCCTCACGGCTCTCATCACAACAGGTTAATATTAAAACTTTGCCGTTACTCCCGAGACCACAACAGCGAGGAGGAAAGAAAAGAAGACGGACTGGGGAAAAACATTACATAGATAAAAAGAATGATATGAACACAAATGTGACAGACAAAAGGAAACAAAAAGAGTAAACATGGAGGGCTGGAGTGAAGGTGGAAGATAAAGAAAGACTGGGAGAGCATTGATGTCATAATGAGTGATAAAGACAATATAGGACATGTAAAAAGGACAAGTTTTAAAATGAGCCGTGCCTCCAAGAACAAAAGAGAAAACAAAAACTAGAGAGACAACTAAATATAAACTACTACTCCTGATGTAGCGTTTCTCTATTGTTTACATTATAAAATATGAATAACCTTAAAAGATTAGTCCATTTTCTTAAAACAAAAAAATCCAGATAATTTGCTCACCACCATATCATCCAAAATGTTGATGTCTTTCTTTTTTGCAGCCAAGAAGAAATTATGTTTTTTTGAGGAAAACATTCCAGGACTTTTTTCATTTTAATGGACTTTAGTGGACCGCAACAGTTAATAGTTTTAATGCAGTTTAAAATTGCAGTTTCAAAGGACTCTAAACAATCCCAAAAAAAAATGCATTTTTAAACCACAACTTCTTGTCTTCCTCCGGCTGTGTGACGAGCCAGCGCAACCTCACGTAATTGCGTAGTGACGTCAAAAGGTCAAGTGTTACATAATATGAAACACACATTTGCGGACCATTTTAAACAATAAACTGACACAAAGACATTAATTAGTATCATTTGACATACAACAATGTCGGAATGGTCCTCTTTCAACACACTTGTAAACACTGGGGGTAATTTCGCATATGTCCTCCGTGACCTCTTGACGTTATGACGTATTACCTGAGGTAGCGCTGGCGCGTCACACGACTGTAGGAAGACAAGAAGTTGTGGTTTAAAAATGCATATTTTTTATTTTTCTTGCCAAAAATTACAATCGTTTCGCTAGATAAAACCCTTAGGCCTCGTTTGAGATCATTTAGAGTCCTTTGAAACTGCAATTTTAAACTGCATTAAAACTGTTAAGTGTTGGGGTCCATAAAAGTCCATTAACATGAGAAAAATCCTGGAATGCTTTTTCTCAAAAAACATAATTTCTTCTCGACTGAACAAAGGAAGACATCAAACATTTTGGATGACATAGTGGTGAGTAAATTATCTAAAAAAAAATTTAAAAAAATGGACAAATCCTTTAAGCTGCAATTCATAATTTTTTGGTTAAAAATCAAACAAAAAGGTACATTAAAAATCTATGTTTATAAAGATCTTCTTACCTTACCCCACTTCACAACGACAAGCTTATATGATTTATTATTTATCTTTTTTTTTATTTTGCTGTTGCTGTTGATTTTGCGGTAAATGTCGATTTATTTACATTCATAATGGCAGCAAATCTGTGTAATTTTATGTTTCAGACGGAGATGGTGATAGATAGGCAAAGTTTAATTAAATTATTAATTAAATAATTTTATACAAAATTATAATTTTACCACAAAAATATTCTAATAATATTTTAATATTTTAATTTAAATATTTTAAGCTTTTGGAATACATACATTTCCGTGTAAAGCTTAAGGAGAAAAAACACATACATTATTGAATAAGGAAATAAATTAAATGCTGCACATTTGTGTGTATATGTATATGTATATGTATATGTATATGTATATGTATATGTATATGTATATGTATATGTATATGTATATATGCCAGAGGGATGTGCTGCTGTAATTCCTGGAAAAGGTGGACCTAATAAATATTAAAGTTAAAATCAGATAAAACTTCATCTGATATTTGTTGTGCTCAGAGCAACCATTATTATGAAATGAAATTATCTTTTGGAGGCAAAAAAGGTGCAAAAAAGATCTGTCAGATGTTCTTATAATTTTATATATAGTGTGTTCATTGCTACAGTATATAGATTTAACTATTTAATTGACTCAATTATGTTAGAGTCTCAGAGGACACCGTACATGCCGTAGTCAATAACCAACTTTAGAGTATGCATGCATGTGTCTGCTTCCCTTCTGACAACAGTTCGTTGTCATTCTGAATGGGGGGGATGGAGGAATGTGTGTCCCTATACAGTGCATCTTAAGACACTTTGGTGATGGGGAAACGTAATCTATGGGATGACATTAACAGAGGAGTGAGCATCTACCTGTCTTTGAGCCCCATGGTAGACAGTACAGGCTAAGGTTACCAGTCCTCATTCTGATGGTGAAAGGAACACAATCAACCTACTTAATCTCCCACTGCTCTTAAAAAGAGGAAACCGATCTGGGCTCCATTCTACAGACAAACCACACAAGAGTACATGGGCTTCATCTTAAAATGGAACTGCACATTAAATTACACTCAAGCACTGGAAGCACAGAGGGTCCAAATGCAGGCGATCTGTTCTTTTATTCACAAGGGAAAAAAGAAAGGAGGGAGAAACAGAGGGAACCGTTTTCATAACGGACAGTGTCACCACCCTTACGGCTCTGAGACTTGGAGACCGAGCCCCTTAAATTTAAGACATTAGCATCAGAAAGAAGCTAAATAACCTTCCTGCAATAAAACCCTGACAAAAGAACCACCAGCAATTTTAGAAGTGATGATAAACCAAGCCTGAGACAGCCATTATTGCTCTGACAAGACGTTACTGTACACCCACCCGTGCTCTGCAATTCCACTGTACTGTTTGGATGGCTCTGCAGGCATGAGCGCTCCCATAAAGTACGCACCCAATGTCTGCCCACTGCCGCCTGGCTTTTTTTTAAGACCCCACAGTAAGAGTCCCACCTGTCTGTCTTAGGACAATGGCAACTGTAATACAATATCTCTGTGTGTGTGTCGTTTTGTGCCAGGAGAAAAGCTGAAGGAGTGGACAGATAAATGACTCGCACACTTGGATCGCGTCCAGGTCTCTGTCCCACCTAAGGAAACTGTGCAGAGGGGACCTGTGGCTAGACAGAGCAGAAGACAGAGCCCTAATTCAGGATTTGGTGGGAGAGAGAAAGATAGCGTGAGATATAGGCTAGATATAGAAGGACGAGAAAGTGAGGGAATAAAGAAAGAAACAGAGAAATTGAGAAAGCAGTACTTTTTAGTGAATTAGATTTGGATGGATGAATGTTTCCATGTTGACTTTGATTACTCTGCCATGATAACACACACACACACACACACACACACACACACACACACACACACACACACAAAGACAGGCTGAGAAATCGTCCTCTATGTTTGCTCTTGCAATCTGGAGGTCCTCTTGCAGCCAGCTGTGTACACGTTTCAGAGACTGAGACCTTTTCCTCAGGAAACCATGAACCATGAGAACGAGGGAAGGGAAGGAGAGAAATTCTCGAGCAGTCAGGATTAAAGTGAAGACAGAGGACAAAACTAATAACGTAGACAATGATCGGATGAATAACAAAATGAGCAGTGCATCTGTGAGGCACAAAAGATGCTAATTGCCCTAATTGCATCCTTTGCTCCTACAAGGCACACTACTGTCACACACGCCTGTCACCTGGGAATGATTGACAGGTGGGCAGGTGTGGTGCTGAGCGACGGCTCGATGGAGCAGTGCTTCAATTGTCCCAAATGTGTCTTTGATCTCCCCAGCGTAGACCAGAACACAGCAGGGAGTCATAGCGAGCCCCCAGGGCTACAGCCAGTATACACTCGCCAGCATTAAGTGTGTGTGGGTGGGTGTGCGTGTGTTGAGTATAGAGCAGAGGTGGGTCTGTTATGTGAAGAGGTCAGTGCTGACACCACCCTCAGGCTCAGACTTAGAGCTGAATCCTGTCAGATCTCATAACCTTCTCCTTTGATAAACTGAAAGAACAGCCACCTGCCTTATTATTAACCCGCTCTCTCCACACCTCCATGACTGTACACACTGCAGCAGAAGTGTAAAAAGAAAAAAATAAACAGAATTAAATTTAAATCTTCTATTACCTTTTTCCAGTAACTGTGTATAACGCAACATAGGACAAGGTCTGGTTAACTACTGTGAAAGTATGTAAAGTTATGGCTGATCATTATATAATTTTAAAGCTATCAATGAACAGATGCACTTCTGCTGTAAATAATATTGGGCAGAGAAATTGCTGACGTTTATAAATATTACATTTAGGATAATCTTTAAACATGTCCTTGATGCACTATATTTTTATATAGCACACAGAATATAAATATACATATTATACAGCATTGCATAAAATATAAATAATTACATAAAAATTAAAACGTCATTTTTGCTTAACTGTGGGGTGGTGATTCTGAGATGAAGGGCCTCAACAAACTGACCATATGTCCTGCAGTGTCAAATGCCTTTGATTAAAACTCTAAATACTATAGTATAGCCTACTTAACAAACAGTCTGGGGTTAAATGCACAGGCAATGAAATGTGTTAAAAATGTAGGCCTACTCATGAGTGCATACGTGTTTGTAAATGTTTCTTCTCCTCTGCTCTTATCATATTTTGTGATATAATTATAACATCTTGCTCTCTGTCTTATACAAACATATATTCACAGACACACACTTGCTTTAATCCTAAGGCCCAACTTTCAGAATTTGTAATGTTTTCTAAACAAATGAATGAAAAAGACTTGTCTTACCAGACAGCTGCAAAAAAAAAAAAAAAAAAATAATAATAATAATAATAATAATAATAATAATAATAATAATAATAATAATAATAATAATAATAATAAATAATATGATTATTATTGATGATAACCACAAATATAATTCAATTAATTTATAAAAAAAACATCTGCAATATTACACATTTGGAGTGGAATTCTTCAAACTCAAACATGTAAGCTTAACTAAATACATATTTATCATTTTCTTAGGACGTATAAGAAAAGAAACTGCTGTATTTGGGGTTATGTAAAAATTCTTAAATTAAAATATGAATTAAAATTTACAAAATGATGATAATGATAATAGCCTAATAACAATAATAATGATATTAATTAATAACAATAAAACAATCATAATCATCATCATTATTGTTGTTATTGTTATTATTATTATTATTAAAGTTGTTGTTATTCAGTCTGTGCTGTAGGTAACATTTTAATTGTTATTAATAATGGAAACATTATTATTAATGAATAATATTTAATAGCCTATCAACAACTGTAAAGAAATAAGAGAAACAACATTATAAAGAAAATAAAATGTTAAACGTTTAATATAATTGCCGCAAGAAATGCAGAAAATAAATATGTTTTACGAAATATATTACGATATAAGAGGAAGACGTGTCCGGAAATGAAGAAAGCTTAAATCGTTTTTCTTTAAACATTGTATGCCAGAGCTCAGTTCAGAAGGATTTCGCATCTATAGTGTCAATAAACTGCTCGCGCTGAGCTATTGCACTCTCTCAGAAGAATCCGGAAGCTGATGAGCTGTTTAAACAGTGTCGGTCGCGCGCAGCAGATGGGCTGCTCAAAGAGAAAGCACCGGTTAAGAGGGGCGGGGGCCCTATACCGCACCCGGACTGCTTGCAAGGGTCATTTAGCATCCCGATCTTGTAAATATTGGGGAATTTAGCCAGCTATAAAAATCCGTAGAGAAGGGGGCGTGGGATGATTACGCAAGGCTCAAATTAACAGATCCTACATTGCAAGAAGTGCAATGGTGTGTTAAATTAAATGCAGCTGTTGATAAAAAATATTTTATATTTGGAGTATTTTATTTTAAATAGCTAAAATTCAAGTTTATAAATGACGCATGTCCTGCAAAATATGATGCAATATTAAAACAAATCGCAACATTTAAAAAAATAAAAAATTCTGGCAAGATAAAGCATGCTTGAAGACGAGGGAAAAGCAAGTTAACGCATTTTAATTTGTGCAACACAAAATGAATATAATAAATTAATATAGGTTATTACACTGAAAAGTGTAAAATAAAATATTTAGGATAATGTCTAAATCGAAATTCTATGCACAATATAAAAACATATTTTAAACAAAACGTAACGAAGCCTTTGATTGGGTTTAAAGAAAACAGAGATTAGAAAAATAATACATGGGTAATGATGGGTAGGATGGTAAATTTAATTTACATCTTAAATGAAAAGTTTCCTTTATGAGGAAATGCATGACTAAACAATCTATCTAAACACACGGTGAAAGAAAGAGGCTTCTAAAACGATCGATTCTTTAATTAAAGATGCTGAAACCTGTCAGCCGCCAGAATGATAAACTCAGAAATCTGACTTACAGCGGACCTGCATGTTTTTTAATGAAGCCTCCGTAATTGCATTTGCATCCGGACGGACCACTCGGACACGTTCAATATTTAACCGACTTTTTGGATTTACGTATTTACTTGTTTAATTCAACTGAGAAATTGTCCCGCGGGCTCAAAACAGAACTTGGACTGGCCGAACATTTGTTTGCAAAAAAAGAGAAAACCCCAAAAAACATTACGTAAAAATAATCATAAAGACCGACACATTATTTCTTTTGGAAAACTGATGTATTTGATTATTAGAGTAAAGAATTACAGTATAGCTGTTAGTAAGTATTAAACTGTAGAGAAACTGGGCCCTAAAAGATCTTCCAACTTTCCAGGAAAGTGCATGTAACAGTCCATATATATATATATAGATATTTATAAAAACACTATCATTATTTGTCCCCTGGCCGAGATGGGCTTTGTCTTCGAGTAAGACTATGTACAATTGTAAAGGAATTAGTTGCTCCACATCCGAAAAACCAGGTACATGTTGCGTCAACACAAGATGTGCAGTAGATTTCAAACGAAGACGCTAGTACTTAGCAGCAATTTAAAAGCCCAACAAAAATCACACAAGGCATTTAGATTTTTTTTCTTATTTCATAACCCAAACGTGAAGCTCTTTATGTTGTCATCTAACAACAATTTATGCTTTGTATCCTATAAGCACAAATCAAGAGCAAAACTGAACACAGTAAAAGTAAAATGAAACAACAGTCAAGATGAGAAACCACTACGGTCTAAAATAAACGGCTGAGGTGAAAATTTATTTTTTCTTTTTAACTTCTATGAGAAAAAAGGGCTAACCTGTATCCCTGGATTCGTGAAATGTCGATATTCCTCAGATAGAAGTTACTACACAGCTTGTAAACCATCTAGCACAGTTAAGTGTACAGTATTTACAGCCTTACGTTGCACTTTTTAAGCTCTAAATCATTACATGAACATCAAGTTTTGTTAACACATACTACAGATAGAAAATAATTTAATGCCATGGTGAAGTTCTCTACCAAGAAAAGCTCATTTTCAAAAGCACACTTTAAAACACAGATTGACTCTGCTGATAAAACAGAAATAACATAAAAACTAAGTAACTGTTAATATTTCCACTTGGTTTTTGAGCAAGGTTATAATCACTAATAAATAAGCTCCGTAAAACTATAACATATTGTACATTGTACAAAAAGTGAGTTCTTCTCAATCTTCTCTTCATAAAGTCTTAATGGCAAGCAAAAGCCGATTCAGTTTTTTTTCTTGCTTTCCTCTTTCATTTACGCATATATGGGGACATACGTGTCTGTCGACTGAAGAGCATGTGTTTGTTTAGGAGTTCAACAAAAACTGTTTTCTAGTTGGTCACAATTTCCTTGTCCTCCATGAAGCGATTGAAGCGGAAATGAGTCCCATTTTCGGTGTTGGCCATTCTCTCAAGTCCAGCCAGAGCAGGATTGAGCTCAGAGTTGTGAAGCTTTTCCATGCTGCCTGTCAGGCCTCCGATCGGTGAACTGCCTCCATTACCCACACTCCCTGACAGTGGAGGGGGCAGCCCCCCATTCTGGATAACCGAGATCTCGTTGGTCTTCATAGCCAGGCCATTCGAGAATGCAGCAGCATACTGATTCCAGAAGCTGGTTGGGTCTCCATTTCCAACTCTACCAGATAAGTCTTTTTGGAAAAGCTCGGGAAACTTCACAGGGTTGGTGCCTAGGAAAGCCATTGGACCATCTACTGAAAGCCTGCGACCACGCCGAGCAGGGGCGCTGTTCCACATGTGGGTACCCATATGCACCTAAAGGGAGAGAGTGAGAGATGGAAGAAAAACTTAAAATCCACAATGTTTAAATTTTGGAAGCATTAAAATGAATAGCATGTGAGATGATGCAATGGAAAAAGAGAAAGCAGTGAAATAATTAGTATCAAAATAGGCCCACTGAAAGCAGCATGTGTCTAATTATTAAAACAAGAGTAAAATGTTTTAACATTGACCAAGTGAGAATGGTGGTCTCCATATAAAACAAATGGTCTGTGGTGGACATGTATGTCCTGAGAAAATTGCAATGTCCAGTCTAATTGTGCTGGACTATATTGTATCTGACATTTGCCCCAAGTTCGTCCTTGACGCATGCATCCACGTTTGAAAGTGCTTTGTATAATTGTTGCAACCTTTTGTGTAGTAACGAACAAATCAAATGTAATTAATTAAATGGCTGAATATTTTCATGCTTTTCAACTTTTTAATATTTACACATCTCTGAAAGGATTTGGTGATTCACAAGCACAATCAAAATAGTAGTTTCAATAACATAACAAAATATCTAAAGCCTAGAAAAAGCAACTTGTTTAAACATATTAATGAATATTGATGTTTGATATACCACAAACTACACATATGAAAATGAATGTTTGCCTAAATTACTATATATATATGTACAGAGGACATTTTACTCTAGTTTGAGATTCATATTCCATTCGGAAAATTTACGCTGTTCTGTGTCGAGTGCTGTAATAACATATTATTATAAATCCAACAAGATAAAGTTTGTCCGACGGAATTTTTTTAAAAATTTGATGAAAAGAAACCCATGATTCTTATGAGATAAACTGGGGAAAAAAACTAATCAAACAACTGCAATGGGTGTTTAAAGTTGGTTACTGTGGTTAAAGCCTATTTACTTAAGCATTCCTGGCTGCGTTTCACTAATCTCAAGCTTTTAGCCCAATATTCATAATAATGGGATGACTCAACATTTCCACTTCCCGTTCATTATTTCTGTACACATTTTAACAGCTTTATATTAAAAAATGCAATATATACATCCAAATAAAGTATTAATTACCTTGAGATTTCCTTTGGTGGTAAATGCTCGTCCACAGATGGTACAAGCAAACGGCTTCTCCCCAGTATGGGTTCTTTCATGGATTTGTAGGGCACTGGACGAGGAAAATGTTTTTCCACAGGTGTTACAGTAGTGCTGCTTAGGCGTCCTCCGTGGTGGGGCAGCTGAGAGTACTGGAGAGGTGGAAGCAGATGAGGTTACCAGTGCTGAAGGCAAGTCTTTTACCTCAGGTTGAATATTATGTAGAAAGCCATTAACCTCAGTCTTCATCATGGAGGACAATGGTCCAACAGAAAGAAGAGATGGAGTTGGGCTCGATGCAAGGCTGTTGCTGGGCTCAAAGAGTTGGGAGGGCAAATCTCGCATCTGATGGGTCAGCATATGTTGCTTTAAGTTCCCCTTGGTGGAAAAGCCTCGGTTGCATACTGTGCAAATGAATGGTCTCTCTTTGGTATGGCTTCGGTAGTGGATATCCAAGGCACTCTGGCAGGCAAACGTCTTCCCACAGATGTCACATGCTGTATTCTTCATGATGCCTCGCTCACGGAAGGGGAAAAGCATACTAAGAGGATCTTTAGATGGGTTAATTGAAGTAAGATCCAGAGCTCCAGGACTGGCAGAATGAGACTGCATAAGACCTGCACTAATATGCTCCAATGTCAATGCCCTCTGCTGCCGATCCTCCGGACTTGGAGATTTTTGTTGTTGGAGAGTACCATTAGAGGGTGACAGTGCTTGCATGGAAGAGGTAGATTCAGAAACAGCTGGACTTCCGGCACTTTGGCTTTCAATATCGCCTCCAAGTGAAGAGGAGTCATTTGTGTATCTGTCTCCTTCCATGAATCCATTTTCCATCGATTTCTCTTGTTCACAGTGCACATCGTCTTCTCCTTGGTTGGCACTCTTTTCATGATTCTCCAAGCCTGATGATTCATGTGGAGAAGGGGATGAACACTGGCTGTCTTGAGATGCATCAGCTGACCTGGGTGTGTCTGGGATGCTGCTGTCTGGTCCATCCTCAATTCCTTCCATGTTTTCATCAGAAAAGTTGTCAAGATCATCAAAATTTCTCTCATCAAATGAGCCAGCATCAGAGCCCATGGATTCTGGGTAACTGTCTGGAAGAGGAATGTTGGGGATCTGGCCACCCATGTGCATTCGAATGTGTTGCTGCAGTACAACAGCATTTGTGAACTTTTTCTGGCAAATAGGGCAAGAGTGCTGGACCCTCAGTGGTGGCATAGCTCGATGGACACTGTAATGAGTCTTCAGGTTGCCCTTAGTGGTGAAGGCACGACCACACACTTTACATTTAAAAGGCCTCTCCCCAGTGTGTGTGCGGTAGTGCATCTTCAGTGCACTCTGGCAACTAAGAACACGGTGACAGATCACACACTCATTGGGGTCTGTCACCTTTCTGTCAATGTTCTCAACCAGTTGCTGAAGTTTCGATGTTTCAGAGCCCTGCAAAGGATCAAGTAGACCTCCAAAAGGAAACTTAGCTTTGAACTGCTCTGACATCAAGGGCATTAGAGGGTTAGTGGCCATTGGAGGGCTGTTGGAGGTGGTGTACTCAATAGTGCCCTCTCCTGCAGAGCTCACATGAGAGGTTACACAGGAGGACTGGTTGTTTTCTTCAGTTTTTTCATTTGAGGTAGGCAGGGTTGTGCTCTCACCTTCTTCCAACACATTATTTGTGATTTTTGTGAGGGTGTCAGCTGGACCTGAGTCACTTTTAGCAGAATGAGATGGGCTGCTTATAGCCAATGAGTTATTTTCTTCCTTTTTGATGAATGGAGGCAGACTGGGTATAGTTGGCGGAAGTAACATACCAACAGAAGAGGTCAGAGTAGAGAGTACAGGCTTGCTATCTAGCCAGCTAGTAACTGGCTTCTCAGGGGGCATAGACATTCCATAGGGAATGCCAGTACTGGTTGGAATATTGTCTAAATGCTCTGGAACAGGATATGGGTTCATCTGAATGTGTGGGTACTTCTCTTTATGTCGCTGAAAATGAACCTTCAAATTACCACGGGTTGAAAAGCGATTCCCACAAATGTTGCACTTGTATGGCCTCTCACCTGTATGAGAGCGTAGGTGAATCTGCAGAGCACTGTCACTACCAAACACCTTGCCACAAAACCTGCACTTATGTTTGAAAAATGCATCCTCAGAGCTACTTTTGGGTTCAAATGATGCAACATTGGGTGGCTTGCCTTTTCTTTGTTGAGCAAGTGCAGCCAGTGAGCTGAGATCCTCAGCTGTGGTACCAACACTGGGCAGTGCACTGGAAAACATTGAGTTGCCTGGTGGGGGCTGAGGTAGAAGGGTATTAGCCACAGGGTTCAAAAGGCTTCCTATCCCAAAGGCTGGTGTGGATGTTTTTGCAAGTGACGTGTTTCCTACTGGAGGATGCAAGCTTCCTGTATTGCCTGGCCTCTTGTCTGAGGACTGGACATTAACTGGAGCAGCTGCCCCCGGTGCTCCAAGGCTTTGAGCTGACTCTCCCACATTGGAATTGCTCTGAGGTAGCTGCGTGGCATTAGCCATTTGTTTCAAACTGCTAATGCTTGCAGACTGGCTAGCTATGCTCTGTGCTAACCCTGCAGCAGCTGCCAACTGTTGAGACAAATGAGAACTAAGAGTGGTTAGTGGGCTAGAACCTGAACCGGAAGTAACCGGGGAAGAACTAGGTGGTACTTGAAGCTCGGGTGACTGGGAAGCCAACAGAACAATCTGGTGACGGATCTGTTCAATGAGCTGAAGTTGATGAATTTGCTGTTGCTGCAGAGCCAAAAGCTGCTCCATGAGGGCTGGCACAGCCACCCTCTGACCTCCTGCTGATCTTGTCTCTTGAGAGAACTGAGCCACAGCCACTTTGGTGCTCTGTAGGTTTTCAATAATGACATTACTGTTGATCATCGAAAAATTGCCCAGCTCAGTCAAGTTGCCCAACTGAGGTAGTGAGGCAGAAATGGCAGAGTTTCCCAGATTGGACCCAGTGCTGCCCAGAGTTCCATGGCTGCTTCCAGCACCACTGAGTGGACTGCCACCCACTATACGTCCGCTGCTATCATTATGTGTAGCTGAGGCTTCTGACACGTCCGTGTCCATGGCCTCCTCTTTGTCAAGTATGTTCTGCTCCAAAAGGTCAGCCAACTCTGCTTGTTCTGTGTTATTAGAAGTGTCATTCACCTGCTCATCAGGATTATGAGGAGAGGAGCCTGGGGAAAAGGTTCCGGACGGAGACACTGGATTTTCATTCACAATTAGAACTAATTGATTCTTAGTACAATTCTTCTGGTGTTGTTCAAGATCCGATAGTTCAAAGAACTCTGCACAACATCTGCCACAGACATGAGCACCCGAGTCTTTGCTGGGGGAGTCATCCAAATTGGCCTCTGTGTCCCCTGCAGAGAAAAATAAGAGAGGTGGGGGGTGAACAGGGGGATTAGTGATTAGAGAGGTTTGTATCTGAAGAAGCAGCTTTATCTCTTCAAATTCTTTTGTTGTTAATCTTCCGTTAATCAGTTTAATGTTTATCCTCCTCAAACGTTCAAACAACAACCATAAAGAGAGAACAAATACCAAATAACACAGAGAAAAAAATCTCCACACTATGTAGAACTATGATGAAATAGGATAAGAAAAGAAACAAAATCAATAGCACTTTTACAATATTGCTTAAAAGTGATCTTTGAAGATGTGTATCAAAGTCCCATCAATTCAACCACATTAGGTAATCATTTTCTTCAGATAATCCATCAAAACATAAAAATACTATGAACTGAGAACAACAGGGCCTAATGAAATTTCATAGAGGGTCATTGATTTCCAATATTTCATACTCCTCAATGTCTACATGTCCACTAGGTACAAATCAACCACTTGAAGGACTTATTAGACTTTCAATTTGCTGTCAACTTTGCTCATTTTCAACCAACTGCAGGCATCTTGGACGGGTTATCCCTGTCACTAAACTAATTTGTATCCAGTCAGGCTGCAATCAGGACCTGACAGGAACAACTAAGCCTTTATAAAATTGTTTTCCCCCTGTTTGGAATTTGATAGAATACAATAGGACTGTTAGACACATTCATCAATCACTTATCAAGATAATGTAAAATAATGGTCAGATCAATATAAACATTTCTAACAAGTGAAATAAAACATTTTTTATTATTTTTGAGCTATCCAGTTGTGCTGGATGTTTAATGCATTTGTATAAATAATACATTCAGTTCAATGAAGAACATCAAGAAATTGCAAACAAGAAAAAAATACTATTTTTAAAACTTTGACAGAGTAATAAACTGAAATGTATTAACTATACAATGCATAAAAACCGCCATTTAAAATGTCATTACAAAACAGATTTTAAGACACTCTCTTCAATGTGCCAAATGCATTTGAAAAAATAAGCAAGACATTTGGTGCCCTCCCTCCCTTCTTCTACGGCTGTGGCCTGTCTCCAGTTTCCTCATTCTTTCTCAACTCCCCCCCATTCGTCCCTCAAAAATCATGCTGTTTAACATACAAGTTGATTTACAAATTGCAATTCTCTAAGAATCCCAATCATTGTGGGGCTTTGGTCTCAACATTTTCATCAGCGTGGAGATTCATTTGCAAATGAAACCCCTGCAAGAAGTGTGTCCCAGCCCTGTGGAGAGACAGGATGGCTCCCCATTGTTCCCCAGCATGGGAGTGTCAGAGCATGGGAGAGGGGCGAGGGCCCGGCCTGCTCATCACGGCTGGCTCTAAAGCAGATCCTGTTTAATTCAGGGATTATCTTCCCCCTGTGTCTCTCTGAGCTGGGACATCAGATAACGTTAAAGTTGCCATGACAGTAAAGCCGTGTCTCACACAACAAATGTTTTTCACAGACAGGAAAAGTCAACTTTTTGATGAAAAAGTTTTAATATTAAAGGTCTGTTGAAGTGAGGCTAACAAGCGTAAAAAAGTGATTGCCTTCCGACTAATCTTTTCACCCCCACACTAAATTCAATGATATGCTATGGAAAAGTTGAGGCTTAAATCACACCACATCACTTATTTCAACACTAAAACACAATTATATATATATATATATATATATATATATATATATATATATATATATTAAAAATAATATTTAAAAAAATATATAAAAAAAATACTATAAACAACCAATTGCTACGTTTGACTAATAATACCCGCTGACAGTCACTTGTGAATCGTGTAAATATAATTCTAGTTTGGCGCGTAATTCCATTAACTTCTATTAATTAGGTAGAACTTGTTGCAGACAAAGTTCTGTACTAAAAATCTTATCCTGTTGTGACCACTCGCAACTTTCACGGTCACAAAATCTACAATACTTACAGAAGAAAATTAATTATTTTTAACCAAGAACAACAACTGCATGAAAAATTACAGAAGAGCAAAAACAAAAATCTTTAGAAAAAACCCAAATAGCCAACATTCTGAAAAAAATATTTTACAATAATACAATAAATCCTTAGTTAACAATAAGCTTATATACAAAAGGCGCATTAGCACTATCACATTGTGGACCTTTCAAATGTAACAATAGACAATTATTCATTTTTTAATATTTCATAAAAATTAATTTTCATACGAAATTTAAGCTAACATTACAAGTACTAATGTCAATATTAATTGTAATGTGACTTAGTCATCATATTTTTAATGATGAAATACATTTTTATGTTATATCAATGCAAAGACATTGTAAAATAATAGAAAAAGGCATTCTTAAAAGCAATTTTAATTGAGCAAAAAACATTGTGCTTTCCCATGCATACAAACAAGTTTAAATCTAAAAAAACAATAAATCATATGCAAACAACCATATAAAAATAAATGCAACAAACTGGCATTTTAATGTTTTAAACTGAAGTTTTTAAAGCTTCTCTAACTTGATTTTTATAACTACATTTCACCATTTTCCACAAAAAGCTTTAATATTCTGGCACTTTATTAGACTTAACAGACAATGTGCAATGGCAGCTGAAAAAGCCAAATGTGTCTATAGTCACTCTACACACACACACACACACACACACACACACACATATACGAGAACAAGAATCAACACTAGTTTGTAAAGCTTTTGTGCAGTGTGCATGGCTGTGTGCTGAGCGGTAGATTAGCGCGCTATAACTAGTTTTAATGCGAACAGTTGACTACAGTGTGATGGCTATGGGTCATCATCAGCAAGCTAAAGAGTATGGTCAAAAATCTTGTCAAGACAAAGAAAGTAGAGTCACAGGATTGGTGATGGGGTGAGTATAAAAGAAAAGAGTGACTGAAAGAAAAGAGAAGATAAACAGAGTAATTTGTAATGTCTACGTTACTTTGCTCAGCTGCAGGCGCCGTGCTAGTTGTGACTTCGAAGAGTGAGTTACTGTTCACTCACAACCTCCTTGTGTCTCTCTGTCTTTCACCCGCCCTCAACTTTCCTGCTTTCCCTCCCTCACTTTCTCTCGCAAGTCATAGAAAACTTCCAACTGAACACTAGATGGTGTGCCTGGGAAAGTCTTTTCTGTGGGTCACCAACCCCTTACCCCCAATTCCAATGACATTCTCTCATAAGGACAAATGAGAAAAGGGAATAAAAAATAACGGACATTGAAGCCAATTCCCTAAACTTCCACTACATAAACATTGGCAAAAGGACAAGATACTAAATCCCTAGTGTTTGCAAAGCACAACACATTGTGTGCTTGTGTGTGTTTTGGAGGGGGACCCAATCTCTCCGGGTGGGAGTGTGGCAAATTTGCTGAGGTGAAAGGGGAAAGCAGACACATTGATGCTCAACCCCACCCCCCAAAGTAAAAAGTAAGATCCCTGGTGTGGCTGGATCTTGCACATTGCAGTGGAGGTCAGAGACATGGTACACAAGAACACACTGTGACCTGAAATCTCTTCACCTCCCCACAGAGGGAGCCTGGCAAAGGTTAAAAAAGCTCTACATCCCACCCTCAGTGACAGGCCAATAGGGACAGACTCGTTGCCTTAGTCTCTCATTAATACCGCTTCTAATACCTCACACTGGCTGCCTACCATGTGGAGAAAGAGGGGCTCTCTCCTTTAAAATTTTCT
The DNA here is from genome assembly GCF_027580225.2 of Misgurnus anguillicaudatus. Classification (NCBI taxonomy): domain Eukaryota; kingdom Metazoa; phylum Chordata; class Actinopteri; order Cypriniformes; family Cobitidae; genus Misgurnus; species Misgurnus anguillicaudatus. Next base: position 37,306,160 of record NC_073357.2, on the reverse strand, counting down.
CAGGTGAGAAGGCAGCAAGGGAAGTTTATCCGTACTTTTTAGGGCCTGGCTCACACAAAGGATTAAGGAAAAACATACAATGTTTAAGACCAGGTGATGGCAGTCAATACGGAAATGGTGAACTACAGGTTAGGCATTTACCTCTTGCTGTGAAAGAGCAGTATTTAGGGAAGATATCTATTATTGCTTGGTCAGCTGACACCAGTTGCCATTCACTTCTTTATTCAATTTGAAAGGGAAAATCCAGAATGTGAAAACCCGTGTTCTTTTCTTTTCTGAGATTCTAGCAGTAATCACATAAACGTATGTATTTTCAAGTCGCTAAACAACTGCATATTATGCAAAAGCGAGTTCATTTCTTATTATTTTCTAAAAACCAGTGACCGCACTGTATACTTTAGGACATCTGCACAACACATTTTCTTCAATTCAAAAATGTTTAACATTAAGATTTTTTTGACCTAGAAAAATTATGCTTTAACGACAACACAAAAAAATATTTTACTCCTAAATATGCACTTTTGCACTAACGCATTGTTGATTTGATTAAAAACAAAAAGTTTGAGATCTAAAGCAGCGAATATCTAAAGAAGCTCATGAGCCGCAATGCAAAGCAGTTTTGGTTTGTTTTATTTAGAATACAATAAAAAAATAACTACAAAGCTTAGATGACCTTTATCATGCAAAGTTTTGTTATAGTCTATATCAGTATAAATCTATATATGTATCTTAACTAAATTCGTCTTACATTATGGGAACGACATGCTATATTTTATTTTATTTTTGTATTAACGGAGTATGTCAATTCTGTTAATTCATTGCGTGTTTTTCAACTAAATTCAACCTGGACTGAAATGGATTCGGATTAAAGTTTAATAAAAAGTTAAATGTAAAAAAGTGTTAGATCTGGTTTCGATATGAAATAAAATCCTTACCTCCTCAAAGGTCCCATTCTAATCAGCAACATGATAGCCTACTAAACGCAGAGTTAAGCAAGAGATAAGACCGTTTTCCAAAATGCCCTGCTTTAGCGCTTAAATAAGGCACGTCAATGATCAAAAGTATGCCATTTTAATTCTGTTATAGCTCGATGGGACATGAGGCGGCCTTCGATGTATGCAGTTTTAGAAGTAGATATATATGCTCAAAATTCGTGGTCTATGTTGCAAAACCGTCATTGCTTTCAGAAAAAGCTTTTTTCAACGCTCAAGACTACATAAAAATATAAAGATACGATTTTGGATTTCTGTATAAAAAGAAAATGGATCATCAGATTTTTAGTTTTTGCACAGTTCCAAAAAAAATAATAATAATAAATGTTTTAACATTATGCAATCTTGTGTAATCCGAATCACACTAAAGATATTTGGTTATTGCATTATTTAAAAGCTGGCAAAGTACTGCATAAAAGCTGTTTACCCATGTGTGGGACAATGTGTGTGTTTCCTAAACTGCATTTCATAGTGTCATGCTCACGAACTGATTATTAGAAGCCTGAGTTTTAAAAAGCATTTTAAAGAAGACGCATTTATATAGATCTTAATCAAAGTTTTGAATAGTGCTGTACCCTATCGCTAGATACAAAATTATTATTATAAGACTCTAAATCAGCAAAATCCCGGTTAGGTATGATTGTGATTTTGCAAAGCTATCCGACAATTATTAAATGCTGTGTCAATTTGATTTGCGTTCACCCACAACTAAACAGAAAGTTCACTAAAACACAGATGATGTTTTTTCACAAACTGAGCTTATGTTGACAAAGTTTTCGATGACGGCAGAGTTACCCAGTGTGCTGCTTTAAATTTGTTTTCGTGAAAAACGAATTTAACAAAAACTGAACTGAATTATTTTTTATTGTTTTTCAGGCAAAGAATAAGTCTGGGGGGATGCTAAAAGGAAGAGATGCAATATTATAACCTACAGACGATAGGAGGAGGGGGAAGCGAAAACCACTCGAATCCCCACTTGTGTGGGCAACATAAACCGGCCAAAACAACACTAATTCGAAGGCCTTTAACATTTACCAAATAAAACTGGTGAAAGTTTAAAACTTTAATTAGCCATTTCTTATAAAATAAAGAACAATCTTCAACTATTTTACGCTTACTTCCATTTAGAGTTTTAAAACCAACCTAAAATAAGCTACCTCAAACCGTTCATGAATCCTAAAAGCAGTCCCAGAACTAAGTTAAATATTGTTTTAATATTTTAGTGAGGCTATTGTTTTTTATTTTTTATAACACAAGTAGTCTAAAACTTTCAAAGTGGACTTGTATAATAGAGCACTTCGCCCAGCAGTCTATCGAAGATTATGATTGACAAATTCCTTGTTTGAAACAAAAAAACAATGTAGGAAGTGACTGTAAATACTAAAAGCTAACAATAATAAAATCCCACTTAGTCAAAAGTGCAAAAAGGGGTTGAACTCACCATTGTGCTCGGTTAGGACCAGCTGCGAGTCGGACTGGAAATGCTGCGGCTTCGCTTGTTTCCTCCGCGACATGCTGGCTCACGCATCAGCCACGAAAGAATAAAAAATACTATCAAATCTGCTCAAAATTACGGAAATCGAGCCCATCCACCGCGCATGTGTCCCGTTATGATTATCAATAATGCCCCACGATTAATCATGGAGGGGGGGTCCTCTGAAAGGCGATTGGCACCTCGCCAGCCCCCTATTCAAATGAAGTCTCTTTAATCAATTAGCCGCTGATTTGCTGGGGACTCTTGTCTCTCTCGCTGCTCCCACCCAATGAGTTGATCCGTGTGGAAGAAAGGCTGGATTTTCCAACTCCCTTTAGATACAGTTTAACCCTTCTTAGCAACCATCTGGTGGCAACGTTAGAGCTTAACTTGGCCACTACAGGAATGTCAATTTCTCGTTCAAGACACCAACTGTATCTTTTGATCTTTCAGGCTATCAAACTGGAACTCAGAAGTTGCAATTCACCAAAACTGTCCGGATGGTCAAACTCTCTCCGATATCTCTTCCAGCAGACTTCTCCGCGGCTCGACTTCTCCGCGCGTATCGCGTATCCTTGCTTGTGAGTGGCATTAACGTTGCTGTAATTCAGTCCTTGTATGACTACAAGCACACCATTTCTAACCTAGTTGTTCTCTCCTCAAGGCAACGGTGGAAAAAGTAGGTCGGTTGAATGAGTTTCGTGCGTAATGGCAACTGTCGGCGTCTCGAAAGTCCAAAGAATGTATCAAATGTCCCAAATCAGATTCATCTGATTATTGCCGAACGGGATCAGTAACACGTTTTCATCACACGCCACATTCAGCGAACAAACAAACTTTAAGGGCCCATGCACAACGGTGAGAAATCGCGAGCCCCGCCCCTCTGTCATTCTATTGGTCACTGGTCTGTTCTATCACAGCGCGCGCTCTCGGTCCCTCTCAGTCTCACACCCACCTCTCTTTCCCACTCTCACTCTCTCGCTGCGCGCCCGAAAGACTGAGACAGTCCTTGTGCTTTACAGCGAACCTCTTCAGATGAGAGACTATTTCATATAGCCTTTAAGAAAATAATTTCGCAAAGCATATTTACGTTTAGTTTATTAACGACTGTCCATGAGAAAAGAGTTCACATAACTAACTTTAAAAATTCCTACAAAATTAAACATCATTGGAAACCTTCATAAAAACTGCTCACCAGATTTTAAATATTTTTGTAACTTGAATAAAGCAGGCTAAGATAGCTAAACTGACGCTGATTTCAATGTAAAAATAAATGCAAGTTAAAGTTTTAATTAAATATGTTATAGATTTAAAACAAAAGTTACTGTGAAAATATTTTTAGTTGGTTATTTTCCGATTTATATATTTAAATTGTAAGAGTACATATGTAAAACATACGTGGATATTATGAATAATGCGTAGTTTAATGCATTTTGATAATTAAAAACATATTAATCTGTATCAAATATTAATCTATATTTTATACTGCTATGTAATATTCTGTCTAAAATTATCCATTAAACGAAAAGTACATAATAATAACAATATAATAATAATAATTATTATTATTATTGTAGTAATAATAATAATAACAACTCGAGTTAGTGGATATATAAAGACTTTTTTGAAGAAGAGATGTTTCCCCCGGATCGCACGGCAGCGACCTGCAAAGCTGAAGATTTATGCCCTGGAAAAGACAAACGAAGCTATCAGTCTAGCTGATTTTGAGAAATGAAGATAATAACGTTACTATGGCTGATGTCTGGGATGCCATTATTTCTCACTGAATATTTAACGAACTGCTGCCGGCGAGATGGATCAGGTCCTATAGCGTCAGCTATCTATACTTAAGGCGACTGTTATTTACTTATTAATGAAAGAAGAGAGGAGAAGAGGGAGAGAGGTAAACGGACGACATGTACTTTTGGTTAGAAAAAAAAATGATTTACGGAGAGAAATCAATATTCTACTTACATTTAAAGGACATCTGACTATTGCGCTATTTTCAAGTTTTGATTAGGGCTATTTTATATTTCTTCTATAGAGTTACCACGGGCCTAAAACCTGTTTCCACCTGTTTGCATTACATTGACAAAAACTTATTTCGTTATGCTTTTCATAACGAAATAAACAAAACTAACAATTTCTTAACAATTTCTTTCTTTCTTTCTTTCTTTCTTTCTTTCTTTCTTTCTTTCTTTCTTTCCTTCCTGTTTTCTTTCTTTCTCTGTATCTCTCTCTCTTAGCAAGTCCACCACATATAACAGGATATATTATGTTAAAAAAGTCAGCATCTCCACTTGAACATCATATCGTAACATATGGGGGGAATACGAACTGTGGAAAGAGGGGGCAATATTGTGATGCCCCGGCGAGAGGATCGATGCTGGGTTAATTGATGTGAGTGTTGGTGCGGGGCTGTAAACACGCTGATTTGCAGCTCAGCTGAGCGCGAGACGCTATAAATGAGATTCCCCGCGCGCGCACGCACAATCACCGCGTGAATGACACTAACGGCGAGAAATTTCGGCTGTGACTGGAGAGAAGTCAGGGGTGCACCACAAGAACGGGGGTAAGGGTTAAGTGAAAGCGCTCAAACACTCCCTCTCTTCCACTATTATGCGCTGACTAATTGGGAAGAGTGATAAATGCTTGGAAATATTCTTTAAGGTGACAGATCGTGCACACAAACACAACTTTAGATATTGACGTGAGGACATGAATGACGCATATCAGAAATATGAAAATATGAATAATAATAATAATTATTATTATTAAAGATAACGTCTACACTAGATTAGGAAAAGAACAAGAAGGCTCTTTCCAGAGCGCAGATGCTCGAGCTCACTCTGGGTGTCACGCGCAAATCGATACGCAGCATATAGAAGCGGGAGCGCGTGGGGTCATCATTCACCATTATCACTGACAACCGATAATTGATCATTCTACAGAAACAGAGGGCGTTTGACCGCATAATTGAATAGCATAATCAGTATGGATGATTTTTTGTCTCAACAAGAGACCCTGGGTTTGTGTTTGTGAACGCCACAGACCGTTTTATGTCTTTCATCTCTTTAAAAGAGCTCCTTTTGTAGCAGAGTTCAACACGTAGCTTTCAGTGAAGAGGCTGAACCGCTACATGCTCTGCGTGGGAAATTACAAACAGTTGGATCACACTCTAATAAATGCGATCAAGTCGAAACAGTGCCGAGCGTGAAAAAGAACCGTATACAAATTTAAATCTCTAATTTTATGTCACAGGAAACAGGTACAATAAACTTTATCTGCATCTTCAGCTGAGGTAAAGGTGAAAGATTCTTCTCTTCATTGCTTGCTCTTGCGGAAATCAGTGCTGCTCTTCTATCAGGCTGATTTACACTCTGCCTGAGGTTGACGCAGGACTGTTTTAAGCCCCGTTTATCCTCAGTCATTTGTGCTCGCGTTTGGCTGAATACAAAGTTAAACGGAGTGTTCATAGTTTTAACGCCGGGGCAAAATAAAATAAAAAAAATAATAATATTGAGGATCAAACTTTATTTACTTTATTTAATTATCCTATTACTTATTCTTGTTCTGCTATATTTTGTGCGCTATTTAGAAAGTGGACACAGTTGTGTAATATATCTTGTGTTGTAAATTGTGCTCTTGTCTCCATGGCAGGCGTGATGATAATGTCAAGCGGGAGACAGTCGTCTCCTGATGACATCTACCATCTGTTATCAACAGATGACGCGGATTATTGCAGCCACTGAGGCATTTTTCTAATGTGTTAAGTTCCAGGCCTAAGGGTGTGAATGTTTTATATTACAAATAAATAACATAGTTTATTCATCTCAGTTTCCTATATCGAATGTTAACAAACTTATGAAATCAAGATTGAAGTAAACTCACAATTTAAAATAATAAAATTTAACAGTACAGTGAGCTGCTTCTATTGATTTCGGCTATGCCTTTAAAATAATTATTTTACATGTTAAACATGATTTGTATAACTTAACTAAAAATAAATAAGAACAAACTAAAATTTAAGACAAACAAGAAGAAACAAATCAAAATAAGGTAGCATTTTTTTTTAAGTTCATTTGCTCCTTTTAAATGGACATCATGCAGACTTTTAACATTCTAAAATGATTGAAAATTGAAATGGGAAAAAGATGCACAAAGCTTTTTGCATGGGTATAAAAATGAAAAAACTGATTGCACTAAACACAATACCTGGCCTGGCACTATAGGAGACCACATTAATTAAGAGATCAGAGTGAAACCATTGTCCTCTAGTGAACCCACCCTTCCACTACCACACGCATAAGCTGAAAGCCAACATTTTACCCAACATAGGCTTTACCTCTGTAACTGTTGCAGTCTGGTTACTGTCAAGAGAAAAGAAACGGGTAGTTAAGCAGTATACTAACAAAAAGAATAAAAAAAGATTACACAGAATTCAGTGACTTCCTGAGTTACAAAGAAGAATTCATCCACTACCAGTGTTTTCACCACTGTAAATGCCCAAAATACCTACTAGAAAACACCACAGCACAAATGAAAGGACAGAGATGAAGCTGTTGCACATGCTCAGATGTCCTGAAGTTTAATTACACATGTTTTCTGTAAGTATCTAAGTGTTTGGGATAGAAGTGTTTTTTAGTGTCGAGTTACCAGCAAGCATAAGAGGATGGCCATGAAGAGGAGGTCTGTGTGTCTGTGTGTGTGTGTGTGTGTGTGTGTGTGTGTGTGTGTGTGTGTGTGTGAGAGAGAGAGAGAGAGAGAGAGAGAGAGAGAGAGAGAGAGAGAGAGAAAGAGAGAGAGAGAGAGAGAGAGAGAGAGAGAGAGAGAGAGAGAGAGAGAGAGAGAGAGAGAAACGGTTAATTTAGTGATTCACGAATTATCATGCCACATTTTGTTTTAACTTCTACCCGTTGCTTTTGATGATGTCAACACTATACAGTTCACATCCTCATGTAATAATGATTCATTCATTCAATTAAATTAAAGTCTTAAACAAAAGATAATACTTATTTTCAGAGGTGGGTGAAAGGCTGTAACTCAACACAGTGAGTAAAAGCAACATTGACTCTTTGTAAGCGAAAAACAAGGCAAAACATGTAAATACACTTCTTGTGTCTAGTAAACAACTCACCAAAACTCAAACACATCTGGAAGGTAAATTGGGTGTATAAAAGAAAGGAGATGTTTGACACGGGAGGACAACACTTAGACACACAGAAAACTTCATGTGAAGCATAGACTGTCCGGCGAGAGATGACGTAGCATACCCAGGAGTTGAGTTGAGACCCCTCCCCTAATGATCACCTACACACACACACACACACACACACACACACACACACACACATACACACACACACACACACACACACACACACACACACACACACACACACACACACGAAAAAGACACATCCACGAAAGCAGGGTTAGCCAGTTTACAGGAGATAAAATATTCTGATTACAGGGCTAATCATATGCCAGTATTATCAGAAGTCACATGATTAGATCAGTAAGACGGGTAAGGGTTAAAACATGGGTAAAATACTCAATTTAGTTTGAAAAGATAAAGTAAAACCCGTGGTAACAGACTTAAAGGTTAAAAATAGGTTTTAGACTGCTTTGCAAAGCCAAATGAAAAAACCATCTATTTCCTTTGCTTTTCAGTCTTCAACATTATGATATGATTTTATTATTGTCAAGTGGTTAGGAAATTTCCAGCACATTTCTGGAATAATTGTCTTACTTAGGAAGAGGTACAGCACATGTCGCGTACCAGCAATTTTAAATGTGAGAAATGTAAAAATGAATGTTTCAAGATGTCTTTCATTCACATCTTTCAAAGGAAAAACTACATTAAATTCAAGCTTTTCATTTTTAATTGTTCTTTAAAATAAGCAATAACACACATTAGACGGAACTGGGGTTTCGGTGGTTAGAAACTGCCACTGAAAGAGGATAAGCAATATGTGAGTCGGTCTTTGAAAAGTAGACTAAGCAGTCTCATTCACAAAGACCACACTGTAAAACACACTCACCCATACAGAATGAAATAAAAGGAAAAAGCAAGTATGACATGTCTTTAAAATAAAGTTCTGCTGTCTTTCTCTCTCTTTATTAAATGGCCATTGCGTTTCTATTTATAGCGTGATGTCACAAAACAAGTGTGGTACTGACCTACTGAACAGCCACAGTGCACACACAAAACACACCCACACCAATGAGTGACCACACACAAACATGTCCAGGTTCCTGTGAAGGAAAGTTTGCTGTTGTTTTTATTACTTCCTTTTCCATTGGCTGGCTCCCTCCCACATGTCCCACTATCGCTTCCTTTCGTCCTTTGTGCAGGTTTCAGGGAGCAGTGGAAGTGCTTCGGCCTCTTACCCTCTCTGCCCCAGTTTTGCCTCTTTTCTTTATCAGTTTTCTCCCTCTATCGCACCCACATTCTAAGATTTCATGCTCTTATTTCTCTCCGTTTCTTTTTCCTTGCCTTTCTCTTTCTCTCTGTCATTAATATTCACAGTAAGAGCCCAGGCACTTACAAAGTCTCCTCTAGAGTCACAGCCAACTGTGGCCCTGCAAGAACAAACGTACACAGCTGACAAACATCCACAGGAGGTACCACTAGATCAGTCTCCTTCAGTGTTAAATCAACAGAGCAATCAAGACCGTTATGATGGCTATGGCTTTTTTTAGGCACTGCAATGTTGAAATGTTAACCAGCATACAAGCAGCACATCCAGTCATTTGTAAACAGTTTTGCAATATTTCAAAATGGTCAAACAGATTACACATGTAAAACATGGAAATCTCTGTTAAGACTCTATGGTCTGATTACGTATACCAGCACAAACAATTCAATCATTTAAACAATTCAATTCGTATGGTACATGTGGTACAGGACACAGTAGATCATTTTAGTCCTAGTGATTGTTTTTTTTTATATTTTTGTTTTACCACCTATACAGTGTGTGCTGTATGTGTTGCTTTTGTGTCCAGTTATCTCCTGGTGTATGTGACAGGAAGCAGACAGTCTATTGAAGATTTTCTCTTGATTTTAACAGTCTCTGATTTGACAGCAAACTTGCATTAAGCCTCTATTGATCCTCCTGCCATTTCAGAGATGATCAATACAATTGATCAGAGAAGGCTAAATCTAATACAATAGAAAGTGTGTGTTTTCCTTTATACTGTATATGTGTGTGTGTGTGTGTTTTAAATATGCCTAGAACAAAATAAAAGTAATAGCAATTCCTGTAATGTGATTGTGTGTGTGAATATTTGATTGCAAAGTAAACATATATTTCAAATGTTTTAACATTAAACAGCGCAGGAATACTCAACACCAATTAGAGAGATTAATCATGTACAAAATGGCATCAATTAAATACTAAAGAGCTATGAACTAGAGTACATGTTCGGCAATTAGGAACAAAGAGCTTCTCTTACCCATTATTGTATGTTAATCACTCATTACTATGCGCTAATTATGATAAATATAATTATGCAGAAGAATCTCATTGGTTTTCAGTGGCAGGTTTATAAAGAAAATGAAAATTCGTTCCTTAATTTTGCCGTTAATGAGATTAGGTATATTAATTATTCAATTACGCAATGTAATGTATAACCTTTGCAGCCAGAGAGATTGATTGTATCAGTAATGAGAAAAGTGATTTATCTGTCTCAAAGGTTGTTCAAAAGGACCAGCATTATTTCTCTACATAAACCGGTAATTTGTTAAGTGTACCTAACTTACCCCCCTAGCTAATGCTTATTAACTGTTCAAATAAAAAAGTAATACATTTCTTTATCAGTTCTGACATTATATTAAATAGTAGCATGATGATGACAATCTATCCTAGAGAGTGATGGTTTATTATTATTCTGTTTATAGATCACGGTTTATTTTACAACACTCAAATTGCTTCGCATGAGGTTGTTATTTTAGTTTTATTCTGTAAAGATAAAGACTTGTTAATGTTTAATGTTCATTTAACTTTAAACAAACTGTTGCCAGTACATAACATAAATTTAAATCTACAGTAGTTACTTGCAAATAGCTGCCAGTAATACTGTATTTCTACAACATTTTTTTACTGTGCACTATTTATTAAAATACAAAAAACAGCGATACATAAACTCTCCACTACAAAGCCTTAAGCTACCAAGAGTTGAGCCCAGAGAAAAGCAGCTTCATTCAACTTCACTTACAACTGACTTTACAATCCAAAACATATCAAACTAAACCCCAACCCACAATTAAAATAAGTAAAATTATAAAAAAACACACACAAAAAGAAAAATATCTAAAACGTTGGAGTGAAGCAACAGCAAATCAAAGTACACAAGAATGCTATCGGTCTTTAAACAGAGAATATAAATTGGCAAAATATCTGACAACAGTAAAAGATCCTAAACTAAGAAAAGTACTGACCATGTACAGACTCAGTGATCATAGACACAGACAAACCTGGTTATCAAAAGATGACTGTGTCTCCAGACTGTGTCCACACTGCACAAGTGAAGTAGAAACAGAACTGCACTTTTTAACATCATGCCAAAAATAAAAACAAATTAGCAAAACATTTTCACCCAATTTACAAACCACCCAGATTCATCAAAAGAACAAACTACCATTCATACTGGGAAAAAACTCAATAAGCTCAAACCTAGCTTCAACGTACGTTAGGTCATGTCATGAGAAAAAGATAACAAGTGGAACAGAACCATGACCAGGAAATAACCCAAACACTGTATAACATTGCACAAAAAGACAGGACTCTATTCTTATTCTAAGTATTTTACGAATCTATACCTTTTTTTTAACTTTGTTTGTAAAATGTTTATTTGATTAATGGTTTTATGTTTTGGCAATGTGAAGATCCTTTTCACCATGTCAATTAAAGAGCAACTATCGTCCGATTGATGTAAGTGTGTAGTACATGTGAATGATATGCAAAATGTACCCCAAGGTAACCAATCAAATGAATTATCGTTTTCAACGTAAATCTCTTTTTTTCATGAACTACAACAAACACACAGATTATAGGCAACAGTTTACTTCCTGGGATTGGTGATGTAGACAAGACCGACATTATCATAATTCCTCCCGCTTCGGACTCACAGCCTGTAAGTTAACTCCTGTCAGCATTGCATAGTGAGCAGATCTTTCAAAAATGGTAAGGAGCGTTACATTTCCGGCTGACGTATCAAGGCCAATCACAATGTACAGATTAGCTGGCCAATCAGGGACACAGTGTTTTTCAGATCGATGAGTTTTGCACAAAATCAATGCGTTAGACGGGATATCTGGAGCTACAAAAATCTACAATAGGTTGAAAATAATGTAATTTTTTAACCATAAACCACGCGAACACATTGTATTATACCAAATATACAAAATAACTTTGTTTTAGCAATGAAATAGGTGCACTTTAAGCCATTATGAGCAACATACAATGGCAATAGACAGCATTTTTTTATATTCATTTCTTTCCAGGACAGAAAGCATTTCCTTCACCATAATGTTTGACTCCTGTCTTTGCTTTTTTGTTGTTTGTTCTAAACAAACTTGTATTTGCAATACTTTTCTTTAAATTTTTGACGTGTGTGTGCACAAGACGGACGCGGACATTGAGAAAGTATACAGAGCCCGTGGGTCACAATAGAGTTCCTGTCACAAACACAACACGAAAACATTCCTCTGTTGTCTTTACACCCCTTACGAAAATTAAACATGGTTTTACTACAGTTAAAAAAAACATGGTTACTGTTGTAAAACCATGGTAACCACAAAAAACCATGGTTTTGAAAACCATAACCATAGTTAAACCATTGTTGGTGTAGTAAAACCATGGTTACTACACTTTAACCACAATAAAACCATGGTTAATTTTTGTAAGGGACCAACCTTACACCAACCTCTGACCCAAAAACTTTGCAAATTAAGAAACCCCTCAAAATTCAATGTCGCCAAATTCAATAAACATGAGTTAAAGGCACCTGAAAATAATAACCAAATGCACCTGTAAATAATAAAATCCTTTTAATACACAGACACATGCTTATATAAACAAGGTATTTGTTTGTTCAGAAGTCATGAACAAATAGATTTATATCGTGTTTAAGAGTTTAAAAATACCACTGGGATCACTGGAAAAGAGAAAAATTGGATTTTAACAGTAAAATGGATGTTTTCTCACACCACATCTAATTGAAAGTGCCTCATCCCATCGATATTATGAAAATTGCATAAAATTCTTCTGATGGTGATATCTGTCCACATTAATGTCTAAATTGGGACTTGATGTTTTTTTGAAAACTTATTTAGAGTATTTAGAGAACAGTTCGATAGAATGAGATATATAACATCGACAAAAGACAAATAAAGGGAAGTTTGATGAGTGTTTATCCTCAAAGTAACTTTGACTTGCTGTGTGGTTCCTTATTAAATGAAATATCACGTTTATGCAACTCGACAGAGAGGCAAAATTAGTGTGTGTAAAAAAGTGAAATATATCATTATGCATAAAATTCAACGCATCAGAAAATCCTGACATTGTCACACTAAGAGAAAGTCAGTGCTAATAAATAAGGTATGTAAATAGTAATGTGATAAGATGTAATCAAATGCTAAAATTAAAAACATCATGCAAGTAGTTGAGATGGTTCCGATAGTAAAAATTCATTACATAACATTCAGATGTATTCAAAACTTTTCTCACATTAACCTTTAGCCCTTAAGCCTTTAGTGTTATTCAAAGACAGAAAAAAGTAAGGACTCTTCCCATGAATTATAGCTGCTGATTTAACCAGCCCTTTTCTCTGTGGATTCATTTCAGAGTGTGATGATAGGCAAGCAGGACAAAAAGGAAAAACATCAGTCATGCGCTGTTTTATCATTTCAATTTGAATAATGATAATATACACAGGCTGTGTGCAGACATATCTTACACCTAACAAATGGAGAGAGAGAGAATAGGAGAGAGAAAAGTGCATAAAGAGACTGATGTTGGGGGGTGTAAAGGAAGTACGGGTGAGGGGGGGGGGCTGAGGGGTCTGAGGTTGCAAGCAGCAATTCCTCTTTGTTATCAAGTGAAATGACTCTACAAATATGACAATAAATCACGTCGGAAATCAATCTGGGCGGAAGCGACTGGGAGGCGCTGATAATGCATCAATCAATATTTAATGTTTAGAGTTTAATTAATCCAGCACTGGAGAGCATTCTTTAAGTGACAAAGCGAGGGAGAGAGGAAGAAAGAGAGATGGGTGCAGAGTGTTTGAGCACAGAGATGCTCCTCTATCAAACCACCTCTCGGTGTAAAGAAGGCCCATCGCTCCATTTCTCTTTATATTCTTTTTGTCCCCTTTTCACCTCATTTGTATATACTTTTCATTCATCCACTCCTGGAAACAGGCAAGAAACTTCCTGTGGGGTAAAAGATCTGAACTACAGTCTTAAAGAGAAATGTAGGAGTATGTGCAAGACTCGCAGTGCATTCCTCTCATATAATCATTATGCATCTCTGATGTAAAGGTCAACTCATTCATTGAATAAATATGCCAGTAATTACGTTCACTTTCAATCACCATTTCTATTTTATGTCTTTGTCCTGTTGACCAGGGGTGGGCACCATGCCCGCAACATCCTCCCACAGCAGGATCTTACGCTATCTGTCATTAAACTGTTGGATAAATTGTTATTTCTATAAGATTGCAATTGAGCAGTAATTGAACACACTGCAAGTTGTTTAGAATAAAAGTGCAAAGCAAATGCATACATTTCTTTCTTTCTTTCTTTCTCTCTTCATTCTTAATTCAGTTGCCCCGGAGGGCTGCCACAGAATTATTACCATGACCACAAACATGCGCAAGCTGACATTTTGATCCCTACAGTGGCATGGGGTCAATGATCATACTATTCAACAACATCATGCAAAATCTGTGCACAGTGATAACAAGACATGCCAAGAAGCACACGCTGATGAGATATGATCCCCCCTCTGTGTCTCCCTCTCTCTTACTGATGGAGATTTGTGTAAGAGGCTCTTGAGACAGACTAAGTAGGTTACCTGAGGGAGTTTTGATTTTCTGCAATGTGGTCTGTCACATACCTTTCTTTCCCTTAAGAAGAAAAGAAAAAGAACACGTACAAAGGTAAAACACAGCTTTGTGGTGTTTTGACTAAGGTCTTATTTCTTTGAGCATTTTTCAACTTTTTGACCCTCTGGCTGCCATGTCTTCCATAATTCCTGAAGGATTTAATTTCATACCTATACATTATTTTTTTGGGAACATACAGAGAGATCGTATTGTCATTGCCGCACTTTAACACAAATACATCAACTGTAAAGTGTGTGGAGAATAACACGAGACTTTAGCTGTAAATACTGTAATAATGTGAATCTTTCACAAGCAAAGAGGATGTGTCATAACTGTACTTATGTAATGTGTCATCTTTTGTCATCATGCAACTGTGGAAAGATACAAAAAATGGCAACATATTTCATGGCCAATTATTTCAGCTTTTAACGACCATTTCCTTTATGTGTGTGTGAATATTTGCATATTCGTGTGTAATATCTTCCTGTTGTTTTGTAATGAGGTGAAATTCATTTCTTGCTTCATAAAGTGAATTGTATGATTTTTCACCGTGCTTTGTACTTTTGCCAGTGCTTTTTTTGCGATAACCAAATGTTTATTTTTTGCGTGGGAACCAGTGTCCTGCTAACTTCCGTGTAAACCTACAAAAATAGGCTATAAAATCTCTGTGGCATTCTATTACTAAATAATAATAACAGTAACATCTAAATAGTAACGTTACTATATACTAATGTTATTTATGCCCATTTATGTTAACATTAATCAGTGCCGTGTAATTGATGAAAGTAATTTCAAAAGAAGACTAAATTGCTAAAGATAAGAGTTGAACCAAGAATATGTTTTCGGGAAGTGAATCGATTTGATGTTTACTTTAATCTTGTGCATGTGAATGAATAGAAGTGAAGTGTCAGACCAGCGCTCAAACGCCATCCAATCCAACAAACTATTTATGCCTGTCAATGCAAAAAAAAAGTTTTATAACACAACAGCTGCTCGCTTCACAAGAGAGTAGTTACGTACTCATCACAGACACACGGGGACAATCTGTCGGGGTCTGTACGCACAATTTCAACTACACGCTACATAATCATGAAAATCCAAGCTATAAAATGCTTAGATAATGTCAGATACAATGTGCAACTTATAGCACATAAATCGTTGACATCAGCTCTCAAACTCTTTCACTTTCCTTTCCTATGTTGAACACACAATAGCTTCCTCTATGAGGACGGGACGGGTTGCCAATTGCACATATCTGATTCGCCACACTCATTAAAAACAGGAGCAAAAGCAAGCAGCTTACAGAATAAACTGTTGGGAAGACCAAGCAGATTTATGGCTCATGTTAAACATTAGCTTTAGAAATAATGTGTGAAACAGGTAATAAACGAGACAGCTGAATAGACAAAGAGACAGAGAGTCTGACAGAATATCTATATCTGCTATAAACAAACAAAAGTAATTATACACTCTTTTGCTGACAGACATTGTTTCAAAACTTCTTGACACTGGATATGGAAGTGTTGCACCTTTCATTATGTCTTAGCAGTTGGGTATCCAATAAGAACAATATTATTAATTTGAATAAAAAAACATGACAGAGATTTTATGCACATTTATGACAACTGTCAATAAGTGTCATTTGTTCAATTATGTAATTTTGAATGCAAAGATGACATTGTTTGAATTGTCTTTGTTATGACAACTTAACATATACCAATACATCATAGCTTGTCATAAATCTGTCACAAACAAGACATAGCGAATAATTATTAAACGTAAGAAACTACCTAGCTTTATGAGTTAACATTACATTAAACTGTCATTTAAATGTCATTAAGTGTTAAAACTATGTCAAATAGTTTTAAATACCTTAACAAAATGCCACAAACAGGTCAAAATATTATACTTAACTTTATGTATGTGCACAATACATAAAAATTGACATCTAACACAACTTGTTTTTTCTCACACAGAGGTTTTTTGAAATTTTTTGACATATGGACCCATATGGATATGGACCCAACGCTGGATGTCTTTACCCATTATTGTTTCATTATTTCATTTAATTTTAGGTGAAGTGGTCTCCAAATTAAATAAAATATAGCTTTATACATTTTAATTATTAAATTATTTTAATTATTTTAATTGATTTTATTTGTTAAACACATGGAGAAAACTTTAAAAAATCATTATGAACTTACAGAGTTTTAACACTTAATGACATTTTAATGGCAAATTATATTTGTACCACTGTAGTTGAGGTCAAGAAAAATATTCATGACCCTGTTATAAAACTATATGACACAGTATTCACACTTAATGACATTAAAATGACAAGTTCAATTTGTTTTCATTGATAAAAAGTGGTCAGTTATTTTGTCTTGGTAATTTCAAGTTGTCATGAAAAGTTATGATGTATTGGTTACTGTCAAGTTGTCATAACAAAGAAATCTCAAACAATGTCATCTTTGCATTAAAAATGACATAATTGAACGAATGACACTTAATGAAGTCTCCTTCATGTTCATAGCACATGTCATGTCATGATTATAAACGAGTCATGTCAGTCTTATGAACACCCCTTCAAGTGAAGTGTTACCAAAAAACATAAGAAATATTAAACAAATATTTTGGTAAAGAGTTGTTAGTTGAAATAATATATACAAGCTTTTAGAAGACATGCCATTGAGCTTAATTGAATACATTGTGAGTTCCTCAATAGAGCTTTTTATACTGGAAATAGTTAACGCTGGGATATTCTAAACCCTGGGTTATCTGTTTCACGTTTCACACTGTTCATACTTAACCAAGGGTTAAGAGACAACCCTGGGTATTTATAATCTGACATTTCACACTGTGCATCCCTAAACCCTAGGTCAGGTGTCTCCAACCCGCAACTACACACCTGTCTGTAATTATCAAGCAACCCTAAACACCTTGATTAGCTGCTTCAGCTGTGTTTAATTGGAGTCATAACATCGTAACACTGTTTTCTTTCACACCACACGTTTTTTTGGCAACGCAAAGTGGGGTTAACCCAACAAAAGCAGGGCTAACACTGCTTCTGAGCTTATTTCGTCAACTAAAATTCGTCAACAAAATTTCGTAAATGAACCTTTATCACGTGAAGAAAACGAGACAAGACGTAATGTGAATGCTGGTCATGTGACGATGACTATTATTAAATGTATAATGCAATATTATTGACGAATAAAAAGTAGATTAAAAGTGGTTTACAAAATAAAAACTATGCTTAAATGTCTCTTCATTTTCGTTGACCAAAACGAGATGAAACAAAATGTTATACGTCTCTTTTTGCCATTCCCGCATCTCCGCGCCCTCACCACCTGACTGCAGATGATCGTTTGTTTTTAATGACACTGCTCAGGTCGATACGCAAGAAAAAAACATAAAAGTACAGCAAGAGCGACTAGAAAGCATGCGGAGCAGTCTGCTCTCGCGAAACTTTGATATCAAAGGCCATCCATTTGCACAGTAACACACGTCACAATTGATTGACAGCTATGCCCGGGAAGACACACCATTCTGTCTCCAAATGAAAAAGAAAAGTCCAAAATAAAACATGTGCATTACTTTCAGGTCAGTTCACAAGTCTGATAAAATGTATAGCTTTGACGCCTGACACCACCAACCCATCTGCGTGATTTAAATAGTATAACAATGTACCAATTTATATCATATAACTTCAATTGTTTAAATGACATTGTGGTGTGTTGGGTTTTGAAGCATAGAATTATCACAAATTATTAGGACAATAATTATCGAATTATTCATAGAATTATTCATGATATAGTATTCTGTATACTGTTTTTTAACCTTATATAGTATTTTTTTAGCATCTTAGCAAGTTTTTGTTTAATTTATAAAGAGTGATAGACATTTTTCTTATGTTTTTAAATTAGCATATGCATTAAACAATGTAAAGCAGAACAAACTTTTACTTTGAGATTGCTTTTCTTCCTCTGCTTTTCTCTTTTTTCTCTTCAGTTCCTGAAAGATAGACCTACCGTTTTAATGCCATAGTTTGCCAGAGCCTGCACCGCAACCTCCCTAAAATAAGTCTAGTTTTTTTACATTTATTAAAAGATGTAACATGAACATTACGTACAATACTACATTACCCATAATCCTAGACGTTTCATTTCCAAGCATGCGCAATGAGACGTATTTGACACACACCTCCGCAAACGCAATTGCATCATTAACATTATAAAAATAAGACCACTCTACTACTATTTTGTAATGTTTTCAGTCTTTATTTACACTAATGTTTTGTATTAATGTCATTTTACTGTCGATTTTTTAGGTGGAGAGTTATTAACCTGTTATTAACTCACTGTGGGTTTTTTCACCTACCCTTTTTGTGATCCCTATGTTAATCAATAAAGTTCCTGCATATGCTGCCTGTATTGTTGGTGATGGCATTTATTTGTATAAAGTAGGGCTGTCAAAAGATTAATCGCGATTAATCGCATCCAAAATAAAAGCCTGCGCCAACCCAACATATGTGTGTGTGCGGTGTTTATTATTTATATATAAAAACACACCCAATTATGTATATATTTAAGAAAAATTGGTTAATTTTATATATAAAATATTTATATTCATATATAATATAAACTATATAAATGTATACAGTATTTAAATGCAAATATTTCTTAAATATATACCTGAATGTGTGTGTATTTATATATACATAATATTTACACACAGTACACACACATATGTTAGGTAAACACAAACTTTTATTTTGGATGCGATTAATCGTGATTATACCACGGGTCTGTTGAATGCTGCATTCTGATTGGCTGAGAAATGTTCTATGGGTGTTGATTATTTTTCTGTAAACCGCACACCTATCTTTTCAAATGTCTTAAAAATAGGCACCAGAGCAATGTTTGTGGTAACCGTGGTATAAGCGGAATAATTGACTCCTGTCCTTTGAATTATTTGAAAATAATGCACACCTTCGCGTCGTGCCGCATTACCACCTTGGTGTGCATTATTTTCTTATAATTCAATGGCCCGTCGTCAATTATTCCTTACATAATCTTTTGACAGCCCTAGTATAAAGTCAAACTCATTTTTATGCTTGGAGGTCCCTCATCTTGTCGTGGGGCCCCAGGCAATCGCCTGTTTTGCCTGTTGGACGAGCAGGGCTTTATAAGCCTGGGTTAATTTCAGGGATAACTCCATTTCTAAATTACAAGTGTGAAACGATCCTTAAAAGTGGGGTTTACAACGAAGATAACCCAGGGTTAAGCGCAGTGTGAAAAGCCCTAATGATTTATTTGTAGTTGTTGTGCACGTCTCATGGTTTTTGAAGATCCAGGATAGAATTGCATCACTGTACATCTGGATGATCAGAAAATAATTTGTATGAGTAGCATAATTTGCTAAAGGCTTGTTTGAGAAGTTACCTCCTGTAAGTACTCACTTAAAGCAGTCTGAAAAGTTAAGAAGTTGAAAAACACTTTAAGAAGCCTCTTTGATCTTTTGTGACCTGCAAACAGTATTTCTCTCTTTTCCTCTTGGCTTCTCCTCAGTGTTTAATACAGGTGAGTGGAGAGGTAACAGGAGGGTGAGTGGGCATAAGAGCTTTTAAAAAAGCTCTCTGATGTGGTCAGCTAAAGGCACAACAAATGTCCAGAGAACAATCAAAGCTACAAGGACACCTACAATTAAGAAAACACATAAAACTAAACGGTTTAGTGAAAGACACACAGAAAAAAAGAGAGAGAGAGAGAGAGAGAGAACAGGAGAGTTTGTTCTGTCTTACATAGCATTCTGACTGGATCAGTATGGGTACGTGATGATGTCATTCGTTTTATCATCCATTTGATTAATCCTTCTGTCAATTTGAAGCCTTAATTCACTGCTGTGGTTTTTAGAACACATCCAAGCAATATACAAGCTGATTGCATATAAAGTCATTGGCACTGTATTGAGAGCGATATATGTGTTTTTTTAATGAGTGAATTTGCGTGTGTGCGCTATTGGGTCAAGGAACTTCAGGAATGTTGCGTTTCTGTATCCTTTGAAAAGTGCCCCCTCCAGACTGTGCCAAAGAGAGACTACAGAATTAATCTCTCCTGATCTGGTAAACATCCACTCCAAACGGCGCTTGCATCCTAATACTCTTGTTTTCTTCTCAAGAAAATGTGTATTAAATGTGTATGTAAAAAAACAGATGGAAGATTCATTTAATCTGACTATGTAGGTACAGATTGGAAACCCAGATTAGGAACACAGCCAGGCTTGTTTCAGTATAATTATTGTTGAGCTAAATTAAACTCATCCTCTTAGCAACAGAAAAACATACGTAGCTGCTCCACATACGTGCACATAAGAGATCAGCGGATCTTGACATTGCTGTAAATATATTTGTTTCAGGCCTGATAATCCCTTGTACAAACATGTTTTAGTTTTCTTTAAAAGATTGTTGTGCAGAAGATTATTTGAAACTAATACCAAAGCATACCACCAGATGTAGTTTGTTTTTAATTGTTGATTTTAGGTAATTGTTTTCTCATTGTGTCAGTGCACAAGTACATTTACAATAGTGGCCAAAAGTGGTGACTGGAGGGAAATGTATACAATATTTGCTTTTAGTGAGCCCTTAGGCTAGATTAAACCATTAAAATATGAGGTGCAAACAAAATGGACAAAACACTAAATATTTATGGTATTTAAAGGTATTGCAGATGATTTTCTTTTTCCGGATGGATCATCAAGACTATTGGTCCTCCTAGTTGTCAATCAGGAGTGTTGCGCAATTGCATTTTTAAAAAAAAGGAGAAGGTGGTTCTTTTCTAAAATTTGAGAAAATCCTCCGCTTTACCTTTAATTGACAAATTAATTTGGCAAACCATTTAACGTATTAAAGAATCTGGGTTTTATTTGAATTAATGAAGAAATGCATCACAGGTGATCAAGAATACAATGACTATTATTTTATCTCTTATTTTTGTTGATACTCTTATTGTAGAGATTGTTCTGGGCTATTTCATTTTTGCCAAGCCTCCTTTATTTTTCTCAAACCTAAGCATGCAGACTATACTCCAAACACACAACATGCATATCAAATTTTGAATGCATATTTATTAAAATATTTGAATAAAGGCAACAATGTCAATTGTTCAAAGTTGAATCATTTTTGGCCTGTACATTATGCAAATTATACATTGACAGACTAATTTTAATATGCAAACTGTAAATTGAAAATATGCATTTTCTTTTTATGCTATATGGTCCCATTTTAGAAAGTGCACTTGCATTCGTGTGTGTGCAATTCTCATTGAGGCTTATCATACAGTGATTGATTGAGCTGTATTTAGATGTGCTGTACAGTAGCTTGGCAGCGGTGCAAAAAGGGGGCTTGTATTCCATTGTTCTCTAGCTGTCCTGGCTACATATGAAAAACAAATGAATAATTCTGCCTTTTATTCCATTAACCGAAAGACAAGGCATTTATCCAGGTCTCTGTCATAAAACAATACCCTACAAACTTATCTCTCTCTCACCCTTCTCCATGTCCTTCTCATTGTCCCTAATAAACCAGCCCCCCTCCCAAACTCGCACACAATCACACTATCACACCCCTCTGCTAATTGATGGTTCAGTCAGTGGTGTATTGAAAAGACTGATCTGTGTGTGTGTCTGTCTGATATGTTCTTAGCTGGGTGGGTAAAATCACTGGTATCCATGGTCCAGACTAGTTCTTTGTGTGCGTGTGTGTGTGTTTTATAAGCACGTAAACCTGTAAATCGCAGATACTGTCTCCAGATCCTCCTCTTTACAAAATCACACAGGTAAAACATTTACTACCACAACAACGCCAACACACCCCTCTTTCTGATCTTATCGCAGAGAATGTTCTCAAAATGAAAGCGGATACTTGGTACTTTGTTTTGGGATTCACACCCCCGGCACACACACATATACATCCCCTCCAGGCGGGGGTCTTACCCCTGTCTCTCCTGCCTGATAGTATCTGACACACTGAGGACCTTTTCCTCTAATCATAAGCCCTGGTGGAAATGACACTATACAATTTAGTCATGGGAGCGTGCATGCCTTAATACTACAGGAACCAACACACAGCCTCCGAGGCAAAGAGGGGAAAATGAGAGAGCAGATTTTAACTCTAGAGTCTTTAGTAAGGCTGAGATGTGCTTGGGGCACTGGACATAATTTAAATCGCCTCACCTTCCCATCTAAAGGGGAAATGATGCTTTAGTTATCAAAAAGACACTTTACCAACAACGGCACTATTTGGCAATGTAAAAACATGAAAATATATCATTACTAAAACCAGAGCCTCACTGCTCCCGTTTTATAAAAATGACCTAGCATGATTAAAAAAAAAAGTTAAACATATAGCACTGAAAGTAAACAAAAGTCTTAGGCCACCATGCCAGAATTAGATTTATGTTACGTTATAGTGATGTGTATATAGTATTAAAAACTGTGTAAAAATGTAAACTGATGCGTCAAGTTTTTAAAGTTAACTCCCCTTCCACTTGAGCAATAGCAGGAAACTGCAAGATCTCTTAAACCTAAATGAAATTAAATCCTAATTTCTAATTTTAAAGAAATTAGCCTTTTACTTCATTCTGCTCAAAAACACTCAAGATGTGTTTAGTCCCAAAAGAGGTCACGCTAAACACAGACGATGCCTAAAGGAGATATTTAGTCCTAAAAATAAAATTTTGTATTTTTTTGTACATATTCCTTTATTTTCTGTTTGTATCTTAATAAAATAGATTGAAAAACAAATATGGATGGACATTGAAACTTTCAAAACAACATGTCTGGCGGTGGTGGCCCAAGACTTTTGCACAGCACTGTATATATGGTGATACATTAAGCAAAGGGTAAATCGGACCAATCTTTATCGAAGTGCATGATGGGTAGTTTTTCTTAAAAACCTCTTTTCTTAATATATTCTCTATAAATTGATATGAAGTGTATGTTTAGCATTTCTTCCTCTTTTTTGCTGTTTAGTAAGCATTTATGTCACACACTTTGTGCTGATATATACAGTGCTGTGTGTTGACTTATATTAACTTTTGTTTTTGTAATTCATCTTCCTCTTCAGAATGTTAAATACCAAAATGCCTGTTCAAATACACACCACGTCTTTTTTATCCCACTCTCCCTCCCTAAATATTCTCCATCCTTTGCAAATGGCCCTTGGCCACATAAAGTTGTCTGGTGCCAGTATCATGCTCAGAATCTCAATGTTTGGATTCTCGTACACATTCATCACAAGACCTGCTGTGAAATAACAACAAATATTACTATTCCAACTTTCAACTTCTATCATGATAAATTAGACAGGAAAACTGGAAAGAGAGATGAGTGGATAGATAAACTAGATTTCATAGATAGAGAGAAACAGAAAGGCAAAATTTTGGGAGATGCCGGAGAAGGATACGCAGTTTATGAGCATGCGAATAAAATAAAATTAGGAGGAGAAAAGAGAAGACATGAGAAGAGAGAAAAAGAAGAGTTTATGCATGCTCTCATTTGCTTTGTTTGAGCACTATGTTCATTTTCAGTGGGTCATGATAACCTGACTGTGGTGATTATTCTGTTCAGGGCAAAAGAAGACAGCGACCAGCTGCGCTGTAAATGGACAAACACACACACAGGCCACACAAAGCAAGACTGCAACTTTTTCCTGGTTCTGCACCTGCACACTTCCAAAACAATCCACAAAGATCAAGAACACTGATTCTTTGTTTCTCCGCCTCCCTTTTCTTTCTTATTCTACATATGTAAAAATGAAAATGGTGTCTTGCTAATTTTTTTAAACACTAAATACAATTTGTGGTGAGTTTTTTAATGCATCTTGACATTGCTTATATAAAAAAATTAATTTACAGCAGGGGTGAGCCAGGCACAAAGTAACACAGGGTTAATCGTAACACGGCTACTTACAGGGCTGAGCCATCTGTGCTTTTGGTCTTTTTCTCTTACTGTCAGAAGTTGATCTCTTGTGAATTTGTGAAAATGTTTGATGTGTTTTGGTTAGCATATTGAACAAAGAGTACATCTTATTTTTTTTCCGATTTCTGAGTTGGATGTGTAAGTCACCAACCTTATATTATTTTAATCAGCATCTTGTTACCTAAAACATAACACCATTTTGAAACATGTCAGCAACTAGTAACTAATAGCTGGGATTGAAAAAATGTTTACACAGTGGGGTTAATTAACACAGTGTTACAATTAAGTCTCATGACATGTACACAATGATAATGAAAACAATGTAACTACTTTTAATCAAAATGATAATGGTTAATACAATATCAGGGGAAATAACGGACAAGTATGATTTTTTTTGCCTAATTGTGCAGCCCTTAAAAAAAATCTATTTACTGTATATACATTGATGCATAATACAAGAATGGTTAGATGAAGGATCATAGATGGATGAATGTGTGGATATCTATCTATTATAGGCAGATATATAAACAATATCCACCTTTAGTATATAGACAGAATTTTAGTGAATTATTTGTGTTTCCTATAAAATTTCCTCGCAGGTGTTACAACAAACCCTCTGTTTGTTACAATTAACCCCACCTATGGGGTTAGTTGTAACGTCTGCACTCCTGTCACTTTCTGTGTAATTGTATGATAACGGTGTTATAATATCTGATTTGCTGTGTTATGAACAAAGCAGTGTGATTTATCTTTGGTCTCGTCGCAAATCACACTTACAGTATTTTAGGGCTTGTGCTTTTGTCTGGTGCTGTTATAGGCAAACAGGATAAGCTTTGACGAATTTGTCATGCATGTCAAATTGCTTTCATGATGTTTCAATATAGATTATTTAAAGCATTGTTCTTTGTTGTGATATTTGAGGTTGCTGCAGCAGCATGATAGGGTCAGGAATTAATGACAATACATCTTATCACATAAATCACATTGAAAATACATTATTTTTAATAAAGAAAATGTTTGAGAAGTGGAAATAAAGTGCCTAACTAGTGTTTATTTAGAAGAAAGGCATATGTTGGGTAGGGTAGGTATAAGAATGGCTTTAATTTATCTATAAGTGAAATAATAGATTAAATGCAGTGTAAACATTAATAAAATATATGTTCAGCTTTGTATTCATATCACCTGCTTGCCTGATTTCATTAACTGTGACTTAATGTGTAAAACTACATTAAGTGTAATCATTATAATATTATAATTCATTAATCTTATTGCATCTACTTTTAAAATTTAAACGTGCAAAATGACATATAAATGGCCTTTTATTATAAGACATATGCAAAATAATATTGGATTGAAACATCCATAATTTCAGTGTATGAATCATTTTAGTCGAGAAATGGCTGCCCACCAAAAATCCTGACTGCCCCCCCCAGTCCAGCAAGCCTAGTACCGGGCCTGCTACTATCAATATTTTAACATTTTAATAATCCCTCTGTGTGCGTCAAACAACGTCCTCCACCACTGCTGTAGTTGTCGCTGTCCAGTTGTCTGTCATATACGGCCAATGTCTCAGAAGTTAGCGGGAGTGAAAAATAGCAGAAAATTTTAAACACCTGCAGCTTTCGTGTAGTCGCACTTTGGCTTAAAAAACAGCTCTTTTTAACATTTTTTGCTAAAAAAAGAAAAAGCATTGCAATGTATCGCAACATGCAACGTATTGTATCGTACCACGATACATTGTATCATGACACATGTATCACGACACGTATCGTATTGCGAGGCCCTTGCCAATACCCAGCCCTAGGATTGTGTAAAAAAATTATTAATCGAACTTAAATATTTTTTGAATGATAGAGCCAAAGTCAAAAAGCGTTAGCTTGTGCCCCGCAAATGTATATCCTCCAACCCATTCAATGCATATGCCTACTCTGTGCAGTATGTGTGTTGTCTGAGAATTGAAGAACGTTGACATGGCTTGCACCAGTACTTATGGAAGCAAGATATGCTGGATTAAACATGCATTCGGCTTACCTTTTCGCTTTGAATATTTCCATTTTTATTTGTGAATGTGACAATATTGCAGATTTTTTGCAGCCCAAAAGCCTTGACAGGTCCAAACCAAAACAAGGAAGGGCAAGAGAGAAAGGGTGGAGTGATAATGGGTAAAACATCACCCAACATCACACACAGTTTAAGTTATAAAGAGGTGTTGTACAGATAAAGCAATTGTTCTGCCAGCCAGTCCAAGATATTTTAAGATATCAGCATCATATTATATCATTAGTATCAACCAATGACATCTGCTTTGACATACTGTCTATTAACAATAGTGATGCACTTGAGTGCCCCATTACAGCACCAAGTACAAAGTCCAAACATGCATGTTTGATTCAACAACTGTGATCAGTGGAAAAAAAATGCTGAACCTCAGAATGATTGCATTTAAGTTGAGATGTAGACTACATAATTTTTTAGCAAATGCAGATGGCCGCAGACTTAAAAGGGCCATTAGTGTGGGCTAGTAATGGGGAAAAGATAAGAGGAAAACAATGCTAAGAAGATAGAGGGAGGGGTAGAGGGCCAGGCCAGTCTTCAAAGAAATATCCATTTTGCCATTAGCTCAGTTAGAATTGATTTTTCCCCTCCAAACACTAAGAAACAGATGCCAAGATGCTTTTGTTACATAGTTCGCGAAAAATGTTGAAATTATGTAGAAAATTGAGAGACTGGATACAGTCTGTATGTATATGAAGAGAGAGAGAGAAAATACATAGAGAGAAAAAAAGGAAGAGAGAGAGAAAGAAAAAGAGAAGAATCCAGCATCTTTGAGTCCTTTGATTGCTATCTTGGGGCTATACAGTGCAATTACTAGCTGGAACCATTAAAAGACTTGATTACAGACAGGCAGGCCAGACAGTGAACAACAGACATAATAGTGTTACGGCCAGGTACTGTCATCCGCACACCGTCTCTCACAGACACACACTCGAAATCATACCTTCCTAATATGTAAATATGCTTACAGCTTCTTCTAATTATCTCTGTGTCAGTGTTTGTAGCATTCCAATGCACCTGTCTTCCTGTCTCACTTCCTCTAACGCTCTCTTGCACTGTTTCCAATTTGCATTTAGTTTCAAGCTTCCGACTTCCGAAGTTATGACATGGGAAGGATTATGATGACGTACCATAATGGAATCGATTTAGTGATTGGAAGTCTTCCGGATTTTGCTCATATTCACACACACACACGTAATAATGTGCGCTTTCATCCCCACATGTTTCCACATGTAGTATGTGGGGGGTGAGGGAAGGGGATAGAGGCGAGAAGAGGAGGGGTTGATCATTTGTTTTCAGTTTTCTCACAGCTTTAGGGCTGGCACCCCCTCTTCTCTTCATTTACTGCTTTTCTCAACCCAGCCACATCTAAAGCGCTAATAATTACAGGCCTCTAAAACTGGCCGCTTTAGGGCAGCTGGAATCAGATTTTTTGGCCTGAATATGTGTGTGTGTGTGTATGCGAACAATGTGTTGATATTCAGGAGTTGTGTGTGTGTGTGGCTGCATGTGCTTGTAGTAGGAAGAGGTGTAGCATGTACCTCCAACCTTTTCATAGTTTTGATTCCCGCATGTTGGTTCGGGATATAGTCAGCGAGTTTTTACAAGGCCATTTCTTCCTCCGAGAGGCTTGTAGTAGTGATTAAATATATCCCCAGAGCAAGGCATCAATTACTGGGATCACACAGGTCCGTCTGGCTGCTGCTGCGCTCGTGTCTGCGCACCAACTCTCTTGTTGAAGCCAGCGAGTGGTGTTAAGAGCCAAACCTGGACAAGAGCGAAGGGCCAGATATCAGAATCTGGGGGCAAACTAAGTGAGAAGGTCCAGGGAGTGTGAGGGGGACTTAGTGTATGTTATGTGTCTGTGGATTTGCATGCATTTATGCTTAGTACTCACTGGGATGAGTCAAATGCAGAGGTCACATTTTGAGCAGAGAAATACTTGACCATCACGTTCACTTCACGTTGTAACTGCATAAATAGAAAAACACTGACTGACTTTAAAAAGCATCATCCACTGGCTTCTGTACTGTAACAGTGCAGCCAGAAGGCCAAAGTCATCTATCCTTTTATTAGGACCCATAAACATCTGCAGTCTCATTTAGAAGACTACAGATGTCAGAACTCATATTCTTTGGTCTCATGCCCTTGTCTTTCTTCTGACAAATATCTCTGATGTTATTGGATACTTTGTGAACTCGATAGCTTCTTCTACCACCGACTTCTGTTTCCCTGGGAACGAATATCCCTGTAACTTCATTGACGGTGGTCTCAGGTTGATGACCTCACCTCTGGAATTGCAGCTATGTTCTAAATGGAAGTGTGGAACTTTTTCATTCAGTTTTTTCCTACGCTTCATTAACACGACTGATTTCTTCCTTTATGCACTTGTCAGAGAGAGACTTCCACTAAAGTTAGAAGAGAGAAAGAGTCAAGGAGGGGGTTAAGAGTAGACTTTGGTATTTTACAGAAGAAATTTTAGCAGATGTTTTTATCCAGAGTGATTTACATTATGCTTATTTCAAAGACAATGTAAGGATAACCTTGCATTGTACGGCTCTTCATCGCCCCATGGTACCCATAGAATGACAAAATATAACAATATTGAGTTCATCATTTCAAATCCATTTAAAGGTCCAGTGTGTAATTTTTAGAAGGATCTTTTGACAGAAATGCAAAATAATATACAAAACTATATTATCAGGGGTGTATAAAGACCTTTTTATAATGAACCGTTATTTGTTTATTACCTTAGAATAAGAAGTTTTTATCTACATACACAGAGGGTCCTCTTACATGGAAGTTGCCATTTTGGGCCGCCATGTTTCTACAGAAGCCCTAAATGGACAAACTTTTTTCACTAAGTTGTCTCCGACGGTGATAACAGTAGCTTCTCTAGGTGTTTCAAAAGCGAGGGTGGGTAGTGGACTGAGACGTTGGTTGCAATTCTCAACCTCACCACCACTAGATGTCTCTAAAATTTACACACTGCACCTTTAATCTGTGAACAACACAAGACTAAAAATATACATACATCGTATAAAATGTAGTAACATTGTAACAAAGCCATAACTTATTAAATACCAAACCATATTATTCTATTTTATTAATTTGAAAAATATTATTATCATTTAACTAATAGTCTAAAGTTAATGGAGTGAATTTCAAGAGGTGATGGACTTCCAGTTGTAAATGTATTGGATATCCATCTTTGATCCACATAAACTGTTTTCAAGGTACATAATGGTATTAGCAATGTGCAATTGTTGTTTTACATAAGAGGAGCCTTTTGGTCTAACCTAATAAAGTCAAGTTTTACGTTAAAGGGCACATATTATGCCCATTTTACAAGATGTAATAGGTGTGCCTAGATTGTGTCTGTGAAATTTCAGCTCAAAATACCCCACAGATCATTTGTTACAACATGTCAAAAATGCCCCTATTTTGGTGAGAGCCAAACAGCGCTGCTTTCATGTATACCTTTACTGTATAAATGCAAATGACAGCTCCTCACTCCCTTACCGACAGACAGTGTGCGCATTTGGTTAAAAATAGATTGGATTCCTGTGAATACAGTCTGAGAATAGAATCTTAGCCGCATTAGCGCTACAATGTGCTAACAAACACATTTAGAAAAGCTTTTGGGTAAAATTAATCAGTTACTCAGTGGCAGTAGGCGGGGCTTTGTTTGTGTGACATCACATTAACAAGAAAATCAAAACACCATGTATAACGAGACTGCTTTGGTTTAATGGGGATTATAAAAGGAGGAGAGGTTGGATTTTGATCATTGTGGGGTGGTTATGTTCACACACAGCCACATATGTCCAAATAATATGTGCCCTTAATATAATATATTTGAAATTAAATTAAAGCAATGTTACCAGATTTTAAAGTGTATTTTACAAGTTAGAAGACAAAACATTACTTACAGGGTTAAAGCATGAACAATGGAATAAATCTAAACCACACCAATAATGTGTTATGCTCATATTTTATTATAACAGATTCCCCCACCAATGCTGTTCTGTATGGTAAAATATAAAATGGGACTTTTTTATCAATTACCTTTGTAAAAGTTATTAAAAACATAAAAAAATCAAGCATCTATTCCAAGTTCATGTCTGTATAATTCGTCCACTTTGGATGATTTCTACCTTCTCCTTCTCTTCTCACCCGCTTCAGTGAGCTCCAGGGGAGGGGAGGGCTGAGGGGCGTTGGGAACCCCAGGCTGAGCTCTCTTACTGGGCTGTAATCCTGGCCAAGTACCCCTACCTCTTTTTTCTCTCTGGAGGGGCGTCTTTTGTCTCGAAGAGAGTGAATGGGATCGAGGCCCGCAGGAAACCAAGGATGCGTGCATGTGTGTTTCTGTATGGGACAGATGCATGGAAAGAGAGAAGTTTTTGACAGTTGTTTGTAACAACAGATTCTAATCAGCAATCATTAATTAAACCCAAAAAATTTCATTTGTTGTCTCCTCATCTTAAAATAAACCTTACTTACATACGCACCCTCTTCTCTAATGTATCTGCCTACATACCCTCTCTGAATATGAATGTGTGTGTTATGTATCCATACCTGTACAAGTGCATATATCATTTTTATTGTGTAAGCTAGCCATCTGTTGTTCATCCTGCACCCGTCTTTAAATGTACCCTCATCTCTCTCTCTCTCTCTTTCTCACTGTGTGCTTGAGTAGTCTGACAGTGAAGGGGTGCTGTACTGGAATGTGGGCTGTGTGTATTGTTTGTAAAAATAAACCATCTGGACAAAGATATTCACTGAGAATTTATATTAAACAGCTGAGAAAGCACAGCTTCTGAACACAGTGGGGACGGGTTGTGATGCAACAGACCACACCACGAGATGCTGAGATGGAGGGAGAGACCATGAAAGCGCATTTATGACTTCCGACTCATATATTTAACTTATATAGCGGGTTAAACATCCTCCATCTCGTTTTTACATGTTATACTCACGCATCAGCTCAAATATATTCAGACACTTATTTTGATATGTCCTCCTGAAACTCAAAGCTATAATTTCCAGCCCTTATAACAACAATGCTCTCCTGTTTCATGTGTGATGTCATCATATTGTACTTCTCTCTGTTGAGTTTAGTCATGATCTTCTATTGCCAATCACACACTGATGATCTAACAAGAAAAAGAAACCATCCAAGTTACACACACACACACACACACACACACACACACACACCAACATGGTGTCTCGCAGCAAACTAAATAGCTACAGATGTGATTGGTCTACATTCAGTGGCCATCTGGCCAAGTCAAATATTGCCTCTGCAGATTCTCACCCTTTTCCCTTCCTTCTCTTTTTATACCTATCTGTTTCTCTCTTGCATGTATATTTGTCTTTGGCACGGCTTCATTGTCCGTACTCGCACATAGGTGTCTGTCAATTTCAGAGGCACCCTGAGAGCCAATGCGCTGGACAGAGGTGTCAGAGAGATGATTGGTTTGGTGTCACATCCTGTCAGTAACTGTAATGTGTGTTTGCCTAAGAGCTCTTTGAGTGCTGAGCGAAGTAAACAATGTAAATAAGTCAATTTTCTCAGTACTCTGTCAATTTCTTTTATCTCTTCTTGTCTGAGAAAAATTACAACAAACAATTAAATTAACAAGGACAAATATCATAAATCAGAGATTTTTTTCAGTGCACTGTATATTGATATAGCCGGAGCTTTAAAAGTATATACGTGACTCATTATGATGAATTCATGATGATCACAAATAATTAAGAAATCAGAATGTGTTTCGTGAAAAAGAAAAAGAGGGAAATCAGAAGCATTTGTGAATATGACTAAATTCTGCAATGTTAATGAAGTGCATTACGTCATGGAAGAGCAACTCTCTCGTCCTGTAATTATCCAGACACACACACACATAACCATACACACATGTATATACCCAGAGCCTAAGGGCTGAGGTGAAGCTAGGGAAAAAGTGAATGGCCTCTTGTTTTTCCTGCAGATGTGGTGCATTGATGAAAATATGAATTTGCCACCAGAGGGATGAAACACTTTAAAACATAAGATAAAAATCTAATAAAATCTAACAAATTCAGTTCTTTTAAATGATTAATGACAGTGGCGGCTGGTGACTTCTTTTTTTTGAGGGCGCATGATGCGAAGTTCGTCGTGTATGTAGCCCGTCATGTGTGTGGTTCTTTTTCTGCGCTTTGAGAGATCGCGTGTGAATCACGTGTCGTGTCAAAATAAGTGCCTGCTGCAGATGCGTCTAAAGGGTTTGTGATAAAAGAGACGCTCGCGTTTGCCAGATACTTGCATAATCATCCAGTCTCACGAAATTTCGTTATATAGTCACTTATTTTTTAAATTCTTTTTTCATGATATTATCACGAATTTCCGTGCTTTTTCTTGATCGTATAACGAATTCCTGTTTAAGGAATTCCTGTTTCTGTTTTGTCCTATTTTCTTTAGATTTACATAAAATTACATCCCGAACCAAACCCAACTCTAACCCTAACGCCAGGCGACATATATAAAGAGACATTCTAATGCAAGCACCAAATCTAACCCTAAACCGAAGCGACGATGGTTTAAAAATAGGAAAAAGCAGTTGAGTAACCAATAAGTGATAATCACACGAAAACAGGAATTCGTTATACGATCACGAAAAAAATTGAAAATTCGTGATAATATCACGAAAAAAGAATAAAAAAAATGACGTGACTATATCACGAAACCTCGTGAGACTGGGTAGCAGCCATAATCTCATGTGTAATCAGAGTTTACTGTTAAGGCGGTGTCTTTCGTGTATTTGGTGAACGTGAGCGTCTCTTTTATCATAAACGCTTTTGATGCGTGTGCAGCAGGCACTTATTTTGACAAAACACGTAATGCACACAGGATCTCTCGACACACAGGACACATATTTTAAAAAAGGGAACCACACACGACACGCCGAACACTTATTTTGAATTAGCGCCCCTCGAATGAGCAGTCACCAGCCGCCACTGATTAATGATCTAGTCATGTGTTTGCAATCCATAAAGCTATAGAATGATGTAAAATTTCTTGTGGCTGAGCATGACTGAGCTAAACGAAGATGTTATTAAGTTGAGAGATGTCGCGTTGTGCAGGATGTTGATAAGAGATTGAGTATGTGATGTTCTGAGCTGATCGGATCACAAGGGCCAATAATAGCAGTGAAAACTCCAGTGACGCTCTTTAAGATGCACTTTAATTGGTTAATAAATTCTGCCAATTATAAGACTAAATTCCCTAGGGTTGCAAAAGTCACCTTTGATAATCCTCTCACGGACATCAAACACTCAAATGTCTCAAGGGCCAAACGTGCACATGACAGAGAAACAGCAAGACATTCACATACTCCAATTAATGTATTGTAAAACTGTAGTTTAGCCACTTATTTATATGTGGGTCAGTTCATATTTTATTTTATTTTTGAATGTGCATGCATGGTTTTAAGAAATACAAGCTCAAGCTGTGAATTGTACACAGCCACTCAATTGGATTAGCAGATTAGCTCGACTCACCTTTGCCCCCGACATGTTCTCAGACACACTAACACTCGGCAGACTAACGTTTACCATCACACACACTCATAGACTTAAACTTTAATAACTATGACATGTACACTATAAAAAAAACCTCTTCCTCTTTACCTGCAGAAAAAAAAGTCTCTCAGCCTTACACTCTCAGAAATAAAGGTACAAAAGTTGTCACTGGGACAGTACCCTTTCAAAACGGTGCACCTTTGTACCCAAAGAGTGCATATTAGTACTTTATAGGTACATATTGGCAGTTCAAAGATACATATTTGTACCTAAATGATACATAGTAGGACCTTTTTAAAAAGGTACTGCCCCAGTGACAGCTTTGTACCTTAATTTTTGACAAAATCAACACAAAATCAAATATTTAAATCGGATCTGCAAGTGTCCAGGAGGAGCTCTACCACAATAAATAACAATGTATGATACGCAATTGGTTCGCTGTGGAAAACAACTATATAAACGGATCCAGATTTACAAATTTACAATGTAAGTGGGCCACAGTGCCTGCCAGATTGTTTAATATAAATGTGGTTAGCATTTTGTGAATTGCAAAATGGTGTTATCCTAATCATTCAGATCTGGATGGCTAATGCAAAAATTGCAGGTTTAATTCCGAATAAGGAGGACAGAGGAAAAGGACAGTTACTGAGATCACAGTCCTGCTTTATCCCCATTGTGTCCTTGAGCCAAGCACCCGTCCCAAGTTTGCTTCAGGGGGTCTGTGCCCATCAGTTTAGATGAAAAGCATCTGCATATCGAGTAGATTATGCATTACTAGCATATTACAGGATTTGTAACTTTGATATAGTTGCTGTACCAGGATTAACTTTGCATATTTTCCTATAACGATCACCGAGTAGACTGCGATTGATGTTTTGGAGGGTAAACTGCACCTGAGCCACTAAATCGCTTTATTGAATCAGGCTTGCGTTCTTTAAAACTTGCAGTGAACAAGTGCAGACCAGATCATACACAAATACGGCCGTAATGTGTTTGCGCATTTTCTCCAGTTTATTGGATCAGGGCTTTTTTGCTTATTTTTGCACTCACAAAATCTCAAACCTCAAAATGACCACGTAAACGCATACAAATACTCTTATCTTTTCTTGCTATTAATCCAACGCATGCGTCACATGAGCACATTGGCCGGTGGCGGTCTCTTACGGGAGCTAAAGACATGCTGCTTCTATTGGCAAAAAGCCTTTGAACAAAATGACTTCCTGTAAATACCACAGCTGTAATTAAGTGCGAGCAAACAGAGAGCAGGTCCCACAATTTGTACTTGCAGCAAATCATATTTCCACAGCAGAGATAAAGACATAACCAATGATTTAATACCAGGAATGTCATAATTATTTTCCTCGTCTTTTCTGTGCTGCGCAGGGATCGGGTTGCTGTTAATGGGCGTTGGGCTGAAAGCCCTAATTAGGTTTTGTTGTCGACTGTCACTGACGGAGAAAGAAAAGAAAAGGTGGCAGAGTAAATAAAGTTCCCAGAACAGGGGCCAAGGCTGTAATTTGAGCTCAGGCTCCTGTACAAGGGTTAGTGCGAATCACAAGCGTCCTCTCGGAAACACAGAGCGAGTAATTGTGAGGTGTCGACCCACACCTTGCGTTATTGTGAGCGCATGTGCGTCTGTATGTTTTTGGGGAGGCTGTGAGATCGGGGGTGTATGATTAGTGGGGTATCCTCTCTATATGACAGCGGAGGAGTGTGAGAAAACACACACACACAAAGATTACAATGTGAGTTGATTTAATGGGAGATGTTCCGGTGAGAATAGTAGATAATTTACTAGCTCATATTTAGATGGAGGCAGACGGTAAAGCTGGAACATGAAACTTCAATTGGTACTGCATCTGAACACTTACTTACAAACACACGCACGCACGCAGGTGCAGGGGTACAAGAGACAGAATACAAAAAGGCAACACAACACGATCATGGCAAATTATATTTTAGGAAAAACTGTATGACTTATTAGTGAACTGCAAAACATGTTCTCTAATGCATGTGTGTACATAAAATATCACAAGTAAAAGACTTTATACACTCTATACAAAGAGTAAATTACTAATGTGTTTGTCAATCATAGTTGTTTCATGCACAGTATGGAAGCAGAAAACACACAATGTAATCTAATGTGTGCAATGCATCTTCTTCTGCAATGTATTGTTAACTAACTAATCTATGCCTTTATTCATCTGATCCGCGAACACATCACATGTCCATTGCCTGTGTAATATATGTATTTAGGCAGCACTGGAAAGTGTGCGGAGCGTGAAAGAGAGAAAGAGAAAATAAGAGTATGTTAATACAGAGGTACAGTATTGGCATAGGGGCAAGCAGCCTGTCTGGGTTTCCCCAGGTGTGGAGCGGGATCTGGCCTGTGTCCAGTGAGAAGCACTCCACACTCATTAGGGAAAAAGGAGAAACCTTGTGCCCCCCGGCACCTAGCAACAGACACACGGCAACACAAAACCCGTGTGTCCCAACAACTGACTAAAACTCATCCATTCAGACTAACAAAACAACCGTATACAAACATACCTTAAGGACAATTTGATTGATTGTCCAAAGAGTTGCATAGGCAAAGCATACTGACATTAATATATTTATATTTTCTGTATTCAAAATATCAAGATGTTAAGTTCAATTTTCTTAAAATATTTTGTATGCAAGGTTTTTTAAGTAATAGTGGTTTAAACATTTGAACAATAGCCATGATGAGTACACTCCATATATCTTCATAGGTATTAAAATCTTAATTGTACAGACCTAAATTTTAAAGTAAGATAGATTGTGTAAATAATTAAACATGAAAGTACATTTCAAAGTACAAAGTACAAAATATTCAGTGTATGTATTTGTTCTGTTCTGTCTCGGTCAGCTGCTGTCAGTGAACATGTGTGCTTATGTGTTGTACTGTTGGGTATCTTTGCTCTCTCTCTCTCTCTCACTGGGATGTCAACTCTGTGATACATGATGACCAGAGCAAACAGGAAGGATGTGAAGCAGCTCTTAGCGTCCCCCACACAAAAGAACCTCAACTTAATGAAGCCTGCAGCAGCCGCTCACAGGATCAAAGACTGAGAGAGAGAGAAGTAGAGAGAGAGAGAGAGAGAGAGAGAGACAGAGAGAGAGAGAGAATGAGAGAGAGAGAGCAAGCAAGAGAGAAATAGGAATGTGAGAGGGTTAATTACTTTGAAAGGCTCAGGCCACACACTGGACCCATCACCTGAAGAAAGACAGAGAATAAGTGTGTGTGTGTGTGTGTGTGTGTGTGTGTGTGTGTGTGTGTGTGTGTGTGTGTGTGTGTGTGTGTATGTGTGTGTGTGTGTGTAAAAGTGGAAAGAATGTTTTTCAGCATGAAGCTGAAGAAATGTAATTGAATACTCAAGAGAATGTAGAATGATTTTTAGGGTGGATAGGGGATGGGGTGGGGGTCAGCAGAGAAACGATAATGCTGCTACAGATTTTGACATAATTCTCACATTGTTTACGTCACATAAAAACATCCCGCTAAAATATCATTTACATAATTTGAAAAATTGTGGCAATTATTTATAATCAATATAAAGCACACATTTTTTTTAAGGACTGAGATGTGGAGACTTTTCCCAAATTATTTATTTATTTATTTAGTTATCTTTAATTTGCATAAATATATAATTACATGACTATAACTAACATTGATACTTTATTAATTTATTAAAGCAATGTACACTCTAAAAACAAACGGTGCTATATAGCACCAAAAGTGGTTCTTTGCTCGTAATCATAGAAGAACCGTTTTTAGTGCCATATAGCACCGGTGAAGCACCTGTGTAGAACCATATAGTGCTATGTAGAACCAAATGTGGTGCTACAGTGGTGCTATATGGCCCCTATATGGTTCTACACAGGTGCTTCACCGGTGCTTCCCCGGTGCTATATGGCACTAAAAACGGTTCTTCTAATGTTACGATTCAAATCAACAGTTTTGGTGCTATATAGCACCGTTTGTTTTTTTAGAGTGTACTTACTCTAGATCATTTGTGAAATGTAAAAATGAATTTCTGTAGCTAGTCACCTTTAACTGAATCCTTGTGACTACGCTTTTATAAATGATTAATAAATTGTAATGTAAAAAACTAGATACAGTACGCTTGCTCTGAGAGTAACTCTTTGGTTTCTTTTTTGTGTTGAATGTTACGAGGACACCGTTGAATGGCAGCTAGCAACATGATCGGTCTGACTAATCTGTTGATGTATTACATTTGAACGTGAATGACTAAGCAAAGACAAAGTTTCTTTTGGGTGTTTCATTTCCTAAGTTCCTCTAGCTTCACACAAGTGGGACTACACTTTTACATCCATTATCAAATGAGCTCCCGCTATGGGTGACTGTTATTTTAATACTGTCTTCACATTACAGGATTTCATTTAGCATCATTGCTTTAATAACTAAAGTCACTCAAATTTTTAAGAAAAAGCAAATCATTATCTACAAAATTTGCTAAAATATTTTGGAACTAAATGCATATCACAATTTTTTATGTTCATTTTATTATCCTCCCAAAGTCCACCTCAACACAAATCAATGTGTATGCAATACACAGCAGTGGCGGCTCGTGACTGCTCTTCCGAGGGGCGCAAATTCAAAATACGTGTTCGGAGTGTCAAATGTGTTGCTCGTGTTTTCAAAATATGTGTTTGTGGCGTCATGTGAACCATGTGCATCACGTGTTTTGTCAAAATAAGTGCCTGCTGCACATACGGGAAAAACGTTTATAATAAAAAAGACGCTCATGTTAAAAAAATCCATGCAAGACACTCCCTTAACAGTAAACTCTGATTAAGCATGAGATTATGCGAGTATCTGGCAAACGCGAGCATCTCTTTTATCATTAACTCTTTGGACGCTTCTGCAACAGGCACTTGTTTTGACAAAACAGTGGATGCACATAGGATCACTCAACGCTCAGAACACATATTTTGAAATGACGAAGCACACATATGACGGGCTAGATACATGTTGTGACGAACTTCGTATCGAGCGCTGTCAAAAAAAGAAGTCACCGGTCGCCACTGATACACAGGCACCTGTTGATGCACTAGTTTGACTTGCCAGACAGTATGGAGATCTTTTGTGCCTTAGTGGGACCTTGTACTTAATATTGGCTACAAAAACACTGAAATGATGGACTTCTTAAATCTTGTGGGGTGAACTGATGAGGAGAGTCCACCAATGTGGATCTCAAAATCAAAGGGATCTGGAGAGATTTTGTATGGAGAAATGATCTCAGATCCCTTGCCATGTATTCTGTAATCTTATCAGCCATTATCAAAGACAGCACAAAGTAGGGTGCCAATAATTGTGGCACACATAGAAAAGTTTTTATAATAATACTGTTGTGCTTGCAATTTTTTATTTCAGTGGGATCAGGGTTTTATGTATTAATATTTTGAGAAAAAAAAGAAAAAGAAAAGAGTTAAACAATATTTTTAACATCCTTTTTTGCTCATATTTACTGAGAGTGCCAATATTAGTAGAGGGCACTGTTAATGTATAACAAAGCACAACAAAGACCAGGGTTTAAACTACACAAACCACACTAATTTATGCAAATTGCAACACAGTAAACCAAAGTTTTTTCATTTCTTTCCCTCTCTTTATTTTACACTGCTTTCGCTTTAGCTCCCTTTATGATATTAAGCCGAGCGTATTAATCTCTCTGCTCTGTTGGTACAGTGGCACAGCTGAGGGGCAGGCCAGTACTGACTGTATTGTTCATTCACTTTATTTATGTCCTGGCTGTACCAGGCAGATGAGGTAAGGGTTCTTTTTATGGTATTATTCTGTAGCGCTGATACATAGAGGTCTGCGTCAAATGCACACACACACAAATACTTCTCTGTCTCTACAGCAGCAAACTCATACTCCTCCTCCCATAGCTCTTGCCCCCCTTCCCATTTCTCCATCAATAGCACTTTCCCCCTCTTCTCCTCTACGTCCTCTTTAAACCAGTCTCAACATTAGCATGTGAATCGCTTGTATATCTTCTTTTATATGATGCACTGACAACTGGCTTTTTAGAAAAGAGGGAGGAAAGAAGGACGAAAAGAAAGAAAGACCAAAAACCTCCCCCTCTTGAGAAAAAAGCGAAAGAAGAGAAAGAAAACATGTTATTGCTCTCTCAAGAACTTACACTTAATCTAAAGACACCAGTTATCTAATAAAATCATATAGTAAGAATATAGAATGACGTCGCCATGTAACTTGTAACTTTATCCTAACATGTCATCATAATAATCCAAGTATTATGCGACTACCATGGGACTGAACAGGATGTTAAAGGATTAGCCAATTTTCTTAAAAAAATCCAAATAATTTACTCAACACCATGTCATCCAAAATGTTGAAGTCTTTCTTTGTTCAGTCGAGAAGAAATTATGTTTTTTGAGGAAAACATTCCAGGATTTTTAAAAATTGAATGGACTTTAATAGACCCCAACACGTAACAGTTTTAATGCAGTTTAAAATTGCCGTTTCAACAGAGTTTTAAAAGACTCTAAACGAACCCAAACGAGGCATAAGGGTCTTATCTAGCGAAACTATTGTCAATTTTGACAAGAAAATACTGTATATCTTTGGTCATCATGTCAAGAGGTCACAGAGGACGTATGCAAAACTACGCCCCAGTGTTTACAAGTGTGGAGAAAGAGGACTGTTCCGATGTTGTTGTGTGTTGTATGATCCTAATTAATGTCTTTGTGTCAGTTTATTGTTTAACATGGTTCGCAAATGTGCGTTTCATATATGTAACACGTGACCTTTCCACGGCATTACGCAATGACGTGAGGTCGCGCTGCCGCGTCACAGGACCGGAGATAGACAAGAAATTGTGGTTTAAAAGTGCATATTTTTTATTTTTCTTGTCAAAAATGACAATCGTTTCCTAGATAAGACCCTTATGCCTCTGTTGGGATCATTTAGAGTCCTTTGAAACTCCATTAAAACTGTTACGTGTTGGTGTCCATTAAAGTCCAGAGAAAAACCCTGTAATGTTTTCTTCAAAAAACATAATTTCTTTTAGACTGAACAAAGAAAGACATCAACATTTTGGATGACATGGTGGTGAGTAAATTATCTGGATTTTTTAAAGAAAATTAACTAATCCTTTAAGCTGAACTTTTCTGTCTTGTTTGCTTTCTGCATCTCTGCATGTTACTCTTCTTGTCCTTATATATATATATATATATATATGCATTTGCATAAACTCATGACTTGCATTACAATTTGGTCAGTTACATCTGTTTAGCCGGCAATTTCATTAAAGTAACTTAAAATGCATTGAGTCAACATTTTCTGATCTAGGCATTGCCAGCAGAGTCAAGGAACTACACAAAACCTGGGGCATTTACCACTATACAAAATAACTATTTAATGCTGATCTATCTTTTTTTTACACTAACTGTTAAGTTTTCTGTTTAAAAAGGAGCTCAATCCAACAGCCCAAATCCAAACACACAACTTTCAGAGTAAAAAGTCAACCGTGGTCTGTACACCGACACACAGCAGGATAAAGTTTCCTACTTGTATCCCTGCAATAATTCAAATTTGTAACATAACAGGGCAATGTTTTTTTTTTTTTTTGAAAAAGCAGATCAACTTCAAAGAGCTGAAATTGACAGATTAATAGTGCCACAGACATGCCTCGTCATAAACCACTGAGTTTCTGACCCATTAAACTCCGATCTTTTGTCCAACACACAGAAAACAGATACACACACAAATGAGAGGGGACTGTCCAAGCATAACAGCTGTTTACAGATATTCCCTCTCTCTCTCTCTTTGCCGGCTGACATCATCTTCGCACCTCTCCTCCCATCTTTTTCTTGCACGAGTTGTGTTATGACAAGTTTAATTGTGTGCTGTCTAACCTACAACATTTCTGTAAATATTGGTCATGCCAGGGCCGTCAATAACAGGAAGTATGTGAACAGCCTTCACAGTAGCACAATGCCAGTCTTTGTTCTGTGAGCGATCACTATGAGTTATTTTGATACTGGTTTAGTAGACATTCAGACGGAGTTAATCTGCCTGGGGAGATTACTCATTACACAAAGTTTGATGACATTTTTACTGATGTGTGATCTGAAATCAAAATGAGAAAAGATCATATTTACGCAACCAAAGAAAATATATACTAATGAATAGT
This sequence comes from Misgurnus anguillicaudatus, assembly GCF_027580225.2. Lineage (NCBI taxonomy): Eukaryota > Metazoa > Chordata > Actinopteri > Cypriniformes > Cobitidae > Misgurnus > Misgurnus anguillicaudatus. Next base: position 37,263,777 of record NC_073357.2, on the reverse strand, counting down.
AGATTGTTGCTTCATTAGATTATGCAATGTTGTGTTTATGTGTGTGTGTGTGTGCACAGGTTTGGACATTCTTGAGATTGCTACATCTTTGGAAACATCAAACGTGCCCCAAAATTGACATAATAATAATATCAAGTATTTTTATCAAAATAATAAATATCATAGTGGTCAAACAATGCTTTACTCCAAACGTAACAATTTCAAAATGTCTGTGTGAGAGTTATGGGGGAAATATCATTAGTCTGAAAAACAGTATGTCTATGAGATTTCTTTAGTAACAGTACCATAAACAATGTTTACAGTGTGTGCATTTAAAGGAAAATATCTCAACAATTAACAAAGCAAATGAGTTTGTTTACCCTGCATCTGAACTATGTGTATCGATTCAAAGCTTAAAATGTTCTCTTTTATCTTCTTCCTCTATTTTTTTTTATGTCTCAGGAAGTTGCTGTTACAAGTGACAGGAGTTGTTGCTGTAAAATACTGCTGAGTGATTCAGTAATGAGAATGTATGAAAAGATGTGGGTTCCCTGTGTGCTTGTGTATGCGTGTGTCTACATTCCTGTAACTGACGCTTGTTGTTACTCACATTTGGGGAGGGCAAAGTGACTCACTGCTGTGTCATTACTAATAACACTTGTGTAGGGAATCAGTAACATATATATGTATGTATATATAGGCAAACAGTATCCTGTCAGACTGAGGGTTATGTAAGCATACTTATGTATTTGTCAGAATGGTACATTAAGAAGCAGACACGCTACACAAGCCCACACAGCTACAGCTCCCTCAGAGAGACTGTGTGAAATCTCCTATCAACGGTACTTCATAATATTGTTCTGTGAGTTTCCCAGTGTTTGAAACAAGTGCTCATAATGTTCCAAAAATTGGTCAATGATTGAAAAATATTGTGACACAGCTTCAAGAAATGTACCCAAGGTTTTTGCTCAAGGCTGAGTACAACAATTTCATCATGTACGGAGCCAAAAGAATGTCTAAAATACTTTTGCTCTGTCCCATAATAACCCCCATCCCAACAGACCTAATATTAAAACCTCTCTAATCAGAATGATTTAGATTCATATTTCATTTTCTTAAAAAAAAAAAAATGCTTAATTTATCATTTTCATCTCTTAATATAATATACATAGAATGCAAAAATGACTCTGGATTTACGAGAGGTTGCCTTTAACAAGCCTACACTGTATTATGTTGCAAGAACCGTCCCTATAATAGCAGCAGTCTTCGTGTGTGTGTGTTTTTTGAGTGATTTATCACTCCGTGTAACTCTCTGACCTGCTGCTAAGTCTATAGAGCTGAAATCATAAGCTGAGCGCAGTTAAAACTGACAACACTCTGACACATTAAGACATTCATAGCAGATCATGCTATATGGCCACTACACTGTGCTGACACATTTTAATCTGCTAATTAAGTCTGACGTCATGCTTCACTTCCATGTCCAACCGATCTCAAAATAAGTAAATTATGCTAATCTAGACTCATAATGCAAACCTACAAAAAACACCAGATCCTATTTTTATCTCCATAACAGTGATGACCAGACATGGATTTATGTATGTCCATGGATTTTTTTTAAATAAATGATTAATACATTACTTTCAGTGATTCTGTGAGCCTGGAGACTGCGGTATACGCTGAGTTAATAAAAAAATCCCTTTAATGTGTAATATTAATAAATGAAGAGTTTGGTTCCAAAACGCGATAAACGCCATAAAAAAAAAGAGTTACTGCCAATATCAGTATTATATCAGGTCAGTATTTAAAAGTAAATTCTTAATTTTAGGCAAAATACAATATCCGCCATGTTATTCTGTCATCTTTTCTCTCTTTTTGTCCCAAAATGCAATAAATGCCAGTCCTCCTTTTCTGCAGAATGCAATAAATCCGCTAAACCAATCACAGCACACCATTCCACGCATTGTAAACAAACAATGGCGGCGCGTTGAATACATGGAATCTTAGTTTTCCTCATCTACTTTGTACTTCGTGATCAACAAACAAACAAAAACAAAATAATACTTTAATGGCATTGATAAACCTGTGATGGTTTTTTGTGACGGGAAAGAAACGTAAGCCATCAACATCTAATACATCTCTTGCTTGTTTTCCCGACAGCATCAAGCTTCTCTCGTGCTAACACATTGACCCCAGAGGATCTTATAAAAAACTTTCCATAATTTTACTCAGTTAACGAAAATCGAGCAGGACCAAAACATTTTACAGCTGATCACTGTGAAAAATGTTAAGCGACAACGTCAAGTATAACCGCAGCAATGACAGTGTTTTTATTATGAGAAAATAAGTGTTTTGGTTAATGCCATTAATGTTTATTTTTTAATCAACTTAATGAATATAACATGGCAAAGATGAATGCACATTTATCTTTTGATTCAATAGATTTATAGCATTTTGAAAAAAAAAACTTTGAAAAAAAGTTATGGATTTGATTTTTTTATGTTTTTATAACATAAAGATGCTATGTGAAAGTTTGTAACAGAAAATAGTGGTTTTCATCTTGTCACTTTCTTGGTATAGAAAACAAGTTTTTACCAAAAATTTGTCAAAATGGATTTATTGCGTTTTGGAACCAAACTCTTCAAATAGTGCTCATAAATGCCTGTTTAAATAATATCTTCTATTGAAATAAGTGCAGGCTTGGACCCGGAAACAGTATTCCTTATGTCATGCCTTACAAGCAAATAGAAATAGCTGCAATTCATTTTCCAGCATTCATAAAACCATCATCACATGCTTATGAGTCTTTTGTTTGTAAATAAAAAAATTGCTTAATCTCTGTATTGCTGCATGCATCAGTGTGTACTTTCCAATAAGCTCACACTGCACATGACTACCTGAAATACCAGAATCCTAAATTCTCAGCACATGTTGTCACTGCTTACTGCTTACATTCCTATTATGGGAAAAAGAAAATTGTTTGGAAAGGAAGGGATGAGGAAGGGTGACTTTATCAGTATTAATTCCCAGCTGGTGGGCACGATGACCCAGAATAAAGCACATGAGATATAAATTGCTGAAACATGTCTATGGTCTAATAAAATAAAAACTGAAACCATATCCTTGCTGGTTCACATTCACTGTATGAATTAAAATCCAATACTTTAGTGCTTGTTCAACTTTTATCTGCTCGGACATTTCTTATAGCTACTGTAAACTGTGTGTAATGGGGGCAGGATTGAAGAGATATAACATTAAGGCTTTGAACCGGTTCACGGAACGAAAACGAAAACCAGAAGTTTTGCAAGGAACAGAAACGAAACCAGAAACTTTCAAAATATATATGTTTTGGAACAGAATCTTTTTTTAAAATAATGGTAACCGGTTAATACCGTTATTTTTTTCGTTCGACAAGATTTCTGTGCAATACTCAGTGAAGTTCACTTCGGGTCGTCGTTGACTTATCGGAAAAATGAAAAGCTTGCCACCAGCAAGTATCTCAAGATGTTTGTTTTTTAATACTTATTAGTGGTGTAACGGATCGCAGTTGATTCGTATAGATCACGACCCACGGTTCGGCTCGCTTGCGATTCGCGGATTAATACGGAAATTTAAATAGGGTGAAAGTTGATCATTTGCACGTATTTCAAAGGCTTGCAAATGTTAACACTTAAGTGATTTTAAACAATTTAACCACAAAAGGCGCTAAAGTGAGCAATTGTCTGTACGCACACACGCACATGTGGTTGAATGTGTCCGGTCCAACTCCAATCAAACGTGATTATCCCAATGCCCTTCAAAGATCAGAACTCTTGATGTATAAATTTGAGAGAGAGTTGCACTACTGTGTCTCATACTGTAGTCCATTAAAATACATTTGGGGAATAAAGCACTGAAAAACAACGTAATTTTCACTTTATGTTTGGAGCGACGACATCTTCCTGAAGCGCCGTTTGGTATTCGTCCCCCGTCTGTGTGTGCGCGTGTTTAAGTGAACTCAAAAAATGTAGGCATGTCAGAATTACAGTAAAGCCGCTTATACATATTTTTTAATGTTCGATGACAAGATAGAGACTTAAGGAAAATTACATCGACTAATAATTTAAGTTTAACGTCCTAATGATCAGCCTACTTATTTGTATGTGCCACAGCTGACATGGAACGTTATTAACCGGTTCGGGAACTTAATTTTTTGTTCTAACTGATTCAGGAACGTCAATTTTAGGGTTGAACCGAAAACCAAAAACGTTAAAATACTGTTTCTGTTCGGAGCGAACCAATTGGGGAAAAAATCTGGTTCAAAGCCTTGTTTATAATCAAGTCAGATTATAAGTCACAGCTTTGTGCATTTGTCCATCTTTAAATGACCATCAGACTAAAGCCTCTATGGTGTTGGAGCAATGTTGAGAGCACATAATATCAGAGCTTTACAGTTTATAATAACCTCTTTCACCTCTATGTTGTTCCAGCAAACTCCCACCATTCTCAGAAATCAAATATTACAGCATACATCGATTTGCTCTATACAGCTTGTCAGAATGGATGTTTGCTCACAATGTTTACTATAAATGATTAAATGTTGCACCAGTATATCTCTTACTCCGAATTTCACTCTGATCAGAGCAAAAAGCTTACAGAGCAACACACAACATCAATGAACTACATAAACTGTCAAACAAATACAGTTAAATAATACTGTCTTCAGATAATACTATCTGCACAATACTATGAAATGTTTGCCCGGCTGTGATAGTATCGTTTTAAAGTGCAACAATTCGATTATATTACAATTACAGACAGGAGATCAGAAAATCAAACCAAAACTACGTGTTGACATTTTGCAAAAGAACAAAATAGAAAAACAAACACAGACGCAGGAGTAACATTTCAGACATCCTCCAGGCTATTTGGGAGGGATGGAAAGATGAAATGTTTTAAGAAAAACAAACACTCTGAAATTTAAAACCAAGGCTGAATTGAGACAGCATCCTGTGAAACACCTGCTCCCAGGCGTGTTTAGCCCATGAGAAGAAGAAAATGTACCATAACTATCGGTCTAAACCCAAATCTATGTTCCTTTTAAAGATTTCTTTGAAAATAACAAATATCTTTTGTTCACGATAACCAGTCAAAGACAATGAAAGACTTTTGTATGATTGTCTGACCTAATTCTGTGTCGAGAGCTAGAATGCTGTGAGACCCAAACTTAACCTGACACCTGTTAAAACTGAGCAACATGTTAATATAAAAATGTACATGACTACAGTATACATCAACCTCTTCGCCTAACAACATTTCTATTCATAACTTTGCACAGTCGAACACATAAACATAAAATTATTTGGCAGTTTAAGCAGGTTAAAGGAAAAAAAGTGATTCCGACTTTTGTTTTTGGGATGATGTAGGCGCAAGGTGGTCCACATCTCACGCAGGTGTCAGTACACGACAGACGCTTTAGATAATTCACCTCAAGCGTGACACCACGTGACATTAAAATGACAGTACACTGTGAACAACGTCCTTCGATATTTCTCGCCTACAGTTAAGTTTTTGTTATGAAGTATGAGAGTGCATATTAAGAGGGGAGAAGAAATGTGTTCTGTCAGCACCGGTCAAAGGCTTCTACATTCACACATGGGTAACAAAAGCAGGAGGTGGTGGTCATCTAAACCATAGACAGGGTGTATGAAATAAATCAGCATAAACACACACACACACACACACACACGAATACAAAGACATATGCAGGCTTTGTCAAGCTATGCTTGCTCCAGAAAACAGGGGCAAAGTCTACACATAGATTAATATTTGTTTTGTACCAATCATAGTTTAGTACATAACAGGATAAATAACAACACTGTAACTTTGGACTCTCTGCACCTCATAACCTCCTCATTCATCATATCCAGAAATTAAATTAGAATTTTGAAGGTATGGGAACCCTAAATTGTAGCGGTGATACATATATAGATGTTAAAAAACATCTTTGAAAAACTTAAAGGACGTCTTTACAATATACATAGACAGATTTTGATAGAGACAGAGAAATTAGCAATCAAAATGAATGGAAATAAATAAATACATTATTTAATACACATATAAGGAAATCTATAAGAAATGTGTTGGCCTGCTTGGTTTAGTGTAGGTTTAAAATACACCTAAACATGCAACTTTAAATACACCAAGCAAAATTGTTAAGACATTTCAGTGGATGGACATCAGAAATAGGAGCATGTTTGGTTGAATTTTATTTGGAGCAGGAACAGAAAGCAACCCTGAGTGTGCGTGACAGCCCCAAAAACCCCAAGAAAACATGTTGCTTCCAGGAACCGCAATGGTAAACATAACATGTCATAAACTTTAATGTCATTTTTGGTGATTACACTTGCCTAATGGAGATGGAATAGACAAAAGACTAAAGTGAAAAAGACAGAAGACAAACAAACTGATGTACTGGGAAACAAAGTGTACTTTAACTGACTTTTTGACGTTATAGAGATTCATACACACATTCAATTAAAAAATTATTTAGACCCTAGATATAATGTTTTCACTAGTGGGTGCAGGACACTATAGTCAATTGAAGGCAGCAAAAAAAAGTAAACTGTGAAATATCATACCCCAATATTCTTCATACAGTGGACTACTAGTAAAAATAATACAAATGATTCAGACACTTTGACCAGACCATGTTTTGCTTAAGTGTTTTTTTTTTTAATTCGTAATTGCAAAATTATGGTAATTGATTGACTTAAATTGGTATTGGTATCTAATCGTGTACTTACATTAACAGCTGAAATTTGTGAGACAGTCTAACAGAAGGATGGCCAAAACCAGTGAAATATCAATATTTCTTCTTATATTCTATCACCATTATCTAAACTATAGTGAATAAATGTGGATAATGTTGGAAATGTTGAAGCTGTCTAAATAAATTTTGGTTTGACTGTATACATACACAACATAATATATACTTTGTATATACTGACATGGTGATAAAATGGATAACTTAATGCACTGTAACTCCTTTTGGATAAAAGTGGCATTCTCATTTGCATGTACAATCTTCCTATAAAGGTGCTTCTTACCTTTTAATAATCTTTGAATGCTTACAGAACCATTTAGCCTAAAACAGTTCTTCTATTGGATTGTGAAGCATATGTATTTTTATTAGGACTGTCAATAGAGTTAAATATTTAATCTAAATTAATCGCATGATTGTCATGAGTCAACTCCCGATTAATCGCAAATTAATCCCACATTTTAATTTGTTCTAAATGTACCTTAATTTAACACTTTTCAAGTTTTTAATACTCTAATCAACATGCGTGTGGACAAATATAGATGCTTTATGCAAGTGTATGTTTACACCAGCCTGTTTATATTTTCAACAGAACCATCAGAGATTGTTTGTATACACTGTCAAAAATAAAGGTACAAAGCTGTCACTGGGGCAGTACCCTTTAAAAAAGGTCCTAATATGTACCATTTAGGTACAAATATGTACCTTTAAAGGTACATATTGGCAGTTCAAAGTACTAATATGCACTCTTAATGTGTACCTTTTTGAAAGGGTACTGCCCCAGTGACAACTTTTGTACCTTTTTTTCTGAGATTGTATGAATTTTCCTTTCAGAAGACCCTTTTCTTTCTGGCAAGTCGGAATGAACAAATTTTCATTTTTTTTTATATTTTGACATTGTCTATAAAAAAACTTCAAAACAATGCACGATTTGTTGGAATCTGACAAAACATGACAGAACTACACCTGTTTGAAGTTGATAGAGTCAGCCAAGTTCATTTAAAAAAAAATCAAAAATTACCACAAAACTCACCACATTCATACCTTTAAATCAATGGTAGAACTAACAGATTTGGCACACAAAAAGTAAAAAACAACATCAATATATGAAGAGTTTGGTTCCAATAGAGATAAACACAATTAAAAAAAAGAGTTACCGCCAAAATCAGTATCAATATGCGCCATGTTATTCTGTCATTTTTTCTCCATTTTTTCCCAAAATGCAATAAACGCAACTCCTCCTTTTTTGCAGCGCACCATTCCATGCATTGTAAACAACAATCGCGGCGCAATGAATACATGGAATCCCAGTTTTCCTCATCTACTTTGTAATTCGTGATCAACAAACAAAAACAAAAACAAAATAATACTTTGATGGCATTGCTAAACCTTTGGTGGTTTTCTGTGATGGGAAAGAAACGTATAAGCCATCAAAATCTAATAATTTATGCGAGAGTCACTCGAGAGACGGAAAAATGTTGGCTGTTGCTTGTTCTCACATGACAGCATCAAGCTTCTGTCATGCTAACACATTAACCCCAGGGAATATTATGAAAAACTTTCCATTATTTTACTCGAAGTCAACGAAAATCAAGCAGAACCAAAACATTTCACAGCTGATCTTTTTTTTTTAAAAAAAGTTCAGCAACGATGTCCCAAGGATGACACTAGCAATGACAGTGTTCTTAATTTGACAAAGTATGTGTTTTGAAAAATGCCATTAATGTTTATTTTTTTAATCAGTGTATACCACTAGTCAACTAAATTAATATAACATGACAAAGATAAATGCACATTTATATATTGATTCAACAGATTTATAGCATTTTGAAAAAAAAACTTTTTATTGATTTATTGCGTTTTGGAATCAAACTCTTCATATGTTAAACTTTTTTCTTTCTTTAATGTTTGATTGACACAGAGACAGACAGCTTTAAGATCTAAAGTAATGCAAGGATCTAATATAACGTTACACATCAGATATTTTTCCTCAACAGTTAACCAAACATTCACTTAAGACATAACAGATTGTATCTATGTGAATTCTTGTCAAAACAGATATTTTTAACTGTAATTCTGGGGTAGATATGTCTATATATCGGGGTCACACACTCGTGTCTGTGTGCACATGCTTCAGATGTGTCAGTCAGCGTGAGAAAGATCACTTTTGAGTCTTGGCATTATTAACGCCAGTGGCGGCTGGTGACTGCTCTAGGACATGTCATGTGTGTTGCTCGTGTTTTCAAAATATGTGTTTGTTGCGTTATGTGAACCTTGTGCATCACGTGTCTTGTCAAAATAAGTGCCTTTTTATATATATTTTTATATAGCTTTAAATGTAAAATAACACCAGCAAAACCTCATTCAAGTTTATATACAACTAATAGTGAGAATATCCACTGAGGGATTTCAACACTAAGAAACAGTCTGGCTGGCTTAAGATTTATATTTTGCAAAGCCACACCCCCTTGAGGAAGCGTGACTCATTTTATATACAAAGAGATTGTTTACATTCAAGCCTCAAAAGAACAATAAATATTTCACCTAATTCTTAAGCTCAGATACAGGAAGGAAATGGTTGTGTAAAAATGAAGTTACACTATGAGAGATCAAGGATGCTAATGTTAAGCTCGTACCTGTGTGTTGCACACATTTTTATACGAGGGTTGGGATTGCTACTGTTGACGCACACTAAAACCACAAAGGAAACTGTCACAGAGATGCAACATAAATGTGCAAATATCAGCGTAAACAAACTCATTTGTGCCGTGTTTGTATGCTGTCTCTTTCAATTAAAGTTTAAAACATGCCACACCTAGAATCACACTGTACACCTTTAATGAGAACAATAATCAGTTCTGCGCATCACCAAACAAAGCAGAGATTAAAAGCAAAACTAGTGGATTTGAGCGGCAAGTGGGAACCTGGGTTTTAAAAATGTAATGAATCTATGTATCAACAGTAGTTTTATTATATTAATAATTTACATTCAACAAAAAGTATCCATATAAGGCTTATTCTCTCCTCTAAATCATATTGGACTGTGAGTTGAGTTGCATCTCTGATATCCCTGTATGACTCTCACTTGTATAGCTCTCTAGGAAGACTAGATATTAGTTGTAAACTACAGCTGGCTTACAGAGAATAAAAATACAAACCCTTGGCAAAACTCATGCGTGAAAACCTATCGAATTGTCGGCCATGACAGGAATAGCTGCAGAGATTACGGTCTAGCTGCCATAAGACAATAGGCTCATTTAGCACTGAAGAAACAGTGAGAACTTGTTTGTGCATGCTTATTAGAGTTTCATCAGGAAAAAAGAAAAAAATATTCACAATTAGGACTTACAGTATGTGATAAGAGACATGATGGCGTAGGCTGGGTACACACCAGAAGATTTTTTACATCTTATAAGATTTAAAAAATGTGATAGACCACACACATGAGGATAAAAAATCCTGGCGGACGATATGCAGGAAGACATTTCAATGATAGAGCTTGGAATAATTTTTACAAGACACGTTGTATAACATTCGTGCTGTTGCCACAAATCAACAAGCTGATCCTCAATCCCTGCTGTCCACATCAACTTCACTTTGGCCGTTTCTCAATGCGGAGGTCGCATATGCAGGCTGCATACGTCATGAAGCCTGGTTTATTCAAGTTAACTGAGCATTACATTCGCAAGTCATAAGTATATTACAACAATAGACGATATACTAGAAATAATAGTAAATTTTAGAACATATTCTGAAATAAGACAGTCTTGATGACGTATATGCAGCCTGGAAATGCGACCTACGGATTGAGAATCGGCCTTTGTGCTGCGCCATGACTGCTTCCGTCTCTAGCTTTCTGATTGGATATTGTTTCGTATTATTATATGCACGATTCTGTATAAAATGAGAATCACGATTCTTTTGCCTAAAATTAAGATCACGATTCTCAAGAACTTTGTTAATTTTAAAGATGTACAACCCCTGAACATTAGTTTAACATTAGTCTTTACAGGTGCAAAGAATTATGCTTCTGAAAGTTTCAGATAAGTGTACAAAATCTTTAAATTCAGTTAATGTTAATTGTAGAGTTTAAATGAATTCATTTTATTTAAAGAAAAAAAAATTTATATACATTTTAAGTAGACATGGATTAACATTACTTTATGGTAATGAGCTACGGCGCAGTTCGGCGCCAACCAATCGCAAGGCGGAAACGTTCGGCGCCAACCAATCGGAAGGTGGAAACCTCCGCTTGAGAGATTTCCAGAGAATGCATTCGAGCGTTTTTTTATGCTCTCGCTGGCAGCGTGAACGTCCATTGGGTGAATAAATCTACATGCACGCTTAATCTTCACGCCCACTATACAAATACAAGAAAACGTAATTTAAGCAGTCAAGAGCAAAGACAGCAAGTGTGGTTATTTGGACGGAGCCAATGTTTCCTCCTGTGCTAAAAACCCTTTCAAAATCCACCTGTGTTTGGATGACTCTCAAAGCTCTGCAAGTGCATATATTGAACAAAATATAATAAAGGTTTTACAATTTACTTTAAATGTTGATTAGTCTAACAAAGTGCCTTAGTGTGACAGATTTAATAGTGTTAAAAGTCGCTTTTCATTGTCTTGGCACAACATGGCTCGGCTCGCTTTAGGACGGTTTGCTTTTCCATTGCAGTTTAGTGTCGTTTTAGTGGGTAAGATTACAGATTTATTGCTACAGTTGCGGCACTTCAGTGACATCATCGTAAATGTAATACAAACAAATGCTCAACAAAGTAGCAATAGAGCATATCGATGGAATGGTGTTCTTGATATTTGACATCACTGCTATGTCAGGAGTTTTAGAAATTGTACAACTAAGCGCAGCCAACGACATCACTTGGTTTGCTCAACGGCGCACAAGGGTGAGCTAATCTTGCAGTTAGCAATGATGCTGGTGGTGATGATTCTCTCTGACATCTTTACACATCACGTTTTAGTATCAATACAGCTTGCTTGAAACCTCAACCGAGATGGTACTAAAAAAGAAAAAAAAAACTACACCGTGAAAAACCCCAAAAGTGAGCATCGAGTACCGACTCATACTATTCAATGGAAAAGCACCATAAGTGTGGACGTCACTCGTACTGGGTGTATCTTACACATTGTAACGTCTGTTGTTAATTGCATACTTCATAGGTTGACTGGAGTGTGACAGAAGCATCAGACAGGGAGACTGACAGAAGACAAGACTTCAAACACAGGCAGAGGAAACACTCAATACTTAAAGTCCAAAAACAAGCCCAAACCTGGCTAGCAACGAAACAATATTATGAGGACACACAAGATGAGACATACGTTTTTGGTAAACAAATGTGATCAAATAAATCATCTTGGTGATAAGTGGTATGCAGTAGGTGTTATAAGTCTGAAGTAACAGGTCTATGTGAAAACGCCTTTAGAAAATATTATTATAATCCTCTTACATACGAGCACGCACGCACACTCATAGACTCAGACTTTTCCCATAAGTCTAATAAGGGGAGTCACAGACGACCCCATTCTTATCCCACCATAAATGAAGCTTTTTACTATAGTCTGGGGTGGGGTGTAGGGGGTGACTGTGTCATGGTCTAGACAGCAGACATACACACACAAAAAGAATTTGAGTTTTGTAGAGAAACGCTTTGTAAGCGTGAAGAGCTCCAACCGTGTCTACCAAAAATGATGGAAACACAAGGATAGCAAAACAAAAGTTAATGACACAGATAAAATTGTGACGTTTGTAAAAGCGCCTGTAAAATGCCATTAAATGACATTGATTGCACATTCTATATTAATGCATGATTACATTTCTTACAAATCTTATAAAAGCCTATAGTTAGGAAAATGAATTATATTACTTAGAAAATAATTGTTTATAATTGTACTCCACAATGTGCATTAAAACACTCTTTTTCATTGCTTTAATAAATACAGAAAATATCAACAACTGTAAAAAATTATGCCTTGTATGCATATCATTTGTGTGTGTGTGTGTGTTGCCACTGGAAAAATGTAGTAAGGACTTTTAATGGACACTTGACGGAAAGAATGGTGGGTCACACTGTGGCCTGTGAATCACAACAAATAAAACATTTAGCCCCTGACACTCAGATACATACACATACACACACACTGTGTCGCTTCTGTGGTTGCCACCCCAGACACAATGGACCTGCTGTGTTGACAACTCAACTGCGAAAGAGCTTAACCTCCGCTCCTGAAGGTCAGCTCATTACCACGGCAACAGCCCACATCCATGATAATGAGTCACATCATCGAAGCAATATGAAAAACACACAAAGGCAGACAAGTTTACTTTTATGTTCACACTCACCTTAACACACACAGCATGTAAGCAAATGGCACAAGAGAGAAAAAACCTTGCAATATTATAATTACAGTACGAAGGCAGAACATTTGATAAAGTTTGTGTGTGCGGAAGTGAAGGAGATGCCCTTAGTGTGCGAGGAGGTACAAGACGAGGGGTGATGCGTTTAGCGGTGTGTAATTGGCTCGGGGAGGAGGGATGTCAGCAGGTGGAGGGCCATTGTTCCCTTTGATGGGATTATTTGCACTTCTCACCACTGGAAGCCCAGGTAACATCAGGAGGAGCAATTCATGCTTATAATATACAGATTTAGCTCTCTCTCTCTCCCTTTCCATCTCGTTCTCTCTCCTGTAATTGCTCTTGCTCTGTAATTAGAGAAAAGGCTTGACGTCCCAACACACACTTGCTGAGTCCCCACTCCAATCGCTCAAGGAAACAGTAAGTAACTGCACACAAAGAACAATGTTCCAATTTCGCAGATTGCTCACTTTGTTTCATTACACGTCTTTTGCACTTTTTTCTATTTTTTTTCTAATCAGGTTTAATGTTCTGTTTATTTAGAAGTGCACAACACCACAACCGACCAATATCCAATACTTATTAAAGAAAGAGGTTTTGAGAGAGAAAAGATGTAAAGCTGTTGTTTTGCCATCACCGCTGTTATTTATTTATATGCAACTGTTTATTAAATTATATGAACTACTAATAAAAATACTGATGTGTTTAAGCTTTTTATATACTACTCATATTTACATTAATTCATATAGCAAATGCTTTTATCTAAAGCAACTTACAAATCAGAGAGCATTTAACAATTTTTCCTAAATAATATTAATAACAAAGATACAGACTAATTGTAGCACTATACAGTAGTTGAGAGGGAAGAAAGGACAGGCAGAGATCATATATGATTATTTTTTGAATGATATGGTGTAGAGTTGTGGTGTAAATTGATACAAAGTAATTTTCTAAAATAAAACAAAATAAAAAAATGAGAAACTCACCACACTCCTTTAAAGGGGCCATGGCACAAGACTTTTTTAAGATGTCAAATAAATCTTTGGGGTCCCCAGAGCACATATGTGAAGTTTTAGCTCAAAATACCATATAAATTATTTATTATAGCATGTTTAAATTGCCACTTTGTATGTGTGATCAAAAATGTGCCGTTTTGGGTGCCCTTTAAAAAGCATGTGTTGGATGAAATTCAAACACTGATCAAAATGATGGTGGTTTGTTGCAATTAAAACTCAATTGTGCTTTTCTCTGCACTAAATGGCAGTGCTGTGGTTGAATAGTGCAGATTAAGGGGTGGCATTATTATAATAAGAGCTCCCATGACATCATAAGGAGAGCCAAATTTCAACGACCTATTTTTTTCATGTGCTTGTAGAGAATGGTTTACCAATACTAAGTTACTGGTTTGATCTTTTTCACATTTTCTAGGTTGATAGAAGCACTGGGGACCCAGTCATAGCACTTAAACATGGAAAAAGTCAGATTTTCATGCCATGGCCCCTTTAAAGATACGCAATACACTCGCAGAAATAAAGGTACAAAAGCTGTCACTGGGACTGTACCCTTTCAAAAACTACAACTTTGTTCCTAAAAAAAAGTATATTAGTACTTCAAAGATACATATTGTTATCAAATGTATACATATATGTACCTAAATGGTAATTTATGACAGCTTTTGTACCTTTATTTCTGAGAGTGTATTGTGTATCTTTAAAGGAGTGTGGCGAGTTTCTCATTTTTTTATTTTGTTTTATTTTAGAAAATTACTTTGTATCAATTTACACCACAAGATTTATAAGATAAATAAGATTTTTCCTTAAGGTACACAATAGGTCCTTAAGGTATAATATTTTTCCTTTAATATTTTTAAGGTATATATTTATCAGTGACAGAAAAGGTACAGTTTCGTACCTTTTTTTCTAACAGTGTAAACACAATTCGATACTGGACAACATTGGTAATGCATTTTGTGCGGTCCATACATTAGTTTCAGTTTTTCCCTATACGTGTTAAGCTGGTATATATTAATATAGCATACCAGGACTAATTAGTTTTGCTCTGTGATGGGTAAATTGTGAATGAACTTTTCATCGATTTGCACTGTTACATATTAGCTCTGCATAATCAATGGATAGAATGAGCCTGGTGCTCATTAAAGAGAAAATTACCACATGGATCAGTTCTAATAGCCCAGACTAAAGGTTAGAGATGCAAAATGCGTTGTTCCACTGAGACACAGAGTTTGTGTGACTGTATTGGTTTATAATGGGTTTCCGTTCCATATTTTTTTATATTATTTGCTTTGTTCACATCGTCACAGTCCCGTTTAGTCTGTCTACCTGTTTCCCTCTTTTCCCAGTCATCTCCCACTAGACTCAATTTCCCATGATCCTCCACGCTCCCTCACCTGTGTCTTGTCTTAAAATATCCTTACCTGCCAGCCCTTACCCTCATTGACTCCCTTAAATATACTCTGCCTGTGTTTCCCTTCATGGTCCGTTATTGGGTGCGTCCGAAAACTCTAAATTGCTGCCTTCTGAGGCAGCATTTCAAGGCAAAAAGGATCAAGGAATGAATTCATTGTGAGGTTTACTTCCTGACTCCTGAGATCTTGTCACACAATTCTATGCATGTGCACGCATGGGGAATCTAATTGGTCGAAAAACTAAAATGGTGGCCAAGAAAGCGCCTGGAGCACAAATTTATGCTTGTATCAAATGTATATTTTCACTTTTTACACCTTTTAATTGCATTTCTTTGTTTAACAACAATAAGGCGCTCTCTGTTTATATTTCAAACACGCCGCCTTTGAAGCATGTCTGAAAGCGTTTCTATGAGCTGCCTTCTAACCTCCGAAGTCATTGCCTCACGGTGTGTTCACACGGGGTTGTAAGCGTTAACACTTCCCATTCACTTTTAATGGGTGACGTCATGCGTTGCCGAACTGAATTGTGGATCCGTTGGCCCTGGGTCAGTGCTGTGCTCAGAAGTTGTCAGAAGTTGAAAATTTCTCAACTTTTCAAGCGGCAACACGTGCGTCAGTCAATCAGATCACCTTATGCAAATAGCAGAGGCAGCCAATTACGTTTATGGAAGACCGGAGCATAGGTTGCGGCCACTGTGATTGGCTGTTGGCCCTGCTTCAGACAAGCCTTCCGTCAAGCGTTAACGCTTTCGCCCCATGTGAATGTACCATCATAAGGCAGCAAGGTAACAAGTCAGCTGCCTACGTTTTCGGACGCAGCCATTGTCAAATGTTACGTGTGTGTTTGGATTTACTGTTATTGTTTTATAACTACAGTTTTCTGTTTAGATTATCATCCGTCGTACGTCTCCTTCGTTTCTCCACTATATTGGTTGGGTTCGTCATTTTCTGACCCAAAACCCCAGCATTTTTAGAGTGTAGTAGTTTAAAAGAAATTAGAGGAAAATTTAATGTAGGACAAAGTAAATATACACAGCAAAATTAGCAGTGTTAAATCAACACTGCTGGTGTTTATATGAGTAACACCAGACCTGGTCGTCCACATATGTACACCTGCAGTGTTGATTTAACACTGGTAATTTTGCTGTGTAGGTTTAATTTTGTGAAGTGGAAAGAGATGACAAAAAAATATATTTATTGACAATGCACTTTTAGAAAGAAACTTCACAGTTCTTAAATCAGTGTAGTTTCATTCATATCTTATAACTTGTTCACACACACACACACACACACACACACACACACACACACACACACACACACACACACACACACACACACACACACACACACACACACAAATTTCGGTGTATGATTCAACTGTGCCAGCCTCAGCCACACTGAGCGCTGAACTGATGGTTGAGAAAACACAGCGCTACTGTGAGTCTTCTGTGTCCTGGCGAGCTGGGCCTTCCTCTCTAATCAGAACATCATTGCGGGAATATTTCTGATAGGGATAGTAGGATATATGGTTCAGCCAGATGCACTTTAGCCTCCACAAATAAAAAATAAGATGTTTAAAAATAATCATTTGGCAAGAAGAAAAAAATCTTAGGTCTAACAAGATATAAGGAAAGAGAGAGTGAAAGGAGAATTGGAACGGCTACTCAGGAAGGAAGCCAACTGTTTGCTACCCTCAGCTCTCATTACAAATTAGAAGTATTTCAGGGATGAAAGAGAGCAAGGCAGAGCGAGAGAGAAACAGGACGAGAGTGATTTGCAAATGAATGCAGTAGTAGTTGCGAAAATATAATCGTGGGTTCCTTCTTGGTTGATCAGGATAAATGACATCTCCACTCAAGAGAAGAGAATCAGACTCTCTCTCTCTCTCTCTCTCTCTCTCTCTCTCTTTCTGAACAGAATACACATTCACAACACTTCTCATCTACATACCCAGGCAACTACTGCAGAGTGTCAAACAAACAAATGAATGAAAAAATGAACATTCACTGAAATAAAAGGCCAGGGCTTAAAGGTTATTTGGAAATAAGGCACAGAGTTTTGTCTGCGCTAATTAAGTGAGAAGTGACAGATGTGAAATCCTCTCGCTTTGACATTTTTCATATTCGAAAATAAAAGGACATGGAAAGAAACACAGAAAGAAGTCAGGCATTAAATATGATTTGAGACTGACACAAACACACCGAAAGAGGGAAAGCCATTAGGGCTGCATAATCTCCCTTTTCTGGGCTATAACAATGATTTGAGTGGTGGAATGCTCGGGTTTTGTGGGGCTGGGACATTGATTCGGCTCAGCATTCAAAGTAGTAAATCAAGTCCAACTTCCTATCCTGAGGCCTATTGGCGTAATTCAGCCTGTCTCTGCCATACTAGTCAGTTAGTTTAGAGAGAATACATTCAATACATTGAGCGATCCACTGACAAAGCATAATGAATTACACAGCTTTAAAATCCCCCCACACACATACATACCCAGTTTTAGAGGGAAATTATAAAATCTCATTACTGTGAACCTCACAGGTTGTAAGCATTAACCTACTGGTTTTATGAGGCATTTATACAAGCAAATAAGATGTCCTTTTTATCAAATTCCATTAAAACTGATTAAAAAAATAACAAGTTACAGGAGATGACGTTGTAGTGGAATGCTAGAAAATGAGCGTTCTTTGAAAATGCTAACCAGTTATTGCTTTCCACCGTTCCCAACCCACTCACATCACACAAACACACCGCTCCCTATTAATTACTCACTGCTGTAGTTTCTTCTTAGCTCTGTAATTTCTATAATACTCTAAAATATTGTTAAGCAATGTGTTCCACACATCTAGAGAACGAATGAGAGAGAGAGAGACTCTGAACAGCTGGTCTAGTCTCTCAGCGGTTGTCCCATTGTAATCTGCATTAGTCCCATTGCAGAGGAGTTCAACGGGTCAAACTCTTTAAGTGTCTGTAGGGAAAGATTCAGCTCTGCTCACGAGCTCCATACGAACTCGGGCTATGCACGTGATTACATGCCACCTGTATTTACTGTGGTTATCGATATATACATTAACAAAGCATTATTTCTTGCTAAATTTTTGAATATATTTTATAAAAATAAAAACGTACAGGGGAAAATAGGGCACAACATCTACAGCAGGGGTCTCCTTTTTATGGGCAAGGGCTACCACACGGATAAAACAATCTGGAGGGCTATTTTTTGATATAGTCCACTCAAAACTTGTTGGTTTTACTTGTCGCTTTTATTTGATTTTACCTGTTGATATGTTTTAGTATTTTTTTTAAATGTTAACATACGTAAACCAAGCCAAGCTAATATAAAAAATATGTAATAGCCTACATAAATATTACAATTGAGACTATTAGTAGAATGTGCTTTGGCGGGCACCTCATAGACTCTGTGCGGGGTACCTGGTGCCCGAGGGCAGAGCTGGGTAGTAACAGATTACATGTAATCTGGATTACGTAATCAGATTCCAAAAAACAAGTACTTGTAATTAGATTAAACTACATTTTAAAATACTCGTAATCAGACTACAGTTACTTTTTAATGGATTACATGATTACATATTATTCACACTATGGCAGTATGATCTTCACAATTTTTTAAATCTCCTATATTTTTTACATTTTCATAATAAATTTACTTACCACTTAGGGTGCTTTCACACCTGCCTTGTTTAGTTCGGTTGAATCGTACCCGAGTTCAATTGCTCAGTTGGTGCGGTTCGTTTGGGCAGGTGAGAATGCAGCAATCGAACTCTGGTACACACAAAAGGCGGACCAAACAAGCTTACCAAGACCGCCTTGAAGCGGTTCGTTTGTGGTGAGAACACAATCCGATATCTAACTGACCTAACTGCAAAAGTACTGCGTATTTTGGACTAAACCAGCTCCCGTAGTCAGCTGCGCAGTGCATTATCGGATGGTGTTTGTTGACATTTTCTATTAGCAATTTTAGCACAATGACAGATCGCGGACATACCTGGAGTTGCGAGGAGGTGCGGGCGGAGCCTCAGAAATTTAGTGTCTTCGCCGTTTGTAGTGCATTGTTTTGTAGTGCATTGTAGTGCATTGTTTTCAAGCGGCATCCGCGATTCATTCTGAAAATGAACGGTTTGTCTAGAGTGCTGTATACAAACTATGTATAACAACCACGGAGACATAATTACAGCTTGCAGCCGTCTGTCCATGGCATCTGCGGTATTTTCCTTCTTTTTGTTTACTTCCGGGGTTCCGTTGGAATTTCGCGCACATTGATTCTGACCAACCAAGAAGCAGTTTAGGAAATACGTTCAAAATGAGTGATGTGGATCTTATCACATTGGTTCGTTTCAACTGGTGCGGATCAGAGCAATCAGTGTGGTGTGAAAAGGAACCAAAACTGCTAAAAATTATATTATAATTTTTATTTAATTATAATTTTTTGCTTTTGGTCCAGACCAAATGAACCGAACTACAGAGGGGTGTGGAAATGTACAGGAGCAACGATAGAGATGCAAAATGGAGCAGCAATCAGCGTTGTTTGATCACTGGATGCAAATGCATTGATTTGGGTTGGGACGCTAGGGACATGTCCCTACCAATATCCAGGGAACAGTGAATTGTCCCTAGCAATAAATTCAACCAAACAATGAATCTATGTGTTAAATTCAGTCTTTTACAACTGCGTTCTGTAAAATTAGCGTTATAGGTGGTACACAACCGGTTACATTTTTTTAAGTAAATCAGTGTTAGTATTTTGTATTCACTGTCCATGCATTGCACTTTAAAAATGAGTTTTTAAGACTCTTGTTGGTGAAATAAATTTGAATTTATTTCTCCCCTCTCAATATACTTGAAATCAAATACGATTTGTCAAAAGTAATCTAAATGTAATCCAAAAGTAGTCAGATTACGTTACCAACGATGTGTAATCTAAGAGATTATATTACTGAATACAAATTTTGCCATGTACTTCGTAATCAGTAACGGATTACAATTCATAAGTAATCTGCCCAGCTCTGCCCGCGGGCCCCACATTGGAGACCCCTGATCTACACTAAAAGCATTTACTATATAAATGCCATTACAAGTAAAGTTATGACATGATAATAAATAAATGCCACACAACTAATAAAATATTATGGGATATATGTATAAAACTGATTTGGTTTGTTGATGTAGATGTACTCACACTAGACTCATAAATTAAACAAATAACCTTGGCTCTAAGCAATACAGTAAGTAATGCTAAGAACTTCTTTGATAAATCCAGATTATTCTGAAATAAGACCAGTCCTCATAGAAATCTGGACCATATGTCATATGTGAGAGTGAGGCTGAGTGTGCAATCGCTCTAACCTGAGCAGGCTCAGAGGGTTATCTCTCAGAAAGTCTCATTCTCAAAAGAGGGTTTTACAAGCAGAGAGAGAGAGAGAGGATTGGTTTCCGCATGTCCTTCAAAGAATTACACTAACACACAATTGGCTTATAAAGGATTTTCATCCTTAATCTACAGTTCTGTTAAAGTCTTTCTTTTGTTAAGTCTGTGCTCACAATGTGTTGTGATTTAAGCGAGCGCTTTTTCATTGTGATAGATTTAAAATGTCCTTTTCATCATCCGGCACAACACAAACCCCCCTGACCCAAGCCATCTACATGAGTGATGCGCTGTGTAATATAACCGATGTCTATGTGAGAGAAAGGATTTCTGCCGCTCTCGCCGCCTTCAATAAATAAGAGACAGAAATGCAGGGAAGAGTGGAAGGATAACACTTAAGGCTAACACAAATTCTTAGAATGACAGAAAGCTCAACTTGACCATTTGTCTATCTGCAGAGAGCAAATCCTGCAGATGCAGTGACAGAATGATCACTTCAGACAAGAACTCTTTACTCTTCATACGCAACACACACACAATGATGTAGACATATAATATGCATGCAGAAAATAAAATGATTATATTTTACATCACGTGAATAGGCCCTCGATTACGGTTGTAAAATGTACGCTTCCCTGAGCATTGACAAAACCAGCCCATACCGAGCACAAACACGCACACACATTATCGATAATGGCTCCATTATACAACATCAACAATAGGACAATGTTACCATTATACAGATATTTATACCCGGGCCACAATGCTGATTTCACTCCTCATTTATAGGACCCCCTCATAAATCCACTGCAGGCTAATGTGGCTGCTAATGCACAGTAAACGACCAAACACCTTATCGATCACCTCCTCTAAAGGGCTTTTTTAACACCTTTAAAAGTTAACATGACACAAAAATATTCAAGTAGAACATGTGCACTCTTAAAAGTCCAAAGACATCCGAGACAAAGCTTTTAACCATTTTCTTACAATCAAAACGTCTTAAATTGCTGCAGTCATTACCGCCACCATTTGCACTAATACTGGAACGCTGGATTGTAGCTACCAGAGCGTTTGTACTCAAATCTTGAGGCTTTATTATATATCGTGAGGTGCTTCTTTTCAACGGGGTGTTGTTTATATTTATCATAGCCTTATTAAAATGGCTTCAAACAAAAAACGGGGAAGTATAACAAAAATGAAATTTTGTTTAGTCTGCTTTGTCTAGTGTGCCCTTGATGGCAATCTATTTAGACTAGCGATTCATTTCTTATTCTAAAGGCATGTGAATTTTTCCCAGAGTTCATTCCCATATATTATGTAGTTTTCGAATGGAGGGTAACAAAACTCCTCCTCGTTGACGGACAGACTAAAAGAATGCGTTCATCTAAAGAAACATGTATTAGCATATGTTAAGCCATGCATGGGATATGTCTGGATTCGGCAGGCATTATGAGGCATATTCATAGGTGGGAAAAAAGTGTGAATTAAGGGTGACAACAGCTAGATTTGAGTAAAACCACTTTGGCTCGTTTTCCTCTCTCTCTCTCTCTCTCTTTAAATGCAATTGCCATGAAAATAAACTATTAATCTGTTTCCCAAAGGAATTCCAGGCTGTGTGGTAGAGGTTGACAGCTGAAATTCGACTGTTGTTGTGCAGTCAACAAACAATTTTCCCTGGCTTCACTGGCTCTCAAAGGATCTCTCTTTCTCTCTCTCTCCCTCACTCACTCGCTCTACACACACAAAGATAACGGACCGGTTGAGTTTTCCCAAATATGTTAATCCCTAACATCGTAAACTTCAGGATGTTTTTTTTTTTTAAACATCAGTTCTCGACATTTTGCCTACCACAAAACACACGCCCCTTTATTCCTGCCCCAGTCATTACAAACATGTAACCCTGCAGAGCATGACTCCCAGAAACACAACACTCGCAGATTGCATATAACAAGAATGCAGTGTACTCTCATATTTCATGAGCATAATGTGTATTATGTTGTGTGATAAGGGAAATGCATGATTTGGTACTACATGTGCTCAAAACAGTGAACAAATCTATGAGTCATTCAAGCCAGCCACGCAACTTTACACACGTATTATTAAGTAGGTGGTTTTAGAAAGACCTTTATATTGGGCTGTGGGAAAATATTTTAATGGCATTGTTCAGATGTTGTGGTCACCAAAGGATCTGGATCACCCATTTAGGGTGATAAAAGAGGCATAAATTAAGTGTCAGATTAGTGCTATGTGAGAACTCTAATTACAGATTCACATAGGCCTATGTAAACTATACTGCGATGATTTCTATATATTTTACATTTTCTATATGTGACCCTGTTTGTGAAACCAGGCTAATGTCTCAAAATCCAATTCTGAGATAACAAACATCAAAGTTTGATTTCAACTATTAATTTCACCATGAATTAAATCTTACTCAGTTAGTAGATATCAAGGTTATATTTTTACAGAATGTTCTTTACATTATGTAGCATGATTTTATTTAAAATGACATGGCTGGATTTTCACATATTGTAAAGTCCCATTTATATTCAGCTTATATTACTCTTATATGACTGTCCGTCTGTCTGTCAATAAAGTGGGAGAGAGAGACAGGTAGTGAGATTGAACATCACATTACCGGTAGTTCAAAGGTCATCCCACTAAAAGGCGGAGATGAACTTCCTGTCCACCTGTCTAGAGCTAGACAGTTTAAAGGAAGTAAACAACGGGCTGCTTATTAAGGGGAGGAGTCATGTCTATCAAATGTTAAACTCAGAGTTGCAGGATGTCTTTGATCCTGTACTGCTACACAGCTAAAAACCCAAGAGCCTCTCATTTGGCGTCTGCTGAGGACACAGAAACACCACATTTTCCATAGTTTATAACAAGGAAATAAGCAACAGGGCAAAGCATCATTGATAACCCAACCTGTCATGTAGGCTACTTTTTAACTTGTGACCAGCAGCTGTCACTCCATGTGCTTACAAAAAAGTCTTAAATGCCTATTTTATAGGTATTACTGTATACTTTTCATTAAAAATTGTTTTTTTTTTTAGATTTAGACATTTAGATTTTTATTTAATTTTGTCCATAGAAAATCGCTACTGCAAATATATGTATAATCTCAGGTACAAGAAATTAGACACATTTACTGTCAGTTTATGCATAAAAATAATCTATATTTCTATTGTATACATAAATATCTCATATTATAGCAAAAATGTTTAATAAAAAAGAAAACATAAAGGGGTGCATAAGAGGAGGATAACAGAAAGACAACAGGTGTATAGAGGGTATATAACTGGCTTTTTAAGTTATGAATTGCGCTGAAAGCTGTTTGCCTTCTCCTGCTCACAAACGATTCAACAGGCAAGAATAGAAGCCCTCTGATAATAGTATCAATTATAAACTTTAAGCCAAATTAGTAATGTTGGAGGTCTTTTATAACTTATTCTGAGATGGACAAGGCTAAAGAGATAGCAGCATGGTCTCACTGTTAATACGTAGTATTAATAAGTAACTTTCAAAAACACAAAACTTTTTTTAACATTTAAATAGATGCTGAAATGTACAACATATACGTATTTGCAACACTTAATCATAGCATTATTACGTTTTAAAAGCTACAAAACCTAAACCATTTACTCATTTTTCAAACCATAAAGATAAAGAAAAAATAAAATGTATTATTTTAATTTCTTTATTTTTTGTAACAATAGTAACAATATACAGCCCTACTCAAAACAGTTTATTAAAATCATGTTCTATTAGAAATAATAGTATTAGAAATAAAAAGCATAACAGACAGCAAGTGTAATCACAATACTTTATTTATTGCGAAGTTTTAGCAGTACCAAAAGTAGTTAAAATTATTTGATATCACTGCCATAAATGTGTCGAAAAGCTTCTTGAGGCGCAAAATTTGAATTCAGATTCATAATAAACGCAAGATTTGACGTTTCCGGTAGCTGCTGAGAACTGGAATCAAGATCGTTGGATAAAGGGCTAAATTTGGATCTGCTTCTCGCAATCGTATGAATTTTAAAGATGTGGATTACAGCAAATTAATAAAATTAACATCTTTTGTGAATTTATGTTGTGTTTTGGTGTAATTATATTGGCATAGGAGAATAGGAGAAAACACCTTTTTGTGTCATGGCAAACCAACTAAATATAACAAAATGGTTAAATTATTATAGAAATGTTATTCATTTTAAGGTTTTAAAGTGTAGTCTTGTTTAATACTGTGTAATTCTCTGAAAGTCAGGAACCTATTAGGAAAAATATGAAAACATGTCATTAATATGAGTTAGAAACATTAATACCTGCAATTTTAATATTTATGAATAGGACAGGTCTGTAAAGTTATTAATACGTAAATAATTAGTCCAGTCAACATGTAGATATTATATGTTTCAGTGTGTATACAAACGTAAGTAAATGTATGTGTGGTGCAATCACACTTTACATAAAAATACACGTATTCTCAATTAGATCATGTTGCTTACACTCTAAAAAATATTTAACCCAGGGCTGGGTAACTATAGGACAGAACACATTTCTGGGTTAAATTGACCCAAATAATGGGTTGTTTTAACCCAACTGCTGGGTTATTGTTACTCAACCATGTTGAAACAACCCAGCAGTTGGGTTAAAACAACCCATTATTTGGGTCACTTTAACCCAGAAATGTGTTCTGTCCTATAGTTACCCAGTCCAGGGTTAAAAACAACCCAATATTTTTTAGAGTGTAATGAGCACTGATAAGAAATAAAGCTGCTCACCTGAAAAGCATCTCAATGAAGAAAGTTTTTGTAGATTACATGACTATCTTGGACACCACCATGCAAGTTGGAAATATTGAAGTATTGCCATGTTTGTAAGATCACTTTAATAAGATAGCCTTGTACTATGACTGCATTAAATGTTTCAACAGTTTTAACACATCTGAAAACAGAGTCAATACTACTTAATAATTAAAATATGTTTTAATTTCAATGATAAATATATTTTCTGGAATAATTTGCATTGTTGATTCTCTGTTTTTCTGTTATTTTGATCTACACTGCTTATGTTTTATCAAGATTGGTTGGAATGTAGTTTCAAGCATGTGTGTGATATGGCTGAACCGCTGGTTTAATGGGCAGATGTGTGTGATGTGTTTTAACCGCTGACTGAACAGGCAGACGCTCTTTAAATCTCTCCAGACTAACACACCAATAGTCACAACATTTGTTTACCAGATTTCTGCATTCCTTTGATGTACTTAGAAATTTATAATGGCAACAAAATGCACTTACACACTATATAAATGCTAGACTACTTTTTATTTTGTACTCCTTTGCAAAGTCAATATACAATAACATTTTTTGGTTGCAGTTTAAAAATACATGCATAATGATAACAAACCTCTGAGCCAGGCTAAAGAGATTAAAATTATCAGGTCATTAAAAAGAAGAAATACATCAAGTGCTCAACCAGATTGAAAGAGGACAACACCGGAGGCCTAATATACTATTTAAAGACTTCGCTTAAGATAAATGGTAGAGAGAAAAAGGAAAGAAATGGAAGCAAGGAAGATAAGCACTTTAGAAAAAGAAAAGGTCACAGCTAGCAGTTGATTCGAAGAGTTGCTACGATCATACAAAGGCCAATGACATCATCAGGTAGTGAAGTGTGGGGCAGGGTAAAGAAGGCCGCTTACCCAAGACCATAATTACATTTGCTCTAAACACAGCCAAAAGCTCCACAGCCTGTGTTGAATCATTTTCAACCAATTCAGAGGTGTGTGTGTGCGTAAGAGGGGGAGAGAATAAAGAAAGGGAGGGAGTTGGGGATTAATCAGCTCTGTTTGCTGTGGCATCCCCTTTATTACGACATTTTTTTCACCACAAGTGTAATTTTCAAAAAACTTAATGTACCCTTCATCTTATGTTTACTATGTATCCACATGTGTGTGTATATGCGGACAATACATCAAATAGTACGTTTTTCCACTTTTGGAGCTTGTTTAACAAAAAAAGTATGAAAATGTTGAACGTCTAAAACATTTTTTTATTCCCTCTTGTTCCCTCCCTCCTTGCCTCCATTCATCCCCCTCTTCTTCACTGCAAGAGAATATAAAGGCTTTGCAATGCATGTAGGGAAGACATAGCGCCTAGCCAGCATGAATGGAATGCTATTAAGTAAGTTATGCACATAATGAATCTTAGAAATGCTTGGGAAAGAGCGAGCTACATTTATTTTCTCTCACACTCTCTCTCTCTCTCTCTCTATCGTTCTCTCTTTCCTAATTTCTTAACTCCTTAGTTTAAAATTATACAATGCTGGATAAAGCAAAGTATCGCTTGCTGTAAACTGCTGCTTTATCTTTTCTTAAAACATCTCTCTCTCTCTCTCTCTCTCTCTCTCTCTCTCTCTCTCCTTCTTTATTTAATCAAAACTGCAGAAGTGATTATGTGGGAAATTTGTATCAATACACACATGTACCTAAATGCCTATACCTAGCTATCTAAATAAGGACGTGTGCAGAATTATTATTTTTACCTTTTATAATTAATATAATTATAATTTTACCAAATTATAATTAAGCTGGAAGCCTTACTAAAAACATATTTTTTTAACATTTTTTAAC
This sequence comes from Misgurnus anguillicaudatus, assembly GCF_027580225.2. NCBI lineage: Eukaryota > Metazoa > Chordata > Actinopteri > Cypriniformes > Cobitidae > Misgurnus > Misgurnus anguillicaudatus. The sequence goes on along the minus strand of NC_073357.2, from coordinate 37,236,185 downwards.
AAAAACTTAACAAAACTTATGTCTTAAGTTCAGGAAAATTTAACTGAATTAAATAGACAAGCAACAGTGTATACCAAAAAGTTTCTGACATTTTTTACGTCAGAAAACACTCATTTCACATAGTTGGGTGGCTATTCTATGAGGGTGGCAAATTCTCCAGGACTACGATATCTGGCTTTGTGTCTTTCTGCTGACACGCTATAGCCTACAAACACACACACATTCGCCTCCACACATACAAACACAGTGCAATGTTAAAACTGTGATAGCTCTGTGGCTTTTAGCTTTCAAGCTATGGCGTACTCCAACTGCTTTAACACATTCGCACAAATTAGCTTAAGTTGATGCATACAATAATATATCTGCGGAACAGTGCTTTTCCCTTAGCATCATTGTTGTATAGATTACCTTTTTGTCCACACCTCCTGATGTGTTTTCTCCTGTGAGGAATCTATTTTATAGATATTTCTGTGTGCCAGCATGTTGACATCAATGGCAGAGCCTTTGTGCTTCTGTTCTGAACACCTGTCTGCTTCAGCTTCAGCTGGGAACAGACGGCCTGAACATCCAGCCTCTGTCTGACATTGACACCTACAAGACTATAGCTACTATAGATCCACCACTGGCATCCTGGGATGGAGTGAGACCACAGTACTTTATACTAAGCACTTACCAAGCACTCGGGTGATTCTCACGAAATTAGACTAATGAGGTGTCATGAAACATTTTGATAAAAAAAGTAAATGCAAAGTAAGAGTATCAAAATAAGAAGCATTCAAATGACATCATACAAACAAATTTTTTTCCACATTTAAGGGGAAAATTTTCATTACCGCAATGTGTCCATGACTGGATTTGGGTTCTTTGTCATGGAAATATTTATAATTAAAAAATCTAAAAAATAAAAAGCTTATAGTGCATGTTATACCATAAACATTTACAGTAAAGAATCATGTGGTATTTGGTGATCATTGGTAAATGTAGAGACAATGATAAGGAATATAAATGTGTCCAAGATCAATTTTCTCATCCTCCGCAACAATTTTCAATCGTTGTTTCAGCCATCAAAGAACTAACATTTTCAAAAAAAAATTGTTGGAAGGGACATAATTGACTGTGACATTTTATATAAATTAATCATAAAATGGCCCTGATATGTCACTAGACATTAAGAAATCATTTTCATTTCAAATACTTATGACAACAGTGGTCCGGCCAGGATATTGTCATTTAAAAAGTGGAGTTGCAGCCATCAACTGATGTTTATGTTGTCATGTTGTGTATTGGCCACCAGTTGTGTGATTGCAGTACCAGTTTTAGCCACAAGTTTTGTGATTGCAATACCAGTTTTGGCCACAATCCTACATACTGTTCCTTTAATGTAATATCATGTTGCGGTAATGACTTTTTATAATGATAATCTAAAAAATGTAAATAATTATATAGGAAATATGTTTTAAATCCTCTAAAAGTAATAGTTATAATAAGTTCAGACCTTCATCTTATATGTGCAAAAGAAATTGGCTTCAATGGCTTTTAAAAAAAAAAAATCTGAAGCTGACACCTGTCTGGATTTCGTGAGAATCACCCACTCTCTGTTTGGTTTTTGTTCATTAGATTAATTTAAATCAAACAAATATACAGAATATAAGCACACATAATAATATAAAGACATATTTGGACACGTCTGAAATGTAGACTTGGGCAACAAAAACAGGATTTTCATAAAAAAAAATGCCCTAAGTTATGTGAATCACACTATTATATTGCTGCTTGTTTAAATGCTGCGCTATGAGTCAGTTCACTTAGTTAGATGACAAATAAACCATTTCCTGGAAAATGCACTATAATTACCTAGCTTGTTGTAAATATGAGGGCAAAACTGAAAAACAACATCAACATCTGGCAAAACAATATTACTGTACTATAATATCTGATGACTGAATGACAGCACGGCATTGTGTGCGTTTCCTATGTTGTGTTGTTTTACAAAACGTTTTACTAAACTGTTATTTTTCATAAAGCAAGTGCCTACTAACATTTCTGGAATTCTGGGAATTTTCCCATCTGTGTTTCTCCTGTATGTCCAATAGACCTTGAGCAGCTTTGAAATCATCTACCAGCAAGGTTAATAAATGTAACCTGTGATATTACTCTATGCACATACAGAGAGAGAGAAGAATGGTGAGAGAGAGAAACCGAGAGAAAGACACTAAACAAGTAGCCCTACCGAATGAACTACACCTCCCACACCCTGTCAAGCATAAGTCATCAATCGTTGCTCCTTCCACCCAAAATGGATTTTCCCCCCTCGCAGATGTAAATACTGGTCAACGTTTACACAGTGATGAACACATTTTTTATCAGTTTTTCATGGAAAACAATTTGGCCTTGAACGAAGCGTGTTTGTATTTGAGGTACACGTATGAAAGACTCCATTTAATGCTGTTCAGATGAAACTGACCTGCGTCGGTGTGATAAGAGGCAACATCAATATACGACCTCACACAAAAAAACAACATGCAGATAAACAATGGCATTCAGTTAGTCGTCTCGCAAAGTGGTTGCAAAGATCTCACAATGAACATTTGGCTGACAATATATCAATTTTGTCTTATTCAAGTAAAACACTCTGTCCCACCATGGTCATGTTTCCTGTACTGAATCCTGCAGTAAAAATTAGGTTAGGACTTAATCCAGTTTGGCAGAGAGTTGCAGAAGGCCCTGACCGACTGCTGTTCGGATATCTCCTGTCTTCCAGAAACCAGTCAAGGGTTTAACACTCCAAACACAGGGCAGTTTGCAATCTTAACAGCTATAAAAAGTGGGATTATCACCTTGCTTGTAAAGACAGCAGCCCATTTGGAAGAAGTGTAAAATAATAAACGACAGGACCAGATCTGCAGCCTATAGATATATCAGAGCAGGTGTTTGGCACATTACTGGCCCAATAAGCTCAAAGGACTCCCACACACGCAAAGCATCATTTTTTGCTTTCTGTATGGTGTTTCACATAGTAGTTGAGTGTTAAAACAGGACTGCTTCAATAAGGGATTAGATCCCCAGCAGGCAGGAATATATTTGCCCAGCAAACACAACTCATGTCCAGACAACGACAGTGGTCGGCTTTGCTCACCGCTGGTCACTACTGCCCCCCAAATCAACTTATAGATCCCTCCACCGTGTGTCCGTAGAGAGGGCAAAGGGTCACAACACAGTAGGGGATTATGGGAATGATTGTTCTCCAAGGAGCAGTGTGGTGTATCTTTCATCGTTAAAGGACCAGTTCACCCTTATTAGTCACTCGCCATATACGCTATGGGGATATGCTGCCTTTTGCATGGAGGTTTTTGAAAGGACATCAAATTTGTCATTTTGGCTAATAATTGGGCCAAATATGGCTGAGGCATCAGAGGTCAAAGGGCCTGGCCCAGTTCAGCGAGTTGCCAAACATATACAGTACTTAGACAGACACAATAGGAGAAAATGATAGCGAGAAAGACAGACAAAAATACATTAAAATTGTGTGTGTGTGGCCAAAAACAGCTGGCTTATCTCAAAGGGCTAACATAGTGTTTGTTCTAATATGTGTGTGTGTGTGCACGAGATAGAGACAGACCTAAAGCATGTGTAGACAAGGGAGTGCATGTGTTTTTTGTTTCTCAGACAGGACCTTGGGCAGGTAGTATGACCTTTGTTTCATAAAACAGATGCATCAGAAGAGTCACACTCTCAATCAGCCTTGTATTAAAACTGCCAGCTGAGCGGACCCAGCTGCCGCGCGTCTACAAGAGAGAAAAAAACTGCGTGTGGGGCATTTGCGTGCACGCGTGTAAGTGTGCGCGACAGTTTCAGACCCTAATCTTGCCCCTGAGCTCTTTTTATCACGGTTCCAGTTTAACCTTTGACCCGTCGAGGATGAGGGATCTGCAGGGAATGTTATTGATGAATTCCATATTTGCCAGAATGGAGTAGTGTGCGTTTGTGTGTGTGTGCGAAAGAGAGCGCTTAGAGACCAATCAATCAACGAAGAATGATTCAGCCAAGACAGATCAGTCAAAGAGAACCAATACATCTCCTACATATTTTAACGCGCACGCAGATGGATGACTTCGCAAATGCAAAAAAATACAATATTCTAATGATACAATTAAAAGAAGCAGTTGTGGGGAGTATGATAGACATTTTGTGAGAACATGTGACAAGTTTCCCCTTGCATCAGAAAGTAACAAACTCTCGCTCTTTCTTCTCTCAGAAACGCAGGTGATAATCTTCGTGTGAAAAATCGATGGCTTCAGATCACTTGTCAGAGCCCGACTTGTCGTGTGACTCGGTGGCAACGAGCGAGGCTTTATGTTGATGCCTGCAGGATCTGAGAGCGGACACCAGGGAACGACTGTGTTTTTTTCCCCGTCTTCCCTCTAAAGTCCCCAAATCTGAAGAGGAACCGAAGGGAGTGTGCGTCTTCCTTAGGAGAGCCCGACGATGACAGCCGAGCCCTGGGAGGGAGGGGCGTGTGCGTGTATGTGTGGGAAAGAAAAAGAGACTAATCTCATAGTAAGCCAGCTCTATTTATCACAGAGGTAATGATAAGAATCAGATTCTAAGGTGAACTCTGCGTTGGGTCAGGCCCCGGTGCAGGCAGTAATGCGATCCGTGGAGAGAGACAGAAGATAACCTCCATGCGACGGCGAAGCGACGTCAGATAACTAAAACAAACTGTTACTGCCTATACTCAGAAACAAAGAGAGACGAGGAGCGCACACACACTCACTAAGCAGGGATGAAGAGTGATAGTAGGGGAGGTAAAGTGAGGAAGGGAGAGAGAAAGAAAGAGATAAAATAAAAGAGTAATAGAGAGGAGATACAAGGCAGGTCTCATTGAAGGTAGAGTAGGAGTCTCCTCTCTGGTGGAGCAGCTCAGCAGCCAATGGTGTAAATAAAGGCGGGTGGCCCTCTGAAACTTCCCCAGCTGAGTAAAGATATGATGTAATGAGAAGAATCCACCACTACCACCATCACAGTCTGTCTCTATACTGTAGCACATCCATGTACATTCAGTTTAAAGCTTCTCTTCCTAAGGAGGTCTGACTGACGAAGATCTGCAGATGTTTTCATAAGACAGATATTCAGTTCGTACAGTGGGCAATACACAAGGGTCTCTCATTCTTCATCAAGAAAACAAATGATCATGAAAAATTTGATCTAGAAAAATGTTTGTCTGTAATTTTAAGACCTCTTATTCCTTTTTTCTTTTGACGAATTTCCATTGCATAGTACCCCACGGTTTGGTTTGGGTCAGGTCAGGTCAGCTCACCTCACTTTGGCTTGGTTAGCTTTTCCATTGAGTTTAGTAACACTTCAGAGTGGGAGGGATTATAGGCGTGCCGTTATATTTGCGCTGCCTACTGCTGTGACATCATACAAGTGAGAGCGTTGTTTTACATTCCATACATTCATTTATTTCTCAGTCTGCCACAAAATTAAAATTGACCACCACAAATAGATGTTTATACATCCCGTTTATCACATGACAGTTTCTGTACAAACACCTGTGGCGTTAGTCGATGCGCTCCACTGAACCTCATTTGAGTTGCATTTAAGCATATGCGGACATGCACATAGCGAATGTGCCACCACATACTGCAAGTCTGGAAAAAACGGTTACCCCCATCTTCAATGGGAGTGGCCGTTTGCCAGCGACACGCGAGGAGCTCGCCGCTGCGACGAGCAAGGTGGGCCCAAAATAGACAAGAAGGCAATTTTATGCAAATGCTTAGCGATGTGACAAAGCGACTGCCAATCGGAGTGAAGGGGCAACGTGACGTAGGTCAGTGGCTTGAGTCAAGAAAATGATTCAAGATGGCCGAAAATGCGTATATATTTCTGTATATATCTAATAAGTTTGAAATTTTATCTCATATATTTTGTTACTTTTATCGAGAAAAATACTTTAAAATCCAAAAACATTGTTCTTGTAACTTAACAATACCCCTGAAGTGACTTTTGATACCGCTTTTAGATACCAGCCAAGGAACGCCCATCAAACGAGTGTGTGTCGCTCAGTGATGATTCTGAACCTGTGGATGTTTTTCATTGCTAAAAGGAAGTTTGGGAACTTATTGCAGAGCACAGACAACAACATATTTGCTCAAGACAGCGCAAGCTAGCACTAGAGTAAAACTAATATTTTCCATTATAACGATGATGCTGGTAGTGACGATTCTCTCTCAGACCAATCAGTCATCTACAGTGTTTTCGCCTCACGTTTTGGTATCAGCTCAGGTCGCTTGGAACCCCAAACGAGGTGGTACTAAAAAAGTATCAGGTACAACGTACTGCACCCAGTGAAAAACCTCACAAAAGTAAGCTGACTCGACCCGACACAAACCAAACCGTGGGGTACTATGCAATGGAAAAGCGCCATTTGTGTGTGTGTGTGTGTGTGTGTGTGTGTGGCTGACAGTGCATGTATAGATTAATCTTTGACACAGCTGACCACAACTCAAATTACAGTAGTGATACTGCACATTTTTGCCCAACAGCAGCATTGCTTGCATCTGCTGATATTAGACTAAAACAGTTCAAACCTCATCAGCTGGGATTAATGGAGTGAGTGAAAGAGAGAAGGAAGACAGACGAGTAAACCAGATTGATTGATGATCACTGGACTACTGGACATCTTGTAAAAATCATCACAGGTACTAAAAAATGTTTTCATTTCTTGGGGCAGCACTATGCATGGATTTCATATAGTCGGAGATGCACTTTAAAATCAGAACATTACATTTACCCCAGAATAGGGTATGTTTCCAAATAAACTTAAAATGTCCTACTAACCATCATTTCTATTTTGATTATATTGTTAACTTAATAAACCTCAAACAAACATGTATACATTTGTCCTCACATTCTTTAGTGTAGTTCATTCTCACATTCCTGCCTCATTATGCAGCTCATTATGCGAGCCTTTGTTTGCTTGCTGTCAATCAATCCTTCTCGCATACAGCCCGTCTAAACAAAAAGTGTCTTAATTTCTAAATCAATACATTGTTTTATGTGAATAAGTAGGCATGGTGATTGTCACATCATTTTAAAGAAAAAACTCTAGACTACTAGATTATGTTTAGGAAAGTCTTGTTAAAACATGTTTAGTATGGGTTTTGTGGACTTATATCAGTGACTTAAAAATTTTGCTTTTTTAAAAACCATGCATAAACATTTTTCTCTCAAAAATACAAACATGTACATACATGTAGCTCATATAATATTTTAGCCCAGTTTGTGCTGAACGCAGTGGTATGAGACACTTCCCATTATTATGTTTTAAAGCAACTGAAAAAAGACCAAATGTAAGAGCATGTCAGAACCTCTGAGAGTGTCCCAAAATGGTCGGACCCCAGAGGGTTAAAGGCCAGAAAATAAATCCATAGTAGTTGAATCTGTGGTCTAGGAGTTAGGGCAACTGCATTTGGGTGATTCTCACAAAATCCAGATTTAGAAGGTGTCCAACATCAAAAAAATTTAAAAGCTCTTGAAGCCACTTTTTTGCAGATATACGATTAAGGTCTAAACTTACTATAACCATTATTTTTAGAGTATTTTAAAAATATTTCCTATAGAATTTTTTTAATTTTTTAGATTATCATTATCAAAAATTATCATTACCGCAACATGATATTACATTAAATATATGCATTTACAAACTCATGTTTCGGTAATGAGAACTAAAAAGTTGTATAGGTACTATGACAAACAAAATTTTAACTTTTATCTGGAGAGAAAAAAATAAGAACTGCTTACCTGGTAGCCATCTTGAGTGTCACAGTCAATTATGTCCCTTCCAACTAATTCTTTTGAAAATGTTAGTTCCTTGAAGGCTTAAACAATGATTGAAAATTGTTGCGAAGGATGAGAAAATTTGTCTTGGACACATTTATATTCCTTATATTTACCAATGATCACCAAATACCACATGTTTCTTTACTGTACATGTTTATAGTATAACATGCACTGAAGCTTTTTATTTTTTAATTATAAATATTTCCTTGTCAAAGAACCCAAAGAACCAGTCATGGACACGTTGCGGTAATGAAAATGTTCCCCTTAAATGTGGAAAAAACAACAAAATTGGTTTGTATGATGTCATTTGAAATCATGTGCAAAATAGTACATGAAGAGATGTTTGTAACTTTATGCTTCTTATTTGGAAAGCATTTGATAGCTTTTTTATTAAATGTTTCATGACATCTCATAAGTCTAATTTCGCGAGAATCACCCATTTACATTTATGCGTTTGGTAGATGTGTTAATACAAAATGACTAATAACAGTGCATATTTTTTTATCAGTTTGTGTGTTCCAAAATGAAACCTATGATCTGGGCTACCAGATAAGCTATATATGCTCCAAAAATTCAAGTTGAGAGGTTGGACAGAAATTTTTAGTTCACATAGACTGAAAACCAAATTCCTGCAAAGATGGAAGAAAATGTTGTAGTTGTAACCAATAAAAGGACTGAAATTATTTTTGAGCTGCTATAAAGGAGGGGTGAGTGAGCGCTAGAGGGTCACAGAGGTCATAATCCACGGGCCATTGAGTAAAACGCTTAACTTAATCAAACTAAACTGGCCTAACAAAAAGCATAAGCCTACTCTAAGATGCTGTGGATAAATGCATCCACTACAATGCAACTTTTTTTAAATTAGTTTGAAATCATCAGACTAAATAAAACTGATATAATTACAATTTAGTGATCATACAATAAATTACATACACAGGTTTTGCTCAATCCAGTGTGCAGTAGCCTATAGATGACAATGGGATTATTTGGAATGAAACATAGAGAGACACACAACTGTTTGCAGTTGTATGTATTAGTGAACTTTAATACCGACTGCCTGATTACATTGAGTGTAGTTAATCTTACGCACAGTTCAAAGTCCAATAAACAATTTAAAAACAAATTTCAAAGTGCAAACAAAGAGGGGAAATATCCGTATTAATAATTACCAAGCAAGCCCACGCGTCACCTTGACACACAAATAATACAGCGGGTGTTTTTATTATACAAAGACTAAAAGTTCTCCCAAAAAGTCTTAAAGACATCAAACAATGAGGTGGCTTAAATATTAATACCAAAAAATCAGATTTTTTTTTTGGCAAGTTGTTTAAATGTTATTTCCTTTATTTAACAATGCCCATAAAACATATTTCTTAATAGGAGCTTTTAGACTGACCACACACACAAACACACACCATATTTGTGTCATGATGTGAAAATGTGCAAGCACTTAGTGCAAAGGAAGTGTAACTTAGAGGTTGTGTGTACTGTGATTCATTAGGTCAGAAATGGCACCGTTCATCTGTGTTCATTGCCCATGTCATCACAATGATAAATGTTAGGTAAATGTGTTAAGTGCACTCAATATACACAACATGCCCAGAACTGCTGTGCAAATATCTGTCACATCACCGGGACAGAATGAATGTGCACTAAGTGTACACAATATACAGTGCATCTTAAAGCTTTAGTGAGCACTTTATCATAGACTGTTTAAGTAAATACTTGTTTGAAGTAACATTACACATAACTAATGTGATTTGACTATTTAGATATTAATATGGTTGGTTTTATCATTATTCAGCAGACTTATTTTTAATACTCTTCTTTTATTCCAGGTACAAACACACATGCACACACACACACAGTACAGGCCCCACGTGGAGCTGAATGTATGCTTGCTCTTGTTACCAACATGCTGAACACCTGCTGTTGTACACTATATTATACTGCACACAAGCCCAACAGCCAACTCATACATGTGGATAAAACGTAGTTACATCTTACATGTGAAACACATGAATACATTACCAGTGAAACGATAGGGCGAGGGAAAGAGTCACAAAGCTTATCACCATGTTGAATTTTGATTAGCTTGCCAGAGTTATTAATCTTTTTGTCGCAAGCTTTTTTGTATACGCTGAAGAAAAAGTCTCACTCTTTACCCCCTTTCTTAAACTTTCTCCTTTCTTTCTCTTTCTCCCTTGCTCTCTCTATAAGTTTCCTCCTCCTCCTCGCAGCTGTATTTTGAATCAACCAGGATCCATAGAGAAATGGGCATTTCATTCAGGGCAGTACATTCTTCCCCCACCTCCTCTCATGGATCAGTGGTTAGCTTAGAGATACAGCCTGCACAAAAGCAGCAGCTGACATGTGGGTCTTAATGGCAATAATGGCCATTTTTAGGCCCAATCAATCACATTTAGTGGACATCTCCATTTTTTGTCCCTGAAAAGGTATAAATAATAATAATAACGATAAAAAAGAGAAAAGCTGAGGGAAGAAATGGTGTGGGAGAGAAAGGCGCCTCAGTAAATATTTTAACTGCTTATTAAGATTTGGAGGGCATTACAATAGAAGCATCTGGGCAGTGCGGAGAACTCTGAAAAGGAGGGATCCAGATGGTTCTATAGAGGAGGCCAGAGAAAACCAATTCTTAAATGGGGAAAAAAGTACAGCCTATTTGTCTATTCAGTCACTAAACTACTTATTGCATGTTGATGTGTGCGCGCCTCACTATGGTATCAGAAAGGACCTGCGTGAGCGGATATCAGTGAGGATGCCGAGTACAGTTGATGCGTACACGCACGCTGGCTCTTCTCCCCTTTAGCTCTGACAGAGGACAGGATTCTTTGGACAGCCCATAAAGTGTGCAATGAATACCTCAGTTTGTTTATCTTTGCCGGGCTCAGATATTTCAATGTCTCTTCTGCCTTCTCTTTACGAGGCACTAGGACTCGCCATGTGGTTCCTACACACGCAATAGTGAAGGGTGGGAGGCGGGCCAAGGGCGCTAATGCGGGCAGGTTGCCTTTGTGTCACAATGGGCCTTATTTATCTGTGCTTAAGACTTCCCTGCCCCTCTCCACCGATCAAACAAATGAATTTCAAATGGCACGCAAGGTAACACAAGCACCAGAAGAGCCGCTTCTTGCTCGAGACCTCTCGTGTTTGGTGAGGAACATAGCATAGCGGTTCACAATATAATATGGAAAATTTTACAGCTTTCATCCTCCTCTAATCCCTCGCTCGCTTTTATCTGGTTTGCCTTTTATTGGGCACTGTGCTCCTGGGAACTTCGGCCTAATAAAAAACAATCCTAAGGAATTTTCCATTGGATTTATGCACTTAGAGAAACAGCATGTAAGCACGCTCACTATCTGTGGTCCTACGGTACCTGGGAGCAGTGGATGATAAATATCCTTCAAGAAAATTGTTCGGTGGATGGTTACGTATGCAGGTAATTAGGTGATGCATCAGCGGGACCATTCCTTTGAATTAGGAAGAAAAAATAACATCAAGGCTCGTGCGCGTTTAGTCTTATCGCCAGAAGAAGAACTTAAGCATCGTGTGACAAAGCTACAGCAAAGCATTGTGGACTCTGTCTAGACCCTCCTGAATTTTTTCAAGTTGCTCTCAGACAGGCTCTCCACAGACAGATTTACAATGATCTCAGTCTCCTGCCGGCATCAGAGAGAGACTGTGTAAAAGAATCGGCTTCTGAATGGCCCAGGACACTCGCTAAGTGTCTCCTCAAACTGTATATTCAGTGCATGAATTCCATCATATTAATGTGAAATGCTAAAAATAGCCAGCTGTTCAATTTTAAGATTTCGAGGGCAAGCTTGGTTCATTGTCATTTTAATACATCACTCTTTATATTGCAGGAGTTCTGTTCATTTTCAAAAGCGAACTCATAAAAACATCATATGAGCTGGCATAGAACAGGGAGCCAGGTGGACATTTACATATTAATCCAATGTTAAAAATCACTCTGCGTTAAAAACTTTTATTGGCTTAAATAAAACAGAGATGCTTGACAACAAAATCGAGGTAGTGTGGGGTAACCCAGGGCTGAATGAATTGCATCGAACATGCAATGCATGCATAAACCCCCTGTACTGCAGGAGGACATGTGGGCCTTAAAACAACCAAGACAATAAATTCATGAAAAAAGTAAGGGCCTGTGTGCTAAAATATTGCACTACTAAATAATTTTTCATGTTGTTGGGTCACACTTTATATTAAGTGGCCTTAACTACTATGTACTAACATTAAATACCGGCAAGACTATGGATTTACTGTAAAAGTACAAAAAGCATAGGCCTACTCTAGCATAGGCCGAAATAACAGATAACATATAATGAGTTTGAGATCTGTTTAGGAGTAAGGGCATGGTTAGGGTTAGGATTAGAGTTATAGATTTTGGAGACAGGTTTGGGTTATGGTTAAGCGTAACAGTTACAGTGTAACTACATATATTAATGCAGTGCCAGTACTTTAAATGTATTTACAAGGCACCAAATTGTATCAAATGGCCAAGTACATAGTAGTTAAAGCCACCTAATATAAAGCAACATGATCTCACGGAAAGTCATGTTATAGTCACGAAATATTTGATTAATTTATTTGTGTCCATGGCACAAAATTCAGCTTTTTTAGTGCCTTGAGCACGAATGTCTTTTTCATGTATCGCACTATAAATCGTTTTTTTGTGTCCGTGGCATGACTTTCTTTTTCGTGTTATTTCGTTTTATTTTATTTTATGTTACTTTTTTCCTATTTTTATCACTTGGGGTTGGATTTGGGGTTTGGATGTATTTTTATATATTGGTTTTTACAAGTTTTTCTTCCGCTTTAAAACTATTCTCGTCTGTAGTTGGGGTAAGGATGTCTAAAAATGTATCAGAAAGTGATTCAAACCCCAACCACGAGTGACAATGGTAAAAAAACATAAAAAAAACTATAAGAAAACAATACATAAAATGAAACAAAAAAGAAAGTCGTGCAACCGACACGAACAACTATTTATAGAAAGTTTTCCGAGTGACACGAAAAAGACATTTGTGCTCAAGGCAGGAAAAAAGCTTCATTTCGTGCCATGGACACAAATAAATTAATCAATTTTTTTTACTATAACATGACTTTCTGTGAGAACAGTCTGTATAAAGTGTTTTTTTATATATTATAATTTAAATACACATATTACCACAAATCATATCTTAAAATGTATAATATTTTAAAAAATAATTTGCAATTATTAATTTACACAGTTGGCTAAAAGTCGCTAAGTCTTTAAACTCTTTATAAGTCTCTTCCTCTCTATGTGCGCAGAGCCGTGGGCATGTTACGTGGACTGTTCTCTTGAGCTTTTGTGTGTAAATAATCCAATTATCACAGAGGCCTTTGCTCCTCAGCATCTTGTCAGCTTGGTCCATTCATCATATGATCTGACAGGGTGGCACAGTCCTGGTCTATATGCATAATTGACTCAAGCGAACAGACTAAAACCAGCTGTACTCTCACATGCACGGCACACACACGGACAGAACTGATTAGCATAACATGTTAATAAACTGATACTCTGTAGCCATAGTGAGCAGGTAAAACACACTACACACTAAGATTTGGTTAATATAAAACAATAATATCTTTAAGACTTTACCAGAGTGAGTTAGGTTGTCAGGTTAATACACTGATAGCTGCTTAATGCACTAATAGAATTAATTAGCGTAACATGTTTACTCTAATAGGACTGGATAGCATAACGTTAGTATGCTAACAAGCACAACTGGTTGGGATATGCAAAATTAAGAACTAATGAACGTATCATGCAATGGTACAAACACTGTAATGTCCTAATAGAACTATATAATCCAAATAAATGAGTGATAATGACAATAATCTACTGTGAGAACTGCTTAGCATTATTATTACAAGAACCATAGAGGCCAGAAAAGAATAGTTGTTTAAACAATTTTGGTGAATGAATTTTATTTGATACATTAATAAGACAGCAACAACATCCCCTTCATGTATTTAGTGTCAAATAGAGGATGAAGTGCATGTCCTAGTGTATGAAGCCATACACTCCGATATAACACCTTATAGGACCCTTAGTGTAGTGACAATTTTAGTGACATATTTGCACCACTCAGCTAAGACATAGACTAAGATGAACACCAAAGCAAGTGTGTGTTGTTGTGTCTGGCCCTGTGCTAAACAAAACACTTCTGTGGTTACAGTAGAATGAAGACATAATGTTTACTAAAATCTAAGCACTACAAGTATAAAAATAATAGCACTGCAATAACCGTTGTGTGCAATATAAGGTAGATTTTTTCTACATAATCTAATTATTCAACATTTACATAAACATTTCCTACTCAAGTCTTTACTTTTGGATTCAAAGTCTAAATCAGCACAAGTTGTCAGTTTATCATGCCTACTGTAGTTTAAAGTGCACCTATTTTACGATATTTGGTGTATTTGGTATAATACAATGTGTTTGCGTGATTTATGATTAAAAAAACCCATTATTTTCCACATAACGTACATTTTTGTAGCTCCAGATTTCACTCTTCTTGAAACGCACAAATTTTGTACAAAACTCATCGATTTGAAAAGCGCCATGTAGGGTTGCTGCGGCGATAGAATTTTCCCACCGGTTAATCAGCGCGTGACAAACCGGTATCACCGGGTGGGAGGGGCTTATAAATGCGCATGCAGACGTGCGCGTTTTACTTTCACTTTTGAATTACGCTACTGTTCAAATGCAGCGCTTGCGTAAACTGCGTTAAATCACGTATGAATTTGAGTGCAATGCGAGTGCAACAGCTGGTTTAATTAAGTGCTTAAGTCAATGTGCACAGGTAATTCTCACAGAACCCGCCAGTCCCAAGCAGAGCAACCAGCTACTTCTCCATAAAGCGCTGCTTGAATGATGGGTTTGTTATTTTTCTAGATGAAAAACACAACAACAAAACAATCTCGCTTATATTAACGGAACAGTATGTAGGATTGTGGTCAAAACTGGTATTGCAATAACAAAACTTGTGGCTAAAACTGGTACTGCAATCACCCAATACACAAAATGACAACATAAACATCAGTTGAGGGCTGCAACTCCACTTTTTAAATGAAAATATCCTGGCCATAACACTGTTGTCAGTGATATAATTATTTTAAATTAAAATGATTTCTTAATGTCTAGTGACATATCAGGGTAATTTTATGATTAATTTATATAAATTTCTTACATACTGTTCCTTTAAGCATCATATATTATAACAAAAATGAGTACGCGCATGGCTTCTAGGAGGATTAGGATTCTTTTATTGTCATTCCAAAACATTTACATGAACTGGAACGAAATTAGTTTCTGAGGTCCGGTTAAAAAAAATAAATCAAAAAAATCAAAAAAATCAGGACAGCAAGTTCAGTTTATCAGATTCTAGCATTGGCAGTGTTAAAAAGTCTCACAGCGTCTGGATAGAAGCTGTTTTTTAACCTTGATGTTCTAGTTCTGATGCTACGCAACCTCTGTCCCGAAGGAAGAGCAGGGTGGGAGGAGTCTTTCATAATGTTTACAGCTTTGATCTTACATGCATTGGTGTATATATCTTCAATTTCAGGCAGACCGCAACCGATGACTTTCTGCCATTGTCTGGTCAGTCAGCTCGCCTCGCACACTCTGACAGGAATAAATTAAATCTGACACCTGCTGCACTGTGATGTGACACGTGTTCAGCTCCACTGAATTCAGGCAGCAGACACATTCAGTTGTTATTGTTTGCTCTCTCTAATGAAACTAAATAATTTAATTACAAGAAAATATCAAAACGACGGTGAACAACGATGTTGCGGTGGGCAAGTGATCTCACTGGTGAGAGGCTGAAGCACCGGTAATCACAGTTTCACCGACTATCGCGACAAGTCTAGCGTCATGTCCTGATTGGCCAGCTAATCTGCACATCGTGACTGGCCGAATTCCTCTGAAGTCAGCCGGAAATGTGACACTCATTACCATGTTTGAAAGATTCGCGCACACATGCAATGCTAACAGAAGTTAACTTACAGGCTGAGTCCAAGCGGGAGGATTAATGATAATGTCGGTCTTGTCTACATCACCAATCCCAAGAAGAAAACTGTTACAATTTGCGTGTTTGTTGTAGTCCAAGAAAAGAGATTTACGTGTACTAATATGCACTTACACAACAAAGGAAATAGTGAGCACCTAAAATAGATGCTCTTTAAATAAATGTGATTCAGTTTTGAAGTGGAGTTGTTAAAGCTCAGGTTCTACATCCAGTTCTTCTCAGATGGTTTCAGTAACACTTGACCCGTGAAAGACGAAGCCTAAATTGTAACAGAAACCAATATATAAAGTCTCTTCCACTGTGACCTGCAGGGTTGGTTAATTCCCTAAAGACCAGCAGGGTCACAGGTAGGCTTGGTAAGGTTAGAGGTGGAGTTCCTTACTAGAGAGCCACATCTCAGAAGAGAGCGGATGAATCAATGAGCTGGTCAACTCAAGATCTTTTTAGGGTTTACAAGCTGAATACACTGCAGCAGTGTTTTAAACTAAAATATTACAATTTGTTACAATAAAACCTATAATGGGGTGACTGATTTGCACCGGGTATGAAAGCATTGTCCAAACTATACTGTATGCATCCCAATTGTTTGGCGAAACCCGTCAAATTTACATAAAATGCAATTCTGATGTGGGTATTCATTTCACCATCATCTCTGCTCTCGGTGAAGAAAGAAAAATCAAATAAATAATATAAATAGATAACCTCACCGCAGACACAATTGTACAATTCATACATAAGATATTTGTTAAGATACTTTTAAAATAACTAATTTAAGTATCCAATAATATCATCAGCCACCATTAATACTTAGTGTAATACATGAAATAAAACAAGAACCTAGCTTAAAATATAATTACTACAGTACTACATGAACGCGATTACAATTGTATTCATCTGCCACAATCAGATCTCACAGTCTTCTGCTGGCAAACTCATAAGGAGGTCCTCTTGTCACAAGTGGGCTTGAAGTGAACGACGCCAAGAGACACATCCTCACAAGAGTGGGAAATAAGGCTCCCAGATGCCAGTCCACGTCTGTGCCACTAAAACCAAGCCTAAAACAGAGCCCAGGTGAGCTTTTATAACCCATCCACACAGAGACGCGCACAGCCTCTAAAGCAGCTGTGCTTGCCTCTGCCCATCATAACATCTGTTTGATTTACACGTTTTTGTAACTGCAAGAGCAATACAGTTTGGGCTGACAAACTGGATGGAGGTGGGCAAGTTTGATGATGTCAAGATACATTTTTGAATACATCATAATTATGTTTAGCCCTGTAAATGAGGTTGTGGAGTTGCTGGGAGGCAGACGAGATGTAGTTTAATAACAAAAAGGGTTTTACAACGAGAGAGGCCACTGATAAAGTAAACTTAGGTGGTGCCACCAGGTCTGTGGAGTTTCTCTCTGTCTTTCTGTTTGTTGAGCGTCTCCCTCCACCGTCTGAGAAATCTACCCCTCTCTCACACATTAAAAACTAAGAAAGGCACAGGATACATGTATTGTGGCACGGCAATACGTGGCTGAAGAACCAATAAAGGGGCAGTTTTTATAATGGCCCTACTCTGACAAAGACCTCTGGTGTGTGGGCCGGGTGGGCAGGGCCCCCTCTCCCCTCCTGGAGCTCTGGTTATTAATGCATCAGCACTGTTGCAGACCCTGCCACCATGTCCTGTTCTGTGCCAAAGACATATTTCACCCCCAATCGGCCCCTTTCAACAGATACGCTGTTTTGAAAATTATTTCCAGGGTGCTGTCGGTTCCCATAGAGATGACATTAAATGAAAAGAGCAGAAGAGAAAAAAATATATAGCTGGTGATAAACTGCGTTGGTTTAGGATGACACACCGAACTTCCAACGGTCTTGTTTAAACGGCTGGCAGCGTGAAACAATCTCTTTTTAACAAAAGAGCAAATTAGAATGTATCTCTACTTTTATATCTGAGAGTGTCACATCATACAGTTGAGGTTGCTAGCACATTGTTGGCTTGCATTTATTGTTTGTCATCTTTGACCCATGACCACACAAATCACACCTTTAAAGCACCATCTGAAGTCTGAGACATTATTAAAAGGAAAGAGTAATGAACAAACTCCAGATAAAGGAGATGTGTGAAGTCTTTGATATTTCCACGATTCCCCTTATGGATCATTAACTGCCCATCACAGTCAAGCTCTCTCTCATTTGTTTGCATGTACATGTGTACGGGAGTTAGTGTGAGGTGTCAAATATCAGTGATTTTCCTCCGTGTGTCTGTTCTGGTTCAGACTTGCGCGTTCCCCAGAGCAATTAGTTATGGCATATTAATCCGCCTGTAGTATTTCAGTAACAAGTGCTGCATGTCCAAGCTGCGGCGATGTTTTTTCATTTCGTTTTTCAATGAGTCTCTAAGACAACGAGCCAAAGTGGCCAAGGGGGGTGGTGCAATAATTTGTTCTGCATTCTCTTAACGTCTCTCACTGTGTTATGACTTGTGTTGAGAGAAAGAGAGTAAGAAAGAAAGAGAGAGAGGAAAAAGAGAGAGACGTATTTGTCAATCTTTGGACTAACTCCAAACTACAGGACCCCTCTGTAGAGCCTGTCAGCAATGTGATGCATTTTATATAATTACCATTTTTATTGGATTTTTATTTTCCATTTACAAAGGGCCCATCTGCTGGAAGCCTTGCAGTAGCAGAACGGCCAAGACAATACGCACACTACATCAAAGAGTTTCAAGAACTCACACTCTCTTCTCTCTCACACACACACATTCACACACATAACATCCTTCATTCATTCATTACAGTTCTTTATTCTTTATCGTACTGTTGCTTTTTCTTCAGCGCACTTCCACATACTCCTAATTCTTATTTTCCTCTTTCTTAAATGAGATGCATGTTATACATCTCTTCTCTAGTACCTGCCACAGAATCCACTCACTGGAGGTTGCATGACAATGGATATCTGCTCAATATATTTTAATACTCGTGTGTTTATGTTACAGTATAAAGTAATTATGTTTATTAATATAAAATTATTTTTTTATTAAATACATAAAGAATTACTACTTTAACAAATAAAATGTTATATTTAAGACTGAAAAAAGAAAGTAAACAGATTGACACACAACTAAATAACTTAAAGGATTAGTCCATTTTCTTAAAAAAAAAAATCCAGTTAATTTACTCGCCACCATGTCATCCAAAATGTTGATGTTTTTTCTCTGTTCAGTCGAGAAGAAATTATGTTTTCTGTGGAAAACATTCCAGGATTTTTCTAATTTTAATGGACTTTAATTGACCCCAAAACTTAACAGTTTTAATGCAGTTTAAAATTGCAGTTTCAAAGGACTCTAAAAGATCTCAAACGAGGCATAAGAGTCTTATCTAGCATTTTTGGCAAGAAAAAAAATGCACTTTTAAACAACAACTCGCGTAATTGTGTAATGCCGTGGAAAGGTCACGTGTTAGATATATGAAATGCACATTTGCGGACCATTTCAAACAATAAGCGGACAAAAAGACATTCATTTGTATCATTTGACATACAAAAATGTTGGAACGGTCCTCTTTCTCCACACTTGTAAACACTGGGGCATAGTTTCGATACATTATCTGTGACCTCTTGATGTGATGACGTATTTCGTGAGGTCGCGCTGGATCGGAGGAAGACGAGAAGTTGTGGTTTAAAAGTGCATATTTTTTATTTTTCTTGCCAAAGGTGACAATCGTTTTGCTAGATAAGACCCTTATGTCTCGTTTTAGATCGTTTAAAGTCCTTTGAAACTGCAATTTTAAACTGCATCAAAACTGTAAAGTGTTGGGGTCCATTAAAGTCCATTAAAATTAGAAAATTCCTGGAATGTTTTTCTCAAAAAAAAAAAAAAAAAAAAAACAATTTCTTCATTCTTCATACAACATTTTGGATGAAATGGGGTAGAGTAAATTATCTTTTTTTTTTTTAAGAAAATTGACTAATCCTTTAACATCGTCTTGCGTCTTTCGTAGTGAAAAATATCTGTGTACATATTAATAAAAAAAAAAAAATGTAACAGGAACTTGAAGCATTCGAGTCTTCACTTAATATTTAACAAGTTTTCAACAGTAAAACAAGAACAAATTGGATCTTTTTTTAGTTGGTTGAAAAGTTTATAATAGACACAATTCGCTGTTAATGTCCACCTGCCACTGTGGTTTATGCACACACGAGAAGTCGATTGCTTCTGACAGTGTTGACTAGTGGCTGAAGTAGTTGACTACTTGACTAAGCAAGACTAAGCTAGTACTCACAGGTCTGTTTTCACAGACAAGGCTTAGCTAAAGCCAGGACTAGGCCTTAGTTAAATTATGATGCTTTTATAAACATGCCTTAGAAAAGATGTTAATGGTGTGTATCTTAAGGGGCCAGTCACACCAAAAGCGCTCCTTCAAAAACGCGTGCGGGGCAGGCGGCAAAAAACCGCAAGGCGCTCGGCGCGCATAAACAGCACGCAAACGGGCCCTGCCCATAGAATATCATTCAAAACAGGCGCCTGCAACTGCCATAAACGCTTTTGGTGTGACTGGCCCCTAAGACCAATTAATGGCACTGGCATATTTTAAGTTTGGTCAGGGCAAGTTATTTTCAGTCGGGACAGCTCAAGAATGTTTTTTAGTCTGTGGACTAGTCTTAAGCCTTGTCTGTGAGACCGGGCGAAAGTGTCTGTGTATAATTGTGTATCTGGCTGTAAATACCTTTGCATATAATGCTAATGAAAGAAGCCAGCTGTCTACTGTGAAATGGCCTTGATTCCATATTTCAGTTCAAAAAGGCAACCTTTTAAATAGGACATGTCATAAAAATCTGACTTCTTACATGTTTAAGTGCTATGATTGGGTCCCCAGTGCTTCTATTAATCTAGAAAATGTGATAAAGATCAACCCAGTAACTTAGTTTCGGTAAACCATTCTCTGAAAGCATGTAAAAAATAGGTAATTGAAAATTGGCTCCCCTTGTGATGTCAGAAGAGGATAATACCGCCCCTTAATCTGCACTATTCAACCACGTTCAGAGATCAACTCATTTGCATGTTAAAGGACACACCCAAAATGGCACATCTTTGCTCACACCTACAAAGAGGCAATTTTAACACGCTATAATAAATTATCTATATGATATTTTGAGCTAAAACTTTACATATGTACTCTGGGGACACCAAAGATTTATTTGACATCTTAAAAAGTCTTGTGAAATCTCCGCTTTAATACATGGCACGTAAAGTTCACAAACATGGACGCGTGCAATAAAGTGCTTCTTGTGCTTTGATAATGCCACTTCCTGAAACAACAGTGGTCAGTTCAGACCTCACTTACCTGCCCCTTCCGTCGGCCTTCTGCACCCCCCCCCCCCCATCGTGCGGGTGTTTCTGATGGTTATTGAGCGAATCATTTAGAGGAGGCCTCCTCACAGCGGGTAGCAGCTGAACAAAGTTAGCATGAGCCAGTTCTCCCTGTGCTGTTCTCACTCCTCACTAATTACTTCTGACTGGGTTTGTTTAAATCCTCGAAGAGAGAGAAAGCTGGTGGGGGGGTTTGGAGGTAGAGCTAGGGACCAAATGCCGTGAAACTAAAGTACTGAAGTGTGTCACCTCAAACCAGACAGACAGACAGGGTGGCATATTAGGGAAAAAAGCGGTCAGATTTTTTTGAAAGAGAGACTTTTGGCTTCATCGAGTATGCTGGGGGGCGACATACACCACACACCTTCCGGTGGTCTCGGTTCACAGTTAATTTAAACACACACACACACACACACACACACACACACACACACACACACACACACACACACACACACACACACACACACACACAGACACAATTACTTTGTGACTCAAAGACACAGTTGTGGTTTCTCCAGTACTTTAATCTTTCTGGTCATATCTTCAAACAATGATTTAATACAGGGTTTTCCAGGTTTGAAAATACCTATTGTATTAATACTATATTTTATATAGTCAGTGACTTCTGCTAAAAAGAAGTTTTACAAAATTTTATATGTTTATAAATATAAATAAATAATATATGTTTTTTACAGTCATTCTTGAGACTATTTTTGAAAATGCCTTACTTGGAATTTGACCTCATTAAAAAGCTTTGTGTGACCTTATTGTATTTACGAAGTTATAATAAATGATTACCTTTAACTGCTTAACATTTGGTAACACTTTACAATAAGGTTGAATTAGTAAACATTAGTAAATGCATTAACTAATGTTAATAATCATTCAACAATATAGTTTTTCTGCATGTATTAATTCTTGGTAATGTTAGTTATTGTCAATACAGTTATTTATGTTAGTTTATGGTGCATTAATTAATGTTACATTACTTGATTTTGTAAATATATATGTAAATGCCGAAATTAACATGAACTAAGATTAATAAATGATGTATAAGTATTGTTCATTGATAGTTAGCTAATGCGTTAACACATTGTTAACAAATACAACCTTATTGTAACTTTTTTATGTTGTTGTATTACATAATATAACCTAGACATGTTTCGCTTTAAGCTCTAATTCAGAAATTGAAATTATTATATATTATATTATTATCTATTTAGTATAATTTTCGATAAATTAATAGGGATGTCATATTAATGAAACATAAATACCCTGTAAAGCTGTAAAAATTGTAATTGTATCAATTGTTAAAAGCAGAAAAAGACTTAATATCTAAAGATAGTGTGTCCTTTAAAAGCTTAAAAGCTTCAGTTAGACTGTGCATATGACATCCCTAATTGTTGTGGCTTCACAATTGAGACCTTACTTAAACGAAAATGGCCTTTTTGAATCTTTTCAGTCAGCATTTTGCTCTTCTTTGTGTGGCTAATTAAATTTTTCTGTCTGTGGATTCTGGGTTAATAAATATCTTGATTCTAAACTCTGCATTTGACAGGGTCTGCCGTGAAATACTCATCTCTCACCTTTCTGAAATGGGTATCACTGGTTCAGCTCTTTCCTACATCAGCGACAGAAAATATTATATCACCATACAAGGGTATAAATGTGCCACTGCTCCAGTCTCAAAGGGTGTTCCTCAAGGTTCGATTCTGGGTCCACTTCTGTTCATCATTTATATTTCTCCACTTGGTGACATCGTACACATCCATGGACTTCAATTTCATTGCTATGCTGATGACATTTAAATCTACCTTACCACCCACTCTGATAGGCTATCCCTGTCTGACTTACTCACTGCATGTATCAGGGATATCAAGCATTGGACGTGCTTGAATTTTCTTAAAATTAATAATAACTAAATTTAAATGTTGATTATTGGTCCTGCTACCTTAGTCAAAAAATTGACCTGTGCTTTGAAATTGACAGGGTTAAAGTTAAGCCTTCTTCATATGTCTGTAATCTTGGTGTCTTATTTGACTCATCTCTATTACCTCTCATATTTCTTCTGTCGTTAACATTTTTTTCCCTTCTTCATAATATTGCAAGTTTTTGATCTTCTCTTACTCATTTCTGCTGAAATCTTAATTCATGCATTGATCAAATCACGTCTGGATTATTGCAATGCTCTATTTCTTGGTCTGCCAAAAAAACTAATAGCAAGGTTACAGTATGTTCAAAACTCAGCAGCAAGAGTTCTCACCTCCACTAGGCGTTTTGCTCACATTACTCCTCTACTGCACAATCTTGGCTACCTGTGGCATTACGTATTCACTTTAAGATATTAATTCTAACATTTAAGGCGTTAAATGGTCATACCTGTCTGACCTACTCTACTTCTCCTCTCCTACCCGGTCACTCAAATCTTCCGAGCTTGGTCTTTTGTCCATTCCTCGTTTTTAGCTGTCCACTGTAAGTGGTAGGTCATTTAGTGTTAATGCTCCAAAATTATGGAATTCACTACCCCATACACTTCGTAATATATCATTCTTGCCTACCTTCAAGACTCAGCTAAAAACATTTCTTTTTTAAATGTGTACTTTGGATAATGAGGCTAAATCTGGCCTTATGTGTTTGTATTGTGGATGTGGATGTGCAAATGTATTGTATAGCACTATGTGAAGCGACCTTTAGCTAAGTAAAGGCATATAAATAAAACAACTTCTTTAATATTGTCATCTCTCTCTTTCTGTGTTGATCTGAACTTTATTTGTCTGTTATATGTCCTGTATAGTGGAAAACTATTAGAAAGGAAACAAACAAATCAGATTCCTCTGGGACCACTTGACTTTCTTGCCCGTGTTCCCCTCTTAACCTTTCTTCTGTTTAAACACAAACATTACACAGTGCAGCTCAAGCAAGATCTGTAAGTTGTTTTCATCCCTTTTTTATTCTCTTGACTACACTAAAAAATGATCTCCCGGCAATTTTTATTGCTCCCGTGTCAAAAAAGACTCTGGAGAAAGGATGAAAAGGGGTTTAGACCCAAAGCTCGTTCTCAGTTACACTTTTATTTCTCTCTCTGTCCCGCTCTCTGGCAATCTGGTTCCAGTTAGACACTCATTACGAAGATCTTACAGCTGAAGTGAATAGCTTCCTGTCCAGAGTGCTTAACTCCTGCAGTAGGAAATGTCCCAGGCTGTAAAGGGTGAAGCGAACTTCCTGAACATTTTTAAAAGTTAGCACAAAGGCCACGTGGCACAGTCTGACCCATCGCCTCAGCCAATCAAGTCAGATTCTGTTTGACCCTAGCCAATCAAACAAGACATCATGTGACCCTCACATAACATTGACCGTTCAAACAGGTGGTGTACATTTTGTGATCGTGAGATATTTTGTTGTAGAGATTATTTGCTCATCTACTGATTTAATTGCATGTTTGTTTTAAATGGAGAAACTAGAAATTGTTATCAATTTTAAACACACGGGTGATATGCTAAACAAACACAGGGAATACTACACAATTTTTCCAAAGACTGAAGTCATTAAACTAATCATTACAAGCATCAAACAGGAAAACAATCAATAGCCTTTTACTTGAGACATGTTCTCATTATGAACATTAGGCAAGAGCAACCAGGACTGATTAAAATTTTACTGTTAATGGATTTGTGTTCATTATAATAAATAAGCACAGACACAAAAATACTCAAATCTCATCTACTGCCTAACTTCACTAATCAGATATATTCCAGCATAGACACAAATAATTTCTTGCGTACCTTACAGCAGACAGTGCCTTTAATACATAGATATACAGTTCAGATTGTAGTATTAAAAAGGTCAAAAGAACTGATCAATATAATATAATATAATATAATATAATATAATATAATATAATATAATATAATATAATATAATATAATATAATATAATATAATATAATATAATATAATATAATATAATATAATATAATACAATATAATATAATATATAGATATTTGACGCTAGTTTCTTCTAACAATGGCGGTCTTTCATTCATTATAGTTATAGAAATGCAAGGAGAAGAGAGAGCCAGCTATAGCCATCCATCAGTGCCTGTAGAGTAAACACACTCTCCGTTCTGCGCTGGAGATTAGCTCTAATGAAACCAAAACAAAGCCGGACATGTTAAATTTATTAGCGTGTTTAGCGCAAGCACTCTGGAGAGCAATGGACAGCCACCGTGCTATGCTCCGAGTGTGGACGCGCCGCTATTTCCTGAAACCTGACTAATCTGCACACGGGATATTTGCGGAGAAGCTGAACAAACACTGATTTGCTGCTATCGTTTTGGTTCCCAGCCATAGAGGGGAGAGCGTGGCCGTGTCTGCTCAGCCTCCGAGGCCTTGCTCCTGGGAACAGGGCTTAGTCTTTGCTGCTTCTTGGCGGACACTTCCATGCAGAGCAGTGAATCCCCCCTGAGGGAGTGACTTCAAAAAGGACACAGAAGTGTGTATGTCAGGGTGCCATGGTAACGGGACAATGTTTGGACTGCTTTTATGATTCTGTACAATGTCTCGGATGACGCATATAAGGCGTGAACTCTGTGATGGCTTTCTGTCTCTGCGGAAATGCACCACTGACCACTGTGTTGCACAGCATTTTAGATCATCACATTAAAGGTGCAGGGTGTAAATTTTAGCGGCACCCAGTGGTGAGGTTGCAAATTGCAACCAACGGCTCAGTCCACTTCTCACCCCTCGTTTTGAAACGCATAGAGAAGCTATGGTACCCGCCACTGGAAAAACATGTAATTGACGGAGAAAACTTAGTAAAAAAAGTTAAGGGCTTCTGTAGAAACATGACGGCACAAAATGGCGACTTCCACGTAAGGGGACCCTCTGTGTATGTAGATTAAACGTCTCATTCTAAGGTAATGAAAACATAACAGTTAATTATTAAAAAGGTCTTTATACACCCCTGATAATATAGTTTTGTATATTACTTTGCATTTCTGTCAAGAGATCCTTCTAAAAATTACACACTGCACCTTTAAAAAACATCTATCTATCTATCTATCTATCTATCTATCTATCTATCTATCTATCTATCTATCTATCTATCTATCTATCTATCTATCTATCTATCTATCTATCTATCTATCTATCTATCTATCTATCTATCTATCTATCTATCTATGTTCTCATTTTAACATTCCAGCAATTCAGTCAATTAGAGTCTGTTGAGTGTACAGAGAAACGGTCTTGACCTGGTCAGCCTGGCCTAATGACAGCGCTCTAATGTCTTCCATATGCAGCTCAGCCCAGAGGACATGGGCTTGGAGTGGCCATTCTTCTAATTCAGAGCCAATCTACAGATAATGACATTCACATCAATAGGAAGCAGTCGATTCGCTGATAACTCCCCTCTTTTCCATTTGTGCGTGTGAGAGACTGTGCCCGGTCTTTATTTCCTACTCGGTGTGCTCTGTCTATGGGTATACAGTACATGAGCATTGGTGGGCATATATATGTATATCTGTAAGGTCTAATCAGACTCTCAGGGATTATGAGTCTTGACAGTGAGGCTGTGTCCTCCTTTGTCCTGGTGTTTATGATTTTCATCTCCACAGAAATGTCCGGACAATCAATACTGCTAATTAATGCATGAGCCAGAGAGACAGAAACAGGCTGTGAAAATGTGACTGCGGAATAGTAAAAGATTAGCCAGTTTACTGCTGCCAGTTTTTCTGCTCAGACAGATGAGACATTAACATAACCACTCGACACAGAAAACACACCGTGATAATATTCAGTACTCCACAATGCGTGTGAGCCCTTTAATTCATTTATAGTTGTGTGTTCGGCCAATAAAATGTGACCTTTGACCTTTATAGAATGATTTTTCTGACCCAGCTTGTCTATATATCTTTAGCAATCTGCCCAAGGAATTCAATTCGTCGAGAGTCAGCTTGAAACGCTAATGCTTGCAGGAGATGCGTCATGTTGTCGGGGACGATCGTAATGAATTACTGTATGAACGCATGGCACTTACGGATTTGTACATTATAAGCATTTCTTACTGGCAAAAGTGCAGTTTGACATTGTAATATTTACACTGCCATAAAGATAAATGTATAAATGAGATTTAAACTAAAAAGGCCAAAAAAATCGATATTATCTTCCATCTTGTTGATAGCATGTGTAAATAGAGTAAATTCTGTGATGTGACCTGAAATATGTAGATAGTGTCTAGACTGAGGGTGAGAGAATATACTAAGTAAGGAATAATTGACGATGGGCCATTGAATTATAAGAAAATAATTCACACCCAAGGTGCAATAATGTGGGTGTGCATTATTTTTAAATAATTAAAAGGACCGGAGTCAATTATTGCTCTTATACCACGGTTACCACAAACATTGCTCTGGTGCCTATTTTTAAGACATTTGACAAGTTAGGTGTGCGGTTATCAGAACATTTCTTAGCCAATCAGAATACAGCATTCAACAGACCTGTGGTATAAGTTCAAAGTAACTTAAAAATGTAAAGATGAGTTATTTACAGTACACGTGAACAGGAATGTCTGGGACCTGGGCGTCAAAGAGCATCAGCTATGATGTAGTGCCTCTCCAAACTCTTTTCAACCATCACAGCCACTTGTGCTTTGACCAAATGCTGCTCGAAAAACACAGGCCCTCCTGTGCTATATTGAGTGGGTACAGAGAGACAGAGACCAAGAGGGTGGGACAGAACCATTTCCAATCGGATAACTCATCTTCAAATGCAAAGATGATGAGGAGATCTCAAAAAGCCCTTGACGTTCTCTGCGCAACATAATTACATAAAACCGACATATGCTTTTCTTCATTCCCGCTCAAATGCAGGATTAACTCTTTGATTAATCACACTTTAATCTGACGACTGAAATCATCGTTCTTCTATTAGCGAGAAACAGGCTTATTTCTGATGGAGAAATCCCTGATTATTTATGCCTCCCCCCCCACTCTCCATCTCTCCCTCGTCCTCTTTTTCCTATTCTTCACTGCACAGCCAGGATGATTGCGACTCAATTATCTTTGTGCGAGGCGATTATCTTCAGGGTTAATTTAATCTTCATTGCTCCCCAGTCATATTTCAATTAAACATGCCATCGTAGTGTTAACACATGCTTAAACCTGTTATTCCTGTGATTCACTTCCCACTGAAAGGTACAATGAGGCTAACAGATGTCATAATTATGCACTTATTAAACATATTTCACAGCAAGAGAGGCACCGGGGGGAGAAGCAGGGCCGCTGTGCCGAGAAGAAACATTAATCTAATGACAATATGCCTGAGTGTTGATCTGTAAGACTGCAGCAATCTGCCTTCGCTTAATTGTGACACAATATATTATATCGCTTTTAAGGAGTTAAATGTATTAGAAGATTATGGTTTCACCATATACATGGCAAGGCCACTTTAAATGGGTGCCTTTACACCAGACAGGTCAAAGAAATGCTTCCTCTAGAAGTAGGGGTGCGTGGGGCAAAAACTAACACGAGGTTAGTCGTAACACGGACTGTTTACTGCACAAGGTTGGGCATTTTGTTTTTCCCGGTATATTTTCATGCTGCCAAAAGACAATCTCCCGCAAATTATTGGAAATGTATAATGTTTTTCCAGAGAGTTATTGATGAACGAGCGTTTTGGTGGCATGTAAGGAAATTTTTTCATCCTATGTTTTTTTTTCGGTTTCTAAGTTGGGCGTCTAAGATACCAAATCCAATGCTATGTCATATTAACTCTTTCCTCGCCAGCAGTTTTTTTTTTTTAAGTTGCCAGCCAGCATTATTCATGATTATCACTAAAGTTTAATGCCTTCCAGAAAATGTTCTTATTAAAATATTAAAACAAACAATATAACAAATGAAAGAACATACCCTGTTTTTTAAAAAAAAAAAAAAAAAAACGTTTCATCCTACCTTTATTAGTTTTTTTATCACCTCTCAAATATGGGTAGGTTTTTTCAAAAACACCTAATTTTAATCAAAAAGCTGAGATAATTCCATTTTTTGTGAAGGACGCAGATGCAGAGCGATCCTCAAAACATACACAGAGTTCTTTCTCTTTCACGTGAGGCGCTACTTCCGGTTTGTATAAGTTGCGGAAGTAATAATAATAGCGGTACTGCAGAAAGCCGGAAATTCCCGTCATTGGCAGGGAAGCGTTTTCTCTTAACTCTTTCCCCGCCATTGACGAGATATCTCGTCAATCAAGAGAAAACGCTTCCCCGCCAATGACGAGTATTTCCGTCTTTCCGCAATACCGCTATTATCCACTAGGTGGCGCCCTTCAGCAACTTTTTAAAACCGGAAGTATTGCCCTATGGCAAGCTGCTGCATGTCCGTGTCTGTTTTAAAGATCACTCTGAATGGGATCTCTATGAAAAGTCCGTCACAAAAACGGAATTATCTCTGCTTTTTGCTCAAAATGTGGTGCCCTTGCAGAAACCCACCCACATTCAAAAGCCGATTGCAAAAGAACTGCTGAAGGTAGGATGAAACGTTTCCTTCTTGTTTGAAAGCAGAGGGTCTGTTCTTTCATGTGGTATATTGTATGTTTTAATATTTGAAGAAGAACATTTTCTGGAAGGCATTAAACTTTGGTGAAAATCATGAAAAACGCTGGCGCTGGCTGGCAACTTTTTTAAAAAACGCTGGCGGTGAAAGAGTTATTTGGGGAGTTATCTCGTCAATGGCGGCAAAAGAGTTAATCAGTGTCTTGTTGACTAAAACACAGCATCGTTTTGAACTATGTCTGCAGCTCTTGTTTTGGTGGGCTTGCAAAAAATTAGGCCCAGCGGGGTTAATTGTAACACTGTGTTACAACTAACCCTTCAGCACTTACAATATGAAAACCGCTAACGTTAGCGTAATCCTCGCCGTTGTTTTAAAAAGGCTACACACGAATGATTGCTGGCTGCCAACAAAATAAATGTGCCTGTCAAAAATCGTGTGTCAAATCGATTTTTGTTCATATCTTTAATATTGATTGAATAAGGTCACGTCAAAGATTGAAATCATAATGAAATAAATGGCTAAACTCAGATGATGCTCATTACCAGACATTGATTTTGAAACTGTAGAGTGGGTCACATATAAAAATGTTTTGTCATATTTGTGCTGATTTTTCTCACATATTTAGACATTTGTATTCATTTATAATTGAACTATCGTAAGAAAAGGGCTGTATAAATGTATACAGTGTGTTTTTAGACAGATATATAAACGATATCCACTTCAAGTATATAGACAAAATAGTATTGAATTATTTGCCTGCAAACTTAATTTTAGCAAGTGTTACAACTAACCCCCTGCCTGTTACAATTAACCCCGCCTATGGGGTAAGTTTTAACGTTTGCACTTCTGTCATGTTTGGTGTAATTCAAGAATGGTAAGTACTAGAAACAAACTTCAAATGTTCATTTGTAGCAGAGATGTGTGTGTTGCTTGTGTAAAAATATAATCAAAATCCAATATTTTTTGAATGATTGAGCCAAAACCAAAAAGCGTTAGGTTGTGCCCCGCTCTCCCGTACTGAATTAAGGACTGCTTTAACAGGTAGATGGATCCATTCCAACTAGATCCTGTCAGACTTGAAAACGAAAATCTGTGGGATCTACACGATGAAAGCGTAGCATCTAAAAAACCGAAAGTCTTCTTGAACTCCTGTTTTATTCTACCAAATCGCATAATGACACAGACTCAACCTGCTCCGAGATCAGCCGGTGAATAAGCCGTCATTCAAACGATTCGCAGCAGACCTCAACATCACCCTCTCAGGAACATCCCTTTTAAAGTTTTGCGACACAACGTTTCCTGCGAGGTCATTAGATGTGCTACAACTTTTTCCTCTATCAGTCTGAGTGTGCTTAGATGGTCCAAGTCAAGCATATTGCTTTGGTTTCCTTTCTCAAGTATTACCAAAAACATTACACTGCCAAACACACACATACACACGCACACAAACGCAAGCGCACACACAGCGGAAACACCCCAACAACCACTGATAGGAAATGAGGAGGCCTGGCATCAAATGCATGGCATCCACACAAGCCAGCCATACTGAGCTGGGAAATGCTGCCAGCTATGAGCCATGGCACATTAAAAATGTTTAATAAAAAGCATGCACCACATGTCTGCGCACAGCACCATTAACACCGCATTGAAAAACACACGACAACCTGCATCATAAAAACGCAGCAATTTAAACACACACTACAACAAACACGCAGTCGACGCTGCACTATATGCTAAAAGTTGGTAATTGTTACATTATAGATGTTATCCAGCTCTTAAAAACGCATTCTACCGTCATCTAATGTACTGTAATCAAGCTGATGCGGTCATAATAATATGTTTGACTTTAATAAAACCATTTCCATGTTACTGCATTAACAAAGCCATTTTATAAGTGTACACACTCTGCTGTACACCAAGCGCACAGCTCACTAAACACGGCCTTACACGCAACACATAATCAATGAAACTAATACCATTACAAGTCTGTATTAACACCAAATGAGAAGAAAAAAGAAACTTTGTTTGTTTAACCTTCTGCATGTAATAAATAGATAAGCCTGGAAGGCGCTGCACAGGAGAGGAAGAACAAAAAGTAATCCTCCAAGGTCTATTAAAAACCCCATAAACTCATTATGCAATGAAGGTCCTATCGCAGGTTAACGTGATTAAAGCTCGAGATTCATACGCTGATATAATTCTTCATAGAGGCAGATAAGGTCTTGCAAACGGAACTGGTGGATATCAAAGGCAGCCATATTCTGAGGCGTGACTCCAGATCTCTCTTTCTCTCTCTTTTTTAGTTAATACACACACAAATACAGAGTTCACTAATAGCATGTCTGGTACAGATTTGAATGTGTTTAATCACAGTATAAGAGAGGAATATCCTGATGACTAATTGTCAGAATAATCGGTAATATGAAAAGTGTGTGTGTGTGTGTCGCAGACAGGTCTCAGGGCAGTGTGGGTCAAAGTATGTGTGTGTGTGTGTGTGTGCACTGTACCTGTTGAATGCTAAAATCTATCAGACATCGAATGCACAGTCTATCAGTGCGGCAGTGTTTTAGTACAGGCTTTACTTTGTCTCTCCCCTACCTTAATTCGTCTATCAATAATCCAAAAGCCCAGTAATCATGCCAACATGACAGTGCATTACAGGAAATGATGTAACTACGTGAAATGCCTCATTAGTTTAAAGATATCAAAAACAAGATGACAGATTGCATCACTTGACACTTTATTATTTCGCCCAACACTTTACTATCAGAGCAAATCAGTCATCGTAAAAAAAAAATGAATACATTAAAGGTCTATTTGCTGCTTGGTTGCTCTTTTCTATATCA
This sequence comes from Misgurnus anguillicaudatus, assembly GCF_027580225.2. Lineage (NCBI taxonomy): Eukaryota > Metazoa > Chordata > Actinopteri > Cypriniformes > Cobitidae > Misgurnus > Misgurnus anguillicaudatus. The sequence continues at coordinate 37,203,492 of NC_073357.2, read as the reverse complement.
CGTGTAATTGCTTAAAATATTTGTGAAATAATGTTCCACACTGTTCATTTCCAGTAAATCTTAAATGATGCATAATTATGTACATTATCAAATTTTAAGACGGCATTACGGTTAGTAAACATCAAACAGATTGCCGTGTCTAACCTGTTTAGCTGCATCTTTCATTGCATTTGGTATTTTGTGGTTAACTCTTAACATATGCAGAATAGCTGGGAGGCAGGCATCACACAAGACTCTGGAAATTCTTAGGAAATGGCGAAAAGACACGGAAATGTGTAAAGAACTCTGCCAATTTTCACTTCAAATGCTGTCAGAGGAGGGAGAGAGAGAAAGAGGGAGAGAGAGAAAGAAGGAGAGGGAAAGAGAGAGATAATTTTTTAGTAGTGTGTGTGTGTGTGTGTGTGTGTGTGTGTGTGTGTGTGTGTGTGTGTGCATGGAAGAAAAGTTACACATTTAATGAACAACACTTCCTAGAGGTATCGTTCTTCATCTTGAAGCTTTTTTTGGAACATGTTGTTAAATATTCATTTACATGAAAGATCAGTGCCAGCCACTGGCAAACCTCCAATCTGAATATCTAATGAGGGTACACAGGAAATGCAATGCCAAATTGAATAAAAATAATTTATTCCAAGCCAATGTCTGAGGACTTAACCTTTTTATCTATACTATCTGTTCTCCATCTACACTGGAAGATATGTTGTTTCCTAACCTTTAACCTTCTTACCATCTCATTTCCAAAACTAATATTAACTATTTAAAGTTGTTTAACACATAAACAGATTTTTTTGTTGCTATTTATGTAGCAGAGTTGGATTCAATGTTGTTGAAGATGTGCAGTATACGTGGGGTTTATAGATTAGAGGTGTGTATGTGCAGTTTGTGCGCTACATGAGGGTAATTGAACATGTTGCATGAAGATGATGTGACCTGCATGTTTGTGGGATGTTGTGATGATGAATTGTGTGGTATTTAAGTGTGTGTGTCGTCCACATCAAAATATTCACCAAGACACCCATTCATTTACCCTGGCACGCAACCCTCTCCCCACACCCAAACCAAACTGCACTTATCCAGCACACAGTACAGTAAGTGCATCGCATCTGATCATACATTTTCTGTATTCATACACTACACGTGCCTAATAATTATGAGAACTATGAACATTGATCAAACATACAGTATAAACCATCGGGACATTTGTAAGCAAGTGGGCTTATAGTTAATTTTTTATTATGGTTCACCATCTGTACAGAGGTATGTTAGCTCACTGCGGTATTTACATGTATGCAAAAGCATATCCATCTGTTATCACACACAGTTGCTCCTGAGAATCAGTCTCACCTCACATTGCCACACATGCACATGCACATTCACAGGCACACATACACACAGATGCACTTGAGCACATAAGGTGACAAAGAAACAGGCTGTTGACACCTAATATCCTGAGCATGCCCATCTGTATATGCGTGTTTGTGAGTGTGTTTGTACGCCACCCTCATCTGCCTGTGTTAACATCAGGCATAAAACTGCGTGTACAATACATTATATTTAGAGATTACATAGAACAAAAGCTTTCAGTAAAAGTGCACTAAATAGATTTTTTTATATTGCTTATGTATACAATACATAATTTCCTACTGTTGTTTATGCATTATAATACAGGGACCTCCATACGCATTGGGACAATTAGGGCAAAATTGCTCTGTTTGCTGTGGTGTCAAGAAATGTCTAAAAGGTGAATATGAGACAAAAGTACAGAATGTCACATTATATTTTCATCTGTTTAACAAACACAATTTTGTTCACAAATGAAAAGCAGTGAATGTGTGGTATGAGTTTGATTCATTGCTTATGCAGTCGGAGTCTTGCATTTGGTGACAACACACACAAGTCAGAATGAAAGGTTGTCGTTTTTTGTTGGTAAAGCATGCATGTGTTGAAACATGTTAATAAAATGTAACATTACTTCTGTACTTTTGCCTTATATTCCTCCTAGAAATGTCTTGTCTCCACAGCCAACAAAGCATTTTACTGTCCCAATACTTATGGAGGGCACTGTATAGTGTAACATGTACATTTTATATGAAATTAAAGGCACCATAATGACAAAGAATTTTTATATTTAAAAAAAAATAAGTTTAACAATTTCAACTTGTTTTTATAAGTCATGTCAACTTTTCACAGGTCAAAACTTAAAATAGTAGGTTGAATTGACTTGCAAAACCAAGTTGTTTTAACAGTGTAGGCAAGAAAATGTAACACAAATGTGACCCTGCCTCTGAAACCCAGACCAAGGTCTCATAATCTTATTTCAGACTGATCTTACAGAAAGTCGTGTTGTAGTCATGCAAAATTTGATAAATTTATTTGTGTCCATAACACGAAATTCAGCTTTTTTCGTGCCTTGAGCACGAATGTCTTTTTCGTGCATGAATTTCTATAAATAGTTTTTCGTGTCCGTTGCACGACTTTCTTTTTCGTTTCATTTTATGTATTGTATTCTCATTGTTTTTTTCCTATTTTCTTTACATTGTCGCTTGGGGTTAGAATCACTTTCTGTTACATTTTTAGAAATCCTAACCCAAACCCCAACTCTAAACCTAACTCGTACTAGTACATCCAAACCCCAAAATTTTTAAAAATAGGGAAATACATAAAACAATACATAAAAATGACACAAAATAGAAAATCGTGCCACGGACACGAAAAACTAGACATTGTGTCTCACGAAAAAGACTTTCGTGCTCAAGACACGAAAAAAGCTGCATTTCTGGCCATGGACACGAATTAATTGATTAAAATTTTCGTGACTATAACATGACTTTGCGTGAGATCATGTTGTCTTATTTTGAGATTAGAGCATTAAAATTTGATTTCACAAATTGGTTTCACTTTAAGTTCCATTTATGATATGACCTTACATTCTGAGAAATAAAAGTACAAAAGCTGTCACTGTGGCTGTACCCTTTCCTTTGTACCTAAAGAGTGCATATTAGTTCTTCAAAGGTACATATTGATCCCAAATGTATAGATATCTGTACCTAAATGGTGCATAATTAGGGCCTTTTTAAAAGATAGTGTCCCAGTGACAGCTTTTGTACCTTTTGTCTAAGAGTGTCAATATTAAAGATATCAGTCTTTTTATATCTTTACACAATGTTCTTTACATTATGTAGGATGATTTTTTGTAAAACAAAATACACTTTAGCTGGGTTTTTACAGACAGGGTTACACATATTCAACTTTTTAACAATACAGAAATTAATTTGTTAGTCAAATCTGGACCAGAATCATTTACTCACCCTTGTGTTGTTACAAACCTGTATAAATTTCTTTGTTTTGATGAACACAAAGGAAGATATTTTGAGAAATGTTTGTAACCAAACTGTTTGTGGACCCCATTCACATCCATCGTAGGAAAAATAATACTATGGAAGTAAATAGGGTCCACGAAAGGTTTGGTTACAAACATTTCTTAAAATATCTTGCTTTGTGTACATCAGAACAACAAAAGTTTGGGGTGAACTATCCCTTTAAGCAGTTCTGTGTGATACCAGGCATAAGACAAAATCCACTTCTGCTTTTTGCTCTAGCAGAGAATCTGGTATAAATGAAGCATAATGAGATATTACAGAATGAGCAATATGCTTTTAAGATATCACAATAAATGGAAAATGTGAAAAAGGTAATTGTATAAAACTACAATATATTAAAGCTTGCGTTAATGTTTTCCAGTATGAATACTCATAATAATTATAAAAATAGGACATTAAAGAGATATGTTTAACAGTGGTGAAATAAAAATGTGAAGCCTGATTAGCTGATATGGCATATCACAGCACCGCAATGGTGGCCTGGAAATTTTTACTGCTTTTTAAGTGAATTGTTTATCATGTTTAACTGGAATGCCTTGCTTTAAAATAAACAACCACACAAATAATCCCCCGGCACACTTTTCCACAAGACATAAACTACAGCAACAACAACAACAGCATTGGTTTTAAGTCTTGCCATATCAGGGCTTACAATTCAAGATTTAGCATTAGCGCTAAAAACAGCTGTACCGGTGTCAGACTAACATGGAGATATGCCAGAATCAGGTAGATAATGTTTTTTTTTTCCTGTGGGTGAAGGAACATCGCTGCATTAATCTGCACCTGACACTAATACTTCTGTATGACTGACCTAAAAGCAGGACGCTCGTCATTATGCGTGTACAGCCATATGGCGCTAGTTGTTAGCCTTTGGCCTTCAGCAGGATTAGCTTCTGCTTTCTGGCACTGCTGGCTCTTCACAGATTCTTTAGAGCAATAATTGCATGACAGTATTATCGAACTGTGGCAGATTTACCGTACTGTTCGTCACGGCTGAGGGCGGGGCATAATCCAGCTCGTGAGAGAAAATCAGGATACATAATCTGTTGTAATCTAGGATACAAATATCTAGACAAGAGTGGTAAACATAACAAACCTTTTTTGAATCGCTTGATGAGATACAAAGATCTTACAGTATATTTACTTATTTATTATTTTATAATGTCATACCAGCATTTAGCTATATTAATGGGAAGAAAAAGTTAACCCATACATTCTACAGTACCTGTAGACGGTTTCATCGGATGCACATGCGGTGATACGATTACGCGTCTGGTCCGAACTTTATTTTCGTTTTCTGGTTGTTTAATGGTCTGACTAGTTGCTGAAACTGAACTCTTAAACAAATACATCGTCTAAAATAACAAATGTTTGGTTTCCTATGTAATCTATGTGTTGTTTATTTTGCTTGTTATATTAATAAACTACTTTAAACTGATTTTGTTGTAATTTATTCTTTTTCCAGAGTTTAGCGGAAGTTACGTGTTTTCCATGAAAGCCGCTTGTTTATGTTGTTACTGCTGAAACCGTCTATAGTATACAGTTTTATTGGACGCACACGCATTGTCGCAGTTATGCGTCTGGACGGAACTTAACTTCCGGTCTCTGTAGCTCTGTGTCCCAATTCCAGGGCTGTGACCTTCTAAGGACACGACCTTAAAAGGCGAGCACTTGGTCTTTGAAGGTGGCAGCCTCTAAAGTTCGTGAAGAGAATTGAAATAAGAGCCTAGCCTTCGAAGGACCCATAATTTGCGTCACCTGCTGCACGCGACCACTGTGCCTGTCAGCAGAACACAGCGGAAACTATTCTGACTTATTAAAATAAATATGGAACCAGAAAAATATATATATATATTTTTAGAAAATATGACACGTTGATGTAGCTTAAACTAACCAACAGCATATATCAAATTAATCAACCTAATCAACATAAACAGAATAATATTAATACAAAACATAACTTGTAATACAGTGACAAAAACCTTGTTTCTGCAAAATAAACACTTTGATTTAATAAAGGTTTTAATTTTTTTTTAAAATATCCAGCCGTTACCGGCGCGCAATGAATCTCGGGATTGCCTAGGCTGTGAAGAATCTATCCATTCTATCCCTAACAGCACAGAGAAACACAGGACATTTTGAGGCTTCAATTTAAGCATCCTTCTAATTGGGATGTGTGGGGCGTAGTGTTGGGCGATATGCCCCATTTTGAGATCGTCCTATCGTCAGCCTGTGAGATCGGCGATACACGATAGTATCGGGGTGCGGGGCAGTAGTTTACTCATTTTTATTTGTTATTTTTTTACTCATTATAACAAGTCACTTGATGGGTGGACAAAAAAGAACAAGAGCAACACCGTCATGACAACCTTCGCAACCTTCTTAAAACTGATGCCATTAATGCGAGCGCGTCATTAAAACCCAAACCATGATTACTTAATAACTGTAAAAACATGCATCTGCGCATGCACACAAGTGCGCGCACATACAAACAATTCAATGCATTTGTTTAGTGCTGTTTCAGAAGGCTACACGTGTCAATCAGTGGTGCTCTCAGATGAGCCTTTTAAAACGCATCGGTCCAGCGGAACGCGATCATATTTTAAACACAATCATATATTAAACACGGATGTATTGCTACAACCTCCTTGAAATGCATATCATAAACAGGATTAATACATAGTGATCTGACTTCAGACAGAGCGCAGCTCTCTGCACGTACGCGAGAGTGAGAGAGGCGCCATGCAGCGGGTCATATTTTAAACAAAAAGTAAAGTTTGCCTCAGCTCGCATGAAACGCATTAAACTGAACAAAGACATAAGGATTACTACTTTAGTTTATGTTTAGACTTCGGACAGACGCGAGAGCGCATGCACGTTAAACAGAAAGAAGCGCAGCTGGTCATGACGCGGGTGCTAGAAGGAGTCCAAGACGCGCGCATTAGGTGCAGGTACGTGCAAGAAGGAATTCTCTCTTTACAAGCCCTCCGCGTAAAGTGAAGCCCACAAACCCTCGTGCGAGGAAAAGCATGCAATGTGGGTGTTAATGTAAAACTATGATGATAATAATAATAATATTAACCATTCGCCAACTATCGTTATGACTATTGCCATGAAAACCTGTCATTGGCGATATGTCTGAAGATCGTCGATACACGATACTATCGTCTATCGGCACAACCCTAGTGGGGCGTGCACACCAAAGCTTTTACACCCGTGGCTGGCGCATGTTTTCAATTGTTTCCAATGAAAGCCAGCAGCTAGCGGTTTTCTTCCGCGCTGAAAACTGGCGCTGGTTGGTTGTTGTGATGCTTGTCCTGCCCCTCCTCCACTGTGATTGGACGGCCGTGTGAGAACTGACACTGATGAGCGGAGCTTTTCACCCAAAGTTGAATCTTTTTCAACTCTCGCCGTTCAGCACTGAACGTGCGAAAAACCGCCGAGCGCCGGCTTTCAGCACGAAAAAAACGCTAGGCTGTGGCCTTTTTTGAAAAACGCCACGCTTCCATTGGAAACTATTGAAAACATGCGCTGCCCACAGGTGTAAAAGCTTTGGTGTGCACGACCCCTTAACTCATGCTGCTGTGACGAAATCGTCAGAATATCGTAGAATATGTCCTTAGAAGGTTGCAGCCTTTGAATTGGGACACAGCTTGTTTGTTTAATGGTCTCGCTAGTGGCTAAACTGAACTCTGGAACAAATACCTAATTGAAAACAACAAATGTTTTGTTTTCCTAAAGTCAAGGGAACGGCGATCATGGATGAACGCTATGTGAAGGGAGGTTTGGCAGCTGATCTGCATTTACTCAGTAACACGGTAATGTTAGCTCAGTGTAGTTTTTTATACGCTTTAATTATGATTTGAACTAAGGTAATCTACCTGTTATTTATTAAACAAACTACTTTGAAAGGACTCTATTGTTATTGATTCTTTGTGGACGTTTTCGGGAAGTTACGTGTGTTAAAGCCGTTTGTTTATGTTATTACTGCTGAAACCGCCTTTACACAAGTTTTATACACAAGGACAATTTGGCTTCTCCAGTTTACCTAACCTGAATGTCTTTGGACTGTGGGAGAAAACCCAGAGTACCCAAAGTAAGCCCACACTGACACAAGAAGTACATACAAACCCCTCACAAAGACCTCCCAACACAGCCAAGGCTTAAACTATGGACCTTCTTTTTGTGAGGCAACAGTGAAATCCACTAATAAAATAAAAATGATACAAAATAGCTTAATCTGAAACTTTGTGCTTTGTGAATAAGGGTCAGTCTATAAAAAACAATGTATAATTTAAAAAAGAGAATTGTTCTTGCATTTAACACCCGGTGTAAAGTGGATTCTGTATGTTTAGTGAAGTAACTTGCCCCATATTGTTTCTATATTGTCATTCATAAAACCTTGGTTTACTAAATTTATCTCTATGTGTTTAATTTTTTTTTTCTCATAACACCTTTCAAACTGCGCATATGGCATCTTTGCACACAACAAAGTGAGCTCATGTCCTCCTTAGCCTTTCAAACTGTTTAGTCTCATATTTGTCACAGCCAGCCACACAAACACAAACACCCACACAAATACACTCATTGCTAGGGCTACTCTTGACCCCCCTCCTCTGTATCCCATCCCTTTCAATAGCTAGCCCCTGTAATGAACAAATCCACAGAACATTACTCTGGACTTGATCTCTGGCAAAATAATGCTGGAACAAACAATTTGGTTTGTCAACACCTTTCTGTGGACTCCTCCATCACTGTCAGGGGTCTAAATTTAAACAGCAAAGTGCATTTGACTGCTGGACCCCAGTCTGATTATCTTCCATGGCTCTGCCAATTGCCTCAGACAGACCAGCTACCACTGATTGCTAACCTGGCCTGAAAATACGCTCAGTCTGCCCACAGATTAACATGAATATTTTGATATAGATCGATAAGCAATCTCCACTCTATAAGAAATGCCAGCATCTTTCATTTGGCTGATCAAAGTAGAGAGGGACAGCTGGGTATTGTTTTCCAAGAGGTCGGAAGAATGGAGCTGATTCCGTGAGGACAGAACTACAGATCCAGAGATCTCTCTCTCTCTTTCTGCCACTGCCTAATCGAGGAAACAATCTCGGCATCACACAATCCCATCTCTCAGGACAGGCCGGCGTAAACGAGGATGGCGGAACCCCCAACGCCAGCGGGCCAAGTTCATTTGTTAAGCTTCTCGGCGTCAACCGGCAGACGACCTTTCCGCTCAACACCACTGACCCGGACGGAAAGGGGCAGGTCAGTTATCAGTGCGTTGGCCTGGTCCTCATCTGTGACCAGTAGATTTGCCGGATTGACCTTGACTGAGTTAATGGGGGTGGCGAACGGGGGTCCTGAATTGCGACTGGTTAATAAGACAGCAAGCATCTGAGATCGTCTCCTGGGATATGTGTTCTGTGTGTGTTCCGACTCTGTTAAGACACATGTGCTGTGGATCAATGAAGAAGAAATATATGAAACTTATAAACACGCAAGCCTTTCATTACTATTTCACTTTGGAAATACAATTGTCAATAGAATAAACTATTGAATAAAACACTTCAACAGACATCACGTAACTACAGTACATCTTCTTATTTCCCTCTCACTTTCTATCTATCACACCACTTTCCTCTTTTTCTTTTGTGGGGTGACAACACAAATCGGAACTTGCAAACAACAAAATATTATACATTATAAAAGTTAACGAGAGCTCTTGTAGTCCCAAACATTTCTTATCAACTGGGTGTTAAATCAAATATGAGAGGCTTGTGCAGCAATAACTTATTATCTAAAACATCAAATATGAGGAGATTATGTTTACGAACATGCAACCAAAAGAATGTCAAACAAACCTCTGAAATAAAAATATTGGTCGTTCCAAACATTAGAGCTGTGAAAAAAGGCAGCTATGAACATGAGTTTTGACAGAAATCTCCCGCACGGTTGGTTATCATGCTGTTTATGTTATTACTTCACCATGTTTCGGTTAGCATAACCTTGAAACACTTCAGTTCAAGTGCAGGCATGGGGCTGTTTTCATTCGCAGCACTGAGGTATGGTGATGACGCATCACCCGTTTCCTTGGACCAGAGTTAGGCCAGATCTTAGTCTCCCTCTCTCTCTCTCTCTCTCTCTCCGTTCCTTTGATTTTCTTAAGAAAGCTTTTGAGTGTCTCTTTCTCTTAACAACCGGGTGGCCTGTACTCATCCACTTAAAACATTTTGTTTTCTATATGCATCCGTGTGGAAAAACTTAGCGTGTTAGCCATCAAGAGCAGAAGACAAGATTATGAATGTGATCTATGATGCATAGATAAGAGAAATTAGAGGAAAACTACCAGACAAGGCCAAAACTGCACTCGCACACATTATTTACTTCTAAAATCCTTGGGATGACATTTAGTAAATGGTATTGTATGCATTGAGTGATGAGGCTTAAAACATTAAATATTTTCAGAGGCAGAGAGGTAGTTAGTGATGGGCAGGTCTATGTATAAACAACCCGCACCCGACCGACGTGTTCAACTAACCCACCCGCAACTCGGACTGCAAAAAAAAAAATAAATATATATTGTACTCGACCCGCTTCCTGGCCCGCATTTTTTAAAAGTAGTAATTGTTTAAAATAGTTAATTGGCATCTTTATTTCAAACGACCCGACTGACCGCGACCCGAATATCGTAACCGCGGATCAACCCGCGCATCACTGGTTAGCATCTATCAGTAGTAGTTAGTGTCTACAGACCTTTTGCGTGTTTGCAAACAGAGATGACGTTTTTTGAGGGCGGAGCCCAACTGGTGGCAGAAAGTGAATGCTCTGCAGTAGCGATGTAAAGTGTTTTAGCGTTAAACTGTGATTTTTATGGATCTGGTGTTCTGTCGATGTCTGTTTCCCCTATGTTTCTCTTTAATGTAATGTTTCTTATAGCGTTTTCACCACATTACGTTTATTTTTTAGATAAATTAAAAGTTTAAATGGCTTGGGTACTGATATGTATGTGTGCATGTATGTAATGTTCTTTATTGGTAAATCAATTATTTTTACAGTGTGAATCGCTAAATTACATATAAAAGCAATAATATGTATTCTTTATAATATCATTTATTAAATATTTCATAATTTTCATGTTTTCTATTATTTCTTCCTTATATTTATAGCATACGTGTTTGCTCTAAAACTATTATAAAACTGTTATGTTTACATAAAAATGTATTTGTATGGGACTGTTTATATATTAATAACATTTTACATCGTGTGTGTGTGTGTGTGTGTGTGTGTGTGCTATATTTATTCATACATTATAATTTTAGAACAAACAGGAAGAAGATAGGCTAAGATATGAGGTAAAAAGAAGTAATAGAAAAGTGAAAAATTATGAAATATTTAATAAATCATGATATTATAAACTAATTTAAATCTTTAACTCTTCTAAATATAAACATAACTGTGACATCTACTTGCAAAAGGTTTTACTGAGTGCCAAAATCTCATGCACTGTAAAAATTCCTTGTTGCACTTAAATTTTTAAGTTTAATCAATTACAATGAATAAACTTTTTTGACTAGTGAGGAGTTGCTATAAATTATAAAAATAAAGTTTAAATAACTTGAATTTTAATAATTTATAGCAACTCCTTACTCAAGAAAGTTAAAAAAAGAATTGTAAATTAAGTTGATTAAACTTAATTTAAGTGCAACAAGATTTTTTTACAGTGTAATAATATAAAATATAAGATACACAATTAAATACTATTTTTTTCTAATTAGCCTCACACTTACGTTGTGATTGTTACAAATACAGATTATTCAGTCAAGTATTGGCTTGATATCTGGGGATCTGGAGACAGATTTGGATGGGGTCTGGAACTTAAATGATAGCAGGAGTGTTATTGAACCTTTTCAGGCTGAGATCAAATAGCACTTTCATTAGTTTAGTGCAGTGGCAGAGAACATTGATGAGTTGTCAGACTGCCTTTCCTTCAATAAGCTCCAAGGGCCGCTCAAAATCATCCTCACACAGCGCCCCTGGGCTGTAGCTCTCTCTATCTCTCTCTCTTTTGTCTACTGTTTTTCTATTTTCTTCTTCTGGCTCTATTATTTTCCACCTGTTTTTCCATGTGAATCCTACTTTACATGTAACATAAAGAAACAAAGGATTTATTCTAATTAATCCAGCACATGTAGACAGTGTATTTAAAGTCAGACCAAGATTAAGTCCTGTAGCTTTGTTGCATTAGCAGCACAAAATCTTGGGTAAATACATTTTCTAATATAAAATATTTAACCTTGAATGCAACGTAAGTTGATTTGAAATAAATATAAGTGTCTGTTAAATGCATATATGTAAATGTCATGTAAATGCAAATTGTACAAAAAAGATAAGTTAATGAAAAGACTAAAGTACAGTACGGTGAAATGTCTTACATGACAGCAAAGAACTTGATGGCCTTGTTCACCTTTTCTCTAAGATCTGTTTTTAATTAAGACAGGATGAGAACTTTAGTCTAATACCATCTAGCTGCAAATAAGCCAGTTATTGTGGAGTAACGTTGTTGCATCATTTCCTGTGGCGAGAGGAGTCACTGTGCAATTCCTTGTTTTGATATGATACAGCAAAACACAAGGGTTTCATGTTATGGGCCAGTAAGATAACAATCATACTTGCGTACTATATTTGAATAAATGACTAGCTGTGTGTAACAACCCCCCTGAGTCAATTTATGAGCCTCTGACATGCCTTTGTAGTTGAAGTATACTTACAGTAAATATGATACATACTCAAGGACTAAAAGCTTTCCATAAAACTGTCATCAAAAGAATGTATTAACCCATCTTTGTTTACAAGGGGTGAGACGGGGGAAAAGACAATTTGGTGCAATGGCCATAAAGCATCTTCTTCAGACTCTGCCAGGCACACACAAACAGAGACGCTGACACACACAGTCAAAAGAATCTATACACACACACACACACACACACACGTGCGCATTCACCTTTAAGGCTAATTCAAACAGGAACAATAGCATTTAAGAAACAGTGTCACATTTCGGAGTCATAAATACTCTGATTGATTTGACCCCCTGGTTGGTTTCAGACGGCGACTTCCACGGCCGTAAAAAAAAGTGGAAGCCACGTTAATCCCGGGGGGTCCATAGTGGGAAACCTGATAGCCCATGACGGATTTAAAAAAAAACAGCTAGCTCTAGTATTGTCAATATGGTCTCTTATACTATTCAGCCACCCACATACACTCACATTTTGATACAGGACAGATGCAGGGCCGCATCGCACCCAACAAGTCCAGCTGTTCTCAGGGTAACCTTTCTGCTCTCGTGCCGGAGAGGAAAGGTTAAAAGGGTTGTGTTACTGATGGCCAAACAGATAGGTTTCTGTATTATTCATACAAAACTCATCAACACCATCCATATTCAGCTTCATTAAACATTTATTTGCGCTGGGGAAAAAATACAATATAAGTCAAGGATACAAGAGTATCACAATACTAATAATTTTCTTGTTTTATTATTATTATTATTATTATTATTATATACCTTATATGATCAGGTGAATGGATGCATATTTGGATTTCTTTATCAAAAACATACAATCAATACAGAAAGGAAGAGAGGAACGCATGCATTCTACCTGGGCAATTAGGACAATGAGGCCTAAGGCACCATCATCTGTCTTACTGCAGGTTACCATGACAACGACCTCTGACCAGACACATGGGACATTTGTCACTTAAATGTAGAGCCAACAGCAACATAAGACACTTTGTCTTTTTTACAAAACTATGTTTGAGGGGAGGCCTTCCACACAGTTTTCTTCTTTGTATAATTTTAAAGTTTTTAATGATTTAGAGACACAAAGCAATATCCTTTTCTCCATCTAAATGAGTTCTACCGTTCTCAACAGGTTTTTAAAAAATGATAGCAGTAGGGTCAATGCAAAACCAGCGCAGTCCTAAATGCTTATACAGGCTGCTGACTGGTGCAAATGCTCTTCTCGAGCATCACGGCACTCTTCAGACCGGCTATCCTTGCTGTACTGCCACTATAAATCCACAAGCTGATTAAACAGTAAATTTAGCATGCCTATCAACTTACCATTAACCAGGTTGCTGCTTTCAAAAACATCATTAATCAAGGAGCAGATATGGGGGAAAATATCAGTCATCGATCGCGCGCACTTATGACAGTTAACACTGCAGCGTATTAGCATTGAGCGGCCGCTGATCTATCAATTACTAACCGACCACACGATTCGCCTGCCGCCCGCACTCCTCATTCTAATTCTGCATTTCCCTCTTCGCTAATGCATTTCAACTGTTATCTCATAGGCTAATGAAAGCAAACAAATCAATAAATATAAATTATACATGCGAAGATGTACCGCTGCCAACATAAAGCTCCTAATTAATTGCACTTGATTAATTTATATACTTTAATTATCTCTCTAAGCCGCACAAGGCATAAATATCAGGACAATCTGCTTATTGCTATGTCAGTCATAAAACGGCAGATGCTAGGAAACGATTAGCACAGCCAGAATATCGTCATTGGGAAACGCACAGTTGCTGACAAAAAACCTAAAGCACTGAATAATTTAAAGTGAGCAAAAGCAGGACGAAATGAGTGAAGGCATCGAACAAGACCTCTGCTTTTATTCATCCTGACTTCATTCTTTTTTGACTATAAAGTATATTACTATATAAAGTATATAATTATTATTAAATTATTTCATAATTATACATGATAAACTCTTAAACATAAAGGTTCCCAAAAGGGTCTTTGTTGGACTATCATTCCATAGAAACCCTTTAAGGGCATACCTGTAGTTCACCCAAAAATTTAAATTATGTCATCATTTACTCAACCCTCAAGTTGTTACTGATCTGTATACGTTTCTTTGTTCTGCTGAACACATAGGAAGACATTTTGTGCAATGTTTATATCTAAACAGATTTGGAGCACCATTGACTTTCATAGTATTATTTTTCCCACTATGGAAGTCAGTGATGCTCCTGCTTAATGCTTGATTACAAATATATTTCTGTGTTCAGCAGAACAAAAAATGTATATAGGTTTGTAACAACCTATAATGACAGGATTTTAAAAATAAGAAACTTTGACTAAAAAGTTGACAGAAAATGATTCTGTTATGGCATCGCTTCCACTTATTAGTGTTCAATAAAAAGCACTAAACAAAATTTGCTAAATGAATTCATTATTTATTTATGCATTATTTACTTTTTTAGAAATTCACTACAAATACAGTGTCTGATTTGATTTTAAAATAAAACAACTCAACCATCTGTAGGTCTACTCATCAAAAACAATGTGACACATTAAAATCACAAAATCTTGGATATTGCTGATTAAAATAAAAAAAATCATCAAATTTTGAAAATGAATACACTGTTTTAGATCTCTTCATAATTAAATATGTTTAGAGCATCTAAAAGATTAAAATTGGTTTGTGAGATGAGGCATTGGTCTTTCAAAAGGTAGGAGATGGCTACTGGAAAGTGTAATCTGAGAAATAAAGATGTAGAGATAAAGTGTAAAAGTGTGTGTGTACTGTACAGGGATGAGGCTTTAAATGAGTTTTAGGAAGTTGGAAAAGGGGTTGCGTCTTGATGGCTGTTAATTATGGTTTTTAGAACAATTAGCCCAACAGGGAGCAAGACAGAATAATTATGGTATCCGTTCTTATAGCGGAGCATTAATGTGTCCAGGTACAGTAAATATGTCAGAACATGAAGTGACGGGACCTTATACCTCTCACAGTCGGCATCTAGATATGTACTAAATTGTCTGCCCTTCTGGATTCGTGTCCTAATGGGCTTTAGAAAATTACAGTGTCTGCCATGGGCCTTATTTTCATTTTATCTCTTTAAACAAAGCGCCGGTTTAAAAAAGATCTTGTGCCTAATTGTACATCTCCAACAATTGGATTTGCAAGTTACAGATGCGGTGTGTCCGTAGTTTCCAGTAAAGCTCCAGACCTCCTACACTGGAGGTCTAATACATCACAATACAGCACAGCTCATCGGCTGGTTCAGCTTGCCTGGACTTTATGAAGTAACAGAAGCTGGAGTGCTATAGGTGGTTCCAGACAAAACGTTTGGACCAAAAAATGCCTGACTGTTCATGAAAACACCTGAGAGAATTTGGCTGAAACATCAAACGTGGACTACATATGCTAACTGGTCTGTCAGAATGCCAATGATTACGGAGAAAACAGAGTTTCTT
This sequence comes from Misgurnus anguillicaudatus, assembly GCF_027580225.2. Taxonomy (NCBI): domain Eukaryota; kingdom Metazoa; phylum Chordata; class Actinopteri; order Cypriniformes; family Cobitidae; genus Misgurnus; species Misgurnus anguillicaudatus. The sequence continues at coordinate 37,187,841 of NC_073357.2, read as the reverse complement.
GTTTCTCTCACCGATACAGTGATTTAGATGGAGCTTCGCATGAACATCTGAAAGAATTATGTACCGTTTTTAAATTACTTTTGTCGATATGTAGTTGTTGTCATATTAAATATTATTTTTAAATAGAATAAATCAGTTAATTTTGATGCTATTATGGGAAACAGCATGTTAAAATATAAATAATAATATGTAAAATAATTTATGTTTTTTAAATTAATAGTTTTTCAGTACAGGATAAACAGAAACACCTGCTAACAGAAGTCAAGTAAATAAAAAAACAATATTAACACCTATTGTAACTAAATTGCAATAAAATGCTGAAATTGGTGTATCTGAGGTATTAATAATATCCATGTGATAAAAAGACACACATGATACAAGAATCAAAAAATGGATTTACAACGTTATCAAAAATTGTCACTTCACTACCATTTCCAAACGGCAAAATACTTTTTTTAAGCACATTTCTCCTTTGTTTACAATAACATGCTCTTTAGACAAGCTGAGCGTTTTAATCATCCCGATATGATACAGTCACTGTTAAAGCATAATGATGCTCTGTGTCATTTGGTACTGGTGATCAATCAGACACTCATTTAGCTTTAATTCATGTAGATGCACACCTAATACTCATTACAAAGACACTATTTCCCCCAGTCACAGCAGATTAATGGCAACCCATCTCGCAGTGTGTCCTGCGTCTTGCGACTGCGTGTGTGCCTGTGTGTGTGTATAGACAGATGACTCTCTCGAAGGGAGACTGACTTTCTTGAAAACATGTTTTATGACAAATTATCTGACAGCAAATAACTTAATCAGAGAGACCAGGACAATGATAATCCAAACACAAAGACTAAGATAAAAAGTTGTTTTATTAAAAATATGAACAGCATACAGCTCAATTTTTTACTACAGTAGTAAATCAAACAAAAGTCGTATAAGAATTTAGGTATACAGTACAAGTTTGCAAGGCTGAATATTTATGATAAAATATAGACACACAGGTGAGTGTAAATAATATAAAAAACACACAATACAATATTTATGACCAAGCTAAATAATGATGCTTAAGAAAAACGCCTCGTGCCCATGAATTATTTTACTTCTACAAGGCCGTACATGCACGCGGGCTACGGTAAGCCTGTGCGGCATTGACCTTTTTGGCAAAACTTCATCGGTCTTCAGTCAGTCTTTCATCTAATTGTGCATTACGGAAGCACACACAGGGACAAACAGAGTGCTTCATACCTCAGAACTGAAGTCACATCTCCTCCGCTGGATCCTTTCACAAGGAGCGCATTGGCATTCAAAATCTCTTCCTGCCCGTCCACTGGGTCGTACTGAAAAAGCAGACATTCACAAAACATGGCACAGGAAGTACTCACACAGTGTGGCACAGCAGTGCCCGCCTCACACGTTCACTGGCACTTATACCCATCAGCTTCAAAGGCAGACAAACTCGAAAAACATTCCATGTAGACAAAGAGGGTTTTTTTAAAGGTGCACCACACATTTTTCCCAAAATAAAAAGTTTTATATAAAAAAGTACAACAGTTCTGAATTATGTAGTTATATGTGATATATAGTTATATATATATATATATATATATATATATGATATTTATACAGACCAAAAGCTGTTCACATGACCAACATTGCATATTCGCTCACAGAAAAACAATCATGAGTGCATTTGTACAAAGTAGGAAAAAACTTTTGCTTCGGGCTCATGCTGCATCTGTGACACTTGTATTTTATGTCAGTATACTAACAGTTAATTTTAGATGTGCACATAAATAAAATAAATAAATAAATAAAATAAAATAGAGCACCTTTAAAGATCACATTCAGAAGGCTGGCAAATGAAGTGAAAATATTTTAGAGCACTGCTTGACGTGATGTTTGAACATATTAAATCCACAATATTAATTTCTGAGATAACATACAGCCTTTATTTTAAAAGGTTATGCACCATATGGCTTAATAAATAATAAAATAAACAGACAAATCATTAAAACATATATAAAACAAATCCCATAACTTGATCCCACGTCTTGCATACAGACACTGGTCTATCTTATGCACCTCTTGCATGTTTCTGTGTGATTGCGCAGTATGTGTGTCTCACAGCGGGAGTGTGAGCGTGGAGCGTGGCTGAGTGGGGATTAACTCCGAACGCTGCCCGGATAGAGCATGTGTGTGTCCTCGGAAACACTAAAACAAGCAAACCACTTCCCAATGCCCCTGTGGACACGTGCACACATACACACACCCACACACACACAAACACACACAGTCATCATCTTAGACAAGGAAATGTCCCCTCTGACAATTCTTATGCACCATTCTCCTGCTTTATTCACTCAAACGCGCACAGTATTGTACAGGAATCCGGGTATGCCGGCACACACTCTCAACCCACGGCCCGGGATAAGAGGAGAGCAGAGGAAGACGAGCGGGAGGCAAAGCGAGAGGTCAGTACGGTGGGCAACAATTATGATAATTGCCAGTGCACTCAGCTGAAGGATCAATCAGCTGTGATTACAAACCCTGCATGATCAAATATTAATCTGCTGTACCTTCGGTCTGACCTGCCAGCACAGAGCCTCTTACCGACTTATGCATTAAGTGATTTGCACAAGCTGAACTCATAGCACCTAATAATATTGGACATGCAAGTCGGGGCATTAAAGGGATCTTCCAGGAACAGAATTGACTTACAATAAACAAAGTAAAAATAGCCAAGCATAACAACCAGGATAAGCCTTGTATGACAGTCCAATTATATTAAACAAGGTATGATTGTAAAAACCAATTAGGACAATTCCATTGGCCACCTGATGGATTTGGTTCTTGTAATGTCCAAAGCAAAGCCGTCACTGTGAAGTTAAAGACAGAAAGGTCAGCATTTAATTACAGTAAAATGCTGCAACGACAGGCACTAAAGCAAGACATTTTATTTGTTTCCATCTCTAAAAAGTCAAGAATTAAATAAAATAAAATATTAAATATTATAAATGTAATATTTGCATTAATCACTTATATCATATATGATTAGATTATATATTAAAAAATATATATATATATTTAAATTTAGCAAAAACATTGCACAAGTGTGACAGTAATAATTAATCATTATTATTAATAATTCTTTATTATCATGATTATTAATATATTATTTTTGTGTTAAAAGCAAAAGAAAACTATAACGATAATTAAACAAAATAGAAATAATGTAAAATTGTAAAATGTATTTAGTAAAACAAATAAATACACATACTGTAAGATATCGACTATGACTCAAGCTACACCATAAACTTAATCTCGTCTTAACCTCTGTTTGATTTTGACCTTTATAACATGTGCGTCAGTAATAATACATTCAGATTAGTATATCTGCATCGAACAGGGCAATGCTTGCCTTGAATTAATAACTACATTAATTACTGGGCATGCAGACATGCATTAAACAAGCACGTGTCTATTTCCTGTGTTGCAGACAGCAAATGGTGGGTAACGGGATTAATATGACATTAAATCAACTCAGACACTCAACATTTAATAACAGAAAACAGCTTGTAGAAATCATAGGATTATTCCATAGGATTATAACATTGCCCCCCCACCAGGACAGACCTGAGAGCAGATAGGGACTCCAGATTACCTAATCTACTTACATCTACAAAGCATATTTAAGTCAATATATATATTTTGAATTACACAGATAAGGCTTATTCACCGATCATAATCTTATTTGAAACCATATTGTTTGGTCTGTTGGGCATTAGGGGCAACAGATGTCAGGGTTAGTCTCCAGTAAACACTATTTGTCCTGCAATAGTTTTCATAGATGCATCAGCACAGAGAAATAGAAAGCAAGCGGGCGCCTATTCCTGCAAGCGGGAAGCTTTTTGGTGCGTTTGTAATTTCTTTTTAAACATTAATTTTTGAAAAATATGTGTGTATAAATCCGAGGATATATTTTTACACTTTAAATACAGCAAAAGCATATAAAAAATGTGTGATTTTTATACACATAATAATATATATAAGCATAATTGTATAATATCGACAAAAAGAGGTATAGGTAATTATTTTAAAGAAGTAAAAATGCTATTTTATAATCTCTTATACTAGCAGGTCTGATTTTTTCAGAAAATGAACCTTACTAATAATAGATTAACCTAAATGCTGGTTAGGGGCTAACAGAACTCTCAGCAGGGAAACTTGGCAGTGTCAGGTACAGAAATGCTGTAGTAGCCCAGTAAGAGAATGTGTGTAAGCAGGGTGGGAGATGGTCTGCTCTTTAAGACACAGCCGCGTACAAACAAGAGCCCAAATGTAAACCAGACTTAAACAGTGAAACCTAGACCTCACCTGATCCTTTTTCAAATAAATGAGCGCAAGTCAAGAGGGTAAGCGTTTATTTGGCATTTCAACTGAAATTTTAGTAATTCTGGTCCCTCAAATAAATATCACATGATATTTAAGGGGTTCGGTTTTTACGGTACAGTAATCTTTAACAATTATCGTATTGACCTCAGCCCACAGCAGCTTTACACACATGTTGGCTTACGTTGGATTTTAATGTACTAAAACAGACATAGCAGACAGTAAGCAATAAAAACGACCCTGCAGCAATTAGATGGCTGAAATTAACCCAACATTTTTAGGGGTTAAATTTCTTATTATCTTGATACAAACATGTTTTTGATTCAAATGTTATGAGTATTTGGAGTGTTCTGATACAACCCAGACAGACATATACACATATTTTTGTGTTGAATTTATTAACATAATTATAGGGTTTTTATAATCATAGAATTATAAAATGATAATCCAAAAAACACTAAATGAAAAATATATAAACTAACAAAAGCCATCCAATAAAAAATACATTACACAATTTTTTCATAAATGCCACCACAAAATCTGTAACTGAATCAACTATGTAATTTATGTGTTGTTCACCTACATTACATCAAATGTTAAATAATTTGAAGAATATATTTTGAAAATTGGGCAAAGCAGGTCAGTTTGTTGGGCACTTTAAGATGAACGTGTGAAACGTAAACATATAGTACTCCGTATAGTCTAACACAAAAAATTTTGTCTAACACAATTACCACAAATGGACCCCTGTGATGAGCTCAAAGATTGTATAGGATTATTGCAATCCTATAGCTTTTGTATGTATGTGAAAGGTTACAGATAGACAAAGCAATAAAGAAATCTGGATCTTATAAGTTTTAATTAAAATAATTATAATCTAAATAATGTTCATAATATAAATTTCATGTTATTATACAGAATAATTCAAATATGCATTAACATTTTTTCTGTAAGCTACATACTTGTATTACTTTGCGATTACATATACAGGATATTTCTCATGACATTTTATATATGTGTGATATTTTAATTTAGTGTAAAGTAATCTCTCAAATGCAAAACTGTAAAATGTATTATTTCAATGCTTAAATTATTGATTATTAAGAATTGTTTAAAAAAGCACTACAATTTGTAAGTATACATATTAATAAATACCATATGTCATATGAAATATTTACACAAAATAAATATTAAAATGTATAAAATATTTGAAAAATAAAAAATAACACCTATGTTATGATTAATTATTTGCTTAAATGTAACTTTTTTTGTATTTCTAAGATATTTTTAATAACTGTCACCATTCGTCTATGTGTGAGTCTCATCTTGTACAAGACATTAGCTCAGCTCATGTTGGGGTCAAAGGTCAATGGTAGGGGCCAAGATCCTCACCCACTGCTTCTCTTCACCCCCTGTTCTTTTTCTAATTGCACAATTGGATTACTTGAGATCTTTCCTTCAATAAGAGACCCCCCACCCCAGATTTAATATGGCTGTGGAATCTGGTATACAAGATAATTAAGATAGAAAACTCATGACTGGAGGCTTGTGACAACCAAATCTAGACAAAGCTACTGACATGCGTGTCTAGCATGTCCCCTCGGTTATACGACTTCCAGCACACCTGAACACACAGTTTAAGACAGGAAAATTAGTCCGTTGAATACCGTTTTCACTACAGGACGAGCCAAGATAAGTTTAGGAATCTCTTCCAATTAACTTCCTGAAAATGACTGTAGTGTGTAATGACAACTTCCCCCTAATTGTAACTTTAAAATACAGTTGCAGTGTTCCAAAGATACACTCCATTAGCTAAGAGAAACCTGGTGACAGAACAGCCACACAATCAACACTAAGACAGCCAAACTGTGAAGAGGGTTTCTTCGGAGAATTGTTGTTAAACCTGCTCAAGTCATTGGCAGCATGCAGGTGAATGTCAAAGGTAAGGTTATAACAGTTGTCTTACACACACGCACAGACACAAAGGCATGACGTTATTGTAATGAAATCAATTAAATTTGAGCGTGGGTTTTCTTTAGCAAATGCCAGATCTGCACAGGAACAAATTTATTAGAATTCAAGAACTTAAAGTGTTAGGGGCTGTGCACACCAAAGCTTTTAAACGCGGCTGAAAACGCCAGGCAGAAGCCGACTGCCAGCTTTTTTCAGCCGAGCGCTTTGGTCACTGTGGTACTTCTGCTTTGTTTATCAGTCGTTGTACGATGCACCGGTTGGTTGTTGTGATATTTGTCCCGCCCCTTCTCCACTGAAATTGGACGGCCGTGTGAAATCTGACATTGACGAGCTGCCCTTTTCATCCTAAGTTGAATATTTTCTCTAGGCGCTCAATGCTGCGCACGGAAAAAACGCAGAGAGCCGGCTTTCAGCGCAGAATAAAATGCCAACTGCTGGCTTTTTTTAAAAACGTATTGCTTCCATTGGAAACAATTGAAAACATACGCCAGCCATCAACGTTAAAGCTTTGGTGTACACGCCCCCTTAATGACAAATATATTGTTATATTTGTACAGTACTAAGAATGTAAATGATGAGATTAAGGATGTATATTTTTTAAACCCATTTGTAAAGAGACATGTGACAGGTCAAACCTACCAACGTAGCTGCCTGTCTGTGTGTGTGTGACGGAGAGACATACAGGCAGAAAGACAGAGAGAGAGAGAGACATACAGAGAGAGAGAGAGAGAGAGAGAGAGACATACAGGGAGAGAAACGGAGAGAGAGAGAATTCTTCTGTTATTTTTTATGTTTTAGTCGACCATACTATAAATTCTTGTTCAACCATCATCATTTATGCATACACACTCAAACATTTAAAAAACAACCTAGCGGCCTAAAGCCACAATTATTAATAGCATGCGATTTAAACATCCAAATTGTTATATTTCTTAATACATTACTAATTATAACCACAATAAAATTACTAAAACTAACATCATCAATTAAATAAATGACTAGACAGCCTCATACTAACATCAAGAAGTATAGCTGGAACGTACTGAATGCATGATAACCAGTAAAGATACTAAATCTATACATTATATACACACCTCTACATACTGAGAACTCCATGATACTGCTGCTTCCATCTGCATCACTGCTCCACCGGACCCTCACTGTCTCTGAGACCAACAACTATTTCTTTCGCCTGTCTTTTTCTGCTTCTCTCTCTCTCTCTCGCTCTTCTCGCTCTCTTTCAGTTTCTATCTCTTTTCTGGCGTTAATGTAAAAGAACTACTGCTGCATTACACACCGCTGAGGATCTCACAGAAACAGAGAGAAAGAGAGAGACAGAGCGAGCGAGAAAGAGCAAAAGTCAGAAAATCACTACATGAACTGCAGACAGTAATTACAGTAAAAAAAAAATTTCTTTTCTCCTTTCATTAGGACTGAAAATCTCTTCTTATTTAAACAAACTTTACGTTAGAAACGAAACAGAACTTTTTTCTTTATTACTTTATCCCCACTCAGAGAAAGGTGTACTGTACTTGATACGAGTATGATGGTGAGCACCGGAAAGCTCTATAATACTATCTCTGCGCTTAAAAAAATGCATAGTTGAGATGCAGGAGCACCACCTGCTGGAAAGCAAAAGGCACAGAGAAAACAGATGCAATGAGAGGGGGGAGCGATAAAAAAGGACAGAAAAAGTGTGAACAATCCCCGAAAAAAAAGAATCAGAAACCAAATAAACTTTACAGTGATTGCATCAAATGATACTCGGTACTCACCGAACACAGAAAACGTATCTAGATCCCATCAAGCTGTTCATTCATATTTCTTTCCCGGCCCCCTCTCTGTTCCAGCTGTGGTTAGTATAGAGGGATGTAAATAATCATCTGTGTGTCTCACCCCCATTTCCTACAGAGGATCTCCTGCCCTCTAATAACAACTTAATCAGCGTGATTACACATTCATCACCGTTTGTGTGCATGTGTGTGTTGGGCATGTGTGTGTGTGTGTGTGTGTGTGTTTTAGTTGGGAAATGAAATATTTGGGTCCAGGTCCTATGGCCTGCAAGAGGACAGCAAGTCACCCGGCAGCTGTGTAAACACCCAGAACGCTCTGTGGACAGGTACAAGAGCGACTCTAAACCTGCAACAGCCCCAAACCATTAAGGTGCTATTGAAAAGAATGAATGGAGGAGAAATATTAAAAACCTGAATGATTAATTATTGAAAATACGACGGTAATGGTGTTGTCATGGCTAATAAGGAGGTGCGCTGTTCAAAAATAAGAGAATCGGTGACGTCAGAACGCTCAGAATGTTTTCATGTAGAGAACAGAACAATGAATAAATCAATTCATTTCTGAACGTGAGAACTTTCCGTGCAAGTGGCACACACATGAAAACTGAAACTGCTTGCAGGTATCTTATACTCTGTGCGTTTGTGTGTGTTTGTGTGTTACACATAAGGTAGACATCAGAGCAATCAACTAATATAAGCAAACTCCTCTTTAAAAATGTGAGTTGATCAATTTGAGAAATATAAAACTAATTCTATGCATACAAAATTTAGCAAACAGAAGAAAAAAAAAACATCATAAATCCAAAAGAATTAAATCCAAAGAAAAAAAGCTGAAAAGAAAAGCTTATCTAACACAGGGAGACACAGTAGACAGATGCTGTTATGGTCAGGTGCATGAAATCACAAACTAGCAAAAAAAAAACTATACAAGATAAAAAATTGACCTTATCTATGTTGGGCTACTTGATGTCTAAAATAAAATCTGGGTCCTGCAGACCAATCCATTAAACTCATCAGAAATTACCAACCCGATATGTATCCAAAAATCCTAGCATTTATATTAAAGGGAACGTATCATGAAAATCTGATTTTTTTCCAAATTTAAGTGCTATAATTTGGTCCAAGTGCTTCTATTAACTTAGAAAATGTGTAAAAGATCAACTCAATAACTTAGTTTTGGTAAACGATTTTCTGCAAGCATGTGAAAAAAATAGTTAATTGAAATTTAGCTCATTTTCTGATGTCAGAAGGGGATCTTAATATAATAATACCACCCCTTATTCCACACTATCCAACCACGGCACTGCCATTTAGTACAGAGATCAGCTCATTTGCATTTAAAGGGACACACCCAAAAACGGCACTTTTTTGCTCACACCTACAAAGTGACAATTTTAACATATATAATAAATTATCTATATGGTATTTTTAGCTAGGACTTCACGTACGTACTCCGGAGACAGCAAAGATTCATTTTACATCTTAAAGTCTTGTGAAATGTCCCTTTACATTATTATTCCTCATAAAGAATTCAACTTTTCGCAGTAAATGACAAAATGATTTTGAACAAATTAACACTTCTCTACATTTTCTTCATATGCTCAAAAACAATAACTGAAATGTGACATAATTAGGTAAGAAGTGAAAATCGTTTTGAATTCCCATAACACATATTTAACCGCAAGAAAAAAACATTAGCACATACGTTATAATTTATGCTACTTGAAAAAAGGTTACACTGACGACAACGAAAAACTTTTAAAAGAATGTGGTATAAATTACATGCATAATAATTATGCAAAATAATTATGCGAACGCTTTCCAAGGCTGTGTTTTCACAGCCTAACGCCTTTTATAAATATATTAGAGGCCTTTTTACATATGGAAGAGTGAGAGATATGCAAGCAAAAGGGAGGGGGTACGATGCATCTACAGTGTAAACAAAAATATTTTTCTCTTTCCAACAGTCGCACCTGTTGGGATGCTACAACGTGGGCGCCATATTCATCAAACCTTACAGTGGTAAACCTTAACACATTAACTTGTAATAACTTAAACTTCAAAGTGCTTTACAAACAAGTTCATAAGTCGTCTTCATTCCCTTCACTGTAGCAATATATCTTGAAAGCCGTTTGCTTATTGGAAAAGATCAAACACAAGGCCTAGATGTTTATCTTAACATTAATTCAAAACAACTTCAGTTCAATCACATTTGCTCACGCACGGAAGCTAAAATCAAGAATGATTGACTTTTGCTTGTCTTCTGCTTGCTTTTTGCTTACTATCACTTCCTCCGGCATAGATCTGTGTGCTCTAATCATCCTTTATTGAAGCCTCTCTCCCTCTGCAGCCTTTTCAAACCCTCGTCAGCAGTAATGGCCACATATTGTTTCTGTGAGTGTGAATTGATTTATATCAGCAGTAAAGCATCCCCAGACATGCAGAGAGGGTCATTGGAACCCAATAGCAATTATATGTGTTAGTCCGAACGGAGAAGGCCGGGGAAGAAGTTGGATCAATACCACCAGCAAAGGTCAGGAAGATCCAGGCAACAAGGAACAACAAGGAAACACTGTGTGTGTAGAAGTATATTTGCAGAAGACCGGAGAAGCAACTTACTGTAGATGTTACAATCAGTGTTGGGGGTAACGCATTACTAGTAACGTGCATTACTTAATAATATTACTTTTCTGAATTAACGAGTAAAGTAACGCATTACTTTATAAATGTACACATTAATATTTGAGTTACTTTTTAAAAAAAAGTAATGCAAGTTACTTTTTTAGTATAATAAATTCGATAAAAAAAATATGTACTGAATTAAACTAAACATAGTCACATTATGCACTCAATGCGTACACGCCTGTGTGGGAACAGTTTGAGTCAGAAACTGAGATTGCAGGTTAGAGGTCAACATTTTTGAGATGGAAATATGCAATTTCTGAATGCAGAACACCTGCAAGGCCTGAAAGAGATCAAGCCTCAGCCAAGAAAAAGTAGCACAAAAGTAACTAAAAGGTAAGGCAAGCATTACTTTCCATGAAAAGTAACTAAGTAACGCAATTAGTTACTTTTTTGGAAGTAACTTAATATTGTAATGCATTACTTTTAAAAGTAACTTTCCCCAACACTGGTTATGCGTAATGCGGTTTTTATCTTTGTTATCAGGCTAGATTTGAGTGAGTGACATTTTATCCGTATTTGTTTCAGTACAATATCAATTATTAATTCTGAATAAATGTAAGATAAAGATTGGCAACACTTTTTTCAAAGTTTTCAATTTGAACAGATTTGGACATGAAAATCTTCATCTGTTCTTTTCGCTTTGCCTTTAATTGCATCTCTCTCTCTCTCTCTCTCTCTCTCTCTCTCTCTCTCTATTAATATGCTGATCTCATTATGACCTACATTACCCAGATTAAAAGATTCAGTAGGAAACTGGAAACCAGCAGCAAACAGTGTTTTTCCCCACAATTCCCATTACCCAAGATTTTTGCTCTTTTTCCCCTTTATTATATCACACACCCCCAAAACACGCATACACACGCAAGCATGCATGCATGCATGCACGCGCACACGCACACACACTCCCTATCTTAAGTTTCTTAAGATTCTCTATATCCAGTTTAAACCAGAGCCAGATCTTTTTTTCTCACTGTGTGTGTGTGTGCATGAGTCTCTAAGGAGGGTTTGAATCCATATTAATTTCCTCTTTGGCAGTTATGTGCTTTTGTATGAATTGTGGGTTTTCACGTCTAATCTGTCAGTAATTCAGTAACGTGTAAACTAATTATGCCACACATATTTATGTAATTGTTTGGAAGGCCTGGAAAAAAATCAATTTGTTGGTAGAGTATATGCATTAAAGGGAATTGGAGTTATTATAATCATATGTCAAACGCTGATTATGTTATGAAAGTAAAAAGTGGATGTCAGCCACAGGTCAATACAGAGGCCCTCAGGCTCCATAAAAATCCACACTCGTCTGTTCAATAATGGTAAGAGCACACACACATAAGCACATTATTCACTTTCTTATATACACACACAAACACAGATCATCGCCATCTCTCTGGGGCCTGGATGGTATTGATATAACCTCACATAAAAGGCCATTCAGAAAAGTTTGATCAAGTGTTTAGGGTTAGCAAGGCTCATGACAACAGTAAAAATGATTTTAACTGCAGAAAAACACACACACAAACACACATACCGAGAGTTGAGTTAGCGTGGAACATTATCCGCAACATGATCAATAAGGAGCAATAGCCAATCAGGGACTAAAGATGCTTTAGAAAAAAGTGATCCAGAAAGACAGAATTTTGTGGGAGGGAATGAGGAAGCTGGTAAAGAGAAAATGACAGCTGATAGTTTTAATAAACCTGCCCAAAGGAAGAAACGTGCAAGGTAAAAAAACAAAATATGCAACCCTTTTAATGCATCTGATAGCAAAAATATATTTTATTTTGTAAGATTTGTCAACATGATCATAACAATTGAAAGCAATTCATTTATATATCCTCATGCCTCTCACTCTCACTGTGTAGGCATCGCCATTTTTGATTAAAGGGCCATTTCACCAGTAGAAACATTCATCTTTATTGAAAGTGGGTTATATTTGTAGTCTAAATGTAACAAATTTAGAATTTTGTGCCTATTTGACCGAGAACAGACAGAAATGTGACTTTAGGGCGCATTTGTTGAGAAAACTACAACTCCCACAATGCAAAGCTTTGCAAGCCATTCCCATTAATCGGAACACCGCTCAGATATGCTATTGTGTACATAAATGGCACGTTAGTATAACAAAGACAATAGAAACACTCACTTTATAGTCAGACGTCTGTTTATCCCTGCAGGCTTTGACTGATATTTCAGTTTAGGATTCTAAAATATGTATCCATGACGCCGCTGTCCATATACGGTACGAAGCTTGGGTAGAAGCAAGCTTCATTAAGTTTCTGATATATTTTTAAAAGAGTGCTTGGACAAACATGTATATTCCCAAAAAAGAAAATGCTGCATCCTGCACTCAAAGCATCCACCGCACAAAATATATACTCCACAGACGCGCTGGGCAGCGCTTGTGTTTGTAAGCCGAAACACGTCTGTAAAATAAACACGAGCAAAGTACCTCTCTTGCCCGGGACCATTAACCAAACAAACGTCCACATCCTGATCTGATGCGGAAATGTTATATAGAAAGCACACAGCGAGAGTACAGGCATTACTAGTCCGTCCAAGCTTAAGCCAGTCCGGGCTTCTCTACGCAGCAGAGGCCGAGGGTTGCGGCGTCTTCCCCGGGCTCCTCTACGCAGCCGAAGCCCCAGCCTACTCCTCGGGCTTCTGTTCCTCCATCTGCCTCAGCTCTTTGCTGTATTGTGGCTCATAAAGGTGCCACAAACAGCGGATTAGAGCATCATGCTTGCGAAATCACCCTCTTCCATATCATATCGATTACCTTCCGCTATTATTGTAACGTGAAGTCTGGCTCGCCCCACAACGTCTGTTAGCTTAGCTTAGCATAAAGATGGTGGCTGATCGTTTTATCCCGTCTGTGTCCGTATATTTTCGTTTCGTTTAGTCCCACCCACTGATCTGTAATAGGTCTGTAGCGTGAAGTGTCCCTTTAAATATAATAAGCTAAAAAAGAAATGATTAAGCATTCTTACTGTATTTAAATGTAGTCAAAGACTCCTGATAGCTTTCATCATTCATACTATTATACTTTGCTTTGAAGATTTAAACCATTACATTTAAAAGTCTTTACATCCAGCTTTGCTGTACATATACAGACGTGTACTGTAATGTATGCTGAAAACTGCATTATGGTCATCAGCATCCTCCGGTGCTCTGGTAACAATTACAGCTGTCAACGTTTATGATTGATAACCTTTGTTTACAGTGTTTAAAGAGGAGGCAGATTTCAAAACATCATTTTCCTGAGCACATAAATAACCGGGACTTAAATTGACCCCTCGTCCGCAGAAAGGCATTATACGCCTGCCCCAAAAATGTTCGACAATCAAACAACAATAACAGTTTCCATCTTCAGCATGAAATTATGTCCATTTGAAATCCCCAGTCATACATCTTCAGCTGACAGCTCTCAGCCAGCTGTAACGAGTGCAGACGTAAATACAGGACGAGGCTTTACACTGTATTCTCATCTAGAAGCCTGCGGTGATTACTAATGTCTAGATTTCCATCTACTGTAGATGTTGCAGACACTGATTGCTAGTGGCTGACTATGTATTACACACTTTGTGATGTGACTATGAACGCTGACACAGAGGATTATATAACAAGCCGTCTAATTTTGATTATAAGATGAATATTGTTATTAAAATCACATTTATTTCACAGATTAAAAGGAATTTTGCATTCTGTATAATTTTGACATACTAAAAAAGAGCCAAAAAGTTTACATAGTAAATATAATGTGTAGACAAAAATAAGTCTAGGGTAGTCCGACAGGCTGCCTGTAGATGCAGTGACTGAGCCACCAGAAGAGTTGATGTAAGTCAATATGGGCTCATATGGCACACTGGAGGCACAGAGACTGGAGTCGACAGACGACTGACAAACACCTCTTCATCTGAACATCACTGGCTCCAGATATGGATTGGAAACCGCCAGTGGGAACTCAGACACTTTCACTGCTCTTCTTGTATACATGCTATGTGTCTCCCTTTCTTTCTCTCTCTCTAATTTTTGCTCCTGCTTTTATGGATCACACCGTCTAAGCACTAATGTGCCTTTCATTAATTATGAATGCAATTTTGTGTCCTTCCTTGTCCAACCCTTATTTATTCAAAAGGAGAATCAAACGTCTGACCGAGACAGACAGAGAGAGAGAGAGAGACAGAGAGAGAGAGCATAATCTTCTGTCACAGATTTTAGACATTAATAGTTTAGGTCTCATTATTCACACCGGCCTGACACTCAGTAAATACACACAGCCCATCTGCCTTGAGAAACCACTTCTAATGAATTCACCTTTCCTGGGAGCAAAGTAGTGGCCATGGTCTAATCCAGGAGGCTCAACATAAATGACAATCCAAATCCATACAGATCCTGCGAAACAGAAAGGATACTGGAGGACCATGCTGGGAATATGTGCTTTAGGTTAGAAGGGCATCCTGCACACACGTGCGCGCACACACATTCGTCTTGCACTTTGTCTTCCCAGTTTCCCTTCTTTCTCTCAAAAGCCCTACCCTGTTAAACAAATTGCTGGTACAGGGATGCGTAGTCTGGGTTAGCTGATCTGGCTTTGATGTGAGCAAGTCAGTAAGAGGTCATCTGTCTTTGAAAGCACTGCCGAGGGCCCCGGTGAGCTAATATACTTGACATGGGCATGAAGATGGCAGAACACAGGCAGACAGAAAGACAGACAGACAGACCGAATAAAAAAAAGGTAATAGAAAATATAAAGAGGCTTGTAACAGCATGGTAAAAAATTATAATAATGCCATGAATGGCTGCAGAATTTTTTTTATTAAACATGAAATTGAAATAAAAATCTCTATGAACTACTGTTCATTAAATAATGTCTGCATCTACGAATGTGCGTCACAACAGCCAAGATTAATTTTGCCTTGTATGTAATGTGACTTGGAAAAGACAATCCATATAATCCCTCCTGAAGCTAGTTTATGAATAACAATACTGGTTAAAGGTCACGTTCTTCCTGATCCTATTTTTTAAACCCTAGTTAGTGTGTAATGTTGCTATAATAGCATAAATAATACCCGTAAAATGATAAAGCTCAAAGTTCACTGCCATGCGATATATTTTCTTTAACAGAATTTGGTCTACAGCCCGAATTGGACTACAGCCCTCTACTTCCTGCTTTAATGACGTCACTAGAACAGTTTTTTACTAAACTCCGCCCACAGGAATACATCAGTCGCCAGCTAAGCTAACAGCAATACGTATTTCTGAAGGAGGGACTTCGTAGAACAAGGAAGACATCAGCACGTTTTTAGGACAGTGAAAATAGCGCTATACAGATAAGTAAATTGTGTGAAAAATACTACTACTTTTACATGTGAAACATATACATGCTATATTGTAGCCTGGTCCAACCAGACTCTCGTACATTCATTTCATTTGTACAGAGAGTCTGGTCACGCTCCATTGCAAAGCGTTACTTCCGTTAAGGAGGGTCCTCTGTTTAAGTTTAAAACTATTGGATCTGCCCAGAGTCCCTCTGAATCTGCCATAACCAATCGCTGTTTGGTCGTGACGTATGTCATGGGCTGAAACCAGCCAGAAACAACAAGTCCGAATGATCAAACCAACAAAACTTAGCAAACATTGTTCTTGCTCCGGCTTTAACTTCTGTATATTCGGCAGTTTTGCAACAACGGACCGAATAGCTTGTCTCTCGTCAATCTCCGCTGCCATTACTGAACTACAACTCAAACTGACGCACGACCTCTACGTCATCGTTCTTAGCCACCCCCCTCTGTTCGCTGATTGGACCTGCACATTTTTGCAGGAGAAAACGAAACTCTACACAGCAGTCCCAGACGTAGTACTGAAGCGAAATGAAAATTAAACGTAAGCACGTAGGAGGGCGGAGCCAGGCTAGTTACATTGCGCACTGTAAACACAATCAAAGCTTCAAAAACACAGAAAAAAACGGGACCTTTAAAAGTGTTTTTTGCTAGACCTTGCTAGTTTGGTGCTGGTCTTAGTGGCAGAGCAGCATAGCCATGGGAAAAAAATTTGCTGGTGAGGTTGGTTTGTTTAGCAGCGATGTTTGTGTGTGTGTCTCATTTTCTTGTCATTCACATGATAAAAATGTATCCAGGAAAATGTTGAACTGTACATGAGATGATATACACTCGTAATTATTATTTTATCCTGTAACCCTGTAATCTAGAGCTCTCTCTCAATCTCTTTAAATAAAAAAAAAGCATTTATCAAACACACACTCGTTCCGCCTCTTCCATCATACATACATAAAACACCTTCAAGTCACACCTGCCTGATATCGTGGCTCTTGCTGTGCGTGCTAGGTTGACTCACAAGCTTACTTACACACACACACACACACACACACACACATGCACGCAGGGCCTCGCACACACACGCAAGGCCTCGCACCATTTCAGCAGGCACCAACAGGAAAGGAGATGATGGGGATTTTAGTGACTCATTAATTCCCCATAATTATTCTCCATGACATCCATTTCTGACATTTCCTTTTAGTGTTACAGCTCATTGACCATAAACATGGGCCCAACACTATACTGATCCACCGAAAAGAGAATTTTAAGTAAATCCACTAAACATTAGCAACACTTTTGCTGATGAATGACTTATTTTCAAACCATCTGCGATACAGTTGACATATCTGTCACATATATAAGTCACTGTAAGAAAAATAACCTATACGTGCTTTGTAGATAAATGCACTTCCAGTGCTTGGACTGGAGCAGTGGAGCAATATTATACAGTTCTAGTAAAGTGTGCTACACTCTTAAAAATAAAGGTGCTACATGATGCCATAGAAATAACATTTTGTATGGTTCAAACAGAACCTTTAAAGATCGAAATTGTTATGCCCATTTTTACAAGATGTAATATAAAGTCTCAGGCGTGTCTAGATTGTGTCTGTGAAGTTTAAGGCCACTACAAAATTAAAATTGACCACCACAAATAGATGTTTACACATAGCGTTTATCACTACCTCTGTCAGTTTCTGTACAAACACCCGTGGTGTTGGTCGACGCGCTCCGCTGAACCTCATTTAAGCTGCATTTAAGCATATATGCGAACGTGCGTGCCGCAAATGTGCCACCACAAACTGCAGGTCTGGATTTTTTTTATGGTGTTCCTGATTTACAATTTGTGAATGTTTTTCATTGCTAAAAGGGAGTTTGGGAACTTATAGCAGAGCACAGATGACAACAGTTTTACTCGAGACAGTGCAAGCTAGCATGAAGGTAAAGCTAATCTTTACATTATAGCGATGACGCTGGTTGTGATGATTCTCTCAGACCAATCAGTGATCTACAGGGTTTTCGCATCACATTTTGGTATCAGCTCGGGTCGCTTGGAACCCCGACCGAGGTGGTTCTGAAAAAAGTATCGGGTACTAGAACTGAACACAGTGGAAAAGCTCCCAAAAGTAGGCTGACCCGACCCAAACCAAAACGTGGGGTCCTATGAAATGGAAAAGCGCTATAGAAAAGCTTTTGGGTAAAGTTAACCAGTCAGTCAGTGGCTGTGGGCAGGGCTTTGTCAGTGTGACATCACATTACCAAAATAATCAAAACAGCATGTCTAATGAGACTTTTTTAAAATAGGGATTAAAAAAGGAGGAATGGTGGGACTTTTATCATTGTAGGGTGATTGTGCTCACACATTGTTAACACACTTGTCCAATTTGTATAATATAGGCCCTCTAACACCTGATGAACCGGAGACTGTTCTGGTTTGTTGTAGTGGAAAAATTTCTACTGAAAAGATAAGAAAGACATTTTTTAGGAACCTGACTGAAAGGTTCTATGGGGAACTTGAAATTGTTTTTCCATGAAACTGATGTGAAGAACCTTTTCTAGCTCATTTATATTTATTGGGTTCGTTTTCTGAACTCACCGCAACCTAGAAAACACACTCTTAAAAATAAAGGTAGGGGAGAGCAGGGGCGAAAGTAAAATTTTTCAGAAAAACTTAATTATGAAAAAAACTTAATTAAGATAATGTTATAAGCAGTGTTGGGTAAGTTACTCAAAAAAAGTAATTAATTACTAGTTACTAAATACATCTTCAACCATGTAATTAGATTACTTTACAAATTACTCTCTTCAAAAAGTATTTAATTACTTATTACTAATTACTTTCTAAATCCTATTAGTACATGATACAAGGATAGGCTTGAAATGGCTCAAAGAAATAATAAATGAAAGTATATCAATTATTCTGGTCCCACTTTAGGGTCAAATTTTCTCTATTAACTAACTATTAACTACTTTTGCCTCAATATACTCCAACTACTGCTTATTAATGCTAAAGTAGTTGTTAATTTTAAGTATTGGTAGGAGTGGGGAGGGTTAAGGATGTAGAATAAGGTTTTGCAGAATCAGGCATTAATATGTGCAATTAAGTATTAATAAACAGCCAACATCTCATTAATATGAATCAACCAGTTAATAGTGAGAATTGTAAACTAAAACCATGTTAAATCCACTATTGTATTTTAGTATACATAATTGTTTTACAGTCCATACACAGTATTAAGTTACATCAGAAGTAACTGTAATTAGATTACAATAAAAATAAGAGTAATCCCTCACTTTACTTTTTCAAGGGAAAAGTAATTAAATTACAGTAACTTATTACTTAGTAACTAGTTACACCCAACACTGGTTATAAGCAGAGATATATTTTTGCTGTGGTCCATAACTCACAAGTGTGGTCTATCAATACCACGTGGAATTTTGAAAAAATGTAAAACGACTTCAGTATAATTTCACTTAAAACATAAGTAGTGAATTGTTACTTTCGACCCCACCTGGAGGGACGAAAGTAACACACAGGTGGGTCAAAAGTAACAAAACAAAACAAGACAGATTTTTGTGCTACATGTGTTTTTATTAAATATACATGACGATGACCTTGTTCATATGTAACTGCAAACATATTTTGTCATTTATCTTTGTTAAAAATAATTAAATCATATTTTAATTTTACATTTCAGTTTTATCAAATGTTTCACAAGCAACCAACAGTGCAAACTTAAATTGTTGAGAATAAAAAAAATTAACAGAAAATGAACACTATAAAAATGAAATTAAATCAAATTAGAATAATATAAATTTTAAACATATACAACAGCATTAGCAGCAAGACAAAAGTAACAAGTGTTACTTTCGTCCCGAAAGGACCTCCTTGCATTTAAACCCGATTACCTTTATTTTGAAAAACTCAGAGAGGTCAAACTCCACGATGTGTTAGAGCACTAAATAACCTGTAGATTGATCAGTCTTTAACAAATAAAAAGAAAAACAAAACGTGTTATAAGAAAAAAAGACTACTTGAGGAATTTACTTAAAATGGTTGAAAACACCTTTCTGGATCGCGGAAAACAGTGAGTAAATAACGCAATATTTGTCATGTCTGTCAAGGGTTTTGTGCCTAAGATGCTGTCATAGTTTGGGATGCAAATGTTATCAGAGCTCTGAGAAAATCGTTTTGCTATTTCAATCCCACGTTACTTTTGCCCCAGTTCTCCCCTACTTCACAAGACCCTTGAAGAACCATTGCTGGCTGAATGGTTCCATAAAGAACCTTTAACATCCAAAAGACCATTCTGTTTCAAATAAGGTTCTTTGCAGTGAAAAATAATTTTCAGACAATTTATAACCTTTTAACGCAAGCCCTTTATTTTTAAGAGTGCAGAACAAGACTCTAAAAATGCATAGAGTCAACAGTGCTATCATCAAACACAATTGTTGGTGAACTCCCCCAGAAAGACACCAACATTGATGATGAGGTGACCAGAGAGAAAGATTTAGAAGGAAAGAGACAGACTGACTGTCTAAGAAAGAAAGGAACTCCGATCATCCTCCTTTCTGATCATCTGCTATTACCGTCACAGTCAGTGGAGGGGTTTGATTTACCCAGTTTACCCATCTCCAGAACAACTTCGGAGCCACATACATTGATCTCGGCTGAGGGGGAAGTGAAACAGAGAGAGAGAGATGGATGGATGGATGGATGGCAGAGAGAGAGATGGATGGATGAAGAGCAATAGGTGAGAAAGAAAGAAAGAAAAAATAAAGAAAGGGATGGAAGGAAAGAAAGAAAAAATGAAAGAATGAAAAAAGAAAAAGAGGTCAGAAGGAAGGAAAGAAAGAAAAAAGAAAAAGAGAGAGAGAAAGAGAGAAAGAGAGAAAGAAAGAAAGAAAGAAAGAAAGAAAGAAAGAAAGAAAGAAAGAAAGAAAGAAAGAAAGAAAGAAAGAAAGAAAGAAAGAAAGAAAGAAAGAAAGAGGAAAGAAAAAAAGAAAGAGAGAAAGAAAGGTGACAGCGAGATAGAACATCCATTAACTCTGCAGCTGTACAACTATACAGCTATTGATTGATGGGGGTGAGGCTGTTAATATTATTTATGGAGGAGAAGCTCCTCTGCTCTCTGCCTGAGCCGCAGCCCATAATAAGCAATAATTGATGGCTCTGGAGACATGACTTCCCCCCCACTGACCCCAGAGCAGTGGGAACTGAACGGATGGCCTCCGACGCAGTTATGATTGATATTATCAGATTACATAAGCGGCTGACATGAGACCAGGCCGAACCACTCAAGTGGGGGCATTGATTTTTGATTAGGACGGCACTCAACACATCATAGACCAGGGAGGCAGGGGAAACGCACCCCGTAGGCCGGGACACGGGATGATGATTATTATGGTATGTCTGTGGCCGCTGCCTGGAGAAGGCTAGAGGAGTGTTAGCAGGCTGTGCTAAGAGTGTACGTTTGGTAAGCTGGCATTATTAAAGACTGCGTATACAACAAACCAAATCCAAACTCAAGCCTTTCATTTGGCTGTGCATATGGGACAGGTAACAGGCAGGGCTGTAAGCTGTGAGCATGTTTGTTTGTGTATGTACATCTGTGCGTGTGTAGGCACGCATGGAGCACATGTGTCGATATGGACTCGAGAGAGGTCTGGCAGCACACAGCCCATGATGGGCATACATTTTATTAACCCTAATGCTTTAAAGGATTAGTCCATTTTCTTAAAAAAAAATCCAGATAATTTACTCACCACCATGTCATTCAAAATGTTGATGTCTTTCTTTGTTCAGTCGAAAAGAAATTATGTTTTTTGAGAAAAACATTTTAATGGACCCCAACACTTATTAGGTTTAATGCAGTTTAAAATTGCAGTTTCAACGCAGCTTCAAAGGACTCTAAATGATCTCAAACGAGGCATAAGGGTTTTATCTAGCGAAACGATTGTCATTTTTGGCAAGAAAAATAAAAAATATGCACTTTTACCACAACTTCTAGTCTTCCTCCGGCTGTGTGACGGGCCAGCGCGACCTCACGTAATTGCGTAATGATGTAGAAAGGTCACGTGTTACATATATGAAACGCACATTTGCTGACCATTTTAAATAATAAACTGACACAAAGACATTAATTAATATCATTCCACATACAACAACGTCGGAAAGGTCCTCTCTCTCCACACTTGTAAACACTGAGGCGTAGTTTCGATATGTCATCCGTGACCTCTTGACGTGATGACATATTACATGAGGTCACCCTGGCACGTCACACTACCGGAGGAAGACGAGAAGTTGTGGTTTAAAAGTGCTTATTTTTATTTTTATTGCCAAAAATGACCATCATTTCGCTAGATAAGACCCTTATGCCTCGTTTGGGATCGGTTAGAGTCCTTTGAAACTGCAATTTTAAACTGCATTAAAGCTGTTAAGTATTGGGGTCCATTAAAGTCCATTAGAATGAGAGGGGCCCTGGAATGTTTTCCTCAAGAAGCGTGGTTTCTTCTCGACTGAACATGGAACGACATCAACATGTTGGATGACATTGTGGTGAGTAAATAATCTGGATTTTTTTTAAGAAAATGGACTAATCCTTTAAAACCTAAATTTAACTGAATTAACGTCCCTCATTCCTTTAGGGGAAAAAAACTGTCCATGACAACACTATTATTGTATACCCTAACCATGAATTAATAGATTTAAATTGCAATTATTGCATTACATATTTAAGCTAAAGGCAATGTTTGCTGCTGACGCTTACATACTGGATGTCATTCCACACAAACAAAAGCAACTTGTACTGTTTGTCACACAGATCCACAGCAAAAACGGGGGCATTAATAATATTTAATCCTTTACCCATAATCCTCTGCTTGACCCAAGCAACAGCTGGATGACTCACTGTGAGGACCACCGTGACAGGCAGCGGCCATTAACGTGTCATTTCCTTCTTCTTTTATCTGAATGAAGAGTGACCCCTCCATTTGACCTCAGCTATCATAACATCCTCTGTTTAAAAATGGAGGCTATTCAGTATGCAATAACAGTTATCAAACTGCCCGGAGGCTGCTCTCATCAGCCCAGTGATTAGAAATGATCACAAAAATGAAAAATGAATGGAAAATTAACCCCAAAATGAACTCTCAAGCTCCTAAACACACACACTTGGCCATCTCTCTTTTTCTTAATTTCTCAAACCCCCATTATTTACACGTACACACACAGACAATGCTCAGCCAGATGTGGTCATCATCTGCTAGTGGTCATCTTCACGATCCTTATGTTATTAAACATTACTATATGTTATATAATTAAGATTATTTATAAATCAAATACTCTTTACTTTAACTACTGTACCTGTTCAGCAAAAATTGTCTCTTTCTACACAAGAGCCTGCAACCTCCCAAAACACACACACAGGTTTGTTCCAGTGTATTAGTTAGAGCATCCCAGACTTGAATTACAGTATTTGCATAATGTACAATACGAATGATATTTTCAATCTAAATCTATGCCTTTATTTTTATTTAAAACATTATAAATGAGCCTGATTTATACATAAACCACCTCACAAGTTGGTTTATCTCTATATTCATGAAAAAAATTCGACATACAGCCAGACCTGTACACAAACACGGCACGCATACGCACACACACCTAAAGTAGCACCTTAATTACTACAGTCACATGCTGGTGTCCAGACCCCCAAAATTTCTCAATGTGCAGTCTGTCCAAGATGGTATGATCATGTAGCCAAAGCATGCAGAGCTTAAATTAAAATGTGCGTGAAAAACCATAATAAAGATCTCAAAGGAGTTCAGTGTGCTAAGTTTGTGCATGCTGTAACAGCTCTGTAGTGCAGCGTGTGTGTGTGTGTGTGTGTGTGTGTGTGTGTGTGTGTGTGTGTGTGTGTGTGTGTTTCAGCTCATGATTAATGTCTTCTCATCACTTCTGTGACACATTTCCTTGTAATGGTTCAGTATTTTAAAATCAACTAATTATCTTAATTTTAGATTTCCTTGCGCGATGTTTCTTATATTTAGATTTTTTTCTGGACCGGTTTATTCGTCGCATGGCATGACAGCTGCTGTTAGGTTTATTCAATATATGGCATATGTTTTCTTTGCACAGTTCATAACGGTAATTGAAAGCAAATAATGGGCAGGTATCTGCTTAGCCGGCATGAGAAATGACCCTTGGCTGACCACCTGAAGAGAAAGACAAGGCCAGAGCTATGCACCACCTCACACATTAGAAACGCTCTGGGTTAGTAATAAGAGGAGGTATTCATAACCATAATATTTCCCACATTCCAACTGGATAACGTCAGATCAAAGCAGCGCGTGAAAAGGAGTCATTGAGGGAATGTTATTTCAAATTTTTTAATTTCCAAAATCTCTTCAGCGGACGGGGTGACACTTTATCGGGTGAGAATTGTGAACTTAAGATGATTGATGACTCTTTTCATAATTACATTCTAAACATTACACTGCTGTTACCTTACCATTAGCTACCTGACTAAGTGTAGCTGGGGCACTATGCATTAACTAACTAAGTCAAATAATTCATTTGCTGGTATTATTGAAACGCAACACATTTTAAAAATGAGTGCAGGTCATCCTGTCTTAAACACATGAACTTGTAATAACACTGAAATCAGTTAGACAGTCATACTGTACCATTTTACCGTTGCACTGTATTTAGTAATAAAAAAAAGTTTTATAAAGGTATCTCTTTAAACTCAGTTCTAAACTTATAGGGGCAGTTTCCCGGACAGGGCATATCCAGACTACAATGGATGTTTAATTTAAAAAAACACCTTGTAATGACATATCTTAACATACATCAGTGTCATTGTTTTGTCTCAAGATGCACACCAGTATTGTTTTTTGTAAGGTATGTTTGTAAATATGACTTAAATATCCTAATATAGCAGGGCCGGAGTGGGCCTCATTTTCAGCCCTGACGTTTCATGCCTTAGACTGGCCCACTTTAGTTCACGACTGACTATATTCAAATAATATCATCATTAAATCCTTAGTAGTCTACATAAGTCTGCAATAGTGCACTATTCTCTGCAGCAAATACAACCCCAAAACAGAAAAAGTTGGGACACAGTAGAAATTGTTAGTAAAAAAGGAATGGACTAATTTACAAATCTCATAAACTTATATTTTATTCACAATAGAGTATAGATAACAAATCAAATGTTGAAAGTGACACATTTTGAAATGTCATGCCAAATATTGGCTCATTTTGGATTTCATGAGAGCTACACATTCCAATAAAAGTTGGGACAGGTAGCAATAAGAGGCCAGAAAAGTTAAATGTACATATAAGGAACAGCTGGAGGAAGCCCAATGTTTAGGAATAGGAATGTTGTCCTATTCTTGTCTAATGCAGACTTCTAGTTGCTCAACTGTCTTAGGTCTTCTTTGTCGCATCTTCCTCTTTATGATTCGCTGAATGTTTTCTGTGGGGGAAAGATCTGGACTGCAGGCTGGCCATTTCAGTGTCCGGATCCTTCTACCAAGCTGTCATGATGTTGTACGTGATGCAGTATGTGGTCTGGCATTGTCATGTTGAAAAATGCAAGGTCTTCCCTGAAAGAGACGACGTCTGAATGGGATCATATGGATCTAGAACTTGGATAAACCTTTCAGCATTGATGGTGCCTTTCCAGATGTGTAAGCTGCCCATGCCACACGCATTCATACAGCCCCAAACCATCAGAGATGCAGGCTTCTGAACTGAGGGCTAATAACAACTTGGGTTGTCATTGTCCTCTTTAGTCCGGATGAAATGGCGTCCCAGTTTTCAAAAAAAGAACTTCATATTTTGATTCGTTGGACCACAGAACAGTTTTTCACTTTGCCAAAGTCCATTTTAAATGAGCCTTGCCCAGGGAAAACGCCTGTGCTTCTGGATCATGTTTAGATATGGCTTCATTTTTGACCTATAGAGTTTTAGCTGGCAACAGCGAATGACACGGTGGATTGTGTTCACTGACAATGTTTTCTGGAAGTATTCCAGAGCCCATGTTATGATTTCCATTACAGTAGCATTCCTGTATGTGATGCAGTGCCGTCTAAGGGGCCGAAGATCACCGGCATCCGGTATGGTTTTCGCTTCTTGACCCTTACGCACAGAGATTGTTCCAGATTCTCTGAATCTTTGGATGATATTATGCACTGTAGAGGATGATAACTTCAATCTCTTTGCAATTTTTCTCTAAGAAACTCAGAAAACTCTTTTTCGCCGCAGCATGGGGCGAATTGGTGATTCTCTGCCCATCTTGACCTCTGAGAGACACTGCCACTCTGAGAGGCTCTTTTTATACCCAATCATGTTGCCAATTGACCTAATAAGTTGCAAATTGGTCTTTCAACTGTTCCTTATATGTACATTAAAATTTTCTGGCCTCTTATTGCTACCTGTCCCAACTTTTTTTGGAATGTGTAGCTCTCATGAAATCCAAAATAAGCCAATATTTGGCATGACATTTCAAAATATCTCACTTTCAACATTTGATATGTTATCTGTATTCTACTGTGAATAAAATATAAGTTTATGAGATTTGTAAATTATTCCATTACTTTTTTACTCACAATTTCTGCAGTATCCCAACTTTTTCTGTTTTGGGGTTGTATATAATTTCCAATTCAGTGCAAATCAAACAATTATGATTTTTGCCATAATCGTGCAGCCCTACCATAAGTTATTTTAATATTATTCAATTAAACTTATTCAAAAACTACTGAAAGGGAACTAATGTCTTTGTCTTTCCCCCTATATTTCTATTTTTTTTAATGGGGGTCATGAGATTACCTGTTGGGTTGAAAAACTTTGGAAACCCCTTATATACAATACACAAGCATGTTATCAAGTATGCAGGGGAAACAGATGAAAAAATAAAAATGCTTATCTTAATTTTTATTACTTAGATCATGTATATTGTCAAATAACGTAAGGTAGGCCTATCTTGTGTCAAAAAGAACAAATATATAATGGACTTTCAAATTATTGTTTTAATTGAGATATTCATATGAAACTTACTTTTTCCCAATAAACTTTGCTTTTGCAGCAAATAAATTGTTGTTACTCTGTTAGGGTATTCATAGACGATTCATTGTTACATCTACGAAATGATTTGTAGATCCTTTTACTTTTAGAGGCTGTTCACATCAAGTGTCTGAAACAAAACTGGTGTACACAGCTGAGCGCTTTGAAAAGCACAAGAAAGCGGGATTTGGGACACAATCAACTTGGGCATGAAGCGGCAGGGACATCTCCAATCGCAAATTACGCGAATGGGGCTGGATAAGTAGCTACTGGCAGCCTAGGGACAGCAACCTTCAACCCGGTGGCATGAGAACACCGACCCTCGTGGCCAAAAAAACAGAGCTGCCCTCCGGGAATTCTCCCGGTCCTCGCTATGGCCAGTCCGAGCCTGTAATATAGCCAAGGCGTAGTGCTGGATTAATCTAAACCCTGTCCGGGAAACCGCCCCATAGGGTTTCTATTGCTGAAATATTACAATACAGTACATTCACTATAAAGTCACACTCTAAAAATGCTGGGTTATTTTCAACCCAACATTGGGTCAAAAAGCGACAAACCCAGTTGTTGGCTTAAATGAACTAACTAAGGCTCGGTTTCACAGACAAGGCTTAGCTAAAGTCAGGACTAAGCGTCTTTTATAAGCATGTCTTAGAAAAAGACATTACTGGGGTTTATCTTGAGACAAAACAATGGCACTGGAATATTTTGAGATCTGTCATTGTAAGCTAATTTTAGTTGGGAAAGCTCAAACATACCTGATATTTGGTAATATACTTATGCTGCAATAGTTAGCCTGTCTGGAACCGAGCTGACTTAGGCCCAATCCCAATTCTATTTTATACCCCTCCCCCTTGCCCTTACCCCTACGCCTACCCCTTCCCTTTGCCCCTTGAAACAGAGTCAAGGGGTAGGGCTGAAAATATTCCCCTAAGAAATGGGACACCACTACTAGACCGTTACACGTCATCATTAGTCGTTGCTAGCTCCTACGTCATAGATGCTCCGATGTAATAATACAATAAAATGTAATATTACAAGAAATTATTAAAATAATATATGTTGTATAAGTCAATAACATTATAAATCAAAAATATAAGTCAATAACATTAGCAAACTTTTTTTCATGGCGATTTTTACAAATCTTTTTTCTGAGAACATACCGTATACATGAACACAAGATTAAAGGCAACATAAAACAAGTGATTATTTGTTATTAAAATACTTTTTAATGTCCAAAAATACTTAAATTTATGGGCCATATTGGAAATTTATCATACCCCTTCGTCTGAAGTGTGGTCCTGAAAAATCTTTGTTTGAAGGGCTATCTGGCCCTTACCCCTACCCCTTCCCCTTCAGCCAAAAGAGAATTGAGACACCCCTACCCCTTCACGTGAACGCGCGAAACAAAGGGGAAGGGGAAAGGGGAAGGGGTAAGGGGTAGAATTGGGATTGGGCCTTAAACCACTATACTGTATGACACTTGCATTACATGTGAACAGCCCCTACGCTAATAGGATTCTGTTTCTCTCTCCCTGTCTCGTCCTCGACCCTGAGGACAATGAGACAAACAGACCCAGTTCCTGCAACCGTAAAGGTCATCACACCGCTGATCTACTGACCGTCCTGCTACGAGATGCCCAGCCGATGCCTGACCAGCGACCACCGGCGAAACCAGTTTAATTCGCTTACCCGTTCACATACCCCGATAGTATTTATATACATAAATATATATATGTATCTCTCTCAAGGGTTTTTTCCCTCCTAGGAGTTTTCCCCCTGGACTAGCCAGGAGTGTTTTTCTCCTAGGGTTTTTTTCATCCCCTGGAGAGACCGCCACCTTTGGCTTAACTACTTTACTGTTCGTTACATTGTTACTATGCTAATGTTTCTATGCTTTTCATACATCTATTAATGTAAAGCTGCTTTGAAACAATTAACTATTTTGAAAAGCACTATATAAATAAAATTGAATTGAATTTTAGTCTAGGACTAGCCTTAAGTCTTGTCTGTGAAATAGGGGATAAATGTTTATATTGCACCCAACAATGGGTTGAAACAACCCAGCATAGGATAAATTACAACCCAATGGGTTGGGTTTGTCTAGGGGTGCACCGAAATTTCGGTCACCGAAAATTTCGGCCGAAAATGGCATTATCGGTTTCGGGCCGAAATAAAAAATCCAGCCGAAAATGTAAACCGAAAATGAATGTCAACCGCGCCCCTTTCATCTGTGCGCGAGCGCTCGGGTTTCACTCAGCCTTCACGGTGATCAGTCGTCTCCCACCCCTCCCCTTCGTGCTCAAGCAGGTTTCACTCAGGGTCCAGCTGTTTGCACGCATCTGCAAAGATTAAGAATGTCTTGATGTGTAAACTTTAGAGAGAGTCGCGCTATGTGTCTCTTACTGTAATCCATTAACATACATTTGGCGAATAAAGCAATGAAACACAACGTAACGTTTTTATGTGGAGGGACTGTTGCGCTGTTTGGGATTCACCATCAGTCTCTGTATATGCATGCGTTTGTGCCCTTAAAGCCGAAAGTATACTAGGGACGTCCGCGTATGGGCGCCATCATTTTCGTCATCAGGCAGCCCAAAATTTGAGACCGCACGGACAGTGCGCGTACAGTCCGCGTACAACATCGCATGCGCGTGAAAATATTTAGACAGGACACTCCACTACAAACAATTATACAAAGGAAATAGACAGCATTTGCACACATACTATCGTTTTTCTTCTTTAATTTTATTTCATCCATAAACAGAAAGCTGTGGAGCATGTTTGTTACCATATTGTTTGATTCCTGTTCTTTGTTGTCTTCTTGTTTGTTCTAAACTGTGTTTGCAATGGTGGATCGCTTTCTTTTCTTCACCTATCCTAATGTTTTAATGTACTGTAAATGTCTCCAAATCAGTGCTGCACTAGAGTAATAATTTGAATAGAGACGCGTTTAAAAAAAAAACAAGCAAACATAAATTCTCTGTGTTATTGACAGGGCACATATAAACAAAATTCTCTTCACAGTATTCTTTTTCTAATAAAAACATTTGTTTATGTCTGTATAGATTACAGTCAGATTAACCTACTGAAGTCTGTGTCATTAATGTTGATCAAACAACCCATGACAAAGAGACAAATAGCTCTAAAAAATAATAATATATTTAATTTATTGTGTTATGATTAATTTAATTTGATTTCTGTACCTAATGCTAATTTCAGACCTTATTAATGTACAACTTTGTTCTCTTTTATAAATGTTTGCAATTTCTTTATTGTTTATTAGATTTTTCCCACCTGCTTTTTGCTAATCCGAAAAATAATCTGATCTGTGCCTCAAAAACTGTAATGTGATCTGAACTGTGAGTTTTTTTATCCGTCACACACCCCTAGTAAAGTTAGCACACAGTGATAGCCATAAATGCAATTGTACTAATAATTGGCATAATAATTTATTTCGGTGTTTCGGTTTCGGTTTTTCGGCCTTGGTTTCCTTTTTTCGGTTTTCGGTTTCGGCCAAGAATTTTCATTTCGGTGCATCACTAGGTTTGTCCCTTTTTGATCAAACACTGTGTTAAAAATAACCCTGTAGTGTACACTCATTTTTCATTCGCTATAGATCAACTTTGCTGTCTTTACTGGCCTTAAATGTTTAAGGCAAGGTCCAGTAGTATATTGTAGAAGTGTAGAAATGATTAATTCAGGCATGATTGGGTTTAATTCACCCCATGATGACTCGCAAATCAACCCCTATGGATTATCTGCTTAAGGGATCTATTGTGCTGAGTTGAGGGTCATGATATTGGCCTGAACTCTTAAATTTATACCAAAGAATTAAAACGAGGCTTTGTTAAATGCGTTAATGCGATGCATAATGATTTGAAATAATAAATTTAAGGACGCATCACCTCTAACGTGGCACTGCTCATTATGGAGGGTAATTGCTGGTTTCTGCAATCTATGATCAGGAACTCTGACTTTCATGATGGCTGTAAAGATGGTAAATTTATTAGAGGT
This sequence comes from Misgurnus anguillicaudatus, assembly GCF_027580225.2. NCBI lineage: Eukaryota > Metazoa > Chordata > Actinopteri > Cypriniformes > Cobitidae > Misgurnus > Misgurnus anguillicaudatus. The sequence continues at coordinate 37,156,579 of NC_073357.2, read as the reverse complement.
TCGAAGGGTGCTTTAAAATTAGCAAGGGATAAAAACTAAACGTGCATTAATCATTACAAATGAATAACTTTGTAAGGCAGATGGGAAACAGCACAGCAGGGCCGAGCCACACGTGCATGCATATATAAGCCAGGGTAAACCTTCAGGAACCTGAACATAGGTCTGTTAACTGCAGGATGAGCTTCATGATTAATGACCTCCAATTAAAAGCTGGAATAGGCAGATTTAACTCATTCATATGATAAAGTCTTCAAAGGCTGGACATATACCAGATGTGTCCAAGCAGACAGCCTGACACATACAGCGGTAGCTAATATGAAATGATTAAGGGAGCATGTTCCACATCAAACTTTGAATTTATAAAGCAATGCCATATCTACAATTCAATGTCAACAAGATCACCACAAGAACACTGCAGAGTCTCTAACTGTAGGATGACCGAATTGTTAGGGGTATGGTATGGATATGGATCAATACATAATTTTTATTTGTAAAGACCTGATGCATCGATGCCACACATAAAAAAAAAAACAATTTAAGGGAAGTTTATTTTGACACTCTCCACATCCTTAATCCTTGATGCAACGTCTATCTATGCATTTCCACCAAAGCGTGCATTACTTGTTTTTCCATCTGCTAACATCAACAAGTCAATGCAATGCAGCAACACTGCAGGTTATACTGTTCATGCAAAATGCAGTCTTCTCTTTCCTGACATGTTGATCAGTTTAAGAAAAATCTCTCAAAGGAGACCACTGCAGCACTTGTTTGACTGTTAGATCTGATGTTGTGTGACAGAATAAATCTTTAAAGGACAAGTTCGGTATTTTACACTTAAAGCATCTTTTGCAGCGATTTTTGTGTGAGCATATCAGTGAACAACCCTGACCACTCGTGAGTTTCACGTCTTTGTAAATGAAAGTTTAATGCATTTTAGGAAGGATTGTTCCAGTGCTCCTATAAACCCATTGTAGAGGTGGGGGGTCATACAACAAACACCCGAAAATTCTGGGGCAAGCATCATATGTCCACATTTCAGTCAAAACCGTTCTATTTCATCATAAACAATTATGATTGATTTTATGTGACATTTTGCCCATCATTATTCATTTGTCTTTATTTAATAAAAGTGTATTTGTTTGCTGTTGTAAATGTTTCAATTTGGACAGAGATTGTGCCATTTTCAAAGAGTTTAATTAAATGTCTGTATTATATATTTTGGTTGCATTTGTAAGGAAAAATGTAATGGCTTTAGTAGGCACGTAATATAGAAATATCGATAAATGAATCAAATCGGATTCAAATCGTAATCAGAGCGAAGAAGCGTTCGATGTACCGGCAAAACCGTATCACATATCGTATTGCATCGTAATAAACTGTCCGATTTAAACCCCTACTAATTTTCCCTCCCCTTTCCTCCAAGGTTCAACTACTTTATCACCCAGGCTTGCACTGTACCTCTGGGTCACTAGTGTTCAGAGCCGCACTTCTGGTGTCATCCTGAATTCATCCTCCATGGTAAATGGTAAATGTTCCCATCTTTGGCATCCTTTAGAGACAGCTGCTGACCTTTTTTCTCCAAGCTCAAACTGTAATGTGGGAACCTCAAACCTTGACCCTTAACCAAGTATTAAACGTACCTTGTAGCCGTGACCTGCCAAACTCCTTTGTCCAACTTTGAAGCTCCATACAGATGTCTTACAGTATACTGCTGATGTGTCTTTCAGACTGCTGGTACTGTACACTGCTCCATTACTGGCTACTTCGAGATGGTCGTAACTGGCACCCCTAAACATGAAAAATGGAACTGGTCATCAACTTTCTCTTTTTTAACATCAGCGACATGAACTTTGCGAAATCACAACCTACAGTAGCCCATCCAATAAGCCCTTCTAGCCTGTGATAATCATTTCTTAGTGTGGCTATTATCTAGGGGTGCACCGATTATCGGCCGATGATGCTTGCTATGCTTTTCAATGAATTACTGTGAAATGCCGCTACATCCAAAAGCCAGAGGGCGCTCTTGTGCATATACTGCAGACGAGTAACTATACACACGCAGCTATGACACGCATATATGTATAAAGACTAGATGTGTTACGGCGGAGTCTATAAAGTCATCACCTGGTGGCCATCTTACCACAGGCAGCTCGCTCACTCGTAGAATTGTGTTTTAATGGTGCAGGTACTTTTAAATTACCATAACTTGCTACATTTTCTACCAATTTTCAAACGGTTTGGTTTCTTACAAATGTTATTAACGTGGATATAATTATGGATGCTTTAACATGTTTCATGATTTTTTTAGTATAAGTATGCAGTGTCATAGGTACATCTTTGACGTTTATAACAAACCAAACCGTTTGAAAATCGGTAGAAAATTAAGCAAGTTATGGTCATTTAAAAGTACCTGCACCATTAAAACTCAATGCTACAAGTGAGCGAGCTGCCTGTGGTAAAGATGGCCGCCAAAAGTGGAAGTTCCACTCATTTGGCCAGCGGCGCGGGGAAGACATTTAGCCTTTATACATATCTATGATGACACGCAGCTCCATGAAATGGCTTAAGGATAAATTTATATTGCTGTTCTTCAAACCTTTTCAGGTATTTTCATGATAATAAAGAGTATGTATAATGATTATGTTTGACGAGTGTTGCTTTTTCAAATGCATGTTATAAACGACTTAAACTTACAGTAATTTCAGACCAATAAGGACTTACTAATCAAATGCCATAGCACATGAAATAGCTGTGAATAATGTCGGCTGTGCAATAGTTATCGGCCACGTATTATTAGTGTATATTGGCATTTATCGGTGCACCCCTACACTGTCAGAAATAAAGGTACAAAACTGTACCTTTTCTGTCAATAAGGCTGTACCCCAAGTTTTCGTTTGGTTCCTTTACAGGAATACAAAACAGAATACAATTTTGGGTAGATTACCATACCTTGAGGACCTACATTGTTAGAAAAAAGTCAAAATATGTACCCTAGCTGTCAGTGGGGCAGCACCCTTTAAAAAGACCTAAGGTACATGCTTTTCATTATACAATTATATAAATTTTACCCTAAATCTTGATTGTGCCCACCGCAAAAATGTTAATAATAGCATGCCAATTGCCATTGTTAGCTTTAATATTCTGTATATTTTATAATAATGTTTGTGGATACGTGCAGTATAAATTCAGTGCAGTATAAAAACAGCATAAATACAGTTATTATGGGCTTTATAGGACACATAAACAGATTTGCTCACGATACACTGAAATATTTGATTTGGTTTCGGGCAAGTTCCCCAATGCTTTAAGGATCTGAGAGGAGAGCAAGATTATGTACTTAGGATTGAAACACATTACCAAAGTTCTGTCTCTGTTTTTCGGTCTGAGACACCCTCAACCATCCCCATGGCTACATTGGAAGAAGTGAGAGAGAGAAAAAAAGAGAGCATACAGTAAGAGGGAGACAGGGAAACCAAATCTGCCAACAATTAAACACAGACAGCGTTCATACTTGGGGGAAAAAGTAGCTGTTGTACTGAGAGCCTGAGCTGCCCGTGGGCAGCCGCGGAAGTGTCATTAAAAGGAGAAAGGATGCGTGAACAGCTGTTTTCAGTGCTGGCTTACACTGCTTGCCATGTTTCCCTTTTGTAGTCACAGCGCAGGAATACCGCAGGCCCCTGCCACGCCCGCCAAACTACACCTCACATGGCCAACACATGATCAGGAAAAGAAAGGAGGAAAAAGAAGAGGACAGTAAATGTAACCAAGTAAAAGTCCAAGACAGGGCATCTCTTACAATTACTGTTTGGTAAATTAGTATACAATAAAAATCCACTGTGGTTTGCAACTTATTTCTGTAATTATAAACGCTCAAAGTGACTACGTTACAAATTCAATTTTATGTTCAAAGAAAAAATGCATTTCCTGCTAATGTGGTCACATGCCAGGGATACACTCCGCACCACATAGATTACACAGATTTATACAAAGTATTTTACAGTGCATTCAGAGTATATGCTTTTGTCAGTATGTGTGCCCCTAGAAATCAACTTAATGATCTTGGTGGTGCTAGTGCTCAAAACACTGAGAAAGCCTGAACTCACAGAGGGTGAATTATTATTATTAAATTATTAGTATGCTTACAGTAGCCTTGTGCCAGTTCATGTTGTGGTGACACAGTTAGGCTAACGGCAGTTTGATCTTCTGGCCACCAAAGCAGTTTGTGCTGGCTGTAATAGACTCCACATATACAAGTTAACCTTTAGCCTGAAATAAAACTATCTGTGTCATTTGTAATCAATGATTTGAATAGAAGCATCTTTTAATATTGTGCCTGAAATAGTCTGGCACACATTTTGGTAAGCACTTCCCAGTCCTATGAAGAGCCTTCTGGCATGTGATAAAGTGTGTTTATATGAACCATAAGTGCCACACAGGAGCAAGCCCACCTGTAGTCTGCAAGTCATTACACCGGGGTCATGGGATATCCTCCATGTAAACGCACACTCACTTCGCTTCAAATTGGGTGTAAAGATCCCATTTCCTCTCATTCACAAACTGAAACACCTGCCCGAGGACAGAATATGACATCGCTAAGATCCCCTGGCATCCATTATGTCCCCATTAAGAAATTAAAACTGTTGAAACAGTTATAGTACCATTACAAGCCGTCTTTACCATTATACTTATGACAAATTAATTTGTATATAGTACACACTTGCAGCTACAACATCATATGACAGAAATTAAAAAACTTTTATAATCTGTGGAAATTGACTTTACTTTTACTACCTTTTGACGATTTAGCACTTTCAGAACTTTCCAGCTGCAAAATCTACAGCACGTTTGTTGAAATCCTGTATTAATGACTTATAAATCAGACGGCCCTGACACAATGGATAAACAGACGCTCGCTTTTATTCTTCACCATACCTCAGCTATCCCTGAAATAACTTACAACCCAAGGCCTGTTTGACACCACACACCCTCACAATCCCGCTTCACCTGACATGCTTTTCTGCACTAAATCACAGGAGCTGGGCTGTGACCGCTGACATGCGAGATATGGCCTGCAGTCACGGCACTCAATCAGCCTGTGTCGCTGTGATAGAGCTGCGTCCAGCGCCCTGTGTGTTACCACTGGAAGAGCAATGAGAAACCGACAGCATATCTTGTGACATGGATAAAGAGATCAACCACACCACCTATCCTATCCCTCTAAAACACTGGACGTTTTTTAATTGTTATGGATTTGGATATGCTCAAGCAAAGTTAAAAAGGTCAAATGCAATACATATGCTTTATACAAAACATGCTTTTTATGTAATATTAAAAAAAATTCAATTATTCACCTGCATACCAGGAAATGTTTCACCAGTCACTAGTCACATTAACAGGTGCATTTTCATCTTATACCTGCCCATGTTCAATAGAAGTAGTGATGGAATAAGAATACATCCTGAACTGGTGTTAAAGTGTCACTCTAAAGTATATCTACCAAACATCTACCATGACACGCTTCTCTTATCATGGCCTTCACTGGGAGCTGTCCTCCCAGCACAAACTTATCATTCAATGCAGAACCACCACGATAGGATTTAAACACACACAGGCACAAAAAAATAGAATTGGCAAAAGATTAAAAAATCAAGGATCAAAGATAAGTTGGTAAAAGCAAGTGTCCGAAAAAGACGAGAAACATACAGCACTACAAGTTTCATTTATCATTTAAAATCAAGACATCCTGAACACCACGTAGTGTATAAGAAAGACACGGTGGTGGCAATACTGGGTATCTGCTAAATGCACAAGCACGGAGAACGAGAGACTTTAACTTTTCATCTCATGTCATAGAACAACAAAAAGCATCAGCAGGATGTAATAAAAACTTCCTAAAACCAGTAAAGTCCTATAGTGACAAACACGCTTATATTAAATGAGAAATAAAACGTTTATTAACAATAATAATAAACACTTTTTCTTCTGTCATGATCTCCTGTCAATCTTGCTGCCATCTCTCTCTTTCCCTTTGCTCGTGCTTTACCGCGCACGCAGGCGTACATCCGCTGCTTAACATACAGTGCCATATAAGCATACAGTGCCATATAAGCATTGTTGCAAGTTTCTTAAGGCATAGTTATGAATAGATTATTTGCATTTTGCGCAGGAATGGAATAGATCGAATTAATAATAAAAGCCAAGACTCATTTATGTGGTGGAATATAAATGGAACAGTCTATCTATAGCTATTTGATCAGAGAATTGACCAGGTGTAAAAAGACCCTATAATGACTGCTGGAATGTTAAAAAAAAACTATTGTTAAATAATGTGAAATAAATATATTAAAAAGGACATTCTGAATGTAACTTGTGCAATGGTGAGGAAATTGGCTAAATAATTAGGAAAATGAAAAATTAAATAAAAATTGTTCGGTTGTTGGGTATTCGGCCTTCAACTCAGTTTTTCATTTTATTCGGCTTCGGCCAAGAATTTTCCTTGCAGTGCATCCCTAGTTCTGAGTGCCTTTACTTCCCTGAAAGTTATTCTGTATTTTAAAAAAACGGTAGATTTGTAGATGTCAACACAAAATGTCTTGAGTAGAAGTCAGATTGCATTGTTACCAAATCAGATCACATCTACATATTATAATCGAAAAAAGGCTAAATATGTGCACGCTTTATTGACTTTAAAAAGCATTTGATTCAATCTGGAACCAAGGTTTATTTTATAAACTCATTGAAAGTGGTAAAGGAGGTAAAACCTATGACCTTATCAATTCAATGTACACTGAAAGTAAATGAAGAGTGAAAACCAAAACAAAAAGAACAAAATACCTTTCTCAGGAGTTTGGAATGAGACAAGGTTGCTGTTTAGGACCAACATTGCTTGATTACATTAATGAACTGACAACCAGTCTGGAGCGATTATCAGTGCCTGGTCTCACCCTACACTAATCAGATATCAAATCTTTACTGTATACTGATGATCTGTTTCTGCTGTCACCCACTATACACGGCTTACAGCAGAATCTGAACCTGCTAGAACAATACTCTCAGACCTGGGCCCTGACAGTCAACCTTAACAAAAATAAAATGATCACCTTCAAGAAAAGATCTAGATCCCAGGGAACACAACACATATTTACTTAGGAACTAACCACATAACTCAAACATCAAACAACAACTATACCTAGGTTTAAAAATCACATCTACAGGAAACTTTCACTGTTTTTAGTGAATAAACTGGGGTCAAAAAACGTCAATCTTTATAGAGACCCGTATTAAAATTTGCCTGGAAATATTAGAATCATTGATTGAACCGAATGCCCTCCGTATCAGTGAGGTGTGGGGCTCATAGACAAATCCAAATCAAGATTTCAGCAAATGGGAAAAACACCCAATTAAGATCCTGCATACAGAACTTTGTAAAAACATCCTTTAAGTGCACCAGCACACAACAAACAGTGTATGGAGAGCTGACTAATCCACTAATAATAAAAGTCCACGTAAATATCCACTAATAATAAAAGTTCAAAAATGGGCAATGAAATTCTACAAACACCTACCCCCTCACTCCCATAAAGCGGTGAAATAAGAGCCAGGGTAAAGAAACAAATTCCATCTTTGAACTAATTTAGAGCTTCCTGATGTCTCATTAACATCTACTGATACTCATAATAACACTGATGATCTGAACAACAATACTGATCAACTTATTCAAGTTAACCAAATTATAACACAAATCAAAGAAAATTGATTCAGTCATTGGAAAAATCAAACACAAACTTTAAAACTGGAACAACCTAAAAAATAAGGGAGATGCCTTCCGAAGGATATAGAAACCGCTTATGGACCTCTGACGCTGCCATGTCATGCTGCCATGTCATAACAGGGTTTGGCATGTTTACATAACTTTAAAAAATGAATCGTGATCTGTGACCATGGACTGACTTGATTTAATTTGCTGTATTCTTTTTCTGTTTTTTTATCATTACTATTTATTCATTTTTATTTCTTTTCATTTTATTTCTTTATTTCTCTCTTTTTAAATGTTAAAAATCAATAAAAAGATAATTGGAAAAAAGAAAACTCAAACACAACAACAAAGTAAAATGCAATGTTATTTGGCCCTAAATAGGGTTACAGAATGGCAGAATATCTTTACAAATGGACAGATCAAAAAGTGAGATCCATCTTGACCAGATAAACAAACTCACTATAGAGATGGCAGACACGGAAAACTATGGCTGACGAAGGAAGAGAAGTTTTGTCCACACTGTGACCAAAATCAAATCCCGACAGAGCTGCACTTTCTAACAAAATGCAGAAAGTACGTGGATATTAAGACAATCAAAAAATAAAAATCATTAATCAAAAATCTATCAAAAATAAACTACATAAACAGACAAAGAAGAAAATCTATCAAACAATGAGAAACTGATTTTTGTGTTAGGAGAACAAAAGGACTGCTGTGTGTTGGCACAATATGTGTCTGCATGCCATATAAGAAAACCAATCTAACCTGACTTAATGTCTCCATTATATGATACTTAATGTACATTACTTTTTTTATTTAGTTATTTAACTTGTGAAAATGTGAATAACAAATTATTAGATTAGATTTTATAATAAAGTTAGAATACAAACTGAAGTACAAGCACATGTATTCAGTACATGTACAGATTTATCGTAGCCTATATATTACATTTATTTCTATTTTTGTTACTGTATACCACAGGGCTTTTCTGCTTAATTCTGAGTGATTGAAAAATGTTCAACAGGGTATGCATTATTTTTCAATAACCGCACACCTGACCTGTCAAATGTCTTAACCACCAGAGCAATGTCTGTGGTTACAGTACCATGGTATAAGCGGAATAATTGACTCCAGTCCCTTGAATTATTTAAAAAATAATGCATAACGGGTATACTATTTAAAGTATAACGGGTGTGCATTATTTTCCAAAGTCCCATCCATTATTGGAAAATAATGCACACCTGTGCAATATATATTAGGGGTGAACCAATATATCGGCCGATGATGCTTGCCATGCTTCTCAATGGATTATTGTGAAATGCCGCTACATCCATTTGCCAGGGAGCGCTCTCGTCCAGAAACTCAATATGTGCTGTAAACGAAGAACCATACATGCAGCTATGACAAGCAGCTCCAGGAAATGGCTTAAGGTTATATATTTATATCGCTGTACTTCAAATCTTTTCGGGTATTTTCATGATAATAAAGAATATGTAAAATAATTATGTTTGACAAGTGTTGTTTTTTCAAATGCATGTTATAAACGACTCCAACTAACAGTGATTTCAGATCGATAAGGACTTACTGATCAAAAGTCATAGTACATGAAATAGCTGTGAATAATATCGGCTGTGCGATTTAGAATAGTTATCGGCCATGTATTATTAGTGTATATCTGCATTTATCGGTGCACCCCAATATATTACATCTATTATTCTATTCACAGCCTCTCAAACTGTTCTTGAAATTAACTACATAGAAAAAAATTGAAGTTACAGTAGCAAACTAATTCACACATCCCAGCACCTGCATATGCCATTATGTATGCATGCCAAACAGGTGTATTCACAGCAGATGTTTTTCAGACAGCTGTAATCAGTGCTAATGTAATTCTTTGCATACTGTAGGCCTTCATGAATTAACAAGAAATCATACACAAAACATGTTTGAGATATAAAACACACTCATCTGTTTACAAACTGGCACAGAGCTGCCAAAGCCGATAAACACACATTCGTACGATCGCACATCCACACAAACACAGATGCGGGCAGCTCTTGATTGATCAGTCTCTGGATTGTAAGCGTAGCTGCACACACATCAAGCAGTTCTGGAATGTCTGATAAAATGATATTAATTCCACACATTAATGAGATTAATGAATTTCAATAGTGGGAAGACAAGAGAAGTACGTTTTCTTTTTGTCTGGAGCAGAAATAATAACACAAAGGCAATTACCGCGCATCCATCAATCTGCGGTGGACAGTCTAATTATCTCTCCATTTCTGAAGCACTTGCAGTCCTATAGCACTCATTTGTATTCTTTGATATGTTATTTTTTCATTAATAGTGAGCAGCATTAGGCTGTGCAGATGAATACAGTGGGACTCAGATGTTTCGGAAATCATGATGGAGTCTTTCAGCACTCCACACTGAGAGATCCAGAATTCTGATGATAAATGATGATGTCACTGGGTGAGGAATGGGCGTCCCTGCAGCTATGGATAAGTCATTGTTATCCTGCTACAGGAAATAAAGCCATATCTACCACCAAGAATCAGGCTTATAATTCCTAAGCCAGGAGTCCTCATTTGCCTACAAAGAGAGACAAGTATTTTTGTCTATTGGACAGAACTTCCAAAAGTTCAACTTTTAGAAGGCCACGGTGTATCACTTATTAAAACCACTGTATTATTCTATTTCAGAAAATCTGTAAGTCTAATTACAATGTCAAATACAAAAAGTAGATCAGACCCTGTTATAGGTTTGTGCCGATGGACGATAGTATCGACGAACGTCAGACATATCGCCATGGGCAGGCTTTTATGACCATAGTTGGCAATGGTTATTATTGTAATACGGGTGGCTCTGACATTTCCTTGTACTAGAGAGGTTGTTAGCGCGCAGAGGGTTAAAACCGAGGGGCAACCTTTCGATCTCTCTGATGAAGCCAATACGAAAGTGATTTAAACTGCAATTCATCGACTGGCCGCTAGAGGCAGGCTCCAAAAGGGAGTCAATTCCCATAGACCTCCATGTTAAATTGGCCAACTTTACAATAGGAAAAAATATGTTTACAGCCTGGTACAAAAAGTGTTTTTGGTCTGTATAGCTAATTTTGCCCTTCATGACAATTGTGAGGGGGGTGATTTTTTTGTAACTCATCCATTTAAATTATATTAAGCCTAAAGTTCTGCATAATTCAGGGTGTGGCCACTTGAGTGACGGTTACACAGCCAGTGATGTCACTGAAGTCGACCTAGGCGGGCGTGGTTTCAGCAACCAGTCACCTCAGCTTCACCCACGTCTCGCCTCTTTACCCATGTTCGGATATCCGCGAGTGATGTGCGGCCAAGATGGCGACGGAAGACACCGTCTACTTTAAGCTTCAAAAACGATCTTCAGAAACCTATGGGTGAAGTCAAGGACACTACGTCCATCTATTTTTACAGTCTGTGGTTAAAACCAGCAAGTGTGTTTTTCCCACTCCCTGGCACGCAAGAAATTTTAGAGCGCCTGGGCTTTTCCGCGCTCGGATTAATGGCATCAATTTGAAAAAGGTTGCAGTCATGACAGTGTTGCCCTGGCTTTTTTTTTCCATCAAATCAAGTGATCAAGTAATAAATTAGTAAAACATGAACAAATAAATAAATAAGTAAACTCATTGATCTCACAGGCTCAAGATCTCAATATCGCCCAACACTACCCTGTGAAAAAGTTTTATTAAAGTGCCTTTTTGTCTTGCCACATTTGGATATAGAAATCTCCCCCATTCACAAAATGCCCCCTCCTCTTTCTTTTATTTGCACTTTGCTCAGACAGCTGCAAAAATAGCCTCCAAAAATGATAAGGCCATTTCCCTAAAACAAACACACATGTGCTGCAGGGGAAATTCTGCAATTATTATAATAAAGAGGGCATTTTATTTAATGCACCATTTTACTTCAGGCTAATTAAGTGCTGAGTGAGAAGGGACTTCCTGGTTCATTTTTTATAAAAGTTTTGTTTTTTTATCTTGTTGCTGGCTCTCTGTCCAAGCGTGAACATACACACCAACTCTTGAACAGTTCTGTCTGTTACATTTTATGACAGCTGATCCTCCAAGGCATTGATTTGGTTTGTGGTAAATTGTAAGCAGTCATTACATTCTCTTAGCATTTACTTAGGAAACACAATCTGGCAAATCTCCCAAGTGGCAATTATAGCTAAATATGCTTTTCATTTTTCATTACCATGTTTGTGGAACTTAATGCGCAAAGCTGCATCACACGAGTGCAATTTAGTTTCCATTCCAGCAGTGAGTGGATAATAAATAAATATTTCTGAGCCATTAGGAGTTGGACGAGCTCCATACAAGGGACGGGACAGCGTTATGATGTGTATAGTGTTTCGGTGAAGGGTTGTCCTCGGGGCACAGACAGACAGTCTGATAAACACTCTCTATGAACATCTCAGTTTTCCATTAAAGGTTGCAGGAGTCTACATGCAAGTGTGCGGCGGGCGCATGTTTTACGACACAGCCCTGCAGTGTAGACAGGTTAACTGTAATATCCCAAGAGGTTTCAACTTTTATTTCAATAAAATCATTGCAATGGTTGGGTCTCCCTCTACGTTCCCCCAGTTTCAAAGCTTTAAGAGACTCTCATAAATACCCATTACTTTTCATAAACATCATCAAAGTTATTTATGGAGCATGGGCAGAGGACAAAGACAAACACAAAACGGTCTCAGCTTTGAATCTATTCCATCTTGGGCAAAAAAGTTGGCAATCGAGTTCAAAGAAGGATGCAGAAAAGAAGACCAGACCTACTAGTAGATACAGCAGTAAACTCTTACTCAGAGGCCAGAGTAGTCCAAATTACGCAATCATTTAATCATAAAGTTGCATTTCTATAGTAAAAAGCCTTTTATTTAAAGGCACAACGCAGAACTTTTTGGCCACTAGGGGGCACTAGACATGCATTTTTCACATCTAGCACCCCTAGAGGCCAGAAACGGTGCAGCACTGTCGCAAAGGAAAAGAAGACAACTCTTTAGGTCACAAATTCTGCGGTGCGCCTTACAGCCAACCTGATCTCACAAATTTCCGTGGCATAGTCACAGAATTTTTTGCTAATTTTTCCGTGGCATTCTCACAGATCTCCGCATTTTTCCATGGCCCTGCCACGGACTTTCTTTTCCATGGCATACTTATGGATTGGTTACTCAACTATTTTGTCCTATTTTCTTACCATTGTCGCTTCGGTTTAGGGTTAGATTTACATTAAATGACATCCCTACCCAAACCCAACTCTAACCCTAACGCCAGGCGACAATTTTTTAAAGTTTAAAAAATATAAATTAATACATCATAAAAAAATAGTATAAACCAATACATAAAGTGACATACTAACGCAAACAGCAAATCTAACCCTAAACCAAAACGACAATGGTTTGAAAATAGGAAAAAGCAGTTGAGTCACCAATCCGTGAGAATGCCACGGAAAGGAAAGTCCGTGGCAGGGCCACGGGAAAGTGCAGAGATCCGCGAGAATGCCACGGAAAAAATAGCAAAAAATTCTGTGACTATCCCACGGAACTTTGTGAGATCACGTTGGTTCCAGCATCTCATATAAATATAATTTCATGGGTTACATTTTTTTCAAACGCCAAAAGATCGCGTAGCTCAAGTTTACAAGCCAGTCATAACGGTGTAGGCAGGTGACAGATGGTGCCACAGAGTCACGTGATATAAGTCACTCTCTACACTCCCCAAATAGCCTTCAGCAAAATTCACGTAAAAAAAAATTGTGTTCGGGTCCCAGACAGGACTTATATATCCAAAAAGCATGACGGCCAAGTCAGCATCGGTCAGGAACTCCTCCTCCATTAGTTCATGCCAGCAAGTGAACGCTGGTTCGATATTGATCCTCGTCCTTCCTTTAATTCTGTCACTCTCCCGTTTTCTCTTTCTGGTCTCCTCCAACAAAACCTTGGGTTTCTTTTTCTTAGTTGCTGCTTCGGCCATGGCAAAAACACCAGGAAAATTAATAGTTGCGCTCTCACGTCCGAATTTGAGGAAGTGGAGGAAGTGACGTATGCAGTAAAGCAGTCGAATTTTGTAGTCCGTTTTTGTGCTTGGGTTACTACCCAAAACCAAGTTTAAAAGTAGGAGTAAAAGCGATACAGACCCCGTCAGGCTATGGTAGACATGTCATTAAACCTATTTTAAGTCGATGTACTATCACAAGGGTCTTGCAAATATATTATGAAGGTTGAAAAACTGCGAAATGTCACTTTAAAAAAGGCCTTGTCAGTTTTCCACTGTCAAAACTAAATTACCTATACCATTAAGTCACTCCTGACTGCAGCAATTCTCTTTTAGACAGGCCCATCCATTAGATTCACAAATAAAGCATAGCTCCCCTCTCTATCCACAGGCACCTAATCCACTGGCCCCCGAGGACCCAAGTCCAGCTGTGAGAGAAGGGGACGCTGCTGTTTGACTGGACTACAAAAGACCTCTTCAGTTCAACAGGCCATATTTGTCATCAAGCAGTATACAGATACAAACAGTTTTTAGGGTTAAATCCCAATCCTGCTAGTACAAAAGGACAATAAGCATGTCTAATGACAATGGCCTGTACTGTATGTATTGTACTGGTGTACAGTTATACCAGATATTGCATTACACAATTAAAGAGAAGGATGGTAAAGAAAGGCAATCATTCCAGCTTATGGATTCTTGACTAACAATGGTTAATGAAACTATAAAAGAAAAAAAAAAAACATGAAAACACAAAACTTCATTTAAAGAGCACCCATTTTATCAGCGGGAAATGTGACGCTCTTTACCACGTTTGAAAGATTCGCGAGCAATGCTAACAGGAGTTAATTTACAGGCTGAGTCCGAAGCGGGATGAATTATGATAATGTCGGTCTTTTCAACATCACCAATCCTAGGAAGTAAACTGTTGCCTACAATCTGTGTGTTTGTTGTAGTCCAAGAAAAGAGATTTACGTTGGAGACGCATCATCCTTTACTTTGGGGTATGTACCTTTTGCATGTCATTAACATGTACTAATACACACTTACACACCAAAGGAAATGTAAAATCGCGAATCAGACTATTGGTGCTCTTTAAATGACTCGCTTCTTTCTAATCATTACCAAGGCACACTAATGGCACAGAATCCTTCTCAAATGCTCTTGTGGTTCTGACTTAGTCCTAAGTATTATCATGTTGCTCATCTCACTTTTTCAATTGTAAAAAAGCATCAGTTTCTCACAGTAATAAAACTGTGTGTTTGTGCGTTTTTTATTGTGTCTATTCATTGAGTTATTCTCTCAGCTCTCTGACGTATTACCCAACAGCTCAATCCATCTGCTTTGGGGCGATTTCCTCTCTCACCGGATATCTGAATGGATCACACAATAATCTCTCCTGCCCTCAAACCATACGCACAATGATTATTTTGTCTTCAAACATCTCTGACAGGAAAAATTAGTAATCATCATGGTGAGAGCAGGTGTTTTTCTTTCCCTGCTTTTCTTTTCTTTCCTTTTTCCCCCTCCCCAGAGCACCGACACAGATGCTTGTGTACAAGGCCGGTATTGATTTTTAAACCATTTGACGCGAGCTGAATAAGATGGGAGAGAGGGGAGGCTTTAGCCATGAGCTTTTTTATCAATCAACGTGTCAAAGCCGCTACTAAATTCGATTCTTATTTATCAGAACTGCCCGGTCGGACAGAGTGCCATGCGCAAGAGTCACAAATCTTTGCGCAAACTATACCATAACTCACGGCCGTAATCCGACGCAACGCCGCCTCATCGCAGGTGCCAAGATGATTGACCTAAAAACAAACACAGCATTATTGCAATGTTCTAATATGATGTGATCTGGAGTCAATCAAATAAGTAGTGATTTTCAACTGTAATGGAGGACGAGGTAAACGGGTTAAAACCATTCCGAGTCCTGTTTGGCTCAGAAACAGGATTTAAAATTTATTAGCAATATTAAACCGCATGTAAACTGCGTATTTTATTCCTGCTGTCAGTCTAGAGGCGGTGTGCAATGGCGCACTAGATTAACTGAGATACAAAAACACATCATCCCAGTTGACCAAACATGTCCATGTCAAAAATTTAAAGCTCAAAGGTCAGGACTAAGCTGTAATTTGCTCCCAATATAGGCTGATGAACAGGGCAGCATTTGTTTCCATCTGATCATACGTGCCTGATTATCTTGTGTGCCAATCAATTTTGTAGCGATCTAAAACACAGGCACCGAACAAAAGAGATAGATGGGGAATAGTAAATAAAGCTGGACCCTAAAACACATGAATCACAGTGTTATTACATTCCCACACCTCTCGTAACAGGTATTGATCACAGAGTGTGCATGAACTATAGGCTGCATTGTTAAAAGACAGCACGGGTAGGATTTGATAGAAAGGAAGAGTGCAATCAAAGGCAATAAAGACAAAGGCCTAAGTGCAAACACACACACACACACACACACACACACACACACACACACACAGGCAACATAGAGAAATGGAAAAATGTTTGATGATTACTCTCTGAAACCAGAAACATTAGGTCACTATGTGAGATTTACGAGGCCACAATTTTAAAGAAAGACTCCACTTTTCAATTTTTCAACATGGGGGTCGTGTTTTTCAACATTATTTTGATAAAAAAAAGGAAGCACTGCAGCTACCTTAAGCGGTAAATAATTCAACTCGGAATGGCCTGAAAGTTATAAATCCTTTTAAGCCAGTCAAAGGATCAGCAGATTTCAAATGAATAGAAGCTTCCTTCATGAAAATATATCTTCAGATTGATTTCCAAGTGATTTAGCTAACATCTCCCTCAAGCTAGCAAAATGGGAAAAATGGATCAGACCAGCTTTTTCGATACGACAGGGGAATACGCCAAAATTATGAATGAAATGTCACATCCAAATGCAACGGTGAAATGAGGGTGATCAATCTAAGGCGCTTATGACGATGAACAGAGTGAGACACGGGATTGAACCTGTGTGTTTTGACAGCTTTGATTGGATTAAACACTCGCTAATGGGATCATTTTTCATGGGAAAAGGTATTCCTTAAAAACAGGGCAATCAATTATTATGAATTATACATAGCTCCAGTCAAAGTCAACCATCATTAATATGTCTCATTATCATTTTCTTCATTTTCCCTCAGAACTGAGACATCTCCATTCTTCCCTCATATATCTTTCAAAGAAATTAAACATATATTTCCATTGAGTATGCCTTTGTATTAATGTCACGAGCAGGGCTTGGCAGTAACGCCTACACAGTGTGTGTTTGGATATGTGTGCACACATGCATGCCTGTCTGTGTGTGTAAAGATGACTAATAATTTCAAATATTTTTTCACTGATGCATTAGCGTCAAGATTTTCTGGTACCATCTTTCATCAAGTATACATTACTGTGTGTGTATGTCTATGTGCATGTGTCAGAGAGTCACGCTGGTGTGTAAACACAACACCAAACACTTAACTATGACATCATTTGAGTAGCAGTTATTTATGGTGATTTTTAGAGGGTGGAAGTGGTCTTGTTTTCTTTGCACGTCTCCTCTTTTGCTCCTGGTCTGTGAGGTTCTCCCATGCCTCCATTACGCTGATGGATGTGGAAGGCACGCAGGCCAGAGAGAAGGGAGATGGTCGACTGGTTTTAAAACAAAGGGAACCCACAGCACTGATTGGTGGGTTATGGGCAATGGCTTCTTTTACAATGGAAGCTGTTGTTAGGGATGTTGTTGGTTACAAAGATACCACACGCACACAGCATAACGGCCTGAAACCACATGACATGAACAGATACATTAGATGAGATAACACCCCGCCCATAAAAACACGAAATCACTAAATACAAAGCCTTTTGCCCAGAGGAAAAATGTATCGTTCAGCGCTTACTGTTTTAATGCTCAGGAGATTTGACGGAGATTTTAGTTGTGTTTAATTTATGTATCAACTCAGTCTCAGATGTTTTTATCTTAAATTTAGGATAAATAAAAAAGAAACAAATGAGACAATTGTTAAAATGCTTTAAGAGTACGGAGCTTTGAAATGAATGTAGATTCTATCAAGTAGTTAAAATAATCTTGGATTTTGGTAAATCTGATGAGAAATGTTTGAAATCTATAATAAATTAGATTTTTGTTTGCAGACTTGGTCAATCTGAACTCAGATTGTGACACTGTTGAGGTCTTTTCTGAAACACTAAAGATCTTTGCACATTGGGTCCGAAATACCCGTCCAAAATTTCTGCATGTTAAAAAATAAATACCACCACATGTTGTGTCAATCACGTTTACAGACTGCCTCCAAAACTTTTGTTTGTCATAAAAAAACTGATCAAGTTCGTGATTTGTGTTTTTTCGCATCCGTAGCAAGCATTTTGAATTTTGAGAGGCGTTTTGACATCAGAGCCACTTTACAAGTGAACGCCAACATCAAGAATAGCGCTTAAAGTTGATCCACATCATCACGCAGCTCAAAGTATGACAAACAAAGAGACGGAGTATAAAGACATATACAAAGTGCCATGATTTTCAGGTATGGTAATCCACACTCGAAATGTGACCTCTGCAGTTAACTCATTCCAGTATAGTTAAAGGAAAACACCACAGTTTTTCAATATTTTACTATATGTTCTTACCTCAACTTAGATGAATTAATGCATAGGCCTACTTATCTTTTTTCAATGCATGCACTTTTAATCTTTGTACAGCGCTTCTTGAATGTGTTGGCATTTAGCCTAGCACCATTCATTCCTATGGCTCCAAACAAAAGTTTTATTACTTGTGTAACTACTGTATTCATTTAACAGTCTTTAAATAAGGAAAACATGGAAGTGTTTGGTGACTTCTAAATTCATCCCTGTTTGGAGCCATAGGAATTAATGAGGCTAGGCTAAACGCTAACACATTCACGAGGCGCTGTACAAAGATTAAAAGTGCTAGCATTGAATAAAGATAAGTATGTATTAATTCATCTAAGTTGAGGTAAGAACATAGTAAAACATTGAAAAACTGTGATGTTTTCCTTTAACACACACACACACACACACACGGAACAAGAAGCAATTAGGAAAGCTGCCATGCTTAAGTTAGCTAAACGATAGCTTGTTGCTATTCATCCATTCACAGGGAATAGTGGTAATGCAAGCCTATATGAAAAATAAATGTATGGTTCATATCCAACAAACATATATCTTTCTTCCTTAAATCGGTTCATTGTTTCATGTAAGTCCAATATGTGTCCTATACAAAATCAGACCGATTATGGCCACTTTCATACTAAAGCACACATAAAACTTGTAAGGGACTTTTGGGTCATATATAAATATTGTAAGAAATCTTATATGAGTTCTATATGATAACAGTATGCAATGGTGTATGTTATAAGTAGAAAATATAGGAAATAACTGATATTTATATACAAAACATTTAAAGATCTTATATTGAATCACATGCTAGTCAAATTAAAGTCATACAGGATTCATTCACATTTTGTATTGTTTTGCGAATTCTTTCGCAACTAATGAAATGATTCGCATCGCATCACACACAGTGTGCAAGGTTTGTGTGCGTGACAAATTTGTAGGATAATGAATACGAAAAAACATATACGAAGATTACCGACTACAGTGTGCAAAGATCTCAATTGAGACATTTGTGAGTTTTCTGAGTGGCAGGAGACTTAAACAATTCCTTTCGCTCTTCATTTACAGTAATGTCATTTATGTCTAGGAGAAATAATTTAGATATTAAGAAAATCTCTGATTTTTGTTTGGAGTGCACACACCCTCAGACACACGTAAATCCGGTAAACAGAATTATAAACGCATAAAAGAGCAAGAAATAAGAATAATAAACAATAAATTCTTAAATTGTCCCTAAAGCAAAGCTGCCAAAGACAACAGTAAAGCATGCTAGGATCAGTCAGATTAAATTCTGCAGGGGTTTCTATTTCACATTTAATCAAGTAGGGCATTTCAGTAATAATATTATAAAAAATCTTAATAAAAATATTGAAAAGTGAGGACTAACACAATCATACAGTGAAAGATATTCATGGCTGAAACCAAATAGCAGGGGTATGGATTATGGATTTCCTTTCTGTAATTCCAAGGAGGAAATTCTTCTGTGGAAAATCTACAAAATCCTACCTGACAATATGGTCATTGATCTTAGACTCTGATTTGTACTACAATGGTCTGTGGTGGGTAACGGGGCAAGAAGCATGAGGTTTATTTTGTAGTTATTCCTGGTCATGTTCTTTATGGTCTTGTGAGTTACAATACGCAGGTCTTTTTATTCTAGACACACTCTCCCCTTGCCCAAAAGCATCCACCGAGCATGACCATAACGCATAAAACACTGTCGCGTGGCTCCGCTGCATGGCCATTATAACTGCCATTAGTGAGCAGACCTCACAAAGAGCATCAGAGAGAGACGCATTGATTCAGCTGCTTAGTCCAAATCACGCACTGAAATGACCCAAATAATTCACCACACGCATCTCAACACGCAGCCGCAAATTGGCGTATTAGCGATGTATTGCGTGCCGATTGGGTCAATCTGTCCTGTTGTAAATATTCACAGTCCAAATTGGTTCAAACATGCAGTTCCTGTCAAGAGCCCGCATTGACGATCTTTAGGTTCCTAAAGTAAGCATTTCTTTCTTACGTGTTTGTGCAACAAAACAATTCTGTGGATATAAAAGGCGCTAGACAAAAAAGCTTTTAGGAACCTTTATTAACTGCTAATATCATTTTTTATATAAAAATGCAAATAGGAGACATATTAACAGACTAGACTTCTGAATAAAGTCCAAAAACAACTTCTCAGTTGTTTTTGAAACCACCATTGGAAGTGCTGCAGGAAAGTCACACCACCTCTACAATCCGAGATGCACCTGTTCTGTAAAGTAAAGGACCTCAGCCCTTCTTCCTCTTTCTAATTTTGTTTCTCCCCCTTTCTCTTTTTTCCCCTTATGCCTTGTTGAATTCAATACAGGTCCACTTTAATTAATTAGCCCTAAATAAATAATGTGGGAGCAACCTATTTAGAGGTTTTTATTCTCCAGACATAAAAGTCATTAATTATAACACTCACGGCAAGAGAGTCTGATAAGAGACACTAAGTGCTACTTCAACTCCGGGCAGCGCATGTCCACCTGAATATCAAATTCAAAATTAACAACGACAACGCAAACAATGACAAACAGCTGCGGGAATCGCCGAAGTCATACTCTGATATCATTCTTTGTGTCTGTGTGTCAAAAATCAATGTTAAAATGTTGTTGGAGGGGAATAATGGAAACGGATAGGGAGTCGGCAGTCAGAATCAGTCTTGTTTGTTTGTGAAAGGCTGAGGAGACAGGTGAGATTTGCCCTTATTACCAATGTCAGAGATTCGATTAGGCAGCGGGAAAGCAAATGATCCCAATGAACTTGTGATTAATCCGGCTAAGGTCTATTCACTAATGTAGCAGAATGCATTAAAGGCATAAGCTAATGGGGACAGGACATCAATTCAGATACAAATGAACCACATTTGCATCGGGCGCTTATTGACTGCTGTAACAAAACGAATTACGAAAGGTAATCTACTTATGAACCACCCGTATGGATGAAGCATGATTTCCTCCATATCTGTGCTTCCACTCTGAATCAGGCCGGGATTTGCCTTTTTAATCGATTTACTTCATCAATGCTTGCTGACTGACGAGACAAACAGACTTAAGCCGAAACGTATGTCAGCAAAGGTCTAAATAATGTTTTTAGCTTTGGGCATACAGTGTACACTTAACTTAAGTAGGTATCAAGACGTAGGTTTGTGCTGACCTTTGACTACTGACACCTGTAAACAGCTTGAAAGCGTGAGATAGTTTAATTGAACGTTTAATAATATAGAGGTTGCTCTGTTGCTGGTTGCCTGCTGTTTTTCTTGAACTCAAAATTTAAATGCATACTAAGTTTTTCTAAGCCACATGTGCAAACAGAACTTATTTGTTTTAATATCTGTGGTATCACAAATACTATGACAGCTGTACTTATGACAGCTTAAACGTAATAATTGTAAAATTTATTTCTGAATCTGTTATGTCATCCAACCCAACCTCAAAAGAAATTGTACGTACAGTAGGATTATTAGGAACACCTGTTCAATTTCTCATGAATGCAATTTTCTAATCAACCAATCACATGGCTGTTGCTTCAATGCATTTAGGGGTGTGGTCCTGGTCAAGACAATCTCCTGAACTCCAAACTGAATGTCAGAATGGTAAAGAAATGTGATTTAAGCAATTTTGAGCGTGGTTGTTGGTGCCACAATCTGCTCAGTTACTGGAATTTTCATGCACAACCATTTCTAGGGTTTACCAAGAATGGTGTGAAAAGGGAAAAACATCAAGTATGCGGCATTCCTATGGGCGAAAATGCCTTGTTGATGCTAAATGTCAGAGGAGAATGGGCCGACTGATTCAAGCTGATAGAAGAGCAACTTTGACTGAAATAACCACTCGTTACAATAGAGGTATGCAGCAAAGCATTTGTGAAGCAACAACGCGCACAACCTTGAGACGGATGGGCTTACAACAGCAGAAGACCCCACTGGGTACCACTCATCTACACTACAAATAAGAAAAAAAGGGCTACAACTTGCACAAGCTCACCAAAATTGGACAGTTGAAGACTGGGAAAATGTTGACTAGTCTGCTAAGTCTCGATTTCTGTTGGGACATTCAGATGGTAGAGTCAGAATTTGGCGTAAACAGAATGAGAACATGGATCCATCGTGCCTTGTTACCACTTTGCAGGCTGGTGGTGGTGGTGTAATGGTGTAGGGGATGTTTTCTTGCCACACTTTAGGCCCCTTAGTGCCAATTGGGCATCGTTTTAATGCCACGGCCTACCTGAGCATTGTTTCTTACCATGTATATCCCTTTATGACCACCATGTACTCATCCTCTGATGGATACTTCCAGCAGAATAATGCACCATGTCACAAAACTTGAATAATTTCAAATTGGTTTCTTGAACATGACAATGAGTTCACTGCACTAAAATGGCCCCCACAGTCACCAGATCTCAACCCAATAGAGCATCCTTGGGATGTGGTGAAATGGGAGCTTCGTGCCCTGGATGTGCATCCCACAAATCTCCATCAACTGCAAGATGCTGTCCTATCAATATGGGCCAACATTTCTAAAGAATGCTTTCAGCACCTTGTTGAATCAATGCCACGTAGAATTAAGGCAGTTCTGAAGACAAAGGGGGGTCAAACACAGTATTAGTATGATGTTCCTAATAATTCTTTAGGCGAGTATTTATGGTGGCCAATTTGTATGACATAATATGATGTAAATTGCACAAAAATGCATGATTACTAGAAAAAGTGTCCCAGGGGTACAGGCAAATAAAAAAAAAAAATAGATCATACTAATTCATACAAATTAGAGGCCATCTTGTTAAATACATATGAGTTCTTGTGAGATTGTGTTGGGTCATCCGTTGAAATTAAACTACTTTCCTCATTTGTAACATGTAAATATCCCCCATGTAAAAATTTGAAAGGCCTGTATTCCAGATAACACCACTCTGGCGTGTTTATAATCTGTCTGAGAATGTCTTAAAGGCTCCTCACTCAACCATCCGCCAATGCCACTGGGGGCCCGGATCTCGCGGTATCTATGGGCTCTGCTGTGCCACTTTATCCCAGACACTCTCTGTGGCACTGCAACCTCTTTTCCGGATGCCTACCTCCCGACACCTCCACCACTGGATAAAAGACAGAGCTTTAATCCTCGCTTTGTTCTGCTGCACAGATGGACATGAAAGAGCTCTCGGGTGGATTGCTCTCCTCCAAGTCCCCGGGCAGCAGGACGGTCCGGAGAAAACGGTATTATCAATAATTCCATGCTCTTAACGTGGGGTCTTAGTGCACGGGAAATATTCCACAAACTGACAGGGATCTATCTTGCCTCTCTTTCCCGCGGTCCCTCTGGTAATGACACTTTTGCAAGCCTGTCTAATACCACCTAGTAAGTGATTTTTGTGTTTTTTGGAAAGGCAGGGGGGAATGGAAAGAAGGCTAAAAATGAAGAAAGAGAGCACGGTTCTATTTGATGTTTCGATCTGGGATTGATCTACGTGGAGAAGCAGGGATGGAGAAAAGGGGATTATTGGCTTGCTGAGATAAGTTAGATGTAGGGGATCTGTGAGAAGTGTTGTAAAGAACTGCTGTTTCCACACAAATTCTGAACTGCTCATGAACTCCTTTGAAAAGTACCCGTGTCCTTTAGAATGGGAGTCACAGTCTACTGATATTTACAGTACTTCCCCACATGCACATTCATTTACAGGCAACACACAGAATCCAAAATTTACTTTATGACAAAACCTGGCAATGGCAAGTAAATTTAGAAAATTTGTTTGCCTTTAAAGGGGACATATCATGAAAAACTGCCTTTTTATATGTTTAAGTGCTATAATTGGGTCCCCAGTGCTTTTATCAAACTAGAAAATGTGAAAAAGTTCAACCCAGTAAATTAGTTTTGGTAAACCATTCTCCTATGTGAAAAATAGGTTATTGAAATTTGGCTTGTGATGTCAAAAAAGGATAATACCGCCCCTTCATCTAGACTAGGGATGTCAATTTATGCATTTTCCCATATTCGATGATCGTTTAAATTAACGATCAATCAATAGAAAATTCGTTAACTGTAATAGTGCAAATACAGACATGAAAGTGTGCATCAAAAAGCCAGCTTCTCTCAAAGATTTTATTTTGTCTAAATAACATGCTAGTGGGATTGTAAAATAAGTAAATGTAGTTGGTGTTTTAATAAAAATAATCAATTTAATCTCGTAATCAAAAATATAATGACTAATAGACACTAGGGGTGTAACGGTACATGTATTCGTATCGGACCGTTTCGGTTCAGGGCTTTCGGCACGGTGCACACGTGCACCGAAAGGCCGCATGCAATCTTTTATGTGCGCCTGTGCGGAACATAATACGTGGGTTTTCACACGAACATATTAAGTGGCGGAAGTCTCCGTGTTCAGCGCAAGTCTTCTGTCAAACATATAACATAATTCGGCCCGCAGAAGGTTTTTATTTACTTAGTTGTATATTCGTTTGATTATTGATGTAAACGTTTACGTGTCGTGTGTAAAAGCGCATGTTAAACGCGTGTCAACGCGCTGTTTTGTTCTTTCAAAAGTGAGTGAGAGGATGCACATCTTTCGTTGCTACGCAATCATGAGACGCGCTTTCTGTGACAGCGAGAATAAGGAATGCTTGATCAGATTTTTCATCTGCACCTCACGTCAATCATATCAATGTCCCAATGCGATCAGCTGGTCGGGACCGAGAAGAGCTGTAACCTGGGCTTACTCAGCTGTTACTCAGCTGCGGAGGGGTTTGTTATTTTAAATCACAGCTTACATTGACAACACAAGCAAAGCTTAGGAGAAACGTGCAAAAGATCAAAGATGGCTATGTATGCAACTCACTAATCTCAAAATGAGTGTATAATAAGTATATCATCATGTTGCTTGCTATGCAGTTACACATAGAGCAGTAATATTATTTTTATACAGAGATGGTACATAGCCAATTCAATACTGTGAGTTAAACAATCCAAAATAAATCAAAACAGAAAATGTTTGGTGGCAAAAATGTTGGCTAATAGTTCATAAATGCATTCAGGAATTGAATTTGTTAGTTTAGTGCAAGGTTTAAGTAGAAAAAGTTTAAGAGAAGGTTAAGAAAAGAGTTACCTACTGTTATAAAATAATGTAAAAAAGAACTTTGCAGTAGTATTTTATTTATTATTTTTTTCATTTTATATATATTTTATATATTATATTTTAATAAAAATTGTTTAAAAAGTGTAAACGAATTGTAAAAAAGTTTATAGTAAAGAACCTGCAGTTTAATGTTTGCATTTTCCCCTTACTGTACCGAAAATGAAACGAACCGTGGCCTCAAAACCAGGGTACGCACCGAACCGTGATTTTTGCGTACCGTTACACCCCTAATAGACACAGTATCCTGCTCATAACAGGCACTCCGCACAGTCGGATGAAAGTCTGTGCATCCATGACAAAATAAAAGTTTCATTATCATCAAGTGTTATTTTTCTAGTTGTTCACCTCACTTTCTGTGTCGTTGATACACCGTTTGTTGTAATTATATTCAAGAAGCACACGAAGGGCACTTTTCTTTAGGTGCTAATATTATGAAGATTTCAACCTTCCATTAGAAAACCCGCAACAGTCAACTTGGCTAGCGTGTAGCGCCTCAGACAGTCAATAATAATGATCAATAATATATGTTGCGGACTTTCAAAGTATAACGACAGTCATTTACAGTTTACATTTTAGTTTCTTGTTAAAATTTAAGATACCATTTTAATCTGTTTATTAAAAACAGCTTCTCTTCTCCTTCCCTGTATATAGCAGCTTGGCTATGCTAATCATGGTTGCTTCCCTGAAGTCTTTGCTTTCAGTTTCCTAACCATATTTACATTTTCTGCATCTGACTCTCTCAGATCCACTGATGATGCCATTTCCTTGCGTTAGCAGCCAGCCTCGTCTGGCATGAGGTTAAAAAGCCCAGATGTGTGTTTGGCATCGAGCATCACTGTGATCATTGTTAGTTTAACTTCTGCGCGCTTGTTTCATTTTTTTCACCGGCTGTATGTGCTTTGCGCAGGCGCTGCACAAACGTGCTTGCTTTTCCGTCAGTCGTTAAGTTTTATCGATTTAAATCTTATCGACAATTAATCAAATAACGATTAATTGTTAACATCCCTAATCTGGACTATCCAACCACGCCACTGCGATTTAGTGCAAAGATCAGCTCATTTGCATGTTAAAGGCACACCCAAATTTTTGCTCACACCTACAAAGTGACAATTTTAACATGCTATTATAAATGATCTATATGATATTTTAAGCTGGAACTTCACATACGTACTCTAAGGACACCAAAGGTTTATTTGACATCTTAAAAAAGTCTTGTGAAATATCCCCTTTAATATTTCGTATCGGCCATGAAACTATATTTTGACAAACAGCGCAGGTCACTGCATAGTCACCTGGGAAAGATGTTAAACTTCACAAAAACAAGATTGAGTGCAAAACAGGATTTTGCTTTCTTACAGTATACAGAATTTTCATTTTAAAAGCATTGCATTGTTTGCTTAGCCACATGCAGTTCTGGAGAGGAAAAATACTACAGAACTCAATTTTCTCTCCATGTGGCTGAAACATATTTGATACTGTATTTATTTAAAGCATGAACTGGGTAAAATACATTGTGAGTTCCAACAGATGTTTTCTTTAGTAGACAGTTATGCCTTTGATTGGATCTAACAGTTAAAGGTGCAGTGTGTAAATTTGCAGCATCTAGTTGTGAGTTTGCAAATTGCAATCAACTCGATAGTCTACTGCTCACCTCTTGTTTTTTAACACATAGACAGGCCCGTCGCGACAAGGCAGGCAAACCAAGCAATTGCCTGGGGCCCCGGAATTTTCTGGGGCCCCAAGACAACGACTGGTTGAGAATAAATGCAACGACAAACTGTGTCCCTTTGATAGTCAATGCAATGCAGTAAAGTGCAATGACACTGTTATTATCGGAATCCCCCTCAAGAGGGCCCCCTCTCAGTACTAGTCGCTGACAATAGGCAGCCAGCCAACCATGTGATCTCTGCTACCGGCAAAATACAAAACTTCGGCAGTCATCATGAAGCGGATTTATGCTTCTGGAAGCCAATAAAGAAAGGAAGAGGAGTATAAGAAAAAACAAGATAGTGGTAAGTAATAATTTACATTGGATGAAATAGCTCTACTTCTCTTGTGCAAATGATGTAATTTTGCAGCAGGTAGGCAGTAGCAAAAGTCTGTTTATGTTAGCTATACCTGCCTGATGGCAAATGCTGCTTGTAACGAACAGTTAGTCAACTTTTTTCTCGAACAAACGGAATATGGTTATATACTGTAATATGTTTTTTAACGAGATAAGGAAGACGCAGATCTGTTTCAAAATCGCTGTTTAATTCCATGACGTTGATGTAGCTTAGTAATAGGTTTAAATGAAAGTGCTAATGAAACGAACTATTCCACACCATGATAATCTATTTAACAAAATAATGTATCTACCAAATGGGGTTAGGAAAACGACACGATAAATTCTGTGCATCAAACAATAGCTTGGGAAGTTTTTAAGCATTGGTAGTTGTG
Organism: Misgurnus anguillicaudatus; assembly: GCF_027580225.2. Taxonomy (NCBI): domain Eukaryota; kingdom Metazoa; phylum Chordata; class Actinopteri; order Cypriniformes; family Cobitidae; genus Misgurnus; species Misgurnus anguillicaudatus. The sequence continues at coordinate 37,128,539 of NC_073357.2, read as the reverse complement.
AAAGCAGCCGCATCCCTTATAAATATCAAAATATGGAAATGCTATTGCTAAAATATCTTTTCGGTAACACTTTATAATAACCATCATTAATAGATGGTAAATTGTTAGTTATTTAATCTTTAGTTATTGTCATTTAACTGTTAGCAAACCGATCGTTTCACTTAATAAATACTTTGTAAACAATCTATACGTTATTTACCAGAAAGAGGCAGAGGAACATTATTTTTTCATAGCTTATCTTAATGTGCTAGTGTCAGGATATACAGTAGTGACAGTTTATGCAAATATGACATTAGTTACCAACAGATTTTGAACAGTTACTTTATTCTGTGTAGCAATGTTTACACTGTTACAAGTACAGTATCAGGACAACTCACATGTTTCACTGGTACTGTTTATTAACTATTTAACAAAGTATTATAGTCATTTGTTGCAACTTTGTCTATGTTTATAGACAGTTTACAAACCAACAAAGTTAGTAACCCTTAACAAAGTGTTAGGAATATTTGGTCCGTCTATCTATGTAATGTTTATAGATGTTTTAAAAATGGTTTCTTAAAGATCTACAAGCATTTTTAATCATTACCCGATACCTAATATATTATATGATAGATATGTGTGTTACAATAAACTGTTAATTTACAACACTACTAATAATTAGTCATTTAATTATAATTTCATTGTTTGTTAACAGTAAAAAGACTGTTTGCTAACAGCTAAATGACAATTAAAGATTAATTAACTATCAATCTTCTGATTGTTATTATAAAGTGTTACCATCTTTTCTTTCTCTCTCAAGGTGCTTTGCTTAAATTTCTCAGCGCGCAGGCTCTTCCTAAAGATACATCCACTGATGAAGGTAGAGTGAATTTCTCTCACTGAGCTGAGCTGTTTATAGTGACCTCTTTCAATATGCTAACAGTGAAATGGTGAAATGTACTTAACAGGTAATTTCAGATTTTTTTTAAAATTATTTTCCCAGCTACACCATCAACGTCATCCTCAACATCAACAGATGCATCACTTCTCAGTGCTGATGTTTCCTCTATAGCACAAGGTACCACAAGCTCTATAATTATAGCTAAAATCATGCACAGCCCAAAGTTTAAACTGATAAGTGTGTGCTGTCATATTGTTAGAAAAAAAAACAGTGCAAATCACTATTGAATTCCCACCAAACTGTGTAAATAAACATTAAACTGTAAACCTTAAACTGTATGGCTATGCTGTGGTTCCTGTAGGCTTTGCGTGCGTGTGGGGGGGCCTCCATGTCCATTTTGCTTGGGGCCCCCAAATTCCTTCAAACGGCCCTGCACATAGAGAAGCTACGGTAGCTGCCACCGGACAAACATGTCATAGTTTTAGACAACTTAGTAAAAAAGTTTGTCCGTTAAGGGCTTCTGTAGAAACATGGCTGCACAAAATGGCGCTTCCACGTAAGGGGACCCTCGGTGTATGAAGATAAAACGTCTCATTCTAAGGTAATAAACACATAACGGTTCATTATAAAAAGGTCTTTATACACCCCTGATAATATAGTTTTGTATATTATTTAGTATTTCTGTCAAGAGATCCTTCTAAAAATTACACACTGCACCTTTAAAGCATGCTCGGTATGATTTGCAGTTCATAGTAAAGTTTCTATCAACTTCACCATTAACTATTTTGCAGTGCTTGGCAAATGTTAATCCTGTACCCTGCAGGTAGAATTCTCATTTGAAAAACTAAAAATAACTTTTCTTTAATCAAGACGTGTGCAAATACAGTTTTGAAAACATTGTAAACAGTGTGCTGATATAGGTGACACCTCAAATCTGACTACTGCAAAATAACACCACAATGGCTTTTACTTTTATCTCATTTAAACCTTTCTTGGCAAGAGAGAAAATTCACTAAGCATGCCAGCAGGAAGCCAGACATCTGCTTTCAAATGAACATGTTCCACATACAGGGAGGGTGAGACGAGTGTCGTGTTCTCAAATAGGGAAGATAGAGTGATTTGTATGTATGTGTTTATGTGTGTGTGAGAGATAGAGGGTGTCTGGGAGGTTGTGGGGTGTTAGCAGAGCTGTGATGTTGCCAGTCACAGTAAGGGGGTAGTGTGTGTATGTGTGTGTGAACTGTAATGGATAATGTAAAAGCAGATGGGTATCTCCTGGGAGATAGAGAGAAATTCAAGCAGATGGTCCTATTGCTTCTTATTTATGTGTTGCGGGGCAAGCGCGCGCACACACACAGCCATTTACACACACTCTAACCATATGATGGATCATTATAGAGTGCATTGCATAAACACCAATATGTTTTTAAACCTGGATGGCAAAACTTAAAAACCGCAAAGGGAGAGAGTGAACATAATAACTCAAAGCCTGCTGACAGGGTGGGGACTCCATTGCCATGCTAATATGAATAAACCTTGTTATAGCCAATCCGGTCACTCTATTAACTGGTATGTTATACGCAGAACAGACAAAAGGAGAGTGACTGGCATATATAAGAGAAGTGAAATCTAGAAAGGCCTCTTCGATGTCGCCAAATGTTGTATTAAACCATTCATAAAAAAACATAAGCTATTTAGCAGTGGTAATGGGTACGAATTAACAAATGCATATGGATCAAACTCTTACAAGTCAACACGAATAAAAGTGACGAATGTGGGCATGACCTGTCATTAATCGTACTGCAACATTAACCCTCGCGAAATGCATTTATTGCAGTCGTACAGGCTTTTGCTGTATGCCATTACCATAATTGTTCCCTTTTGTTAATGATTGCCAATTGCGTGCTAAGGCCAAGGGGTGACAGGGGTCAGTGTTCAACAGGCACACACACTCGCATCCATGTATCAGCAATGAAAGTGGTTAGTGGTTATTCTGACTCTTTGACCCGCTCAACCTCGGCGGGGTTAATTCTGTCTCCATGGACACAGACAGATTGGGTAATATGGAGCGCTCTCAATCCGGCAGGTTATCTCCATTAATAACACACACATAGACATAGTAATTGGTGTAGTAATGTGGGAGCACTGAAGTGAGGACCATCTATTGGATCCAAGATTACATACTGCTCCCTGTCCCTACTCTCTCTCATAAAGACAGTCCAATACTAACCCACTTTACGCCCTCCGAGATTATGGCTTAGAGCTGCCTGGTTACATCTTTACGGGGAGCTGGTCATCTTTCTTCCAAAATGTGTCAAAATGACTTGGGAAAACACAGAGAAGATAAACTGTTGTATTACATTGGTCCAAACCGGTACAAATTGTTTTCTTTCGGGGGCTCACAAGTCATCCCAATGTAAACATGATTTTCCGATATAAGGAACACTGATTTCGCTCTTCTATTCGAAACCTCTATAATGACTCCCAACCATATAATCAGCTTTTCAAAATGTCTGTTCAGCATTTAAATATATTTACTATAGTAGCGAGGAGAAATTAGTTGTTAAACTCCCCAGCGCCAGCTGTTATTAATATTTGCTTTTCATTTCAGCCACGGGAACCACACAGGGCAGGAGTGTGATCTTCCGAGATTTCGTGACCCTGGAGCAGGATATTACGGCTGAAATGTGTACGACCCACGCGGGTGAACAAACTGGGCTGTTGTTATTTGATTAAGTTCTTCCTTTTTAATGTGCATCAACTTGATGATGCAAAAACGTCTGCGGGCATAACAGCAAAAACAAGCCTAAATATCGTTATGTGGGAGTAGACAGCACTGTGTGTGGAGTTAGCAACTTTGCTGTTTGTATTCAGAGGAGATAAAACACTAAAACACAAACACAGATGATTCCCCCTCTTTAGATGTTTGCTAAAGCTAGGGTGCCGTGTTGCCTTTTTTAGCACCCTTAAATTTGTTTTTCCACTGTTACTCTCAGGCAGTTAGGGTCGCTACCATGTGATGAAAAAAAAAGCGTCCTGCTAAACACATCCTTGATGTGGTACAGTACAGTATTTAGAAGAGTATCAAAGAAAGAAAGTAAAAAAAGAAAGAAAGAACAGAAGCCTAAACTATTCAAGTACAAAACTTAGTCGTTTTACTTGGGGAAAACAAAAAATAGAAATTCATTTATTCAGCCTCATGTTGTTTTAAAGGTGCAGTGTGTAAATTTTAGCGGCTTCTAGTGGTGAGGTTGAAAATTGCAACCAACGGCTCAGTCCACTGCTCACCCCTCGCTTCTGAAACTCACAGAGAAGCTACGGTAGCCGCCACCGTAAAAAAATTTTTATCGATGGAGACAACTTAGTAAAAAAAAGTTGTCCATTAAGGGCTTCTGTAGAAACATGGCGGCACAAAATGGTGACTTCCACGTAGGGAGACCCTCTGTGTATGTAGATAAAAGCAGAGATGACGTTTTTTGTGGGCGGAGCCCAACTGGTGGCAGAAAGTGAATGCTTCTCAATAGCTGTGTGAACTGTTTTAGCGTTAAACTGTGATTTTTATGGATCTGGTGTTCTGTAGAAGTCTGTTTCCCCTATATTTCTCTTAAGAATGTTTCTTATAACGTTTTCACCAAGTTACGTTTATTTTTTTTAATAAATTAAAAGTTTAAATGGCTTGGCTACTAATTATGTGCATGTATGTAATGTGTATATATTGTTCTTTATTGGTAAATCAATTATTTTTACAGTATGAATCGCTGACGTACTTATAAGAGCAATACTATCATGTATTCTGTATAATATCATTTATTAAATATTTCATCATTTTCCTGTTTTCAATTTCTTCCTTATATTTATAGCCTACGTGTTTGTTCTAAAACTATTGGGGTGGTTTCCCGGACAGGGATTAGCTTAATCCAGGACTAGGCCTTAGATTAATTTGGAAAAATAACTAGTTTTAACAAACATGCTTTACTAAAAACATTACCTGTGTGCATTTTGAGGTGAAACAAAGAGCACTGATGTATTTTAGGATATGTCAGTGCAAGTTGTTATCAGTTTGGACAGCTCTTAAAAATGTTTTAGTCTAGGACTAGTCTAATCCCTGTTCGGGAAACCGCCCCATTATGTTTACATACAAATTAATTTGTATAGGCCTGTTTATATATTATTAACACTTTACATCGTGTGTGTGTGTGTGTGTGCTATGTTTATATATTTATTAGTAAACATCATAATTTAGAACAAACAGGAAGAAGACATAGGCTAAGACATAAGGTAAAAAGTAGTAATAGAAAACGAAAAAATATGAAAACTTTAATAAATGGTAATATTATTGATATTATGAACTAATTCAAATCTTTAATCTTTCTAAATAAATTATAAACGTAACGTGATGAAAACGCTATAAGAAACACAAAGAGGGATCAGACTTCGACAGAACACCGGATATCTTCTCTAATTATTTTATATTCAAATTATTAAAAGATTTCCAAATGATTTCATCACTCTAGTCTGTCCGGTTGGGGGCTTATTGCAACCATAAACACCTACGTTTATCTTCAAATGGTGTCTTCGATGACGGTATACTATAAAAATAAAGGTCATCTATTTTGGCATTCCTATTCTGACACTCAACAGCACAAAACATTTTTTAGTGAGTTATATTGTTCGTTTCACTCGTGTCTCATTCATTTCCACTGTTTTTCTGCCACCACATGCGCGCGTGACGTAACTGTGATGTCGACTCACAAAAGGTCTATAAAAAGGTCTTTATACACCCCTGATCATATAGTTTTGTATATTATTTTGCATTTCTGTCAAGAGATCCTTCTAAAAATTACACACTGCACCTTTAAACCTGTATGAGTTTCTTTATTCTGTTGAATGAAAAGAAGATATTTTGACAAATAATTGTAACGGTACACATTGACTTTTATAGTAGGAAAAAAAACAAATACTATTGAAGTAAATGGGAACCATCAACTGCTTATCATCATTTATCAAAATATCTTCCTTTATGTTTAAAAAAAAATAAAGAAACTCATACAGGTCTATTACAAGATCGGGGTATGTAAATGATAACAGAATTTTAATTTTTGTGTGAACTATCCCTGTAATCAGTTTATGTAAACTAGGGCTGTCACAATGATTAAATAATTGTCTCATCGCGATTGTTTGACCTCATCGCAATAATTTCAGATCACCGCAATGATTGCATATCTCTTTAAAAAACACAAGGCGGAGCTGCAGCACCTGTATAAATGAGACAGTATCTAATGGCGCTCCTTGACTGACAGTGTAATCATTTAATATAATAGAATATAATGTAAAAACAGCATTTAAAGAAATGCTGCAAAACTTTGATAAGCAGTATGAATTGCCAAGTAAAACATACATCTCCAAAGCAGCAATTTAAAATGTAGGGATTTTATTTCAGTTTTTGAAATATATTTTAATTAAATACTTACTTTTAAATATGTGTTATGTGTATTAATATTTACTGCCAGGTAAACCTTGCAAAATATTTAATTCAAATAATCACAACAATGTGTAAAAAATTATTTAAAAAAATGTATGAGAGTTAAATGTCAAAGCTCTAAAACAGCCAATTAATCGTCACAATTTATTAAACAATTAACCGTCAGCCAAATTTCATAATCGTGACAACCCTAATGTAAACTTGTACCATACCTCTGAAAAGATAATCTATTAGATGTGGTTATCATGTAACCTAATCAGTCATGCACATTAAATTCTCTTGAAATTAAATCTGACAAATTCCAAGAACGCACAGAGCAAACTATTGTAAGAAACATGCCGTTTTCAATTCATTTTCCATCAAGGGGCATGTGAAGACATATAGATGTCCCACCAACCCCCAAAAATACACACACACATACACAAAGACTTTCTTGCATGTAGCGGTTATCATGTGGAATGCTTTAAGTCTGTCCTTAGAAAACAACTTGCGCTAACGGCTCTTTCTGTACCTTTGATAAGATAGCGCTTTATCAGACAATCCACCCAAATATGCAGTGAATATTCCACCTTCACGTAGAATGGCAGGAAAAAGTGGGAGCAATTTTTATAGCATTCCACAAATTTTCCATGATCAAAAATCATGCCTGATCTTCCCTTTGTTGTTGAAAATGAAAGCAAACTACACTGAGGAGTTAAGGAGGGTAAGCGAATGATAGTGCAAATGAGGCAGAACTTTAAGGGCTTGCGTAGCTCTCCAATTCCATAGACGAATCTGTACCCCGCACTTCAAAGTGCTCCGTTTGATTCCGCAGGAACAGTGTTAGAGTCTGCACTCAATTTCAGAAATAATTTGCTTTGAGAAAGAATCTGGAAGCAATTTGTGATAGTGCGGCCAAGTCTCTTTGCTCTTTTTTCCTCTTTCTTCTTTTTCACAGAGAAAGTTATTGTAACTATTGACCTCTACAGTGCTTGAATGGCATTTCCAGGCATCCCGTGTGCCACTGTTATTACAGAACGGAACTTTTCAATCCAGATTGTCAGTGTTGTTCAGAGCCTCATGTTCCATATTCCACATGAGACCAATACAGCAATCCAGCTATACTGTATATGGGCGGTTCCTAAACCGTAGAAGACACACTCCTGGAGTACATACAATGCAAAAAAAAGTTTGGCTCATAAGTTTAACGGCTTGACATGGTTGCTCGATATTATGCGTCAATGTTTTATTGACAAAAAGTATTATTGACTGCTGCTGTTCAAACAAATTACAGTTCCTCTCATGGCATGATTATTTCTTATTTCATCAGTAGCACAAAGGATGCATGGCAAAGCATTATTCTTATATAAAATAACACCAAACCCAATGCATCAATTATGGAAATAAATACTTAAATAACACAAAACAAAATAAATATCTATAAAAATGTATTATGCATGCAATTCTAAACCAAAGTGTAATTCTTGGACCTATGAATGCAAAAACCGCTGTACTGTTTTGTCAATATTTCAATACGATGTAAATGGTTCTACTGGTTACATCTGTGTCGTCAGCATATTTTCTGAAAACAAATTACATTTACATTTATTCATTCAGCAGATGCTTTTATCCGAAGCGGCTTACAAATGAGGAAAAATGTAAGCAATTTATCATTGAGGAACCACAATATTAGCAATGCCAAAAAACTATTTTAATAGTAAACCAGAATAGTAAACAGCTAGAGAAGTCAAATAGCAAAGCAGAAGGTTGAAGAATTGTTTCGTTGGGTGCGTTTATATATGGTTATTGGTTAGTTAAGTGCTAGGAGAAGCTGATCAAATTAAGGCAGGTGTAAGCTTGTTTTACTACTAAGGACGATAAAGGTTCTAGTGAGAGACCCAAAATAATTCCATCAAAGCAGATTTCATAAACATTGTATCACTAAGTAAAGAGTTGTAATTGAATCTATTAAATGTCAAAGTTTATATATATTTTCCATGATTACGCTAGCTAACATTTTCCTCACATCTTTTTACACACTTTCGGGTACAATCTAAAAATAAATTAATTTAATCATTTAAAACGAGTAAAACTATTAGTACCGACTGATTGCACTTTATGCACACATTCATGTCCTTTGACTTTAAACAATATGCACTGTCTATAACGAAAAAGGGAATATTTCCTAAAAACAAAATGTGCATCATTATGCCCAAATGTATTGTCTATAACAGCTAAAACAGGCCATGATTAAGTTATGGTGAGAGCATGATGGGGTGCTGTCAAAAGTAAGGTGGAAGTGTGTGGTCCAAAAGGTCTGGGAATCACTTACAGAATAAGCAAATATTTCAAATATTGGTATTTATACCACAGGGCTTTTGAATGCTTTATTCCGATTAGTTGAGATCTGTTCCACGGGTATGCATTATTTTTGATAACCGCACACCTGACCTATCAAATGTCTTAAAATAACTACCAGAGCAATGTTTGTGGGAATCGAGGTATAAGTGGAATAATTGACTCCATTTTTTTTTTTACTAATACACATGAATCATTTAATGGCTCGTCGTCAATTATTACTTAAAATAATAAAAAAATAATTATTAATACATGGATATATATATATATATATATATATATATATATAGGGGTGGGCGATAAACCGGTAGACATAATTAACCGGTAGAAAATTGTCAACCGGTAGAGATTTTGGACTATCGTTTCTATCGAGGTTACGTGCCCACGACACGCTCCTGTGCGCGTGGTCGCGAAAACGTAACGTTTGTACACGTATTAAAGCACTGCAGTTTTAAAACAAGTTATTTTAAGCCATTGAAACACAGACAACAGATCTGTATGCGTGCGTTCTTTCTGTGTGTCAGGAGCGGACAAGTCGCGCAGCCGCTGCTTTTTCTGTCTGTGAGGAACGCGCAAGTCGCGCGACTGCTGCTCATTAAGCTCGCGAGCATTTTTCCCGCTTTATTGGCCTTAAATACATATATGCGTCAAAATTCCCGTCTTTGCAAGCATCCTCATAAACACGACCAGTCAGGTCTTAAGAGAAAGTAAACAGCTAAAACAGAAAGCGCATGTGTGACAGTGTATTGGATCTGGACGTTGGTCTTAAAGGGGAAGTTACCTAATTTTGCTCCCGTCTGTCACTCGTGTTAATCAAACAGCATTGAGAGAAAATCTCTCACTGCTCCTGATTAAATCACTTTTCTACCTTAAATAAAAATATGTATAAGCTTATACATACATGCATAATTATTTATTATCATTCTTATATGACTGTTTATCTTCAGAGAGCTTGAGTTTTGTTTGCTTTTTATCTTCTTTCTATGCTTGTATATGTTTTTTGTGAGAAGTATGAACATTTCTATGGTATTAAAGATTTAAACCTTATAAAACATAAAAAAACCTCTACCGTGATACATATCGTTATCATGATATAAAATTAATCCTATCGTGATAGAAGATTTTGGTCATATCGCCCACCCCTATATATATATATATAAAATATTCTGTAGTGGTAAGTAACAGTCAGAATGTGTTTGAATGTGGGACACAAGTATACAGGCAGGTTAAAATGGAGCAAAGTTAATAAACACATTCGTGCAACCTGTCACACTGCTGCCCTCCTGTGGCATACATGACCAATGCTACACTCACACACATTATATGACATAATGTCAAGAATGTCAACTATACCTCCTGTCAAAAAGTTTATCACTGCTGAGAGCAGTTAGACTTGACAATAACATAAAATAAGATTAGAAAATGACATCACTCTAATGAAAAGCTTTTTGTTTTGAAAATATGATTTCTGAATTCTGTTTTACCAACTTTCCCTCACAATCGCTCTGGTCGCATTCTTCCTCCAGTGCTGTGCTTCTACTGACTGTCGTGATACCAACAGCTTGCCTACCTCATTCACTTCCTGCTTTGGCCACCCAGTTTTCAAAAACATTTGTAAAACGGCTGCCCACCTCGACCACCAAGACCCCCAGGTTCTTCTTTTGAGGGCTTTACAGAGTACACATCTGAAGGCGTAATGCTCCGGCGTACACCCTGGGGGAGAGAGTAACATATATTTTAAGTAATGTGTTTAGCAGCAAACATCTGATTATTTTCAGTTAGACTATGGCTAATGAATACCAACAAACATCTGCTCAATCTACTTTACATCCCACAGTGCTTTTCACTGTGTCCAACTGTCATACTCGAGCAGATCACAGGAGTAATGATGAACAGCTCATGCTAATTGCAGGTAATGTAAGTATATTGTTCCATGAAAGGTTTTATATGGACCGTGGAAAAGCGAGTTAAACCGAGCGGGATGGGGAAGATCGGGTATCCCTGCGTGTATACACAACGACAGACAGAACCTGGGCTCTCTTAACTTCTCCATCTCACCTTCCAGCCATCCATGACCCTCCAACCACCAGCCCCTCCCTTACCAGTAATCAGGTAACTCCCACATTAACTGGCAGGGAAACGGGTCATTAATATCTCACTTGTTTCCATCCCTGTTTACTCTATATATCACTGCCTGGCCGCTCTATTCACATCCATACATTACAACTATTCTGAGAATACTTCATTGTCAGCCGATGGCAGTCTCATTACTTATTAAGATAAGAGGAGAGATGCGACGGAGAGCTTTAAAAGCCTCCTCCCTCGATTTCTCTCACCTTTTCCTCTTTTCCTTCACTCGTCTTTCTCTTTCCCCCTTCAGCCCTCTTTTCTCATCCATGTTCACATTCACCAGCACTAACATACTTAAAGAAGACAGAAAAACAGAGCATATGTTTTGATACTGTGAGTTTAGAGAGGAAATCGAGTATATTTGCTTTTTATTCTGCGCTCGGCTCGCAAAGTGATGCACGAAGAGACCGTCCTGACCTCTCGTCCCCTTACTGGAGACTCTGAGACTGGAGCCTGCTCATCGGCCACTCGCACGCAATAAAACAGCTCATTCTCAAAAAGGACGTTAAAGAAAATACATTCCCATTACAATCACTGCATCACCGTATTCGTTTTCATTTGGTTTCAGAGCCATCAATGACAATGTCTTTTCTCTTTTGTCCTTTGTGAAATAATATAAATAAAAACTGAATAAAAAGAAACTACTGTAAATAGCTAACCTGCTTTATTGTGATACTGTATGTAATCTATATATTTAAGCTGCAATAAGCTACAATTGTAACCAGAAGTATTGACAAAGTTTGGGCAAAATGTTTGGATTTTTTCCAATAACTTACACAGTTATTAATGTTGCTTAAAAATAATAAAGCACAATGTTGAGTGCTTCCTCATCCTTAAATCGCTTTGAATAAAAGTGTCTGTTAAATGAATAAATGTAAAAATTCATTTTGCGCTACAAACATACAACATGTGTGAAGAGTCATCCGATACATAAATAATAAATCACACCTTAGAATCACACACACTTATAGAGACGTTCAGAGGCCAGTACAGAGGTCATAATAAGGTCAGGGAACTATCGTGTCTGGCATCCATTTCCTGTGTCCTGTGTCACAAACTGCTTTAATAAAGCGTTCTCGACTCAAAGACGAGGTCGTCTGGGTAAATGTGTGTGTGTGCCCTCTCTGATTTTATCTGCAGAAGAAGGATTGCTACATCACACACAAACTAACACATGAGAGAGAGTGTGTGTGTGTGTGTGTGTGTGTGTGTGTGTGTGTGTGTGTGTGTGTGTGTGTGTGTGTGTGTGTGTGTGTGTGTGACTGAGTAACTGCATGTCCGTACAGCATTAGTCATATGTGCTAGGATTTGTCAAATCAAACGTATGGTATTAAGTGTTTTGGTTTATACTTTTAGCAGTCGTTAATATTCTTTAAGAAATGTTACCACTTAAAATATCAGAACTATATTAAGGTGTCCTTTTAGTGTTTGTCTTAATTTAAGGTCAAACTTTTAATTTCTGCCAAACTACTTTTAAGTAAACTTGTAAAACTACTTGTAAATCTGACTGATCTGCATAGACAACATAGAATTCCTTTATTAAATAAACGTGATCCTGTCTGTAAAATCCAGGCTAAATTCTCAATCTAATTATGAGAATAATCAGTCCGAGTTGTTTTCAATCTTTGACATGACCTCATACTCAGTCAATATTACAGATATCAAGGGTGTATATTTCACAGAATGCTTTTACATTAAGTAAAAAGAAAAACTGTAAATCACAAAAAAAAACTTTTTAGCTGGGTTTTCACAGGCAGGGTCACAAGTGATAAATTAAGTTTTCTTTTGTCTCTTAAATTTATCAGATTTAGCAAAAAAAAAAAATCATTTAAAGATATACTTTAATTGTTACATCACCCTCTCATTGCCACTCAATTATCTCCATTTCATTTAAACCGTTTTAATTCGGAAAGGAAAAACAAAATACATTAAACATAGGCTAACATCATAAAATAAGGCTACGAGCAGGATTCAACACAAATAATTTTTTTATACTTGCCAGGTCGAGCCAGTTGGTTTAGGTTTTTACTTGCCCGGACAAAATTTTTACTGGCCCCACAAATTTTTTTTAAATTATATTTTAAAAGTCAAATATAATTGTATACATATGCATTGTATTCATCATTTGTTAAGACAATTGACACTTTTAAATGTAAACTCTAATTCTGAAATTTCACAATACTCTTATCATGATAAATAGTTGCAGATATATCAGGATTTAACTGTTACGTCAACTGGTAGAGCAAAAAGACATTAAGATGGCAGCGCCCTCTTATTATGGAAGATAATGAACCAATGTTAATAAAACAGTGTTATTAATAGGCTGTGTCGATATGTCTGCCGATGCGCTTAAAATTGTCTTCATTCATACGTCTCGCCATTAGGTTCAGTGGACCAGATGGCAGTGGACCAAAGGCAACCCTTTTAGACACCATGCACGCAATGTTTTGTTTACGTTACTTGCTTGTTCTAACAAAAATGGCTCCCAACTTGTCTGCTTTACCTCAAAACTGATGGTAAACTGCAAAACATTGCATAATTTCTTTTGTGTTTTACCCCAGTTAAACGTCTGCTTTCCAAGATGTTAAAATATTACGTTTTTGTTTGGCCTTATAATTTGATGGCGCTGTCGTCTTAATGTATTTTGCTCTACCAGTTGACGTAACATTACATGTGCAACAGGGTCCACAACAACCATTAGAGAGGACAAACCTCATGACATTGTCTCGACGGTAACATTGTATAAGAATACATACAGACAAACGGCCACATGCAGAAAATATATTTTAGTGACGGAAAGTAAAGCACTGGCCCGATCGGGCAAGTGACAATACTGTTTACTGGCCTGAGCATCTCTCACACTGGCCCCGGGCCATCGGGCAGTCCTTTATGTTGAGCCCAGTGAGTATACAGTACACTCTTAAAAAAAAGCTGAGTTATTTTCAACACAGGGACAAGCCCAGACGTTGGGTTAAATTAACCCAGAAAATGGTTATATTTAACCCAAAAATTTGTTAAAACAACCCAGCATAGGTAAAATTACAACCCAAGGGACTGAGCTCATCCCCTTAGGACACAACGCTGGGTTTAAAATAACCCAGCATTTTTAGGGTGTACATTTAGACATATTGGTAATGAAATTTTGTCTAAAAAAATGAGTTAATGATATTACCTGCATGCTCTTAATGCGCATATATATATATATATATATATATATATATATTCATCAAATACCAAAAAATGCTACTTTTCAGCAAAGTCCTCTAAGTGCACGACAGAGGAATTGGATGAAGGACATGTCATTCTGTTTCTTAATTTTTACAATTTTGATACTCATTATTTGAAATGTTTTTATTCACGCCTCTAGTGATTTTGAAACTGTTTAGTATGTCTTGTCCAAAGACGTTTTCTTTTAAGTTGAGGTTTTTGCTTTGTTTCATGCATTTAGAGGGTTTTGTAGCAAAAAAGTAAAATTTGTCAATTAAATGACTAAAGTGACATTTGTGAAAATAAGGCATTTCAATTATTGACTTATAACCTTTCTATTACTATTAAAGTGAAATTATTAAACCTAAACATAAAAGCCTAATAAAACAGCTCATTTACAAGAAAACATGTCAGACACACTTACAGGGTTTTGCATCTGAATTCCTACACAAAGTAAAATTTAAGACGTCTATCACTAATTAAAAAATTAAACAGTACTGTCTTCATTATGGTCACTCTGATGAGAACACACAACCACCAGAATGCTGCTCGTTTTTACATTTACATTTTGTAGGCAATTTTCTCCAAAAAGACTGTGCGTTGTCTAAAAATCGAACTGAAGATCTTTGTTCAGCTAAAATATTGCTCTACCAAGTAAATCAAAGGAAAGCTTATTATTAGACAATTTATAAAACAAATTAGATTTCAAAAAGGTGAGCCACTTGCTTTCGCAAGATGCAATTTCCATGCTGCTTTAAGACTCTTGCCATATTGGGCAGCGGAACACAAAAAAATGGCACCTTATACTTGTTCCTTTAATCAGCCGCTTGGATTTTTTTAGTATACACTATATACAGTATGCATAATTCGAAAGGCTCAAACCAAAGTGCATTTAAAGACACGCAGGCACACTTTTAATCACAAGGCCTTATGCAGTTTGATTACCACGTCATACGCCTTAATGTCTCCAACATGGCCCTGCTAGAGCTCCAGGCTGAGTTTAATTACAGGGGGCAGAGCCAAGCCTGGTCTTCAGTGCAGTGTGCCCACTCCGCGGGAGTCAAACACGTGCCATCCCCTCCTTAACACTCTTGTTTACCAAATGCCTAACACATCATGGAACCATTTAATCTTGCCCGAGTTGCACTTTTGGTAAATCATTTTTAAGCGAGTAGGTATATAAGTAGAAAATGACAGTATATACAGCATGGCTCCCCCTGTGGCAAAGTCCTTGAGATAAGAGAGAAGCATTTGCTGTGTTATAATAATAAGTGTTTTTTAGGCTATGAGGAGAGTAAAAGTTATAGTCGGATATTATTAAAAACCCATTATTGAAAACATTAACACAAATCAATACATTTAATAAGTCGATATCAACAGGCCATGGTTTCGAAAGGCAAAAATGAACAGAGATAAGCATGCAGTAACATATTTCCAGCATCTATGTGAACTTTTTTCTCAACAAAGCTGTTATGACATATTAAATATTGAAGCAGCCACAGGTACATTCTTCACCACTAAAAACACACATGCAACTTTCATTAAGGGAATACACAACAAAGACACACAGAGGAGACTTCTGATTTATAACATAAAGGAGCCATTTTACTCATCCCAACACGAGACCGTCTCACTTTAGTTCAGTCTCTATTGAGGTGTATGTGTGTGCTGGTCACCACATAGTATAACACATACAGAAACTGCACAGGTTTACAGTGCACTCAGCCTGTGATGCACATTACTCATACACTACCATTATCCTCCATCTCCACACAGGTCATCCATCATAGCAGGCCAGGGGGCAAGCCCCAAAACTCAGCATTTACTATTGGCCTGAGATAGATGAGGAAGTATTTCTGTGGCCATACATCAAACACAACTGATTTTAAAACACCTATAGCTGCCATTAAGCCACTGTCTGGTCTTAATATAACCATTCCTCTAGTGTTACAACCCACTGGACGATATCATAATGCGGTTTTGGGTTATTTACCCAATCACCCGACTGAAAAGTCAATTTATGCGGGTGAAAAGTAATGCTTGGGAACTGAGAACCCATCAACTTCCATAGTACTCTTTTTGCCTACTATGGTAGTGAGTGAGGCTCATAATTGGTTTGTTTACAAACGTTCCTCAAAATATCTTTCTTTGTGTTCATTAAAACAAAGACATTTATACAGGTTTGTAACAACATGAGAGTGAGAAAATGATGGCAAAATCTTCATTTTTGGGTTAACTATCCCGTTAACCTCATTAACAGGCCATGTATATTTACCTAAAGCTGGTTTTCTCTGTAGTCTGTAGCGTCTCGATTTTCGGGTAAAGTTCCTGTTTGATGATGTGTGTTTATAGTTTCAGCATCTTCCAACACATACAACAACAATGCTGAGAATGTGGTAGCCCTCTCACACTTACACACATAAACGCGCACAGTTGGTCTGTTTGGACGACGTCTTCCCCGTCTGACTTTACAGTACATGCCAGGACAAGGCCCTGCTACACCAGTGTTTAGGCTGTGCTGCCACCTAGAGGTAATCAAGAGTAAAAGCGCTTTAGCGCGACAACAGGATTTCAAGATATTACAGCATGGGTGGCTGAATGGGATGGAGCGAGCGAGCAAGAGAGAGAGCGAGCGAGCAAGAGAGAGAGAGAGGCTTCCACAGCACCCCTAGGGTATGACATTCATCTCTGTCTTTTTGCCAAATTTGATTTTAAATATTTACAATGCCATAAATCTTGGCTGAAACAAATTACCCACAAAGTGCTATTGTCTGAGAATTGGCTCGTAAGAAGGATGGCACCTTTAGAGGCTGCATCAATGTTTTATTTGGTGAAATATAAGACTATCAGGTGCACAGGCACTGCACTTTCTTACTTTAAACAGTAATGATAAAGTCAAAGCTTTAACTTTTTCACGGAGTAAATATAAACCTAAAGACCTTTAATAAACTCACTCTCTACTCTCATGTTACTCTTGTCAATTTTCTTTCTACCTGCCTTGTTTATTGTAATAGTAGTTTAACACATATAAACTAATACTGTAATATAAATTATTTAAAAAATAAAGTGAATAGGTTTTTCTTTGAGCAGAGTTTAAAAATGTAACATATTACATGAAAAATCAGTCACACCACACCTGCTTCACTTGATACACTGCAAAAATAACTTTTTTACTTAGTATTTTTGTCTTGTTTTCAGTAGAAATATGAAAAAAATGCTTTTTCTTGATGAGCAAAATGATCTAAGAAAATAAGTCTAGTTTATAGACAAAAAATATACAATTTAAGTAAATTTAAACTTATAACAAGCAAAAATATCTGGCAATGGGGTGAGAAAAAAAAATCTAAAAATAAACCCCATTGGCAGATAATTTTGCTTGTTTAAGCACAAATTCACTATAGTTTTTGTTTAAAAACTAGACTTATTTTCTCAGGTCGTTTTGCTCATCAAGAAAATACATCTTGATTTAAGAATTTTTAGATATTTCTACTGAAAACAAGACAAAAATACTAAGTAAAAAAAGTAATTTTTTGCAGTGTAATGCCATACTTACATAGTTTAGCACATGGTATACAACCATTTTGCTGTTGTTTTTATATATAAATAAATATTACCTATAACAGCAACAAACAAACAAACAAACAATCTAAGTTTACAATTGCAATGTTGGTGCAATAAGACCAAAATGTTAAGAGTTTATCTCAAGAGTTTTGTTTTATTAAGCATACACTATCGATCCAAAGTTTGAACAGATTAGACAAAACTTGGATATTTAAAAATATTTTGAACCTATTTATTAATACTTTAAATGGCTAAATTAGACCAAATAGTGAAGAAAATCTACTTTTCGATGTTTTACTTTAATCTGGTGGATTTGCCTTGATTCAATTGTTTTATGGTGTACAGTAAATGGCTTAAAACATGCACAAGAAAAAAGCATTCTTCATGGTGGGGTAAACAGTTTTAATTAATCTCTTGCCAATTAGAACATGAATAATCCTACCATCCCTGTGCATTTAGTTTGATGTGTGGGGCCTGGAAAACCTCCCCCTCATTAGTTTGAGATTGTTTTCCATCTCTAGTAATTGAAGGGCCTCGTGAGAAAGGAGATTTGAAATGCAAACCCTGGTAATCTGTCTCCCTAAGGTCAGCATTTAAGTATTTTCATGGAAGTATTCTGGATTAGAGGATTCGTCTGGTTCTTTTGATAACAGCAGATCATGGGGTTTGTTTATGTGTATCAGACTGAGGCTTCATTGCTTGTGCCTACAGTATATAATAAATATACCTTAGCTGATAAGTCTATATGGTTATATGTTAAAATTCACATATACATATCAAGATGAATTTCCTCCAATTGAAGGTAAATGCATTTTTACTTTGGTTTCTCCCTAAAGAATTTACTAAAATACAGCTTTTAGATAGCAACCTTTAAGTAATATTGTAATAAATGTCATTTGTCCAGTAACTACTGACTGTATACTTAGCAAAATAGTTGTTCAGTTTGCTAAACTACACAATAAAAGCAAAAACATCTAAACTCACTTTAATTGGACTTTAAAAGGCCCATTGACTGCTAATAACAACTAGATTGCAAACATGTTTAAATATTTATGCAACGTGTGGGACTCCCAGACTTTGATTTGCCATTATTTGTGGTAAACATCATGGTTGAGTAGTGAGCACTGACAGGGCAACATGTTATCAAAGGAAATGTTTAATAATTAAATACAGGTTTTAGTTTACAACAGACCCTGCAGTATGGCTATATGAGAGCTTATTTACAATAAACTAAAAACTATAAAATAGATTTTTTTTAATTATATAAAACATACATCAACCAAACCTTAAATCGAATGTCTCTTTATATATGAGTCAGACCTTCAGCAAAACAGATTCAAACGGTGTAAATACCAAATAAACATACAAATGTGTGCACAAACAACCTCACAAAAAATCTAATTAAAAACAGAATACCTACTATTTCCTATTTCCTTCTATTAATACTACAGACCACCACAGGATGGAGCCATTACTCAGTATTTTCCAATGAAAGCTTTACGATTGAGCACAGTGCAAAATGCATATAAAATCTGCATTATAATATGAAAGGTTCTGTGGATGTTTAAGGTTCTTTATAGAACCATACAGTCAAAAGTATTCCTTCTATCTATGGTATTGTGTTCCTTCTTTGTTTTAAGAGTGTATGATGTATTCAGTTACAATACAAACTGAAAAAGAAAGTTGGGATGAGGGTTAGGGATATGTGTGCCAGTTCCAGTTTTACAGATCTTGCTCCGATTTTTCAGCATCACATCAAAGGACAATGACTGTATGCCAACTGACAAAAATGTATTGATATATTAAAGAGTAACTAAACCCAAATCCAACTTTTTTAGTTAATGATCTGTAAGAATGATGCTTTATTAGTGCTGTTCATTGATTTTAGTAAGTTTTTTGACATTTGGATATAAAGTGTTTCAATACTACAATATATGGTGTAAAAACGTCTGAGTGCTGCCCTCCTCAAGTTGAACGGTGGCTACTGCAGTTGAATTTTCCTATTGGATGTTGGGTCCAAAAAAATAACTCGTGACGTAAGCAGGTTCAAGCTCACCACGCCCTTGTTACGATCTCACTTGGTACAAGCTTGGTTCGTCCCGTCTATCTCCGTTGGGATCTGCCCACTTTTCTTGCATTTTTCAAATATTGCCAGTGGGTGGAGTCAGGCTCTGACCAGGGTTTAGTTACGCTTTAACTAATGTGAGCAACATTACATTGTTTCCAGGAATGCAATTTACCAACAAAAGACACATTGCTTACATTTACCACTGCAAACAACATGAGAAGGACCTTATAGATTTTTAAATAAAAATGTAGTTTGGTTAAAACAATCACAAATATTATAGCCAATTTAACATTACTATATTTACTGGCAAGAGGAGAACTATCCCACACATTGTGGAGGTTTTTACAGTCACCTATGACTTGCTTACTGTGGAACTGTAAAGCCTAACAGTTAACTTAACTCAAACCATTTAAGTAAACCGGTTGCATTAGGCCATTTAAGTTTTCAAACACATACATTTAAGTACTGTGAACTTGAGTCATGTGCAATTATGCACTTATATTTAAGTAGTGTGAACTTAAATATAAGTGCATATCTGCATATGATTCAATTTGTTTAAGTTCACACTACTCAAATGTATGTGTTTTAAAACTAATGGAACCGGTTTACTTAAATGGTTTGAGTTGAGTTAACTTTTAGATTTTACAGTGTATTTATGATTATTAAAAAGGCATATATTTTGTACCATTATATTTAACCAACATTTAATACAGTTATTTCAAGGTGTAAAACAATTTGGTAAAAGCTTGCAACAATGCACATTTTTAAAAGTACTATAAAGTAAAAATCCAACTGAAGTCAACTGCTTTTAAGCAACTATGGTCCGATTCACGATTTTACATTTCCTTTGGTGTGTAGGTGTGTTTTAGTACATGTTAACGATATGTGAAAGGTACAAACCCCTAGGTAAATGATGATGTGAGCAACAATTTACTTCCTGGGCCGGTTAACGTGGACTCGACGGTTATTATCATAATTTCTCCCACTTGGACTCACAGCTCGTAAGTTAACTCCTGTTAGCTTTGCATTGTGAGCGAATCTTTCAAACATGGTTAGGAACGTCACATTTCCGGCTAATGTCAGAGGGATTCGGTCCAATCACAACGTACAGATTAGCTGGCCAATCAGGGACACAGAGCTTTTTAGATCGATGAGTTTTGTACAAAATCAAAGCATTTGAGGAAGAGCTGCAAAAATTTATGGTATGTGGAAAATAATGTGTTTTTTAACCATAAAACATGCAAACACATTGTATTATACCAAATACACAAATTGACATTGTTTTTAGCAATGAAATAGGTGCACTTTAAAGTTTTGAAATAATCAATAACAAAAAACGAAAGCAAAAAAACAAACAAACAAAAAACAATAAGGTTACTTCAGTAACCCCGGTTCCCTGAGATAACAGGAACGAGCATTCTCTGATTCCTATTGGTTCACGTCTTTGAAAATCACAGACCAATGGCATTCAAGCCCGCCTTTTCGGGCACAGCCATTCATCTATACAAGTCCGGGACGAACGCCATTCAGTATCCTGTTCTACTTTAGTGAGTTTGTTCTGTGGCGTTGTAGCATGGCCAGCTACGCAATGCTCGTTTTGGGTGTGGGAGCCATAGACTGTAAAAATAAAAAAATATGGATGTAGTGTCCGTGTCAACACCCATAGGTTGATGGCGTCACTTGCAGATAAAAACGGGTAAGAAGGCAGGATATGGATGAAGCTGAGGTGGCTGGTTGGTAAACCACAGCAGTCTAGCTCAGGGGCGGCGTTTGCGTATGGCAGGGTATGGCAGTTGCCATACCCTAGCATTCAGACAAAACACCAGAAATCAACAGGATATAATGATGCTCATTAAAGATCATTTTAAATATTTTCAGTAGAACATATCTGAACATTGGTACATCACTTATATGGATAATTTACACGTGTGTTCGACTTCATGCTATAACACTGGAACCGACATGTGGATGACATCAACGTGCCGCGAGAGCTGTTTGAAAGCAAACTCTTCTGATGATTTCTCGCCTCACCCTCGCGGAACTTTGATGTCATCAGCCTGTCGTTCTTGCAGCGCAGCTTGAAGTCCCTGCAGGAGGTCTCATGATGAACGCTGCTGTTATAATCTTTATTTTCGCTAGTAAAATCCTTTTTTTGTTTTAACATTCAAACAGACTCGTTCTCCCCCACACTCGCGCAATGCATATTGCATACATTATTCCAGAAGTAATATGATTTGTTCTCTGTGGATAAATAAACAGGTTCTCTTCCACTGGGAAATTGTAGCACAGTCGAAGTGAATTGTATTAATTATTTTCGCGCATTTTTTAATATGGCCACTTGTGGAATAAAAACTGCACGACGACAAAAGGTAAGACTTGTTTTTGCATTTAGCCCTGTTTTACTAAGAGTTTTATTTAGTGTTTTAGTCTTATTTGGTTAAATACGTGTGCTCTATCACATCATTTAAAAGTCTTTATTGTGTTTTTATAAGTGTTTATTGGCGGTTGTCATGACAAGCTTTGTGAAGGGTATGTTTTGATATTATCTTGTTTAAGTTTATCTGTTGCTGGAGTTGCACTTAGTTAAGAATAACAACATTTGAAAAGCATTTTAAACAACCATGATTTCTATTTTTGTTTTTATTTGTATTGCCTCTGTATTGTTGTCAGTAAGTGTACATCCGTGCAATCGTAGAATGATTTTATACAGATTGGTGGAGTATGTACACATATAATGTGGTTTCATAGATTAGTTATTTGAATGGCCTTCTTGTACGAAGAATTTTTGCCATACCCTAGGTTTTCGTGAAACGCCGCCACTGGCTAGCTGGACTTTGGCCCTTAACTATGCAGAACTTTAAGGCTTAAAATGATTTAAATGGATGAGTTACAAAAAATTATAGACCAAAACCACTTTTTGTACCAGGGTGTAAACATATTTTCTACTGTAAAGTTGGGCATTTTAACATGGAGGTCTAAGGGAATTGACTCCCTTTTGGAACCAGCATCTAGCGGCCAGTGGATGAATTGCAGTTTAAATAACTTCCATATTGGCTTCATCAGAGATATTGGAACATTGGCCATCGGTGAGAGCACATAGAATGTGGGCGGGCTCATAGCCAACAACATTTACATGATGTAAACAGCGGCCTGGGGAACACAAGAAGTTTGGGGGCAGTTCTGCCAAGGCAAGACTTTTCTCTTCCTCGAGTTCTGAGCGTCATGCATCCTTTGGAGGCAAAGAATCTAACAACAACCTAGGGTGTTAAGCGCTGAGTAATGTTGGGAATACTTGTAGTAGTGCCGTAGTACTAGGAGCAGAAGCAGGTCAGAAACAGCAGGGTTCTTCCACTGGCGAGGCAGCCTCTTTATCAGAAGCGGCACACTACTTGCCATCTGAGGTAGGGGACATCACGTCTTCAAGCTCTTCTAAGCCGCAGAATGAGACCATGCTACTTGCGCCGGAAGTTAAAGGTACTGAATGGCGTTCAGCCCAGACTTAGGCGAATGGCTCTGCCTGAAGTGGGGGGCTTGAACGATTAAAGGGGACATATCATGAAACTTATTTTCTTCGGTAATTTTGCTTATCAAGAAAATACTTTTTCCACGTTTAAGTGCTATAATTGGGTGCCCAGTGCTTCTATCAACCTAGAAAATATGAAAAAGAACAACCCAGTAACTTAGTTTTGGTAAACCATTCTCTACAAGCATGTGAAAAAATTGGTAATTGAAGTTTGGCTCCCCTTGTGATGTCAGAAGGAGATAATACCGTCCCTTAATCTGCACTATCCAACCACGGCACTGCCATTTAGTGCAGAGATCAGCTCATTTGCATTTTAAAGAACACACCCACATTTTTTACATGTTATAATAAATTATCTGTAGGGTATTTTGAGCTTAACATTCATATACGTACTCTGGGGACACCAAAGATTTATTTGACGTTTTAAAAAAATCTTGTGAAATGTCCCCTTTAATTTTCACAGACTTGAACCAACAGGCTTCAGTATCAAAGAAAACAGAGTTTTCCCATAGAGTCAGCTACTGGCGCAATGCGAAGTGCACCAAATCGAAAGGGAACAGTGTTTTGTATAAATCAACAAATGCTTCAGGTAGAATGCTTGTTACATATACTGTACCAATCTTTAATTCTAATTTTATGTCAGTATGTTCTCAGGGCAAATGCATATTAAATACGATCCAATAAGAACATGAAAACATGGATTCAGCTAAATGTTTACACAGTAAAATACATCTTCATATCAGATCTTAATTAAACCCTTCGCTACAATTTTTATGCATAATTCATTAACAGGAGAAAAAACTACAGATGCAGCAATGTGTCTTAAAATGCAAGTTTCTCTAGATGGCACTGTTGTAGCATACAGGGCAGAGGAGTCACAGAGTCATTCGGTGGATGTCCTCATTCAAACAGCAAACATCATTATTCTAATCACAATCCCGTGCTGGGAATCAGGATGGCATGATAATTAATTGTTAGTACATAACTGTGCCAACAACAGACAGACTGATTACTTTATTTGGTGAAAGAGGAAAAATGATAAGACATCATATGAAGCATATTTGTGCTAGATGGAGGATTAGAGTTAGTTTTAATGGTTTGTTTGTTTCAAGAATATTATTTAAAGAAATTAAGAGTGATTGTGTTTTGTGTGTGCCTGATGCTTAATTTAATTTCACAGTGTTGATGCATTATGTTCTGAAACAAAGTAAAAAAGGCAAGAATAGAGACTTGCCTTTTAATAGCTCAAATTATTACACACAAATATTGGCAGAAACATAAAATGTGGGCAAGTAAATGTTAAAAAAAGGCTGAAAACTGTCAAATACACATTATCATACGAGCTCATTTTTATCATCTGCCTACAGTATATGGACCATTTACTAGGCTATCCAGCAAAAACATTTAAGTAAAAACGCAGGGATACTTAAGAAAAGTGTCATTGCTTTTTCCAGTGTGACCAACTGAAGTGCCAACTTTGCAACACAATTTCAGCTAGACACAGCTTCATTAAATTTTCCAATAAAATATTTGCAATAGCTCATTGACTTTTGATAGCTATAATAAAGGGTATGACTGCCTCAAATCGGAAGGCATTAGAATTAATTTGCTTGGCATTTCACAGATGGGAAATGCATTCAGAACAAAACTCTCTCACTAATACTCCTCCAGGTCTAACGAAAATGAACATTTAACTCCAGAATGGCATTGCAAATAGACTAAATAATGAAATTGTTTAGTTTATTTATTCATACGTTCATGAACATTGCTGTAATTCAATATGCAAATAACTCAGAAGTCAATTAGGACAGAGACCCTTAACAAGCATCTTATTATGCCCGGAAAAACCAACCCAGTCTCAAAATTTGAATCTATCTTATGTAATTGTTTATTTCAAGTCAATCAGCATCATAGTTTGAGATGGGATGTCACCTTAGCAATGGTTGATAAGGCTCATCTGTACTCTTGACTGTTACATTTGAGACACCCCTCCCCAACCCTAACCCAAACATTTAGAAGCGACAATGTTTAAAAATGAAAAAAAAAAACACAATACTGCGTCTGTGCACCCAAACGATGGAAAGAAAAACGTAAAGACTTCCAATTGAAATGCATAAAATTGAAAGTAAACTATAGCACAATACCGTTAGACACAGTAGTAAAACACGCAATATAGTAGAAGATTAACGCACGCTTACACGAATGTGTCTACATAGATAAAACGTCAACATCACTTACACAAGAGGAACAACTCTCATTGGCAGTGCACACCAAAGCCTTTAAAGTCCGATCTTATGTACTCTGTCATTCATTGAGAGCAGATAAAACAGAGCGGGCGCCTTTCCCACTGTGATGACCAGCACCACAACAACCTCCTGGTGCTTAAAACACCACAGCAATGCCTCAGTACAGCCAAAAGTCACTCATACTTGTACTGGAACACAGAATTAACCAAACAGTGAGCGCAAAACAGTTCAGAGAGGGTATAAGGTTAAGTACACAAACAGTATGCGTTTGTGTATGTGAGTGCGTTTGTGTCAGTACTATGTGGTAAACTAATTGTGACCTGTACATGACCCTAGAGATGTCCATTAAACCTCCAAGTGTGTGTGTGTGTGTGTGTGTGTGGGCTCAATAGAAAGAGAATAAGGGGTCATGTGTTTAAAGGTGGCGTAAATCAAGCTTCTTTATGTGTCTATACATTTAATTAAAAATGAGTATCATATTGACTCCACAGCATGGACCACTAACCAAAATGATCTTTGTAAAGAGTAGATACAGTAGTGTAAAGAGATGGTATAGTCAGTAAAAGAGATAGCGTGAGGCTTTAATAACCAGCTGGACTGTATAATGATCACATCATAGAGTTGGCTGCTCTGATATGGATAATTATGTGGTATGACATACAAAGGCAATGAAATGCTCAAAGGCCGGAGTCAAATGCACTATCGACATCCGCGTGACCTCTTATGACCAGCCTTACCATGTTAACCGTTTTCTCAAGGGTCAATTAATGAGGAGTCTGATCTGCTGGAGTACGACCTTAGTACGGAGTACATGCACATGCACATACACCAATTATAAAGGCTTTGATTACACGTTTACATGCACAAAGTACATTGAAACTTAGGCACGCACACAAACGCACTAAAGCCCTGATATGGAGCATCACGTTAACCTAATCTGAAGTGATGTGTGGTTAATTTGTGTCTGTAGTGAACTGACCTTGCATATAGACACATTTTATATGCATGACTATTAGCTTATTCATATCTTATATAATTAATAAATCATTCCTATTCGATTGGAATAACAATACAAATGAGACAGCCAGAAATCCAATACAGAAACATAATGTCCTAGTTTAAAGGTGCAGTGTGTAATTTTTAGAAGGATCTCTTGACACAAATGCAAAATAATATACAAAACTATATTATCAGGGGTGTATAAAGACCTTTCATAAGGAACCGTTATGTGTTTATTACCTTAGAACGAGACCTTTTTATCTACATACATCGAGGGTCCCCTTACATGGAAGTCGCCATTTTGTGCCGCCATTTTTCTACAGAAGCCCTTATTGGAGAATTTTTTTTACTAAGTTGTCTCCGACGATGACATGTTTGTCCGGTGGCAGCCACCATAGCTTCTCTATGTGTTTCAAAAGTGAGGGGTAAGAAGTGGACTAAGCCGTTGGATGGAATTCGCAACCTCACCACTAGATGCCTTTAAAATTTACACACTGCACCTTTAAGTTAATATTTACTGTAGGATAGCATCCAACGGCTTTCATTGTTGTGATGTCTGACTTATGTTAATTCATAGTTAAATGTTTTGCTGTGTCATTAAGCACTGTTGGTGACCTGGTAAGGGACTACAGATGTAAAATAGCCTGGGGGCTAATTCTGGCATATTCATATGGCTGAAAAGCTATTGTTTCCTTAATATGTATCGTCCCTTTTAAATAAATAAATCAATAAAAATTTGAAAAGTTTGGTTGCAAAACCAGATAACTCCATATTACATTTTTTCCAAACATGTTTATTATTATGTCATGTTTTTATTTTGTTTTATACTTTTATTGTGCTACTTAGCTGTTATTTTTTGTTATGAAGGCTTAAATCAAAACAAACCAACTGCGGTTTGATTGATATTAATTGGAACGCACAATCAAAAAACGATTTTTTGTTTTGGAACCAAACTCTTTGGTTACAAGATTTGAATGTATTGTTAACAAAGAAGAATAAACAAATATGATAATACTACATATTTGTCAGTTAACATTAACCTAGATTAATAAATGATGTAAACTGTCCAGTTAATAGATATAAATTTACTGCTCATGATGCCCAATGC
Organism: Misgurnus anguillicaudatus; assembly: GCF_027580225.2. NCBI lineage: Eukaryota > Metazoa > Chordata > Actinopteri > Cypriniformes > Cobitidae > Misgurnus > Misgurnus anguillicaudatus. Next base: position 37,100,998 of record NC_073357.2, on the reverse strand, counting down.
AGTTAATGTTGCTAATGCTACTGTTTTACAAATACAAATACATTACAAATTAATCTATCCTTAGTGTTACTGAAGCATTAAGAAAGACATACTGTAGAGAATAAAAGGAGACACAACAATATTGTGATCTCATGCACTCCAATCATATTTTATCACATTACCCCAACTGACAGCCTAGCAACATCCTTAAATATCCTAAAACAAAATCCTAAAACAGAATAAGCTATTCAAAATCCATTTAATTTTAAGTTATTTGATGAACAAATTAACTTTAAATTCTATTACCCAGGTTTGACATTTGCATGTAGATGCAATAAAACATGATGCAAATGTAAAAAGATGCTTCTTGCAGCACATTATGTTGCTCCATTTGCATTGCATTAGTGTTTAAAGCACTCAGACTCTCTTCTCCATTCGTCACTCATGTCTGTCCTATTAAAATGGAACTGGGACAAACCAAAGAGACCTTAAATGTACACCAGCAGAGGACAGAACTATAGATAAAGCTATATTTCATGTCATCTGTGGTTTACATTAAACTAACACAAGGATAACAGTCTGCAAATTGTATGATTTGGAATGTGGGTTTACAAATGGATTATTAGCTCATTAAACCACTGAGGTTTTTTGTTAAGGTTTCATAAGGCATGGTACTCATTATGTTCATATTACATTCAGGTGAAAAGAATTCCTGCACATTCTGTATTTTTAATGAACAATACCAGTAAAAACATTGTTTTTTTAAAGGACAAAAACAAAATAAAGCAAGATAAAACTTGCTGAAGTGCAACTCAAAGCTTAAAACGCAGACCCATGCCAATTCCACAAAGTAATGTAGTGTGGAATTTTGCAGTTTCGAAACAGCGAGGCACAAATCTAAATCTGGTGTCATGAATTATTGAAGACTCCTTTATGGAGCTTTCTCCACTGCTTAATATGAAGTACCATACAAGCTTAAGATCAAATACTGCCTTGTGTAATAAGAGTTAATGCTAAAAGTACTAGTTTTAGCAACAACAACAACAAAAAAGATTAAACATATCCTACCAAACCTTCACACACTGGTCTGCATTTATTTTCTATGATGAATGAACTTGCAAGGGTGAAAGGTATCAAAAACTAGAGCTGCTAGAGATGGTCAGTGTTGTAATGTCCAAGGCAACCGAGTCTTAAACTGAAATAGGTAACAGGATGAGATTACTTGACAACATGATGTGTGGTTAGATTTTTTCCTCAGCATAGAGTCTATCAGCCATCAGGAAATACAACTCAAGTCCTCTTTAATATGAGCCTTGCTGTACTGAGATGTTGAAAACTCTTCAAGCGTGCACAGCAACAGTTAATGACAGGCAGCCAATGAAGATGAACTCATTGTTAATTCATGTCAATTTAACCTGAAGTTAGTTCTTAACATTGCTTTCAATTTAATTCAGCTTCTCTCACCTCGGCACTCTACAGATTTTTTGGTGACACCGAGGCAGCAGTGCTGAAGCAATTTTGAAACTTATAATGAGAATCAGAAAGTGTTTTTGCTTCTAAAACAGATAAACCCCCGAAGCCAGATTTAACAGTTTTTTTCCTTCCAGGGAGAAAAAATTCACCAGTGTGCATAACATTTAAAACAGCTATAAATTAAAGGGGGAAGAAAGCCCGTAATTTATTTTTGCAGAATCTTGAGTAGAGTGAATGCGTCTATAAAATTCAGAGAGAAAAGTAGGTTGCTAAAATGCACTTAATTTGGCATGATAGATTGTGTGCACGCTTCAGTGACTGTAATTGAATCTGTGACCTATTTCCTCAGAAGAAAATTGTCTCTCGGGTTTGTTTTTTATTTCAACAGAATCCAGTATAGACTCTTTACAGGCAACTCTTAATATTTCTTCTTGTAATGTATACATAACGTAAAATGATACATGTTCAACCATTCTTGCCTAGTAAAGTTCATTTGGCATAAACCTGTATTTTTAAAAATGACATCACTTTGCTAATTTACTTTAATCGAATCCTTGGCATTGTAACTACAAATTATATGATTATTACCAACCACACATTACATGATTACATCAATTAATAATTTAGGTAAAATGCTGCAAAAAAAATTGAAATCATAAATCAACACTACGATAGAGCGATTCCAGTGTTATGGATGGATGAGACATTTTCAATCAAAAATTAAAACATAATTTAAATATTTTGCTTGGCAATACTGTGTAGATTTTTAAATAAAAATCATACACGATTTACGACAGTTGTTTTGTTTGGAGTTTACATTTCGACTACTAGATAGCATTCTTCTTATGCCTAAAGGGAAGTATTAGCATACAGTAGGGGTGTATGCCACAATTGTTTTAGCTAAGATTTGTATATGGTGGTGTGTTCTCAATGACTATTATATTATATTCCTAAAATAGGAAATATATTGTCTCAATTCACAGTATTACAATGCAACATATTGCATCGCAACCCCTGTATAAAAATAAGTATGGAATCGCGAGATTCTTGGCAATATAAAGCACTACAATAATATTATTTCCAGACATAAGAAAAATATCAGTCTATACTCATGTTTTCTACTAATTCATTATATATATATATATATATTCTATTGCTGCTAAGATAAGACAAGGTAAGACTTGTTGACTGATTTAAAGGGGCAATCCACTTTCTTTGAAAATGGGCTTATTTTCCGTCTCCCCTAGAGTTAAAAAAATGTAGTTTTGCAGTTTTGAAATCCATTCAGCCGATCTCTGGGTCTGGTGGTACCACTTTTAGCATAGCTTAGCACAATTCATTGAATCTGATTAGACCATTAGCATCAGGCTTAAAAATAAGCAAAGAGTTTAGATTTTTTCCCATTTAAAACCTGACTCTTCAGTAGTTACATTGTGTACTTAGAACGACGGAAAATTAAAAGTTAACTACTGTGTCGTGACAAATTTTTCCACGATAGTGTATCGATATTTCAATCTCTAGTATCAGTATAAAAAAAACATCAAATCCCTCTGTGTGCATCAAACGACCCCCTCCGCCGCTGCTGTAGTTGTTGCTGTCCTTTTGTCTGTCATATGGCCAGATTCAGCCAATGTCTCAGAAGTTAGCGGTAGTGAGAAAATGGAACAAAATTTAAAAATGTCTGCAGCTTTTAAAGCCAACGTGTGGAAGTACTTTGGCCTTTTACATTTTTTTTATAAAAAAAGAAAAAGTAGACAAATTTATCGCAACACGCATCGTACCGCGCCTCGTGTATCGTGATATGTATCGTATCGTGAGGGCCCTTGCCAATACCCGGCCCTAATCTATAGTCTACTGTAGGTGAATATTTTTTTCTTTTTCCCACTGAGTAGAGTCTGAATTGAATAAGTGACACAGCTAGCAAAAATCATGTTCAGAGAATGTTGGCTTCATGTCTGACTCACTTGTATTTGGCAGAAACAGCAGTACATAGTTTTTTCCTCTACTAAAGTCAATAATCTAATTCGGATGTTTTACCATCCAAAACAATCAATGTTGTCCATATTTAACTTCAGAACACAATCATGTTCGTTCAGAGCAAGAAGGAAACAGGAGAGTAGCAAGTAATGAAAAGAAATGTTTGGCATTTCGTCTGCACTGTCAGCCGAAATCGCTGCAGAAATAAACGCTTGCAGAAACAGATGTTGTGCAGACGTCTAACAAAAATCAGCCGCAAATCAGCACAAAAAACATGAATGAGCAAGCTGATGAAAGGATGGATTCCGTTTCGCTCGCCTGCCAAAAACTCTAAGTAGATTAGAAAGATATCAGATTCTTCAACTTAGAGAAAACAACTAGAGACATCAAAAAGCCAGAATAAAATTCTTGTCGACTTGCCGATTTCCCAGAACACACAGCCCTGTGTCAGAATTCAATGGCATTTTAATTTCAATGTTCAATAAAATCAATGCTCAGTTTAAAACAACACTTTCTCAGATGTTTTTATAATTTTTAATCATGTTACCATTGTTATTATTTCAAATGCAGAAAACATGAATGAGGAAGATCTCTGTTTTGTTTATTGTCCAGCCATACATAGAAATACGTTAGAACCAAATAACATCTCACCAGGTCTTTATTGCGCAGTACAGACTGTATTTACAGCCAACACACAATGTAAACAACACACTCTCATTCACAGCCTCTGCACCCGTACCACTAGCAGTGTATCTTTTCTTGGCTTGTTGTGTCAGATGGCACTGCCTCAAGGGCTAGTTCAAGTAAGTCAAGGCTACTCAGAGTTGCCAACATTAACCACAGAGACCTTTGAAATATTTAGCACTGTTTTTTTGCTTGTTTTTCAACAGGTTACTTGTAGGTCAGGATTAAAGGGATAGTTTGGCCAAAAAATATATTAAACCCATGATTTACTCACCCCCAAGCCGTCTGAGATGCATATGTCCATCATTTTTCAGATGAACACATTTTCAGTTATTTTAGAAAATGTCCTAGATCTTTCAGCCAATCAAATGTAAAGCTACAGGGTCCAGTCCTTCAAGTCCAAAAAACGTGCATCCATCCCTCACAAAACAAATCCAAACGCCTCCACGACGACAAACAAAGGCCTTCTGAGGGTAATCTGCATGGTTTTGTTGTAGAAATATCCATATTTAAAGCTTAATAAACTAAAATAACTAGCTTCCGGTAACGCCACCATCTTAGACTCCTCTGTATTCAGGAGAGAGTATTAGCGTAGTGTACACACTTTTCTTAGTGACGTATGACAAATTCGAAGAGAGCAGCACCACAGAACCCTTTGTAAACTGCGAACGCTCTCATCTTAAATGCGGACGCGACTAAGATGGCGGCTTTACCGGAAGCTAGTTATTTTCATTTATAAAGTTTTAAATATGGATATCTCTACAACAACACGGTGCGCATTACCCTCAGAAGGTCCTGGAGCCGTTTGGATTTCTTTGGGGAAGATTAAATGCACATTTTTTGGACTTAAAGAAGTGGACCCCATAACTTTAGATTTGATTGACTGTAAGATCTAAGACACTTTCTAAAATAATTGAAAATGTGTTCATCTGAAAAATTATGGACATATGCACCTCAGATGGCTTTGGGGTGAGTAAATCATGGGTTTAATATCATTTTTGGCCGAACTATCCCTTTAAGTAGTATAACTACAAATGTACTTTAAAGTAAATCAAATCTCCGTCAATTAAAACTGTCATCTCCCTGATGCACCTGAAGATGTAAAATATGCAAGATTCAAAGCATCACATCTTCATTTATCTATACTTTTATGCAATTTATCATCACCAGGGGTACACACATTTTCTGCTGATTTCACTAGTGTCGTCTCACTATGCAACGTGACAACTACACACACCGAGTGTTGTTGCTAAAGTCTCACTGTCACACTCACATAAAGACTGAAAGAAAGGTGAAAGATTAAATACTGACAAATCTCTCCACAATTGTTTTTTTTACGACACTGAAGGAACAGAATTTGTCATGTTTAGTTAAATGTCTGACTATGCTAAGAATTTCCTAAAACTCTTAAAAAAATAAAGATTCCTTAAAGGCGGGGTGCATGATTTTTAAAAAACACTTTGAAAAAGGGATTTGGGCCGAGTACCAAAACACACTTGTAGCCAATCAGCAGTAAGGCGCGTGTCTACTAACCGACATCATTGCCTGGGTTTTGTATGTGTGGGGCGGGTCTATCAAAAGAAGGTCCAGATTCTATTGGGGTAGGGGCATGTTTGTTTAAGTGATTTCAAATGTCAACATTGACTTTCAGTGATCATGCATCCCGCCTTTAAAGGTACTTTGTCAAGTCTTTTGGCTCCATGAAGAACCTTCAATATCCACACAAATTCTGTGAAATAAGAGAACCTTTTGACTAAATGGTTCTTCTATGGTATCGCTAGAACCCCTTTTTGCACCTATATTTTTGAAAGAAAAAGTGCAGATCTGTGCAATCATCTACTGTTGTGTGCATCACAACCTACTTCATTATAGTGACCTGATCCGTCATTACGTTGATTGATTGCAGTTCATCTTTGACTTTGTATTATTTAAATATTTGAGAATAGGTTTATTACACCATCTGTTATCATGATATTTGTTATTGTTATGACTTATGTTCATATTTGACACTCAGCTGAAAGGAAGGAGCTGCGGCTGTGGTATTGTGATCCTATTTCATTTGCTTTAATCTGAAACGCTGCCATACCAGCGCTGCTGTGTTTGGCTTCAAAATTAAATCCATGTTTGCCAAATTGACTGCTACAACTGAAACCATAGAGTAGTTGGCAGAGGAAATCATGCACATTGTGAAGTTTCAACTTTTGCTCTGAGGCACAAAAGACAATTTATGCAACTGTTTTTTAAATATTGTTTAGGCCCCACATAATGGTGAACTGTTTTTATGCAATAATTACAATTGCCTGCATTACAAAAGTTTAGGAAATAACATACTACAAGTAGTGATAATACTAAAGCACTACACTCTAAAAATGGCTGGGTTATTTTTAACCCATACTTGGTAAATATTGGACAGTACACACAGCTGGGTTACAAACTTACCAATGCTGGATTGTTATTACTAATGCTAGTTTTTTTTAACCCAACGGCTATTTAAACTCATGGTTGAGTAATAACAACCCAGCATTGGGTCATTTTTAGCTCAGCAGTGTGTTCTGTCCAGTATTGGTGAAAATAACCCAGCCAAGTGTATTTGGACACAAAAGTGTAAACTACAACAGTCATGTAGTAATTCAAAAAGAATTGGGATCTCTGTAGTCAGTTATATGGACTCACAGACAGTCATAAACTCTGGAATAGCATGTCTTAAATATGTGATGAATTATAATTATGCATATTTTTATGAAAGGAATTATTTATGGTTAGGATCTTTCCGACCACTGGTTATACAGTTGCTATTCTAAGCAATTCTTAAGACTGAATGATTGATTAATTTAATTTCCTTTTTCAAACTGGATCATAAGTCAGCGGTACCACCAAATGTTATTTTACCAAGAAAGTTGGCTAAACAATCTAAGCCTACAACAGTGGAACATGCAAGCAATGCAGTAAGTTATTAACTACTGTATATTTTACAAAGTTCAAATAAAAAGAGAAATTCTTATTTGGGAAGAATGCAATTTGTATAGGAAATCATATACAGTAGTAAAATACAGTAGTCCTGCCCAAAAAAGGCTTAACTCTTTCCCTGCCAGCATTGTTTTAAAAAAATTGCCAGCCGGGGAGTAAAAACTCATCTTTGGCAGGGAAGCGTTTTAGCTGATTGATGAGATAGCTTGCCAATGGCGGGGAAAGTGTTAAATTAAGTAATTTAAGTATGTGTGTGTAAAAGGGATGTTAACAATTAAACAATCTTTGAATTAAGAATTAAATCGAAAAAACATAAGGATTGTCGGAAAAGCAAAGCATACAACCAGTGAAAAAAAATGAAACAATCGCGCAGAAGTTAAACTAGCCATGATCACAATGATGCTTTTTAACATCATGCGAGACGAGGCTGGCTGCTAACGCAACGAAATGGCATCCGCAGTGGATCTGATAGGGTCCGATACAGAAAATGCAAATACGTTTAGGATACTGAAAGCAAAGCCCCTCTTCAGTTAAGCCTGTTAGATTAGCATTGCAACACTGCAAGGAAGGAGACCAGAAGCAGTTTTTAATAAACAGACTAAAATGTAATCTTAAATTCTGGCAAGAAACTAAAATGTAAACTGTAAATGACTGTCATTACACTCTGAATGCCCGCAACATAATATATCATTGATTATCACTATTGACTGGCTGAGGCGCTACACGCTAAACACTGTTGCGGGTTTTCTAATGGAAGGTTGAAATCTTCATAATATAAGCATCTTTGCTGAAAGTACGCTGCAGGTCTAAGCTGTGTTGACGACGGGAAAAGTGCCCTTTTTACAACAAACGGTGTATCAACGACTCAGAAAACAAGGTGAACAACTAGAAAAATAACCCTTGATGATAATAAAACTTTTATTTTGTCATGGACGCACAGACTTTCATGCGACTGTGCAGAATGCCCATATGAGGCGGAGTTATTCTGTGTCTATTAGTCATTATATTTCATTACGAGATTAAATTGATGTATCAAAACACAAACTACATTGACTCCTTTTACAATCCCACTAGCATGTTATTTAGACTAAATTAAATCTTTTAATTCACGTGAGGAAGCTGGCGTTTTTACGCACACTGTCTATATGCCACTGCTTTAAAGTTTTATTGCACTATTACAGTTAATGATTATTCGATTGGTTGATTGTTAATTTAAACGATCATCGAATATGGGAAATTGCATAAATGGCGTTTCTACACCAGAGCGCCCTCTGGCTTTTGGATGTGGCAGCATTTCACCGTAATTCATTCAAATTCATTTATTGAGAAAACGCGCATTTGCATGATTATTCGTCACAGCCCTAATACATTCAATACATTTTTCTCTCCTTAGAAAAAAGACTTAATAGTAGAACAACACATTACTTTATGCATTTTCGGCAGATGCTTTGATCCAAAGCAATTTACAATGCATTCAATCTATACATTTCTTTCAGTTTATGAATTCTCTAGGATAAATCCTTAAAGCAACACTCTACCCATCAAGCCACAGGATCACAAAACACTAAAACTATACCAAACCACTGGCAACCATTATTTTAACCTCCTAAGACCTGTGTGCCCACATACGTGGACATCAATTTTTTTTGCACCATAATAATTAATTCTGTGTAACTGGAACACAAACATGGACAATTACACTGCTTCAGAAATATGTATAACCAAAATATTTGGTTATTATATTTTTTCGGCTCTTCCTTACCCCCAAATAGCTGGTAGAAATCTGAAAAAAAGACAAACCAAAGCTCAGGTCTTAGGAGGTTAACCACGTCTAGATTAGCGTGATATCAAATAGACCTGCTTAAATGTCAACCAAGGAGACAGAAATTAATTAAACAACAATCTCAATTATATAAACTTGATGCAGAGTGGGAGGAAGCTATCATTTTATAATCCAAGCCTGTACTGTTATATAGACCTTTTCACAGCATTTTCATTTCTCACAGATGACTCATTTAGCACTGACTGGGACTACAAATATAGCAATGAATTTCTAAGTACTTATCAACAACACTGTATAAATTAATTTGCTGAACTAATGACATAACATGGCTAAACTCAGCAGTGCTGTTATTTCAATGAAAAATGTTGAAAAACTAAAGGGGCTCCTCTGCTCAGTCAATTTAGCCGCAGTGAGAATGCATTCCCATCCTCTGATAGCTCAACACTGTTTATCATCAGGACTTCAATTGCCTCTCCCTCTCTCCTTTATCCATATCAGACTAATGAGTTCCTCATCATTTCTGTTCTAATTAATGCTCCTTATTATCCTTAATTGTAGCCAAAGCTTGCTCCATCTGCTAACTTGTGGGAAAAGTAAAATTGGGTCAGTGTTAAAAGGACCAGAGTGGTGCGCAGGGGCTCTGTATCATTAGTCTCACTCATTTGTTCACAAGAGGAACACATTGTAAATGTTTGCTCAGTAGTGCGTTTTGCATGCCAATGAAGCTCTATTGATAGCGTGCACTAACTTTTAAATGACTATGCAGAGGAAATTTTCACTAGGAGAAACGCTTGGAGAACAGGAATGCATCCAAAAGGACTTTCATGATATAATACTATGTTCAGTATAATTTGCATTTACAATGTTGAAGGTCCCGTTCTTTCTTTGTTTTTGAAGCTTTGTGTTTACAGTGCGCAATATAACATGTGTTCATGTTTCACGTGTAAAAAAAAAACGCTGTATTTTTCACACAAGTTACTTATCTGTATAGCGCTCTTTTCACTGTCCTAAAAACGGGCTGATGTCTTCCTTGTTCTATGAAGTCCCTCCTTCAGATATACGTATTGAGTTCTGATTGTATAGTTTGTTTATTGTGTTTTAATTCGATAGCAGATTAGTTAGCCGTTAGCTTAGCTGGCGACTAGCGTATTTCTGTGGGCGGAGTTTAGTCAACAAAACTGTTCTAGTGACGTCATTAAAGCAGGAAGTAGAGGGCTGTAGTCCAAACCAGCCGTTCGCTGTAGGCTTTGAAATGCGAATTCTGTTAAAGAAAATATATCACCTGGCAGTGAACTTTGAGCTTTCATTTTACAGGTATTTTTTGCTATTATAGCAACATTACACACTATAGGGTTTAAAAAATGGGATCAGAAAGAATGTGATCTTTAAGTTGCAAAAAGAAGATAAAAGCAAGCATAATGTCCTTAAACAATATCTGGTTTACCTTTGGCCAATATAACAGCATTATGAAAACCTCACAAATATACACAACAACTCATATTTACATGCAAAAAATTATATTTGGCTTTTAAGCTCACAATACAAGCAGCAAATATAGATAATTATAGTTATTTAAATGTACAAATAAAAACAGAGTTGATTGCATTTGTACTCTGCATCAACATATGTGAATGTGCACTCCGTTTGTAATCATTTCTGACCCTGCCATAACCACCATTGACATTAAGGGGGATGTGCCAAGCAGTTTCATGAATAATAATGAGACACCACTGACTAATACATACATCAGTGACTTTCACCACATTTTAAACCCTGAAGAAGTGTCTAGAAATAAACCGCTGTCCCTCTTGAATCAAAAGTAATGTGCTATCATTGTTCTCCATCATGTTTCCACATACATCTGCCTCAGAAAAGTATAAAAGTGTTTCATAGCCTTTTACTGTTGTTACTGTATATACAGTATCTATATTAGAACTCTCAAATATCTTACATGTTTATGTGTTACAAGCATGCAAATAATGTATAGAAGCACCTGCCCAACTCTACTCCCAATGCCACAAAATAGTATGTTCTGTCTCTCATCCAGTAATCATGCCTAGGGAGGGATTTAACACACATTAACCTCTTTAATACTTAAACAACTCACTGCAGTTTTCAGGTCCATCCTAAATAATTGCAGGCAAAAAGTTTAATGCAATACACTACTGGATTTTTAAGAAGTATAAACCTGTGTACTGTATGCAACTTTAAAAAAAATTAAATCAGCGTTGGGTATTTTTGGTTTTTGGCCAAGCACATCCAATATTTTCATTTCGGTGCATTACTATTTAAATTGTAATGCACCGAATTCATAATTTTACATTTCCTTTGGTGTGTAAGTGTGTCTTAGTACATTGTTTCCCAACCAGGGGGCCAGGGGCCAACAGGGGTGTCTCAGCAGACTTCCAAGGGAGCCTCAATAGGACTTAAAATTATAAAACAAATTGGACAAAACAAGCATTAAAATAAGCTTAAACAAGCAAAAATCAAGAAGTTTCCCATTTCCTTTGCCATTGTAGCAAATATACATCTGTCTAGTCATTCCAAGCTCTAAGTAATTTTATTTGGAAAAACATTGAGTGAGTGGGGGGCCTTCAAATATTATTGTGTGTAGGGCTGTCACAATGATTAAATAATCGTCTCATTGCGATTGTTTGACCTCATCGCGATGATTTCAGATCACCTCTCTTTAAAAAACACAAGGGGGAGCTGCAGCACCTGTAGAAACGAGACAGAGTCAGATGGCGCTCCTTAACTTAAAGAGTAACGCGATACATTGTAAAGCCATTCAATACAGTGTAAAAAAGAGCATTCCAAATTTAGGGAAGTAAAGGATGCTATTCTTAAGGATCTTGAAGGAATTTATTTTTTGCAGCAAAGATATATGCATTAAATAATTACTTTTAAATATGTGTTGTGTGTATTAATATTTACTGCCAGGTAAACCTTGCAAAATATTTAATTTGAATAATCCCAACAATGTGTGAAAATTATTTAATGAACAAACAAAAATGTATGAGAATTAAATGTCAAAGCAATAAAAAGGATTAATTAATTGGCATAATCGGCAAAGTCCTAAAACAGTAAATTAATCGTCATAATCGTCACAATTTATTAGACAATTAACATAGAGCCGAATTTCCTAGTTGTGGGCAACTAGGGGACCTTGAAGTGAAAAAGGTTGGGAACCACTGTGTTACATGTAACAATATGCAAAGTTACAAATACTAAAGTACATGATGATGCAAGCTGGTCAAACTTGTCACCTTTCGTTGAATTTCACTGACATCTTTGCACCCCTGAGTAGACGATATTAACTTCTGTCAGTATTGCATTTGGAGCTGATCTTCCAAATATGGTAAAGAGCATTACATTTCCATCACATGCTGGAGGTATTCAGCCAATCACAACTCACTGGCTAGCTTGTCAATCAGAGCACATCACGTCTTCAAGAACTATGAGCTTTGTACAAAATTGATGCGTATCAGAGAGGCAGGGCATAGAGGAGCAACAATAATGTACGGTATGTGGAAAACAATTAGTGTTTTCATAAACTACGCAAACACGTTGCATTATACCAAATATACAAAATTACATTCTTTTTTAGCAACATAATAGAGGCTCTTTAAAATTATACTGCAGTTGTCTCTGGTGTTAGCAATCCACTTTATTTATTTGCTCAGTTTCTTTATTAAGTGCATTACTTCATTAATATAACAGGAACAGACAGGGTTTTGAAACTGAAACCAATATCAGAAACGCGCACAGAACTAGTCCAATGAAAAATTTAGCTATTTCATTGATCTATGGATCCTTCAGGCCTTTTTAATGCAATTTCTTGTGAAAGTGAATCTCTTTAATAGCAGGAATTTGCTGAATAGGAAATAGAATTGAAGCCAAAGATTTGCCCACAGAATTCAAACCGGGCAGCTTACACGCAACACTTAGCTTCATCTCTTTCTCACCCCTGAACAAAACAAAGCAATCTAGACATAATCTTACACTTGACTTGTGCTTTTCATGAAAACTCTGGTTCTCATCTTAATAGAAAGCCCAGAGACAAAGATTGGAAATGCATTTGTGTGAACATTTCTTTGAACAACAGAAATGATTTCCATCAGGTAGTGCATACAATCACCCTGTTGCTAAGGACAAATCTGTCACTTTTTGGGAAGGACTGTTGTTTGGGCAAAAACGGGAGGAGTAGGTTTTGTATAGGCCGAAGATTATTATTATAACTGTCCGGCTTCAGGCCTTGCAATCCACCAGAAAAATATTGGCAGCTAAAATCAAAAACAGTATTTTGCTACAGCCAAATTCACACACAATGATCCTGAAACCTGGTCATTTTTCCCAGTGAGTTTCTTTGCTCGTGGGCCTCTGTGGTGAGAGATGAATTTAGGATGGACTGCATGCTGATATGTTGCAACCTATAATGACTATGCAGGAGCAGCAGCGTAAATGACTGATCTGCTGTTATTGCTGTGTCCAGCTGTTTTTCTTTCATTTTCGACCTGTATCCTTTGAAACACCGGGGCAATGCTTATTCGCTGTAGGTACCGTATAGAGCCTTTATTAGAAAAAGGCAAATGGAAGCTTGGTCAGAGAGTACTTTTATTACTGTGGCGTGAGCCACTGCACATACAAAGCTATTTTATTACATATTCTCAACTGGTTAAATGCTTACTATGGCAATGTTTCACTAAATGGAAAAGGCAGAGCAGTAGTCATTGATATTCCAAAGATGCACAAAGCAAAGGAGCTATATACAGTTGCCTATTGTACACAATTTAATAAATGGAAAACAAACACAGTTTATGAGACAATGCAACTAGGTACCATGTTATGGAAATATAAATACTTTAATTATCACAAGCAATAATCTTTATTTTCCAGTCCTAAGAGAAAAGAATGATGGTAAAGAGCCAGGATTGAGATGAAATCCCTTAACAGATGCAGAGCATGCTGACAGCTGCCTGTATTAATAACCATGTTTACCTAGACTCAGCTAATTGTTTAGATGCTTTGGGATTAGCCACCACATTTACCAACAGTTTTAAAGATACTGCAGTCCCCAAAGGTCTCTTGAAGATCTGCACACAGCAAAAACAAACGAGAAAATACATTGCAGCTAATTGCACAAACAAGTCAATGTAAAATAAATAATTACAGAACAAAAAACGTGTATATAAAAATGTGCTGTTTTAAAACTTTTCCTTTTTATAATCCAGTATTTTGTAACGTTTGCTCAACCATTGGTTGAAACAATAGAGGGTATATGCATTGATGTCACTTTTCCACGTGACCACGCCGGAGCACGCCCTGTTGAGTGGCAAACGTTCAACAAAATGGCTGGTTTTTATAGCGGCTGCTGCAAAAATGCCAGTAAAACTGACTATTATCAGCTTAAATTGAATTTAGATGGACTTGAAAGCAGAGGTGGACAATACTTTGTTACACTAGTTACATTTTCCAAGCATCTTTGCTTTATTGGGGTGTTTGTATTGGGAAATATTTTACTTCCCTACATTCTAAAGCATAGAATCATACTGTGGGCTCTTTAATATTGCATATTAAAATGTATTTAAAACCTACATTAAAATATTAAATGTAAAACCAAAATTTATTATTTATGAAATGTAAAGCTCGATTTATAGTCATGCGTAAGCTCTACGTCGTAGCTAAGCCATAGGTTATACGTAGCCTGTGCGTAGTAGACCTGTTTGAGTCGTGACTCACTCGGATCTTTAACCCGGATCTTTAAATTAACTCATGAGTCGCGAGTCTCTAGTGTCATTTATCCGGATCAGTTGAGTCCTACTACAATTCAATGTAAAACCATAAACAGTGCCACCACACACACAAACCTCTTTCAACATTATTGATGAGACTTCGCTCTGCACTACAGATACACTCGTAACCGGCTGATCTGCGCGAGAACTGACCTGAGATTCTCACTCAGAGCCGGAAACATTGCAAACTCGAGAGACCCGCGGATCCGCGCAAGCCGCAAATTGACCCGAGATTCTCACTCAGAGCCGGAAACATTGCAAACTCGAGAGACCCGCGGATCCGCGCGAGCCGCGAATTGACCCGAGATTCTCAATCAGAGCCGGAAACATTGCAAACTCGAGAGACCCGCGGATCCGCGCAAGCCGCGAATTGACCCGAGATTCTCACTCAGAGCCGGAAACATTGCAAACTCAAGAGACCTGCAGATCCGCGCGAGCCGCGAACTGACCCGACATTCTCACTCAGAGCCGGAAACATTGCAAACTCGAGAGATCTGCGAATCTGCTCTGACTCGAGAATCTTTCAACTCGTAACCGGCTGATCCGTAACCGGCTGATCAGCGCGAACTGTCTCTCCGCCTCTGGGGGCTGCATAAGCAGGACACATTTTTTTCTATATTATAATGCTATTATTATTAGGCCTATTTTTTAAATGGTCGACCATACACACCAAACCTAAAACCTATAAGCATGTTATCTCAGAAGTGAAAGGCTTTTGTTGTGGATTTGCTTTTGAGGAGATTTCAGTCGCTCTATAGATCCACTAACCGGCTCCGGCTGATCCACGCAAATCAGCCGGTTAGTGGATCTGAAGAGCGAGTCCCATGGTCTGCGAGTCTGCAATGTTTCCGGCTCTGAGAATCTCGAGTCGCGTGGATCAGCCGGTTAGTGGGTCTGTACTGAGTTTCCTTGGTGATTTAGCAATACTGACTCAAGTGATTCAAGTGACTCACACAACCCGGATCACTTTAGTGAGTGACTCACAATAACCCGGATCCTTAAAATGAGTCGAGTTTGCCAGGCCTAGTGCGTAGCTCTGCGTAGCCTGAAGTGCACTTCGCAAAGTTGCACAGAGCATCAGTACTATAATATGCTTTGGAATGTATGTTTTCCAAAGAAAAAACTTATAAAATACAAATACTTGAAAAAATATGTTTAGGTAGAAAGTAAAACCTCTGCTTGATAGTGACCCTAGCAACCTATGGGGTCTGTGGACGTTGGCATGAATGATCAATTTTCTTCTCCTTTCTGTGTTTTTTGGCAGTCTGTAAAACGCTAGCTCCAAATCTTGTTAATCTGTTAGTACAGTCTATTGCACAACAGCCTTTTCCCCGTTTTCTCTGTGTTTTTGCTGACTTCACACTGTACTCAAACTCTGCCACTCTGTCTTTGCCACTTTCGCCGAAGGTGACGTCATGTGCATACACTCTATAGCACGTTTGAGGCGGGGCTATTTGTCTGACAAAAAATTTAAACCTGTTTAAAATACATAACTACTTTTGCAGTTTTGGTGACCCTGGTGGTGGAGAACTCACAACCTTCAGCTCAAAGATTCCAATGAAGTAAAGTTATAGTAATACAGTAGTGTAAAAGTTCAGACATATTCCAGTAGAGCAGGGCCAGAGCCGTCATTCTATAGATGGTTTCAGTAGACGCATGTGCGCTGTCGTGGTTACACGTCTGGTCGGAACTTAACTTCCGGTTTCTGTTTGTTTAATGGTCTGACTAGTGGTTAAAATAAACTCTGGAACAAATACATTGTCAAAAATAACAAATGTTTTGGTTTCCTAAAGACGGGGGAGACGGCGATCATGAATCACCACTATGTGAAGGGAGGTTTGGCATCCAGTTTGTAGTTAACATTTTATACATTATAGTACACATTTTACACAGCAACGTTTGCTCAGTGTCATTTTTTATACGCTTTAGCTATGAAATATGAACTAAGGTAATCTACTTCTTGTTTATTTTGCTTGTTATCAGAAATAAACAACTCTGTAAGGACTTGTTATGTTTGATTATAGCAGAGTTTACCGAAAGTTATGCGTGTTTCATGAAAGCCGTTTGTTTATGTTGTTACTGCTGAAACCGTCTATAGACCCCTTCAAGGTTTGTAAACATTGAATGACTATCGGGTGCGCGCGCAGTATGGGGTCAAACTGTTCATACCATCCAGGCTTTATAATTTAATCTAACAGGGCTGAAAAATGATGGCTTACCTCAAATGAAGTGAGCACTACAAACTCAAGCTTCTTTGATATTTGCATTGTCACAGTCTGCACGTTAATTGCTTGCAGCAGCAGATGTTGTATTTTTTTGTTTTTGAGATTCTGCATGAATCACGAAAACTTAACGGAAGACCTGGTGCGATTTTCGAATAATACTGAATAATACGCAACTGTAATGACTTTTCTGACCCCGACATGCGCAGTGGGAACCGCCTGTGACGTGAACCGTGAAGGGGTCTATATGGAACAACTGCTACACAAGCGGTCGCAAAGCACAATGCGCATCCCATAACACAATGCACTGCCAAAATTATTTTGCTTTTATGTCTCCCACACTCTTCAAAATAAAGTTTCTAAAACGGTTCTTTGTTGTGAGGCCATAAAATAACCATTTCTGGTTCCCAAAGAATCTTGTAGTCAAAGGTTCTTTTATTTGAACCACTTGTTAATAGTCTGAAGAACATTTTTCAACAACAAAGAACCTTTTGTGCACCAAAACGGTTCTGTAGATGTACACGTTTCTTTATTGGACCACAGAGCCTGACAATACATTTTTAAGAACCTTTATTTTTAAGAGTGTATTAGCTTACTGTGAGCCATGCACCATGTTTTCACCTGCCATTATGGTATACGCCATTGAAAACAAGACCCCATAGATGCATTACAATTGTATTATATTTACATTTAAATGTATGCAGTTGCCGTTTTATCGACTAACAGTGCATTACGAGGTTTACATTTTATTAGTATGCATGTTCCCTGGGATCGAACCCATAACCTTATGATATACCATATGAGCTACAGGGATGCCATACAGACTGTACAGTTAGGCAGTACACAGACGGGGCTGCTGATTAGACAAAAAAACTTTTGGGTAAACTATTTCATTCTGGTTAAATATTTTAAGGAAAATCTTAGGTTAACTAAAAAAGCATAAAAAGTGCATAGACTGTGAAAGCACATTCACACATAAAAACTGTTTTCTTGTTCCTTTGTTATTTTCTCCTCTTTTTTGCTACCTGACTAGGCTGTTCCAATTAAACTCTGCTGAATGGTAAACACTTTCGACTCAGGCTACAAAGCACAGAACATCTTACAATGTCAATGTTCTCTCAACAGACTGAGAGAGGGTTGCAAGAATGAGATCATTTTTTTTAAACGCTAATCCTTATCAAGAGGAACATGCTACATTATTTAAACTAATATAAATTGTGTGCATACAATTCATTTGCATAGGTTAATTAAAACCTGTGTCCTGCTTTTAAATTCCATTGATTGCTGTGATAGGAATACTAATGAAGACACAATTCATTTAAATTCTGTTAATAGCCCTCTGGGCCTTTCCAAGTAAATGTTTTTCCAAACACACTCCGTAAACTGGACGTATTCTGAAGTGTTTTATATGCATCTTAATTACACCAACAAACACAAAAGGGAATGTTTTTGTACTGCAAACAACAAAACTATGCAGGCGTCAATTTTTCATAGCCGTTGTAGCAGCACAGATGTGGAAATGCATTTTTATGTAATAAGAACAAAATCAGGTAAAAACAAAGATGAATTGCACAGTATAGCAAGTAAATTGATGCATCTACAATAAATGGCTTTCAGTCTAAAGGCCTTGGGAAAAGAAAAACATCACCCTATCCTATTTTCAACATGCATATCGGTTTGTGATGAACACCATGCTTCTAATAACTGTTCCTGGAATTACACACCACATAAGATCGTGAATAAATGAAAAACAAAATGACAAAAAAATACACATCCAAATTTCTATTACATTGTCTCATCTTTCATTTTCTACTGTCTTTTCAAAGTAAAGCAGCTTTTTCCTGAATTCACCAATAATAAAAGCTATTTTTTATCAACCAAAATTAGCAAATGCTAAACCTACAATTAAAGAAAAAGACAACACTAAATATTATTGTTGCTTTCAGGCTTCTACAAAATTTACCCTAAAAGCCTTTAAACCTATCTGAATAATCTGTTTGAGTGGCATTATGAGCCCTTTTTACACACAGATTACGGAAAAACACAAAAATGTGTGCAGGATTTCTCCGGGGATCGTTTGATTTTGGTAAATTCACACTGCCAATTATTTTCCAGAATCTGTGTATTCATACACATCCAGAAAAGATTAGGTATGGGCCGGTTACCGGTTTCAAGGCCAAGGTTTTTAACAGGCAAGATTTCAAAACCACTAAAATGTTCTGTGATACCGTCTCCAAGGTATGAGCTGTGTTTATACAAAATTCATTAAATCATTAAGTCATGTGATTATTTTGATGTTTACATTTAATATGCATTACGAAAATATTATATATTTTTGAAAACATATTATAATTTAAAGGCTTTATTTTTACCTGGCATCGAAAAATAACACATTTTAGCGCTGCAATGGCAATACCGCAACACCGTGAAACCGTGGTTATCATAGGTTATCATACTGCCAGAACCCATGCCTAGTAAGAATCCCGTAAAAACGTGAACTGAGGTCTATTGTATTTGTAATTGTGCACTTGCTGGATTGC
This sequence comes from Misgurnus anguillicaudatus, assembly GCF_027580225.2. NCBI lineage: Eukaryota > Metazoa > Chordata > Actinopteri > Cypriniformes > Cobitidae > Misgurnus > Misgurnus anguillicaudatus. The sequence continues at coordinate 37,081,581 of NC_073357.2, read as the reverse complement.
GACTTGAGTTTACTCATTATCCACCATTACCCACTCAAGAAACCACGCACGTGACGTGCATTTATGTTCTGATTTGATCATGAAGTATAGCGCATGAAGTGCTGTTCTATAATGCTGGCGAACAATCTCAGTGTCAGCGTGGATAGTGAGGAGCTCCCTGATCTCTGATTCATTTTGCAGGCATTTCTGGTCGTGAATGTTGATCTGCATTTAAAAACCCTCATGTCAAAGAGCTGAACGATGACGACACACTGCAACACGCCCATTACGCCATTGGTTCTGCCTTTTGTTCACACAAGAAATGTTCCATAAATGGTAATACTATAGGTCCCCTTTAGGGGAGCCATCCCAGAATCAATTACGGGACATGTTTGCGTTCACACAGAAGGCACACTGCAAATTTTTCGAGACTTTTTCAGGTTGTGTGAATGAGGTTATGGAGAAACTTTCTTTAAAAAAGCATGATCACTAACAAAATACATCAAGGTTGCTCTTTGAATTGAACAAGTAAATAAGTAAATAATAGTCTTTATTATGTATTACTTCTGTACTGGTGATGTTAGTCATTTGGATTTGACAGATATTTGGCCAATAAATTAAATGTTTTTACTTCTCTCTTTAGATCGGTCATCTTACTAGGTCGTCTTACTGTTTCATAAAGTGAGCTTCCAATCAGAAGTAAACATCCCTATGCCCTATTCCCTTTAAATAACTCTTGATGTGTAAATTGTAGAGGGAGTTGCGTTATTGTGTCTCATACTGTGTTGTTTACAATACACTTGGCGAATAGAGCAAGGAAAAATAATGTCATTTTCTGGAGAAACTGTGTTTGTGGCCTCCCCGTACTGAAATTACCTTTGGAGGCGGGAATATGGCGTTTTAAACACACCCAGTGTTTCTTATATCTTAGACTCAGTTATGTTAACCCTCTGCGTTCTTTGAGGTTTTGGAGCCCTATTAAAGTTTTGTCCTGCAGCGACATTTGTGATTTTTAATAAAAGTACATAAGGTTTTAGATGTCCCGTTTGCAATTGCGTCATTTATAAGAATACCACAAAATGTGTCAAATATAGATGCCTTGTGTATTTGTGGAGGCATGTGGCAATCGCAACATGTTGTTTAAAAGAAGCACAAAGGAATGCCTGTGACTGTGCTCGCAATGAACAGTGAAGAGACAGACAAAGCTTTAGATGTCCGGTTTGCTGCACTCAGAATATGAGTAAAACAAAATGAATTCACAGCACTAAATGAAGAAACTGGATGAGGCATTGACTGTCCCTTGACCGTGGGGCGTCAGCCATGCATATGGATCAATGTATTTTACTTGTGAATGTGTATCATGTTTTCTGCTAACTTTACGAAATGCATAACATTTTGTTTTTATTGGGAGTGGACACAAAAAAACAAGACACTTATGTGTTACTTGTTTTCAAAACCAGGGTGAGCATGAGAATTTAATGTCTTTACAGTCTGTTTCTTTTCAAATCAATAAAGTCTTATTGGTGTAGCACTCACATTAAATAATGCAAAGTTTCAGTCCCCATGGAAAATCATCTGGGATCTGGCAGAAGCAAATGAGTCTTTCCAAACACTGTTCTAGATTCATTGGCGGATTTTTATGAGTGGTTGCAGTAATTCTTTGACTGACGAGAGGATTGCAGTAACAAAATGCTGTTAGTCTGGAAACCGCAGTAAAATATCTTTTTCTCGTTTTAGCATATTGACAGAGCAACTGGTGAGTGACCTACTTTTCTCTCCATCATGAAAGAGAGGGAAAAAAATCCTTTGAACTGTACCAACACCCAATGCTTAGTTGCGTATGAGAAAAATCTAGTGAGGTCTCAATAGAGGATGCGTGATTTATATGGTCACGTCAAAGCTTTTGCCCAATATAGTATAAGATATACAGTAACGGTGTTAAATCATGTAAAAGAGGTTTCATATTTTATAATACAGTAGCATTTATAACTAGATTTTATACCTAATAGATATCTTTGTTGCAGCCATAAGGATATAAAATAAAAAAAATAGGTCTAAGTGACCTGAAAAAGATTTGCTAATGGGTTTTTACAACTGACAAAAACATAATTGCACTTTATAACAAGCATGCCAAAAAATACAACTGTATAAATATAAAGGTATAACTGCAAAAGTGTTTTCTATACAAAATACAGTATCATAAAGCTTCAAAGTTTAACATTATCACAGGCAGAAACAAGTTTTCCAACACAAAAACATGATTATATATTACCTGCCCTACTTTCCCCTTTCTTAAAATAAACATCCATATTGAACAGATGTTAATATTTTAAGCAGATGTCAGAACAGCACTGAACAGAACAACACGTGTAATTGAGTCGCAGTTGGGCTTGTCAAAAGAAAAATACACCTGTCATGCCAGCTCCGCAAAAATTAATTGATAAGGGTCTAGATGGTTCTCTCCTTTTCTCTCTCTCTCTCTCACACAAAATGAATGATTTGAAGTTAGTGACAGAGCCTTGAGGCAGAGGAGACTCAGCTGGAGTCTTGTACTATCCAGTGTTCTATCAGTTAAATAGCAATCCTTCAGCCGGCCCTATCTAAAGCTGTTTGTCTGCCCCAGGGCCTCTGCAGCATAACAGCCTGCAGTAATAGAGGTGATCACACACTGCCACTTAAAGGCAAGACATGCAACAGGCCAAAGCCAGTACTGTATATCTTTGTAATGCTGTCTGTTTGACTGGGCATTATCAGGCAGCATTGTCTTTAATTACATGTGAATGAATGATGTCCGATAATATGAATACAGATTAGTAATACAGTAAAGGCGAGGTAATGACTGTACATCTGAATCAAATCTATATAAGTATATAGTAATTCAACTGTATACTATAAAACAGCAAATTGTTGTGCATGAAAAATGCAAAATAGCAAGGTACTGTAACAATAATACTGTAAGTATCAATATCAGCAAAACTGGCCATGATAATATTCGATCCCATATCAAAAAGAGTTATTGGTCATCCCTTAGAAAGACTTCAAGTTCAAGATGGAACCAGGCAATAACATCCTGCATCTCATCAGTCATCCCCCCTGAGACTACGGCTAACGCGCCAAAGCAGCTCATGTTCACATAAAACAAAGGGCATGTACATAGGCCACCTGCTGCTCTTTCACAATAGATGCTGTGGCTTTAGCAGGTCATCAAAATAGCACACTGTACGCTACTGCAACGTGACTCTCGGTTTTCCATAAGGAACATCATTAATAATGCAAGATCACTCAACAGCAGCACAAACTTTTATTAAAGAAGCAAGTATTTAGCATTTAGTGCTGTTGAGGGGGATGATAACTCGAGAAAAACACGATACTTACTTTATGCACAGACGATGTTTGGACAACGGTTACAAACATTTGTCAGAATTACAATCTAAAGGTTAGGACGCAGGAACAGATTTAATCAGACAGTATACAATAGGGCTGGGTATCGATTCAGATGTTCCAGATCGATTAGATTTCGATTCACAAGCTATCGATTTGATTCCGATTCTCGATTAAATTATCGATTCCGGTTCTCATGTAGGTTTTTATACTTGATTCTCGATTCAACTCAATGAATATAGATTTAATACAAATACTATATTAATAAAATGAACAGTGAACAGCAGTTTACAAGTGGGTAATTAATAAAAAGAAATTAAAAGCCACAACACGTCTTGCTTGCAAAATCTAAAATGTTTTCAATGTTTGCAGAAATAAATATGAAAAAAATCGATTCTGCTCTTTGAGAAAAATCTGTTTTTTTTGCCCAGCCCTAGTATACAAACAACAACCCCTATAATGACAGAAAAAACAAACGCTTATATAAAGAAAAAACGTTTCTTAAAATCAAAGATACCTGCGTGTTAAACATGAAAGTAATTGTACTTGATAGACTTGGGCTGATGATGTTTGTGTGCGTGACTGTACCTGATGCAGATCTCCACGTGGTTAGATAAACTGATATTACACATCGACTTTAAACTTTTTTAGCGATTCAGCAATACATTTTGATTCACGCACGGCCACAAAACCAAATCGCAGCTTTATATATAGAACAGCGTAGGAGCACGTGACCTTTCAACCTTTCAACTCAACAGAAACGTATTCGCACAATCAAGTACCATATGCACTCTTTAGTTTATTTACTTTTTTAGTTTTACTGTTATCTGATTATATTAATCTAAACTGTGACGTTTGAAGCATAAGAAACATTTTTTATTGTACATTTCTTACTGCTGCTGTCATTGCTTTTGACAATAAATACTGTAAGATGATGACTACAAAATAATATGGTTATTATAAAGTTTTAAAGTTTGTTGGCAGCCATATTTAAAGACCAAGTACAGGTATCTCTAAAAAGCACAGAATATTTAAGATACATTAAAACTTGGTATGCATAGGCAAAATAATTATACAGAGGTTTGAGACATAATTAAATAAACTCAAATGCATGAAAATTCATTATATTTTCCAGGGTGATCTCAGGTTGTATTTTCACATTTGCCCCCTCATGAGTTATTGCCTTCTCCTGGCATGCATTTTATTTAAACTGTTTAGCTTTAACATTTAATTTTCCCAAACAGTATACCAGACATAATATATGCACCAGCAGTGTGACAAGAAAGCTAGAAATGTTCTTCTACTTAATAAAACAGAAGGTAATAATATACCACTAAAACATAAGATACTAGAATACACTGTCTTCTGCAGTTAAAATCTGTCCAGCTTGACAGCAATCTGTCCTTTGAAAATTACATTTTCAATGTTTAGAACAGCACTCAATGGGTCTCATTCATGAAACATGAGCATGAAAAAATTTCAACTTAATGAGCTATGACGCGGTGCAGCGGCAAAATGCCAGCAACCATATATCAGAATATAGCCTAGATATTCTTCGCTGGCTGATTCCCGAGAAACATACAATGTAAACTTTTATTCCTATCAAAACATTAGTTCCGAGAAAACAGACTTCAGAGCGGCCAAAGCGTCAACAAGCTTCCCCGTAGTTTTTGACAAGTGTCCTTGACCGGGGGCCTGAAGCTCAAGTCGGTGGCGGTGTGAACGTACAGTTAGGCTTCTTCAACTTCATGCGGCACCGCTAGAACTGACAGGCGGATGACGTCAAAGTACCGCGAGAGCAAGTCAAAAATAGATTTCTCCGTATGATTTCTCTAATCGCGCTTGCGGTACTTTGACGTCATCCGCCTGTGGGTTCTTACGGAAGAAGTCGAACAAGCCTATTAAAACGTTGTGGTTTCTTTAGACAAACTAATTAGACATTTTGATGAACTATGTATCATAATGACATGTCAGAAGTTATTTTGTGCTGCTGTCTTTATAAATTTTTTACTCTTTAACTTTGGGGAAAACACAGAGCTCTTCATTGTCCGGCATTCAATCACAGCTGAGGAGGGGTGGGACAAACACTACATTGACCAATCATCATACTTGTACAGCTCAACAATGGAGAAGTTAGTTTTACTTGGTACTGCATTTTTATATTCACTTATATTGTTCAAAATAAGATACTAGTAAGTTTACATGTTGTGGATATTCCAAATCACAGCAACAAATGCGTCTTCTGAATAACGCGCAGTGCTTCCAAAGTGCTCTCAAACACCACAATGCTGGTCATTTTAAATTATAAATTTATTGATGGGCATGTAGCTTATTAGTCTCTTATGCATTCATGCAATATAATGTAGCCAAACCAGAGATTGGAGTCCAGAGTATTCCTAGACACGTAATTTGCGTAGCTGTATTGCATAGGTGGGGATTATGCTAATTGTGAACTAGCGTGTATGCGTGCCCTGTTTACAATTGGAATTCATTAACATAAATTTCACTATCAAATCTGACGTTTACAAAGTATTTGTGAATCAGGAGGATAGTTTTCGGAAAGGTCTGTTTATGCGCAAATAACTCATACAGTGGCAAGGAAAATTATGTGAAGCTTTTTGGAATTTCATGGTTTTCTAAGTAAATTTGTCATAAAATGTGATCTATGGCCAGTTGCATAAACATAGCCATGACGTTAAGCCTGCGTCTTAAGTATGATTCTGACTAACTAGCAATTAGTTAGGGCTAATCAGTCTTATTATTTGGATTTAAATTAGACCAATCTACCTTTCTATGTAATATACTTAAAACAGTTATGATCAGTCTTGAAGAAAAAAATTCATGACTAACTTTTAAAGCTAGTCTTAAAGTTTTATGCAACCGGCAACTGATCTTCATCTTAGTCAAGGGTATTGACAAACATAATGTGTCTAAAATAATTTCACAAAAAACTTTATTGAACACACTCATACAACATTTAAAAATGGCAGTGGAAAAAGTAAATGAACCCTTAGAATTAATAACTGGTTGACCCAGCCCTTGCAGCAATAACCTCAACCAGGCGCTTCCTGTAGCTGTGGATCAGAACTGCACATCAGAATTTTAGGCCCTTCTTCCTGGTAGAACTGCTTTAGCTCTGACATATTCATTGGAGGTCTCATGTATATGACCCTCTTCAAGTCAATTCATAGCATCTCTATTGGGTTGAGGTCTGGGCTCTGACTTGACGCTCCAAAAGGCGGATTTTGTTCTTCTGAAGCCATTCTGTTGTGGACTTTCTCTGGTGTTATGGGTTGTTGTCCTGTTGCATCACCCACCTTCTACACAGTTTCAGCTGACGTACAGATATACTCACATTATCCTGAAGAAATTGAAATGTCTGATATGATTGCAAGCTGGCCAGGCCCTGATGCAGCAAATCAGGCCCAATTCATGTTGTTTCCTCCACCATACTTCACAGTTGGAATGATGTTTTCATGATGATATGCCGTGCCTTTCTATGCCAGATGTACTGTAGCGCTGTGTGTTTTTTCCAAATAGTTCAATCTTAGTTTAAACAGTCCACAAAACAGTACATTTGGCCAGTGGTATGGAGCGTCAATGAGCTCTTTTGCAAACTTCTTTCTTTTTAGTGGCTTCCTTCGTGGTGTCCTGCCTTGGATACCCTGCTTGTTCAGTGTTTTACATATTGTAGACTCATGAACAGAGATGTTAGCAAGTTCCAATGATGCCTTCAAATCTTTGGCCATTATTCTGGGTTGTTTCTTTATCTTATTGATGAGTCTTCGTTTGTGCTCTTGGTGTCATTTTGACTGGGCGCCCACTTAGTAGAGTAGCAACAGTCCCAAAGCGTCTTCATTTGTAGATTGTTTGCCAAACTGTAGACTGGTGAATTTCTAAAGTCTTTGAAATAACTTTGTAATCCTTAACAGCTTTATGTAAAGCAACAATTCTTGATTGTAGCTCCTCTGAAAGCTCTTTTTGCTGAGGCATGGCTCACATAAGCGTGTTCTTGTGCAGAGCAAACTCCAAAAGTTTGAGGGTTTTTCATCAATTAAAGTGTATTCTGATCCAAGCAGAAGGGTGGATTTAAAAAGCCAAATGTAATAAAACCTAAAAAAGACAAAAATTTATAAACCTACAGTTAGTTTTCAGTGCAACATTTCTATGTAATATTTCTGAATGTATTATTTTTCTATTGAAATTTTGCTGTTGATTTGTTCAATTCTTATAATGATAAAGTATTCAAAGTATGACATTGGGCTACCATTTGAACCTTTCAGCTTTTTCAAGTCCATATATATCTCTCATACAGCAATCAATAGCAAACAAAATATTTAACATTTACTAAACAAATGTAAACTACCAGACATTTAGCCTCTTTATAACTTAAAATGCATGTTCCAATGTGTTTGTGTATAATCAATATGGGCCAGAAGAGCAAACTGAATGTTGAACTGAAATTAAAAAGTAAAAGAAAGTTGTTGTTTTTTTGTCTCTTCAAGTAAAAACACTTGGCGACCCCATACTAATCCAACTACCTGCTGTTTTTTACATAGCTGAGATCAACATTGACATGTGATCCCATTTAGAGCACTAGTAATCCAGATTTGCTAATCTGGTACGATTTCATACGAATTTGCCAATTCTCATGACATTAGGCTGGCCAGTCCAAGATAGATTTGAAAGATACCTAATCATCAATCTAAGTGCTCAAGCTACTCATTTACATGTATGCTTTTAGCACTTTCATTCAGAGCGACTTACAATGCATACATTTCATTAAACCCATGGGAATCAAACCCACAGCCTTTGTGCTGCTAACACAATTGAGCTACAGGAACACTGTAATTTACTCAGCCCTACTCAGTCTATTCAATATAAAACAGTTTTTCCTAAAACTCTGTTTATTTTCTCTGATACATGACTTGTAGCCAAGTAACATTGATATTACTTTCATGCTGTACAGCCAGAGGACAACTTTGCTTGACTTGACAAGTCCACTTATGCAGCCAGCCTGGCTGTTTGCAGTCATACAAGGCTTTTACATAAGCAGGGCTGCTATTCTGGGCCTACTGACAGCATATGTGTTCCTAAATTTGAGCACTGTGCTCAGTGAGTTTTCCCAGGCAGCTGGGAGAATGATTAATAGGGCTAATGTAGCTGCACCAGATCCAAATGTGCATCATAATGTAGCTCAGCCTAAAAAAAATCTGCTGCCGTGTTGAAGCTGCAAAGTTGACTGTTTACAGGAGATAAGATATATGGGATACAAGAAATATGAGAAGGTATTTCAGCATGTGATGGTCAGTGCTATTTAGGACAGGACACACTAAAGGTTCTGTTTCTGATAGACGTGGTGTTGTTTTACATGTTATTATAAAGCATGCCATGCATTGCTGTAAAATGAGGGGTGAAAGACTTAAGCTAAAAAATATTTCATGTATTTAGTATTAAATGGCAACTCAGAGCGAATAATTGCTAAGGGTGACTCTCTTTCAAATATAATTTTAAAATTCTGTGGCAAAATGTGTTTAACTAGTATGATGAAGGTTGAGGGAATAAATAAGCCACAATCATTGATCAATATCTGCATGCATACATATGCACTGCGTGGTGCTTAACTCATAAACAGAATGTTCTTCTGAATCACCAAAATATTACAATACTATACAACACAAAAATTACCTTTCTTAATTCTGACATTTTTTCATAATGTGTGAACCAGTTGTTATGTCCTTGTTTTAAGCACACGCCTGAAAAAAATACAAAAAAACAAAACAAGGAACTATTTTTGTGTCACCAAGCATAGAATCCACACAACTGTGCTATACTGCTAAAACATTATTTAAACAGAGATAAAACACATGGGTTATTGAACAGAAGGATGCTAAAGCTGAGTTAATGTAATAGAATACCAGAGAGTAAATAAGATCCATTGGATTGCATCTAGTTTCCTATTCTCTGTGTGTGAAAGAGATCACAAAGCAGTATACATACACACTCAGAATTTGACTCACATATTACAACAATGGTGCGTGTGTTTGTGCGCACGTCTATGCTATATAAAACATTGTTTATTGTATCACATTCATACAATAAATGACTGTTTGGCTTTTAACTTTGTGTAAGATAAGCAGTGGCTGCCGGTGACTTCTTTTTTCGAAGTTCGTCACAACATTTAGCCCCTTGTGTGTGTTCGTAATTTCAAAATAGGTGTTCGGCGTGTCGAGTGAACCTATGTGCATCACGTGTCTTGTCAAAAAAAGGCTGCTGCAGACGCATCTAAAGGGTTTAATGATAAAAGAGACGCTTGTGTCACAGGTCGGAGTGGACCACCTCTAACGTAAGTCACGCCCCTCCCTCAGTTTCCACCCCGAGTAGGTTCCAAAATGCCCCAATGAACATCCTTAACTTTGTCTCCCTCTTCGTGGTTCTTCACAGCCTCCCTGTCCGGCCTTAGAGGGAGGTTCACTGGGCTCTTAGCTTTGGGCATACAGGTGAGTCTACAGGGAGGTACACTGGGCTCTTGGCTTTGGGTGTACAGGTAAGTATACAGGGAGGTACACTGAGCTCTTGGCTCACGGACCTGTAGATGGTGAATGTCAGGCTTTAGCTCTTCGAGGCTCAGGCGGCTGGAGAGGATGTATATGCACACAGCGAGCTTCTAGTCTTCCTCACTAGGACAGACTTCTAAGGAACACTTTGGACATTGACTTCCAACTTGTAGTGGAACAATCCCATGACTACACAGTAATGTTAAAATAAGTGCCTGCTGCAGACGCGTGTAAAAAAGGGTACTTTGCTGCCTTAAAATCGCTTCCCTCTCCTTGTTGAATCAACACGGATTTACAAGTCATTTCAACTTACTATTATTTATCTTGACTAGAGATCAGGGACGGACTTACCCATTAGGCAAAGGTCGGCAATTGCCTTGGGCCCCGCGTTACCAAGGGGCCCCAAAATGCAGGGGTTGTACTTGGTGAACTGCCACTTTTCTTGCCCCTAGGGTTATCATCAAGATTTCACAGAAGACTATAATAATTTCAGATGTATACACGTCAAAAGACTCACCCACTGCACTCCACACATCTCACGGTGAATTAAGGTCAGTATATCACAACTGGTGAAGGCTGGTGAAGAGGACGACCATATGAAAGCGCCGGGATCTGCACGAATCTCCAAAACCCCTCCTTCCTCTTCTTGGATCAGTTCCGGCTGCACCCACCGAAATCCTTGTCACAGGTGGGGCCTCAGATCAACAAGTTTTAGCAAGCAGAGCTGCAGGCAGCACTGAGAGACACATGATACATTAACAGAGATGTCGAAGCTGACAAGACAACATTTCCAACGTAGCTCACAGTTTCATTGACACTTATTACGTTCCCTCTCTTTTCCAGAAGTCTGGTGTATCGGAGGTCGATGGTGCACACAATTTCTAGCCATTCCTTCCTCTTCTCAATGCATTTTCTCCCAATGCACAAACACCACACGGTAAGTAGCACATGCTCAACAGCAAATACTTCAAAAGGTATGCTTCCTTAGACTCCGCTCTTTCTCTCAGCCCAAAACTTCGCCCTGTCTGCAATAGTGTGCCGCACTGAGTACGTCTCTCGCAAACTCACCAATCGCTCCGTCTCACCCACAGCATTGGCCGGAATATAACTTCACTTTTGCGTGTAATCTCCGGATGTCTTAGCCTTTATAAGTGCCTCCTCTAGTCCGCTGAAATGCCAATCAATAATCGCCAGCGCTTATTAAACACACCTGAAGCCAGTATCGTTTGATTTCGGTTGCCCGGAGTTACCGGAACTGGCCGGGTGTTTCAGTGAAAATGGTCCGGGCGGAACTATTTCCGTCTCATTTTGGGTGCTCACTGCATAAACTGTCACTCTATGACACTTGCGTTTGCCAGTATACTTGCATCTCATGCGTAACGTCAAAGTACAAGATGTGTCATTGCGTGATATTTTGATGAACATGAGTGTCGCTTCATTATCATAAATGGTTTTGATGCGTGTGCAGCAGGCACTTGTTTTGACAAAACACGTGATGATGCACATGGGTCACATGACGAAACTTTAACACATCCACTTTGAAAAAGTCAACACACTAACACTCCGAACACATATGTTTGAATCTTGCACACCTCGGAAGAGCAGTCATAAGCCGCCACTGAAGATAAGGCATGCACTTTCTGTTTTAAACTGAGCTATGTTTCTGTTGCTCACATGTGGATTGAATCCTATGTTTTTTTTGAACTTAATAGTATTACTTCATCTGTTAAATCTTTATATTGTGGATGTAGACGTTTGGCATTAACATTTAATGGACTTCATTGACTCTTAAAGTCACATATGCCTTCCTAAGACATAGGTCTTTAATGACGCAATCTGACCAGCACAGATTGAGATGTACGCGCAAATTTATTTATATATTTATTTATTTACTGTGGTTAATATAAAATGCACAATCATAGTAATTGGACCAGATTATAGCCACAAGGCTGTATTTACATCTGTATGTACCCTGGATGGACCCCAAAACATGTTGGTAAAAGCTTTTTTAAGTGTCCGAGATAAGAGGCAAAAACATACAGCACTACAAGTTTTATTTATCATTAAAAATGCAAGACATCCTGAACATTCTGGGTATGCTAGCTGTTAGTGGGGCAGCACTCTTTAAAAAGGTAAATGTATCCAATTGACCATTAGGTACAGATGTAAACATTTAGTACCAATATGTACCTTTTGAGATACTAATATGTATTTTTAAGGTACTTATAAGCTCTCTTTGGTATATCTGAAGTAGTAAAATGAAATCCTCAGGTGAGCTGTACTTTTTGAAAGGGTACAGCCCCAGTGACAGAAAAAGGTACAGTTTTGTACCTTTATTTATATATTTATATATATATATATATATATATATATATATATATATATATATATATATATAATATATATATATATATATATATACTATATATATATATTAGGGCTGTCAAAATAAACGCGTGTATATAACGCGTTAATGCAGATAATGGTCATGTTTGTCACTTTATGAATGTTGCGTTGTTGAATCTGGGCGAGGTCAGGTGACGCAACAGGTAGATTTCTGTTTGACCCACAGCTGGATTTCAATTCTCAGCAAGAGACTGCGTTCTGGGTTCTCGCGACCTTCTGAGTTCGGAGCTTCTTCCAAGGTCGCCTGGCAAGACTCGATCTCCAGCGACAGCACAATGCTCTAAATGTTTGCATTCCTGTAATTGAGATACAGCCTCGTGCTTGACCGTGCACACTGTGAGGCCACTGTTCCCAACATACAGTGCTATACTGTATAGATGCGTTGTTGCGTTGTAGTTTCGTTTTAAGGCATTCAGTAATAGAAAATAGGTTAGGGCTTTGCGTTTGAATGGGAATAGATGATTGGATTAATATCCGTTTAGCCAAGACTTATTTAGTTTGGGATCTGATTGATGTTAAATGGAACCGTTATTAAGAGTGACAAGGCTCTATCTAATACCTATCTGATCAGCAGAAGTCTGAAGCGCAGGTGTAAACAAACGCCCTATAATGACTGAATGCATGGAATGTTAAAAAACTTATGAAATAAATATAGTAAAAAAGACATTCTTAAATTGTAGACTGGGCTCGATATGGTGAGAAAATTGGCTAACACAAAATTACAGGAAAATGAAAACAAATCTGTTTTTCATTTTATTCACGCCTCGGTATGACCAAGAATTTTCCTATATCTGAAGTGCATCCATGTGGTTAACAGTTAGCGAATTAGCTGTGCTGTACAGAGCATGTAGATATTAACACTTGACAATATATCTTACAGTCTCAAATGTAGGTCTGCCTCAATTTAAAATTAAACAATAAAAGAAAGGAAGGCATATATGTATCCACCTATTGTCAATCTGCACAACAGGAATACAGTATTTAAAGAGCAATTGTTCCAATTGTTAATTGAAAAGAATAATGTAACAATAACCAGAGAACAAAAGTAAGTATAACACACAATACACTTCATACATTTTTGGTGCCATCCCATGATTTACTTTGGCCTCCTCTGGCCAACCCCATTACAAATGTTTTGGGGGCACCACTGCTGTGCTTGAAATGTTAGAAAGAAAAGCAAGGTCTGTTCTGCTACAATAGGTCTATATGACCCTTCTATAACCGTATGGCTGATGGTTCTGTTGACAACCAACATAAGCTAACTGGCTCTACTCGTAGACATACATTTCTGCATATAGCATATATATTATCCAAATCCATGCTGATTACAGCATTAATCACCTTCAGAAGCAGTGGTTTGACATTTGACTTATATTTTATTCTCAGGGAACAGATAAAAATGTGCGATTCTCAACCCACTGTATGTCGCTTCATATAAAAGTTAACTCATGCCGACATGCATACTGTCGCTATTTTGGTTGCGATAGTAAACTACCCTATTCTATTTGATGCCCTACTGTATATATTGTTTGTATACTCTGATCTGATATGTAACATTTTAGGATATTAAATGTTTCCTCTTGAGCATCTTTCTTTATTTTAGTCGTTTTTTTGTTGTCTTGTCCTCACCCAAGGCAGACGGACTCTCTGTCATTGGCAGAGACATGAGAAAGCAGCTGGTTCTTTGTGTTTGGAGAAGCTTCAGGTAATCAACAATACAGTAAAGGGTGCATAGTTAGGGCCCCGACACACATGATTTTGCCTTGGGCCCCCCAAATCACTAAATCCGCCCCTGCTAGAGATGAGTTGTTATAACTACAGGTGAGTTGTTATACACATTATCAAATTAAGTTGACTTTTCTCAGTTGATTTAACAAAAAAATTTTAAGGCAGCAAAGTATTTTTTACAGTGTACCCTAAAGGGTTTTTGATAAAAGAGACGCTCACGTTTGCACGATACTTGCATACAGTAATCTCATGCGTAATCAGAGTTTACAGAGTTTAGTGAGTGTCTTGCGTGTATTTTGTGAACGTGAACGTCTCTTTCATCATAAACGGTTTTGATGCGTGTGCAGCAGGCACTTCATTTTGACAAAAACACGTGAGGCACATGGTTTACATGAAGCAACAAACACATATTTTGAAAACATGAGCAACACACATGACACTCCAAACACATTATTTTGAATTTGCGCCCCTCGGAAGAGCAGTCACGAGTCGCCATTGAAGATAAAGGATTACTTTATGGTTTAAAGGGGCCATTCATGAAAATCTGACTTTTTACATGTTAAAGTGCTATGATTGGGTCCCCAGTGCTTCTATCAACCTAGAAAGTGTGAAAAAAGACCATTCTCTACAAGCACATGAAAAAAATAGGTTGTTGAAATTTGGCTCTCCTTATGATGTCATAAGGAGCTCTTATTATAATAATACCAACCCCTTAATCTGCACTATCCAATCACAGCACTGCCATTTAGTGCAGAGAAAAGCACAATTGAGTTTTAATTGCAACATACCACAATCATTGTGATCAGTGTTTGAATTTCATCATCTCATTTACATTTTAAAGGACACACCCAAAACGGCACTTTTTTGCACACACCTACAAAGTGGCAATTTTCATGCTATAATAAATTATTTATATGGTATTTTGAGCTAAAACTTCACATAGTGAAGTGAAGTGAGGTGAGTATTTGCCACATGTATGGTAACCCATACTTGGAATGTGACCTCTGAATTTAATCCATCCAGTGAGAACACACAAACATTCGGAGTAGTGGGCAGCTATCCCTGCAGCGCCCGGGGAGCAATTAGGGTTAAGGTGCCATTGCTCAAAAGGCACCACAGTCGCAACCTGCCGGTCGTGAGCCTCGAACCGGCAACGCTCGGGTTACAAGCCCAGCACTCTAACCACTAGGCTACAACTGTACAACATATGTACTCTGGGAACACCAGAAATTTATTTTACATCTTAAAAAGGTCTTGTGGCATGGCCCCTTTAAACTGAGCTATTTCTGTTGCTCACATGTGGATTGAACACTATGGGTTTTTATTGTATATTTAATATATTACTCCATCTGTTAATCTTTATTTTTTGGATTAGGCGTTTGGTAACATTTAATGGATTTTATTGACTTTTACAGTCACATAGGCCTATGTAGAACTAGGGATGTCATTTCAAATGTAAATCAGTAACCCTAAACCGAAGCCGAAAATGGTAAGAAAATAGGACAAAACAGTTGAGCTGAACGAATCCGTGAGAATGCCACAGATAAATTTTAGCAAACAATGAGGTCTTTGATGACGCAATCAGATAGTAAATGCGGAGATCCGTGAGAATGCCACGCGCAAAAATGGCGACTTCCATGTAAGGGGACCCTCGGTGTATGGTAGATAAGCATTTTTAAGTGTCTCGTTCTAAGGTAATACATACAGCACTAACGGTTTCATTTATGAAAGGTCTTTATACACGCCTGATACATCATGCAGTTTTGTAATAGAAATTTTGACACGGCGGCTGCGATCCATGGTATTTGCTGAATGCACAAGCACGGAGAACAAATATGAGAACAATATATTGAATCTCAGGTCAAAAGAATTGTTTTTAACAGATGCATCCACCAGAATGTAATCAATAACTTCCTTCATATAGCATGCCCACAGGCTTCTGTTTTCTGTCAATGTATAGAAAACCGAGACAGCAGATAGCAATGTAGTCAGAAATGTTTATTAACAATTGAGCTTTTTTAGACTGCTTTGTTAAGTGTTTTTTCCTCTGTCATCTCTTGACAATCTTCTCTCTCTCATCTCTCTCTCACTCTCTGGCTGTTTTCTCTCTCTCTCTCTCTGCGATCTCTCTCGTCTCTCTCTCTACATCGCTGTTGCCCTGTCAGGAGCCAATTCTCAAGAACGCACCAGCTAGGATGCATGAACAATACTCAGACTGTTTACTCGAGGATGCATTGCTTACATACACATAAACAAACCCAATGAATGGCTATAGTCGGCAAAGATCTTGAAATATTGGCACTGTCTGGAAGGAACTTTTGAGTTACTGTTTATAGTATGATTAAAATGTTAGCAGATCAGCTATGATTTACCTGGCAAAATGAACAACTAATCTTAATTGAGTTTCTTATTTTAAATTCAGCTACTAAACTATTTCTTGACAGAGGTCTGCAGAGACTTATGTATTTGCAGTACAAAATGACATAATAATAAACATAACAAACATGCTCCTATGATGCAGTGGGAATCTCTGTCTTACACCCCATACCCACATTTAGCCAATGTTCCACCAACTGTTGTGCCTGTACAGATAGAAAACAGTGTCATGGGTCCTGTGCCCATACACTCTCAATTCTCACAAGTGTGTTCTGGGTTCTCGCGACATTCTGAGTTCGTTCTTCCAAGGTCGCCTGGCAAGACCGATCTCCACGACAACACAAGGCCGTTGTTTTGCGTTCCTGGAATTGAGATACAGCCTTTCACTACAGCTCGTGCTTGACCGTGCACACAGGCGCGTGGTCCACTGCTCAACATACAGTGCTATGACTGTATAAGTGAAGAGTTTCGTAATGCAAAATGACATAACCACCATTTTTTTAATTGTTCAGAAATCTCATTTTTTTGGTTGTGACATAGCAAAATAATTATCAAACTTAAAGGGACACTTCACCCATTTGCATTTAGCTTTGTATAGTTAGAACCCCAGTCATGTTTTTGAAAGATACATGCATCATTAGCTAAGTTTCCATCCACTTGTCAATCGAATTATCATGAAGTTCGGTTAATAATAAACTTATGTCAAGAATAAAGCTGGTGAAAGTGTGATTTCCATCCAACGGCTTTGCAAAGCGAATAAAAACCTGTGCGTGATGACGTCACATGCTGGTTTGCGATCAAATTGGCATAGTATCGAATTGATTTGAGACAGTTTGAAGGTGTGTACGATTGGATTAATATCCGTTCTGTGTGTTCTTGTATTCTGTGTATTTTTGTTATTTGGAACTTGTATTTTGACAGGTCCTGTTCTGTTCTGGCTTTTATTTTGATATTCATCATGCCAGTGTTTCACTTCACACTTCCTGTCTGTTTGTATAAAGCCACTTCCTGTACTCCAGTTCTGGAATGCTGATTATAACATCGCCACATTCTGAAATAAATATATCTGCCTGTATTCTGTTTATCCATGTTTGATCTGTTATCTGAATTAGCGTGCTGTATCTGTTCCTGTAGATTTGACACTGTGCCTGTTTCTGGATTTTGATTGTTACACTCAAATGCCTGCCCTGAACCTAGCCTGATATTTGGATTAAAAATCGATTGTTGGATTTACCCTGTATGGATTTGCTTTGCTGGCCCTTCTTGGGATGTAAATTCACAATAATACACCTATTTAAAGAGCATATGAATTGTTAATTAAAAGCAACCACGTTACAGAATAATCAGCCATAAACCGGAATCCAGCAAAGGTCAGTAATCTCCCACACAGCACTTCATGAAACCTGTTTATGGCATCCCATGATTAACTTTAGCACTCCGTCAGAACCAACCGTCCGATTGAGGAATATGTTAAGGATTTTTTGGACTTGAGTTACAAGGTAGCAGGGTTTTGATGACATTACTCTGATATGAACCTGTTCTTAACCGTAATGCTTTGGACGAATGGCCGCGCTTGTGTATGCCACGTGATATGTCTGCCTGGTCCCTGGAGAGTTATATTGACTTTGCCCTGTCTATTGTGTGGCTCACCATTCACTGATGGGTGTTGCAGATACACCTTCAGAGAATATACACAACACAACCAGCCATGTCATGCCTGTTCTGCCCAAGCCTGTACAAGTCATGCCTGTTAACAAAATGGCCGCCACCATGCTTGCTCCCAAAATGGCCGCCATACGGACAGAAAATGGCTGCCACCCTGCCTGCTCCCAAAATGGCCGCCATCCTGCCTGTCGCTTCATATAAATGGCTGCCATCCCGCCTGTTCCCAAAATGGCCGCCATCCTCCCTGTTTCTGCACCTGTACCTGTTTGGTTCCTGCACCTGTACTTCAGAGAGCCATCATCACCACCACTACCTGCACTAATTTGAGAGCTAAATTGTACACCCTGCACCTTCCGTCAAGATGGCCGCCCTGCCTGAACTGACAACCCCAAAGGAATAAATGTTTCCTCGTTGACTTTGTTATTTCAGAATTTGCCATAGCCCTTTGGTGCGTCTGGTCTGCCTTCTGCTCTGTCTTGTTCCCGAGGTTCCTCAAGGGCCCCGCATCTGAACCACCCGTCTGTCATCTGACCTGCCCGTCTCATCTGACCTGCCCGTCTCATCTGACCTGCCCGTCTCATCTGATCTGTCTGACCTGCCCGTCTCATCTGATCTGTCTGACCTGCCCGTCTCATCTGATCTGTCAGCATGGCCAGTGACTCATCTGATCTGCCCGACTCATCTGATCTGCCCGACTCATCTGATCTGCCCGACTCATCTGATCTGCCCGACTCATCTGATCTGCCCGACTGCATCTGATCGGCCCGACTCATCTGATCTGCCCGACTCATCTGATCTGCCCGGGAAGCTGCCTTCTGATCTGCCCGACTCTTCTGAAATACACATTTGCCCGACTCATCTGATCTGCTCAGACTCCTCTGATTAACATCTGATCTGCCTGGCTCATCTATTTCGTCTGTCCTGCCTGATTCACCAGTCCCGTCTTACTCATCTGATTACTGTCTGAGATCACCATCTGGGACATCGCCACCCTGGGCTTTAAAAGGGAGCATTTCCCAAGCTTTTTTATTGGGGGCTGAATGTTGCGGTAGTACCCGGATTCACAGGGAGAGGCAGAGGACACCAAGGCGGAGGCCGAAGTGTGCTCGGACCCTTCCTCTCCCTGTGTTCCAGAGTCTAATTCCTGCCCCAGTCACGTGATAGGCAGAAATGCTATGACCCAGGTCCTAGCCTTTTGTCCCCATGACCCAGGTCCTAGCCTGCCCCATGACCCATATGTTCTTTCGTTATGTCCAAATCGACCTGTTGTTACAAATTATGACCCAGGCCCGCATCTGCCCCATGACCCAGGCCCGCACCTGCCTCATGATCCGGGACCATGCTGGCCCCACGACCCTGGACCATCCTGGCCACATGCCAGGGACCTCTGACCTGAACTGCCCTGCCTTGCCAAGAGGTCCTGGCCCGCCCGCCCACCCTCTATTTGGACTTTATTATTTGTAATGTTGGGCTCCGGGAGTCGCCCTTTAGAGGGGGGGTTCTGTAAGGTTATTGTTCTGTGTGTTCTTGTATTCTGTGTATTTATTCCGCACTTCATTTGACACTTGTATTTTGACATCCTGTATGCCTGTTCTCAAACACAAAGTAAAGCATTTTATTTTGATATTCATCATGCCATGTTTCACTTCACAGCTTCCTGAATCTGTTTGTCAAGATGGCAAAGCCACTTCCTGGTTCAGACCAGTTCATCAGTGTCTGATTATTCACATCGCCACATTCGGGTGGTGGTAATGATCTGGGGTATTCTGACATCTTATCCTGTTTGATCCTGTTATCTGTTATGCCACCACATGTATCTGTTCACATAAGTTTTAGACCTGTGCCTGTTTCTGGATTATTGATTGTTACTCTGCCTGCCCTGAACCTAGCCTGATATTTGGATTACGATTGTTGGATTTACCCTGTAGTGTGTATTTGTTTAGCTGGCCCTTCTAGTGGTGAGGTTTTACGAATTGCAAACACCTTTTGCATATGGATTCTCACGGCTTCATCGCTTTCTTTTGAAAGCAACCACGTTGACAAGGTGTTTCCATTCATTTTCGGACAAACATGAATCGCCGGAGACAATATTCAAGCAAACATTCTGCGAACAAAGTTTTGCCAGCACAAAATTTGGCGGCATTTCACAAGTTTTAAGTGCTTATGTGACCAGCTGAGCTGTATGTAGCGACATATCAAGGTCTATAAGGTAATAAAAACATTAACGGTTAACATCAAATTGCTATGGTGATGCAGATGCATGTATATTATGCCCAACGACAACGGAGGCATCTAACGTGAAATGATAGTCCGGACTGCAATTCTTTAACGTAAATGAGATACGAAAACAATATCTTTAGAGTTGTTAATAAGCCAATAAAGCTACGAGGGTTCCTTTGGCAAATAACAGAGGATCCATCTCAACAAGGTCGAATAATTGCTTTTATTTTCAGCTGCCGGCACCGTTGCGAGATAACTCTCTTTTTTAGAAACACGTATCAGCTGTTTGAGCTCCTCATTTACTCCGAAAGACAGAGAGCGTCTTGAGTCATAACCATTGTTGGACATTGTCCTTTGCGAGGCTTCCTGATAAATTATGGCATTTCTTAGCATTTTTGCTATCTAAAATAGAGCTGTAATCGAACCCGAAAGTATATCTTAGATTTACAGCTTTTTAAAAGCCCAAACCCGTTTACAGCCATACATTATTTAAATTTGCGCACGCAAACAGCTTTTATCAAGAATGAGTAATTTACACAGGTTTTAACATTATTTATTAATGACTAACTGGGCTACACGTCACTTGGAAGTTGAAACAAAGAAAAAAATAAGTCATCTGTAACATCGTAACATCTCGCTTCTAAATCAGGCATATGCAATACATTATAGGCCAACATGCCAATAAACAACAATTATTTGCTTACATACAAATTAAATTAAGATAATACATTCTGATAGTCCAAGATGGTTATCTTGGGAATAACGAAATTAGGATAAAGGTTCTGTGGTATTTGCTTCGGCAGTCTGTTCTATAGTACATTAAAATGCCAACATTAGTCTATATCAGCTCTGATTTACCTCAAATTATGTATTTAAGACTAAGTAATATTTAGTTATAAATTAAACTAAACCTTTACTCACCAAGAGGTTGCAGAGACATTTTTTGGCAGTATGAGGAAATAATTAAATCCACTGTAACATGGCTTCAGCGTGGTCAGCATTGGGAATCTTGACCGCTCATTTACCGTGCAAAGGCGGAGCACGAGCCCGTGTAAAATGTTAGAAATGAAGTCCGAATTTCCGACCGAACCTTGTGCCTGTACAGATAGAAAGATCTTCAGCTCGTTATTTTCTCTGCCCATAAACTTAAATTTCAAATGAATCTCGTCTCGTCGTTTGTAACCACTTACATCTGACTTTGTTGACACACGCCATTTAGTGCCACCAGAGCGGAAATGACCTAAAACATTTTTCTTCTTGTTTTGTGTGTGGGTGTGCAACCATAAAAGGACCTGACATGACACCTTCATAATCGCAAATGACATTATTTATTCGGCATAATAACGTTTCCATCAGCGTTTATCGGATAAGCCATATATCGATCAAGATAAAATCCGATGAGATCGAACGTCATTTCTTCAATTGAGTCGATTTTGAATGCAAAGATGACATTGTTTGAGATGTCTTTGTTATGACAACTTGACATAACGCATTTTTCATTCGATATCACTTAATTCGGATAAAACATGTGGATGGAAACATGGCATACTTTCTCAGTTGTCGCCGAGACAGGAGAAACTACCTAGACTTCAGTGTTGCACTTCCTTCATTTCAATGAAGTGTTAAAAATCATCATTTTGTCATCAGTTGAAAGACAGGAAGTGCAATATTTTTCTTTGTTGAGGGAGTGAGACTACAAACATCCCTTTTCTCGGTCAAATAGACACCATAATTCTAAATGTATGTCAAATACATTTCGACTACCTTAAATATGAAACGGAAGTAGCGATTGCCTTATTAATAAAGATGGTAATGTTTCTATGGGTGAAATGGCTCCTTTGAGATGAAACTACCTAGGGCTTTATGGATTGGAAACTGTCATTTAAATGATCTGATGAAGTCGTTAATGAAGTTTGGGTCAAATAGTTGCTAATTGCTAATCAGCGTCATGAAGTCATTTGTTCTTGACCTCAACTACAGTGGTACAAATTGAACTTGTCATATATATATATAGTGTAAATACTATTTCATTGCAAATACCTTTAACAAAATGCAACAGATACGTCAAAAGGTTATACTTAAAGCTCACGTAACACACGCTGTTTCTGCATTTCTGATGTTAATCTGGAGTACCTATAGAGTAGTATTACATCCTTTATATCTCCGAAGAGTATTTAGTTTAATCAGATTTATAAAAGAAAGATTAGCTTTACCGAATATTTCCGATAACGTACAAAAAAATGAAAAAGGAGGAGTTACTACCACAGGTGGAGTCATGCAACACAACATGGTTAACTTATGATTCACTGTTCGTGTCATTTATATAATATGCACACGCCTATTTCCAACATAAGACAGAAGTCTTTCTTACCGCATGCAACTCGTGACCCAGTTGGGAAAATCCAGCGCATCAAACACACACGCAAAACTCTGCTGCTACCCCTGATAATAAACTATATCCATTGTTTCCATAAGGCTGGCTTTCTTCTCCTTACATCCAAAAACACACTTCTTCTTTCGTGCCATTGTTGAGTTTTGAAATTAAACAAAGCTGTGTCGCGTGATAAGATGTTTGCAAGTTCTAGCGTCTCCCGCTGATTGATGGGTAGGCGGGGTTTTCTGGGGGAAGAGCCCATATAAAGAAGTGATACGTATAGAAACCCCTGAAACGTAATTTGGACCTGTAATCGAAAAAAAAAACTTTCCGAAACTTGTACGAACCCTGGCGAAGTGCATTCGGCACAGAAATACTCTGTAACACGCCCAACTGCTTTTTTGACACTTTGCCTACATTAAGCATGAGGAAACAACTCTATAACTGTGTTAATAAGTCAGAATGCTTGAAATACCATTGAACCACCCCTTTAACTTTATGTATGTGCACAATTTACACAGAAGGTTCTGAAATTTTCTGACATAAAAGAAAAAAATTTACAAAAACATTTAATTAATTTAATTAATAACTGTTTTCCAGCTATAAGGACCCAACGCTGCATGGTAAAAAGTGGTCAGTTGTTGTCTTGGTGATGTCAAGTTATGATGTATTGATTAATGTCAACCCATGGTTGGGTAACAACAACCCAGCATATGTCTATTTATAACCCAAGAGTTGGGTTTGTCCATATTTGTCCCAACCATTGGTTTAAACATACGGAGCATTCATTTCCTCTTAAGAAAATCACACAGAAAAAAACATGCCTCAAACATCCTGGTGTCAAAAGAGAAACAAATATTGTCTCTTTATATAATAATAGTCCGTGTAAATTGCAATAACACACCAAAATAGTTCATATTATAATACATTTAGGTTCCTGCAGCATAATTAATTAAGACTTCAACAAGGCAAGGCAAGTTTAATTGTATAGCACATTTCATACACAGAGGTCATTCAAAGTGCTTTACATAGAAATGAGAAAACAATCTAAGAGTTAACTTGTTTTATTCTTGTTGTACAAACCTACTAATTGTGTGGAATTAAGTTACAGTACATCATACCTGATTTCACTGTTGAGCTCCAGCTCTGGCATTATCACTGGCATCATTTTTGTTATTGAAAAACATGTGGTTATAGTTTATACAGAGTCTATAATTACACCTAATTTCCCAAACAAACCTTCTGAAACTGGTAATCCACATTTTCATTTAATACGAAGACTTTACTTTTGGTTTCTAAATAAATAATGTCAGCGGTTTCATTTTTTGATCCTCTTAGTATGTGCAGCGAGTTGTTATTTATTGGAGAACCGCATTTGAGCACCATATGTTCATACTGCAATTTTGTTGCGTTACACTGAATCTGAATTAGTTTGATATGACTCTGACAGCCAAGATGAGTGTTAGCCTTGCATCAATTATAAATATGACAGGGGGAGCCATTTGCTTTCTGGGGGAGGGGAGAGAAGCCGTCATTAGAATCCCATTACCCATTTGTGTCCTGACATGGTGCTATGAG
Source organism: Misgurnus anguillicaudatus (assembly GCF_027580225.2). NCBI lineage: Eukaryota > Metazoa > Chordata > Actinopteri > Cypriniformes > Cobitidae > Misgurnus > Misgurnus anguillicaudatus. The sequence goes on along the minus strand of NC_073357.2, from coordinate 37,057,317 downwards.
ACAGACATGGAGTGACGGAGAGAGGTGGTTGTCTATTGTGTTTCATACTGGTTGTCATGGTTTAAACATTAAGATTTAAATTAATTGCAGCTTGGTGCATTTCCAGCCTCTCTGTTTAAAAACAAGACTTTGACCTTCAGTGAGCCTTTGAAGAACCAGACAGGTATTTACATGCTAAACATAATGGGGGGAGCTTTTCTGAATATACGCAAATCGTTCTCTGAAATCCATTGCATGAAATAAAACATTTGAATGAGTTGAATGAGCTCTCGTGACATTTTAAAGAACTGTGATTCTGCGTGTGAAAAGTCTCACAATCTTATAATGAGATTGGGTGCATCAAAATTTGATTTCAATCACTGATTTTACATTAATTGCAATCTTTGACATGACCTTACTCATGGTTATATTTTCACATAATGTTCTTTATAGGGATGCACCAAATCCAGGATTCGGATTCAGATACTGGGCTTTTTGATGGGGTTCGGGTTCGGCCGAATCCTAGATTTTTTTTCCACCGAAACGAACCCTAGGCTCGCACTACGCTGGTCGACGTCACACAGCCGTTGATTACACACATCAGGTGCTGACGTGGAGATACGTTTTTCTTTCGGTGAGCCTTAGGGGCGGTTCACATTTCGTGGACGGGAGTTTGTCGCACCGCATCGCTTTCATTATGCATAGGCTTATGGTAATTGTCAAAATAGTTTTTCCCACTTGTCATCCTGACATAATTTTTTTACAGTTAAAATTAAATAAAATGAAAAATACACTGCTGTGGACATTGTTTACTTCATTAATGTGTTTTACTGCGTTAATGGAATAGGATGCGAATAGGATTCGGTTTTGGACTAATCTTAAACAATGGATTCGTTATTCGGCCGAACCCAAAAAATCTGGATTCGGTGAAAAAAACCTTTGATTACTTTGTATAATTTCAATGTTTACTCATTTTACAGCAGGGCAACTTTCACTCTACACCGTACAAAATTTCTGTAGAAATTACAGTATTACTGGTTATTACTAGCAACTAGATGCCAGTAACTTACTGTAGATTTTACAATTATGTCATTTACTGGCAACAGTTTGTTCAAAGTTAAATGAACATTAAACATTTTCAGTCTTTATCTTCTACAGTAAGTTACTGCCAACCAGCTGCAAAATTGCAGCTAATTTTTTTACAGTGTAACTAATATAATACAAAGCAAGAATTTAATTCACCATTGTTACACTATAACACTACTATATTATTCTAATGTCTCATGAAAACACACAGCAATTAAGCATTTTTTTCATGTCATAAAGCTTAAAAAAGCTCTCCGGGCAAAATAGTACAGTCAAAGCTACTGTACCATGTTTCTCAGACAGCAGCAAGAAATCTGTTCAGCTTGCCCTGCATGGCCATTAAACAACAATAACCTCTTTATGATAAAATCCACCAAGCTGCCAGCTAGTCTCTGCTTTCTCATTCAGGCAGAATAAAAGTAAGAACAAGTGAGGGTCCAAAAGCAGAGAAAATTGAGTCTTGGATGTGTGTGTGTGTGTGTGTGTGTGTGTGTGTGTGTGTGTGTGTGTGTGTGTGTGTGTGTGTGTGTGTGTGTGTGTATGTGAATCAGATAAGAGAATGAGAAGGATAATTAAACTCATGCTGAGGAAGAGAGGAGGGGAAGAGGGTGAACAAGAGATAGAGAAGAAGGAGAGAACAGGCACGGGTTTCTCATTTTGTAAACGCAGACTGTTAACATATTGTCCACTTCTGAATATTTTCATCACTTTATTATGTCTATATAATCTAATTAACGAAAGAAACATATGAAAGTGTACATTAGCATTTAGAAAAGAAAGAAGAAAAGAAGAAGAAAGAAAGAAAAGCACACAGTGCAATGTTATCAGCGTTAGTTTGACAGGGAACACATGGGCAAGTCTGACAAAACACTGTAAATTTTACTGTTTAACAGAATGAGAGGTTTGTTTTTGTAACACAGTATAATATTAACTGTTTGTCTGGTGGGTGAGTCATAATAATATTATACAGTACTGTGCTCGTGTGCGTGTGTGTGTCAGCATCATCTGAAGATCTTTCAAAAGTGAACGCTCACACATTTTCCTTTTATTTATTTTTAATGAGCATGGACAGTATACCCACACAACACATTAAAATCAAAATGCCAGTGTCAGCATGATGAACAAAGAGTTCATTCTCTTTATAAGCAAGTCTCCTTTATGTAATACATATGTCTTTATAAAGATTGCTCAAACTTAAACAGCAAGTTAACCAAAGCACCTGGTGCTGCCATCAGAGATAGAGACAGGATGCTTTAACTAATTGGTACGTGGCAGAGGGGGAAATAATTGGATGATCTGAGGTAGCAGGAGAGACAGAGAGCTGTCTGAAAGGACAGCTTTCTGTAACTCTGTGGGGAATTATCTATAAAGCGTTAATATTTATTCTCTCTCTCATTCTCTGAGCACAGATAAACAAGTTTTCTGTGACTCATGTGTCAAGGCCATGAAAGAGAGCCATGATTAATGTTCTCTGCTCCTTTTTCAGGCACTATTATACCTCCCCCTCTCCATCTCACACACACACACACACGCACGCACGCACGCACCCTTAAGACTATTTCTTCACAGCCCAAGTATAGTATATTGATTCTGTTTAATATGCGTAATTATTTTTACTTCATACAGAAACAATGTCAAGCACTGTAGCTCATTACGGTAGAGGTTACTTGTGCTAAAAATTTCCAGTGAGCAATAATGTCTGGAATATTCATATTGCTGCAAGCTTTATTAATGGAAACAGTAGAACTGATGTGTTAATGATGAGCTGGTTTTAGACTATATAGTCTTAAAAGTACGAAGAAATAAGTTGCAAATCGTAAATTGGTTTGGTTACTCTACTGTAATACAGTAAATTTACATTAACATTTTTGCATTAGGCAGATGCAAAGTGACTCACAGTGCATGGTACCGTATGGGTGATTCTCACGAAATCCAGACTTAGAAGGTGTGCAGCATCAGATTTTTTTAAAAAGCCCTTGAAGCCAATTTTTTGCACATATAAGATTAAGGACTGAACTTACTATAACCATTATTTTTAGACGATTTAAAACATATTTCCTATAGAATTATTTACATTTTTTAGATTATCATTATCAAAAATTATCATTACCGCAACATGATATAACATTAAATATATGCATTTACAAACTCATGTTTCGGTAATGAAAACTAAAAAGTTGTCTAGGTACTATGACAAACAAAATGTAAACTTTTATCTGAAGAGAAAAAATAAGAACTGCTTACCTGGTAGCCATCTTGAGTGTCACAGTCAATTATGTCCCTTCCAACAAATTTTTTTTTTTTTTTTTGAAAATGTTATTTCCTTGAGGGCTTAAACAATGATTGAAAATTGTTGCGGAGGATGATACATTTATATTCCTTATTATAGTCTCTACATTTACCAATGATCACCAAATACAGTTTCTTTACTGGAAATGTTTAGAGTATAACATGCATTGAAGCTTTTAATTTGTTGGTTTTTTAAATTATAAATATTTCCATGTCAAAGAACCCAAATCCAGTCATGGACACATTGCGGTAATGAAAATTTTCCCCTTTAATGTGGAAAAAACTAAATTTTTGTATGGTTTGTATGATGTCATTTGAAATCATGGGCAAAATCGTACGTGAAGAGATGTTTGTGCTTCTTATTTTGATACTCTTACTTTGCATTTACTTTTTTTATCAAAATGTTTCATGACACCTCATGAGTCTAATTTCGCTAGAATCACCCGTACATACATTTTTGTGTGTTGGCTGGGTTTACCCTATGACATTTTGGACTGCTTACACAATGCTCTACCTCTGAGCACAATGTAATGTGATTTTCATTACTTTTAATAGTTTCTAAATGTGCTCCATTAAAGTGGAACTGAATAAGTAGGGTGCTATTTATACCAACAATGCAAGTATTATTGATTTAAAATCTTTAAAAGCTGTTGTACTGTATAGGCAATAAGGGGTTAAGCAATTCTTGCTGTAAAAAGATTTTATCTTTATCAAACATACACCACAAACCATTAACCTTACATTAAAACCCATTGCCATTTCATGCCACAATGCACCATATCAGTTCAGTTCTAGCATGAGATCTTATCTGCTTAATAACACCTGTTCAAAGCTGCACTCTAGGACATCAACAGCAGGTCTGATTAAAGCATTATCTCAATGCTCTATTTTTGCAACAGTCAGTGTTATAAGTTAAATGTGCACAATTACCAGGTTGTTTAAACATCCAACACTCTCTATTTTGCCTCATGTCAAAGCTTACTTAGGCTATGTAAAAAAATGTGATCAAATATATACAGAGAAATTTATTATTATAAGAAATTATTATATATATATATATAGAAAAAGAAACATGCAATGGTACATTCAAGACAGCAAATCCATAATAAAAGTGTTTGTACATTGTGTTCGACCGCAGCTGACAACATTAAAGGTTTGCTACTATGCACAGGATTTTATTGTTGTGCGAGATCTAAATCATGTTGTGCCAACATTTCACATTGTTGCATAGCAACAGCGGGATGAAATAACCCTAACGCCGTGGAAACGGGGCAGTGTTTCACAGTGCATTTCTCTCTTCTGGATAAAGCGGCCCTGACGTCCCCCGAGAGGAAAAAGAAGGTAAAATCATGAGTAATGATCTAACGGCAAACAAAGACGGCTTTATAGCTTGAGCCAGATGGAAAATTCAATTTGGAGCAGATAAATAAATAACAGAATGCAATAATGTAAAACTGCACATAAAGCATGTGCACCTGGCACTGAGGGGAGCAGTCGTTTTGGAAAAACCAATTGCAGTTGATATGAAAATATTCATTTTGTGCTTCTCACTACATATTGTTCAACATGCTCATAGCGTTTGGGTGTGATAAAATAAAAGTCACAGGACAGAAAAGCGTAATCTGCTACTCAATTTCGAAACGTACAAAGGCATAATATGCGTCTCCATTTATATGGCAAAATGGACAACAGGATCATAAATTACACTTTTACATAGAGAACATGAAAGAGCTGCAGTTTAATAAAGACTTACAATTTCACTCTGCCTCAAAACCTATTAAGCAACCAATTCAGACACCATCTTTAGTTAGCATTACTTGCTATACTTTAAACTGTAGTCTACCCTGTCTCATGAGTGAAATATGCTATTTAATTTTTGAGGATTGCATGTATCCTGTAATGTAATCCCACAATGCATTGCAAAAAAACACAGTTAAACATTTCCATCCTTGTGGATGAGGCAGAAAGAGATACCGAAGTCCACAAGTACACTTTAAAAAATGAATTTTTCTAACTGAATAATATTTACAGTTACATTATACAAGTTACACTGAGTATGACAATTCAAGTGAAAGTTTGAACGAATTTCTGAACTTGGCATGATGTTGCTTATTGTTTTAACTACCACATGCACTCAAGCTGGCATCCATTAAAAAGTTCAATGATCTGCGGTATCTCAGCATGATCTGAAAACGTTCCAGATGGCATCATGTGTGATTCAATGCAAGCAAGGAAATATGACCTCTCATACAAAGGAGTTAACATGGTCAGTGTCACAAATTTGCTGACCATGATTAATGTTTTTATAAATGATAACATACTGCGCATACAGTACTGGTCTTCAAGCTTAGTTTACTGTGCTTGAACACTGTAAAACCTAAAAGTTACACTGCAAAAAATTCAGTAGAAATTTGCAGCTGAGTTGCCGTAGATTTAAATTTATGTTATTTACTGGCAACATTTTGTTCAAAGTTAAATGAACATTAAACATTTACAAGTCTATGTCTTTACAGAATAAAACTAGAAAAACAGCATCAAGCTAAACATTCTGGGAAACAAAATCTGACGCAAAAAACAGAAAAAAGTTGATGATGATTTCTGGTTCCCAGAATGCTTTGCATGAGGCTGTTGTTGTATAGTTTTATTCTGTAAAGATAAAGATTTGTTAATATTTAAAATGTATTTAACTTTGAACAAACTCTTGCCAGTTAATAACATAAATTTAAATCTACTGTAATTTACCGGCAACCCAGCTGCAATAACATTGTAATTTCTATGGATTTTTCAACCCATTCTCACTCCCCAAGGCGTCAAAATCTGAAGCATGTTCAAACGCCTTCAGCGTGAGTATGAAGATGTGAAGGGTGCCCCTATGCGTCACTATATCGACGAAGTGGGAGCTCCGTTGCTTTCGTGCTGGTCCCTTAGCGTCGGATGTAGACGGGGGGGGGTCCCGGAGGGTGGTGCCGTCGCGTTGTGCGACGATCGGCGGGATCGTGCCGCTTCTGGACGGTAACTACTCAATTTTTGTTCTAAATTTTTTACCATTGTCGCCTGGGGTTGGGGTTAGAACGACTTTCTGTTACATAAAATTACATCCTAACCCAACTCTAACCCTAACCCCAAGCGACAATGGTTTAAAAATCAGAAGACAAAAAGTATAAACCAATACAGACATCCTAACCCAAACCCGAACTCTAACCCCAAGCAACAGTGGCTTAAAAATCAGAAGACAAAAAGTATAAACAAACTGACATTCAAACCCCAAGTCTAACCCCAACCCCAAGCGACAATGGTTTAAAAATTGGAAAAAAATTGAGTAGTTACTGTCCAGAAGCGGCATGATCCTGCCGATCGTCGCATAACGTGACGCCATCACCTTCCGGGGTTCCCTTTCGTCTGTGTCCGACGCTGAGGGATTAGTATGAAAGCAACGGAGGTCCCATTTCGTTGATATAGTGACGCATAGGGGCACCCTTCACGTTGAAGGCGTTTGAGCGTTTGAGCATGCTTCGGATTTTGGCGCCTTGGGAAGTGAGAATGTGTTGGATTTTTTTACAGTGTAACTCAACTCAAACCATTTAAGTAAACCGGTTGCATTAGTTTAAAAACACATACATTTGAGTACTGTGTGTGCACTTAAACAAATTGCGTCATATGCAGTTATGCACTTATATTTAAGTTCACACTACTTAAATATAAGTGCATAATTGCACATGACTCAAGTTCACAGTACTTAAATTTATGTGTTTTAAAACTTAAATGGTCTTATACAACCGGCACTTAAATGGTTTGAGTTAAGTTAACTGTTAGGTTTTACAGTGTACCGTGGGCCAGTTGTGGTAGAGTATAGTGAAAATTTTGCATCACATGAGTAGTTTTTACTGTCACCTGGTGATACATGTTTACTCTCCCCAGTCGCCACATTACACCATCACTCTCTGGTACAGCAGCATGCAGGGGCATCTCCTCTGGAAGTCTCAGTATCGTACTGTAGTTCCCAACAGCAGATGGTGAGAGATTATGTAGCCCAATGCACTAGTGAGGTATGAGGTCAGTAAACTGAGATCTGTTGCAAGGACATCACTGCTCTGTAATTGGGCTTTAGGTCAGTGGTACCTGACTGTATTACAGCTCGAGATGATTTTTACACATGATGAATGAATTTGTCACGAATCTGTCTAACCAGACCTTAATGAGTTGCTGGAAAATAGTGAGGTTAATATTTCAGCTACTAAAAAGCTGTCACATAATGTTGAGTAAATCCCATTCAATCAAACAAAGTAGACAGCGAGCCATTAAAATCCAGCGTGAAAAGAAAATTCATTGCATGTACAGTATTCTAATAGTCCAAATATAAAATGACCTTTTTGTGCATTCCTGCTATTGTCTGAGAATGTCTGAGAATCCGTTCATGCCTCATTTGTTTAGTTGGTTTTCTCAAACTCTTGCACATTTCCTGACTATTTCTGCTCAGCGATTGTGAAAGTTCAATGGAAACTTGGGCCAAATATTCGGTCTTTCAAAGTAAGAATGGTCTCAAAATAAATGTATATAGAGTGTGAAGTTTGTTTTATCAACGTGAGATCCAAACCCTGGAAGTAAATTGTATAAAATATTTGTCAGTTATGGATGGCCTGTCTAACATCAGCCTCAGCGGTTGAAAGTAAAACAGCAAACAGGCATATTTCATCATGACTTGACATAAATCATGAACACCTCCAGGGCTGTTTATAAACTACCCATGATAATCTGTAAATCAGTCCAATGTGTTGCATTTCACCGGACGGACACATATTCTCCTTAGGGTATGTGTTGAAAGTTTATAGTCTAAGTAGGCTTGCATTGATGTTCCACATGCCTTATAACTATAACATAAAGAGTAATGCAGACTAAGAGTAAATGCTGTCAGGACATTACTGTACCGTATCAGACTAATGTCTTGGTATTTTGGATGATTAATGATACATTCAACTGACCGGAAGATCATGATGCAGCTCTGTCTGGTTCTTCACAAATGCTAATTATAAACCTCAAGGGCAAGAAAGCTTGTTGCAAGTTCATATCAAACAAAACTAATCACAGCAGGTGCACCGCTCTCTCCGAGGAACGCTAGAGAAACCTGAACAAAACAATGCCAATAAACAAGTTGCTGTTTTTTATTTGCATCAGCCGAGTGACAGATGTAAAGTGGTGGTAGGGGAGAAGTGTTGTGGGTTTCTCAGTGTAACAGCGCCAGCTCTCTCTCATCAGATAAATGCTTTGAACTCAGCGGGCAATGAAACTGACACTAATGAATGTGATTCCCCAACACTGGCTGCCAACAGCAGGAATAAAACTAATAAAGCATGTACAGTTCAAAGGTAGACAGCTCAATATGGATGAAATGATAGAGAGACTTGGCTCACTGACTGAAGTACATGAGAAAGTAAATATTAAACTTATGCAGACAGAAGCCCGGCAAGGGGTCGAGCACATTTAACCACAATCCACCCTGTATACATTCAAAATGCAATTTAAAGGGCGTTTTGCAGGTAAAATTTTTCAACGAATTTGTGCAATTTGCTTGTTGATAATAAACATTTAAACTGTTATCCATTGTATTTTATGTTGTTGGGTATCACAAAACCCGAAAAAGTATGAAAAAGTACAGCAATTTGCAATGATTCTCCTTTCCCTCACAACGCACTGTATGACGTCACGCTGGGGAGAGAATTGACCAAAGCCGCCTTGAGAGCATTGAGAATGACTATAGAAAGACGAGTAAAGTACAGTTCTGATAGCGCAGATTATAGATAGATAGATAGATAGATAGATAGATAGACAGACAGACAGACAGACAGACAGACAGACAGACAGATAGATAGACAGACAGATGGATAGGCTAGTATAGAGAGATAGGCAGACAGCCAGATAGCATAACGTTAGCATATCTTCGTGTAGAAAGTAAACAAACAATTAACATACTCGTGCATGCTGGCTTGAGGGGGTCCATGATCCTGCCTGAAATGGGTGTAACTTTATGCGATCTTCAGCACAAACGGTTTTGGCAGCATGTCTCTAATCCTGGAAGGTGAGTGAAGCACGCCACGTCTGTTCGCGGGGACCAGTGACCCAAACGCACTCACTTTCTTACAGCCAGTAGCGGAATGGCAACCGAGAGAGTCGGGACTTTCCCGGTGGGCCGACCTGATAATAGCTATACATTTCGAGTTATATTAGCAACACCGTCTGGCGGCTTGATGTGCGCCGGTTCCCGCAGCCCGCTGGTCAAACTGTGCAGGCAGCCTCTCTGCTCAATAAAGTATATAAAAGTGCTCAACCTGTTCGGCAGGTCCAAACATGTACAGGATTTATAAAAATACGGTGATCAATGAGCGGTTCCTCCTCAAATGGCTTAGCCTGTCGTGATGTAAAAAGCCGCCGAACGCCTGTTTATTACAGTATGTATGCGGTCGGATCCGAGTGTGCTGCAGCTGCTGACTGCTGCTGCATAAAATGATCGCGTGATTCGTTATAATCGCATAAACAATATAACAAAGCATCCTTTTATTTCACAAAACAATATATTTGAGATATTATTTGATAGACTAGTAAGTGTGGATTAAGGATGTTTAAAAATCTCTAGCCTGGTGGTCAGGACATGAATGGATCAAATCAGCAGATTTGCGAAGTTTTATTTATCTCCACATATATCATAAATAATAATTAGCAAGGTAACTTTGCAGTATAACACATTATATATTTCCTACGATGTATATATGATTTCCAAATTATATACGTAAGTATTAAACAGCAATACATGTCTCATCTATCTCTATGGCTCTGGCTGAGTCTTTCTCCACTTCTCCCCAACGTGACGTCATCGCAGAATTGCGTTAAAAAAAACGTTAATACCAAAAACGTAAAAAAAGTGGTCTTTAAGACCATTTTTGAGACATTTTAAAAATTATACACATATCTTGAGTGATTTATGTACCCATTAATCGACAGTGGTGGTTAACCTGCAGCACACACTTTAAACAGAAAGTTGAAATATTAAAAACAAAAAGGTTAAATGTTCTGCACTGTTTCAAGATTATTCATCAAATAAGCAGTTTGTGACAGTAGCCATGTTTCCATCATCATGATTTTATGTGCATTTTAAAGTATTGCATCAAAAACGAGTTATGGAAATTCCCAATTTCTAAAAAAATCCCTTAATTTGCCAAAAAGTTTTCAAGCTCACTTGAGGTGGTTTTTGACTTATAGACCCTTTTACAGCTCACGTGATCAAATAGCCTGCGTGCGCATTTAGGCAACAGAAGTGATGTTATTCCCCATTGGTTCTAACTTGTTAGCAACTTAGTAAGCATCAAAATGTCTTGTTGTTGCGTTTGGTTGCACTAATATAATATACTAATATACGTATATGGCAACTTTATTTTTGGCCATCTGCTAACGTCTATCCACTCCACTATACACGGATCTGGTAGCTGTGTTGAAAAAGTTGATAAAATCAACTTTTAATATAACTTTCTCTGTTCGTGTTGCTTTACTGCTGATTCTAATCATACTTCCATTGCCAAAATGTGCATGCATACGCTGCACCATCATCATTGTGTACAAACAGTAAAAGGGTCTATGCGATAATGAGGAAATGAGAATATATTGTGTATTTGGTATAATAAAACATATTATTTTCTACATACCATACATGTTTGTAGCTCCAGATTTCACTCTCTCCCTGAAAGGCACGGATTTGAAAAGCTCTGAGTCCCTGATTGGCCAACTAATCTGTACGTTGTGATTGGCCTGTATAATGGCGCTTTTCCGTTGCGTGGTGCCCCGCGGTTTGGTTTGGTTTGGGTCGGGTCAGCTCACCTCACTTTGGCGTGGTTAGCTTTTCCATTGAGTTTAGTATCACTTCGCAGTGGGAGGAATTATAGGCGTGTCGTTATATTTGCGCTGCATACGGCTGTGACATCATACAAGAGAGAGCGTCCTTGTACATTCCCATACATTTATTTATTAGTCCGCCACAAAATTAAAATTGGCCACCACAAATACGTAGATGTTTACTTTGAACATTGCGTTTATAACTACCTCTGTCTCACATGACAGTTTCTGTTCAAACACCCGTGGCGTCAGTCAACAGCTCCGCTGAGCCTCAATGAAGTTGCATTAAAGCATAAATAATACTGACGTGCACGTCGCGAATGTGCCGCCACAAAATTAAAATTGGCCACCACAAATAGAAGTTTACTTTGCACATCGCGTTTATAACTACCTCTGTCTCACATAACAGTTTCTGTTCAAACACTCGTGGCGTCTGTCGACGGCGCTCCGCTGAGCCTCAATGAAGTTGGATTAAAGCATAAATAATACTGACGTGCACGTCGCGAATGTGCCGCCACAAACTGCAAGTCTGGAAAAAAACTTTTATGTGGGTGTTTTTAATCGCTAAAAGGGTGTTTGGAAACTTAAAACAGAGCACAGATGACAACATGTTTGCTCGAGACAGCGCAGCAGCAAGCTAAAGCTAATATTTTACATAATAGGATGACGGCGCCGATGACGATTCTCTCAGTGAACTACAGTGTTTACGCGTCACGTTTGGTATCAGCTCGGGCCGCTTGGAACCCCAACCGAGGTGGTACGAAAAAAAGTATCGGGTACTACGAAGTGATCCCAATGGAAAAGCTCCCAAAAGTGGGCTGACCCGACCCAAACTGGACCGGACCGTGGGGTACTATGCAATGGAAAAGCGCCATTACTCTGACGTCAGCCGGAAATGTGACGTTCATTACTATGTTTAAAAGATTTGCTTACAATGCAAAGCTAACAGGAGTTAACTTACAGGCTGTAAGTCCAAGCGGGAGAAATTATGTCAGATAATGTCGGTCTTTACTACCTCACCAATCATATCAAGTAAACTGTTGCCTACAATCCGTGTGTTTGTTGTAGTCTAAGGAAAGAGATTTACGCTGAAGGCGATAACTTGCGTCAGCGTTTACTTTGGGGTATGTACCATTGCATAGCGTTAACATTTACTAATACCTTTTACAGCTAACGTGATCAAATAGCCTGCACGCGTTTTGGCAATGGAAGTGGTGTTGTTCCCCATTGGTTCTAATGTGTTAGCAACTCAGAAAGTTTATTAAAACGTTTCCCAGCATCAAAATGTCTTGTTGTTTGGTTGCACTAAAATAATATACTAATATACGTATATGTATCTGGCCACTTTATATTTGGCCATCTGCTAACGTCTTCTTTTCACTCCCCTATAGTACATGGATCTGGTAGCTGTGTTAAAAAAGTTGATAAGTCAACTTTTTAAAATAACTTTGTCTTGCTGATTCTTGCCATACTTCCGCTGCCAAACTGCATGCGCATACGTTGCCACTTCATCATTGTGTACAAACAGTAAAAGTCTATACACACTTTCACACCAGGAAATTAAAAACGTGAATCGGACAAAAGGTGCTCTTTAAACCCACGGGATTGACCGTCTAACTGTTTCCTCTGCCGTTGTATTTACCATTTATGGGGCTTGACGCCATCTTAATGCCCTTGCTGCTAGTGCCTGCATCAAAAAGTCTGCATTTCTTCTTTTGTGCATAGCATTTAGTTGAATAGTTTGAAGCTGCACTGCTAAGAAGTAAAAAGGTCATGTTCTTCCTGATCCCATTTTTTAAATTTGTGTTATTGTGTAATGTTCACTGTTGATATATTTTCTTTAACAGAATTTGCCTTTCGAAGCCTAAAGCGACCGTCCGGTTTGGACTACAGCCCTCTACTTCCCGATTGAATGACGTCAATAAAACAGTTTGTGACTAAACTCCGCCCACAGGAATATGTCAGTCACCAGCTAAGCTCAAATGGCTCTGCTAAGCTAAGCTGCTGTCGAATCACAACACGCTAAACAAACTACACAATTAGAACTCGATACGTATTTCTGAAGGAGGGACTTCATAGAACAAGAAAGACATCAGCCCATTTTTAGGATGGTGAAAAGAGCGCTATAGTAAATTGTGCGAAAAATACAGCATTTTTTTACACGTGAAACATGATCACCTTATGTTGCGCACTGTAAACAAAATCAAAGCTTCAAAAACACAAAACGAACGAGTTCTTTAATAACTTGCCACATCGTGACTAAATGCAGTCCTGTCTTTATTTTCCAAGCATGCCATGTTTTATTTATTGTTGGTTACTAGGTTACCAATACCAGCATCATTCACTCTAACAACTTTATGGAAACGCATTTAATTCGCATTTGTTTTTCTTTTTTTGCGAATTTTGAAAAGATTCTGTAAGGGTGGATTCACTACAGTGGTTCAGTCTGTAGGAACGCCGAAATGACTGAGAAATGTTAACAGCAAGATATTATAAAACTGTGTATTTCTGGTCAATTATCACCCTTCTGCAACCTATACCAACGACGGAAATAAGTGCAGTTATAATAGCAAAATATGTGGGAGAGCATTGCTAGAATATAAATATATTGAATTGCAATATGGAGAGTTTAAGTATTAACATTAAATCAAAACTAAACAACAGATTTGTAAATGAAAAGGTTTAATAACAGTACTGACTTAAATTTACAATTGAAATGGTTACACTATAAATGCATGAAATGGTACTTAATACAAACAATTAACTGTTTCCAATGTATGTGTGATATTACCTGATAAGATAGAGAAAGAAAGAAAGTTTAGAAGAAAGAGAATCACCATTAAGAACTGGAATCTGGGCCTAATGGCCTAAACCCAAGAACTCAGGTAAAGAAGAAAAGCAGAGGGCAGAAAGCAAATGGCAAATGCCAAAAGGCAAAAGCCCAGATCTCATGAAAATCAAGACCTTTATTCTCTATCCCTTGACCATGTGACTAAACCTAACATCATACATTCAAACTGACCAATCAGAAGACCACACCTTTAACCCCCACTGTATTGAAGAAACAGCTGTGACAACAGTCTGTGATCACTATCAGTAAGCACAGGAATGCAGATGGTACAGTATGGAAATGGGGGTTGTGACGAAGTAATCAATTCCTATATTTTTAATCCTACAATTCCGCCCTTTGGCAGCGTGGGCCACACGTAAGAAGACCCATGGTGACACAGTTCATAAGATTATGCTTTCAGTTGTGTGCAGTGGTCATCTTCAGACTTATTGTCCAAACTGGTTGCTGGTTGATGAGACTTGAAGACGTCATTCTCCTTACAGCCCTGCATGAAACGCTTCATCGAATGGAATTGCACCTTTCATAGTTATTCAGATTTCCATCGATACTTCACACTTTCACAAGAACAGGCCCTGAAGGGGGTTTCACTTTTGTCCTTCTCTTTGAGGCAACACCCAAGATGTGAAACAGCAGGAATACTGTGATTCAAGCAAATGGCACAACAAAAAGCAAAGCATATGGCATTTGTTACTCAAGTTTTAAATGGTCAGATTGGTCTTCAGCCTACAATTCCTGTCAAATACATTAAAACATGGTCAAGGTGAGAATAAAAGAAAAAACAATAAAAGCTCTTACATTGTTTTTGGAAACATGTCACTACAATGCTTTTTTAACTTAGTAAATGTTATTTTTAACAACCCAGTTTGTCAGTAGGGGCAACAACAACAATATTCAGTGTAACCAAATACATGATATTTAAAATTCTTAATTTTTCAGTATAACCATTATAAATTAAATGAACAAAATGAAAACAAAGAACATGATAGTTTTAAATGTCTTGCATAAAGAGCAAATGAAATGTAAAACATAATAGCAAAATTAATGATATTATTACACATAGAAAATTACTCTTTATCTAGATTTCAATATTTGGGACATAATATTAATCAAACTTTTTGAAAAGAAACCAAAACAGATGCTTAAAACCACATTTTGAAAATGACTAAAGTGAGGCAAATTGTGTGTGATCTGGCTCTAATCTTCTCAAAGCCATGTTTTTAGTTAAGCATGGTAAAAGTGCTACTGGATCCTGTTGTGAGGTAAAACATTTTCATTAATGCAATTGTATAACACAATGTAGCCACATGGCATTTTTGTGCTCCTCTTTAGGGTCTTACTGCAGCTATACAAGGAATAGCAGAGTTTACCACTTAGGAGACAAATCTTTCAACATAGAAACACATACAACTTGAAACTGGTAGACAATTTCAAGAGCAAAAGTTATTCCATTAACACAAGACGACTGGTCTAGAATACATGTAGCTTCAACAACCTCTCACTTAAATGTTTTGTCTAACACTTACAGTGGAAACAGTCAAGTGTTACAAGAAATTAACTTCATTAGCCTATGTGTACATATAGTACAACAAATAACTAGAATTTGTGTTCTATAGAAACAACAATGCATTACGAACAATTACAAATCAGGAAATGCAAACAGGATCATCTATGAGAATGTTAAACACATGCTAACTGGCTGCTAAGCCACTTGCAAGTGAGGTTAACAGCTGTAGTCCTTGCATGAACAATGCAGTTAACTCAGTAATGGTTTTACCTGCAAAACCAGATTGTTTATATCTGCCCTTAGAAAATGATTTCCTACATTTCAAATAATAAGGTGGAGGTCTGCCCCTGCCCAGTGACCAGCATTTCTCCTCTGTATGGCCTATTTTATGACAGGAACTACAAAGCCTGTTCATTTTGCCACCGGGTCTGTAGCTTGGTTCTACTGGAGTTTCAGGAGGTCTGTGACTCTCTAATGCTTCATTCACACCATGCGGTTCTGTTCCAGCATGTGGATGCATCACCCCAATCGCTGAAATAGGAACACTTTTCTGGGTTCTGGAATATACATTCTCTTTAGTACAAATAGCGCCTTTTTTAGTCCCATCGCTGTTAAGCGTTTGGGGAGACTTAGTGTCTCGTACAATTAGTTTTGCCTTTACATCTGCAATAATGTCTTTATACTTCTCACACTGTTTAGCCAGGGCTAACTGCTCAGATGATAGTTGATCTATCTGAGTTTGAAGATTTTGGATCTTTGCCTCTGACTTTTTTAATTCAGCGTTTTTGGTTCTCAATTCATCACTTTTAGCATTCAAGACTGAGTCAAAAATTGCATTATTTTTACGTAGCTGCTTGCATGTTATGAAATTCAAAGCCTCAATAATTTCAGCATGTTTGGATTTTCTTTGTTCACTACCAACTGTGTGCCACCATGTAAGAATATCTTCAGTGGTAGCAGAGTAATTCAAACCCTTTTTATATAATTTAGAAAGTGTAGGTTCAACTTTCTCGCTCCATAAAGCAAACAATATATCATTACTTAAATTAATCCCTTCTATCCCTGAGGAGATAATCTGAAATAATCTCTACTGTACAATGATAATAGGACTATTTAGGGTCCTTCTAATTTCTGTTTCATACAATTCATGCAAATGGAGATTTTACTAACCATGCCATGAAACAATGAAAACAGACTTACCCGCTATGTGGTCAGAAGGCCTTTAACAAATTCACAGGATAAACTGTGATAAAGTCCTCATTCAGTTGATCAAACAAAGTACAACTCAGAAAACTCACTGCAAGGGATCCCGGGTTTCGGCACCAAAACTGTAAGGGTGGATTCACTACAGTGGTTCAGTCTGTAGGAACGCCGAAATGACTGAGAAATGTTAACAGCAAGATATCATAAAACTGTGTATTTCTGGTCAATTATCACCCTTCTGCAACCTATACCAACGGCGGAAATAAGTGCAGTTATAATAGCAAAATATGCGGGAGAGCATTGCTAGAATATAAATATATTGAATTGCAATATGGAGAGTTTAAGTATTAACATTAAATCAAAACTAAAAAACAAATTTGTAAATGAAAAGGTTTAATAACAGTACTGACTTAAAGTTACAATTGAAATGGTTACACTATAAATGCATGAAATGGTACTTAATACAAACAATTAACTGTTTCCAATGTATGTGAGATATTACCTGATAAGATAGAGAAAGAAAGAAAGTTTAGAAGAAAGAGAATCACCATTAAGAACTGGAATCTAGGCCTAAAGGCCTAAACCCAAGAACTCAGGAAAAGAAGAAAAGCAGAGGGCAGAAAGCAAATGGCAAATGCCAAAAGGCAAAAGCCCAGATCTCATGAAAATCAAGACCTTTATTCTCTATCCCTTGACCATGTGACTAAACCTAACATCATACATTCAAACTGACCAATTAGAAGACCACACCTTTAACCCCCACTGTATTGAATAAACAGCTGTGACAATAGTCTGTGTTCACTATCAGTAAGCACAGGAATGCAGATGGTACAGTATGGAAATGGGGGTTGTGACGAAGTAATAAATTCCTATATTTTTAATCCTACAATTCGCTTTACGTTTGGATGAAAACCCAGTTACTGACATAGTTAACTTCTTTGTATGAGAGGTCAGATTTTCCTGCCTCTATTAAAGCACACACAATGCTCCTTGGACCATTTTTAAATCATGCTGGGATGACATAGATCTTTAGGTTTTGCAGAATGATACAGGAAAGGGGTCAAAGAAGTCTACAATCTATGGTCTTTAATTTGAAGACTTTCAATTCAACTCAAAAAGTCATGCTGTTAGCACAATTTGTAATGAAAAATCCCACCCTGTTTTAAATAAAAGCATTTTTAAAAGTAGACTCAGACTTTTGAATCCCAGTTGCGTCCTTAATGCTAGTTTCACCCATGCCCAATTACTGTAATGCTTCCTGCAAAGGAAAAGCAGACCGTTTAGACCAATCCTCAGGTGTATGATTCCTGAACAATTTCTCATTTAAAATACTCTGAAAGTGCTAGGTACTTTATATACCGGGGCAATGAGAGGCTAAGAGGGGTTTTTATTGACCAGTTCTTGCATCAGCCATTGCGCATCTGCAAGCTATTGAAACATGTGCACTGTATGACACAAGACCTGTGCCACCACCACCACCAGCACACATATACACCTGCAGTGCATTATTCATTGAGAACTGAGGTCAGACAGCTTGTAAATGGAATAAATGTTGTGTCAGAGAGATAATTGGGCCGCCTTTTTCGCTTTAAAACTTTACAACAAAGATAAATGATAGAATTAACAACATCCGTTTGCAGTCTTCAACATAAGCACAATCATACAGTACTAATCATATATTTATGAATATTTAATGTTTACAAATGTAAAAGTCTGCATTACGTAAATCTTTTTTTTTTAGAGTTGTGAAACATGTGGTACATGATGGTATACAGCGAAACAAAATGCATATTCATACCAAGAGAGATCCCACACTCAAATAATGCTTGATTATTCTGTATAAAATGTTGCTGATCAGTCAGCTGAAAAGCTAATTTCATTTTCTCATTAGGATCGCGAGCCAGAGGCACATTCCCATGTCAATGTTTATTACTCCGAAAACAGAAAATTAAAATCATCAGCTTGTTTAGCTCTGATGCAGTGAATCACCACATTTATAAGAGCATGAGGCAGAGAGATGGAGAAAATAAAGGTGCCGCAGAATGGAAATGATAATAGGAAACAACCTCATTCTTACCGAACCAATGCATTTATAGCCACTATGACCTTTTCATTCCCTGGAGATTTGTTGCCATGCCAACTTAGATCACATTTTTTGACACGGTATGAAGTACAGACTACAGTATGTATTTTGTCAAGGCAATTTCATTTTTTTTTTATAGTAGGCCTATAGAGAAGGCGCTACACTGTATGTCTGGGAAAACATCTGACCCTTGCTGGTTTTGTTTTAAATCTGATGACTAGTGGGGACTGAAACTCAAAATTCCTCTTATTAATATTTACTGTTCACTTACAAGACCCATACGAGGTCTTGAAGTCCAAAGCTAGATATATTATTTATTACACTGAAAAACTCTTCAAAGCATTTCGAAATGCCAGGGCACTTTATTAAATGTGACAGCAACACAAATGTTTACCTTACTTTGGGCCTGATTTATACTGTCAGGATAACATTATTTCTGCAACAATCTCCAAGACCTCTCTTTTGCTCTCAGGCTAAAATTGGACTCATCGCATCCATCCAACCAACCAAAAAGTATACGATGTTTAAAAGCACTCCATCGTAAACCACGTCATATGACTCCAGTTTAAAATTGCACATTCTGATGCAAAATAAATGAATGCAATTGAAGGCTTTATGAATCCTCCACCAATGACACGATGCAAGGAATACATATCACCTAATGATTGATGGCTTTCTAAAGTGTAACACTTTTGATAACCGTATAATTTCAGTGCAAAGCTGCGAAGATTACAAGTGATTTAACTTCAGGATCATTTAATCTGATAAAAAATTAATCATGGCATACTGGCAGACACAAGCAGAGGCGGACAGAGTACACAGGTTCATTACTTGAGTAAGAGTACAGTTACACCTTGCTAAATTTTACTCAAGTAGAAGTAAAAGTACTGCAGTCAGATGTCTACTCAAGTAAAAGTAAAAAGTACTTGTTTTTAAAAGTACTTGAGTATCAAGAGTGCAAGAGTACATTTTTAAATTTAGCATTACTACTGCCACAGTGCACATTGAATCACGTGAGATGATTGAGATGATTGTCCGTTCGCTCTTTGAGCTCTTCAGATCGCATAATTCAGTGGAAAATGAATAGAAATCTTATTCTGTAAGACTAAATATTTTACTAACATATAATAAATCATTATTTCTCCAAATATGCGCACCATTGTACTAATAGCCCTGGCGGATTCTGTATATTTTATGTATTTGAATACAAATAAACCGGAGAAGACGAGAATGAATGTTTTATGATTGATGATTTCTATTTAAAATAACGAATGTTACAGATTAATTATTTTGCACTCCTGGCATAAATTAAGAAATGAATGTCACTGCAGACCAGTTTAATAACAAAGAGTGGTCAAATGTTGATGCTGGAGTCTTAAACCTGTCTTGTGATGCTGAGTTTGTCCAGATCAAGTAAGAGTGTGATGTTTTGAAGAGTAATGAATTTTTAACAACAATTATCCGGGATCACCAGTGATCCCTGCCGCTCTCAAGGGGTTGAATTTTTGTAAGTGGTGATGAAGCTCTGTTTTGGTAAACACAGCAAACACTTAAAGTGAAAACTATCATTAACTTATTTAGAAAATTAAAATAGTCTGGCGAGGTGAAGCGACGGGTTGTCACATTCCCAGGATGGACCTGCTGTGTCTTCATCCATTGTTTCGTTCATGGTTTCTTCTCTTATCAAAATCTGACTATTGGGACTTTGGCGGAAAGCTGAAGGTGATAGCAGATAGGCTGTCCCAATCAGTGGCGCCTGCAGAATCCAATCACGTTTGAGAAAAGGGAAACAACAAATCGAGGGTTTCTGAGATTTTTCTTTTGAAAATGTCATTTCAGTCTGTAATGTTGTTTTCATTTAATTTGTAATTTGTCTTTTGTACTGTAGTTTCATTGAAATTTGGATTAACGTTGGATTTTGGTCAGGATCTGACGTTGGACTCTATGAGTCGCACCTGCCTTTGAGTAGCAAATATTTAACAGATGAAAAGTATTAAAAAGACAAAGCCTCTACGGTGAATGGAGTGCCACACACATCTGTCATGAGCGCGTCTGCATGTTTGAAATGCAAAAGAAATATATGAATAAGTCTTTTCTTCACTCAAACACTAAAGGCTAATGTTTCATGTATTTGAGGAATGATAAGAAGTTTGTTAGTCTTTATCATCTTATCATAGAGAAAACTGTAAAAAATTAATAATTTTAATTTTATTAGGCCAAATGACAGAAACAAACCCGAGTGCCTACATTGCTACAATAAACTTTATAACCTGTAAGATGATGAAAAATAATGTAACATACCACTAGGACATTTAATAACGTAGCCTATTTAAAGTTTAGCTTAATATAAAGAGACGTTCCTACAAAAAATACTTTTGGTTGAACATTGGATTTTGGTTGGATTTTGGTCAGAATCTGACATTGGACTTTGGTTGGATTTTGGTCAGAATCTGACGTTGGATTTTGTAGGATTTTGGTCAGAATCTGACATTGGATTTTGGTCAGAATCTAACATTGGATTTTGGGTGGATTTTGGTCAGAATCTGACGTTGGATTTTGTTGGATTTTGGTCAGAATCTGATGTTGGATTTTGGTTGGATTTTGGTCAGAATCTGACGTTGGATTTTGATGGATTTTGGTCAGAATCTGATGTTGGATTTTGATGGATTTTGGTCAGAATCTGACGTTGGATTTTGATGGATTTTGGTCAGAATCTGACATTGGATTTTGGTTGGATTTTGGTTGGAATCTGACGTTGGATTTTGGTTGGATTTTGGTCAGAATCTGACGTTGGATTTTGTAGGATTTTGGTCAGAATCTGATGTTGGATTTTGGTTGGATTTTGGTCAGAATCTGACGTTGGATTTTGGTTGGATTTTGGTTGGAATCTGACGTTGGATTTTGATGGATTTTGGTCAGAATCTGACGTTGGATTTTGTTGGATTTTGGTCAGAATCTGATGTTGGATTTTGGTTGGATTTTGGTCAGAATCTGACGTTGGATTTTGTTGGATTTTGGTCAGAATCTGATGTTGGATTTTGATGGATTTTGGTCAGAATCTGACGTTGGATTTTGATGGATTTTGGTCAGAATCTGACATTGGATTTTGGTTGGATTTTGGTTGGAATCTGACGTTGGATTTTGGTTGGATTTTGGTCAGAATCTGACGTTGGATTTTGTAGGATTTTGGTCAGAATCTGACATTGGATTTTGGTCAGAATCTAACATTGGATTTTGGTTGGATTTTGGTCAGAATCTGACGTTGGATTTTGGTCAGAATCTAACATTGGATTTTGGTTGGATTTTGGTCAGAATCTGACATTGGATTTTGGTCAGAATCTAACATTGGATTTTGGTTGGATTTTGGTCAGAATCTGACGTTGGATTTTGGTTGGATTTTGGTTGGAATCTGACGTTGGATTTTGATGGATTTTGGTCAGAATCTGACATTGGATTTTGGTTGGATTTTGGTTGGAATCTGACGTTGGATTTTGATGGATTTTGGTCAGAATCTGACGTTGGATTTTGTTGGATTTTGGTCAGAATCTGATGTTGGATTTTGGTTGGATTTTGGTCAGAATCTGACGTTGGATTTTGTTGGATTTTGGTCAGAATCTGATGTTGGATTTTGATGGATTTTGGTCAGAATCTGACGTTGGATTTTGATGGATTTTGGTCAGAATCTGACATTGGATTTTGGTTGGATTTTGGTTGGAATCTGACGTTGGATTTTGGTTGGATTTTGGTCAGAATCTGACGTTGGATTTTGTAGGATTTTGGTCAGAATCTGACATTGGATTTTGGTCAGAATCTAACATTGGATTTTGGTTGGATTTTGGTCAGAATCTGACGTTGGATTTTGTAGGATTTTGGTCAGAATCTGACATTGGATTTTGGTCAGAATCTAACATTGGATTTCGGTTGGATTTTGGTCAGAATCTGACGTTGGATTTTGATGGATTTTGGTCAGAATCTGACGTTGGATTTTGTTGGATTTTGGTCAGAATCTGATGTTGGATTTTGGTTGGATTTTGGTCAGAATCTGACGTTGGATTTTGATGGATTTTGATGGATTTTGGTCAGAATCTGACGTTGGATTTTGATGGATTTTGGTCAGAATCTGACATTGGATTTTGGTTGGATTTTGGTCAGAATCTGACGTTGGATTTTGTAGGATTTTGGTCAGAATCTGACATTGGATTTTGGTCAGAATCTAACATTGGATTTTGGTTGGATTTTGGTCAGAATCTGACGTTGGATTTTGATGGATTTTGGTCAGAATCTGACGTTGGATTTTGTTGGATTTTGGTCAGAATCTGATGTTGGATTTTGGTTGGATTTTGGTCAGAATCTGACGTTGGATTTTGATGGATTTTGGTCAGAATCTGACGTTGGATTTTGTTGGATTTTGGTCAGAATCTGACGTTGGATTTTGGTTGGATTTTGGTCAGAATCTGACGTTGGATTTTGATGGATTTTGGTCAGAATCTGACGTTGGATTTTGATGGATTTTGGTCAGAATCTGACGTTGTATTTCGGTTGGATTTTGGTCAGAATCTGACGATGGATTTTGGTTGGATTTTGGTTCGATTTTGGTCAGAATCTGACGTTGGATTTTGGTTGGATTTTAGTCAGAATCAGACGTTGGATTAACGTTGGATTTTGGTCAGAATCTGACGTTGTATTTTGGTTGGATTTTACTCAGAATCTGACGTTAGATTAACGTTGGATTTTGGTCAGAATCTGACATTGGATTTTGGTTGGATTTTGGTCAGAATCTGACATTGGATTTTGGTTGGATTTTGGTTGGACTTTGGTCAGAATCTGACATTGGATTTTGATGGATTTTGGTCAGAATCTGACGATGGATTTTGATGGATTTAGGTCAGAATCTGACATTGGATTTTGGTTGGATTTTGGTTGGAATCTGACGTTGGATTTTGGTTGGATTTTGGTCAGAATCTGACATTGGATTTTGTAGGATTTTGGTCAGAATCTGACATTGGATTTTGGTCAGAATCTAACATTGGATTTTGGTTGGATTTTGGTCAGAATCTGACGTTGGATTTAGTTGGATTTTGGTCAGAATCTGATGTTGGATTTTGGTTGGATTTTGGTCAGAATCTGACGTTGGATTTTGATGGATTTTGATGGATTTTGGTCAGAATCTGACGTTGGATTTTGATGGATTTTGGTCAGAATCTGACATTGGATTTTGGTTGGATTTTGGTCAGAATCTGAGGTTGAATTTTGTATGATTTTGGTCAGAATCTGACGTTGGATTTTGGTCAGAATCTAACATTGGATTTTGGTTGGATTTTGGTCAGAATCTGACGTTGGATTTTGATGGATTTTGGTCAGAATCTGACGTTGGATTTTGTTGGATTTTGGTCAGAATCTGATGTTGGATTTTGGTTGGATTTTGGTCAGAATCTGACGTTGGATTTTGATGGATTTTGGTCAGAATCTGACGTTGGATTTTGATGGATTTTGGTCAGAATCTGACGTTGGATTTTGGTCGGATTTTGGTCAGAATCTGACATTGGATTTTGATGGATTTTGGTCAGAATCTGAAGTTGGATTTTGGTTGGATTTTGGTCAGAATCTGACGTTAGATTTTGTAGGATTTTGGTCAGAATCTGACATTGGATTTTGGTTGGATTTTAGTCAGAATCTGACGTTGGATTAACGTTGGATTTTGGTCAGAATCTGACATGGAATTTTGGTTGGATTTTACTCAGAATCTGACGTTAGATTAACGTTGGATTTTGGTCAGAATCTGACGATGGATTTTGGTTGGATTTTGGTCAGAATCTGACGTTGGATTTTGGTTGGATTTTGGTCAGAATCTGACATTGGATTTTGGTTGGATTTTGGTTGGATTTTGGTCAGAATCTGACGTTGGATTTTGGTTGGATTTTAGTCAGAATTTGACGATGGATTTTGGTTGGATTTTGGTCAGAATCTGACGTTGGATTTTGGTTGGATTTTGGTCAGAATCTGACATTGGATTTTGGTTGGATTTTGGTCAGAATCTGACGTTGTATTTTGGTTGGATTTTACTCAGAATCTGACGTTAGATTAACGTTGGATTTTGGTCAGAATCTGACGATGGATTTTGGTTGGATTTTGGTTCGATTTTGGTCAGAATCTGACGTTGGATTTTGGTTGGATTTTAGTCAGAATCAGACGTTGGATTAACGTTGGATTTTGGTCAGAATCTGACGTTGTATTTTGGTTGGATTTTACTCAGAATCTGACGTTAGATTAACGTTGGATTTTGGTCAGAATCTGACATTGGATTTTGGTTGGATTTTGGTCAGAATCTGACATTGGATTTTGGTTGGATATTGGTTGGACTTTGGTCAGAATCTGACATTGGATTTTGGTTGGATTTTGGTCAGAATCTGACGTTGGATTTTGTTGGATTTTGGTTGTATTTTGGTTGGAATCTGACGTTGGATTTTGTTGGATTTTGGTCAAAATCTGACATTGGTTTTTTGGTTGGATTTTGGTCAGAATCTGACGTTGGATTTTGGATGGATTTTGGTCAAAATCTGACGTTGGATTTTGGTTGGATTTTGGTCCAAATCTGACGTTGGACTTTGGTTGGATTATGGTTGGAATCTGACATTGAATTTTGATTGGATTTTGGTCAGAATCTGACGTTGGATTTTGGTTGGATTTTGGTCAGAATCTGACGTTAAATTTTGTTGGATTTTGGTCAGAATCTGACATTGGATTTTGGTTGGATTATGGTTGGAATCTGACATTGGATTTTGGTTGGATTTTGGTCAGAATCTGATGTTGGATTTTGGTTGGATTTTGGTCAGAATCTGACATTGGATTTTGGTTGGATTTTGGTCAGAATCTGACGTTGGATTTTTATTGGATTTTGGTCAGAATCTGAAATTGGATTTGGGATGGATATTGGTTGGATTTTGGTCAGAATCAGACGTTGGATTTTGGTCAGAATCTGACATTGGATTTTTGTTGGATTATGGTTGGAATCTGACATTGGATTTTGGTTGGAATCTGACGTTGGATTTTGGTTGGATTTTGTTCAGAATATGACGTTGGATTTTGTTGGATTTTGGTCAGAATCTGACATTGGATTTTGGTTGGATTTTGGTCAGAATCTGACATTGGATTTTTGTTGGATTATGGTTGGAATCTGACATTGGATTTTGGTTGGATTTTGGTCAGAATCTGACATTGGATTTTGGTTGGATTTTGGTTGGAATCTGGCATTGGATTTTGGTTGGATTATGGTTGGAATCTGACGTTGAATTTTGTTGGATTTTAGTCAGAATCTGACATTGGATTTTGGTCAGAATCTGATGTTGGATTTTGGTTGGAATCTGAAATTGGATTTTGGTTGGATTTTGTTCAGAGTCTGACATTGGATTAACATTGGATTTTGGTCAGAATCTGATGATTTTGGTTGGAATCTGACGTTGGATTTTGGTTGGATTTTGGTCAGAATCTGACGTTGGATTTTGGTTGGATTTTGGTTGGATTTTGGTCAGAATCTGACGTTGGATTTTGGTTGGATTTTGGTCAGAATCTGACGTTGGATTTTGGTTGGATTATGGTCAGAATCTGACGTTGGAATAACGTTGGATTTTGGTCAGAATCTGACGTTGGATTTTGGTTGGATTTTGGTTGGAATCTAACATTGGATTTTGGTTGGATTTTGGTCAGAATCTGACATTGGATTTTGGTTGGATTTTGGTCAGAATCTGACATTGGATTTTGGTTGGATTTTGGTCAGAATCTGACGTTGGATTTTGGTTGGATTATGGCCAGAATCTGACGTTGGATTAACGTTGGATTTTGGTCAGAATCTGACGTTGGATTTTGGTTGGATTTTGGTCAGAATCTGACATTGGATTTTGGTTGGATTTTGGTTGGAATCTGACGTTGGATTTTGGTTGGATTTTGGTCAGAATCTGACGTTGGATTTTGTAGGATTTTGGTCAGAATCTGACATTGGATTTTGGTCAGAATCTAACATTGGATTTTGGTTGGATTTTGGTCAGAATCTGACGTTGGATTTTGGTTGGATTATGGCCAGAATCTGACGTTGGATTAACGTTGGATTTTGGTCAGAATCTGACGTTGGATTTTGGTCAGAATCTGACGTTGGATTTTGATGGATTTTGGTCAGAATCTGATGTTGGATTTTGGTTGGATTTTGGTTGGATTTTGGTCAGAATCTGACATTGGATTTTGGTTGGATTTTGGTCAGAATCTGACGTTGGATTTTGGTTGGATTTTAGTCAGAATCTGACGTTGGATTAACGTTGGATTTTGGTCAGAATCTGACGTTGTATTTTGGTTGGATTTTACTCAGAATCTGACGTTAGATTAACATTGGATTTTGGTCAGAATCTGACGATGGATTTTGGTTGGATTTTGGTTCGATTTTGGTCAGAATCTGACGTTGGATTTTGGTTGGATTTTAGTTAGAATCAGACGTTGGATTAACGTTGGATTTTGGTCAGAATCTGACGTTGTATTTTGGTTGGATTTTACTCAGAATCTGACGTTAGATTAACGTTGGATTTTGGTCAGAATCTGACATTGGATTTTGGTTGGATTTTAGTCAGAATCTGACGTTGGATTAACGTTGGATTTTGGTCAGAATCTGACGTTGTATTTTGGTTGGATTTTACTCAGAATCTGACGTTAGATTAACGTTGGATTTTGGTCAGAATTTGACGTTGGATTTTGGTTGGATTTTGGTCAGAATCTGACATTGGATTTTGGTTGGATTTTGGTTGGATTTTGGTTGGAATCTGACGTTGGATTTTGGTTGGATTTTAGTCAGAATCTGACGTTGGATTAACGTTGGATTTTGGTCAGAATCTGACGTTGTATTTTGGTTGGATTTTGGTCAGAATCTGACGTTGGATTTTTATTGGATTTTGGTCAGAATCTGAAATTGGATTTGGGATGGATATTGGTTGGATTTTGGTCAGAATCAGACGTTGGATTTTGTTGGATTTTGGTCAGAATCTGACATTGGATTTTTGTTGGATTATGGTTGGAATCTGACATTGAATTTTGGTTGGAATCTGACGTTGGATTTTGGTTGGATTTTATTCAGAATATGACGTTGGATTTTGTTGGATTTTGGTCAGAATCTGACATTGGATTTTGGTTGGATTTTGGTCAGAATCTGACATTGGATTTTTGTTGGATTATGGTTGGAATCTGACATTGGATTTTGGTTGGATTTTGGTCAGAATCTGACATTGGATTTTGGTTGGATTTTGGTTGGAATCTGGCATTGGATTTTGGTTGGATTATGGTTGGAATCTGACGTTGAATTTTGTTGGATTTTAGTCAGAATCTGACATTGGATTTTGGTTGGATTTTGGTCAGAATCTGATGTTGGATTTTGGTTGGAATCTGAAATTGGATTTTGGTTGGATTTTGTTCAGAATCTGACGTTGGATTTTGGTTGGATTTTGGTCAGAATCTGACGTTGGATTTTGGTTGGATTTTGGTCAGAATCTGACGTTGGATTTTGGTTGGATTATGGTCAGAATCTGACGTTGGAATAACGTTGGATTTTGGTCAGAATCTGACGTTGGATTTTGGTTGGATTTTGGTTGGATTTTGGTTGGAATCTAACATTGGATTTTGGTTGGATTTTGGTCAGAATCTGACATTGGATTTTGGTTGGATTTTGGTCAGAATCTTGTCACAGGAGTGACGATCTTTTAGGCGGAACCAAAAATTGGGAAAGTTTGGTTCCGCCCGGATGTTTCCGCCTGGACCGGTAAGAGAAAACACCGGACATCCGGTAGCGTCGCGAACGCTGAAATCAGCCAAATTACACACAGCTGGGAGTTATTAGGAGGAGCGCCGGGTGATTGGACGAAAGCGACACTAGGAGAGTATTTTAGGACAACGTAAATCACAGTCGTGGTTGATGTTACGGTGTGTTGTTGTGTATCGTAGCGCCGAGTTGGGCTCGCTGGATACGCTGTTTGGATCGCTGTATTGCTCTCTCTCTCTCTTGCTTGGATCATAGATCTATACAAAGGAAGATATCGACGACCTTATAGGTGGAATATTAGACAAATACTGACGTTGGACGAGAGAAACGGAGGAAGAGGAAAACTGACTGTTGTGAGTACACACCTGTGGAAGAGTGGTGTTGGGGGCTGGAAACCGCCTCGTTTAGGCATCTGGAGTTATTACAGCGCGAAGTCAACCTAGGACGAAGGGAGACAGAAGTTGTGAGTAACTACATCTCTTGAAGTAGGTGTTTTATATGCAGTTGGTTTATACAATCGTTTGGAGTGTTTTCAAGATCGAGCGAGTGGCCCTACCCCTGCACCAGCGTGGTGGGTGAGCCGAAGGGTGTTTGTGTAAGCAGCTACAGTGACGACAATAAACGAACACTAGGCCGTCTACCATCTCCCTATTCTCGCCCAGAGCAAAGTGGAAGAAGACGGGTGTCATTGTGTGCACTGAGCGTGGTGGGTGAGTCTTTTGGATGTAGAAATTTTCACTTGAAGTGGTGCTGTGTAATGCTGTGTATTGCAGTGAGAGTGCTGTGTCTTGTTTGACGTAACCCTGCCTTCAGTCACTCGTCCCGGGACGACGAAGAGGAAAAACGGCGCTAGGGAACATCTGTACAATTATGCTGTAGTGTGCTTCAGTCTGACAGTATTACCGAGTGGCGGTGAAGAATTGTGCGATTGGCGGTGTGCGTGAGTACTACATTTACTGCTGTTACTTTACCTGTGTCTTTTACATCACTACAGAGTAGAGGCGAACGAGATCCGCCGGCCCGAGGTCTCGACGAAAGGGCGCCCAGGTCCAGTTTTCGATTGACCAACGGGTCTCGAGGAAAGGGCAGCGCTCGACCCGGTGTGCCGGCGTGACGTCCTCGCCCCTCTGTCAACCAACAAGTCTGCCGAGTGGGTCTTGGTCCCCGGCGTTCCATTGTAAACCACTGTCCAATCGACGCATTGCATAGCCAGCCAGCGTTAAGCCCGCCACCCGTAGCCGTCTGTGAGATATTGAGCTGTGGAGAGAACCATACCTACCTAGAAGCTGTAACCAGCACAGAGGTGAGAGAAAACCTAGAAATCGATTCACTGTGTCCTTGTATCCCCGCAGTCGTCTGTGGAGAGAAAGAGAGCCAGCGCGAGCACTGAGATATTGAGCTGTGGAGAGAGCCATACCTACCTAGAAGCTGTAACCAGCACAGAGGTGAGAGAAAACCTAGAAATCGATTCACTGTGTCCTTGTATCCCAGCAGTCGTCTGTGGAGAGAAAGAGAGCCAGCGCGAGCACTGAGATATTGAGCTGTGGAGAGAGCCATACCTACCTAGAAGCTGTAACCAGCACAGAGGTGAGAGAAAACCTAGAACTCGATTCACTGTGTCCTTGTATCCCAGCAGTCGTCTGTGGAGAGAAAGAGAGCCAGCGTGAGCACTGAGATCTTGAGCTGTGGAGAGAAAGAGAGCCAGCGTGAACACTGAGATATTGAGCTGTGAAGAGAGCCATACCTACCTAGAAGCTGTAACCAGCATAGAGGTGAGAGAAAACCTTGGAACCGATTCACTGTGTCCCTGTGTCCCAGCAGAGTCTGTGGAGAGAGAGAGAATAAGGAAGAAGAGTGAGTCAACGAGCAAGGAGCCGTGGGAGATAGGCGGCGAACCGCCGTGCGCTGGATTGGATTGGTTGGATTTTGGTTGGATTTTGGTTGGAATCTAACATTGGATTTTTGTTGGATTATGGTTGGAATCTGACATTGGATTTTGGTTGGATTTTGGTCAGAATCTGACATTGGATTTTGGTTGGATTTTGGTTGGAATCTGGCATTGGATTTTGGTTGGATTATGGTTGGAATCTGACGTTGAATTTTGTTGGATTTTAGTCAGAATCTGACATTGGATTTTGGTTGGATTTTGGTCAGAATCTGATGTTGGATTTTGGTTGGAATCTGACATTGGATTTTGGTTGGATTTTGTTCAGAATCTGAC
This sequence comes from Misgurnus anguillicaudatus, assembly GCF_027580225.2. Lineage (NCBI taxonomy): Eukaryota > Metazoa > Chordata > Actinopteri > Cypriniformes > Cobitidae > Misgurnus > Misgurnus anguillicaudatus. Next base: position 37,026,433 of record NC_073357.2, on the reverse strand, counting down.
ATTGGATTAACATTGGATTTTGGTCAGAATCTGACATTGGATTAACATTGGATTTTGGTCAGAATCTGACGTTGGATTAACGTTGGATTTTGGTCAGAATCTGACATTGGATTGTTGGATTAACGTTGGATTTTGGTCAGAATCTGACATTGGATTTTGGTTGGATTTTGGTCAGAATCTGACATTGGATTTTGGTTGGATTTTGGTCAGAATCTGACGTTGGATGAACGTTGGATTTTGGTCAGAATCAGGGGCCTGATGTATAAACGTTGTGTACACCCAAAATGGGCAAAGAAATATGCGTACACAATTTTCCATGCACATATCGGGATTTATAAAAAATAAACTTGGCGTAAATAAGTGTGCACCGTACTGATGCTCTCCGCTGTGCATACGCACTCTTTTTGAGCGGAGTGACAGAACACAAACTCTGTTCTTGTTTTTATACACATTTAGTTGTAATATTCTTTGTTTCATCATGAAGATCAGCACTCAAAATGCATCTAGGAGTCGCACCTGCCTTTGAGTAGCAAATATTTAACAGATGAAAAGTATTGAAAAGGCGAAGCCTCTACGGTGAATGGAGTGCCACACACATCTGTCATGAGCGCGTCTGCGTGTTTGAAATGCAAAAGAACTATATGAATAAGTCTTTTCTTCACTCAAACACTAAAGGCTAATGTTTCATGTATTTGAGGAATGATTTTGGTCAGAATCTGACTTTGCATTTTGTTGGATTTTGGTCAGAATCTGACGATGGATTTTTTGGATTTTGGTCAGAATCTGACGTTGGATTTTTGTTGGATTATGGTTGGAATCTGACGTTGGATTTTGGTTGGATTTTGGTCAGAATCTGACGTTGGATTTTGTTGGATTTTGGTCAGAATCTGACGATGGATTTTGTTGGATTTTGGTCAGAATCTGACGTTGGATTTTTGCTGGATTATGGTTGGAATCTGACATTGGATTTTGGTTGGATTTTGGTCAGAATCTGACTTTGGATTTTGTTGGATTTTGGTCAGAATCTGACGTTGGATTTTGTTGGATTTTGGTTGGAATCTGACATTGGATTTTGGTTGGATTTTGGTCAGAATCTGACATTGGATTTTGGTTGGATTTTGGTTGGAATCTGACGTTGGATTTTGGTTGGATTTTGGTCAGAATCTGACGTTGGATTTTGGTTGGATTTTGGTTGGATTTTGGTCAGAATCTGACGTTGGATTTTGGTTGGATTATGGTCAGAATCTGACGTTGGATTTTGGTTGGATTTTGGTCAGAATCTGACGTTGGATTTTGGTTGGATTTTGGTCAGAATCTGACGTTGGATTTTGGTTGGATTTTGGTCAGAATCTGACGTTGGATTTTGGTTGGATTTTGGTTGGATTTTGGTTGGATTTTGGTTGGAATCTAACATTGGATTTGTGTTGGATTTTGGTCAGAATCTGACATTGGATTTTGGTTGGATTTTGGTCAGAATCTGACATTGGATTTTGGTTGGATTTTGGTCAGAATCTGACGTTGGATGAACGTTGGATTTTGGTCAGAATCAGGGGCCTGATGTATAAACGTTGCGTACACCCAAAATGGGCAAAGAAATATGCGTACACAATTTTCCATGCACATATCGAGATTTATAAAAAATAAACTTGGCGTAAATAAGTGTGCACCGTACTGATGCTCTCCGCTGTGCATACGCACTCTTTTTTAGCGGAGTGACAGAACACAAACTCTGTTCTTGTTTTTATACACATTTAGTTGTAATATTCTTTGTTTCATCATGAAGATCAGCACTCAAATTGCATCTAGGAGTCGCACCTGCCTTTGAGTAGCAAATATTTAACAGATGAAAAGTATTGAAAAGGCGAAGCCTCTACGGTGAATGGAGTGCCACACACATCTGTCATGAGCGCGTCTGCGTGTTTGAAATGCAAAAGAACTATATGAATAAGTCTTTTCTTCACTCAAACACTAAAGGCTAATGTTTCATGTATTTGAGGAATGATTTTGGTCAGAATCTGACATTGGATTTTGTTGGATTTTGGTCAGAATCTGACGTTGGATTTTGTTGGATTTTGGTCAGAATCTGACTTTGGATTTTGTTGGATTTTGGTCAGAATCTGACGATAGATTTTTTTGGATTTTGGTCAGAATCTGACGTTGGATTTTTGTTGGATTATGGTTGGAATCTGACGTTGGATTTTGGTTGGATTTTGGTCAGAATCTGACGTTGGATTTTGTTGGATTTTGGTCAGAATCTGACGATGGATTTTGTTGGATTTTGGTCAGAATCTGACGTTGGATTTTTGCTGGATTATGGTTGGAATCTGACGATGGATTTTGTTGGATTTTGGTCAGAATCTGACGATGGATTTTGTTGGATTTTGGTCAGAATCTGACGATGGATTTTGTTGGATTTTGGTCAGAATCTGACGTTGGATTTTGGTTGGATTTTGGTCAGAATCTGACGTTGGATTTTGGTTGGATTTTGGTCAGAATCTGACTTTGGATTTTGTTGGATTTTGGTCAGAATCTGACGTTGGATTTTGTTGGATTGTGGTCAGAATCTGACGATGGATTTTGTTGGATTTTGGTCAGAATCTGACGTTGGATTTTTGTTGGATTATGGTTGGAATCTGAAGTTGGATTTTGGTTGGATTTTTGTCAGAATCTGACGTTGGATTTTGTTGGATTTTGGTCAGAATCTGACATTGGATTTTGGTCGGATTATGGTTGGAATCGACATTGGATTTTGGTTGGATTTTGGTTGGAATCTGACATTGGATTTTGGTTGGATTATGGTTGGAATCTGACGTTGGATTTTGGCTGGATTATGGTCAGAATCTGACGTTAGATTTTGATTGGATTTTGGTCAGAATCTGAAGTTGGATTTTGGTTGGATTTTGGTTGGAATCTGACATTGGATTTTGGTTGGATTATGGTTGGAATCTGACGTTAGATTTTGATTGGATTTTGGTCAGAATCTGAAGTTGGATTTTGGTTGGATTTTGGTCAGAATCTGACATTGGATTTTGGATGGATTTTGGTTGGATTTTGGTTGGAATCTGACGTTGGATTTTGGTTGGATTTTGGTCAGAATCTGACGTTGGATTAACGTTGGATTTTGGTCAGAATCTGACGTTGGATTTTGGTTGGATTTTGGTCAGAATCTGACATTGGATTTTGGTTGGATTTTGGTTGGAATCTGACGTTGGATTTTGGTTGGATTTTGGTCAGAATCTGACGTTGGATTTTGGTTGGATTTTGGTCAGAATCTGACGTTGGATTTTGGTTGGATTATGGTCAGAATCTGACGTTGGATTTTGGTTGGATTTTGGTCAGAATCTGACGTTGGATTTTGGTTGGATTTTGGTCAGAATCTGACGTTGGATTTTGGTTGGATTTTGGTCAGAATCTGACGTTGGATTTTGGTTGGATTTTGGTTGGATTTTGGTTGGAATCTAACATTGGATTTTGGTTGGATTTTGGTCAGAATCTGACATTGGATTTTGGTTGGATTTTGGTCAGAATCTGACATTGGATTTTGGTTGGATTTTGGTCAGAATCTGACGTTGGATGAACGTTGGATTTTGTTCAGAATCAGGGGCCTGATGTATAAACGTTGCGTACACCCAAAATGGGCAAAGAAATATGCGTACAAAATTTTCCATGCACATATCGGGATTTATAAAAAATAAACTTGGCGTAAATAAGTGTGCACCGTACTGATGCTCTCCGCTGTGCATACGCACTCTTTTTGAGCGGAGTGACAGAACACAAACTCTGTTCTTGTTTTTATACACATTTAGTTGTAATATTCTTTGTTTCATCATGAAGATCAGCACTCAAATTGCATCTAGGAGTCGCACCTGCCTTTGAGTAGCAAATATTTAACAGATGAAAAGTATTGAAAAGGCGAAGCCTCTACGGTGAATGGAGTGCCACACACATCTGTCATGAGCGCGTCTGCGTGTTTGAAATGCAAAAGAACTATATGAATAAGTAATTTCTTCACTCAAACTCTAAAGGCTAATGTTTCATGTATTTGAGGAATGATTTTGGTCAGAATCTGACATTGGATTTTGTTGGATTTTGGTCAGGATCTGACGATGGATTTTTTGGATTTTGGCGAGAATCTGACGTTGGATTTTTGTTGGATTTTGGTTGGAATCTGACGTTGGATTTTTGTTGGATTTTGGTCAGAATCTGACGTTGGATTTTGTTGGATTTTGGTCAGAATCTGACGATGGATTTTGTTGGATTTTGGTCAGAATCTGACGTTGGATTTTTGTTGGATTATGGTTGGAATCTGACATTGGATTTTGGTTGGATTTTGGTCAGAATCTGACGTTGGATTTTGGTTGGATTTTGGTCAGAATCTGACGTTGGATTTTGTTGGATTTTGGTCAGAATCTGACGATGGATTTTGTTGGATTTTGGTCAGAATCTGACATTGGATCTTGGTTGGATTTTGGTCAGAATCTGACATTGGATTTTGGTTGGATTTTGGTTGGAATCTGACATTGGATTTTGGTTGGATTATGGTTGGAATCTGACGTTGGATTTTGGCTGGATTATGGTCAGAATCTGACGTTAGATTTTGATTGGATTTTGGTCAGAATCTGAAGTTGGATTTTGGTTGGATTTTGGTCAGAATCTGACATTGGATTTTGGATGGATTTTGGTTGGATTTTGGTTGGAATCTGACGTTGGATTTTGGTTGGATTTTGGTCAGAATCTGACGTTGGATTAACGTTGGATTTTGGTCAGAATCTGACGTTGGATTTTGGTTGGATTTTGGTCAAAATCTGATGTTGGATTTTGGTTGGATTTTGGTCAGAATCTGACATTGGATTTTGGTTGGATTATGGTTGGAATCTGACGTTCGATTTTGGTTGTCAGAATCTGACGTTGGATTAACGTTGGATTTTGATCAGAATCTGATGTTGGATTTTGGTTGGATTTTGGTCAAAATCTGACGTTGGATTTTGGTTGGATTATGGTTGGAATCTGACATTTGATTTTGGTTGGATTTTGGTTGGAATCTAACATTGGATTTTGGTTGGATTTTGGTCAGAATCTGATGTTGGATTTTGGTTGGATTTTGGTCAGAATCTGACGTTGGATGAATGATGGATTTTGGTCAGAATCAGGGGTCTGATGTATAAATGTTGCGTACACACAAAATGGGCAAAGAAATATGCGTACGCAATTTTCCACGCACATTTCGGTATTTATTAAAAATAAACCTGGCGTAAATAAGTGCGCACCGTACGGATGCTCTCCACTGTGCGTACGCACTCTTTTTGAGCGGATTGAAAGAACACAAACTCTGTTCTTGTTTTTATACACATTTAGTTGTAATATTCTTTGTTTCATCATGAAGATCAGCACTCAAATTGCATCTAGGAGTCGCAACTGCCTTTGAGTAGCAAATATTTAACAGATGAAAAGTATTGAAAAGACGAAGCCTCTACGGTGAATGGAGTGCCACACACATCTGTCATGAGTGCGTCTGCGTGTTTGAAACGCAAAAGAACTATATGAATAAGTCTTTTCTTCACTCAAACACTAAAGGCTAATGTTTCATGTATTTGAGGAATGATAAGAAGTTTGTTAGTCTTTATCATCTTATCATAGAGAAAACTGTAAAAAATTAATAGTTTTAATCTTATTAGGCCAAATGACTGAATCCAACCCGAGTGCCTACATTGCTACAATAAACTTTATAACCTGTAAGATGATGAAAAATAATGTAACATACCACTAGGACATTTAATAACGTAGCCTATTTAAAGTTTAGCTTAATATAAAGAGACGTTCTTACAAAGCAGCTTTATATAAAAAAAACACTAACAAGTAAACTCATTGTTTTTAATTTTCTGGTTTCATCTGCTTACCTGTAAATATGCTTTTTTAAGGTTTGTACTGAACTTTTCATTTGTACTTCTCTATAAGGTACTGTATGTAATATTGCAGTCTTAATGCAAGTCGCGTTCAATGGTATAATTGATGCACTTGCCGCCTTAGATAAAGACGAACATGACCCGAAACGATCTCCATCATTCGCTGGTCAAAAACATTTCATCTCCCTATGAGTTTGTTTTTCATTAAAAATGTTATGAATATAATGACACATGTCTGGCCATATGTAAAACCAGCATCAACTTTGACAATGCCAGTGTTTGTTTTTATAATTTCATAAAAACCCATAAGGCAAAAAAATAATTTCTCTGGCCAAAAGTATATTTTAAATATAAACGAAATAAGTTAATTTTTTAGAGTATTTTTTTAAGTTTAAACAAATTTTTACCTTTTTAAAACTGTTTTGTTTACAGGTTCGTAACATAAAGTTTTTCTTCCAATGCGACGTGAATATATTTCCTTGAATTTAAATATATGAAGGGCTAAATATATTTTTTAATGCTTTAAAATGCATTTTATGTATTTATATTGGGAAATATATCTGATTGGGATTCACACGCTGATTCACGAGCTAGTGAACTAATGAGACACACGGAGAGTGATTCAAAACAGCGCGTTTGTGTGTGTCCGTGTGTGTGGGCAGTCTTTCTATTCAGAGATGAGCCTGTTTAGAGGAGCTCCATTCACTAGGTGGCGGAATGATACGAGAGGTGAAGCGGTTACTGTGCCGTTATCAGTAGAATATTGCACACCTCTTAGCCAATCAGATTCGAGAACCAGAAAGAACTGTTGTATAAATAAATATTTTTATAAATTATATATACTTTTTGGCGTATGGGTAAGTAGCGGTTTTTGAAAATGCAGGGTTTTAATCGGACAGCGACGATAATTTCCTTGCGTTTTGTAACGTCAATCCATATTAAAATGATATGCAGACCACATTATGGCCATAAAACTAAGGGTGGTACGCTCCATATATGGTTGTTTCAGGGAGGAGATGGGGGCGGGACGCACGTACGCACAATCTTCCGCTCACTGGGATTTATGAATGGAATTTTGTGCAGTTTCTGGAGTATGCAAGATGCTATCCAGTGATGTGCAGAGAAATCTTTTTTTAAAGAAATTAACCCTTGTGCCTTGTTCCAATTCACTACTCTTTCGTGTTGTTAGTGGCCAAAAATGGCCACTAAATTAAACGGCTGTAAAAATGTAACAGATTAATATTTTTTTCACATTTTTTTGCATAAATCTGTTAATCAACCTCAGAACTGATCAAAACTACCAAATGTTTCCAAAAATTTCATGATTTTAACTCTTTAATTGCCAAGCTCATGAGTGATGCCACTGATTTGAGGGGAAAAAAAACACAACATCACTGATTTTCAATATAAAAAGTGATTATGGACTGGATTTTCTTTTACCTTTTTTACAGTCTTGGGCATGTCAAAGATTGGTGAAAACATTGGCTTTGATGCATTTTTAGTTTTTGTGCAGCATCAGATTAAATTTTTTTCTCCCTCATTTATTGTTTTTGGCCATTTTTCCCCATTGACTTCCATTATAACAACATTTTTTGATTGCAGAGCCATGACACCTTATTACCATGCATTCTTGATTCTTTGTGGCGTTTCCTTTTGCAAAGAGGTAAAATTTGTCGTTTTTACTGTTGATCACCATGTGGCACCATTAACCCTTTAGTGTGTGTGTGTGTGTGTGTGTGTGTGTGTGTGTGTGTGTGTGTGTGTGTGTGTGTGTGTGTGTGTGTGTGTGCGTGTGTGTGTGTGTGTACCTGGTAATTATCGCGTTGTGGGGACCAATTGTCCCCATAAAGATAGGAATACCAGTGTTTTTGTGACCTTGTGGGGACATTTTGATGTCCCCATGAGGAAACAAGCTTATAAATCAAACAAAATGATGTTTATTGAAAATGTGAAGTAGCAGAAAGGTTTCTGTGATGGCTGGGGTTAGGAAATGCGGTAGGTTAGGGGAATAGAATATACAGTTTGTACAGTATAAAATGCATTACGTCTATGGAATGTCCCCATAAAACATGTAAACCAGAATGTGTGTGTGTGTGTGTGTGTGTGCGTGTGTGTACGAGTGTGTGTGTACGAGTGTGTGTGTAGGGTTAGTGTTAGTATTGAGGAGAGAGCACCTCCCTCGCACACCAGTTAGTGCTGCACTGGTGAGAGGGATTTTGTCTTCTGTAGCTGTACCTCTAGACACAAATCCACAGGCACCAGCAGCTCAGGAGTGAAGAGGGGAACATGCAAGTGGTGTACAGAACAAAAAAAAGAACAGTCAGCACTTGTATCCATTTTGGTAGACACACTTGCAGAGAGAACCAAGTAATATGCTGCAAGTCCTGCTGAAAAGACTGAACACACACACGTACACATATACACACTAAAAATGTGTTTGATTGTTTAGTTCTCCATCCATCCTCTACTCTTGCTTCATTGTTCAGTTTATTTGAAGTTGTTTTTGCATTTTGGTTCATAATAAATGTTGTTCATAAATCTGATGCAGAGAAGATTTTTTACAGATTTTTTCACACAGACGCGCGCACACACACACACACACACACACACACACACACACACACGCACGCACGCACGCACGCACCCACACACCCACACTCACTCACTCACTCACTCACTCACTCACTCACTCACTCACTCACTCACTCACTCACTCTCTCACTCTCTCTCTCTCATATGCTGTTATAGTCCATATAATTCAATGTACAATCCAGAATTTAAGCTCTGTTTTTTTGCACAGGCTACTAAAGGGTTAATGGTGCCACATGGTGATCAACAGTAAAAATTACAAATTTTACCTCTTTGCAAAAGGTACAACCACAAAGAATCAAGAATGCATGGTAATAAGGTGTCATGGCTCTGCTTTTAAAAAATGTTGTTATAATGGAAATCAATGGGGAAAAATGGCCACAAACAATAAATGAGGGAGAAAAAATGTAATCTGATGCTGCACAAAAACTAAAAATGCATCAAAGCCAATGTTTTTACTAATCTTTGACATGCCCAAGACTGTAAAAGAGGTAAAAGAAAATCCAGTCCACATTCACTTTTATATTGAAAAATCTGTCATTTTGTGTGTTTTTTCCCCCAAAATCAGTGACACTACTTATAAACTTTGCAATGAAAGAGTTAAAATCATGGAATTTTTGCAAACATTTGGTAGTTTTGATCAGTACTGAGGTTGATTAACAGGTTTATGCCAAAAAAGTGTGAAAAAAAATTCATCCGATAAATTTTTACAGCAATTTAATTTTGTGGCCTTTTTTGGTCGCTAACAACACGTAAGGGTAGTAAAATTTGCCCTCGGTATATTGTTAAGTTTTTGAAAAATTTCAAAGCATTTTCTTAAAATATGCATAAATATAAGATTTGTCACCAAAAATCATTCCATTTGCTGAAACACAGAGAAAGTTGTGGCCAAATTAAGACAAAAAATTGCAAAAATGGCCCCAACAACACATAAGGGTTAAATGTTTAAGCTAAAACAGATGCCATTTATTAACACTAATCAGTGCACCATTACATAATCAACATGCATGTAAGTTTAATCAGCAGAGTCCCGGTTGTGTTTGTGCACTCTGCTGTATCTAATGAATTATAAGATATGACAACAGCGCTGCCCAAACAAAAGCCAACACTACATTACTTCCAATGAAGCCTGACTTGAGTTTGCCAATCCAGTGAGGGGGGAAAAGATGGCGGAACCAAAGAGAACAATAGGGAAAAGTTCATCAAGGCTTGTTCACTTTATTTGGCAGGCTGAGAACAGGGCAGCTGTTGAAGAGCCTCTATTGTATTAGCTCTGTAGTCCTCTACAAAAGACCGTCATCCTCAAGAAACTAGGCCACTGACCCAGAAACACACGACACAAACCCAAAATAAAATATAGCTTGTAGAGCTCTCAATCTAGCAGAGAAGAAAATTAGTTGTGATGTAACTGTGAATCAGGCTCTCCTCAGTGACAATTAAAAGCAAAAAAATGAATGACTAAAATAGACAAACTACAGAAAACAAAACGTTTGATTGGGAGTGTGCAATGGTTATGGTAATATTATGTCTGAAAAATATGTAGAGCTTAGATGCAAAACCCTTTTAATGCTGGGTACATATCAAAAGATTTTTTACATCTTTTTTACATTCCAGAGCTTAGGGGCTAAGTAGGAAAAGGATCTACCACCTTTAGACACTTTTGATATTCTAGGGATAATTAAGTGGCCAGAATTTTGTGATCGCAGTGTACGTGATGGATTGTATTCTGATAGTTATTCTTTAATATACGAGGGCGCTAGGCCATTTAAGGCTTTGTAGGTGATTAGTACTATTTTAAATTATATGCGATATTTAACTGGTAGCCAGTGTAAAGATGCCAGAATTGGACTAATGTGGTCATACTTTTTTGATCGAGTAAGCACTCTTGCGGCAGCGTTTTGAACCAGCTGTAACTTGTTTACCTGATTTGTGTGACATCCCCTGAGTAACGAATTACAATATTCTATTCTAGAGGTCATAAAAGCGTGGATAAGCTTTTCTGCATCTGATGCAGACAGCATGTGGCGTATTTTTTTGATATTTCTAAGATGGAAGAATGCTGTGCGGCAGACATTGGAGATATGGCTATCGAAAGATAGATTGCTGTCGAACATCAGGCCTAAGTTCTTAACAGTGGAAGATGGCACCACCGTGCAGCCATCTATGGGCAACTTGTAATCTGACATATTATGTTTGGAGCGATTTGGTTCAATAATAAGTATCTCTGTCTTATTGGAGTTTAGCATAAGAAAGTTATGTGCCATCCAGTCTCTAATATCACTAATGCAGTCTGTTAGCTTGGTGGGTTTCGCTAGGATGTGACGAGATGTAAAGCTGGGTATCGTCCACATACAAACTACCGGCACTTCCGGGAACTTGACTGTAAATTTCGTCACCGCCCCTTTTTGGGGGATAAAAAAGCAGCCCTTCCATTGGCTTCCATTCAAAATAGCGGAACAAAGCAACGTTTTTACACAGCCGGCAGGTGTAAATAACTTATGAAATCACTCAGATTAAACATGTCGAGTATTTATCTGTCCACCCTGCCTGCCATAGAGCCCGAAAGATACATTAACACATTTAATTTGGTCAATATAAAAACATGTCCCTTTCATTCTCACAGCATCAAATTTGTGTATGGAAGTTACGGTGCATTTACACGGTGAGTAAGCATTAACGCTTCCCATTCACTTTTAATGGGTAACGTCATGCATTGCCGAACTGAATCTTGGATCCTTCGGCGCCGCGTCAGTGCCGTTGCTCGCGGCAGAAGTTAACATTTCTCAACTTTTCAAGCGGCAATGCGTGCGTCACCTTATACAAATAACCTAGGCAGGTTTATGGATTGTGGCCACTGTGATTGGCTGTTGGCCACTCTTCAGACAAGCCTTCCGTCAAGCGTTAACGCTTTTGCCCCATGTGAATGTACCATTACAGAGTGAGAGGTGAGCAATGGTCATGACCTCTTCCGTCTTCCATCATCTCGCTTTCTGATAGGATATTGTTTAGTTTCACGTGATAATCTCAAGAATGTGCGCGTGTTTGTCCTCTGGGTTCACATCAGGATTTCTGACATATATTCTCGCCTGAACTTATCTTAAAAATACATTTTGTGAACTAGAGAAATTAATATTGAGAAACGGCTATATGTATCTATTATGTTGGCTCTGCTTCAAAATTACCCAACATATAACCCAACTACCCAACACTGATAAAACAACCCAACAAAATAACCCAACTGGCTCAACCCAGCAGTTGGGTTGAAAAAACAACGTTTAGAGTGTAAATATTAAACATGTTTAATATTTACGATTCGCAATCAGGGCAGCTCTGACGTTTTTCTGATCAGGTTCGGACACACCTCACACCAAGAGAAAATCTGATTAGATAATCTGTAGAACCTTCAAGATAATCGGGACATAGCTAGGATTGTCGGAAGGGGGGAAATCGGCCCAAAATCAGCCTGTTTATCTTTTGGTGTGTAAGTGCGTCTAACATGTCTTCTTGTAAATGAGCTTTTTTTAATCAGTCCCTTACGTTAAAGTTCAGTAATTTCACTTTATGGAAATTATTAGTAATTTCACAAATACTTTAGTCACTTTAGTCATTTCATTCGTATTTAACAAATTTGTCTGTCTTTCACTGCAAAACCCTCTAATCTCCACATCTAAAAAACTCTCTCTTTACGGTCCTTTCTGAAAAAAGGTAGAAGACTCCAAAATTTGGTCAATTTCAGTTAACATCCTTTAACTGGTTAAAACACTATGCACCTTGACGTACGGTATGCGCATGGTCATTCATCCAATATTTCTTTGGTACACTAAAAGGACTTTGTGCCGTTTAACAAATTCTCCCTAGAAATTGGTATTTTTGAATGGCCCGAGGCCGGGATTAAGCCCATTTGAAGCCAAAGTTTCTAATGAACGTATAGCCTACTACATGCCGAGAGCATTCGGTTAATATTCATATCTCATTTTGGACAGAGGTGGCGTTAGCAGCTCTTGCATCAGAGCTCTTATATATATCAAATAAAAAACTTTTAATGGATAAAGACTGCCAGGAAAAACTCAAAATAATATCATAATAAGTTCTCGAATCAAAGTTCTCTCATGTCTTCTGTCTCATCATTAAATGGATAGTTCACCCAAAAATGCAACTTCTGTCATCATTTATTCACCCTCATGTTGTTCCATACCTGTATGAGTTTCTTTATCCTCTTGAACACAGAAGAATTATGTTGATAAAGGATGGTAAGCACACAGTACCTATTGACTTCCATCGTATTTGTTTTTCCTACTATGGAAGTCAATGGTTACCATCAACTGTGTGCTTACCATCATTTATCAAATGTGTTCAACAGAATAAAGAAACTCATACAGGTATGGAACAACATAAGGATGAGTAAATTATGACAGACTTTTCATTTTTGGTTGAACTATTCCTTTAAGTACAAGCCACCTCTGAGACTATAGAGCGCTCAAGAGCAGACATCTCCACAACACATGTTCTGACCTTTCCGCACAGCCGGCATCCCTGTTTTCATTTGCTACTGCCGCAGAGAATATCACAGAGATCTGCTATTTTATTTCAGCCACCTGGATCTCTTTCACCTTTCATATCCTGAACAACTGACTTGCAAGTAAAAAAAAACTTAATGACTATCATAGAAAGTTTAATACATCATTATCAACATCATTTAGTCATTACAAACACTGTTGTAATTGTTTCTTGATTGCTCAGATCCCATTATTGTTCATAGAAGCAACAATTAACACAGTAGGAAATAAGAGATGGAAACCATTACAATAATATGCAGAGATTTATAATTATATGCTATATTAACCATACTCCATGGAAAATAATACTATTTGCAAAGCCCTGTTTTGATATTTATCGAATATTAAGACAGTCAAACAAGCAGGTATCTACTTTGGGATGACATGCAATTGATTTAATAGGAGCCCTGCTGATCTGAACAGATATATAAAAAGGCATTGAAATGGTCACATGCTGGGATGATGTGCAAAACAAGCCATTCATTTTCTTGAAAACAAGTATATTAACAAATATCAACTTAACAGCTATTGCAGGATTACTGAATGCGTAACAAACTGAGCACAGCAAGGTTTAGGATCCAGTGCAGTTCAATAGTACAAGACACAAACAAGACCCATCGTTTAAACAACAAGGACTTGCCACAAAGTAACTATTAGGAAAGGATCAGACAATAGACAAGAGAAACAGGGGACTTTAAAACTAAATTAGACCAAATGAGAACAATTACAAAGGGAAAAAGAAAAGTCTACATAATAAAAGTGCCAGGTCAAGCAGACATGAATTTTCTTGGCTCTGTTTGGCTTGTGTTTGCATAATGTTTCACAGCAGCCATACAAATAATACAAAAACGGCTTTAATAATTAAAAGCATTTGGTCTGGATAGTCATGCTCCTACGTGATTGGTCGAATGTCCCATCAGCTTGTTTGGATTCATAAGATGGAGTGATTGTGTGAAATTTAGGACACTGCTGAAAAATGAGGCCCATATGTTTGCACACGCCTTTTGAGGAGGTGGGGTTAAGGATATGGTGATGGGGGAGGAGTTCTGTCAACCTGATGTTGATGGATGAACCCTCTGAAGATCATGAACACAGAATTAGTGCATTAGGAGCTGTTTGATAAATAGCCCCACCACCTCATACAGCCTCATAAACACATAGTCAAACACATGACAAATGGAATGGAAGCATGAGCATAATAAACCAGTCTCAGAACTGGGACGAGGTACATAAACACACATTCACACTAACCATCACACCACCGGGGTGGTCGAAGTGTGTTCATTAAAACATGCTTAAAATAGACGGATCTTTGTTTTTGCTGGTTTTATGGATGCATAATTTTATGTGACCCTGCCTGTGAGAACCCAGCTAAAGCAATTTTTTAGTGATTTACGGTTTTTAATATTAAATCATCTGAATAAAAAACACTGTTTTTTTTACTTGTTGGATCTACGTACACTTCATTTATGGACACTGGTTCAACATGATTGAATCAAGTTTTCTTAAAATAAAAATTAACTTAATGTGGAACCGGTGTCCATAAGGTTTTTTCAGTGTATAATGTAAAGAACATTCTGTGAAAATATAACCTTGATATCTTTAATATTGACTGAGTAAGGCCATGCCAAGATTAAAATCAATGTGAAACCAGTGAGTGAAATGAAACTTTAATGATCCTTATCTTTACTTTATACTTTAGGATAACTTTAGCCTGGCAAGGCCACATTGTATATAAAATAGTGAAACTGTTTAGATTTCATCTTCAGTGCTGCTAAGCAATGATGGTGTAACTGCACTGTAAAAAGCAATCTAAACATCTAAAAAGTAATCAAGATCTAACTTATTAAAAAGTAAGTCAAGTTGCTGCACTGGATGTTTTAAGTTGAGTCAACTTGCAGCCATTTTTTAAGTATAACAAACACTATAACATTACTTAATACAAACACAACTAAATTAAGTTGAGTTAACTCAACGCTATCTCACGAGAATTTGTACATATTTTACGAGTTGGCTAATTGGTATTAACTCATATGACCACATTTGGAAATTTTGGTGATTTGCCCCGACCCCTGCGACATTGGGGTTAGGTTCAGGAGTTAGGGGGTCGGTTTCGTTGTTGTTTTTTCATGAGAATCATACGATTTTGCACGGTTAACTTCGTATGATTTGATACAAATTAGCCAACTTATAAAATATGAACGATTTCTCGTAAAATCAGGCTGGGTTGACTAATAGGATTACTCAGTTAGATTAATCTACTTTTCTTGGTACATGTAACTTATTTATGGTTCACTGTCTATATTCTAAGCACTACAGTAATTAACTTTACATAAACAGACTTTGTCAATAAAGAAGACAATAACATTAATTCAATGACAACCAGTGTCATGTTTAACAGTTCAGTCTATACACAAGCACCAGTATTCTGAATAATGGTAACTACAAAACTCAAAGAAAAAACAAACTCTTCAAAATCTCGAAGATAAATGAACAAGTAATACTAACATGTCTTTCTTTTTAGTTAAAAACACATAAAATAACATTTAATTTCAAATTTTACTTTCCAAATGCAGTCCCATGCAAAGCATGCTGGGAACTACAATCCACGGCCTAGTTAGTTATGTTTACAAAAATCATTCATGTAGTTTCAACACAAAATTATTAAGTTAATTTCCTTCTTACAAATTTAAGTGGATTATACATGATAAAATAAAGTTGAATTTATTCAATAATGTGTTCATTTAGAAATATTCAAATATTCATATTTTATGTTATTTTAACTCATATAAAAAAAAACAATAATTCAAAATATTTGATACAGTTTATTCTTTTAATTTTTGTTAAATCTACTAAGGCACAGAAACACAGTGTGTGTTGATGTTTAACTATTTTAACTACTTCATAATTGTAACTGCACATGTACAACCAACATATAGCAAAATGTACATAAGGGACCTTACGCTCTTAAAAATAAAGGTGCTAAAAATGTTCTTCACAGCTATGCCATAGAAGAACATTTTTTGGTTCCTCAAAGAACCTTGGTCAAAGGTTCTTTAAAGAACCGTCTTTTTATACATTTTAATAATCTGAAGAAAAATTTTTTCACCATAAAGAACCTTTTGTAAAACCGAAATGTTTTTTAGATGTTAAAGGAAAACACCACCATTTTTCAATATTTTACTATGTTCTTACCTCAACTTAGACGCATTAATACATACCTATCTTTTTTCATGCCTATATCTTTGTACAGCGCGTTGTGAATGTGTTAGCATTAAGCCTAGCAACATTCATTTCTTAGGATCCAAACAGAGATAAATTTAGATGCACCAAACACTTCCATGTTTTCCTTATTTAAAGCACTTCGACTTTAGCGCGCAGTAACATCATCACTCCTGACTACTCCCTCTTTCGCTCAAACTTCCGTGATTATTACTGCGCTTGAGGTTGCCACGTTTTATTTTGTGCCACCATACTTACTCGTATAACTACTCATATAACAGTCTTTAAATAGGGAAAACATGGAAGTGTTTGGTGGCTTCTAAATTCATCCCTGTTTGGATCCTAAGAAATGAATGGGGCCCCAACAAACATTTGGACGTGTGATGACCGTTGAAAAGACGTCCGTTCGTCACGTCCCGTCCGCGTTGAAAAATATATCCAAAATGAAAGTTGAGCCGACGTCTTTGACGTCATCTGGCCGTGAATTACACGTCTTTTCTGCACGTCCCTGGACGTCTAAATGCGCCGTATTTTGGATGTTTAAAAGTGTTCCTGCATATTTAGAATATATTTATTAACCCCTCAAATAGAAAACATGCGGACGAATTATGACAGTTGAAAAGACGAACATTCGTCACGTCCCATCGCGGTTGAAAAATACCCTAAATTAAAGTTGAGCGGACGTCTTTGACGTAATTTGGACGTTAATTACACGTCTTTTCTGCCCGTCCCTGGACGTCTAATTTTGCCTTCTTCTGGATGTTTAAATGTGTGGCTTCATAGTTTAAATGTATGCATATAAAATGAATATACACCCATTGTGTAACATCGTGAAAGGCAATCAATTGTATTGAGGTTTAACACATATTCACAAAGGTTCAAAATCAGTTCAAAATTGGTCCAGTCAGACCTGAACGTCCATAAAACGTTTTAACCACGTGTACTTCACAAACACATTAAAGAATACATTATTTGTGGCCATAACCAAAAAAGAAGCATGTTCTGATTTAGCACTTTTTATTTTTTTAACCATTTAACTATAATAACAACTTCAAAACACTTTCTATAAAGGGATAGTTCACCCAAAAATTAATATTTAGTCATTTATTCCCTCTCATGTTTCAAACCTGTATACCCTTCTATGTTCTGCTGAACACAAAGATATGTGAAAGAATGTTTTCAACAAAGCAGATCCCACAACCCATTACTACAATTGTAAAAAAAATATTGACAGTTAATTGGTTGTGAAGTTACAAACATTCTTCAATCTTTGTGTTCAGCAGAAAATATAAAGGTATACAGGTTTGAAACATGTGGATAAGAAAATTATAACAATTTTCCTTTTCTGGTGAACTCTCTCTTTAACACATCACAGCTGTTTGGCTTTTTTGTATCCACCACCCCCAGCTCTTCCTGGAGCGTGCTTGAGGTGGTCTGCCATAGCTGCATCTATTTCCGAGTCTGTGGCATTTGGGCTCCACCTCTTCACAGCATCTGAAGGAAGAGAAGAATATGTTTCTTTTTAAAATAAATACAATTAAAATTTGAGGTAAATGACATGCACTTACTTTCAAAATCTTTATGGTCTACAGCTAAAATGATATATTAATATTATTGTACAAAATATGCTCTGCTTTAAATAAGTGTTAGATCAGTTGTGGGGGATACAGCATTTGTCCCCTCCCTCTAAAGTACCACTGTGGTGCCCTTGAGAAAGACCCTTAACTAGGTGTGTCAAAAAATGAACAGGATATTTCTGATAAAGACAGGTGAGCTGTGATGTCCCCTGAATAGATCAAGCATAACAATAAAATTACAATCAATATACAAGAACAAGTTTTTTTAGATCAACATTCCCCAAATTACCTTGAATAACATAATACAAAGGTGTGCCTTTAAAAGACTTCTTTTCCAGATGTCCACCACCCCTCATATTGAACTTTGCCATAAGACAATTTGACATCATTCTGTGAAAGAAATGTAAGATTACTTCACCTTAGACAAATAACCTAAAAGGTCAATAAATCACAATTAACAGTAATGAGCAATTGCATACAATGTTTAAACATACACTATGTGTTAACACTTCACAACTTCACTTGTTTCATCTACCATGTAACAAGTGCTATGAACTATATCCTCATCCCTAACTTTGGGTGACAAGTAATGGCTTACACTGAAATTTCTTGTTTTCAGTATGGCTGACTGTTTAAGTCATTACGAACATTAAAACTTCTCAACAAGTGATGTGTGACGGATTAAATCCTGAATTGAAGTAATATAAATAGCTGGGTTAATTATGGTGGTAATCAATATATATTCCTTAAATATTATGCAGGATTACACAAATCAAGAGAAATACATACCTGTTTATAACGTTGTTCACGCAGTCTCTGACAGAATATCCACCAACTCAGACAGTTGCTGGACCTAAATGTGAAAACAATTGAAATAATGTAATAGAAAGATAGATGGAAATATATATACATATTCTTTATGTCACAACTTACGCAGATCACCTTGTTATCAACATATTTGATGTATTCATAATGCACAATACACAGTCATATAGCATTTCTTACATGTTGCATTTGAAGCTGAGGCCATAGGTGAAGAATCAGGTAGTCTCCATCCGGTAAT
Organism: Misgurnus anguillicaudatus; assembly: GCF_027580225.2. Classification (NCBI taxonomy): domain Eukaryota; kingdom Metazoa; phylum Chordata; class Actinopteri; order Cypriniformes; family Cobitidae; genus Misgurnus; species Misgurnus anguillicaudatus. The sequence continues at coordinate 37,007,523 of NC_073357.2, read as the reverse complement.
TTTTTCGTTGTGTTACCTCACCTGTACAAATAGAGTTAATTATATGGTAGTGTAAAATATTAACAGTAAATCACTTCACAGTGTAATACTGCATTAGTTATGAAATTAGCTGGCTGTACTTTTAGGTCTTTGTGGTTGAGCAATGACAGATATTATAAGCTCTGTATTTGTAACTATTAACTCAGATTCAGAGAAATGTAAATATGTTTATACTCTTAGCTTTGTTGTCACTAATGTAAAATCTTGCATGACACCTTGCATGTAATTTTATTAAGTACAATAAACATACACATGCACAATGTATTTTAAAAAATACATAGTAGTGTAAAATATTAAAATAAATCACTTTTTATATCAAAGTTTTTGGATATTATGTTGACATTCAGGCAAAACCCTGACTCATGGAATACATTTTTACCTAAAAATGAGAATGACATTATAAAGGCAAAAGTGTATACACTTAGGAGCCAAGCAATGTGTTTGTATAGTGTGGGAATGCACCAAAAAAAAAGCATCAGTAGCACGTACGTCTCATAGTGTCACAGCTTATTCTAGGGTATAGATCAATCACACCATTGTGATACCGATGTTTACTGTCATGAAGTGTGCCTGTGTAAACAAAATACACCAAAACAATTTATATACATTTTTGAGTTTCATATCAAAATATATAAAGGTCATTTTTGAAAGAATCATGTTTTTTCGTAGTATTAAGCAAAAGCAGTCAAAAACTTACAACTTAATGTAGGGTAGACAAAGTCAGGGGTCGGGCACGCCTCATCTAAGTGTGGTGGACACAAAACTTGATCTTTAGCACAAACAAGGACATATGACACATTAGAACATTAACAAATGTGTAGACTGTTTAAGTCATATCTACAAAAATTCATATCTACAGTTTTCCATACCTTTTTTTATTGTTTGTAGAATGCACATCTTTATTTGGTTTGTGTTGACCTTCAACTGTAAATAAAACGAAATTGTAATTAATGATATTAACTCCACAATAACAACTCAAATTTGTTAATGTATTTTCAAACTGAGACATTTACCTGACTTGGGTTTTGGGTGGTTATATTTTGGAGGGTCTGTGTAGGACACAGTGCCTTTAACAGCTTGTTTATTTTTATTTGGATGAGGTTCTGCTTTTCCTTTGTACAAAACAAAAGCAAAGGAAGTTAATCAAACAAACACTTCTGCTAAACTTTTAATGCAAAACAGTATTTAATATTTTGCATGTGCAATGAAATCAAATCATTGTAATTCCATTAATGCCAAATAACTTTTATTTTTCAGATAATTTACTTTCTGAAAGAGACTTTCAAGAGGCTACATTAATAAGTTACTTTGACTGTATCCTTAAACATACTTTATACCATGTATAAGTTCAAAGTACGTTAGCTTTTAGCCTTCTAGCTAATTATTGCAATACTTAGTGTGGACAATTCTGGCAACGTTTATTTCGGAGCCTTCGTGTCAAACAAGTAAAACTTAAGCACGTTAATCAAATAATACACAATGTACTTAACCAACAGTAGATTTTGAATGATATATAGACAAAACTCCCTCGTAATCGCTCCTCGTGTTTGAATGTGAACTTCCGGAAGAACGCGTGACGTCACCACTATCTCGCGAGATAATCTGTCCTATCGCGGGATTTTGTAATATCCCCAGATTTATCACTATATTTCTTAAATTAATAGCACAGTTTTTGAAATTACATCCAACTCAGACCTAAATGGTGACCGGATATGTATCTGTTTTACATTTATATGCATACATTCCATAATAAAAACAGGTTGGAATAATGACACTGGGCACTTTGTGATTATAATTTATTTAAACAAGATAAAGTTAATATATTTACTTTGTATACAAATCGTGTATTTCATAAAGATTATCCTGTTTTTTTCCTACTAGTCTAGTCTAGACGTGTAAAAGACGTCAGTGGACGTCTATTCACAACCTCTTAAAAACCTACTTTTTGCACTTAAATTAATTATTGCAGTATTAACCAAGGTGTAAGCACAGCATTTGCATATTTCACAATGACTTTATAGAAGGTTTATGATTTTTTATAGAGGGTCATGATGGACTATAAATGCACGTGTAAAAGACGTCACCTAGTGACGTCCTCTTACAACCGATTCACAACAGGGTATAAATATTGAAGCACGCGTAGTGAAAGTCAAAGTAACAATTATACATGCAACCCCATAGAACTATAGACATGTACAAATGTATCTGAATGCATTTTAATGAAATGTTCTGTGTTACATATTTTCACCGATTTGTGCCGTCATACCGCGACTATTTTTGGCCAGGGACACGACGTTGCGGTCGGACCAATGTTTGCTGGGGCTAGGCTAAATGCTAACACATTCACAATGTGCTATACAAAGATTAAATGCACGCATTGAAAAAAGATAAGTATGTATTAATTTGTCTAGGTTGAGGTGGGAACATGGTAAAGTATTGAAGAACGGTGGTGTTTTCCTTTAAACGTGCTTTGAAGAACCACTTAAACAAAAAAATTTCTTCTATGGCATTGTGAAGCACCTTATTTTAAGAGTGTAATATTTGTTTTTCTGCTACTGTATTTCATAATGATCAAGTGAGCTTCACTTAACCAAACTTACATAAATACAGATGTGTTTCATAAAATTCCATGCTGTTATGAAATAGAGGATTGTTGACTTGGCTTTCATGCCAACTCGCTGTCTGTGCATTTATTCGCAATTCAGCTCACACTCTGACTAAACTCAGGTCTCAGGTAGCACACAGTTTTGCTGATTTACAGCTTCGCTAGTGAATCCGTCAGTGTTTAGATGTGTTAAGAAGGATTGAGATCCAGCTCTCTGTGAGTATTGGCCTCATCTGTGTAAAGAACAGGAAGTGTGTAACCTCTGGTAGATCAATCATCATTCCTTCATTGTCACATTCCTCTTCCTCACTCTCTCTGACTCTCTGCCTAAAGAAAGTCCCTGTGCTCTGGAAAACATCATGTCTGGTGACCGAAGAAATGACGCCAGACCATCCATACAGCTCAGTAGCTGTGACCTCTTACCTCATTAATGACCTTAAAAGGTTAGTTGTGGTAGATTAAGGAGCTCTTGATGGTCTGTCACTGAACCCTGTGCAGTTTGCTTACCTGCCTCAAGTGGGTGTAAGTTTGTTTGCAGTTTTTCACTTGGACAATGTTGGTATCTGGATAATATTACTGGAGTTCTTAAATACAGAACAAATAGGCTTTATGGCCAGCTGCACTTCTTCCTGAACTTCAGCCAGCTCTTTGTTTCCTGTCTGCCATTATTGGACAAACTGATTAATCCAGGTATGCCTGACTTCAGTGGTCACAAACAAACTGATTAATCCAGGTGTGCCTGACCTCAGTAGTCACAACAACAATAATCAGACACACCTGGATTAATCAGTTTGTCCAATAATGGTAGACAGGAAACAATGAGCTGGCTGAAGTTCAGGAAGTAGTGCAGCTGGGCATAAAGCCTATTAGCATTTTTAAGAGTAAAATATAATTAAAATTAAAATAATGACCAGTATTATTTTAGTGAAATGTATAACTTTACATACTAATTTAAATATTTCATGATAAGAGGAATTTTTACACACTAAGGTTGCATTGTACTGCACTTTAAAAATGGCTCAGTATGGTTGCATAACAACACCCAAACATTGAATAATTTGTGTTCTGTCTAATATTTACCCAGCATGGTTAAAAATAAGTGTGAGTCAAACTCATCAGTGACTTTTAAAGACCATGAATACTGGTTTCCTCATTCTCTATTTGGCCACCGAAATGGAGTCCACCAAGTTCATATAGACAAGATTTACCATCTCATTTTTAACAGTTTCTTTCGCCTCCTTTGAAAAGAGCATTCCTCTTGATAATCTGTGAAAGATTTGTTTCTAACTCTCCTTTCATCGGAGCAATGTGTTATTCCCCTGCCCTCTCGCTCTGCCTCTCTTTTTCAAACTTGTGTGTAACCTTTCGCTGCCCCCATTGTTTGGCTTTTGTTTGGCAACAGCTGTTGGGGTGGGTTTTTTTGGTCAGCTGTGAGAGCTCCAGGCACAACAGGAGCAGATGGCGTTTTGCCCTGCATGAATGGAGAAACGGAGGAGAAGAGCTGAATAGAGTCTCTTTGAATGGTGTCTGTACAGCACCTGCCCCCTTGTAGCTCCGCGTAGACATCATAGAAACACGGCCTGATCTGCTACGGCTTCCTTACTGTCGTATGAAATTAGACACAGGGAGAGAGTGATGTTGAGAAAGAGTGAGAGAGCGAGTGAGCGAGAGAAAGAGAGAGAGAGAATGGCTTGTTGGTTGTGTTCACATTTATTGATTTCTCTCAGTCCGCTGGAATAATGTGCCGTATAGTACGTTTGAGTTATTGGATATGACACAGCATGCACATGTAATCTATCACTTTGGTCTCCCAGTACACTTTATCAGCTTTGTTGCTATAGTAACATGTGAGCTCAGTAATAGCTTACATTAACAGCCTAAGTAAGTCACAATAAAAAGCAATTTCAGAGAGTCAGGTTTCTCTGAAAAACACAAAGTCCATCGAATACTAAAAAGGAATTGGAAAGAAGGAACTTGGGGGAAACAAGATATGGTTTTATATTCTGCAATTGAAGGAGACAGAATGAAGTAAAGCAGCTCTCTCTCTCTCTCTCTCTCTCTCTCTCTCTCTCTCTCTCTCTCTCTCTCTCTCTCTCTCACTCTCTCTCTCTCTTTCTCTCTCTCTCTCTCTCTCTCTCTCTCTCTCTCTCTCTCTAGACATCTGTCAGCTACAGAGTTGTTTAGTTCTCTGTCACAACAAAAGCAATGTTCCTCAATCAATGACAGCTTGCAATGCAATTTTGTAACAGGACTCTAACTGAATGTTAAATAAAAAATACCAGCCATGTGCAAACTGTTTCTGAATAGCAAAGTCATCTGAATTAAATTGGTTGTACTGGCCTGAAAAAACAGACTGTACAATAAACTATGTTTGAGATTTCCTGGTGAGACTAAACTAATGTTAACAGAACCGCTGGCCTTCCATTGCCTCCAAGGTGAAACTGAATCTTATTTTGGTCTTGTTCACCGTGGTGATTATGAACCAGGATTGTTTATTTGATGACCTTTATGAGTTCCACCCTGAGACTGGCGGGGAATAGTCAAGAGCCCACAAACTAAGGTTTTTGAACACCTCACAGCATTTTCTACAAAATTCAATGTGTTTATGCATCTGACTATCTGAGTATCTTAGTTCATGTAATATTTATGAGCTAAAAAATAAAATTGAAGAAAAAAATGCTTGTAGCCTACAGCTTTTATATTTGTATAATCAGTTATAGCTGCTATCTAAGCAATATCGCTCGAGTAGGAGTGTGATATAGCGCCTACGGCCTCGTGCCTCTGGCCTAATCACATCCATGATGATATAGAGCTATATCACACGACTCCGAGAGCGATATTGCTTTTATACAACAGTTCGACGGCACATGTTTGAAAAACGAAAACTAGAAAACAACAACGGAGTTATTTTAAAAGCCTCTTTGTTTGAGAACTACTTCCGCCACGGATTTGAGGGCGGCCAGAATGACAGGTAACACTTTCGGCTGCTTTGAATCTCATATTAACTCAATGGACGGATTCGCCGTTTTTAAATATTACAATTTCTTGGTCACAAAGTGTAGTTTTAAGATTAGTTCAGTCGAGAATATATATGTATTATATTTAAATCTACAGTAGATTAGTAAAGATAGCGCCTGTTTGAACGTTTGCTTAGTGAGATTCGGTACGTATGAGAACCAAAGCATGAGCGGACGTCAGTGTTCACTCGCCCCGCTGACCACCGCCCTCTCTGGGCTACATCTCTGACAGGGATTCCCTGGCTCTCATGTTGGCCTGATGGTCAAAAATTAGATCAAATCACCAGTATTTGGTTTCATGATGAAACTATTACTTGTTTTCTTATTCATATTTAGTGTCTTTAGATGTTTTTGCATGCTGCTTATAAATATACCAGTGGCGATATCTCATAACATGTTTTAATAGTCACGTCGCGATTGAATAAATGATCAATGTCCACATTTAAAAGCTGCGGTGCTTACCTGCAGTTCCACAGTGTTTTCGCGTTCTGATAAGAGATATAGCTCCAGAAAAAAAATGTTTACATTCCTCTTTCCAAGTGTTAATCGTCCACACGATGTGACAAGTCATTACTCCCATTAACTCTAACGTAACATCCAAGAGCGCTGATCTTTGGCGGAATAATAACTTCCGATTGGGGATTCACAGACTGATTTATGAGCTAGTGAACTAATGAGACACACGGAGAGTGATTCAAAACAGCGCGGTTGTGTGTGTCTGCAGTCTTTCCATTAAGAGATGAGCCTGTTTAGAGGAGCTCCATTCACTAGGTGGCGGAATGATACGAAAGGTGAAGCGGTTACTGTGCCGTTATCAGTAGAATATTGCACGCCTCTTAGCCAATCAGATTCGAGAACCAGAAAGAACTGTTGCATAATCATGAATATCAGCTGACATCACTCACTTGTCTTCCGCCTTTTTGAGTACCTGAAGTGGTCCCAAACAAACTAGAAGCTATGCCTTCAATATGTTGTGAGCATCAAAATCTCTATTTTTACAACACAACATGATACTTTGCTCAAAGTATCACCTGTGTCTCTACACGTGCACTCGAGCATTGAGAACATTGTTTGTGTACACAGAGTTTACTAAAAAGAAAGGTTTTGAACCAGTGACTTTGGCTGTTTTGGTGTCCGCTCGCTGCCATCTTGCCAGTCAAAATGTATCGATCTCTGAATGTGACGTAAGGAGGGAGGAGAGTAAAGATGGATAGCTCCTAAAGTATAGTTCCATATAAATGCACGGAAAAATTGTTGTTTTGTCGCAAGTGAAAAACAATATTGACCTTCTAGTTGAAAAAGGAGCCTCATATGAGAAGCATTCGGAAATCGATTCTTGTGTCTGGCAAAGATGGCTAGAGAACACCAAAACAACCAAAGTCAGTTGTTCAAAACCTTTCTTTTTTAGGGTGACCATACATGACATTCTTCCCGGACGCGTCCTGGCTAGGATTTTGGTGCGTCTTCCGGAAGTCGTATTTGTTGACAGCATACGCCATTCAGTTAAAAACATAAGACATACAATTGTAGTTTCATTCTTATCTTAAAATGTAATGGTTGCTTTTCTGTAATAATAATAATAATCATCTATGACGTATGCGGTCGAAAATTACGACTTCCGGAAGGCGAACCCGAAATCCTGGCCATGACGCGTCCGGGAAGAATGGCACGTATGGTCACCTTATCTTTTTAGTAAACTCTGTGTACACAAACAATGTTCTCAATGCTTGCGTTCATGTTTAGATGATACCTCGAGCAAAGTTACATGTGGTGTTGTACTTCTTAGTGTTGTAAAAATAGTGCTAGTTCAGTAGCAGCGGACAGCGTCTGGAAGAACGCATCAGGGATCGAGTAGGCATCACACCCTAACAAAGATATTTTTTAAGAAGCGTTTCTTTTTATGACAGTCGAGGTGCGAAATGTTTTATTTCGTAGCCATTTCCCGTATCCGTTAAAATCATAGACAGTAAAAGAAGAAATCCGTAAATCGTAGCAAGCTAGCCAATGCTTGTCAGCCTACTGGTACTCGATAGGTATTCAAGATGGCGACAGGCAACTGGAATGACATAAAAGGTCACATGGCTGATATTCATGAATATACAACATCAACTCAAACAAAACTCTGACACCCTTAAAGAAAACACGTTTTAGCAATTATTTTAGCCATTTAGCAAAAATTCACTTTCTAAGTCAAAATATTAGCCCTTCGTTGTATTCGTCATTTCAGTGTGAGCGTGAAATTCAGCTTCACTGAGTAATCTCACTTGATGTTAATAAATGCGTATAAGTATCCAGCGTTAAAGAAAACTATTTTATGGGAATTTAAACTTCAATTTAGTCCAGTTCTGCTCTTTCTGCCAGAGCTGAGAGGGCTGCTGGGAACAGCTAGAAGTCCATTTGATCTGCACTTGGGAGAAATTGGGATCGTGTAGTTGAAGCATTGCCCTGATAAAGTGGTTTGGAAGAGCAAAGGCTTGTGGTTACTGTACTGAGTAAAGCTATAATATTTATCTCCCTATTGAGGCTTTCTTCCATCTATCAAAGCTTGTGTAATTGAAAAATCAGTTTTAAAATCAAAAACACTCTTTATAACAATAGTAGGATTAATAAAAATCTGTTAGATTTGCATTTCTCGTATTCCCATGCTAACTATTCAATTTAAAAAAATACAAATCTGACCCTGACATTTGGCAACCTGGTATGTATTTGTCTAGGGACCATTGTGTGCAATCAGTGCCATTATATTTCAACAGTGCTTTTGAATACTGACTGCTTCAGTCCAGTTGGGAACATTTTTCATTGTGAATGTTGATCTGCATTAGAAATCCCTGTGACAAAGCTAAACAACACTGTAACTATGTTGTCGCAATGACATGCGCGTCATCACTACAACACACTTCTTACGGGATTGGTCTTGACTTTTGTTCACACAAATGTGTTCTGGAAATGTTACGGCAATGTCCCCTTTATGGGAGAGATCCCAGAATTAATTCCAAGACATGGGTTTGCATTCACACAGAAGGCACTCTGGCAAGTTTTTGCCAATTTTCTGGGATCAACGTGCTGTGTGAAAGGGGTTTAACTTTTAGTAGTGTATTAGTAGGGAGTGAGGTAAGGCAAGGAAGGGGGTTAGTAGAATAAGGGTGTTTTCACACATGTTGGTGCGCACCGTGGTGCGGCCTCGGAGCGCACCAAATTACATTGTATCATTTTTCGGTTAGTGCAGTTCCTGTTCACATATGTTGTTTTTACCATACACGAAACGCCGCACCATAACCCATGTGACAACGGTCAGCGCTGTCATTGGTCTCTAGTCCCTTTCACACATACAGTCTTTACTGGTAATTTACTGGTAAATTGCAGTTAACAGATCATGTGTGAACAGAACCTTTCCGGTAAATCAGTGCTCCCAATTTACCAGTAAGACAGGTTGTAAGATTACCAGTAATTTACCGGTAAGCGCTATGTGTGAACGAAAATTATAGGATTACCGGCATTTAGAACGGACGACGTCAGACCGTGCTGACAGCTTCGAGCCAATCATAGCGTTTTAATACAGATGACGAGTTTACCCCCGCACTGTTTACTGACGTTTCCACACACATGCTGCTTGAAAGTTGAGCACACCTGAAGTTTACGTCCACATTTCTTCACAAAAGTTGTTTAAAACAGCTTACCGCCGAATTGCCGACGTCCTTAGCACGCCCTCTGTGAAGCCTAACGTGCAAACAGTAGTGTTGTTAAAAACACATTTTCGGTTTGACGTCGTCTCATTCAATGTTGTTTGGTCATGAGCAACTTCGCGACTGTTTACCACAGACGTGAAAACAGCAAAATACGGACCGTGGATATGAACGACGTGGATTGTTTACAAATACAACACTGAGCTCGCCGCGTGCTACAGGTACTTCCACTTTCTCAACGAATTTACCGGTATTTTGATACTGATGTGTGAATGATGTCTTACTGGTAAAATAACGGAACGCCACTGCGTGTGTGAACAGCACATTTTTGTATTTACTGGTAAATTCATTCTGGTAAATTCATGGTAATTTACCAGAATTACTGTGTGAAAGAGGCTTCTGACAGCATTTACCCACATGACCACCCACCATGTTTCCACGACAACCGGCCTGACAGGAAGAGCGAATCTAGCAAGATATGGAAATACACGATGCACGTCTTTGCAAGGATTCTTATGAAATTCATAACTACTCTATTAAAGCCCTTCTTACGGAGCTGTTTGCTAAAAATAATGAAAGTGACACTATATTGGAGGACAGCTATGCATTTATGAAATCATCAGCTCACACCGCCAGGAGACAGCGAATATCTACAACGGACCAATATGGCTTTTTTTGTTTACCCACAATATAACACCCGGATCACGTCACGACGGAAGCCTAGTGGCTCAAACATGTGGAGAACTTCCTGTATTTGGTTCGGCCCGAGTAGTGTTCACACCACAGATGGGTCGCACCAGAGTTCGGCGACAGCCGCTTCGGGACCACCTGTTTAGAATGGTCTCGGAGCGGCCGTTTAGTGCGCACCAGGGTGTGTCTGTTGTGTTCACACTATAGGTCTTCTCGGGTCCAAAGAAATGTACCCGACCCGAAATGACCCGAATCACTTTATACCCGAACCTGATGTGCATAAATATTTTTTTGTAAAGGAAAGACCCGACCCAAGACAAACCCGAGATAATTAGACCCGAGTCCGACCCATACTATTGGGAATTTTTTTTTAACCCGACTGGACCCGAATGTAAACGGCACTGATGTGTGTGCATTCTTCAGACTCATACGCAGCAGTCAGACAGAAAGAAACTCCGGTGGCCGCGCAACCAATTTGGCGAGCTGCTCCATTTACTTTTCACTTGTTATCTGACGACGACACCAAGGTAACCGCTAAAATGTAAAAATGACAGTCTGTCTTAACAAAAATGAACCTACTGCCAGCCACACAATGTCGCATGCGCTTTTGGCAAACAGATGAGAGGTCTGAAAAGGACATTGACGCACACACGCGAGAGAGTTCGGGTCTTCTCAGCAAAAACACATTCATTTTAAATTACGCGAGAACCGATGCCGCTATTATTGTACCCGACCCGTGTCTGATGCGCATGTGAAACTTTTAGACCCGAACCAGATCGGGTTTCGGGTCGGACATCGGGTTTTCGGATCTAAGTGGACCCATGAAGACATCTACTTCACACTGACCCAAACGAACCGCTTTCGAACCGACACGTCATTTGGTCCGACCTAAACAGTGTATGTATGAAAGCAGCAAGTTGACATGTAGACATTTATAGTCAGTAAAATATCTGTTAAAGCACTGGTTCTCAAACTGGGAGGCATAAGATGGTATTTTGGGGTTTGGCACCATCTCACGTGTTATGACATTTTACAAAATTAAATATTTATCATAAATTCAGTGTAATTAAACCTTAAAAAAATCAATCACTTAATATGTTTTGTTTCTACATTTTTACTTCATGAATTTTCTTTGGGGGGGGTATGTGCGAAGGCACCCTACACAAGGGGAGGCGCATGCTGAAAAGTTTTAGAACCCCTGTGTTAGAGGATCATCACAAATTTTCTCATGACTCACAGTTGACAAGTTGCAAAAAACCTGGTAAGATGTAGAAAGTGGACTATCAAAAAAAGTGTTATCTCAAATAATAACAATTGTGAAACACATGAAAACTATTTTAAAGTCTAATTTTAAATAGCCAAACATTAAACAGCCTGTATTCATCTAGCACTTTATCCTGAGGCTATGCCCTAAAGAAAAACTATTTCCTTCAGTCTTGAAAGTCAAGTTCTTGGCTTTAGCCTCAGACCCAGCTGTTAGCCTTTATCATTCAGTCTGGGGAGTCTTTCATACAAACGTCCATAGCAGCACCAGCAGGTCAACAGCATCTAAACAAAGTTCTGTCTCTGACTGAGAGGTCAACATTGTGCTAACAAACCCTGTCATCCTGCCCAGCGTTCAACGGGATCTTACCCAAAACAAGTCAGCGAAAGACTTCGCTCTCTGTAAGGCCAGGTGTCTCGATTCAGGTCAAAAGGTCGCACGTGGTCTTTAGGAGCTGGGTGGGGATGGGTAGACGGCATGGATGAGCAGTACGGATGTTCTCTGGTTGAAAGTGACCCTTGCCCTACTCAAGTTCTGCCCTATTTGGTTATTGTTGCCAAGTAACGCAAACAATGTCCACAAAGAGAAATTCTCCATCTGTCACGTTGCTGCTTTATCAGTAATTGCTCAATCTGTACAAACTAAAAAAACGATATAAATGGTAACCTGAAACTGTTTATTTAATTCAGATTTGCATTTAGTGATAACAAGTTTAATGAGGTGGCTACGAAAATCACATTATGTTCATGGCAGCCACACAGTTTCTAACGTGGTGGAAAATATAATATCAGTCTTAAATGAATGCGATGTTGTTTGCCTTTTGTAAAACAGTGTGCTTAAATGGTTAGTCATATCTCTTGTGCACTGATCGAAACTGACCACAGAAACCAGAATCAAAGGTCACAGTCTCAGACCCTTTGTTGCACCATTCACATTGTTTCTGGGTGGACAGCAGGGTAATGAAAGATAGCAATCAATCACTGATTGATATTGCAAAAAGGGCATTCGCATTGCATATGACCCTAATTATGTAAATCGTAAACATAGCTTGAATTATACGTGTGCACACACACAAACACACTACAAAGTGACAAATAGCACTGGACACACATTGAAAAATGATTTAAACACTCGACTCTCAGATCATGTGACTGCAGTTTGAACTAGATTTTGGCAATAAAAGTGACATCAGCATGCTAATGGAGTGTAATTCCAATGAAATTTATATTCGCTTCTGTGAATTTATTATGACATTTTTACAACGCTAGCATACATTTACCTAAATAAGCCTTTAGAGCAAACTAAGGAAAAATATTTAATAACGTTCTGCTACATTTTTAAACGTTCACATTTTCCACCCCATTATGAGGCAATGATTGAATTCGAATGAGGTCCTTTAGTCGTTCGCCTTTATTCTCGCCCCGACACGGCACGCAGTGATACGATTCATAATCATCAGTGTGCCGACATCATCAGCACTGTGAGCTCATGTAATCATGAGCTCGAAAATATCGGCACCCCTCGGTTTATTTATTTATTTATCGCCGGGGTGTGTCAGAGTTCCAACCCTTGTTGTGAGATATTTATCCTCACTGAGGCCGTGTGGATAACAAGGTTTACCAAATAACAAGGTACCGCATGCATTATTGATGCTGCCCTCCAAGAGACTGTTCGGAATAATAACCGCTATTTCCCAGCCCCTCATTACTGGCTGTTTTTAAAGGATGTGTTTGGTCACCATGGACACCGCTCTTACACTCGATGCTTAGCAATCTTCACCCTCTCCCTTTTACTCTCTCCCCACTTCTTGCCATTGAAATGCAGGGCATGCGGGGTACTCGCTGTTTTTAATTTTCATTTCATCATAGGCGCTTTAAGACTGTTGCCAGCACTTATTTGCAGTTTTCCTGCAGACCCCTCCACTACACCCTCTGACAGAACAGATGCTGCAATTAATCACAAAGTGAGAGCGTGGGCTTCTCTGTGACACAAAACCAAATTCGAGAGCCAATCACGGCAGCCTCTCTCCCGCAAATTACACAAGCGTTCTTGAAATTAACTGACTGGCTACAAAATAGAGTTTGAGAATTCTATTAATGCAGAACTAAATATGCACCGGCACAGATTCTTTCCCGTCTGTTTCGTTTGGACGTTTTCACCAAGAAAACTGAGGATGAAGAAGATCAACTGTCCTAACATGCTTATTATGCGCTTATGATAATTACCCTTTGCGATTTTACCTTCCCCCACAAATATTCTGGAGGTCATCTTTAAAATGTATTGACTTAAAGGGACACTCCACTTTTTTGAAGAGTATGCTCATTTTCCAGCTCCCCTAGAGTTAAACACCTGATTTTCGCTGTCCTGGAATCCATTCAGCTGATCTCCAGGTCCGGTACCACTTTTAGCATAGCTTAGCATAATCCATTGAATCTAATTAGACCATTAGCATCACGCAAAAAATTAACCTAAGAGTTTCGATATTTTTCCTATTTAAAACTTGACTCTTCTGTAATTACATCGTGTACTAAGACCGACAGAAAATTTAAATTGGTTATTTTCTAGGCAGATATGGCTAGGACTCTCATGAGGACTCTCAATGATATTACGCAGTGCCCGAAAATAGTCCCCTTAGAAACTTTCAATAGCAGGGGACTATTTTCAGGCGCTGTGTAACAGTGTTGTTTTTGGCAGCCCTTTTAGTTTTAGTCTTATGGACGAAAATAATTTTTAGTTTTAGTAAAATTTTAGTCACTTATAAACTTCAAGTTTAAGTTGACGAAAACACAAAAGGTTTTAGTCAAGTTTTAGTCGATGAAAACACAAAAAGGTTTTAGTCAAGTTTTAGTCGATGAAAACGCAAAAAGGTTTTAGTCAAGTTTAAGTCAATTTTGGTAAAATTGGTCTTTAACAAATTAATTAGGTCAAAAAGTATTGGAAATGGGCTTAGATTTGACAAGTAGATAAATGTTTAACCTTAAGCTTACCATGAAATGTGTCACAAGCCGATTGTCGAGTAAAATTAAATGTATATGATATGTTAACAGCGTGACTTGTTAGTTACCTTTAAAAAAAAATAGCGTGATGAGCATTCAGGTGCCGCTTGAGGTTGGTGGTATTCTTCCCACCTAGTTTGTGGCCACATTTACTGTCGTCTCCCAATATGCATTCCGTTTTTCTTTCTGATGGATTATACTGAAAGTATGTCCATAAATCATCTCATCGTTTCCGTTTATTGGCGTCACCGCCGCGGTCCTTCGAACTCGCCACAGCTGCAGGTGTGTTGTTGTTGTGTGAAATCTGGTGCGCATGCACGGCATGGCAGCAGCCGGGTGGTGGGCGTACCCAAAACAAGGATAGGAAACGGCAGCATTGCTGATACTTTTTATTTAAAAACAGACAGATTTCAGGCAAAATAGGCAGAAATGGCATGCATTGTGAACGTCAGACTTATAATAATTTCTCCGTCTCGTCTCGTCAAAGAAAACTCGAAAGCGTCTCGTCATGTTTTCGTCACCTTAGAGTCATTTTTAGCTAGCCATAGTCGCGTTATCATCATAAAAAAAGGTGTATCAACGAAATCATTTCGTTATCGTCATTGTTAACGAAAACAACACTGCTGCGTAATATCATTGAAACTCTTTGGTTATTTTTTGCGTGATGCTAATGGTCTAATCAGATTCAATGGATTATGCTAAGCTATGCTAAAAGTGTTAGCGCCAGACCCAGAGATCAGCTGAATGGATTCCAAAACGGTACAAAATAAAATGTTTAACACGAGTGGTGCTGGAAAATGAGCATATTTTCAAAAAAAGTGAAGTTTCACATCCCCTTTAACATCCACAGAATGCACAAAAGGGTCTTTGTATAAATTTTACTATAAAAAATGTATAAAAAACAATTTCAGTGTTGCCTTACCACTTTCAAGGAAAATTCTACTTTATAATAATAAATCTGAAGCAAAAATATGTCCAATAACTTTCCTATTAAAATAAGACTGGATGGTAAAGAAATGCAATTATATTCCCAAATCAACTGAATACTTTAAGTACTGATGTCTTTATTTAAAATCTTTCATAACTAACAAGGACACATTGAGGAAATGTTTTATACAAAAGTATGGCTAATATAATCTTTGAAATGAATCAGTTCCTTGAAATAAATATTTTTGATTGTTATTTTAATTGCAAACAGTGAGACACAGAGAAATATAATACAAAATTATGGCTAGTATCATAGTGACGATGGAATGCCTCTTTTTAAACATTTTTGGATGTCAGAAACAAAACGTGTAACTTAATAATAAAGACATGTGGAAGTTTAAAAACAGGTGGAGCTTCCAACTGACTTGAATCTTATTTATTTTACTGCCATTAAAAGCGATTAATTTGGAATCGTAAGCAAAAACACAAACAAAATGAATCGTTGCTACTGTACTGTAACTCATAAAAAAGTAGAAAAGAGCGCTATGACATAAAGCAGGACACTGGTCAGCTCGCCAACTTCTGCGTTTAAAGCCTCACATATTAAAACTTTACAACAAGAGGTATGAAAAATGTACAACTTCATTTTCTTTTACCATCACCAATCATTTACAGCTGGCACGAAATACTTCCATGTCCTTCGAAAACAGATCTGATAAAACTGCTCGTTGTGAAGTGTGGGATATCATGAAATAAAAATACCAGTAAACCAGTAATTTATCATTTTTTCATAAAATATGTTATCATTACACAAAAGAAATAAACAAAAACATAACTTATTCAATAAAACTTTTGAGGTATAGATAATTACAGAGAAGAACAATTTTTGGAGTGCCGTTACGACGCACGGGGGACTGAATGAGA
Organism: Misgurnus anguillicaudatus; assembly: GCF_027580225.2. NCBI lineage: Eukaryota > Metazoa > Chordata > Actinopteri > Cypriniformes > Cobitidae > Misgurnus > Misgurnus anguillicaudatus. The sequence continues at coordinate 36,991,378 of NC_073357.2, read as the reverse complement.
ATCTTGATGGTTTTGGCCAAAGAAGAACCTCCATAAACTTCTGCTCTTTCCTCAAACACATACAGCAGATCACAGAAAGTGTTAGGAGACATGATGATTGAAGTGGAAGTCTGTCCATTGTTCTGTCCAGCAAAATCCAAGAGTGTTTTTTCCTGTTTGATAACGTGGCATGAGAGTCTCAGACACCACTCTGTTATAAAAGCAGGTTGATTTGATGTGAATTTCCCAGCGGTGACTGTTAAACAGTTTCATCTGTGGCACTGCCGAGGAGAAAAAGAAGGTAGGACTCACAAAACGCTGGCCAGAGAGTGCAAGAGCCATTAAAACGTGTCTCTGATGACCAGTTAAGTACCTGTGTATTGTTCAGTTCATTACTTTCCCTTTATTAATACAGTGCCTCTTTTGTCTTTGTTTTGTCTGGTGGTGACAGTCAATCCAAATGACGCCAACCTCATAAATAAAGCTCTTAAATAAAACCCATCAGGTGCGATCACCTCGAAAGTTTTTGTCATCGTTGTCATGCTCCGGCACAGTTTAAACTCCACAAGAGAGAGAAAAAAAACTCAAATGTACATACAAATGACTACGGGGCACTCAAGTCTATGAACAGACTTCCCTGTAGCTCAGCCTATCTTATAGACAAAATATCCAGCTAAGATGCTCTGTCCTTTAAACACATATCCATCTAGAACAAAGGACAGTTATTTGTAAAACATTCATATTTCTTACACACTTCTTAAGTGCAACTTAAAAAAGCAACTTTGTAACGATGCTTTTTAATAACAACTTCCATCTGCTTTTCTCTTTGAGTTGCGACCGTGGGGGTTTTGGTTCAGTAGATGCTCACTTGTGACAGGACCTGGGCGTGAGCCTGTACTTGGGAGGGGTGTGGCTGGGGCGGAGGAGGGGGCGGCGGGCTCCCGAGAGAGGCGGAGTGAGGCGTGCCGGGCGAGTGCTGCACGGGCGAACACTGAGACTGCGGCTGCGACTGCATTGGATGCTGCTGCATTTGATGCTGATGCATCTGCTGCATGTGCTGCATTTGCATTTGCTGCTGTTGCATTTGTTGGTGCTGCTGTTGCATGTGATGCTGCTGAAGCTGCTGCTGCAGGTGATGCTGGAAATGCTGCTGCTGCATTTGCTGCTGAATCTGCTGATGGTGCATTTGCTGCTGCTGCATTTGATGGTGCTGCAAGTGCTGCTGCATCTGCTGCTGCTGCATCTGCTGCTGCATGGCCACATGCCGCGACTGCATCGGTGGACTCATTTGCGACGGCACGCCCGACTGCTGGCCGGCCGCGCCCATCTGCCCCAGCAGCTGCGTCTGCACGCCACCGGGCGCCATGCTCTGGTGAGCTACCGTAACGGAGGTGACGATCTGGCTGTTGCCCACGCGCATCTGCAGAGGTTTGGGGGCGATGGCTCGAGGCAGGGCCTGTTGGAGAGCCTGTGCGGCAGCAGACATGGAAGGGTGCTGGGATAGCGGTGAAGGCAGTACAAGTCCTGGAGAGAGGCTGGTGGAGGCGAGGGTCTGCTGCACTGAGCGAATAGTCTGGGCTTCGGCTGACTCTGCGGCAGCCTGAGACAGAAATAAAGAAGAGAGACCAGATGAATACTCAACTAATTATTTTAGTGCAGTGCCCTCTGCTTTATTAGTGCTGATCTGCTGAATGACTCCAAAGAGAAAAGCTGTTCACAGAAAATTGCTGCTAAATCAATGTTTACTTAACTGTTGAAACAGAACCAATGTGATGACAATGTCGAAATGACGTACATTGCATTAATAACATTCTCCAGTACTTATAAGTGAACATACAGTACTGTGCAAAAGTCTTAGGCCACCATGCTACCATTAGATATGTTGTTTTTGCAATTGTATAGTGATCATATATGATTATTTATCAGTCTCTTTATTAGAATACGACCAGAAAATACAGGAAATGTGTATGCAGTATTAAAAACAGTATAAAAGTATAAGATGAAGTGTCAAGTATTTAGGCTAAACTCCCCTTCAGTTGAGCAATAGCAGGAAACTGCATGATCTCTTAAACCTAAATAAAATTAAATCCTAATTTCCAATTCTAATCGAATGACTTCAGGACTTCAGTCTCCTCAAGATGTGTTTCGTGCCAGGAGAGGTCACTGACTGATGCCTGAAGAAGACATTTAATTCTGAAAATTGTTTTGTTTTTAATTTTGTGTACATATTTTCTGTATTTTCTGTTTGTATCTTAAAAAAAGAGTGAAAAAGCAATATGGATGGACATTAAAACTTTGCTAAAACAACAAAGCTGGTGATTGTGGCCTAAGACTTTTGCACAGTACATCACTAATGGTAAATAGTGTGTAAGATGATTTGGTGCTCAAATATTAACATACAACTTAACAAGGAAATAACAAATATGAGCAATTCTAGCATTATGGATTTGACATGGATAAGTCAAATATTCAATTATAATTTCTCAGAGAATGCATTAATTACCAATATATTTAACCATATCCACTGAAAAAAAAATTATGTTGAATTTACTTAATTTTATTATGTCAATATTTTTATAAGCCCGCAATACTTATACTTTTTAAGTTGGTTGTACGTATATTTTTTAAGTAATTCGAGATTAATTATATTCATAATTTCAGCTAAATTATTTTGAGTAGAATTTAAAAAATTTTTGATGTTCAGTACAATTAATAAAATAGTAAATAGTAAATTAATTATGTGCAACCAGATCAATTTAATGGTTTAATTTCTACATACTAAAATTAAGTTTAATCCAATAGTTTTTTAATCTCTTATTCTATCTTTACTTTCATAAATATTTTCAACTCTTACTTTATTGAGTGATTTTTGCTCTCCCAAACAAGAGTGCCAGTAATGTAACTCACCATTCGAAACAAAAACAAATGAACCTGAGTAGCTGGAAGACAGCAAATATTGTCTATACACAATTAAGCACGACTCTTCTGAATGATGTTAACCACAAAACTCAAAACAGAAACAGAAATTCTTCTGAATCTGAAAGATAATTGAACATTAAACACTAACACATCTTTCTTTTTTGTTAAAAACACTTAAATAGCGTTTAGTTTCAAATTTTACCTTTCAAGCACCATCCCATGCAAAGCACGCTGGGAAGTACAAGTCCACTGCCTAGCTAGTTATATTTAATTAAATAATTCATAAAATTATTAAGTTAATTTTCTTCTTACAAATTTGGGTGAATTTTACATGATAAAATTAAGTTTAATTTACTTAATAATGTGTTAATTTAGAATTACTAACATTTTTGTGTTATTTTTACTCAGGGAGTAAATAAGCATTATGGATAATATGAATATCTTCACCTCTATTGTGAAAGTAATGCATTCACAGTCACAGTATTGTAAGAAGACAAAAATTATAAATAATAATTGAGTAAAATTTCAGTTGTCAGCAGTAAATGTATCGCCTTCAATGAAAATGTTACTGCGCTGATGGTCTCATCTTTTAACTGTTTAAAACTTCAAGGTGAAAGCTATTCAGCCGCAAAGTAAGAATTGTTAACATACTGGTAAAGAGAGGTATAGATAAAATCATTAAGGGAAAGCGAAACAGATGGTTAAAGAGATATCAAAAACTCACCTTTGACACTAGACTTGCGCGGTACGCTGCGAGAGCTTTCAGATATTCTTTCTTTGCTGCTTCTGTTTTGCTTTTGTAAACCTGCGGAGAACAAAATACACGAGGTGTGATAAACAAGTAATTAATAAAGCACTGACTGGCAAGCATGATTCTTACAACAGGGAGAGCCCGAAGGCTTCATCTCAACCAGTAATAAAACTAAAGAGGGTGGTAAATATCAAGCAGTTTGTTAAATCACCTGATGACATAAATATTTTTTTTTAGAAATGAGGGAAGCTATTAATGCTCCACAACGGAAACCCCTACTCGCTTACATTTTTAGATTGCACTTTAGTTTAAAAGTATAAACATTTCTCTTCAACTTTTAAACATAAAGCTATGTAATAAAACAGGTTAGTGTTTTGTGTTACCTGTTTCTGCTCTTCTCCCAACCCATCCCACATAGAAGCTACGATCTTCGACACCTCCCCAAATGTGGCATTAGGGTTTTGGCCTTTAATGGCTGCCTGTGTATCCCTGAAGAACAGGGCGTATGCAGACACTGGTTTCTGAGGCTCATTGGGATCCTTCTTCTTCTTCTTCTTGGGTGTCTTTGGCTTCTTACCAGCATCGGGGGCGGGACGCTTTTCGCCAATCACCTGACAGAAAAAGAGAACATATTATATGATACATAAATACATTTGATATATAAATGCATCGAATACACTGCACCCAAACATTGGCAATAATAGATATGTAAATGTTACTCACCCTGTTTCCTTCCTCTTGATCGTCTTCGTTAATTGAGCTAGAGGGAGAGGGCGTGGCCGATTTGCTGGCGGGCGGGGACGGGGAAGTGTGAGCTATGTTTGAGCCAGTCATGTTTAGCCCCAGCTGTGTGCTGATCTGTGATTGGTTGAGGGTGGTAAGCGGGTGTTGTGACATCATGCCATTAGGGTTGTGCATATTAATAATGGAGCGCATTACCATGGTGGGGTTTGGAGAGTATTGACGCAGGTGTGTCGGACCAATGCCCTGCAAAACAAAAAGATGACTATTAAAATTTTTTGATCACAGCATATGGAAAAAACATATAGATAGAAAAAACTTAGAGTCCCAAAGTCAGTGGTTCTAAACCTTTTTTCACGTCAAAACAATATACAGTATTAATGCCCCCCACTCACTCTATTTCTACCCAATACCATGATTAGACAGATGCATATTTATTACAAAAATTACCAAACAATAAGAAATGGTTTGATTTTTGGTTGTTTTATCTTATTTCCCCAGTTTTTTATATTTTGAATAATTTTAAGTCAACATAACCCCTTGGAAATCTGTTAAAGGGACACTCCACTTTTTTAAAATATGCAAATTTTTCAGCTCCCCTAGAGTTAAACATTTCATTTTCACCGTTTTGGATCCATTCAGCTGATCTCCGGGTCTGGCGCTAGCACTTATAGCATAGCTTAGCATAATCCATTGAATCTGATTAGACCATTAGCATTGCGCTAAAAAATAACCAAAGAGTTTCAATATATTTCCTATTTAAAACTTGACTCTTCTGTAGTTACATAGTTTACTAAGACCGACGGAAAATTAAAAGCAATTTTCTAGGCAGATATGGCTAGGATTATACTCTCATTCTGGCGTAATAATCAGTGACTTTGCTGCTGTAACGGCTGCAGCAGGCGTAATAATATTACATAGTGCCAGAAAATAGTCCTCTTAGTAACTTTCAATAGCAGGGAACTATTTCAGGCGCTGTGTAATATCATGAAAGTATAGTTCCTAGCCATATCTGCCTAGAAATTCACAACTTTTAATTTTCTTAGTGGACAATGGATTATGCTAAGCTATGCTAAAAATGGTACCGCCAGACCCGGAGATCAGCTGAATGGATTCCAAAACAGTAAAAATCAATTGTTTACCTCTAGCTGAGCTGTAAAATGAGCATATTTTCAAAAAAAGTGGAGTGTCCCTTTAAGGCCCCCCTGTGGGCCCATCCCCTTGGCTGAGAAAGACTGCTTTAAGTCAAAATGAATGTCAACAATGAGTTTTTAATATTTCAGATCTGCCTTCTGTGCAGGTATAAAATGATAGCACCCATATTTCGTTAATGGAAATTTAGCATACGACAAGCTTCATACTATACATTATTTACAAATACCAAGGACATCAGGCGCTTTATTTCTTTGTAAATAACTCGTATCAATCTTTGTATGATTTGAAAGTCTTTTCACATTTTTTGCTCTGACACCTTCTGAATATTAGATTAACTGAATGTTATTTTTGTATACCATCCATCCACAATGTTTTTGACATGATGATTTGTGTGATGTTTTATATACCGAGGTGTGCCTGAAATGTTTTGCATAGACTGAATGGAGAGTGAAATTACAGCAGTATCTCTAACAGCAACCAGATTACTGAGCAAAATCAACTCGAACAGCAGGGAAAACCAGTTCATACGATCGCCTTTGTTCATTTTTTCGTTTATCAAAGTCTTACTGCATCAACCCCCATCCATCTGGTATTCACCGACTCAATATCTGTATGTGTCAACACATCATAAAGCTGTGCACCTGGCCATATTGGCCAGACCTGCTGAACCCTCTCGCTTTGTACAATATTCTAACACCTTCCCTCACACACAGATTAGATTCTCTCTTTAAATTCCCGGGGCACATGCAACTTTATATTAAATCTGTGCTTTATCAAAAAACGCAATCTGAAAAACAATAGGTGTTTTTGACTTTGGGAAATTTCATTCTTTCTAAAGAAACATCATCGCTTTTGTAGAAAATGAACAAATCTATAAACGAGTGCGCCCCTTGGAGATAAAACTATTTGCATTTGCACCAGGTTTATTCTTTTTCTGGTTTTATCATTAGTATAAAAACCGAGAGACAAAGCCAGCAGTATTCTTTGTTTTAGACCTGTCTACTGTGTTCATTAACCAAGGCCATCTGTGTCTATCACTTTAACACGGTCCCTGCAGGACTACTCAACTAACAGCTACCGATACCCCACCAAAATCATGACAACATTCTCTTTGCATCACTAATGTACAGCGAGGAGAGATTCACACAGATCATCAAAGTCTATGGCAGGACTCCATGTTTCGGCTCATCCCCATGTGAATACTACATTGATCAATCCTACATTCGCAGAGGAGCATGCTACATTTGTCAACGGACCACATGCCCCCTTACTCTTTTGATTTTCTTTTTGTCAAAATGTTACACTGACTGCTTTGGTGAGTATTATTTTTTTAAAGCGGGCACGGTCAGAACTGGTCTTTAGCTTTGATCCCATCGCGTAGAGCAGAACAGATGTAGTAATAATTCCCACAGAGGATAAAAAAGCATCTGCAATTCATCTTAAAGCATCTAATGATTTGACAACATTATCTTTTCGCTTCCAGACATGAGACCGAGTGATCAAACAGCAGAAAATCAAACCATGAGATAATTTGATATAAAATAGTTATTTATGCACGGTGTGCAAATCAGTATATCGAAAATAAAGAGGAGTGAATGAAACATTCAGACTAAACCAGCACAAATGGCAGGCAGCTGCTAATAGCACCCTTTGTAGGCAATGAAAGAAATGTGATTTCTGCTGTCGGAGTAGTTTAGCTTGTAGAAAGAGCCAGTCTGTATTCGATCTGTTTATTTATGTCCCTGCTGTACAGCCTCGATTTGCATTTTGATTGGAACATTGTCTGCAGACACACAGCTCGCATCTACACAGATGCTTTTGATAGTCTTCATAAATCTGTAAATAACTTCTTATCTGAAGAGCAAAGAGGCCAGATGTGCCCTATCCTCTCGCCTGTGTGTTTGTGTGTGCTTGTGCAAATGTTGTTATTATTCAAGCAATCAGTCTATCTACACCGACTGAATCCCGGCAAAAAGGATCTTTTTCCCCTCCTATCTTTATTTCCCAACATGCTGTATAAAGTTTAGAATTTATACTTTACCACAGGCACAAAACCTTTCCATATTAAAAGCACTTGAAAGAGGCTGACCAGCTGCCAAACTATATAACACACTGAGACCTTTGATAGACGACTGTTTGGTTGTACCTTAGATAGTGTCCTCGCCTCTTTCATCAAAAGCAGGAACCGCAACTAAACAGTCAACAAAAACCCTTGAAAAACCTCAGACCTCTTTTTTCCAGCATGTGTTCAGAACCATAACATAAGCAATACTGCTTTCAGCCGGTCAGGGATAAGAATCTGAAGTTGTCGTGTCAATGGCTGACAGTCTTGGGTATGCTCTTTAAGATATCGGCCTTCTGGATTCGGATGGGGGGTGGGAATAAAAAAGGAGGGTTTATTAAAAGCAGCTTGGTATGAGCTGTTCCATGTTGAAAAGAATGTTAACAAGTTCAATTTCCATTCAATCTTTCCGTGGAGCTCTTGGAAATGTTCCATAACAGAAAACGGAGTAAAATCATCTATATGGTAATTATGAGGATGAACCTCACAACTTTGGCCAATGTGAAAAGGTCGCCTCTATTATGGGTAGTTTATCAGCCCCATGCACATATTCACAGCTGTGGTGGGACCTTAACGCGAGGACCGCTTTATTTTTACAACCGTTTAAGGCTACCTGCATAACTGGGTCCTCAAGAAAAATACAGTAAGAAAATGGAATTTTGAATGCTTGCAGAGACCACAGTAGCATGACGATAAATTGTTTTCTAATTTTTTTTATCCTTCACCTCCTCTCTCTCTCTCTCTCTCTCAAACAACCATATTGAAATATAATAAATTAAAGTAAAGTAAAATTCCTAGATACTATAGTGTTACTTATACACTTACTATAGTAAATATATAGAGGTATAGTACAGTATTTACTGCAGTTTATCAATTTACCGCAGTTAAGGATTCATTTACAAAGTGTACTAATTACTAAAATATAATACAGTATACAACAATTTACTGGGTACTAAAGTATGCTACAGTATTTTTTTTACGTGTCTAGCTAGGTTAAGCATTTCGTCAGAAGCCTAACTGTGGGAAGCCTAACGAAGGAGTTCAAAGATTTGCGCGAGTAGATTACATACAAAGTCAATGCAAAGACGCGATCAGACGCGTCCTCGCATGGGCCGTTGCGAAACGACGCAATATGGGCGGCACGTTTACCGCGAAAACATGCGCTGTTCAATATTCAACTCGAGCGAAATATTTGCATGACACGAGATTAAATCCCGTGGGTAATCTAGAGCGAGTAACGCGATGCCCCGCGTTTGGTGTGTATGTAGCATAACTGTGAGTTTACACCAGACGCGAGTTCAACGATTTGCGCTAGTAGATTATATACAAAGTCAATGCAAAGACACAATCAGACACGTCCTCATGTGGGGTGATGCGAATGACACGATATGGGCAGTGCGTTTGCCACGAAAACACACGCTATTCGCCTCAACCGCGACTTCGCCCGAGTTGAAAATATTCAACTCGAGCGAAAAATTTGCATGACATGAAGTTAAATCCCGCGAGTAACGCGATGCCCCGCGTTTGGTGTGTACGTAGCATAAGGGTTGTGTATACACATATGGGTAAAATGTATACTGTTTTAAAAGCATCAGCCAAATGCATGTATGTTAATGTCATAAAATGTATGAATTGCAGCCCTTTAAAAAACAGAGTCGAGAATATCTCTGCGGTATTAAAATCATTGCACTGCCTGTTTATTTTAGGATTATTATTAGTTGACTATTTAAATCCCTACATGGCATCGCTCCATCTTATATTGCTGATCTAATACAGGAACAAAAGCCAATTAGATCCTTACAATCTCAATCACAGAAACTTGTTGTTGTTTCTCTGTCTAAGATGAACTCCAAAGGGGATTGTGCATTTGCAGTCTCTGCCCTCAAATTATGAAACAGCCTGCCGTTATATATTAGGAACATACTGATCCTCGGCCAGTTTAAAAGCCACTTGAAAATATTTTTTTTATAATAGTGTTCAATCATAGAAGTGCTGGAGGTTGCTATAGTATCATATTTCTTTTGATTCTAGTAGTTAAGATATATTTAGATTTTCTTAGTTATTAGGTTATTTTATATTACTTTAATAACTATACAGATGTGATCATATTTTAAAAGCTGTCGTTTTCTAATTGTGCTATTGTTTGTACAGCACTATGGTCAACATTGTTGTTTTATTTAGCGCTTTATAAATAAATTTGAATTTAAATCAATTTCTTAAAAAAACAGAACTCTATTTCTTCTCTTTTTCTCTTTCCTCCCTCCCTCCACCTCTCCCGCTGCCTTATGGGTATTTAAAACTTGTTCAACATGATTTCATTTCATTTCAAGTACAGGCTGAGAAAACTAAATTACAAAATCAATCACACAGAAGGTCAGGCTGAGACTTCATTACAAGTATTGCATGCCTGCATGAATATCTTTCATTTCTTACTGGCCCAATATGTCACAATGGCTGTCTGGCAGAAAAAAGAAGAAAAAAGAAACATGAAAGTAAAGGAAGAAAAAAAATCCACTTTCAAAGATTGATGTACAACTGATGTCACAACTACTCAGCTTGGAGATAAGATAACAGAAAGGTGTAAAGAGAGAGAGAGAGAGAGAGAGAGAGAGAGAGAGAGAGAGAGAGAGAGAGAGAGTGGAGGAGAGGGAGAAGTGTATGTGTGTGTATGCGTCTGTTTGGTGTTTGGGAAAGAAAAATATAGTTTCTGCAACACTGGACATATTCTCCATTTTATTCCGAGACAGCAGTCAAAGCCTTGTCAGTTTGGGAAGGATCACAAAGACAAGATTTACCATTGCAGTGTGAATCTCACAAACACCTACTCTAAACAATTTAGACCACATGGACTGTAACTCAATAGTGAGTAAGGGTGTCACGATTTAGATTTTAAATTGAAATCGATCGAAATTAAGTCACAATCTCGAACTTCGAATTAAAAAACGGACTGGACTGGTCGTTTCTCTGAACTGAGATCTGTTTAAGTTTCACAACAACTTATTTCAGTTGTTTAAGAGTTATGAAAACCGCATTTAAACATGACTTATTGGGGTGTAGTCTCACAATCTTGTGTGACGGTAATGAAAGCGCGTTTTTAAGATGCAAAGTACTGACAGATGTTTCGTTTTATCAGGTATGTGCGTGTATCATATTTTTTCCACTGGCAGCACGACTAACATGGCAGGGCATCTCCGGGTTCAAGGTCAGATTTTGTATTTCATAAAAGTCTATTCTAAAAATGGCATAGCATTTTTTTTGCGCTTTAAAAAAAAGTAAAAATCAAGAATCGAATTGTGACCTTAGAATCGAGAAAAAAAAAAGTAATCGAATCGAGGATTTGGAGAATCGTGACACCCTAGTGAGCTATCATTATAAACTAAATGTTTTGCTTGTTGGGTTATTTTTAATAATAAAAAAAAAAACATGCAAGTTCAGACATGTGCATCTGACATGTTTTCTTGTAAATATGCATTTATAAACAATCTCTTATGTTTATGTTCAGTAATTTTAAAATCAGTAATTGAAATGCCTTATTTTCACAAATGGCACTTTAGTCATTTCATTTGTATTTAAGTTTGACTGTCCTTCACTGCAAAACCATTTAAAGGAGCAGTGTGTAATTTTTAGAAGGATCTCTTGACAGAAATGCAAAATAATATACAAAACTATATTATCAGGAGTGTATAAAGACCTTTCATAATGAACCGTTATGTGTTTATTACCTTAGAACAAGAACTTTTTATCTACATACACCAAAGGGTCCCCTTACATGGAAGTTGCCATTTTGTGCCGCCATTTTTCTACATAAGCCCTTAAATGGACACATTTTTTACTTAGTTGTCTACGACGATGACATTTTTGTCCGGTGGCGGCTACCGTAGCTTCTCTGTGTTTCAAAAGCGAGGCGTGAGCAGTGGACTAAGCCATTGGTTGCAATTCACAACCTCACCACAAAAATCTGCTTGGGACAAGACATATGCCTAGTAAACAGTTGCATAATCACTAAAGATGCAACTAGAAACACTGCAAATTATGAAAGCCAAAATTCAAAAGATAAAAATAAAAAAACTGAAGAACAGATTAGTGGGAGCTGTGATGCATGTGGCTGCCACTTTCATGATGTATTCAGGCCCAAGTGCTTAAAAGGGAATCAAGTTTGAATGTGCACTTTGCTGAACAATCGACGTTGCGATTCTGAAAACAAACTGGTATTTCTGGATGGCCTGTGGCCAAGTGTATTTAAAATAAAGTATTTAATGAATATATAGAATGTGCCCAGAGCATTTGATTAATATCATTAGCTCATTTTTGACAGAGGTGGCATTTAGCAGCTTTGGCATCTGAGCTCTTCATATGCAGTATTGTAATTTCTGGATCGAGATGTTACAACAGGAATGTTTGATCTGCTCTGTTTATATCAACACAACCTCCTGGATCACAGCCTTTCTTTAGGATTCAGATCTTTGATTCCTCATAAGTTCTGGCCTGCACGAGCACTAGTCAGATTCAACGAGATTCCAGCGAGATGCAGGAGCTTGTTAGGAGAACAGATTAAATAAATAATGACTTCACATTCGAAATCCTGCCAGACATCTTCACAGCTGAGAAATGGATTTTGCAGAGTTAGGTTTGTCCAGCAGCATCTGCGGCTAATTTCACCTGACAGACGTGCAGCATCGGAGGGAAGGAATTAGAGGAATATTTGGCAGAGATTCAGAAACACGGAGAGCAAATTAAACTTAAACAGGCTCACTGCTCGCTTATTATCTCTCATAGATAAGCTCATGGAATGATCTGATTTACCTTTCCATAATTACTAATGCGCTATTTTAAGTAAAATTTTTGGTTCATGCCCTTTCTACTCCAAAATATTACATCAATGTGACCCTTAATTGTCCTTCTTGGTGCGTCATACTGCATTCGATTAAATTACGAATCTGAAATACACAAAACTCACAGAAGGACGACACTAAAGGTTAACTTCAGCAAGCCCTTACCGAGTCCTTTACAAATATAAAGCATTGACTCAATCGCGCGACGCTGTCCGTACCAATCCCAGAGAGCAGTACAAACTGAGATCAATTCCATTAAGATGAGAGACTGAGAGTCTTTCAGGAGGACACCGGGTGATGAGCGATAGAGAAGATTCAGCGGGATGGTCATAATGCCACTAGACGCAGGACAGAGTGCCCTCATTCTCCCCAAACCTGCTAATATAGTCCCCACACAATCAGAGGCACTGTCCACAGAAATAGCTGCTAAAGAGGAATAATGTTGGGAAATCAAATCTAATCCCTTCACAGTGCAGCGAGAACCCGTTCACGTTGTAATTGTGTCAAGGTTCTGTTTTTTTTTTCTCGGCTGCATACGGGCTTAACTGAGCATGAAATGAAAATTCTTTAGGCAAAAAGCCTTGCGGCGGTCACTTATGCAGCACAAATATTTTAAAAGCTGCAATTATTTTACTTGCCAGCAGCATGGAAGGGCAGTAAAATTTGATGGTGCCTATCGATATTGGAATGTAAATACAGATGTATCATTTTACATACTGTATATACATACAGTATGGAGGAGCTGTTTTGTTTATTTTTTAAAGCTGTTTCTAATTCAAACTTTGTCATAATTATAAAAAAAAGCTGGCGAACGTCACATTTGTGTCCTTTGATGCATTATAGGCCTTTGACAGTGATTTCATTTCTATAATAGCAGTTTTAATATTTCTAGTAAGGCCGTGGCATTTTCACAGCTTCCTCTTCGCTGAATCCATCTCTGTGGCATTTAGAAACCATTTCTCTATCTAAATTAACAGCTATAAAAGCTTGATCGTAAAACATGATTGTTATGAAGCAAATGCTTGCCTGTCTAATATATTAGTCATCACAGCGACACAAGGTTACAGAAGGAATATATTTAGCTAAATCTGGCAATGTTTTACTGCACAACCACTGTCTGTTTTCAATCGTCTACAAGTACAAATCCAGTTTATATATCAGCCACCGAATTCGTTTTGCACACAACACCTTTGGCAAACGCATTTGCATTTAGAGAAGAAAACCATCCACACTTATTTCAGTGGGCTGTGGAAGATAAACGTAGCTGGGGTTGAATATCATGTTAGAAATGCATTTTCTTTTACTTTTGCATAACAACTCCCAGCTACTACTACTTAATATTTCAGGGCTCCAGACTAACTTTTTGCACTAGGAGCACAGTAGCCCCCAACTGAAAATTTTAGGGGAGCAACCAGAAAATTTAGGGGCACACGCTGTAAATCAACATGCAAACCAAATATTCACATTTCTACTAATTTCCACTGTATTATTAATAAATACGTTGATGATAGATGCAGAAAGTACATCGTGCTGTTTCAAATTCAGTGTCACATCACAAAAAAAGGTCAAATTTACTGGTTGCACATGTGCGACTGGATGTAAAATTCAGTGGCACACTCTCAAATTTTGGTGGCAAAATGCAGTCTGGAGCCCTGTATTTACACCAATAAAGTCTCAAGTAAATGTGAGAATAACTTGATTTTTACCCCTGGGTGTCCATTGTTCATTTGTCCTTCCTGGTCCATCATATTTCTGGAGATGGTGATTGAGGGAAGCTCCAGGCTCTGGGGTGGGAACTGTGGGATGTACGATCCGCGATGAGAGTTTGGGTGGTCGGGTAGCCCGGGGTAGCTCGAGTCCACCTCTTGGAGGCCCATGCCAGACTCCACCTCAGGGGGAGGGGTGATAGGGGGTATTTCGAACTCCTCGTCACCAAGACTTGGAGTGTGAAACGTCTAAAGACAAAAAAGCAGAAAGTCATGAGCTAGCTGCAAAGCCATCTGTCATGCAGATGAATATCTACAGTCCCCGCTAACCATTACTGTGTATGTTCTTAATAATATGTTACAAGGACAATAGCTGCAGAAAGTAAACAGCCTGCTGATTTCTCATAAACTGGGAACACATTTAATCTTTAAGCTGGGAAATAACTCTTTACCCAAATAGAGAAGATAAGAAAACACATTTAATTCTGGTACAAGAAAATGTTTATCATTTATGGTCTCCATGAAACATAATGTGAGGATAAAATATCTGACTTTGAAATTAAATATACAGCTATCACACAAGCAGAATTACATCATTTCCTCATTGCTCAAAAGCAAACACAGCAGCACAATCTTTAAGCATATTATTGTTCTTCTTTTCCCTTTTAAGTGCAAATACTGGTACCCCCATTAGGTGAATTCAGTCCCCACAATAAAATGTAGGCAAAACCTGACCCACCACTGGAAACCACACACGCACTTGACTTCATGATGAGATCCAGTCAAGGCTTACGGCTAATAATAATCATCACCACTCCCATTTTTCTCTCCTTTTTTGCTTTTTATATGACTCCATTCCAGCACTTTTTCCACAGCTGTGCGCAGCAGATCTTGTAAAGGTAGTGACGTGTTGATCACAGTGAAGGCCAGAGGCTTGCAGCTCCTAACACATGTTCACATTACCTCCATTTAAAACCATTAGTGGCCAGCACAGCTCTGTCTCCCAGTTCTCCATTAACACACAGCTACAAGCTCATTTTCCCTCCCTATGGCATAGCTGCAGTTAACTGTGTTAATCAAAACAGCAGCACTGAGGCATAAATAATAAAAACTGTATCATGGAATACAGATATCATAGAGATGTAGATGATCAGGGGACAAAAAAGAATAAGATAAAAAGAAGGACATTGGTTGAATGAGTGAAAGGAGAGCAGAGAGATGGAGAGGGAGAAAGTGAAAGGTGCTCTTTTCATTTACTTTACTTCATGACCTTTCTCTATGAATAAGACCTGCAGTCCCAGCATGTGCACAGTACAACACCACAGAGCAAAAGAAAGAAAGACCTAAATGCCCTAACAACATAGCTATACTGTAAAATCAGATACGACATTCAAAGATCAAATGTGTCTCTTTCTTCGTCTTTTTCACATCACTGAAATGACATTGACCTTTACAAATAACTAAACAAAACACTGAACACCTGACTGAACACAATGAGATGAGATATTAAATTAGCATCTGCTGTGGGAGATGGTGAGCGAGTCTGTTTGTGTAAATGAGAATTGAGATGTGTTTGTGGCCTGTCTGGTGTTCAGACATTGTCGGCTTGCAGTGTCGTGGGATGAGAACAGCAGAGGATGAAGAAAATAAAGGTGGCTGCAGAGATTGTGTTATAAAGTGGATTTAATCCTGGATTCAGCTACTACATGTGAGAGGTTTGGAGCAGTTTGCAAGAATTTTTGAATGTAAAATGTACCACAACTAAAAAAACCTGACTCCACTTTCAAGGTCAAAGACACAGCATGAATGCACAAAAACTAAATTATTTTTTTCTAGTTTTTTGGTTAAAGGCACAATATGTAGGATTTTGCCACTAAAACTTGCATTTTTAAAACAATAACAAAGGCGATGCTTAAAGAGATAGTTCACCCAAAAGTGAAAATTGTGTCATCATTTTCTTATCCTCATGCTGTTCTAAACCTTTATGAATTCTTTTTCTCTGATGAACACAAAATAAGCTATTTTGATACACAGCTGATTGTACCCATTGACTTCCATAGTAGGAAAACAAATATTATGGTGATAAATGATAAAGAAGATATTTTGATAAATGATAATAAGCACATAGTTGACAGTACCAATTGAAGTCAATGGTTACCAATGGTTATCAGCTGTGTGTTTACCATCATTTATTAAAATATCTTCTTTTGTGCTCATCAGATAAAGAAATTCATACAGATTTAGAACAACACAAGGATGAGAAAATAATGACTTTAACTCTTTCCCCGCCAGTATTTTTTAAAAAAGTTGCAAGCCAGCGCCAGCATTTTTCATGATTTTTTCATGACAAAAGTTTAATGACTTCCAGAAAATGTTCTTCTTAAAATATATAAACATACAATATATCAAATGAAAGAACAGACCATATGCTTTCAAATAAACCAAAAAATCCTTTCATCCAGGATTTCATCCTACCTTCATTTGTATTTTTATCACCTCTCAAATGTGGGTAGGTTTTTTTAAAAACACAAAATTTTAAGCAAAAAGCCGAGATAATTTTTGTGAAGGACATTTGATAGAGATCAGACGCAGAGTGATCCTCAAAACTGACACGGACATACAGCTGTTTGCCCTAGGCCAGTGGTTCTCAACTCCAGTCCCCGGGCCCCACCTCCCAGAAAATTTTAGATGTCTCCTTATATGAAACACCTGAATCCACTCATCAGGCTTCTGCCAGAATGTTTGAAACGTTACCTTAATTAACACACTAATAAGCTGATGAACTAAATCAGGTGTTTTATATATGGAGACATCTAAAATGTTCTGGGAGAGGGGGGCCCGAGGACTGGAGTTGAGAACCACTGCCCTAGGGCGATACTTCCGGGTTTTATAAGTTGCGGATAAGTATCCACCTGGTGGATAATAGTGATATTGCGGAAAGCTGGAAATACTCGTCATTGGCGCGGAAAGAGTTAATGACGTTATGAAGGAGAGTGGAACGACAGGATATTTCATTTTCACCAGAGACGTATTGAATTTGCAAATCATGTTCACAGATAAGGTTATGAATATTTTTTACCTATAAATTTGATCACATTATTTTAATATATTCTTATATTATCAATGAATTAGTTGCAAGGCACAACATGCTAGATGCTGTATAACCACCACATTTGTCCACTCGTGTTGCCATAGTTTCTACAAGCGGAAACTGAGGATAACACATATTTTACTTCATTGATAGGTGACAATCCCAATCCTTGGGAACTTTTGGGATAATGGGATAAGTACACAACTGCATTAAATTTATCACATTGTGCAAAATCTTACATATTGTGGCTCTAATTCAAAGCCATCTGAATTTGGTTTGACTTTTAAGAAACATTGTTCAGCCACTGCTGACCATTTTAATATAAAAAATTCAGATGCTGGCTTTGTGCGTAGGTCTGTCCTATATGTCCTAACTGGCAGGAGTTTTTTTTTAAAAGTCTAAATGTTCACCTAAGGATGAAATAGCATTTTTAAAAAAGCCTTTACTGAAAAGCCACATGACCTTTACATGTGCGAAAACACATGTAATTGCACGTGAGACATGTAAATCCCATTTTGTGTAAATCCCATGTAAATTAGATGTGCTTTACATGTGTCTCCTATAGGTTTTTACATAAAGGGAATTTGCATAGCCTTTACACAAAAATGTTCCAAAAGCCCCCACATATAAACATTCAACCTTGATGCATCCATTTTTTTCACCAGCACTATTACGCTAAACCTAATACAATAACCAGGGTAAACCAATAGCACAGATTAAAAAACAATAAGCCTTTTCAGTTTGAACATTTAGTCAACTGAAAAGACATAAGCAGCACTTGTTAAAAGGCAGTGCATCACAATTACTGAGCATGCTGGTTAGAAAAATCGATAAGGCAGAGCTCCTAATATCAGTCAAGCAAAGAAAGAGGCGCTACTCAGATGACAATGGCCCTCTCTCGGTATACTAGCCATTTCAAATCCATTTCTACATATATACAGTAGTGATTACATGCATGTAACGAGATTGTGCGTGATAAGTGATCTTGCTGAGTGGAACAGAATATGATAGTATCAGTTTCAGTTATAAAGCAGGAAGAGAGAGGTCACCTGATCGAGTACTGCCATATTCTGTTTCCATATCATGTTTCATTACAGAGTTAATGTCGTTTACATATATTATCGAAAGTTAAACCTGATTCATTTTACAAGATTAATGTTATGCATTGTAATATGTAGTATGAATCAAGATTGGATCTTTTTTCAAGGTCTATTATTATTTTAAAAGACACATTGATATGCATTTGGTTAACAGTAAGTCTAATGTTATATACACATTCATACACAGATACGCACAGCATGAGACTCAGATTTGCTTAGCCTTTCTCACATTTCTCTCTAGATGACACATTAAGCAGATTAATGAAAGAGCTAAAGCTCATGGAAAACCCATCACACTGTGAAATTACAGTACTCACTAAGGTAAAGTCCCTTTAATTTCTTTTTAGCCTGTGTTTGATGACCAAAAAAAAAAAAAAAACATTAATGCTGGTAATTTCATTGTGTCACATCCCATAAAGCCATATGTATAGAATGCATGCCAAAATCTGCTTTATGTTTTCAAGAAAATTTCAAATGAGGGAGATTTTTCATCAAAAAGCTCTATTTCCACTGCAGGTGTCAACCTGGAGAAATCATAGAGTTTGCAACCGACTCGATCACATGTGGTTACACAAGCTGTGCTCGCACTTCAAATAAAAAAAGTAAGTGTAGCAAGTCAATGCACGTACACACACTATGCGAATAAACAAACACGCACAAATGGACTTCACATGCACAGACTCACGCATGAATTATCTTTGCTTAGCCAGCATGAGTCCATCAATGCCGTTGAGATGTTAAGGAGATGGAGATTTGCATTGGAAATGGGATGGAAATCAGGCAGGGGCAACAGAAGAGTGTAACATGGAGCCAGAACATATATTGTTATATAAAGCAAGCAGAGACCAGTCTGAGATATAAAATAAACTGATAAAGATGAGGGAAGTCAAGAGTGACTTTAATAAATGGGACACTTTTTCTCCTTTAGTACCTTGGTTGTATAAGTATAGTAGATGTTTTTACATGCTTACAGTACTTGACCTGACCTCTGGCCAGTATTGAGCCAGTCACTCTTGTCCAGGTGTTAACAATGTAAACACTGATACATAAACACACCAGGTCCACTGGAACAATCATTCAGTCGGATTATAACGACACAAGTGAATGTGCATGAATAGATAGCCGCTGGCATAACAAGCTTTAAGCTTTAAGGAAAATCCCATAGCAATTCAGGAAAGCATGTAGGAGGAAAATCATGTTTTATGTAAATGTAGCAGCTGCACACCTGCCACTGAAATGACTCGTTTTATTAAAACTTATAAAGGCACGCGAGCTGTGGGGACTTAGGTTCGCTTTAAAACAATAAATGGTTATGCATGGAAATGACTGTTTAGACGTCCCAGTGATATAGCTCATGCCATTAGCTCGTAATAGTTTACCATCCATGGCAATGTAAAATGTTATCTGATATACTCACATCTCCCCCTGCTAATAGAGCTCCATTGGCATCGGCCATGTTCATGTAGTTGTTGTTATTCCCAAACTGCAAAAGAAACAAGAAAGAAAACACGAGTTATTTTAGTCTCTCTGTAGTCAGCTTTATGCAAAAAATAGCAACTGCACATAAATATTCTGCAAACACATTAACTAAAACGTTATTTTGGAGTATCAGGAAGCAGTGCCACTGCTAAACGTTCATTAATTCATTAGTTTATCATTTATGTTCCAACAGCTCTAATGGTAGAACGCAATGCTATTAAGAACTTTTATGTCAAGGTTCGATTCACAAGTAAAACAAATAATCAAAATGTGTAGCACTGTGTATGAAAAAGGTTTTATTCTTTAGTAAGAATGAATCGGGGGGAGAGATAGGTGTGGCTTGCTCTATTTTTGAGAAAATATCTTTGGAGTACAAAGGTGTGGTTAAGTCATATAAGACATAACTGTGTCTGTTAAATAAACGAAATTAGGAGATTGTTATATAGGTAGGGCAGGTTGAGACTCTTTAATAAAATAAATAATAAGAAGAAAGGCAGTATACAGGTCTGAGAATTTGAAAATAGTATGCAAATAAAGGGTGAGGCGATGTGAGATAATGAAATCATGCTGTTTTAAACTTCATCTTGTTTACTGCACAGGCTATCAATGTAGTAGAGTTTTTGTTCTAAATTGAGCTTCTCTTATAATCATTTATATAATCGTTATCCCTCTAAATCAAACACGATAGAAATTTGTTGAAATGGCAGCCATCCTATCTTTCTTCTGAGACACAAACACACTGACAGGTAGGAACAATGGGACTGCAAAATGAGGAATTATGGGTTAGCAGCTGGAGGGCCAGCACAGAGGGCCCTCTATAACCAGACAAATCATGCATACACACACACACACACATTTATATGCACACACATACACACAAACAGTAACCAGAACAGCGAGAAAAAGTCATCTTCACAACAGCCTGAAGGCCATGATTCAACGCTCATCCAACAGCAAGCTTTTGTCTGTTTATAACAAAGTGATTCCTTTAGATGTTACACAACCAGAATTGCCGAAATAAGAGGAAAAAGAGCTTTCTTATCTTATTGTGGAGGGAAAACAATAGCAGAAACAAATTAAGATCAGAGCAAAATGAGAAGAGCATTAATTTATTTTTCCTTTGCTTTGTTCTCTCTCTCCCCCTCATCTTTTTGTTTGAGTGGTTAGTATGCGAATGTAATTACAGAAGGAACTGTAGCTAATCAACTGAGAATGGTATCCATTAATTAGTCTATGCCCTGGAGAGAGAGAGAGAGAGAGAGAGAGAGGGAGAGAGAGAGAGAGAGAGAAAGAGAGATATTTTAAAAGTCTAACCAGCACGCATACACATCTATCCATGCACAATGCAAACATACAAACACAGGCCTGCCGGCAGCTGCAGGTCTTGGAGAGCAGGTGTTTTGGGTTGAAGAAGCCTTTTGGAGTTCTCACCTGGTGCTATATACACTAAAGCACACACGCTCCCTAATACAATACAGCACCATAATGTCAGCAGTATGATGTCTTTCTAAAAATAGAAATGAATAGAAAAATGACCAAAACCACATGCTGTGTTTACTTCACTTTTTCTCAGTCAGGAATACACTGTTTGTTGTAAACCATTGTGATCATATCACAATACTGAACAACACTGTATCCTCAGTGGTGCTGAGTCCCCTATTTCTATCCCTCCTAAGGTGCATTTAATTTATGCATTTGTTTGTTTTTATTTGCTTGCTTTGCTTTTCTGCATTATGAAAAGCAAATACATGCTGCTATAGTCTTTTAGTATTCTGCCATTAGTAGATGAAAAACCAATAGGAAAAAAGCCCTATATTTTTTAGGGTGTCCTGTACTGACACCTCATTAAAGAGAAACAATTACAGCACCTCCTCTACCACCATAAAAATAAGGAGAGAGAGAGAGAGAGAGAGAGAGAGAGAGAGAGAGATCACAAGGCAGATTTTTAGAAAATGGAAAAAGTTCAAGCCTCATTTCATCACTAATGTAAGTCTACATAATACAAACAGTAAGGGTAGAGATGCTTGTGTGTGTGTGTGTGTGTGTGTGTGTGTGTGTGTAGTGTACCAGCCATGCTCCAGGCTTTAAGTTTCATTCACCATTCACCCTGTTTAAAATCCCAATACCTGACTCTCTACCGAACATCACTACTACATGCAGATGCAACTCATGAATATTAATTGAACAAACATTTCTCTCAGACCAATAACAGAGAGAGACAAGAACTGCTGTTTTAAATTACATTTCACCCAATTGTATTTTTTATGAATATATATTCATATAATATAATCAGAAATATAATAAACAAGATAGCTTTTAGGAAACAGAATTTTGAATAGAAATAGGATGCCAGGGTTCATGTCAAGGTGGAATTGAGCCAGATATGATTTTACTTTTACTGACAAATAGTCTTTTTATATTATGTAAAAGAGATGTGATTGTACTGTAGTTTATATGCCTAAACCAAGGTTGTGTGTTTTTATAATGCACTTGAACTTGAACATGTTTTGCTATTATAAATGTGACATAAATAAAACTACAGCACGCTTAAAAGATCTGACTGTTTTTGGACCCCAGTGTCCATAAGGGTCTTATAACCTTGGTCTTTTTTACATAATTTTATGCAAGTGTTTCCAAATGGAAAATAAGCTATTATTACAACATTGAATTCAATAACCCAAGGGAAAAAACAATATTGCAGAACTACGACACGGCACAGAACAAACAGTAAATATCTGCTTGCGAAGACTGTGACCGTGGCCAGCAGTCTGTCTGAAGAATTACTGAGGTAATACAGTCATTATATGCGAGTAGGAGAGTTGGACAAACATAGCACAGCTTGACGCACTCGACAGTTTATTTTAGTATAAAAATATAACAGTTTCTGTTTTTACTAATTTAAAGAAGATGGTTGGAGACCGCTATGATGCACAAATACATACAAATACGACTAAATAAGTGGTATACAGACAAATATAAGCTGCATTACTATACACATCTCACAGGGAGGAAAATTTGTAAACTGACGTCTTTGCTTAGTAGGCCCACACAAAGAGCCTGAAGCAAAACTGTTTTTTATCTACAGGAAGAATCGATCACTAGATGTCTGTTTATTTAAAATCATTACATGAAAGTACAGCACACAGAGAATACAATCATAATCTGCTTTAGACAGCCACCTCATTCTCTCTCACTCTTTAACGCTTTTTATTCTTCTAATACATTCGGCTAGATCCCAAAAAAAACAAGTGTCAGACATGGGTATACAAAGTAATGGATTATATACAAATTACAAGAATTTGCATTAGATTATATCCAGTGCTGCCCTCACACCAGCCTTTACAAACATATCGGGAAGAGAAATACAAAGATGCCAGACACCATTGCCAAAATGAAGTTATATAGCTTCAAGTGGCAACAATGAAATTTGAGAGCTACTCGAGATTTTTCCCACCAGGTAAGTGAAATGAAATGGATCCATAAAACAGTCCTTGATCCTCCACCCACTGAGCTTGTTGCACAGCAGGCATTATATCGCTATAATGACTAAAGAGGGATGACTAAAAGCAAATTATAAAAAGTAAATCTGATAATTAAATATGTGGGTTGATTTGCTAAGTGAATTAATCTTGGGATTTGTTACAATGCTAATTACAGTCCTAATAATAATCATAATATGAATAATAATGTATGACACTAAAGCAAAGACAACACTTTTATTTGTGTTATTCATGCGTTGATGTAAATGTTTTATGTGCTCAGCCCTAATCTATTCGGTCACATATTAAAGTACAGCATGTCACACAAAAATGAGTCGTCATCTACCTTTGCAGCAGCATCTGTTTCTGCTGTGTAAGAGACTTGGACCAGTAAGGCCATTTTGTCTTATCTGCATACCTCAGATAAATGACAGCCCCCCATGCCTTCATGTGTTAAAGTAATAGACCAGCTATGCTATTTGAATCCTTACAGAAAACCTTTAAAGCAGCATTGACTAGCTGAAGCTTCATCTTTGATCTCGCTGGGTACAGCACTTATGGCTTTCTGCCACAGAAAAGCTGGATATACAGTACTGAAACCTTGGATATACAGCAGCTTCAGAGATTCCTTACTTATGCACACACACACATGCACACACAAGTACGCACACACACAAGCATTCCGGTCTCCATGTTTTGAGGGGGCATTCCATAGTCGTAATGGTTTTTATACTGTACTAGCTGTATATTCAATTCCCAAACCCCAACCCTCACAGAAACATTTCTCCTACTTCACATTTTCAAGAAACATCATTCTGTTTGATTGTTTCCTCATGGGGACCTTAAAATGTCCTTAAAATATACTCCTAACTTTTGCTAAATTTTCATTAATCTAGGCTAATTTATATCTATTTGTCTATTACTCTTCATTGTTATTTAAAGGCAGGGTGCATGATCTCTGAAAGCCAATGTTGACATTTGAAATCATCTAAACAATCACGCCCCTACCCCAATAGAATCTGGACCTTCTTTTGATAGACCCGCCCCACACATACGCAACCCAGGCAACTATGTCGTTTAGTAGACACGCACCTTACTGCTGATTGGCTACAAGTGTGTTTTGGTAGTCGGCCCAACTCGTTTTTCAGAAATCGTGCACTCCGCCTTTAACATTATTTCATTTATTAACTATTTTAAAGGTGTAGTTCACCCAAAAATAAGAATTCTGTCATCATTTACAAGATATTTTGAGTAATGTTAATAAACCGATCAGAGCCCCCATTGACAAAAATATTAATAAAGGGTTGAAACAGCATGAGAGTGAGCAAATTATGACAGAATTTTCATTTTTGGGTGAACTGTCCCTTTAAGAAACTGGAAATTGAAAAATGTGAAAAAGTAGAAACAGTTAGTGACCATTAAACAATATTAATAAGTTAAATGTTGTAAAAGAATTTAATGTTCACGAACCTTACCATAAAGTGCACCATATGAAAACATTACGTTAAAGTATAAAATTCAGTCAGCAAATCTAGCACAGCAGTATTGTTTATTTTTGCAACATAAATTCAAACAGCATTAGTTTGTGTGTTTAATCCCTATACACACTGTATACGTCCTGTGCGGTGGATACATTGCACTGTTTCTCTAAGTCTGTGAAACACAAACTGTTAAGAGCCGACTCGTACATCAGCTCATTATTCTACAGAATACTCCACCATATTAAACAAATGGATCAGCCTACAGCTGCAGAGAGGAGCCTGCGTGAGGGGCCAGAGGTTATTGTCTAATTTAAATCTTGGCTGTATTCCCAGGCCAGTGCCACATTCCAATTTGCGGCCGTGTAGCCTGGCGCCACTGACAGGAGCCTTTCTGAAAACACAGTTATGGCCGCCCTCCAGAAATGTGTCGAGAAACCGAGCAATCAACAGGTTGTGAAAGATTAACAGTGCAGTTGGTTTAAATTAGCTCAAATAATGAAAATGTTAAAATATTGATGACTAGCTTATAGGTTTTCTGCCTGTTGCATTTACACGCCGCTGTATGGAAATGCAGGTCCTGCTCTCAGGTAGCAAAGACAAACCGAGCACCAGGCTTCATGCAAAAAATAAAATGAACAGCTAGAGCCATTCAATTTTCAATACAAGCTCAATTCCATCTGAATACTCTCCCATTATGTTTACACCTGAACTGTCATCTTACATTCAGCATTTCAAAGGAAAGCTAAGATTATCATGGCAGTGCTGCGGATATTACAATACCTAATCTTTCCTATTCACTTCTGGTCATTATGGTGACACTTTGAGAGCCCTGGAACAAAAGAGTACTAAGGATTTGCACAGATATGCCCTAAAATTATTCCGCTCTTGAAGAAAGGGTGACGGCAGACGGATCAAAGAGAAACAGAAATAAAACTGGGAATTACTGGAACCGTGCCACATCTTTAAAAGGGTTTCTTTGTGATGTGGATGGAGAGAACTGAAGTTTTTAAGAGAAAGGAAGAGACAGTGAAAATTATCATTTGTGAGGTGCTACAATTACAACAACAAACATGTCTCAAACTGTCCACCAATGTGCATCACTCACAAAGGCACCTGTACAAACATCTGACCTTAAACGGCCATGTTTACTGTACACCAACATGCATAATAATCGTAGAAGTACAAATATAGTACAAAAAATGTAAATATACCGCCAAATGGCATTTAACTCTTTCCCTGCCATTTACGAGTTAACTTGTCAATTAAGAAAAACGCGTCCCTGCCAATGACGAGTATTTCCGGCTTTCCAGATTACCACTATTTTCCACCAGGTGGTGCTCTTCTGCATCTTATAAAACCTGGCAGTTTCGCCCAGGGCAAACAGCTGTATGTCACAAAAATGGAATTATCAAATTTTGTGTTTTTAAAGAAACATACCCATATTTGAGAGGTGATAAAAAGAGAACTACTTTTCGTTTGTTTGAAAGCAGAGGGTCTGTTCTTTCATTTGATATATTGCATGTTTATATATTTTAAGAAGAACATTTTCTGGAAGGCATTAAACTTTTGTGAAAATTATGAAAAATGCTGGCGCTGGCTGGCAACTAAAAAAAAAAACGTTGGCGGGGAAAGAGTTAAATAAACAGCCGTCTTGTGGCTAATAAATGAAACGTTTTTATGTGTTTATGTGTGTTCTAGTGACTTAAGCAATTGCCTAAACTTTGTTGATAATTACGGTTCAGAAAAACTACAGTCTTTGTGTGCCATCTCACCCCATTTTACAGTAAGAACCCTTAAAATGGGGTCAACACAAATCCTATATTTGAGTTGACCTCTGTTATAGGCCAAACAGGAGAAGCGCTGCACTAAAATAATACAGCGTGCAAAGCACACAAAGCATTCCACAGGCCGACTATCATTCACAACACATGCAGACACTGTCCACCTCCATCTGTCTTCATTAGGTCAGTGTTTGACCCGTTTCTCTGCGTCTGAGAGGTCTTCGGGGACCTCCCGTGTACTCCTAACACTGTCCGCTTGGATATTTTAAAAGCAGCAACCTTACAACAGCATGGCTAGCCAATTTAGCACAACAGCAGGTCCAGCACAGACAATGGTGAGAAGCTAATCTCAAGCAAAGAGATGATCTGGCATGGATTGAAGCTGAGGATGCTGGGAAAAAGAGATTGAGTTCACTGTCTCTTGGAGAGGGGTGCTAAAGAGATGCTGTTTACTCGTGTATTTACACATAAAGGATTAAGTCTTGTTTTCAGGCAGATCAAACCCGGAGGTCTGATGTTCTGAATAGAGACCGTGCCGGTCTTTGACTCTAAAGCATTTTCTAAAGATATCCACTGTTATGCTTATTAATCCTTAACCCCTTAAAGTTACAATGTACCATGGGAGGAAGACTGGGACAAAAAACTTCCTCAAATACAACAACTCGAAACCAAAAAGCTAAAAGCTAAACTAATGTCACATATCTTTGAAAAGCTGTGATTTGAATGATGTAAAGCCTTTTTCAGGAATGCTAAGGGGTAATCTAATGTTTATCCACCAGGAACACTTACTTAAAGGAGGGACTAAGCCAAGATAAACATCTGTATATTTGAACTTTAATTTATGTCATTTTACTCGCCGCAAACAAGACAAATTTTTCAATTACAAGGATAATTGCACAGGATGGTTTATTGCTTCTTTTCTTTGTAAATCACAGATTTTAATTCCAAGCAGTTTGTTTGTGGTGAGCCTATTCTCCAGACACAGACAAAAAACCTCCAAATCGACAACGCTAAAGATGCAAGCAGTTTTATTTTCATTCACGTCTCCCACTCATCTTGACTTTCCAATTAAAATCAGAGTGACTGATTGAGTATAATCGTAGCCAGAGGCATGACGTTTAAACACTGGCAGATTTGCTGTCAGTGTGGACTTGTCATGTACAACAAAGCATGTTTAAAGCATAATTGAGGCCAGATGGCTGAATCGGGTGCCAAGACAGGCAGGCAGTCCATATGCATGTCCACAGAGTATCAGTATGACTGTAATCAAGAATCGCACAAGTGTCTGTCAGGCAAGACTTTTCTACTTGGTGTACTGTTGGTGTATGCACACAAGGTTCATTGCTCCTCGTCGATGCAATAGAAGCTTTCAATTGAAGTACTTCTTTAGTTATTTAGACATATAGTCTTTGGTTTTTTTACCGACATGCTCTTGAACTAGCATAAAGCATAAAGTGCATGTTTGTGAGATCACCGCACCGCTTTCAGATGAAAATAATAAATCTTCTTCCTGTGAGTTATCTACAATGCTTGTGATCTGTCAGTTATAATCGGTTACTATAGACCCCTTCACAGTTTACGTCACAGCAGGCGGTTCCCACTGAGCATGTCGGGGTCAGAAAAGTCATTACAGCAGATTGAGTTGCGTATTATTATTCGTATTATATCATCAAAATGCCTACTTGCGTCGTGGGCTTTGAAAGTCGAACCAGGTCTGCCATTAAGTTTTTCGGGATTCCTGCAGAATCTCAAAAAGAGCAACATCTGTGGCTGCCAGCAATTAAACGTTCAGACTGGGACAATGCAAAGTTCAAAGAGGCTTGTGTTTGTAGTGCTCACTTCATTTCAGGTAAGTCATCATTTTTCAGCCCTGTTAGATTAAACTAGAAAGCCTAAATGGTATGAACAGTTTGATCCCATGCTGCACCGATAGTCATTCAATGTTTACTGAAGGGGTCTATAAGTCAGATAATAAAGTCTTCGGAAAATAACAGTATGGCAATAAAATCCAGTAAGGAATGACGATGAACGATCGAGTTACGCAGCAATTTCCCATCAATAGTCTAAAACGAACTATTTATTAGATGACCACAAATACGTTGGTAGAATTTTCCGCCAAGTTCCCTGAATTATGACTGACGTCGAAGCAAAACATTAAGCATCCCTTCATATTATTCTGTGACAAGAATAATATTATAAACACCCTCGTAAAGTCCAAATAGTCCACGTAATCCCATCTGGGTAATTTTGCAGTGAACACTCTGGCATCGTTTCAGTAAACTTTTCAGCCAGTAACAGCATTAATCTTTCTCATCCAATCGACAGGACCGGCAGAACATCTGGCCGAGTGCCTTCGCCATCACACTTTATGAATTACACAGAAATAGGATATAACATCGCGCGTGGTCCAAAACATACAGGCAATGCTCTAGGGTCTAATTTATCATTGTTATTCAAGTGCTTGCTCACCTCACACTTAAAACAAAATCCTTCTAGATTCTAATTAAGCTCTAAGGTACCTCCCAAGGGTTCTGCTTTGGCAAAGAAAAGCACTTTGATTTATGTAGCACTTTGTTGTTAGCGCTTCAGGCCTGCCTGTTGCGAACACGCCGGTGATAAATATGAGCATAGACCAATTACTCATATTTGTTAATTAACTCCTGCTAACAATGTTTTCCTCCACAATGTAATGAAAACACAGCAGATTGAACACAAATATGCCCCATTATTTCATGTCTCCACCTACATGCAATTAAGATGAAAATAATTTGCTGCCACGGAGCCCTCGCTGCGAGGGGAAATTTCCACGGCATACCAAATAAAGGCAGTTTAGCCGGCACGAGCGGCAATCATATGGAACTGATAGGTTTTAAATGCTGTAATTAGCTCTCAACCTTATGGCTGTCCGACTGCATCCGCTAATGTGTGAATGCGTGCGCTTGTGAATTACTCCAAATATCACAGCTCTCTTTTATAGTCTTTTAGCTTCAGTTACACGTTCTCGCTTGCTCTCATACAATCTGAGGAATCATGTATTAATTGATAGCATTCTGCAGGACTACTGGATTGAGAACAAAGATGTTAACATAGAGGTCTCGCATGCCAAGGCTGAGAGCTCCGATGTAACCTATAAGGCTATATCAGATCCTTATATGAACACCGTTTGTTGTTTTCATAGACTTAACAGCCTGGAATGTTACTATACTGAAGAGATATCATTTATGTGCTCATTCAACAAAGATTAGACGGATCATAATTCGCTCTCACGTAGAACAAAATGGCTGTGGATGTCAAACGGTATCCGAGTTTGGCTAGGACTTCACCCTATCGACTAATTAGTAGCGATCATAGCCGTCTTTTACACAGCGGTGGTCGTTGAAGCTCGCTGAGCTCAGTAATACACTGAGCTCCTGTGTAAACAGAGCTTTAGAGATACCAGTCTCCAGTGCACTGACATGTGGCTTAAGAGAGCATGGGGAGATGAATGCTTTCATACAAGGTTTATCAGGGTGAGTGAGAGGGGTAATGATCCTAAAACAATATACCATTGAGAATTTACTAAAGGGTTTTACAGTGTGCAGGACTCAGAGTTTACTGTCCAGCAGTCCAATCCAACAGATGCTAACGCTGCAGTAACATTTGGTGACCCAGTGCATAAGTGGACAGACTGTATGCTTATATGATACGCACACATGCAAGCATAAAATGCATTAAACAAAAGAATGGATGTTTATCCATGAAGAACTCAGATGCAAAGATGCTAAACGGCACCTCTTTTAAAAATGAGATAATGATATTTACCGAATGCTCTCGGTATGTATTAAACATTCATCTACATTTGCTTCAAATCCACAAAATCCCAGCCTTAGGTTCTTCAGAAATACTGCTTTGTTGGCAGAATCCGTTAAATGCCATAGTGAAATGCCAAAGTCCTGGGAACATAAGTTTGTGAATAATAACATGCATGTCGCGGTGCAACCTTTTTTTTTTACCCGGGTAAAGGAGGTTTACAGAAAATATTAGGAAATTGACCAAAGTTTTGAGAATTTTGAAGTTTTGAGAGTGATTTGTGAGTTTTTTTGAACTGGAGATTTGTTCTATGTACTTTGATGGTTTTGCAGTGAGAAACAGTCAAATTTGTACCACTTAAATGACTAAATACCAATTAAATGACTAAAGTGACATTGTAAATAAAAGAATATTTTGATGCAGGTTTCCCAAAAACCTGCCATTGGTCTGATAAACAGGTAGTAAACCCACGTCTTCTGTTAAATGCTGCGATGTTAGAATACAGCTAGTAGTAGCACAATAAAACAAGAAAAACATGTTAACATAATATCTCTATTTGGAACCAAACTCTTTAAATCTACCAGCAAATGGCTACCTAATCTAGTCTCTGCATATTCAAGTCTTATCGGTCAAATACACAATCATACACACTTACAGTACGACACGCAGAACGAAATGCTTGGTGCGACCCTATTCAACTGGTGTAGGATCAAGTTTTATAACCTAAGAAAGGTCACATCACATCTTACCATAAGAAGATGTCAGTTATATGTGACAGTTTAGTAGGGTTTTGAAACAGAAATGCTACTAGTCACAACAAACCTGTAAACCATTCAGCCGTTTTTATTGAAAATGATCAGAAATAAAACAGGGTCTATACTAAAACTGATCTTTTATTTATACAAGACAAGTTTCACTCTGGTGGATATAAAAACAATTCCCAACAATTCTGTTCTAATGAACTAACCTTACTTACACACTGCAAAAAAAGTCTTTCTTACTTAGTATTTTTTTCTTGTTTTCAGTAGAAATTTCTAAAAATTTAATTAAATTTGAACTCAAGACAAGCAAAAACATCTCCCAATGGGTTGAGAAAAAAAAGTCTAAAAAAGTTTTTTTTCTTAAAAACTTAATTTAAGCAAAAATTTCTCACCACATTGGCAAATAATTTTGCTTGTTTTAAGCACAAATTCACTTACATTGTATAGTTTTTGTCTAAAAACTAGACTTATTTTCTTAGGTCATTTTGCTCATCAAGTTTTAGATATTTCTACTGAAAAAAAGACAAAAATACTAAGTAAGAAAGTCGTTTTTGCAGTGTACCACGGGCGTGTTGAATGCTTTATTCTGATTGGCTGAGAAATGCTCCATGGGCGTTGATATTTTTCTGTAAACTGCACACAAATGTCTTAAAAATAGGCACCAGAGCAATGTTTGTGGTAACCGTGGTATAAGCAGAATAATTGAAAATAATGTGGTGTAACTGCACGACGCAGCATTACCACCTCGGGTGTGCAATATTTTCTTATAATTCAACAGCCCGTCGTCAATTATTCCTTACGTAACACCTTATAATACTTTTTTTCATTGTTCACTTCTCAGCTAATGGAGAGAGAATGAGAGACGCGGTAGATAAAGAGGTGTGATGATTGAGAGGAGAAGACGGGCTTCAATTTACATCATGGACCGAACAAAGGACGAGCCGGTGAGAGTGAATATTGTGTGACAGCAGATTAGCAGTAATAAAAGAATCAAAATGTTCATGTGATGAGTTACATACCACACAGTTCTCCTTAAAACCCTGTGATCTCCTCACTTCATGGGTAGTTGAAGGCTGTCACAGGTATTCACATCTAAGAAGCTAAAAGCGCTGCTTCTTTTCACTCAACATAATTTTTGAGGATCCTGTGCAGAAGTGAATATCAAGTTTATCCTTAATTCTGAGAGGAAAATATCTGCAACTATACTGTAACTTCCAAATATTTTGATTTAACAAGTCAGGTAGCACAACATTATTATCTTGTTTATGCAAACAGAATATCTGAGCTACTGTCTATAAAGGCCCCTGTGAGGAACAAAGTTAACCAAAATATTCCTCTTGTCCTATAAGTGAAAGGGAAATATTTGCAAATGTATGGTAATACCCATACTTGGAATGTGACCTCTGTATGTAACCCATCCATTGAGTAGTGAACATGCATTTTCACTGCGCTCCTGGGAGCAATGGGCACAAGTTGCTCAAGGGCACCTCAGTCGCAACCGTGAGCCTCAAACCGGCAACTCTCGGATTACAAGCCCGACTCTCAAACCACTAGGCTACGACTGCCCACCGCCCCTGTTAGTGTCAGTCAAAGTCAGTACTCAATTTTATTTCTCCCTAAATGTACTTACTTAGAAGTTTCTCAAACCTCCAAAACACACTGGCATTAACTCTCTTTCTGCACACTCCAGATGGAGGCCAGCTGCTGAAGTCTCCAACAGAACTTTATTAGAGGCTAAACGCAACATGCAATCACACTTTAGAAGAGACTGCAGACTGGTGTTTCTCCTCCGAGGCTTATAAAAGACCCATCAGCAATGAAGCAATCACTGTACAATTTCGGGAAAGTGTATACAAAGCATTCACTCTCCAGTTTTAATATGCATATGAAATAAATATCATCAGCTGGCTCAGCAGTGAGAAAAACCATATGGTTGGTGGCTCTACAGAAAAACGAACACAGCTTCGCATTTTCTCCTTTTCATTCTTTTCTCTTGTGGGACCTTATCTTTTACAAGCGTCAAACGTAGAACAGGTGTCGTAACAAGTGACAACAAATGAACGTCCACTGCACCATCTTAATATGAGGAAAAGCTCTTCTGCACAGTGCAAATCCGTATGACTTTTATTGCAAGAGAAAATACGCTGTCACGGGCATGATAACAATTTCATGGTTGGTGAATCGGATAGGAAGAGCAAAACGTGTGAGAGGTCCTTTTCTCTCTCCTCTGTCTGTGATACAGCATCATTCCACATGCTAGTCAAATGATTAATTGCCCTGGGTTGTTCTGTCAAGCACAATTTAAACGAGTCGGCATGTCAGCACAAGCTTCCAGCCTTTGGAAAGCAATATAATGCTATAGAACAAAGCCACGTTCCTGTACTGCCCCAGGCATGGGAGACAATGACGGGTCTTTTGCTTAAACCGAGTCCAAAATAAACAGCAGAGAATTATATTTAGAATCTTATTTCGATGATGTGCTAATGTAAACACATACGCATCAAATCCAATCACGATGATAAAGAGATGGCAAAGTGAGAAAGAGTAAAACAGACGAGAGATAAGGCACTCTGTAGTAGAGTTTTATTTAACATACATTACAGAGAATTACATTCCCATGCAAAACAAAGAGTCTTTTCTCTTATCAGTCTAATGCCCCCATATAAAGATCCAATTAAAATTCAGAGAAAAAGAAAGACAGAGAAAGAGAGAGAGAGGGTGCTTTTTCAATGATTTAAAGACATTTATAAGGTCCCTAGCATCTGCGAGCGTGGGGGAGGTGTTACCTGTAGTATCACTAACCGATGACCTTTTTAAACTGATAGCAAACATACATCGTTCTCTGATTTCCAT
The DNA here is from genome assembly GCF_027580225.2 of Misgurnus anguillicaudatus. Taxonomy (NCBI): domain Eukaryota; kingdom Metazoa; phylum Chordata; class Actinopteri; order Cypriniformes; family Cobitidae; genus Misgurnus; species Misgurnus anguillicaudatus. The sequence continues at coordinate 36,957,419 of NC_073357.2, read as the reverse complement.
AACACTGTCAGCAGGTGCATTTCATCACCTTTGGGTATCAATATCCAACAGAATGTGAAAAACAAAAAGAGAGAGAGAGAGAGAGAGAGAGAGAGAGAGAGAGAGAGAGCATTGAATCTTATGTCTGTTGTTACCCCTACCAGTCATTTCAATATGTGTTCTGTTTGCTCATTCAAATGAGTCTTTTGTTTACCCCCACTATCTGAACTCTTTGCTCAGTGAGCTTTACTAGTATTTGCACACCTGCTGTCTTTGTCAGTTCATACAGGACAACCTGGAGCCACAGAGCATTGTGGGTATGTGTGGTGCGAACACCGCCAACCTGACAAAGAAATTACAGAAGCAATGAAGTACTAAATAGATTTGGTTTAAACATAGCGGGTTAAAAAGTCAACTGTACTTTTTTTAAATTAATCACTGTATAAATATTTGGGGTTGTAATTGTTAGTTTTGATTATTGGGGGTTATCATCTGGGAAACTTAGCCTCTGTATCAGACACAGTCTCAAAGACCTCGTTCTTCAGTTATAATAATGGGATCCTCCCTCTTTCTGTTCCTCTTTTTTGCCACTCTTTTTTACCACTCTTCTGTGAAACATGGAACTTGAGAACAGATTGAATAGTCAAATAAGGTGAGATGAGTGATTAACCGACCTGTTTACTGGTTTAAAAGATGAATGGAGAGCGAGCGAGCGAGCTCATTAAATTCATATGTACAGAGTCATGTTACCTTAAGTTTAAGAAACAACAACAGTCAAAGGTCTTTTAGCCTTTTAAAAAGATCTTAAAAGGTTAGTTCACCCAAAAATGAAAATAATGTCATTAATGACTCACCCTCATGTCGTTCCAAACCTGTAAAACCTCAGTTGATCTTTGGAAACACAGTTTAAAGGAATAGTCTACCCTTTTGCCATATTAAACTATGTTATTACCTCAACTTAGACAAATTAATACATATCTATCTTTTTTCAATGCGTGCACTGTACAGCGCGTCATGAATGTGTTAGCATTTAGCATTCATTCCTATGGTAGCAAACAGGGAAGCCACCAAACACTTCCGTGTTTTCCCTATTTAAAGACTGTTACATGAGGAGTTATACCAGTAAGTATGGTGCCACAAAATAAAACTTTTTTTGGTACCATAGGAATGAATGGGGCTAGGCTAAATACTAACACATTCACAACGCGCCGTACAGTGCACGCATTGAATAAACATAGGTATGTATTAATTCGTCTAGGTTGAGGTAAAAACATAGTTTAATATGGCAAAAGAGTAGACTATTCCTTTAAGATGTTTTAGATATAGTCTGAGAGCTTTCTGACCCTCCATTGAAAATCTATGTATGGTATACTGTCCATGTCCATAAAGGTAATAAAAACATCATCAAAGTAGTCCATGTGACATCAGTGGGTCAGTTAAAATTAGTTGAGGCATCGAAAATACATTTTGGTCCAAAACAAAGACAACTTTATTTAGCATTGTCTTCACTCCCATGTCTGTTGCGAATGCGCGTCCACAGTGACGCCACTGACGTGTTATCCTCAGTCATGTTTGCGAAGATTTTTTTTTCAAACTTACAGCGTGCGTCTCCCTCAGACTGTAAAAGAAGCTTGGGCGCAAAAAAGCTGCACTCTAAAAAATAATGGTGCTATTTAGCACCAAAAGTGGTTCTTCGCTCGTAATCATAGAAGAACCGTTTTGGTATATCACCGGTGAAGCACCTGTGTAGAACCATATAGTGCCATGTAGAACCATATTTGGTGCTATAGTGGTGCTATATGGCCCCCATATGGTTCTACACAAGTGCTTCACCGTGCTATATGGCACTAAAAACGGTTCTTCTATGATTACGAGCAAAAAAACACTTTTGGTGCTATACAGCACGGTTTGTTTTTAGAGTGTGGAGCGGACCAGATAACACGTCAGCAGCATCGTACGTCAGCTGAAAAGAAGACAATGCTGAATAAAGTCATAATTCTTTTTTCCGACCAAAATGTATTTTCGATGCTTCAAAAATTCTAACTGACCCACTGATTTCACATGGACTACTTTGATGATGTTTTAATTACCTTTATGGACATGGACAGTATACCGTACATACGTTTTAAATGGAGGATCAGAAAGCTCTCGGAATAATTCTAAACATCTTAAACTGTGTTTCCAAAGATAAACGGAGGTCTTACGAGTTTGGAACGACATGAGGGTGAGTCATTAATGACATGATTTTCATTTTTGAGTGAACTATCCCTTTAAGTTGGCCTGGAATTGTTTGAAAAAACACTTTAAAAAAAATTATAAAATTGGATGTTTTAACTATAAAGCAAGAAAACATTTACTGCGCTGAACACTTATTGTATCACATACTCTGAGAGCGTCGAGTGGATCTTTGGAAACAGCTTGATTCAGAGCAAAAGCTGTTTTTAGGTCACTGAAAATATCCCAGCAATAAGCCTGAGAGGTCGATAACTTCAGAGAAGCAGGACAAAGCTTGTGAGAGCTTTCAGAGACCAAAATATACTTTATAGAGCCGTGAACACACACTTTCAGACTGTTCTTTAAGCAGTGTGTTTCCTCTACTTCCTTTATAACTATAATGATGTACGAAAGGTCAAAGGAAATGAGAGCAATCATTAGTCCAATTATAATCTCAGAAAAATAACACTTGAAGAGCCATATAAAGCCATATAAAATTCAGACAGATATTCTCCCTTGCTTTAGAGAAAATCTCATTTGCAATTTAAATAAAGTACATACACAGTCAAGTCACACCTGGCAACAGCTCTGTATTCAAATAATGAAATATGTCATCAGTAAGTATTCCCTCCCTGTAATCATTTATCTCCAGTTTAACGTAGCAATACTTTGTAACACTTTAATTTTTCACCATGACGAAGATGTTTAGTGACCTCACAGACATATGTGACCCTCTCAAAGCAAAACAATGTATGGAAAAGTTTGCCTTCGTTCTTATCATGAACTATTGTCATAACTGGAATATCTTTTGACTGATCAGCATTCCAGATTGGCACCCTTTGTTTTGAAACAATACTATTTGTGAAGTGTTTTGGAACAGGATGAGAATCTGAATTTCAGCTCGGCTCATAACAAAAGAAAGAGGACATGCTAAACTCTCGCCACATAGCTCACTGGCATCAGCACAATGTAATATCAGAAGCGCTGTGTCCCTAGCATGGGGCACATTCCTGTCTTGAAGAGCAGCCATCAAACCTTTGTTCGACAAAATCTCAGGGGAAGATTTGGTGACAGTTTTCTGCAGCCTGGGATCAATGTTGCCTTTCTTTCTCTCTTGTCTTACTTTCTCCCCAACCAACATACATGCACAGTTATACAGTACACACAAGCAAATACTCACAAAAACGTCGCCCAGGTTGACTTTATTATTTTACTAAAATAGGTTTACATTAGAAATGGACATATTGGAGGCAGATGAGGCATGTACGTAATATTGAGATAAGCAGCATTTACAGTAAGCAGCATGTGGAGGATTATAGACATGATTTATAGAGCATGATCTGGCCTGGCTAATGTTGTGTGTCAGCTACAAATTTACATATTCGCCAAGCCACGCAGCATCATATCAGCCAGCTACTAAATCAATCACAGCGACTATTAAGGAGTCTGATGATAGGGGTTAGTGGAAATGAGCTCTTGAGCCTCGGGCTTGTACTGGCACGGTTACCTTCCTTCCATCAATCACTTATGCGTCTGAAATGACCATTGGTCAAACAGTAGTTAGATGTGGAGGATTACAGTACATTACAATCTTTCCACCATGATCTAGTCGGTTCCCATGCATGCTTTAAATAAAATACAGCACGTAGGTTGCACTAAGGCTGACTTCTTGTTCTGGAGGCAAAATCCCATTAAGTGTAAGTTTACTTGAAGAAATGGATCAATAAAAGATAATGGAGAGAGAGAAAATAGAAGCACAGAGGAGACTATGTGAAAGAGAGAGAGAGAGAGAGATCAGTACTTTAGTAACAACATAAATGAAGAGTACACATTGTGACTGGTGTATCGTACAAGATCTGAACATTCAGTAGCAGATTACACGTACACAACAGGTCCAAATAACATGTGTCTGCCATTTTAGGACAAAATACTGCTGATATCATATTCAGATGAAAGCTTTTCGGATTCAATAGATACATCAGTATTCCTGGCAGTGAAAAAGTGACAGAACACTTGCATCTGCTCCTGCTCTCTAAATGCTATGCTGTCTGAATCAAGGTGGCATATGAAACTGTATCATTTACAGCGTTCGCATTTCACCCAACAGTTGCTATTTTCTTCAGCTGTCAGTCGGGCAGTTAATACTTCCTTTCCATCAAATATTATGCTTGGGGATGCGATGGGGAGTTTTATCTTTCACAAACGCCTATAGACTTCCGAATGCAAACCTTTTTTCCGTGACGCTAAGTGATGTTTGACAAAAAAATCTCCACTGTCAGACAGAATCCATTTAGAAAGAACATGAAACCAGAATCTTTACAAACACACACCTCCTCTTCTCCTACAAAAGGCGACTGTGTTACATCAATTCAAATGTATAAATCCTGGACTTTGCTTCTTGTGTATGCGTATAATGGCACATGCTGTGTATACAGTAAACAGATGTTTAAAATGTAATTTAACCCGAAGTCTATGTGTGGGTGTTTACAAGCAAATACATCTGAATGTTGTATCCTCTCCACTGTAATTTGCCATCTCCAGTTTCTGTCACCTCATTTCCTCTGGTCTTTGTCTGTAATGCAGGGCCATGAAACAGCTGCTTCTACAGGCTCTTCATTCACATCATGCATTGTCTTACCAGAACACCCTTTAGATGAACTCTATAGAGTTCAATCTCTGAGGCAGCATCTCATTCATTGGCATCCACTGACTCCTGCAAATCAGATCAGTGCCCACTCAATTTAAGTGTTTTGTGTAAAAGTCAAAGTTACAAAGTTGGTGTCTCTATTGAAAAGTATTACAGTACTTAGTCCATAATATTGTTAAGAAGAGGAAATCAAAGCAAATTTTCACTGAAAACTCAAACCCTGATACAATAGCATCAACCTTTCCAAAGACTGTAAGAGGACTCTGCTAGACTTCTGCCAGACTTTTTACTTTTACCTTTCACTCTGACATCTATAAATATGTTATTTATTTGCATGTAATTAAAAGGGCCATGGTATGAAAATCTGACTTTTTCGATATTCAAGTGCTATAATTGGATTCCCAGTGCTTCTATCAACCTAGAAAATGTGAAAAAGACCAACCCAGTAACTTAGTTTTTGGTAAAACATTTCTTTGGAAGCATGTGAAAAATTAGGTCCTTGAAATTTGGCTCTCCTTATGATGTCATAAGGAGATCTTATTATAATAATACCGCCCCTTAATCTGCACTATCCAACCACAGCACAGCCATTTAGTGTAGAAAGAGAATAATTCACAGCACAATTGAGTTTCAATTGCAACAAACCACCACCATTGCGATGTTTGAATTTCATCAGCTCATTTGCATTTTAAAGGACACACCCAAAACGCCATATTTTTGTTCACACCTAAGTGTCAATTTTAACGTGTTATAATAAATTATCTATATAGTATTTTGAGCTAAAACTTCACATGTGTACTCTGTGAACACCAAAGATTTATTTTACATCTTAAAGGGACACTTCACCAATTTGCATTAAGCTGTGTATAATTAAAAACCCAGTCATGTTTTTGAATGGTCGTGCATCATTCCCTCTGTTTCCCCTCAGACAGGAGAAATACAGATTTCAGTGTTTCACTTCCTTCTTTCAATTATGTAAAAATCATCATTTTGCATCATTGAAGGAAGGAAGTCCTATATCTTTGTAGAGGGGGTGAGACTACAAACACTCCTTTTCTCGGTCAAATAGGCACCAAATTCGAAATTTATGTTACATTTCGACTACAAAAATACGATCCACTTTTAATAAAGATTAATGTTTCAACAGATGAAATGCTCCTTTAAAAATTTATTGTGACATGGCCCCTTTAAGATAAATGGGAATAAGTGAAAATGTAAGTTCTTTAGGATATTATTATATTCTACTTTATTCTTCTAATGTTATTACAAGTGAATGTTGTAAGTTGGCTAGCACAGTAAAATAAATACTATTTATTCTATAACTATTTTAGTAAACCCACACAACCTGTCATTAGGAGCATCTATAGTCAAAGTTTTGAATAAAAAAACCTTTTATGGTTTTGGTGTTATTTTGGTGTCTTTCTACATTTAATTACCATAATAACTTCGTCGCATTTGGTGTATGTAAAACTTTCCAGACATTCCAGTGTATACAAACTTTAAAATACATACAGACAAACAAACATTTCCAGGACAACAGGAAAAAGAGAATCATCCATCTCTTGTATAACTGAATGGTGCCTTTCATTGGAGGTGGCAAAAGGGAGAGAGAGAGAGAGAGAGAGAGAGAGAGAGAGAAAAAGAAAGTGAGTGAATAGGGTAAGGAATGCTGACATCTACCAAAATAAAGTCCGACTCGGATAAACATTCCCTGCCAAAAATGTCTCATTATCAACGTAATCATTATACTACTTGCTCTTTTGCAAAAGCATCAAATGTTTTCTGTCTAAATGTGCAGTCAAATGCAATGCCTTTGCATAATAAAAAACCTTCCTTTCATTACTATTACACATCTGAAAGTGATCTGAGTAAATACAATTCACCTCCCATGCAAATTACTCCTACCTGACATTATGTAAAAACGACCACAAAGCGATTAAATTACATATAAAGCGAGTACAGAGTTTGGTTTAGTGTGACATACGTGTCAGTTCTGTTGATTAATATCAAAAACAAAACACAAACAGCTCAAATTTAAATGTGCCATCCAAATACTACAAAACTCTTACAAGAACCCTAAACCGAAAAAACAAAAGTAACATTACATTCTACAAAATCTAGCCATTGGTTTATTTAAGCCATCAGGAACACTTTTCTAGTAAATTTCACTGACTGCTACCACATGTGCTCTCTTCATAAACCCAATGCTCCTGCAGAAACCACACTCATTACCCAGAATTCACCGCATAGAGTGTGGCTGCAGACACAAATCAAGACCCCGTATAGCTGCCTCAAGGGCCCAGGCCTTTAACTTGTTATTTCAACGTTCAGTTTAAGAACTTACAGACCCAAACAAAGATTTGTCTGTATCTCATTATTGCACTAAAATGTTTTTTTATTCAATTGTGAATAAAAGCATCCCACTTTGTATTTTTCTCCTTTCATCTGCCACTGTCTACTACCATCCTCATAAAGTTGATAAATACAGGACCTAATTGTGTTTATGTCATTCCTTTTGACTTTCCTGTAGATATAAGTTTTATAAAGTATATAAAACTGCTAAAAATACTAAAGCAAATTAGAGAGTTGCATTAAAGCATTATACGTTACTGTAAGTCTTTATAGAGTGATATTATAGACTTGTATCAAAAAAGACACTATGTAAAGGCTGAAACGAGTGTGTGAAAACTTTTCATAAACCTGCTGTATGTTGATCACAAGTGATACAAGAAGTGACTGCACTTATGAGAGCAAAACAATATGTATTTTGCTTTTACTTAACTCTTCAAAAGCCAATTACTACTAGATTTAAACAAGGAATGGCTGGGGATAATGTGTGTGTTGTTTACAATAAAGCCACTCTGCAATCCGATACTGTATTACTAAACACAATTTATCAACGTCAAAGTAGTTTAGTCTCTGCTGTGTAAACGAGATTTTATAACTTAATACAGTTTTAATGCACATAATCGCTTCCATGTTTGACATCGTGACATGAGATTTCATAGTTCTGTGAATTACTGATCGACATTTGCAAAGAGAGCTGAAAATCACACAACTGTTCCCACAGGAGCACATAAAAACATTCCTGTCATATCGAGCACAATCTGTAAGGCAGCACAATTCACTCATTGTCCCGTAACACTGACAGTCCTTTGTCTGAAAGTCCTTTAACTGTTTATTTGTATCCCTCTGCAGAGACATTACTGAATTTATACGAGGCATGCCCGTAGGGTTTTGTACCTAGCATACTTTAACTATAGGCAGCCGGGAATGGGGACCTACTGTATAGACAAATAGTTGTAAAGTAACTAAGCAGCTGAAGTGTGCTTAAATTTGGGGTGCGACCTCTAAAAATGTCATGAATTAAGCGATGTTTAAGCTAAGAGAAACAACAGAGAGGACTCAGGGAGAGTGTTTTTGGCAGTCTCTCTCTTCCACCTGCTCTGTACGATGGTGCTGAAAGTAAAACATCATGCGCAATGCATCAAGACCCTTGCAAAAGTTTAAGTTTCTTCCCTAAGCTGGATAAAAACACATATGTGTCAGGTAAAGCTAAAACAAAAACCTTTTAAAAAAGTGCTCCCTAAAATAACCCAATATTTCTTTACTCAAAACGACAACAAAAGCAAGAACTTTGCGTCCTAGTTTCACTAGCTCGAGGGTTCATATAGCAGCGTCTCTTACCTTGTTATAGTTGTAGTATCCCAAGCAGTGGGAAAAATCCAGATTCTGTGGATCTCCGGGAATAGCATTCCCTCCGGCAGACGGATAAAATACATCCATGTTTCCTCTCGGTGAAGCGCTGCTCCTCGGTGGAAAAAAGGCGCAATTTCTCTTTACTTGTCCTTCAACTATCCAAGCGCGAATGAGAGAGCGCACGGGTAAAGCACAGAGAAAGGATAAAAGGGTGATGTTGGAGGTATTAGTAATCCTCTTCTACAAGCAGTGATCGCTAGCCATAGTTTTGGGATGTTGAGAAACGTTTGGCGATGTTCAAACTGCTCCTGCGCTGCGAGGTTCAAGCATGCTTGCAGAGTAACACAAAGAAGGATACGCGAGCCGGCAAACAGCAACTCCGCTACGAGAAAAGATACACACTTACAAAAACACACAGTTACTGAATTGAAACACAATTTTGCTCTCAGCGTTTCAAAAACGCCACAATCAATCCACACTTTGCGTTTAAAATGAAGCACTGCAGGTCAGCTGGAGATCTGGGCACACTTTGCCCCGCAAAGCTTGGATAAGTACATCAAACGAACCCCTCCAGACACATGGATAACAATCTCCGTTAGTACGTCTCAGAAACTTAGAAAGCGGTGTTTACATATTCATTATACTCTGAACAGCCAATGGTCTTCTGTTTGCTTCAACCAACATCAAGCTGTGATGGCAGGGGTATGAAGAAGGGGAGAGTGGGGCTCATTGCGACCACTCCCCATCTGACATCGTCACTCCCCTATCAGAGTCAGAAAGAAAAACCCTGCAGAGTTATGTTTATAACAGATTTCATCTTCAATAGTCACACTGGCATCACTTTACTGTAGAAAATATATAATTTCGATCTGTAGATTTAGGAAGGGTCAGTTAGTGTATGGACTAAATATCCAGGAAAGTATTTGCATGTGAATAGGTCATTTCTTATGATGGCTTTAATGGTAAACTTTTAAACAGGTTAGCTTGTGCCAGGTGTGTGTAAGGAGCAGCTGAAAAGACAGAAGAATGAGATCTTATACCATTTATGTGCTTGTAGCCAAATCAAACATGCTCTAAGCTGGACAGCTTTCCCAAATGTGACCACCAGGGGCTATAAACTACAGACAGATGATAGACACATTGGAGGCATTTAGCAAGGGTTCACTACTTACCAAAACATACTGGTTATTATTATACAATACAAAGTAAGTAAAGTTTAGTTTGTCAATTTTTTAAAAATGTTTAGGTTATAATGGAGAAGATGTGTATTATAGTGTAATAAATAATCTTTTGTTACCCTATATACACCCTGAAAGGCTGTTAAGAATTCACAGCTTATTCATCACATTGTTTTTATTTATAATGTGCCTCTTATCTTGAGAATGCTGTGGATGTATAGGTTGTGATGAGTTCTGTAATCCCTTGGGTTTGAATCGGAGAGATATGGATGAAAGCTACTTGACCAGCAAAGCAGAGGCTCAGCTGGAAGATAAAATCATGGCTAACATGATTTTGTTTACATTTCCTACATACAACATGTCATAGAGGAGATTGAGGCTAGTTGTCGCATAGAGAAGTTATAACCATGTCAAAGATTATAAGGTCTTGAGTCAGAAGTCCAGTTACATAAATGGTTTATTTTTCTTGCTGTGGTTTTTATGTAATGTCAAGTTGTGAAGCCTATATACCTCAGTTAGGGTACACACCATTTTGAAATTGTTTAATTGTTTTAAAGCAGCTTTACATTAAAGGTGTAGCGGAGGATTTTCTCGAATTTTAGAAAAGAACCGCCTTTCGCAACTTCTTTAAAAAATGCAATTGCGCAACACTTCTGATTGACAACTAGGAGGACCAATAGTCTTGATGATCCACCCGGAAAAAGAAAATCCTCTGCAATACCTTTAATAGATGCAGGAGAAAACACAGAAAAATGGATAGACAACATAAGCAGCAAAATACAGTGGCTATGATTAAACCCTACTACTAGCGAGCATAGTAATAATGTAACCCATAGAAAAGGGTGCTAAGTTAAGCCAATGTCAGCTGACTCCCTAGGGGTTGAAAAAAAAACCTACATCATTTATGTAAATGAAACGAGGCAAAATGCTAAATTTAGTCTGCTGGGTCAACATTGTTTAATAATTTTTAAAAATATTTTTCATGGCCACAACTGCCTATACCTATAGACGGTTTCATCAGACGCACATGCGGTGACACCAGGGGTGGTTCTAGGGAGGGGCCAGCGGGGGCCAGTGCCCCTGTGACAACCCCCTTGTGGCCCCCCTGTGGGGTGTGAAATAATTGTAAAAAAAAATTGTGATCGTTGGTTTTTTACATCCGTTATTAGACAGTGGGAACGCAACAGAAAACAACGCAGAACAGAAAACACGATACGCGTCTGGTCCGAACTTTTCTTCCAAGTTCAGTTTTTTTAATGGTCTGACTAGTTGCTTAACTGAACTCCTGAACAAATACCTTGTCGAAAATAACAAATGTTGTGGCTTCCTAGGTAACCTACATGTTGTTTATTTTGTTTGTTATATAAATAAACTATGTTTAAAGTACTTTGTTGTTATTTATTCTTAGCTGAGTTTACCAGAAGTTACGTGTTGACCACGAAAGCTGCTTGTTTATGTTGTTACTACTGAAACCAGATTTGCTTCTAAAAATTTGCCTATATCACGAGAATTATTTACTGTAATAGACAACGTATATTTCTGTTCCCTTTCAGTCGGTCACTACGACGTCACGTCGTGACCGACGAATTGGGAACTCGCTTAGAGAGACCAATCTGCTTCGAATACTACAAAAAACGCCAATGAACTTGGCATTGAGATATTTGCATAATGCTGGCGCCGCCCCGCCAGGTGCGTATATAAGGCGCACGTGCAAATAAGGAAATCAGCTTTTTATCGCTTCGAAAGCCGGCAGTATCTGCTACTGAGAAGCTACTTTACTCTGTTGGGATCGATTGCGGAAGTTGGTTGGACTGGCAGTACCACAGCGGACGCTTCGCAGTATTCCACAGGCTCTACATCTTTTTGTTTTGAGTTTAGTGTGTGCGTTGCCTTTCCCTGTGCGCATCATCAACTGAGCATCTGAGTGAATTTCCCTAAAAGAGTGATACGAGAGAGCTTTGTGCCTTGTTAAAGGCAGCCACTCTCTCGTATATCCGGCGATTAGCGTCCTTTTCAGGATGGCTTTTCGTCCGTGTGATCTTAGATGCGGGAAGTATATGGGTCCGAAGGACGGTCACGAGCGTTGTCTTTCGTGTTTGGGCATCGAGCACGCAGAGGCAGCGTTCGCTGGGGGTAAGTGTTCTCACTGCGAGAACATGTCCCTTGTGGATTTGCGGAGACGGTTGTCTTTCCTCCGGGAAAAACGCAACCCACGTCCAGCGAGTTCCGAACGCCGCCACGGAGCGGCCGTGAGGCTCTCAAAGGATGATCTCCGCATCACTGTGCTGAGCCGGTCGGGGGATTCGTCCTCCGGCTCTCAGCCTCCTCATCCACAGCCGGTTGATGTGCCGATGGAGACTGCAGAGTCGTGTTCTGCGATGTCTGCAGGATCTGTCGTGCCTCCCTCCGGGTCCACGGAGACCGCAGCATCCGAGGGTGGGCCCTCTCCCTCTGAGGATCCGGATGTCCTCCCCCCTTCCGGACGGGTCGTGACGCCGGATTTCGATCCAGAGATGGTGGCCGTGCTCTCTCGAGCGGCGGAGACCGTAGGGTTGGAGTGGGTTCACCCCCCACAGCCCGAACCGTCCCGCCTGGATGATTGGTTCTTTGGAGCTGCCCGGGTTTCACAACCCTCTCCGCCGGTACCATTCTTCCCCGAGGTGCACGAGGAGCTGACTAGGACCTGGAAGTCACCGTTTTCTACTAGATTACGGTCTTTTCAGCCCTCCCCCCTCACCTCCCTCACCGATGGAGCTGCTAAGGGTTATACGGGGATCCCCCCCGTAGAGCGTGCGGTCGCGATGCAACTGTGTCCGGCCACCGCTCCCTCCTGGAAGGACCGCCCAACCCTACCCTCCCGTGCTTGCAGACAGTCTTCCGGTTTAACGGGGGCTGCCCACCAGGCATGCGGAGAGGCAGCTTCAGCCCTGCACGCTATGGCGTTGCTGCAGGTACATCAGGCGAAAGCTTTGAGAGATCTGCATGAGGGAGGACACGACTCGCCTGTGCTTTCGGAGCTCCGGGCCGCTACGGATCTGGCCCTTCGTGCTACGAAGGTCACAGCGCAGGCGATCGGTCGTGCGATGTCCACGATGGTGGTCCAGGAACGCCATCTATGGCTCTGTCTGGCGGACATGTCTGAGGCGGAGAAGAACAAGTTCTTGGACGCCCCCGTGTCCCAGGCGGGTCTTTTCGGCGAGTCGGTGGAGTCTTTCGCCCAGCAGTTCTCCGCCGCCCAGAAGCAGACGGAAGCGATCGCTCAGATCATGCCCCGGCGCAAGCGACCTGCATCTCGCCCTCCAGCGCCGGCGGCCCCGTCTGCTCCTCGCCGAGGGCGCCCTCCGGCGGCTGCCTCCGCCCCCCCCGCTAGAACATCTTCCAGGCCACGGAGGGGGAACAGCCGTCGGCAGCCCGCCCCGCCCGCCCCACCCGCTTCCCGTGGTAAACGGAGATCGAAGCGGCCCTGAGACGGGCGACCTGGATTTGGATGGGATCACTCTACGGGAGACGGTGATGGCACCACTCCTTCCACCGGTAGAGGGCCGGGTGGAGAATCTTTGGTTTCGTTTTGTTTCTGTTCCGCCGGCTTCTCAGCCGGCACCCACAAAACCACAAAAAGAGTGCATTCCTATTCCTTCTCCAGGTCTCCAGAGGATCGAGAGAGATGTGAGCGGGCAGTCAGATGCTCTTCCTCCCTCTCCTCTATCGCCAGCGGGTGTTCTGGCGAGTTCGAGTTCTCCACTGCGGAGACCGGACCACCAGCATACCCTTCGGAGTCTGCGTCCTCCGCTGAGGAGACCGGACGACCGTCTCTCTCGGCGGGCTCAGGTCAGTGTCACACACACACACACTGTAGATGCTTATGCTGTCACGGCAGACGCACCAGCAGTCCCGCCTGTCCCGCCTCGCTGCCCCGCCGCGGGTTCTCCGGTTGTGCCGTTAATTCCTCTCGTACGGTACTTGGGAGCTTGGCTTCAGCTTCCCAACCCGTCTCGTTGGGTTTTACGCACGATCCGCCTCGGTTACGAAATTCAATTCAATCGGCACACTCCCAAATTTGCGGGCGTACGTTTCACCACGGTGAAAGCGTCCGATGCACATGTACTGCGTGCAGAGGTCGAGGTCCTGTTGGCGAAGGACGCGATCGAGCCGATCCCTCTTACCGAGATGAGATCGGGTTTTTACAGCCCGTATTTCATAGTTCCCAAGAAAGGCGGCGGGTTACGACCAATTTTGGATTTGCGGGTCCTGAACAAATCTCTTCAGAAGAGGTCTTTCAGGATGATTACACCGAAACAAATTTTCAGTGCAATACGCCCCCACGATTGGTTTGCAGCGATAGACCTGAAAGACGCGTATTTTCATGTGTCCATTCTTCCCCGCCACAGACCGTTTCTCCGGTTTGCGTTCGAGGGTCGGGCATATCAATACAAGGTTTTACCGTTCGGGCTGTCTCTCTCTCCCCGTGTGTTCACGAAAGTAATAGAGGCGGCGTTACAGCCCCTCAGAGAGAGCGGTGTTCGCATATTGGCTTACCTCGACGATTGGCTTATAATAGCGCATTCTCGGCGGACGCTGTGCGAACACAGAGATCTAACACTTCAACATCTCGCCCGTTTGGGTCTTCGGGTCAACTGGGAAAAGAGCAAACTCTGCCCCACGCAGAGGATCTCTTTTCTCGGTATGGAACTGGACTCGATCGATTTATCGGCGCGTTTGACAGAAGAACGTGTTCAATCAATTCTGACTTGCCTCGGGTCATTCCGAGGGAAGAATGCGGTCCCTCTGAAACAATTTCAGAGACTCCTGGGGCGTATGGCAGCAGCAGCGGCCGTGACACCGCTCGGACTGCTCCATATGAGACCGCTTCAGCGTTGGCTTCACGATCGAGTCCCGAGGAGAGCGTGGCGCGCCGGCATCCACCGTGTAACCATTACACCTGCGTGTCGCCTAACATTCCCCCCGTGGTCAGATCCCGCGTTTCTCAGAGCAGGGGTCTCCATGAGACAGATCTCCCGGCATGCTGTTGTACACACAGATGCCTCCGACACGGGCTGGGGAGCCACGTACGACGAGCTCACGGCTTCGGGGGTGTGGACAGCACCCCAGTTGCATTGGCATATCAATTGCCGCGAGTTATGGGCAGTCTATCTGGGACTCGTACGCTTCGTGACGGAGCTGCGAGGGAAAGATGTACTAGTGCGCTCAGACAACACTGCGACTGTAGCGTATATCAACCGTCAGGGCGGTTTGCGCTCTCGTCACCTGTCGCATCTCGCTCGTCATCTCCTCCTTTGGAGTCAGAAGCATCTGAGGTCCCTTCGTGCCATTTACATCCCGGGATCGCTCAATACAGCGGCAGACGCGCTTTCCCGAGCGGCGCGCCCCGGCGAATGGCGACTCCACCCCCAGACGGTTCAGCTGATTTGGAGGAAATTCGGTCGTGCACAGATAGATTTATTTGCGTCACCGAACGATACCCACTGTCGCCTGTTTTATTCACTAGCCGAGGGCAGCCTCGGCGTGGATGCGTTGGCACACAGCTGGCCGCGGGGCATGCGCAAATACGCGTTCCCCCCAGTGAGTCTAATAGCGCAAATTCTGTGCAAAGTCAGGCAGGACGAGGAGAGCCTTTTAATGGTCGCCCCATATTGGACGACCAGGAATTGGTTTCCGGAACTAATGCTCCTCGCGACAGCCCCTCCCTGGCGGATTCCCCTGAGGAAGGACCTTCTTTCTCAAGGAGGGGGCACATTATGGCACCCGCGCCCCGACCTGTGGAATCTCCACGTCTGGTCGTTGAGCGCGCGCAAGGTTTAAGTGATTTACCCCAGGCGGTATCTAACACTATCGACGCGGCTCGAGCTCCATCTACGAGACGGGCTTACGCGTTAAAATGGAACCTTTTCGTCACTTGGTGTTCTTCGCAACGCGAGGACCCCAGAGAATGCCCTATTAACATCGTGCTTCTATATCTTCAACATAGGTTAGACGGTAGGCTGTCACCCTCCACTATTAAAGTTGATATTGCCGCTATATCTGCCCATCACTCACTTATTAATGGCAGATCAGTGGGCCAGCATGATTTGGTTGTCAGATTCCTAAGAGGCGCTCGCAGGCTAAACCCCTCGCGCCCCCCTTCTATTCCTCCCTGGGACTTGTCCATGGTGCTGAAAGCACTTCAGAGTCCTC
Source organism: Misgurnus anguillicaudatus (assembly GCF_027580225.2). Taxonomy (NCBI): domain Eukaryota; kingdom Metazoa; phylum Chordata; class Actinopteri; order Cypriniformes; family Cobitidae; genus Misgurnus; species Misgurnus anguillicaudatus. Next base: position 36,941,510 of record NC_073357.2, on the reverse strand, counting down.
CGTTCGAGCCTTTGCAGTCTGTGAGTCTGAAGCTTCTATCTATGAAGGCTCTGACCCTACTAGCATTGGCCTCAGTGAAGAGAATAGGAGATTTACATGCATTCTCTGTTGACGAGTCGTGCCTTCAGTTTGGTCCTGCTGTCTCGAGCGTGACATTGAGACCCAGACCAGGCTACGTGCCCAAAGTTCCCACCACTCCCTTCAGAGATCAGGTGGTGAGCTTGCAAGCATTGCCTTTGGAGCAGGCAAACCCAACAGAAGCTTTGTTGTGCCCCGTACGCGCACTGCGATTCTACGTGGACCGCACGCAAAGCTTCAGGACCTCGGACCAGCTCTTTGTTTGTTATGGTGGCCAGCAGAAAGGGAAAGCTGTCACTAAGCAGAGGATGTCTCATTGGATAGTTGATACTATCGCCCTGGCTTAGAATTTGCAGGGCATTCCTTGCCCCCTTAAACTGAGGGCGCATTCCACACGGAGTGTTGCTTCATCTTGGGCATTAGCTCGTGGTTCCTCGCTGACAGACATTTGTAGAGCTGCGGGTTGGGCGACACCTAATACGTTCATTAGATTTTACAATGTTCGTATCGAGCCTGTATCCTCTCGTGTTCTTTCCTCACCAGGGAGGGCACGGAGAGCAGACTCGCAAGTCGGCTTGCAGCCTCCGACTGAGGCTCCAAATTGAGTTTTCAGTATGGAAGGCTAACAGAGCAAAAATGCGTAATGGTTTGATTTGCTCCCTCCACTGCCTTGACAGCCTTTGTTGCGGAGCATTGGCTGTCAGCCTTTCACTAGTTGTATTCTTACGAACCTACGTGTTTGGCCAGGGCCCCACATTGCGTCCCAACGGGTTCCTTTGTGAGTATTATTCCGTGGGGTTAATCCTACTAGCCCACGTTTCCCTTAGCAGAGCACTGCTTTGCTTACACAGCCACGGCTGTCATTTGACCTCAACTACGGTTGACTTTCGCCCACCAATAGCCCTTAACGGGGCGGTGGCTTCCGCAGCGTTCCTATTCCGCTCTGGTAGGGCGCTTCCCAGTTGCTGGCACTACTGTGGGTTAAAGGAACATCTAGTGCCCGGCCTTCTGCCTTAAACCTAAATTCTCCTTATCCTTAAGTGGAACCGGAGGGCTTTACGCAGACACTGGAAGAGGTCAGCCCCTAGTGGCGTTTTGGTAGGGATTCCCAATTCGTCGGTCACGACGTGACGTCGTAGTGACCGACTGAAAGGGAACGTCTCGGTTACGGATGTAACCCTCGTTCCCTGAAGGAGGGAACGGAGACGTCACGTCCCGTCGCCACAGGTGCTGCCACCTGCTGTTTAGGCCGGTCACCTTCCGGCTTTCTCAGCGAACAGAAGCTGATTTCCTTGTTTGCGCGTGCGCCTTGTGTACGCACCTGGCGGGGCAGCGCCAGCATTATGCAAATATCTCAATGCCAAGTTCATTGGCGTTTTTTGTAGTATTCGAAGCAGATTGGTCTCTCTAAGCGAGTTCCCAATTCGTCGGTCACGACGTGACGTCTCCGTTCCCTCCTTCAGGGAACGAGGGTTACATCCGTAACCGAGACGTTTCCCTTTCTGAGAGACTCATACAATAAACAGGCATAAATAGACAGACAAACACACACACACACACAGACAGACACAAACGCATCTACGCGTATCAGATAAAAAGGGTGTTTCACATTGCACAGTTATTGCATTTGATATGCTTGGTGATGAACACAGCCAAACTGATGTGCGCATGAGCATCTTTGATTCGCTGTTATTATTTATTTGTGTGTGTAATGTTGTTTGCTGGTGTGGCAGGAGGGAAACTGAATTAATTTCCTCTCTGTGGGTTTGGTGTCAGTGTTTGAGCATGGATGAATTATGCTGCACTCACACTTCATGTCATTTCCTCTACACCCGGTAACACCGTCACCATTTGGTAACCTGAAAACAAATTATCCCTCTCTGGCACAAGTTCAAATTCAATTATAGCAGCCCAGAGTAATTATGTGGAGGTATAAAAAGAATAATAATTGCAAAATAATGAATTAACCTAATAATCTTTATTTATGCGGCCCTCGTATTAAGCATGTGATCTCTCCATTGTGACAGTGAGCTCTAAATTAGGCTGAACAGCTGTGAACGCAAAAGAAGAGGTATCGGTGCCATCAATAATATTCATATCTCAATTCTCTTGTGCTTATTACAAAACAAGGACGAATAATTCACACAGCGCTCATCTTTCATGGCTTTATTTTTATGTAGGCCACAATAACGTATGATGTGAAAATCACATTTGAATAAAAAACAAATAGCCTCCTATGATGAGTCCTTTCATAATATAAACAAATTCAGTCATGTGACTGCAGTCTCATAAAAGCATACACACATCATATTGCATTTGTTAACTATGACTTTTGTCTTATGGGCCCTTAGACCTGTGACCCACAGCATTACTTTTAAACCCAGAGCTTTAAATTATGCTCTGCTAAGCCTGAACAAGAGCATTTTCACTGCACTGACCTTGGCGGACTGACAAATCAGCTTTACTCTATTATGTATAGATATAAAGATTTAGCTATAGCATTTTCTTACAGATAAAGTATCTAGTCTACATAGATTTATGTAGTAACATTCTCAGGCTGTTTGGTCTGGATGATTGGCTCAGCCCACAATTTCTTATTATCAGCCATTGAGGTCTTTGATGTCTCCTCCCTTTCTAATGCAATGAAGTTGGATTGTCATCGGAAAAAAATTGATCACACGTTTTCAAGAGGGTCTGACATCTGCCACCATCATTGTCGCTAATGATCAACATCTGAACTAATTCTGAAATGGATTCATTTGCACAGTTATTTGCTGTAATCTCAAAATAATATTATATATGTTTTGATGTAGTTTAATTTAGATATGAACAATTTAATATTTTACTATTTTATAAGGTCACATCATTGTGTAAGAATCTAAAAAAGGTAGCTGTGTATTAATGTAATTACTGTATATTAGTAACTTAGATTTTTGATGGGCTTGAGAATAACCAAAGAAAAGTATGATGCATTAGTATCTGAATAGCCCATAATAACACAACAATGGGTTACTTTGGATAAGAGGGTACATTTGAAACATTTTTCCTACAAATGATGTTTTCATGAGATTTAATACTCCCACACCTCTCTTTCTCACTCCCCTCCACCCACCATCATGGCTGATACTGCAGTATGCAGCGTGCAGTGTGGTTATGCTGTCTTTGCATTTTATGTAGAACCCTCAGGGGCCATCGTCTCTATTACAGCATTCAGTAATGATGAGCGAGATAAAAGATAAAAGTGCTTTCTTTATCTCACAGCCCCCCTTTCCTAATCTGTTTTTTTTTCTCTCTCTCTCTCTCTCTCTCTCTCTCTCTCTCTCTCTCTCTCTCTCTCCCTCTCCCATTTTCTCTGCCACTACAGTGCTGTTTGTACTTTGAAAATTAAGGAGATAGCGTAATGCAATGTTTAATTGTTGGTATATGATGGGATTTGTCTATACTGACTATACAAATAAGACACGTTGCATTTGTTATGACATTATATAAAATGCATGTTTAGAAAAATCTCAATAAACAAATATCAATTATAAATCATTACTATAAGCTTTCATTTTTAACGAAAAACTTTGCAGAACGGATTGCACCTGTAACGTGTCAAATGAGAACTTGCCCTGCCAGCTTGGCATCTCACACAAATCTATATTACTCTATATTTATTATGCATTTAAGAATTTTTCTGTTTTTTTGTATTTTCATTTTCATGTAAAGCTGCTTTGAAACAATGCTACATTGGAAAATAACATATGTAATATTATACATTATTCTACTATAATTAGATTTGAATTGAAATTGAAAATTGTTAAGTGAAAGCATAAAAGGTGCAGTGTGTAATTTTTAGAAAGATCCCTTGACAGAAATGCAAAATAATATACAAAACCACACTATCAGTGGTGTACAAAGACCTTTCATAATGAACCGCTATGTGTTTATTACCTAAGAATGAGACGTTTTTATCTACATCTACCAAGGGTCCCCTTACATGGAAGTCACCATTTAGTTTTTTGTTTTACTAAGTTGTCTCCGATGACATGTTTGTCTGCTGGTGGCTACCGTAGCTTCTCTATGTGATTAAAAAGCGAGGGGTGAGCAGTGGACTGAGCCATTGGTTGCAATTCACCAGCACCTCACCACTAGATGCCGTAAAAATTTACACACTGCACCTTTAACCTCTTATTTTAAGTTTAAGTTTGTGTGTGTAAGTTTAACTGTGTCTTTGTGCGTGAGTCTGTGTTTGTTTGTATGTGTGTGTGTGTGTGTGTGTGTGTATTTTACATCTTTGTTTTGCATCTGTGGCAGTTTTTTGCCAAATTCTAAAGAAATGCTCTCTGTGGCAGTCATACCTTTGTGTGTTTGGGTATGTCTTTTTGTGTGTGTGTGTGTGTGTGTATTTTCTATGTAACATTTGTGCTCTAGTACCAGGCCTACCTTTCTGTGTGGAAATTTTTCTGATTTATTCTGGATGCATTGATTTTTTTAACGAATAAAAATACATTTTTTGCATTTCCCATTCATTTCAATTGGGCTTATTTTTACCCCCAAAGGGACTAATTAAGTAACATTTTTTACGCCTCTTTAGAATGACCGAATCAAGCCCAGTTTTTTATACTGTATGAATCTTGACAGATAATCTGGAAAGTCACAAAATCTTATTCCACTGAGATCAAGGGAACCATGTTTTTAAACTAAAGGAAAGTGGCTTGGGGGTAGGATTGACCCCAAGGGTCTTATTAGGGTTAATATGTTCCTCTGCTATTTAAATTTAAACATTAAAATAATATTAAAATAAGTTTAAATGGTAACACTTTACTTGAAGTGGTGTTCATAAGACTGACATAACACCTTCATAATCATGACCTGACACATGCCATTAACATGAAGGAGATTTCATGAACGTTTATGACAACTGTCGTTAAGTGTTATTCGTTCAATTATGCCATTTTTATTGCAAAGATAACATTGTTTGAGATGTCTTTGTTATGACAACTTGACATTAACCAATACATCATAACTCGTCATGACAACTTGACATTACCAAGACAACATAACTGACCACTTTTTACTAGTAATACAAATTGAATTTGTAATTAAGTGTTAATACTCTGTCATAGAGTTTTATAACATCATCATAAATATTTTTCTTGACCTCAACTACAGTGGTACAAATATAATTTGTCATTAAAATGTCATTAAGTGTTAGTCAAATAGTTTTATAACAACGTCATTAATATTATTTAGTTTAAAATGTTTTTTTTAAGTTTCCTCCATGTGTTTAAACAATCAATCATTCAATAATAATAATAATTAAAATTGATAAAATTATATTTTATTGCATTGGAGACCAATTCACCTAGAATTAAATGAAAACAGTACAACAATGGGTTAAACCATGCAGTGTAGGGTCCATATCACTGGGAAAACCGTTAATTATATTAAATTAAATTGATTAAATGTTTTGTTAGTTTTTTCTTCTATGTCAGAAAATTTCAGAACCCTCTGAAGAACAAGTTCTGTTAGTTGGCAGTTTTTTATGTATTGTGCAGAGCTATGTATAATCTTTCGACGTGTCTGTGGCATTTTGTTAAGGCATTTAAAATTATTTAACATAGTATTAACACTTAGTGACATTTAAATGACAGTTAGTTTAATGTAATGTTAACACATTGGTAGTTTCTTAAGTTTGATAATTATTCTGCTATGTCATGTTTATGACAGATTTATGACAAGTTATGATGTATAGGTCTATGTTGTCATAACAAAAAATCTCAAACAATGTCATCTTTGCATTAAAAATGACATAATTCCACATACCGTACATTTTTGTAGCTCCAGATTAATCATCATCAATCATTTTTGGCCATTTAATCTGTACGTTGTGATTGGTCTGAATACCTCTGATGTCAGCCGGAAACGAGACGCTCCTAACCATGTTTGAAAGATTCGCTCACAATGCAATAATTACCAGGCTGTGAGTCCGAAGCGGGAGGAATTATGATAATGTCGGTCTTTACTACATCACCAATCCCAAGAAGTTAACGGTTGCCTACAATCCATGTGTTTGTTGTAGTCCAAGAAAAGAGATTTTACGTTGGAGACGATAACTCGCATCGCACTTGTTGCTTATAATCAGTTCTTATAAAGTCTCAAAGTTTTTACATATTACTTCCATGTTTTTTGATCACACTAGATAAATTACTATTAGCTACAAAAGTAAATAATGTGAGCAGTTTAAATTCATTGTCAATTCGATAATTGTTGATTACAGTAAATGTAGCCTATGCATTGAAGAAAACTAAGAAAATCACCTACTGACAAATGCAAAGTCATTATCACACCAATGGTAATGACATAATTAGTAATCTACTTATCTTCTAATTCTGTTAACCACCATATTGTAAAATGTGTATGTCCCCTTACTCAGAAATGTCACTGTAATTATCTTACATCAATTACAGCAAAGAAACTTTCTTGGTCCAAAAATGTACAGGAAATAAAATGGTCTATGGCAACATTAGTCTGATAAGCAATTAGCGTGTGGCTTTGATGAATTTGAGGGATAGAGCATTATATTATTCTCAATTAAAACCTGTCCTCCACAGCATTACTCATTTTAACGCTCCTCGTTCATACTAATTAGCAGGAGCCTTCATTGCCTCTGAGCTGAGAGGACATTTCAATATCCCATTAAAGCATAAGCAGATAGTGACGTGATTGACACACTGTGAAAGTTGGGAAGTAATTACATTATATGCCTCAGTGTGCCTTCTATCAGCATATAATGACACGTTTCAGTCTGTCATTACTTTTTCTTTCTCTCTTTTGCATTTAACTTTGATTTCATCCCTCTCTTCTGCATGCGTGTGTAATACGGTCCTATAAGAATTTAATTAAGTCAATTGACAGACAGACAGACGAAGAAAAACATGACTGACACAAAATAAGAATTGAAAACCTAAATGAGTTGATTTGTCTAAAAATTCACTTTGAATTCGAAATGAACACAAGTGCTGGTCGTTCCCTCACCCCTTATCTTGACCTTCTGAAAAGCGACTACAAGATGTAGATGTTTTGCCCTTTTCTTTCATAGATGATGTGTGTGTGTGTGTGTGTGTTGTTTCCGAATAGTGCTTTTGGAAATCCCATCAGATAAGAAGGGAAATGGCCATGTTAGATGTAGCGGCATTAATGTTAGCACAGTGAATAAACAGTATGAGAAGAGGAAGTATGGCTCTGAATTCTGTTCTTCTGAATTCTGCTTCATAAACATGTCATAAATCTTTCAAATGACCTTGTGTTTATTTTACACTGCAGTATCCCTGTGCAGGACTGTGAGAACTGGGGCAGTGCTCAATAAACATTGCAGTCAGATGTGCTCAAATCTACTCTAGGGGAGATCACATTCACTTTAAATCAAAGCGTTAAATGTACAGTATCTCTCATTTGTGGTCTCACTGAAATTCATTTGCAATTCAGAATCTGGTTTCCATTTATAAACCATTGCTGTTTAATGTATTTCAACACAAGAGCAGTTTATTAAACTGTAAATCTTGACTTGATTCATGTAAGATGCATTAGTATACAATAATCAGAGACAGACACTGATGCTTTCTGACCGCTGTCTCTGAAAAATTTAGGGACATTTTAACGACAATAAAACATCAAGGCATACACCCAATACCCCTCTAATAAACACACACACACACACACACACACACACACACACACACACACACGTAAAATATAAATAAACTAAAACCTTAAATTTTAAAGGATCCCTATTCAATACTGGCCCCTCAGGACTTTTAGGGGGCAAGTAAGGAAAATGACCTAAATCTCCTAATGATGGCTCTATTCTATGGTTTTTAGAGTATAATGATGACTTTGTAGATGCAATGGTGGCCATATACAGTGACGTAGGTCATTTTCCTTACTGGCGTTTCTTTACTATCCAGACCTCAACCCCATCAAGCCAATTTGGGCCGAGTTGGAAAATAAACTGCACCATATTCAAAGGAAAGCCTTTGGTTTGAGCTGCAGAAGGCATGGGATAACATTACTGATGAAGTTCTGAGAAAATATATTGACATTCTGCCAGAGAGATGTGCTGCTATAATTGCTGCAAAAGGTGGACATACAAGGATATATTTATTCATTTCATTAATTCATAACATGCATGAACGAAAGAAAGAAAAGAAAACAGTAAGAAGAAAACCTTATGATACCCGCCACTTATTTGCACATACTACCTATCTTTACATTTAATTATCATCATCTTTAGCTTATTAGTCATAGTCTTATAACCTTCCTATATTTTTTTCTTAAACACAGTTCATAGCCTAAGGTGTTTCACAGTTTAACTCCATAAATGGACAAACACCTCTGTTTTTGTGTGGTATGTGCGAAAAGAATTTTAAAATGATATTGACTTCTGTGGCCATCTTCTTCTGATACCGGAGTAAATACATTTTGTAAATCCATAGGCAAAACTACCTGCTTAGCTTTCCACATAAAAATCTAAATCTTCAAATCAACCAGATCTTTAAATTTTAGAAGTCCTGATTTTATATATAAACTATTGATGTGTTCTGTGGGCCTGACTTGTTGATAATCCTTAATACTTTTTTCTGTAACAAAAACAGAGGTGTTGTGTTAGTCGGGCTTGTATTACCCCAGAGTGCTGTGCAGTATCCAAAGTATGGAAGTATTAGGGAATTGTAGAACATAAGCAACGTTGAATAATCTAAAACATCTTTAACTTTATACAAAACCCCAATACTTTTACAAACTTTATTCTTAATATAAACTATGTAATCTTTCCAATTCAATTTATCATCCAAAATAACACCTAGAAATTTTATCTCATTAACTCTTTCAATATCAATTCCTTGAATTGATATTCTTACCATTTTATTCTTTTTACAATTACCAAAAATCATGCATTTTATGTAAACATAATTTATTTTTATTAAACCAATTCTTAATTTTTTCCCATTTCTGAATTTATATTTTCTATAGCTTCTGACAAATTATTTCCAGAATAAAAAATGTTGGTATCATCGGCAAACATCAAAAACTGTACTATCTTAGATACTTCACAGAGGTCATTAATAAACAAAGTAAAAAGTAATGGGCCTAAAACAGACCCTTGTGGAACTCCACATATTATATCTTTTATCTCAGATCTTTGACCATTAACTCTTTCGCTGCCATTGACGAGGCATCTCGTCAATTAAGAGAAAACGCTTCCTCGCCAATGACGAGATTTTCCGTCTTTCTGCAATACCGCTATTATTCACCAGGTTATACAACCCGGAAGTAGCGCCTCACGTGAAAGAGAAAGAGAAAGAACTCCGTGTATGTTTTAAAGATCGCTCTGCATCTGATCTCTATCCAAAGTCCTTCTCAAAAATGGAATTATCTCAGCTTTTTGCTCAAAATTGGGTGTTTTTGAAGAAACCTACCCATGTTTGAGAGGTGATTACAAGAGAACTAATGAAGCTAGGATGAAACTTTTTTTTTTGTTTGAAAGCAGAGGGTCTGTTCTTTCATCTGGTATATTGTTTGTTTATATATTTAAAGAAGAAAAATTTCTGGAAGGCATTAAACTTTTGTGAAAATCATGAAAAATGCTGGCACTGGCTGGCAACTTTAAAAAAAAAACGCTGGCGGGGAAAGAGTTAATTTGTACAAACTGCTGCCGATTATTGAGATAAATTTTAAGCCATTGATAAACTAGACCTCTAATGCCATAATTGTATTATTTTGACAATAATAGAGTATGATTTATATTGTTGAATACTTTGCTTAAGTCAATGAAGACCCCCACTGTGTGTTGCTTATTTTCAAATGCAGATGTAATTTTTTCTGCGAGTTCAATTAATGCAAAGCTGTTGATCTTTTGCTCTAAGCCATATTGTTTTTCAGAAATTCATTTATGTTTTTCTAAAAAAACATATTTAGTTTTTGAGCAAACTACTTTTCAAGGAATTTAGAAAACAGAGAGCAATGACACTGGTCTATAGTTATCAAAGTGATGTACATCTCCCTTTTTGAAAAGAGGAACAACTTTGGCAACCTTCATCTTCTCAGGAAAACCACCCAAATGTATAGACAAATTAAAAATAAAGGTCAAAGGAATAATAATACCAAATACTATTAAAGTGATAACAGTACGACTCACTTCATCTGAAATGTGCTCAAAGCAACCATCATTATGGAATGAAATCCAGCTATGGAGATCTTTCAGGTATTTGAATAATTTTGGCCACCACTGTATGTCACATGTACACTGTTTGTATTACAAATAGAAAAGAGGATTCAAATTTAATCTCTATTTTTTGGGACCAAAAATTCAGTGCAACTCTAACATTTCAAAAGTTAAAGTTTTAAATGTCTTCAATAGTGGTAGTAACAGATATTACCTTTAGCTGGAAATTATCTAAGATTTTGGAAGAGAGCCTCTCTGTATTTCTCTCGTTTTCATTTGTTGAGTCTGTGTTCCTTAAACCAGTAGTATGGTTCAATTATTTAATCGTAAGAAGTGGTCCTGTTGTTCAAAACCTCTGTAACAATTCTGTCACCCTCCCACCAGTAAGTAGCAGAAATGAACAAATCCTCAAGCCTGCATGTTACTGGCCGAGTGCCAGGCAGTGCTGTCAGTCTGTGGATCTGCAGTAAAACCAGCCTAGAGACTACTTTCTGTAAAAACAGATCCACCACATACTGTATGCAAACTACATTCTAAAGCATTTACTGTTTCATTTTTTTGTTCTTTTTTGGTTTGCTCGTTCTTTCTTCGTCTCCATTTTATGTCTTTCCTGTTAAATTTTCCTACAATCTGCCCTACATCTCATTTAGTCCAGTGTTCCACTTGTGGTTGGAACATAACTACAGTATGTATTTGCAGGTTGCTATTTTTAAATGTACAGCACTGAATGCTGTTGTCTCTTACAAAGAGGCTGTAAGTACTGTTTGTGTATACACACACACACACACACACCACCCTACAGACCCCCCCACACACACACATAATCACAAACGTAATGCAATATCAATGTAGTCTTGTCTCCTACCACACTTTAAACCTTCTTACAAATAGAAATGCTGTGGGTTATTTATTTTGATAGTTCAAGGCTGTGGACTGAAGAGCTGGAGGGGAAACAAAACAAAACACACTTTAAAAAAAATAATAAGAGGAAAGAAAAAGAAGAGAGAGATGGGAAAACAAAGCCGCAGGATAGAGGCTCCGTCTCTTTTTCTGCCTGCCACTGGCAGAGAATACCTGTGTTCAGAGTTATTTGGAGTGATCAGGTGCAGCGAGGTGGGTCGGTGATGGTGCACACAGACACATGTTTCTGCGCAGTTTGACATAATTGCCATTCTCTCTCCCATTTGGCATCTCGCTAACATCAGTCAGAGAGAAGCAGGCCTGTCACAACTGTCTGACTGCAGGGAGAGGAAAGAGGGAGAAGTCAGATAAGGAAGAAAAAGAGGGACAGCAGATATTATACTGTGTGCATATCACTTACCCAAAAACAGTACCCAACATGGGTCTTGGATGAACAGAAAATTAATTCAGACACATCCTTAATTACTTAATTGAAATATATTGTAATACATTCATGTAATACACAATAAAATATAATGACTCTATATATGCATAAAATATACATATGAAGAGCTTAGATTCAAAAGCTGCTAAATGCCAACTCCGCATTAACTTTAAAATGGCTTAATCCCAGCCTCAGGCCATTTAGAAATACCAGTTTGTTGGCAGAATCCATTAAACGCCACATCAATTTTTCACCAAAGTCCACTAAGTGCATGTGGAAGCCACAACCTGAATGTGGCAGCCACATGCATCACACGCCCTCTAGTGTAAGGTCAGTTTCTTAATTTTGACCGCTGAGGACGTCGCTAGTACCACTCCTGAACCAGGACCCAGCCAGCCATTACCCTGTTGCATGGAGCTGCTAAGGCCTTCCACAGGTGGAGAGCCAGAGCCCGCCTCGACAGAGAAGCCAGCGCTGATGATTGCGACTGAGCCCAACATCGCCCCAGAGTCCGAGCCTCTTACGTATGACTGTGTGATCTGGCAACATCACCCACACCACCACTACTGAGAGTGAGCTGTTGCTGGATACTAGGATTATAGATTTTATAAATTATGATGTTTGCTGTCTGATGCTATCTACACTGGCCCGTCCAGCTCACCTTTGTCTCTGCTGGTCCCGTCCAGCTCACCTTCATCTCCGCTGGTCCCACCCAGCCTACTATTCAGCCCTCATCTGTCTACGCTAGCCACATTGTCAATCCTGGGTCCGCTGTCTCCATAACCGTTGGGTCAGGGATGCTTAGGGATCTCCAGCTGACAGCTACCTCATAGTTGGAGGATTCCTTGTATCCGCCTCCAGCCGTCGAGACCCTGACTTCACCTCAGCCCTTCGACCCATCGGCTCCACCTTGGCTTCTAGCTCCCTCAACTCCGCCGTGGCCCATCATCCCACCAGCTCCACCAGGCTCCCTCCTCCCTCCAGCTTTGCCTTGGTCAGTCGTCGACCATCCGCAGCCTCTGGGCTCCAATCCTCTGGTTGTGCCTTGTCACTTTGCCCCCACAGCTTTGTCAAAATCCTCCTTCCCTCCAGCTCCACCTTCATCCTCGATCGCATTGGTTCCGTCCGGATTTCTTCCGGACCCCTGCCTCAGTCGCTAAAGCCTTCGGCTCCACCTTAGCCCTCCGGAACCTCTTTTCCACATGGGCTCTCCTTCTTCAACCGTCTTCAACTCCGTGGCCGTCAGTCAGTCAGGGGGGTCAGTCAGTCTTCTCCTCCATCCTCACGCTGGGTGAGGTCTGGGCCGCCTTGCTCAAGGCCCCATCCTGGACTGCCTCCGTCTTCCTCTTCTAGGTTCCTCGTCCTCCTCCAGAACCCCCTCCTTCTTCCCATCTCTCTCTATGGCGCAAGGTTGTGCCTTGCTGGGAGGGGAAGTACTGTAACATATTCCCCGTCATTTGCTCGAACTCAACGGACTGCACTACCCATAATCCTTTGCACCGTCATCCACCATCTTTTTTTTACGGTCTTTACTGATTCACAATTACCCGGACACCCTATATATACTCACTATTTTCTTTTTTCATGGTCGGTTCTTGTTAATGTTATGTTTATTATTGACTGTCATCATTCCATTAAAGTTATATGTTAACTGTTACCTCTCGTCCTCCTTGTTTATCCGAACAATTCTTGTGATAATATTTATATACACAAACACAATTTAATGTTAATTTCATCTCGCCAAGCCACTGAAATTGTCTAAACAATTGGTAATCCAAGCGAACAGACTGAAATAGTGCAGATTTTTGGTGAGTGTGGGAACATATTTGGGTAAAATGACTGTTTGGAGGCAATATTTCAGCATCTAAAAGGTTAGAGAAAAGTGAGGAGTGCGGGGGCTTTTAGAATTGAGGAAATTCAATGTGACATGCTGAGAATGAATTGCTCAGTCAAGCTGAAATATCCCTCATTCTAATGGCTTGAGACAGTCATTGGTTTATTTTCTCTCCCAATATCTCAGTCTCTTTCGGTCTCTTCTTTCTTTCTTTCTTTCTTTCACATACTATTTTTGTTAACAATTATCACTGATCAAGATGAACTGTAATCTTGATTCATTCCTAGTACAGCTAATTTATATTAACCTAATAAAATAAACATAAAAATGCAATAAAGTAGCCCACTGTTGCCACTATCTACAGTTCATCACTATCTACATTAAAGCTGATATCCAAGTAAATATCTAAGAATTCTATTAGACTGGTAGACATGTCCATTATATATATATATATATAGAGAGAGAGAGAGAGAGAGAGACTAACTGGCCTGGGGATGAGAATGAAAGAGCTATTACTCTGTGTACAGAACTGCTCGATCAGATTTCTTACTCCAACTGACTGCTGATCTAAAAGCTAACAAGCCAAAAGATTCTGAGCAAGGAGCAAAGCACTGGTGAACTATTGCACATGAAAGAGAAATCCCTGCAGTTGCACTATGCTAAAAATGTATACACACTTATATTAGCTGCCTTATTTTTTTGTTTTGTTTAATCAACTCAGATTTACAAGTCATTTCAACGTACTAATATTTGTCTTGACAAGAGATGAGTTGCTCCAACGTATAAAATATAGCTGAAACATGTCAACTTCAACTCATCTGAGCTGATTAAAAATTTAAGGCAGCAAATAATTGCAGTAGTTATGCTAAACACACGGTTCAGCATTATTTAGGCTGTATATGAGGAAAATTAGTTATTGCTATAAGTTGTAACAATAGCGGAACCATTTTTTGGTTCTATAAAGAACCCTTTTTTGACTGTTCGATATAGAACCTTGCCTATAAAAAGTGCTATGTAGAACCAAGTGGAAAAGAAGCTTCAATTTACCAGCTGTTATAAGGATTATTTTTGTTATTTATTCACTTTTTATTTGAAGCATTTTATAAGGTTTAACAGTTAAAAAAAACAAAACAGCAAGACATCAGATATAATTTTTTTCACTTTATTTCACTCTCATGTAATTTTTTATTACATGGAATGACATACAAAAATAAATATGTGTATTAAAATCATACACATTAACTTTAAAAAGTAAAAAATATACATCAAAATAAATATATGAATTATTGTGCAAATATAACAAATCATTTCTTAAATAAGATATTCAATATTCAAAGACATGCTTAAATATTTACATTTTATATTACATTTTTACTAACAATTAAATTTGGCAAAAACAATTGTACATGGACATCGAATATGAAATCATAAAAATCATGACACATATGCCACAATGAAACATATTCAGATGACAATAAATACTGAATATTGACGCAATGTTTATGGGGTAAATATATTACATTAAATAATTATGGAAGTATAGTGATAAATAATGAATTTGGATAAATGATGGTAAGCACACAGTTGATAGTACCCATTGAATTCCATTGTATTTGCTTTTCCTATTATGAAAGTCAATGCCTACAATCAGACGTGTGCTTACCATCATTTATCAAAATATCTTCTTTTGTGTTCATCAGAAAAAAAGAAATTCATACAGGTTTAGAACGACATGAGGATGAGAAAATGATGACAGAATTTTCATTTTTGTGTGAACTATCCCTTTATAGCAGATTTCCATTGCATAAAAACAGTATGTAGCTTACCTGTTACAAACTAAGGTAATAAGGCATACTGTACAGTATAAAGCTTACCTGTTATGTGTCATAGGAAACACACAAAATGTCACTTTTCAAAATGCTTTTAACAGTAAATGACAGCTATTTACTTGTTTGTGTTGTTAGTCTGCAGGCGGTGCAGCAGGACTGTTGATTTAGGGCTTTTTGCAGGTGAACCAAATCAGGAGGCAGTTTAACTGAATTCAATTTAACTGACTAAATTTAAATAAAAAGGCAGGACTTAAAGAACCCGTTTGCCAAGACAAAGAACCATTTCAGCACAAAAGGGTTCTTCATTAAGGAATAATTGACAACGGTCTGTCTAATTATTGAATTATGCGTTGTGCCGCATTACCACCTACAAAAGACCGGAGTCAATTATTTCTGTTTATACCACGGTTACAACATACATTGCTCTAGTGGTAATCTTAAGACCTTTGACAGGTCAGCCGTGCGTTTTACAGAAAAATAATCAACACCTGTGAAACATTTCTCAACCAATCAGAATACAGTATTCACCAGCCCCATGGTATAAGGTTCTATAATAGAACCTTTTAATTTTAAGAACCTTTCGAGATTTTTTTGAGCATAGCCAGTAAAACATTTTATTTCTGAACACATTTTCCAATTTTATAAACGGGACTTTTCCTAATTTTGCACTGCAGCGTAAACTTTTTCTTTAACAGGGTGCAGAATTTTGGAGAAGCAATTTTATATTGAACTATTGTCAGGATCCCAAATGTTATTAAGTGTATTAAGTCTTGTTTCTGGTGCCGGGATCCTGACACCCCCATATGCGTGTTCTGTGTTTGTGTGGAGAGTCACGTGACCTATGTGTTATGTGTGGCACGTGCTCTCCTGTCTTTAGTCTTAACCTTACCCTCCTCTTTCCTTATTATGTATATTTAGTTTCCTCACCTGTTTGTTATTGTCCCCTTATTATTTCCCCTATTTATATGCCATTGTGTCTCTTGTCTTTGTTGGATCATTGTATTTGTGTGTGACACCGTCAGGTGTCCTTATCTTGTTTTTGCCCTGTCTTTTAGTTAATTCTTGTCTTGTTTACCCCCTCGAGGGAGTTTTTGTTTATTAATAAAAGTATTTTGAGTTGAGAGCTGTCTGCACTTGGGTTCATCCACCACCATCCCTGACAACTATTACTTTGAAATCTAAGAATGATGCTGTAAAAATAAGGCAATAAATGTCGATTACAAGAACTTGAAGTAATGCCTGAAGTAAATGTTGTGATGAATGTAATACTCATTGTTTCACCAACACATGCACATACACAATTCCTGGAATTTGGGCAGGAAACCAGGGGATTCACCAAAACATTCTTAAATGATTAGTCCATTTTCTTAAAAAAAAAAAAAATCCAGATAATTTACTCACCTCCATGTCATTCAAAATGTTGATGTCTTTATTTGTTCAGTCGAGAAGAAATTATATTTTTTGAGGAAAACATTCCAGGATTTTTCTCATTTTAATGGACTTTAAAGAGTAACTAAACCCTAAACCAACTTTTTTTAGTTAATGATCTGTAGAATGATGCTTTATTAGTGCTGTTCATTGATTTTAGTAAGTTTTTTTGACATTTGGATATAAAGTGTTTCAATACTACAATATATGATGTAAAAATGTCTGAGTGCTGCCCTCTTCAGGTTAAACGGTGGCTACTGCAGTTGAATTTTCCTATTGGATGTTGGGTCCAAAAAATAACTTGTGACGTAAGCAGGTTCAAGCTTACCACGCCCTTGTTACGATCTCACCCCACACTTGGTACGAGCCTAGTTCGTCCCCTCTATCTCCGTTGGTGTCTGCCCAAATGTCTTGCATTTTTCAAATATTGACAGTGGGTGGAGTCAGGCTCTGGACACCAACACTTAACAGTTTAAATGCAGTTTAAAATTGCAGTTTCAAGGGAGTTTCAAAGGACTCTAAACGATCCCAAACGAGGCATAAGGGTCTTATCCAGTGTTGCCAACTATTTTCAATGGAAAGTAGCTAAAGCTTGCTTGGAAAGTCGCTAAATGTCGCTAGATTACATCATTGCCTCATTAGCATATCAGCCAGCTCCGGCTTCCCGCATGCACGATTATGCAATTTTTGTCATTTTTGACAAGAAAAATAAAAAATATGCACTTTTAAACCTCAACTTCTCGTCTATCTCCGGTCCTGTGATGCGCCAGCCGGAGATAAACACTAATGTGTTTCGTGACATATTTGTAACGAACTCTGTCTGTGTACCTCTGTCTGTGTAGTCTTGTACTCTTATTTTGAAGTCATGTCTGTGTCATCCATGTCTGTAGTTCTTTGTAGTTCTTTTGTTCATTGGTCCATGTGATAATTTTTCCCCAGGTGTATCTTGTTTTCCCTGATTACCCTGTCTATTTAAACCTAGTTTTCCAGTATCTGATGGTGATCGTTGCTTGATGTTATGGTGTTTCATGTTCCCTGTTCCTTGTTGGTTTACCTGCTATTTTTTTGTGCCTGTGTGTTGTTGTCAACATAAATAAACCTTTACTACTGCATTTGGACCCGCATCCTGTCTTACCTGGATTTAACCGTAACAGAACGATTGACCATACAGGATCCAGCAGTGTCCTTCCCATGTAATTATTCTGCGTTCCCTTGTGTGTCCCGTGTGTCAATACGCTCCAGGTCAGCGGTATTTGAGTGCAGGTTTTGTCCCACACCACGGAGGAAGAATGGTGGAATGCACTCGCAGATCTGACTTCCCTCCATCAACAGGGACAACCCGTGAGTTGTTTTGTTTACACGTTCGGGACTATGGCAAACAATTTGGGTCTCAGTAACACGGAATTAAAATAATAAATATGTTCAATGATTGTTTGGACGAGCCTCTGCCGTGATGGAAAGTGGCCGGGCTCGATTATATGGAGTTTTTTGAATTCGACCGTTTCGTGGACAAGCGTGGTGCGGGGTACGCGCGATTCACGCCAGAGTCATAGGAGTTCATGTCCACTGCCCCCGTGCATAAGACTGTTGTGACTTCCGTGCCAGTGAACGCGACCCCCTCGCGTTGTTCACGTAATCGGCGGTGGAGGAGGAAACCCATGCCCGAGCAACCTGCGGTGAGCACGGAGGTAGTTCTCCCGAGTCTGGTTCTCCCTGTGTTGACGCCTGACTCCGTGCACAAGATGGCCGCCACCTCATCCAACTCCATGCTTCAGTCTGCTGTTATTCTGCCTGCTCCGGTTTTCGAGTTTGCCACTACCATTCCAGCTCTGGTTTTCAAGAAAGCCAGTCTGGTGGATACCCCATTGTTATCTGTATGGGTGGCTGGTGTTCCTCGTCCAGTGGTCTCCAGCTCCGTGGTGTCATGATTTATGTCTGAATTATGTTCCCTGCATTCTGTACTTCCCATATTTGGCATGGCTCTGTGGTGTGTGTGGTCTGCTTTCTGCTCTTCTGTCTCCTGTGAGGCTTTCCAAAATCCTGAAGCTGAAACTGAAGTATTTGAGTCATCCACTACACCTCCTGTCCCGGCTAGAAGGTCGGAACCTGTGTCACCTACGCTTACCATCACAACTAGAAGGTCTGAACCTGAGCCTCATACCCATCCTGTTAGGAGTAAACCCCCAGCCAGAGTTGAATCGCCAGAGTCACCAAGGTCACATGAGTCCACTGCACTTTATATGACAGCTGAAAAGTTTGAATTTGAGTCCCATGAGCTAGCTGCTCTGACCAAGTCTGAACCTACGTTCCCTGATTTTTCTGTCTCGACCATAAAGCCTGTATCCGAGATCCATGAGTTTCCTGTTAAGGCTAAGATGGTTGCTCCACAGTTCCCTGTGCCCAGTAGGTTAGCTAATATGGTCCCACCTATGCTCCATAGACTCTCTGCTTTAGCCAAAATGGCGGGCTACAACTCCCATGGACCTTTTGCCCTCACCCTAATAACCATGCATGACTCCCAAAGTCCCTATGCCCAGCCAAAAATGGCTAAGTTTGAACTCTCTGCCTGTCCTAAGATGGCTGTCCCCGAACTTTCTGAACTCTCTGCCTGTCCCAAGATTGCTCTCTCTGAGCTCTCTGAACTCCCTGCCTGGCCCAAGAAGGCTGATATCAAGCTCCATGAGATCTCAGCCATAGCTAACCGGGCCCAGAGGGCCTCTTTCTGCTTTTTCTCTCTACCCAGGTTCCTGTTGCCACCAGCACCACCTTGGTTTCCAGTCCCTCTCTGGTCTCTGGCCCCACCCTGGCTTCAGGCTCCGCCCTGGCTCCAGCCTCCGCCCGCGGCTCCGCCCTGGCTCCAGCCTCCGCTCGCTGCTCCGCCCTGGCTCCAGCCTCCGCCCTGGCTTCAGCCTCCGCCCTGGCTTCCTGCTCTGCCGGTTCCACCCTGGCTTCCTGCTCTGCCGGCTCCGCCCTGGCTTCTTGCTCTGCCGGCTCCGCCCTGGCTTCCTGCTCTGCCGGCTCCGCCCTGGCTTCCTGCTCTGCCGGCTCCGCCCTGATCCCCAGAGCCTTTGCATCATCACAGGCCTTGCCCTCCAATATAATAAGCTTTTTTGAGAATACAAAATATTCTTAACGTTTTTTCTTAAGCTTGAATTTAGGATAAAAATGGCAGTTAAGAAGAATTTTCATTTTTTTATCCCGCAAATAGTAAAGTGGCACTCTGGGGGCACTTTTGTGTGTGTGGTTGTGTGTGTAGTTTTGTTGTTTATTTATTTTGTTTCATGTATACAGTATAATAATGCATGCCCGATTCTGAAAAGAATTCTCACATTTTTATTGGATTACACATACAGTACAGTACATGATGCAAAACATATAATTATACATGATAATTATAGGTCTGTCTTACATAAATTTAGTTACAGAACCTTGGAAGTCTTTATACTGTTTGTGCATTTATACCATGGCTTCACTGGTGATCATTCTAACATGCTTTTATGCACAAGTAAAACCCAAAATATAATGGCCACTAACCCAAAGACACACACACACACATTTACATACAAACACAATGAGAAACAGACAGATAGAGAGACCGGTAGCACTTACACCCCATTAGCAAAATCTCCCTCTTTTCGGCAGAGAGAGAAAAAGGTGCATGCATAAATTTTACACATTTATTTCCATGGTAACCATTCACCGTGTCATTCACATGTCAAAGTGAATCAAGGGAGATTAGGGGCATTCTCTCTCTCTCTCTCTCTCTCTCTCTCTCCATCACTTTCACACATACAGAGCTTCTCTTACATGTGCTTAATAGAGAGAATCACATGACAAATAACAACCATAGTGCAAAAATCAGAAAAATGAAGAAAGAGTCTTTTTAAAATTATTTACTGAGTTTTAAGGAATTTTCATACATACCAAATCAAATACTTGACCATAATGTTTTGATTATATGAAACATTATTTAGGTTGGGATAACTGTTATTAAAAGCATGTGCTGACAGTGTCAGGTATATGTTAATAGTGATGTGACTATTGTTGTGCTATGGATAGGGGGTCATCAGTGACTTTCAAACAGAAGTCATTCATCTTACTCAGTGTTCCCTAAAGACCGATTCTCTTTCTCATACTTCTCCTCTCGACATTTTGAGGTTCTACACTGTGAGGCTTGAAAGAACTGCGAAATGAAAAACAGACTTTCCATCAGACATCACAAAAATTGCTGCAGAAGCAAAGAGACACGTAATTTATCATGATCCTCCCATCAAAACAGTCAGCGAGTCATTCACGCTGTTACAGCAAATACCGTAAAATTATCTCACCAAGAGTCTATGAATAGTCTTTCGGATACAATTTGTACATTAGCTAATGCACTTGTTTGTTGATGTGCTTTCAGCCATGGGGGCACAACTGGTGCAGTAAAAACAACCACAGATGCTGAATAAATGTACAGACGGATATTTGCCAGGTCATTTGTTATTTCCACTTGTCAGTCTTATCAGCAGTGGACCTTACCGATGCACATACAGTACTGTATTAACCTATGCCATATTGTTAATCAGAACACCTCTCACTGTTAACAAAATGTCATATCAAAATAAGGTTTTGTTTGTACTAAAGGTGCCATAGAATAAAAAACTGTATTTACCTAGGACTCTGTACATGGTAATGACATATCATGAGCCTTTGTTCCCTTTCCGTCGGTCACTACGATGTCGTGTTGTGACCGACGAATTGGGAACTTGCTCAGAGGGACCAATCTGCTTCGATAACTACTAAAACGCCAATGAACTTGGCATTGAGATATTTGCATTATGCTGGTGCCGCCCCGCCAGGTGCATATATAAGCAGCAGGTGCAAATATAGAAATTAGCTTTTTCGCCTCGAAAGCCGGCAGTATCTACTACTGAGAAGCTACTCTACTCTGTTGGGATCGACTGCTGAAGTTGGTTGGACTAGCAGTACCACAGCGGACGCCTCGCAGTATTCCACGACTCTGCATCTTTTTTGTTTTGAGTTTAGTGTGTGCGTTGCCCTTCCCTGTGCGCATCATCAACTGAGCATATGAGTGAATTTCCCTAAAAGACTGATACGGAGAGCTTTGTGCCTTGTTAAAGGCAGCCACTCTCTTGTATATCTGGAGATCAGCATCCTTTTCAGGATGGCTTTTCGTCCATGGGATCTTGGTTGCGGAAAATACATGGGTCAGAAGGACGGTCACGAGCGTTGTCTCTCGTGCTTGGGCATCGAGCACGCGGAGGCAGCGTTTGCTGAAGGTTAGTGTTCTCACTGCGAGAGCATGTCCCTTGTGGATTTGCAGAGACGGTTGTCACAGCATCCGCAACATCCGAGGGTGGGCCCCCTCCCTCCGAAGTGGATCCCGACGTCCTTCCTCCCTCTGGTCGGGTTGCGACGCCGGAGTTCGATCCTGAGATGTGGCCGTACTATCTCGAGCGGCGGAGACTGTAGGGTTAGAGTGGGTTAACCCCCTCTCAGCCCGAACCGTCCCGTCTGGATGATTGGTTCTTCGGAGCTGCCCGGGCTTCACAACCCTCTCCTCCAGTGCCTTTCTTCCCCGAGGTGCACGAGGAGCTGACTAGAACTTGGAAGTCGCAGTTTTCGACCAGATTGCGGCCGTTTCAGCCCTCCCCCCTCACCTCCCTCACCAGCGGAGCCGCTAAGCATTTAAACGGGGATCCCTCCCGTGGAGCGGGGGGTCGCGATGCAGCTGTGTCCGGCCACCGCTCCCTCCTGGAAGGACCGCCCAACCCTCCCCTCCCGTGCTTGCAGACAGTCGTCCGGTTTAACGGCGCTGCCCACCAGGCATGCAGAGAGGCGGCTTCAGCCCTGCACGCAATGGCGTCGCTGCAGGTTCATCAAGCGAAGGCCTTGAGGGATCTGCACGAGGGAGGACACGAGTCGCCTGTCCTCTTGGAGCTCCGGGCTGCCACTGATCTGGCTCTCTGTGCAACGAAGGTGACAGCGCAGGCGATTGGTCGTGCCATGTCCACGCTGATGGTCCAAGAACGGCATCTATGGCTGTGTCTAGCGGACATGTCGGATGCGGAGAAGAACAAGTTCTTAGACGCTCCAGTGTACCAGACTAGGACGCGATTGAGCCGGTCCCTCCAACTGAGATTAGGTCAAGGTTTTACAGCCTGTATTTCATAGTACTCAAAAAAGGCGGTGGGTTGCGACCGATCTTGGATTTGCGTGTACTGAACAGATCTCTTCTGAAGAGATCCTTCAGGATGTTAACACCAAAGCAAATATTCCACTCAATTCCACTCGAGGGGCGGGCATATCAGTACAAAGTTTTACCATTCGGGCTGTCTCTCTCTCCATGTGTGTTCACGAAAGTAGTGGAAGCGGCGTTAAAGCCCCTGTGAGAGAGTGGTGTTCGCATTCTAGCTTACCTCGATGATTGGCTTATAATAGCACATTCTCGGCAGACGCTTTGCGATCACAGAGACTTAACGCTTCGGCATCTCACCATTTGGGTCTTCGGGTCAACTGGGAAAAGAGCAAACTCTGCCCCACGCAGAGGATCTCTTTTCTCGGTATGGAACTAGACTTTATCGGCGCGTTTAACAGAAGAGCGCGTCCAGTCAATTCTGACTTGCCTCGACTCATTTTGAGGGAAGAATGCGGTCCCACTGAAACAATTTCAAAAACTCCTGGGGCATATGGCAGCAGCCGCAGCTGTGACCCGCTCGGGCTGCTTCATATGAGACCGCTTCAGCGGTGTCTTCATGATCGAGTCCCGAGGAGAGCGTGGCGCATCCATCGTGTAAGCATTACACCTGCGTGCCGCCTAACATTCCCCCGTGATCAGACCCTGCGTTTCTCAGGGCCGGTGTGTCCATGAGCCAGGTCTCTCGGCATGCTGTTGTCCACACAGATGCGTCCGACACGGATTTGCGAGCTGGGGAGCCACGTACGATGGGCTTGCAGCTTCAGGGATGTGGACAGCACCCCAGCTGCAGTGGCATATCAATTGCCCCGAGTTGTGGGCTGTATATCTGGGACTTGTACGCTTCGCTACGGAGCTGCGAGGGAAGGATGTACTAGTATGCACCAACAACACTGCGACCGTTGCGTATATCAACCGTCAAGGCGTTTGCGCTCTCGTCACCATCTGAGGTCCCTTCGTGTCATTTACATCCCGGGTTCGCTCAATACAGTGGCAGACGCGCTTTCGCGAGCTGCGCGCCCCGGCGAATGGCGACTCCACCCCCAGACGTTTCAGCTAATTTGGAAGAAGTTAGGTCGTGCGCAGATAGATCTGTATCCCTCGCTGGACAAAACCCACTGTCGAATGTTCTATTCACTAATCGAGGGCACCCTCGGCTGGCCACGGGGGATGCACAAATACGCATTCCCTCCAGTGAGCTTAATAGCACAGACACTGTGCAAGGTCAGGCAGGACGAGGAGAGCTCATCCTGCCTGTTATGGTCTGTTATGGTGGTCAGCAGAAAGGGAAAGCTGTCACTAGTAGAGGATGTCTAATTGGATAGTTGATACTATTACCCTTGCTTATAATCTGCAGGGAATTCCTTGCCCGTTTAATTTGAGAGCACACTCCACACAGTGTTGCCTCATCTTGGGCTCTCGCTCGTGGTTCCTCGCTAACAGACATCTGCAGAGCTGCTGGTTGGGCGACACCTAATACGTTCAATAGATTTTACAGTGTTCGTATCGAGCCTGTATCCTCTCGTGTTCTTTCCTCATCAGGGGGAGCACGGAGAGCAGACTCGCAAGTCGGCTTGCAGCCTCCGACTGGTGCTTACAATAAGTGTCAGTATGGAAGGCCATCAGAACAAAAATGCGTAATGGTTTGATTTGTCCTTCTACGCTGCCTTGGCAGCTGATATTGCTGAGCATTGGCTGTCAGCCTTTCACTAGCTGTATCCTCGCGAACCTACGTGTTTGGTTCGGGCTTCACATTGTGTTCCCTTAGCAGGGTTCCTTTGTGAGTATTTTTCCGTGGGGTTAATTCTACTAGCCCACGTTTCCCTCAGCAGAGCACTGCTTTGCTTACACAGCCACGGCTGTCTTTTATCAACTAAGGTTGTCTTTCGCCCACCATTAGCCCTTAAGAGGGGTGGTGGCTTCCGCAGCGTTCCTATCCCGCTCAGGTAGGGCGCTTCCCAGTCGCTGGCACTTCTGTGGGGTTAAAGGAACATCTAGTGCCCGGCCTTCTGCCTTAATCCTATTTCTCCATCTCCTTAAGTGGAATCGGAGGGCTTTTTGCAGAAACTGGAAGAGGTCAGCCCCTAGTGGCGTTTTGGTAGGGATTCCCAATTCGTCTGTCACAACGTGACGTCATAGTGACCGACTGAAAGGGAACGTCTCGGTTACGGATGTAACCCTCGTTCCCTGAAGGAGGGAACGGAGACGTCACGTCCCGTCGCCACAGGTGCAGCTCCCTGCTGTCGGCCGATCACATTCTTTTTCTCAGCGAAAAGAAGCTAATTTCCATATTTGCACCTGCTGTTTATATATACACCTGGCGGGGCGGCGCAATGATTATGCAAATATCTCAATGCCAAGTTCATTGGCGTTTTAGTAGTTATCGAAGCAGATTGGTCTCTCTAAGCGAGTTCCCAATTCGTCGGTGACACCGTGACGTCTCCGTTCTCTCCTTCAGGAAACGAGGGTTACATCCGTAACCGAGACGTTTCCTCATTTTTATGTAAACATAACACCGACTGTGACGCCCCAGTCCAGTTGTACGCCCCATGTAATGTAAATTATGCATTAAATTAATTACAAAGTTGTTAAATTGCTAAAAACAAAGTTGTGACTGCTGAGTTAGCGCTACATGCTAATATATGCTAGCGTATAGGCTGAAGTTCTACTGTTGACTTACAGTTGTGTTCAAAATTATTCCACCCCCCCAATGCTGTTAAGGGTTTTAGGGAATTTAGTGTACATTTGTAATTGTATTCAGAATGAAATCCTACAATGACGTCTTAAAGAACCATATGCAACTAAAATGACATAAATTGGTTTTGTAATATAGTAGTAAATGTTTCTTTTGTGAATTCTTCATTGACACAATTATTCAACCCCTTAAAGAACTACCACTCTGAAGAACAGAGGTTCATTGAAGTGTTTTCAATCAGGTATTGAAAACACCTGTGGATGTCAGGGAACAGCAATAAAGCCTAATAAGCACCAATTAGGCAGCTTTAAAATGACTGTGATACTCAACTCCTTCTAAACATTTACTGGTGTGGTTACAAACATGGTGAAGTCAAAAGAATGGTCCAGGAAGACAAGAGAAGAGGTGATTAATCTTCACAGGAAGGGCAATGGCTATAAGAAGATTGCAAAGATGTTAAACATACCAAGAGACACCATAGGAAGCATCATTCGCAAATTCAAGGCAAAGGGCACTGTTGAAACGCTTCCTGGTCGTGGCAGAGAAAAGATGCTAACTGCGACTGCTGTGCGCTATCTGAAGCGTAGAGTGGAAAAAAGTCCCAGTGTGACTGCTGAGGAACTGAGAAAAGATTTGTCAGATGTGGGTACTGAAGTTTCTGCTCAGACAATACAGCGCACCCTGCGTACTGAAGGCCTCCATGCCAGAACTCCCAGGCGCAACCCCTTGCTGTCTCCAAAGAATAAGAAGAGTCGACTGCAGTATGCCAAAAGTCATGTGGACAAACCGCAGAAGTTTTGGGATAGTGTTCTGTGGACTGATAAAACAAAATTAGAACTGTTTGGGCCCATGGATCAACGCTATGTTTGGAGGAGGAAGAACAAGCCCTATGAAGAAAAGAACACCTTGCCTACTGTGAAGCATGGTGGGGGGTCAATCATGCTTTTGGGCTGTTTTGCTTCTGCAGGTACAGGGAAACTTCAGCGTGTGCAAGGTACCATGAATTCTCTTCAGTACCAGGAGATATTGGATGACAATTTGTTGCAGTCCGTCACAAACCTGAGGCTTGGGAGACGTTGGACCTTTCAACAGGACAATGATCCCAAGCATACCTCCAAATCCACTAGAGCATGGTTGCAGAAAAAAGGCTGGAACATTTTGAAGTGGCCATCGCAGTCACCAGACTTAAGTCCGATTGAGAACCTCTGGTGGGACTTAAAGAAAGCAGTTGCAGTGCGCAAGCCTAAGAATGTGACTGAACTGGAGGCTTTTGCCCATGATGAATGGGCGAAGATACCCGTAGATCGCTGCAAGACACTTGTGTCAAGCTATGCTTCACGTTTAAAAGCTGTTTTAACTGTAAAAGGATGTTGTACTAAGTACTAAGATTGAATGTCACTTGGGGGTTGAATAAAACTGATAATGATGTGAGCACAGAAAAGGCATTTGTGGTTATTTCATTATAAATGTTATGTTATATTTGTCTGACCTACACATGCCTCTTTGATGTAATTGTAAGCAGGATGACTGAATGATCAAAATCAATGTCAAACCGGCCAAAACAATCAATTTCAGTTGGGGTTGAATAATTTTGAACACAACTGTAACAGTTACATTTTGCAGGTCCATAAAAAACACAAACTTACCACTCAGAAATGTCCTTTAAAAATCTCCAAACAATTGGTTGTTCTGCAACATCTGTATTTTCGTCTGATACAGGCTCAAACATAAGGTCTGTTTACTAATGTGAGCTACTGGCATGAGCCTCAGAGCAGAGAAATCAGAGCAGAGCTTAAAATTATTATTCATGACCCTTACAAATAGGGCAAAAATTTCATTCAAAATGACAAATCCTAGGGTTGTAAATGGACATGTAAAAACATTTCTGGTTCATTTTTACACTTAATAAATGTATTCTGAGTTCACTGCACGATTTTCAAAGTAGTCAGGTCACAAATATTTTCACACTGCATGACTATCTGGGGTAGCTTTCAGTCGCTGCTGTGCTGACACTGCATGAGGGATCGGCGACAAGGGGTTCCACACTGCATCACTTTACCTTAGGAAGAATCGCCGACAACATTGTCTTGGTCCGCAAACTACATCTCACTACCAAACGCACGCGAGAAGTGACAAGGAAACAACTCAAGGTCACGCATGCAAGACCGCGAAGTTCTCATGTGAGACTAGATTATTATTAAAAATGGTAGCCCGTAAGAATCTTGCCATACAAATTGCACGTGTGCTCATGTGCAGTGAAAAGATCAAAAGAAAAGAAGATTGTGAAGGAGGAAAGGGTTGGAGAGACTTCTCCCCAAACTCCCAGCTGCCCTGAATGTTGCTCTGTAGGTCATGAAACGGGCTGCCCTGAATTGGCTGTAGGTCATCACCAATGTTTTTTCAGTCAGAACACATTTCACACGGCAGGATTTCGAATCGCCGACAGGTCCGATTCTCTCAGATCACGTCTTTGATAGTTCACACTGTTTGTCACTCGCGTGAACAAGCACTGCTTTGCCTGTGATTTCAGGAGTCTAAAATCGTGCAGTCTGAACTTGGCATTACATACCTTCTATGTAAATATCCAATAGCAATTTAACATGTTATTTCAATGCATTCTTTGGCACCTTTAATATATTATATTGAGTCATTTTGACTTGTTATACAAGTTATGTAAACTCATTGATTGTCAAAAACTTAAAAACTTGTTGACGTGGACACGACGATCATTGTCATAACCCCGCTGCTTCGCATTGTCTAAATGGGCGTGTTCGAATCCACTTTTGCTAAAAATGGTTTGTGTGCCGATCGCATGATCGAAAAGGGTTGGTCCTTTTTTTAATTAGTAATGGAGTATTTTGGGCGTAACGTGCAATAAACCAATGAGAGTCTCAGCTCTCATCCCCTTTAAAAGCCAGTTGAGGATGTCTAATCCCTATTTAGATGACAGACTTTGTAAACTGAACAACTAAGTGGAGGAAGAAGATCCCCAGTTTAAGATTAATGTTAAATAATTGTGTTGTTTTTCACTTTCTATTGAAACTGTAATTTTTTATTAAAACCTTTATAACCCGTTTTATTTTAGTCATGGAAGTAAAAAAGCAGGCTTTTAATTGCTTTAAATGTATGGCTATCCAATATCATCAAAAAATTATTTACAAGTATGTAAGAAAGGGTTTGTAATCTAAAAATACTTTATTTGTAACAAACAGGAGATAATGAATTTACAAACGGCCCTCCGCAAGGTTCAGCACTTGGACAGCGTCAGTTTTTTTAAGCATTACTTAAAAATGTTTCTCATCTCACCATATCCACAGGTACAGAGT
The DNA here is from genome assembly GCF_027580225.2 of Misgurnus anguillicaudatus. Classification (NCBI taxonomy): domain Eukaryota; kingdom Metazoa; phylum Chordata; class Actinopteri; order Cypriniformes; family Cobitidae; genus Misgurnus; species Misgurnus anguillicaudatus. The sequence continues at coordinate 36,912,569 of NC_073357.2, read as the reverse complement.
CATCATATACAATAAATCCGTGAGGTAGCATTTAAAAAAAAACATTTAAAAACGGATGCATTTGTTTAAAGCAAAGCATTTATTTACTTAGCCTACAGGTGAAGCAGCTCTTTGCGCCTTCTAACGTCTCATGATCGGTCCTCATTTATGTCCAAGAGACTCAATAATAATCTTTTACATTCAATCCTTTAATCTTTCATATTTAAAAGCATTTTTGTGCTGCTGCGCATTTATGTATGTGATAAGCAAACCCGTTTTGTCGTCCCGCTTATAGCGCATATTACTATTGCGCTCTTTAAATAACAAAAAACATATTGCGTCATTGATTTTAGACTTTAGACCAGGTTTTTGTTGGTCAATGGCGTAGTCTATTTCAGTTGCCTCAAAATAGCAACGTGCCAACAATGCGCCTGAACACACCTCGTTTTCAGACCAGAACGCCCATGGGCGCAAAAGGGGGCACAAATGCATTTGCTATTTAAACAACGTGGCGCTAAACGTGAAAATTATAATTGCGCAGGGTGGGAACTAGCAAAAGACACTTGCATTGCGCATTGCACTGCATTGCGCCGGGTGTAAGATATAGCCCTTAGTGTTTATGTTATGTTATGTTATAATCCTTACCTTACCATTCTGTTACGTTTTGCTTAAGCCGTGCTGGCAAAGTTGATCGATCAGCTTGGCCATCTGCATTTTAAGGATCAGATATTGAATATGGTAGTAAAGACTCCCAAGACATCTCCTGTTGGGAGCTGAATATGGTGAGGAGCTTCACATTTCCGTCACTCGCTTTAGGTGTTTGACCAATCACAACGCACTGCATAACTGGCCAATCGAACCACCCCGCACTTTCTCAGAACAACAAGCTTTGTAAAAATGTACCGTTTCAGAAAGGCGAGGCATAGAGGAGCAACAATAATGTACGGCATGTGGAAAAGAATGTGTTTTTGAACCATAAACCACGTGAACACAATGTATTAGACCAAATACACAAACCAACATTATTTTTAGCAACTTAATAGAGGCTCTTTAAAGTAGTAGTTTTAATTGACTTGCATACCAAACTTGATTAAACTTGCATGCAGCATTACAGCATTTACAGTTGATCACACTTAACAAGGTCTGCCTAAATCTAAACACACGCACACAATGTCTATGCATGTGCTGTATTGCCTCTGATACATACAGATTTTGTTCTTCTTGAGCCCTTATGGAGTTGAATCAATACACATCAGCTTGAATATACTGTACGATACTGAAGCCTATATACATCCAGGCTACTGTCAATTTACACTATTTCCATCCATTTGATTTAGCCTCCACTGCTGCCTAATTGAATGGACAAATGCATAATCCATGCATGAAGTGCTAGTCAATACTGGGTGAAGAAGTGTGCAATATGATATTTCTAAACAAAAATAAATGCTTTGTTTTTTTGTATTCACACAGAGTCACACTAACCTTTGTGTTGGTAAAGCACCATTAACACATTTTTATATTTGTTGAGCCAGATATGGCCGTAAGAAATATAATCAACTGTGAGATCTGTGGTGCCTGGCCAAAAAACAAATTTAAGCTGCTGTTTTATATTAACAAAACACATTTGGTGTGATATCAAATAATATCATAAAATATATTAATGATGCAGAGAATTGCTCTATTTTTGCTTGTAGCAACTGGAGCCTCTAATGAATTCATTTCACGGGGGGTTGGGGGCGAGAGAGAAAGGGAGAGAGAGAGAGAGAGAGAGAGAGGGCGTGATTTCTCCCTAACCATCACATCTGCTTCAGTTGCACGATGAGTCTTTACTGATGATAAACTCAGCAGAATATTACAAGTTTATTTCAGCGTATTAAATGTGAAACCAAGCACTGCAGTTGGGGCTGTTGGCGCTTTTTTGCGTATTCAAAGAAACAGACTATAACCGATGGGCTGCTGCAATGCCAGTGGTTTCTATAAAACTCTATTGAAAACAGCGAGGGAATGTAATCCAATCAGAAATGTACTTTTATATGCAGCATATGTTATACAGCTTGCGGCAATGGATTCTCAACATGCGTTTGTTGTTTTAAAACACGGTGGAAATGATGTTTTGCTCTGCTGTAGTTCTGGAAAATTAACATCATTACACAGTCTTGCTTTTATTCATGAATGTGTTAAAGTGTTAGGTGCCTGGTGCTGCAGAATCATATAATGCACTTTACACCATGAATTATACAACCACACAACAACAAATCCCGTTTTACTCAAGCAAGTTTTCTGCACAGTTTGGTGGGCAATAGGATAAATTGGGTTAGATGTCGATTAATGTTGTATTAATATAATTAAAGTTATGCTAAATCCAGCTCTTCTGTATGAAAAAGAAATGAGTGAGAGATACCCTTGTATTAAAGGGACATTCCACTTTTTTTGAAAATATGCTCATTTTCCAGCTCCCATAGAGTTAAACATTTGATTTTTACCATTTTGAAATCCATTTAGCTGATCTTCGGGTCTGGCGTTAGCACTTTTAGCATAGCTTAGCACAACCCATTAGCATCGCGCTAAAATAATCAAAGAGTTTCGATATTTTTCCTATTTAAAACTTGACTCTTCTGGAGATCGTGCAAAGTCCTTGAATATTACGCCAGAATGAGAGTATAGTCCTAACCAAATCGCAACTTTAATTTTCTGTCGGTCTTAGTACACGATGTATCTACAGAAGAGTCAAGTTTTAAATAGGAAAAAAAAGCTAAATGCTTTGGTTATTTTTTTGCGCAATGCTAATGGTCTAATTAGATTCAATGGATTGTGCTAAGCTATGCTAAAAGTGCTAGCGCCAGACCCAAAGATCAGCTGAATGGGTTCCAAAACGGTAAGAATCAAATGTTTAACTCTAGGGGAGCTGGAAAATGGGCATATTTTCAAAAAAAGTGGAATGTCCCTTTAAGTGTAATTCAGTTATCAATTCAGCATATTGTCACATAAGTGTTCATTTAGTTCATTAAAAGAACAACACGTATGAAGCTAAATGTCATTGGTGTTTTTCCATGTCTCATTTAACCCTTACAACTTAAATGTAATTTAACAACTCCGATTTGAAATGGTAATCATTTCCCATAGTAAACCAATGAGCTGGTGACTTTCTTTGACCTCTTTAATAATGACCCAAGTGTGAGAAAATGGTAAACAAAAGTTCACAGTTTTAAGTGACTAAACAATTTCTAAGCGCTTTGAGGTCTGTGTAGGAGTTGTGGGTAAAAGGATTTAAGCAGAGTGTCCCACCCGCTTACCCAGCTGGTCTAAACTCTAATGAGGCTTTAACCAGGATGTGGGATGGCTTTCTTCATACAACCTACAGGTCAGCGCCACACAATGAGGGCCATAACAAAGACTTCGTAAACCTATTGGTTCAAACTGCCATTTTGACTAAATTGTGTGGTCAGCAATTCTCCCGAATAGAGTCGTGAACCATATAACATTCATCACATGTGAAAAGACACTTCATAGACTTTGACAACTGATTTTACTTTTTAAGTTAAGTCGTTTTGTTGTTGAGCTCCAAACTGCTGTTCTTGAAAATGTTTTGTAGTCAGAATGTAAAGAAAGCTTATTTTATTCGAAAAACTCAATTTAATGCATGTGCCTGTGGCATCAGTTAGTGACAATATTTAGTACCTGATTATTGCATAAATTGATCAATCTTTGAATCTTAAAGGATTAGTCCATTTTCTTAAAAAAAATCCAGATAATTTACTCACCACCATGTCATCCAAAATGTTGTTGTCTTTCTTTGTTCAGTCGAGAAGAAATTATGTTTTTTGAGGAAAACATTTCAGGATTTTTTTCATTTTAATGGACTTTAATGGACCCCAACACTTACTAGTTTTAATGCAGTTTAAAATTGCAGTTTCAAAGAACTCTAAACGATCCCAAACTAGGCATAAGGGTCTTATCTAGCGAAACGACTGTCAAATGCACTTTTAAACCATAACTTCTCGTCTTCCTCCAGTCCTGTGATGCGCCAGCGGGATCTCACGTAATATGTCATCACGTCAAGAGATCACGTGTGGAGAAAGAGGACCGTTCCAACGTTGTTGTATATATATTAGTGATGCACCGATGTATCGGCCACCGATATTTATCGGCTGATTTTTGATGAATTTGAAACCATCTGCATATCGGCAATAGCACGAGAAAGGCCGATACCGATTGTTTATTAATTAACTGCATAAAGAAATCCATTATATGTAAAAAATGAGTTGATGTTGTTAATAAAATAAATGCTGAATAGCAAAAACCACCTTTGAAGGTTGTCATGCTGTCTTATTATATTTGTTTTAGCTTAATTTGTGCCTCTCTTATTATGTTGGTCAGTTGAATGTTGATTGGATCCAATCCATGTTCAGTAAAAATAATTTGATGCAGAAATAAACTAGCTAATAGACCAACTGTATAGTATTGTATACAAGTGTTTAATATCTGTATCGGAATCGGCATCAACCAGAAGTTGTCTGTTTAAATCGGAATCGGCCCAAAAAAATCCTATCGGTGCATCCCTAATATATGTCGAATGATCCTAATTAATGTCTTTGTGTCAGTTTATTGTTTAAAATGGTCCACAAATGTGCATTTCATATATGTAACACGTGACCTTTCCACGGCATTACGCAATGACGTGAGGTCGCGCTGGCGCGTCACAGGACTGGAGATAGACAAGAAGTTGTAGTTTAAAAGTGCATATTTTTAACTTATCTTGACAAAAATGACAATCGTTTTGCTAGATAAGACCCTTATGCCTCGTTTGAGATCGTTTAGAGTCCTTTGAAACTCCGTTGAAACTGCAATTTTAAACTGTTACGTGTTGGGGTCAATTAAAGCCCATTAAAATGAGAAAAATCCTGGAATGTTTTCCTCAAAAAACACAATTTCTTCACGACTGAACAAAGAAAGACATCAACATTTTGGATGACATGGTAGTGAGTAAATTATCTGGATTTTTTTTTTTTTTAAGAAAATTGACAAATCCTTTAATAATTTGACAAGCATAACAATACTACATATAGCAACATTAACACAATAAAGAAGTCTGCATTCTTGCTTAAAATGGCAGTACTATTTGGCAGAAATATATAAAGAGACATTTATATTATATAAACCACACAAGAACATTCTTGAGTGATTATATCATGTCCTGTGATTATAATGAGCTTTAATGGGATACTGGACTTAAGTCAAGTATGAGTGTCCTTCAGTACATTTACCAGAGGAAGCACATGCCCAGACTGTGCTGATGAGTCACAAAAGTGAATCACACACATTTATATTGTTTATAATGCTTATAATAGTTATCTTAATGTTATTTTCAAATGCCACTTTTCAAAAAATGTAAGCTGCTACATTACACAGACAATTTAAAAGGAATAACTATCAACATGTATGAAAGAAAGCAATGAAAAACGGCATGAAATAAATTGGATGGTTAAACCATACATTATAAGGTTTTCTTCTAAACATTTTCAAACATGATTAGACTTCATCCTATAAATCAACGCAAAATAGCCTTATAGTGAATCTACTATGTAACCCATCTTCATTTATGCCCTCTGAGATTTTTCTCATATAACAAAACATTTTCTGTGATTGTTTAGCTGTTTTTACATTCCCATAATAAACGTTATCATCACTAATACCTCTGTGGTAGATTTAACCCCCTACTTACTAGATTTAACCTAAACAATAATTTTTTTACTCCACTTTTAAACTTTACTAACCCTTTCTCCATTAAAATGTCTTAAGACATTTTTTATTGCCTGCTTTGGGATGAGATGAAAAAAAATTCTCAAAAAGGCGTTAAGTCCCATTGTACCTGCTCTTTAGTTGTTTTAGTGCGGATTGCATGAGAGTACAAGCTCAGTAATTCTTTTGGTTCCCAGTCATTAAAGGTTTAAAGACACGAAAGGTTAATTAAAGTGGAGAGAGAAGGCATCGCCAGGACCTGAATCATCTAACATCACAGACTTTTCTGCCTAGTATTGTGTGTTCTTTTCAATTCTGTGATCAAACCATTTACTAAGGCCAGGCTCACAAAATACTGGCCGATTATGAAATCTGGTTGCAGCACACAAATAAGGAAACAGATTTCCTTTTCTTAAACATGTTTATACTACAAGATTTAAAAATCACAGCACATCACAAACCAGTGACTACAGGATGATATTAAGATAATCATGCCAGAGCAAGCACACAGGGAAGTGGATGTAAACAAATGAAGATTGTGACACATTTATTATTATTTTACATTCGCTAGCTAGTATACTAGCAGCTTTCTCCCATCATCTGGTGTGTTTCAAACCGAGGGGATTTCTGCTCAGTTTTGTTTTTGAGGCAACGATCATCATATGTTTGCATGGGCGTGTTATTCAAGCAGTTGTATTGTTTCCACACTTCCACAAGCAATTTCTCTTTGCTGTCTACCGAACCCTTGTTTTGCCATTGCTATTTCAAAAGGTCTGCCATTCACCTTCCCTCTCTCATTGGCTATTGTGAAAGTAATGATGTGAGCGTCCCGGTATCCCGGAGCAATCATAAATATCAAACATGTTTGATATAATCAGGGCGGCACCAATTTACTTGTGAGCACATCGATATGTGTAAGATTTGAACAGTGAACGTCACACATTACACAATAATTTGAACCAAAGATCGAAAGGGTCCAGGACCCGATTTTCTCTCAGACTCATGGGAGGGGCAAATCAGGGTAAATTTGGGCCGATAATCCTGTAGTGCAGTGGGTCTCACACTGTTTCCGCATGCGGCCCCCCTTGTGTACGGTGCAGTCCGTCGCGGCCCCCCCCAAAGAAAATTTATGACAAAAACTGTTCTAAATTTTAAAGGGGGGGTTTAATGGTATTTTAAGCATTCTGACTTATTAACACAGTTATAGAGTTGTTTCCTCATGCTAAACGTAGGCAAAGTGTCAAAACAGCAGTTGTACGTGTTACAGAGTATTTCTGTGCCGAACGCACTTCACCAGGGTTCATACAAGTTTCGGCAAGTTTTTTTCGATTACAGTTCTAACTGACGTTTCAGGGGTTTTCGATACGTATCACTTCTTTATATGGGCTTCCACCGGAAAACTTCCCCCGGAAAACCCCGCCCACCTGTCAATCAGCAGGAGACGCTAGAGCTGCTAACAGCTTATCACGCCACTCAGCTTTGTTTAATTTCAAAAGTCAACAAGGCACGAAAGAAGAAGTGTGTTTTTGGATGTAAGGAGAAGACATCCAGCCTTATGGAAAAAATGGATATAGTTTATTATCCGGGGTAGCAGCGGAGTTTTGCGTGTGTGTTTGATGCGGTGGATTTTCCCAACCGGGTCATGACGAGTTGCACGCGGTAAGTAAGACTTCTGTCTTATGTTGGAAATAGTCGCGTGCATATTATATAAATGACACGAACATGTAGTGAATCAACGGTTAAAACGGTGTTGTATAGTGTTGCATGACTCGTACTCGCTTATCGGAAAGATTCGGTAAAGCGAATCTTTATTTTATAAATCTGATTAAACTAAAGACTCTTCAGAGATATAAAGGGTGATATACTACTCTATAGGTTCTCCAGATTAACATCAGAAATGCAGAAACAGCGTGTGTTACATGAGCTTTAACATTTTAATTAAACAAAACATATTAAGTTATACAAAGTAGTGCTGTTGGTTAGTAGCCTTATTTTTTAGGTTTAATTACACAGAATTCATGATAAATTAATATATTTTATATAATGTCATAAAACTGGGGCCCCCCTGGCACCATCTCGTGGCCCCCCTGGGGGCCCCGGACCCCAGTTTGAGAACCACTGCTGTAGTGTGATCCTGGCTTTTTTATACCTGCACATATATACCATTAAATAAATACTACACTCTAAGAAATATTGAGTTGTTTTTAACCCAGTGCTGAGTAACTATTGGACAGAACACATTTCTGGGTTAAAATGACCAAAATAATGGGTTGGTTTAACCCAACTGCTGGTTGTTTCAAAATGGTTGATTACCAATAACCCAGCAGTTGGGTAAAAACAACCCATTATTTGGGTCATTTTAACCCAGAAATGTGTTCTGTCCAATAGTTACCCAGCCCTGGGTTAAAAACATCCCCCATCATTTTTTTTTAAGTGTAAAATGTCTTTCAAAATTCTATTTTTTTTTTAATGGTGGTAACACCTACATCATCACAAAAAATATATTTTTATATTTTTATTATACTTTTACCTTTCTCTTAGTTGACTCATGGATTATAAATGCGCAACAACCATACAACAGAAAACTGCTAAAAACAGCACAGTGTGAAACATGAACTTTAAAGGGACCAGATATCTAACGAACATTAATTTGGAAACATGACTCTGCTGGTTAAAAAACTGATAACACTAATATATGAGGGTTAATAAAAAGAGGCTTTCTGGTTAATTACCAGAACAGTTGACAGTGGAAGAAACGTTAGGGCTGTATATATTTTAAAAATAACCACAAAAGACATTACAAATAAGAACAAAAAGCCGTTTTGCTTTAATGCTTTTAATTCCTTTTTTCAATGCACTTAGCCAAATACCAAAGAAAGAGAAATATGTTGTCAGTCTAATGAAAAGCATTGGATTCATGGGAAAAATCATCAGTGGCCATGATGTTAAGCAGTTGCTTTCTCTTTATCTTGTTTTCTGTGCGTTTGTGTGAAGTGTTTTGCTATTTTAATCAAAGCATCTGCCCATCAAATCTGTCAAGCTATGTTTTTCTCATCCCTTTGTATTTCGCATGTCTGAACTCATTCTGGTTTAGAGGGGGTGGGTCACATTTTACAGCAAATCTTGCTATTGATCTAAAAAAAGCTTTGCACCATATGTTTCTGAACCATAAAAGCGAACTCAGACATACTGGATCATTAAATTAGAAAATCCTTTATGAACCTTTAAAAAAGTAAAAAAAAATTCAAACACATTAAAATATTGTGTTTAATAAGGAATTCTGTATCTACTTCTGTCAAAAATTAGATAATGATATTAACCGGATGCACATATTATACGTTCATCAAATACTTGTGCCTCAAATCCGCTTAAAGGGGCCATGGCACAAGACTTTTTTAAGATGTCAAATAAATCTTTGGTGTCCCCAGAGCACATATGTGAAGTTTTAGCTCAAAATACCATATAAATAATTTATTATAGCATGTTAAAATTGCCACTTTGTATGTGTGTGCAAAAATGTGCTGTTTTGGGTGTGTCCTTTAAAGTGCAAATGAGCTGATGAAATTCAAACACTGATCACAATGATGGTGGTTTGTTGCAATTAAAACTCAATTGCGGTTTTCTCTGCACTAAATGGCAGTGCTGTGGTTGGATAGTGCAGATTAAGGGGTGGTAATTTTATAATAAGAGCTCCTTATGACATCATAAGGAGAGCCAAATTTCAACAACCTTTTTTTTCATGTGCTTGTAGAGAATGGTTTACCAAAACTAAGTTACTGGGTTGATCTTTTTCACATTTTCTAGGTTGATAGAATCACTGGGGGCCCAATCATAGCACTTAAACATGGAAAAAGTCAGATTTTCATGCCATGGCCCCTTTAATGCCGGCCTCAGGCCATTTAGAAAAAAAAAATTTACAAGCAAACATGTCAGACGCACTTAGAGGGTTTTGCATTTGAGCTCTTCATATGTCTTAATTTTAATATAGGCTACTATAACATATACTTTTAATGTGTTATGGGCTGTTTATAGATTTGGTGTTTTAGGAAAGATCCCCCTAAACTCATTGTTAGTCCTAAAGCAAGTTTCACAAGTAATTAAAGGGTTAACTCCAGATTGGGTTTATTGATTTTGATTGGCTCACACAGTAAATCTCATCTGGCCACAGAAAGGCATCAAGATACAATTGGCAATTCCTTAAGAGTTTACTGAAAAGATAATTGATTGGAAAGCCATTTCATTTACTTCGTTGACAGTGCTCACGTATGAGAACAATCAATAATCAAGCAACTCACAGACATTATCTAATAGGATTAAAAAGATTTGCCTTTTCTCTTTCTCTACCACCGTGTTAAAGAAAGACTTAAGAAGTAATATATACGATCAGATGATTGTTATTTAAGTTGCTTTTTACATCTTGACAGCTTAGTGCCCATTAAAATTTGACATCAGCCATACTGTATACAGTAGACGTTATGCAATGGTTTGTAGGATGAAAGTTTAGTTTTTACCTTTCTTCTTGATTTAACGAAACAAAAAATTGCATTTATATGTTAAATATCATCATTTGGGAAACAGAAATGTAAAGCCTCATCCATTTCATCCTAACTGTCTGGCTTATTTGTTATGGACCCTTAAAAAAGACACTCTCATCCAAACATTGTCAGCCAATGGATTTTTCTCTACTTTTGTCTTCAAAGTGTCGTCCCCTGCCCTGATTTTTAAGATCCCTTGGCTATGAACTGTGATCAAAGAAAACTGCTCTCTGTGGACACAGCGTATCGAACTAAGCATTTGACGAGGACCTGTCAAAAACTGTATCCATAGCAACCTGTAACATGAGGGAGGCAGGAGCAGACACATGCTCACATACTCCTTCGCAAACACTTTCCTTCACACAGGCTGTGGAAATATTTCGCAAGTGACTTGAAGAAACTGCATTAAGCCAGATAGTCTTGTTATTAATTAACACATTATTATAAAAGCTGTGATGTACTTACAATGTGTAGGACTCTGTGTGTCCGTGTGTAGGAGTGTGTTTTTGGTGTATATCGTATCTAGGGATTTGGATATCTTTATCATTTTCGATCATTACCAATTACCACTTCCACTTTAGTGGAATACACAATCATGCATGCAGATATATAACAGCTTTCATCATAAGTGAATTGTACCTGAAAAGTGTTTAACCTGCGGGAACAATGTTACACGCCACTGTAAGCGAAATTAAAATAGCTTCACAAGTTAACCTAACCAAGCAGTGTATTATATAAATATCTGGGGGAACAAAAGAGCAGTTGAGTAATGCAGTGTAGGTGTGCTACCATCTGTTTAAATACATTAGCAACGGCTGTCGAATTTATATACATAAGCCTTTATTTATAGCCATGAGGGTGCAAGAAAAGACGGGCAAGAACACCCATCACCTGCTAATGGACAATAGTGCATTTCCATATTCAGATTAATGATGAGCATCATTAAGTCACTCTATACTGTACATACATACATATATACATAGGCCTACATAGTGTACACACACACACACACACACACACAAAATCATCTTTGAACACAGTAATATTGATAGCACCAGTCAGTGCTAAGAGTCTTACACAGCTATAGTTTGACATTACTGTATAACAAAGACCCTGACAGATCCAATGAGTCCTTAGTACACCCCACACACACACACACGTGCGCGCGCACGCACGCACACACACACACACACACACACACACACACACACACACAAAGACATTTTCTTTCTTGTCTGCTCATTCTTGCTCTCCCCCTTTCCCCCTCCACTCCCACCCCTCTCCCAGTCAACCTTGACTGGAAGAAAAGCAATTTATTTCTACATGGCTTAGATAATGAATAATAGATGTTATCCAGTGATTTGGGTTTGTCATGGCTGTGCGCAGTACTTTCATAGGCTCTGAAGTTCAAGGCTTGTTATTGAAATCCATTAGGAAGATGGAAAATGAGACTGATGGTAAATATAAGTGAATTTCATGGACAAACCAGAAAAAAAAGGTAAACGTGGTTCATGTTAATCTTGCTCTGACAGTAACACAGTGTGTGTGTGTGTTGTTTGTGTTTGCATGCAAACAACTGTTTATTTTGGAGCATCCTTTACCGTGTTTGTGTAAATATTCCTCTGTGTGTGTGTGTGCTGAACTGCAGTAATATCCATTATATATATTGTGTTCTGCTTGCTTGTCTCCCTTCAGTTGCCCAAGGGGGCTGATATTACATTTCATCACACTTTCATTTTCTACTGCAGATGAGAGACAGTACAACAGCAGAAGTCCAGTGGCATGTATGAGTCAAATCTGTCTGAGTGTCTGTCTGTCTGTCTGTCTCACACACATGCATGCATGCACACACAGACGCACACACAGATGCGCGAACACACACACACACACACACACACACACACACACACACACACACACACACACACACACACACACACACACACACACACACACACACAGCTCAGGGGTCTAAAGTTAAATGAGTCACCATCTGTTATAATATGAAACTTGTCTTATTGGAACACAAACGTGAGAGAGATTGACAATAAGATCAAAACCATATTTCTTTTGTTTTTGAATAACCACAAAGATTTTCATTACCATTGATTTCCTTTGTGCTTTCAATTCGATGTTTTATTTCCTTTGTTTTGGATGATTATTGTTGGCAGGGTTTTGTCTTTCTTTTTATTTATCTCACTGTACAACAAACGACAAACTGTAGCAACACAAGTTTGGGTCAGAGCAGTAATAGTTATTGTCAATAAAATATTCAATATCATGGAAATGTAAATCAAAACAAAGCAGCAAATATTAAAGTTTATTATATGGTTCACGGTAATACCTGAATCTGATTTGTCAAATGTGCATTCAAACTAGGGCTGTCACAATGATTAAATAATCGTCTCATTGCGATTGTTTGACCTCATTAAGATGATTTCAGATCACCGCAATGATTGCACATCTCTTTAAAAAACACAAGGGGGAGCTGTAGCGCCTGTATAAACGAGACAGTATCAGATGGCAAAGCCATAGCCATTCAATACAGTGGGAAAAAGAGCAAAAAGATAAATAAATACTTTAATAAGCAGTATGAACTGCAAGGCAAAACATACATTTCCAAAACAGCAATTCCAAGTTTAGGGAAGTGAAGGATGCTATTCTTAAGAATCTGTAACCTGGGTTCACACCAGCCACGTTTAAGGTGTCAAATTCACGTCTAACACGTCTAGTTTGCCGCTTGATTTTACATTTTGAGTTTACTTGCTTCATTCACGCGTGAAAGCCGCAGATGAAATTCTAGTCATTGAGACATTCACGCGGAAATTTATGTCATGGGAGGGGCTTCTGCGACTCTGCCTGCTTCCTGTAATCTGCACTCTAAAAAAACAAACGGTGCTATATAGAACCAAAACTGTAGCTTTGGATCGTAATCATAGAAGAACCGTTTTTAGTGCCATATAGCACCGGTGAAGCACCAGTGAAGCACCTGTGTAGAACCATATAGGTGCCATATAGAACCACTATAGCACCAAATATGGTTCTACATAGCACTATATGGTTCTACACAGGTGCTTCACTGGTGCTTCACCGGTGCTATATGGCACTAAAAACGGTTCTTCTATGATTACGAGCAAAGAACCACTTTTGGTGCTATATAGCACCGTTTGTTTTTAGAGTGTGGTTATCTGTGATTGGTTAACGCGGCACATTTTTCAGCCAGAGTTCAACGCCTCAATCGCATCGCGAGACCTCTAGACACGCGTCAACGCTTCTTTACTTAACATTGAAGTCACTCGCTCTTGACGCCTCTACCGTGGCTGGTCTGAACAATAGACCGTAAAAAATATGGACGTAGTGTCCGTAATGTCACCCATTGGTTTCTGAAAATCGTTTTTGAGGCTTAAAGTAGACGTTGCCTGCTGTCACCATCTTGGCCGTGCATCACTCGCAAAAAAACGAAAATGGGTAAAGAGGCGGGACATAGGTGAAGCTGAGGTGTGTGGTTGCTGAAACCACGCCCGCCTAGCACGAGTCTAGTGACAGCAGTGGCTGTTCACCCCTCACTTAAGTGGCCACGCCCTTAATTATGCAAAAGTTTAAGGCTTAATATAATTTAAACGGATGAGTTACAAAAAAATTAATCCCCCTCACAGTTGTCATGAAGAGCTAAATTAGCTATATAGACCAAAAACTCTTTGTGTACCAGGCTGTAAACATATTATTTTCTATTGTAAAGTTGAGCATTTTTAAAATGTGAGTCTATGGGAATTGACTCCCTTTTGGAGCCAGCCTAAAGCGGCCAGTCGATGAATTGCAGTTTAAGTCACTTCCGTATTCGTTTCATTAGAAAGATCGGAAGGTTGCACCTCGGTGTGAACGCAGCATAAGGAATTGAATTTTTTTTTGCGGCCACTACAGACATGTGGTCCAGTACTAATATGACCTTAGTAGGATCATGTGTGAAAATAATTTAATGAACAAAAAAATTATGAGAATTAAATGTCAAAGCAATAAAAAGGACAATTAATCGTCAACGCCCTAAACAGGCAATTAATCGTCAGGATCGTCACAATTTATTAGACAATTAACCGTCAGCCAAATTTCATAATCGTGACTGCCCTATCAAACATTTTGGTACTATGCCCCCTAAACTGTTTAATTCACTGTTGTTCCAGGCAACCAATTACCTACAAAGTGTGACATTTCTTGTCACTTTCTGCTAATGTAATCAAAACATTTCAACTCAAATCAGTCTATTTGTTTGATAATACAGGAGAATATAATGTTTGATCGAACAATACGTGCAGAGGGAAAACACTGGATTGGATTGTCGTCTGTATCAGAGAGTATGTAAAACACAGGGAACTTGTAGCTAAAACAGAGCAAGACAGAGTGAAGACAGCGCACTCCACAGTGACCGTGTCAGTTTAAGAGAGCCATCGGCAGGCAGTCGTAAAGTAAGTTGTGTTGTTGTTTTAATTATCGACAGTAAAGCAATCTGTTCATAATTACAATCATTTGCCAGCAGTCATTACTGCCAGTGGCATTGAGCAGTTTAATTTGCCTTCTCTAATCTGCAATGTAATTAGAGCACACACAAGCAGAGCTGAATGATCATTCAACTTATGCAGCAGACACTCACACACATTCACTTTTACACATTCTGTCATGCTGCTTCTGCAACTCATCTCATTCTTTCGTTTCTCACTGCCATTTCTCTCACTTGTTGTTTCGCTTATTCATGTAGACTCTAGATAAAAACATAATGTTTGATCTATGTGCTTATGTAACTGATCTAGCCAGAGGTTAAATTGGGATTAAGTTTTGGGAAGCGTGGAAGATGGTGCTGATCATGGTGCCCTGGACAAGATTTGACATGACACCCAACCAAAACATAATTGTTGAAACCTATGTTGAAACACTTTTGTGGTTGTGCTATAGTGTCCTGATAACATATTTGCTGATTCTTGAGATCCACTTTAAACATAGATATGAGCCTGTACCTCCTGTATAAGGTTACTGGACTCAATTAAACTGTAGTGTGAGACATTACCTGCCATGGCCATAAAAACGGCAGAATGTTTGGGTGCATGAGGATCGCGTGAGGTCTGCCTACAATTTGTCTGTAAAACTGTCTGCATGTTGTCTCTTATTTAAACCAGACACATGCGACTGCTATGTCCCATCTGAAAATATTTTTAAAATATGTATTTAATGTTTAATAATAAATCATCATGTGGGCTGGAATGGACACCACTGTCTTAAGGGGTTCACACACCGTACGAGAAGCACAGCGCCGCGCCATGAATCTAAAAACAGAACACATTATTTTCTATGAATGTACGCACACCGGCGGTGCCTGGCGGTGTCTGTCCGCTGTGACTCAGGACACTGCTTAAATCCCTGTCACGCCACAGAGCGCCACTCACATAGTTTAACATTAAATAACATCATATTTGTCCCAAATCATTAACGATTAACATTGGCTGCTAACGTATATTTTGCATTTTAAAGTAGATGCTATCTGACTAAGCTCGCACTATTTAATGTGCACCTCCGGTTTACGATACCTCCGAGTTGTCCTAGACGCCACGCAGCGCTGTGCTTACTGTCCGGTGTGTGACCCTCTTAAAAGTAAATGCAAACAGTTCGGAAGAAATCAGATGTGTGTCAGTATATGGATACATGCTTATCCCATCTTAAAGTGGCAGTACGCTTAAGAAATCTGCTTATGTTTGTGTCATTATGTTAATCAAACCAAAAAGGAGGGGTGAGCTGTGGACTGAGCCGTTGGTTGCAATTCGCAACTTCACCACTAGATGCCACTAAAATCTACACACATCACCTTTAAAGGGATAGTTCACTTTAAAATGAAAATTCTGTCATCATTTACTCATCCTCATGTTGTTCTAAACCTGTATGAATTTCTTTTTTCTGATGAACACAAAAGAAGATATTCTGAGAAATGATGATGAACACACAGCAGTAAGTGACCATAGACTTCCATAGTAGGAAAAATATATTTTTGAAGTATTGTGATAAATGATGAAGAAAATGTTTTGATAAATGATGGTAAGCACACAGTCGACGGTACCCATTAAATTCCATCATATTTTTTACTCCTACTATGGAAGTCAATGGTCACTTACTGCTTTGTGTTTACCATCATTTCTCAAAATATCTTCTTTTGTGTTTATCAGAAAAAAAATTCATACAAGTTTAAAACAACATTATGAGTAAATGATGACAGAATTTTTATTTAAAAGTGAACTATTCCTTTAAGTGGGTCTCAAAAATCAGCATATGTGACCTGTCACGGAAACCAGTGACACGAGTCAGCAGCACAACTTTCTAGATAATGAGAAAGAACGTTTTTTTTTATTTGTGATTGCAGTTTTTTGCAGAATCTGTTAGAAGTTGAAGAAGCCTCTCCATGTTTAAAATGGCAGTTTTTGTATAGTGATGCCGATATTTATCGGCTGATTTTTGATGAATTTGAAACCATCGGCATATTTGCAAAAGCAGGAGAAAGGCCGATACCGATTGTTTATTAATTAACTGCATAAAGAAATCCATTATATGTAAAAAAAAATGTGATAATGTTGTTAATCAAATAAATGCTGAATAGCAAAAAACACCTTTGAGGATTGTCATGCTGTCTTCTTATATTTGTTTTAGCTTAATTTGTGCCTCTCTTATTATGTTGGTCAGTTGAATGTTTATTAGATCCAATCCATGTTCAGTAAAAATAATGTAATGCAGAAATAAACTAGCTAATAGACCAACTGTATAGTATTGTATACAAGTGTTTAACATCGGTATCGGCCAGAAGTTGTCTGTTTAAATCGGTATCAGTATCGGCCCCAAAAAAATCCTATCGGTGCATCCCTATTTTTGTATATTTAAAAGCGTACATTTTGCGGTTGAAATCGAGTTGTTTTTCCGGAGATTCTAGCGTCATTGTCTGTGTGTATTTACATACTGTATAAGCGGCTACTTAATAGGGATAGTTCACCCAAAAATAAAAATAATGTCATTAATGACTCACCCTTATGTCGTTCTAAACTCAGAAGACCTCCGTTCATCTTCGGAACACAGTTTAAGATATTTTAACGTTAGATTTAGTCTGAGAGCTTTCTGTCCCTCCATTGAACATTTATGTATGGTTTCCATGTCCAGAAAGGTAATAAAAACATCATCAAAGTAGTCCATGTGACATCAGTGGGTCAGTTAGAATGTGTTGAAGCATCGAAAATACATTTTGGTCAAAAAATAGCAAGAATTACGACTTTATTCAGCATTGTCTTCTCTTCCAGTTCTGTTGTGAACTGCGTGAAGTCATCTGACTATAGTGACGTACGTCAGCCGCGTCACTGGCTTGTTCGACTTTATGCAGCGCCGCAGTCAGATGACGTCATCTGTCTGTCAGTTCTTCCAGCGCAGCATGAAATCAAACACACACACAGTCACACAGAGATCGTTTAATTAGTAATCTAATTGACTACATGTTTTGTCTATCAATATTTTCCATGAAGTCATTCTCTGATGGAGGAACGAGCGACTGATTGGTTATATCCCTAAAGGACGTCACGTTTTCGACTGCACTGTTTGGATTATCTATTATACTACCTCCCTACTTTTAAATACAAACTTTGAAGGCGGGTTCATGTGTTTACCAGAACCTAAAGTGTAATCTCATATACCCTTACATGTTACGATGTAAATAGTCCTCAGATTGTATATTATATTCTATTACCAGACATCCACGCAAAATCTGATGTAAACAATAGACTATATATATATATATATATATATATATTTCACGGATTATGCGCATTTGTGGACAAAAATGGTCATTGGATGATTCACACATCTGAAACAGACTAGATCAACACAAAGGTAAAAGTCCTGTTTATTTTTGCATGTTGTCATCCAGACTTCTGTCACAAAATACTACATATGATGCTAAAGCATCTGTATCTCAAAACGGCTTTACAGAGGGTATGGCTTTGCTAAATGAGATGTAAATGAGCCTTAGGGCCAATCTCATTTCTCTGTCTTACCCCCTTCCCCTTTGTCTTCGTCTTCCCCTTGCCCCTCGAAACCGAGTAAAGGGGAAAGGGGTAAGACAGATCATTCGTCTAAAAAATGAGACACTACTCGATTACCGTTTGCGTCACCTTCCCTTGCCGCTAACTGGCTGCTATGTAAACAGATAAGCGTTGACAAACAAAGAAGATGCCGTTGTCTCAGGTTGTGGTATCGATTCCCTGAGCGGAGCTCAACAAATAGCGCATAACTAAGCTGCTAGCTAGCGCCTTAACTAGTGATTCAAAACAAAAACATTACAATTAAAACCGCTTGAACATTTTATTAAAAGTATCATAAAACATGAGTGTCATAATATAATCTCAATTAAAATGCAGAAAATAACGTTACTTTCATTTTTGCGACTCCTTGACAGTTTGACGTTCATCAATAAAACGTCTTGATGCCGGCTCTCCTGAGAAATTCCTACGTTTACGTTTACCCCTCTCTTTCAAGTGTGATCATTATCACACTTCGTTTCAAGGGCTATGTATCCCTACGCCTTGGCCCTAGCCCTTGATCAAACTGAGAATTGAGACACCACTTCGCCTCACATGAACGCGCAAAACCGAGGTGAAGGGGTAAGGGGAAGGGGTAAGAGAAATGAGACGCACCCTTATTGTCTCTCCCGGCAGAAGAAAGGTCTAACTTTCAAAGTCTATTTTCTCTGCTTTCTGTTTCTTGAATGTGTTAGATTTAAATGGCCACAACTTCTCCAAATCTTATCAGATTGAACACATTGTTGGAAAGCTTAGAAACTGCACTTTCAGAATCTGTGACTAATTCAAAATGCACCAGATCCGACTTGTCTTCTTTCTTTCCGTGACAAGTCACATATATGTTATCAGGGCACTAGGCCCATGTTTCAACACCTATGTTTCATACTGTTTTGGTCGGGTGTCATGTCAAATCTTGTTCAGGGCACCATGATCAGCACCAGATCTTAAAGTTGCACATTTCCCAACACTACATAAATACGTAAAACAATGAGACAGAGATATGGCAGTGAGAGTGAGAAAGAATGAGATGTGTTACAGAAGCAGCATGACAGAATGTGTAAAAAGTAAATGTGTATATAAACTTTTGAGCGTAACTGTATGTTTGTAAATAATAATAAATAAATAATAAAATAAATAATACATTTTTTACATATTTGTACAAATATACGTTTATGTTTCCCAGACAGGGTTTAGATTCGTATTTAAGTCGTATTTAGAAACATACATTGTGTGTATCTTGAGACAAAACAACGGCACTGATATATGTAAAGACATTTCAGTGCAAAATGTTTTTAACTTCTTACACCTGAGGCTATTTGGGGATTTTCGCCTGATTTGGCCTACCCAATTTCAAAAGCTTCCCATACCCCAGTGCTTCTCAAATAGTGGGGCGGGACCCCCAGGGGGGGCTCGAAGCGACACCAGGGGGGGCGTGCGAGACCCCAGGGAAAATACTTTTTCAGGAAGTGATTTTTAAAGACATTACACCCCAATCACGCTGTAAACCGCTTGTGTTATTTATTGATTATATTAAATTTTTCAGTATCAAATGGTCAAAAAATATTATACTTTAAATAAGGATTGATTTTTTTATTTCAGGCAAATTGATGCATTCTTTCCTGTTACAGACTAAAAAACAATGTTAATAAAGTTATTCTTTGTTGTAAGTTGATTGATATTTCTTTTTTTGTGTTTTCTTTTTGTGTTTTCTCAATGTGAATAAGGATTCAATGTTTTGCAGATGTGTAATTTAATAACACATTATACTATTTTCAGTCGCGGCGGAGAGTTGGGGGGGCGTGAAATGTTTACCTCTTCCTAGGGGGTGCGTGACAGAAAATCATTGAGAAGCACTGCCATACCCACACATGCAGAGGTTTACATACAAAAGTTTCGTATCATTTTACAGGAAACCCTTTGAAATTACATAAAACACTGTTGAAAGTGCTAAACGTGTTTGTATGTGTTGTCAGTCCTCTAATAAACACAAAAATAAATAGGCGCTTTTTAATGTTTTTATTCAAAAGTTTTTATTTGAAAGTGTATAACTCTGGCCCTGGGTGCCTCAGCTACCTGCAGACAGTTTTGTTTGATTTCAGCCATTGCCAGCTTACAGAGGAAAAATGAATGTTTCTCTTTCATAATCTATGTAAAAGTTATTTTACTCCAACTGAAGGGAGGAATAATACCCTTTTTGTATACAATTTCTGCCTAAAAACATTTGAAGTGTCCCCATAACCACATACAGTGGAAAAAATGCAATATCTTTCTATAATTTTAAAGAAACCCCTTTGAAGTTACATAAAAAGCTGCTGTTTGTGACAAATATTGTTATTTATGTTGTTTTTCATATGATAAAACACCAAATTTTCTTTTTTATGTTGTAAACACTGTCTTTGAAAGTGAATAACTCTGGTTCTGTGTGCTCTAGCAGACTGCAGACAGTTCTGGTTGTTAGCAGCAGCAGACAGTAAACACCTCAAAAAAAGAATGATCTCTTTACCATGTCGAATTCAAAAGTTATTCTTATTTTACTGAAGGGTGCGAAAATACATTTTTCATATAAAATTGCTTTTTTTGTTTTGCACATATAATAAATAGCAAGGGATTATTCATGCACACAACCAAAGAAAATGCTGTGAATAGACTAATTGTTTAGAGTAGGACCTAAACTAAAATATGGTGTATCATTTGTGACTATATGTGCTATCTGAGGCAGTTCATGCTCAAGTTTCACATAAATTTACAAAAGACCATTTTCACCTCATTAATTTATTCAACGATTGTTGGATTTGTCTTGGTAATAGAACAAAAATAACGATGTAGCCGTATTCCTGAGAATGAGAGCTTTCATTTGATATAAGACTTGCCCATGTTTGTCATACTTAAAAAATCTGAAATATGTGAATATTAAATTATATTAAAAAATATGGGGGGTGATAGTGTAAATTAAGTGTAAATAACTTTCTTACAGTAAAACATATCTCAAAGTGATGCATATCTGCAGAAAGTAGAGATTCTAAGCTTTCAAACAGTATAATATATGTGGTACTGGGTCATGACAGACCATTAACAATTAAAAGAATATTTTATATTAAGTCATAATTAGTAATTTTGGACCCGGGACAGGGTGGAATAGGATAAGCCCTGTCTGGAAAACCGCCCCATATATATTTAGAACAAGGTATACCTATAAACATAAATAAAATAAATTTTATTCTGATTTCACACATTTATTTATAAAAATCTCAATCTCTCTTTCTTTCACACATACACACACACTAGCACACACACGCACGCACACACACGCACACGTGCACAGTGACAGCAGTGATAATGAACTGGGCTACTCAGTCTCTCACACAGAGGAAAACCTGTCCTGTGCAGGGTCTCTCTCTCCAATAACAGCTATTAATTCTTGTCTGCGCTGACTTGATGGAAGGCTAACAACATTTTATATTGTTGATACACTCTAGACTGTGGCTACATGTTCTCAATTACTGATGAAAGATAGATGGTAACCTGGTTACAAATGGGTTGCACTGCTTAGATGATGTCAAGCAGCTTTATCAGACACTGATGTGTGTTCACTACTCTCACTCTTTGTCTCTCTCATCTGCCACTGCACAATTACACAGTTCTCCACAGTAATGCCTTGTTTTGTACTTATACACACACACAAACGTTATATTGTCTTGCAGTTAGGAGATATCAACATTGATTCTTTGCCAAAACAGTACAATGACTGTTTTGACATGTTTTAGCAGCACAGCCCCTAAAAAACTGCTTCAAGAGGACAGCGGGAGCACTTAAAACACAAACACACAAAACATGTTCGCTTCATCTGAAGATATTAAACCATCAATCTTATTCCGCATTAAAATTCCTTTCATCCAAGGAGTAAGGCCACACTAGCATGGCTCGCAAACGGATCAATTTCATTATCAAAGCAAACTGTTGCAGGGACTGCTGAGCTAAAGCGGTTTTTAGATTAATTCAACACATTAAAACTACTATTTTCTATGAGTTTCTTTGAGCTTTACATGAAAGTTGTAACACACATCCTTTAAAGTCTGCTTTGAGAGCTTAATGATGAGGTGAGAGTGTGAGGTGATCATTCAAAAATAAACATCTGTATTTATCAGCACATCTTACCCTTTGTGTGTATCGGGGTCTACTGCTTGAATATAAATGCGTTCTTGCATAATGAATGGGTTGAAGACAAACATCACAGTCTTTGACATCAGAAGTGTGTTTCACGTCATGCACAAAGCTTCCTTTTAAACAACCTCAATTTATTCCTAGACAATAATTAAAAGATTTTCAGAAAGGAAAGGTCTTTTAAAAGATAGAAGGGATTTTAAAACAGAGGTGGGACTAAAGAACGAAGAGATGAAACATCAAATCTTCTTCAGTCAGAAAGAGGGTCATTAAGCAAAAGCTAGCCTTTCTCTAAAGATCTTAATGAATTAATCATGCATCATGGCCTCTTCACCCTTTTACAAGTGCACGCACGCTAATACATGCGCACAGCTGCTGTGTTGTTTATAAGGTCCATTTGAGATGTCTTATAATGCATTGTGTCATGGGGTATTGGGTCAGGCCGATAGAAATTAAACTCTTCAGACAAGATAAACATTATATTACATCATTACCCTTTACAACGCATGTAAATTAAAACCATTATCTAAGCGATTATCCATTCATCGTCACCTCTATCACTCACTCACTCCCTCAACCTCCCTTGCCATATGTTTGCCTCTCTACCATTCTCTTTTCTCTATCTCTCTCTCTCTCTTCCTACAGTTTGGCTTTGGTTCAGTCAGCTCTTTTGTCCTATCAGAATGTGACTGTTTGAGTTGCCCATTTTCCACTGCTGAATTAAACATTAATGCTCCCTGACAGCAATAAATAACATTTAGCACAATGGGGATCTAATAATGACCTGACTCTAGGCTGAGCCCCATCAGAGTCCTTCCTTTGACAACTGCTGAAATGTCATTATCAGGCAGCTGTCTGAGACAACTGTATCTGAATAACTTCAGCAAGGGAAGAGCTTTGATCTCTCCCGTGAACGATATTGCAGAAGTGATCTGTTTAAATGACATTTTCTCTCACTTCTCTGACCAGTTATCATTAGAGTCATTTCCCAGGCCAGACTTGTGCGCTAATAAACACAAAGTAATAGTGCTTTTCATGAGAAAAAGGCATGCGAGTGACCATTTTCTGTGTGACTGCACATTAATATTTCTAAGAATTTCATCCCACGGTGTAAAAAAGGTATCAAAAATAACGTGTCATACAGATATGGGCTGGTTACGGGTTTCCAAGGTTTTAAAAAGTCTATATTTTAAAACCACTGCAATTTTCTGTGATACCGTTTCCAAGGTATGAGCTGTGTTTACACAAAATGAAATAAGGGGCCATTCGTGCTTAAAAACACGTGGAAAACGCAAGGCACCTTGGTGCACTTGCAGCATTCTGAAAAGTTTAAATGTTTTGAACTCAATGCGTCGCTTCCATTATGAGCGTGCACAACGCTCGTGATATACTTGAGCGCACAAAAGACGTGATATGTAAATCACCCCTTAAAGGATTAGCCCATTTTCTTAAAAAAAAATCCAGATAATTTACTCCCCACCATGTCATCCAAAATGTTGATGTCTTTCTTTGTTCAGTCGAGAAGAAATTATGTTCCCTGAGGAAAACATTCCAGGATTTTTCTCATTTTAATGGACTTTAATGGACCCCAACACTTAACAGTTTTAATGCGGTTTAAATTTGCAGTTACAAACGAGGCATAAAGGTCTTATCTAGCTAAACGATTGTCATTTTTGGCAAGAAAAAGAAAAAATATGCACTTTTAAACCACAACTTCTCGCCAGCGCGACCTCACATAATATGCAATCATGTCAAGAGGTCACGGATGACGTATACAAAACTACGCCCCAGTGTTTACAAGTGTGGAGAAAGAGGACCGTTCCGATGTTGTTGTATGTGGAATGATACTAATTAATGTCTTTGTGTCAATTTATTGTTTAAAATGGTCCGCAAATGTGCGTTTCATATATCTAACACGTGACCTTTCTACGTCATTACGCAATTACGTGAGGTCACGCTGGTGCATCACACAGCCGGAGGAAGATGAGAAGTTGTGGTTTAAAAGTGCATATTTTTATTTTTATTGCCAAAAATTACAATCGTTTCGGTAGATAAGACCCTTATGCCTCATTTGGGATCATTTAGAGTCCTTTGAAACTGCATTGAAACTGCAATTTTAAACTGCATTAAAACTGTTAAGTATTGGGGTCCATTAAAGTCCATTAAAATGAGAAAAATCCTGGAATGTTAAAACACAATTTCTTCTCAACTGAACAAAGAAAGACATCAACATTTTGGATAACATGAAAGAAAATGGACTAATCCTTTAATCATTAAGTCATATAATTGTAATTTGATGCTTACAATATATATTACAAAAATATATATTTTTTTTGAAGAACATTATATTTTAAGGCTTTATTTTTACCTGGCATAAATGGTCTATGTTGTTAAAAAAAATGCACAGTATTGTGTCCAGTTAAAAATAACACATTTTATTTTTGCAATGACAATACCGCATCACTGTGAAACCGTGGTATATTTGCTTAAAGTCGCCATGAAACGGAAGTAGCGATTGCCTTAATTTCCCCGTGGTGACGTATATCCAAATGAAACGGCTTCTGAAATGAAATAAGGCAGGGCTGGATTTGAATTTGTCCATCTAGATCTGATTGGATTGTTTGAAGTTGGGTCGTGTTGCTCATTGCTTATCACTTCGATCTTCTCCCGGACCCACCTGCCATACTTATGACCGGAAGTGAAGAGAGATCGCTTTGAGGAGGGGAGGAGATTTGAATTTTTGATTAAAGATTATGAGCACACACTAATTTTTTTTTAAATAATGAAGCTCACAGATAAGTCATTTGTTAATAATACCACAATATTAAAATATATATATAGTTTTTCATTTCAATTTCATTGCGACTTTAAGGTTATCATATGGCCAAAATCTCATACCAGCTCATGCCTATTGTCATACATATCTTATAGTGTATCTTTCACACTTCAAATTCTTTAGTAACAACAACCATCTAAATAAAAAAGTTTCATGATTTCAATGACTTAAGATGTATAATTCTGAAGTAAAATGTGCAAAGTAATTGTCATAAATGAAGCAAACCATTTTTCATACAGACTTTCTGCACAGGCAGTAAGTAAAACAGTACAAGAATATACAGTATGTAATGCAATGCTATCTATTCAAATATATTTAGCAGCAAAGGAAACAATGAGCTGTCAGGTAAAATATATGAGAATACTACATAAATAGTTTTTTGCTTTAAACAACAGAAACCCAATATGCAAGCATGCATTTTCACCCAATCTGCTGGTGTTTTAGGCAACGTAGTGTTGAATAAGCCTGCAAATATTTTTATTTTCTTTAATTGTTATTCTAAATTCTCATGTATCTTTGTTTTTATTGTGATTTTATTGTGTATCTATTATTTTTACATTTTCTTTTTTCTCTTTTATATATTGTTTTCTCATTTCTATGTAAAGCACTTTGAATGACCTCTGTGTATGAAATGTGCTATACAAATAAACTTGCCTTGCCTTGCCTATTATGTTGATAGTTCGAAGATGCTCTCTTTGAAAGAAATAAACATTGAGTGTGTTGAAATCTCTCGGGATCATAGTTATTAAATGCAAATGAGGTTAAAGGTAGCCGTTTAGCATTTATGTCTTTTTATAAGGGTCCCTTATACTTGCCCAACTATTTAAGGTTAAACAATAAAACTAAAATCTAAAATGGAGAAAGCAGCCTGGTTAAAGTGCACCTATTTAAAAAAACTAAAAAAAAACTAAAGCTGCACGATTCTGTATAAAAAGAGAATCACGACTCTTTTGCCTAAAATTAAGATCACGATTCTCAACATTAGTTTTTACAGGTGCAAAGAATTATGCTTCTGAAAGTTTCAGATAAGTGTAGATGATCTTTACATTCAGTTAATGTTAATTGTAGAGTTATAATGAATTCATTTTATTTAAAGAAAACAATTTAAATATACATTTTAAGTAGACATGGATTAACATTACTTTATGGTAATGAGCTATGACGCGGATGGCGCCAACCAATCGCAAGGCAGAAACGTTCGGCACCAACCAATTGGAAGGTGAAAAACTCCGCTTGAGAGATTTCCAGAAAATACATTCGAGCATTTTTTATGCTCTCGCTGGCAGCGTGAACGTCCATCGGGTGAATAAATCTACATACACGCTTAATCTTCACGTCCACTACACTTGGGCCAAATACAAGAAAACGTCATTTAAGCAGTCAAGTGCAAAGACAGCAAGTGTGGTTATATGGACGAAGCCAATGTTTCCCCCTGTGCTAAAAACCCTTTTGGAAGGGATAAGATCCTCTTTTTGGTACTAAAACAACGTCAAGGTTCTTGTCAGACGTACCTGCGCATTGCTCTGCCTCATTCATTCTCTTTAGTTTCTGTTTCTTTCTGTCTAACTTCTTGGCGAAAGCATCCGCTGTACCAGTGGAGCGAACACAAGTACAAGCACATCTGGCTTGCGCAATAATAAATGAGACGTCAAGACATCATCACGGCCGCTGTGATTGCGTGTTGTCGAGAGAACTGACAAAACTGCGTCTTTCCTCCTTAAAAAAATATAATTACCTGAATCGTCGAAATGCTGAATTAAGATCATTTGGGGGGGTCGAATCGAGATCACGATCTTTTAATGATTAATTGTGCAGCTCTATCGTGAACATGTACTAATACAGATGTGGCCTTTAAAAACGCGCGTTTTCTCCCGCGGCATTCGCCAATTCGTCTCGCAGAGTCCCGCAGCATTCTGCAAGTGCTTTCGGGGGGGGGCTACTTTTCCCTTTCCCTTAATGTGTTTCGCTTCAAAGAATATCCACCAGGTGGCGCATAAAAACATTGTCATTGCCGTTGTTTCCAGAAGTTAATAAGGGCATTGCTGAATATTTTACATTGAATTGCTGTTTTTGAAGTGATATGTCAACCCCTTCTTGCCAGCATAACAGCGCATACAAATATTAAGATGACTGTACGTGCAATGCGCATTTATAGTAAGTGCAACAGATAATTTAGTGTGAGCCTAATAAACGCGACTCGTGATATAGGGTTGCTATTTACAATGAATATCTTAATTATTTGTGTTGTCGAATTTTGACACCGTTTCATTGTTTGTTCATAATATTTATAATTGTCAGTTTTTCAAAAAAGTATCAATATTTTAAAGAGATTAATGTGGTATAAAAAAGACATGTTTTAAAGTTTAAAACGTTGTAAAAAAATATAGTAGTATTCTTATATTTTAAGAATAACAATATGATACATTTATACTCCGCTAAAATGCTTTACATATGGAAAGAGGAATTCTTCTCATAACAGATATTTTTATGTTATTATTAAGACGTAGGCTACATCTAATAAAATAGCGAACAGAGAAACTGTGCCTTTTGCGGACGAAAAACACCTCAGAAATATTGAGTTTATGAATATTTACACTTACAATATGTACTTTGTGAAATGTGTGTGTAATAATTTTATAACATGTGGCTGTAGAGACAAACACACTGCGTCGCCTTTCAGATATCTTACACGTTCGCATTCAACACTTTTCAAAACGTATTTATATTAAATCTAATGAATAATTATAAATTATGACATGAGAAAATTAGAAGTGTGCAAAAGAGCACAGTTCAGATATTGTTAATTAAAGCGGTTTTATACACCTTTCTGCCTTGTTTAAATTAACAAGAATTTTATTTGCCACTGTCAACACGTTTTGTGAATGATTTTGTGAGGGATTAGGAATTGGATGAACCCAGATGCAGACCAAGGATGAATATACTGAAGATTTATTAAACAGAAAACAGAAAAACAAAACCCACGAGGGGGCAAAACAGAACAAGATGAATATAACACTAAACTACACATATAACTAGACAAGATCTCACTAGGCACAAAACACTCTTAGATATAACTTACAGGAACACAGGACTAGAACAGGGCAACAGCAAAACGCACGTGTAATGAACATCAAACACAAGGACTTTAAATAGGGACAAAATAAATTACATACACCTGGAAATCATTACAAGTAAGGGATCGGGGAAAAAGAGACGAGACCTGGGAAATGCGTGGTCAGAGTAATACACTACTAAAAACCACACATTTCCCACATAGAACATGGTACTGCCAGGACCCCGAACACAAAGACTGGATATAATAAAAGACATGATTCTGACGGATCCTGACAGTACCCTCCCCTTAAAGAGCGGCTACTAGACGCTCCTCAGAGGGAACACTAAACACGGGACATAATAGACTGAATACAAGACAAAAACCATGAAAACATTACAAACACTAACAAGGGCAACAAGGCAATAACAAGAACAGGGTTGGGGTGAGACAATAAAAATAACAAACAAGGGAGGGGGGGTGGGCGAACAAAAGAGTTCACACTAGGAAGTCCAGGTGGGGTGGAACTAGAGGGTTTGGGACGAGGAGTACGAGCAGGCTTGGGGGTCCTGGTAGGTGGGGTAGGTCCAGAGGGGGCAGACTGAGGAAAGATTGAGGTGGGAAGGACAGGAGACACAATGGGAAACACGGCAGGGTCTCTGGACAATAAAGGGGTAGCCACAGGAGCCAAGACAGGGGGCGCTG
Organism: Misgurnus anguillicaudatus; assembly: GCF_027580225.2. NCBI lineage: Eukaryota > Metazoa > Chordata > Actinopteri > Cypriniformes > Cobitidae > Misgurnus > Misgurnus anguillicaudatus. Next base: position 36,883,472 of record NC_073357.2, on the reverse strand, counting down.
CGGCCGGCAGCGGAGACGAGACAGGGATCACGACAGAGGAGGCTACGGACGGCAACGACGATGAGACAGGGGCAATGACAGGGGGCTGCGCAGACGGCAGGGGCTGCAGCGGTGGCTGCGCAGACGGCAGGGGCTGCAGCGGTGGCTGCGCAGACGGCAGGGGCTGCAGCGGTGGCTGCGCAGACGGCAGGGGCTGCAGCGGTGGCTGCGCAGACGGCAGGGGCTGCAGCGGTGGCTGCGCAGACGGCAGGGGCTGCAGCGGTGGCTGCGCAGACGGCAGGGGCTGCAGCGGTGGCTGCGCAGACGGCAGGGGCTGCAGCGGTGGCTGCGCAGACGGCAGGGGCTGCAGCGGTGGCTGCGCAGACGGCAGGGGCTGCAGCGGTGGCTGCGCAGACGGCAGGGGCTGCAGCGGTGGCTGCGCAGACGGCAGGGGCTGCAGCGGTGGCTGCGCAGATGGCTGCGGCGCTGGCTCTGTCGGCTGCGGCGACTGCGCTGGCACCAAGAGCTGTGGCTTTGGTGCAGAGACAGAGATCTCAGTCAACTGAGAAGTCGGTGTGGGCCCAGGAGAAGACGGAGAACAGGAAGCTCCCTTCTTCCTCTTCTTTCTCCTAGGTCGCGGAGCAGAGAGTGCCGAAAGCGCTGTGGCGGGCAGGACAGACTCTGAGGAGGACCCCCCAGACGCTGACTCCCAGGAGATCCTCCTCTCACGCTTCCCACGAAGCGACACTGGTGGAGGAGAGCTCTCTGGGGTCGAAGGGGGAACACACGGGTCGCCAAAAGCTAGTACTCCAATGGCTCGGTCCTCCGGGATGGATGACAGCGGAACGGGTTGAGTGACTCTGGTGGAACCCCTGGACTCCTCCCGGTTCATCGTGTACCGGAGCTGATCCACAAAGCCCAGGGGTGTGAGCATCCTCATCTCCGAGGGAGTAAGAGGTTCGTTGAGACAACGGTTAAAGATAGTCTTTAATTCAGATTCATTGAAACCAGAGTCTCTAGCCGCCGCGTGAAACACAAGAGCGAAGGATCGTACATCCGCCTCCTCCTGTCGGAGGCTGAAAAGCTGGTGAGCTTGCCGACTCCTCTGGCTGCCTGGTGAAATAATCATCCTGGTCCGCTGGGTTCTGTAGTGACACGTGCGTAATGTGAGGGATTAGGAATTGGATGAACCCAGATGCAGACCAAGGATGAATATACTGAAGATTTATTAAACAGAAAACAGAAAAACAAAACCCACGAGGGGGCAAAACAGAACAAGATGAATATAACACTAAACTACACATATAACTAGACAAGATCTCACTAGGCACAAAACACTCTTAGATATAACTTACAGGAACACAGGACTAGAACAGGCCAACAGCAAAACGCACGTGTAATGAACATCAAACACAAGGACTTTAAATAGAGACAAAATAAATTACATACACCTGGAAATCATTACAAGTAAGGGATCGGGGAAAAAGAGACGAGACCTGGGAAATGCGTGGTCAGAGTAATACACTACTAAAAACCACACATTTCCCACATAGAACATGGTACTGCCAGGACCCCGAACACAAAGACTGGATATAATAAAAGACATGATTCTGACGGATCCTGACAGATTTATTACAGAAACTTCTATGAAGCAAAGCTATTGTACTAAGCATCTATATATATATGTTATAAATGTTGTAAAAAAATATATTAGTATTCTTATATATTAAGAATAACAATATGATACATTTACATTGCGCTAAAATGCGTTACATATGGAAAGAGGAATTATTCTCAACCACCACCAATAAAGTTTAAACATTATTTTTTAGAAAAACGCCTCGGAAGTGTTGAGTTTATGAATATTTACACTTACAATATATACTTTGTGAAATGTGTGTTTAAAATAATAAATTTCATAACATGTGTATAAAGACAAACACGCCGCGTTGCATGATTTTATAAATACCGAGGTCCATATAAGTATTTTCTAGGGCATGCACCCCAGGAAAAAACTTCTTATTTCCCTGCTCTACATATATGAATTTTAATAAATCAGAAAACCAAAGAATCAAATACCTATAGATTTCAAACCATATTAGTATGCAGAAAACTTTTGTTGGTCATTAGGAATACATTGTAATAATTATTTTACCATCCTGGGCACACTGCTGCACACTTTCTCTTCTTTTGTTATTTAATTAACTTTAATGACTTTAACAGGTAGGCCTTAGGACTAAATGCAATAAAATGTTCAAGCCAAAATATGAACATTTAAACTCCGTGCACGCGCACTACGGGTGGATGAAGCGTTGTACCGCGCACGTGATGCATCGTTTTCAAGTTCAAGCTTAGCAGCACAACACAGTGAATCTAATCATTATACAGTAAAAAAACATATCTTCAAGAATTAAAGGGTGGCGTTGAATTTTGTTAATAAACACGCTGAATAACGGAAAGTGAATTACTGAAGGGAGTAAGAGCAGCGCATTAAATCTGGACACCCATATGTGCTCAACTGCAGTAATGTTTCTTGTCCTGTCACCTTGACAGTCACTGCACATTTCTCGTCATTAAACTGCTGTATATAATAGTCAGCGTTTGATTACTTAGGCTACATCTTTCTTGCACTACCACTAACTGCGCATCTGACCTGTGTTGCACCTCTGTCTGACTGGTTTGATTTTATTGGTCATCTCGGTTTCATTTTGACTTCATCTTAAAACTTAATAGACCATTTAACTGTTTGTACACAATGATGACATGGCACCGTATGCGTGCGCATTTTGGCAACGGAGCTATACGGGCAAGAATCAGCAGCAACTGACCCATTTCACAAAAAATTCACACGGCCGCGCCGCTCCATTAGCATGCTACACTTGCTACTTTAGCGGGTTGAAATGCATATACATATTAGGCTATATATTTGGTGTGTTTGACTTTCTGCCGAACTGCGCGATCCAATCGGCATATGAAATTACTATAGCGGCGCGAAAGTGACTGGGGAGCAGACTGGTGTAGCGCTACAAAAACCCACAGCCGAGTGACAGCAAAGTACCGCGAGAGCGATTCCAGTTATCACGTGGAGAAATCCGCTTTGAATCGCTCTCGCGGTACTTTGACATCACCAAGAGGTCTGATTAGAGCAAACTTGTGACTTGCATAACAATGACTTTGTCCCACCTCTGCTAAAACGTCACATGCCGATCGGTCCGCGCGGTGCAGGAAGAAGCCACACGAGCGCTGAGCGTTGAGTCAAATTATAAGACGAGCGTAAGAAAATGATCGAGGTCTGGTCAGGGAATTAACCCAACACAAAGTGAAAATGATAGCAATGACTCTAAGATCTATGGACATGCACATCAGTGTTTTATTTGTGTGGAGAAAAGGACAATTTGAAATAGTGTCCAACACAATACTCTACCATTATACTCAAATAAGTAGGGCCTACATGCACTGCTCCCAAACGTGATGTGTTTTGGTGTTGCTTGTAATCTGGAACTTGGTGTATTTCAAATGTGTTTGTTAAAGGGCGATTTATAGTCGTGCGTAGGTTCTACGCCGTAGCTACGGCGTAGGCTATCCGTAGCCTGTGCGTAGCTCTGCGTAGCATGACGCGCACCTCACAAAAAAATTACGTGGACAGATCTACGCGGACCCCAAGCGCTGTGATTGGTCCACCAGAACCCCTCCCGTCAGGTAAAAAAAAACTGCGTCATAGGTATTTCCGTTTGTGACGGTGAAAACAAAGATGAGCCAAGTTGAGGAGTGATTCAACTCAAACTGCATTAAAAGTCGTTGTTTATTTACTTCCATCATGGCTGGTCTTCTCAAATTATACTCAACAAGTTGCTGTTTCTTCTTCGTTCGTGGGTTAACTTGCTAAGCTTCTTCTTCTTTCACGTTTGTGCTGCTACTGTGGTTACACGCGTGGATACTGCCTACCAGCGGCCGCGCGTGTTTGCACGTCGACGCGGACGACGACGCAAAAGTATAAATGAAAACCGACGCGGAACCTACGCCGTCGCTGCTACGCCGTAGGACCTACGCACGACTATAACGAGCCCTTTTACTCCACATGAAAACGGAATGCCCTCCCCCCGCACAGTCCTGCAATGAGAACCAGAAAAACCGGTTTCTAACCATTTTATTTACATGTGAATAGTGAGAGAGCACCCCCTCAGGAGCTGTAGGACGGTTTTTTATAAGCGTAAACCAGGACTAAGCCTTAGTTTAAATAGAATATAAAATTAGTTTTAACAAACATGCCTTACTAAAAACATTATTTGTCTGCATTTTGAGGCAAAACAAAGGGCATGGCCGTCCGGACCTCGGTAATTTTCTGACGCTTGTCTTATTTGACTCAATGCTCAGCGCTCGTTTGACGATCTTGCGGCGCCACGCAGACCGATCGGACGGCATGTGACATCTTAGCACCGCGAGACAGTAGGCCTACAGCATGCTTTTGAATAGATCTCACGGTAGTGTGATGTCACAGACCAACGGGTTTGCGCTGCGCCCCATTAGGTAAAATAAAGTGAAAATTATTCCTAGATGACCAATAAAATCATACCAGGCAGACATCAAAGGAGGACGGATACCTCAGTTAGTGGAAGTACCAGAAAGATAGGTTAAATTGGGCCGGAGCACAGCTCCGCCTCCTCGGGTCCACAACACACCTTGCCGGAGCTCCGGTCCGTCTCCTTCAGCAACAGGGTTTGGTAAAATATAAAGTGTATAAAGTGTGCAGTATACAAAAAAATGCCAACAAATTATTTCTAAAAGTAGCAATATTTTAAAGAGATAAATGTGGTATAAAGAAAGACATGAGAAAAGTAGAGGTATGCAAAAGAGCACAGTTCAGATATTGTTAATTCAAGCGGTTTTATACACCTTTCAGCTTTGTTTGAATTGACAAGCATTTTATTAGGCACTGTCAAAACATTTTATGATTGATTTACTGATTTATTACAGAAACTTGTTGTCAGAAGCAAAGCTATTGTACTAAGCATCTTTATATGTATGTTTTAAATTTAAAAGTGTTGTAAAAATATATGAGTATTCTCTTATATTAAGAATAGCAATATGATACATTTATATTGCGCTAAAATTATTTTGCCATATAAATTATTCTCAACCACCACCCATAAAGTTTTAACATTATTCTTTAGGAAAAAAACGGCGTTTAAACCCGTGGAGCGAACAAGAAAACATATGTTTATATGCTCATTCGGCATATCATATGATATTTTTTATTTAGTTTTACAGTTTTAAAAGTGGCAAAAAAAGTTCTTAAAATCTAACTGGTCTCTGTAAATATAACTGCAGATGACAGCAGATTAGATTCAGTTCACCTACTAAGAAATAGGAGAAGCGATGATTTGTGATTGATTGGGGCTAATAGAATGACTGCCACACTCAAAATACACCAAACCAAATGAGCACTTTATATTACACTAAAGCAACACACAATGTGCAAGTCATGACCATGGCCGGGTTTCCCAAAAGCATCGTAAGGCTAAGTAGATCGTAAAAACGATCGTACGAATCATCTTAGAATTACGGGCTGTTTCCCAAAAGCTTCGTAACGTAAGTTGCACTTGAAAATCATCGTAGATCTACGAATGCTCTGGAGTAATCGTTCATTCATAAGTGCTTTTGAGAAACCGGGCCCGGGCCTTGACGCTTTGTGTGTTCGACTTTAAATGGTGGGGCGCTGACTGGTCTGACTCTACATTTCATCATTTAGGCAGTTTTCCCAAAATGGTGGCTGTGGGGCAAAGTGAACCACCATGAGGCACTGTCTGAAACCACTGAATATGTTTCATTAAAAAAAATATCTGTGTAGTTTCGCACAACTGATTTGTTCATTTTTAAACATTTTAGAAAACATATCATGCCAAGACATTACAATATAACTACATTTTTATTTTATGCATTTGGCGTTTTGGTCCATACTGAAAAACAAACTTACCACTAAGAAACGTCCATTGACAATCTCCAAACAATAAGTTGTTCCTCAAAATCTGTATTTTCATCTGATACAGACTCAAACATGAGTGGATGACATCAGAGTACCGCGAGAGCGATTGAAACCAACCTCCTCCGCCTTATTTCTCGCGGTACTCTGATGTCATCTGCTTGTCTGCTCTTGCGGCGCTGCGTAAAGTTGACCACACCTAAAAACCGTACTGCTAAACTCGACAGGAATTCTCTGTGTATACCAGCACCTCCTTTATTAATTGTATAGCAGGAAAACTTATTTTTTACTTCTCAGCGTGAAAAATAGCTTGGTTTGGCGTGTGAACTGATTATGTCAAATTAAGTTACCCGATATCCACTTAATTTTAGTTATAGAAATTCATTTAAAATAACTTACAGCGTAGTAGGCCTAGATTTGCGTTCAAACAAAGCAACTGCAAGGTTTTCTTTTGATTCGCTCGCTGAGAGGAGATTAGAATTGGGGGTTGGCAAAGAATTGGCAGACCTGGGGGTGGGTGGTTTTTAATTTCTTGACTTTCTGTGTCAGTGGTAGCTGCTACTAGACGCATTACATTTTGGAATGAACTTCCTTCATGTCGTTTTATTTATACACTGTAAAAAATATTTTCTGAATTTGTAAGTAAAGTTAGCATTAAATATGTATTACAATTTTAAATGAATTTTTGCTTTTATTATAATTATAACTTAAATAACTATAAAAATATTATGTGTAATTTTTAATGTGTAATATTAAAAATAATATTACACATTTTTTTATCAAAAAGACAAATAACTTGATTCTCATTAATAATAGGCATGGAAAACAAACTTCTAATTTTCAAACCCTCATACAGCTTGTGCCTATCTGCGTTGAACTTGAGAGCGCTGTAAGCGTTTATTGTGTCTTTCAGCACATTACATATATGACCCATTCTGTCTAAATGAGTGGGATGTTTTCAAATACCCTTTTAATTAAACATCTAATACGTTTTCTGAGAGTGAAATGATTAATACTAAGATGCATGTCATGTCTGACATCTTGGTTTCGGTTTAAAAACATGCAGGAATTTGAAAATAAAATCCGGAACTTGCTTGATGTTTAAAAAGTTATTAAGAGAGATAAAGTTCGGGACTGACTTATGTTAAAAAGTTATTAAGATCAACAAGACTCGTACTGACTGACAGATCCGAAACCAACGCACAGACACGCAAGTACCTGCAGACAGAATAGTAAAAAAATCTGTTTTGGCAAGAATTTACGAAAGCATATTAAGCATTACAAAAAACTTGTTAAGCTCATTATTAAATATGTCCATAGCCTACAGCGTTTGCGCGAACAGAACGAATTGTTTAAAAAAAACTATCTCATTAATCTTCATCTAAATTAATAAATAATCAGATATTCGTTTATAATTTTAAATAACAGTATTCTCTATTATTTAAAGTCAGTTTTAGTTCAAAACAAGCAAAATTATTTTAAACAAGGTAATTAGAAAGTTGTAATTCAAATGTTTCAGCTGTTATTTACTAACTTTTTTATGTTAATTGCAATTCATGTCATAATAATCTTCAGTATACATTTTGCTTTTAAAATGTTACATTTTCATATTTTTATCTATTTACTTGTTTATTTTATATTCACCTAGATTGACAATGAAGCTGGCTTTAACTTGAAGTAATTTAAAGATCATCTGTGACCGAAGTCACGGAGACACGGAGTTATTAACGAATATTTTATTATCAGAGTGCAGCATTTTATCAAGGTTTTCTGGTCTTGTGTAATTAAATAAAACAAAAAAACTAAAATGGTAATTTTTTACAGTTGGATTAAAAGAAGCTTGATATTAGGAGCGTTTTAAAACTAATTCCAAAACATCTCGAGTTTCTAAATAAGGGACGCGCAGAAAATGTCATTCATTCATGTAATTTTATAGATTACACTCATTCACTTAACACACATATTATGCGTGCTTTAAGGGCTTTATAATTTAGCTGTAAACACTTGATTATGTCTGGCCGAATATTTTTTCTGCTATTCGGATGAATTCGTTATTCGTTTTAAAGCCATTATCCGTGCTCTTGCGAATAACGTATTCGGCTTCGGGCACATCCCTAATATATATATTTATTTATTTATGTTTGACGAATGCTTATCAGTACATACTTTTTGGTTTCTTCAACTTTAAAGATGAATATTCTCCTTTAGAGATGGGCAATTTTTTGCAATCACGAAAAAACAAAGAACGGCACACTGCTACTATAGCTCTCAATATTTATTATTTAAAACACAACGTTTCGACCAAAACGTTGTCTTTTAAATAATAAATATTGAGAGCTATAGTAGCAGTGTGCCGTTCTTTGTTTTTTCGTGATTTAGTGTTTTTGTGATCGAGCACCTGTCTCATAATATTTTTGGATGTGCACACTTCTTATTCAATTTTTTGCAATAGCACATTATATTCAAAATTTTGAGCTCATAAAAAAGATTTTTCGCTTATTTAAATGACATGTTCATGTTTTTATGCACGTTTAGATTTGGTGCAATTTCCCAAAGGCTTATAATTAGGAAATACACACAACACGCTTAACTTATATTTTCTTATATTTCTACTTATATTCCTACTGTTCAGTAATGCAGAAAAGCGCAACACAACCATGTTAAAGCTATTAAACGTTCAGATGCAAAAATGAACTAAATGTAAAATTAGATAAATTAGTTAATGATATTGCGTAAATGCGCTCGGTCTCTTCAAAGGTCTTCGCGAGTTATTTTGTTATAAGACTCAGTTATCATACATCACGTCTCTTCTACTGTAAGTACACGGAAAAAAATAAGACAAATGATGCGCGTTTGAGTCGAAATTTTATGAAGAATATGTCACTGTTTATGTAACTGGCAAAGAAAACTTCGCCAATGAAAGGTTTGCCAAAAAAGCCTGCATTTGTATGGCATCAAAGAGTATCTCCTAAACACAGAAAATCCGTGTCATGTTACTTCAATATCATTGAGTATACGCTCAGCATGAAGTTAAGCACACAAATTGTCGTCAGTATGGCCTACATGAAACACGACTGCCATCTACAGGTTTTTGTATTTCCTGCATCCCCCACCGAACCCCCCTTCTGCGGGATCTCGCAGAATTTCGGAAGTCCTCGCGGCATTCTGCTCTCAGAGACGCGCATTTTTAAGGGCCACATCTGTACACACTTACACACAAAGAAAATGTAAAATCGTGAATCGGGCGATAGTTGATCTTTAAGTGCATTTTCTATTTCACTCACAGCAGTATAAGAATAATTCATTTTCTCCAGGTTGTTGAGTAGAAAGTGAAAAACACCTACTGTTTGACACATTGTCTTATTCGCACATTTAACAATTCCAGCCAGGTGTGCAATTTCAGGTAACACATACACATCATGCAATTGTGTTTTAAATCATGTTATGCTTTTAAGCATCTCTAAATTTAATGACTAATTCTCTCGCTTTTTCCTAACGCCTTTCACATCTTTTCTATTACACTTCTTTGTTTTTCAGAGAACTTGACGAAATGGGTATTCTGTTCCAGGCAATAAATAGTGCGATCGTTACATAATCCATCTTCTGGAGAAGTTTGCAAAAGTCATAATATTGAGAGCAAATGTCAGATGAGACATTACACTGATTCATTCGTACCACTCTACATTAACAGTCCATACAAGAGTGACACTGATGACTTTTAGTGCATCTGACACCATCTCCCCTGTGTGTTCCTTCTTCACTTAAACACGTAAGACATGAATTCATTTGCAGCAGACGAAGAGACAGAGAGATAGAAGTTAAAAAGAGACTTACTGTCACATTACCAAGCATCCATACGCAGGTCTATCTCATTTTATTTCAGTTCATTTGCTCTGCAGTCACTTGAAGAGGAGAAATAGAAAAAAATTACAATAGCAAAGTGTAACATAATAAAACATTATGTATTAATGAATCAAGCATACTGTGTGTTTCTGTAGCATGCTGCTATAGCAATGGCAAGGTTAAGGCTTCAATTCACAAGGAACAACCAAGCTGATAAAACCTGGATAAAAGAGCATGCATAATTGTAAAAGACCTATCTGTACTTTTCAACAGTCATTATAATGAATTATTAAAGCAGGACTATGATACACACAGCATGTCCGTTTTATTCAGACATAAAGTTAGTAAAGAGTCACAATGTAATTGTTTTAAGTACAAAGGACAATAGCAGGCTAAGTGACTGACACTAGCAGCTCTGCAGTGTTTATAGACATCTGACTGCAAAGAAACACTGAAGGTTCTGGATCATACAGCTGTGTTTAAACGTCTGTCGATCTGTCAGTGCTCTTCTCAAACTACCTTCTGTTTGCTGTAGCAGCGCTTGGCAACAGAGCGATCGGATCAGCCGGCTTCATATACAAGTGCTGAAACCCGGCCAAAAGTGAACATGGAGTCAAATCCTTTACCACCCTCCTCTCTATATCACAGCAATTTTACAAAAGTGAGTCATTATTACATGTCAATTCTTGTAGCCATGCTTTTTGAGAGATGAGGTGTCCGTCGTTTCGGAATAAAGCTTTTAGTAATGGAGGTTTGGTGTTTATAACATGAATGAGATAAATAAAGCTGCATATGGATGGGATTAATTGACCTTTTTTGAATAGGAACTCATTTGGGGCATTGGCACTGTCGGTGAACCAAACCACTTCAATTTGATTTCATACAGCTGCATGAGAATCCGACCACTGTAGCTCTGAGAGGTCTGTTGTAGTTGCTCGCGGTCTAAAACATGATTGATATTGTAGTGTTTTGTACAGAACTGGTCATGCTTAAATTGGTTCAGAGGTTCAACTGCGCTATGAAGGAGAAAAGGATGCATTGTGTGTTCTGTTGGAAAGCACTGTCAGTACAAATATATCTGAAACGATGTAAGGTCATTGAAATGGATTCTTACAGCACTGTTTTTCAATGCTGGCCAGCAGTGTTTAATAGCCATGCTGAAAAGCCCAATTCACCAGCATATGTTGTGTTTTGGACTCCTGCTTCTAAATTAGCTTACCCAGCTAGATTTCTTTGGTCAGCCATTACAAACAGCTGGGTTAAGTTGGTCCAATAGCCTGACTTACCGACTTAGACCAGCATGGGAATTCAATCATGGGTCAACATGGTCTTTTCGACAGGGTGGTTTAAATTGACATTTGGAAAACAAGTGTGACTTTTTCTTTTTTGTAGGCTTGTGTCCCAGCAGGACATACAGAACATGGAAACAGTCCTTTATGTATTCAAGAGTCTATAGGTCACTTTAATCCTCCTGAATATAACAAATGTTCATCAAAGTGTCAAATTGGTTTATCACACATCTTTCGAAGTGTCAGGGTATTTTGAGCAACCATTCATAAAGCAGTGCTATTTCCAGATGCTGTATGTAAATGCATAAAAACAGCACACATTCCTTTGGGTTTTATATTTAACACAGGCATACATATAATATCTAACAAGCACTTATGCATTGTTTCACAGACAAGGCCTTAGTTAAATTAAGATGTTTAAAGAGCACCCATTTCATTGCTAAAAAACAATTTATTTTGTGTATTTGGTATAATACAATGTGTTTGTTGGTTTATGGTTAAAAAACACATTATTTTCCACATACCGTACAATTTTGTAGCTCCAGATTTCAATCTCTTCCTGAAACACACAGATTTGAAAAGCTCTGTGTCCCTGATTGGCCAGCTAATCTGTATGTTGTGATTGGCCTGAATACCTCTGAGGTCAGCAGGAAATGTGACGCTCCTTACCATGTTTGAAAGATTCGGTCACAATGCAAGGCTAACAGGAGTTAACTTACAGGCTGTGAGTCGAAAGCGGGAGGAATTATGATAATGTCGGTCTTGTCTACATCACCAATCCCAGGAAGTAAACTGTTACCTACAATCCATGTGTTTGTTGTAGTCCAAGAAAAGAGATTTAAGTTGGAGACAATAATTTTTTACTTTTGCATATCGTTAACATGTACTAATACACACCTAAACACCAAAGAAAATTAAAAAACGTAAATCGGCCAATAGGTGCTCTTTAAGCATTGTTTGAAAACATTCTTTAGAAAAATGTGTTATTGTTGTGTATCTTAAGACAAATTAATAGCAATGGCATATTTTAAGATCTGTACGTGAAGTTATTTTTACTTTAGACAGCTCCAACATGTAATTTAGGCTAAGACTAGAATTAAGTTTGTATTGGTGTTAAAGTGTATGTGGAAAAACATTTCCAAGTATGCATTTCCAAAGAATTATAAATCTGTAGTCGAAAAGTTTTTCATCATGAATTCTGCAAACTTCAAATGATTCCAATGCTGCCTGGATACTGGAAAGAGAGCAAAATCAAAGCCAAAAAAGTCCATGTGTTAGAACAAAAGAGACTGTGGCAGATTATGTCTCTTTAAAGCATAATTTCTTTTTTACGGTTTCATGACTCCTTTATTAAATCACAGAACTCATCCCATCTGTGCTGTTGGACAGAAGTTCATACAGAATTCATACTCATAAAGGGCAAAAAGGTGGTGAGCCCATCTGCCATGTTTAATTTATGTTGAGCTCTGAGCAGCCTGTCGCACAGGTCGAGATGTGTCAGAAAAGCTTGTGTTTCAATCAGAAAGTATGAAGTTGCTATTTCTCTATTAGACACAAGTGGAGCCACAAAGAAAAGGACAGATAAATGCACACTGATTAAAATTAAAATTGCTTTTGTATCTCTTCATTTCAATTTTGAATCCGTGATTATTAAAGGATATGCGTGTCTTTGTATGCCTCACTCTCTCTCCCTGCACCTCAATAACAATGCAAGTAGATGAGATTAATACATACTGATAACTTCTGAGGCAGACACCTGAACTCAAAGAGAGACACAGTTACAGTGTGCATACTGCATACAACCTAAATGATGCTTTTATAAAGATGAGTATTGTTATGATCCCCTCCATCTCCATTTAGGGCTGGTAGTATATTGGTATTTCTTCCCATTGGGATACAAGACGAGACAATACAGTCTATATCGGTAACGTTTGATGTAGCACTCCTTCTTTGCGATTGAAGATCTGTTATAAATGTACACCGAGGTCAGACATAAGCTTTCCAACCAGCCCACATGTTGTGGAGTTGTATATTTTCAAACAAGAATAAAGGTGTAAAGTTGAGTGAATTTTCACTTGCATGTATACATTTATTCCACTTTTTGCAAGATATTTATTGTATATCAACATGCATCACAAAATAAATTGACAAAAAAGTTTATATTTGAACTGACAATAGGTTAAAACAACCCAGCATTTTGGGTTTAAACAACCCAGCATTGGTTAAATTTTAACCAAATGGGCTAAGTTCATCTCCAATGCTGGGTTGGAAATATGTGAATTTTGGTCAAAATTCACCTGCTGCACAATACTGACACAAGTCTACACGCAAAACAACTATGGGTTGTTTTTTTAGTCATGGTTAGGTCAAAAAGGGACAAACCCACTGTTGATTTATAAATTGATTTATAAAGTCTTGCATTTTGTGCAGATATAGGCACGTTGTATACATTTATGTTGTATATAAGGCTTAATATTATGTAAAGTGCATTATATAAAAAGCGATTCAGTTTATGTTTATTAACCCTTTCGTTTCACTTTATCACGTAGCAATTCCTGTTAGAGGTTTTAGTTAAAAACATTTAATTAATTATTAATCTAGTACGTGTTCATTTTTTTGTGGTAGTATATTCAAATTTAAAGGAACAGTATGTAAGAAATTTATATCAATGAATCATAAAATGGCCCTGATATGTCACTAAACATTAAGAAATCATTTTCATTTCAAATACTTATATCACTGACAACAGTGGTCCGGCCAGGATATTAAAAGTGGAGTTGCAGCCCTCAACTGATGTTTATGTTGTTATGTTGTGTATTGGCCACCAGTTGTGTGATTGCAGTACCAGAGGGCTGTTTCATAAAACTAGATTACAGAATAAGCCAGGCTTATTTTGTTAAGTCTGGCTTATTGCCGGTGGATTTCGTTTCATAAAACAAACTTGAACTAGCTCAACCCCGGTTACTATGGAAACTTATGCTTGCAAACTAGCCTGGTCCGGAGCAGGCTAACTGTCAGGCTAAGCCTCAGTTGTTGCTTAACTAGACTTCCACTAACACTGAAATGTAAATGCAATGATATTACAGCTGACTCTTTGACATTTTATTTGACTTTATTAATCACTATTAATCTAACAATTAAAGAAAATCAACTTATATATTAAATTTGATAAATTTTGTTACAATAATAATTAATAAAATATAGACATGTGTTTCATAATATGGTATATAGGCCTATCAAATGTTGAATATAAATTATAATCTTAACTACCTCAATATAAGGATAAAGGATAATAGTTTATTAACAAATTTAAGATGTATCTAAATTCATATAATTGCAATATATATATATATATATATATATATATATATATATATATATATTTTTTTTTTTTTTATTCAGAGTGTCTGTCACACAAAGAGTAAATTTAATTTAAATATACAACACACAAAAGTCAAGTACAGTCATTTAATTTTTTTATGCTTGGTGTGCATAAAAGTGCACATTATTTTAAAGATCTACAGTATTTGTATCTTTCTCTAGTTGTTACATTTTTCTTGAAATAAACAAAATTATGGTGTCTGCATGGAATACAATGAAGGAATACAATATAATTATGTGATGGTATGCTCTTGGCATTTTGTTGTAATGAGTTAAAATTCTTTTTTTTATCACAGAGAAGATTGTTAGTGTCCTGCATACAATAATTTTTCAGCTCACAAGGCTTGTACTGTAGACTTACAGTATAATGTGCTTATACCTCAGGCTTTTCTTCAACTGATCCTCACCCTGTAACCATTCATAAAACTCTGTTTATCTATCAACACCTAACACTACACTGTGAAAAAATTATGTAGAACTTACAGTATTACTGTCAGCTGTTTGCCAGTAACTTACTGCAGATTTATATGTACGTCATTTACTGGCAACAGTTTGTTCAAAGCCAAATGAACACCAAACATCAACAAGTCTTTTTATTCACAGAATAAAACCACCAAACAACAGCCCCATGCAAAGCATTCTGGGAACCAATATATGAAGGAAACAACAGAAAAAGGTTGATGAGGATTTCTGGTTCACAAAATGCTTTGCATGAGGCTGTTATTTTATAGTTTAATGCTGTAAAATCATAGACTTGTTAATGTTTAATGTTGATTTAACTTTGAACAAACTGTTGCCAGTAAATAATAAACCTTTAAATCTACATAAGTTACTGGGAAACAGCTACATAACTACAGCTAATTTTTTTAACAGTGTGATAATAAACCATTGGTTTAAAATCTCTCATACTCCCAGGGTTTAACATGATGACTTGTGACTCTAAAACGCACACATAATTTGCCATCAAAAATGTTTTGAGTAACATGTCAAGTAATAATGATTGGTCAAGAATATGTGTAACATATATGATTTTACACAATCATTTCTTGTACTACTGTAAATTCAGAAATGCATATGCTGTTCACCCACCATGCTCTCAGTGACCCCATTTTTTTCTTTCAAGAACAGTTCATCTGCAGGAGTAAAGCTGTGCTGCTGATAGATGTCAGTGCTCTCCTCATTGCCAGTCAACATCTTTGGCAGCTAACATTATGAGATTAGACACTTCTTCTAGCATATGATTATGCTTAAATCAACTACACTTCTTATGAACAATATATTTATATTTTATTTTCACCTGTTACTTTATTGTCCACTCAAGTTGCTGCTTTTGAAATGTACCCCCAAATAAAAAAAAAAAAAAATTTAAGTTACATTTAATGTTACTGTAAATGTATTAAAATCATTCATCTGCTAAATATGTATTATATAGGTTACTTAGTAAACTACAAATTGTCTTTTAAAAGTTAAGATTTGTGTTATTTTTAAAAAGTACAGTATATAGCCACATAAGCATTGACGGGGATCGAACCCGGATCCCCGCATGCGCTGCTGAGAGCACTAACCACTAGGCCATCATTTCTAACAGTGTTTCACGCTATCATGTGATCACTTTAAAATAAGACAATATAGTTAGATTTAGTTTCTACATGCAAGGATTTAATCCATAAGGACTTTCCAACTATTTTATGGGTTTGTTTATTGCAGCAGTATTATAATTTTCAGTCAGAAGTACATTTTCATACATTTTTATCAAAAATTACCGCTTTCTCTTTAACTTTGATCGATTTGATCCACGCTCGACCTCTAGGGCTGCTCAAGAATAGCGTGCACGCGCAATTATCTTGACTAGGGAAATCTGGATCACATTAGTTGGATTGCGTAAGCTTCATTTGCCTTTTTTGAAACCGCTTTAGCCTCGCCTCATTTGTTAGGTTAATTCAAGTCGAGTTTGTAACTTTAATCCTCGCTTTTCCAAGCGAGTTTTATGAAATAGCCCTCTGTTTTAGCCATAAGTTTTGTGATTGCAGTACCAGTTTTGGCCACAATCCTACATACTGTTCCTTTCAGTTTTGAGTGTTTTTAATATAAATATTTTCATTTTCACCATGACACGTATACATTTTCCCCCTTTGATTGCCCCGCCCCCAGTTAATTGAGTACTAGAGGTCTTCTCGGGTCCAAAGAAATGCCCAAATGCCCGTCCCAAAATGCCCCGAATCACTTTATACCCGAACCCGGGTAATTTTTTAAAAAGAAAGACCTGACCCGAGACAAACCTGAGAAAATTAGACCCAATTTTAACCCAACTGGACCCGAATGTAAACGGCACTGACGTGTGTGCATTCTGCAGACCCACATGCAGCAGTCAAACAGAAAGAAACTCCGGTGGCCTCGCAACCAATTTGGCGAGCTGCCATTTGTTTTACTTTGTTATGACGACGACATCAAGGTAACCGCTTAACTGTATATTTAAAATTGACTGATATGTCTGTCTCAATGAAAATTAACCTACCGCCAGCCACACAATGTCGCAAGTGCTCTTGGCAAACAGATGAGAGGTTTGAAAAGTACACTGACACACACACACGAGAGAGTTCGGGTCTTCTCGGGTCCGTTCGGCAAAAACACATTCATTTTAAATTGAGACCCGATGTCGCTATTCTCGACCGCACATGTAAAACTTTTAGACCTGAACCTGATCGGGTCTCGGGTCGGACCTCTGGTTTTCGGATCTAAGTCGGATCTAAAAATGACATAAATGCACATCCCTAGTTTCAACGCAAGGTTATGCCAAATATGGACATTTTCTAGGTTGATTTAACCCAACGGATGGGTTTGTCCTTTTTTGACCCAACCATGTGTTGATAACAACCCAGCATTTTTAGAGTGTCCTTATTATGCATAAACACTACAGTGCAGTATAATTAAAAGTGCATTGCATTGTACTCGCATCCATAAACCGCGACATATAAAACATTTGCCTTGTTGTATAAACATCTTATTAAAAAGTGTCTCAGCAGTGTTTCATAAAGCTTTAAACCACACAAAATTGTAACTGAGGTTTCTACTTTATTTGATGAGAATCAGCATTTTCAAGCTATGGGTTCCCTCTGGAATTTTTAATGGGTTTTTTAAAATAGCACTTTTTGATTTATGAGTAAAACAAAGCTTGTGGTTCACATTACTTGAAGATACTTTTGAAGAGTTTTGTTCTAACATCAATTACACACCGTGTAATGTTGTTTTTAAATATGTTAGATTGGGCATGAATCATACATCCTCTGTGTACTGGCAAACAGAAGCAGAAATGTTCTTATAATACGGATAGTACTGGCTCTAAAACGCATGGCCTCTTGTGGCTTATTGCTTTATTTTACTGCCTGGAGCAGGAACCTCAGCATTTACAGAGCTGAGAGGATTGTGTTATACTGCCATTCATATCACACATTTACCACAATCCAACAGTGTACGATCGTATTAAAAAACACTGTTACATGGCTCAGATATTACCAATAACACAGTGCCCAGAATTACTACCATTCAAATTAATTTTGTATCTTGTTTGTCTGTCAGTGCTAGGGATTATATTGTGTTATTAATTGTGTGTTTACAAATAGTGGGGCCTGTTATTTCCATCTCCGTTTAAAGGAAAGGATCGCGGAAATGAAAAGAATGGCACTTCTGTTTGCCAGTGCATAAAAATGCTGCTTGTGCTTGGAATGGGAACGTCTGATGAAAGGAACACAGAATGAACGGGGGGATGGGGCAAAAGGAGGGAGGAAAAAAGGAAAGAGGACTGAAGAAAAAGGTGGGGGGAGAAGTTGTTTTCTGAACCCTAAGACATGAACCTGGCAACCCCATTATTCACTGTTTGAAAAGAATAGGCACTTCATTGCTTCTCGAATCAACACACACACACACACACGTAAAGATTCACTTTTTTGCTGGGAGAAGCTCTGGACCGGGCAGCACCTCTCTACCCACATATAATATTTCAGTTATCAGCGCATTGCACTCACCACAGATATAACAAGAATCAGATAGCAGTTAGCACATGTGCTCTGACATGTTGAGCGGTGATGCTCACAGTCATCTTCTGCCATCATTTTTTTCCTTCTCTCAGATATGAAAATGATATAAAATCGGTCTTCATTGTGCACCTGACATTCATTAAGTACAAATGAAAAGCTCATTGGAATAGGCAAAGACAAGTCAATGCTTTGCATATTAATTTGCAACTTTCCTACTGAAACAAACCCAGCTGCTTGCTGTCCTAAGCTGGTTTAGGGAAGTTAAAAAGTGCCCAATTCTCTACCAAAATCAGTAAAATCAGCCTGGCCAGGGTGGAAAACTAAGACTGGTCTTTAGTTGTACTGTAAAAAACAATGCGGCATGAAGTTAAAACAACTTGGTTATTAGTATGGTCCTTATAATGGGTAAGTTTTTTAAAATGTTCAACACTCACCCCCTAAAATGTGTTAGGATATCAATAAAATCACATTGTGTAAACTTTTGAATTGTTCCTACAATATCTAGAGGTTGCTCGAAGCCTTTGAATGTTTCTGAAATCAAATATTTGTGCAAAAACTGTACCATTTAAAAATGCACAACACATAAAACTTGCTTCTTGGAGGGTAACTTTGTTCCAGTTATTTCAGTCTCTTCTGATGCGAGTAACCATATAGCGGACTTGCTTTGTGTTGCTTCAGCCATTGCCTCAGTGTATATTGTCTGTTGTGCTTCATTCACATTAAAGCTTTCTTGCTTTGAAAGACATATCACAAATATAACAGGAGATTTCATTGCATGGAGCATGATCAAATAAGTCCATTGCTGCCATAAATATATATTATTAAACAATTAAACATGATAGCACAAAGTATCACATAATACGCCAATGTGTTAAACTTCAAAGGTCTTGAGCAACCTCTAAATATTAATTAATATTGAACAAATTGTGCCCCATTTTTCATTTTTATTTATTTATTCAAACATATTGGTGGGGTGAGAGCATGAACTTTTAAAAGTTGAAAAAAAGACCACCCTACTGGCAAAGTTGACATAACAAGTTGAAATTGTTAAACTTAATTTGTTAAGTTAACTTAATTTGTTAGTTAAAGCAACACCAAAGAGTTTATTTTACCTTAAAGTTTCAGTCGTTTATCCACTCGAAACAGGGTGAACTTTCGCTTTCGCTTTGCAGCCCTCTATCGGAAAAAAACGCACTAAAGAAGTTTCCAACCATCGGGTCGCGGTCCTGTAGTTCGAGTGAAAACTACAAAAACTTGCTTTACGGCAGACCTACAATCCAATCAGAGCCAGATATGCTGCAGTATTTACGACAGTGGTAATGGACAATTCCGCTTTTAACCATAGGGGGAGCAAAGAGCAAAAACTCTTTAGTGTTGCTTTAATGTTAATTTGTATAAATATATGTTGATTTGATATATTATTTTTACAGTGCGGTCAATGCAGTTTATTGTTTGTTTATTAAGTATGAAAACCATCTGTATCCATATTTTAAGAAATTTTAGAAAGTTCCAAAATCCTGTTTTTCTGGCCTTGAAGCAGCTAGCTATTTTTGTCTATAAAGGTTTTTTATATTGTTTTAAAAGAGAACATATACAAGGTTAGGACTAAACGCACTGTATGTGAACATTGTGTAAACACGCTTGACCACACTGACACACACACACACACACACACACACACACACAACTATGCTTATATGAGCACGTATATATCAAACAAAACAAAGCTTCTTTTTACTTTTAAATAAAATGCACTAAAATTCAATTACACTAAATCCCAATCCTACCCTTCATTTTTTACTTTTTAATAGTAATTCAAAGCACAACAGCATAATTAAGAAAGAGTAAGAGACAGAGAGAGAAATAGAAAGACACGGGTGGGGGGGGTCTGTTTGCCTAGTTAGCACATATCAGCATCCAGAGCCATGAAAACGTTGCTAACTATTACAGAACATAAGCATCAATCACGATGACTATGACAGTCTTTTTTGTTTAGCACACAAGACAAACACAGCTGCTAACAGACTTAAATACCCCCTTTATCTCACAGACACACCTGTCCTCGTGTACTGTACTTACGTATTGCTCAGCTACTGTTACAACAATAGCTCTCAGCTTAACTCAACTTCTCCATTACACAGTTGCATGGACAAACAGTCAACACAATTTATGTAAAAACTCTCTTGGCTTTTTATTCAATTTTGTTTAGCAAACTTTTGTTGTACATTCAAGCCTGAAACCTTATTTGCATAATGTCATCATCTCATATACAATAAGAACCTTCACCCCATGTCCCAATACACCACAGCTACAGTTATAATGTGAAACTATAATACATTAATTCACATAATGCATATGGGATCTCCTTCAATTTCAATTTTTCAAAGCTTAATTATAAGAGTGTTGGGTGATACTAGTGTAATTGTAGTACTAATGCTAATAATACACATAGTATTTTTCTCAGAAACTACAGTAACCATGGTAAATGCAATTATATGTGAATATGAATTAGATTATGAATACATCTATTTCAATTCAAATTACATGTTCATAGCCAAAGGCTTTGAGGATCTGAGCAATCATTTCTGTTAGGAAAAGGTTATTCAAATCCTGTCTGGCGGTGACCAATCATTATGCAGTTAATGGAGAAAGAAAAGGCTGATTTTTACAAGGGAAGAAATTCAACGGCGAATGATGATTGCTTAACTTCAAAAGCACAAGTCAGACATAACAATGAGAACAAAGCATTTCTCTGTTAAACCTCACCTCTGTAACTGTTATTTATTTCTCTCAAGGAATAAGATAAAGAATATAAAAGACCTACCAGTGAACCTTTACTGGAATAACAAAGAAAACAAAAAGTTCAGCACTGTCTGAAAATACTTTCACAGTGGTTTATTCAGAGACACTCTTGTTGTTATTGACTGCTACAGTACCTATTTTAAATGCAGTTATTTTCAAGACTTATAAGTCCCTTTTTTCTCAAAGAACAAAACCTTGAAAAGTGCTGTTCCAGCACCAACCTCATATCTCCTTCTCACCTTTATCGCCTAACCTTTTGTGCACTAACACACACACACACGCAAACATAGGCACACAGCAGAGCAAAGCTTTTAAAAAGCAGTTTCAGGCACACATACATATATAGTTGGAGGCAGCTTCTGTAAATCTATTTGTATAAATATCAGAGGTGAGACCTCAACAACTTACAGAAAAACTAAATCTGTTTTTAACCTTTTCGACACTTTCTCTCTCACTCATCCCCTTTTCACCCTTTACCCCTAGAGTATCTTATTGTTGGTTACTTTGCATATATGAGCATAATATTATGTGGTTATACAGTGTGCAGGTGTTGAGTAAGGTATATTGTATAGGCAGCAGGGTGTTATTCCAGAAATAAACCCAGACAGTGTGATCAGGACTCGAGGGTCTTGTATCACACTGAAGGGGCTTATTTCATGATAATAAACAGCTGCCTGTACATTATCCTGCTTATTACATGACTATTTACCTCATAAGTAAGGTAAGCAACATTAAATATTGATTTTTCCAGAAGGCGTTCAAATGTCATGAACACACTATTTGGTTAAATAATTTGTAAATATATGTGTTATTTAAATATATATTTATTTTAAATTTAGGGGTGCACTGATAACTCGGCCGATGATGCTTGCTATGCTTCTGAATGAATTACAGTGAAATGCCACTACATTCAAAAGCCAGAGGGCGCTCTCGTGCAGAAACTCAATATGGACCGCAGAAGCATAGATATGTATAAAGGCTAGATGGCTCAAGGCGGAGTCCCTAACGGCATCACCTGGCGGCCATCTTACGACAGGGCGCCCGCCCACTCGCAGCACCGAGCTCAATGGTGCAGGTACCCTTAAATGACCACAACCTGCTCAACCTTCTACCGATTTTCAAACGGTTTGGGTCTTTACAAACGTTATTAACGTGGCTATAATTCTGGATGCTTTAACATGTTTCATGAATTTATTTTTTATTTTTAGTATAGGTATGCAGTGTCATAGGTACATCTTTGACGTTTATAACAAACCAAACCGCTTGAAAATCGGTAAAAAATTAAGCAAGTTATGGTCATTTAAAAGTACCTGCATCATTAAAACTCAATGCTACGAGTGAGCGAGCGCCCTGTCGTAAGATGGCCGCCAAAATGCGGACGTTGCACTCCAATGGCCAGCAGCGCGGACGAGCCATCTAGCCTTTATACATATCTATGCGCAGAAGAACCACCACACACACAGGAAATGGCTTAAGCATATATTTATATCGCTGTTCTTCAAACCTTTTTAGGTATTTTCATGCTAATAAAGAATATTTATAATGATTATGTTTGAAGAGTGTTGCTTTTTCAAATGCATGTTATAAACGACTCAAACTAACAGTGATTTCAGATTGATAAGGACTAAAGGTACATTCACATTATAAGCGACTTTTTTGCTGTGTG
This sequence comes from Misgurnus anguillicaudatus, assembly GCF_027580225.2. Taxonomy (NCBI): domain Eukaryota; kingdom Metazoa; phylum Chordata; class Actinopteri; order Cypriniformes; family Cobitidae; genus Misgurnus; species Misgurnus anguillicaudatus. The sequence goes on along the minus strand of NC_073357.2, from coordinate 36,860,498 downwards.
TCGCTTCTATATAGGCGTTTCTATATCTGGTTGTCATAAACAAATGAGTAACGTCCACTCCAGTAACTTACGAGAGATGAATCACGTGAACTCCCCTGCTTCGTTGTCATTGGTAGTCGCTCCCGTATGTCGCTCATAACTAGCGTAAAGTTAAACATTTCTCAACTTAATCGCACGATTGAACACGCCCCATCCAGTCGCCAACGGTCACTGTGGCCCGTGTAGCCGGAAGTTGCCAAGCTTCCATTGAAATTAATGAGATTGCATCGCTCGGCTACTGCTAGTCGCTGCTAGTCTGAATGCAGCTTTACAGATCAAAAGCCATAGTACATGAAATAGCTGTGCATAATATCGGCTGTGCGATTCAGAATAGTTATCGGCCTGGTATTATTAAGGTATATCAGCATTTATCGTCACATTCCTAATTGAATTTTTGTGTAATTTTAAACTGTAGACTCCAAAAACAAATGGTGCTAATAGTACTAAACTGTGGTTCACTGTCTCGTAATCATAGGGGAACCACTTTAAGTGCCATATAGCTAGAGTTCTTAATGGTTCAGGCCGGGTTGGGGTCAAAAATATAAGCAAATGACTCGGGTCAGACCTCGGGCTTAATCTTTTCGGTTCAGTGAAAAAAAATATTAATCATCGCTGCTGTTCACCGTAAAGAAAGACCGTAAAGAAAGTCTGGCTGCTGCGTGCAACTTACATTACGGAGAGGGGCGGGAGCAGACCTGACGCCACTGCATGCACACCTGTAGCCTGGAGAAGATGATGGAGTTGGAGAAAAGTAAACTTGCTGCAGGTGAATTCACCGTCGCTACTATAGGAGGGGTAGCCGCTGGCTGGGTACATGTTTGAGTTCTTTTATTTATTATTGTGTGGTTTTTATTTTATATTTTATATTTAAAGTTTATTGTTTATGTTGTTTGTCTTGTTAAAAGCGTGAACATTAAAGGTTGACTTGAATTCAAAGTCTGCTGGTCATGATAACACATGCATAAGAAAGAAATTATCCGCGGCCGGGTTTGGGCAGATAATTCATGTTGATGTGTTGGGTTATATTGGGTCTAGGGCTGTGTTGAAAAAATCAATTCACCAATTCTTAATCGATTTTCAAGTAAATTTTTAAAGATCGATCCGTAACTCAGAGAATCGATTTAATAATTAATAACTTAATTGCCGCGTCATTGAATTCACGCATGAGCACGAGGTGGAAGGACATTAAAACAACGAACATAGCGGTCAGGAACGTACAGCAAGCGGTTGTTTTGAAAACTCTAGAAACGCTCAAAGCTGCGATCTACATGTAAAATAATCCACACATAACAAATGAACGAGTTATTTGTGTAATTTTTATAATAAGCGCCATGCAGTGAGTGAATCCACCGCGGGTCTCCAGTGAAACTCTCTCTCTCCCTCCCCCTCTGTGCTCATGCAGCCGGTCTCTGACGGGCAGAGGTTTCTTGAGGGGCGTGCAACAGGTCGCCAAATAAAGAGTTCTTCTAACACATAATGCTAATAGTTGTCAAGGTTTCTGAACTTTAAGCAAGCTAAGACAAAACTCGCGTTTATATCAGTGACACGTGCGCTGCTGGAGCGATGTAGTTTGACGCCTAATTTGCTTATAGTACAAACATCTTTGATCAGAAAGACGAGAAAGAGACGCAAATGTTAACGTGTAATAGAAAGTAAACAGCGCCAAGACCTTAAAACAGACTTCATCACATCATAGCACCCGTCATAATATCTATATAGAGCTCCGTCTCTCATATACAGGTATTTATCCTGTCTGTAGGTTTGTGCATAAATTTATACCTGTTCATTTTACATACTGCCTATTTTTAATGTAATGTATGCATAAATACAAAATACAATGCAATAGCTTCAATAGTCTATAAAATTAATAACTCAATTAAAAACAAGATTCTGTCTATCAATTCTGTCTGTTATCATCTGGGCATTTTCACTTTAACATTATTAACTTTAAATTGTCCATATTTTAAAACTGTGGTGAGCAGTTAAAAGCTATAGTGAGTGGCAAATAACTGCACATTTTTATAATCCAAAAAACTGAAAAACATGTATACCATGAAATATACTGATAAAATGACTCATGGAATAGATTTTTGGTCATTCCATGCACCCCTATCTGGCACCATTTCGTAAAAAAAAAAAAAAACACTTATCTAAATCTCGAAGATCGGATCAGATCGGATCGAATCGAATTGAATCGAATCGAATCGAACAATGATAATCGATTCAAGATCTTGAGAATCGGAATCGAATCGATTCTTGAAATTTGAATCGAAACCCAGCCCTAATTGGGTCCGGGCTTTAAAAGCCACAGGCCGGGTCGGGTTGTATTTTTTAGGCCCGTTGAGAACTCTATAGCACCTATGTAGTACCTGTGTAGAACCATATCTGGTGCTATAGTGGTGCTACTGTATATCACCCCGTATGGTTCTTCATAGTTGCTTTATAAGCACTAAAATGAGTTCCCATGAGTGCCGTGTGTTAATGTTATTTATTATGTTTCAATTCACTCAGATTCATCTTTACCAAAGCTTTTATCACACCCAGTGTTTAAAACTTAAAAGTGGAGAATTTTTTAGATCATTACATTACTCTTTATGACGTTCCACTTATTCCTAGACTATAAAAATATAAGCAAAAAGGACAGCGAGGAAGGGGTTCTGTGCCACCTAAATGTTGACATGATTTACCTTTGCTAAAAAAATCCTAGTTGTTTTCTGCTTAGATGCTGTGTGTGTGTGTGTGTGTGTGTGTGTGTGTGTGTGTGTGTGTGTGTGTGTGTGTGTGTGTGTGTGTGTGTGTGTGTCAGGAGTCAAAAATGCTTTTTTGAAACTCATGAAAGACATGTTTCTACCTGAGGCCAAAATCATTTGCTTGTCTTATCTGTACCTACTAAAATGTTTTTGAAATGGACCCCACTGCTCATGCCTGAATGTGAGGGTTCTTATTTGACACCTTGACAGCTCCAATTCTTAATATTTTATGAATGTTTACCTTAGACACTCTGTACGTACAGCTGCTCAATCACTGCCATATCAATAATGAAACAATACTAACTGCCTGTTACACGGAGTGATGGAACTCAAGTTAGGTGTCATTCAAGACTGAATGGAAAATGAAACACTAAAGGTCCTTTAGGGAGGAGCTTGATCTTTCTGTCCTGTCAATCATTATTTATGCATATCCAAGCAGGCACCTATACCTATCTCCAGTGACAAATTATCTGGTATCACTTATCCACCACTAATTCATCTAAATTTAGTTCAAAGCTTATAGTTTAGAGCTTGAGCCGTCTGGGATCCAGTTCTTCCATCTAAGACAGGAAGCCAAACTTGTTTACATTATTTTTTATTAGGAGTAGATGGTAGGGCTAGGCGGTATATCGAGTTTTGGTATACTGTATCTGTATTTTTACCAGCAGGATACGGGAAAATAGACAAAACCTTCTATCGGTATGGTCTGATATGACCCTCCTTTGCAAGAGTAGCTCTGCCAGAAATGTGCACTGAGGGCAGATGTAAGCTTTTCAACAAGCTTGCTTGTTGTTGTACAGCTGCATATTTTCAAACAGGAAGGAAACCCTGTCTTTAAAATTTCACGAGGCTTTGGCTTGCATGTAAACATTTGATCCACTTTATAGAAAAAGTGGAATAAATATTTATCATATACCAAAATCAGGGGTTTTCCTGCTCAAAATGAGGTGGAGGTGGTGCAACCTGAACATGCTTAACAACACACTTTGCATTGTATTTTTAGTGTTATAATATTAAAATGATTAATAGAAAACTACATTTATTAACTTTTAATAAAACATAATGGGGTGGTTTCCCGGACAGGGATTAGACTAGTCCTAGACTTAAACACTTTTAAGAGCTCTCCAAACTGAAAACATCTTGCACTGACATATCTTAAAATACATCAGTGCCCTTTGTTTACCTCAAAATGCACACAGGTAATGTTTTTAGTAAGGCATGTGTCACGATATGCACACAGATGAGAAGAGGACGGATCCAAATGCAGTTTAAAGATTTATTTTCCACAGGTAAACAAGAAACAAAACACGAAAACTCAGGGCACAAACACCGTAACATTAAGACAATGGACCGTGACAAAGGGGTGAACAGGAAGTGGATATATACACAACATTGACCAATGAATTAACCAGAACAATGAAACACTATGACAACAAACAAGGGGAGGAGCATGAAGACAATGAGTAACCAGGGTAACAAAGGACTAGGCGGAGACAATAAATCAACACGAGGAGAAACAGGCAAGACTCAAATACAAACATAATCACTAGAAATAATACTTTAACCACAGGGACAAAACTACTCAAATACAAAGACAGGGTAAGAAACAAAACAAGATATAATGCAAATCAAAAACCATAATTAAAGACCCCAATCAAAAACAGTACATAATACAGTAAACAAGGAACACAGGAATTAATAAACCAAAACATGACAAGGAAATAATAAATCTCAAAAACACAAAAACCGAATCCCAACAGTACCCCCCCCTACGTAAACGGATACAATACTTTTACAAGACAAATAACAAATCAGTTGGGAGGTGGAGCGGAGGCGGAACGGGGGAGGTATGGAGGGCCAACAAAAGTCCAAAAAACAAAACCCAAGGCGGCGCCGGCAGAGCAGGGGGCCAAGGCGGCGCCGGCAGAGCAGGGGGCCAAGGCGGCGCCGGCAGAGCAGGGGGCCAAGGCGGCGCCGCGGGCAGCGACAGAGTCCAAGGCGGCGCCCCGGGCAGCGACAGAGTCCAAGGCGGCGCCGCGGGCAGCGACAGAGTCCAAGGCGGCGCCGCGGGCAGCGACAGAGTCCAAGGCGGCGCCGCGGGCAGCGACAGAGTCCAAGGCGGCGCCGCGGGCAAAGCAGGACGCCAGGGCGGCGCAGGCAGGGCAGGACGCCAGGGCGGCGCAGGCAGGGCAGGACGCCAGGGCGGCGCAGGCAGGGCAGGACGCCAGGGCGGCGCAGGCAGGGCAGGACGCCAGGGCGGCGCAGGCAGGGCAGGACGCCAGGGCGGCGCAGGCAGGGCAGGACGCCAGGGCGGCGCAGGCAGGGCAGGACGCCAGGGCGGCGCAGGCAGGGCAGGACGCCAGGGCGGCGCAGGCAGGGCAGGACGCCAGGGCGGCGCAGGCAGGGCAGGACGCCAGGGCGGCGCAGGCAGGGCAGGACGCCAGGGCGGCGCCCGTGACACTCTGGACCTGTACAAAAAGACAGGTAGGAGAGAGGCTGGCAAAGCCAGAAAAACAGGACACAATGCAGGCAAAGAGACACTTAACAGTTCCAATTCGTCGAACAAAAACATGGTAGAGAGCTCTTTGAAAGTCATTTGCAACAGATCACTGGGCAGCGCACAGGACAGCGCACAGGGCAGCGCACAGGGCAGCGCACAGGGCAGCGCACAGGGCAGCGCACAGGGCAGCGCACAGGGCAGCTCACAGGGCAGCTCACAGGGCAGGACATTAGACAGAGCACAGGGCAGGACATTAGACAGAGCACAGAGTTCAAAAATAGTCATTTTAAGTGGGGAAAACAGTTCTGAGTCAAATGAGACCATGTAGATGGGTGCAAAAAGTCTATGTGAGTCAAAAGCCATTTTGGCTAGGGCTGAAAACTTAGGTGAACAAGTGTAAGCTGAACTACATGACGCAGAGAGTACCGGAATAACCATCTTATCCTTGACAGGAAGCTCTGGAGGCTCGGTGACAGGCTTTATGGTAAAAACAGGAAACTCAAAAAGAGTAAGCTCAGCAGACTTTGTTGAGGCATTAAACTTAATATCCTCAATCTTAGCCCTCTCATTATAATTAAAAAATGTCTCAGACTCACGTGACTTTAGTGACTCAGGTAGTGACATAATGGTGACAAATGACTCAGTGATGTACTGGGTAGGAGGTTCAGGTTCAGACCCTCCAGTCGTAGAAAAAGGTGAAGACAAAGGTCCAGATCCTCCAAACCTGACATGTAGCACATCATTCTCCTCCAACGATTCAGTCTCAGGGGCTTGGGAGACATCACAGGAGAAAGACGAACAGAAGACAGACCACACACACCCCAGAGCTACGGCAAATGTAGACAGAGCAGAGTTCAAAGGACATACCTCTGTTGCCTCTTTGAAGACAGGCGGAGGCTTGACAACAGCTCTACTGAGAGGTATAGTCCTAGCAACGGCCCGCTGGAGAATGGGTGCAGGTAAGGGCACAGCTGTCTCGAACACAGGTGCAGGAATGGCAGCTGCCATCCTGAGGACTGGTGTAGATCTGACAAGTGCCCTTCTAAAAACAGGTGCAGAAGAAACCATAGCTCTCTGAAGAGTGGGTGTAGTGGGTGCAGGTATATCGGTGGCCATTTCAACCACTGGTGCAGATCTAACAATAATACTGGGAACAACTGAAGACTCAACGGCGGCCACTTTAACAATAGGCGTAGATCTCACTGGCTCCGTGGTAAAAGGTGTTCTTCTGATGGCCAGTCTAGAGCCTCTCCCAGGCCTTGCTGGTGTGATGGATTCAGATAAGGCTGATCTAGGGGCAAACGCGACAACAGCCTCCCGTACGGAGATCAATGGAGTATCAGTTAAACTACACCTTAACCGCTGAGTCTGGGCACCAACTGAAAGGACTGGAGAGGCGGCCATCTTGTGACGTGACCTGGGTGTGGTGGCTGACATCTTGTGGAGAGACTCGGACGTCTTCGCCGAACAGATGGGGAGAGAGAAATCAATATCAACGCTGTCAACGGACTGCTCGTGTGTGGATATCCTCCTTCTCCGTCGACTGCGCGAACAGCGCGAGGAAGACGCGCTCACCAGCTCAGCAGTCTTTGACGAGGAGTTTGAAGACTTCGCCTCGGGCAGCTCCGGCGTGAATGAAACACGCCCTCTACGACGCCAATCTGCGTGACGAGCAAAGGCGAAAAAATCCAGCACATCAAGCTCATAAATCTCACTCATAGGAATCGGCTCACCCAAACAGTGGTTAAACCACACTTTCATCTCTGTGTGGTTGAGACGAAGATCGCGTGAATCCGCCCAGAATCTATGAGCGAATTCCTCCACAGATTCATCCCGCTGACGTAGTGAAGCTAATTTGGTGCGTCTCTTTCTGAATTCCTTATCCGACATGGCAGGAGACAAACAGACATCAGAGCAAACAACTCCTTTAGCGGAGTTCTCAAAAACTGCTGGATCCTGTGTGTGATGGTCCATTCTGTCACGATATGCACACAGATGAGAAGAGGACGGATCCAAATGCAGTTTAAAGATTTATTTTCCACAGGTAAACAAGAAACAAAACACGAAAACTCAGGGCACAAACACCGTAACATTAAGACAATGGACCGTGACAAAGGGGTGAACAGGAAGTGGATATATACACAACATTGACCAATGAATTAACCAGAACAATGAAACACTATGACAACAAACAAGGGGAGGAGCATGAAGACAATGAGTAACCAGGGTAACAAAGGACTAGGCGGAGACAATAAATCAACACGAGGAGAAACAGGCAAGACTCAAATACAAACATAATCACTAGAAATAATACTTTAACCACAGGGACAAAACTACTCAAATACAAAGACAGGGTAAGAAACAAAACAAGATATAATGCAAATCAAAAACCATAATTAAAGACCCCAATCAAAAACAGTACATAATACAGTAAACAAGGAACACAGGAATTAATAAACCAAAACATGACAAGGAAATAATAAATCTCAAAAACACACAAACCGAATCCCAACAGCATGTTTGTTAAAACTAGTTATATTTCCTAATTAAACTAAGGCCTAGTCTTGGATTAAGATAATCCTGGTCCGGGAAACCGCCCCTAAATTAATTAAATACAACACAGAAGCCAGTGTGTGCATTTACAGTTAACAAACAGCAAAGTTGTTTCAAATGAAATAACAAGCTTTGCATTTACAGTTCATTTTGTTCTTTTGCAGTGTTTTGTAGTCTTTGGATATAGCTGATGTACAAGGTCATATACATCATGTCACTTTTACTGCCTATATTTCTAATTATAATACATATTTCTGTTAAGATCCTAATCCTTTACTTAATCTATGATTAGTGTTAATATTTAATCATCTGAAGCCATTATATGAATTTATACCCCTCCCCCCTTTCACTATTTTAGTTTACTATAGCCAAATTGATATCAACTAGCAGCTATGGCTTTTAAATACATGCATCACCTCATTTCAGTCAAAAAAAGTAATCATTCTAAATATAATGAACTAAGCATTAACTTCTAGCTTGTCAACAATCTGTCAATAATTTGAATTATTTGCGCTAAGTCTTACTAATAAGTCTTAATAAATGTGGAGAAAAGCTCCTTCACATCCTCAGTCAGTTCACTCACTGATCTCTTATTGATTCACTGAGCTCTGATTGAATCACCTGGTGACTGGCTTGCTTCAATTGTTCGTTAAAACAAATCGGTTTAAAAGAATCATTCGTTTTCAAATCATTACCAGTCATGTGAGAGAGAGAAAACGGAACGTGATTGTAATGTTGAACCACTGAAATATTTCATGCTGAAACATTACTGTAATAACCAGATGTACCGTATTTTTCAGTCTATAAGCCACGTTTTTTTCATAAATTGGCTGGTGCTTCGTATTTTAGTCAGGTGTGCCTTGTAAGTCAGTATGAATTAATTTTGACATTTATGAGGTTAGAGATATCATTACTGTCTACAGCCGCGAGAGTCCGCAATATGCTGCTTCTGTATTTATGTAATTCAATGGATTCTGTAATGGAATTCTTGTGGAATGACGAGTATGCGAACTTCACACTAGTTGGCTTGTTCGGTTAATTTAGCCTATTCAACCTTCCAGGTAAGTTCTGTATGCAGTGGTTTATCGTTTAAATAACTGATAATATTACTTTAACGTACAGACATCTATTCAGCCTGCTGTTCTGTCTGCTATTGTTTAGTTGAATAACTTGCCTTTCCAGATTGAATGTTTGTTCTTCGGCTTGGATGTGAAATAATTTTTTAAATAAAGGCGAAATATAGTCCACTGTGACTTATATATGTTATTTCGTCTTAATCACACATTTTTTTAATGATGCGGCTTATACTCCGGTGCGGTTTATAGTCAGGAAAGTACGGTAGTAATTTACCTGCACAACATCCACGAATTATAGCCAATAAAGCTGCTAAGATAGGAAACTCCTTACATGGAAGCTCTTATTCTAAAGTTTACTCAGCGCCTCACTGTGTTGATAACGAAATAGCTCCACCACAGTGAGCCCGCAACTCACTTAGGGGCTGTTTTTTCACCTTATGTTAAGATGTGTTTTCGTTGATCAGACGACACTAAAGACAGTTGTAAACAAACAATCGCATCCTAATAACGAAAGCAATCGATAAAAGTAGTGTAAGTGTGTTTCTGGGAAGTATGGGAGGGGGGACAATCGCGCTGGGGCATGGTTTTGATAATGTGACTGCGTACAAAGACACCTGACAAGAGATGGAGGCGGCCACCTCCAAATTCCTTATGCAGAAAAAACAAAATGATATTTATCGCATACTGTCATTCATCCCCAAAGTACCAAGATATGATTTTTGGTCAGTATCACCCAGCTCTACTAGATGGGCCAGCCTGGTCTTACTGTTAATAAATAGTGTTTACACGTAACTTAAAAAAACAAAAAACATATTTTTTGTACGTTTAAATAGATGCTAAAATGTACAATGTAGATGTATTTACAACATTTAAACATAGCATTATTACGTTTTGACAGCTAAAAAACATAAAAAATGTACGTATCTTTCATTCCATAAAGCTTGCCGTTTAATTCCTTTTAACCATTTTAGCGATATGTTACCACCTTAACCCTACCCCAAACCTTACCCTAAACCCAAACTCTTTTTATACAAAATGTTTAAATACGTAATGTATTCTTTTTATATTACGTAACGGAAAGATATGTTTAGGAACATATTAGTAACAATATACACTGAAAAAATGATTCATTGAATTTAATAAATTTTTTTAAGGTAAGTGGTTGCAATCAATTTATTTAAGCTACATTTAAACAAAAGTTTTATATTTTATTTTACGTTACTAATCTTTTTTGTTTAAATGTAGCTTAAATAAATCTACTGCAACCACTTACCCCAAAAAAATTCATTAAATTCAATGAATCATTTTTTTCAGTGTAGCATTCAAAAGATATTTTAAGGTGCTACAGTCCTACGCAAAACAGTTTATTAAAATCATTTAATGTTACTGTTTAAAACATCATAACAGACAGACAAGTATAATCACAACAACTTATTTATTGCGAATATTAAAATCAGTACCAAAAGTAGTTAAAATGACGATGTGCTGCAGCTGCGGTCCTCTCTGGAGTATATGAAGTAAAGTAAAGAGAAGTATTAAAGTATTAATCCAAGAGTTTGATCAGCGTTGATCCGGCTTCTCTCTGTCACAGCGCACTTTTTTAATTTCACACCAACGGAAATGACGCAAATATGTCATGTGGCACTCAAAGAGCCAATGAGCTTTTGATTTCACTGCCGTAAAGCAATGTGTCGTAAAGCTTCTTGAGGCGGGATATTTGAATTCACATTAGACATTATCTCTTTCACCGCCAGCGTTTTTAAAAAAAGTTGCTAGTCATCGCCAGTGTTTTTCATGATTTTCACAAAAGTTTAATGCCTTCCAGAAAATGTTCTTCTTCAAATATGTGACCAGTCACGGAAAGTAGGGACACAAGTCGGATCTGGGCCATTTTGAGTTATTCACAGATTCTGAAAGTGCAGTTTCTAAGCTTTCCAACGATGTGTAACACATGGAAATCTGATAACATATGGAGAAGTTGTGGCCATTTGAATATAGGAACTCAGAAATACTCAAACCGAGAAAATCGAGACGAAAGAGACTCTTCTTTCCAACTGGGGGAGACAATAGGGCTCATTTACATCTCATTAAGCTAAGCCATACCCTCTGTAAAGCCGTTTTGAGATACTGATGTTCTAGCATCATGTAGTATTTTATGACAGAAGTCCAAATGACAACATGCAAAAATAAACATTGACTTTTTACCTTTGTGTTGATCACAACTCGAATCCAGTCTGTTTCAGATGATCCAATGACCATTTTGTCCACAAATGCGTATAATCCGTGAAATAAAGATGTATAGTCTATATTGTTGACATCAGATTTCGCATGAATGTCTAGTAATACAACATAATATACAATCTGAGGACTATTTACATCGTAACATGTAAGGGTATATGATTACACTCCGTTAAACACGTGAACCCGCCTTCAAAGTTAAGTTTTTATTTTATAGGTAGTATAACAGATCATCCAAACAGCGCCGTCGAAAACGTGACGTCCTTTAAAGATGTTACCAATCGCTCGCTCGTTCCTCCATCAGCCAATGACTTCATGGAAAATATTGATAGACAAAACATGTAGCCAATTATATAATGAATTCAACAATCTTTATGTAAATTCTGTGTGTTTGAACTCGTGCTGCGCTGCAGGAACTGACAAAGAGATGACGACAAAGTACCGCGAGAGCGACTCGAAATTAAACTACTCCGACAGATTTCTTGAGGAGCTCTCGCAGTACTTTGACGTCATCCGACTGCGGCGCCGCATAAAGTCAGTGACGCGGCTGACGTAACTTACGATGCAGCTGACTGTTATTTGTTCCGCCCCAGCTTCTTTTATTTTTCTTTCGTTTTGTGCGCCCGAGCTTTACAGTCTGGGGAGACGCACGCTATACGCTTGAAAAAACAACAACTTAGCAAACATATCTGAGGAACAGGGCAGCCGCGTCACTACAGTCACGTGACTTCGCGCTCGAGCCGGAAGAGAAGACAATGCTGAATAAAGTCGTAATTCTGCTATTTTTGGACCAAACTGTATTTTCGATGCTGCAACACGTTCAAACTGACCCACTGATGTCACATGGACTACTTTGATGATCTTTTTATTACCTTTCTGGACATGGAAACCATACATAGATTTTCAATGAAGGGGACAGAAAGCTCTCGGACTAAATCTAACGTTAAAACATCTTAAACTGTGTTCCGAAGATGAACGGAGGTCTTCCGAGTTTAGAACGACATAAGGGTGAGTCATTAATTACATTATCTTCATTTTTGGGCGAACTATCCTTATTTAGTAGTCACGCTGTTCCCTTTGGGGGCGGAGGCGAAAACACAAGCTTATACAGTATGTAAATATACACAGACAATGACGCCCCCCGCTGCACGCTAGAATCTCTGGAAAAACAAGCCTATTTTAACCGCAAAATGTACGCTTTTAAATATACAAAAACTGCTATCTCAAACATGGAGAGGCTTCTTCGTGATCTCAACTAACAGATTCTCCAATAAAACGAAAATCACAAATTTTGAAAAAAAAACTTTGTTTCTCATTTTCTCGGAACTTGTGCTGCCGACTTGTGTCCCTGGTTTCCGTGACGGGTCACATATATAAACATACAATATACCAAATGAAAGAACAGACCCTCTGCTTTCAAAAAAAAAAAAAACGTTTCATCCTACCTTCAGTAGTTCTTTTGTAATCAGTTTTTGAATATGGGTAGTTTTTTGCAAAAACACCACATTTTGAGCAAAAAGCAGAGATAATTCCATTTTTGTGACGGACTTTTCATAGAGATCCCATTCAGAGCGATCTTTAAAACAGACACGGACATGCAGCAGCTTGCCATAGGGCAATACTTCCGGTTTTAAAAAGTTGCGGAAGGTTGCGCACCTAGTGGATAATAGCGGTATTGCGGAAAGACGGAAATACTCGTCATTGGCGGGGAAGCGTTTTCTCTTGATTGACGAGATATCCCGTCATTGGCGGGGAAAGAGTTAACGAACGCACGATCTGACTTTACGGTTGCTGATGAGAACTCGGATCAAGACCGCTGGATAAATGGCTGAATTTGGATCTGTTCCTCGCAATCGTATGAATTTTAAAGATGTGGATTACAACAAATGAATAAAAGTAACATCTTTTTTGAATTTATGTTATATTTTGTTGTAATTATTGCTTAGTATTAATAATAGCGTATTGCATAGAACACAGCAGGAGAAAACGCGTTTTTGTGTGTCATGGCAAACAAACTAAATATAAATACAGAAATGCTATTCATTTTAAAGTTTTAAAATGTTAAATATTGTGAAATTCTCTGAATATCATAATCATTTCATTAGGTAAATGGGTAAACTGTCTTAAATGAATAAGTCAGAAAATATGACTGAAAAAACGTCATTGTTATGAGTAAGAAACGCCAATGCCCGCGATTTTAATATTTATGAATTGGAATAACTTACGTACAAATTTGTACGTTTGTAAAGCTGTAAATACGTAAATAATTTACGTATTAGTCCTGTCAAAACGTTGATATTGTACGTTTCAGTGTGTTTTAAACATAACTAAATGTACGTATGGTACAACAACCACACTGAAACGTAAAAATACACGCATATTCTCATGAGATCACGTTGGATGGGCAGGTAAAGTGGTGAAATGTGTTCTGGTGTTTGTACAAAATTGTGTGCTGAGGAGAAGAACTGAATAAAGGGGGGGGGGGGGGCTGGCATTGGAGCAGTACCCTTTCAAAAACTACACTTTTGTACCTAAATGGTGCATATTAGAACCTTTTGAAAGGGTACCGTCCCAGTGACAGCTTTTGTACCTGACAGTGTAGTCGCTTAGTGACTGGCACCTTAAGACCTGCGAGTCGATGTTCCTCTTCAGTAGCGCACAGCGATGTGTAATTGATGACATATTTTGTGTGACTTTCATGATATAATTAGGCTTCTAATCTTCCATAACGCATGCATAATCATATGATATATAATAAAGAATAGAGCACAAGTAACTGGTGTCTTTGTCTCTACTATAAAGTGCTGTCACTGCCTAAATTTTATTGATATTCACCAAGAAACCCATCAAGCTTATGTGACGGCCTTGTGTCATCTCTGTCAGCAAGAAAAAGCATCTTTATATCAACGTGTCAGCAGCGGATTGTGCGAAATGTTTGTTTCAAAGTGTACACGCTAGACCAGTGAGCTAGCTCGCTTACTCTGGGCCATGGAGTGGAAATTGCTCTATAAAACAAAAGTAATACCCAATAAAGCAGAAAACGCTACAGCCATTTACTACATAAAACTGAAGGATTACTGTCAGGATACCAGGTAAACATGCCGTTACTTCTCAGTACTACAATCCCAATGGCAAAGTAACAGCTGCGGACTCATAAGATAAAAGCTCCTAGCTATTTATTAATGTGAGGAAATGGATGAAAACACAGAGATATTGTTCAATAAAACATAATTACATGTTAAAAGTTCAAAAGTTGGCGGTACCTAAGGGATAATGGGAGGATTTGAAGTAGATGCTGTGAAGTAGGCGCTCGTTTTGAGGACACACGCTTGTGTGTGTGTAATGGCTGCACTCTCCTGACATCTATCTACATTGAACTCCTGACATGATGGGCGAGACCTGAGAGGTAATTAAGTTTGAGATGTTGTTCTCTCTCGGCGCAGCTGATGTGGCTGTGAGGGAATAACAAGCCAACACAACAGCAAGTCATCTCTAACTTATGGTCTGTCTTCTCACATTCAGGGAGAACCATGATTCAGCCTGTCAGGACAACTGGTGCTGGTTCTTCTTTTATTATATTTGGATGGAGAAAAGGGATTGGTATGAAACATCTCAGTTGTTGTTCTTAATGATTTAAAGCTTTGACTTTAACTGGATGGTGTGTTGCACTTTTCAGTCTAGACATTAGAACTACTTGCCAATACAATGATTGCAAGATCATTTGCAGCAAATTTTCACAACTGACTACTTGAAATTTCAGTGTATTTTCAAGACATTATTGGCAGAGTTAAAAGAAGATGCAGTCTAAACTAAACTGTTATATAATCGCTTGGTCCTTTGTGTAATGAAAATTACATTTAATCAATCTTCAAGTCCATTTACAGCACTTTTGGTCAATAGATGATGGGTAAAATATAATACATTTAATAGTGTATTTAAAAATGCAATCAAAGATTAAAACAGCTCACTTAATCACTTTGAAGTGTTGCAAACTTTTATACATTAACACTGTAAACTTTTTTGCTAATGAATGTCAATGTTAATTCCAATGTGCATTAAAAAGCAGTTTGCAGAAATGATGTTTGTTATTAGGCGTTAAAAAGGCTTATTACATGGCTCGATGGAATTCTTGATTCTGATTGGCCAGTCGCAACATTTACAGTTATTTCCAGATAACAATCGCTCAAAACTAATAACACACCGTAACCCGGATGTTGCAAATCATTTTGACAGGTACAGTTTAATATTACACATATGAGATTATATTTACAAATGATGAAACCAAATAGTGTGTTCGTGACATTTACGTCTTATCTTAAAACCGAAAGTAAATGGGTTTTCCTCGCAGAAGGTCTGCATTCATTTTTGTTGTTGTTTTTATAAAAAATTTAAATAATAAAAATATTTATTTTCCTTCTATGGAAATCAATGGTTACAATAAGCTGGGTGTTTTCCATCATTTATCAAAATATCCTGCAGTGTTTTTCATACATTGATTTACTTGTGGCAGACCGCCACGGAATCAACACTGGCCGCCACAAATAGATTTTTCATGATTCTTATTTACATTTATATTTTACTGTTTAAAAACATCTTAATTCATTGTTGCAAGCGGCCAGGGCGCCCCCTCCCATTCTCTAATGTTGCGTGCAGCTCATGAGCATCTCTCTAACAAAACAGTGAAAAACGTGGCAGTGTTTTCAATGTCCGTCCCTCCGTATACTTTCTTTTTCGCGTAAACATCAAAAGTCACAGATTTTACTGACAGAGAAGACAGCTGATTGAGTTTATCATGACATGATGAAAGGTTAGCATTAGTGTTTCCCACACACACACACGTTCTCTCTAATGATGCGGTATGCATGCGCACGTGTTTTGTAGTAACTGAAGCCAATGCTGAAGCGGTCGCATATGAAGCAGTCCGAGCGGAGTTACAGCTGCGGCTGCTGCCATATGCCCCAAAAGCTTCTGAAATTGTTTCAGCGGGACCGCGCTCTTGCTCTTGAATGTATTCAGGCAAGTCAGAATCGACTGTACACGCGCTTCTGTTAGACGAGCTGTCAAATCGATCGAGTCCAGTTCCATACCGAGAAAAGAGATTCTCTGCACGGGGCAAAGCTTGCTCTTTTCCTAGTTGAACCGAAGACCCAAACGAGCGAGGTGTTTTAAAGTTAAATCTCTGTGATCGCACAGCGTCTGACGCGTTTGAGCTATTATTAGCCAATCGTCCAGATACGCGAGAATGCGCACACCTCTCTCTCTCAGGGGTTTTAAAGCCCCCTCCACTACTTTGGTGAATACACGGGGCGACAGAGAGAGCCCGAATGGGAGGACTTTGTACTGGTATGCTCGCCCCTCGAACGCAAAGCGGAGAAACGGCCTGTGTCGGGGGAGAATCGATACGTGAAAGTACGCGTCCTTCAGGTCGATAGATGCGAACCAATCGTTTGGACGAATGCATGGAAATATGCGTTTGGGCGTCAGCATTTTGAACGGCATTCTGTGAAGTGCACGGTTCAGCGAACGCAGGTCCAGGATCGGTCGCAAGCCGCCGCTTTTCTTGGGTACAATAAAGTAAGGGCTGTAAAACCCCGACCTCATCTCGGCTGGAGGGACCGGCTGAATCGCGTCTTTCGCCAATAAGACAGCGATCTCCGCACGGAGGACGTGCGCATCGGCAGCTCTCACCGTAGTGAAACGAACGCCGGAGAATTTGGGGGGACGCCGGGCAAATTGGATCGCATAGCCGAGACGAATCGTGCGTAAAAGCCAACGCGACGGGCTGGGAAGCTGTTCCCACGCCCCCAGATACCGTGCGAGAGGGACTAAAGGCACGATCGGTGTACCCGCGGCGGGCGCAACGGAGGTGATCGCCGGTGTGTGCGTAACGGCCGCACCGACAGCAGTGTTGTGTGTGATAACACTCACCTGAGTCCGTTGCTGGGTGGTTGAGTAAGGGAGGCTCTGCTGAAGACACCTCACACCACTCGATGCACCCTCTGGCGAAGGAGGAGGGAGACGATGGGTTATGAGCCCGTAGCTGTCTCCTACCGGCTGAGAGCGCGGTGGGGTTATGAGCCCGTGCGTCGCTCTCGTTCTCCTCTGATGAGTCGGAGAACGAGGGGGGGTTATGAGCCCTCTCGTATCTCCGGAGCTCATCTGAAGACCTAGAGATGGAAGTGGAATTCGCTCTTTTTGTGGATTTGTGGGTGCCGACTGAAAAGTCGGCGGAACAGAAAAATGAAACAAAAGATTCCCCAACCGGCCCTCCTCCGGTGGGGGGAGTGGTGCCTTCACCATCTCCCGAAGAGCGATCCCCTCCATCTCTAGGTCGCCCGTCTCAGGGCCGCTTTGATCTTCTTTTACCACCCTTTGCAGCGGGCTGAGCGGGCGGGGCGGGCTGCTGACGACCGGTTCCTCGCTTCTTAGAAGAGCCCCGGGGAGGAACGGAGGCGGCCGCCGCAGGACGCCCTCGGCGAGGAGCAGGCTGAGGCGCCGACGTGGATGGGGCAGGCGCAGGACGCTTCCGACGTGGCATGATCTGAGCGATGGCCTCAGTCTGCTTCTTGGCCGCGGAGAATTGCTGGGCAAACTCCTCGACCGTCTCGCCGAACAGGCCGGTCTGGGAAACCGGAGCATTCAGGAGCCGGGTTTTATCAGCGTCCTTCATGTCCGCCAGACACAGCCAGAGATGGCGTTCCTGGACTACCAGGGTAGACATCGCACGCCCGACGGCGCGTGCGGTGACCTTGGTCGCACGAAGCGCCAGATCAGTAGCCGCACGTAGTTCAGAGAACTCCGCCGAGTCGTGACCTCCCGCGTGCAGATCCCTCAGAGCCTTAGCCTGATGAACCTGCAGCAATGCCATGGCATGCAGGGCAGAGGCTGCCTCCCCACAAGCCTTGTAAGCAGCACCGGACAGCGCCGAAGACTGCTTACAGGCCCGTGAGGGGAGAGTAGGCTGGTCCCGCCAGGAGGAAGCGACACCGGCCGGACACAACTGCATCGCGACCGGGCGCTCCACTGACGGGATACCAGTGTACCCCTTGGCATCTCCACCCTCGAGAGAGGTGAGAGGTGAAGGCTGATACGGCCGGTTCCGGGCGGAAAACGGGGTTTTCCACGACCGCGTCAGCTCTTCATGCACCTCGGGGAAGAAAGGCACCGGGGGCGAGGACTGAGAAGCCCTGGCACCCCCGAAGAACCAATCATCGAGGCGGGACGGTTCAGGTGGGGGAGGTTTAGTCCACTCCAAGCCGACCGCCTCCGCCGCCCGAGCGAGCATGGCTGCCATCTCAGGGTCGAACGCAGAAGCCGCAACCTGGCCCGAAGGCGGGAGCGGATCCGGATCGACGTCTGAGGCTGACAACCCCCCCTCCGACGTTACGGTGGATATCGCGTCAGGTGGAGGCTCGACAGAGCGCGAGGACACCGTAGAACACGGGCCACTCGTCTCCATCGGGACCTCCGCTGGCAACGGAGCAGGGCGCTGGGAGCTACTGGACGAACCAGCAGACCGACCCAGCACCGTTATACGGAGGTCATCCTTCGCCAATCTGGTAGCTGCGCCCTTAGCAGCACCAGACTGGGAAGGCGGGGGCCGTTGCCGGAGGAACGACACCCGTCTCCGCAAATCCGCGATAGTCATGCCCTCGCAGACGGGGCATGAACTATCACGCAACGCTGCCTCTGCGTGCTGGAGCCCCAGACACGAGAGACAACGCTTGTGGCCATCCTGGGGGGCGATAAACACACCGCATCCAGAAACGGAGCACGGACGGAAATCCATCTTTAAAAAGACGACCCCGACCGTGACACGAATGAGTGGCTGTCTTTAAAAAGACACAAAGCTCAAACGTGCTGCTCTTTTAGGGAAATCACTCTTTTGTGCGAGCTGGTGAAACACACAGGGAGAGGCAAACGCACTCACTCGAACTCAAGTCCTAAATTAAAGAGACAGAGAGAGAGAGAAAGGGTGGAAAAAACACTGCGAGCCTCCACTGAGGTGTCTTTGCCCAACCAACTTCAGCAAGCTGAGATATTCTTTTCCCACACAGCACAGGATCTACGAAGATCAGTAACAGCTTCTCGAGAGCAGATGTCTGCCGGCTTCGAAGCAATAAAGCTGATTTGGTACTATGCACCTGCGCCTTATATACGCACCTGGCGGGGCGGCGCCGGCATTATGCAAATACCTGCATGCCAAGTTCATTGGCGTTTTTGATAGTTCTCGAAGTAGATAGGTCACCCGCGAAGCGGTTCCCAATTCGTCGGTCACGACGTGACGTCGTAGTGACCGACTGAAAGGGAACTCTGTGTAACAGTTACTGTGTATTCTCTCATATTTCGGAATTTGCACCGCGACAATAAAACTTACATTTCAAATAAAAAAGGGCTCATAACAAGAGATTGATGAGAAGAGCAACAGCATTAAGGCTTCAATGTCAGTGTATGGTGATTTTTTCAGATGATGTCGCGTTTATAAATCAGGATTTTAGCAGCAGTTGGATTAAACACGGGGTGTTACTGGGTCGTGTTTTATAGTCTACTCATTTTATGTCTGACAACAGAACAGATAATATGTAAAAATAGCATTCAGTTGTGTTAAAATGCAATATAATGTGACAGATTAAAGAGTAGAAGTGAAACATTTCAGGTGCCAACAATCGATCAAATGACGTCACATATATGCTAATTAGTGTGTGATATCCGCCACAAGTCTCTCAAAATCCTTTGGGAAACACTGTTCTTGTGCAACATGAGGATGAGAAAATGTCACACTTTAAGTCACATTAACATTCAGTAAAAGTAATTACTGCCATCTCCACTGTCAATTGTGTCAATAAATTGTGTAACATGCTTTTTTAGAGGTCATTACATGTTGTGTGTTTGCATTGATTGTTTTGCTTTAAGACACAAACATATATTTTCCAATAATGTAGATGTAATAAAATGAAATATAACCACATTCAGTAATTTAACACTGTAACGTAAATAAATAACTTGCTGCTAAATATATTCATGGGATTTGTTCTCTTGCGTCCACAGTGCTAAGCATAGCATAGCTTGCATTTGAAGGCTTCAATTTGTAAGTGCAGTGGTTGAAATGGAATAGCAATGTGTTTGCCTGTTTCATGAGAGATGTAGTATTAGGGCTGAGGCCCCAATCTATTGAAGGGCCAGTGCTGCTATATCTCAACAATTGAGTTAGCTCAGTGCAATTGCTGTCCATTCAAAGGCTGAGAAATTGAGTTTCAGGCTTGGAGCACTACCATTGCCCAGGAGCGGGAGGGGCGGGGGTAAGAAAAGCAAGATTGAGATGGAGATGAAAAAAGACAAACATAAAACCATACAAAGTATATGGCTAGAGAGAATGATACATTGTGTATATGCTCAGTCTCAAGAACATTGTCTGCTGTCAACAAGGCTCACATGTGTGGATCTTGATCCTACAGAGCACATAAAAGCCCAGAAGCTCTCAAATCTCACAAGCATGCAGGTACAGTTAGAAACATCGGTATTACAGTTCAGTTTAAGCCTTCATACCAGCACTGCATTTAGTCTTTATGGCTTTCACTTTTCATTTCTAGCAACTCTGCTCTATAGACCATATTTATACTTTAGTAAAGGACACTGACCTTATACAGCAGATCTCTCAGATCTCAAAATACTGTCAGCAGGATCTCATTATATCTCATAGGTTTAATTTAAACACAACTTAAGTTTTTTTTTTTTAAATCTTAGAGTATGTTATTAATCTCCCAACTTTTTTCTTCACTAGTCTTCATATTTTAATTAGGACTACAATTCTAATTACTTTAAAATTGCATGTCTAGTATTATTTGTTAATTACTCAGTCATTAAGATTCAAGATACCATTCATCAATATTTTAAATTCAGTTTTCAGTATGTGTTCTCTTTTTTTAATGCATTATAGTACAACTTTTACCACTGTCATCTGTAACTGATGTCAGATATGTTTAGTAGATCTATTAAAGTTTTCATAACAGAGCTTTACTGGGTTTCTATAGGTGAAGAAGAAAGAAAAAACAACAAACATGGTTTCCCAGACCGAGTGTTCCCAAACGGTTTCATTCCAGGACCCACCCACACAGGTATAACTGATCTCAAAACCCAGCTAAATATTTTTAATGGAAAAATTGGGGGAAATAAAACTTTGCTCTCTTTTAATAAAGAGTAGTTTTTATCTTCTTAATAAGTTTAACTGCATTGTCACAATGCAATCTTGTTGTAATTATTTAAAAGTCACACTGTAAAAAATACTTTGCTGCCTTAAAATTTTTTGTTAAATCAACTCAGATTTACAAGTCATGTCAACAGAGATGAGTTGTCACAACATATAAAATATAATTGAGAAAAGTCAACTTAATTTTATAAGTTATAACAACTCACCTGTAGTTATAACAACTCATCTCTTGTCAAGATAAATAATAGTAAGTTGTAATGACTTGTAAATCAGAGTTGATTCAACAAAAAAATTTAAGGCAGGAAAGTATTTTTTACAGTTGTAAGGTTTTGTTATGTGTTTTCTTGTGTTCTGGTTGTGTTTTGTGTTTTGTACTTTTATTTGGATATCCTGTTCTGTTCTGGCTTTTATTTTGATATTCATCTTGCCATGTCTCACTTCCCACTTCCTGTCTGTTTTGTATATAGCCACTTCCTGTTCACCAGATCATGGCTGATTAATACATTGTATGCCCAGTCTGTTTGCCTGTATCCTGTTTTTGTACCTGCCTGTTTTTGACCTGTGCCTGTTTTGTGGATTTTGACTGTTTTGCTGCCTGCCCTGAACATTTGCCTGTTATTGGATTACATTTGTGGATTGCCCTTTGGATGTGTTTGCTGGCAATTTTTCGGTTTTTACAATGAAACCTCTTTTTGCACATGGATTCTAATCTCCTACGCTTTCTTTAAAGCACCCACGTTACAACAGTGCATGTTTCTCTTTCATGAAGCCACCCCATTTCTTTTTCTATCAACCTATCTTTCAAGCCATTTCGTTTAGGTGTTTTCTTAATAAATTTCTCAAAATTTAAAGACACACTATGCAGTTATTTTACCTTAATATAACAGCTTCAAAGTTATTTCGGTGGTAAACAAAGTCATAGTAGGGCGAATCATCCTCAAGCTTGAGAGAACCGCCCCTGACAAATTTCACGAGAATCACGACTTGCTTTACGGCAACGACGTCACACACGTTAGGCTTGTTCGACTTCGTGCAGCGCTGCAAGAACCGACCGGCGGATGACGTCAAAGTACCGCAAGAATGATCAGAGACGGCACTTTGACGTCTTCTGGCTGTCGGTTCTTGGAGCGCCGCATGTAGTCGATCAAGCCTATAACAACAACTGCACGCGTGAATTTGAGACGTGAAGCTAAACGCCTTAAAAGTTAAGAAAGAGCATTCGGAAGAGAGTAGAAAAAGGAAAAGAGAATCTGATCGCGTTAGGAACCGGACAGAGTCCCACTCGGTCAGGTTTTTACTCGTTGGCGTGAGCTATACTTGGAAAAACTACTCCAGAGTGTGCGGATGACCATGGACCCTCCTGATGAGACGTCAAAGATGTCAATACACACAGGATCTCTCGATGCGCAGAACACATATTTTTAAAAAAGAAACCACACACTTGACGGGCTACATAAATGTTGTGACGAACTTGTCACCGGCCGCCACTGCAAACCACACAAGTTTGTGATGCAGCTTGCGAATGTTTTTGGGAAACAACAAATCGTTGAACTTTGTCAGTAACGACAACACTTACGACAGTAGTTGGCTAACAATGCATTTGGGAAACGCACCCCTGACTAGAGTTAGAGGTAGGCCTATGTAGCTGGTAGGTAGACTTTTATTATCATAAAGAAAATTTGTCCTGGACACATGCAATACAGTAACTGCTGTAAATTTAAATGACATAAATCGTAAAATAACAAATCAAATTTATGATTACAATTAAAATATAACATTAAATACATACAATAACTGCTCTTAATTAAAATTACATACAAAGTTCATAAAATATACAGTTTATAGCTTTATACAGATTAAAAATATATATAATAGTCATGTAAACAAAAGGCTATTGGCTATTTAAAAAAAGGGGGCAAGGCCTTATGCCCTATGAAATATTTCAATATAGTAAAGAAAACTGTGCCCAGCTATGCCATACTGCACATAAGTAGATAGTACACATAGTAGGCTAAGTGAAATCTACAGACTAAATTATGACTAGATCAGTGTTAGTTTCAAAACTACTATATTAGTTCTGACAGCCCCCTTAGCAATTTGACAAATGAATTTTAATAATTTCTCTAAGTTTGAAATGGAAAAAGGAAATTAAGAAACTCATAACCAGAGTTACTAAAATAAAGTCATGCTGTGGCTATTCCTTTTAGTATAACAAAATTGAATTTGTTAGGTAAGAACATTATTACAAGCACCCAACCATGATTAACTTTATTTTTTAATAGCAAATGTTGTAGCCAGTGTCTCAAGATATATTACACACTTTCAATAACTCCAATATAATTAAGTAGTCATTTTTATAAGGAGAGTAATCATTTATCCTTTTCTGTAATAGGCTATACATCAGCGGGCGCTAGTACATTTCATTCTTCCACAGGAAAGAGAAAAGCCGAATGTTAATGATTTGCTCCCGCTAGCATAATTTTAATTATGGATTTTCTCGACATGATCGATTTGAGGAGAGCCATAGTAATACAAGTTGTACATTCCACTGTATTAAATATTTGATATCCATTAAATTTTCATGATTAATGTCCTGGAAAAAATCCGTTTCTCTAAGCCCTTTGGTTTTTATTGCCGGCTAAATTAACAGTCTTATTTCTTTGCAACGAGTTATAGCTTCCAGCTGCACCGACGATTGCCTTTGTTTGAGAGATTAAACAACTTTTATATTGATCTTTCATAGAAATCTTATATATGAAGATTTAATTAGTATTGCATCGGTGAATCACATAATACAGGATGAAATTTCGAAAAACCAAATCTGATTTATTTCATAGGAAATTGTATTTTTCTATTATCTCATTATTTAATATTATATGTCTGCTACACTGAGATTGTTGAGAGTGTTGGTGAGCCATCTTATATTTATAACTAAAACTATCATTTAATAATGTAAATAACACTATCAAAAAATGCTCATCTGCATTACAAAATTGTTTTCTGTCTCCACCTTTATTTATGATTATTATGTTGGTGAATTACATGTGGTGATCCAATTTTAAAAGGACTGCTTGTAATGAAATGTTTAATGTTTGATTACACTGTAATTTGTCACATTTATTTATCATTTTGTGAAAATTAACACATATCCAGCTGGAATGTAGAAATTCATTCTTCTGTGTCTGTTTTCCTGCTCTGAAACAGATCGTATTTACAGCAGAATACTCTTAGGGAGAGGAGAGGTGAACCACGGCACCCTGCTGTGTAAATCTTAATGATATTGGCTCCCTCTCCTCAGGGAGACAGTTACTTTTATGCCAACTTCTATATCACACATGTCTGATGGTGCAAATTTAATCTCACAGTTCTGTGATATGTGATTTTTTTCTTTTCTCCACCTTTTTTCTTTTTATCAAGTGTTACAGTGGTATTTATATGTATAAAAAAAGAACAAACTTAAGTTTTAAGGGTCATTATTATTTTTAAACCCATGAATATCACAGCTAATAGATACATGCTTATGTTGCTTACATGTAATAAGATTATTGTAATATATACACATTTTCCTAAACCATAAAGAAATGAGGACTGTGATTGCTTTTGAAGGTTAGTTAAAGGGGCCCTGTCACAAGACTTTTTTAAGATGTAAAATAAATCTTTAGTATCCCCAGAGTACACATGTGAAGTTTTAGCTTAAAATACCATATAAATAATTTATTATAACATGTTAAAATTGACACTTTGTAGGTGTGAGCAAAAATGTGGTGTTTTGGGTGTGTCCTTTAAAATGCAAATGAGCTGATGAAAATCAACACTGATCGCAATGATGGTGGTTTGTTGCAACTGAAACTCAATTGTGCTGTTAATTATTTTCTCTCTGTCTATTTCTCTCTGCATTAAATGGCTGTGCCGTGGTTGGATAGTGCAGATTAAGGGGCAGTATTATTATAATAAGATGACATCATAAGGAGGGCCAAATTTTAATTACCTAATTTTTCACGTGCTTGCTGAGAATGGTTTACCAAAACTAAGTCACTGGGTTGATCTTTTCACATAGGTTGACAGAAGCACTGGGATCCCAATTATATAACTTAAACATGGAAAAATGCCATGGCCCCTTTAAAAAACATGGATAGTAAAATTCCAACATGGATTGTAAAAAAGTTATACATAATACTAGTATTGTGCCACTCATCTTCACACACTGTAGACAGCTGGTAGAAGTGACAACAGGGTTAAATTGTCCCTCCTCGGGCTACATAAGCATTCATTCAGTGAGTAAAGAAAAGCTCTGGACTTTTCCATCTCTGGCTTTTGCTGCTTATAGAAATGATTCTCTTTATAGAGTACAGTCAGTACCTCTGGCATGCAGATTGTATTTCAGTGTTATTTTATTGAAGTACCAAGAAGGGACCAGAATGCCATTCCAGAAAAATCACACATGACCATTTTACTGCTTGCATGGGATTTCTCCCCTCTTTCATTACACCCCCACCCCCTTTTTTCCATTCTCTTTCTGACCGTCCCCCTCTCACTTGCATGACCCCCCAAAACACCATTTTTCTTTCTTTGTCTCCCCCAATCTCTCTCTCTCTCTCCCATCACATATTCTTTATCATAAGTCCCTTGTCAGCATACGTGTGTTTTTCAGTCCTCAAGTTCATTATTGTTAATAAGTCAAATGTATTCCTTTTTTCTCTCCACAACATTGCTGTGTTCAGCTACAGCCCCTTTTTGTGCGATGTAAACCAATTTACTCTCCTTCCACCAATGCAGATAGTATTAAACAATGCCCTAAGAGCACACAGCTGTCTGAATAGGAATGATTTATTGCAGAGTAAGAAGTCTGTGCGTCGCTTTCTACGACTCTGCAGTGTAAAATAAGCTCATTTATATTCCATATAGCCACAGCTGCCGCACTTAATATTGCTGTCAGTAGAAGCTGAGCCTTGAATTCTTCTGGATATAACCGCAGTGGAAAGGCCCCTTGTCAGCTTTGAGATGTGTACAAACAATATTAAACACATTTCATCATATTATGTGTTTTGTATAGGATGGAGCTCTCTGTGATACGGGCTGAGGCGGTGTGTGCCGGGTGTCTGATTAAGGGTTTGTGTTCCTGAGAAGTAATGATTTGACAGTTTCTCCTAATGCTGTTCTGTGGTAATGGTCTGCTGTCTTTAAAGAGGCACTGGAGAGGAGTGTTAAAACAGGCATTTATACCTTAATGCTTGGCTTTTAATACAGAAGGCTCTCATTCTCGCTGTCAATAGTGGTGTGGTTATATTGTTGCTGCTGTGTGCACACAATCTGTCAAAATGACTACACAGACTGTAGAAAACATTAAAGGTGATGTAAACAATATTAAACGCCATGGAACGACTGCCAAATGTAGCCACTAAATTAGGCACGCCTTTTCATTTCAAAGCTGTATTGTGACCATTGTAAGCACATGATGAGCATATCATCAGTTTAGAAACCACACAACAACTAAATTGCTCGCCTCGAACCAGTTTTTCCATTTTAACTACAACTCTCTTTGCTTCCTGTATCCCATGCACATAAGGACTGACCTGTCAACTAAAATGACTGATAAGCAAAAAGCACATTAGTCTTTTGATTGGTTAAACCAGGGGTCGGGCATGTTTGGCTATTTACATTTTTATTCATATAAAATTGCTAAAAATAATCTGGTTTTGGCCCACGGGCTACGTGTTACCAAACAATAAATGATAATTGCTGCTCACATAAGGTGATTTAAACTTACAGTACAGTAAATACACAATTTGTAAAATTTTTGCATTAAAATATGCAAAAACTGCTAGCACGGTTTTATATATCTTTACATGTTTACATGTGTACTTACATTGTCCGAAATGTCTTCAATCATGTTAGAATTAAGATAATTCACAGTTTAAACCAATTTAAACACCCCTCTCCACAGGGGCGCTTGTCAATGGCGTCGTGTCCCCTGCGGTTTCCACATTTGCTGCCATATCTGTGTTTGACTTGATGTACACTCTCAGAAATAAAGGTACAAAAAGGTACACCTTTGTACCCAAAGAGTGCATATTAGTACTTCAAAGGTACACATTGGCAGTTCAAAGATACATATTTGTACCTAAATGGTACATATTAGAACCTTTTTGAAAGGGTACTGCCCGAGTGATAGCTTTGTACCTTTATTTTTGACAGTGTAGCACCGCACAGACCAATCAGCATATGGAAGGAGAGTCAAAAGCAGTACCGCTCTGCCATAAGCCTGCCAATCAGTCTGCACATTGTTCACATGTGGAAGTAGTACTTGTAGCGTCTAGCGCGCTAGTGCTGTGTTCAAAATATCGATATGACGATATATCATTATGAACTCCTGATGATGCATGCATTGATACAGCACCTTCCGTATCGTTTCGGACGCACTTTTTAAAGTAGCATGATGGATCGTTTTTGATCTTTGATCCATACAGAATAGTGATGCGTGAGTCGTCTCTTATGGTACCCGAGCGTAACCCGAAGGTCGGGTTGGGGATAACTACATAATAAACATGTATGTTGCGTGCAATTCCCTGTAGCAAATCTGAAATATTTGGGAATATATTTTTCATATTTTTTAGGTTCTTTGATGTTAAAATATGCTGGCCTACGTAGCAACGTAACTTGCGCAACGTAACTTGATGTGACCAAACGTTTGGCCTCACATCACGAAAGCGCAAAGCAGCTCGCACTGCCAGCCACAACCTTCAAAAAAAAAAAAAAATGGAGAAATAAAAGAAGATAAAGACGAGTGAAATGAAAGAATTTGTGAATAGATAATACGAACGCTGCTTTGTAAATGTTGAAAATGTTTATCATTATCCTATTAATATGGCCATGCTGGTTTCTATGGTTCATAAAACATATGTTCTTGCCAGTTTACATGGTGATGTAAACTAATGGCTGCTTTCATTTACATTACAAAAAATGCAGAGTATTTTAATGCTCGCGTGTGCGGGGCAGAGCGAGTTGTAAAATAGATACACTGGTGGGCTGGGGGAGGCCAAATATTTAAAAAAGCGGGATCTGTGAGCTGGAGACAACCCCAACCCATGCCTCACTAATATGGAAGGGATGTGACCCGCAGAGAATGTTGAGTAAAATTTAAGGGGTGTACTTTGCCGCGTCCGTTTTGCAGACGCACGTGTACACACCTTTCCAAAGCACATGCTCTCTTACTATATATTGCTATTTTGAAGAGTTTAGTATGAAAGTGAATTATACAGGTATACAGATATCTTTATCTAAACTCCTCCAAAGGGTGAGTTATGAAGTTAAAGCAGTGCTGCACAAAAAACCTGCATGTCGCGTCATCATAAGCCATATATACCTTTTGCTTGCATTTAAAATTAATGAAGCACGCGCTGCTTTATTAGCAGCTCTCTTAAGGGGGTCGCACACTCAGCGTCGCGCCGCGTCGAGTCGTGTCTAGGACAACTCGGAGGTATTGTAAACCGAAAGTCCACATTAAATAGCGCGAGCTTCGTCAGATAGCGTCTACTTCAAAATGCTAAATATACGTTAGCAGCCAATGTTAATCGTTATTGATTTGGGACAAATATGATGTTATTTAATGTTAAACTATGTGAGTGGCGCGACAGGGATTTGAGCAACTTCCTGAGTCACAGCTGGGCGCCTGTCTGCGCCGGTGTGCGTATACTCATAGAAAACAATGTGTTAGATTTTTTTAGAACGGCGCGGCCGGTGTGCGATCCCCTTTAGAATACAGTAGTGCATTTGGAAAGAAACACACAAAGAGCTGCAGGTGTAAAGTGTTTGTCTAGGTGAAGAGAGATTAGATATTTCAAACTATAGCTGTCACATTAATATTCTGATTTCTATAAAGAATTATTGCCTGCATGTTTATACATATATTCATTGCTTTGAAACAACATTAGTTATACTGTAGCTCTAACAGAAATGTTTTTATGCTTTTCTACAAGTTCCCCGAAAGCTAATAAATGAATGGCAAAACACAAATGTTACAAAACTGCTTATTCAATGTACAATAAACAGATAATTTTGTTACTAAATTCAAAACAAAAATGCTATTCATTTTGGAAAATATCGTAGCGGAATTAAAATTGTTGGCAAACGCAGCCCTATAAGCACACCACTCTGTTATTGCTTCTATCAGTGCACACTGTGGGCTTACATTATAATATATAGGTTATAAAATTTTATTTTATTACATCATCCATAAACATAATTTGTGGGTCCTGTCAGATTGATTCCTATTGACAATAAAGATGAACTCCCATCATTTTCGGCATTTCGAAAATTACATAAAATATCAAAATGCAGTCATAGAGCTTAAATCAGTGATATCAATAAATAGGAATATTTCCATAAATGGCATTTTATAACAACAATAGCCTACAGCACCTTTAATTATCGTGTTTGGTTATGATACAGTGAACGCAAGGGAACTGCCAAGTACAATTTCAGGCATCATTCGGTATTTGTGTTCGTACATGAAAATTATTTGTATGACTTCATTAAAAGAAATTAAGGCTTGAAATGACATACCCTATGAGCTAATGACATTTATTTAATGACAGACTGCAGAAAGGCTGCAGGAAACATGAGTTTGTAGTCATGGTGATAGTCTCCTCTCCTGCTTTGTCTTGTCTTTTCTCTCAAGGTTTAATCTAGCTTTTTTCTGTACTTCTGTTCTCATCAATCATCTTCCGTAATTAACAGAGTCAGAAGAGGCTAATTGTTCTTTATAAACTACAAGGTTATCATTGAAAACCTCCCATATATACACACACCTACTGCGCTCCCATTTAAAGTGCTAATTGCAACTGTCACACAATGTTAAGGAGTTTATGTACATCAGAAAAGAAGGTGGATACAGTACAACACATGTAATGCTTACAGGAATAACACAATGCCCAAGACAAAATACCAAGAGTTGGAAGAATATGTGTATATGGAGATATTGTAATGTATCAGTCATACAGAAATGGTGATAAATTAAGAAAACATCATGTTGGTACAAGCCGACTGCCTTCATAAAAAGCATATATTTCTCATTGCTATCATATATTGCATATATACGATCATGATTTACTGTGTATATTATTAGTCAATAAACAGCTTCAGACAGGCTATGAAGGGCTGCAAATGCCCTCGAGAGATCATACAAAAGAACAGAGATACCACAATCACGTCATCTGTCTTCTCAGACAACTCCCACCGCTCGTAAATACACACATACAAACCGTCTCATGCTTAGCATTACAATCCTGGTTTTCTGTGGACTTAGATAAGGGGGGAAAACTTGTCCTATGGTCTTCTGAGCATATGTGTGTGCGTGTCCCTAATCAAATTTCATTGCTGGACTGCAATAATGAGCATGCCTTTAATTTGCCCTATTGCTTCAAAATACGCAGCCTGCCCCTTTAAGAGCACAACAGAACTGCATTTGTATTCACATTGAGTACACACATGATGTTCTTTGGGTGACCCTCACCATTAGTGAGCTAGAAACCTGGGCACAGAGCAATTTGCCTAACAAGAAAGAATCTCTGTATTATAAAAGAGAAAGAGCAATGCTTGACCTTAGCCAAAAATGTCAAACATCCAGTAGTTCCCAATATGACTTAAAGTAGTTTGTCATCAAATTTAACCAGAATATATAGTAGTGGAGATTTTGCCCTTTGAAGCTTATTGGGGGATATTGACATGACTGGAATACTAAATGTTGACTAGATAGATTGATAATGGTATAGATGGGTTTGTTACAGTATTTATATATTAAAGAGCACCTATTGTCCGATTCACGTTTTTACATTTCCTTTGGTGTTTAAGTGTGTATTAGAACATGTTAACGATATGCAAAAGGTTCAAACCCCAAAGTAAACAATGACGCAAGTTATCGTTTTCAACGTAAATCTCTTTTCTTGGACTACAACAAACACACAGATTGTAGGCAACAGTTTACTTCCTGGGATTGGTGGTTTAGACAAGACCGACATTATCATAATTCCTCCCGCTTCGGACTCACAGCCTGTAAGTTAACTCCTATTAGCAAACGAATCTTTCAAACATGGTAAGGAGCATCACATTTCCGGCTGACGTCAGAGGTATTCAGGCCAATCACAATGTACCGATTACCGTATTTTCTGGACTATAAGTCGCACTCAAGTATAAGTCACACCAATCAAAAATGCGTCAGTCAGACGAAATAAAATATGTAAGTTGCAGTGGACTATACATGGCATTTATTTAGGGCTGGGTATCGATTCAGATGTTCCAGATCGATTCGATTTTGATTCACAAGCTATCAAATCGATTTCGATTACGAATCTCGATTTAATTTTTTATTCCGGTTTTTGTGCTCGATTCTCGATTCAACTCAATGAATTTAGATTTAATACAAATACTATATTAATAAAAAGAACAGTGAACAGCAGTTTACAAGTGGGTAATTAATAAAAAGAAATTACCGTAAAAGCCACAACACTATCGTCGTCGTCTTGCTTGCGAAATCTAAAATGGTTCCATACTTCTGACTTTTTATGTGAAGGTGGCATCAACGTCGATGAAGCACCTGAAACTGCCATTTTAAGCACTGATTGAATGAATGACAGGCTTGCCTCTCACTCCTTGATAAACAATAGCATACAAAATATACCTGGAAGGCTGAAGAGGATAAATTAACCGAACAAGCCAACGAGCATTAAGTTCGCAGACTCGTCATTCAACATTACTGAATCCACTGAATTGCATAAATACTGGAGCAGCATACTGTATAGCGGACTCTCGCGGCTGTAGACGGTAATGGTCTCTCTTGCCTCATAAATATCAAAATTAATTCATACAGACTTACAAGGCAATCCTGAGAATAAGACGCAGCACCAGCCAAAATATGAAAAAAAAATGTGACTTATAGTCCAGGAAAATATGGTAGCTGGCCAATCAAGGACTCAAGTTTTTTAATCGTTGTGTTTCAGGAAGAGAGTGAAATCTGGAGATACAAAAATGAACAGTATGTGAAAAATTTGTTTTTTAACCTTAAACCATGTGAACACATTGTAATACACCAAATACACCAAATAGCGTTGTTTTTTAAGCAATGAAATAGGTGCTCTTTGATATAGAGTCATTCTTTAAAATATGTGACCACTGCATTTGCTGCCTTAAGCAGTTCAATTAACTCATATTTACAAGTCATTTTAACTTACTATTATTTATCTTGGCTAGAGATGAGTTGTATATTAAAATATAGTTAAAATAAGTCAACTTTATTTTATAAATTGTAGCAACTCATCTCTTGTCAAGATAAATAATAGTAAGATGAAATGACTTCTAAATCTTGATTGATCAAAAATTTCAAGGCAGATTTTTTTTTCATCTTACATACAGTAATGTAAAGAACATTGTGTAAAAAAATATAACCTTGATATATTAAATATTGACTTAGCAAGTTCATGCCAAAGATTGAAATCAATGTGAAATTAATAAGCCAAATCTAACTTTGATTCTCAGAATTAGATTTCATGACTGTGCAAAACCAATATACATAATAAGACCAAGTAAACGATGTAAGATCTACACTCTAAAAATTGGGGCTAAATACAACTAAAAGTGGTTTGTAATCATAGGGGAACCATTTTTAGTGCTAAACATTACTTGTTGTAGAACCATATTGTGTTGTGTTGAACCATAAGTGGTGCTATAGTCATGCTTTAGCACCATTTACAGTTCTACTGAGGTGCTATATACATGTAGCACTAAAAATGGTTCACCTATATGAGATTAGCACTTTTTTAAGTGTACATGGACTAAAACTGGCCACTCTATTCATTAATTCAGTTATCTGTTACTCAATCTGCTTTGTATGGGAAAATAATGATGATATATGTGATGGCCAATAAAAATGTCATTTGTGGCATTTGTGTAACAGTTGCTTTTTGCATTATGGATCACACAGCTGAAAGATCTCCCTGCACTCTTTCACCCGGTGACATAGGTCACAATCCTGCATGCGACACACTGATGATACAGATTTGAAAGGTCGCGAGAAAAATTATCATTAGTTGGCCTTCAGATTGATGCCAAAATGCCATTTTTGTGTACAAATAATTGTGACCATCATTTCAGTCCAGTTTCATCACCTTGTTATTCAGGCCTGTGGAACAACTAGTTTTAAGGGTAAATTTCACAATACATTTTTAAGATGCCAAATAAATCTTTGGTGTCCCCAGAGTACATATGTGAAGTATCATATAGATAATTTATTACAGCATGTTAAAATCGCCACTTTGTTGGTGTGAGCAAAATGTGCCGTTTTGGGTGTGTCCTTTAAAATGCAAATGAGCTGATCACTGCACTAAATGTCAGTCCCTGGTTGGATAGTGCATATTAAGGGGTGGCATTATCCCCTTTTGACATCACAAGGGGAGCAAAATTTCAATGACCTTTTTTCACATGCTTGCCTTGCAGTGAATGGTTTACCAAAACTAAGTTACAGGGTCAATCTTTTTCACATTTTCTAGAAAATAGAAGCACTGGGGAACCAAATAAAGCACTTTTAGGTCAGATTTTCATGATATGTCCCCTTTAATGTAATGTATTTTTACAGGAATAGTAAATGTTTAGTTGTAGTATTAGCTTTGCGTGAATTAGGATATAGCTGTGAAATCTATCAAGTGCAACCACCTGTCCACGGTCACGTAGGAAACAGAGTTCAGTGGGACTCCAACAAGAGCAAGTTAAGCTGTTGATCTATTGACTTCCACTCCCTACAGTATCAACCCTGCAGACTCTCTTTGATAAGTGTGCCAGGCCAGTTTAAAATGCTGTGTGATGGGGTTTTGATAGAGCCAGATGAAGGATAGTATATTGACCTGATCCTGTAGCACAAACCCTGTAACATCACTTATTCTGTCTGTAAAATCCTTTAATGAGACATGTTAGCCTTAAACAAATACAAAACAATTCGGCTGTAGATCAAACAAGAACACTGGGAGAATTTTCTCAGCCTCTGATGTTGGTGATTCAGGATTTCTTCTCAACAGATTTAGGCAGTGCTTTGATTACAAAAATATGCCAGAGATGATCTAAAGCGAGAAGCACAGATGTGAAACTGGAGTAGACAGGTTTGGTAGGAGGAATTTAACAGCTCTTACAATGCACCAAAAATGTGTTAAGAAAAAGTAATTTGAAACAAATATTTCTTTTGATGCATTTTCTAAAGTCTATGCACTGTTGTCCTTTGCTTTGAATCAATCAGCTTAAGAAAAGATAAAAGTATATTTACATGACGGACAACCCTATCTCAAATGGTAAAACACTGCAGCTCAGTGAAAAGTTGTGGGTTTGATCCCAGGGAACACATATACTGATAAAGACAAAGTCTCAGAAGGAAAGCAGTGCCAAAGTCCCAATCAAAAGACCCAGTTAGTCCAGTGCGTAGATCCAAAAGATTATAACCACAAAGATCCGCACACAGTTATATGCAAGGTACCTCCTAAAACACTCTCTATTCAAAGCTTCGTCAAATGGCCAAAAAAAAAAAACGTTTTCGATACACAGCTCTTTCTCAGTGCCAGAGAGATTAATGCACACCTGCATCCATTAAACCATCAATCATTAAGGACATCATAAAAACATATAATACCTGTATATCAAACACACCTTGAGAGGTTCTTCTATATTCATAAAATTCCATATAGAGAAAAAAACTTCAAATACAACCAACCATCTAGAAAAGCATATGTTTACTTTCCTTCCTAATGTACCAATAAACCTTTGAATAATAAAGCTGTTTTACAAAAACAGTTTAAAACTAATTCCTCATTCATACTGAGGGGAAATTAAGATTTAAAATCGAAAATCCATTTACATTCTCTGTAAAGTCGATGTTCCATATCACTACCCCTTCGAAGCAGTGATATGTTACTGTTAAATTCAAGTCTGATATATATTGATAAAATGCATACCTTGCAATCCACTGCAATTCACTATGGATAAAAGCATCTGCTAGATACAATAATGCAAACATATATATGCACTGTGTTGGTGGCTTACTCTTAACTCCTGTATATATGTGGCTCGACCAATAAGCAGCTTCCTTCACACTTTTCACTTATAAAAACCCACATCCTACACTGTATACTTTGGACTTTCGGCTTCCATAGCTGCTTGTGTTATGATCCGAGTCAAAGCCTCGTTCCTCACAGCATTAGGGAGGGGGATGGCTCTGGATCCTGGGGCTAGATGTTGATTTGAAGAGAGAAAAGAAAGAATAATAGCCTTTGATGTGTAGGAATAAAAGCTCCTGCCTCTTAGCTTTGAAGGCTGAATGTCAGGAAACCACGGACTAATTGGTAGTGTTATCTCAGAGGATACTGGGGCAATGAAGAAACTGGTTACCCCCATTTTTCAAGAGGACAGGGCAAAGAGACCCCACATTCTACATCACCTATATCTAAGGGCACCAGATTCAAACACGTGTTAAGCACTGTGTGCATTTAGCTGCTCTATTGTTTGTTTTTGATTACCTTTGTAATTCTACATGTTAAGGGGTTGTGCACGCCAACATTTTTAAACGAGGCTGAAAACGCCTAGACAACGCCGAATGCCAGCTGTTTTTTCAGCTGAGTGCCAGCTTTCTTCAGCTGAGCGCTTTGGAAGCTTTGATACATTAGCTGTGAGCCGGTTGGTTGCTGTGGTAATGCCCCGCCCCTCCTCCACTGTGATTGGACAGCCATGTGAGAACTGGCATTGACGAACAGAGCTTTTCACCCAAAGTTGAATATTTTTCAACTCTCGGCGCTCAGCGTTGAGCGCAGAAAAAATGCCGAGCCCTGGTTTTCAGTGCGGAAGAAAAAACGCTAGCTGCTGGCTTTTTTTAAAAACGCAGAGCTTCCATTGGAAACAATTGAAAACATGCGCCGGCTGTGGGTGTAAAAGTTTTGGTGTGCACGCCCCCTACAAGTTATTATACCAGAGGGCTGTTGAATGCTTTATTCTGATTTAAATATACATTTTAAGTAGCCTAAATAAAAAATAAACGAGTACGTTTTGGTGCAAATTGCTGCCACATGGATTGACATCTTTTTCCGTGGCATTCTCACGGATTGGTTACTCAACTGTTTTGTCCTATTTTCTTACCATTGTTGCTTCGGTTTAGGGTTAGATATACATAAAATGACATACTTACCCAAACTCAACTCTCACCCCAATGCCAGGCGACAATTGTTTAAGGTTTAGAAACTATGAAAGAATAAAGCAGAAAAAAATAGTATAAACCAATACTTATACTAACGCAAACACCAAATCTAACCATAAACCGAAGCGACATGGTTTGAAAATAGGAAAAGGCAGTTGAGCAACCAATCCGTGATATTGCCACAGAAAAAGACAGTCCGAAAAATGTGGAGATCTGTGAGAATGCCACTGAAAAATGAGCAAAAAGTTCCGTGACTATGCCACGAAATTTTGTGAGATCACCTTGGTTTAAGTGCAAAGACAGCCTGTCTTTCCCCCTGAGCTAAAAACCCTTTCGGAAGGGATAAGATCCTCTTTTTGGTACTAAAACAACGTGGAGGTTCTTGTCGGACGTACCTGCGCATTGCTCAGCCTCATTTATTCTCTTTAGTTTCTGTAGCCGCTGCTGCGTGTTGTAGAGAGAACTGACGAGACTGCGTCTTTCCTCCTTGAAAATATAATTACCTGAATCGTCAAAATGCTAGATTAAGATTGTTTGGGGGGTCCAATCGAGATCACGATCTTTTAACGATTAATCGTGCAGCTCTATAACCATGGTATAGGCGGAATAATGGACTCCGGTCCTTTGAATTATATTGGCATTACCACCTTGAGTGTGCATTATTTTCGAGTAATTTGACGACCTGTTTTAAATTATTCCATACAAAAATACATGTTCAGTTTCTAGAAATTGTTAACTGGGAAATTTATTGCCCTCATTTCCCATTTTTATGCAGCATCTAAAGAACAGTTTATCTTTCATGAAACTGCATTAAATGGTCTCTAGTAGAAAATAAAAAGGGTGACCTTGACAGTTCCTCAGAATTTTTACAGTATGTATTTTATGTGCCTGATTCTGTTGAGCAAAGCCATACTTTTACAGACTTTCATATTCTTCTGCAACATCCTAAACATACTGTAGTATAGGTGGAAAAGTGTATCAGGCAGAATATTTTAGAGTTCCACCGAGAATCATATTTCATGCCGTCTGTGAAATGTGGTTGGTCTGAGTCTCAAGGCAATAAAACTGGACAAATATTTTGATTGGGTCTCTCCTCTGATATGGATATTTAACATCCATGTTGCGGCAGATTTTGAGATCAGTGTGTAAGCTGTGATGGTTTCAACCTTGCTGCGATTGAGCCAGAAACACATTGATGTTCCCATAAGAAGAATTTGACTTAGTACTGCCGTATCGTGTATTTACTTTAACAGATTGTACCCCATATGCCTGAATTAATTATTAACAACAACACAGAACACATGCAAAACATAACACAGAAAGCCCCTTTTACAGAGATAAATTATTGATTTAGCCTTACAAACTTCAATATAAAACTTCTTGAACTTAAACTAAACTTAATTCTCCATCTAAAAAAAGTTGTCCATCTCTGTCTATATGCCTTAGTTCAGTTTGACTTTCAAAGCTTTTAAATGTATTACATGAAAGTAAAAAACATTACTGAGTCACATTCATTTCCAGAAAAAACAGAGAGAGTGTTTGGATATTCTGTTGTTCCAGACCTCATTAATAATTCATCAATCTGAAGTATTTCTATGAATGGCATTATTCAAATGATGGTAAGTCACATCAGTCCACCTTTTTAGCTGTGAAGAGTTCTTACTGTGATGATAAAAGAGGTGTAATTTTCCGAGTGTCACACACAATGTTTGAACGATACGAATCACCTTCAGCAGAAGTATCATACATTTTCTTTGTTGCACCTTTTTCAGACATAGTTATCAGTTTCAATGGCAAATAGATTTTTTTTGAGTGCATCACAGTTCAACTGCCATGTCGTTTAAAGATATAACACAACTTTCCCCCCATGTCATTGTTTCATAAATAAGTAATGACTTTTTCATTAAAAATATTGCTCTTATTTTTTATTATTTCAGACTTTTCAGACAAACAATTATGTTCACAAAAGCAATATCAAGGGCATGTTTCAAATCAAATCGCCCTTATTCTTGCATCACCAATAGCACATGTGCAGTGGTGAGTAAAAGTCTTAATGCAATTGATACAGAAGAACTCAGATGCAAAACCCTCTAAGTGCATCTATCATGTCTTCTTCTAAATTGAGTTTGTTACATCACAGAAAAATTAGTTATTAACCAATAGGGTTGTAACAATACATCAATATGCGATCCGATGTATCGATGGCACATGTAAAAAATCGATTTGAGGTACCTTTATTTTGACCCTCTCCGATTCCTTGACATAACGTCCATCTACACATTTCTGTCAAATCGCACATTTTTGTTTATTTTCATCTGCTAGCATCAGAATGTGAAGGCGATGCAGCAACACAGCAGTTGTAGCAGCGAAACACAGCGAAATAGACAGAAGACGAGTGTGTGTTTACCTCTGCAGGTGATATTGTCCATGCAAAACGCAGTGTCCTCTCTTTTGAACATGTTGATCAGTTTATTTTTTTTTAAAGAAAAATCTCTAAAAAAAAAAAAACAATTGCAGCACTTGTTTGACTGTTCAATCTGATGTTGTGTGACAAATCAAATGCTTAATTTTAACAGCTTTATTTTTTATATCAATTTATTTTTTCTAAAACTACCTCAGTGATTGTCACTATTGCACATTTTGGCACAAAATTCTGAAAGACTTTGACTATTGCCATCATAGGCTTGATTGTTATGTGACATTTTGCCCCTCATTATAAATTTTTCTTTATTTAAAAAAAAGTGTATTTTTGTTTGTTACTGTAAATGTTTCAATTGGGACAGAAATTGTGCCATTTTCAAAGAGGTTAATTAAGTGTTCATGTTATATTTTTTGATTGCATTTGTAAGTAAAAATGTAACTGCTTAACTAGGCACTTAATATAAAAATATCGATAAATTAATTGAATCGGATTGTAATCGCATCGAAGAAGCGTTTGATGTTTCGGCAAAAATCGCATAGCTGGAGGAGAAAATCGATTTTGTATCGAATTGTAATTAACTTTCCGATTTTACCCCTATTAACCACCAAACCAAACTTGAATGATAGAAAAAACTGCAAGTAAATAAAATAAGTTACCAAAAGCTTGGAAAAATAGGCAGCACTCTCAACCACGCCAATTCACGAGAAAGCTGCCGTCCCTCTCAACTTTCAAATACCGTTAGAAACATGAATGGATGCTTGCAATTTTGTTAGGGGCGGAGCCATCCACGGTGGCTTAAATACATCATCGAGCCACAGTTTTAGGCCTGCCTGAAAAATCCTGAACTTAGAAAAAAATTCAGTACTTCATAGTTTACAGTCTTTGTCACATGTTTCAGCAATAAATTTCTAACATTTATAGTGGGTTAAGAAATAATTTTCAAGATTTCAAGACTTTACAGGGATTTGTAAAATTGATTAACTTGTATTGGATTCTGCCAACAAACGGGTATTTCTGAATGGCCCGAGGGTGGGATTGAGCAGATTTGAAGCAAAAGTATTTGATGAGAATATAATACGTGCCGAGAGCATTCAGTTTCATTAAACTCTTCCAATGATGTAACCTGAAAGTAACAGCTTGTTTCCAAAAATAAACCAAAAATGTCCCTTATTTTACACTGTTAAAATTGTCATCCCTATCTGTGACCAACAAGATACTAAAGCATTTTTGCAGTCACCTCTTTAAGTCACCCTTCAAGGTTCTAAATGGGTTAATATCATTAACTTGGTAAATTAAAGTAAATGTTGAATTAAAACAGGGCAGAAAATAGTGTGCTGATAAAACACAATCAAGCAGCCTAAATATAATTCAACCTGATAAAGACATTCTGTTGCCAGGATACACCTTTTAAAAATCTTAACCATCCAATTTTGATTTAAGGGTAAAAGAGACCTTGCTTTATCAATCTGTGACTGTTTTAGGATTAGCGAGTCATGTGTTGAAAGTATTTGTTCACTAATTTCTTATACAAGATTTTAGTCAGTAGTTGGTATGTGTGTAAGCATCCAGGACTATATTCATGGCAAGAACTGGTTAATCTACACACAAGTCAAGCAAGGACAGTTTGGACTGTATGCTTTTAGATTGTGGGAGGAAACCAGCGTGCCCGGAGCAAAGAACTAAAAGAATGATGCATGTGTGGTGACTCTTTGACTCTGAAGATATTAAATATTTACTTATAAAGGTACAGATAATTGCACAGTTACACACATACACAAAGCTTTCCTCAACTGTTCTGTTCTATAAAAACAATATTGGTAAGATAATGAAGCATAATCCTTAAATTATAATTTTTAAAATATTAAATTAACATCTTTTAAGATGCTAAAATACACTAGGTTACTTATTATTTGACTGATACTTCAGCTTAAAGATGCCGTTTTTCTTGTGTTTTTGATTGATTGTGTTTACTGTGTGCAAAATAACATGTGCTCAAGTTTCCTGTGTGAAATTTTTTTCACACAATTTACTTTTTGCTATTTTTACATTTTACTGATGTCTTCCTTGTTCTATGAAGTCCCTCCTTCAGAAATACGTAACGAGTTCTGATTGTGTAGCTGGTCAAGTGTGTTGTGATTCGACAGCAGCTTAGTGCACGTTGTCCAGAAAGGTCACACCAGATGAGGAAACTGTTTGACTCAGGGATAAAAAAAACAGTGTCTCGTTTGCATGACAACAAAAACACTCTACTAGGGATGGGAACGTTCCCCGATTCGCTGAATGCATCGGCATAAAAAATTAACGATGTGATGCATCGGTTTAAAAACTGTGCATTGAATACAAATTAGCATTTGCATAGCAAATTAACATACCGCACATACCAAGCGTGCTACACAAGCCCTGAAAAGTAAAGCCAAAATGTCTCGATCGCCCCCCAGTGACTGGTCCTAGTATAGGTCATAAACCCCGCCTCCCTATGTTATTCAATGGGACTTGATACCAACTAAACAATTTCATTAAACTTCAATTATCTTTTTTCCGAAGCTGGTTTCTGTCATTTATTGTAGTTTTTATCACGCTGATGTAAATTCAAATGTTTGTTTTTAAAGTAAGTTTGTTGTTAGTTAATTATTTAATGATATAAAAACGTTGGTGTCACGTCATGATTGACAGCTGTGATATCGTGTGATGCGCATTCTGCGAGAGCGAGGGCGGGGTCTTGATTTCGCGGCTTTACTTTCTGCTCACTACTGCGCAGGACTTGTCCCGAAATTGCTACTGCGCAGACTCAAGATCCAAGATGTCAGCGCCATATCAGGACACTGGCGGCTAAACTTTTCACCAATAGAAGAGGGTGAACAGGCGTCAGGCGTCGTCCATCTTTTTTTACAGTGTATGGCACATACATCGGTAAAAAAAAAAGATGTATGTAAAATTATTAGTTAATGCGCTATACTCTTATTATTTAGAAAGTGACCAATATTTTAAGATTGCTTTCTCCTCTCGAAACTGTTGATACTTCCTCTGAGCAAATAGCAAAAACTCTGTAGTGTTGCTTTAATGTAACGTATCGTAGGCTATGCATCAAGATGCTTATTGCATCGGACTCAGTTATGGAGATGCACATCCCTACACTCTACTAACGCAACTTTTCCTCTTCTCTGTGGAAACGCATGAAAATGGGAAAAATATGATCACTAAAAATGGCACCTATAAATCTGCATTAAATAGATTTATCAGTTAAAGGTGCAATGTGTAACTTTTAGAAGGATCTCTTGACAGAAATGTAATAAAATGTATATAACTATATTATTAATCGTGTATAAAGACCCAATAAAATGAACTGTATTATTTTAATTAACTTAGAATGAGCCGTTTTTATCTACATACACAGCAGGTCCCCGTATATGGAAGTCACCATTTTGCGCCGTCATGTTTCTACAGTAGCCCTTAATAGACAAATTGTTCAATAGATCACATTTTGTCACTGCATTGTCTAAGACGATGACGTGTTTGTTCTGTGACAGCTAACACAGCTTTACTATGCGTTTCGAAAGGGAGGGGTGAGCTGTGAACTGAGCCTTTGAATGCAATTCACAGTTTCACCGCTAAAAGTCGCATTTTTCTCTAAAAAAAACAAAACAAGGTTTAACATTTCAACTGGTAGAGCAAAATATCAAGATCATGGGTTTGATAACACAAAAATGTATCAAATCTATAGCACAGACTGTCACTTTGGATTAAGTTTTTGCCAGCTTCTGCATAAATGTAAAATATAATAATGTATTATTTATACATAATGTAAATGTATTATTTATTTGCTTTAAGTTCAAATGAAAGCAAGCATCTTTGAATTCTTAAAGACTTTTGAGATTGATAAAGTCTCACTGGGGTCGTTACAATACACAGTACAACACAACTATGAGGAAGAGACTTAAAACAGACAAAATAAAAGAAGTACAGAAAGAATAAACAAACAAGAAACAGAGAAAAGGCAGCAATGAAAGGTGAGTCATAAAGGGAGTTAAAGATAAGAGAGGATTAAAGAAAACATCTGAAGTCTAAAAGTGAAACAGGCATACATTAGGCTACTTCAATTGTCAGCTCAATTACAGACCTGAAAATAAATGGCTTTGTTTTTCTGTTATGCATGCATG
This sequence comes from Misgurnus anguillicaudatus, assembly GCF_027580225.2. Classification (NCBI taxonomy): domain Eukaryota; kingdom Metazoa; phylum Chordata; class Actinopteri; order Cypriniformes; family Cobitidae; genus Misgurnus; species Misgurnus anguillicaudatus. The sequence goes on along the minus strand of NC_073357.2, from coordinate 36,817,339 downwards.
TAAATGGGTCTTACTACATTTATAATAATTTTACTACTACATTATACTACTTTATGTGGCATGAATGGATTTGGATGATATATTTGTATAATAACTCTAGTGGAAGCTCTTCATGAAGTCATTGGTCATCATAATGTAAGTATATAGTAAAAGTGGGGTTTGACTCAAATAATTAGCTTGAATTAAAATCTTAAGCCCATCACATGTACAGTATGTTATGTACATGAAAGCAAAGTTATTAACATTAATAGAAGAGGCCTTTAAGAAACCACTACCATCTCGGTGTTAGTGGACAGATCAGATGGAGCAGTAATATTCTAATTGGATCCATCCCATTAAAGAATCTTGTTTTCCTTGATTACTTTGATGTTAGGCTTGGAGCAGCGGGGGCAGTTCCATTTATTTAGTCTCTCTCTCTCCCTCTCTCTCTCTCCCCTTTCTCTTAATAAATTGGCTCAGCAAGTGAGCTACTGCAAGCATGCTCGCTCATGTTCACAAAACACTTTATTGCCCCCTATAGGTTATTATCTGAATAGCAATTGAGCTTTTTTAACAGTGCGGATTAAATTAAAACAGGGTTCCAAATTAATGATTTCAGTCTGTTTCTCTACCAGTCCATTTTAACTGTATTGTTCATTAGTTTGATTCAATATTATACATATCATCCTAAAGACATTACAAAAGTCTATCTAAGGGTATACATGTTTCCTATTAAAAACTATAGGCTTCTGTTTACGAATATTTTCATTATCAACACGTTCACTGTAAACATACATGCACATGCTCTGTGCCTTTCACTGCAGTGTCCCTGCTAGATGTCATATAAGCCAAGTGCAGCAAAAGTGCAGAGACTGAGCCACAAAATCCCTGATCTTAATTAAACTGGGATTATGGGTGAATTAGGGGTCTCGGAAAGTTGAGATAAAAGAATATACAGTAATGGTCTAGAGGGAGAATTTGCACAATATTTGCTTGTAGTGCCCCCTCAGGTAGGAAGAAACCTTCAAATTGGAGTACGGTACAAAATTGAGAAAACTCATCATGGTTGGGTACTTATTTAACAAAATTATTTGGCAATTTTAGGGCAGACTACAGTGCTGGGGATTTTATTTGAACAAACAAAAAAAAAATGCAGAGATACATCAAAAGCTCACATGACTGCAATTTTATAAGTTTATAAAATTAATATTTTAATTCTTGTTTTTATTTTTAAAAATAATTTTCTTTAGCTTTTAAACTCAGCGGCAGGGGCAGACAGACTAAAATGGCATAGAGACAGAGCGCAGCGCGTCATAACCTAAAAACCACGCCCACCGGGGGGAAAGCAATCCAACCGTCTCCACTGACTTTGTATTGCGAGAAGCCGCCTCCTTGTCATTTCTGGCTTATAACAAAAAACTGAATAATGCCTAAAATCTGCTGTGTGACAATATGTACAGCTAACAAGCCAAAGAACCCAGAAATAAGTTTTTATAAGCTGTCGAGCCGTAAAACCCAGCTTTTAAGGAGAATAAAGTGGATCGCCGACTACGTTTCCCCCTATTGGACGCAGTTTTACTAATAGTATTACTATGAAAAGTTGCCTGTTTCCATTTCTGTGTCTTTAAACGCTAGTGTTTTTTGAAGTTGAAAGCTTATAAAAACATATTTGGTTTGTTTGGGTTGTTAGATGTACACCTTGTCACACAGCAGCTTTTAGGTATTAATCTGTTTTTAAGTTTAATCTGTAAATAAGTTTTTATAAGCTGTCAACCCCAAAAAAGACACAGAAATGGATACAGGCAACTCTTCATAGTAATACTATTAGTAGAACTGCGTCCAATAGGGGGAAACGTAGTCGACGATCCACTTTATTCTCCTTAAAGACTGGGTTTTACGGCTAGACAGCTTATAAAAACTTATTTCTGGGTTCTTTGGCTTGTTAGCTGTACATATTGTCACACAGCAGCTTTTAGGCATTATTCAGTTTTTTGTTACAAGCCAGAAACGACGAGGCGGCAGCCTCTCGCAATACAAAGTCAATGGAGGCGGTTGGACCGCTTTCCCCCCCGATGGGCGTGGTTTTCAAATTTGCATAACTGCGCTCTGTTTCTATGATCAATTTGACACATTTTTTTTTGTCCTTAAGTACATTAACTATTTTAGGACTGTAATACAAGTTTAATGGCTTATTAGTTTAAATGTAAGTGAAACAGTACCGGAATCTTTGTTTTTCCTTTCTAGCCAACTTGTGAGAGGGATGCTAACTTTGGCTGCATCAGAGAGTTCCTGGTGTTTTTTATTCTTTCTTTCCTTGGCATTCTATATTAAAAAAAAAAAACATGGTAACAAATGCATAACACATCAAACTAAAATAGTATTATTTACTTTACCAATCAAAACAGGCAGAATCAAGTTAATTTTGAGGACTTTATGTTAAATTTTATGTATGTATTATATCGTTAGCCACATAGCATAATTGCCTAAGTCATATTTCAATGTTTTTGGAAAACACGAAAAAACAAAATATTTAAAATTAGAAATCACATTGTTATGCTAAGGCAGATAGTGTTTTTGGATTCTAATAAATGTTGTGCTGCTTGGCTAAGGACATAGGCAGAAAGGCAGGATGATGCAGCAGTGGAAGGACAGTAAAAGTAGGCAGATATCACAATTTGGAAAAAATTACTTAGGCAATTATGCTATGAGGCTAACGATATGTATGAAAGTGTTAGCAATCATAAGATTGGTAAGTTAACACATTACAATAAGGTAATAAGATACATTTTTCCAAACTAATAACATGAGGATGTACAATGGCCCTGGTTTCCCTTCGCCCCTCTGTGCACACCACTGCTTTACACTTTAAGCTTTGTGCACGTGTTGTGTGTAATTTTTGCAAAACCTTTTAAATTCTTTTTGAAGCTGAGCTTCAGTTTACACGCAAGCATAAACACATACATTTTTTTAACATCTTTAATAATACATTTGAATAAATGGGCAAAAACCTAATATATATATGCATCATTGCAGAGAAGAAATCTGATGCAAGTGTTTTTTAGAGTCTTCAGACTGAACCTGCATTTTCTTTTTTGCTATAAACTGTGTGAGGGCTAAAGCAAAACACATTGATTAGAATCACTGCAGCCTCCACACATTTGGGTGGAGATATCACTGTATTTCAGCCCTGATCTAAGAGAGATGAATCCTGACAGCCAGAGACACTGCTATCCTGAGGCCAAATGCATACTTGAATATAAACAATACACTAATACACACACGCTACGCAAATGCAGTTTCATAGACAGACTCTGTGGCTTTTTTACATTTTCATGAAGCGTTTTTTAGTAACTACAAAGAAATTGAAAATGCATTAAGTGACTTCCCTTCACAATACAACCGTTGAGGTGAGGTTCAAAAAAACTGGATAGATAATTGTAATGGTTTTGTTCTGTGTTTACTTGTGTTCTGTGTATCTTTGTATTTTGGACTTTTATTTTGATACCCTGCTCTGTTCTGACTTTTATTTTGATATTCATCATGCCATGTTTCAGTTCACACTTCCTGTCTGTTTTGTATATAAGTCACATCCTGTTCACCTGCTCCTGGCTGATTATTACATCGCCACATTCTGTTTATCTGCCTGTATTCTGTTTGACCTGTTATCTGTATCTGTATCTGTTTCTGTTTCTGTTCCTGTTTTGACCTGTGCCTGTTTCTTGGATTTTGATTGTTACTCTGCCTGCCCTGAACCCTAGCCTGTATTTGGATTCTGTTTGTGGATTACTCTGTTTGGATTTGTTTGCTGGCCCATATTGGGATTTTACTAATAAACACCTTTTGCACATGGATTCACCTTTTCACTCCCTTTCTTTAAAGCACCCGTTACAGAAATACGTGACTTTTTAATAAAATCAACTGCAAGTTATTTTGGAAACACTGATGAATCAGCATAGTAATGTAATCTTAATTTCATTTATACTTTATCTTGATTTTACACATCAGTGTATTACACAATGACTTTTAAATAATAAAACCACTTTCAAAAAGTATTGTTCCTCTTACTTCCTTTTATAATTTAAGCTGCATTGAAGAAATTTAAGCACTGTGCGTGATTTGATAAGCCTTCAAACTTCATTAATAAACTCTGTTCTCTCTCTCTTAAGATAGTGGAACATTCAAGTCACTTTGATTAGCGATTTGTGATTAAAAGGTTTTTCTTAATTAACCTCCGTTTTTAATTCCTTGCGCAACTCATTTCAGCAGAAATACAACTGCTGCACAGCCTCATGGGATACCAACAGTTGCCTTTGCTTAAAAGTGTTCATATAAGTGTGTCCACAGCACATGCTTGGGAGTCTTCATTGCCTGGATTCTATTCAAATTACGTATTTATAATGCAGAAAACAATTTAATAAATAGGGCCTTTAAATATTTTGTCCTGCAGAGTTGGGTTAAAGTTTAACTTTCTTTCAGAGGGGTTCAGTGATGTTAATGTTAAAGTTGTGAAGTCTCTTGAGTCGCAGTTGATTAGCAGAGACCTCTACAGGACCTTAAGTGCAGCAGTGAGTTTATCTCTAACTCCACTTAATGAGAGTGCCACCCCTGTTATTATATGACACCTTTACTGCCTTAAATATGGTACAATTTCCTTTAATGCTTTTTCCTATAGTAGAATAAAGTATAAGCTTTGACGTTTGTTGTAGATTAATACGTTTTTAATACCAGTTTGGACTAACAATTTACCAATAGGAGGTGTTCTTGTTAGTCACCTTGTTTTAATAGTCTATCCACTAGACAGAGTCATTCTCAAAATGAACAAATGTTGTCTTCATCCATCAGACTGATAAAGTACAGAGCCCTGATGGATGTGGGCTCAGCGGAAGACACAAAGACCTCCGAATTAGATCATTCTGTTTACATGTATCTCTCTCTCTCTCTCTCTCTCTCTCTCTCTCTCTCTCTCTCTTTCTCTCTGTAAACATTAATATTTCTTCAGACAAACAGCTTGTTTTTTTTCTTTGAATACAATGTAAGTCAATAGTGACTCAGTCCATTACAATTCTGTGTAACATGACCTTGTGTTCCACATGGAAAGACTACAAAAGGGCATTGAATACAGTATGATGACTGACAGAGTGAGTCACAATTTACTTTCATTGTATTTTATAAACTTCTCCAAATATTTACATGTGTTCCACTAAAGAACAATGCACAAGTCGCTTCCTTACAGCATGTCAACCAGCATTACCAGCAATTGAATTTACTGTGCAGGCAAATACTGTATATGAAAAAATAAATTTAACAGTTAATAAACTAAAATCAACTTATTAACTTTCACACATTCTTGTTTACACAGCACCAGATCCAGTGACATCTCTTTTCAAACCCATATTTTACATATATACGGCTATACATACAATGGGCAATCTGTTGTACAAAGTTGTACATTGTACACATAGGTCACATATGCGGTAGGAGTATGTATTATGTAGGCCACTAGACAAAAGGAAGTGTAAAGTGTATATGTGTATGAGTCAAATAAACTATGCTTTGCAAGTCTGTGAGTTCGAATGTGTGCATATGCTTGTGTATGCTTAGAAACAGACATTACCCAGGGCTTTAGTTAAAAGAAGGTACTGTAGCTATTAACTAAGGGTGCACCGATATACCGGCCAATGATGCTTGCTATGCTTCTTAATGAATTACGGTGAAATGCTGCTACATCCAAAAGCCAGGGGGAGCTCTCGTACAGAAACTTAATATGCTCTGTAGACGAAGAACAATACACACACAGCTCCAGGAAATGGCTTAAGGTTATATTTACATTGCTGTTCTTCAAACCATTTCAGGTATTTTTACATGATAATAAAAATATATATAATGATTATGTTTGATGAGAGTTGCTTTTTCAAACGCCTGTTATAACGACTCAAACTAACAGTGATTTCAGATCGATAAGGACTTACTGATCAAAAGCCGTAGTACATGAAATAGCTGTGAATAATATCGATTCGGAAGAGTTATCGGCCACGTATTATTACTGTATATCGGCATTTATCGGTTCACCCCTACTATTAACACTACAGGCTACATGGGAAAAGATGCTTACTACATACTAGAATGTGATCCAAGACATGTTAATCAGAAACATCTCCCAAAGAAATACAAAAAGGGTGTTGCCAGATTTTATTACAGGGGGGGACAAAATGAGTTTAGGGATGTCAAATTATGCATTTTCCCATATTCGATGATCATTTAAATTAACGCTCAATCAATCGAATAATCGTTAACAGTAATAGTGCAATAAGCCATTACAGCAGTGGCATATAGCCAATGACATAAAAGTGTGCATAAAAACGCCAGCTTCCTCACGCGAATTAAAAGATTTTATTTTGTCTAAATAATATGCTAGTGGGATTGTAAAATGAGTCAGTGTAGTTGGTGTTTTGATAAAAATCATCAATTTAATCTCGTAACGAAATATAATGACAAATATAATGTGATTCATTCACAAATTTGACATACAGTATACAGTTTAGAAAATGTATTACCGGTGGTGGCCGGTGACTTGTATGTAGCCTGTCATGTTTGTGGTTCGTCATTTCAAAATATGTGTTTGTTGTGTCACGTGGTCATATGTGCATCACCCGTCATGTCAAAAAAATGCCTGCTGCAGACGCGTCTAAAGGGTTTATGATAAAAGAGACGCTCGCGTTTGCCAGATACTCGCATAATCTCATGCGTAATCAGAGTTTACTGTTAAGTGAGTGTCTTGCGAGTATTTATGAACGTGAGCGTCTCTTTTATCATAAACGTTTCAACGCGTGTGCAGCAGGCACTTATTTTGACAAGACACATGTTTTGAAAACACGAGCAACACACGACACTCGGAATATGACATATTTTTAATTCGCGCACCTCAGAAGAGCAGTCACCAGCTGCCACTGTGTATCACCTTGCTAACTAATAAAACAGCTTTTGATTACTGAAAAGCTACAGTACATAATTTATAAAATAATGACAATACCATCTCATTACTGAGAAATGTAGTAAAAAAAAACAAAATTAGCTTCGACATGCCAAACCATGAAGAAAATGTATTTTTCTCAGTTTATGAGGTTGATGACTGCTTTTAAAAGAATGCTCATTGTGTTGCGAAACAACACTACGGCCCATGTCATCTGCCAGTATCACTTCACACATCACTGAGTGTGAATCAGTTTCATTCCTGGAAACAATTAATTCAGATTCCTCTTGCAGTGTATGTGGCAGATCAGTCTATTCTCTGTTAGCACTGTGCCTTTGCCCAAACACACACAGACAAGTCAACAGAACATTCTTATGCCATGACAGGTCAGGTTCAACTTGCCAGAGTTTGATCTCTTTTCCTCTCCGTGTATTTGTCCTCTAATCTGAAAGCTGTAGTGAAAACCTTAACTCTGTTATTTCTATCGTCTTTTTCTTCCCCAGGCAAAACAGCACCAATGACCCTTATGAACTTCCTTAAGAATTTCTTTAGTTTACATTGTGGGAGAAAGTAGGCTGGCTAAACAGAGAACAGCTAAAGAGATGAGAGCTCTCCAAGTGCTAACACTACAACACACATAAAGAATGATAGCCTGAGGGTATATGAGAGACAGAGAGAGACTGACAGTTACAGCCTGGTCTGCAGACTGTAGTAAAAATGAAAGGTGTCAGCAACTGTTATGCTTTACCAGCTAAAGAGATTAATGTTTGAAACAGAGAAAGAGAAGATGATGTGATGAGGAGAAATAGAGAGTTATGGGTTAGTCTATACTGTAAATTATGGTGGCCTTTAATGATGTACACAACCACAAAATTAAAAATTGCGTAGTGCCTGAAAATAGTCCCCTGCTATTGAAAAGTTTAAGGGGACTATTTTCGGCTGCTGCGTAATATTATTGCGCCTCCTGCAGCCATGTTACAGCAGCAAAGTCCTTGAATGAGGGTATAGTTCCTTGCCATATTGGCCTAGAAAATCGCAATTTTTAATTTTCCGTTGGTCTTAGCACACAATGTAACTATAAAAGAATCAAGTTTTAAATAGGAAAAATTTTGAAACACTTTAGTTATTTTTTAGGTGCGATGCTAATGGTCTAATCAGACTTAATGGATTGTGCTAAGCTATGCTAAAAGTGTTAGCGCCAGACCTGGAGATCAGCTGAATGGATTCCAAAACAGTAAGAATCAAATATTTAACTCTAGGGGAGCTGGAAAATTAGCATATTTAAAAAAAGTGGAGTGTCCCTTTAAAGAGGACATTTCATAAAAATCTGGCTTTTCCATGCCTAAAGGGGATCGCACACCGGCCGCGCAGCTCAGCGCCGCGCAGCGCCTAGGAGAACTCTGAGGTATTGTAAGCCGGAAGTGCACAGTGCAGATATCAACTCATTTGCATTTAAAAGGACACACCCAAAACTGCACATTTTTGCTCACACCTACAAAGTGGAAATTTTAGCATGCTATAAAAAATGATCTACAGTATATGGTATTTTGGGCTAAAACTTCATGACCAAAGATTTATTTTACATTTTTAAAAAGTCTTGTGAAAAAGTCTTTGAATGCAGCATATAGTTTTAAACAAGAAGTTACTGATCTATCCTTGTGATTGATCTCTCTAATGGCCAGGAAAAAGTTGAAGACCCAGAAGTTAAACATGTTTTTTCAGAACGAAAATGAATTTTATAAGAAAACATGTCTGTTTGATAAATTTAGCAGACTTCGGTATGAGTGTATGTGTGCCTGTCCTGCATTTGTGTTTTTTTGGTTTGAAATAGTCCTACTTGTCTTTAAATGACCAGACATTATTTGCCCATTGTTCATTGTGTTGCACACACTGTATTTCTCTATTCTACTGGACAACTACACAAATAGATGAAGTACAATAACATGACAGTTTTTGTTCCTGAATTACTTTGCTAGAACATACCACGTGAGTTTAAAAAACCAACAAACCATAACTTTTCCTGACGTTTCCCTCCCCCTGGTGACCATTGATGGATTCTTCCTGACAAAGCATTCATTATCGCACAGAGCAGAATGTACCTTTCTCTTTCCCCCGACCACTGCCCTCTTCTTTCTCTCTCTCTTTCTCTCTCTCTCTCTCTTATATGGTTTTCTGTAAAAATTTCAAAACATCCTTTTCCCAAAGGATTTTAATCTACAGTAACTTATTCGTAAATTATAAGGTAATATGTCCTCTTTATAAATAGAAACATATTTTACTTATGCCAACTGAAAATTTGGAATCTGAGAACATCACCTTTAAAGTTGTCCAAATGAAGTCCTTTGCAACTGCATTCACTCACAAAAATAAAGTTTTGATATATTTAGCATAGAAAAAATTTACAAAATTTCTTCATAGAACATGATCTTTACATAATATCCTAATGATTTTTGTCATAAATGGGAAATCAATAATTTCATCCCATGCAATGTATTGTTGGCAATTGCTTAGGGCTGCACAATTAATTTAAAAAAAACTAATCGGGATTACAATTATGGGTGAAACAATTACATAATCGCCAAAAGCTTCAAATACAGCTGTCCATTTGGGCTCATTTCTGTGCGTTTCGCCAGTATGTTTGGGCACCAAATATAGTGGTGAATAAGAGATTTTACAGTTGAAAAGTTGAATTGTCCTTTTGCTATTCATTTTGGATTTTTTACTAACAACAATTATTTGTTATTTACATTTTTACAGAATTTACAATGCAGGTGCTTTAGAGAAAGTTATAAAACATTCAAACCTTCATTGTAAGTCTATTTATCATCATCATCATCAATAATAATAACAGTAACATTATCAAGGTAAATAATCGACAATTATGATTTTTGTCATAATCGTGCAGTCCTACAATTGCTAAAAATATACTTGTGTGACTTAAGACTAGTTTTGTGGTCCATGGTCACTAGTGATCGACCGATATATCGGCCGGCCGATACATCGGGCCGATTTTAGCAGGTTTTAGGTGTATCGGCATCGGCCGATTCGCGGCTTGCGTTCGCCGATAGCTTTTCCCCGGCATTAATTACAGACAGGCGCCCACAGGCAGCTCTGTGTTCTTTGAGGCTGCCTGCAGCCCGTGCATTGCCCCTCCCCCCACTAGCAGAGTGGAGCGCTCCGAGCCTGCTCTGGTAAGTTTTAAACTTCAAAGCATCTTTTAACTGTTTGACTGAAATATTGCCATATACTTTGAAAGTGTAAGCACGTTGCTCTATATGTGCGTGCAATCTTAGCTAAGAAAGTTTGGTGGTCATAATGGAAAACGCGAATGCCTATAAAACTGCTTGCCATTGTATTTAGGGAGCTTCAAATAGCCTTTAGGCTAACCGTATGCATACGGCAGCTGTTACGAACATCATAGGATTAAATAATGCTGACGTTGTTCCGTGATTTCGTGGTATTTATAGGAGTTTTATTCAGCGACCACCAGTCTGACGTTTGGACACGACGCGTGCTCATAATGCCGCAAGCGAATGCAGGTCATCAGCCGAACAGCTGATCATAGCTGGGTGATTCTCACGAAAACTTGGTTGTAAAAATGTCAAGCATGAAAATTTAAAAATTGCTTAAATTTACTTTTTTTTCCACCAGACATTAGAAACAAAGTCTGAAGTATATGGGAACATTAATTTAAAAACTTTTACTTATCATTTAACACTTTTTGTAACATAATTTCAAAAATAAGTCCTAAAAAATCTCATTACCGCAACAGTCAGAAAACATCAACACTGTTAGAAAAGCTAATATATTTTCACATTTTTAAAAATGTATTATTAATAGTCATGCACAGTAAATTGAAATTCTGAAATAATATTTATTTTAAATTTAACGTTTTTTTTATTTTGTTTTATTTAGCTCATATACCGCAACACCTTCCACAATTTACAACTATTTTTTAATATATTTCGAAGAAACCTGACACATTTTCAAAATGACATGACAAACCTGAAAGAACATAATTTGGAGATTCTGCACATGCATTTAAAATCAAAGTATTATGCTTCTATTAATGAAATTAACATTTAATAAGCATCTGTTGCGGTAATGATACATAGGTTTCGGAAATTAGGTTAATTATTTCGGTAATGAGAATACGTATACTAGCCTGAGATTTTGTTAAAAACTAATTTTAAAGTTAAAAGTCTGATAATATTTACAGCATCATGCGTTCAAGTTCAAAACTGTTTTATTGTGTAGTCTTTGAAAAAAATATTAAAGAAAAAACATGAGAACAGGAAGGCTTATATTAATATTCCTTTGTGTCATATTTAAGTCCCCATTTATGCATTTAACATACTGAAATAAGATGGTCTTGATGACATATGCTGCCTACAAATGCGAGCTCTGAAGGCTGCAGCCATCGGATTGAGAAATGGCCAGCTAATGTCAGCTGGATATCACAAAACATTTGTGTAAATAAGATGAAAAATATTTCCTTGCTGGATATGATTTGGTCTTCTGACCTTTTACCATTCTGTATCTGTTTTGATTAGAGAGAGAGAGAGAGAGAGAGAGAGAGAGAGAGAGGCTGTATCTGAAAGTTTAGACAGCTGACTTGTTCCCTCGCTGCCTTATGAGACAATGACATTGGCTGCATAATGACAGCTCCGAGAAATGCTTTAGGACAGACTTCATAGGCAGCAAAATTGAATTCAGGTTGAAATGTAAGCAGCCCTCTCTGTGTTCCGGGATGTCGCAAATCTGCTTGTGGTGCGGAGGTCTGATCAACCCACCCAATTCACACGAGCTCTGTGTGCTCTGCTAGGGGCTTCTCCACCCAAAGGCGGCAATTGTTGGCTCAGGGTGTCCCTTATTGTGAGGATCTCCCGATGAAGGTGCTCAGGACCCGGCTCAACATCGCCCTTGGAGGTTTCTTACTGCAGTGTCCCACTGCCGGCAAAGAGCCGCTGGTGGTCGTCCTCCCCTCGCTCAACCGGTTCAGTTTGTCACCGAGAGCCTGTGTCCTGAACCGGGAGCCGCCAGGTCTGTTTCCTTTGGGTTTCCGGCGGAGGAAGATGAGATGTCTCTGACAGCGTTGGATGGAGACTGGGACCAGGCTCCACGTGGTGCATCAGACACACAGCCATCCTTCTACAAGGAACTGGTGCGCATTCTCTTCAAAGCCGTGCAGGACTTGGAGATTGAGTGGAGCACCCCACAAGAACCCCAGAGAAGCAAGCTTGACTTTTGTTTTCTTCACTCAGGCCGCCCCGCTGATGCTCGGAGGAAAGTCACCAAAGCGTGGGCTACCCCTCCCCCCATTTTTTTCTTAGGTAGGCTACCTGTGTATTCCCCCATCAAGGACGCTGTGGCTGCTCACCTCTGCCCCTTGTCCACTTCCTTGGATGGTGTGGCGCAGCTTTGAGGGAAGTCAAGCCTCTTTGACAGCACATCTGTCCGAAAAAGCATACCCGCGCCGAGAGAGGCTCTGTCTGCATTGCACACTATGGCGGTCCTACAGATCTTTTAGGCACAGGTGCTTAAGGCTCTGGATGAGGGCAGCACGGATCTAAATACCTTCAGGGATCTGAGAATGGTTACGGATTTCACGCTAAGGGCCACGAAGACCACTCATGGTCGCCATGCACAGTCACGCCTGTTTCTCCATCCGGCCTGTTTGGTGACACGGTGGGCACAATCATGGAGCATTTCTCGGAAGCGGTGAAGAGCTCTAAGGCTATGAGCCACTTCCTACCTCACCACCCTGTGTCTCATGGACCAGAACCGGTGGTGCATCACAAGAGTCCCTGGCACAAATCCTCCAGTATATGATGCAAGAAACTGGGTCCTGGGGGACTGCCGTCCGGAACGAAGCCGCTCAAAAACAGAGCATTTTTCTCCTCAGTTGGTTTTGTGTTGCTCGCCCCAGGGCCCATCCTCACATAAGCGTCTACAACACGCCCCCCCCCCACTCTCGAACATGACCCACATGCTGCGAAGACAGCAGAGGCGGAAAGGGTTAACGCACAGTCCTAATGAATTGCGCAGCAACCCGCTTTCTGTCACAGCGCCGGGCGCTTTTAGGCCATCCTCTCTGGTGTCTGTGACTCACGCACTGCGCAGAAAGGAGGTGCCGCCTTTAGTCTCCCTTTGTCCCTCGCCCCCAGGCAGCAATCTGACGCTGCAAACAGCGCGCGTTGTGCGGTCGCAGGTAGCTGAAATGCTGGCACGCATGGGATCCAACTTTGTGGATCTTGTGATGTGGCGTGCCATCGCTAGGTTGTTTTTGATACCTGAAAGTGGAAAGAAAGCATAACATTAAATTAGCATGTCTCACAACATGGGAGAAAAAAATGAATGTACACATCATCATAAAGTATAGACTTGTTGCGTTGTGTTGTGTGTTTGTCATGTACATTTCCTAACACTGTAGTGTGTTTTTTGCTAATTACACCTGCTAGTAACATCTCCAAACCTAACCTCTCTCTCTCCTTCCTTCTGTACTCCTCTAGCCATTCTGGGTTGCTGTTAAGTTTCTCCCTGAACTTTGTCAACCTGGCCTTTGCTAAAGCTTTTTTCTCACTTGCTGATTGTCTACAATGAAGCATCATAAAGCAAAATATCAACAGTTATTACATTTTAAATTTATATTAAATTCATAAGAGATATTTAAATGTAATAAACAATATGCTTAAATTCTCATTTCCGAAACAGAAGTTCTCTTTACCGCAACTGCTATTAAATGGTTGCGGTATATGAGAATGGTGTTGCGGAGGATGAGGTACCCCAGTATGTTTTGCTAAAAATAGAGAAGCCACGTAGGCTTTGCTCATTTTTTATTCAGTGCATATAATTAGACTTTAATACAGAACATTTTCATAAAAAATTGTAAATCAAACAATTTTCGAAATGTAGAAAACTACCTGTTTCGGTAATGATAATCAAAATGTCGTGTAAGCATTCTGACAAGAGAATATTTCAAATTTAACTGGAAAGATATAAAGAGATGATCTTACCTGGTAGCCATCTTGAAGTAACTGGTCCATCTGCTTGGTCACTCAAAATCAAACTTTATTAAAATTCTGTATGTGTGCTTAAACTGTTCTCAAAAAGTGTTGCGGAGGATGAGAACATCAGGCATGGACACATCAATTTCCTAATTTTTCTTCAATATTATTATACATGAATATTCAGTAAATTATTTTTCTGTCATCTAAAGTAGTCTAGCAAAACATCAATTTATTTTTTTTCTAAATATTTTTGTTTTAATATGTTTAAATTACAGCATAACGCATGTTCAAACACAGCCGGACGCATTGCGGTAATGAGAATTTCAGCAGAAAATGAGATAAAATTGACAAATTATAAATTCTTATGTTGAAATCACACATTGTGCAAGGTAGAACACAGTATTGTGTTAATTCTGATGCTTTTTAATATTACTATATTACACATTTTATAGCTAAAATCATTAGTGCCGTGGTGTTTCAATGGTTTCGTGAGAATCACCCAGCTGGACATGCTGGGTTTTTAATTTTCATCTCCATAAATATATGTAGTAGTAAAAGGCTAAAAATTAATATCCATTGCTGATAGTTTCTCGTCATTGTGGAGAGCGCAGTTCATGGTTGCATACGTTTATGGTTGTTAACACGGAGTTTCGCGGAATTTTCGTCAGCGAAAAAAAATAAGAAATATGACCCAAGCACTTAGTTCCAAACAGTTCCCACATGACTTTTATGTGACCAGAGAAGTGTTTTTTTGTAAGTTTTGTCAACATTTCTGTTCACTGGGAGCGCAAAGATACATGCACTCTCTCATCCGTGTCTCACTGCACCTCTCCCACGTGCACGCGCTTTACTATCTGACCGAAGTCCGTACACAAATCCTCATGTATTTGTTCAGTTTTATGCGTTTTAAGCGAGCTGAGGCAAACTAACTATCCCTCGCATTTATTATAGGGCAAGAGGGTGTGTGAGGTACAGAAGTGGGGCAATTGGCATGTTATTCAGAATTCTTTTTAAGTTGTTTTTTGATCAGTATTGCTGTTTACATTTTCCTTGTCTTCTTATTAAAGACATTTGCTCTACAAGAGATTAAGTTAAGTGCACTAAAACTAGACCTAAGCATTAAATAGGTTGTAAATAGTTGGTTACTTTCATGGATAAAGTAAAGTGTTCCCCTTGTTATGCTGCTTGGTTGTTGCTACTGTGTGCAATGGTGTAATTATTATTTTATTTATGTATTTTAAGCAGCACTGAATTTTCTTACTTGTTCTACCTCACCTTACTATTTGTTAAATGTAGTTCAATAAATGTTCCTTTTTTAAATTAAGAGCTGTAACATTTGGTTTTATCATTGTGTCATTTTTATGATATAAACTGAATGAGAAAAAGCAGTATCGGCTCCAAATATCGGCTAAAGAAAATCGGCAGCCTGTATCGGTCATCGGCTAAAGCTGATGGAAAAAAATCGGTATCGGCATCGGCACAAAAAAATCCATATCGGTCGATCCCTAATGGTCACACACTGTATACATTTTTTAAGAAGTGAGAGGTACTCCACAGCCCTGAATATTAACCAGTGGAATGTAACACGTACGCACTATAAACTCAGGAAATATCGACGTAGGAACAATAACAGCATGTTACTGATAAAGTGATGCTGTTGTGTGAAACGCCAGCTGCTGTGGAGATCGAATACACTTCATTCTTGACATTTTTAAATAAATAAAAACACTTTACCTTCACATACATTTGTGTCCAAACACAACACTGATTTAGGCCTGTTGGTAACATGGACAATACTCAGTATCCTATCTGCAGGAAAAAAACTTTTTTGGTGCAGTCCGCCCCCATGGAACCCTGGGCTATGGCAACATACCTTCACATTTTTATCTCTATAAACTTACCAGGCATGCTTCACACCAAAGTTTAGTCTCCCTGACACACCTTTACAACATAAACAATCATTCTTCATGGCTAGATTGCCTCCATCCATCCCGACCAATTCAGCTGTAGCTGACAACTAGCATTAGCATTCTAGCCTAGCTGCCACAGCATGTAGTAATGCTTCAATCACACGGCCCTCTGATAGCACTAATAATGGTTGAAAACCTGACTTATTCCCTCCAGCTAGCACGTGAACTTGAGGTCGGTTTGCATTACTGAACAGTGTACGGTCAAATAAAAGTATTAATATATTGTATGTTTAACATTTAAGCTTAGAAGTATTTAAGTAATACTGTATAACATGTTGCCTACATCAAATGCTAAATAAAAACGAAAATCATACCTGTGATTTGATGCCACGTGCCACCCATCCATATACACGCTGGTAACTCTTATTATCACACTTTATAAAAGTGTAATACAATTGTGCACATTTTAATAAATATTAATTAAACATCATATTAAATATTTAATGTAGAATGATCGTAAATGTTTATGTGAGCTGATGAGCACTGCTGTTCTTGTACTGTATTGCGTAATACGTTCATACTTGACGCCAGGGGGCGACCTCGGGTTACGCCCACTGAGTGGCAAAAGACAGAGCGGCAGAATAAGTGTACAGTATGAAATCAGCGAAAACACGGAGAAAACGCATCTAAATGGTAAAAAGCTGTTGTGCTGTAGACTGTACTAACAGATTAACAAGAATTCGGAGCCTTCATTTTACAGACTGCCAAAAAACACAGAGAGAAGAAGTAAATAGATCGTTCATGCCAACACCACCACAGGTACAAGTATTTGTATTTTATCCGTGTTTTTCTTTGGAAAACATACATTTCAAAGCATATTATCATAATTTTTACTAATTTATTACATTTCATAAATACAAGTTTTTGTTTTACATTTAACGTACTTTTACTTAAGTAAAATTACACAATTTTAATGTAATTAGGTATTAAATAAAATTTAATATGAAATATTAAAGAATACAAAAGCATGCTTTAGAATGTAGTGAAGTAAAATTTTTCCCAATACAAACACCCTAATAAAGCACAGATGGTTGGAAAATGTAACTAAGTATTGTCCACCTCTGCTATCAAGTCCAACTAAATTCAGTTTAAGCAGATAATAGACAGTTTAACATGCATTTTCGCAGCAGTCGCTATGAAAACCAGCCATTTTGTTGAACGTTTGCCACTCAACAGGGCGAGTTCCAGCATGGTCATGTGGAAAAGTGACATCAATGCATACCCTCTATTTGAATTTCAGGATATTTGATGCATATAGCCATAATAACGTTTTAGGAAATAAAACTTGAATCCAATACATACATAATTACTATGAAATATAGTTTGCCAGTGTTCTTCAATTGGTCTTTAGTGTTATTACAAGAAAAAGTTAACTAGCCTATATTTTCAATACCATGAGACACACAAACAGGACCAAATATAAAATTAAAAAGGTCACATTTCTACAATGTTCTCTGTCACATGTCTAACTGTATGTTTGTTGTTGGCTATCATCTTACCACATAGCTCATATTAAGCATGTCTGAACATTATTACAACAAACCCGTTCTTAAAATAACTCTTATGCTGAAAGAGCAGAGCGCAGTACTGGCAAGCAATAGGATACAAATCCAATGCCACACTAATGGGAATGGAGAAAAACAAGCCCATGCTAAATTAACAATCGCCGTATCACATATTTTCAAATGAAAACAAACATAAAAATCAGACAAGACATACATAAACAAATAAATAACTTGCAAACAAGGAATGGGCAGAAGTTAAATGTGAAGCTAATAATGATTACAGAATTACACATAGCAAAAAGCCATCACGGGCCATTACAAGTGCATCAAATTGCTCCGCATATCTAGATGGGAATGATGTTAGTCATAACAAAGTGAGTGCTAATGTAATAATTCACTGTGTAATTATTTTGAGTCAGTGAGCAGAGCAGAAGAGATGGTCTCATTTAGCCAGAGTCCTGTGAGACTACAATCAGTACAACATAACACAAATATAAACACATTATCTCTCATTACAGACAAACACACACACACAGGATTCAGTCCAGCTTGTTGCCATGGAGTCGTCAGGGATGGAGGCAGACAGGATTTGTGTTTGCTTTTTGTTACACCACTCCACTGTATGCATTCTGCTGTATCTGTTTGCATTATGCTCATGTACTGTTATCTTTGTTTCTCCTGAGCGGCAACACATGGTTAATGCTCTCTGAGTTTATCCGAGGAGACGGCTGTAATGTTGTCTGTGAGCCTGAGGCCGTAGACGGACTTCTGTACTCATACAACCCCGCTTAAAGTCTTGATGACAAGTGTCCTTCTGGTCAAGGGCACTAATCAGGTCACCGAGATCAAAATACTCCGGACAGGGCCACCGTATCAGAAGATCGCAAGCAGAGAGTGGATGTCTGTCCAATGTTTGTCCAATCCTCAAAACTACATCTGACATTAGGCTCCTCGAAAGATCCCATATGCCCCAGAGACTTATTTGAACAAGGTCCAAATGATAGCAAATGACAGCTTATGATGATGTATGATCTACATACAGTGTTTATTTATGATAAAAAAGTAATACAATAAAAATAGATTTAAACATTACTAAACCCAGAAATTAAATTGTGTGACAAAATTATGCCTGTATTGAATACTGAAAGGACTGATAATATGAGCATGTCTTTATTTTTTATACTTCTGTAAGGGCTACCATACATTGTACAGTTATGTCTATACCTACCTAGCCCTAATCCCATTCAGATTCACATGGGGCTTCAGTTTGCTTGTCTTATGTTTCAAAGAGTCCCATTAAAAACTAAGTCACTTTTAACCTCTTGAAAAGCACCCCCATTCTGGCCCAAACCATGAAAAGACCTACTTTCAATAAAAGGGCTGTTTTTACTAAACCATTTAGAATAAGCATAACTGTGGTATCATTAGATATAAGACACTTTGAGCTTCATTTTCCAGGTTTCAAAATTATTTTAAGATAAAAATTAAAAAAGTTAGAGAGGCTGAAGTACATTGTAATACATTTTTTAATACTAAAAAATCTTAATGATAAATGTGTGTGTGAAACCTAGAAATGCAATGATCCCAAAGCCACAAGTCTAAAGTTGTTATGTTTCACGTTTGAGGTCAATAGGCCCAAAAATGAGGTTCTTGCAAGAGTTTTTCTAAGACTAGTGCCTTTTCTAAGTGCCAGTTAGCCACAAAATAAAAGTATTTTGTTTACATGCATACACGTTCGTTCTTATTATTAATTATCCTTATGTAAGCATATAAAATGACGTTTCCACACCAGGAAATAAAACGCCACACAAAGATCGTTGGATTCGTTATCTAATTGGCTACACGTTCTGTCTATCAATATTTTCCATGAAGTCATTGGAGGAATGAGCGAGTCAGATGACGTCACGATATTTGACAGCGCTGTTTGGATATTATGTATTATACTCCCGCCTACTTTTTTAAACAAAGTTTGAACACGCGATTTGAACGCGAGTGTAATCTCATATACAAGTGTTACGATGTAAATAGTCCTCAGATTGTATATTATATTCTATTACAAGACATTCATGTGAAATCTGATGTAAACAATGGACAATATATCTATATTTCACGGACTATACGCATTTGTGGACAAAAATGGTCATTGGATGTATTTTATTGGAGAGTTTTTATGGGTTATTCACACATCTGAAACAGACTGGATTCGATTCGTGATCGTTATATCAACACAAGGTAAGGAGTTCCGTTTATATTTTACATGTTGTCATCTGGACTCCTGTAACAAAATAATATATTTATGATGCTAGAGCATCTGTATCTCAAAACAGAGACCATACACTGATGCTAAACCCGTAGACCTTTTAAACGATGTATAGTAATGTTAATATTATTTATGTTTGTAGACAGTAGGCTATATAGATATTGTTAGCAGCGTTAAAAAAAACTGACGTCTTTCCGCCCCCGAGCTAGTGCACGTCGAGAGGTTAAAGGTGCAGTGTGTAAATTTTAGTGGCATCTAGTTGTGAGGTTGCAAACTGCTACCAACAGCTCAGTTCACAGCTCACCCCTTGCTTTTGAAACGCATAGAGAAGCTACAGTAGCCAACACCGGACAAACATGTCATTGTTGGAGACAACTTAATAAAAAAGTTTGTCCGTTTAGGTCTTCTGTAGAAACATGGCAGCACAAAATGGCAACTTCCATGTAAGGGGACCTTCGTTGTATGTAGATAAAAACGTCCATTCTAAGTTAATAAAAAACTTAACGGTTCATTATAAAAGGTCTTTATACACCACTGATAACATAGTTTTGTATATTATTTTGCATTTCTGTCAAGAGATCCTTCTAAAAATTACACACTGCACCTTTAATACTGGATCATGGCAAGACACTGTTCTGGATATAAGCTTGTTTTATGTAAAGTGTGTCATTTCTGAACATGTGACAACAATTAGGATTGGATCTCCCACCCACCTTCCACGATCTGCCCCCATCTTCCAATGTCTGGACAAAAATGTGGTAACTTGGTCTCAAATGTGGTTTTATTCTGTTGGTAAAGTAACTATTGAAAATGAAACAGGGTTTCACTTGGAAAGCTACTTACTTAGAGAGTTATGTAGATGTTTCTGCACAATTAAAAAGAGAAAGCGTTGTTAAATTTGCAATTCGTAACTTTTGGTTAAAGGAAACAAAAATCAGCTATCAGCACAAGAACATAAAAATCATGATGGAAAATAGTCTTCTCACCTTACCCAAGATTTACAATGGTAAACAAACATATACAGTAATAATGCAATTTTGTGATGAGATAGAGAGGCAAAAGTTATAGATTAGATTTTTTATGTAAATGCAGTAAAACATTTAGAATGTAGAATATAGACACAGTGTGGAGTGATGGAGAATATAGCTGCATGTCTGTAAATGGGCGATTCACCTGAATAATTCTCCAGACAGAGTATGTTTGGTGATTTTGTGGGAAAAGGTCACAATGAGCTTGGTATTGAAATGCATTGGTTTTTATTTCACAGTCTATTGCCTCCCACTTCCATTACTACTAACTCACGCACTCTCTCCATCTCATTTAAAGCACAGCAGAACTGACAGGATGCTCCAAATGACTTCTGCTCTGCTCCTGAGCAAAACCCACAGAACGCTCACAGCTCCAAACAAAACACAGATAACAAATGAAGCCATGGAGATAGAACTATCAATGAACACAATCAGAAAAGATAATAAAGACTGCAAATGCAATTTTGCCACAGATGGGGAAAATATGTATTACTGTGAATAATGAGCGGAGAATAGATTTCTTAATGTTTTGTTGGACTGTGCTCATAGCCAATGGGCAAACAATGCAATCACATTTCATCAAAACAAGCTCAAAGACAACCACTTTTTTCATGGCTGTTAGGACACAACATGCACGATGAAGGTTGTAGATGGAGCTGATGAATACACAGACAATTGCCTTTATTACATTCGTGTGGGGAGTATTTTTTATAATGTATTAAATAGCAGCTGAAACAGCATCACTTCTGGTGTTATATTATGACATATTCCTAACTCTGTTTTCTCTCTCAGTTCACCTTACCCAGAACAGCCTCTGGCTTCTCATTTTAGCTCTGGCAACCGCTACACATTTAATGGGTTTTTGAACTGTCAAGGCCCAAGGGTCAACACTCCACAGAATGAGCATGCTATTTGAATGGAGCTTGTTCACTCTCTGCCTATTGCTTTCCCTTGCTCTCTCTCTCTTTCACTTTCCCTCTCGTGTGTGTGTGTGTGTGTGTGTGTGTGTGTGTGTGTGTGTGTGTGTGTGTGTGTGTGTGTGTGTGTGTGTGTGTGTGTGTGATTTAAGACAAAATAATTACATACGATATGATTAAAATGTTGGAAAAATTTTCTTACTAAACTGTATCCATACAAAATACCTTTACGTTGTTATTACAGAAAGAATAGTACTGCATGACTACAGACTATAAAAATATATAATAGGTGTTGATACATAACATGCAAATGTCACCATCTGATTTGAAACAGTGTAAGATGATATAACTTAAAAGAACAATTATTTAAACACATGAGCAGACAGACAAAGAAACGTATTGTTAGTTGCTGTAGTAGTTGAAGCTAAAACAGTTAATACGAAACTCATATAATGCATCTATAAGCATTTCCTTTGACATCTTATACTATAAAATATACCATTGCCAAGTAGTGCAGTGGAAAATGGAGAGCTAATCAATAGAGAGATATACTGTGGATGTCCAGCATGTTCTTTTACTTATAGTGGCATAAAATATGAAATAGAATTATATATATATATATATATACACATACATACACTCACCTAAAGGATTATTAGGACACCATACTAATCCCCCCTTTCGCCTTAGAACTGCCTTAATTCTACGTGGCATTGATTTAACAAGGTGCTGAAAGCATTCTTTAGAAATGTTGGCCCATATTGATAGGAAAGCATCTTGCAGTTGATGGAGATTTGTGGGATGCACATCCAGGTCATGAAGCTCCCGCTCCACCACATCCCAAAGATGCTCTATTCGGTTGAGATCTGGTGACTGTGGGGGCCATTTTAGTACAGTGAACTCATTGTCATGTTCAAGAAACCAATTTGAACTGATTCAAGCTTTGTGACATGGTGCATTATCCTGCTGGAAGTAGCCAACAGAGGATGGGTACATGGTGGTCGTAAATGGATAGACATGGTCAGAAACAATGCTCAGGTAGACCGTGGCATTTAAACGATGCCCAGTTGGCACTAAAGTGTGCCAAGAAAACATCCCCCACACCATTACACCACCACAAGCCTCCACAGTGGTAACAAGGCATGATGGATCCATGTTTTCATTCTGTATATGCCATCAGACTAAGCAACTGTAAAAATAACTGGGAAAAATAAATAAATAAATTAACATTTTGGGGCGGTTTCCCGGACAGGGATTAGACTAGTCCTAGACTTAAATAAATGTAGGAGCTGTCCAAACTGAAATCAACTTGCACTGACACATCTTAAAATACATCAGTGCCCTTTGTTTTGCCTCAAAATGCTCACAAGTAATGTTTTTAGTAAGACATGTTTAATAAAACTAGTAATATTTCCTAATTAAACTAAGGTCTAGTCCTGGCTTAAGATAATCCCTGTCCAGAAAACCACCCCATAAACTTATTAACATTGAATAATAAAACACACAATATGAAAGAATAATAAACAGAATAGAGAAGATTATAGAGTGATTATAGATTTAAAACTCATAATTTCAAATAATAAATTTTTTATCATTTGTGTTTTTAAAAATTATAATATTAATATTAACCTTACTTTGTTCATTATTTGTTTCTATTCATTATTCTTGCCTTCCTTGTGTATTTGTATTTCTTAGGTTTACATCTAAGTCTCTACTGTTTCCATTATATTGCTTTGACAAGTCTGTGTTTGACAGCCCTGACAGCCTCATGACAAGAAGGAAAAATGAAGAGAAAGAGGGAGAGAGAGATTTTTTTGTGGATTTTTCTTGTTAAAATGTTTTAGCTCTTTGATTTCTTGTTAATAACACACAGTCATGCCAGTCTAATATATCTGGATTTCCCATTAAATCGAATCCACCCCGACTTTACTACAGCCAGAGAAGTGTGCAGTGATTTTATCTTTCTGTAAATCTACAATGGTACAGTAAGAGTCATTTTAAGGCGAGGTTCTGCTAAAGCATTAAAAGGTTCGTAAATTCCTTTTGCTAACTGATGCCATTTGTTTCGTTGTAATCTGATATCTAACAGGTGGGTGTATTATTGTATTGCCATATGATACACTGGGGCTGTTTGACATAATGGAAATCTGACTTGAGTCCAAACTATAATACTCTCAAATTCAATCAAAGGTAGTTTGGCCCTTGCTCACTTCCTCTCTCATCTTAAGCAAAGGAGAGAGAGAGTTATGATTAGACTCTAATGGTTCTCGCTCTCTTTTTTCTCTCTCTCTCTCTCAGAAACAGTCAGATGTCAAAAGATTCTCCACCAGCAATTTAACCCTAACATATTCTGACTTGTGCATCATTTAGCATAATTGCTTCTGACTAACTGACCTACAGGACAAGTACATCATTATTTATTTTTATTTTTTTGAGAACAGTACATGAATGTTGCTCCTCTACATTAAATATGTAAATTTGAAACAGCGCTAATGACGGTGTGGAGTGCTCTCATTCCCCATGTATCTGTCCTCTCCAGTGGAGCAGAGAGGTCTGCATTACTTCTACTGGCTTATGTTCACCCACCCACACCAACACACCATAAATGACACTCCGCCTGTATGAGGATCTGGCAACGCACATGCTAAATTAACTTGTTATCTGACACTATATTCTTAATAAAATCATGCATGTCGACATACAGTCTGAAAATAATATAGAACCATTGTACTGCTAAAACACAAGCTGTGATATCCACTGTTATGATGAGAACAGGCCTTGCAGATAAGCAGGTGTACAGTATTTGATGAATATTCAATGCTTTTTGCACAGCACCGACTGCAATTCAATGATAACACATTTGAATTGAACACAAATAAATACCAAAAGGGTTAAAAATGTACAGTATGCTCCAAACTGTGAAAATTCTACCGTACATTTAACCTTGATATCTTTAGTATTGACTGAGGTAATGCCAAAAATTTGAATTAAAGTGAAATCAATGATTTGCATTGAACTTAGATGCTAATTAGATTATGAGTCTTTAGCATGGATTTCACAGAGAGGATCACATTTTATAACTCTCAAAGAGGTCCATCTGTTCAACAGTGTCCTCTTGTTGATAAGAGGCAACAATGTGTCCCTGACAACTGCATATTCACCCTGTAATTACAAAATGACATGTTATGCGAAATTGCATGCTGTTTCCATGCATGAGTCATGTAAGTATTGTACTGAAATTACAACTGAAAGAGAGAGAGAGAGAAATAAAGGGAGGGTATAGTGTTTGATGCTGTTATATGAGCTTAGGCAGCCTTACGCAAGGCAGTCACAGTGACATACTAGTGATGGAGACGAGACTGCCTATGCCGAGTCTGAGTCAAAACCAAGTCTTTGAGGAAGCAAGTCTGAGTCGAGACCGAGTCCTTTAGGAGTCGTGACCGAGTCGAGATCAAGACCATAAAAACATGCCAGTTTTCATATTCATGATTTAATATCACCCCAGTTAATAATCAACCGTTAGACCTACAGACTAAGCTAGATTGGGAATTGTTTAGAGGAGCAGTCTTAACATCTTAATATGGACTATGCTTTTACTATCATTAAAAAATCACTATCACATGCATCATCTTCTGCCTATTTTTCTAGAGATAAATAAACGGCTCTGATGGCAGTATCTTTGCATTGCACTATGAAATGTAATTTTCAAATAATGCCTGTCAACATTGCGTTTTATTATTATTGTTATGTGTTGTGTGGTTTTTTATATGAACATAAAAAATGTGTTGGTCTCGAGGACTCGGTCTGAAATTATGAGTCCTTCTCCTCTCACTGTGGTCCGAGAACAAGTCTGAGACGAGTCCGAGAAAGCAGAAATCGGTCTCAAGTACATCGAGTACTACATCACATACTATGGCCTTCTGTCCCAAAACTGGTGTTTGCTAACATTATAATCTGTAAATAAGCTGTTGTATTTTCATTGGAATCTGTCACATGATGCAAATATTCAAAAAATGAAAGATTAAATATTTAAAAAATGTAGTGCTGCTGGGCAAAGATTAATCGCAATTAATCGCATACAAAATAAAAGTGATTTTTGGCATAATATATGTATGTGTGTGTGGTTAAATACATAATAATTACACACATATTTTGTGCCAAAAAAAAAAAAAATTATTTTGTCATTTAATTGTTATTTTGTATACGATTAATCACAATTAATCTTTGCCCAGCACAAAAAAAATCATCAGGTGACTGTTTGTGAAATCTGAGATTAAAAACATTAAGCTTTATTTTAGTCATTGAAATTTTCATATGTTCTTTACGGTACATTATGTACCGTAGGATGATTTTATGTAGAAAACAGTAAATCACAAATAAATTATTTACACAGACTTTCACATATTAAAAATAATTATTGTCCTATGAATGACTTCTACCAGCAGTAATGGCAGTACTGACAGGTGCATTTATATGAACAACACCAAAACAAACAATCCATAACAGTCAGCTCAGAGGATTAACTAACAGATTACTGAAATATCAGAATGGGACAGACTACCATTCAGTCTCTTCTAATGTCACTAGTCTGATTAGTTTCAGAACATGCACTATTATGTTTTTTTACACAGTACATGATATGTATTATTGTACAGTATATTGCGACTCACTCATTATTTGATTCATTAAAAATTCAATCATTGATTCATTAAAAATGTGTTATATTTGTTATACTGATCCAATCAATACTGGAGCTCTAGGCCCCTAGAATCACTAGCAATGCCCCCCCCCCCCACACACACACACACACACTCTTTATGTGGGCTTCATCTCTTATCAAAATGTGGTATTTTACCGGATTCCCTTGTCCAAGTTTACAACAAGGGGCAGACGATATTTTAAGGTCAGAGTGACATAGTGGCTGAATGAATGACATTTAAAATATGTTTTCCTATTTTTCTCTGTTTTCTGTAAAAAGACTTCTCCCTGCCTCAGCTCAAAAAAAAAAAGAAAAGAAAAAAGAAACGAAACGAAAAACCTCATCTGGGAGATGAATAGCTACACCTGCCAGGCAGGCATTTTATATATACACACCAGCAGCTTTCACATAATTACACTGCAGCTGCCAGAGAGAGAGAGAGAGAAAGAGCTGCTCTCACTCTCATTCACCTTGAGACAGAGCAGATCACACAACAGATTTTATAGCACAGTCTGTACAGTCAAATCACTAATGCACATGCATGTGACAAGTTATTTGGTTTCTTTTACCTTGGGGTAAGAAATATTTCAATTAACCAGCTCTATACTGTACATTAAATATATAAAATTGTTCGAATGGAAAATGGAATGTATATAAATTAAATATATAATACTTTCTTGATCCAAACATTTAAATATTCAATGATAGCGGATGGGCAGGTGTACAGTTGCTGCAAATTTGCCAGCCCCATATTCATATTGCTAATCTGCGGTTTCACAAGATCATTTGCATACATTAAAGCCATTGAGTTGTTTGTTAAACCACCTTGAATTGACATGTGCTTTGTGACGTGGCGCATTATCTCAATGTAAGTGGCCATTTGAAGACTATAGCCATTAATGGACAGCAATAATCTTTGCCAAGAAAATGTTCCCCACACCTTTACAACACTAAAAGCACCCTGAAATATTACCATGAGGTACATTGAATTTGTGGATCGTTCGGATTCTGACACTGTAACAGCAGAAATTGAAATGTGTTCAACCAAATTATGTGACCCTGTCTGTGAAATCCAGGCTGATAATCACTCATGGTCTCATAATCTAACAATTTAATCTAATACATTTAGAAACATCAAAGTTTGATTTCAATCATTGATTTCAATCTTTGACATGACCTTACTCATTATTCAATATTAAAGATACCCAAATTATATTTTAACAGAGGATTCATTTAAAAATGTTGGAAACAGCAAATCACAGACGTAAAAGACTTTAGTTTGGTTTTCACATAATTCTTCTTTTGGTGAGTATAGGTTTCTTGTTCTTAAAATTGAAATGAAATTTAAATGAAAAACTGTTATTTGTTTTGGAATATTGTGGTATTTACAAATGATTTTTCTGTGAGCTTCATCGTTTTTTTTTTTTAATTCAGCCTCATAATCTTTAATCAAAAACGCAAATCTTCTCCCCTCCTTGAAACGATCTTTCTTTACTTCCGGTCATATGTTATGGCAAGTGGACGATGGTCCTGGAAAAGATTGCTGCGATTAGCAATTAGCAACATGACCCAACTTCAAATGATCCAATCAATTCTCGATAGACGAATTTAAGTCGCACGTTCAATTTCAAATCGGTGCACAACGTGTTGCTACAGTTTCCGGGTTAAACAACGTTTCCTGGAAACGGTGTACATCGGTGTGCAACATAGATATGTATAAAGACTAGATGTGTTACGGCGGAGTCTCTAACGTCATCACCTGGTGGCCACCTTACCACAGGCAGCTCACTCACTCGTAGCATTGAGTTTTAATGGTGCAGGTACTTTTAAATGGCCATAACTTGCCCAATTTTCTGCCAATTTTCAAACGGTTTTTGCTGCCTACTTAATATGCAACAAAATGAAATTACGTTTGAAATATAAACAGAGAGTGCATTTGTGATAACTAATCATATACATGAATATCAGTCATGTGAACTTTTACGTCATCTGCTCTTTTTCCAGCTTACTGACGCCATCTTGAATACCTACCGAGTACCAGTAGGCTACTGACAAGCATTGGCTAGCTTGCTACGATTTACGGATTTCTTATATTTTGTATCATACAGATACAGTAAATGTCTACGAAAGACAACATTTGGCACTACGACTGTCATGAAAAGAAACGCTACTTTCAAAAATATCTTGGTTAGGGTGTGATGCATACTCGATCCCTGATGCGTTCTTCCAGCCGCTGTCCGATGCTACCACTATTTTTACAACACTAAGAGGGCTGGACACAACATGAAACTTTGCTCAAAATATCACCTTGATCTCTACACATGAACGCGAGCATTGAGAACATTGTTTGTGTACACAGAGTTTACTAAAAAGCAAAATTTTTGAACAACTAACTTCGGCTGTTTTGGTGTCTTCTCGCCATCTTTCCCAAACATAAAGAATCAATCTCCGAATGCGAACGAATGATATGAGGCTCTTTTTTCAACAAGAAGGTCAATATTGTTTTTCACTTGCGACAAAACAAAATTTTTTTCGTGCATTTATATGGAACTATGCTTTAGGAGCTATCCATCTTTACTCTCCTCCCTCCTTACGTCGCATTCGGAGATCAATACATATTGACTGGCAAGATGGCGACGAGCAGACACCAAAACAGCCAAAGTCAGTTGTTCAAAACCTTTCTTTTTAGTAAACTATGTGTACACAAACAATGTTCTCAATGCTCGAGTTCACATGTAGAGAAACATGTGATACTTCGAGCAAAGTATCATGTTGTGTTGTAAAAATAGAGATTTTGATGCTCACAACATAGCTTCTAGTTTGTTTGGGACCACTTCAGGTAAGATGTGAGTGAGCTGATATTCATGAATATTTGAAAACTACAATACTAATTTCTCAATCAAAACAGTGTAAAAAGTGAAAATATAACTTTATTTATACTAAATTTGTGCTCCAGACGCTGCCTTGGCCACCATTTAATTTTTCAAAACCAACCTCGACCAATCACATTCTCTGTGCATGCCACCGCATAGAATTGTGGGACAGGACATTGAGGTTTCTCAAGAAACAGGAAATAAACCAAACATTCAATTCAGACATGACTTGATGCCATCCTGCCTTGGAATGCTGCCTCAGAAGGGTTTGAGACAACACGATACTAAAGAGAAAACTCACACAATTGGTCCAAGTTCATCCTGGACGGCAAGGGCAGTGACTGTAACATCAAGCGTATTTTACAGTGTTAAACACGTATTTATAATGATCTCCTTAGGTTCCGATAACATTTCAAAAAGAACACAAAGAATTGCCTTCTCAGCTACCATAATTGCAACTCTTGCGTCATTAGAACAGGGTGTTCAACACATCATCGTTTTTTGTTTTTTAAACGCAGCCCAGTCCTGACTTTTTTCATTTCAGAAGCCATTATACTCGGATATATACGTCACCACGGGGAAAATAACACAATCGCTTGACATTATTTCATTAACTTATATTAGTGGAATCTTATCTTATACGGTCTTCTGTTGATCTAGCTCATTCACAATCATAGTGTTTGTTTTTTACCTCTTTATTGAGTAACCCGACCCTAAAACACTTCTAAAAATCTGATATACAGTATTTTACATTAATCTACAATATACAAATGCCATAATACTGTAAGAGTCACAGTATAAAACTGTTCTTCACATATTGCACTATATCTGTATAAATGTATTCTGAAATGTGTACATTTTTTAAAATGAGATGAATTCATAATCAGAAAACTGGATTAATATTTTTTAATTGATGTATGGTTTGTAAGGATAGGACGAGATTTGGCCAAGATACAACAAATCTGGAATCTGAAGCTGAAAAAATCAAAATATGAAGAAAATCGCCTTCAAAGTTCTTAGCAACACATAATCCTTATTTGATATATTCACAGTAGGAAATTTACAAAATATATTCATGTAACATGATCTTTACATAATATACTAATAATTTTTGGCAAAAAAAATCTAGAATTTTAACCCATACAATGGGCTTCCTATACTGGTTTTAAGGTCCAGGGTCACAAATGGTTCTGACCTCCCAAAATAAACCGGCCAGCATCCTCAGTGCCCACCATTTTGCCATAAATAGATCTGATGCATGATAAAACATGAGATGTGAGAAAAATGGATTTCATTTCGCAGAAGTGTAAATTGAATCATCTAAGTTCCAGATGCTTGGTCACACTGAATATAAGATTACCCAGCGACATTTCTCCAGCCAATTGTCTTTGACGACAAATTAAATTAAATTAAATTGATGTCAATCAACGCTAGCACTACACTACACACCCACAGAGCAGACAATGTTTTAACATAACACGGCATTAACCTTAGTGGATCACAGAGATAATGGGCACTTTAAGAATTCATAATAATTAACGGATAAAGTGAAGATAAAACAGCAGGTGCTTTAAGTGTATTCGCTCTAATCAATAATGAGAGGAAAGTGCAGAAGTAAATCTTTCCTTTTATGCATCAGCTGAAATTAAAAAGCTATTAAGCATCACATTTTCTTGACAAAAGAAATATGCTTGTCATTTATCTTCTCAAACACTTTATTCAAAGTCTCTGTTTGTCTGTAATAATAATATCATGCTGCCATTTCCTGCTGTCTTACAAATAGCTGTGTGTAACTGGGATTTATAGAATAGACTTTCTCTGTGATCTCAACTCACTCTGTGCAAATAATCCTAAAACATACAGTTTACATTTAATGTTCTCAGCAAGAGGTGCAGGCAGGAAATTGTTGATTTCATGGCAGGACACTTTTGCCCCCTAGTGGTGCTTAGCTGTAGTGTTTTGTGTGTGCTTGAAACTGTAACCTATGCTAACATGTTTATTGTTCTCATTTATTGTCTTTACACTACTAATCTATTTTTTTGTTTTGTATGCGTTTTATTGTTGCAATACTTATTTTCGCATTTGTTTATTATAATTATAAACTATAGTCTAACTGAAGTATGGGCAATTCAATAGAAAAATGTGCCATTATTTGTCAAAGCAGTAAAGCAGAGAGTCAGTGTGAGATTGTGTGCGTGAGAGACATCTGGTGGGCTTTAAGGGTATTACACGTTTGTTATAAAATTATTTATTGTTTCAACTTGTTTCAACAGTAAGTTACCTGGTTGCCTTAATTTTTTTAGTTAACCCTCATAAGGCCCTATTTTCCTGTATACGTTAGAGTTCTCTGGGGGTAAAAATGACCACAGAAATAAAAAGGGTGATTACAAAAATATATACATTTTTTAATAATACAAATAATATATCATTTTTTTGTTTACTTCCCATCTATACATTAATGCTGTGTTTTGGGAGATATGAAGTACTTTTGTATCTGTTTACCACTCAATTCCTCGACTACACCATTAGCTTGCCTGTAAAATATAATTTTTTAATGAAAAATTCACATAAATTATGATCTAAATTTGATTTAAATTGTTTTTTGATATTGATCTAGATGTTATGTGTTGAATTCGACCATTTGGTGTTTAGAAAAAAAAAACAGTTTTATGGTTACAGTTTAGGAAATAAATCATTTTGACCAGCAGAAGCAGAGACCCGTTCATTTTACTGGATGTGGCCAACTGCTGAACATACTTTAGTGAAACATTTTGTGAATTTATGTTTATATAAACATTAGAAAGGTAATTAAAAATAACAATTATTTTAAACAGTATCATTTTTTGTAGTTTTTGTAGTTGATGCATTTTGAAATGTCTGTTTTTACAAAATGCCACAGAAATTTGATTAAATGTAAGGGTGTGTGTGTGTGTGTGTGTGTGTGTGTGTGTGTGTGTGTGTGTGTGTGTGTGTGTGTGTGTGTGTGTGTGTGTGTGTGTGTGTGTGTGTGTGTGTGTGTGTGTGTGTGTGCGTGTGCGTGTGCGTGTGCGTGTGTGCGTGTGCGTGTGTGTGTGTGTGTGTGTGCGTGCGTGTTTGTGACTTTGTCTTTTTGTGTGTGTCTGTGTCTTTATATGTGTGTAAGTTTTACTGTGTCTTTATGCGTGTGTGTGTGTGCGTGTGTTTTGTGTGTGTGTGTGCGTGTGTGTGTGTGTGATTGAGCATGTCTTTTCTATATTACATTTGTGCTCTAGTACCAGGCCTACCTTTCTGTGTCAAAATTTTTAGATTTATTCTGAATGCATTGATTTTATTTTATGAATAACAAGAAAAAATGGGGGGTTTTGCATTTCCCATTCATTTCAATTGCGGTCATTTTTACCCCCAGAGGGCCTCTTTTGGTGAAATTTTTTTACACCTCTTTATTCCACTGAGATGAAGGGAACCATGTTTTAAACTAGATAAAAGTGGCTTGGGGTAAGATTGACCCCCAAGGGACTTATTAGGGTTAATTCAACTCAAAAGTATTATTGACATAACTTTTACAATTATTGTTGAGTCAACTAATATTTTTAAGTGAAATCAACTTGAAATGTTAAGGCAACAATGTAACTTATTTGAACTTATTATACAATGTAGTGATTTGCGATCTAGCATAATGTAAATCTAACTTAAAATATGCATGCTATGCGTGTGATATAAATAACAATTGTTAATTTTTTAATATTTATTTACATTTTTGGCAAATTGTTGTTAAGCAGTACTTCAAAAGAAAGAAATATTACAATAACAGAACTTCTTAAAAGTTTGATTATGACAAAGGACAGATAACATAGTAGTTATTGACATGACACAGAGTAAGATGAGTGTTTATACTGTATGTACTGTAGAGATCAGAGATGTCATATTAATGTAACAGGCAGATGGAGAAATCATCACACTTCAGCAGTTGACAGCTTGACTGGGTAGAAACTTAAATAAACAGATATAAATATGTGCTATCATTACCACAGTTCGATTATATTTAGTGTGTTTAAAACAGTATATATTTCATTCTTACCATAAAAGCTTATGAATGTTAACATTCAAAGTACAAGATGTGGTCAACTGTCTTCTATCTCAGTGTCCTCTTGATGTGTCTGTGAGATTTCTTTGACATTGTCCTCTTCTTCCTTGTCTGATGAGTTAGCTGACTCTGGTCTGTCTCCAGGTTCTTTGGATGGATCCACAACCTTAATATCTTTACTTGAGTTGCACCCCATAGCGAAATTCGCAAATTCCTACTTTTGCCAAGAGTCTTTATATGATAGAAAGAATAGTCAAAATTGAAGATATGTTAATATTCAGCAGTGCTCCACCGAAAGAAAGCTTCAGTTTGCTCTTCAGAAGTGTATGGAGGTTTAATCAGTGTAACCTCTGCCTAAGTAGCATCTCCTGTACTGTTGTGGAAGTCAAGGCCTTGATTTCTATGACAACACATTTGACTTCCTGTTGGCATTGCATTGGTACAGGTACTTCAAACAGAATTCTGCATGGTCACAGTTAGCAGGGCTTTGTTGATTTAGATTGCTGCAGACTTTTTGTGATTTGCCTGCCAGGCAACGTAGGTTGACATTTAACCCGATCGCATGTCAAGACATGGTTACTGATAAACAGAGCGGGCAAGCTTGTCACTCAGTCTATGTCCATGGTAACAAATGACAGGTTGAATAAACAGGAAATGGCTCTTCATTAATCCTCATCCATGATGTCATAGCATAGCTTAGGCTCTGAAAGCTTCTGTGTTCCCCGGCATATGACAACAGCGACACCTTTATCTTACAATTGAAAAAAGTGCATCAATATTCACTGTTAGTGTTTTTTTACAGTATACAGGTGCTGGTCATATAATTAGAGTATCATCAAAAAGTTGATTTATTTCAGTAATTCCATTCAAAAAGTGAAACTTGTATATTATATTCATTCATTACACAAAGACTGATATATTTCAAATGTTTATTTCTTTGAATTTTGACGATTATAACTGACGACTAAGGAAAATCCCTAATTCAATATCTCAGAAAATTAGAATATTACTTAAAACCAATACAAAGACAGGATTTTTAGAAATCTAGGCCAACTGAAAAGTATTAACATGAAAAGTATGAGCATACAGCACTCAATACTTAGTTGGAGCTCCTTTTGCCTGAATTACTGCAGCAATGCGTCGTGGCATGTAGTCGATCAGTTTGTGGCACTGCTCAGTATGAGAGCCCAGGTTGCTCTGATAGTGGCCTTCAGCCCTTCTGCATTGTTGGGTCTGGCGTATTGCATCTTCCTCTTCACAATACCCCATATATTTTCTATGGGGTTAAGGTCAGGCGGGTTTGCTCGCCAATTAACAGGAATACCATGGTCCTTAAACCAGGTACTGGTAGCTTTGGCACTGTGTGCAGGTGCCAATTTCTGTTGGGAAATGAAATCTGCATCTCCATAAACTTGGTCAGCAGCAGGAAGCAGGAACCATGAAGTGCTCTAAAACTTCCTGGTATAGGGCTGCGTTGACCTTGAAACTCAGAAAACACAGTGGACCAACACCAGCAGATGACATTACTGACTGTGGAAACTTTACACTGGACCTCAAGCAACGTGGATTGTGTGCCTCTCTTCACTTCCTCCAGACTCTGAGGAAATGCAAAATGTACTTTCATCAGAGAACATAACTTTGGACCACTCAGCAGCAGTCCAGTCTGAGACGCTTCTGATGCTGTCTGTTGTTCAAGAGTGGCTTGACACAGAGAATGCCCATGTCTTGCATACGTCTGCGTAGTGGTTCTTGAAGCACTGACTCCAGCTGGAGTCCACTCTTTCTGAGTCTCCCCCACATTTTTGAATGGGTTTTGTTTTTCAATCCTCTCCAGGGTGCGGTTATCCCTATTGATTGTACATTTTTTTACCACATCTTTTCCTTCCCTTCGCCTCTCTATTAATGTGCTTGGACACAGAGCTCTGTGAACAGCCAGCCTCGTTTGCAGTGTCCTCTTGTGTCTTGCCCTCTTTTTGCAAGTTGTCAATGGTCGTCTTTTGGACAACTGTCAAGTCAGCAGTTTTCCCCATGATTGTGTCGCCTACAGAACTAGACTGAAGGGGATCGCACACTAGCCACGCAGCTCAGTGCCAGTCTGCGCGGCCCAGCTATGACTCAGGAAGTTGCTCAAATCCCTGTCGCGCCACACAGCGCCACTCACATAGTTTAACATTAAATAACATCATATTTGTCCCAAATCAATAATGATTAACATTGGCTGCTAACGTATATTTTGCATTTTGAAGTAGATGCTATCTGACGAAGCTTGCGCTATTTAATGTGCACTTCCGGTTTACAAAACCTCAGAGTTGCCCAGCTCAGTGCGTCCAGGTGTGCGACCCCCTTGATAGATCATTTAAAGGCCTTTGCAGGTGTTTTGAGTTAATTAGCTGATAAGAGTGTGGCACCAGGTGTCTTTGAGAGGCTCTGAAGATACATAATAGGTTTCATTAAGATTGTGTAACACTTTTCATGACATTGGAGGGGGTGTCCTTTAATGTTTTTTTTACAGTGACAATGTACACTCTTAAAATGCTTTCTATTTATGATGCCATAAAAGCAATTTTTGGCTGAATAAAGAACCTTTAACATCCAAAGAATTTGTCTGTTTCAAATATGGTTCTTTAGTTTAGATTAATAGTTATCAAGGAAATGTTTATATAAACCTTTAAACGTATAGCGAAAGATTTTCTTTTTCCGGGTGTATCATCAAGACTATTGGTCATCCCAGTTGTCAATCATTCTGGTGATATGTTTATGTAAGGCCGTCGTACATGCTTGCCCCTTGGGTCGCTTTCAGGTATGTGCGGTTGGCTACGGCTTCAGCCATTAATTAAAGCTCGCATTCTCGTCGTGTTTTTTCAAAATGTCTGAGGGTCATAAGAGAAAAGTGTCTACGAATTCATGACAAGAAGAGAAAGGCCTCTGAAGAAAGAAACAAGATCAGAGTGTTTTGGGAGAATATTTCACACGTTGGCATGCACTAAAAGCACAGGTTGGGCTTTCCACTGATGCCTCAGTCGCGAAGTTTCTACTTGACAGGTAAAGTTTGCTATTTGGAGAAATCCATTTAAAATCACTGCTAATCAAAGTTGATGTACGCTATGATTAGCGATGCTAGCCCTGGCACAAGTCTCGAACCGCGCAGACACGGCAAACATCTTAATGTATGAGCCATGCCGGCAGCAACATGTAAACAGAGCGAAGAGAAGAGGCTCGTGCATGCTCTCTCGTGCATGCGTTTAATAGGCGTTCCCTCTCAGGAGCAGGTAGAGTTTTGCGCATGTGCGGTTCTTTTCAAAAACTCGGGAAAATCTTCCGCTATACCTTTAACTGAATGGATTTTTGAGGCACCAAAAGTGGTCATTTAATTGCATCACAGTGAAGAACCTTTAAAGCACCTTTATTTTTAAAAGTGCTCCACCTATGGCCCCATCCTTGTGGCAAGTAAAAAAAGGAATTGTTGAGAAAATTGTTTCTTAGACCCTGTCCACTACTAACTTATACAGGTATTTTCAAAGCCGTACCTTTTTCTATGCGGTTCGGCAGTTCGTTCACACGCAAACACTGTATCAGGTGACTGAAACGAACATTTATAAAAACTCTTGCCAGGTTAAAGATTTTTAAAAACTCCAGTTGTAACCAGAGTTTTTGGTGGTGAGGGAAAACTCTGCAATGGCTTCTGATTGGCCAACATGGCTTTACAGTTAGGGATATATCGCCATCTGTTGGTTTGGCATGCTATTGGCAGTGCTTCATACTGGGTTTTGATTGTTTGTGTGTGGACACAGATTTTATTTTTAACGAACCTCTGTTTATTAAAATACATGTGTGCCCTTTTGTCTTAACATGTGAGGACAGTACAATGCTATGAACAGAATAAAGTCACAAAAAACACACTGATTTTTTCCTCCATTTATAAAAAAAACACAACCAGGTTTTAGGACTAAACAGCATTTACTCACCATGTGGTCCAGGGAGGGAAGACTGCTTAATTTTTCATCATGGTAATGGTTTGGGGTGTGGCCAAAAACTGCATCAATCTAGTGAGATTATGTGTTTTGATATTGACAAAAATGCCCAAATTCTATTTTTGAGGCCTTGGCAATGATCACAGTCATTGAAACTGTCAGAGAAAAAGCCACATGCTTTGTCATCATGATTCTATTTGTGTGAGCATCATCACAGTCTTCTGCAGTTATAAGTCTAAAACATAAAATCATACTTTATTAATTCCCAGCCAGAGAAATTTGTGAACAATGCATGCAGTATCGTTGCCAAATGCAAGCCATCTAAAAATCTTTGCACAATAACTTGGTTATTGTTTCTAATCCTCGTATTATACAGGGCCAGATTCTGATGCTCAGCAAACACAGTGTGGTTTCAAAGCAATAGACTTTATGCCCAGCTGCACTACTTCCTGAACTTCAGCCAGCTTCTTGTTTCCTGTCTGCCATTATTGGACAAACTGATTAATCCAGGTGTGCCTGACCTCAGTAGTCACAACAACAATAATCAGACACACCTGGATTAATCAGTTTGTCCAATAACGGCAGACAGGAAACAAGGAGCTGGCTGAAGTTCAGGAAGTAGTGCAGTCGGGCATAAAGCCTTTGACTTCTTCATAATGTGCTTAAACCAACCTATAAGGAAACACTATTCTTGTAAATCATGTTACACAGTCATGTTTAATGTATGATGCTGAACATAATGTTGTTATTTGAGCTTTCACGTAAGCATAGACTATGAAATATCAGTAACCTCTGTCAAAGATACAAAAACAACACCACCGAAAATAAGCAATCAAACCAATATAAAACTCAGCGTGAAACAGTTTGCAGTTTGTCCCTCCAAAAGCCACAGATTAGACATCATAGGATGATCGCAGTTAATGCTCATGACAATGTTGACCACAGGATGCTGTTGTCATTAACACCCATGAGACAGTTACAAGAAAAGTATGACTTCCCTTAACTCACATTTAACATAGTTAATAGTGTTGCATAGTCATTTTGCTTTATTTATATGTGTGTTCAAAACTGTAAGACATAAATATGCATTTGATCATTATTTAATAACTACAATGTAAACATAAAACATAGGGACACCCATTTATGGTTACTATGGTAAGTTTTGTTAATGAAAATCATGAAAGACACCTTATAATGCATTTTCAAAATCTGGACTTTTTTAGCAGTCAAAAGGTTGCAGAGGGAAATTACAATATTTTCTGCTCACAAACAAATTAAGTAAATAAGGTTTAACAGCAGGTCTATTCATTTTCTATTAAAAAGGGCACAAATTAGACATTTCAAAGAATGTAAGGAAAATAATCTGTCATGTTTTGCATGACATTAATGTAATTAAGAGACTGGACATTTGTGCACTCTATTGACAGTAAAAAAAATGTGGTTGCTGATATCCTTAAAGGGGACATATCATGAAAATCTGACTTTTTCATGTTTACAGTAAGTGCTATAATTGGTTCCCCAGTGCTTCTATCAACCTAAAAAATGTGAAAAAGATCAACCCAGTAACTTAGTTTTAGTAAATCATTTTATGTAACCATGTAAAAAACAGGTAATTGAAATTTGGCTCTCCTTGTGATGTCAGAAGGGGATAATACCGCCACTTAATCTGCACTATCCAACCATGACACTGCCATTTAGTGCAGATATCAACTCATTTGCATTTAAAAGGACACCCAAATAGCAAATTTTTGCTCACACCTACAAAGTGGCAATTTTAACATGCTTATAA
This sequence comes from Misgurnus anguillicaudatus, assembly GCF_027580225.2. Classification (NCBI taxonomy): domain Eukaryota; kingdom Metazoa; phylum Chordata; class Actinopteri; order Cypriniformes; family Cobitidae; genus Misgurnus; species Misgurnus anguillicaudatus. Next base: position 36,778,305 of record NC_073357.2, on the reverse strand, counting down.
AATATCTATATGGCATTTTGAGCTAGAACTCTGGGGACACAAAAGATTTATTTGACATCTTAAAAAAGTCTTGTGAACTGTCCCCTTAAATAACACCTGCAATCAAAAAGGTTTATCTTAAGCTTTATGGATTAATAAAAAGCAATTTAAGACATTTAATTTAAGACTTTAATAACAGGAGCCTCAGCTGAAAACAAATACATTTGAAAAATTTGACATGAGCCAAGATTTCTCAGTAGAGTCAGAATATGTTTAATAAAAATAATTAAACCTCAATCTCTTCTATAGAACTTCATAGAAAGGAATTCAATAAATTACAAACTTTTAAGACATGTATCCTGCACTACAAGAAGCATTAATTGACTACACAGGCCACAACTTGCAAGTATTGCAACTGTCCAAAAAACACATATTAGCAAAAAGGGCTTTAATTTGAAAATATCGAACGTATGAAATGAAATAAGTCATGAAAACAAATGAGTCTGTCTGTCGCTTCAATGTTTCACATATTGGATACAAATGTTGATTTGCAGTAGTGTGTTTCTATTTCGTTTTCTGTTGCACGATGGATGTCATTGTCTTTGTGCCATGATGGCGAGTCCTGCCCTGAATCTGGTCAGTAGTCCAGCGTTTCAATCTGCATTAATGCAACGTGAAATACAACCAAAATATTGAAAATAAAAGTACTAAAAAGAACATCAGTGTAAGTTTCTCTTTCGATTCTTCCATTAAATGAGATGCCGTGATAAGAGGAACTACACATTTCATCGTGCAGTTTTGGAAGGAAGTGGAAAGCAGCAATACCTGGACACAGTTTCAAAGTGCGTGGCTCAGCACCAACTAACTAGAAAGAGGAAGTTCTGATGCCACAGTGGAGAGAAGAGGTCTAAAATTACATTACGGCCGAGGGCATGTACGTGAAACCATCGTGAATTAAATCATACATGCAAGGAAATACCCATTAATATAATAAACAGCGTTCACTAGTGAGACAGGCAGAGAGTTGCATTGTGCAGTGCATCCAGAAGTTTGCATCACAAATGGAACAACATTACAGTAGCCAACCTGAATGTGAACAAATGTGACCGGATGCAGCCAGATCTGATCCGTGCTGCAAAATTACCCTAACAGTCTAAGAACGAGAGCGCGATGGAAATAAAAATCTCATACACATCCCTATTACAAATGCCAGTGAGGTTCATTGCGTTGGCCGAGGTGCTGGATTGTGATGGATTTTTCACAGAGTGGTGCTTTTGAGGAATAGACATCGAAGTATGGCGTAAGGACACTTCTAGATCATCTAACAGCAGCAAGGCGGCTATGTGGATCTGCATTAAAACTGACAAAGGAAACCTGGGATTTGACTTTTATACACAGAAGCCTTTCACCAATTCTAGGAATATCACATTTCTAATGACCCCATTTGCTTGGATTAAGAAGCTTTCACATGAAATACTACTGCAAATACTTGAATTCTGTTCAACACTCCTGATAACCTGGGTGACGCGAGTATGAGAAGACCCTGGCAGGTCGCACTGATATGACAATACTGTAAGTCTATGAAAAAATCAAGGGGAAGAGAAAATATATGAAGAGCTCAGATGCAAAACACCTTTAACTGTGTCTGACGTGTTTTCTTGTAAATAATGGATTTCTTAATGGGCTGATTTTGCATCTGAGCTCCTCACATGCACTGCTGTTTGTGAAGAAGGAAGATTGAACATTAGGATGACAGGACCTTGGACACATAGACAAGAACATCACACATAGACACAGTGCTGTCTGATCTATAAAAGAATGTTTGTTCTGAACTTACCAACACATACACACATGCACGCACTTGACTGAACTATAAATATTATGTTTGTTCTTAACATACACATATATATACTGTATACACACAAACATAAAATTCAGGCACTGCACGCAATGTGTTTCTATGTTCCTAAACACAGCAAAATAATTTTTGTTTTCATTGAATACCTTATGACTGAACTGTGAATGTGTGCTTGCAAGATGGATTTTTGTATTTTGTATTTGTATGCGTTTCGGAAAAAACTCAAATCTTTGGGTAAAATAGCTGTATGTCATTTAAACGAGATAGGAAACAGAAGCAATACATTGGGAATCTGAGACAGTGTGTAGGTAAATAAATCCGAATTGTTGTAATAGCGAATGCAGGGTATCTACAGCTTCAGTGACATTCATAAGGTGCCCGTGTTTGTGTTATTGCTGTGGATCTGAAGGTGTGCTCTGTGAAGTCTATGTGTTCAGGATCCTGCACAAGTATTTACAAATGAAAGCAAAACAGTCGACGTGTTCTTTCTCCCAAATAAAATATATTAATTATACAGCTCTGCATGAGCAACAATGTCCTCATTTCTTTAATAAAATTAAATCCCGACATAGCTATAACAATAATGCCTTTTTGTTTTTGCTTCTTGTCTGTTGCAATTGTACATCATTGTGTAATACACTTTCACAAAGTCCATAGATCTACTAAGTTTTTCGACATGCAAAATGTCTCTTCGAAACGACACTGTACCTAAACGAACACTGAAATCTTATTTCAGTTTTACTAGGATCTCCGTTTTCCGTTACACAACACTTTAGTTAGAATATTTACATGGAAAAACATGATGTAGTAAATGCAGGATAATTCCTATATGTGTTTATATGTATACATATCTAAGAGATGGATATAAATATATAATATTTATTTATACACGTATAAAGACTCAGTCTTCATCGCTGGAATCGGAATCCTCGGATGACTCGGAGGAGCTGTCGGACTCGGAGGAGGATGACTCCGCCTTCGCCGAGCCCTCTGGACCACTGTTGTCCTTCTTTTCGTCAGGCTCCTCCCCTTCGTCACTGTCTTTCTCCTCTGAACAGCCAGGCTGTAGGGGCGTGGCTTCAGAGGCAGCAGGTTGTGGGGTTGGCTGAGTGTTTGCAGCTTGCGGCTGATTGGCCACAGGCAGGTTAAGGCCTGGAGAAAGAAGCATCCCTGGGTAGAGCATACTAGAGAGGAGAAGGGGGTTGAAGGCCAGTTGGTGGCCCGAAGCAGAAGCACTTGTTTGATTAGAGTTGGTTGCCGTCGAGGTGGTGGCTTTGGAACTTTGACCTTCTGTCCTTTCCGCTTTACGGTCGGGACTTGAGGTCTGGGCCGAACCTTTGGGAGCGGTCGAGTCTACGCTGCTCTTCTTTCTCCCGTCCTCATCGCCCGGTAAAGCAACGCCTGCCGCTTCCTCAGAAGCTTTTCCACCGAGGAGACCGCTCATCCCTAGAAGGTTTGGTAGCCCAGGCATTCCAGACAGCATCATTGGAAACATGGCGGCCATGTTGGTTGGGTCGTGAGAAAGACCCATGAGTTGAAGAGACTGGAGGCTCTGAAGGTTGTGCTGAAGAGCTTGAAGACTAGGCAGATCCAACCCTCCGAGGAGGCCATTGGTCAGGACAGGGTTGAGTCCCAGAGCTGCATTGGCACTTGCGCTGGCCGCTGTGGCTGGTTTTGCAAGAGCGTTTTTGGGACGTCGACCTCGTCGGCTCACCTCTTCTGGAACGATTGGGCCGGTCAGGATGCGATCGAACATACTTTCAGGAAGGTAACCCTGTACAAACACAAACACAACTACAGTAAGAAAACATCCTTGATGTTACATACTGTTTGATGCTATATTCTGCTTTATGGTTTGTTTGAATAGAAAATAAATTTGAAGTGGGAAATGTTCCCATTTTTCACTCACCGACTGTTTGACAACATCAGCCCACTCGGGTGGGACCCCATACTCTGGATTCTCTTGCAGGAACCGACATAAATCTTTTAATGGAGGAGCAAATGCTCCACCAATCTGCAACAAAAATAAAGGGAACACAAATGGTAACACACAAGTACTGTAAAAACAAGCAAAGACACGCACACCAAACCAAACTCACACACTTACCTTGCGAGCATTCCGCCTGTTGATAATCTGCACTCTCTCTTCTCCTGTAAGGCTGTTGATGTCAATTTTGTTGGGGTTTCTGCAGCGATGTCTCTTTTGTTTTGGTCTGCCATCTTGAAACTGCAGTTTATTTGTACTCTGAAAAGTTATAAATATGTAGATTGATTTGCTACTAATTTACAGATTTTTGGAAGCTTTATCTTTAAAAGTAGTACTTTTGACAATCTCTCTTAAGAAATATTTTATTAAAACAATCCAGAAAACAATAATGTGCTTAGTATTTACAGGGATAAAGGCTCCCACATCTGCCACAAAGCCCGGATGCTCCTTCAGCCACTGGTCGAGTTCTTTCCGTTTAGGAGCGTCCTCTCCAGCCAATCGTGTTCCGTCTTTGAGACTGATGACGGGAACGCGGCTCTCTGTGTCTAGAGACCCAGGTCCCTGAGGTGTGCTTGAACCGGCGGTAGCAGACGTGCCTGCGACACCACCACTCCAGCCAGCAGGAACCTGAATGTGACATGTAGTGGTGCATTAAGTACAAATTGAAAGTGAACAACTGACATGTAAAGAGACACTACAGAAGTCTTAATAGAGTCATACCTGCTCTGCCATCATTGGAGGCCTGTTTTTGTTCATGAAGAGCAGATCCATCCCTTCCACGTTCTTTCGCCTTCCTCTTTTCTTTTTTATGGCAGGCTGTCCATCCATCATTCCATTCAGTCGCAAATGCCCGGACATCCCTGCAAAAAAGTATAAGCACTTGAGCATATCTTAAATTTCACTATGTCTGCTCATTTAGCCCATACAGTATCAATTCAGGGTACTGGTCATACCTGTCAACACTCCCGTATTTCACACCTATCTCCTGCCACCCTCCCATTTTGCTCTTTCTCCCGTGAAACTCCTGTAATTTGTACGGCCCTACCTCGTTATATGAATAAGCATATCAATATTTTATTTCAAGGTTATTCAGTTGCCAGATCCTGTTGAAACGCATTTTACTCACACAATAGACAACTTATACCCATTTTTGACCTGAACCTGCCAACCTTCAACTCGGTTGCCCTGTTGATATCTGCGCAGGTAGACGGGGGTTAAGTTAAATCAAGCATCACTATTAAAAATAGTATTAGAAAGCTCAGGTGGTGCTACAGCGAAAGAACAAAATATAGCTGCAAATTTAACAACAGCTGTACAGAGGAATTTAATTTCTTATTGCGAAGCAGCATCAACAAATCTCAGGCTTTTTGCAAACTGTGTCGATTTTAGTATCGGACACGGTAGGAAAAACGACGTAACGCAGCACAATATATCACAATGGCAAAACTCACACTGTGGAGGCACTGAGCATAGATATTAAAGAAATAACTAGACCAGGGGTGGCTGCTGGCTAGTGGGTCAATGGCGCCGCCATATTAGTGGTGGCAACTTCTCCATTATTGTTGCATATGTATAATTATATAAAATTGCAACAAGTATTATGCAACAAGTATTAGAGTTAGGCTATATTAAATTGTCCATCTTTCTGTAATTCGCTGGTTAGGGTTTCCTAAAGTGAAACATATTGGGAGGTTGCTGAAAGTAAAGAAGGATTTTCCTTAAAGCAATATTCAATTTTCTTAAAAGAAAAATCCAGATAATTTACTCACCACCATGTCATCCAAAATGTTGATGTCTTTCTTTGTTCAGTCGAGAAACATTGCAGGATTTTTCTCATTGTAATGGACTTTAATAGACACCAACAATTAATACTTAACTCAACACTTAACAGTTTTTTTCAACGGAGTTTCAAAGGACTATAAACGATCCCAAACGAGGCATAAGGGTCTTATCTAGCGAAACGATTGTCATTTTTGACAAGAAATATAAAAAATATGCTCTTTTAAACCACAACATTTTGGAAGACATGGTGGTGAGTAAATTATCTGGATTTTTCTTCCAAGAAAATGGAATACTCCTCCAAATAAGTCCCCAAATAATCCTTATATTGTTAATCATTGTTTTACATATTTGCTCCACTATATATGTATTAGGGTGGTCCTTATAATGGGTAAATTCTTTTAAAATGTTCAACTCTCACCCTCTAAATGTGTTAGGATATCAATAAAAACACTAGTAGAACATTTTTGAATTGTTCCTACAATATCTAGAGGTTGCTCAAAACCTTTGAATATTTCCGAAATAAGATATTTTTGCAAAACTGTGCCATTTAAAAACGCACAACACACATAAAACTTGCTTCTTGGAGGGTAACTTTGCTCCAGTTATTTCGGTGTCTTCTGATCCGAGTAACCATATAGCGGACTTGCTTTGTGTTGCTTCAGCCATTGTCTCAGTGTATATTGTCTATTTTGATTCATTCACATTGAAGCTTTCTTGCTTTTAAAGACATATTACAACTAAACAGAAGTTTTAATTACATGGAGCATGATCAAATAAGTCTGCTGCCATAAGTATATATTATTAAACAATTATACATGCTAGCACAAAGTGTCACATAATACACAAATGGGTTGAAAAGGTCTTGAGCAACATCTAAATATTAATTAATATTGAAAAAAGTTTGCTCAATATTTTTATTTATTTATTCAAACATATTGGTGGGGTAAGAGCATGAACTTTTAAAAGTTGAAGAATAATGACCACCCTAATATGTATGATATAATTTTAGTGCTATAAAAAGGAATGCAGACCGTACATACCCCCCCCCCCCATCCTCAGAGGTCTCCCTGATTTTGGAATCCAATTGTTGACGGCGCGGGTAAGGTACGGGTGGACGTTTAACTCTGTGTACCCAATATAACAATGTACCCACATGTATCATCCTTTCTCAATTGTAATTGGATGTTTTGTAAGGTAGTATGAAAAAAGATAAGAAAAGATAAAAAATGTATAATTTATTGCTCTAATTATTTTTTTTAAATAACCCCTCTGTGTTTATGCCATAATTAAAAAGTGGAGTCAGAGGCAGAGGTTAGATAAACTGCTGACTTCTCAACTTTGTTGTATTTTACAATAAAGTTTCACCCGGTTGACACCTGGAACCTTTGTTATAGTTATTTTTTTGCAGCAAAGAGAAACAAGTTTCCCACAACAAGTGTCATCCAGCCAATCCAAGACCACAAAGTGCAGATGGCTGCCAACTGTTTACGTCTATCTGGTTCAGAAAATTGTGTAGTGCAGTTTAAAGGCATCTGCGCCTGTTTGTGTCTGGTTGCAAGTTACCCTGTGGATAGTTGTTCTGTGTTTTGGTGTAGTCTACTAGGCTGGTATCGGATGCATTCTGAAGTTCTTGTAGCCGGGCTAGGTACTGCTGCTGGGCAAGAGGTCCCTCCTCGCCCTCCAGGGGGCGCTTCAGAGGCAAGCCCTGCTTCTGGAAAGTCAGTTTAAGGCTGCCTTCCTGTAAATCACAGACCAAAGGTTAGACGTTAAGGACACATGGTAAAAAATAAGCCTTTTTAACACTGATGTGTACCTCCAGTAAATCTGCTGAATATGTTTTATCTATAAACATTCTTACATAAGATCAGCCTAGTACAGCAAAACGTAAGTTATAAAAAGTTATAATGTGATTTTTGAGGACAGGACTACCTTAAAGCCTAACCAAATGTAAATAGGGTGAGTGATTTCATTCCAAAAATTACTAATTTTATCTTTAAAGTAGAGGACATGTGCTTGGAATGAAACTGTGTTAAGTTTATGTGAGCTGCGTCTAGTGTGCCACCTTTAATTTGATCAAAGCTTCGCAAATAAATGAACAGAAACAGAAAGAAAATCTTTGTGACTGCAAGAAATCAAGCTGCAAAAAATAATGCAAAATCAAATGAAAGTACGAAAGAAATAAACTCAAATACCATAAGAAGGGGTGAGGGACAAAACAATCAAATCATACAAAACATGCCGAGCACCGCAATCGCATTGCAGATCGGCATTTTTGGGGGAGAACGTAAAATAACATACGTTATTGATTTTGACTGAGAACTCCTTTTCTCTGTCTGCATCATGCTTCTTCACCTTTGAACCCTGAGGGGAGGCCGATGGGTCCTCCACCAGAGTGCCCGCGTTGTCCAGGAGTTTAGTGGTGTAGAAAGAAGTCACGGCGTTGCCTTCGTATGCTCGCCGAACCCCTGGCCACTTGCCCTTCAACACCGCCTGACATATACTGTCCAACCGGTTTATCATGACACGGTCCTGTAATGTGACGACATCAATGGTGTCAAGATAAGTTAGGAATGTATTGCAGGATTTAACAGATGCGAAAACATGAATGATTATGACACTTATATACAGTCGGGGTCTAGCAATCTTAGACAATTTGTAAAAATACAATTTTGTAAATTAACTTTTTGTAAATAAAAAAAAAAAATTTAAACTGATTAGAATTTGGATAAAAAGTTGTACATGAATTTTCGAGCTTTTTAGTATTTGACATCTTTTTTGCTTTAACCTCCTAAGACCTGAGCTTTGGTTTGGCTTACATTTTAGATTTCTTCAAGCTATTTGGTGTTAGGAAGAACCAATTAATATAATAATCAAATATTTTTGTAGTGTAATCTTTTCAGTGTAATTGTCCACATTTGTGTACAACACGTTCCAGTTACACAGAAATAAGTATAATGGTGCAAACAACAAAAAAAGTGATGTCCATGTATGTGGATACACCAAGTCTTATGTGGTTATTATGGAAAAAAACCTAATTATTAATGAACCCTCATTCATGTTATCCTCACATAATTATAAGAATGGTTTAAAGTAGTGCTGGGCAAAGATTCATTGTGATTAATCACATACAAAATAAAAGTGATTTTTGGCATAATATATGAGTGTGTGCTGTGTGTAATTATTATGTATATATAAATACACACACATTCATGTATGTATTTAAGAAACATTAACATGTGTATATATATATATATATATATATATATATTCTATATTATATATAAATAAAAAAAGATGTATAAATAAAAAAATTCTGAAATGAGTATGTGTGTTTGGTTAAATATACATAATAATTACACACAGCACACACACACATATTATGCAAAAAAATCACTTTTATTTTGTATGTGATTAATCTTTGCCCAGCACTAGAGATAATCTTGTATGCTTTGATAGCAGCAAGGAAACCTTTTGTATATGAAGCAGTCAATCTAACCAATTTACTTGCATCTGACTAGTGACCAAGAAGCAGCAGAATGTAATTTTACATCATAACTTTTAAATGCTTGTTTTTTCCAATCCTAAAACATTGTTATGATTTATAACTTTATTTAAAGCTGTAATGTAGGGGCAGGATAATACATTTTTTTGTATATTTATATTTTTTGAACATGAAATGATACTGTTAATTTATACTGTGTCATTGTTACACCTCATACATGGCTCTAACGCCAGAACATTTTTTTGGCCTGTGCTGCTTACCTTTGGCCAGTAGGAGGCAGCGAGCATATATCCTCCCTGGAAAGGGTGGGGAGGGTTTGAGATACCGTTGGTCACATGACTATCTTGCATGTCATCTTGTGTAGCGCTGACTGAGGCCACACTGTCTTCATCAAAGCCTTTAACACCAGACACTGCTGACACTAGCAGAATACAGATAATACAATGATATGTTACGTCTCCCTGTGCTTTAATGTCTGCAGACATGCAAACCGGCATAAGCTTAATCTAGAGCTGGCTAAACTTGAACAAGTTTGTGCAAAACCTGATGATCCATGTAATCCAGCATTATCTGACAATGTTAGAAACAGCATTTTGTATGATTCAATAGAGGCAAGAAAATCTGCCTTTTTAGTTAATATGGTCAGTCAAACGTAGGTCAAATGTTTTAAATTTGACATTTGTTTCTTTAGTTTGTTTAAAAATAAAAATAAAAATTATGTCAGGTTTAAATTTAAGAATTTTTTTTTTGTTCTTTCTTATAATAGTCTCTAGGCTGCATTCTTCAAAAGATCTGTTCAAAGCTTTCAAACCTCATGACCATCAGAACCGTCCATTAATGCATTAGTTAGTATGCTGACTAAACACCTGAATACTGTTTGATACACAAGGGAGACACATCTTACTGTGCCAGTTTTGCACAGTCATTGATAAATACAATCCTCTTTTAAAATCAGGTGCACACAAATCCCTCAAACTGTGACGACTTGTTGTGCACTGTATTAAGTACTAGTACACTTATGTTTGGCAAAAAAATTAGAACACACAATACAGGTTATTTTTACGCAACCAAACATGGGTCATTTTCTAGATCGGTTACAAATATTCAACCTTACACAAGTCGGATTTAAATGATCTACTCACCATTCTTTGGTACCTCCTCACTGTCACTGTTGTCTGAGGACGATGATGATGACGACGAAGAAGACGACGAACCTGAGGAACAGGAGGAAGATGAGGAAGAGGAACTAGATCCCGACCGTGATGTAGACGAGGATGAGGAAGAAGATCTCGATGAAGAACTTGACGAAGAACTGGACGAGGACCCATCCGAGTCTGAGTCTGATCCCGACGCCCTCCTGGCCTCCCTGCGGCTGCGTTTACTCAGCTTTTTCTGCTTTCGAACCACGGAGTTTGGCGTGAGAGGTTTTGTTCTAGCCGCCACCATTCGTCTCTCACTCTCTACTTCTTTGTGGTCTTCGTCTTTCACCTCTACTCCTGATGGTGTGGGTGGTCTGACAGAGGACGTTTCCATTTTGATCTCTCCGTCTGACAGCGGCTCCTCCTTCAGTTCGCTTGAATCCTCTCTCGGGTAAGAGAGCGGTGAAGCAGTAGCGTCTTTAGCCAAAACGTGCTGAAGGGGGCTCGGGACGTGAGACTGCCCCAGTGACATTGCCTGATTCTGGGCTTGGACTGGTGGTGCACTTCCCTTGTTCTGGCTGTAGTTCCTTTGGGCTGCAATAAAGCACAGCTCCGGGTCACGGAGGATGTGGTAGTCTGTCCGGCTGACCCCGTGCTTGGCCGCTCCGAGGAGGAGATCCCGATCGTGGGATCCTGCTTCCCACCACACTGGAAGATCTGGTCCTGACTGGCAGAGGGCTAGACGCTCATAGAGCTGAGGGTGACGCAGCACCTGTTCTCTTATTTTACGCAACAATTCCACACGGTATAAAGTTCGGGACGCGCGCTCCTCTGTGATTGGCTGAATAGCAAGAGAGGTGTCCACCATATCTGAAGAAAGAAATAACAAAAGAGTAACATGAAGAGTTTGGTTCCAAAACGCGATAAACGGCATTTTAAATAAAAGTTACCGCCAAAATCAGCATTTGTCAGTATTAAAAAGTCAATTCTTTATTTTACGCAAAATGCAATATACGGCGTGTTATTCTTTCATCCAAACCGCGACAAACAGGTCATCCTTCTCTGCAGAATGCAATAAATCCCTTAACCAATCACAGCGCACCATTCCACGCACTGTAAACAACAATGGCGGCGCTTTGAATACATGGAATCTTAGTTTTCCTCATCTACTTTATACTTCGTGATCAACAAACAAACAAAAACAAAATAATACTTTTGATGGCATTGATAAACCTGTGGTGGTTTCTGTGGCGGGTATGAAACGTAAGCCATCAAAATCGAATAATTTATGTGAGAGGCACTCCAGCAAAGGAAAAATGGCGGCTGTTGCTTGTTCTCACACGACAGCATCAAGCTTCTATCATGCTAACACATTGACCCCAGGAGATCTTATTAAAAACTTTCCATTATTTTACTCGAAGTCAACGAAAATCGAGCAGGACCAAAACATTTTACAGCTGATCGCTGTCAAAAAAGTTAGTGTTTTGATTAATGCCATTAATGTTTATTTTTTTTTATCAGCGTATTCCACTAGTCAACTAAATGAATATAACATGGCAAAGATGAATGCACATTTATATATTGATTCAATAGATTTATAGCATTTAGAAAAAGCTTGTCATGGATTTATTGCATTTTGCAGTAAAAATAATCAGTTTTTATAATAAATCTTTAAAAATCAAATTCTGGATTTGAATTTTTAATGTTATTATAACCTAAAGATGCTATGTGAAAGTTTGTAACAGAAAATAGTGGTTTTCATCTTGTCACTTTCTTGGTATAAAAAACAATTTTTTACCAAAATTAGTCTAAATGGATTTATTGCATTTTGCAACCAAACTCTTCATATCTTCCTGTATATACCGTATAGGTATAGAAAGCATTATCCAGTGGAACCTCATTATTACCTTATGAATGTGTGTGTGAATTGTATTACAGTGTGTGCAAGTACATAGACGTGTGTAGCACTCACCTCCTTCTCTTGGAGGGAGGTGGCAGACCCTCCTGCACATGGCAATAAAGGCACACAGGTACTTCTGTAGACTCTCGTCAGTTTTCTTGTGCAGTCGAGCCATGGCTCTAAACTTGGTCCAGTCGAAACGGCCCAAATCCGGATCATATACTACTCCAAATGTTGAAACCACACGGTAGAAATCTGCCTCCTCCCTTCGCGTCCACCTATTAAGAAATGGAAGAATTAGCAATGCATAAATAACTAAACCGTCCGAAAAACAATAGTGAGCTGACATGAGACCCTGTGAATGTGAAAATCATTTAACTGTTTTTCACATAAATGCACAAATAAAACCAATATTATAAATAAATGTCTGTAAAATTATAAATATCTTTAAATATTAAGACTGAGTGAGGTCATATCAAAGATTGAAAACAATGTTTGACATCAAACTTTAATGCTCCAAATGTCATAATTAAATTTGAGACTTTAGCCTGAATTTTATAGGCAGGGTCACATATTATACAAATATTGTTTGTGCATGCAGTTTTCAATTGCTTACATGGCAATAAATTATACATTTAAAATTGCTTCCTGTTCAAAGCAAACTTTATTTCACTGATAATGTTTCAGTCAACTAAAAAAACTCACCGCTGTTGTCTTTCAATCTTAGCCACCATTTTAGGATTAAGTGCATCATTGAGCATAGGGGGCAGAGTGTAGATGGCCGGGGTTGTGGTCTGCGTCTGTGTCTGGTGGATCTGAAGTATCTGTCTGCTCTTGGTGAAGCGCTGAGATGCGGTGATCAGACGCCGGAGTCTTGCAGTTAAAGTGGAGGGTGAGGGCCAGTATATCCCCGTGCTGGCACTCAGATTTCCACCTCCGCCATCCAACACAGACCCTCCTTCTGCATAAACACAAACACACACACATTGATGCCTAACAATACCTTAATGTTTATTGAAAACAAAAGGAAGTTTATTTTGATAATGCTATAAAGACTACAGTAAAGTATTTCTATACCTCCAACTGCATCAGTGATAACCAGTTCACCAGGAGAGGAAGCATCATCCTAAAGGAATAGTTTGAGCAGGTTAAGTCATATAACACACTATAACATACACATACATCTTATTAATGAAAATGACTGAACCTCATGCTCCACATTCAACTTTCTGGCACAAGTAGATAAGAGATAAACATTTTTATCTGCAGAATGTTTCCTTCATTCAATTCATTAAAAGAGTACTAAGAGTGCGTGCTTTGCCAATTCAGTATCATGCCATTTCATATTTTGCTAAGAGTGAATGTTTATAACAGTCTTATCAGACCCAGTGCTCTCTCTACTACTATTGACGTACCTCCATATCATCTTTTAGCAAGGCTGGAGCGGGCTTGTACTCAGGGTCGTCCACATCCCTGCACACAAAGATAACAAACACAAACACAGTTTTTTTAACTTCAACTACTGCAGACAATATCTGATAAAAGTCTTCTTCGGCCCTGTATGAATGGATTGTGTTCGAGTTTCTTACCCATCCATAAAGTCGTTTCCTCTCTGTTCAGCAGCGATGGCCTTTTCGTCCGGCCGCCCGACCCTTTCCAAGAAACACAGTGCTGGATCCGCGCGAATGGTGTTGTACTTCTCATAACCTTCAGCACATACAAACAGACATTAGATAAAAGCGCGCCTATCCGTACGTGAAGCACATCGGAGGTGATCAGACTCACCGTGCTTATAGACTCCTAACAGCAGACATTTGTCCGCGAGCATGTCCCACCACAGAGCAGGCATCTCTGAATGATCCGGCTCAGGAACCCAGATATCCACCTCGCTGAGAGACAGCAAAGGAAATAGCAAGTGATTTAACAGTAAGGATGTGATATATTTCACTTTAATAGTCTATGTGACCCACGAAGCTCTGAGAGAGTCATTTGTCATTTGATCAAGTCATGCCATAGCTGGCAAAAAAATCTATTAAAATGCAAAGTGAAACCAGCAGGTAACCTATACACACCTCATAAGTCATAAAAAGTACTTCATAGTCATTTATTACAAAAAAAATTGTCCCTATCCAAACTATGTTAAAGTCTATTCTGTATATTTCTCTTATTTTGTGTTTGACTATGAGAAAGATTTAATTATGAGATTATAATAATATTAAATAATAATACAATTTCTTTAAATTTTGATGTTGTGCATAAACTGAACAGCAGATGGCGCATTACTGTTTCGCTTACTGTACAAACTGGCTTAAACTGACTAATACCGGTGGAGTTCAAAGTGGACCTATTTATAATCCTAAAATCTAAAGGGATCTATTAAACACAGTTTTCTGCAACCTCATAAATCTTAGGTCTTTGATCTTTTTTATATGGTTTAAAATAAAATAAAAATTACTAGCATTATTCCAAAAGAAAATTCATTCCACATCCAGAAGAACAAATAATTTTATTTCAGATTTGTTTACTCGCTCTAATAAACAGTCAAATGTTGACAATAAAATACCGCTCTTGCCTCTTCTCCGACTACACAAATCAAGCAAGTTTTCCAAAAAATTTTCCCATGATAAAAGACGTAATAAGGTGAGAAGGTCTGGGGCAAAGGCTTACCTGGCATCTGCTCCATCCAGCACTTTTTGGCACTGTGCTCCTATCACCTCCTGTTTGAGATAGTACAGCATTCTGACCCTCAACAGCACCCTGCGGCACAGAGACAGATGAGATGTGAGCAAAGTGCACAAGCAGTACATACAGAGCCAACTTTCTTATGCAAACACCCTCGCATATCCCATTATGTAGCTACTGAGCATTATAAACGCTGTTGCTCTCATACACAACAATAAAGCATTACTGAATTCTTAAAAAAAAAGTAATTATTAATTAGTAAATTAATTTGTTATATTTAAATGCACATAGTGTGAATTCTGTAACCTGTTCATTCTAATGGCAAAATTATTTATGAGTTGCGTATGCGTGGTGTTTTTTCAAATCCTTGCTTTTAGGTTTACTCATATGATGCGTCTGTCACAAACTTATACTAGGGAAACCACAAACTCTTATACTACAGCGTTCATATACTCTCATCCTAACATTAGTGGCATTCCAACACCAAGGGAATATGCAGACGCAGGCGAAACCGACAGCCGTGTCCTCGGTCATCGTGAGTGTGTGTTAAACAGGGCAGCTTAGAAAACAATGGGGAACTTTCTCCAATGCCAGAGAGCGCTGGATGCAAAGCCAGCCTTACAGTAATTGCTTTAATGGCCTGAATTCACAAACTAATGACTTATGAAACATAGCTGTATAATCACAGTCACTCTATGATAGAAATCAGTTTAAGTTATTGGTTCATCACCTTCATTGTTAAGAATCGAGGAACATGACCTAACTTCTTAACTCCCACTCCAAGTAGTAAAACCCCTAAACCAGCATGTGTGTGTGTGTGTGTGTGGAAAAGAGTGCAGTGACTTGTGGTCTTTACCAGGGGGCTTTACCAGAATAAGATCACAGCACTAAACTGGGAGATTCCCTTATCACTGTTTTATACGTGTACTTCCTCCACAACAGCAGATATCCTACTGGGGCGTTTACACATCGACATGTGGCTGCTCATTACTGTGGGTGTTACTATTGTTTTACAACTGGCCGAAAATCTGAACACAAAATTGACAGCTGCTAAAAAACACACCGAATCCAATACTAAATCCACTATCTTACCATTATATGAACTTTAAAGCTCACATAACACATGCCGTTTCTGCATTTCTGATGTTAATCTATAGTACCTATAGAGTAGTATGACATCCTTTATATCTCCGAAGAGTCTTTAGTTTAATCAGATTTATAAAAGAAAGATTAGCTTTACCGATACTTTCTGATAACATACGAAAAAATGGAGGAGTAGGAGGAGGAGTTACTACCGCGGGAGGAGCGAGTACAAGTCATGCAACACTATACAACACTGTTTAACTTATGATTCACTACATGTTCGTGTCGTTTATATGATATGCACACGCCTATTTCCAACATATGACAGAAGTCTTTCTTACCGCATGCAACTCATGACCCAGTTGGGACTTTTCAATGAAATCCACCCTTAAACAAACACACAAGCACAACTCCGCTGCTATCCCGGATAATAAACTATATCCGGTGTTTCCATAAGGCTGACTTTCTTCTCCTTACATCCAAAAACACACTTCTTCTTTCATGCCATTGTTGAGTTTTGAAATTAAACAAAGCTTGTCGCGTAATGTGGTATTTGTAAGTTCTAGCGTCTCCCGCTGATCGATGGGTGGGCGGGGTTTTCCGGGGGAAGTGCCCATAAAAAGAAGTGATACGTATAGAAACCCCTGAAACGTCAGCTGGACCCGTAATCGAAGAAAACTTTCCGAAATTTGTACGAACCCTGGCGAAGTGAATTCGTCACAGAAATACTCTGTAACACGCCCGACTGCTTTTTTGACACTTTGCCTACGTTTAGCATGAGGAAACAACTATATAACTGTGTTAATAAGTCAAAATGCACGAAATACCATTGAACCACCCCTTTAAAAGTGCACAAATAAAATAAATTATCATCAATGCATGAACAAAACTCACTACAAATGTACACTCAATATAAGATGACTCAAAGCCCCTGCTTCAAAACCACCTACAACCAACTAGCAACAGCAAATAGCTTATCATATTTCTTTGTCTTGATGCAACAAAAGCACACTGGCCATTTAAAAATAGGAACAGGCTCTTTAAGATATTCTACTCAAACTTCCCTTTTAAACAGGAAATGTGAACACAGGAAAGAAAAATGTGCTCATCAAGCTTATTTAACCCTAGTCATTATGCAGTGTACATTACATCAGATCGTACAGAAGCTAATGCTCTTGCACAGACACGTTTGGGACATTTGTGTGCAAAGATTGTGGGTTCGATTACAGGAAGCACACACACACACACACTGTGTACACCTTAAAAATGCACTCTAAATCGCTTTGGATAAAAGCATGTAAATATAACATCCCTGCAATGCAATACTCACTTGTTGCAGTGATGTTTCAAATGTTTCTTGTAGCCGTCATCAGACAGCATGTGCTCTGGGTTGTGTTTTCGGATCCACTCCGCCTTCTGAATATCAAACGAGCTGGACTGAGTCTTCATCTTCTTTCCTTTCCTGCCACGCGGTACTGGTGTCGACAAACCTGCGGGAGTCACATTCCTAGCTCTGAATGATGTCACGGGCTTATTAATAGATGATAATTATCCTCTTGACTGGATCTAAATGAAAAGGTTATTGAATTTATTACATCGCTTCAGTGTTCCTACCTAAATGGTTCTGAAGTTCCTTGGTCCTGCCGTCCTCCGTGGGAGCAATCAGATCCCACATGAAGCCCTTGATTTTGTCGTCTCCACGGTAATGAACGAGGCAGTATGCTAAGAGCGCTCTGCATATACACTCCACATCACGCTCGGTCAGCTGTCGTTTAAAGCGTCCGTGGGCCAAAATATCCTTCCAACGGCCCCACCCATAATGTCAGGATGCAGGGATTTAAGTCTCGGAATCAGGATTACTTTTATTTGTCAGGTGTGCACATACACATTAGATCTGGCTTGACGGCAGAAGGCTACAGCTGATAAAAGCTACGCCTTCTATATCACTTTCAATGCACTTCTTTTGTCTAACTGTACATAATAGCACTTAAAGAGGAAATTTCTTTTTAAGATAATCTTTGGTGTCTCCAGAGCACATGTGAAGTTTTAGCTCAAAATATCATATAGATAATTTATTATAACATGTTAAAAAGTCACTTTGTAGGTGTGTGCAAAAATGTGCCGTTTTGGGTGTGTCATTTAACATGCAAATTAGTTGATCTCTGCACTAAATGCAGTGGAGTGGTTGGATAGTGCAGATCAAGAGGTGGTATTATCCCCTTCTGACATCACCAGGGGAATGCCAGACAAATTACAATGACCCATTTTTTCACATGCTTGCAGAGAATGGTTTACCGAAACTAAGTTACTGGGTTGATCTTATTCACATTTTCTAGGTTAATAAAAGCACCAGGGACCCAATTATAGCACTTAAACATGAAAAAAAGTCAGATTTTCATGGTATGTCCCCCTTAATAGTAAGTCTCTGCTCTCTAGGTAACTCACCCATACACCAGCAGATTTTTCTCCACCCTGAAGCACTCAGTGCGCCCATAGCTGTTAAGGCGGTCATGTGGCCTCCGCAGTTTGGGCTTGTCGTCTCCACTGCTCTCCCCTTCAGACAGCTCGGCCAGCTCATCCTTAGTGGCGCTGAACGGCCGGGTCTGTTTCCTGACTCGAGGGGTGTCGATCACCAGACTGTTTCTGTAAGCAAACCAAATGGAGAGACGGATGTAAGGAGAGAGACTAAGAGCAGTGCTATGCACTTAAATAAAATGTTCGGGTGTATACGAGCAAAGCACTTTAAGCTAAAATATAAAAATATCCATAAAAAGTTCTATCTCAGATAGTGTGTTATATTAAATTCCAATCATCTTAGCGAACATCCCCGCTGTATTATGCATCCTACAGCTTCTACTCAAAATCCAATAACTGGGGAGTTTCCAACAGCCATTTATGCTCAAAGCAGCTTTTCATATCAACTAGTTTGAATCTCTCAATTTTTATCCTCACAGATGTCTGGGCGGAATTGAAAGTTCTGAGTAATTTTGGCACTGGAACGCTTCATTTTTTAAAACTGTTTTCATTACGGTTTCAGCAATAACAACAGAAACAAACGGCTTTCGTGTAACAAACGTTATTTCCGGTAAACTCCGCAAAGGATCAATAACAACAAAGTCCTTTAAAGGACAAGTTCGGTATTTTACGACTGTTTATGATGAAATAGAACGGTTTTGACTGAAATTTCGACATATGCGGCTGCCCTGAGAGTTTTTGGGTGTTTGTTGTTTCACCTCCCACCTCTACAATGGGTGTAGAGGTGCACAGGAACAGTACTTCCTAAAATGCATTGAACTTTCGTTTGCAAAGACGTGAAGCTCACCGAGTGTTCAGGGGTGTTCACTGATATGCTCACACAAAAATCGCCGCAAAAGACGCTCTCCAACAGCTGTTTTAGCATTCGTTGTAAACTTGTGGACCTATTTTTCCAAACGCCTCACACCCGTACATTCTTCCGCTGAGAGCTTGAATAATAAACACTCCAGCCCAGTTGGTGGCGATAATCCACCTTTGCCAATTGCAAGAATACAAACAAGGTTCCCGGCGCGGAGTAATACCGTACCTCACAGCACATCTAATACAAGTCAATGGAGTTGGACAAAACTACCATAAAACCTGTTGGAGTGCGTCTTTTGCGGCGATTTTTGTGTGAGCATGTCGGTGAACACCCCTGACCACTCGGTGAGTTTCACGTCTTTGTAAACGAAAGTTTAATGCATTTTAGGAAGGATTGTTCCAGTGCACCTATACAGCCATTATAGAGGTGATACAATAAACACCCGAAAATTATCGGGACAGCATCATATGTCCAAATTTAAGTCAAAACCGTTCTATTTCATCATAAACAATCTGAAAACAGGGCTTTACGTGTAAAATACCGAACTTGTCCTTTAAGAGTAATTTCTTTCGGATAACAAGCAAAATAAACAACACGTAGATTACCTTAGTTCAAATCATAGCTAAAGCACATCAAAAACTACACTTAGCTAACGTTACTGTGTAAAATGTGTACTGTATAATGTATGAAGTTTTAACTACAGATCAACTGCCAAACCTCCCTTCACATAGCGGTGATCCATGATCGCCATCTTCCCTCGTCTTTAGGAAACCAAAACATTTGTTTTTTCGACGAGGTATTTGTTCAAGAGTTCAGTTTAGCAACCATTAAACAATCAGAGACCAGAAATAAAGTTCCCCTTAGACGCATAACCATGACAATGCACGTACGTCCGATGAAACCGTCTATAGCAGGAATAGTATACAAAAAATTATAATTCTGTCATTTATGGCTTATGTGATTCCAAAGCCATACGACTAAAATTTACACGGCCCACTTATGATACGTTTATGCCAATTGTGTCAACTTGACAGCACCAGTCCCCATTTATTTCATACCCAAACGTTTGCGGAGATGATAGTTTGTGTGCTTACTCTGCCATTGACCGTCTCCATGTCGATCTCTGCTTTCTTTGCCCACTTGTCCCAGAAGTTGGGGTCATCCAGAGAGATGTCTGTTCTGTTCCCTGAAGCTACAAAACTGGCCTGTTAGCGGAAAACAAAAGTAAATGTGTGAAACAACAGCGTCATAGTCATTGAGAGGTAAAACAATCTTCTGAAATGGGGTAATGTAAGGCAGATGTTTAATAAAAAACAACGAATACTTGCTTAAACAATGTAGTTAAAATTAGCTCTAGACATCATCACTAATACACATTGTTGAACATTGTTTTCGTCATTTTAACAATGACAGAGCCAGAACTATAAATCATAAGAATGAAAGAATAAAGCAGACCTTGGCAAAGGTGGAGCCCCGGCCCTCAGATTCAATAGTGATGGTCTTGGTTCTGCGTTGCAGGATTTGGTCAATGTCCTCTTCACAAAATTTAGCTCCTTCATCTTCTTCATCCATGATGGCACCGTAAGCTCCACGCCTCAAAAGGTCCTCAATCTCTTTTTTGGAGAGCTGCTGTTGTACCTGCTATAGAGACACAGAGGGAGAATGAATGAATGAATGAGACATGCATACAAAGTAATAAAGCTGAAAAACATGATTTGACTGATCTTGTCTTACCCCTCCTCCTCCTACACTGTTGTCCCGCCCACTCATGCTCTGTAGCACGGCTTTATCCAATCCCAGCTTGAGACTGGCTCTATCGAACATCTCACGCTCGTATGAGTTACGTGTGATTAGTCGATACACCTTTACAGCTTTATCCTGACCAATTCGGTGGCAGCGAGCCTGAGCCTGTGAAACAAACAAACACGTGGGCAAACAAACAAATCCAAGAATGATAAACCAATAGAAACATCTATAAAAATGAAAAACAACTCTATTTATTATGAAGTGTGTGTGTGTGTGTGTATACCTGCAGGTCGTTCTGTGGGTTCCAGTCTGAGTCAAAGATGATACAGGTGTCGGCAGCTGTGAGGTTTATTCCAAGCCCACCTGCTCGTGTGCACAGCAGGAAGACGAATCGATCAGAGTCGGGTTTACTGAAGCGGTCTATTGCTGCTTGACGAAGGTTTCCACGTACCCGCCCGTCTATCCGCTCATAGAGGTATCTGGAAAAGGTAAGATTTATGAATTACAATTTAATGTATTTATTTGAGCACTGCTAAGAGAAACTGGCTTTACATTTAATTCAGGATGTTTATTATCTCTATTATTAGTCCCTCTATTCCTAAGGCAGTGATAAATACGTTGTATTTTATATTCCTACACACATTATGTTAAATCAAGATTGTGTCTATTAGCCCATGTCTATTAAAACATCTATATGCTAATGTACTACTACAAACTCTGCAGAAAAACAAAAATACTGATGCATCACTACATTAACTTTTGCATAATCAAACCCTTTCTAGAATGAACATTTCCCTTTCCCTGCAGTAGACTAGTACTGTAAGTATCAAAATATGGTTCATGTCTACGGCATAACTTTTTTTACATGGATAAGTCAGTCAGTATGTCTCAACCACACTTTCAACAGGAAATGTGTCATCACAGCACAGAAATAACATTGCTATCATACCATTTCAAAAATAGTAACGTACATGACATGTAGCACGTGAACAGCTGATGGTTCAAAACTTACAACAGTAAATATTAAAGGATTAGTCAATTTTCTTAAAAAAAAAAAAATCCAATTTACTCACCACCATGTCATCCAAAATGTTGATGTCTTTCTTTGTTCAGTTGAGAAGAAATTATGTTTTTTGAGGAAAACATTCCAGGATTTTTCTCATTAAAATGGACTTTAATGAACCCCAATACTTAATAGTTTTAATGCAGTTTAAAATTGCAGTTTCAAAGGACTCTAAACGATCTCAAACAAGGCATAAGGGTCTTATCTAGTGAAACAATTATAATTTTTGGCAGGAAAAATAAAAAATATGCACTTTTAAGCCACAACTTCTCGTCTTCCTCTGATTCTGTGATGGGCCAGCACGACCTCACGTAATAGGTCATCACGTCAAGAGGTCACGGATGACGTATGCGAAACTACACCCCAGTGTTTACAAGTGTGGAGAAAGAGGACCGTTCCGACGTTGTTGTATGTCGAATGATACAAATAAATGTCTTTGTGTCCGTTTATTGTTTAAAATTGTCTGCAAATGTGCGTTTCATGTATGTAACACGTGACATTTCAATGTCATTACGCAAATACTTGAGTCCGCGCTGGCGCGTCACAGGACTGGAGGAAGACGAGAAGTTATGGTTTAAAAGTGCATATTTTTTATTTTTCTTGTTAAAAATGACAATCGTCTCGCTAGATAAGACCCCTATGCCTCGTTTGAAGTCCTTTGAAGCTGCGTTGAAATTGCAATTTTAAACTGCACTAAAACTGTTAATTTGAATCCATTAAAATTAGAAAAATCCTGGAATGTTTTCCTCAAAAACATATTTTCTTCTCGACTGACCAAAAGAAAGACATCCACATTTTGGCTGACATGGTGGGGAGTAAATTATCTAGATTTTTTAAACAAAATGTACTAATCCTTTAAGCTGGCTATGAAATTACTCTGGGCCTGTGCAATGCTTTGGTGGCATTCTGCAGAAATATGAATCTGTGAATTTGATTCATTTGATTCTGTGAATCAAGTCTGTGACCAAAGTGAAAATCTATGCATTTTATCAAAACTATCTTCCATTATGGCATAACAGAACAACACCATCAATAGTATTTGTCTGATATCCAAGATCAAAACTGAACCAGTTAGTCTCTAGCACACTTCTAAAATGCTTTGGCCCTGTCCCAAATGGTGAATTTACTTTATGAACATCAACGAGGTTCTCAAGACTGTGTGGTGTCCCATTTGTCATTAAATAATTTAGTAATAATTAATAATTTAGAACTTCTGGTTAGCATGTACTCATTACAGTGGACTACGTCTCAACAGCCCATGTGACAAAGTGAATCTGCGATTTGGGACAAAGCCATATTCTCCTTACTTCTCTCTTATGCACACAAAATGTTTTGCATTTATTCTATTCATCTCTTTCTCTCTGTCCAATACACAGTGACCATTTCCTGTCTCTGCCTGTTGCTTTTAGCTGTCTCTGATCGACTTTGGGCAGACCTGTGCCTCTGGGATCCCTGTATCTCCTGCTCCTGTGTCTTGCCGATCTCTAGCTGGATGAGCCAACACACATGCACACATTTTTCTTTACAAGTGCTAAACTGTATACACCACTAGATAGCTAAGACTTTATAAAACGAACAATACTTTACTCAATAATACACATAAATAATCCTTATTACTAGCTGCTGGACATTATACATGAACAGATAATGTTGGTGGTGCAGAGGTGCTCAACAGCAGAGAGACAAGAAATAACATAAACGAAGGTAAGCAAACTGTGGCATTGAACGTGTGCCAAAAAAGCTGATTACACCGCTTAACTGTATCTAACCCCCGTAACGCATCAAAAACTAATACAGTAGAGGGCAAAGTCACAAAACGCAGTTAAACCCTCTGAACTCTCCGGGAACCCAATGAGAGCCATTCAAAATGAAATCCATATCCTTTTACAAGCACTAAGATTTCATTAAAACTTGTTTCCTTGTTTAATCCTTTGTTTTGATGCCTACCTTCTCTGGATGAGGTAGTCTTCCAGGATGTCAAGGCAGCGCACCATCTGGGAGAAGATGAGAACTTTGTGTCCACCTGCCTTCATCTTGGGCAGCAGCTTGTCAATAAGAACGAGTTTACCTGCCGACTGAATCATAGCCTGCAGGTGGAAATCTACCGCTGCGGGGCTGTAAACTTCCCTGAAGTCTTCCATGATTTTTTCTTCAGCCCCTGGAAAACAAAGAGAGATAGACAAACCGTTTTAAGAACTTTACTAAGACAAATGTGTGTATGAGTGGCTTCAGCAGGTGTTTGTGTGTCTGAACCTTTGATGAGGTAGGGATGGTTGCAGCATTTTCGTAGTTCCATCATGGTGTTGAGCAAATTGGGGACGTTGGCTTGGCCGGCGCCTTTAGCCAGGAATGAGAAGTTCTTCTCCAGTATTGCGCGGTAATATTTCTTCTGGATGTTGGTGAGCTCCACTTCTATAATAGTCTCCTCTTTCGGGGCCAGCTTCTTCTCCACATCCTCCTTAAGACGACGCAGCATCATTGGCTTCAGGATGGCCTGGAGTTTCTGGACCTGCGCACACAATAATCAGAATCAAATCGGTATATTTAGAGGCTTTTTAACACACAAGCACAATGAATTGAAAGAGGACATACATCAAACTGCTGTTGCTGATATATAAAACCATCATTTATATTATATTATTCTATATAATAATTTTGATAACCCAAACCATAAAAGAAAATGTATTTTTATCATATACAGTAAATTGCTTTATCCCAATGATGACTTTACCAACAGTCCCCCAAAGTAAGTTTTGTCATAAAACGCTACCTTCTGATGACAAATTTGTCCCAAAGCTATAATAAAGTAGATTCCCAGATAAAGTAGATGTGCATACCTGCTCCTCAGTCTTGAGGTCTCCAAATTCCTGCATGAAGGTGTTTTCAGAGGGAAAACGGGTTGGCTCCAGGAAGTGCAGCAGACTAAAGAGTTCCTCCACCGTGTTCTGTAGGGGGGTGCCCGTCAATAATACCTTATGTTCCTAAGGGTCAAGAGGTCAACAGATGCCAAATTAGAATTAAGAGTGAAGATAAGATAAAATGATTAGTTGGTTACTGAACGTTTAACAGCTCATTTGTTCCAGGCTCATGAGTTTGAAACCCTCCAGTAGCTTGCAGTTCTTGTTTTTGAGCCGATGGGCTTCGTCAATGATGACACACCGCCAATCGATTGCGTTGAGTTCTGGACAGCCTCCCAAAATCATCTCAAATGTGGTAATGACCGCCTGGAACCGGTAAGCACCTCTTATCACACGCCCCTGAGAGAGCAAAAATTTGAGACGAGAGAGATAGAGAGACAGAGAGAGAGAGAGAGAGAGACAGAAAGAGAGAGAGACAGAATGACTGATTGCACACTTTTCCCACATTTGTTTTTTCCTTCCCTGAGGTTTTGCATATTGCATGTTACACCAGTATACAGTGACATATCACTTTCTTACATCAATCATTCCTAGATGGTTTTAATAACAACTTTGTCAAAAAAAACCTGAAAATTTCTTACCAAAATGACACTAAATTAATATTTTTTGTTGCATTTGATTTACTTTTGGACTTTATTTGCATAGTTTTTGCATGTTTTTATTGGTATATTGTTCAGATCTATCTAATATATATTTTCTCTGGTTTATCATCTCAATAATGAAATGACAAACCCTAATTATAATATTCTCAAATAATTATCCTTTTACCCTTCTTTACCAAACATGATCCTTATGCTACGTACACACCAAACGCCGGGCATCTCGTTACTCGCTCTAGATTACTCGCGGGATTTAACTTCGTGTCATGCTAATTTTTCCCTCACCCCACGCGAGGACGTGTCCGATTGCATCTTTGCATTGACTTTGTATGTAATCTACTCGCGCAAATCGTTGAACTCGCATCTGGTGTGAACCCACAGTTAGAGCCAATTAAAAAGCTTTAAATTATAGCAGAAATGATGTGAAATCTCACCTGAGAGTCTCTGAAGTACATCTCATACTGCTGGAGCATCTGTCTGCTGACCACACTGCCATGGTAGACAATGACATTGAGGTTCGTCCAGGTTCTGAACTCTCTCTCCCAATTAGTGATGGTGGAGAGCGGGGCGATGATTAAAAATGGCCCCTTGATCCCTGTGCGATAGATCTCCTCTAGAAATGTGATGGACTGGATGGTCTTACCCAGACCCATTTCATCAGCCAGAATACAGTTACGCCTGCAAATAATAAAAAGAGTCGGTTGATTAGTCCAACAAAAACAGGTCATCATGGTTCTTCAGTCCAAATCTTCATTTTTATTGTCAGTTATGAAAACATTCTAGTCAAAAAATGGAGCATAAATACATTTTCAAGAGATGTTGGCTACATTTTTATGGAATCCAATTAGGGGTGTCAATAGATTATAATAATCGTGATTTATGTTAGAATGATTTAGAATGATTACATGTGCATTTATGCATTTGGCAGACGCTTTTATCCAAAGTGACATACAGTGGATTCAAGCTGTACATTTTTTCTTATCTGTATGTGTGTAGCCTGGGAATTTGAATGATTTATTCATCAATCATTTATAACTAAACAATGACTTGTCCTTTACACAAAGCTATTGGCTAACAGCATATGGGTTCAAACTGACAGTACATTAAGGTAAGTCAGTCCAAACTTTGAGAATGTCCAAACCATAGAAAAGACAGGGAATTAAGACATTGTACATGAAACGCGATACATGGCAAAATCTGCTTGTGATCTTGCCGACTTTGTGTAGGGCCGTTTTCCATACAGACAGTGTGGAATGCAATGAATCCTGTTACTGTTTAAGCTCAAGCAAGAGAAAACATGCTGAAAACATATACTCCATTTTGTGCTGCATGTAAATGATGGCTGATAACAGGTAGGGTT
Organism: Misgurnus anguillicaudatus; assembly: GCF_027580225.2. Lineage (NCBI taxonomy): Eukaryota > Metazoa > Chordata > Actinopteri > Cypriniformes > Cobitidae > Misgurnus > Misgurnus anguillicaudatus. Next base: position 36,751,370 of record NC_073357.2, on the reverse strand, counting down.
AACCCCTTAGGACCAAATCGTATTAGTCATCATAGTCATAGTCAAATGTTTCCAGTACTATATGTATTGATATATTCTTGTTTTTTAATAAATAGATATTTCAGAATTTGTCCAAAAAGTTAAAATAGAGTAATGTAAGTAATGCATGTCATTTGGAGAACTTTGTATTTGCATGTTTTTTTATTATATATATATATTTTTTTTTTGCTGAAGATTGTGAGATATCAAGAGGTACTATATGTATTATGCATATGTATTATGTATTTTTTTATTTTTTATAAATATATACTTCAGAATTTGTCCAAAAATTTTAAATGGGGTAATGTAAGTAATGCATGTCATTTGGAGAGCTTTGTATTTGCATGTTTTGATGTTTTTTATTATATTTATTTTTTATTTTTTTTTGCTGAAGATTGTGAGATATCAAATTCAAGATAACATACTAGAACAATGAGTCGTCTATTTGAACAAAAACAATAACAACAATCGTTTGAAATAACTAGAAATAGTTTACGATTTTAAAAATATCAAGTATTTTCTCAGATAATTTTCCTTAAACTTTATCCCTTCCCAACCCTAAATTAACATAACCAAATTCAAGAAAAAAGAAAAAAAAAAATTTATAGAGATTTTTTTTTAAGTATTACAATGAGGTTATGGTCTCAACAAAAGACAGGATAGGGTTCCATGTAGTGTAAAATGAATTAACAGAGTCCCTAATGGAGTGTTTAATTTTTTCCAAATGCAGAAAGGACATTAAGTCCTTCAACCAGGAAAGGTTTGCAGGGGTGGATGAGGATTTCCAGTGCATGTTTTGATGTTTATACCTCAAATGAATTGCGTAAGAATTATCACAATAGCTTTGTTTGTATAAAATATCATTGAAATATCTTTGTCAAACTTTCTAATTATATTGGTTAGCAAGATTATCTTTATATTACAGTTTAACATTCACATTTTTTTGTTGTTCGCACCATAATATTTAATTCTGTTTTCTGGAACCTGTTGTACACAAACTTGAACAATTACACTGCTTCACGTTTAAAGAAAAATATTTGGTTATTATATTTATTGGTTCTTCCTAACCACAAAATAGCTGGAAGAAATCTAAAATGCAAGCCAAACCAAAGCTTGGGTCTTAGAAGGTTAAACGGGCATTACAGGTAAATATACACACAAAAAGACCATTCATTGATCAGACCATTTTCAGCAGGCTAGAGACAGGAAGGATTCGTGTGTCAGGACTGAGGGTTTACTCACCTGTTGTACCAGTTGAAGAGAAGCCAGTTGACCCCCTCCAGCTGGTAATCCCTGAGACAGTTTCCATTACAATACTGACGCGATTGCTCCCGCTTCTTCCAGTGACTCGCCGGAGGACGTTCCTGCAACATAGCCCAAATAGATTTAATGTAAACAAGAAGAATTGTTTATCCAATTCCACAAAAAAGTAACCACTAAAACTGATCTAAATAAATGAGACAGACACTAGCCAGAGACAGAGAGAGCGGGAAAGACGGTCTTACTTTTCTATCCGTGTGTGGTTTTGCTGCCTGCAGCTGCTTAAACTCCTCGATCTTACTCTGGTCCACATCTTCATTCAGCTCCCATGTGCTGTCTTCATACGGCAGCGAGCACCACTTCACCAGATAATACACCACCGGCTAAACACACAGGAATGCTTTCAGATTTACACAAATACACTAACCTTGCAAACAAAGAGACAGCATGCCTCCAGGAACTACAGAGAGAGAGCGTAAATACTCTTCCACACACATACAGTACACTTCACTCAATAAGCAATCGCTACCTCTCCGCTATCCTTGTCCTGACAGTACGAGACCTCCAGAACTCGGTCGACTTCTACATAGTCCGGATTAAACGGTTCCTCCTCAATCTTTAACACAAACACACATTTTTGTTTTTTATTTTATTCCTTTAGCAATTACAGATGAATCCCAACAATTACAGATTACTGAGAAGTCTCAATGGAATCACAATGTTTGAATGACTAAATGATATGCCGTTTAACCTGCAAACAATCACAACAAGTCAACACACAGTGCGCATTTGTTATAGTTACAAACAAACAAAGACGCCCTTACATCAGCAAAGAAGTGTGCCTTTTGTGCCTGTTTGATCTTGAAGCGCTTGATTTTCTGCTGGATCCTCTTGTCTTTCTCTAAATGTTGCTCCGTCGCCCACTCACAATGAAGATATGAGCTAGAACACACATGCATTTACATAATTACTGAATGCTCCTTACACACAGGCGTACATTTAATTATGCATGCTCATCAACTCATGCCCACTCTCTGACTAAACTGCTCTGAGCTTCTCTGGATTATTAGCAGTGTGAAAACATCGTATTTCACAGCTTTAAAAGCTGACAGAGCAAACGAAGAAAAAAACAGCAACGCATAACCCACTTACTAGTTTTTGTACTTGACATAGTACTCCTCACATTCCACAATCACTCCAGGAGAAACCTGTCGAATGAAGAATCAAAACAATAAATGTGTTCATGTATAATTCATTTATTCATAAAAAAATGCACATCTACTGTACAGTACGTGCTTTATTCTCAGATGAAATGCACTGCAAGCTGCTTTGTTTGGATGAATAGTATGTACTCAGCAAAAGTTGTAGGCACAATCTAAATCTATATCGATATTACCTAACGACATACTAATGTAAATAAACATCTTTGTTTTGGTGAAGCATCTAATTCGCCTAATTGTTGCGTTTTCATTACAGATTTGCACAAATTATATGCGATATGTCGATAAAAACTTTTGTGAAATAATGTTGTTTTTACTAATCGATGACATGTGACTAAAACATAGTTTACCCTCACAACAAGTCACTCTAAACATCACGTTGACGAACATCCACCGCACACATTTTTAAAGAGCACCTATTTCATTGCTAAAAAACGTTATTTTGTGTATTTGGTATAATACAATGTGTTTACGTGGTTTATCGTTAAAAAACACATTATTTTTCACATGCCGTGCATTTTTGTAGGTCCAGATTTAACTCTCTATCTGAAACACACGGATTTGAAAAGCTCTGTGTCCCTGATTGGCCAGCCAATCTGTACATTGTGATTGGCCTGAATACCTCTGTTGTCAGTAGGAAATGTGACGCTTCTTACCATGTTTGAAAGATCCGAATGCTAACAGGAGTTATGGGAGGAATTATGATAATATCGGTCTTGTCTACATCACCAATCCCAGGAAGTAAACTGTTGCCTACAATTCGTGTGTTTGTTGTAGTTCAAAAAAAGAGATTTATGTTGGAGACAATAACTCGCGTCACTGTTTACTTTGGGGTATGTACCTGTTGCATATCATTAAAAAGTACTAATACACACTTACACACTTAAAGAAATGCAAAATTGTGAATCAGATAATTGGGGCTCTTTAATCGAATTAGGCGAAAGAGTGTTATCCAAACATTAATGCCAAGGAAAGCCCCTTTTTCTAGGTTTTAGTACATTCCACGGCACTTTCAAATAATAATTATGCGACTTACAAAATCAGGTGACCTGAAAATGTGAATAAACTTTTCCATTGCCGTTTTGCGAAATCATGGTTCCCACACCTTAGTTAATTTCAAATTCAAGAACCTTTCAAGGACTTTCCAGGTCCAATACCCTCAAATTCAAAGACTAAATGTGGGGACACATTTCAAGTGAAAGCAAGGTTACATCGTGTTACCTTTTAAGATTCATTGTTACAGTTCCCTTTTGAGGGAACTCTCGCTACGTCACTGCGGTGACACTTTGGGGACGCCTCCAGGGGTTTGTGTGTCTGAATGTGTATAGCAAATTCAACCAGTTGTGAAGGCTTAACGACAAAGACAGGGTGACGTAGGAGCCAGGAAGTATATCGCTATCTGAAATAATGCCAAAGACGGCGTTACAGAGACGCAGGATGTATGGCAAGGGAGACGCAGCATCTCGTTCCCTTCTCAGGGAACAACAGTTACAGTAACCAGAGACGTTTTCATGTGTCAAACACAACTATGCAAAAAAGCATTTTGGTATGAATCAACATTTGCATACAGATATAAGCATTTAAAGCGCTCAGATTAGCATGTGTGCTTAAAAAGTCTAAAATGTTTATAATATTATCCTACACTACACAGGGAATAATATGGATTTTTTCCAGAAAACTTGCATAAAATAGATTCAAGCACTTTCAATTACATGTATCTATGTATTTATTTTCAAAAACTTCCCAGGGCCTTGAATTTTTTTCCCAGATTCACAAACTTTCAAGGATTTCAACGACCTGTGGGAACCCTGTAAATGCACATTTTTCTGAATTGCCTGAAAAACCACCTCATGCGAGAGTAAACACTTTTTTGCAATATATGGGAGTATTGATGTGTTTCCTTTGGCCATACTTAATAATTTGCAATGTGAAGGATAACAGAAACTCAGGTGGAGTTGTAGAAGGCTGTTACCTCTTTTTTTACCAAGCGAGATGCCATGATTTTATCAACCACAGCTGCATCTTCCTCACTTGGGTTCTCCTGTAAACCAATACAAACAACAGAACCTTTATTAATGCCGCAGTACATACTTAAACATGATGCTCTGTAATGTTTATATGTAATATACACAATGCATGATGTTGTTTTTGCTTGCAACATGAAACATAATTAAACAACACTGCAATTACAGTGATTTTAATGTGCTTTTGCTTGATCATTATGTTACTTAAACTGTCTAAATCGACTAGTTTCACAATTTTTCCTTGTCTTTGCAGGATGCATAATAATAGCATCTCTGCTTTGAACTTCAGTAGCAAAAGTGATACCACATCATTTCCGTCAATCACATCACATTGTCGGTCCAAATGAATCAATTCTTAATTGTGATTCACTGAGTGGTTACACAATTACACACAGTCAAAATAAAAAAGATGGGTTGCTCTATTGTTAAAGCTCAGATAATAAGAGATAAGCATCATGCAACATAACAATCTCTATGCTGCCACATGCATTCAGACTACACATCCTCACCACAAAGAGTTGCACTTTAGGCTCTTTGTGAGCATTGGAGCTCTTCTTGGCTTTGACGATGACCTTCATTTCTTCTTCAGACAGTCGAGCCTCCCCGTCTTCCTCATACTTCTTCCTCTTGACCTTCCTGTTAGAACGTCGCTTCTGTAAGCATACGCACACACAAGTGAGTCTGGTTTCATTTGACATTTTCTCGTTAGTGTTGGTATGAGTAAAAGAGCAAGACTTTTGAGCGGTACGGCATTCTCACAATCCTACAGACCAAAAACACTATTTGAGAAACCAATATAGAGAAACATCTGTGCCACGGTATTTGTGAATGAGTTCCTGTGTATTTGATTACATATGGGTGTACTGTACTTGGTATATGAGTTCATAAAGTAAGTAAAGAGGAGAGAAGAACTATTGCGCATGCACAAGTTTATTTTTTACTCAGCAAATCAAAGACGCCCTGATGGGATCGGGGCCCTTCAGAAAATTAGTACAGAGCAGAGCATGTGTGCCTGTCCTTCCAAATATAACATGACCTAAATGTCTATGAGTCAAAGTAAATGGGACCCTGGTGTTTCCCAGAATGTAACAGGGGCACATAGCTGCAGCTTTATCTCAGGCTACCCGAATCATCAAAAGCACACTGCTTTAATTAACACAAGGGTTTTAAAGGGGATCGTCACATCTGCAAGGGATGAGGAGAGTACCATGGTGGGGGAGAACGAGAGGTGAGTCATTACAGAAGAAAGAAATTCATTCAGCATGCAGTCAGTTCAGTCTCTCTACTTACATACAGTATGCATGCAGGGTTTAACAATGTATGTTTATGCTTTACGAAACCTTTCATGCACTTACTAATTATTTTCTTAGATGCTGAACATAATGGAAATAGGGCTGTCATGATTATGAAATTTTGCTGACGGTTAATTATCTGCTAATTTGTGACGATTATAATTGCCTTTTTTAGGGCTTGACGATTATGACGATTAATTGTCTATTTTTGGCATTTAATTCTCATACTTTTTTTCTTTGTTTATAAACAGGGGTTGCAGCTCCCCCTTGTGTTTTTACAGAGATGTGCAATCATCGCGGTGATCTGAAATCATCACGATGAAGTCAAATAATCGCGATGAGATGATTATTTAATAATTGTGTCAGCCCTAAATGGAAATGCCACGAAGAAAATCACTGTATACAAAAGTAAAAAAGCTTACTGAATCATTGTCTTTAGAGGATCGTCGAGGTGGTCTGTCATCATCAGACAGCTCTTCTGAGGATTCTGCCTTCTTTCGTTTCTTCTTCCCAAATTTTATTACGATTTTCCTGTAAAAGGGACAACACAAAGATACAACGGTCACATTAATCATGTCATCTTGCTACAAACCTGTATGACCTTCTCGGAGTCATACAAATTTTGAACAAACAAACACAGACAGAGACAACCAAACATTTCTTTTTTGGGAGCACAGATTCTTTAAGAGCTTACAGAGGATTTAAAGTCTCTGCACCCAACAACCACAATGATCTCAAGGACCATTAGCTAAAAATACAAGTTATCCTGATGGAAAATAAAGTGATTTATATCTTGTAGCAAACGGGCACATGAACTTCTAATTAAACGATTTGGCATGGCCTCTTAATTCAAGACAAATTTATCACTATAGCATATAATAACATTCTGGAAAATGTTGTGCTTTGAAATCTGCAGCAACAGTTTGAAAAATTCCCATTTCTGTTCCAGCATGTCGAAGCCCCCATGCAAGATTCATAACAAAATACTCTATTGTTTCTTGAGCTGAAGAACCTAACTAACCTTCAAAAAACCCCACATATACTGTAGGTTTGTGTGACCTCATCCTTTCAGTTGTACAGTAAAGTGAAAGTGATGTAATGTCCTCCATCCTCTAATTACTCAGTTTAGGTGTCTGCTTCCAAAACGAGTAGGTCATATTGATTTCCTCATTATGGTTATATAATGAAGTTTCTAATTGAGCTCTATCCTACATATCTAATCAGTACTCACAAATCCAAGCAGTTTTTCACCAACGGCATCCAATAATATTAATTCCTTTGAAATGTTAGCATTAAGCACTGCGGTTTCAAACACTTTCTAAGAAGCATGAAAAGCCATTATGTAACATAAAAACTGGCAGAATAAACAGCTCAGTCTCTCGTCAGTCAGCTTTATCTGATATTATTACATGGCACTCTGGAATGCTTGTTTCTATTAGGTCAATGGCGACATTCCAAGGTTTATTATTCCCATATAACAACCGCATGAAACATAGCCTCATTCGGGTAATGCGAGTCATCTTGATAATTTAATACTTACAAAAAATGTAATTTAATTATCCATAATTATTAACATACATGAGATTTTACTTACAAATGATTCATCCAAAATGCGTGTTCATTTTGAACTTTGACCTTTGAACTCTTTGTCTTTAAAGCAGCTGGGAAACATTTTGTCCTCAATGAAGGTTTAAATATCTTACTAAAATATACAGTATCAAAGCAATATTTCATGTTCATATATTTAATTATGTGACAAGAAGCCTTTCAGAGTACATTTAGTTGGTGTGTAATCCCAAATAAATAGCTACAGGGTGATCACCCTGATTCTGCAATAGAGGGTATGCACGTGACGTCACCTTCGGTGAAAGTGACTGCGGTTACGCCCACTGAGTGGCAAAAGACAGAGCGGCAGAATGAGTGTACAGTGTGAAATCAGCGAAAACACGGGGGAAACGCGTCTAAATGGGAAAAAGATGTTGTGCGATAGACTGTACTTACAGATTTAACAAGAATTCTGAGCTATCGTTTTACAGACTGCCAAAAAAACACAGAAAGGAAAAGTAAATAGATCGTTCATGCCAACGTCCATAGACCACAGGTGGGTTGACAAGTTGCTACTACTATCAAGCAGAGGTGGACACTACTTAAGTATTTTACTTTTTACTTAAAAGTATTTTTTCAAGTATTTGTATTTTATCCGTGTTTTTCTTTTGAAAACACATTCCAAAGCATATTATCATAATTTTTACTCTATTAAATTTCATAAATACAAGTTTTTATTTTACATTTAATATTTACATTACATTAAATTACATTTTACTCAAGTAAAAGTATACACAATTTTAATGTAATTAGGTATTAAATAAATTTTACTATGCAATATAAAAGAATACACAGTATGATTCTATGCTTTAGAATGTAATAAAGTAAATTTTTTCCCAACACAAACACCCCAATAAAGCAGAGATGCTTGGAAAATGTAACTAATGTAAGTAAGTATTGTCCAAGTCTGCTATCAAGTCCAACAAAATTCAATTTAAGCTGATAATAGTCAGTTTTACTGGCATTTTCGCAGCAACCGCTATAAAAACCAGCCATTTTGTTTAACGTTTGCCACTCAACAGGGTGTGCTCCGGCGTGGTCACATGGAAAAGTGACGTCAATGCATACCCTCTATAACAACCCGGCTGTCTGTACATTATCCCACATATCATTTAATGAAGCCACACCTTCAGCACATACCATACACCATTTCTTTCAAACAGTGGAATGTAACTAAAAATCTCAAGACGATACAGTAAGTTGTGCACTAAATACTCCGTCACCCTTCTCCAATCTGTGTAAGGCACCCAGTTCTGTATTTTAAGGCCTGCTGAACAGATCAAGGAAATGATTCTCATAAAACGGGACATCTGCTATGTCTACGCAAACACAAACCCTCACTCATACTTTTTAGCTCACTTTGGGTCCTCCTCTTTGGATGATGTTACACTTCACTAGTCTATGGGACAACGTGACTTCCTGGTTGCCTAGCAACCTGATTGGAGTGAAGCTGGCAGCGTGGGTGGAAGCAGTAACGCTGTATCCTGTAAGTGACACATGAGCTGCACTACTCATACACTCCACAGCAGCTGTGAAATGAGACTGAGAGGTGGTCTTTACCGAGCACCTGTGTGTGTGTGTGTGTGTATATATAGACAGAGCTGGATAAAGCCCACCTGTGTGAGACCATGTGAGGGAAAAAAAAGAGGTTTCCTCCAGTAACCTAAAATCAATGCTTTTATATAAAACTAGTAAATTATCAGATGACACAATGTTTACCAAAAATAAATTAAATAAAAATGTTGATAGAGCTAAATTTCATTGCGGTGGCTTAATGCCAGGAATGTATCATCGTATGGAGCTTTGGAATCACAAAACCAGACAGGAACAACTAAAATGTTCTAGAAACTCCTGATGGTTAATGTTTCAGACTGAAGTAAAAGCTGTAAGAGTAACTGTCCATTTCATCAGTAGGCTGTTTGTTCCTGTCATTCGACTCACAAACGTCAGCAAGAGTTAGACTATCATTGTCTGACTATAACAGACTTACATTGAAATTTAAACCATGCACTATGTTACAACTCCAAAAAAAGCTACCACACAACTGTTCAGAACAGCAACGTTATATTTACTTGCAAATGTCAACTGTACTGCTCGTTCGGGACTGAGTGATATTTTATATATCTTGCTCTGTGAACATCTATGTTCAATGGCTCAAGAATGCCAAATCTAAAAACAGATAAAGGTGCGAGACATCTATTCTTAATATAACTGTCCTGTATACACCCTGTCTGCATCTTTAGGGTGTCTTTCATCCATGTCTTTCACAGTAAACCTAAAACCAGTAGCCATGTGCATCTGAAAAAATGTCTTTATCAAAACAGCGTGCCACAGCAGTCTTACAGGCAATTATTACGGTACATTCACACGTGGCGTAAGCGTTAAAGCTTCACTTTTAATGGGTGACGTCATACATTGTGGGTCCGTCTGCGCCGCGTAAGTGCCCATACTTGCGGTAGAAGTTGAACATTTCTCAACTTTTCAAACGGCAATGCGTGCATCAACCAATCAGATTGCCTTATGCAAATAACCCAGGCAGAGCCAGCCAATTACATTTATGGAAGACCGGGGCGTGTGTTGCGGCTCCTGTGATTGGCTATTGGCCACAGTTCAGACAAGCCTTCCGTCAAGCGTTAATGCTTTCATCCCAGGTGAATGTACCGTTACACGGCAATGTGGAATCCTTAATTCTGATCGGCCAGTGTGGACACTCCCGAGTTTTTTATTCCCAGATAACAACCACAAGAAACTAATAAAACAGCCTCATCTGAGTACAGTGAGTCATATTGACAAATACAGTTTAAACATATAATCAAATATGCATAAGACCAAACGCATGTTTATCTTTTTTAAACTTTCTTGAACGCAAAGCTGTTTGTCTCACAGAAGATTGCGTTTCTTACTATGTGCTATTAAAAAATATCAAATTTCATGTCCATTTCCTCATGTGGCAAGTGAATGTTCATCAAAACAAAAAAGCCACTGTGCTTCTTTCTAAAGCAGGGGTGTCAAACTCAAGGCTTGCGGGCCCAATCCGGCCCCCTTCTTTTATGTGGCCAGCGAGAGCTTACACATTATTTTGCTTATGTGACCCGAGAAAGCTTACAAATTATTTTATTGCTATTATAAGTTTTATTTTTTTGCAGGATATTTCCTGCATTGTTTTTTTTTAACAGCTGCCAAAGCAAATTTTTGTCCTTTTTTGATAATTTAATGAGTTTATGTTGATGATTGCAGGAGAGAGAACGAGCAGAGAGCCCCGCACGTGTACACTTTCCAAACTAAGCACAGTATCTGCTCTTTCCTCTCCCTTTCGCTCATGTGCGTATTCATCAAAACAGATACAGAATGGTAAATGGTCGGAAGACTAAATACTATTCAGCGAGGATCTTGTTTACACAAATGTTTTGCGATGTCCAGTTGGGATTAGCACACAACGGGTCTGTTTCTGCAAATGTTTGATTTGATTATTGGTACAGTATCTGAAAAAGCCTCTCATTTTATTACCTTCACAATAAAGAGTAAAAGAGAAATCGAAGAGTGTGCTCGGATACAACATTTGTTTTTGTTACCACATTTATGTTTAAAATAAACTGTAGAATAGTTGCACACTTAAATACACTTTGTCACTATCTCTCCTGGGCTTCTACTTTCAAAGCTAGGTAATAATTAAATTATAAACAAAACCAGTAATAATTGACTGCAGAGGTAATTATGCAATGTAATAAAATAGTTGATACATTCATATAGTCAAATACAACCGGCCCTTTGAGAGCAACCGTAATGCTGATGTGGCCCAGGATAAAATTGAGTTGAACACCCCTGATCTAAAGCAAGTATATATTTTGCTTGAATAGTTCATGTGATTAATACAGCCTGAAATAGTGAAATATCAAGGTCACAGATCTCAACATCAACTCTGAGTAACCGTGATTGCCATCTCTGTCTATCATTATCAACTTGTCAGGCCTTTGAAACTTTGAAGTCGCAGAACCATCACTGAAATCTCTCACAGATTAACAAGGTCACAAGCTCACATACAAACAAAAACAACAAATACTAGTGACTACAGTGTACTCTAGCATTATGCACAATAAGAAATTTATTTTTTTACTATAGCATCCACTGTACGTTTGACTATTCAATGCTTTGTATGGAGTTACAAAAGATGTCAGTGTACGTGCGTCTTTATGATTCTGCACTGCAAGTACACCATTAAGTACACCATTATTTAAAGGTTATATGAATCAGAGACAAAGACACACACACACACACACACACACACACACACACACACACACACACACACACACTCACACACACACACACACATCGAAGAAAAGAGCATGATTTTCCGCCACAGAAGGCTACATTAATATTTCATGGGTTGTAACCTAGGATACATGTCTGCAGACTCTGCACATGCACACACACTTATTCTTTCTCTAGACCTTATAACGAATACACAAACCTAAATCTATGTGGCTTAATATGCACCAGCAGTACAAAACCTCACATGCTAACACGCCCTTAAACACCACAGCACAAGCAATAAAAATATATATTAGACCCACAGCTGTGAAACTGAAATGACAACATGAAACTTTGAGTCCCAAATCAAACCTTAAAGGAATAGTCTACTCATTTTCAACATTAAAACATGTTACCACCCCAACCAAGAACCGTTGACACATCCCTCCATCATCTGCGCGCGCGCACGCAAGCGCCGGAGCGCGCCTCGACAGCATTTAGCTTAGCCCCATTCATTCAATGGTACCAATCAGAGATAAAGTTAGAAGTGACCAAACACATCAACGTTTTTCCTATTTAAGACGAGTAGTTATACGAGCAAGTTTGGTGGTACAAAATAAAACGTAGCGCTTTTCTAAGCGGATTTAAAAGAGGAACTATATTTTATGGCGTAATAGCACTTTTGGGAGTACTTCGACTCGCCTGAAAAGTCCGCTCCCCTTCTCCCTTTCATAATGGGAGAGGGACGGTGTTACTGCGCCAAGTCGAAGTACTCCCAAAAGTGCTATTACGCCATAAAATATAGTTCCTCTTTTAAATCCGCTTAGAAAAGCGCTACGTTTTATTTTGTACCACCAAACTTGCTCGTATAACTACTCGTCTTAAATAGGAAAAACGTTGATGTGTTTGGTCACTTCTAACTTTATCTCTGATTGGTACCATTGAATGAATGGGGCTAAGCTAAATGCTATCGAAGCGTTGCAGCGCGCTCCAGCGTTTACGTGCACGCACACAGATGATAGAGGGATCTATCAACAATTCTTAGTTAAGGTAATAACATATTTTAATATTGAAAATGAGCAGACTAGTCCCTCAATTCCTTCCCATTTCTTCCTCCTCCCTTTCAACTCTCTCCAAAATCAAAGCCTGTTTAGGGTAAGTCGTTTCATTTGGCGGCCATATTGGCAACCCCCACACAGCTATTTTCCAGTCAACTTACTTACTTGTATTGGGGAAACACCAAAATCCTGCCAAAGTTATGCTCTAATAACACATTTCATATCAGCCATTAACATCTGATAACAGTGATATCATAAAGTGAGCTTATTTAAAGTACTGAAGGGTGGTTCATAGTCAGACTAGTTTGGCTAATGTGCTCACGTAGTGTGTTTAAAAAAATATTCTGCTCTTTTAATTGCATGGCGAAACTTTCAACCCTACAGCCGGCTTATTGATTTATCTCGTTCATTTGATTATGAGCGGTCTATCTCATCACCTTTTAATGTCTCTAAAATACATCCTATATCCATTCATCTCTATCAAAGCTGTAAATGTGTGTGACTGACTGCGGTCTCTCTCTCTCTTTCTCTCTCTCTCTCTCTCTCTCTCTCTCTCTCTTTTTTAATGGCAGCTGCTGGCTGTGCCGTACTGTTTGGTGCAAAGCGGGTCAGTAGGTTTCTGGCTTGGCACTCCATTACAGGCTCAGAGACACACCAACTCAAAACAGTAATCTATATGCAAGTCTACAATACATTTAGACTATGTGAGTGCATCATATACTCAGTAAGTCCATAGAAGTGCCTGAAATGGTTATCTTAAATGAATTAAAACAAATTTAAACCAGTTTTAGTGAAGTGGATATGAATGTAAGGTCATACTCCTGGACTTTTTACAATGTCAACTGAAACCCAAAACAATAGATAAAAACATGCTCTGAAATCCACATCTAAAGAGAGATGAATCAAGCATTTTTGACGTCTATGCTTGACACTCGTGAAAATGAAACAAAGCTTGAATAGTGCCCAAGCCATACACAACAAAAGCAGATTACCTGGATTTCCATGGCATAAATGAGCCTTGCCATCTGTGTATTTTGCAACCTTGACTACTCCCTCAAACATTGCACACTAAACGAGATATGTTTAAGGTACATGTGGGCTAACAAACAGCTCACTGTTCAATGGGACTTGCTGTTCATATACTGTATGACCTTGCCATATGCCAATGTATAAAAATCTGTCCTAAATCCACTTACGTAACCCATACTCCCTTATGAATGTGTTCATGACCTCTGTCACCAATATGTAGACGGAGGAGGACCTCATAGGTTGAGGGCGGTACTTGCCATTCTGACAGAGTAATGTAATAATTAACATGTCAAATAACAAGTGATCATCTACATTACAGTGATTCATTTAATAGTGGTGAATTTGAAATTAAATGACAATACTTGATACCTCATAAAGCTCAACACTTAAATGAAATATTTAATATAAACACATTCATTTCACCTTCAAACCAGAGCACAAACAATAGCACACCAAAGTAACGCCAGGTGACAACATCCTGTTCGCTTACAGTGCAAAACAAGCTTGAAAAAGTTGTCAAACCAGACAGGTATCTGCTTTTTCTAGTATTTTACAGGTACAGAGAGACCTCTTTTCATAGCATACAATTAAACATGCAAACATTTATCATTGAACATATAAAGCAAAACAGAATGTCTTAAAATAAAAAGGTGTGAGTGATTTTACCATGGGAAAAGTTCAATCTGTTATACATGTCTGTGAAATCCAGACTACAGTCTCATAATGAAATTATTAGATTAGGAGCATGATTTTTATTTGATTTCACATTGATTTTAATCTTTGACATGACCTTACTCAGTCAATATTAAAGATATCAAGATTATATTATCACATATTTGGTCACGCGCACACACACACACAAGCTTTATTTTAATAGTACAGTGTAGAGAGGACAGGAAATTGGGATGGAGAAAGGATTTGGGATGACCAAGAGGCAAACAGGAGGCAATACTCAAACTCTTTGGGTCACCCAAAGCACTACCGCCCAAAATGTCTCAGCTCAGCCCACTAGGCTATTGGCGCTGACTAATCTTGAATTTTAATCCCCTAAATGGTACCAAGAATTACTGTAAAACACAGACTGAGGACACTAATTACTTTATAACCAAAAAGACATGCAAAAAGACACTAATGTTACACGTTATTAATAAACATTAGAATATGAAATATAGTTCATTATCCCAACTGTAGGCTATTTGTTGTTCCCAAGCAACAATCTGGCACTTACAATATAAGTTAACATAATAAGGCACATGTGGTCACAAGTGTGCAATTATGCGTATTTTGCAAGAGCTTCAAGCGCTGCTTATCCTATCCGATTAATATGTCAACAACTGCTTTCTACTACCATGCAATATTCTGTACTAGAAAGATGATCAAGCCGTGTCCTAAAACAGCAGTGAAATCATCCAGAAAGGCGTTGAGTCTGAATGCACACGTCTTGTTTGTCTTGTCAGAAGAATTTGGGTCAGTCAGACTGTTAATCCATTAAGCACGATGAACAAGTCGAAGAAAAAATTCAAGACACTGCTTTTACAACCTCAGCAGGAATGCTGTACATTTTGATCCTAGGTTCACATTCGTAAAGACGGACCTGGAGAGTGTGCAAGGAAGTCGCATGAGCACTAGATAAGCTACACAGCAGGGTGTTACAGACTTTGCAATGGTCCTCCCATAATGCATTTGACCTAGAAAGATCACATTCTTCCATTCAGCCCTATATTATTGCAGATCACATGATTCCGAGATAAAGCTTTGAATGCTCAATGCAGCCTCACAATGTATTAAAATTTTCCAGAACGGTCTGTACGCGTGTACATATGCAGCATCTTGTACAAGAATCATTAACCATAACAAGGACTGGAGAACAGCAGATTATGTTTAGCTTGAGTTTGGGTTTTTTGCAATGCTTATGGGTTACACAACAGGAGGCTAATTTTTCATTCACCCATCAGATAACTCGTGATTGTCAGCTAATGATCTAAGTGAAACTTCAGAATTAATCTTCTGCATGAAATTTAATGAACTGTAAAAAACTCAAATAATGAAACATCATTTTATATCATTGTTTACCTGTCACGGGCTAAATCTTCTAACAAAAGGATGTGTTTGCTAATTTAACAATGTTCAATGCCCCTCACACCCTGATAAAACACTGCCTCCCTTACAGCTCCACACTCATTTAGGTTTAAAAACACAAAATAGGGCCAGCATGCTTGTACAAAGCAACAAGCAAGTACAAAAACCAGGCTTATTAAAAAGCATTTTGTTACGGACATGGTTTTGGAGTAATTATCCCTGTCATGCAGAAATTGCAAACATGTCATGTCGAAACCGCACCTGCACAACACTTTCATTCACTCAAACAAACCCAACAAACGAAAAGTCACTCATCCACAAGCTTGGGGAGAATTTCAAAGAGGTCTTACCCAATTTGACTCTTCTGTTTGGGCTTGGAGGACGCCACAATCCGGGCACTCTTGGAACTCTTATTCTTGCCTTTGGACTTGGAGCCACCCGCCTTGTGACTGTGGTGCTGCGACGATGAAGACGGGAAGCTTTCGGGACTCATGACGCGTGGGATATTTTTCTCTCCTCTCTCCCGTGCTTTAGCGATGGCCTCTGAGATTATTCGATTGGCCTTTAGTTGTTTATCATCCGAAAGGGGCGACTCCATCTGCTGCTGACGCTTCTTTACCCGTTTCTCGGACACGGATGCGTACGAGGATGACGAAGAGGAGGAAGAAGAGCTACTCTTCACTGGTGGGCTGAGTACCCGCACCTGACTGCTGGGACCATTAGTGTTCTTAGGAGGCTATGACAAGAAAGAAAAAGAAAGAAGTTACCACCAAAACATCATTAGAGTGTACAAAATCATCTGTGAATGGACAGCGATTGGACAACTGGCTAAATATCGACGTCCTTTGTTGTTATGTAGGCAGGGCTGTACAAGAAGCCAATAGACACGTTTCGATTCTGTAATTCCATATTGTAAACCCATGTAGTACAATATACTGATTAAGACACCAATGACGCCCGTCTGAAGGTCAACAAGAGAAAGCTACACAACTACAAGATTAATTCAGGAGCAATAACATTACTGTTCCCTAGCCGTGACCCAGGAAATCTGGACTCCAGCGGATGTAAATACTTTAATAGGTTTCTTATTAAGAGGGACAAAGCCATTATAGTAAAACAGTTACTCTGAACATTGAGATTAAGAGTGCTGTAAACCTTTTCAACCATTTCACTAAACTTCAACCACTATTTGCTAATCTCCACAAGCCCTGGTCTTCTAAAACATGCCAGCGACGCAATGTCAGCAAACCTGATTGTGCAAAACAATTCATAGCAGAGAGCATTTCTGGCTAGTTTTCAGATGTTGCCCGGAACGCTACTTCTTAAGGGAGTTAAAAGTGTTCACAAGGACAAGTGTGAGTACCTGACACCTATTTCAAAGATTGCTGTTAGGTCGATATCATAAAAATAAAAATTCTGCTATTAATTGTTCACCCTTCGTTTCAAACCATTATGTTGTTTTTAATGCTTTTAATATTCATTTATTTGAATGAAACACATTCAAATTAAATTTATAGAAACCAAATACTGATTTTTGCATACAGTGACAGTTTAAATACTTGAAAAACATAGGGCACAGTATTAAAGTACCCTCGGTACTGTTACAAGTCTTATGAAAACAGATAAAAGCTTATTTAATCTGAGAGCTGCCTTATGAGTAGCAAAAATCATATGTAAATAAACTTAATGTTCAGTTTTTCAGCACAAATGCTATCGTATGACTTCAAGGAAATTTAAATATTTACATTTATTTATGGGAAAGTCTTCAAAAATGAAAATTCTGTCATCATTCACTCACATTCATGTCGCTACAAACCTATACACATCCACTATGCCCCGATGAACACAAAGGAAGACACCCCGAGGGAATGTCTGTACCCAAACCGATCAGAAACTAGGGCAGGGTATCGATTCAGATGTATCGATTCGATTTTGATTCACAAGCTATCAGGCCGATTCGATTTCTATATTCAATTCTGGTTCTCGGGTCGGTTTTTTATACTCGATTCTCCATTCAACTCAATGAATGTAGTCGGTTTCAGAAGTAACAACATAAACAAATGGTGTTGGTGGTCAGCACGTAACTTCCAGTAAACTCCGCTAAGATTAAATAACAACAAAGTTCTTTAAATGTAGTTTATTTATATAAGCAAAATAAACAACATAAAGATTACCTAGGAAAACAAAACATTTGTTATTTTTGACAAGGTATTTGTTCAAGAGTTCAGTTTAGCAACTAGTCGGACAAGTTCGGACCAGTCACCACTGCACATGCGTCCGATGAAACCGTCTATAGATTATATTATATTATCATATATATATATATATATATATATATATATATATATATATATATATATATATATATATATATATATATATATATATATATATATATATATATATATATATATATATATATATATATATATATATATATATATATTATATTATAATATATTAGAATATAGACTGAATGAATGAATGACAAGCCCGCCTCTCGCTCCTTGGTAACATCGCGCAAGGGATAAAAGGGAGTGACATCTAGTAGAGAAGACTAGTAATTAGATCAACGTTAATCTTATGGTTAATGTTTGCGGAAATAAATATGGGGAAAAAATCGATTCGTGGCCTTTGAGAATCCACCACATAAAAAAAGATTAATTGAACATTTTTTTGCACAGCCCTATCAGAAACCCCATTGACTTCCATAGTATTCTATTTCCTACCATGGATGTCAATGGGGCTTCTGATAGAGCGGTTTAGTGACAAACATTCCTCAAAATATCTTCCTTCATGTTCATTAGTACAAAATAAATGTATACAAGTTTGCAACAACATGTGAGTTAATGATGACATAATTTTCATTTTTGGGTGAACTCTCTCTTTAATTTCTTTAATATAGCAGATGCTTCTGTCCAAAGCGATAACAAATGAGATTTGTGAGCAGTCAATTTAAAGTTGTATGGACTAGTTCAAGAGTGCTTTTGTTGTGCTTTTTGCACTTTTTAATGTCTGCCAACCTGTGGTCACTAGACTCTCTTTCTTTGAAAAAGTTGTGTGAAGATAACACCATACTTGTTGTAACAATATAAAAGCGGGTAATAGATGGGTAAATAAATTATTTTTAGCCCAAACTGTTCTAAAATAGTAAACATCATAAAGCTTTATAATATTTAAGTTTAATTGTGTCTGGAATCAAGACAGTTATTTCAATCACATTCTCCATCACACTGATCCGTTGAACGGCAATAAACGCCAACGAACCCCAAAATTTGTCACTGCTTGTTGGCGTTTATTTTTGGTTTCATCTGATCAAAGTGAACTAGCCTTAAAGTAAAAATCTCTTCACAACGAACAACTGTAAAGATCCCTGATCAACCGATTCTAGATGATTTCTGCCAAGCAGTGCAACAGGAGGGTTTTAGCAGATGGCGCTTTTCCATTGCATAGTACCCCACGGTTTGGTTTAGTTTGGGTCGGGTCAGTCCACTTTTGGGAGCCTTTCCATTAGGTGCAGTGCGTGGTACCCGATACATTTTTTCGTACCACCTCGGTTGGGGTTTCATGCGACCCGAGCTGATACCAAACGTGACGCGAAAACACAGTAAATCACTGATTGGTCTTAAAGAAACATCACTAACAGCGTCATCGCTTTGTTAGCTTTACCTTTGTGCTAGCTTGCGCTGTCTCGAGCAAACATGTCGTCATCTGTGCTCTGCTATAAGTTCCCAAACTCCCTTTAAGCGATGAAAAACATCCACATGTTGAGAATCAGGGACACCATAACAGTTTTTTCCAGACTTGCAGTTTGCTTAAATGCAACTTCAGTGAGACTCAGCGGAGCGCCGTCGGCTGACGCCGCGGGTGTTTGAAACTGTCATGTGATACATAGGTAGTGATAAACGCGATGTGCAAACATCTATTTGTGGTTGCCAATTTTAATATTTGTGGCGGACTGAGAAATAAATAAATGGATGGGAAATTGGGAATATACAACGACGCTCTCCACTCACTTGTATGATGTCACAGCTGTAGGCAGCGCAAATATAACGACACGCCTATAATCCCTCCCACTGCAAAGTGATACTAAACTCAATGGAAAAGCTAACCACGTCAAAGTGAGGTGAGCTGACCCGACCCAAACTAAACTAAACCGTGGGGTACTATGCAACGGAAAAGCGCCAAGAGTATGGCAAGCCTGAGTCCACCCACATACTCTGGATGACAACATGGGAAATCTTCCATCTTTGAACTGCTGCATCATCAATGTTCCTAATACCTGAGTTTCATAACATTCTCTGTGACCAACCAGATACAGGGCGAGATAAGGGAAGGTTCAGAGACCTGTGTAGATGAACACAGCAGCACGCGACTTGGTCCTTATGCATACACGGCTACATATATATGACAGGTGTCGTTTATAAGCATAACAATATAGAGGCAATAATAAGTCATAGTTCATTTGAATGACAGTTCCTACACCGATCAAAGGTCAGTCATGACTAGTTTAAAGCCTCAACCTGACAGCCAGCCTAGTCTACCGGTATTCTCATTATCCACCCCTCACCCCACAAAATAAAGACAGCCATGTATAATTCACCGCATGATCATATAGCAGGCCGAGACATGCCAACTTTTATTATTCATCATGCGGGTTTGGTTGACATGCAGGAGCATTTTTTTAGCCTTTTATCTCTTTTCCATGATCTCTCTCTCTCACACACACACACATACAGTTTTTGATAAGATAGCTAAAGTGAACCTGAACCAACTACATTGTAAACGAGATCCTTTCCATTACTCCATTGGGTTTTACGTCATACGTTTGCCCTTTCTATATATGACACTGCCTAAGAAATATCTAAATAATCCTGTACAGCCATGCCTCTTTTAACTCTGTAGGACAAAATATATTCATGTCGACATGCCCAGCCTGGCTTTCCGATGGCTAAATAAAGGGAATTACCTGGAAAGAATGAAACAAAAGAGAATGGAGTGGGGGAGGGCTATAAACACTAACTCATTTGGTGGATAAACATCCAAAGCATAACACAGAAAAAGAGAAAGAGAGAGAGATTGCGTCCTACTGAAACATCCATTACAGGCAAGGAGGGAACGACAACGAAAAGCTCTAGAAGGAGTGAACAGAGGAGAAAATGAGTGAAAGGGAAATATGTAGGGTAAAGGGGGTGGTGTATATGTGAGAAAATGAGCAATAGACAGAATATGACGTGAGACTGAGAGAAAGGGAGAGGGGGAAAATGCAGCAGCCCCGAGCACTGCAGCCATGTAACACATCTATAAATAACTAAAATTACAGGCTGCCAGCACTGCAGGACGTTTCGATCTTTCTCCTTGTTCTGACTCTTACGATCTAGTGAAACTCACACTAATCGTCACGATAAAACAGAAACATGCACCAACGCAGGGCTGCCATACAATGCCTGATGCACACATGTGGCACACACTGCCAAAGCAGCTCAGCAGTGAACCAGAAGAAAGAGATAGAGAGAGAGTGAGAGGTAAAGAAAGAGGAAGAAAATCAGAAAGAGAGATGAATGAGGGTCAGCGGTTGCCAAAAGTAGTGTAGCATTTCTAGTTAGCACACTTGTGAGAAATGGAGACAAGCAGTTAGCACAAGATGGCGGCGAGCGTGTAGCCTGCCGCATGAGCCTGTAGCTGTTCAGTTTCTGCCCCCCTCCCCCACCTCCACCCCCTCCTTCTCTCTCCAACCCGCCCACCCCCCGCCCCCAATACATACACACACACGCACTCACTCACCCGTCCTCTCGGCCTCTTCACCGTAGACATGTTTTTTCTTCTTCCCCCCTCTTCCCTCTCTCCAACCGCCAACAAAAGCTCTTGCCCTTTTGCCGTTTTTTCGCTCTCCACCCCCCCACTTGCTTCCTCCTCCCTCTCTCTCTCTCTCTCTCTCTCTCTCTCTCGCTTACTCACTTTCTCTCTCTCCCTCCCGCCCCCGGTAGGTCCGTGGCTAAAGAAGCCCTGTTCACCTCCTTCCCCTCCCCTGGCCGGGCTGCATGGAGCCGCGTTCACGGAAAACGAGGGAATGAGGAAGGAACCAGTAAAGCAGCCACACTCGTCCGGGACTCTCTCATTCTGCCACGCTCAGCTCTATTCCTTTCCCTCCCTCTCTCTCTCCCTCTTTCTCATTGATTCCCTCCGTCGGTCCGTCCGAGAACAACTGTGCTCGCTCTCCAGGCTTTCGTTTTGTCGTCCTCCAGAACACACACACGCGCGCATATACGCCGACAGACTTCTTGTTCCTCTTCCTCCTTTCACATCCCAGACGAAGGTAGGTAGGATTGCAACCCCTCCTTTGTAACACAAAAGGTTTTTGTACTGGCTCAGTTGGACACTGTGTAGCTTGTTTTCCTTAATTCCACTTGTTTTTCCCTTCCTTTTCCCTCGTTCCCCTCCCCTCTCTCAGGCAGGGGTGTGTGCGGCGAGCGGGAGACACGGGCGAAGCAGCGAGAAATGAAAGCACAAAGCAGCAAAACGCATCAGCATGAATATTAGAGATGTCGTTAAAATCCAGACTCGTTTTTCTCTCTCTCTCCCTTGCTCACTCACTCTCTCTCTCTCTCTCTCACTCTCTTTAGCTCATTGTAAAACAGGAGGTCCAGCAGAGGGTGCTAGCTGTTATTACATTAACTTTCACAACTTAACCCCAAAAATACTGAATTTCCTAACTTGGAAAATCCAAACAGGCACAAGAGCACAATAAAGGCAACCATTCGAGAAATTCTGTAGATCTACACATTATCAACCAGTTTATGTCAAAAAAGCCATTCACAGAAGTACATTTATAAATCATAATGATAATCTACAAATATATTTATGCATAAATCATAATCCCTTTTCCCCACACACCCACATCAGTCAAGCACACAAGTGGGGCAGGTGGCATGAGTTCCCCATGCAGATGAATTGACTCACAGGAAGTGACAACAGAGACTCAAGGGGAAATGAGGCTGTGCATTCACTTTGCAACAGTGTGACACATTGGCCATATAAATCTTCACGTGCATTGCAACAAGCCACTGTGTGTGCCCCCAAATAAACACAACACCCCTAAAACAAACATAAATGCTATTTTAAAACTATGGCTTGGTATTTTGGAGCAAAAACAACAGCGAGAGAAAAATCGTGCAAAGACGCACGCAGAACTGGGTCAGCTTAGTGTAAGAACCTTACTTAGTAGCAGAGGGATAAGCTGTGGCTAGGCCTTTACCCCAGACTGAAGAGCAACTTCTGCAAAGTTAAATTAAGACAAGAAACCCAATTCACACATCATACTGTCTCAAACTCTTCCCCACACTAGGTGGCATACAGCTGTGCATGTGTGTGTTTCTTCCACACGAAGGCTTTCATTGAAAAATGTGTGCGTGTGAAAGAGATAAAACTGAAAGACAGGGTGAGTGAGAGCGAGAGAGAGTGAGAGAGCGCGAGCGAGAGAGATAACAAGGCCTTGAAGTTTGGACTGCTGGGACCAAGTGAAACTAAGACCTTGATAAACATCCTAACACACAGGCCTACATCTAAATTGCCTAAATCCCATTGAGTAACTATTCAAAAAATACAGCAGACCAGCCCATACACATTAAATACATGCTAAATATTTTTGCAATGAATATGGCAATGGCAGATAATGCAATAAATATATATCTCAAACCTTTGCATGTTTTGACAGAAATATGTATGTATTGAAATGCATGCATGCAGCCAAGAATGAATAATGTAGAAAAACAACATAATGAGATATAAAAAACAAAACGTTTGTTGTAAGAATAAACAGGCATATGTTGTGGAAGTCACATGGCACAAATCACCTCAGCACCATGGCAACTAAACAGTTAATATGTAAATGAGATGAAATAGCAGCACCAAGATACTGGGAGGAGTTCAGCTTTGCAGAGAACAAGAGAGAGCGAAAGCGAGAGAGAGAGCGCTATTCCTTCAGTTTACCTACACTAATTATTTACAATCCCATGTGATGCCTGACTGCCTGTATTACCCCGAAACTCAAGGATATTTAAATTCAAGGCTGTAAATTAAAGAATGTTTATCATTAAGCTACTGGGAAATAATATATATTCATCTTAAAAGCACAGTCTTTACAAATATTGACACAATTCCAAGCTAGGACCTACGGCATTAAGTAACATAAATGATTCTTGTAACATACTACCCATAATAATGATCCATTTCCAAATCTCATTAAAATGGTGTTATATATAGATGTCTAAGGGGCCGTTCACACCAAACGCGTTCATGGCAGTTGCAGGCGCCTTTTTTGAATGATTTTCTATGGACCGTTTATGCACGCCGAACGCCTTGGCTTTTTTAACGCCTGCCACATCATGCATTTTTGAAGGTGCGCTCAGAGCGGAAAAGTGTCATTCACGTTTTTCTATTGTCCAATTAAATGAGGGGAGAGGCAGGACTTCTGTTGTGGTGAGGGAAGTTTACAGTTGCTTGGAACAACTGGACTGCACTCACTCACTCTCTCCTATGTGTTTGTGCACCTCTTACCCTCGATCAAGGTCAGAGCAAGAGCAAGTTTCTGCTAATATGACAGTTAACAGCAAAATACCCTGACACTTTAATATTTGATTGACAGGACATCTGCCTCGGTGGTTGTCTAGCAATATAAAAACCCAAGCCGCACTGCTATTTTTTAAAGTAACCAAAAAAAGGCTGTGCGGCGCTCCTTGCATTTACAGGCGTTTAAAACGCATTTGGTGAGATTGGCCCCTAATGCTACGTACACACCAAACGTGGGGCATCGCATTACTCGCTCTAGATTTCTCGCGGGATTTAACTTTGTGTCATGCAAATTTTTTGCTCGAGTTGAATATTTTCCACTTGGGCGAAGACACGCGAGGCGAATAGCGCGTGTTTTCGCGGGAAATGCGCCACCCATATCGCGTCACACGCATTGCCCCACGCAAGGACGCGTCTGATCGCGTTTTTGCATTGACTTTGTATGCAGTCTACTCACGCAAATCGTTGAACTCACATTTGGTGTGTATGCCCCATAAGACTTTATCGGAAAAAAATCTATAACTATATGTCAGTTCCAACTGAAGATTTAATCTGAAGTAATACTTCCATTGACTTCCATGAAATCCCATTAACTGAGGGAATTTCCTTATTTAGCTCAATATTTAAAAACAGGAATATAACAGAGAGGAATTGGAGGTGGGCTCTTTAAATTTAGACCAAAACCCAACAACCAGCCAACAGAACATGTTAGCAAATAAGCAGGCTAAAAACTTTTAGCAACACCAAGGCAAACGCCCATGCACCATCAAAATAAAAAATGGTCAAAAAGTACCCTTAGTTACATATGGCACTTTTCCATTGCATAGTACCCCACGGTTTAGGTCGGATCAGCTCACCTCACTTTGGTTTGGTAAGCTTTTCCATCGTGTTTAGTAACGGGAGGGATTATAGGCGTTTTAGTATTTGCGCTGCCTACTGCTGTGACATCATACAAGTGAGAGCGTCGTTGGAATGCTATACGTAAGCAATAAGGTATGAGAGGCTGTGCTGTATCGTGAATAAGTAACGGCTGAAGGGCGTTGTTAGGCACGACGCGAAGCGGAGTGCCTGCAACCCCTTCAGCCGTTACTTATTCAAGATACAGCACTTGCCTCGAGTACCTTATTGCTTTTATAAAACGGTTACCACACAATATTAAAGTAAAAAAAATATTAGTGCAACTTTCATGAAGTTAAATCAATAAAAGCATTACTTCCGCTAGAAAAAATAGTCCCTGACTGCGAACAACAACATGAAAGCTCAAATAAAAACAACAAACTGTTCTCAGACTTTGTCTCATTATATGTTTATGTGTTGCTAAGGGCGCAGTGATATTTAATAGAACCGTTGGGTTAAGCGGTCATAGCAGTGTTTTATCGTGAATAAAGCACACCTATTGACCAATCAGAATCAAGGATTGGAACTAACCGTTTTAATAATCCCCATACATTCATTTATTTCTCAGTCCGCCAATTTTTTTTATTTAATTTGACCACCACAAATAGATGTTTGCACATCGCGTTTATCACTACCTCTGCCTCACAGAAAAGTGTCTGTACAAACACCTGTGGCATCAGTTGACGCACTCCGCTGAGCCTCATATAAGTTGCATTTAAGCATATATGTGGATGTGCTTGTCTGGAAAATGTGCTAGTCTGGAAAAAACTGGTATGGTGTTCCTGACTCTCAACCTGTGGATGTTTTCATCGTTAAAAGGGAGTTTGGGAACTTACAGCAAAGCACAGATGAAAACAGGTTTACCTGAGAAAGCGCAAGCTAGCACAAAGGTAAAGCTAATCTTTTACATTATAGCGATGACGGTGGTAGTGACCATTCTATCAGACCAATCAGTGATCTACAGTGTATTTGTGTAACGTTTTGGTATCAGCTCTAGGGGTGTGCCATATCATACCATTCACGATAATACCGGTATAATTTTTTACATTATATAAAAAGGTCATATCATGATATCCATGATATAGCGACGTGATGACGTATGGTGCATTTACGTCCCCTAACGTGCACAGCAACAACACCTGAGAGCAAGAGCAGCATGTCAGCAACGCGAGTACAACCAAGCTGTAAAGGGTACACAAGGAGGAGATACTAGGCAGCAGCGGGTGATGTGCGGCAAAAAAAAAAAACTAATGACTGAACCGCAAATTACTTTAGTCACTGTTAAACTGAAGTGTTAAGGAGTTGCGTTATATAGGGAAAACAATGCCAACTCGTACCACTGTGATGACAGGAACTTATTTTAATGACTGAATTTAAATCCAAAAAATGTTCACAAATGTTCACATTCCAGTTGTACTGACGCACGTTTACTTAATATTTAATTAGACAGATCCATCTTTTCTATTAATTTCCATTAAATTATGCGATCTGATGAGTTTAAAGCTCCGTTTTACTCTGTTTGTTTCTTCAGCGAGTACCGTGAGCCGCGGGCGCACCGTCCACTCCTGGGTCCTAAAGTACACCCAATTTCTCACAATAGACAGATGCCTTGCTGATTTCTTATATGAAAATCTGATTTATTCACTTGGTTTTTATCTGAACTACATGAGCATTTATCTCACAATCCCAAAGGTGCCATGATTAATGTTAATGTTATTTATTTTATGTCTATTCGGACAAAAGTGCACTTACATGTAAAATTATTTTGAAATCAAAATTTTAAACAGTTAGCTAATGACTTAAGTTACTGGGATCTGTGAGGATTACTGAAAATCTGTGGTAGTGTCATAGTAATGTAAAATTTTCGTATACCATTTAATCTCTAGTTTGTGCTTTGTTTAAATTTGACCCATGCTGTGTGATTGTGTGACTTTTGCACTTTAATGCTATTTCTGACAATGGATTTACACTTTGAATTAGGTAGTCTGTCATTAATGACAGCTCATTGGATGGAAATTGCCCTTCCTTTTCCATAATTTTTTAGACCGTCATAAATATCATTACCGCAAAAATTCTTAAAATATCATGATATAATTTTGAGGCTATATTGCCCACCCCTAATCAGCTCGGGTCGCTTGGAACCCCAACCGAGGTGGTACTAAAAAAAGTATCATGTACTTCGTACTGCACCCAGTGGAAAAGCCCCCACAAGTAAGCTGACCCGACCCAAACCGTGGGTCACCACGCAACGGAAAAGCACCAATAGTGTGGGAATGTGAATATTATATCTGCAAGTACAGCTCCATTTTTTTTATACGTACAAATTAAGTCTGTTCCTTGCCTTAGAATAATGAACTTCCTCATTTTGTTTAATATTTCTTCACCTAAAACACTTTTATGAAACCTTACTTTAAAATTCCACTGGTGTGTGATATTATGTGGTAAAATGTGATATTAAAGCTGTAAGTTATCTCACTTTCATTTACAGTTTTTAAAACAATGTAACACTGTAATGAAATTCCTGCCCACAACCTAAAATCGGTGTCCTGCTTAGGTGAAAATGAATTATACTGTCAGGACCAGAGGGAGAGAGAGAGTTTAGAGTCCATAATTAGGACTAGACCTTCAGACTAATGTGGTGTGCAGCAGCTATAGCAGAAGAGAGGCAGAGGAGGCAGAGACAGAGAGAGGGAATTAATGAAGGAAGGCCTGATCTGTAGCAATAGTTTCCTGATCCCATTAAACATGGCAGCTATTAATGACCTATATAGAGCACACCAAAACAGCCTCTAAAACACACACACACACACACACACACACACGACCATATACATTAAACTTTCAGTACAGTAATGAATACACGCATATATAGGGACATATGTTACTATGCAAGACCCACTGTAAGATTTATAAAAGCCTTTAAGGAGAAAAATTGCTTTTTTCCAGTAAACCCAGACTTCCAGTATATCACACCAGTCATGGCCTGATAAACAATTAAACATGTGCCTGGCTGCTACACAATGTCGTCACCTATTAACCAATTAAACACCTGCACTCCTAATCCCTTAGCCAAACAGAAAGCCGGAATCCAAATCTCCTAGCAAATCAAACATCTACAATCCAGTAGCCACATCCAGACCTGACAAAAGAACAAAAACTATAACACTATTAATAATAATAAAAATGGAGAAAGCAAAAAAATGCCATGTCTGATTCAAAGAAAATGTGACACACTCTGCGAGTGAGTCTGAAGGGTTAAATGTATTCGAACGGCAGGAGATCAGATTGTGTCATCACGCTGAACTCCTGACATTCCTCTAACCCCCCTCGCGAGAGCTGAGAAAATGGCCGGCAAACACACACACACATACATACATACACAGACAGAGTTACAGATCCCAAAGTCAAAGCTTGTAAATCTTCAACAGGTTGAAATGAACATCACACGCGAGCCACACACAAACACATGCAAAGTGAGAACAGCAAAGCAGAAAACAAGCTTGAGATTGAGACCTACTGTGTAGTTTGGTCTGGCAAACTTCCCACATGCTTTTTTTAATCTTATACAGTAACTTGACTAACTCCTCCCTCTCTCTCTCTTTCCATCGTCCCTCTTCCTCTGCTCTCTTCCCTCCCCTTCCGTTGAGCAGTAAAGACCACCCCTCTAAGGAAATGCTACGAGAGGAGACCCTTCCTGTTTACCTTTAACCCCTCATGTCCCTTCACAGTGCATGGGGATGAGCGAGGGTTTCCTCTGCCGACGGCGATCTTACATAATCTGTAATTTGATTAGGCAGGGAATAGCTGACCCTGGATCAGCAAGCAGAGCTGTCAGACTGGTTGAATGAGACAACGTTTGTTTGTACGAGTTGGCTGGTAGCAGACTAACATGTGATAAAAACCGTCACGCACACACATTCTAAGCTAAATTGTTGGCCGAGAAAAAAAATGGGCAGACGCTTTTTGAGACGTAAAGCTGGAGGTGACTAAGTGTCAGGTTACAGTGCTGGTTGGAGGCTTTGCTTGACAGACCGGCCCAGTTATATAAACCTCACAGACGCAGGGTCAGGAAGCAACAGAGCACGTTGGCCACACACACGTACTCACACAAAGAGGCGGATATGCGCACACACACACATAGACCTGTTTTACTCACACGGTAGGACAGCTACAAGCAAGTGCACATGTGCGTGCACACACTTCAGGCTGCCCGCAAAACTGGGTGGGAAGGTGAACAAACTGATATTATTTACATTCAAGCAGTGAGACAGCTGCATCTCTCCCTAGCTTACACATTCGCTCATACAGTACACAGTTTAATAAACCGTGAACATCTATAAAGTAACAAAATAAATATATTTATTGTTCAGAAACAATAGTAGGTAAATAAATAAATAAATGTAAAATTTGCTTTAAGAAAGAAAACCATGTGAATATAACAAGATTTTAATTTGCGTTTATTTACACTTCATCTGCTCGTATCAGAGAGTAGCCGACTTAAAAGAAGCTTATCATCTTAATGGATTCATATCAATAAGATGCTCAAGTAGATATACAACCTTTCCTGTACAGTATTAGCAAAGAAATCTGACTTCTGATCATTAGAAAAAAAAGTTTTATGCAGTATTTAAACACAGATGGGGGATTCTCGCGAAATTAGACTCATGAGGTGTCATGAAACATTTTGATAAAAAAAGTAAATGCAAAGTAAGAGTATCAAAATAAGAAGCATGCATTTTCAAATATCTTTTCACGTACCATTTTGCACATGATTTCAAATGACATCATACAAACCAAATTTCGTAGTTTTTTCCACATTTAAGGGGAAAATTTTCATTATGCAATGTGTCCATGACTGGATTTGGGTTCTTTGACATGGAAATATTTATAATTAAAAAAATCTAAACAACAAAAAGCTTCAGTGCATGTTATACTATAAACATTTACAGTAAAGAAATGTGTGGTTTTGGTGATCATTAGTAAATGTAGAGACAATAATAAGGAATATAAATGTGTCCAAGACCAATTTTCTCATCCTCCGCAACAATTTTCAGTCATTGTTTAAGCCCTCAATGAACTAACATATAAAAAAAAATTGTTGGAAGGGACATAATTGGCTTTGACACTCAAGATGGCTACTAGATAAGCAGTTCTTATTTTTTCTATCCAGATAAAAGTTGAAATATTGTTTGTCATAGTACTTAGACAACTTTTTAGTTCTCATTACCGAAACATGAGTTTGTAAATGCATATATTTAATGTAATATCATGTTGCAGTAATTTTTTTATAATGATAACCTAAAAAAATTAAATAATTATATAGGAAATATTTTTTAAATCCTCTAAAAATAATGATTATAGTAAGTCCAGACCTTAATCTTATATGTGCAAAAAAATTGGCTTTAATGGCTTTTTAAAAAATCTGATGCTTTCGTGAGAATCACCCAGATCGGAATTCTTCCTAAGCATTGTAAACTTGGAAACAATGGATCACAATTTTATCACTTTATTTCAGGTTGACAGGGAAAACAGTGCTGGGAGAAGCTATGTGGCACATAAAGACAAAATGGTAATGGGGTGTCAATTAACAATGTGTGTTGCACACGGAGTGATCTGGCCACACTGTTCTGTTAAAGCTGTCAAAAACAGCATTTTCCAAAATTAATGATACACCTGTAGATTAACTGGTAGTAAACTAAACCAGCATGTCGAGATTAGGGGTCTGATTTCCAGGGAACATACAATAACTGCCAATCATATAGGGGTGCACGGTGCAAAAACGAACGCGGGGTTAGTTGTAACATGGACCATTTACATTGTTGCACAGGGTTGAGCGATTTGTTTTTTCCCGTAATGTTTTCACGCTGCCAAAAGACAATCTCCCGCAAATTTATAGGAATGTGTAATGTGTTTCCATAGGGTTATTGATGAAAGAAAGTTATTTTTTTCATCATATGTTTTTTTTCGGTTTCTAAGTTGGGTGTGTAAGATATCAAAACCAATGTTATATCATCTTAATTAGTGTCTTGTTGACTAGAAATATATTTTGAAATATATCTGCAGCTCTTGAATAAGGTCATGTCAAAGATTAAAATAATAATGAAATGAATGGCTAAAACTTTGATGCTCATTATCTCAGAATTTGATTTTGAGACTGTAGTATGGTTTTTATAGACTGGGTCACATATAAAATGTTTTTTTTTTCATAAATATGCTGCTTTTTCTCACATATTTAGACATTTGTATCCATTTATAATTGAATGGTTAAATGAGGGATGAATAGTGTAGATACCCGTCTATTCTAGGCAGATATTTAAACAATATCCACTTCAAGTATATAGACAAAATAGTATTGAAATATTTGCCTGCAAACTTAATTTTAAGCAAGTGTTACAACTAACCCCCTGCCTGTTACAATTTACCCCACCTATGGGGTAAGTTGTAACATTTGCACTTCTGTCATGTTTGGTGTAATTTTCCAAGAATGGTAAGTAATAGAAACAAACTTCAAATGTTCATTTGTAGCAGAGATGTGTGCTTGTGTAAAAATATAATTAATCAAACTTTAAATATGATTAAGCCAAAACCAAAAAGCGTAAGGTTGCGCCCTGCTCTCCCATACTCTATGTACTTTATTAATACGCTCGCTTGTAAAGTTTATTCATAGCCGTTGTATTTTGCTGCTTATGTTGTCTGTCGATTTTTCTGTTTTCCCCTGCTTCTATTAATGTAAAGCTGCTTTGAAACAATTACCAATAGTGAAAAGCGCAATATAAATAAAACTGCATTGCAATGCATTGCATTGCATTGAATTGAATTGAATTAAATGAATTTTACCATCAGAAACGCAAATACTTAGACTGTTTTTGTGATAAGCAATTTGGCCAACATAGACAGCAGAAACATTTAAGGAAAATACAAAAAGAAAAAAACATTTCATTGTTCTGGTTTTGAGGTAGAATATCACACCCTACTTAGCACACCGTTATGAAGGAATGGCTAATGTTGATTCTTCATTCGTTTTGCAAACCTGTTACAAATGTTACAGTGGTAGCAGATTTTACACTGTAGTTCAGTGTTATTACACATTTCCACATGTGAACAGACATTGTTAAAGATACAGTGTGGAGAAAAAAAGTAATTTTAAGAGGTAGAAAGGATGGTAAAAAGGTACAATGAAAAATGTTTTTGTGTATGCAACCAACATTACCTCAGAGAAATAAATTAAACTACAGAGTACAGACAAAATGTCCAAACCCTAAAAAATTATAAAAATAGACCCATCATCTTGGTCAGACCGAATCTCAACCAGAACAGCAGGTTAGGAGAGGTTTGTGTGTAAATGTGAGGGATGTGGATTGGTATTTGAATCCATATTGCTGAATGTTCATTCTGAACAAAAGCAGCAGCACAAAGGGACTCTGTTCATGCCGTCAGCCGGTCTTGCTTACTCTCTCGAGCCCTCACGCTATCACACCACCCTTTAACACTGTGACTGCCGCTGCTTTGGCCTGTCAGTCATATCACACTGTTGTTTACATTGTATCTAGGTCAACCCCTGAACTGTCAGATCTAATGAGAGATCATTTAGTTAGTTTATTGATTTGTATTTCTGATAAAAGGGTGTCCATTTACAAAACATACTCGGACAAAACACATTTAAAGATATTTTTCCTTTAAGACCTCAAAAGGTAGTCTGCTGTGCGGTTTGCAGTTAGTATGAACACCGTCCCTCCTAACTTGGGAGGGTGGTGATGGTATTGATGTGGTTTGGCACAAACAATCAAACCAAAGTGTGAATACTGTCCAAGCATAATCTATTCCTGGTCAAGGGAAGGTTGGTATTTCGGTATATACCGTTATGATGAAATAAAATGTCTGCCAGAAGAGATTTTTCTATTACGTGTATACTGTAAAATGTAAATAAGTGGGCGGAGCTATGGTTAAATAATGTGCACCTAATAGGCACAACATTTTTGTAACTGTGCATGGCTCTGCTTCCAAAAATGAACGAAAGTCCATCAAGTACTGTATATTGAGGCTTAAATGAGGGGTCAGAGTCACAGCAGAGCAACTGACGTGGGTGTGTGTACAGAACCACTCATGTGAGAGAGAGAGAGGTAGCAAAAAATGCTTTGTGCAAAAATGTACTGGTGGTGGTCAGTTTAGATTTTGTGGTGGGCATTTTCAAGATATTTGTCCAAGTGGGCAAGTAAAATTTGTTAAAATTGTTACTATAAAATAAAATGATTGATTTCATGAAATGGATTCTTGGTCATACCGCCCACCCATAGCTTAGTCCTGAATTAATTTATGTGCAAAAGTATAAGGCTAGACCAACGCAACAAGGTAAAAGGTTTGAGGGGATTTTAACATCCATTAAAGCCTTCTTTAATCTCCATTAATTCATATCAAAAGACTTACCAAGGAATGGAATTATAGTGTGCAAGATCCATTTTCTTATAAATTTGTAAAAAAGTACAAGCATGTGTACCGTGTTTTTTATGTATGCTTCTAATGCCGTAGACACACTAGACTTTCAGCATGCAAAATTTCTATTCAGACCCGTGCATGTATAGACATTAACCACGTGTAATATAACGTGCTAAAGTGTTGTTAATTTTTTTCACACATTACAGATTACATTGTGTTTGCACCGTTATAATATAAAAAATATTTATTTTTAGTTTTTCTTTACCATAAAAAGGTCACACTGTCACATATCAATTATCTATTTGTCACACGTCTTTACTTGATACAAATTCCCAGGTCAAAGTTCACCAAACTTGAACTTTGGCACATGCTGAAATGGATAATTTTTTCACATGAGCTTGCGTTTCCGGTCTGCCGCATGTGCATGTGTATGAATAGAAGTGAATGCAAGTCTAGGGTCACCACAGCATTACTCTAAATGTGGGGGTTCCACTGTCTTGTCTCCTCAGATAATCCCTTACTGGCTTGCCCATTTTTTGGCCTGATGGGAGCTTCTCTTTGCATGAGTTTAAACATCTACTGGCATTCCCCACTGATGCAGCTAACATTTCAGTATTGAAACACCAACCCCTTATGGTCCAGAGGCTTTAGAAGACTCTCATTATAGCACAAACTCGCCCCCAAGACCTCCAGAGAGAGAGGAAGTTGAGTGCATCTCTCTCTTTTTAACCCTGGGACTGCCTCACATTAATACATCTGTTGGCTTTCCACAGCCCAGTGCACATGAATGGCTTCTCTCTCTCTCAGACACACGCACACACACATAAATGCAGACAGCCGCTTCAACAGAAACACACAGGCTACAGGAAGTCACACTATAATGAACTCTGATCCACATCCTTCAATTAAGGATATGCGAGGACAGACAGATTGACTAGGGAGGGGCATAAGAATCCATCTCTCCACTGACACTGCTATCGGCACCTACCCAGAGTCGGACTATTTTTAGAGATGCCATTTTTAACCACTGATTAGAAAAAAAAATTAATCTGACCCTCTATCGATGAACAAAAAGTTGACTCTTGTTTGGTGAAATCAGATTTTATATTTGGATAGATGTATTTGTCCACGCATATCTGATGGCAAGAACTTGCTGTGTGCCAAGCAGAATGGGTGGAAAGAGTTCATTCTGTGTGTGTGTGTGTGTGTGGCATCTGAACCCAACCACCGAGCCTCAACTCCCTGTGTCAGCAGCACTGAGCTGAGGGAAAACACTGATGCTCCAGTATCACAGGAGAGAGTGAGAAAGAGCGAGCGAGCGAGCAAGCGAGAGAGAGAGAGAGAGAGAGAGAGAGAGAGAGAGAGAGAGAGAGAGAGAGAGAGGGAGTGTTGACACTGTCAGGCAGAAAAGTACTGCCTGCTGCTTGTGATCAGAGACTAGACAGCACTCTTGCTCATTTTCCTCCCTCTCTTTCTCTCAATTTCCCTCAGGATGCCTCGTTATCAACATCTCTTGACTCCCGTTCTCCTGCACTAACACACAAACACTAATCCCACATCCATGAACACAGGCACACACACACTAAAGCCACAAACCAGATCCACTCTAACAAGCCCGAGTGCACCTCCCGCTAGCCTACAGTTGGCCTGACCCACATCTTGTTATAGCCTTAAGTATGCTTAACCTCAGTAAGTCCTGAACACACCACTGCCACTCTTAATCGGCTGTTACCTGCCCGCCCACAGCCCCTCAACAGGAGGGGAGAAGGGAATAATTATAATTTAATGGAGCCTGTATTCTCTCTCCCTGTTCTCTCTGTTTGTCTTATTCATTCTCTACCTGAACAGTTAAATGTTACAAAGTAGTGTGTTGTCTGCTTGGCTACAATCCATGAGTTCATTTAGCTGTCATCTTCAATGTCATAGACCTTAGACAGGGTAGATATCCATTTCTTATTTTTCCTAAATTAAAGTAGAATATGACAGTTTAAGTCAGTACAACCTATCGAACAAGTAGTAGATCTAATCATTGCAGCCTAATTTTCATTATAACATAGGCCGTCAACTGTGACTAAGGTCTAGTAACTTATATAGGATTTTTTCCTCTGAAGCCAAGCATTAAAAACAGCACTATAAAAATCTTCGAAATCATTCAGTTCCTCTCGAAAAAGGCTCCATTAAAGCTAACACCCAAACCTGAGAGCCAAGAGCTGTAATCTTTGACTACTCCAACATCCCAACAAAAGTGCTTTGCACTTCAAAAAGCCGTCAAACAAATTAAGAGACATTTTCAACCACATCTGAGAAAGATCAGAGAGAGGCCTTTACTCACCTGTGTGCTGTGACCAATTGGCACATCGATCCCATCCTCTATCTCCTTCACTTTATCTCCGTCATCATCTTGTCCTACATTTTCCAGTCCTGCATTTACCCATGAGTGGTTGGAGCTCTCTTCCTGATCTAGTGCCTCCAGCTGGGGTAACAACTCATCTCCCAAAAGGTCAGAGGCCTCTCCTAAGTCCTCAAGCCTCCCATCGTGTTGCTCTCCAAGTAAAGCCTCCTCCAGAGCCCGAAACCCATTACTATTGCTTCCACTCTGGCTTGTAATTGAAGGTCCTGCCACATTGCAATTCTTCCTTTCCACCAAAGGGAATGAATGGTCATCAGAGAACGAGCTCAGAGCTTCTGGAAATACCTCAGAAGAGATGAAAAGATTCTGCCCTGATTTAGAGCTCTGCATGCCACGATAAAGGCATTGTTGTGCCGGACTGCCAGGTATTTGGACTTGCTGTTGCTCATGTTCCATTCCAGAAGAGAGAAAAGAGCAACCATTATCCAACAGGTTTGTAGCTGATGGTATCACTGTTGAAGAGTTTGACATAGATGAGTATGACTGAGTTGCATTTACTACAGGAGAAGGCTGGCTGGGAAGAGAGTAATGGGTGCTGGGATACGATGTGGCATGGCTTACTGACCCAGAAGAGAAAGAATGGGTTGCAGGGGAAGATTGCACAGGGAAGCCCAAATCATTGTCCTCTAACCTTGGACTTGCAGTAAAACCTTGGACGCCTTGAAACCCACCATGCTGCTGAGAGGACACAGGCATCATCGAGGACTCTAGATATGTTTTGGACTGCGAATGACTACTCGGAGTGACTGCAGGGTGGAATGAACCACCCTCTCTGATAAGCGAGTTATGGTGGGCCTGTTGGGAATGAATTTGAGAGACGTTGGCCTGATAATAAAATCCAGAATGTTCCTGATACGTCTTACCAAGATGGTGCAAACCCTGATGAGATATTTGTTGGTGGGGAATTTGCTGCTGGTTTGACATTGGGTGTTGACCGAGACCATGCTGTCTCTGTTGAAGATGCTGCTGACTGTATTGTTGATGTTGACCCTGAAATTGTTGCTGTTGAAATTGTTTATGCTGTTGTTGAAGTTGTTGTTGATGGTGCTGATGATAGTTACCCCCTTTCTGATCATGGTTTCCCCACATGGGGCTATTGTTAAGAAACAGTCCATTCGTCTGGGGTACTTGGTTCATGTTATGCCCTTGAAATGGTTGTTGCTGTGGCAGAAATGCTCTTGCATTACTGTTACCTCCTTCTGGACCAGTAAAGGTTTGTGCTATTGAAGTCTGTGACTTCATAGTGTCAAAATGCCCAACAGGATGATTGTAGGATAACCCATGTTGGATACTTGAACTTGACCCTGCTTCCTCTTGAAGACGCTCAAAGCTAGGGCCAAGGTGAAGCTCATCTTCCAAAGACACAGTCCCAGGGTTAAATCCTGTATCATCATGGACTAGGCTGTCAAGGCCTCCCCCAAATATACTAGGGTCATCAAAAAACTCCATGATGGGATCGGTCATAGTACAAGATCAGCGCATGAAGAGTCTGTCCCCTCAGCAAACTGCTGAGTGCAATAGAGGAAGCTGATAAGAGTCAGAATCTGTTGATTCCCTTTGAGTCCATCACCAATAAGTGTTACAATCTAGAAGAAAGAAACAAAATTACACACAACTTTAGATATGCCAATGCTGATTTTACTCAGAAGCAGAAGCATTACAAAAACATTCTGTGTTATCATTTACTGAGAGCGAACTTCAAAGCCAACAACATTGGTTCACTGATACCACATCATTACATCACTGTTCTCTGATCTTAGCTGATTAATGTGACGTATTTGGAGTGAGCTTTCAAGTTTTTAGGTATGAAGCTTTTGAAGTATTGTAGTTCTTAACATACATTGACTGTGTTTTTCATAGTATAGTAGTCTTTAAATTGCACACCAGGGAGCCTCAACCCCTGGCTGTAGTTTTCAAGTAAACCGAAAACTAACCGAGCTAA
Organism: Misgurnus anguillicaudatus; assembly: GCF_027580225.2. Lineage (NCBI taxonomy): Eukaryota > Metazoa > Chordata > Actinopteri > Cypriniformes > Cobitidae > Misgurnus > Misgurnus anguillicaudatus. The sequence continues at coordinate 36,713,284 of NC_073357.2, read as the reverse complement.
TTCAGGTGTGCTTGACTAGACTTCAAATAATTCAAATGCAGGACATTACTGTAATATAGCCAACATGTAGTCCAAAGATGATGTGAAAACAAACAGGCATGCTATTTTTTTTTATTTTGCAGGTATACTACTATCAATACAGAAAATCATAATGTGTTTACATACTCATCTAGAAACATTGCAATGTACATTTTATCATGTCATGTAGATAATTTTGTAGTAATGCACTGAATATGCTGAAAGTTTATAATTATCTTGTTAACAATAATCTCATATCCATAGCAATCATGTTCACATTAATCATATACGCCTTTATCTTAGTATAGACTTCAATGAGGATTCCAATTTGGAAGTCCAAAATCAAGTGACTTTCAACTGAACTAATAACTTGAAACTGAAAATTTTAAAAGAAACCCTAGCAGAAAAAAAGGTGGAGCTTCTGATGTACCTTAATTTAACAGCACACTCCATATTACATCACTCTTTAACAAAACAGTACCGAATCTAACATGATCATCTTGAATCTCTGGTAATAAACCCTTCCAGAACACCCCAAGGACTGCGATAGGTGAAAGGGAAAGGAACGTCTAGGGAGCATTTGGCAGCATTATGAAGTGCTGAAACAGGCATTACAACAGACACAGAAGCTGAAGAGCTTTCAGCGGTAGACAAGACCCAGGTGCTTCACACTCCCTTCGGACCCCGGGATGAGAGAGAATGATTGAGAACAGCATAATCGCTGTCGAGCGCTGGTTGGGAGAACGACAGGAGCGACTGCTGTGTGGGACGTGCAGACAGCTCATTCCATTTCATGCACACATGCACATAGAGACACACAACCGGACAGAGAGGGTGAGAGAGAAACAGGCTGTCCTGACCACAGACCATCACCGGCTGTGGAGGAGGTCAGTCACGACCTGATGACTCACAGCAAACACACACATACACATAGATAAACAAAACGGCAATGCACAGACATGTAGACACGGCTGACTGCTACAATACCAATCTGGTGTTTCAATCTTTTCTTATCATCTAAACCATTTCAGCTTATAATTAGGCAGGCTAACAAGTCAACATACATTTTATTCAGGCCCTAGATAGGAAAGCAGAAAACTTGTAAGTTGTAATTTTAAAGGTCCCGTTCTTTCGGTGTTTTAGAAGCTTTGATTGTGTTTACAGGGCGCAATATAACATGTGTTCATGTTTCACGTGTTAAAAACACTGTATTTTTCACACACACTGTATTTTTCACACAATTTACTTATCTGTATAGCGCTGTTTTTACTGTCCTAAAAAGTCTTCCTTGTTCTATAAAGTCCCTCCTTCAGAAATACGTGTCGAGTTCTTCTGATTGTGTAGCTTGTTTATTGTGTTGTGATTCGATAGCAGCTTAGCTTGCCGCTGGTGACTAGCATATTCCTGTGGGCGGAGTTTAGTCAAAAAACTGTTTTACTGAAGTCATTAAAGCAGGAAGTAGAGGGCTGTCCCTCTACTAGTCCAAACCGGCCGTTCGCTGTAGGCTTTGAAAGGTAAATTCTGTTAAAGAAAATATATCGCTTAGCAGTGAACTGTGAGCTTCATCATTTTATTTTACAGGTTTTATTTATGCTATTATAAAAAGATTATACACTAACTAGGTTTAAAAAATGGGTTTAGAAAGAATGCGACCTTTAAATCTAGAGTAAAATACATTTCATTACATTTTCGTTTTAATCCAAAGTGACTTACATTGTAGGGCTCAACATAAAGGATTGCCCGGTGGCCCGGGGCAAGTGTGAGAGATGTTCGGGCCAGTAAAAAGTATTGTCACTTGCCCGATCGGGCCAGTGCTTCACACTCAGTCACTAAAATATATTTTCATCAATGTATATTATTTAACATCTTGGAAGCAGACATTTACTTGGGTAAAACACGACAAAAGAAACAATTTGCTGTTGGAACATGTCTCTTGTATATGTATACAATTATATTTGATTTTTGAATTATTCTTTTTAAATATGTGACACTGAAATTTTTTTATTGAGACCAGTGAAAATTTTGGCTGGGCAAGTGAAAACCTGAACCACTAGTAGCCCAACCGGCCAGTATAAAAAATTATTTGCATTGAGCCCTGCATTGCATTACAAGGTACTTTTTTGTTTACCAGTATGTTTGCACTTTAGCGAAAATGCATAGACGGACATTGCATGAAGTTGAAAGAGAAAGTACTAAGGCCACTGTAAAACATTTTCACTCCACACACTGGTTGAAAAGCTTTTTTATTGAGTTATCCTGACATAATAATGTTGATAATTACATCAACTTAATATTGTGTGTAACTTAAACTTTAATATTTGTTTGAAATTTGTTTAAAACCAAGTTCAAGTTTTGGTTTTCAGGTTTTGGTTCCCAGCATGCTTTGTATGGGACTTGATAGTGAGAGTAAATGTAGAAATATGATGTTATTTTATGCATTTCTAATCAAGATGAAAACATGAGAAGACCTATTAATGTTTAATGTTCTGTTCTTTTGGTATTTAAAAGAGTTTCTGTTATGTTGCTGATTAAAACAGACTCACTGAGCATTCGTACACACCGTTTCAACCAGAAGGCATTTTAATACTAAGACTGCTTGTCTTCTGCTACCTGACAAATGTTGTTGACTAGAAAGGTGTAAACGATTAAATTAGAACAACTTATTTTTTTAACTTAATAATTTCTAGTTTTAACACAATTTTCTAAGACATCCCACCAAATAATTATTAGAATTGATGCAAACTGTTAATTTATTTTGTTGAGTCCAAGCAATATTTTTTAGAGTGCAGGGTGCTAGCTGTGGATATGAGATAAGACTCCTTCGTGGAGATTTTCAATTTTATATGCAGGCGTTGCTACGTCTGTCAACACTGCTTAAAATTATAATGTACTTCTCATTATCTGGGACTCACTTAATTGAAGCAAATCAACAACTTGCTTGTTTGTCAAGACGTGCACCTGCCTTAAACCAGGAAGCATATTCAGCAACACTGTAATTATGGTGTACCATCACATCACGTGGACTGATATAAAATGTATTATTTAACTTCTGCAGTGTGAAGGTAAATTCAGTATTACTTTCAAAGATGCTTTACTTATCTGCAGTAAGAACGGCACAATTATATCTGTTGATCTGATGAAATATTGTGGCACAGACACAACAGACTCATGCAGTTTTATGTACTATTATCACATATCCAGGTCCAGATAAGAGCTTTGATGTAATTTATAATTTACAACGACTGGCTTTCTAGGTAAAGTATCAGACCAGAAATGTTTTAGGCAGGAAGAGTTCCCACCTGCTCTGCAGTGACGGCATTAACCCACAGCTGAAAGAAACACAGATAAGAGACCCAAAATCTCAGGCCAGTATCTGTTCGAAGAACAACAAGTGCAAATTCCTACTTCTGACAAATACTGCAAATCTCCCACCAAAATGCTCCAATCAATTTACATTTAGGCAACAGGTCCAACATCCCTGGCTCACATAAGGGTCACTAATCAATAATACAAAATGTAATTCCAAGCGTTCTTCATGCCAGCACATCTGCATGGTGACTAACAAGATGAGGCACAGTTGGGTGTCAGTGCTTCTGGTCTTGAAATGCAAACATCGACACGTTTCCGTTGTGAAATTGCCCTGTGACAGAAGCTTAGTCATATAATGTTGAAGTGTGACTCATCTAAAGATCAGGTAAAAGTTGCTATGTGCCAAAGACCCGAGAACCGTTTCTGTGCTGTATTTGAATATGACCTGGGTTTTCTGGGTGAGCAAAGCTGATCCTGGACCAGCGCTATCAAGTAACCTCACTCTTCTTTTCCCACAGTGCAGGCATGCTTTAACCAACACAACAGGTGTTGAGAGAAGATTCAACGTTTTTCACATTAAGGGCCACATTTACCAAAAGGGGCAAATTAGCGTGAGACCGCCGATAGGAGTGGTAACATCTGCGGGTTATATAATGAAAAGGCGCAAATTAAATAACACAGGTGCAACAGCTGATTTCCATAATGACCAACACAATCTACTAAGGGATTTTTTACACCTGGTCACTTCATGTGTTTTCTCTGATCGGATAGCTATCTGATTTGTTAAAACTGTTCCATTTGCATTTGGCCACATAAATGCATCTTGGCAAAACGGATATGAATCCGATCTTCTACTCCTGCGCAAAATGCAAATACTCTTTTCATTACTCTGCTTTAAAAAAGTTAAGACGACGTTAATGCAACAATATGAATACGTGAATACGTTTGGGAGGAGTTATGCGCAGACATATGTGGTTTCATGACAGCTATCTGATCAGAGAAAACGCATGAAGTGACCAGGCCTAAAAAAGGCCCTAAGAGCAGCGCAAATTAGGGTCACAAATAAGCAGAGCTGATGCTCTTCAGGTGCGGGTGATCTACTAGCACCTGATGCGCTTGAGTTCAGCACCATGGACATCGCAGCTGAAAGCTCAGGGTGTGAAAGCTTTAGTACACTGAAACGAACCAGACGACACAAATTAAGGGTAACATGAAGTTTTGAAACAACTGCTATTGTGTGACTTCTCCTAGTGAGTCCCCTTTTATTTCCTCCAGCAATTCACTAGTTCGCCTGCGCATTTAGATCTTAATGATTAATGGTAAACAAACTTGGCTTGCTGTCCTCGATGGAAGATCTGCAACAAAGCTCTGAGTCTGAACCTTCAGAGAGAGCAAACCTGAGGCCAGGCTCGAGGCCCAAGTTTAACCCCCCTGCAACAAACTGCACGGAGGAAGAAAGAGAGCAGTAAAGAGGAGATGGGGAGGAGGGATGCCGGAAAAACTGCAGCTGGACACGAAGGCCTGAAGGCTGCCCATAATGATGATTGACAGGCCTGAATGTTTAGGCTCCTCCTGAACCTACGTTTAGAACTACATATAAAAAAAACATGGCTTGGCAAACAATATTTTCACACAATATGTTCCTCTGGCATTCCAAATAAACTGTTACGTGTTAAAAAAAAATCCTCTGCCTTGTACCACGTGCTCTCTGATCTATGCGATGCCTCTCCTATCAGCAACAATTGCAGCAATTTCAAGCAAAAAATGATTTAAGACATGCTTTTTGTAAGTCAAATAATGGCACAAATACCAGTAATATCACACGCGCAAACATTAAAAAATCATTTAAATAGTCTCCTTTCATAAATTTTGCATCTGAAAGGGAAACTCCTAGAAATGCATATGCAAATAAGGTCAGTCGCAAAAATAACTAGACCACACCTTTCCAACCTTAATTATTCACTGCGCGTCTTTAGTAAATCCCGACAGTCATTATTTAACGCCAAAATGATGGTTTGCGCTGGAGCAAGCTGTTATTTGATCTGGCCCTAGTCAAAACAAGTCAAACAAAAGAAATACTCTGTTTAGTTGTCTTTTATTTCGACATTCATTAAGTCATAACAGTGTAGTTTATCCAATTAATTCTGCAGTCCAAAATCAAGTGAACAGCATTAAATAAATAAACAACCTATCCGATCAGCAATCAAGCTTACACTATGCATTAGGGATGGATAGTATATTGAGTTTTGATAATATATTGGTATTTTTTCCCCGGCGGAGATGAAATCGTCTATATAGGTATGCTCTGATATAACCCTTCTTTGCAACAGGATCAGCCTTGTATGCCTATAGAAATGAAGGTTTTTTTGGACTTGCAAAGTGCATTAGGATAAATACACGTCAACAATTTTTTTTATTTGGTGAAATATCCTTGAGTCTGCATTCAAATCAAACTGACACCGGTAACCACACTGGGACTATTGTAACTCCCACACTATAATTTCTGTCCACAGTGTCAGACTTCAAATGAGTGTAACCCTTATTTAACATCTGACAAACATTTGTCTATTTTTAGCATGCGTCTAAACATCAAGGTGGACCAGCGTAATGATGAGTGCAATAGAGTGGACAAATAATGAACCTCCTGCAATTGTGGAATAACAAAAGCCACTCTATGAAAAGCGAAACAGAAAGAAAGCAACTAAATGGCAGTGTCTGACATGGCAAAAGACATATGGTAAAAAGATGCCATGCATTATGTACAAACTGCTCAAATTGGCTGGACAGGATTTTCAACTGATTTGTCATGATTCCATTATCTGCTATATTATCATGACGCAGTGTGCACTGTGCAGAGACACTTTTTGTAAGCAGAGGAAAATGTACGTGGGCTAACATCATCCTGTCCCTGCTGGACCTGACCTAAGTGTGTTTTCCATTGACTCACTGAATGACGTTTTGCTTTCTAAAGTCAATTGTGACAATACATTAGGTTCAACAGCATCTCAGATAGAGATGTATGGCAGAGATCCATTTATATGGAGTTGAAGAGCGTCGCTAAATTCAAACACTTCCTGTCTGCGGCAGTTGATTCTGGTCGAGTCTTTGTTTACCATGCATTCGCCCACTTTGTGTTGCAATACATCACTACTTTCTAGGCAAGCATAGTACACAGGGTTTTTGTTATATTTCCGAATCTCTGTAGTTTACAGAGGAAACTTCATTTAAAGTGACAACTTGGAGACCTGTTTACACCACATGACTAAACATAAGCAAAGCAGCATTGTCACCGCAACAGCAGGTTCATATTGTCTCTTTACAATGACAGAACTGCATGTGTAACTAAAAGGTGATTTAAAGGGATAGTTCACCCAAAAAATAAAATTCTGTCATCATCCTCATGTTGTTCTAAATCATAAATTTATTTTTTCTGATGAACACAGAAGAAGATATTTTGATAAATGATGATAAGTACACAGTTGATTGTAACCACTGATTTCCATAGTAGGAAAATCAAATACGATGAAATTCATGTACCGTCAACTGTGTGCTTGTCATCATTTATCAAAATTAGGGATGCTCCGATCGATCGGCCGCAGATCGGTATCGGCATTAAATGACTCGATCGGTACTCGCTAAATTTGCCAATCTCATGAACTGATCTTTCTGTTTACTTTTGTCATCATAGGGCTCCTGAATGCGGCTGCAATTAGAGAGCATTTTTACGCAGTACAAGCATTTTTATAACCCGTTGCTCATGTGCGACATGCATATTTTGATTTCTCTCTCTGCCTAAACGGAGATATGTGTATTTTTTATGAGGGCGCGCTCCGGTCCTAACAGCGCGAGGCATCTTCACATCCCCATCAAACAGCGTATAAAACACTATCGTGAATATTGCATCTTCATGCCGAAAGTACATTATTTGCATGCGTTTTAAAGTTTTGACACTTTAAACTTCCATTTTCCTTACAGATGCTCTTGACCGCGTACACACAACACACGCGCACACAGCTGCCTGTCATCAGTGCACGTGAACAGAGCGATCTCTCTCACGTCTTAAAGCTACAGTAATAGTATTCATCTCTCACTAAAATCACTCTCTGCTCTTGGCTGAAGAACTGTTGTACTTTACAAATGCGTGTTTAATTCCTACAAGACTGTGAAGTGTTTAATTTTCAGTACATTTAAAAGACATAAGCCTTTTTAAAAGGCATATTGAATTTCTCGTCGCCGAAGAAATATTTGCTGTGGTTTATTTATTTGATTCTCTATTAAAACAATAATATACCTAATTACTGCAAATAATATAATAAAGGCAACATCTGCTGTGTTACTTTATCTAGAAAAAAAATCAAAGAGCTTGCATATCTAGGGCCTTATAAAATCAGTTTTTTTTTTCCCAAGTTCCGTTTTATTTTTTCCCAAATTCCGTTTTGTCCGTTTGAATTTTTTTTTACCCTTTACTGTTATTTTAGTCATAAAAAGAGTGTGCCTTTAATGTTAATGATTAAAATGTACACAAATACAATAGGAATGACCTTAAATTTATTGAGGTAACATTTTTTCACATTCCCTGTTTGCAGTAGGGCTGCTCGAGATAAAAACGAGATAACACAATTACTTAATGACTGTAAAAATACACATATATACACACACACACAGGTGCAGCGGAACGCGATGCATATTTTAAACACAATCGCTTGAAATGCATATAACTTTACAAACATACACAGGATTAGTGATCTGACTGAGAGCTGCGCCATGATGCAGATAATTATATTTTAAATGCGAGGGATAGTTAGTTTGCCTCAGCTCGCTTGAAACGCATAAAACTGAACAAACATATGAGAATTTGTGTTCAGACTTCGGACAGATGCGAGAGCATGTGCACGTGAGAGAGGTGCATTGAGAGAGGCGTGGATGAGAGAGTGCATGTATCTTTGCATTCCCAGTGAATGGAATTTTGAACAAACTTACAAAATAACAGTTCTCCTGTCACATAAAAGTCATGTGGGAACTGCACGGAACTAAGTGCTTAACATCGAATATCTTTGCTTTCGTCAGCGGAAAAATTGAGTCGTGAAGAGCCGCTTCGCCATGGTTTCAGTGTTTTAGAGGGGGTCTGAAATGACGGGAGGGGGTGTGTCGCCCAGATTGCTTCCCCTGGTCTGCATTTCCCCCAGACATACGTTCTTCTCCCACACAAAAAACAGAATTTCATTCAAAATATGTAGAATTCCACGAACTTCTGTGTTAACGCTAGATTCTGTGTTAATTTGCCAATTCCGCGATTCCGTCCGCGTTTCCATGATCGCGGAAATTATATGGCCCTACATATCAGCTTGAAGAATGCGTATCGGGCATTGGTATCGGCCGATCACGAAGACAACAAATCTGTACTTGGTATCGGCGGCAAAAATCCTGATCGAAGCATCCCTAATCAAATTATCTTCTTTTGTTGTTATCAAAATAAAAACTCATACAGGTTTAGACTCAACATGAGGGTGAGTAAGTGATGTCAGAATTTTCTTTTGTGGTGAACTATCCCTTTAAGGGTATTTCTTTAAAAGCATAAAGAAAAAATGGTTATCATATGCAATTCATAATTAAAACAATGTGATTATGATAATTGGCGAGAACTCTTACGTGAAGTTGGGTATCACAGTTGGGAATCTAAATCGAAATATCTATACAAAGTGGATCTTTAAACTTTTTGCCAAACTGTCTAAATTCAGTCAGATTTACTAAATAGAAAAAAATTGTCACCACCTGTAAAACTTGCATCAAGCCCAACAGACTTCTTGAGTGAGTTTACTCCATCATTCTGTGCTACTTCAAAAAACCAAATACAACAAAAAAGTAAACAAATCTATATTGCCAAGGGCTGTGTGGATAAAAGATTTATAGTACATTTAGTACTGTACAAAGAAGCTAGTTTACATAGATGAACTGGAGGTTAAATTCAAACAACACTCGTTGGTGTGTTACAAATCAACTAGCAGTCAGGTGTTTTGGAAGAGGACCTGTCAGATTCCTCCGGTAAACAAATCAGAGTTGATGATGACGACCGAGTTGATGATGACCATGTTGGCAGCCATTATTACAATTTTTATGGCACTGGTTTACCTACAAGGTCTCACCCAAAGGATACCCAAAAGAGGCCAGAATCTAAGAAAAAAGTTATGTTAAATAATACATTTGTATCAAATACCTTGCAATACTATATAAATACCATGGTACTGAATGATATACCATGATGTACCATGGTATTTATATAGTATTGCAAGGTATTTGATAGATATTAACGTGACATTATATATCCATCATCACCGATGTAATGGTACCACAGTATTTTATTTGGATCAGAAAACTAAAAGCCAAGCCTATACTCTCACCTGTCCTCGTTCTTCATTGATAGCCTGTGTGCTGAAAAATCAAACTAACTTAAGTTACACTCCGACACAGACGAAATCATCCAGAACATCACCCGGTACACGTTTTTCAGCGCTGTGACCACTTCCAACACCACTTCCAACTTTAAACATCACACGCTTGTGTCCTCATGTCTTGTCAAAACATCGAAGAAACATGATCATCGCTTGAAATAAAAACTGTTATTGTCGCGCTGTATTCCTCCTCGTCGAAACGAAGCAGCGATCTGGTCCACTTTCCGAAGTGTATTCGGTCGCTGTTAGTTCAGAACCACCTTGTGCTGGAAACCCAGCGGTGTCCATGTCCGCGACTTTCACGTGGAGCTCATATCGTGATAGTGAGCCCGAGTTCAGGTGCCGCGAGCACAGAACGTTTCATCCAAAGTGGGATTCCCTTCAGGCTTCTGAACGTCACGCTCTCCCTCTCTGTTTCTCCCTCACTCTGTCACTCTCTCACTGTCTCTCTCCCTCTCATCAGGACTGACAGCCACCTGAGTTTGTGCACTGTCGCACACTAATACCATCTACACTCTTATTAGACCAGAAGAAGAAAGAAATAAACGAACTTACCCAAATGTAAGTAAATCCTGCGGCAGAACGCGAACATTTATGGAGGAATAAAATAGCGAAGTTTTTGGCGTAGTTGATATCGCTGCTGGGCGACCTCAGCGGTTCCAGCGTTGCTGACGTAGATGATGATAAAACACGTATTTGCATATTTGTTAAGTCGTCTGTGATTGGTCGAAGTTGAATTTGTTTTTGCGTATGAATGGTACATCTGTCTGACTCCTTAGAGAGATTTTTGACAAATGACCCTATTTTACTTATAAAATGCTTATGAAAAATCGTTAAATAATTTTAAACTCGCAATATAAAAAGTTAAACAGTTCATAAACAAGATGGCCGAGCCGGAATGCCAGCCAATCAGCGTGTGTTTTACATTGATGTGCCACTGCCTATGGTAGAGAGGCGGAGGGAGGAGAGAAGTTGCTGTCGGTGCCTCTGATATTTGATCACCTCTGGCGGATCTTTTGGGAACTACTGCTTGTCAACACTGATACAATAAATACAGTAGAAATTGGTGCTTGCTCAACTTGTGTATAATAAATTCCCCCTCGACCACTAAGCTTCAACTTTTCTATTTATACCAAATAATTTTAGTTTTGCATACCGCAAGTTTTTTGAGACACAAAGTAGAATACATTTTTTAATGTTTCATTAAGTGGAAAACACACAAGTCATGCAGTGTTTTTTATGTAATGTTTCAATATTAAATGCAATTTATCTAATATAGTGGCAATTATGTGAACAATAACCTTTACAAGTAAAACTGTGTGATCCATTTTTGTTTTTGAATCTAAATTTCATTATAATTTCTTAGTTAAAAAAAAATTAACCATGTCATAATTTATACTTATAAATATATTAGATTTAATTGCAATTTTCAACTTTAAGCATACAGTATTAGAAACAGCCTTAAGACCAGTTTAAGTTTATGCATTTATTTGTCTTGAACCAATTAAAAAAAAGATTCTTCTGAAAACGCTTAAAATAAAATAAGCATTGTAAAACCACAAAAAAAAACTAAAATTCACAAAAAAAAAGTAAATTTCTACATAAATAAATGGGAGTTATGGGCTCATCTACAGAGGCCATTAATTTTACTGCATTCATTACTCCACTATTTACACATCAAACCCTTAAGCCATTCGGACACAAAGTGAATTACATTTCTGAACAATAAGGATTAACTTAGTGTCTTAATGAAGTATACATTTTCCTCTGCATTTTACATTATAACCATTTCATACATAGAATTAAAAAAAATTATATACACACAAAAACCAAATCATTAAATCATTAACCAAGGTGGAAGGGAAAGAAAAAATTAAATTAGTCAAAATTTTTTGCTAAAAACCAGTTTACCATCAAGACCATGACCTACACAAACAAGTGAGGTGGTTTGTTGTGCCTGAAAACATTAACATGTGCAAGTAAAAGTATCGACAAGAACAAAATCCGCTCCATCAGCGTGTTCAAGCCTCAACATCGTAATGAACGGGTGGAGTCTTTAGATCTACACTGGAAAAGTTTTACAGTTCTTATGTTAGCATAGCAGTTTAAACCAAAAATTTAAAGCCGAGCGAGTTAAAGTTCATAGAACCGCATCAGAATTTAATTGAAGTGTTTCTGTACAGCCACAGCATCATGGCACCCTTCTGGACAGTCTGAAGTACTGAAGTTTCATGTCTGAAGTGGGCTGTCCTCTTTGCTGAAAGGCTGAATAGAGCCAGGCTTTACCCAAGACAGTCCAGACACCTGCGATCCTTTGTTGCAATCTTCCGGTCGTCTCTACAACAAGAGAAGACCAATGGACACAAGCATGAAGAGTACCATTTACATTTCCTAAAAAAATTCACACTTGAACAAAGCTACTAAAGCCTAGGGTATGTTTTAATTTGTGGCTACATGATCAAACATTTCATAAGTAACCCGATCAGATGATGTGCATTATAACTGCAGATGATGTGCATTGACTGACCATGCACAATGGTGTATTCAGTCATATGCCTTTGTGCAAATGATATGCACAGGTTACAAAAATTGCGAGGACCCTGCTGATGGAGAAATTGACATGACATGTACTTGTACAAGATTGATCACCAAAAAGCATAATTTGGCTTAAGGTTGCACAGCAAAAGAGAACAATCGGAAATAGGAAAGGAAATGAGCTGCACAACATTCCACATGTCACACACACAAAAGCTTTACAATGAAGCATGCATCAGATACCAGGAAGAAGCCAGTTTTTACTTGGTTTTGGGGAGCAGTCAGGAGAGCGTCACACACTCACTTTATGTGCAAACATTTTCTCTTTTGCCTCTTCGTGTACTGCTGGATTCCATGGGGAAAAGCTAGAAAGAGAAATATAAACATCTGAAGTGAAACAACAAGTAAGCCAAAGTCCAGTCTGTTGTGTTGATTCTAACCTTACTGAACAGCACAAGCTCCTGATTTATTTTTCCATAATACAATTTTATAGAAGTATTATACAAAGGAGGCCATATCTGTTGGTCTGTTGTGAAGAGAAACTTTGCAAACTTTGTTCTTGCCTTATTGCATAAGGATCATCTATCTTGGGCTGGTCAAACAGGTGACTGTTGCATAGCTTGACACTGTCTACCACCTTCCGTTTGAAAAGCTGGATGTCTTTATCATACCTGCACAAAAAACATAGATGTTGGTTAACAAAAGCAATTATGAATAAAGGATATAAACAACCTAAATTCTGAGAGACAGATATATAGAAACGAATGATAGGGGTGAAGTCTTAGTTTGGACTAAGTATGCATCAATACAATTTCACTTCAGTCAAATACACCAAAATGTTAAAATAAGCATTTTTCTTAGATTTGTAAGACAAACACAAGCAACACCTGACAAAAGTATTTAATAACTATTTAACAGAACCCAATACTCACAGCACTGCAGCCTCTGGGTTGAGTGGGTCCATGGTGTTGATCTTATAGAAGATTGTGCGTGCATACATAAGGACCTGCCAAATATGGTTGTGGTTTCGCCTGCAATGCATGGAAGTTTAAAAAAGGAAATATAATCAAATCCGTCTCCATCAGATGTGAGAGAAGACATGGGTTTGCCCACAAAAAAATGCACCATGACAAGTTTAGAAATTATATTCCATTCCTTAGCCACAAAGTACACAAACGTTCACACTTTAAGACCAAGTTGTTCTTCAATACAAACCTCCATTTAGTGAAAGCTCTCCTCACGTCCAGCTCACCAGACTCTGGGTCCACTAGCGGGTGGAATACAGGGGTGTCGAACACAACTCTCTAAAGCGACGTGAATAAATTCCAAACAGTAGAAAACACAGATCAGCACATCTAATGAAAGCAAACTGCAAGGACAAACAGACATGGCCACAGTCCATATTCTACATGATATTTTTCCTTTTTAACACTGATGCACGGTTTATCAATTGTAACAAGATGAGGAAATAAAAAAATCTAATTAAATTTGAAAGTGTATTTATATACAGCTATGAAGTAAAAATTGAACCTTATCCTGAACAGGAACATTTTATTTACTGTATAACAAACCTGTTGTTGTATTTAGTTTTTTACATACACATTGCCTTAAATTCTATCAGCCGATAGCTTGTTGTTTTTGCAGAAATTTGCATAAGGGCGAGCACAATGTAAACCTGATGGAAAATAATCTTAAAAAAACGTTTGCTGAAAAAGTGGGGCAGAAGTAAGATTACTTTGAAAGATAATTTTATTTTAAAGCAATATGTTTGTTTCTGTCCAGGGATGCAACTTGTGAGGTAAACAAAAGCATAAATCTTCATAGTACGTGTCTCTGGGGTATTTAAAATCCGTTAAAGCTTTAGATTTGTAATGATTTAAATATTTAATCTAAAAGTATTTTAAATGTAAGGATTAACAATTTAGAAAGTTTAACTGAACAAATGAGCAAATAAAATACAGTATAAATGTGAATTTGACTAAAGGGAGAGTCATTTACGTGTCTTTCCTTTTGGCCTGCTTCAGCATGAAATGCATAAGGTGCTAGCCACAGACAGCGAGTTCCAAGAAATATATTATATATTAGTAGAAGGGAAAAGTTAAACCTGAAAAACTTTATTTTATTTTACAATTTAAACTGTTTTAATTCATGTAATCTTGAATGAAGCTAGAAAATTAGCAGATTAAAGTAGAGAGCAGACACAACAAGATCAATTGATTAAAGAATGATTGAATAAACACAAATGGCACTACTTTGGTCATACCATCAATTAATACCATTTGTATTTTTATTTTTATCTTTTTATTATTTTTAATTGTAAATCTTACTAATTTTAGCATTTACCAATACATTTTTTAAATTAAAGTTGAAACTGTTAACATCAGTAAATGCACCATGAACTAACATGAATAACTGTACTGACATAAACATGAATGCTGCAAACTATACTGCCCTACAAAGCCAAAGCGCAGTAACTACGCATTTGGTCAAAATTGAGTTAAGGGTTGAAATGGGCTTTGTGAGATCTGTTGTGTCTTGTAAACCAGTCTACTGGTTCAATTTTGTCGCATTTCAGAGAAATGTGTGCGCCAAAATTGCAGTAACACGTTTGACTGGCTGGTGTAAAAAACTTTAAGGGGCTGGACACACCAAAACTTTTAAACGCGTCTGAAAACGCCGAATGCCAGCTGTTTTTCAGCTGAGTGCCAGCTTTCTTCAGCTAAGCGCTTTGGTAGCTCTGATACGTCAGCTGTGAGACGGTTGGTTGCTGTGATACTTGTCCCGCCCCACCTCCACTGTGATTGGACGGCCGCGTGCGAAGTGACATTGACGAGCGGAGCTTTTCTTCCAAAGTTGAACATTTCTCAACTCTCGGCGCTCAGCGCTGAGCGCGGAAGAAAACCGCTAGCTGCTGGCTTATTTGAAAAACGCTGAGCTTCCATTGAAAACAATTGAAAACATGCGCCGGCCGCGGGCGTAAAAGCGTTGGTGTGCACGGTGGAAAACAGATTTTTCTCAGTTTCAGAGTTTGCATAGTTACTGCACTTAGCCTTTGTAGGGCAGTATATTGTTCATTGTTTGTTCATGTTAGATAACGCATTTACTAATGTGAACAATTTTAACTTCATTGTAAAGTGTTACAAAAATTTGTATTTTATATTATTCAGTACACAAACTAATAATCCAGGGTCTTTACAAAAACTCATCAGATCTAGACGAATCACAAGAATGACCCATTTTGGATGCAAAACAGCGTATTTCACCAAAAGGTTACCAATATTACACAAAATGTTGTGGGGAAAAAATTACTATACTTACAGGACAGTCTCCATCTGGGTAGTTATCAGGAATGTACACTGTAAACTTAAACACACCATCTTGGTACAAGCCATGTCGAATGAAAATCACGCCAAACCACACTGTAAAAACATTGGTGGATACTTGATATAACACATCAGTAGCCCATACTTCTGATAAATGATACTGTAACCAATTAAACTGAAACACCCATAACTCTAAACAGAGTTTCCTAAGATATGCGCTGTTGTTCCATAGACAAAACCGAACACATCACAACATAAATACTTGGTTCTTACTCAATGCTGATCTGTATGAAGGCTGTACATAGATGCCAGGGAGCTTTTGCTTGATCACCAACGTGCTGCAATGAAGACAAGAGAATATCTATCAATTTCAGGTATTGAATAGGCAAGTTGTTTTAAACATAGTTTAATGGAATCTGAAATATCTAATTAAATCGAATTTAAAACCCATCACCCATGCCCAACAATTCTGCACATTTACCCACATCACATGTATTTGAAGAAAGCGACACTTACAACTCAGCAAGCAGCGAATACTCCAAGTAGAAAGGCCCATATGAAGCATGGGTGCCATTGGCTGACTGTGCAGAGTTTGAAGGTGAGGCAGCTTTAGTGATGGGGACAGCATTTTTCGGGATGGAGGGAAGCTGCTTCTTACCAAACGGGGGACGAGCTGGACTAGCTCTCTGCTCACCCTGGCCACTCTTCTCCTCACTGTCAGATCTCTGCAAACACACAAACGTTACATTTATTTACTTAAGAATGTAAATAAATAGACCTACAGTACAAAGACTGAAAAAAAAAACACTGCAGTAAAGAAATTTCCCTTGTGGTGAGATTGCATAGCTCACTAGCCCAGTATGTGACTAAATATACATCTTAAAAATCAGGCAATCTGATATGTTGTTTTTTCTTCAGTAGAATAATAAAGATGATATTTTGCACAGTGGACATTTTTCTTACAAAATCAACTTCAAATTCAAGGACCTTTCAGATCCAAAACCCTCAAATTCAAGGACTAAATGTGGGGATACATTTCAAGGGAGAGCAAGGTTACATCGAGTTATCTTTTAAGATACATTGTTACAGTTCCCTTTTGAGGGAACTCGTACTGCATCACTGCAGTGACATTTTGGGGGACGCCTCCAGGGGTAAGTGCGTCTGAATGTGTATATCAAATTCAACCAATGGCCAAAGCCGGTGTGACGCGGAAGCCAGGAAGTATATCGCTATCTGACACATTGCCAAAGACGGCATTACAGGGACACAGGAAGTTTGGCAAGGGCGATGCAGCATCTCGTTCCCTTCTCAGGGAACAACAGTTACATACTTAACCTGAGACATTTTTATGTGTCAAACACAACTACGCAAAGTATGAATCAACATTCGCATACAGAAGATAAACAGAAGCATTTAAAGCGAACAGTTTAGCACATGTGCTTAAAATGTCTAGAATTTCTATGATATTATCCTACACTACTACACAGGGAATAATATGAAATTTTCCAGAAAACTTCTTGCATAAAATAGATTCAAGCACATTCAATGACCTGTATCCATGTATGTATATTTTCAAAAACTTCCCAGGGCCTTGAATTCCCCCCCACAAACTTTCAAGGATCCGTGGGAACCCTACATTAACAACCATTATAAAGCTTGAAAGTGCCAGGACATTTTCTAATATAACCCCCATTGCGCTTGTGTTAAAGATGATAGTCATATACATTTCAAATGGCTTGAGGGTAAGTAAAACATGGAGTAATTTTCATTTTTCGCTAAACTTTCAATTCAATGAAAATTTATATGATGTACTTTAAATGTTTACTTAAAGCTAGTTTAAATGTCTATAGCAGTTAGTCTGTTAATGAGTCAGCATTTATAAGGAAACAGCTGAATGTAACACCTATATACCAGCTGTGACTCCATGTCAAACCCAGGACAGCAACTTTGTAGTTTACTGTTTCTTTTGTCAAGATCTTAAGCTGACTGCATTTATTTGCAGTATTAGAAGACAAAAATAAAAACATACATTCGGTGGAGAGTTAAAATATAAATGCTAGAATAAATCAGCAGCATTTTTATAGGAGTCTGTGTAGTCTTAAACTTTCATTATGAAGCTTTCTCATCCAGTACCTTCAAAGAGACTGATCTATGAAAAATCACTTTTAAAAGCTGAGCCTCCCACATGACTGGTTTAAGTCACATGTTATCAAGCAGCCCATTTCACTTAACCTGTGCAGAGTCTGCATGGACATGCAGTACAACCGTATCTCCTAATCTGCTAAATTAGATGACTGCCTTACAATTAACAACGTGAGAGCTATTGGAGAACAAAAGAGCGGTTTAGACAATGTCAATTTGTAGGCCAACCCACAAGATTAATTCACCATGGGTTCCCTTTGGGATTTTTATATGGGTTGCTAACTAGATGCTAAATAAGGACTAGTAACCCTTTGAAGACTCACAGACACACAAATTAAATAGGCCACAGATAACTGACACGTCAGAAATTCAATGATGCTTGTTTTCTGTGGGCAATATTTCACACAGGTGGACAGCCATACTTTACCTTGCGACCAACGTTTGTAGACATGCTCCAGAATGTGTTCATTACTCATTGAGCTCTCGATAGGCGTGTGCTTGCCCACTTTTTAGTGGCATCCGAAGAATTTACTGTGATGGAAAAGAAGGGTGAAAGAGAAAGAAATAAAAAGAGATGTTAAGAGCCTGGACATTTGGAGAACACAGTAAGCAACCTGATGCTATATGGCAGCTGGTGGCAATCCAATCCCCCAATAGCACGTCACCTGTTAGTCCAATGTATAACGCACACCCGTCTCTACATTCATTAAAATACATTAATTGTGTGGAAAGAGAAATTTGATTATTTTGCCACATATGCTTTTTGTAACTACGTCCGGTTCCACGTAAATCTCATACGAGGACTACCGTTAAAATGACTAACGTTACCATAGTAAGGAAAGCTTCAGCAATAGGAATATAAAAGATATGAAACAAGTCAAAACTTGACACTAGAAGAACCACCTTAACTAGAAACTAGGGCTACTACTTTTCACGAGACATCATTGTCTTTATTTCAACTTGACACCCACTACAGACAGCTTAGTATTGTGACGGGTAAAATTAACCTTTTAACAAAGGCTCTGTGGTTTAGTATGCAGCCTTTCAAGTGGAGTTCAAGTTACTGTCTGTCACGACGTGTGACTAGCCTTGTAGCAAGAAAACATCTGTAGCTAATGGGTTTTTACTTACCGAGCCAAACGATGTGACCTAGCTGAAGACATGTTACAGAGCAACTCATCAGGTTATGAATTAGTTTGATTTAGGCTAGTTTTTCCTGTACACGGTCATTTAAACAGCCGTCGACGCCGTTATCTGAACAACAATCTCACGAAAATACCTAACGCACGGCACACTAACTTGACAGGAAAAGGCGGAACATAAACACAAGAGAGACACTGCAATTGGCTCATAGTGTGAGTGACACGCCCGGCGCCCTATCAGAAATTCAATAGAGAGATCCACAAGGTTAAATATCTCCAGGTTTACGATTAGAAAACAAATATAATTTGTTACATACCGAGCATTTAAGATTGAAAACAGTTTATTACAGCAATCTCACAGTGTGTCACGAAAGTGCCACAAGCATGTTGTTATAGCTGTTAAAGTCTGTATTACGCTATTTATGTAGAGCTCGGTTTCGCGAGCTGATCATTTTAACTGGTACGGTTTGCAGATTTTTATCTTACAGTATGACATTCACGGGTATATCGCCGTTAATATCAATGAAGAATTTAATAATGACAAAGAGTTAGAAAACTTACCAAGGTAACCTCAGGACATTTCACACATTTTAAAATATAGAGTATCCACCCTAACCGCAAGGAATGTGCGAGCTACCTGCCATTGGCTAATAGAAACGCACGAGAGATTCTATTAGTACATTTCCCTGTCAATCATGTTACAGCAAGGTACTGAGTTTGGATTGGCTCTTCTACTCAAGCTTTAATGTAAAATTTATAGGAGACTTTCATTGGTGTACAATAAATAAACATTTATATAATAAACAGGTAGCTTTATTGGATTGAATGACTGCCAGTGTATCTTTAAAAGTTAACTAAACTTCTTTAATTAAATTAAACTTGATATAATAATAGCTGCTGTAAAATCCATTCAAATGCTCTGCATTATTTTATATCCACTTGAATTAATTAATTACATTTCCCAGCTATACTGATGTTTTAATGGAAAATTTTCATACGTATCAATGCATATGCCAAAGAGATTATTGGATTTATTATAAGGCATGCTAATGCTGTATCGGTATGCATTAGTGTGTGTACATTTATTACCGTCATGCAGGTTATATTAATGAGGATTGTAAAAGTATTTTTTTTTAAGAACCATTATTGCTGCACAATTTGATTGTTTTTGTAATGCCACCGATGGGACAAAAGGGGGAGTCAAATGCTCAGAATTGCAAACTCAACAATCGACCTAATTGACTGCCCATGAACGACAGTAGTGCAATTAATTATCAATAGCACTTATCAATAGCAATGTATTAACCAAGCATTTACTCACTCAACATATATACTGACAGACAGTATAGTGGTCTACAAGATTATATGAGTAATGTAATAAACAGAATATTTCAATATTTTGTAATACTAACCTTGCATGCTTACTTGTGTGCTTGACTGCTCTGTAATATTTAATAGGCAATGTTTGATTGATTGATTGATTGATGGCTATGCCCAATAATAATTTATGAGGGACAAAGAGAAAAAGAAAAAGCTAATTTATTGCTTCGCCGATTTACCTAATTAAGGAAAATGACATTGTCCAAGACTGAAAGTGCAAGCTAATTATTGACTTAATTATTGTTTAATTATCTGATTTTATTTTGTTTTTCAACACAGTCTGTTAATAAATGTAATTGACTTTTGGTTTCACTATGCAGCCAGTAAACAATGCAAGGTCATTGACTCTCATGACAAATTCAATTAAAAATGTTGCTGAAAGAAACCAAAGTGAATTTTACTTGATTCCAGTTGTATTTGGAAAAGTTGTACACAACATGTGATTGCATGTTGCTTCCTTAATTTTAAGTATTTTTTTCTTTCTGGCCTACCTAACCTGGGCATGAAATAATTTCTCAAAGAAAAACAGCAACACATTGTTTACAACGTGATCTTTATAATGGGTAATTTTTGATATTTTTCTGTTGTAAAAAAGGATTTATATTTTTATTTGAATGTGTTGTGTAAGATGTGGCATCTTTTTTCCTAAGTTTGCACATTAGCATAGCTAATCAGAACAGTCTTTAATATTGATTTGTCCGTTTTTGTTTGTATTGATTAATGTAATGAATGCTTTTCAAAAGCAGAGGCCATTGTGTTGAAACTGGAGACGAAGAAAATCATGTGCTCATCCTCTCCATCACTGTACTTCTCTTCCGAGACCCACAAGACCTGCTCATTCTGATCTGCAATTTGGTTTAAATGACAGTTAAAAATTGCAATTGGCAGCCCCCCAGTGAAATATGTCATGACAGCAAAAGCCATAAAGGAGGCAGAACGAATGACTTCTCGTCCAGATAATAAGTAATAACAATGTTAGTTTGAATAAGAAAGCCAGAGCTGGATTCAGATGCAATATTCATTGTTGGAATATGCACGACTGGGGAGAGAGGGTATAGGCAAGAAAAGAAAAAAAACATCAACTAAGTCCCACACAGAGCAATAGTCTTGTCTTATCCCTTAGGCTATGGCCCGGCTAGCACCTCAATGCAGCAATTATTTGTTATAATGACTGCAGTTCAAATAAGCCTGGAGATTTTATTAAACCAAATGAGGAAATCTTGAGTGTATTATCACTTTGTGATTGACAGTGACAAGTGTTGGGCAGGCTCAGATGTGAGTGTGATGAAGAAGCTCTCGGCAAAGCTCTCAATAATGTTCCCCCTGATAAAGTTGCCTATTGAACTCTAGTGAGGAGAGAGAGAGAGAGAGAGAGAGAGAGAGAGAGCAATAGAGAGAGAGAGTAGAACTGTACGCATATTAATTCTCATTGTCAGGAGGTGGTTAAAGGGGCAAGGGTACATGGAGAAGCAAATAATCTGGGCTGGAAGTCCCTCACACTACCTGGCTGGCATTTTACTGCACTAATAAAAAGAAGATCTATTGTGCCCGATCATGTGCATAGATTTCACTATATGATAGTAATAATGAAAGAGAAATATTCATATTAAAAGCAAAGGTCATTTACAGAGCATGCTAAGCTTTCCTAAGCTGCAACCTTTACAGGAACAGAACCTGTAATGCAGATGAGAAGGAAAGAGACGGGAGAGAGAAACAGAGAGATTGCTGTGACTTGGTGTAGGCAAAGGGGGGAGACAATGTACTGTTCTTCGTTTGCAATAGCACAAGCTCCTGTCTTTTACAATAAATGGTTTTTGTATAAAATTGTGCATCATGTTAAAATAAAAAAATGGTTAAAAATTGGTCCCAAGCTGTCACTGGGGCAGTGCCCTTTAAAAAAGGCCTAATATGTAGGATATACAAATATGTATCTGAGGAGTAAATATGAACTCTTTAGGTGCAAATAAGGTGTACTTTTTTTGACAGTTAGGAACCATTTAAAGGTGCAGTGTGTAATTTTTAGAAGGATCTCTTGACAGAAATGCAAAATAATATACAAAACTATATTATCAGGGGTGTATAAAGACCTTTCATAACGAACCGTTGTGTTTATTGACTTAGAACGAGACTTTTTTTATCTACATACACTGAGGGTCCCCTTACGTAGAAGTCGCCATTTTTGTGCCGCTATTTTTCTACAGAAGCCCTTAACGGACAATTTTTTTTACTAAGACGTGTTTGTCCTGTGGTGGCTACCGTAGCTTTTCTATGTGTTTCAAAAGCGAGGCGTGAGCAGTGGACTGAGCCGTTGGTTGCAATTCACAAGCTCACCACTAGATGCCACAAAAATTTACACACTGCACCTTTAATGACAATGTTTCTGCCAGTGTACAAAACCGTTTGTATGACTAAAAATTTTATTCACGATACAAACAATACGGGAGTGCACACTCAAGTACTTTCCAGTGTAATTTAAGATAATGTGGCTTTGTACAATTTCTTCAGCATTGAGTGGAATAATCATTACCACTCCCAGGTAAACTCACAAATAAACCTTTGGAGGTGATATCCTTACAGCTATTATTAGGGTTTACTTAAATTAAGGTTTTGTTGCCACTTGCCCTGTAGCTTAACATTTGGTCAACACTAAAAGCAGGCAAAATCAATGACAGCATTAGAAGCCTACACCTCTATAGGCTCTAATGATAATCATGAAATTAAATTGCGTGTAGTCAGCATGCAAGCCTTTAATTTGCTGTTGTTAGTTGGTTATATTTATGTATGGCTATTTAAGAACAATCTCATCTGATTTGTACACAGAATAACAGTATCTGTAAAATCAGACTCTACAAGAACAGGGCCAAAATCATTCCAGTGCTTAGATGTTGTCTCTTTAGGTTGGATGATCTCATTGAAAAGCAAGCTTCTTTTTTTAGATTCAAAGGGAAGCAGTTTCTTTAGAATATGCATTATTGCCTGCAGTGTGTAAATGAGTGAGTTCGTAATGTGGGCTCTGTGTCCGCATATGCATTGCACACGCCACCATTTATTAGAGCCGTGCACTAAGTACAGGCCATGTTATTGGATTTGAGTACCGGCTCCCAGACACGTTCTCTGGCGCTGGATATATATTAAGATGAAGCAATCTCATTTAATAACACCCAAACTAATAAAAGGCAGAGAGGATTGAAAATTAAATTTATGAATATTGCTCAGCAGCAGGGGTTATCCCAAAAAGGCAGCCTTGAGCTGTCAGTCTTGAAGCAGATGAGTTCTTATGAGGTTCAGACAGGATCGTGGAGAACTTTGCCACAACCTTCAAAAGCAGGAATAGAGAAAGCTCTGTGACTTATCGAGGTCTCGGAGTCACCATATTAAACAGGAGTAAATTAGAGATCTGAACAAATGTCCCTTGTGTAAACTCACGAACGTTTATGTATGGAACACTTCGTATGTCATGTAAAGCTTTCTTTATGTCTGTGTATGACTCTGTGGCAAGACATGCTTTTAATATAGGACAACAAGCTAAATCAGATAATTAAGAATCTGTCTGTCATCATAACCATCATCATCATCATCATCATAATAATAAAATAATTATTAGTCTTTGATTTTTAATAATCTCCACAAATTTGCATTTCCATTGTAACCTATATTTTTCGTGCTTCAGAGGATGATCCCGGAATTTAATAAGCGAACGCCGTGAGTGTCGCTCGCTCTGATTGGCTGCAGGCATCGATCTGCACGTGTCCCTTCCGCTGCACTTCCTCAGCTCCATCAACAAATGCAGCCACGCGATAGATTAGCGAGAAAGTCAATAAGCAAGTCTCTTTGGAAACATATTTATTTATGTGCGTATGTAGAAACCTTCGTAGTCCATTACTGTGATTACCTCTGAGGGCTGGTGAAACAACAGATGCCCAAGGACAGCTCATTCAATAATACTTAGTAGAGAGCACCTGTCGACGCTGAGGGAAGATGAGATGTATAAATAACAAAGCAGTTTAATTTATTCCTCGTTAATATTTGCCAGTCTAAATCAATAGCGGAAATAATGCCCAATAATGGAAATACTGCTTAATATGACCGATTCAGAATATTGAACAGTTATGGTTAATATGATTAGAGAGGTTTGTAGACACAAGAGGGCGCCCTAATACAACAATCAATTGTCAGCTTCAAGAAATTCCTAGGAACAAAGTCGAAAGTAGGAACCAAAGCACAAAATTCAGCAGGCACGAGTTTTCTCATATATTTTATCAATACGAGCATGAGCACTTTAGTTATACTATTTTTATAAGCTGGTTTTAATGTTTCCTCGTTATCTGTTTTTATTAGCCTACAGATGATCATATTAATATGCCAAATTCATGTAATGAACATCCTTAATACTTTGCAGATTATTGAATTTTATGCCCTTTATTTTACCTTAAAATAAGTATCATTATATTATTAGCACAGTTAGTTTTTAAATAAAGCAGTTTTATTTTCTTATTCACATTTGTCCTTTTCATTATGGATTTGCCGCAATATGGCATAACCCAGCCTTAACAACGCAACAAATATTAAAAAATGATGTAGGCTATGCGAGGTAGGCTTGGTAAAAGACATAAATAGGATTATGTGTATTTGTTAAATATAAGGAGAAATTAAAGCACATGCACATAGACAAAAGAATGTTTTATTCTGATTTAGAATAAGAAAATTATTACCAATAACCTCAAAGTTATCTCAGAGAGCTCAGTGATGAAAGCATTCACATTTCCCTGATCCCTCCAAAATTATGCCTTATTTTGAAATCCAGGATGCCCTTGTTTTTATTAGGCAACAAGTAAACTGCACACTTAGCTTCATCCGCTGTTAAAACACAAAGCACAAGTCATGACACAAAATAAAATGAAAAGTTTAAGTGAAACAATTTGCATTGATTGGATTAAATGCTAATTCGTTCCCAAACTAAGCCCTAACAATCTACTCGCTTCCATTTTCCTTCTGATTATTTTTTCCACACGGATGCGCCCATTTATTAAACTAAAATTATAAACATAAAGCATATCTCGGTATTAATATTTCTGCTTTTTGTTAAAGCTCAATCAACCATAATGTCCTAATTTTTCTCTCCGAACCTCATTTCACATTATCTCGCTAACCAAAGATGGGTGTCCCAAAAGGGATTTATTTCATTTATCGGGATTATTGAATTAAATTAAAGTAGACACTTAACGCAGTGGGGACACGACGAGCTCGTCTGGTTAAAGCTGCTCTTAAGTGTGATTTAGGCAAAGACAGTCGCCTTCCACACGAGAGACATCCACAGTCGACTGCTTTTGCCTAAACATTACTTAATGACGCTCAGCACGAGGAGGAGCATTTAAAGGTCACGCAAATATTTAATTTTCAGCCACCCTTATGAAAATTACGCATATAGTAACCATATTTTCAGTTTCATTAGTAATAAAACCATAGTAACCACATATTTACCATGAAGTCATTACAGGAACCATTTATTTGTAATAAAACTGAGGTAAGAAAAATGGTAATCAATTTGCAAAAAAAAAAAAAAAAAAACATTGTTACTTACATTTTTTGTTTTTTGTTTTAGTTTTTAACAAGTTGTATATGTAATTTATTTTTGTTAACACATATTTTTAAACTAAGCTCTATATTAAAAAATACAGTAAAGGAACACTGCCCGTGACGTCACTATTTGAGGCCCTTAAGTTCTGTCTATATTCATAAAATAAGACGATGAAATACTAATGAAATCCAATGTTTTCAATCCTTGTCCTCTGTGTGGCTGTTTTTTTTATTTTGTACATAATATCATTTGGAAAATTAGCATGTTGAGCAGGCTTGAATACTAAATATGAATTTATTTTATGTTTTATTTTCACAGTGGTCCGTGTGAGGCAATTTTTCTGTTTTCGGTAATTCAATAGGTAAACACCAGGTGACAGCCTTTCTCTATCCTTAACTCAGTGCTTCTCTCTTGGGCTGAACTTCTAAACCTCTCTGTGATGTTGCTTTCTCAAGCCTCAAAGCTTATGCCTGTGAAACGCACTCCCTATTAAAATGATTTTAAAAGGCAGTACCACAGTTATAACCATCATCTCCCTAAAGCTGGTGCCACACACAACACCATGTGGTGGCTGCTGCAAACAAAGGCATGACACTTTCCTCCCCGATCACCACAGTTACAGGCCCATTTCTGCCAGAGGCAATTACAGCTTTAACCAAGTGTGAGGTCTAAGAAAACCAATCACTGCTAATAAGATCAAGACCTAATGCTATACCACACTCCAACACCTCTAACTACATTCTTTCTTTCTTTTTTTATCATTTTTGTTTTAATGACAACAGCAGATCAGTATCTTTCAGTTAGAAACTGCCATTTTCAATATTGATTTGAAGCTTTTTAGATTATTAGGGTTATGTTTATCACGAAATTACGTACCTAGTCACGTAATTTTGTGAGTGTTTTCCGTGACACTGACATGTTTTTCTGCATTTTTGCGTGAACATGTCACATATTTCTGTGTTAGATTTACATAAAATGACATTCTTACCCAAACAAACTCTAACCCTAATGCCAGGTTTAAAAATCAAAAATTATAAAATATAAATCATGAAAAAAAAGATATAAACCAATACTTAAAGTGATATCCTAACGCAAACACCAAATCTAACCCTAAACCGAAGCATCAAAGTTTTGAAAATAGGACAAAACAGTTGAGTAACAAATACGTGACATGTTCACGTAAAAAAGCAGAAAAATGTGTCAGTGTCACGGAAACACTCATAAAATTACGTGACTCTATGTACATAATTTCGTGATACCGGGTTGGTTTATATTTCTTATGCAGTCAGTTGTGGACTGAGCTCATGGTTTTGCTACTGCACGCACGTGGACCAAACATGGACTATTCACAGTCTGGGCTGTAAAGAGTTCAGATAAATCCTTTGTATTAAAGGTGCAGTGTGTAATTTTTAGAAGGATCTTTTGACAGAAATGCAAAATAATATTCAAAACTATATTATCAGGGGTGTGTATAAAGACCTTTCATAATGACCCGTTATGTGTTTATTACCTTAGAATGAGACGTTTTTATCTACATACACCGAGGGTCCCCTTTCATGGAAGTCGCCATTTTGGGCCGCCATGTTTCTACAAAAGCCCTTAACAGACAAACTTTTTTTACTAAGTTGTCTCAGACAGTGACCTGTTTGTCCAGTGGTGGCTACCGTAGCTTCTTTATGTGTTTCAAAAGTGAGGGGTGAGCAGTGGACTGAGCCATTGGTTGCAATTCACAACCTCACCCCTAGATGCCGCTAAAATTTACACACTGCACCTTTAAGCATTAATGACTGTTAACAACACAGGAAAGAGCATGTAAAAGATAGACAGACAGACAGACAGACAGACAGACAGATAGTGGCATGGTGAATCCACACTGGTAGTGAGCCAATCATTGGTTCTCATATGTCTCGTGCTAGTCGTCACAAGTGTCATGATGAAACATGCCGTCACAAGACACACAAGAACCAATAATCGTCTTACATACAGATATGGAGTCGTCAATTAAACAAACATAACAATAATTAAATAAAATACAAATCCTTTTTTAACCCACTGGATTCATTTTTTGAAAGTTTGGCTGAAAGTTATATACACAAGCTGGCTTGAAAATGGGCTCATTTTTAAACTGAGTGAACTATTTCTTTAACAAGCAAAGGCTGGGGGTTCGAATTCCAGTGACAAACATACACTGTCAAAAATAAAGGTACGAAGCTGTCACTGGGGCAGTACCCTTTAAAAAAGGTCCTAATATGTACCATTTAGGTACAAATATGTACCTTTAAAGGTACATTTTGTCAGTTCAAAGTACTAATATGCACTCTTTGGGTACAAAGGTGTACCTTTTTGAAAGGGTACTGTCCCAGTGACAACTTTTGTACCTTTATTTCTGAGAGTGTACTGATAAGATGTTTAGTATAGTTTGAATGCAATGTAAGTCGCTTTAGATAAAGGATGTACAAAAACACAGCTTTTCACTCAATTGACCAAAAACGCACTTATTATCTCAAATATTTACTTTTGTCACTAGTGTGCCAACTGAATCTCTACTGTAATACTAGGAGACATAGTAATTAGGCTGAAATGATGACTACACTGCAAGAACCACCCTTGGCATGCGTCAGCTCTGAGGTGCTGGTGTTGAACGCTGGGTACAGAGTCGACACCTGAGACATCCATGAGAGTACTTTGTGCCAGTGTCCCTAAACAACCCTGAACAAGTTCAAGTCCCACTGCTATCATCTTATCACTTGCTACAGGAATGTCTTCGTTCATCTCTTCTTTCAGAGTAACGGAGACCGCCGGCTTAAGGCAAACTAAAAAGTAAGGCAAGAATTACCTTTATTTAGATGGCTGTGTTAATGAAGGCTTTTACTCTAACCTGATGCTTGGGGAGAATAGGACATTAGCGACAATGGGAAATCAGAGCATCTGTGAGCTGATGCAGTGGATGAATATGTATAAGGCTCTCTCTCTCTCCATCTCCCCCGGGTGGCCTCGTATGCCCGTGATTCTGCTCATGGAGGCCGTGCTTCACGTGTGTAGCGTCGCTGTCGCTCTGGCAGCTTGCTAAATAATTTGTGCTCTGTTAGTGGGGTCATTGGATAGAGAAGCTGAACTCTGAATAATTTATCCACAGATACAATCTGAGCTGCCCTCTCTCATATCCTTCAGCTTTCAGACGACCGGCTCCGACGGTGCCCGTACGCTCGCGCGCAGACCTGTTACGGCTAACACGTTCATTTAGATGGAAATAAGCACGGACAAAATGGGAAATACGGCCTGGCAGACTCTGTCCTGATTGTGACCCAGAGGATATGTAAGAATCTCATCCCCTTCCATAAACACAGAGAAATTTGACTGCGGATTAGGTGGACGGAATAGAGACAAAAGCCAGCATGGCCGCTGGGCTTTGTGTACTCACCTAATTGCTTTTCATTATTGAGCAGACAATGGAAACCCGAGGAGAGGGATGAAAGCAGTACAGTTGTTCCTGTTAGGGTTGAAATGTACTGTATTGATGTGCCTGTGTCTCAGATGTGCTGAAACAAATAGCAAATCGCACCTGATGGCCTGTTTTGCCTCCCGCAGAATATTAATGAGAGTATCTGCATTACGGTAAGATCAAAGGTTCGGAGAGAAAGAAATGCACACCTGGACATTACACACGCACATTTGAATATTGAAAGTGGAGCAACTGACCTCATGTACGCACATAGCCATGTGGAGGTGTGTATTCTTCTTAAACATGCACACATACACAACCCTACTGCTAAAAAAAGAGGGAAATACAATTGGTTTTGGCCATATACACAGAAACATCTTAATGGCACCGGTGGATCACCCAATTAGCTTTTAAATTCCGACAGACAGTTATGAGAAGAGAAGAGAGAGAGACAAAAGGCAGAAAAGAGACCAGTCATCAGATAACCACACTATATTGGATGTGTCTCTCTCTATCAGACCTCACCAGTGTGGCACGTTGACTTGACTTGTTCTCACCACAAGAGAACTTTAAACTGGGGACATCCTGTGAATCACTACAAATGACATAATTACACCAGAGCAATGCAAAGCACTGTCCCTGCAATGCATGTCCAATACAACTAATGTTAAACACAACACAAGTGGTAACATTTCTGTGGCTGAAAGATGCAGATTGCATGTGCACAAGAAGTACATGCATTATAATGTACCGTAACAATAAGGGCTAATTTAAACTCAAACCAACATGATAAAGTTTTCCAATAATGTCAATTAATAAACGGTTTTATGCCCACAAAGGCTATAATGAATTGCCAGCTAATCTACCCCATCCCCTGGACATTAGTTGTCTGCAAGCATAAGCTAATATGAGCACGAGCAGTACAGCCTCATTTTCCAGATCTGTGCTCACATTGCACACCTCTTGCATGCTCTACGTCAAATGAGCTACCACGAGCCGCAGCTTTAATATATCATGCAAAATTAGGTCAATAATAATAAAGTGCAGATCCAAACCTATGATCCACATATGCTGTAAGAATGGAGGCTTTGCGTGTGTGAAATAAAATGTGTCTCCCGAATTGGAAAATGAAGGCCTTTTTTAGCATCAGAAAGGGTATAGTCTCATCCAGAAGAACAAGGATTGTTTAAAGCCAGGAGACCAGGAGCTTGAGGGTAAATTGGAATGATGATTAGAACCCACAACTTTGTGTCATTGTGTGACTTTACGGGAACCAAAGTGACTGTGAACAATAGAGCAGTGTTTTTATGTGTTCTGTATGTGTGGTTTGTCTGGAAGCACTTCTCAGTCGGGACAACTTGTGTCATTTAAGGCGTTTGTAAACTGCTGGCATTATTATAAATTCTCTCTTTTAGGATCATTGTTTCTTTGATGAAAGACTAGCAACATTATTCCTACTACACCACCAAAACATTGCTCCTGTGTTGTAATACAGGCAGCATTTATATCATATTGTCATAATCCCTTATTTTCTCAAAGTTAAATGTTCAGGGTTCAAACAATACTCTTCAACTTGCTGACTGTTTTTACTGAATATACACAGTAATGTGAGTAGCTGAATTAAATGTCAAGCAAGTCAATAGTGTCATGCTGTGTGATTTGAAGTTTATAAAAAACTTTCAACAATTTAAACATATTTACAGTCTTGTATACACTCTAAAAAATTTGCTGTAATTTTGCAGCTGGTTGCCAGTAACTTACTGTAGAAGATAAAGTCATTAAATGTTTCATGTTCATTTAACTTTGAACAAAACGTTGCCAGTAAATTACAGCAAGTTACTGGCAGCTAGTTGCCAGTAATACCCATTAATACTGTAATTTCTACAGACATTTTTTACAGTGTAGGGATGAGAGCATAATATATAATATCATACAGTGTATATTTTCCTTCCACATAGCAGAATGATGGTGATTAACATAATTTTTACAGTGTAGTAAGAATTTTTTACGGTGCACAAATTTAGAAAACAGAAATATTTTGTATTTCAACAAATACGGTATTCTGTAAATTTGTGCATCCTGCTGCACTGTAAAAAACACTTTACTTGAAGGGGTGTTCATAAGACTGACATGACACATTCATAATCACAACATGACACTTGTCATGAACATGAAGGAGATTTTATGCACGTTTATGACATCTGTCATTAAGTGTCATTTGTTCAGTTATGTCATTTTTAATGCAAAGATGACATTGTTTGAGATGTCTTTGTTATGATAGCTTGACATAAATCAATACTTCATAACTTGTCATAAATCAGTTATAAACATGACATATAGCAGAATAATTATCAAACTTAAGAAACTACCTAGCTTTATGAGTTAACATTACATTAAACTGTCATTAAAATGTCATTACATGTTAATACTCTGTCAAATAGTTTTATAACAGCATAATAAATATCTTGACCTCAACTATAGTGGTACACATTAAAATGTCAATAAGTGTTACTACTATGTCAAATATTTTTAAATACCATAACAAAATGCCACAGACATGTCAAAAGATTATATAAAAAACTGATAACTAACAGAACTTGTTCTTCCTCACACAGAGGGTTCTGAAATTGTCTGACACATAAGAGAAAATGAACAAAACATTTAATTAATGTAATTAATTTAATGTAATTAACTGTTTGTCCAGCTATATGGATCTAATGCATGGCTTAAAACCCATTATTGTACTGTTTTCATTTAATTTTAGGTGAATCAGTCTCTAAATGCAATAAAAAATAATTTTAACAATTTTAATTATTATTATTGGATTACTGGATTTTATTTCTTAAAAACCTGGAGGAAACTAAAAAAAAACATTATGAACTGAAGAATATTCATGACGTTGTTATAAAATTATTTGACAGACTATTAACACTTAATGACATTTTCATGACAAATTATATTTGTAGTTGAGGTCAAGAAAAATATTTATGACGGTGTTATAAAACTATTTGAGTATTAACACTTAATGACTAAATTTTATTTGTACCACTGGTAAAAATGTCAGTTATGTTGTCTTGTTAATGTCAAGTTGTCATAACAAAGACATCTTAAACAATGTCATCTTTTTATTAAAAATGACATAATTGAACAAATGACACTTAATGACAGTTCTCATTAACGTGCATAACATCTTCTTCACGTTCATGACACGTGTCATGCCATGATTATGAAGGTGTTATGTCAGTCTTATGAACACCCCTTCAAGTAAAGTGTTACCAAAAATGATTTTTGTTGAGTCAACTGAACAAGTTCAAGTCATGTCAACTTACTATTATTTATTTTGACAAGAGATGAGTTACTACAACTTATAAAATGAAGTTGACATCTTTCAACTATATTTTATAAGTTAAAACAACTCATCTCTAATTGAGATAAATAAATAATAAGTAAACCTGTAGGTTGTTTCAATGCAGTGCTGGGTTGTTTCAAGTCATGGTTGGGTTAACAACAACAACAACCCAGCATAGGTTTATTTATAACCCAACATGTGTTCTGTTCAATATTTACCCAGTATTGGCTTTAAAAATAACCCAGCATAATTTAGAGTGCTATGCTGTAAAAAACATGATTAGTCACTCACTAATTCACTAGTCAGTTGTTCGATAACTACTCCACTATTCAACTAGTTACTGTACAATAATCCATCCCTAAACCACAAAATGTGATAACCCTGATACACAAGCTTGTCAGAGAATATAACATCACCTATCAAAAGCAGGTGACAGGATGTGATGATGTAAACACTCTAAAAAAGGAAAATGACAATGTTAAAGGGTTTTTTCATGTTAAAATAATAAACAAGCACACATTTACAACCTGCAGCTGCTGTTAGAATGATCTAAAACCACAAGCATTAGAAAGTCAATTCCCTCCTCACCTGTATGTTATAATATTTATATCCTTTCTTCTGTCTGTACATCACTCATCAGACACGGGTTTGCACTCAACCTGGTGTACGAATTTTTTATTACATGGATTGTTAAAATCAGAACACTGTTCAGAATTAATAACAGACTTCATTGCAGACTTCAAGAGGGAGAAATCCTCTTATTTCTTAACAGTTGGTATTGAGGTATATGAGAATCATCATTATTTTATTCAGATTGCACTGGTGAAATATTTTAAAGTAAAGGTCCATTAGATAGAGAGGTTTTTCTTGTTCATTCACCAGCAGAATCACATGGCTCTCAAAAAACAGTTTTGATTTGATGTTTTTGACTGGTACCAAAAACACATACATCATACATCAACCTGTATCGACGTGCACACACCCAGTCAAGCTCAAGAAATGGTCCTCTGAGACACATATCTTTCTCTGTACTTAGACTAAGATGTGTGTGTGCATAGGCCAGTTGTGAACTGTTCATCATGCTATTAAAAGCTTAGTAAGGTTATAATAAAACTAATCTATAACGTTTCTGTAGAGCAATTCCAAGATTGTGGGTTAAATTTCAAATAAATAAAAGTATTTATTAAAGGGGTGGTTCAATGGTATTTCATGCATTCTGACTTATTAACACAGTTATAGAGTTGTTTCCTCATGCTAAATGTAGACAAAGTGTCAAAAAAGCAGTTGGGCGTTACAGAGAATTTCGGTGCCGAATGCACTTGGCCAGGGTTCGAACAAGTTTCAGAACGTTTTTTTGATTACGGGTCCAGCTGACATTTCAGGGGTTTTCTATACGTATTACTTCTTTATATGGGCACTTTCCCCATAAAACCCCGTCCACCCATCAATCAGCGGGAGACGCTAGAACTCGCAAACATCATATCACGCGACAGCTTTGTTTAATTTCAAAACTCAACAATGGCACGAAATAAGAAGTGTGTTTTTGGATGTAAGGAGAAGAAAGTCAGCATTATGGAAACAAGGATACAGTTTATTATCTGGGTAGCAGCAGAGTTTTGCATGTGTATTTGATGCGCTGGATTTCATTGAAAAGTCTCAACCGGGTCATGAGTTACATGCGGTAAGACTTCCGTCTTATTATATAAATGACACGAACATGTAGTGAATCATAAGTTAAACAGTGTTGTATAGTGTTGCATGACTCGTACTCACTCCTCCCGCGGTAGTAACTCCTCCTTCTTCTTTTTTTATAGATTATCGGAAAGAATTGGTAAAGCTAATCTTTCTTTTATAAATCTGATTAAACTAAAGACTCTTTGGAGATATAAAGGATGTAATACTACTCTATAGGTACTCCAGATTAACATCAGAAATGCAGAAACAGCGTGTGTTATGTGAGCTTTAAATGTATAAGGCCCTCTTGCAATTTTCTCTGGTTAAAAAGTGTCTGCTAAATGTACAGTATATAATGGTAAAAAAGCAGGATGCTTATTTCATCCTGTCAGTCAGAATTATATAATTCAAAGCTACACATATTTTCAACATGATCTCACGGAAATTCGTGTTATAGTCACAAATATTTGATTAAATTATTCATGTCCATGGCACAAAATTCTGCTTTTTTATTTCTTGAGGATGAATGTCTATTTTGTGTCATTCAGCATGAATTTATAAAAATATTTTTTTGTGTCTGTGGCAGAACTTTCTTTTTTTTGTCATTGTGTATTGTTTTCTCATTTTTTCTACAGCATTTTTAAATCATTGTCGCTTGGGGTTAGATTTGGTGTTTGTGTTAGGATGTACTTTTATGTATTAGTTTCTACATGTTTTTCTTTAGCTTTTAAAACTATTCGCGCCTGGAGTTGGGGTTTGGGTTAGGATGTCTAAAAATGTAACAGAAAGTGATTCTAACCTCAACCCCAAGCGACAATGGTAAGAAAATAGGAAAAAACAATGAGAAAACATTACATAAAATGGCACGAAAAGAAAGTCGTGCCACCGACACGAAAAACAATTTATAGAAATTTGTGCGACTGATACAAAAAATACAAAGGCTCGAAAAAAGCTGAATTTCATGTCATTGACATAAACAAATTAAGAAAATTTTTTGTGACTATAACACCACTTTTCGTGAGATCAGTCTTATTTTTTACTAGCATCTCTCTAACTTTCAGATTGAGTAATATTGCATCAGAGGACTTCAACTCACTCTTTAGGATTATACACTCTTAATATGTTGCGTTATTTCCTACCCAGTGTTGGGTAAAAAATTTACACACCTTTTATTTTGAAAAAAACCCAGATCGTATGAGCACGTGAACTCATTACTTTAGTTAAAAGTGAATTTATTGAAACGTATGTCAGTAAATTTTATACTGCCATATGGGGTTGTTGTTAAAAACTAAATAAAAATGCAATCTGTTTTTAATTTGATTACATTTCATGCAGAATTACACCCCAACTTTACCTTCACCCTACATTCAAACAAACAAAGAACCCAGTAAACCACAGTCAAGTGTCAGTGAAGATTACACTCTTTACTCTTCAATTCCAACCACGCTCTTATCTCCATCGTCTGTTCTCTCCCTCTTTCAGTTGCTGTGTGCGTAACAACTACTAAAATAATCTGTTTTAAATTTGCAAAAAGAAAAATACAGATAAAGAAACATTTTCACCCGGGGGCTGAACAATGGTTTTATATTTGCAATAATATCCAAAAGCTATTTTTCTTTCCAGCTCTTCATTGTTGTTTTGTTTTGTGTGTGCGCATAATTATGATTATCTCTGCCTGATGTGAATTAGTGGCTTGAGCAGTGGCCAACACCGTTGGACAGACCAAAGGATGAAAATTCATAGCAAGAACACAGTCTTTTGATATGGCCTGGCAGCAAATACTTGGCCTTAGCGCTCATAAAGCCCAACTGCTTTTAACAAACTGAATGGAAATCATTTAAAGCTGCACGGACATAAAATTAAGTGGAATCCAATTTAAAAATAATTCTCAAATAATCCAAAGTCTCTCTGGAGGGGAGATGCTGTTTAAATGAATACAACCAGTTCAGTAACATGGGCAGAATTGAAAGCAGAGATGCAAAAAACAAACAAACAAAAGATTTCTTGATATTGCATATTATTTTTCGCTTTGTTTGTTTTCATTTGTCTAATGCGTTTAAAAATGATGTAGACAAAGAATGATCATTCTATTTTTTTTAATGGATCACTTAACCAAGCCAAGGCAAATCATAATAGTTTATTTCTTAGCAGCTGTTTTTTATGCTTCCAGTTCTTCTAGCAGAGACACACAGGGACAGCCAACGCAGCACAGAGTCTTAACAGGATTTACTGTATACGGGACTGTGTGTTTGTATTTTAATGCATGGCTGGGGCGATATCGCATATTCTTTCATCATTTCACATTACCCACGACCCATCTCTGGCTTGCAGACAGACACAGGTAAATAAGGCCCAGCTCTTGTCACTGATCCTCATTCCATATCAACGCTAATCATCATCATTGTCTTCGTCGTCATTACCATAATCATCATCGCTGTCATTTCTGCCACCCTACAAACTCCAATTCTCTCCCCTTGCTACCATCCCGCTAATCTCCATATTCATAATGGGGACGGATATTCTAATGATGTGTGTGAATATTCCTGAAGGCAGTGTGAATAACTGAGACTAGCAGTCCTGACAGCATGGTCTGGTCACATCCTCCTCGCATCTCAGGTGTGAGTCCTTCATTTAGCACCGATTACTGTGACGCCCAGCTTATGCGTGTCACTTCCTTTCCTCTTCACAATTTAACTGTTGCCGTGGCTGCGGGCCCCGGTGGCGAATCAGGTGGTACAACGGCGACTACCTGGCCTCCCGTCACCTCGTCTGTGAGGCTGCAGTTGTCAGGCGTGCAAAAATCACCCACCCTGCCGTTCAAGGATCCGGCGCGTCCGCATGCTGCTGCATGAACTGATGCCTGCTATGTCCAATTAAAGTCTTGAGCGCTTCGATCAGCGCTATAACTGCACACACAGATTCAGGCTCACAGAGGTTGGTTTCACACACATACACACACTTTGTTTCACTATCTGAGTAGATTATTTGGCTGTCTCCTGTTTTAGAACGTTCAACATCTATTCCCTTACCTTCACTCCTGCATATAACAGCCCAAGTTAGAGGCAGCTGAGAGCATGTATCCGCTTCACAAATACACATACAACCCTACCTTGTGTTATGTCCTCCAAGATGTGATGGCCAAGCCCTTTGTGCATCTGTTAGATACCCAGGGCAGTAACTGAACGGTCACATGCACATGTGGGGTGTCTGTTAAAGGTGCATTGTGACAGAAATGAAAAAGAATATTCTATATTTTCTAGACTGATCTCATGGAAAGTTGTGTTATAGTCATGAAAAATTTAATTTATTTGTGTCCATGGCACAAAATTAAGCTTTTTTCGTGCCTTGAGCACAAATGACTTTTTCGTGTCACTCGCACGACACTTACTTTTTCGTTTCATTTTATGTGTTGTTTTCTCATAGTGTTTTCCTATTTTCTTACCATTGTCGCTTGGGGTTAGAATCACTTTCTGTTACATTTGATTTACAATTAAAAGATGCATTACAATGATTTAAAAATAGAAAAAAAACATAAAATGACATGAAAAAGAAAGTTGTGCCACGGACACGAAAAACTATTTATAGGAATTTTTGCGAGTGGCACAAAAAAGACATTTGTGCTCAAGGCACAAAAAAAGTTGAATTTCGTGCCATGGACACAAATAAATGAATACATTTTTTTGTGACTATAACACGACTTTCTGTGAGATCATGTTGATATTATCAGTGATGTAAAGACTCTACTAAATGAACTATAGTTTTTATTACCTTAGAATGAGACGCTTTTATCTACATAAACACCGCATATCTCCTTACATGGAAGTCGCCGTTTCATGCTGTCGCATTTCTACAGTGGCCCTAAATGGACAAACTGTTCTATAAATCGTGTTTTGTCAATACCTTGTCTCAGACGATGACATAGTTGTTCTGTGGCGGCTAACGTAGCTTCACTATGCATTTCGAAAGGGAGGGGTGAGCTGTGGACTTAGCCATTGGTTGCAATTCACAGTCTCACCTTTAGATACATCATTCTGGCTTGGAGGGATGTCAGCCAGTGAGTCCTCAGATTCTGACCTTGTTCTTTTACTACTCAGAGTCTAAAGCCAGGAGGGCATATTAAGTGTTCACTGTATTTTCATTTTAACCGAGCAATTATGGTTGCGCATTTCACACACACCTCTCCTGACCACGTTGACACTGACCGACAGCAGCAAAAGCGACGCTAAGGATGTATTTTAAGACCGTTTGCGTCACAGCAGCGCGCCTTGAGGCTAGTAAGGCTGTCCCAATTCAAAGGATGCTTAGAATGAAGCCTCAAAATGCGTCCTCATTTCTCCGCGCTGTTAAGGATCGAACGAATGGATCCTTAACAGCCGAGGATATTCCAAGAGTCATTGCGCGTCTTCAACAGCTGCATAGAATGGGTGGATATTCTAAAATAAACAATTAAAACCTTTTTAAAAATAAAATGTATTTATCAGAAAAAAAATTTCTTGTAAGTTATGTTTTGTGTTAATATTATTCTTTTTATGTTGCGTAAATTTCTAAGGTTGATTAATTTAATATACAGTTTAATCTACATCAACGTGTCATATTTTCTCAAATAAATTAATATTTTTCTGATTTCATATTTATTTTAATAAGTCAGAAACGTCTCCACTGTGTCCTGCTGACAGGCCTGCTGATTTGAGTTTTGAAATGGGTTTTGAAATGAAGACTTTTTTGAGAAGTGTTGCAGTCTCAACATCAGGTTTGCCCTCCGGATGCATACTCAGACACAAACACATCATTGGTGGCTATCACCTGTTTATAGTTTATTGAACTAGACAGAGCAAATGACTGTAATCTCAGTTTATTTGACCAAAGTATGCATACAATTAGATCTCTTCCATTTCAACAATACACGATATTGGGATACGAGGATAAAGGAAACACTAAGACAGCTTAGAATCAACCTCACTAATACAGTATCTCTGAATGAGTTGTGCTGAATGAATGAGAGACATATTTTACAGCGTGATGATGATGAGAAAGTCTCTAAGTCAAGTGTTAGTGGAGTTCACAGCAGAGCTGAGCTGAAGAGAGGATAGAAACTGAATCTGCTTCCATCACCACCCAGCTTGTATTTCTAAAGCTACTTATGTTAATCAAACCTTTATGAATTTGTAGTTGTTTTCACTTTGAAACAGAACAGATTTCTCCACCTTTAATTTCTCCATCTCTCATATCGGAGGAAAGCAGAGGGTGTGCGATCATCCTGGCTATCCTCTCTGCCGACATGTCTTACGTGAGGATAACAAGCCATGTTTCTAAAGAGCTTGCTTTCTTACCCACAATTCACTCACAAAGTAAAAGAAAAAAGAAGAGAGTTAGGAAATATAAGAGACAAAGAAGGGCACTTTCTTTTGCATTTTAGCACAGGAAACACTCTGTGATTCATGTCTGCATTTCCATCTTTCATTTTTTATTCTCAAAACAGAGTGTGAATCAAAATCTTATGTATTAAAGATCCTTTGATAGCAAACTCTAAATATTTCAATAACAGGCATTTTTATTATTTAGGATATTTGCAGGTGTTTTAAAATCCAGCGGATGGTGCTTCAAACACACATATGCATGTGCATGTGCACGTGCACACACACATGTTGGCATATGTGGTTTACGGGGATAAATCCATAGACCCAATGCATTTTATATTGTGCAATCTGTATATTTTATTCCCCTAACCTACCCCAGTCCCTAACCCAAACCGTCACAAAAACCTGTTAGCATCTTTAATCTGTGAAAAAGTACCATTTAGTATGTTTTTAAACCATTCAGTTTACAGGGACACTTCATGTGTCCCCATAAACCATATTTATAGCATAGTAAACATGTCATTACAAAAAAGGTGGAAATGCTTGTCCCTTGTTTTTGCAGACCCATTAATCATTTGATTTGACCCAATAATCCCATAATGATATATATATTTAATAAATATAGACTGTCCTTAACATGATAAGAGAGTTTATTTATGTAATTTTCTTTTTTTCCCTTTTTAAACTTTTTTTTTAAATGTCTGGTCCTGAAAATTGCCATGTCTATTTGATCATACATGGAAGTTGAACTGTGTACTTATTATTTAAAATCAAGTTTTTATAAAACAAATCTAATTTACATTTACCTTTAACCCTGTATGAATTTACAACAACACTGAAATGGTAAAAAAATACAGTATGAATAATATCAAATAAATATTTGTCCCCCTACTTTATGTCATTGGTGTTACCCTACCCAAAGCACCTTTATTTTGAAACAATGCATCAGCTCTTTGAAGTTTTTCTTGGGGCAAGAGGTCAGTGGTGGAAGTGCAGTGGAGGAAGGCAAAAGGTTTGTGAGATGTCTTACCTTATTTGTCTAAAATATCATGATATATCTAAGAATTTTGAGATAAGATTTTTTGGATGTCATTAGTGTTACTCTTTTTTATAGCTGGAAGTGTTAAGATCTTTACATAAAAATACATTATACTTAATAAGTAGGTGATTGTTACATCTCTGATGAAATAGTACATGGCTAATGGCAGCCATTTTGTTAAAATGTTTGTTTTTTTCTGTAAATTGTCATTAGTGTTACCATCATTGGTGTTACCGTCATTGGTGTTACCGTCTTCTCTAATGAGTACTTCCTAACCACTATTCCTTTAACTGACCAACATATAAGCATACAAAGAAAACAAGATGGAAAATATTTACGTTTATAAGTTTTATCATATTCATTATCTATTATTTTATTCTCATTTTGTCAGGTATTGAAGATACAACGTCATGGATTCTTTATTAAAATGTTTTAAAAATTAAACATAGATTAAGTTCCCCGTTTTGCGGATTCATAGATTTGACAAGTTAATTAATGCTATTATAGAAATTTTGGGTGTTTTGAAAGAAGTTCATCAAGCAGATTTCCATCACCAGAATTCCACCTTTTCTGTAGAATGACCCATACACTGATTTCTCTTATCCACTTCAACATTTCATCTGGAGCAGTTAAAAACCTGCATATGCAAAATAACAAGAGGGTTAAATCAAAAACACCATTAACTCTCACCACTAATGGCCTAATATTAGAGCTTATTGAGCTTACAGATTGATTTGGTATTTGCACAAGGTATTTACCATGCTAATGATAAACGCTTTCACCCAATAATCTCCAGAAAGATTATTGCCACTTTTGATTCCCTGGATAGTGAGCAAGACTTTTAATCACTGTTTAACACATTAAACTGATATTGCAAACTCCAATAAGTCAGGATCATGAAATGCTAATGGAGTCGCCAAAGTGTACCCCCCTCTTTTTAATATTTCCACATTTATGTGACTTTTTTGAGTGTTAATTAGTGAGCCACTA
Source organism: Misgurnus anguillicaudatus (assembly GCF_027580225.2). Classification (NCBI taxonomy): domain Eukaryota; kingdom Metazoa; phylum Chordata; class Actinopteri; order Cypriniformes; family Cobitidae; genus Misgurnus; species Misgurnus anguillicaudatus. Next base: position 36,671,557 of record NC_073357.2, on the reverse strand, counting down.
GCTGGCTTCTGAAGGGAGAAGAACAGACATCATCTTGAATCATCCTGACAGGACGGCATGGCCCAATTACAGCAACGCTCCGTTTCACTTTGATGTGGCGGAAAGAGAGATAGATTGGGGCAAATCACTTACAGACACATGCGCGCATACACACGCTATGGTAATGATGTGATTTAGCCCCAATGCTAAACTGTATGTAGCGCCTTTAAAGACGACGCTAACGCTAATTACGCTGCTCGAGCGTTAAAGAAAGGTGGGGGTGAGCTGCCGTTCTGTCTAAATGAAGAAGCTCTTATGTATATTGTCAATGAAAATGAGACAAAGTGACTTTCCACTCATCGGGGTTTAATTATACACAGTGTGATATGGGAAAAAGGTCAGGGAGCAGGGTTTTCCTCTTTTACATTGAACCTGTTGGGTGTCTTTCATTAATTAGAGCCTTAAGAGATGGGTAAAATGAGAGGGCTGAGAAAGAGATGGGGGAGAAGAAGGAGAGATATACAGGTCTACAAGGAAAACCTGATGTTATCAGGCTGTAATTAAGTTGTCACTTCAATTAGGGCGACTCAAATTGGAATTGTCTTGGGTTGCAGCACTGAACGATGTGTGTTTGGTTAATAAGTCTGGTGAGTAGCCAGCAGATGGCACGCACACAGACACATCACTAACCAAGGTCGTTTACGGTCTCAGTTGACTGGTTTATTGTCGAGCATCAGGCATAACATGCAGAAGAACACGTAACCCTCTCCAGAATAATGTCGATTAAAGGTCAACTAAAATCCATCTCTCATTAGAGAATAAACCTGTACTGAAGCTAAATGATGATGTCAGATTTACCAAGCTTGTCCTGAGGGCTGCTGACAACTGAATAATATCAAGTGTATGTGGACGCCAAATGAGGGACTCTATTAGTCTTTTAATGTGTAGTTGTGGGACTTGTTTTAATCCAGTAAGCTTTATGGTACCTATATTGATTAAAGTAAAACTACAATAAGGCAACGGTCAGCACGTGATTGAGATAAACTCATCTGTTTCAACTAAATCAAGGCAGTAAATCCACAAATTAAGCACGCATATCTTTATTTAATGAAGATGTAGTGTAACATTTAGTTCACATCAAACACTTAATGGGCAGTTTCCCGGACAAAATTCAGGTTCAGATTAATCCAGGACTAAAGGGGATCGCACACCGGCCACGCAGCTCAGTGCCGCGCTGAGTCGCGTCCAGGACAACTCGGAGGTATTGTAAACCGGAAGTGCACATTAAATAACGCGTGTTTCGCCATATAGCGTCTACTTCAAAATGCTAAATATACGTTAGCAGCCAATGTTAATCGTTAATGATTTGGGACAAATATGATGTTATTTAATGTTAAACTATGTGAGTGGCGCGACAGGGATTTGAACAACTTCCTGAGTCACAGCTGGGCGGCGCTGGTGTGCATATACTCATAGAAAACAATGTGTTCGATTTTTTTAGAACGGTGCGGCACTGAGCTGCGCGGCCAGTGTGCGATCCCCTTAAGCCTTAGTTATATTAAGACATTTAAAGGCAGAGTGCGTGATCTCTGAAAGCCAATGTTGACATTTGAAATCGATGTCGGTTAGTAGACATGCCCCTTACTGCTGATTGGCTACAAGTGTGTTTTGGTACTCGGCCCGACTCTCTTTTCCAAAGTATTTTTCAAAAATCATACACCCTGCCTTTAAGCACACACCTTCAGAGTAAAAGATTTTTAAGTTACCTTCAGGTGATGTTGCGCTGGACTAAAGTGTCTGCCTGCATAAATATACATTTAAAATGCTTGTTTGTAACTGTGTTGCATGTACTGTAGCTTAGTGGTCAGCATATTCAAAGTCTTTTTAAGGAAGTTGCATCACTGTGCTGCCATGTTTGCAACGCCAGAAGGTGGGACTTGAGCGGGCGGCCATAATGACCTTGCACATTCATAACAATAGCAGCAGTGACACATCTTGCTAATATTAAATATTTATGGCGTATCTCATTTGAATGACTCTCAATTGTGAAAGCATTTAACTCTACCCCTTAGAGGTGTGAGATGAAATCTGGCGTGTTTTATTGGCTATTGGAGACTGTTAACAAAACAATGCTTGGAAACCACCAAAAAAATCTGTTAATTGGTTATTTTCTTTCATCATGTTTGTCCCTCTAGTTCTTTCTCTCTGTATTTCTCTCATTCTCAGCAGTCAATGAATGTCAATGTGGGCTGTATTCCATCAGTCTGAACTGTTCTCTTTTATGGTTTATCCATCACTTGGTGTCTGTGGCTTTGCTTCAAACTCACAATAAGATGTATTACAGCTTCACTTGAAAATGCTCTTGTAGAAGGCCGGGCCATGGCGGTCCTGATGTTTACTGCTGTCTGTAGATAAAGATTACTCAATCAACAGCTACCGTAATCTGTGCTCAGGCAGGTCAAAGAGAAACGACTGAGTACAGCACGGGCAGTTTACATGAAGGCACCAATGCTGAACACAGCAGAACCTTGCTGTCAAAATAATTGGCCATGTACTATTGGCCTTATCCCAAATTTGGGCATATTTTTCACTGAGGATGTACACTCACCTAAAGGATTTTAGGAACACCTGTTCAATTTCTCATTAATGCAATTATCTAATCAACCAATCAGATGGCAGTTGCTTCAATGCATTTAGGGGTGTGGTCCTGGTCAAGACAATTTCCTGAACTCCAAACTGAATGTCAGAATGGGAAAGAAAGGTGATTTAAGCTATTTTGAGCGTGGCATGGTTGTTGATGCCAGACGGGCCGATCTGAGTATTTCACAATCTGCTCAGTTACTGGGATTTTCACACACAACCATTTTTAGGGTTTACAAAGAATGAGGAGATGGGGTCGACTGATTCAAGCTGACAAAAGAGCAACTTTGACTGAAATAAGCACTCGTTACAACCGAGGTATGCAGCAAAGCATTTGTGAAGCCACAACACGCACAACCTTGAGACGGACGGGCTACAACAGCAGAAGACCCCACCGGTACCACTCAACTTCACTACAAATAGGAAAAAGAGGCTACAATTTGCACAAGCTCACCAAAATTGGACAGTTGAAGACTGTAAAATGTTGCCTGAGCTGATGAATCTCGATTTCTGTTGAGACATTCAGATGGTAGAGTCAGAATTTGGTGTAAACAGAATGAGAACATGAATCCATCATGCCTTGTTACCACTGTGCAGGCTGGTGGTGGTTTGTGTAATGTTGTGGGGGATGTTTTCTTGCCACATTTTAAGCCCCTTAGTGCCAATTGGGCATCGTTTAAATACCACGGCCTACCTGAGCATTGTTTCTGACCATGTCCATCCCTTTATGACCACATTGTATACATCCTCTGATGGCTACTTCCAGCAGGATAATGACCATGTCACAAAGCTCAAATCATTTCAAATTGGTTTCTTGAACATGACAATGAGTTCACTGTACTAAAATGGCCCTCACAGTCACCAGATCTCAACCCAATAGAGCATCTTTGGGATGTGGTGGAACCGGAGCTTCGTGCCCTGGATGTGCATCCCACAAATCTCCATCAACTGCAAGATGCTAGACTATCAATATGGGCCAACATTTCTAAAGAATGCTTTCAGCACCTTGTTAAATCAATGCCACATAGAATTAAGGCAATTCTGTAGGCAAAAGGGGGTCATACACAGTATTAGAATGGTGTTCTTAATGATCCTTTAGGTTAGTGTATACGTGAAGTATATAAATATCTTTGTCTGGTGAACCTTTTTTATGGATTTAAACCGTCTGGTCAAAAACAGCTGGTGGTTTACATTCCGCTGACATTCTCATCTTAGTAAAAACTACGCAGATCCCACTGGACTCAAGACATGATATCATAAATGTCCTTTGTTAATAACTGTAAATCATTTGGAAAAAATAATTCTGTCCAAATAGTACTTTAGATTGTCAGTGTTTACAACACAAATGCAGAGGACAACGAACAGCCACAATGATGTTTTATATTATCCAAGGGTGGATCTTTGGACTGTGCTGACCATAACCATCCTCTGAGCTAATCACAGATTATAGGAAATAAGAAAGGGAAAGAGAGAGTCGTACCCTTGAGGTTAGTAAAGGAGGGTTTGGCTGGTGGCTCTGTGGTGTGAGGAAAACATGTGAAAGTATGTCTAATACTGGATCCCTCACAGTTTGTTTCCTCTGTGCTGTGAACCTCATCCTGTGGCTTTAGGTCCCTGCAACCTCAAAATGGGAGTCCACACCACAAGTCTAACGTTAAAAAGATGGCAACATACATATACAGTATGGAGAAAGGGTCACATGCAGAAAGACATTTGTCATCAGTGCAACACCTACTGTACTTACATGAACTTCATAAATAGTTTTAAATGGGTGGACTGTTCTTTGGTTCGCTGTCCAACTGTTAAAGTAAGAAGATCCACTATTCATAACAAGTTCACGTTTTTGCCAAAGACAATATCACCACATAAAAATTTGTTATGATCCAATAAAATACACTTTTTCTATTAACCAGTTTATAACCTTTGTGATTAAGTATGTGTTTACCACAGTTTGGAAGGTTGTAAGTTTTACCATATTTGAAATACACAAGAGGCTTAACAAGGCACGTTTTAACTCTGCAATGAAATTAAAGTGCTCTTTATGGGTTTAGGTCAGAACTAATTGTGTCTGACAAACATCAAATGATACAATTCAACAAAATGCCAAGCTTTCAGAGCCATTTTGATTTTAGGGCGGGAAAGACATGCAGCCAAAAGCTTATTACAGTTGCTGAGCAAAAGCGATCTAGTCTGTCTCCTGCCTTTCCTGTAGTTATTACTGTATGTGGGAAAAAGACGTTTATACTGTTTAAACTTTGGCCAACAAGTTTGTTAATACATTTGTACACTTTTTGTCTCATCATACAGTACTATGTACTCCACACAAAATCAATCCCCACATAGGCACGTTCTTTTCTCACATGTACACATTTATATGTGACATAGCATTTTAACTTTTGGGTGGTCACATGTCAGATGATAATTTGTGTTGGCCATTTTATATGAAATCACAGAGCATTGGTTTAATCTCTGGGGAAATACATGCTTTATCTCTTCTTATCAGAGAGACCTGTTTGTTTTACCTCACCTAATAAATCCCATATGAGACCGAGCTGCCTCATCTGAACTGTGGTCTGGCATTCTGTGTCTAAAGCCAGGAAACATCTCAGAGAGGCGTGTAAACACCCTTTTGAGTTTTAAAGTCTACACAGAAATTACAGCGTTTGCAAATACCTGCCCTGCTTAAAAAACCAGCATCAAACCAGCATGGGAATCATGCTGGTTTAGCTGGTGATGACCAGCATCAAAACACAACATATGCTGGTCTTGCTGGTATGACCAGCATGGGATGCTGACGTGACCAGCTTGGGATGCTGGTGCTACTGGTTTGGTGCTGGGTTAGCTGGTGCTGATATTGGTTTTGTGCTGGTTTAGCTGGTGTTCACTAGCAAACCAGCACCAAAACACAACATATGCTGGTCTTGCTGGTATGCTGTTTTTTTCAGCAGGGTGATCAACTTTAACCATTCAAAGCCTGTTTTAATGCAATAACGCTTTAAGAATCTCCAATTTAACAAACCTTCATGGCTTCAAAAGATATCACAAATCATTCGATAAAAATATTAGGTCCAATGTTGTCACTGATCACGAAAAGCTTGGAGTCGGTTTATTAGGATCTGGATGTTATTAAGAGTGACACTGTAGTTTTGAATTGACACAGCATATTTGCTCCGCGTGGTATAAAATTAAGCAGCTAAAGCGCTAACTGACACACACCATGATAAATTATATTTATTTGCCATTAAGCTTTAGCGTTTGCTGACACCAGAAATGTTTAACAGATCTGCCGCGGCACTGTTTTCATTATGATGCTAACAGAGCAAAAAGACTAATGAAAGGCAAACACGCAGTGACCTTTGGTAAAGTCGCACTACACAAGTAAAAAATTATAGCGAGAGACTAGAATGAGTTGAAGCAAGAGAAAGGTTGAAGCTACTTTTATTAACACAAGAAGAAATAAGAAGAGGGGGACTGTATCCCAAAAATCATATTGTGTATATGGACAAGTTATACAGTACATACAGTAGTGCTCATTTTCCAGCCCCCCTAAAGTTAAACATTTGATTCTTACCGTTTTGGAATCCATTCAGCTGATCTCCGGATCTGGCGCTACCACTTTTAGCATAGCTTAGCATAATCCATTGAATCTGATTAGACCATTAGCATCGCACAAAAAAATAACCAAAGAGTTTCGATATTTTTCCCATTCAAAACTCGACTCTTATAATTATTACGCCAGAATGAGAGTATAGTTCCTGGCCATATCTGCCTAGAAAATCGCAACTTTTAATTTTCTGTCAGTGTTAGTATACGATGTAACTACAGAAGAGTCAAGTTTAAAGTAGGAAAAATATTGAAACTCTGGATTTCAAAACGGTAAAAATCAAATGTTTAACTCTAGGGGAGCTGGAAAATGAGCATATTTTTTACAAAAGTGGAGTGTCCCTTAAAGTGTGTCCAGCACAGGGTTTGGTAAAGCATTTTCCAGAACTAACAAAACGGTAACATGTGATAGCATGGCAAGAATAATTGGTCAGTACTGTATTGAGACACATGAAGAGTTCATTAAAGGTCTTGCACTCCGTCACCTCTCCCACACTTCAGACAGTACAAGTACAAGTTTGACGCTTTGCAGAACAGCTCTGTGTAGTTGGCAAAAGTCTAAAGAAGAAAATTACAAATCGACCATGAAAGCGCAAGAAACGTCTAGAGAGAGGCTAATAGCTTAATTAGCCCATACGAAATAATAAAAGGCAGAAAAAAATTGAGCCGCCAAATTATGACAAAATGGCAATAACTTTTTACCCCTGCAGATTCTTAGAAATATGCAACTCATTAACTGGGGTAATACATTAATTTCCTATTTTGCAGACAAGGTTTATTAGTTTAAAGCAAATATAAGTTTTTTTATTAAAGATAGGTGTGACCAACAGACAGCACATAAATGTGTATTTTGTTTCCTTTCATGCACTCAGATATGTACGCGTGTGTCTTTGTGGTGTTATTCTATTACTGTAAAAGCACATTCAACTTTAATTAAAAAAATCCAGTTATGCTTTTACAACAAAGCAACATGTTAAATATAGTTTAACCTCCTTATGCCCCATGGCCATATTTTTCATGAATATTATTTGGATTAAAGGATAAAAGTGTGGTTTATATGAAGGTCTTTGGAGTCTGGGCATGGTTAATGTTGGTCTAGTGTTTTGAGAATGAGGTTTTCCCCGGGTATAAAGAGTGCTGCATGATCATTAAACAAGCTCTATAAAACACATCACACATGGCAGAGACATCACAAGGCTGGACAAATGACCTTTCTGTGACTGTAGACATGACATCTTAAAAAATGAACAAAGTAAAAATCCCTAACATTTTAAACTATTTTGAAAATGTGTTCTTTATTGGTTACTGATTGTATATAAAGTTATCCATTGGTTGCTCTAAACCAACTGGACTCAATCTCTGTTTAATGGCAATACACTGAATTTTTTTTTTTATTTTAAGGTAAGTGGTTGCAATAAATTTATTTAAGCTATAAAAACAAAAATTAGAAGAAAAAAACTTTTTTGTAAATGCAGCTTAAATAAATTGATTGCGACCACTTACCTTAAAATAATTGAGTAAATTGAATGAATAATTTTTTTCAGTGTACTGCATTATTATTTAGAAATCTAAAGACAAATAGTCCTAGCCATTCTAACATTGTGTTATGATTGGTTATATAGCTGGTCCTACACAAAGGAAGATATTTGAGAAATGTTTATAACCAAACCGTTCGTGGTCCCCATTTACTCCCATAGCATCTTTTTTGTCTACTATGGAAGTAAATGGGGTCCACGAACGGTTTGGTTACAAATATTCCTCAAAATATCTTCCTTCGTGTTAATCAGAACAAAGAAATTTATACGGGTTTGTAACAACATGAGATTGAGTAAATGATGACAAAATTTCATTTTTGGGTAAACTATCCCTTTAAACTTGATCCAAAGGGTGCTTGATGTGGCGATGGGTCTGCCATCAGTCTTGAGCACTCAAACAAGAAGACTAAAGGCCATGGCCTTTGGCATCTGTCATTTTAAATCCTTTATATATTAGCTGGCATCCATTACATTCATCCCCAATCCTCACACCAATCCTGGTCAAAGGCCATATATATATATATATATATATATATATATATATATATATATACCTAACCGGACCGCACGGTGCAGGAGCGCAATTGTTCCCACACCCCACCTCACACTCTACTTTTATTGGTCGGTAGCCGAATACACTTAAGGTTAAGCACTCTCTTAACACTGAAGCCCATCGTAATGGTAAGTATGTGGCTTTAATTTTGAGTCATCTGGGATGCAGTGACACACAGCCCTCTCACCATCATCATATTGCTTAGTTGATCAACTAATTGTGCCTCTTAGATGTTCACGTTGCCATGCTGCATGCAACAGAAGGTTTTTTACAAAAGCAGATGAAGTTAAATGACTGTCGTGCAACTGACTGATTCAAAGGCAAGGGCGAGACCCTTTGGAACTGTGCTCTGGCACAATTTGCGATCACACTGTGCATTCCGCGACTGAGCCCAAGTAAACCACATGCTTAAGCCCACTTCTACAAACGGGCCAAAGTGCAACTTACCAAACCGTGCCCGGGTACTATACGGAGCGCTCGCACTAGTCAAACAAACCAGGTTTTGGGGGTCAAATGTGATCGGGTGTGGTTTGATTTGGATAGTGTAAGTACGCTTTAAATCTCTTTGAGCGGACTTGATCCAACAATCAGTCATGAACATGGAAATCAGTAAGCCAAAGGCCACAACCAAACAAGGTTTAAACACTGGATAGTCTTCAAACAATAGGCCTCAGTTTAGTTACAAACCAAATGAGAACCAGTGGGATTGGGTTCAGAACAATGTCAATACATGAAAACGTACCTTTTGCTGAACTATTCCTTTAAAGTTAATGCCATGAGGTGTTTTTGCATTTGCTATAATTTTCCAGATTATGGTCTGTTATCTTGTATGTTAGCTTACTCATTGTCATTCTGCCCTTCCTAACAGTTTGGCTTAAAGAGGCCTCTCTCCTACATGGTGCCAAAGAGTTGTCACACCTAAATAAGTGAGATCAAAGCTCCCTACTGCCTTAAACACAACCAGAGATCTGCACCTGCCAGACAACATCCAACACATTGCTCTGACTCTCACACACTCAATAAGACTTATCCTATTAGTCCTGTATTTATTATTCACATTGTAGATTGTCATAAGAGTATTTGTTGTTGTTGATGTTGTTTTGAGCTTGTTAAACCACAGTAATGCATTTGATTGTTTGTTGTCATGTTAAGTCATGAAAAGCCACAGGCAAGAAAACAAGGTGCCAAAAAATGGAGAAAAAACTGTGAAGGACTGAAAAAGGGTTCTGCCATCTACACTGCCAAGCCATAACCACCAAGGCATAATTGTGATGAGGTTTCCACTTGTTAAACAACAGCTTTGGCTGGTGACAGAAACAGCTTTTCATAAGACAAACATGCTTGCGGCCCGCAGCCCTCTGCTCTTTTACACTGAGCATGCCCAGAGAGTTGATCCGGGGACTGTCATTAACAAATTCCACAGGGCCAAGTGGGATGATTAAATGTTAACTGCAACAAGGATCCAACTTCTGTGCCCCAAAAACAATCACCAAAAATGAGGGCTATAAATTTCTTTGTGCAAAAGCAGGCCAACAAATAAGCAAATAGGGAGAAAAACCTCCTGTGAGGGAAAGAAAAGAGGAAAGCAATTTAACACTATGGAATTATTGAGTTTTTAGGATGTAGAGGTTCAGTGACATCTCTTGGATCCCTGCTCCAGTATTCCACTTTATCCTTGGAAACATAATTGACTTAAGTATGCACACCCAGTTGGACTAAACCTTTTTTAGTCCAGATTGATTTGGGAAAATGTCATGGCAGATTGTATTAATGCCTTGCACCATTCTTTCCTCAAAACGATATTTGACTCTATCCTCGTCTCATCATGCGAATCAAATGGTTGCCTTCAGGGCTGACCCATTCCACAGGCAATACAGGTGGTTGCCTGGGGCCCCATCTTATCAGGGGGTGCTCACAAGAGACCGCGACACATCGTTAATACTTGTATACTTACAATATACTCATGGACGTGCTGAGTCAGAAGCAACTACTGCACGCGCGGAGATCTCATTATTTAACATAAAAATTTTAGGAATGTGAGAACTGCTCATTGGTTCATAGCAAGCGAACGGAACAGTTTGCAGAACATCTTAAGTCAACGTGAACAGTGGAGAAATAAAATGCATATGTAACTGGATAAGAATTTATAAGAATTTATCTATAATTGACAAACACAGTAAATACTATGCAGTGTTATTTTACATATGATTACTATTATTACATTTTTGAACTTAAAAACTAGTGATTCCAGGCAACATCACTGTGTATGTCATGTGGATATTTGTGCTTTATTTGTTCTTATTTTTTGCTTACCGTATGCTTAATATACTGACCATATTCTTCAAATATAACCATATTTTAAATTTAAAAAAGTTAGTTTAGTTTTTTATTTAAGAATACGGTAACCTATTCCTAACCATAGGTTTTACATCAGTCCAACATTGGGTTTTGACGTCAGGCAGGTTTTGATATTAGTTAAACGTCTGGCCAACGCTGCGTTTTGATGTTTGTTGGTGTTGGGTTTTGACATCAATATGACGTTGGGATTTGATGTCAATCCGACATTGGGTTTTGACATCAGTATTATGTTGGGTTTTGACATTAGTTTTTTGACGTTGGGTTTTGACGTTCATTTGACGTTAGGTTTTGACATTAGTCTGACGTTGGGTTTTAGTGTTAGTTTGACATTGGGTTTTGACGTCAGACCAATGTTGGGTTTTGACGTCAGTTTGACGTTGGGTTTTGACGTCAGGTCGACGTTGGGTTTTGACATCAGTTTAACGTTGGGTTTTAACATTAGGCCAATGATGGGTTTTGACATCAGTTTGATGTTGGGTTTTGATGTCAGATTGATGTTGGGTTTTGAATTCAGGCCGACGTTGGGTTTTGGCGTCAGGACGACATTGGGTTTTGACGCCAGGCTGACCTTGGGTTTGGACATTAGTTTGATGTTGGGTTTTGAACTCAGGCCAACGTTGGGTTTTGACATTAGTTTGACGTTGGGTTTTGACATCAGGCCAGTGTTGGGTTTTGACGTTAGTTTGACGTTGGGTTTTGACGTCAGTTTGATGTTGGGTTTTGATGTCAGATTGACGTTGGGTTTCAACGTCAGGCCGCCGTTGGGTTTTGGCGTCAGGCCGACATTGGGTTTTGACACCAGGCCGACGCTGGGTTTTGATATTAGTTTGATGTTGGGGTTTGGCGTCAGGCTGATGTTGGGTTTTGACACCAGGACAACATTGGGTTTTGACGTCAGGCCGACGTTGGGTTTGACATTTTTGAAGTTGGGTTTTGGCGTCAGTTCATAATTTTGTTTTGACTTTAGGCCGATGATGGGTTTTGGCATCAGGTTGACGCTGGGTTTTAACGACAAGTATGACATTTGGTCTTAAGGTCAGGTCGATGTTGTGTTTCAAAATCTTTGTGGCTTTAAGATGTTAAAAGTAATAATTTAACGAATGTGTTTATAATGCCTTTTATTTTAACTTAAAAAGAAAAAAATTTATTGAGTTTATTGAGTGCACTCAAATATAGACAAGCACACTCAAATATAGACACGTCTGAAAAAAAACTCGTGTTCACAGGCGAGTGCTTTGAAAAGCATTTTTCATGTGTTTTAGATGTTAATGGACCCTAATACAGGAATTGTTTCCAATAAATGGTTGGGACTCGGGACACAATTAACTTGGGCATAATGTGGTGGGGACGTATCTTACCCCGCAAATTACACTAGTGGGACTGGATAATATTGCGAATGCTAGAAGCCTAGGGACAGCAACCTTCACCCCGTTGGCATGACAACACCGACACTCGTGGCCAAAAAACAAACCGCCCCACTGGGAATACTACCGGTCCTCCCTATGGCCAATCCAGGCCTGACAGAATGCTTTTAAGCATCATTTGGTTAAATGAAATAGAAGTAAACCAGATTATTCCAATGTAGATTATTTGAAAAAACAATGGTCACGAGGATTGTTTATCCGATAGTAATATAAAGCAAAGCTTCCTCAATCATTCACAATGGTTTTGTAATACAGTAAGTTAAACTATTGTAAAATAAGGATCAACAGGTTTTCTTGAAAACGTTTTCACATAGTTTTGTTCAGACCCATGTAGAAATAAATTTAATCACTGATAAAAAAGCTTCAAATGTACAAAAGATGTGAAGCATACTTGGGGAAAATAAGATCCGTATCATGAAACAGACATTTTAATGGCTTGGTTTTTGGTAACAGCTTTGTGGCATTATGTTATTGATATTTTTCTGGCAATGAATAAAAGACCCAGAAAGAGAGAGGCAGAGATCAGGGGGTGGAGAGGGGGTAAAGAAGGAGACCCAGGTCACACTTGAAAAAACACAGATGTTTTTATCAAAAATGAGTCACAGTATGAAGTAAGAGCTTATCAGTCAAAACTCTGTGACTGCCAGATGCAAACAGTTCAAGAAAAAAACTTTTTATGTGCACAATAAAAAACAAAGGAAGCAAGTGTAAGCTAGTGTCAACCACTGGTCAGTTTAAGATTTACAGTCGTTATCCCAAATCTTAATAAACTAGGAATTCTGATCATCCAAAGCCATATACATAAAGTTTTATCATATAGTATTTAATCTACAGTATAATGTCTCAATGCAGGCTTATCATGCATCTGTTGTGCGAGTCTTTGGAAAAAAAGACATTTAGTTTAATGTAAAGTGTATGATAATTTTATGTATGAATCTAGTGAAAGTTCAGTTAATAAAGATCTATTCTTAATTCTTTAAAATGTGAAAGATCCTCAAAACACATCCTGCAATTTGCAATATTACAGATTTTGTGGCACATAATGTTCAGTTAATTGTTTATTTAAGGCTTTAAATTTCATTTCAGGCCACGTGCAGTGCATACTACACAACCACAGTGAGTTTCGGAAGTACTGGAAACATTTTCATCTATGGTTGTTTATGATAATTCATGTTCCTACTGTATTATTTATCTCAAAAACCTTGAAAAAGTATTTTCCTTTGAAAACATTTGTAAAAGAAACAGAGCGACATAAAGTCTACACTTTTTTTAGGACAAAAGATAAATATTTATATATTCTTTAATATGGCAAGAATTACTTAATTATGTCAAATAACATAGAAAAACATGTAAAATTTTCTGTGTTTTACTAACAGGATGCAATGCGGTCTCCTTTCTTGAGAAGCCAATCTATGAGTCCACATTGTAATAATAAAATATCTTGTTTTTGTTTTCTTGCGGTTTTGTGCAATGTTTGTAGACAGAAAAACTAATACACCCTGATGAAAGAAAAAGTTAAACATGATATTAATTACTGTACTTTTGCAGATATGATCATTTTTAGTTTAAAACTACATTATTTGAAAAAAGCGGGAATTGCATTATCTTAAAAAAAATGTGGGAAATGCATTATTTAGATAAGTGGATGGATACATGAATAATACTTAACATATTATTTTATCTTACACAAATGCACACTTTGAGGGCCTTATTTCCAAGCAATATTTTTTAAATCAGGGCTCAAGTGTACAATTTAAGATAAATTATTACTTTAAAAATTTCAGAAATGATTTTTAAGCAAGTCTAGCAAGATAAAAATCTGCCAAAATGATACTGTATTAGTGATACAGACTTTTAAATAATTTATATACCTATATATATGACTAGTAATTTTCAGTTTAATTCATGAATTGCATATTAGTTGCACATATTAATGATTATGATCTCAGAAACAACACTGACATCAGGTCAGTGGTTGTGGGACACTTGTTCCAAATCTAAATCTTATCCACATTGGTTTTGTGTGATCGTGTGTAAGGTGTTAGCACGGGGTAAAAGCAGAGGTCCAATGCCCCATGCGTTCATGTTTTTGCACGCAGTGCGTGTCTGAATGGTCGCCAGATGTATATAGAAAAGCAAAGACACAACCGAGTTGAAACAGGGACGTGTGTGCGCACACACGAGCGTTGCTTAATGAGTCTTACAGTTACATCAAAGCCAAATTACACCCGTTAAAACCTGTCTCACACTTCAGTCTAATCCAGAGAGTGAGCGAGATCTGATACCGGCCCTTTATAACAGAAGAAAAACCGCACAGACAAAAGCTAGCCATGTGCTAACCATTACCAATCCCTCACTCTGATGGGAGCAACATGTATAAAACAAGAGAGACATAATCTTAGCAACAGCAGCGAGGAAAAGATTTCAACATCAAAGACACGGCATGCATTACCAAAATGTACGGCTTCAATCTTCTCGTGTCTTTATTGCTTTTTCAGATTTTTACATTTGTTAGATCATTCTGGGAATGAAGTGTACAGACTAGACTGCAGCAAAACTGACAGCTGTTAGCCGTCTTGCTATGATGGCAGAGTGAGAAAGCGAGAGAAAAAGAGAGAGCGAGCTGCTCAAAATGGACGGTGACTGTTGCTTAGTGAGGATGTGCTGACAGCGTGCATGGACGAGGAGGGAATGTTCCAGCATGTCAAAATCAAGTTTGCAAAGATGTGAACTAGGCCATAAAACAGTGCTGGGGACGAACAGGAAAAACAGAGAGAGAGAGAGAGAAAGAAAGAGTGAGAGAGACCGCAACTGCCTGCAGTCTGTGCTTGTGGCTGAGTGACACCATGTTTGCTTGTATGTCTGTGTTGTGTTCTTGTGTTACAACAAAGCCAAAACAAAAACAGACAACAGACACACCAATGCCCGATGCTTGTAAGTATGGCATGAGGCCTTGTAAGAGCCAGAAAGAGATAATGAGCAGCAGTCTACAAGACCGACAGCTCTGTCATTGGTTTAACTCCCTTCATTCACACACCAGCCGCTGCCCTGGGATATGCAATGCATTATACAATACTATTTCAAAGGAGAAATATCCTAAATATATTGTGTGACAGTAGATCAGTCCTTGTAACTTGAAGGTTTCAAAAATCGCTGCAAAAGATGCTTTTCAACAGGTGTTTTAGCATTCGTTGTAAACTTGTGGACCTATTTTCCCAAATGCCTCACATCCGTATATTCTTCCGTTGAGAGCTTGAATAATAGACACTCCAGCCCAGTTGGTGGCGATAATCCGCCTTTGCCAATTGCAAGAATACGAACAAAGTTCCTGGCGCGGAGTAATACCGTACCTCACAGCACATCTAATACAAGTCAAGGGAGTTGGACAAAAACGACGATAAAACCTGTTGGAATGCGTATTTTGCAGCGACTTTTGTGTGAGCATATCAGTGAACACCCCTGACCACTCGGTGAGTTTCACGTCTTTGTAAATGAAAGTTTAATGCATTTAAGGAAGGATTGTTCCAGTGCACCTACACACCCATTATAGAGGTGGGAGGTGATACAACAAACACCCGAAAGTTCTCGGGCCAGCCTCATATGTCCAAATTTCAGTCAAAACTGTTCTATTTCATCATAAACAATGTGAAAACACGGCTTTAAGTGTAAAATACCGAACTTGTCCTTTAATGTAATGTAATAAGCATAATGTAAGCTATTTTGAATAAAATAGTCTGTTCGCTATTTATTAAGGAACCTTAATGCATCAACAAATTACTCAAAAATGTATTTTACACAGCTGTCAACATGTTTTATCTGCAAATGATTAAAGTTCACAGAACTGAGCTTTCATGCGCTCCATGAGCTATTGTTGGTTGAACTGTGTCTCACTTCCTTTCGATGGGGAAAGAGACTTGCGTGTTGCTATGCATTTGATATAACTTAACCTCTCTCTTTTTCCTCTTTCTCTCTGCCTGGAGTACAGCTGGTTTGGTCAACTTAAAGTTTCTGCCTTTAAAGTTGATCCCACAGGAGGCTGATCACACCTGTGAACAGAAAGAGCAAAGGATGAATAACGGAATAGAGGAAGTAACACCTGCCGTCCTTTGATTTCTTTCCCTTCATTTCTCTCAGTCACTCCATTTTCAAAACTGTGTTGTTTTCTTTATGAGGTGGGATGAGTTTCCTGCATAGATCAGTCTCTTTTTGAATCTGATCACTCGCTAAATGCAACATTTTTCATTCAGCTTGTAGATTCTTGACAGGGCAATACAAGCTTCTTTAATAAATAATTAGTTAGCAACAAAAGAAACTTCATTTGACATCATCAATTAGGGTGATAAAATGTGAGTAGGTAAAATATGCAGGATGATACAAAGAGAGAGAAAGATAAGGAGAGAGAGAGAGAGCAATAGTATAAAATAATCTTTAACTGATGAAGGAAGACAACATGCTCGGGCAGCACGCAATGCCAACTTGTGTGCAGGTGATTTCTGAAACAAGAAGACCAAAGATCATCTCGATAATAAACATTGACTTATCTCTTTCTGCCTATATATTTTTCTCCCCCATTGAGATTAAATGGATCCATGTGATGTTGGACCCAAAGCTCACATCTGGAGCCGAATGCCATGACATTCTGTGTATATGGGTGTGTGTGTTCTATTGCTCAGACCCTTATTAGAGAGCACATTTAGCTTTTTTGTTCGTGAATATAATTATCCACTTTTTTACTTATGCAACAGAGCAGTAGCCAAGCCAAATGACAAACAGACCACGACTATAAATTAAGATTTTTTTAATGGGTTTCACTCTCATAATGTTTGCCACTTACTTTGTGCTGCAAACTGCAGCGCTATTTATTTTCTTTCCATCATGTTCTTCTTTCTCTCACTGCCTCATTCTCTCTCTCTCTCTCTCTCATTTAACAATAAGTTTCCAAGCAACAAAACAAATGTGCCATATGTGGAATGGCTTTGCTATTTGCATTGGGGTTTCACTGCTAAACACATTGAATGTAAGTGCACTAAATGACACTGTGGGTTTATGGTGATATAAAAAGTTTAGTATGTGTGTTTGTGTGAGCCCAGTGTTAGAACAATGGCATGTGATTTTGGGAGCATTTGCAGGTCCTTTCCATGAATAGGGTACAATTTGGTGTCCCGTTAAAGTTTAAAAAACCATTAAAGCATTATCTGACATACAGTAAGAGACACTTTTAAGTAGGTCATTACAAACATATGACATTTTTACCCCTCTAAAGTTGTTATTTTGGCCTATACAAAATGACATTCTTGATTTTAAACAACTGTAATTAAGCAGGAATTTACATAAATAATAAGTATTGACAAACAAGTGAACATTTGGTCGCAAACTAGCTTGTCCTTACTGTCCTTACTTATCTGAGTTTTTAATTGTTATAATTGGGTCCCCAGCAGTGGCGGCTCGTGACTGCTCATCCGAGGGGCGCAAATTCAAAATAAGTTTCGGAGTGTCATGTGTGTTGCTTGCGTTTTCAAAATAAGTGTTTGTTGCGTCATGTGAACCATGTGCATCACGTGTTTTGTCAAAATAAGTGCCTGCTGCACACAAGTTAAAAAACGTTTATGATAAAAGAGATGCTCAAGTTCACAAAATACACGCAACACACTCCCTTAACAGTAAACTCTGACTACGCATGAGATTGTGCGAGTATGGCAAACGAAAGCGAGCATCTCTTTTATCATAAACCCTTCAGATGCATCTGCAGCAGGCACTTATTTTGACAAGACATGTGATGCACATAGGATTACTCGACGCGCCGAACACATATTTGGAAATAAGGAACCACGCACATGACGGGCTACATACATATTGTGACAAACTTCGCATCAAGCGCCCACAAAAAAGTCACTGGCCGCCACTGGTCCCCAGTGCTTCTACCAACCTAGAAAATGTGAAAAAGACCAACCCAATAACTTAGTTTTGGTAAATCGTTCTCTGCAAAAAATAGGTCACTGAAATTTAGCTCCCCTGTGATGTCATAAGGGGATAATACCGCCCTTTAATCTGCACTATCCAACCAGGGCACATTTATTGCAGAGATCAGCTCATTTGCATGTAAAAGGACACACCCAAAACGACAAATTTTTGCTTACACCTACAAGTGGCAATTTTAACATGCTATTATAAATTATCTGTGGGGTATTTTGAGCAAGAACTTCACGTATGTACTCCAAAGATTTATTCACATCTTAAAAAAGCCTTGTGAAATGTCATTTTTAATGCTGAAAAAGTTACACACAACTGGTGTGGACAGTAAGTCAAGACACACTTCTCAAATTCAGATAATTTATTAAATAAAAATATGAAATTAAAACCACTGAACATGCAATATACTGTACAATGCACCAGATCAAAATGAGACAATATGTAATAAATTATTGAGCTTTCTCTGTCACTTGCTTTTCAAGTAACTCATATCCAGCATGTTGTATTGCATATGGCACATATTGGTCAAGTTGGTTGACACACAAAAAACACATCTGCATTATAAAAATAGTAATAATACACAGAAAGCCCAAATCCTTGTGGTCTAAAGAAATAAACCTATTTAAATTTGCTGTCTCTGTGTTTATTGGAAATACTTGGTTTAGTTTTTTAACACACACAAATGTGTAAAGTAAGACTATATACAGTATGTTCATACATAGGCAAGTGTTTTCATTTCCCCCCCGAATATAACAATACTTCCTGACAGCCGCACATCTGCGGTGGATAGCAATAAGATGCTTTAAATGCATGCCAATGCTCACCACTGAGGGAGAAAAGACTAAATAAAGATCTTAAACCAAACTAAGGCCAGACAAAAAAATCTAACTTACACAAACATAAGAAAAATCAGCTCAGATACACCATGCAGTGACAAACATACTGAAATGTATTACGGGGATTTGCAGTCTTTCCTTTAGATAATCTCTATTTCCCAATGGTGCTGTTAGATATCTATATGTGTCGTCTTCATTACGACCAAATCCTCTTTAGCTTTAGTGCTGGTGTCGGTACGGAAGCAGCTGGATTGGGGATAAAACAGCTTGAACTAGCACAGTTTCCAGCTGCTGGGGTATTATTACTACATTAACCACACTGTGTATCTGTTAATTGCTTTCTGCATAATGTGCTTTTCAAAAGCCCTGACGTTTTATTCTTTCATTTCACAGTTTATGGAGATATCATAGACTATTTTAAACGAACAATTTCAGTTAGCAATGTTCTCTCCCTCTCACATCTGTCTCTCTTTTTCTCTTGGATAGATGATTTTAAGAGTCTCTGGTGAAGTATAAATGAAACTGCAGCATTAGGCACCTGTTACTGTGTACTTTCTTTCATGAACAGATATTATATGGGTATGATACTTTGCATTAAGTAGACAGCATTCATCAAAAGTACAGTTAAACCTTCGATGCCAAGCTTAAAGGGAACACTGAGTCCTTTCTCTCTATATTTTAACATATATTGACATTTCTTTACATTTTAAACATTTCTAGTTTAACTGTTGTATATGAATTGGGGTGTGTGTGTGTGTTGTTTTCCCTGCTCACAGGCTCCAGTAAGCTGTAATTGTTTGCTGTAAAACATAAATTAGGACCAGATGAACTGGGAGAGATTTCCAGCATCTTTGTTTCATGGATGATTTGAGGTTATTTACACAAAATAAACGAGATAATATCATAAACCAAGCCTAAGAAGAAACAAAGAGACTTGGAAAGATATGCACAGATAAATTCACATACTGTATACATTTTTTATATATTGCAGCCTGCACGTTTATCATGAATGTCCGGATGAGTTTTATCTACAACACAATATTGATCACCACTTTATTGTTATTTCTAAATGTGCACTTAATATAATTTATTTGAAAGTTTTTCCCCAATATAAATAAAGGTGAAGGTTAAATGAAGGTTGCAATGTTGATATCATAGCTGAAAAGTCCTTATTTTTCTTTTGGTAGCACCCTATTATTGTAAACTGGAATAAATGACATGCCCGATTGTAAACAATATAGACAAACTGGAGCTGGAGTCTCATGCTCAAATCTTTCAAACATTTATAGACAGTAAGCTAAACCTGCACCAGTGTCAGGAATTAGATGAACTGAATTTAAAAGTCTTTTTTCATACACTTCCACCACTAGTTTGGGATAGTATATTTTTAAACCCTATGTCTGAATCACATTAGATTTGTTATGACACAAAGTGTGTAAACTAACTTTCTCTTGTTCCTTTGTTGTCCATTAGATGGCTGACTTGTACAGCAGACACTCCTTTTCCCCCTTTTTTGTTTTGCATGTGAATCCCGCATTTGGGTGCAGCCTTGCTACATTACAATCACAATTCATCTATTCATATTTTTTCTTCATACGCATACATTTTTGACCTATCGTTTAATCAAAACGTCATAACTTACTCATCCCAGGATATGACCTATTATGATTTTGTCATCTGGTCATTTCAAATAAGTCCAGATTCACTTAATACCATTTACAGATCAATGCATAAAGGGGCATAGAGTACACAGCAGATGGAGGAGAAATTTCGCAGGCTGCTCTTTCATATGCAAATGCTTCATTGATTTGATGTGAGGTTGCTTTGCACTGTAAATCATGAGCGCAGACGGCATCACGCTCTGAATCAATGTTCAGCACTTTTAGCTGTCGTACCGCACACTGAACGGACCTCAACCCGTGTCACGGGGCAGCTCAGATGTTATGAATAAATAAATGCCCGTGCTCCACACCAGCAAAGAGGCTTCTTAGCTTTTAAGATGCAATATTGAAGCATATAGCTCACTTTCACATAAAAAAGTGCCATGCAAGTTACGCTATTTTATCGCTCTTATACTTTTCCTTTTCTATTGTATCACTGTGGGAATTATTATCATGCTCCTTCTTTGACGCACAATTGACATTCATTGTTTATTTCATCGAGCATTCATTCCAGCAATGAAGTGAAACTGAGCTGTAACTTCTGGCTGACTGTGTCGGGTTTCTCTCTCTATTTCTTTCCTCTCGCTCTGTATCGTTCATTTGAGTGCTGAGAGGATTAAATCAATTATGTTGATTTTGTATTTATTGCGTGCATGCCCTCAGTCGTTTGTAATTAGCTTATAGCTTTTGATGTGAGGTAATGTGATGAGAGGTTTACGGAGTCTCTGGTGGTGAGAGAGAGAGGTAGAGAGAGACTCAGGCGCCAATGCTTGTGAGTTTCTGGCCATCCCTTTGTTCTCACCCAGTCACAGTTGAACAGGTGAGTTCCACCTGAGAGGAGCAGGACAGAAAGGGAAAAAGGATCAGTGTCGGGGGCTAAAGGGCAACATGATTCAATGTAGGACCACCCAACAGACTGGCGTCAACCTTCAATCAAACATTCATATGAGGTACCCCCCGAATCTTTTCCCCTATACCCCAAATACACAATTACCTTACTCTACTTCCCAGTCCTATGTCTCTCGTATGTCCACTACTACTGTAGAGCCACAACTACCCCACACTCCTTGGTGATGTGGGTGGCCGCCTCTTGACCGGTCAGTTTGGGGGATGTAGTTTTTACCTGTTTAAGGGCTAGCTTTCTGTACTTGGTGGTCTTGAGGATGAAGGAGAGAGAAGAAATGTACTGTGTTAATGCGGGAAGAAAGTAACAAAGCGATTTTCTCTGAGCCCTGATAACATTTGCATCCCAAACTACGACAGCATATTAGGCACGCAACCCTTGACAGAGCTGACAAATATCGCGTTATTTACTCACTGTTTTCCGCATGTAGATCCAGAAAGGTGTTTTCAACCATAATAAGTAAATTCCTAAAGTGGTCATTTTGTTCTTATAACGTGTTGTGTTTCTTGTTTCATGTGTTACAATACTGACCAATCTACAGGTTATTTAGTGCTCTAACACATCCTGAAGTTTAACTTCACAGAGTTTTTCAAAATAAAAGTAAATTTGGTTTAAATGTGAGGAGATACTGTCGGGACGAAAGTAAAGGGGGTCGCACACCGGACGGGCAGCTCAGCGCCGCGCAGCTCAGTTCTGCGCAACGTCACGTCTAGGACAACTCGGAGGTATCGTACACCGGAAGTGCACATTAAATAGCGCGAGCTTAGTCAGATAGCGTCTACTTCAAAATGCAAAATATACTTTAGCAGCAAATGTTAATCGTTAATGATTTGGGACAAATATGATGTTATTTAATGTTAAACTATGTGAGTGGCGCGACAGGGATTTGAGCTTTCTGAGTCGTAGCTGGGCGGTGCGGATAGGCACCACCTGTCGGTGGCGGTGTGCGTATACTCATAGAAAGCAATGTGTTTGTTTTTTTTAGAACGGCACGGCGCTGCGCGCCACTGAGCTGTGCGTCCGGTGTGCGACCCCCTTGACTCGTAGCTGGGCGCTGCAGACAGGCGCCAGAAAACAATGTTTTTACTTTTTTTAGAATGGTGCGGCACTGCACGGCATCCGGTGTGCAACCCTCTTGACTCGTAGCTGGGCGCCGCAGACAGGCGCCAGAAAACAATGTGTTAAATTTTTTAGAACGGTGCGGCACTGCACGGCGTCTGGTGTGCAACCCTCTTGACTCGTAGCTGGGCGCCGCAGACAGGCGCCAGAAAACAATGTGTTCAATTTTTTTAGAACGGTGCGGCACTGCACGGCGTCCGGTGTGCAACCCTCTTGACTCGTAGCTGGGCGCCGCAGACAGGCGCCAGAAAACAATGTGTTCAATTTTTTTAGAACGGTGCGGCACTGCACGGCGTCTGGTGTGCAACCCTCTCGACTCGTAGCTGGGCGCCGCAGACAGGCGCCAGAAAACAATGTGTTCAATTTTTTTAGAACGGTGCGGCACTGCACGGCGTCCGGTGTGCAACCCTCTTGACTCATAGCTGGGCGCCGCAGACAGGCGCCAGAAAACAATGTGTTCACTTTTTTTAGAACGGTGCGGCACTGCACGGCGTCCGGTGTGCAACCCTCTTGACTCGTAGCTGGGCGCCGCAGACAGGCGCCAGAAAACAATGTGTTCACTTTTTTTAGAACGGTGCGGCACTGCACGGCGTCCGGTGTGCAACCCTCTTGACTCGTAGCTGGGCGCTGCAGACAGGCGCCAGAAAACAATGTGTTCCATTTTTTTAGAACGGTGCGGCACTGCACGGCGTCCGGTGTGCAACCCTCTTGACTCGTAGCTTGGGCGCTGCAGACAGGTGCGCGAGAAAACAATGTGTTACAATTTTTTTAGAACGGTGCGGCACTGCACGGCGTCCAGTGTGCAACCCTCTTGACTCGTAGCTGGGCGCCGCAGACAGGCGCCAGAAAACAATGTGTTCACTTTTTTTAGAACGGTCTGGCGCTGCACGGCGCTGAACTGCGCGTCCGGTGTGCAACCCCCTTAACACTTGTTACTTTTGTCCCGCTGCTAATACTGTTGTATATGTTGCAAATGTATATTATTCTAATTTGATTTAATTTCATTTTCATAGTGTTCAAACTGTTAAAAAAAATTATTCTCAACAATTTAAGTTTGTACTGTTGGTTGCTTTTAAATCATTTGATAAAACTGAAATTTAAAATGAAAATGTAATTTCATATTTTCTTACAAAGATAAATTACAAAATATTTTATATAAATTACATATTAACAAGGTCACAGTCATGTATATTTAATAAAAACAAGTGTAACACAAAAATCTATCTTGTTTTGTTGTGTTACTTTTGATCCACCTGTGTGTTACTTTCGTCCCTGCTGACAAAAATGTGCTCCCTATGTTCAAAGTGATATTATACAGAAGTCGTTTTACATTTGTTCAAAATTCCACCTGGTATTGATAGACCACACTTGTAAATTATTGACCACAGCAAAAATATATATCTGTCTCAAACATTATCTTTTAAAATTAAGTTTTTCTGAAAATGGTACTTTCGCCCCTGCTCTCCCCTACTGTACAAAACACCCTGATGCTGATAGGGACACCTTTGCAAGGGGAGATCAGGTTCACCTGAAGAGGAATGGAGAAGGAAAGTGATAATAAGTTAAACTTTTTTATGATCTGGGGTTAAGATGAAGGGTCAGACAGTGGCATGCGTTTAGTGATGGAGTTGAATGGCTTGGGTTGGTTCATAAACAGAGAGGTTGTTTGAAGATAAATTTAGTCCTGTTCTCTTGTGTCAGTGAGGAGGAGGCATTTTAATGACCCTGCTGTGAAAATGACTGAGATGGACTTCAGACAACAGTCGACTTTAAAGCCTTGCCCAGTGTTATTCAAAGACAGTCTCCGGCATAAATACACCTACGTGTTACCAGCATACATACTGTATATATTACACACACTCAAACAGACAACTATGTACCAACCTGAACTCACAAACACACACACACACACACACACACTCTCTCTCTTTCTCAGCTTTGTTTATCTTAGGGGTCACTATGCCACATAAGGCACCACTGCTAAAACACACATGGCTGCTGCCACGGTTACTAAAATTGCTCTGCGGCTGTCTGAACATCCCATAATAAAATAAACTCTGCATGTTTCAGGGTGCCTCACTGAGGATTTAATGACTGAGGATTTCGAACTCTGGTCAAATTCGAACATGTTACAGAAAGGCAGAGCAAAAACACTCAAACGTCTTAAAAAGCCTGAGGATATTGGATTGGACGTCACCAGCTTTCAAGGGCTGTTTGAGTTGGCAAATGGAGCGGCGGTATTCACAGGAGAAGTGTGTGCCATGCGACACTGCTCCACGAATAACTGCATCGCAGTAAGCCGTAGGAAACTGGTGGTGAAACTCAACACATGTAATGGCAGCCACAGGCCAGGCTTGAAATGCCAACCAATGCTACCTATTGTCTAAAGAAAAACGTATGCCACAAATTTCCTGTTCATGCCTGATTTTGCTAAAGTATTTTGCAGATGTGTATTTATGTTGTATGTTTTATACACATCCATATTTTTGTACACATATACACTGTCAGAAAAAAGTACACAAGTTGTCACTGGGACAGTATGCTTTCAAAAAGGTACACTTTTGTACCCAAAGAGTGCTTTGTACTTCAAAGGTATTGGTAGTTCAAAGATACATATTTGTACCTAAATGGTACATATTAGGACCTTTTTTAAAGGGTACTGCCCCAGGGAGAGCTTTGTCCATTTATTTTTGACAGTGTATACACATCTATTAAAACAACAGATAATAAACTGAAAACATATAAGAACTAAATGAAAACACTGAAAACATACCTGTTTAGCATTTACTTGACTAAACTCTCTACTCAAGGCAGTGAAGAGTAGAAATGCAGTCGATTTAAAGCGTCCTACTGTTATGTGCCTAAGTTGTCAATGCATGCCAATGAGACATTGATAATATATCTCTTGAAAACACAGGTTGTGAAAATGTAATATGACCTACTGCCTTAACAAAGTACAATGTAATGAAAACACAATTGTAACCATAAATAACCATATATATGTATGTTCTATGTTGTTTCCTATAATTTGGACCATTTAACACGGAAATGTCTCACCTTTTCATTTTTAAAATTGCAGTTGCACCAGCTAGACGTAAAAAGTTGCGTGTAAGCACAAAGTAGGGCATAAAGGGATAGTTCACCCAAAAATGAAAACCGTTCGTGGACCCCATTCACTTCCATATAGTAGAAAAAAAGAATAATATGAAAGTAAATGGGGTCCACGAAAGGTTTGGTTACAAACATTTCTCAAAATATCTTCCTTTGTGTTCATCAGAACAGGGAAATTTATGTGGGTTTGTAACAACATGAGAGTAAGAAAATGATAACATAATTTTCATTTTTGGGTAAACTATCCCTTTAAAGGACAAGTTTTCGGATTGTTTGTGGTGAAGTGGAATGGTTTTGACTGAAATTGCGACATATGCGGCTGCCCCGAGAATTTTCGGGTGTTTGTTGTATTACCCCCCACCTCTATAATGGCTCTATAGGTGCACTGGAACAATCCTTCCTAAAATGCATTAAACTTTCGTTTACAAAGACGTGAAACTCACTGAGTGGTCAGGGGTGTTCACTGATATGCTCAAACAAAAATCGCTGTAAAAGATGCTTTCCAACAGATTTAATCGTAGTTTTTGTCCAACTCCATTGACTTGTATTAGATGTGCTATGAAGTACGGTATTACTCCGCGCCGGGAACGTTGTTTGTATTATTGCAATTGGCAAAGAAATTTGCAATATCGCCACCAACTGGGCTGGAGTGTCTATTATTCAAGCTCTTAACGGAAGAATATACGGGTGTGAGGCGTTTGGAAAAAAGGTCCACAAGTTTACAACAAATGGTAAAACACCTGTTGGAAAGCATCTTTTGCCGTGATTTTTGTGTGAGCATATCAGTAAACACCCCTGAGCACTCGGTGAGTTTCACGTCTTTGTAGGGCTTTAAGTGTTAAATACCAAACTTGTCCTTTTACTACGCCCGGATTAGTGAAATTTTTTATGCCTGTTGCACCATCTAATACTACGACCAGGTGCACCTACGCTCGGTGTAGACGATGCGTGTCTCCGCGTATGGTTAACCACATTAATAGTTGAGACGTTATTGGCATTGCTATGGTTACAATTTTTACTGACGTCAGCTTTGAGGAGCTTTCTCTCCTTTCACACATTTTCAAGTGTGCCATCCCTCAAGATGCGTGCGTCACATGCAGACCCATCAAATCTGCACATAAACCAAATGAAAGCCTTTCCCGTTTGCACAAAAGGTAATAATTTGTCAATTAATTCTAACAATTTTGAATAAAAAACTAAATTAAACAAAGCTTTTAATAAGTTTTATATTCTGTAGTTGTAAATGTATTATATGATATAAGAATGTATTATTGCCAGAGAAACAAGTCAACACTTTCTACTTATGCCTATCTAGACGGAAGATTTAGTCTTGGACTTACACTATGCCTATATGGTGCAACCAGCCCCTAGCTGGTCACCTTAGACCACTATAGCTACAACTTCTTACTTGTAAAACTTTTCAGACAGCGCATAATATTGTTAGTACTTTATATTAAGCAAAATGCTCTTTCATTTGTAAGTTATTTCGGATAAAAGAGTCTGTTAAATGAGTAAATGTAAATGCAAGTTGTCTGTTGTGGACAACAGGGGTCTCGTTTATAAAGCATGCATATGCACAAAAACGGGTCCGGAAACGTGCGTACGCCAGTTCCCACGTAAAGGTTGTGATATAAAAAACAGACTTAAAGGGAGAATGGGCTTGCAGGGTGGGATCTGAAGATGATTCATGTACGCAAACTTGCAGGTGATCTGTAATTTAAAAAGGGAACATTGCTTTGTTTTATAAGTCTATTATAAGCCATTTTTGGCTTTTGTGCGTACGTAGACTTTTAGTAAGGATCTTACGCACAGTTTTATAAATGAGACCCCTGTAAATGTACCCTGAAGAATGCAACTGGGAAAATGTCATTAATATGAAAACAAAGCTGGGAGGTTTACATTTTTTTCATGATGTTGTACTCGGTTAAGACCGTAGGTCATATCAAATTTTTACAACCTGTGTTTTCAAGAGTCATATTTTCAATGTAAGATTGGCTGCACCCTGGCACATAACAGTAGTACACTTTAAACTGACTCCATTCCTACTCCTCACAGTCTTGATTTTGATTGTATCAACCTAAATATTTGATCTATTATGAGACAGAAAAACTTTCTAAAATCGAGTGTAAAAGCTTGGGCTGAAATAAAAGCTCGGGCTCCTGTCCAAGTTAATATTTTGACAACTCTAAAATTCAATTCCTTAACAAAATAGAAAACAGATCTACTCACATTTAAGAGTTTAACAAAGTGAGAAAAACAAGAGGTGTTAATCAATCCTCAAATTCTGATCCGAGCAACATTATTTCTTTAACTTAAAGAATTCAGGTTCTGTTTGTTGGCAATTTTTTTAGATACGTTAACTAAATGATTACATTACCAATATACAGAGACACAATTAGTTACACTATGTACCACATTACCCTTAAGAGTTCACCCATGCTGCCAATATTTCTCCACCCTAAGTCACATATAGGGCAGAAAAGTGATAAACAATGAAGAAAAAGAGCCAAAATGTTTGCAAAGAAACATATGCGGCATGAAAACCTGTGGTCTATTACGCCTGGAAAACGTCAGTATGAGAAAGTAATAATTAAATATTCACAAACCCAGAAAACGCCAGAAAGAGGGTGAGTGACAGACAGAATAGTGATAAAGAGCGATTTGGAGAGTTTTAGATGGAAATAATGAATAGACATAACATAGGGGATTAAAAGTTGTGAGCGAGCGAAAGGGTGAGCACGTTTTTTTTTGCTTGTGGCTGGGAGGCCACTGTCATCATGTCTCAGGAATTAGGCAGACACATGCGTTGGTGCTGCTGTAGGAGTGAGGCGCCGCTCTTGGCCTGCGGTTGGGGAACATGAAAGGGTTTGTGGGATGAGCAGGAGGGCTGGCCTGGCCCCTGGAGCGCCGTGCTGCTCCTAGCCAGAGAAATTTGGCAGAGTGCTCTCCGTGCAGCCCGCGGAAGGAATCCACTCCTATATTCCAGCAGGGAACCACAACTCCAAACATTCCCCCGAGAACAGGGCTGCTGACAAAACAACTCTGTCCACACTTGTTCATACACACACACAAATACGCTAAATCACAAATGAACATAAACAGACACACAAATAAACAGCCTCAATACACATGGTATTATATCAGCGTGCAAGGATTTCTATTTACACCTGAGAAGAAAGACCAGACAAACAGCTAAAGTCCCCAACACAGCACAAGGGACACAGGGCCCCATGCACATTGGAATCATTGTCTCTCTTTTCCCCTTGTTCCCTTCTTTCTTTTCTTTTCTCCAGAGAGGATAAAACTCTCCAGTCACACACACACACACAAGCTCTGGCACGCCTCAGTGCTCATTTGGCCGTACTGTTCCCCAAACAAAGTTGTCTTTGTGTTTTGTTTTATTGCAGCCAATTAAATGGTTAAATTCGATATCTATCACTAAGAGGTCAGTCAGTGTGGGGAACAGAACAGAGACCAAAGCAGCGGATAAGGTCAAAGGAAACCCTCTTTTACTCCTGCTGCATGTCTTAATAAATTTAAATCAGCCTATTTTAAGATGCATCACTTACTGTATGTACAGTACACTGTGTGCAAAATAAAAAGGAATGAAATATGATTTTGGAAAAAATAACTTGTCTTGGGTTTCTTGAAGAGAATACATATATAAAAATAAAGGGTATCCCGCACACTATTAACTTGCAAAATTTGAAAAATATTTATTGCAACGTTTTGTTCACAAGATCTTCCTCAGGCATGATTATACATGATTATAGTTTCACAAAGTTTTTTAAAAAGTGCATTGACCAATCACATGAGACAATAGTCACAGGGCTTGTTTAATTGGATGTTATAATCTTGAAAAAACTGTTGCTTTTAAATTGTCGATGTAATTTTGCATTATGCTTATTTATTCTAATTAATCATGCAGTATTGACTGTGTTTTGATGTTTTTCTATTGTCATTATATACTTTTTCTGATCTGTGTATGATATGGAGGTTGTTGATGTGATGAGAAAATTCGTATACAAATGTGATTGGTAATCGAAGGTGTGATTAGTCAGTGACTATTGTCTCATATGATTGGCCAATACACTTTTTAAAAAGCTTCGTGAAACTATAATCATGTATATATGACTGCACTGTAAAAAAAATCTGTGGAAATTGCAGCTGGGTTGCCGGTAACTTGCCGTGGATTGGAATTTATGTTTTTTACTGGCAACATTTTGTTCGAAGTTAAATGAACATTAAACGTTTGCAAGTCTTTGTCTTTACAGAGTCAAACGTAAAAAAACAGCATCAAGCAAAACATTCTGGGAAACAAAATCTGAAGCAAAAAATAGAAAAAGGTTGATGATGATTTCTGGTTCCCAGAATGCTTTGCATGCGGCTGTTATTGTATAGTTTTATTCTGTAAAGATAAAGACTTGTCAATATTTAACATTTATTCAACTTTGAACAGACTCTTGCCAGTAAATAACATAAATTTAAATCTATGGTAAATTACCGGCAACCCAGCTGCAATAACATTGTAATTTCTACCGATTTCTTTTACAGTGTGAGGAAGATCTTGTGATCGAAACTTCGCAATGAATATTGTCTCTCTATCCAACGCACCTATCCAGAACTAACAGGTGTGCGACATTGTTCTTCTTTTGAAGAGAATACAAAAATATAAATGAACTGTAACAGTGTTCCTACAGCTCAATTGATAACACATTATGTTAGCAATGAATATATAGTGGTTTAAACTCCCAGGAAACACAGATATTTTTAAAAATGTACACCTTGAATGCCCTGTAGTCACTTTGGATAAAAGCGTCTGCCAAATTCATAAATGTAAATACAAACAATTACATTATCAAAATTGCTTTTAATGTCAGTGCAGAGTAGCTTTGATTTAACATAGTGACTGAGCATTTATAGGTTGGTAGGTTCTGCCAGACCATTCCGGTTTCTTTAGTATAATGCTAAGATATACTCTCAGGCAGTAGGAGGCAGCATAGACCGACAGATAAGGCACACAAAATTCACGCACTGAAAATAAAGAGAGCCGTTTAAGACCAGAAGAAACTGTCCAACCCTCAGGCCTGCTGTCAATCCTGTGAGAAATGTTTTGGGCTAACACGCACACATCTGCGCAACAGATCACGGGACCGTGACCACAGAGGCAGGTGACTGTCGCACGGTGACATGTGGCCAACAGAGAAAGAAAGAAATGTGACCAAAGTCAAACCAGGCCAGCATAGTCCACATTATACTGGTGCCGATGGAACATAGAAATCCATCTGTTTCAGTTTGGATAAAAGCAGCTTTCTGCCTAATACATTTCATCTCTGTTGCGTATCTATCTATTCTTATCCAGCTTTGGCCATCTCTCTTTTTGTCTCTATATTTGTAGCTGTCTTTTCTGTTTTTCTATTCTGTGCTACTGGGCCGCATTAGGTTTGGCTGCTGTTGTTGTCGGTGGCCTTTATTTTGTTGTTATGCTTCACAACAAGGGCTTACAAGCAAGCACTCAGACATACAGTTGCTACACACAGACTTTTCCCACAGAATCAGCAGAAACCGGTCGGCCTGACACTGCCAAACCAGCAGTCAGAAGGGAAAATGACTTCTGGTGACATTCGATTCATCCGCATAACCGCAAAAATATTGCGAAAGGCCAGTGACTTCAGTCACATCTGCAAATGATTCCGAGGATGTCAAAGGCAAAGGACGCGACTGGTTTATAGCAATCGAAATGCAGTCGCAGGTATAATTCGTACGCACCCGAATTTATGTAAGGCCAAAGTATATGGTCCGTAAAACAAGGCTTTATTCCAATCTCTGTACAATGAAATCTGACAAGATGTTATCCAAAAAAAAAAATCCTCAGCCACCTCTTCAACTATTAGCAGAGAAATTTGTCTCTTCTGGCACAGACTAGAGTTTAATCTAAGCATGGCAATGTCTTACAGAGCATGAACAGGAAAGACAGAATATGCACTCATGCAGTAAATTGGCCATTAGACATAAAGAGATGAGTTTAAAAAAAGACCACAAAGACCGAGAGAGAGGGGGAGAAAGATGTGCAAATATGCGCATCCAACCCAAAAATACACTCTAGCATCTGTCTCTCTTTAAACACATTTGCGCAGCCATTTCACTTTATAATTTCATGTTAGCAATTAAAACATCCTGACTGTAATTTACAGAAATAATGCTGTAAATCAAGCGTTTCCCCTATGACAGGCTCCTGTCTCTCTCTAGAGGAATTCGGGGATTGAGAAAACCACAGTCTGCCATCCGCATGTTGTTGTCTCTCAAAATCACGTTTAATCCGCCATCGCCGACTAATTACCAGCTGCAGTGCATGCTGGGTAAAGCCTCAAAATGGCTGTCTTATGTTTTCTGCGGTGCAACTTTGCAATAACGGCGTTTTTAATTACAGCTGATTTACGAGGCAGGGAGCTGAGGTCAGAGGCAAATAAAAAGGGGTCGCGCTAGGTTTATAGTTTCACCACTCTGAAAATCTGACACAGCCAGAAAGTGTCAACAGTTTACTATGTAAATTTAGGGGGGGGGGACAAGGAAGCACAATTGTATGCCTTTCTATCTTGCTTAGGGCTGTTTACTGCATCTTCACCTGCTCATCAGCTCTGGCTAACCACATGTTAAGATAATTGCTACATTCGCTGATATAAACTCATTCTTCACGCAACTCAGACTGGAAGATTTTTGGTGAGCGTTAACGCTTAAAAGCGTGTAATTAGTCTACATTTCTTATCGCTTTTATGTGACGACGAAAAAAAAAGCACTCAGACAGCACATTCCTGTGGCTTTTGGTTCAGTTTGTGTGCACAGGGCAGGTCACATTTATATGTCTGAAAGACGCAAAAAGCAAAAGGATGAAGTAAAAGTGAAATGTGATTTGCACATGTGCATAGTTGATGTTGAGCAAACATTGTTTTTGATATGGTCTTTTGGTCTTGGCTGTGACAGGTGGCAGCATTTTTGCTCTTCCTGTCCGATCAGGATGCGTTTTATTCTGTCTAGTGGGGTCATCCCGGGCTTTCTCAGCGGTCCGGAACGACGGTGCGGTGTTGACGCCAACATCTCTGTCACCTTTCCAGTTAGGATAAACAAACACACTTTATGCACTGGCTGAGAAAAGCGACTAATGAGAAGGTCTGGAAAGACTTTCTGGAAATAAAAAAGTGATACGTCAGTAAATATTGTTTTGCCAAGCATTTCATTTGCAATTGCCATGTCTGTTGAAACAAAGGGAAAATAATTATTAAATCCTTGGACACATATTCCATTGTTAGAAAAACCCACTCACCCACCGCTATAAAAGTTAAAAGTAAGCCATGACTTTTTCTTTAATGATAAGAGGAGCATTATATGTGGTCACATATTAGAATGCCACCTGCAAATTATTGGCCTGTGGAGGGATTTTTTCCCTTTAACACATACAAATGCATTTTGTGTTTTTTTTACTGGGGCAAGAAAAAAGAGCAGTCACTAATCTGATCCTGGTTCAGTCAGAGGACGCCCACCACCAGCACATCTGCGGACCAGCTGAGCGAAGCAGTCCCAGTCCAACTCCTCCTGCTCCTGCATATCAAAGAGCCTAAGGGTGCCTTGGCACTGCTCGAATAGTTGTCCTTTTTATAAAAGACAAATAAGCCCAAACCTCGGGCTGCCGTCCAAAAGCTGTCTCTGACACCATGTTGAAATGAGAACTTGGCCAGGAGACATGTGATCAACATGCGTTTTAAAGCTTTGGAGGTTTTGGGACGGCAGCGCTTGTCTTCCATGTTCTAATGCAGTCACACATTCTTTCATTAATCCGGCCCAGCGTTGCGCCGCAAAACAACATAATTTGCAAAACCACTTGTTGGCTTCAAAAGGTTTCACCCAGACGCCTTTGGTCTCTCTGACAGGGCGTGAGACAGAAAGGGGGAGATCGAGGGTTATGGAAAGTGTCAGCGCTAGGTGTGTGGTAGGTCTATGTCTATTTCAGGCTCTGAAGGGTGTGTATACACTAAGGGGGGGTCGTATTGTTTGTTTGGCATAGTGATATCATCGCAAAAATCACGAATTACAGTGGTGTTCAATTAAACAAAACATCACAGCGTGCTTGTTTTTCGTCTCTGTGTGTCTCAGAAGTGCCGCCACACTGTTGTAAGTGGAAAAAATGAAGCGAATGTGTTTAAGAACCTGTGAAGGCTTGACTGATCTATCAGTAGAAGAGCTAAAGGCATTCAGAAATTGAAACAATACAGCTAGTAATGATAGTGAGGTGAAGCGCCACTGCCCGCATAGACGATCTCCTAAATGACCCCATTAGCTCTCCATAATAAAAAGACATGTTTAACACACGCACCCACCGACAACACACTGCGTTCACCGAGTCAGAATCATATAACAACTGCGTCTAAATGAAAACAAGAAGCTTTTGGGTTTTGAACATCAAAGCAATTAATAAACCATGGATAACCAGAAGCCACTCTTCTGGCCCAGGCCAAACCAAACATCCATATGCATGTATGCCAAACCAAATACACAATTAAACACATGCTGAGTGGAGAAGGGAGACCGGTTTGATAGTGCTTAAACATAGTACGGACGACTGTTGAAAACCTCAAACCCAGCTACAGCACATCGATCACACAGTACATCGATCATGGCATTATCCACACACACAAGAATACAGTCCTCATGGAAACAAGTAAAACAGAATCATTCATTGCCAAATAAATGATCTGCTGAGTGCAGTTATACAAAAGGTGTCTTTTGAGATAGTCACTCATTGTAATTCTTATGAAACACGTAAGCCTGAATAAAAATAGCATATTTTAAATGTTTTTCTGCTATTGGTTTAAAACCATGTGCTTACTTCTACTGTATCACACGAACAATTTTAGTTTGATTGTATAATCTTAAAATGAATTTATGTCAGAATGCTATGCTGATACACAGCTGATACATCTAGAATGGTTTCCACTAATAAAATAATGTTTTGTTTAAATTTTCAATGTTATAATGTGATGCATTTGAACTTACATTTCAAAAATCGAATATTTCACATCTTAAATCTTTTTTAATTACAATGTCTGTGTCTAATGTTTGCAGTACTTTCTGTACTTTCTACTTTCTGTTGTAATCTCTAAACTATTTATAATTTGTTAAATCCTTTATTGACTTAAACGGTTTAAGATAATATGTGCTGTGTAAAGCATTGTGTAAAGCTAGTGTGGAAGTAAAACATCTGTAAGACTGTGGAGTGAAGCATTTCTCAGTGCAATTTCCACATCTGATCACTGACGGATTACGGTTTATTATTTTACCATTAAGAGTTTCTAATTGTTTAAAGTTCTTTCCCATTTTTCATCCTAAACTCATTTATACTCGATTAAACAAAAACATTTACTTTTGAATAAGGAAAACCATGTCACCAGCTTGTACTATTTAATCACCACAGTAATAAATTCAATTTGTAGTTTTATTGTGTACCTCTCCACTTTTGTCTTTTGCAGTTTAGTATGGCCTGCCTATATAGTGCATCAAGAGCGAAAATACCAGAGAAGCCCTCATAAAAATAACCCAAACCATTTGGGTTGAAAGAGTTTGCTTTTAATATGCATTTAACTCTTAGTTATTTCATTATTGCTCTTTAACTTACATTCGAAATCACTTTGATCTTCTCAGTTATATAGAGCTAAGATTAAGCTAAATGCCAGTGAAAATATTTTGTAGTAGTTGCCAAGCTAAAAGACAGCATCTTTTTCCTCACGAAATGTCTTCAAATTATTTTGCAGGAGAGCAGATGACTTCAACTTTCAGTGTCCTCCCTAGTAGGACAAGCGAAGCAGACACACGAAAATGATGTCCGCTCCTGTATATAGAATTTTATAATGTCTTTTAGCCTGACGTTGCTCACAAGTTTTATAACAGGGCTCTTTTGTATGTCAAACCTCACGTTTAATGGATTTCCTATAAAACTGTTCACTGATCATGGTATTCAAATCACAGTTCTAGCAAAACTGCCCCCTCTGATGGCGTCTGGAAGCGATCCTAGCCAAGGAGGTACACCACATCTAACAGCAGGCTGCACGCTCTTCCTTAAGCGACCGTCGGGCCTTTTTCTGTGGTGCGTGTGTGATCATTTATGGGGGCTTAATCAACATGTATTTAGTGCATGTATTTTGTGAATCATTTTAATAGGCTCTGGTCGCCTGGTTCCCCCGTACCCAAGCCAAAGGTTGTGCCAGAGCCGAACACGAATCCATCAAAAGGGCCACCGTGACATTCAAAGACAGGGTTGTTAACTCTTATTTCCCAAACTATTATGAGGTGCAGTAAATCAAAGACTACTAATATTTAGAGAGACTTTATATGATCCTTGAAACACTGCCTGCAGGAAGCTGATGCTACTTTTAATTACTTTATGGGGCAGTTTCTCAAACAGAATTTAGGTTAATCGAGGACTAGGCCTTATTTATATTAGGACATTTAAGAAGTTTTTACAAACATACCTTACAAAAAACAATACACTGTAAAAAATACTTTGCTGCCTTAAATTTTTTTGTTAAATCAACTCAGATTTACAAGTCATGTCAACAGAGATGAGTTGTCACAACTTATAAAATGTAGTTGAGAAAAGTCAACTTCATTTTTTAAGTTACAACAACTCACCTGTAGTTATAACAACTCATCTTTAGTCAAGATAAATAATAGTAAGTTGAAATGACTTGTAAATCCAAGTTGATTCAACAAAAATTTTTAAGGCAGCAAAGTATTTTTTACAGTGTACAGGTGTGCATCTTGAGACAAAACAATGTCACCGATATATGTTAAAATTAGCCAGGATACGTTTTTTTTTATTAAAGCAGCTTAAACATATATTTTAGTATTGGACTAGGATAAGCCCTGTCCGGGAAACTGCCCCTATTTGTTTTAACTACATAAGGTATGTTAAACCAGGTACTGCTGGATTGTATCTATTAATAATATGTGCCACAGGCCAGTCATTTGATAGCTGCAATGATGTGTCATACAAAGGGAATGCAAAGAAAAATATGAAAATAAAAAAATGGCATTGAGAGGTAAGAATGCATAAAGTCAGCAAGAAAAGAAAATCTCTTTTGAAAAGGGTGCATAATCATTTTGAGAGCTCCAGCATGGAACCTAAATAATACAGTTCAGGTTTTGATATAACTATTACTGCCTGGGAAGAGTGCTTTGAAGTTAATTGAAACCACTGGGCAGCAATCTCCTTTATAGCACTGACAAATAACAGTTTCCTACAGCTTATCATTGAAGGTTAGGGCACAGGGGAGACTCATGCCTGTTCCATATGCCTATTCAATACAAATAAAAATCAAAAGGCTTCCCTTTCTCCCAGGCGCATTGTGGAGGACACCAAAGAAATGGTCACGGCAGGATGTGGGTTGGACAAAATTGGTCTTTAGCGACATTGAACAACAGTCTAGTGTGCATTAGTGTGCATGATGCTCTTGGGAACCCTTATTACTATGTTCACAGAACTTTTACCAGACTTTACCAAGTCTTTAGAAGAAACCACATCACAACTCGATAATGCTACAATAAAGTATAGGTGGCCCAATATATGCGTTTAAAGGGGAAACCTATCATTATTTAACGGAAAGACTGCTTTTAAGCTGTTTTTTTTAAACCACGCATCAGGTTCTGGTTCTAATATTTGGTCTCAGAACAATGGTTACTGAATTTGTCTTTAATGTTCCTTATTGTTTTTTCTGGCAGAAAGTTCTTATTCACCTTTGATTTCATCCCAGTATGTCTTTCTTTTTAACATGCCTATTATATTTGCGGGGGTAAAAGCAGGCCTGTCAGAAGGTCATTCGCCGCAAATGCAGCACAATAACGTATAACATCCCCCATGGTGAAAAGTGAGAACAGAGAATTGGCCAGACAAAAGACAAGGAGGATTTGATGAGCTGCAGGAGTTCAAAGTTTTCCTTTTTCCCTCTTTTTTCTTCCATCCAAGCTTGTACCACATCTGAAAGCACGCTGCCCTCAACCTGCATTTAAGTTGCTAATCACGTATTTAAAGTATTCTTGAACATGCGACGAGATGGATGATTGGACGCAGAACAGGCTGACAGCCATTGGCGTGAAGATGAGACCCAATCCGCCACTCGCGGCGTAGCTCTCTGAAGTTTTAAGCTTTTAAACAAGCCTTGACTGACAGTTGTAATATATGAAAAATGGTTTAACACGCGCACACGTGTGCAAACCGCACACACACACACACGCAATATTAATTGACCGAATGCGAGTCAGACATGAAGCCTAAACAGACATGAATTTAATTTCCTAAAAAAGTATGACAGAATAATAATTTCCTTTCTACTGACTTACAAAAGAATCCCCCATAGACGCATGTGCTTATGCTCTTATATACATGTGGAGTCACTTTGCTTAAGGTATTTTTCAAACACATATTTCCATCTAAAGCTAAAAGAGAAGGGCGGAAATGTAGGTTATAAATAGGAATCAAAAGCGCCCTCCTGTTTATTGCAACAAGATGACAGAGACACTGAAATCTTTGAAAGTATGAGTGCTTTGAGCTTTTTACAAGACAGGTGAAGAGAACACATGTGTTCAATCTGTGTACCAGGCTCGCCTGGGTCGGGCGGCTCTATCGTAAAAGAAGAGAGATTACAAAGAAGTCTAATGAAGACACTGATCAAAGTCTGTAATGCTAATACATAGCAGGTGTTTTAAACCTTTTAATACCAACCGTTCCTCTGCGAGGCTTGCGCCTGTATATCTTTCACAGACCGGGTCCTTTCGTCCTCAGTTGGAACCAGCGGAGAACTTTTCAACACCACTTCAAATGCATTATGAGCTATCTGCTGACCTCAGATGCTCAGTGGGGGTTATGTCCATGTCATACACAAATACTGCTACATATTCTGTTACAGCTCAAAGAGGTGTTTTTGGAAAATATAATATCTGCTTTGGGGCCCCTCTATCTTCAGCTGTACAGCACCTGGGCAAAGGTTGTAAGAGACCTGGCAAGACTTGAGTTTTTGGACTATGCTCAAAGCACGATTACTACTTTTTTGCAGGAGTTGCAAAGCTGTTTTTGATTTCCATTCATTGAAGGCAGAAGTAGACCCCAGGAGAGTACTAACGGTGGCAAAACTGCTCTGGTTTAACTCAGCGACAGATTATTCAACCTAATTGCAGTGCAATTATTTATTATTAATTTACACTCACATGGGCTTATTTTAATGACATGAAATAGCTTTACACCTGACCTTCATGGTGGAAAAAACACAGTCACCACCACGTGTTAAAAGATTACTAATATACTTCTTGCACATTTATAAAAAAAATATTAATTTAATATCAGGTTTAACATTAAACGGAGATGGGATCTATTACCTCTTATTAAAAAAAATGCATTTCATTACGTTTCGTTTAAACCCACTTCCGGTTTGAGTCAAATTACAAGTGCGGTTTTCCTGGCACGAGAGTTCTGTGAAATGTAGTCCTAAACGGATTTCTGGTGACGGCTTTCAAATAAACCTTCGATTTAAACTAACTAAACTAGGCTTATTAACACGCACGCTTACAAACAATTGATAAAACATAATTAGGCTTATGTTTAAATACCGACCTGAAATTCGTCTCGCTTCAGCCATATTATATAGACTACATTTCCCTGCACTCCGCGCGATGAGACCGAGGCACCGTAAACAGTACACCAGGAACATGAAAAGATCGGATGACAGTGAGAGGGAAAAGAGGAGAAAGGTATCGCTTGTAGTTTTCTCTCAGTTTGCCAAGCACCACATGTGGTTACAGAGTTTGTAAGACACCGTTCACTGTGTCCGGGACGGTATTGCATGCGCTTGTTGGCGGTGTGTGTTCATCTGAAGTGTGCGTGTCTGATGCTGCTCATTGCCCGAGTGATGTTGTCATTCTTTTATCGTTTGATTTCTGTCTGTGTATGCGCCGTTATCCGGTACACGCGCTTGAGTTCAAGCCCGGCGCGAGGGGAGTGTTCTCGTGACTGTCACGCGCTGGAGTTTGCTGTAAATGTTTCGTATGGCAGCAATAAAGTCAGACAAATCATGGTGGTAATGAATGAAGTCAAGAGAAGTAGAATCAGGTGTCTCTGTCTCTCTGTTTGTTTAATTTGCGAAACGTATAGGATTGTTTAAGATTAGACGCGCGATTCATCCGTGAGCTCTATTTGAAATGAATTGGATGAATATTCAGATACAGTGACAGTCAGAGAAATAACAGACAATCCCTGGAGATCCCTGCTGCTAGAGGGGTCTATACATATAATGAATTAATTATACCTTTTATATTGTTTTATTAGATGACAGTAACTGTTAGTCTTTACAATTCTTACATTTTTAAAGTGTTTGTTTTTTCAGCCACCATTTAATCTTGTGGTAAAGATGTTGTGGTTTGCTAGTGAATATATCAGTAGTGTGGCATTTCTGTAGTTAGTAAAGATGAGCTGTTAGAAGGGGTTATGCTAGCAGATTGTTTTTATTCCTCTTTTTAACTTTTATATTCTACTCTATCTATTATGTGATCATTTTTGATCATCTCTCTGTCTCTGATGGCATGTTTGTGGATAATGTTTGACAGGAGGGAATCTATGTAGCATGTGGTTCCTTTGGTTTATTGCAGCTGGGAACATATGAGCCTCAGCCTCAGAACTTGATCCAGCTGCTCCTCAATCTGTATGACACAACTACCTTTCACAAAACTACCAGGATGAGGGCAGAAATGGCAGATTATACAGATTAAGCGAATTGTGGGTATTTCCTTGATATTAAATGCAGATCCATGTAATCATAACAATAAATTAAAATAGACTGAGTATATGGTTGTTTTGGCTATAAACATTAGTGCATTTCTGCTTAATAACTGGGATTTGGACAGAATGTCACTAGAGAGCCTGTGAACTATCCATTTTAAAAAATACTTTTATGCTTTGCTCAGTTCTGCCAGGCATTTCCTAACCATATGTGGCACATGTGCATGATAAAAGACCACTTACATTATCATGCTGTAGCCTGCTGTTGAAAGGAAGGACTGTTTGCTAATAGCTTATTAAAGACTGACTTCATTCTTTTAGAAGTGGCCCTACATTGCAATATAATTTGATTAGGGACATTGGACAATCAGAGTTTCTGGTAACATTGCAAATATAACCTTAAAGTATTAAACTATATTTTTAAATACCCCTTTGACCATTTTATTAGAATATGGACACAACATGTTTTTTTCAATCCCCACAGAGTCAGCTGATATAGGGGATTATCACGCTTCCGGGTTTCGTGGGCAGGGCTTTTCAACTTTGTGCATGTCCTTTCGGTGCAGTTAGGTAATCTACGTAATTATCTGTACTTTTACTTCCAACATTTCTACAACACCATAGTTCCTTTACGTACCTTTCTCAACAACTTTTAATTTCAATCTGGACCAGCAGAACTGGCATTACGATCCACCGGAAGTGGACGTGCACAAAGATCACTGAAAGCGGAAATACTACGTGTTACACTGGGGCGGTTTCCCCGACAGGGCTTATCCTAGTCCCAGACTAAAATGCATGTTTGAGCTGCCTTAATTTAAAAACACCTTGTACTGACAAATCTTAACATATTAGTAGCATTGTTTTGTCTCAAGATGCACACCAGTATTTTTTGTAAGGTATGTTTTGTAAAAGCCTAGACCTGAATTAAGCTAAACCCTGTCCGGGAAACTGCGCAACGCTCAGGGCCGGCCCATCCAACAGGCAATACAGGCATTTGCCTGGAGCCCCGCGACAAGACGAGGGCCCTCCATGCATACAATTATTTTGTCATTGCATAAATCTCATGGATGCGATCAGCAGGCAATATGTGCTACATGTGCAGGGACCTTATTAATTTAAAAAAATAGGGATCACAAAAACAGTAGGTGAAAAAATAAAAATATTTTTATTAAAAACTCTCAAATAAATCTTAATTTTGAAGAAACTATGACAGAACAATGAACACATACTAGATTCTTAATTTATTAAATGTTTTTAACAGAAACCTCTGACAGGAAAAGCTGCGTGATGAAGTAAAAAAGGGTTAATAAACCCAAACTGAAGTGCTTTCTATATGACGCGCACTACATAATATTAAGCCTTTATACAACATAAATGGATTATACAACATATATCTGCACAAAATGCAAGACTTCAACTAAGTTATATACAGAAAGTTTAACTTCCGTTGTGGATGTGCACCATAACAGCACGCTATAAAACACGTCCAGGCAAAGCACAAGCTTCATAACATTAAGCAGCTTTAAGTCTTTTGCTATTATTTTAGCGATTAGCTGTGTCGTGTCGTCCCCTACCTGTTCTCAGTCAAGATGTAATGTTAATGCTCGTATGGCCTTCTGGTATCTCTTGGCATTTGATGTTTAAATATAAGATGATAACCCATTGAACTTTTGACGGCGCTGTACATTTTGCACCTGACCGACTGTATTTCCGAAAATCACGGCATCCTTTTTAACCATAGTTCCTCAGTGATGTGAGGTGTGGCCGGCTTCACGGAAACGGCGAGATCGGTGGGTTGCCGCGCATTGCGCGGATCGGCGGGTTGCCGCCTGAGCGGTGTGCGGAATTATCTGTTTGTTTTTGAATCATGCATGGTAATGTTATGTCATACGCCGGTCTGCGTAGCTCAACACGACGTCAAACACGCATCGATCATTGATGCCATGTTCGAGTAATCGAGCAGTTGAGTACTCGTGCTCATCCCTAGTAGGGTTCAAAAACATTATACAGAATACGATATCACCCTATAGTAATTATTCAGTATTAATATCCATGATTTTTGTATTGATACATTTCTGTAGTTCTGTTGCACTATAATAACATTGCTTAATATGTTTCACTTAATAAAAACTTTACATTTTCATTTTTGTGTGTTTTAATTTCACTTCTTAAATTGCAGTGCTTATGAAAATTTTTACACCCGTGGGGCCCATTTTCATGTTTTTGCCTAGGGCCCCATAACCCCAAGGGCCGACCCCTGCTCGCTATTACGGTTTAATCATAGCAGCTGTACTCTGCTACTTTTGTTGTGCATTGACTTTTCTGTTTTTACTTCTGCTTTTATTAATGTAAAGCTGCTTTAAAGCAATTAAAGAATTGTCATATAAATCATATGAGTCATATAACTAAGTCATATAAATAAAATTGAATCGAAAATTGATTAAAATTTTTCTTTTATCAAAGTTGTGAATTAGTCAATTGCTTTTCATTGTTATTTCATCTGTTAAACATGTTGTATTTCTTTACCCATTGTGACTATGTTGGCCTATGTTTCTGCCTTTTACTCACGTCAGCATTGTATTGTGATGAGCATTGCCTTTGTTTGAGAAATAAAAAAGTATTTTCTGTGAAAGCTGAGTAGATAAGGAATGAAGGATAAGAGTTAAAGCACATCATTTCAGAGCGGCAACGTACGTGAAGAGTTACAGTGGGTTGCCAGATGTTCAGAGGCTTTCACTCCTCCCAACCTATCACTCAGTGAGTTCTCGGCTCATTGGCTTTCTCAGTTCGTGTGTTTGCTGGAGCAAGCTGTTTAGGTTATTTCACTCCTGGACACTCATTAAAATGGTTTGTGTTCCCCTTGGCAATTCTGTTAAATTAACAGCTAGCCTTAGTTCAGGCGTGATTATGAGGCCACACAGCCAGTCTTGATTAATCAATTTCTCCCACAAAATGTTCCTCTGTAAATTAGTGTTAAGGTAACGATTTATAGGTTCTAATGCCGAGCTGCTGTCATGTCGGAGCTGATGTTTTAGCGGGAGGTGGTGTTGCTTTCGGCATAATCAGCAGCTTTTTTCCCCCCATAGCTTTTCCTTCTCTCCGTTCGTCACCACGCGCCTACGTCCTATTAATGAGTCTATAATAGAGAAACAGTGTCGGACAGCCACATAAAACACACTCAGGAATACGTAATTAGACCCGTGTTCAAGCCGCACCGGGGGCAGATTTATATCCGGAGACTGAGTGATGTGAAAGGTGAAGAGAAAATAAAACAAAATAAGGTAATGCCGTGCGGCTCATGACTTCTGGTTCTGGACATCTGAAAAGATGGAAAAACAGAGGAAAGAGGAGAGGGAAGGAGTGAAGGAGGGTGGGAGTGTTAGAAAAAATACTGCCACAGTTGATAATGATGCCATTACACTAATGGAGGCAGCAAATGAAGTAGCAGGCGGACACCGTGCTTTATTGCCATAGGGGGTCGTTTCCTGCTGCATTCCTAATGGTTGGAGCCGCCGGTATTGATCAGGCCATCATACCGCTAATCCACACTCGCATTACTTACTGCCGCAATGCCGTGTCAGTCTTTCTACTGCTGCCACAACCTGCCACCCACAGCCACAGGCCCTGTAACGGACCCCACAGAGCCTGTAATTCAGGGCCCAAAGATTGGATGGTGGTGTGGAAGTACACATTATAGGATTTGGTCGATCACTGTTCCTTTAATCAGGCCTCCATTGAGAAAAAGAGAGAGAGAGGACTGAGTGATTAAATATAGGCATATGTGTTTGTTTGATTAAGAGTTAAGACATTATCTTGTCTTCAGCATTTTTATTGTTCTGTTAGTGTGTGTTTTAGCTGAACGATGAGTCTGCTGCTGTCTTCTCTAATAGCTGAGAGCTGTAAATAAGTCTAGGCTGATCCATACCCTTTTGGTGGAAACATCTATTTAACGGCAAGGGATAACACTAGGCATTAAATTGTTTTTAATTAAACAAAATCTGCCTCTGATCCGGCAAATTTAAATGAAAGGAATGTAGATTTAGCGTGTTTTCGTAATTGAGTCGTTGCTTAAAGAATCAGTGTCACACTTTAAGTGGATTAAAAAGTGAACCACTTAAAGCGCAATAGAACCCATTCACACTGCCTTGTGAGTCGTGCACTTAAAAGTAAACGCAGTCTACGTTGTATTGTTTTTTTTGTAAACCTATTACAATGTTGGTGCTGGACGCGCGAATTGAGCGTTACCGTGTGATCCGCGTGACTTGAAAAATCTGAACTTCGGTGGATTTTCGCGCCACATTAACCAATCCGGAGCTTGCTCTAGCAGTGACGT
This sequence comes from Misgurnus anguillicaudatus, assembly GCF_027580225.2. NCBI lineage: Eukaryota > Metazoa > Chordata > Actinopteri > Cypriniformes > Cobitidae > Misgurnus > Misgurnus anguillicaudatus. The sequence goes on along the minus strand of NC_073357.2, from coordinate 36,626,716 downwards.
GATTACAGGAAGCGAGCGGAGGCAGAAACACAAAACAACAATGGAAGACAATCATCATCGCTACACGAGACATCTTCGTACTTTTACAGGAATTAAAAGTATCTTGTTTGGAAGAAAGTGAGTGAGGAGGTCGAACAATCTGTTAATTTTACTCACTTTGAGCCATAGACCGTTTCATCCGGCGCACGTTTGGTGATGCGATAAGTGTCTGGTCCGAACTTTACTTCCGGTTTCTGTTTGTTTAATGGTCTGACTAGTTGCTGAAACTGAACTCTTAAACAAATACCTCGTCGAAAATAACAAATGTTTTGGGTTCCTATGTAATCTACATGTGGTTTATTTTGCTTGTTATATAAATAAACTACTTTAAAAGGACTTTGTTGTTATTTATTCTAAGCTGAGTTTACCGGAAGTTACGTGATGACCACGAAAGCCACGTGTTTATGTTGTTACTGCTGAAACCGTCTATATAAGCCCCTCCCATGACACAAATGTATGCGTGAATGTCTCGAATGACTAGAATTTAATGCGCGAATGAAGCGAGTAAACTCAAAATGTTCAAGCATCCAACTACGCGCAAATAGCACGTTTTTGTCGCCTCTTCCGCATCTGGTGTGAACGCAGAGTAACATTGGCAAAGGCATCCACAATTTCCTTTTGAAATCAAAGTTCTGGATGTTCTGTGATATAACTATTGCAGAGGCACACATTGCGATGTCGATTCTGAAACGAAAAATGTATGCAGCCAGTTCTTAGATTATTAAGTTGTCTTTCATAGTTGGTAGGTATAAGTTAATGTCTCATTTACTTATATTAGCCCTCACCCGGTGATCTGCTTATCTCAAATGACCTTGATTACCATGTACGAGCAGGCCTTACTTTAACACATGCTGCGCGTGTTGTTGTCATCTCCAAAGCCCGAGCAAGCCGGGGCCGTCAGTCTTATTTTTCTGTATCAGCATATCGGCACTAACCTCTGCCCTCCGCTAATCAAACACTTCACCTTAAGGGAAACATTCATTCAGCCCTCTCATTATGATGGCTTCTGTGGTCATAAAGATGTATATTTATATTTCCCCATCTCGTCGCTCGGCTGTTGCAGGGAAACTAGATATTGATCTGGATATTTAGTCATTTCTTTCTGCCGGGACATCAATATTACGCTAACGTGTGTGCGAGCCACGCTTGACCCTGTCCCCAGTCTCTATCTGTCCTCCCATTGGAGTTTAGTGATATACTATTCTGAAAAGCAAATCAATGAGTGAATATGAAGTTTGAGGAGTAATATAAGGCGACCCTGAGGCCTATAGCAGCTGCATTGATCCAATGTGTGGATTACGCTTGATTTGTTTGTTGTGAAGCTTTTTACCTTTATATCATCAGGGCAAACACACTCACACACCCCATATCCTCAAAATAACTTTTATGGTTATTGTCTACATTGCCTCCATTGTATTTGCATAGAATATTGTTCATTAAATGCTTTAGGGCTTCACTGATTATATCTATTAGATATTTATGGCTTTTATTATGGGTATTTGTTACTTATTTCGACCTTGTATGTTTACTTGGAGTGCATTTGTTGTCATCCTCAGTTATAATGTATGTCAGTTGTGATGCGTGTTGTGATCCAATTATGTTTCAAATGTCACATGACTAATTGACGTAAACTCAGCAGTTTTCTAGTCAGTTTGTCAATGTGTATGTGACAACTGTAAATTCAGGGGGGGGGGGGGGCTGTCAGCTATTGGCTGATCATTGGTGATATGTGGTCAATAATCAATAAAATCGATAACAATAGGCCTCAAAAATGCTTTGAATAAACATAAGATTGACCTTGTAACCTAGACATCAACAATTCAATTTTAAAGGCCATCCAGTCAATTTTGTTCAAATTGTATTCAGGATTTGAAAGCCTTGTATTCATATTGTAATGTTTTGCAATGTGTAATTATATAAAAATGATATATAAAACATATTTTTTTTTTTGCAATGCATAACATTAAGTGTCTTCCAAGTCCATCTCCTCTGACTGCAGCCTTGAACAGCAGGCTACTTTTTTGCTGTTTATTTGTGAATTTATTTTCTTGTGTTATAGCTCACCTTTTCTTGTAAAGAAAACTAGCTAATGGCAGCTCTTTGCCCGACATCTGCTTCCTATTGCAAGTCCAAAGGTCCCCCTTACATTGGATCTACAGGAGGCCACTTTCACTACAGCCTGTAAACACTAACTCTTAATTTGTACATCATAAGTTATGTTCTATAAATGAGGGGAGTGAAAGTGGGCCTGTGCACCTGGCTTGTGTGTGGTTTGGGGACGAGGCAATGCCCCATAGCTCTGCCAGTTGGAAGGCTGTGTTTACGTCTTCGTGTGCCAGAAAGGAAAATGGAGATCCTGCCCTGCCAACCTACTGCTGGGTGCACACAGGCAGTAGGTTTAAAGAGGAAGGCTTTTGTAGAGGTTCCCATGAATCTGATTGATTTACCTGCTGTCGATTTAGCACAGGTATTCTGTATAAATAAAAATACTCTATACAAATAATTTTTTTGTGGGGGTACTTTTGGGTACTATAAAAAAAGAGATGTTTTAAATGTTCTATTCAGTCTGTTTAAAAAAAGTTGGATTTTGGACTTTTAATACATTCTAATTGGAACTGCTGTTTTTGGTATTTAGTAACTTACTATTATTTTAAATCGAAAAGTTTGATTAATTCTAAAAAACAATTATTTGTATCACTGTGGATTTAAACAGTGAAGACACATATTGTCATCAAACTACTTTACATACTACTTTGTTTTATTTTTATGTGCTAATTTCACAGACTTTTGGTTGGTTTGTTTTCGTATTGCAACAATCACAAAATTTGGGGGTATAAGGGCAGTGGCTTTAAATCCTATTCCTGGAGGACACCAACAGTCCACAATTTGAACTCCCATTCTGGCACACCCACTTTTTTACATTGCGCTTAACCCTGGTTTATCTTCTGTCTAAACCCCGCTTTCAACCCTAGACTAAGGATCGTTTCACACTTGTAATTTAGAAGCGGGGTTATCCCTGAAATTAACCCAGGGTTATGAAACCCTGCTCAGTTTGGCCTGCTTTTGTGGGATCAACCCCGCAATGCAGTGCCAAACGCATGCAGTGTGAAACAAGCAGCTAATCAAGGTGTTCAGAGTTGCTTGATTATCCAGGTAACCCAGGATTCCGTTAACCCAGGGTTTAGAACAACCCTGGGCAGGGCTCTTAAAATCCCGAGCCCAACGTCCCGGGGCTATTGGACCTTGCAGTTGGGCTACCAAAATGCATCCGCCCTGCCCGTCAGGCTATCTTGACTTATAGGGAGGAATATATATTTAATGCTTATGCATTTTCTCACAGATTTGGATGGGTAATTATGGTGTATGTAATTCAGGATTGGGTATTAAAATCATGTTTGAATGGGCGTTCACTTTCGCTAGTGTGCAAAGCCTCAAACTTTACAGGAAGCAAGCAATACTGATTTGTCATTGACGATCCGGATCTGTTGCACAGAATTTTTTCCAACGTCGTCCTGTCAGTCGTTATATCCTCACGTAAAAAATTAAAGCATTAAAGTGATAAAGATTGCATATGCAGTAAAGGAAATTGGGAAAAAGGCTACAGTATATGTGACCCCGTGCAGAACTCGCTCTTAAAGCGACAGTAGCCCCTATTTTTCTAATTATCTAATCTGTAACTGGAAAAACATTGTATGATTCAAACTGTGACTTTTGTGACCCATTGAACCACTATTAAATGGTGAGGATATCCAGTGTGAAGATGAGCAAGAACAGCTGGCTTGCATGGAAATCCAAAAAATGTTTTGTTAAAAAAAACAACAGCATCAAAAACAAGAAGAAGAATAGCAGAACAAGCATTGTGGTCAGTGGGCCTATAGGCTTTGTATTGGAAAATTTGGCCCTGTGCTATGCCCACAACGTCAAGTGGCATTTTCTTATCTGTGACTTCAGTTAACATTTTAGATATTTCAGTTGAGTTAAAAGCAAATATTTGTATTGTAATGATTGTAATTTGATTATTTTAGGTGTTTTTTGTGTTTTTGACAGATGTTTTGTCTCAATTTTCTACATTAAAAGTAATGTCTTTTTTATTCGGGCTATACTTGCAATCATTTCGGGCTACCAATAACTAAAGAGTGCCTGCCCAAAGGGCTACCAGGGATTTCGAAATTTTGCGAGCCGTGCCGTGTTAAAGGTCCCGTTTTTTGAAGCTTTGATTGTGTTTACAGTACCCAATATAACACTTGTTCATGTTTCATGGGTAAAAAACGTGGTATTGTTCACACAATTTACTTATCTGCATAGCACTTTTTTCCCTGTTCTAAAAAGCGGCTGATGTCTTCCTTGTCCTATGAAGTCCCTCCTTCAGAAATACGTAACGAGTTTTACGTATTGTGTCGTTTGTTTAGTGTGTTGTGATTGGACAGCCACTTAGCTTAGCAGAGCTGTTTGAGCCAAAGCTGGTGACTGACGTATTCATGTGGGCGGAGTTTAGTCAAAAACTCTTATATTGACGTCATTCAATCGGGAAGTAGAAGGCTGTAGTCCAAACCGGCCGTTTGCTGCAGACTTTGAAAGGGCCTTCTGTTAAAGAAAATATATCGCCTGGCAGTGAACTTTGAGCTTTATCATTTTGCAGGTATTATTTATGCACTAACAGCAACATTACACACTAACTTAAGTTTGAAAAATGGGATCAGGGATAACGTGACCTTTTACTATTTCCAGTGTGAAAAGCCCTTTTGAGTTCTCTGCTAAAAAGCTAAATTTGTTGTGGTTGATTAAGAACCAAAATCTACCAGGAATATGCTGGAAGCTAGATAAGGGTGTTTATCAGGTCATACATTTTCCGTTTGGGCCTAATGTTTTCTGCTGTGGTCCACTTAAAGGCTGCATCTGAAGGATGAAAGAGGCAGTGTTGGCACATAAAGGTAACTCCATGACACGGATTCGGACAGTCATCATAGACAGCCTAACAGAATTTAAAATATAAATCGAGAGTGTCTTTACATTAGCCAATCACTTAATTAAAAACTACAACAGTTACTACTCACTAGTAATGCAATAGAAAGTTATTGAAAGTGAATATAATTTTAATTGAAGTAAATAAAACTTCAAATCATTCAAAATTGTAATCCAACCATTGCAGCCATTTTATGTTTTCGAGATTGATCCTGCTTGACCAATCCCCTTCGTCATGCACACACACTACATAGCATTGTGAGATATAGAAGACAGCAAAGAATACATCTATGTTGCCATAAAACTCGATCAGATAAAGGTATCTCAGGAGACAATGGATTTGGAAGTGCCTTGATGCCTTCTGCCTTGTAATGCAACCTCCGAAGGCAGCATTTATAGCTTTCGGACAAAACCATAGTTTTTATACTTAAAGAGTAACATTTTTTTCTTACTGACCCTTCTAATTAAAACTGGTATTTTTTGCTGTGACATTAAGATGAAATGCCCTCTTTAGATGTTAAACCAGAAACTGTGGTCACACACATGCTGTGGGTTTGCTGTCGGGTCCGTTGTTCTTCTTCATTAACAACCTTTTTGCAAAGCCTGCATTTCATTGTGATTGGTTCCCAAGACAATTTTCAAAGCTTTAAAGGTTACGTTCTTCCTGATCCCATTTTTAACTTTAGTTAGTGTGAATGTTGCTGTTAGAGCATAAATAATACCTGCAAAATGATAAAGTTCACTGCAAGGCGATATATTTTCTTTAACAGAATTCCCCTTTTAAAGCCTACAGGGAATGGCCGGTTTGGACTACAGCCCTATACTTCCTTGTTGAATGATGTCAATATAAGAGTTTTTGACTAAACTCCGCCCACAGGAATACGTCAGTAGCCAGCTATGGCTCAAACGGCTCTGCTAAGCTAAGCTGCTGTCGAATCACAACATACTAAACAAACTGCACAATCAGAACTCGATACGTATTTCTGAAGGAGGGACTTAATAGAACAAGGAAGACATCAGCCCGTTTTGAGGACAGTGAAAACAGCGCTATACAGATAAGTAAATTGTGTGAAAAATACTGTTTTTTTACACATGAAACATGAATTGCACACTGTAAACACAATCAAAGCTTTAAAAACACAGAAAGAATGGGACCTTTAAAGTGATGTTAGGATTTTTGTTATCACTGAGGTTCAAAATAAACCTGTGGTTAGGGCTGGGTTTCGATTCAAATTTCAAGAATCGATTCCGATTCTCAAGATCTTGAATCGATTATCAATATTCGATTCGATCAGATCTGATCCGATCTTCGAGATTTAGATAAGTGTTTTTGAAAAAAGCATGTGTTTCCAGCTGTTGCACAATGACATAATTTGGTTCCATTACCTTTATTAGCCGCCTGAATCCCACGTTCTCAACAACAGAATACCGGCGCATATCTTTACAAATGAAGCCCGCAATCGCCTCAGATATTTTGACAGAGTGTGCAGAATTAGTTGGCTGTTGTAGAGTTTGTTTCAGTGTCATCTGTTGCATTGCTGTGGCGGGCTTTGATATGATGTCTTGATGATGTCGCATAATATGGTTCCTGAGATTAGTAGTATTTTCACAATACTTCACCTCCATTTGGCAGGCTTTGCAAATTGCTTTGCTTTTGTCAAGCTCGTTCTCTGCATTGCTTCTGAACCGGAAATGGTGCCAGATCGCAGCTTTGAGCGTTTTATGGAGTTTTCAAAACAACCGCTTGCTTAACGTTACTGACCGCCATGTTCGTTGTTTTAATGTCCTTCCACCTCGCACGCATGCGTGAATTATTAATGAGTAAGTTATTAATTATTAAATCGATCCTCTGAGTTACTGATTGATCTTTAGAAATTAATATGAAAATCAAATCTGAATTGGTGAATCGATTTTTTCAACCTGTGGTTGTTAGTTATTGACTCATTAATGCTCAGAATTTATCTAGATATTAGTCATGTTCGTTGTGTGTACCATACTGCACGAGGGCAGTTTTCTGCCTTGCCATCATCGCAACTTTTGTTTGCCATCACCATACCAACAGGTTAAATGACACCTTGTCAGCTACCCAGCGTGTGATGCTCTGGTTTCAAGTTTTGATGCAGACGGAGTGAAAGAGAGAGCAAGTGTGAGCACTCGAAGGGTCACTGATGCATGACACCGGCCTCTCATTACTGTCTCTTCTGCTTTTACCTACACACACACACTGGCTTAGTTGTGAGTGAAGGTCTTTTGAGGGGTCGACGTTGGTATGCTTGGCGTAATTTTTCTGTCAAAATACTTTCTCTTTTTTGCTGTCTTTTTGGCTCTCTCACTCTCTGTGTTCCTGGTCATTCAGCAGTAAGTTCACCCCGAACTACTGTCAACCACACGATCAGGCCTGCATAAAGAAGGCTTCACTGTTTTGCTGTCTGTCATATGCTTTTCTCTTTCATTCTCTCTGTCTCTTTGTTTTTCTTATAAGGCCAGACCTCTCATCTCTCTCTTTGTTTATTTAGATGAGATCAAGCAGGGTTAGTGGTTTGAGTCAGTTGTTATGGTGATATGGAGCGGACATCTGTTCTTCTAACAAGACTGAATGGAAGGTGTCCCATAATGACATCAAAAACCAAACAAAAAATGTGCTAGTCTATCATCTAACCATATTTTACATACGACAGATGTCATCAAGTTTTAGTTAAAAAAAACATAACATAAAATATGAGTTTGACCTCAAATATGTTCTGAAATCTGTTCCAAATCCTAATAAGCTGAGTTACTTAGTTTTTATGACTTCATAAGTGTGTTTTCGAGCTGATCAAGTTGTAACAATAGCCAGTTTAATTACATAACCTTTTAAGATTGGTTAAATCTTTCTGCACTGCGTGTATCCTACATGGAAAAGACATTCCCGTAATCCACAGTGATATACTCCAAAGCAAAATAAATGTCAATTACAAATACCCTTGCAATTTCAACCTTTTTTGTATTAAGAGCTGTCCTTACAAGTCATTTCAGGTGGTTTTTATTACTTTAGTGGAAATGATTTCTGGCTCTCAAGTATTACAGAACAAATGCGCGCGTACATTACAGCTAATGTTGAATACTTAAAGCTGACGTATACAGTAATCTTTGCTTATAAACAGCCAGATCATTGTAACACTCACAGTGCTGATGAATCTGACCTAATACTTCTCTGATGAAGTTCCAGAGCGTGTGTGTGCATGCTTGAGCATTGTCTAAACTACATTGTTGCTTAATCCCATTGTCAAAAGTAGTTTGTTTGACTTTTTCTATCTTCGTTGTGTGTATTTTTGCGTATTTCATACTCTTTCTCGCCCTTGACTGACGGCATGTATGGATTGGGCTAATCCAGGAACCTGGTTCCTCTCATACAGACAGAAACTGTCTTCTGTTCCTCACACACAGACAGCCTCTGTCGAGCTATCTCTATATGTAATGGCTTCCTCTGCTCTATGACGACAATGGGGATTAAACCACCAGGTTTTTAAATGTATTTTTTTCTCTTTCCATGGTTCAAAAGAAAGGAAAGGCTTCTTTATCGGCTCTTGCAGGATCCACCATCATCCCTCTCTCCTCTCCTCCGCTGCCAATTACACAGCGGATCATTTACTTCAAGGGTATAAATGTACCAACACAAGTATTAGCGAGCAGAGCTGAGTCCCTGACAGATGTACCAACTTTAATTCTCTGCTTGTGTGTGTTTTTTCTACTTTAATTAATTTATGTATCATCTTTTCGTCCCTCCCGCACATCCGTGATAATCTGGGTTTCCGTGGTGACTGGGAGAAAGTGTTGTCGCTGTGACTCCAGTGTTTGTTTTTTTAAGATATTCGGTTGGCTAATGTCTTAGGAAGACAGTAAATGAGAGGTAAACAGAACAGTCAAATTGTTTGGTGTGAAGGTCAGTTAAATGGTTCAACTGATGCCACTAAACTTGAAAAAATTGTTGATACTTTATTCATTCGCAACAAGATCTCACAGAAAGTCGTGTTATAGTCACGCAAAAATGCACGAAATTTCGTGACAAATTTCTATAAATAGTTTCTCGTGTCCCCGTGGCACGTATTTCTTTTTCATGTCATTTTATGTATTTTTTCATTTTTTCCCCCCTATTTTTAAATCGTTGTTGCTTGGGGTTGGGGTTTGATTTGGGGTTTGGGTTAGGATGTATTTTTACGTATTGGTTTCTACATGTTTTCTTCCGCTTTTAAAACTATTCTCACCTGGAGTTGGGGTTAGAGTTGGGGTTTGGGTTATGTCTTAAAATGTAAAAGAAAGTGATTCTAACCCCAACCCCAAGCGACATGGTAAGAAAATAGGGGAAAAAAAAAGCTAAAGAAAATCATGCACCGGACGCGAAAAACTATTTACAGAAATTTGTGCAAGTGTCATGAAAAAGATGCATTTCGTGCCATGGACATGAATAAATTAATCAAATTTTGCGTGACTATAACATGACTTTCCGTGAGATCAGTCTGTCATTCTGCAGTTTTCATTCATTTAATTTTTAATTGATTGTTTTTTAATTTATTTTTAAGTTTTTTATTACTTATTTCATTTTACTTTTTATTTTGTTTGGCACTCCAAGACATCTGTGGCAAATGGTAGGCCTATTTATGATTGAAAGAAAGCATGTTTTCACTTTAAAGAGCATTATATTGGACCTACTAACATTATGGATCATCAGTATTTTAGCCCGTTTTTACAGCAGAGAAAGAATAAATTGTAAATATAAATATAAATATGGATATATAATTTGTATATAAGCTTTTTTGTGAGCTATTAGGAGAAGACAAGCTTACAGGTGGCTTCAATGCATACAGTCTATTATAAGCCTCATACAAAACGCTGATTTAAATTTTAAAAGGGTTTATATAGACTGCAAACATATTTTTATTCATTATATGATAAATGTGAAGTCTTTTGGGTAAACAAATCATTTTTGCATGTGTGAGAAGATAAGAGCACAGAAGTAAATAAAAATAGCTTTTTATAATTTTTTGTCACTAATGTCAGTGATGTTTCCTAAATTGAATTCCAATTATTTGGGGGCTGGATAAAGTTTTAGACTATGTATTGTCTCAGTGTCAGTATGCTAAAGGGTCTTTATTCATACTCAGTGTCTTGAAATGTTACTGTATCAGCTAATTGGCGAACTCACATTGTTTCTCTTACTTTATCATTAGCTTTGTTTTATTCTTCCCGTCCTCTCCCCAGTGCTCTCTTTCTCTTTGTCAGGATATTTGTGGCAGTGTTTTGGGGGTTGATCAAACGCAGTGACACCTGATTAGGCTGCAGTCAGTGTGTGTATGTGCTAATTAAATGTGCGTTGGCCTGTCAGCTTAGAGAGTAAGCACACACTTCTTATGTATGTCACGCCATACCTGCTTATTGTGACACTGTCCTGACTTCTCTCCAATAGCTGTTTTCGAGGTGCTGTCATGGCTGCTTTAAGAAGCTGTTGTGCAGTTGGTGTCAAAATAGATGTGCCTCGGGTAACACAGTTGGGCCTCTGTACAGAGAGAAAACTATTTCACATTCGTTATTTCATTTGAGTTAATAGATTTTCGTTGGTGTAACTGGGTGCTGTTGAAAGATGTGCAGAAGAAGAACTTGCATTGAAGGTGGTTCTGACTGTTTTTAGGCCAGCTTCAGCTTTTTTTGGTCTTAGCTGGTGTCCAGCTGGTTTTCCCAGGCTCACCAGCCTAACAAGAGCCAAACCAGACCACTTTGATTGGACTGAGGCTATAGTTAAACCAGATTGAGGTTTTCAGTTTTTTTTAATAAGCAGGAATGTTTTCATGCTTTTATAATTTGCATACAAAGATTGCAAAAATGATCAGCGTACACTTTAAAAACAGCCTAGCCTTGTACACTTACAACAATGTCTACATTTACATACACCCTCATAATGCAATTCTAAGGAGATTTTTGGAAATATTGAGGTTACATTTCATCTCATGTAAACACAATACTTCGATCAGAATAATCCGATTAAGCTCATAATCAGCATGTATAATCATATTAAAACATGTAGCGTATGGCAATTTTAATTGCAATACACTGGCAATAGCATCTATATCGCACTTACTGAAGTGTGCATGTGTTTTTGTCACTCACCTTAAAGCGGTAATCCAGTCCACTTTAAACAACATTATGCTCTAACACTATATTGCATCACATATATGTAGTTGATTGTGTTGCCATCCAATGTACTAACTCCATATAAAAATTTAAAGCTTTTAACTGCTACTGTAACTAGAAAAATGCACGACTACATAATTCTGAATGTTCTAAATGGGGGCGGGTCTTGAGGCGAGATGATTGACAGTAGATGATAATGTTCTTTGATTGACAGCTGCACAGGATGAGCTAAAGTTAGCTTGCTTTGATCGTGTTCATAATAACAACAACATGATAATAACAGTATGTTTACCGTAGTTACACAAAACAAGCAACACCTAAGCCAAATTATGTTTTAGATATTTTTACCATTTTACATTACCTGAGTCCGCGGAAAAACTGGGCTGAAAACAGTACTCGAAATCTTCCTGACGAAAGTGCTGGCTGCATATTCAAATTTTTGAGTAATTTGTTAGTGGTGTGTCAACTGAGGGTCGCGTTGATGTAAACAATAAAAACTAACTCCCGGTGGCCTGAATTTGTTGTCCTTACATACACATACTGCACAGGTCCTAGTCATCTTTTATCGAGGGTTTTGGTGATTTCCCCTTCAGAGACAGTAAAAGCGGATTTACTCTTTGGTTGGGTTTGTCTGCCGGCTAACTTCAAGTTGACTTGAGTTGATTTGAGAGCAGGTTGAGCAGTAAAAGAAGTTATTAGGCTTGTTCAACTTCAATTTCAATTTGCAAAATCTTACAGATGAGTTTGCTTTTAAATCGCTCTCGCGGAAACTTGACGTCATCTGGCTGTCGGTTCTTGCTGCGCCGCATGTAGTCGAACAAACCTGAAGGCTGTATCGATCAGTGATTAGTGGGTGGAGCTAATGACTCAGTTTCGCGCAGTGCATTCTGGTTAATTGAGTCCATCAAAGACTGTTACAAAAATTCCGCTTTAAAAAACTTTCAATCTAATAATCCAAATCGTGCTACTTTTTTCACATGTAAAATGCAAAATGGACATAAATTACCCATGATAACAGGCTAAAATGTCTAGGGTTCAATTCTGCTTTAAGTGTGAATTCATAGTAAACTTGACATTAGGATTTGGACTTTTTCCATTGAATACCATAACTATAACATGGTCCTGCCACAGTAGAAGTGTATTGTATGTATAGTTGAGTGGCACCACCCATGCTTTCCACAAGGCTATAATTCCCCCCCACTTCTCTCTACCCAGGCTTCTCCTCCGAACGTTTGACCACTGGTCATGTGGTATTACGCGGGTCAGCAGGAGTAATTATTTCTAGCCACTGAATACAGCCTGAAGATGAATAGTTTTTGAAGAGAGTGTAATGTGTGGCTGACCCATGCTGACACATGGTTCATCCCAACTCTCACAGCTGTGATTTATCCCCTTTGTGTGTGTGTGTGTGTGTGTGTGTGTGTGTGTGCTAACGGGAGCTGGGCGATGGACCTTTTAGCCCCACCTCCATCTTCATCATTGTACACAGGACGTCATTTGGCGAGAAAGGCTAAATGGAATGTCATTGTACTCATCATCATTTTCTCATATCTCTGCTGGCTCATTTTAAACACTTATGTCTGATCTCTGACATACAAAGTGAGGTAGCTGAAACACTGAGCCCCATTGTGGACCAGTGCGTTGTGTTTCAGGTAAACATGCTGAATGTATGTATCTAATGCCCCGTTCACACTTGTTAGCAACCACTGATTTAAAGAGTTTAGCTCCAGACATGGGTGTAAAGTTTAATGTCATCTGATGTTTCAAAGTACTTTAAGAGGTGATCAGACATCTGCATTTGTAGTGTCATTGCTAATTGTCGATCAACAATACAAGTTTTAGGGTTCGATCCCAGGGAACATGCATACTGATCAAATGTATAGCTTTTGATGAAAGCGTCTGTCTATTGCATTAATGTAATGCATATTTATCTGCGAATTACCAAACACACTTAATGTACAGTAGCTTTGCAATGAGCTACATTAAACGACCACTTTTAAATGATAAAAAGCCTATCAAAATGACACAGATAAAAAAGCGAGTAGATTTTGCATACCATCATCTTCAAGCTTTATAAAAGACATTTCAAATGAACATCTGGACCCATTTCTGGTGTACTCGAGGTCCAGGGAGCTGTCACTAGGTGGCAGCTGGACATCATGAATGTATCTCTCTTCTTTTCCCCCCTCTCCAAACAGATGTGAAGGTGTAGTATTCATAGGATGAGGCCACTCTATGATGGCTTCCCTTGCCCCTGTATAGCAGTAAAGAGCCTGAGAGCATGACCCGCCCCGCTCCACCCTGTTAAGCTTTCTGATTGGCTTTAATTCTTATTGGCACAGTATGCTGGGCACATGACAGTAACGGTGTTTCATCTGACTGGTGAGCGATCCGCTCCAAAACACCCCCCCATGCCTTCCATACACACACACACATCATCGTGTTAGTGTCACTTCTGTTTCACTGGTCTCATGTGAACTTAAGTGCTTAAAGCAGACTGTTCAATATGCCACCAGCAATTACATTTTCAAATGGGTGGGTTTGCAAACATCATCTGTGTTAATCTGTCTGTCACTGCCCGAGTTCCTGCCAGAGAGAGGAAAGAGGATTAAGTTATTCAGTCGTGGTAGAATTTGTTCTTTGTTCACCCTTGACTGAAGGGGAAGTAAATAAAGTAACAAGATCGCTCCCTGACGAGTTTAAAAAGGCAGATTCATCCCGCAGTGTCTTGTGGATTTGACTAAAGCTGTTCAGACAAGTCGCCCTCCCAAAATCCACTCGGAGTGGGAACGCCGTTGGTCCTGTAGTGGAAAGAAGCAGATTTCCACCAGGGCTGTAGATTAGGACGCAGAGAGTGAATGGGTCTCCACACATACACAGCTCAGTTTCTGCTATAAAATAACTAAGCCATGCCCACGTTATGGTTCACAGTGCGATGGGACAGCTGACAGAAGTGGTAAAATGATCTGATTTATAATCTGAACTACTAATTGGCACGTCACGCTGGGATTTCCAGATAGCCAGTTTACAGTGGAGTGATGTGGCACGGTCCCTTGTAAAGAAACACGTTCTTTAGCTCAGATTGACAGGAACGCTTTTAAAACATCATACGCTAGTGTGCCTAAATGTTATTGAGTTGTTTATTGTTGGAAGATCTCAGCCCTTGTTCTCTTCTGCTTTATACGATCGGTACCGGGGCGAGCATGCTCCATCACTCAGTTGGGCCTAACAAGCGTGACACTCCTGCTAGCCGAAATTTAACGCCTCACCCGCTTATTGATCCTTCCTGCAGAGGAGAGAGAGAAAAAGAGGCGGCAGGTCCAGGCTGGACATTGTCCTTGACTCTGTGTCCGCTGGAGAGCCCTGGAGGACGTCCCATTTCCACCGCCCTCAACAACAGCAGTCTCCTCCCTGGGGTTCGCTGCACTTTATAGCAGGATATTGATTTTGTAGGAGGAATGCAAGAGGAGAGAATGAACAAGTGAAGGGTGGAGGAGAAAAAGAAAGTGAAGGAGACAAACAGGAGGTTTAGTTGAAGAGAATAGCAGAAGGAAATAGAGAGATTCAGACGTAAAAGCAATTACGAGTGTTGATGGGTAACTAAAGTTCGCGAATCAGTCAGAACATTTTTAAATGTTATATTTATCTTTTAACCATCATAAAATACTAGCCATTATTTAATCATTGTGGCAGTAACATGGTACGACAATAGTATCAGATGGTAATACTATGATACTTAAAAGTATGGCATTACAAGGAGCTTTAAAGAATACCATATACTCTAAGAAAAAAAGCACAAAAGCGGTCACTGGGGCAGTACTGTAGACTGTAAAAAATATGGACGTGGTGTCTGTGACGTCACCTATAGGTTTGTACAGAACTTTTTTAAAGCCAATAGTAGTTGAAGCCTTGGCCCAGCGTAAAATAACCGAAAAATGGGTAAAGAGGGTGGGTGAAGCTGAAGTGGCTGGTTGCTGAAACCACGCCCGCCTAGCTCGACTCTAGAGACAGCAGTGGCCGTTCACCCATCACTCAAGTGGCCACGCCCTTAATTATGCAGAACTTTAAGCTTAATATAATTTAAATGGACGAGTTACAAATATATTCACCCCCCTCACAGTTGTCATGAAGGGCAAACTTAGCTATATAGACAAAAAACACTTTTTGTACCAGGCTGTAAACATATTATTTCCTGCTGTAAAGTTGGTCGTTTTAACATGGGGGTCTATGGGATTTGACTCCTTTTTGGAGCCAGCATCTAGCGGCCAGTCGATGAATTGCAGTTTAAGTCACTTCCGTATTGGTTTCATCAGAGAGACCGGAAGGTTGCCTCTCGGGTGGTACCCATTGTAAAAAGTACAACTTTGTACCTATATTAGTACTTACAGATACATATTAGTACCACACAGGTACATGCAGTGTCTCTACCTAAATGGGTCCCCTATCCAGAACCAGCACACATGTGCTAATCTGCAGGTTGATGTAAAAGCACACTTTGTCTAGCAACATAAGCCCAATATACTTGTTAGCACTCCTGCAAACTAACAAATGAAATCACAGCAACGCAGTGTTTTGTAGCAAAACTCAGCGCCTATGTGTGTTTTCTCTGTTTTGCGAGTAAAACTCCATGAGTGTGTCTGACCTTCGACCTCTCTCCTCATCTCTCTCCTCTCTTTCCAGCTTGTGATGTGATGGGTCGCAGAAACATCTTTTTCTGCTTTTAGATGAGGAAGACTGTGAAATAGATGTCGACACACACACCATGAAAAGCACTTAAGCCCAGGGCCCGTGTTTTGTGTGTCAGGCAGGCAGTGAAGCTGCTCTCATGTGTGCTTGTTTAAATACTTTCAAATGATTGATTTGAGAACCTGGGCTTCAGTCACAGGCTTACAACTGTTAAAGACCTTACCAGACAGAGAGGGTGAATGAGAGTAATGGGAAAAGACATGCAGAGAGTGTCGTGTGACATTTAAGCTTCTCGTGTTGCTTAGGTGTGTTTTAAGCAGGTGTAAGCACACACATGTTTGTTTCTAGGTTTCATAGGTTTAGTTTTTTAACAACACCCTGAACATAAGTATTACGGCACTTTTCCATTGCATAATACCTCACGGTTTGGTTTGGGTCAGGTCGGGTCAGCTCACCTCACTTTGGCTTGGTTAGCTTTTCTATTGAGATTAGTAACACTTTGTAGTGGGAGGGATTATAGGCATGTCGTTATATTTGCGCTGCCTACTGCTGTGACATCATAAAAGTGAGAGCATTGATGGAATGCTATACATCCCCATGCATTCATTTATCGTTATTTCTCAGTCCACCACAAAATTAAAATTGGCCACCACAAATAGATGTTTACACATCGCATTGATCACTACCTCTGTCTCACATTTCTGCACAAACACCCGTGGCGTCAGTCGACGTGCTCTGCTGAGCCTCATTTAAGTTGCATTCAAGCATATATGCAGACGTGCGAGTCGCGAATGTGCCGCCACAAACTGCAAGTTTGAAAAAAACTGGTATGGTGTTCCTGATTCATAACCTGTGGATGTTTTCATTGCTAAATGGGAGTTTGGGAACTTCACAGATGACAACATGTTTGCTCAAGACAGCGCAAGCTAGCATGAAGGTAAAGCTTATCTTTTACATAATAGCGATGACGCTGGTAGTGATGACTATCTCAGACCATCAGTGATCTACAGTGTTTTCGCATCACGTTTTGGTATCAGCTCGGGTCTCTTGGAATCCCAACCAAGGTGGTACTAAAAAAGTAACTTTTAGGAGGATCTCTTGATAGAGATTGTAGGTTTATGTCCTGTTGATCTGGAAAAACTAAAGATCCTGAGCTTCTGCAGTGGCAGACTCTGAACCAGGAGGACTTGAGTTCCCCAGTGGTTCCTCTTCCATTTGTACAGGCTCTTCTGTCAGTCTCACTCTGAATAGATCTAATATAGCTAGATCTGAATGATCATTAATGTGGTGCCTGTTTCCATAGAGGCCGGCCTATTTGAGGTGAGCTAACCAACCACATGGATCATCTGCCTGTCAGCTGAAACTTCTCTCTGCCATTCACATCTTTGTAAGATGATGGAAACTCTTTCCTGTTACTTGGAGATGCCGACACGCCATCCGCTTTTCCACTTTAGCACGGGTATGAGTTCGTTTGAGTCGGGCCTACGGGCGTGTGTCATGGCACCTACGTGCTGTGTTCTCTCAGACAGGTTCTATGCAGTCACACACAAGCTTTCGGCATGAGGTAACCGCTCCCTCATCTCCGCTCTGTTTGCCCAGGTGGGTTTGTTCTCTCTTTTTCCTTCAGTGAGGAGGACATCCCCTGTTCTTCCTCAAGCCCCTCTCTGGCTGTACCGCTATCACCCACAGAACACATTCCGCAACTCTTTGCGTTTGAAGTGTGTGTCAGCCGCCGTGTTTGTGCTTGATGTTTTACAGGTGACTTGTCAAAGTGTTTGATTCAGCAGGAGAAAAAAAAACTCGGTTACTGGTGACACACAAGCTCCAACCGTGTACTTGCCAAACACTGGGCTCTATTACACACATATCTGAAAACCTCCGGATACACACTCTCAGATGCATATGCAAACAGGTACTTATATGTACACTCATTGTTGTGTCAGTTTTAAGTTCTGTGGCTTCTAGATGATTTCTGGTAGGGATTTATGTTGAAATTTATATTAAAGAAAGTACAGTACAGTAATGACACAATCTCAATTTTACATTATATACCGAAATTATATGTCCTAAGCTGATTTCAAAGATTGGTATTGGGGAAATCAGAATAGAAATCAGATTCATTAAACCTGATCTTTTGTTTACGATACTTTATTTACTCCTGTTGAACTGCAATAAAAGCATCACCAATCCCAGGAAGTAAACTGTTGCCTACAATCCATGTGATTGTTGTAGTTCAAGAAAAGAGATTTATGTTGAAGACGATAACTCGCATCATCGTTTACTTTTGGGGTTTGTACCTTTTGCATATCGTTAACATGTACTCATACACACTTACACACTAAAGGAAATGTAAAATCATGAATCGGACAATTTGTGCTGTTGAAAAGTGAGCCCTACAATTCTTTTTTTTAAGGTTTTAATTTAATTCTGTAGTTTCTGTTATTCTTGTTTAGTACAGTATACTAGTTTTACTGTAATGCTGCACTAAACTAAATTGTTAAATAATTGTATGTAATTAACTATTTTCCTGCCATTGATAAGCTATCTCGTCAATTAAAAGAAAACATTAGCATAAAATAATGTGTTCCTGATGATTTTTTATATTAATCTGCAATACCTGCACTTTATAAAAAACTGAAGCCAAAATGTTATTTACTAATTTTAAACTCTGTGAATGTTTTGATAATCATTCTGAATCTGATCTCCGATTAAAATTCCTTCACAAAAATGCAATTATTACAGCTTTTTGCTAAAAAAAGTAGTATTTTTAAAGAAAAATACCCATATTTAAGAGTATAATTATAGAAAAAATATAGATAGGGTGAAAGTTTTTTTCCCCGTTTTGTTTGTTTGTTTGTTTGTTTATTGTTTGTTTGAAAGCAGAGGGTCTGTTTTTTCATTTGATATATTTGTATGTTTATATATTTTTAGAAAATGTTCCTGGAAGGCATTTTGTGAAAATCACAAAAAATGCTGGTGGGCAACTTTTCAAAAAAAGGCTGGCGGGGAATGAGTCGAGTCAAAATATGAGAAACATGTTGTAAACATAAAATACAATACAGAAAGGAACATCTTTTATTCATGCAGCATTTTTTCCAGAGCTATTTAGTTGTCAAGCATATACACTGGATTGATTTTAATACTCTAATATACTTGAAGTGTGCACCTAGAAAAATACAAGGATCCTTTTGAGACTAAATTTTTAACATTGGATCTGGGGCTCAGATAACTTGATCTGGACAGTCCTAAGAAAAATGTTTATAAAACAGTAAAAACGCATTGCATCCATAGTACTGCCACAAGAGGCACTGTAATCTGTCAGCTTCCTGATTAGTTTGATCAGTTTGTGACCATTGGTTCAGTTATTGGGGTCCAACAGTTTATCTAATAGCTAACTAAATAATTGTATTTGAACGTACCTCTTTCAGCCCCTTTAGTACCAAGATTTGTTACTGCCACAGTAACAAAAGAACATTGCATACTTGTGTGATGAGAGGTTCTGGACACTGTGGCCTTAAGGACTATTACGCTTTATAAAAGCACTGCTTATTTAAAATCTTCATTGTGTATATGAATTCAATTTTCAAAATGATTGAAAGTTATTATCTTTAAACGACGCTAATCTTATAGAAGCAGTGCTATTTCAGACTGAGCCATTGTTTGTGTGAATGCTCTTTTTATATTTGTTTATGTGTGTATGTTAAGTGAAAGGGAGAAGAAAGCGTTCAGTTAAACCCATCTGTGCCGTAG
Source organism: Misgurnus anguillicaudatus (assembly GCF_027580225.2). Taxonomy (NCBI): domain Eukaryota; kingdom Metazoa; phylum Chordata; class Actinopteri; order Cypriniformes; family Cobitidae; genus Misgurnus; species Misgurnus anguillicaudatus. The sequence goes on along the minus strand of NC_073357.2, from coordinate 36,607,114 downwards.
AATGGGTCTGTCTTATTTTTTCTTTGGAATTTGTGAGCGGCTTGATGTATTTGACATATGTGTGACAGCCCAGTGCTCCTCAAGTCTAGTTTCGAAACCCGCTGTCCGGACCAGCTGTGTGTGCGAGTGTGCACGGGCACGGGATTGTGTTTGCACATCAGAGCAGCCAAGCATCGCCACCGGCTAAAAAATACACACAAACACACACATAAACTGGCCGTTTTTATACCCATTGCTTCTGTCATGAGATAAATTTTTGACACCAACAATGAGCGAGTGTCAAGTTGTCAGTTTATCTCTCTCTCTTTTTCTTTCACGCATCCACTTTATCTCATTCTCTCACTCGTCCTTTCCCTCTCCATCTCTCTCAGGCCTTTAAGTCAAGACTGTCCATGAATAGTGGATGTTATTTTGTTTTGTAGATGTCAGGTTGACAGTTTGCTCTGTTTTTTTGTTTTCGTTTAGAAGAAACAATTGGGTCCACACCTGGTTCCACCAAATGCACTAGAGCAGAACAGAACTTTCAGACCAAGTTACACCTTTGATTAAATTAGAATAGTTTTCCTATTATTTTTTGTTTGCATTAAGCCAACATTTCTCTGAGCGCAAGCTTAAGTATTGAGAAACATACACATTAGACCTTATTTTGATGATTATTAATATTCCTGTAGTTAAGGTCATCAATATGTTGTGAGAACCTTATTGGTTGTCTCTATGCTCTGTAGAAAGACTCTTATAGATGAAAATCAGTCATGTGACATTTTACATCATGCCACCATCTTGAGTACCTACCGAGTACCAGTAGGCTACTGACAAGCATTGGCTAGCTTGCTACGATTTACGGATTTCTTATCTTTTACTCTCAATGATTCTTACGAATACAACATCTCACACCTCGATGAAACTTTGCTCGAAGTATCACCTGGATCTCTACACATGAACGCTAGCATTGAGAACATTGTTTGTGTACACGGGTGATTCTCACGAAACCATTGAAACACCACGGCACTAATGATTTTAGCTATAAAATGTGTAATATAGTAATATTAAAAAGCATCAGAATTAACACAATACTGTGTTCTACCTTGCACAATGTGTGATTTCAACATAAGAATTTATAATTTGTCAATTTTATCTCATTTTCTGCTGAAATTCTCATTACCGCAATGCGTCCGGCTGTGTTTGAACATGCGTTATGCTGTAATTTAAACATATTAAAACCAAAATATTTAGAAAAAAAATAAATGGATGTTTTGCTAGACTACTTTAGATGACAGAAAAATAATTTACTGAATATTCGTGTATAATAATAATGAAGAAAAATTAGGAAAATTATGTGTCCATGCCTGATGTTCTCATCCTCCGCAACACTTTTTGAGAACAGTTTAAGCACACATACAGAATTTTAATAAAGTTTGATTTTGAGTGACCAAGCACATGGACCAGTTACTTCAAGATGGCTACCAGGTAAGATCATCTCTTTATATCTTTCCAGTTACATTTGAAATATTCTCTTGTCAGAATGCTTACACGACATTTTGATTATCATTACCGAAACAGGTAGTTTTCTACATTTCGAAAATTGTTTGATTTACAATTTTTTATGAAAATGTTCTTTATTAAAGTCTTATTATATGCACTGAATAAAAAATGAGCAAAGCCTACGTGGCTTCTCTATTTTTAGCAAAACATACTGGGGTACCTCATCCTCCGCAACACCATTCTCATATACCGCAACCATTTAATAGCAGTTGCGGTAAAGAGAACTTCTGTTTCGGAAATGAGAATTTAAGCATATTGCTTATTACATTTAAATATCTCTTATGAATTTAATATAAATTTAAAATGTAATAACTGTTGATATTTTGCTTTATGATGCTTCATTGTAGACAGTCAGCAAGTGAGAAAAAAGCTTTAGCAAAGGCCAGGTTGACAAAGTTCAGGGAGAAACTTAACAGCAACCCAGAATGGCTAGAGGAGTACAGAAGGAAGGAGAGAGAGGTTAGGTTTGGAGATGTTACTAGCAGGTGTAATTAGCAAAAAACACACTACAGTGTTAGGAAATGTACAGGACAAACACACAACACAACGCAACAAGTCTATACTATATGATGATGTGTACATTCATTTTTTCTCCCATGTTGTGAGACATGCTAATTTAATGTTATGCTTTCTTTCCACTTTCAGGTATCAAAAACAACCTAGCGATGGCACGCCACACATCTAGGCGCTGCAACATCAGTTGGATCACAAGATCCACAAAGTTGGATCCCATGCGTGCCAGCATTTCAGCTACCTGCGACCGCACAACGCGCGCTGTTTGCAGCGTCAGATTGCTGCCTGGGGGCGGGGGACAAAGGGAGACTAAAGGCGGCACCTCCTTTCTGCGCAGTGCGTGACTCACAGACACCAGAGAGGATGGCCTAAAAGCGCCTGGCGCTGTGACAGAAAGCGGGTTGCTGCGCAATTCATTAGGACTGTGCGTTAACCCTTTCCGCCTCTGCTGTCTTCGCAGCATGTGGGTCGTGTTCGAGAGTGGGGGGGCGTGTTGTAGACGCTTATGTGAGGACGGGCCCTGGGGCGAGCAACACAAAACCAACTGAAGAGAAAAATGCTCTGTTTTTGAGCGGCTTCGTTCCGGACGGCAGTCCCCCAGGACTCAGTTTCTTGCATCATATACTGGAGGATTTGTGCCAGGGACTCTTGTGATGCACCACCGGTTCTGGTCCATGAGACACAGGGTGGTGAGGTAGGAAGTGGCTCATAGCCTTAGAGCTCTTCACCGCTTCCGAGAAATGCTCCGTGATTGTGCCCACCGTGTCACCAAACAGGCCGGATGGAGAAACAGGCGTGACTGTGCATGGCCTCCATGAGTGGTCTTCTTGGCCCTTAGCGTGAAATCCGTAACCATTCTCAGATCCCTGAAGGTATTTAGATCCGTGCTGCCCTCATCCAGAGCCTTAAGCACCTGCGCCTAAAAGATCTGTAGGACCGCCATAGTGTGCAATGCAGACAGAGCCTCTCTCGGCGCGGGTATGCTTTTTTGGACAGATGTGCTGTCATGAGGCTTCACTACCCTCAAAGCTGCGCCACACCATCCAAGGAAGTGGACAAGGGGCAGAGGTGAGCAGCCACAGCGTCCTTGATGGGGGAATACACAGGTAGCCTACCTAAGAAAAAAAATGGGGGGAGGGGTAGCCCACGCTTTGGTGACTTTCCTCCGAGCATCAGCGGGGCGGCCTGAGTGAAGAAAACAAAAGTCAAGCTTGCTTCTCTGGGGTTCTTGTGGGGTGCTCCACTCAATCTCCAAGTCCTGCACGGCTTTGAAGAGAATGCGCACCAGTTCCTTGTAGAAGGATTGCTGTGTGTCTGATGCAACACGTGGAGCCTGGTCCCAGTCTCCATCCAACGCTGTCAGAGACATCTCATCTTCCTCCGCCGGAAACCCAAAGGAAACAGACCTGGCGGCTCCCGGTTCAGGACACAGGCTCTCGGTGACAAACTGAACCGGTTGAGCGAGGGGAGGACAACCACCAGCGGCTCTTTGCCGGCAGTGGGACACTGCAGTAAGAAACCTCCAAGGGCGATGTTGAGCCGGGTCCTGAGCACCTTCATCGGGAGATCCTCACAATAAGGGACACCCTGAGCCAACAATTGCCGCCTTTGGGTGGAGAAGCCCCAAGCAGAGCACACAGAGCTCGTGTGAATTGGGTGGGTCGATCAGACCTCCGCACCACAAGCAGATTTGCGACATCCCGGAACACAGAGAGGGCTGCTTACATTTCAACCTGAATTAAATTTTGCTGCCTATGAAGTCTGTCCTAAAGCATTTCTCGGAGCTGCCATTATGCAGCCAATGTCATTGTCTCATAAGGCAGCGAGGGAACAAGTCAGCTGTCTAAACTTTCGGATACAGCCTCTCTCTCTCTCTCTCTCTCTCTCTCTTTCTCTCTCTCTCTCTCTCTCTCTCTCTCTCTCTCTCATCACAACCGATACAGAATGGTAAGAGGTCAGAAGACCAAATCATATCCAGCAAGGAAATATTTTTCATCTTATTTACACAAATGTTTTGTGATATCCAGCTGACATTAGCTGGCCATTTCTCAATCCGATGGCTGCAGCCTTCAGAGCTCGCATTTGTAGGCAGCATATGTCATCAAGACCATCTTATTTCAGTATGTTAAATGCATAAATGGGGACTTAAATATGACACAAAGGAATATTAATATAAGCCTTCCTGTTCTCATGTTTTTTCTTTAATATTTTTTTCAAAGACTACACAATAAAACAGTTTTGAACTTGAACGCATGATGCTGTAAATATTATCATACTTTTAACTTTAAAATTTGTTTTTAACAAAATCTCAGGCTAGTATACGTATTCTCATTACCGAAATAATTAACCTCATTTCCGAAACCTATGTATCATTACCGCAACAGATGCTTATTAAATGTTAATTTCATTAATAGAAGCATAATACTTTGATTTTAAATGCATGTGCAGAATCTCCAAATTATGTTCTTTCAGGTTTGTCATGTCATTTTGAAAATGTGTCAGGTTTCTTAAAAATATTTAAAAAAAATAGTTGCAAATTGTGGAAGGTGTTGCGGTATATGAGCTAAATAAAACAAAATAAAAAAAACGTTAAATTTAAAATAAATATTATTTCAGAATTTCAATTTACTGTGCATGACTATTAATAATCCATTTTTAAAAATGTGAAATTATATTAGCTTTTCTAACAGTGTTGATGTTTTCTGACAGTTGCGGTAATGAGATTTTTTAGGACTTACTTTTGAAATTATGTCACAAAAAGTGTTAAATGATAAGTAAACTTTTTTTAAATTAATGTTCCCATATACTTCAGACTTTGTTTCTAATGTCTGGTGGGAAAAAAAGTAAATTTAAGCAATTTTTACATTTTCATGCTTGACATTTTTCAAACCAAGTTTTCGTGAGAATCACCCACACAGAGTTTATTAAAAAGAAATGTTTGAACAACTGACTTTGGCTGTTATGGTCTCGCCATCTTTGCCAGACATAAAGAATCGATTTTCGAATGAATGAATCTCATGTGAGGCTCCTTTTTCAACTCGAAGGTCAATATTGTTTTTTTAACTTGAGATAAAACAACAAATTATCGGTGCATTTATATGGAACTTTTCTTTAGGAGCTATCCATCTTTACTCTCCTCCCTCCTCACGTCGCATTTGGAGATCATTACATATTGACTGTGAAGTTGGTGGCGAGCGGACGCCAAAACAACCAAAGTCAGTTGTTCAAAACCTTCTTATTAGTAAACTCTGTCTACATAAACAATGTTCTCAATGCTTGAGTTCACATGTAGAGACACAGGTGATACTTCGAGCAAAGTATCATGTTGTGTCTAGCCTTCTTAGTGTTGTAAAAATAGCGATTTTGATACTCACAACATATTGAAGGCAAAGCTTCTAGTTCTTTTGCGACCACTTCAGGTACCCAAAATGGCGGAAGACAAGTGAGTGACGTCAGCTGATATTCATGAATAGGGTGTACACACCAAACGCGAAGCGTGTATTCTCACTGCTTTCCTTGCTCAATATAACTCCCTGGATTTAACGTACGGTCAGGCAAATTTTTCACCCAAGTGGAATTTTTTTAACTTGCATGGAAAATGCCCCAATTCGCGTCATTCGCATCGGCCCCTGCGAATTCGCATATATAAGCGTCTTTCCATTGTATGTAATCTATTGCCCAAATTGTTGAATTCATTATTGGTGTCTATGCCCCATTAGAGGAGAATTGATGATACCTATAATACAGAATGTATTTATGTTTTTTTAAGTAATGTATCCTGTCAGAAAACATCTCCCATATGTCTAGAAGCACTTGAAACTGCTCTGCCTGGTTTCATTATAAATGCTGTACTCCAAACTGATGCTAAATCCAGAAGCAGACAGATTTTTAAAACTTACTATTAGAAAGTCAAGCCGCTAGACCAAGGGCATCCATTATTGCAAAACCTTGGAGTAACTTAAGCTTTTTTATACAGTCCTATTTCCACTCATGAGCACATACACACACCCTTACTCGTGCACTCATGTCCTTTCTTAAATCAGGACATAACCTTTTTAATGCCTTTACTTTAATATTATTAACAGGACATTTTATTTAACTCTAAAAGTCAAGAAGCATTTGGACAAAGTCTAGTCACTCGGCACACTCGGAAAAAAACCTTCCCATGTGAAAACTCTGCCATTATTAACATGTCTGAAATGTGAAACTCCGTCTTCGTAAATGTCAGGGAATATGTGGGATATATACGGCCCTCTTTCTCTTTTGCTTAAGTGAACAGCAAAACCATTCTCCTGTGCTGCTGAATGAGGTTCTCGACCACGGAGGCCAGATGAGGGTCACTGACGGAACGCCCCCGCGTCCCACCTGAACGGGGCACGGGAAAGCCTTTTCTCTTGCACCTGCAGTAAAGAAATAGAGGACGTGCGCATCGGGAGGAACAAGAGCGGGTGTACTTGTGAAATTTATTTGGGTATCAGAGTTTTACACCGGTTGCTGTTGGATTTACAGGTCAGGATGGAATGCAGCCCAATGAAAAGTCCTTTGATGGGCAGAGCAGGTTGAGTTTTAAAAGAGGAGCAAAGCATAGAAGGCCGTAGTTTATGGGGTTTTGAGAAGACCCTCTGCTGGCTGCTATAGAGCCATAAAAACCTGAGACGCCCATGAACAGAAGCACTATGGGATGGCAGCAAAGGTTTCTGGGAAATTTGTTCTGAATAAGGAGAGACACAGGTGAAAGTGCCTGAACTTTCTGCAATATCCCTCTTTACATGTGGAGCTCTATTGTGTAGATGTGTCATTGCGTGTGACTTTTTCATAGATATTTTCCTAATTTCAGTTTTCTAAATACACTGAATATGCGTATAACATCTAAGTGCCCACAAATAAGAGTAGGAGTTAGATGCATTAAAAACAGGCAGTACATTGTAGTTTGTGCCCACACTCTCTCTTAGTGCTTTGAAGGGATATGGTGTGAGAAAATTATGAATTTAACCCCTTATTGTTGTGAAGCCGAGTTACTATTGGATAATGGTTACATTTCTAAAAAGTGCATTTGTACTTTGTATAACACATCAAAATGCCTACTTGGTTTATGATTAAGTATGAATTCAAATTTATTTTTGGGATTTCAAAGCATAAAGAATATGCGTTTTAAGTGTGAATATGCTGTAAAGTTTGTTTATGGTTTCTCTAAAGAGGCGAAGGCTTCTACAGGAACTAGGAGAACAGAAGATTCCCTACCTTTCTCCTACAGACCCTGGATTTCAGGAACTGGTAAGCGATCCCTATAGACGTTTCACCGGACCCACGCACGTTGTCGCGGTTACTCGGCCGGCACAAAGTAATTTCGGTCTGTATGTTTTTATCAGTCTGACTAGTGGATAAACTGACCACTGGAACAAATACTTTGTGGAAAATAAAATGTTTCGGTTTTTTAAAGACGAGGTAAGGTGGCAAGCGTTGATCACCGCTGTAAGGAGAGGTTTGACAGCCAGGCAAGAATTCAAAGATCTGTAGCTAACATTGTATTCATTAATTTTACACTTTAACTCAGTGTAATAGTTGATACGCATAAGATATAATGTCTGAATGAAGGTAATTACTTATTTATTTTGCTTGTTATCAGAAATAAACTTCTCTAAAAGTACTCCAAAAATGAAAGTTCTGTCATCGTTTGCTCATCCTCGTGTTGTTTTGAACCTGTATGAATTTATTTTTTCTGATAAACACGGGGGAAGATATTTTGAGAAATGATGGTAAACACCCAGCAGAAAGTGACCAAAGACTTCCATAGTAGGAATAAAATGACAAAGTTGTTGGACAAACTATCCCTTTGATATTTACATAGTTACATATGATTGTGTTTGTAATCTGACAGTGGGACTCCAGTTATGCGGGTCTGGCGTTGCGGCAGTCCGGTTGCCTGCCAGATGGTCTCCACGAGAAGGTGCAATCTGCTCTGTTAACTCTTCATCGCAGTGGCTGCCTCCTCAGAGATCTAGTTCGTGTCCGAGACCGCGATGTCTTCACGGCTGTTTCGCGCGCCCTCGTGGGTCAGGCGGGCTACACGTACCGTTATCTAGATACGCGTCTCTTCACCATCCCCTGGCACTGTGAGGGAGAAGGCGGCCAGCGGGATGAGAAAGAAAAACCTTGCTGTGACTCTGATCTGAGGGACGCTTGCAAAGCATTGTGGGAACTCAATCAGTTCTTTTGCACAGACGTGCAGCAGCAGACAAACGCCAGAGGTGTTAAACGTTCCCGCAGTGATACCGAAAACAGCGAAGACACACCAGGGGAGGGCCCATGTGAGGACAGTGTCAAGGACAGGCTCAAAGAGGAGACGCAACAGAAACAGGAGAGGCTAAAGGAGGCACAGGAGGAAGAGGATGACAGTGGTCAGGGCTGCTCTCATTCTTCACCTCCTTCCTCCACCCCGCCACCTGCTCTGGCTAGCCTGTACCAGTTTAACGTTACTCTTATCAACTACATGGACCCCACAGCCATGTCCCAACTAAAAGAGGAGCCGTATTACGGCATGGGCAAGATGGCGGTCGGTTGGCATCATGATGAGAACTTGGTGCCTCTTTCACCAGTCGCTGTTTACAGCTATAGCTGCCCTGCAGAGCCAAAGATTGAAGGTGAGGCATCAACCAGTGGATGAGGTATTTTTTGAGGTATTAGGCCAACCGAAGAAGTTATTGGGACAGTGGTTCCCTCATTAAAAAGCCCATTTATTTTTCCTTCACTGCAAAAAATGACTTTCTTGCTTAGTATTTTTGTCTTGTTTTCAGTAAAAATATCTAAGAAGTCTTAAATTAAGATGTATTTTTTGATGAACAAAATTACCCTGGAAAATAAGTCTAGTTTTTAGACAAAAATATAAAATTTAAGTGAATTTGTGCTTAAAACAAGCAAAAATCGCCAATGGAATAAGATTTTTTTTGCTTGTTGTAAGCACTAATTTACTTAAAGTACAATTGCAGTGTATAGACTTTTGGATTATCACAAAAAAATCAGCTCTGTGTTTAGCCAAAGTTTATGACATTTACACGGTTGTCCAACAAGTTCATCTTCACAGATGATCGCAACTTTTATGAATTTTAAAGTCTAAATGCATTTACTATAAATAAAACAAAAAAAATTTAGACTTAAAAATTCATAAAAGTTCTGTTCATCTGTGAAGATCATCTTGTTGGCCAAACGTGTAAGTGTGATAAACTTTTGTTAAACACAGAGCTTTTTTTTTTGCCATCATTCAAAAGTCTATGCAAAAAATTAATAGGCTTGCCTTGTAGCAAGGGTAAGGGGTAAAGGGGCTCGTTATAGTTGTGTGTAGGTCCTACGGCGTTGCCGCGACCGTGTAGGTTCCGCGTCGGTTTTCATTTATACTTTTGCGTCGTCGTCCGCGTCGACGTGTAAATACATGCGCAAACGTCAAAGAAGAAGCTGCTTAGTAAGTTAACCCACAAATGAAGAAGAAACAGCAACTTGTGGTGTATAATTTGAGAAGACCAGCAATGATGGAAGTAAATAAAAAACGACTTTTAATGCAGTTTGAGTTAAATCACTCCTCAACTTGGCTCATCTTTGTTTTCACCGTCACAAACGAAATACCTATAACGCAGTTTTTTTACCTGACGGGAGGGGTTCTGTTGGACCAATCACAGCGCTTGCGGTCCGCGTAGATCTGACACGCTGTTAAATTTTTGGGAGGTGCACGTCAGGCTACGCACAGGCTACGGATAGCCTACGGCATAGCTACGGCGTAGAACTTATGCACGACTATAAATCGGGTAACTTCCGAGGTTGGACTTCAAAAATACGTCATCCCTTAGGTACTCTTTCAGTTTATCTTGTAAGAGAGTTTGACATTTTGAAGAGATAGTTCTTCTAAAATTGAAATCATTTACTCACCTTCATGTTGTTTTAAACCCGTATGAGTTTCTTTATTTTGTGAAACATAAAATATGATATTTTGATAGTTTATAGTAACCACACAGTTGACGATACCCATTGACTTTAATAGTAGGAAAAACAAATACTATGGGAGTCGATGGTTAATGTCAAATGTGTGCTTACCATCATTTATCAAAATATCTTCTTTTGTTTTTAATAATATAATAAACTCATACAGGTTTAAAACAACATGAAGCAGAGTAAATGATGATAGATTTTTAATTTTGGGGTAAATGTCCCTTTAAATTCAATATTTATATAATGTATAAAATATGTCAAATCTATAATGTATTTATTGTATTTAACATTTATAATGTATAAAATCTTATGAAGTTTTGTTTTGATTATTTTCAGATAACAGGATGTTTATTAATGAGAAATCAAGGGATTCTTCAAATAAATTATTTTGGTTATGTGGATCCCACTTAAAAATAATGTTGCTCTCCAGAATTGCTGTTGTTTTCAATCCATGATTGTGTAAAATATGGACCCAACTGATGGTTTAAATTAACCTAGAAAACCTACAGCAGGGCTATTCAATTAGTTTGTCGTGGGGGCCAGTTCATGAAAACCATCTCAAATGAGGGGCCGGAGATATAACAGTGATGATGACTACATATTCCTACATTTAAACATACTAATGTTATATTTTGAAACTGCATGAAAACAAAATCAGTGCATTGTACAATAGGCTTTTTCTAAAAAACATGTATTTTCAAACTGCATTTAACAACATTAGTGCATTGTTAGATGTCGAAGAAGGCTTTTTCTACATCCAGACATGTTCATATGTTGTATTTTAAAATTTCATAACAACATAAGTGCATTGTAAGAACCCCAAGTAAGCTTTATTCTACATTTAAAGAGGTAAATAAGATCCATATCACACTCATTGAGAATTTAACTCATTTACTCACTTCAGTGCACATAAGAAAAAGTTTACAATATGGCACATAACATTTGTTTTTTGCTGTTTTTTCAAAGCTAATTATTACAGTAGCCCTATTTAAACTACAACAGCCATCTTAATAACTGGTAAACATTGGGCTAGCTTCTAATAAGAGAAATTATACTTTTAGATTTCGCAAGAGCAGTAAAATCAGGTGTATGTTTGTCAGCGCGATACGCATACAGTGGTGCAGGTGCTGGGCTGTGAGCGATGGGCGACTAACTGTTACTCGTTTTAATTGCATTGTTGTGTGAGAACGATGACTCGCGTAATATTTGAGCCTTTGTCTGCTTTGAATTTTGGAGAAACGGCAGGATCTTTTTAGTTTCCTTTATTAAGACATCTAACATAAATGTCATTGTGGATATGCAAGTCATAATTGAGCTGACATATCAGACAACAATTGTCGGAAAAGGCAGTGTTTTAAAGCTGGAAATACAACAAATAAAGTTAAAACAGCCATAGAGTCGGGTCTCTTAACTCACCACTGTCAGCTATCGCGTCTTGAGACGCGGGCGCGAGCGGGGGAGGCAATCGCGTTGAACTTGTGGACCAAAGCGCAAATACAAACACGTGACACAGCTGCTCGCACCAGTCACATGACTCGCGCTCTGCAGCTCATGCTGTATGAAACAGACGCACGCACATCAATTCGTAACTGTAGGGCCCGTTGTCTAACTAAATTTATTCTAGAGATGTCTTTTTTACAGACTACATAAAGGGCCGGATCAAATAACCTTGGGGGCCGGGTTTGGCCCGCGGGCCGCCAATTGAATAGCCCTGACCTACAGCAACCCAGCAATGGTGGCTGAAACTACCGAGCATATGTTTATTTAAAGGTCCCGTTTTTTCTGTGTTTTTTAACGTTTGATTGTGTCTACAGTGCGCAATATAACACGTGTTCATGTTTCACGTTTAAAAACACGGTATGTCTCGCACAATTTACTTATCTGTATACCGCTGTTTTCACTGCTCAAAAAAAACGTGCTGATGTCTTCCTTGTTCTGTGAAGTCCCTCCTTCAGAAATACGTATCAAGTTCTGATTGTGTAGTTTGTTTAGTTAGGTGTGATTCGATTACAGCTTAGCTTGCCGTTAGCTTAGCTGACGACTGAAGTATTCCTGTGGGAGAGTTTAGTAAAAAACTCTTGCTTTGACGTCAATAAAGCAGGAAGTAGAGGGCTGTAGTCCAAACCGGTCGTTCGCTGTAGGCTTTGAAAGGGGAATTCTGTTAAGAAAATATATTGTCTGGCAGTGAACTTTGAGCTTTATCATTTTGCAGATATTATTTATGCACTAACAGCAACATTACACACTAACTAAAGTTTGAAAAATGGGTTCAGGAAGAATGTGACCTATAAACCCAATGTTTGGGTTTGTCCATATTTTACCTAACTATAGTTTGAAGCAAACCCAAAAAATATTGGTGTGTGGAAATCTCTATGCGTGTGATGATATTGTATGATAATATTGTCACACATTCAGTGCAATTAATTACACATAACGTCTTTACATGTTAGGCCCCACACAGATCACGCCAAAACCTATTGTTCCCTCTCTTCCCTGTAATTTCTTCAGTCCAAAAAATGAAATAAGAGCAAACATGATTTTTGAACTAAAATTGGATGATATTCTTTCCAAACATTCCTCCATAACTTCCAATTTGAAGAATGAACAGAACTATCATTTGGTTCTCATTACCTCTCTTATCTGAGCACCTAAAACAGTTAATCATCTTTCACTTGATAGGTTGACTGTACTCATCCAGTTATTGCTTGAACTTGTACCATGAAGAAAGAACCAGATCTTCCATAATTCACATGAATCAGTTTTTCTACACATCGGTCTCTCTTCATGTCAAGCTAACAGCTTAGCAGGCAGCTGTGTACTTGTGTGTGTGTGTGTGTGTGTGTGTGTGTGTGTGTGTGTGTCAGTTAGACAGAACAGAGCATGGTGTGCTAACCAGAACCACCTGCCCCACTGGCTCTGTTTCGCCAATCTCTTACTGACCGATTTGGCCTTTGACCTCCCCAGAGCCCGCTTCAAACAGCGCATGAATGGTCTGTGTGTGTGTTTTTGTGTGCGAATGTGTCAGTTTGCGTGGAATTATTCCGCAGCTGTTTTTTTGGAGGTAAAATTGACCCCTCGGTTCCAGACTTCAGAGAGACTCCCCTGATGGAACGCTTTTGCAGCGCGTATGCACCCTTGCAGAGCATCGCACAAAACGTTGCTTTCACTTTAGAGAAATCGCTGTGAAATGCTGCAGACCAGCTGAAATGGATTTTTACTCGGTGGAATTTCACTTTGTACATCATTTTTTTTGTTGCCACGTGTGTGTGCGTGCAGAGTGTATTTTTTATTGTCCCTTCGGATAACATCTGTATGTTGTATAGATTCTTATTTCACCTTAACACACTTTAAAGGTTACAGTATGTTCTGGAGCATAGCTTTGAATAAGGCTTTCATGATGCATGCATCCTTAAACACATCTGTGATGGGTTTATAGAGTATGTTGGCCGTGCTGCAGCATCCCTTTTCGCATGTCCGCTCAAACCGGCACCAGTCGGTGACAAATCTGTTGGGCTCTTCATCCAACACTGAGTAGATCCAGCTCATTTCCTTTTAGAACAGGCGTTTGGTTCACGCCATTGCGATTGTGAAGTGTTTTTGAGAGAATCTTTTACGCTTTGTGTGTGTGTGCTGCTGTGTTAACTGCAGATGGCCCTTTGAGAGCTGTGTCAGAGAGCACAGGCTGAAATTAAGTTACTATTTATCCCTGCTGAGCGAAGAGAAAGCCTTGCTCGGGGCTCAGGCTTCTAAGAGCGCTTTAGTATTGATTTCACTGATGGGTGTCGACCTGCCCTCTCGGAATTTTGCTCTGATCATAGTTACTTTCTCCCGGTCATTTGCTTTTACACGGTATCTCACTTGGGTTGGTGCTAACCACAGAGCGGTGGTGAAATCGAGTGGAATGGGCTTGTTACAGTAAGTTTGTACAGTATGTAGAGTATTTTTATCTGAAGTGAGGGCTGGACGATTTAATCGGATGCAATTGTCATGCACATCTTGTCAGTAAAGCCGGTTCCGTGATTAGCAGTAAATCGCCATCACCTGTTTTCAGATCTGGCTCTGTGGCTGTTTCTCAATATGCGTTCTTCGACGATCTTGCGTCTTTGTGTTCTCGCTCTATGTCATCATTAACTGTCAAAGTTCAATTCCAATTCTCAAGAACGCAAGTACAGAGGATGCCAGAAAATGTGTTCTTGATATCGAGGATGCAAGAAATCACTTTACGCCCCAGAAGTCATTGCGGCAAAAACAATGGCGGAAGAAAGAACTGTAAAAGTAAACATTTGTTTGTAAACAAGTATTAAATACATAAACTACATCTATTAGCATAGAACAACTAATCTTAATTGAGTTTCTTACTTTAGATTATTTTATAATTTCTTGACAAGGTATCTGAAATATATACGCATTTGCCTTTACAAAATGTAATCATAAAAAAATAATGTATATAATAATGCAGATAATGGTGTGTTGTCACTTTATGAATGTTGAGATGTTGAATCTGGGGAGGTCAGGTGACCAACAGGAAGATCGGACAGATCTCAATTCTCACTAGTGCGTTCTTTTTTCTCGCGACCTTCTGAGTTCGTTCTTCCAAGATCGCCTGGCAAGACCGATCTCCACGAGAACGCAAGTCCGTTCTTTGCGTTCTTGGATTGAAAAACAGTCTGTGTAGTATTTTCCCAGCCCAGTCTCATGGAATTACGTACCTAAAGTCATGTCATTTTTTTTATTCTTTTTCGTGATACTGTCACGAATTTCTGTGTTTTTTCGTGATCACAAATGTCTGTTTATGTGTCATTGTCACGTATTGGTTGCACAACTGTTTTGTCCTATTTTCTTACCATTTTCACTTCGGTTTGGGGTTAGATTTACATAAAAAGACATCCTTACCCAAACCACAATTCAGGTATATAAAACGGTATGTTTCTCTATAAGTGGTTTTATATGTTTTTTACAGAAGCTACTGAAAAAGATGGAGAGGGTCAGAGGAAAGAAAAAGAGACTGAGCGTGAAGGAACAAGTATAGATGATGGTTCGAAGAAAGAAGGTGAATGTTCGAAGAAAGAGATTGAAGATTCGAAAAAAGAGGGTGAAGATTTGAAGAAAGAGGGTGAAGATTCGAAGAAAGAGGGTGAAGGTTCGAAGAAAGAGGAAGTGGAAAAAGAGAAGACATGTTGGCGTGTTGGACTCAAGGTAGCCTGGGATATCCACACACCAGGCCTGGCCCTGCCTTTGCAGTCTGGAGACTGCTATTATATGACAGGTACACGCACGCACACACACAAACACACACACACATTCTGGTTTCCATGTTTTGTGTGGACATTTCATAGATGTAATGCATTTTATACCATACAAACTGTATATTCTATTCCCCTTACCTACCCCATTCCCTAAGCCCAACCATCACAGAAACCCTTCTGCTACTTCACATTTTTAAGAAACATCATTCTGTTTGATTTATAAGCTTGTTTTCTCATGGGGACCTCAAAATGTCCCCACAACGTCACAAAAATACTGGAATTTCTATCTTTGTGGGGACAATTGGTCACCACAACGTGATAATTACCAGGTACACACACACACACACACACACACACACACACACACACACACACACACACACACACACACACACACACACACACACACACACACACACACACACACACACACACGTATCCTGAGGCAGTAGACTGTTCTGTTCTATTCTTGGCCTACATCTTACCTACAAACACTGTAGTGATCTGTAGCTGCCAAATTAGTTCAATATTGTCACTCTGTCTCGGTTGTGAGTATTTTAAGCTTTGATCAGCTTAAAAACTTTAAACAAGTATTAAAATCTAGTTTATATTCACATAACACCGAGAGCCACCTATTATTTTAAAAACAGAGATCAGCCGGGTCTTCTGAAGTATTCATTCTATTACTTGTTTCATTTGGTTAGAGTATGGTTGGAAGTTACAGTTAATAGGTCAGCTTCAGAGGGACCAAAGTTACCAAACATAAGTAGCTTTTATCGAAATAAGTAATTTTTTGACACTAATACAAGACATATGTGATTGTGAAGACATTTGTACTGTCTCCTTTTACATTGACGCTGGAATGATCTATCCCAAAGGATGTGCACCACTGTGTACATACATGCATATCTTATACTGTACATGTGTATCTGTTTTCTTTGGATTTTGCCTCTACAGGCTATTACAGTATGCGTGCCAGAGAAGAAAACCAAATGTTATTTAACTGTATGTAGCGATATGACCCCTGTCTGTGAGTGGGACAGATTCACACAGAGAGAATCAGTAAATCAGACTTTATTAGTGATGGCTTTAACAGATGCCCTCCATCCTACACAAGCCACAGACAAACGTTCTTCTAAAAATCCCATTGAGGACGTCTGATAGGGACACTGTTTAAACTTTCTGATTTCTGTGTATAAGCATGACTAATGCTTTCCCCCCTCTGTTCCACATACAGTTTTATTGTTTCTCTCTGGACGTTTACATCTGTTTGGAGTGGCTTTGCAGTGGTTGGGCTTCTTTGTTGTTGTGTTCCGATCTGGTCAAAACTAGACTTTATAATGGCACAGTCGCTCCTTTGTGTGATGTTAAAGCAGTATAAATAAGAAGTCATAGCGGGTTTCCTGAGCAGATGACTTGTTTAAGAGAGTTATTCAAAAATTGGCTTATAAACTACTAAAGACCTTTTGCTTTTTTCCTGAAATAGTCTGATGCTTGCTATTGAATTTATCAAAAGCTGCACTGCTGAAGAAGGTAAACGAGGTGTAAATGGCGGTGCTATGTGACACAGGTTTTAGCTAGTCTTTGAGATGTGAAGAAAAGCACTCTAACCTTTAAAGAAATCAAACTTTAATTCCAGAGCTGTGGTTTAGAATAAAAGACGGAAAAAAGGAAGTAAGGGAAACAGAAAAAAAGAAACGGGAAATAAGAAAAAAGACAGTAAGTAAATAAATAAAGAAAGGAAGCAAGGAATGAAGAAAGAAAGGAGGAAAGAAATAAAGGGAAAAGAAAAAAGATAGAAAGAAAGGAATAAAGCAAGAGGAAGAAAAAAAAATTGGAATAGAAAAAAGAGAAATAGAGAGAGAAATATACAGATGAAAAAAGAAATGGGAGGAAAGAAGGATGGTAGGAAGAAAAAAAGAAAGGAAGAAAAAAATGGAAGGAAGCAAGGAAAGAAGGAAAGGAAGGAAGAAAAAATAGAAGGGAAGAAGGAAAGTAACGAAGCAAAGAAAGAAGGACGGAAAGAAAGGAAGAAAGGAATGAAGAAAGGAAGAAAGAAATGAAGAAAGAAAGAAAGGAGGAAAGACATA
Organism: Misgurnus anguillicaudatus; assembly: GCF_027580225.2. Lineage (NCBI taxonomy): Eukaryota > Metazoa > Chordata > Actinopteri > Cypriniformes > Cobitidae > Misgurnus > Misgurnus anguillicaudatus. The sequence continues at coordinate 36,589,746 of NC_073357.2, read as the reverse complement.
AAGAGAAAGAAGAATGGAAGGAAGAAAGAAAAAAGAAAGAAAGGAAGAAAAAATGGAAGGAAGCAAGGAAAGTAACTAAGGAAAAAAACGAAGGAAGGAAGGAAGGAATGAAATAAAGAAGGGAAGGAAGGAAAGAAGGAATGAAAGAGAGAAAAGAAAGGAAGGAAGGAAGGAAAGGAACAAAAACAGAAGTAAGGAAGGAAAGAAAGGAAGGAAGGAAAGAAAGTAATAAAGGAAAGAAGGAAGGAAAGGAAGGAAGGAATGAAGAAAAAAGAAAGAAATGAAGAAAAAATGGAAGGAAGGAAGCAAAAAAAGGAAAGGAAGGAAAGAAGAATAGAAGCAAAGAAAGGAAGGAAGGAAAGGAAGGAAGGAAGGATGAAAGGAAGAAATAAAAATAAAGGAAGGAAGGAAAGAAAGAAGGAAAGAAACAGAGGAAAGAAGGAAGGAAAGAAATGAAAGAAGGAAGGAAGAAAGAAAAAAGAAAGGAAGGAAGGAAGGAAAAATAGAAAGGAAAGAAGGAATGAAAGAGAGGAAAGGAAGGAAGGAAGGAAGGAAAAAGAAAGAAAGGAAGAAAAATGTAAGGAAGGAAGGAAAGAAGCTAAGGAAGGAAGGAAGGAAAGAAGCTAAGGAAGGAAGGAAGGAAAGAAAGGACGGAAGGAAAGAACAAAGAAATAAAAAAGAAAGGAACGAAGGAAGGAAAGAACTAAAGAAAGAGACGAAACAATGAAGCAAAGAAAGTAAAGAAGGAAGGAAGAAACACAAAAAAAAAAGTAAGAAAAAAATGGAAGGAAGGAAAGAAGCACAGGAAGGAAGGAAAGACGGAAAGAAGAAAGGAAGAAATAATAATAAAGGAAGGAAGGAAGGAAAGAAGGAAAGAAACAGATGAAAGAAAGAAGGAAAGAAAGGAAGGAAGGAAAGAAACGGAGGAAAGAAGGAAAGAAACGGAGGAAAGAAGGAAGGAAAGAATGGAATGAAGGAAGGAAGAAAGAAAAAAGAAAGAAAGGAAGAAAAAATGGAAGGAAGGAAGGAAGGAAGGAAGAAAAAAGGGCAGGAAGGAAGGAAGGAAAGGAAGCAAAGAAAGGAAGGAAGGAAGGAAGAAAGAAAAAATAAATAAAGAAAGGAAAGAAGGAAGGAAAGAATGGAAAGAAGGAACGAAGGAAGGAAGAAAAAGAGGAAGAAAGAAAGGCAGAAAAAATGGATGGAAAGGATGGAAATAAGGAAAGGAAGGAAGAAGCAAAGGAAGGAAAAAGGAAGGAAAAAGGAAGGAAGGAAAGAAAGAAAGAAAGAAAGAAAGGCAGGGAGGAAGGAAGGAAAGAAAGAAAGAGAAAAGGAAATAAATGTATAAAAAAGAGAAAAAAAGAGAGAAAGAAAGAGATAAATATTTACAAATATTTATAGACACTCTCCAACATTGTCACAGCCGTCGATCCATTAATGTCTGAGGCTTGTATGTGTAAATCTAATCAGTGGATTCTCAAAAATGGAATTTGGGGCTGGTTAGCGGGGGAACAATTCGTTGGACCGACACCGGGCCCAGCTGGTAATAAGATTTCCTATGCTGAATGCTCCAGGGAGAGGACAGACCTAAGGAGAGGTTTTGACCCAATACATTTAAAAGCCCACTTTTAAAGTGAGGACAGCAGCAGGCTGACGAAAAGAGAATAATGATAAATATTTATTAGGGGACTTTGGTGTGACCCGTGATTCATGGTGAGGACGTGACAGAGTCCAGGTGAAGAGATGGCGTGTATTATTAGATAGAAAAAGATTGTATAATGCAAAGAGAACAATTAATTGTGTGTGGAGGGAAAACAACAGACTTTGCAATATTAATATTTGTCCCTTTGGACCATTGGAGTGCAATTTCGTCTCAACAGGGATATTTTTGTTTGTGTTTATAGATGATCTGAATCGGACACATCAGCACTGTGTTCTGGCTGGTGACACGGCTAGATTCAGCTCCACTCATAGAGTTGCACAGGTGAGAATAGTTTACCTTTATCGTTTAGCTTTACAGCGACTTACAGTGCATTCAGGCTTTTTATTAGTATGTGCATTCCCTTTGAGTTTAAACCCATGTCCTTGGTGTTGCTAGCACCATGCTTTACCTTAGCTTCAGGAATGTTAATGTCCTCAGCTAAATCTAACTTTTATTGGCTTACATAAACAATGTTATCTGGCTTGTGTATTCAGTGTTGTACAGGTACGCTGGACTATATACAAAAGCGTTGCTCAGAGGCCTTGGAGAACTTGTGCACAGATCCCGAAAATAACAGCAAGAGCTTGTGTTCCCTCCTGCCCAATACCCTGCAGCACATTGAGGACATCCACAATGAGGTGTGTTTTTTGTGCATATTTGTCCAAAATCATTAATGATTAACATTGGCTGCTAACGTATATTTTGCATTTTGAAATAGACGCTATCTGACGAAGCTCGCGCTATTTAATGTGCACTTTTGGTTTACGATACCTCCGAGTTGTCCTAGACGCGACTCGACGCAGCACTGCGCGGGTGGTGTGTGACCCCCTTAAGACTTTTGCACAGTACTGTATATATAATACATATCGGTGCGGTTGTGTTTGAAACATTGTAAAATGTGTACTCATGACACCAAATCCCAAACGCGTGCCTTAGACCATAACAAATGAGGTGGCTCGAAGGTTTTTTAAAGGGTGTGCTTGGCGTTAATTTCTTCAAGCGCTTAATAATGGACCTGACCGTCAGTGTAGCCTTGTATAGGTCTTTGTTGAACCCAGACTCACGTGGATTACCATTCAGCACCTTAAAACCCCCTAAAAATATTGAAGTGCTATATATACACCCTTGCCCGGGGCCTTAGCCTCCCCGGAGGTTACAGACCTCGGCACTCAGACCTGATCGAACCTATTTTGTTGAAATTGCCCACGAGGGCATGTGTGTGTTGTTAAATGATGTATTGTATTATTTATTATTGAAACAACTTTTTACCCCAGCTTGCCGTTCTGACAGAGCTCAGCATCTTGCTCCTGTTTAGTGTGTTGGAGTGCATAGAGATTGGCCCCTGAAAGGTGTATGGTTGAAGTGTATGTGTAAGAGAAATGTGTGGGATTAATGGAATATGTTGATGCATTGATGGTGATGAAGATGAATGTTTACCTATGTGTTTAGGGCGTGTGGGATGCTGCTGTTGTTGATATACAGTACAGAGGTTCAGCAAAAGTTTTTTTTTTAGCTGTATGTCTTTCTTTCATTCTCTGAAGGGTTTTGTGCCTGCGGGCTTCTGAAACGGGTGTTAACCTTGCATGGCTGTAGAATTAAAGGGTTAGTTTGCTCAGAAACTAAAGATTCTGTCACAGTTTTTTTGCAGAGTTGTTCCAAACCTGTATAACTTTCTAAGTTTTTTTGCTTATGCAATGAAAATAAAGGTCCAAAATGGACAAATAAACAGCAGCGTAAAAGTACTCTATAGTAGGGTGGTCTTTATAATGAGTAATTTTTTTTTTAATCTTCAACTCTCACCCCCTAAATGTGTTAGGATATGAATAAAAACACACTGTGCAAAATTTTGAATTGTTCCTACAATATTTAGAGATTGCTCAAAGCCTTTGAATATTTCCAAAATCACATATTTTTGCAAAATCTGTACCATTTAAAAACGCACAACACGCACAAAACTTGCTTCTTGGAGGGTAACTTTGTTCCAGTTATTTCAGTTTCTTCTGATCCAAGTAACCATATAGCGGACTTGCTTCGTGTTGCTTCAGCCATTGTCTCTTGTGTATATTGTCTATTGTGCTTTATTCACACTGAAGCTCTCTTGCTTTGAAAGACATATTACAACTAAACAGGAGTTTTAATTGCAGGGAGCATGCTCGAATAAGTCCATTGCTGCCATAAGTATATATTATTAAACAATTATACATGCTAGCACAAAGTATCACACAATACATGAACGTGTTAAACTTCAAAGGTCTTGAGCGACCTCTAAATAATAATTAATATTTAACCATTTTGCCCAATTTATTTATTTATTTATTTATTTATTTATTTATTCAAACATATTGGTGGGGTGAAAGCATGAACTTTTATGGGCCCTATTTTAACGATCTAAGCGCATTGTCTAAAGCGCACAGCGCAACGTCTAAATGGGCGTGTCTGAATCCACTTTTGTTAATTTAACGACAGGAAAAAGGGTTTGTGCGCTGAGCGCATGGTCGAAAAGGGTTGGTCCTATTGTAATGGCAGTATTTTGGGCATAACGTGCAATAAACCAATGAGAGTCTCAGCTCTCATTCCCTTTAAAAGCAAGTTGCGCTGGCGCTATGTCTGATCCCTATTTAGATGACGGACTTTGTAAACTGAAAAACTAAGCGGAGGAAGAAGATCCCCAGTTTAAGATTAATGTTAAACTAGATATTAAAGTTTGAAGACAAACTTTATGTTGGCTTGAAAAAGCGTAGCTTGAACGTTTAAAACTGTTTGACAGAAGTTTAGTTTAGTAGGCAATCTGGCTGTTAGAATGTTTAAGTATAAAGGTAGCATGATTTAGCATGATGCTAACATGATAAGCATGAATCTAGCATGATGGTATCATGATAAGCATGGAGCTGGCATGATGCTAGCATGATTAGCATGATGCTAGCATGATGTTAGCATGATTAACATGACGCTAACATGATTAGCATGAAGCTAGCATGATTAGCATGAAGCTAACATGATGTTAGCATGATTAGCATGAAGCTAGCATGATTATCATGAAGCTAGCATGATGCTAGCATGTTTAGCATGATGCTAGCATGTTTAGCATGAAGCTAGCATGATGCTAGCATGATTAGCATGAAGCTAGCATTATGCTAACATGATTAGCATGAAGGTAGCATGATGCTAACATGATTAGTATGAAGCTAGCATGATTAGCATGAAGCTAGCATGATGCTAGCATGATTAGCATGAAGCTAACATGATGCTAGCATGATTAGCATGAAGCTAGCATGAAGCTAGCATGATTAGCATGATGCTAGCATGATTAGCATGATGCTAGCATGATTAGCATGAAGCTAGCATGATGTTAGCATGATTAGCATGAAGCTAGCATGATTAGCATGAAGTTAACATGATGCTAACATGATAAGCATGATGTTAGCATGATAAGCATGAAGCTAGCATGAAGTTAGCATGATGTTAGCATGATACTAGCATGATTATCATGAAGCTAGCATGATGTTAGCATGTTTAGCATGAAGCTAGCATGATGCTAGCATGATTAGCATGAAGCTAGCATGATGCTTACATGATTAGCATGAAGCTAGCATGATGCTAACATGATTAGTATGAAGCTAGCATGATTAGCATAAAGCTAGCATGATGCTAACATGATTAGCATGAAGCTAACATGATTAGCATAAAGTTAGCATGTTGCTAGCATGATTAGCATGAAGCTAGCATGATGCTAGCATGATTAGCATGAAGCTAGCATGTTGCTAACATGATTAGCATAAAGCTAGCATGTTGCTAGCATGATTAGCATAAAGCTAGCATGTTGCTAGCATGATTAGCATAAAGCTAGCATGTTGCTAGCATGATTAGCATAAAGCTAGCATGATGTTAGCATGATTAGCATGAAGCTAGCATGATTCTAGCATGATTAGCATGAAGCTAGCATGTTTCTAGCATGATTAGCATGAAGTTAGCATGATTCTAGCACGATTAGCATGAAGTTAACATGATTCTAGCATGATTAGCATGAAGCTAGCATGATGCTAGCATGATTAGCATGAAGCTAGCATGAGGCTAGCATGATTAGCATGAAGTAAGCATGAGGTTAGCATGATTAGCATGAAGCTAGCATGATTTAACGTGAAGCTAGCATGATTAGCATGATGCTAACATGATTAGCATGAAGCTAGCACTATTTAGCGTGCAGCTAACAAGATTTAACATGAAGTTAGCATGATTTAGCATGAAGTTAGCAAGATTTATTATGAAATTAGCATAAAGCTAGCATGAAACTAGCATGAAGCTAGCATGACTTAGCATGGAGCTAGCATGAAGCTAACATGACCCAAAGACCCAACCCCAATGTCTCTATGATGTTCAGACCAAGAGATATAAGGCTTTGTTTATTATGTTGCTAGGGTGCTCATATTTGGTTGCTAGGGGTGTGGCTTAATGCCTCAATAAGAATCCTATTAAGACTGATTGGATGCCTGAGTAAATGAGCCCACCCCTATGTCTCTATGACACTCTGGTGTAAAGATATCCATCTGGGCTTTTTATAATGGTAGTCTATGGGAGATGTTGCTAGGGTACCCAAAATTGTTGCTAGGGGCGTGGCTTAATAGCTCTGGGGCGATCCTTAGTGAGTAATTGGATGACTGAGTAAAATGAACCCACCCCCATGTCTCTACGACACTCTAAAGTGAAGATATTCCATCTGGGACACTTTTATTCCCTTATATGGGCATGTTTCCTGCCCCATTAAAAGTCAATGGGAAATTTTGGGGGCCTCTCACACCCCAGGGGTACAGCTTACACCCCATTTTGATGTATGTTCTTACAGAGCCTGTCAGCCTCCTTAAATGTGGTAAGCCACAAGTTTCTACAAGTTTCTCACTCACAGCTATGACCCGTCAAAGTTTGTCTCAATGTTAAGTCAATGGAAATTTTGGGGTGTTCGAGCCCCCCGTTTAGGAATTCGGAAGCTCCCATCAGTTAGAAAAGATATAGCACACTAAGTCAGACCAGTCTGAAGGTCTGTGGAAAATTTGGTGCATGTAGCTTGAAAGCCCTAGGACGAGTTAGTGTCAGAAATTTAGTCTCAGAAGAAAGCGGAATAATAACTAGATATTAAAGTTTGAAGACAAACTTTATGTTGGCTTGAAAAAGCGTAGCTTGAATGTTTAAAACTGTTTGACAGAAGTTTAGTTTAGTAGGCAATCTGGCTGTTAGAATGTTTAAGTATAAAGGTAGCATGATTTAGCATGATGCTAACATGATAAGCATGAATCTAGCATGATGGTATCATGATAAGCATGGAGCTGGCATGATGCTAGCATGATTAGCATGATGCTAACATGATGTTAGCATGATTAGCATGAAGCTAGCACGATGCTAGCATGATTAGCATGATGCTAGCATGATTAGCATGAAGTTAGCATGATGATAGCATGATTAGCATGAAGCTAGCATGATTATCATGAAGCTAGCATGATGCTAGCATGATTAGCATGAAGTTAGCATGATGATAGCATGATTAGCATGAAGCTAGCATGATTATCATGAAGCTAGCATGATGCTAGCATGTTTAGCATGACGCTAGCATGATGCTAGCATGATTAGCATGAAGCTATCATGATGCTAACATGATTAGCATGAAGGTAGCATGATGCTAACATGATTAGTATGAAGCTAGCATGATTAGCATGAAGCTAGCATGATGCTAGCATGATTAGCATGAAGCTAACATGATGCTAGCATGATTAGCATGAAGCTAGCATGATGCTAGCATGATTAGCATGAAGCTAGCATGAGGTTAGCATGATTAGCATGAAGCTAGCATGATTAGCATGAAGTTAGCATGATGTTAGCATGATAAGCATGATGTTAGCATGATGTTAGCATGATAAGCATGAAGCTAGCATGAAGTTAGCATGATGTTAGCATGATACTAGCATTATTATCATGAAGCTAGCATGATGCTAGCATGTTTAGCATGAAGCTAGCATGATGCTTGCATGATTAGCATGAAGCTAGCATGATGCTTACATGATTAGCATAAAGCTAGCATGATGCTAACATGATTAGCATGAAGTTAACATGATTAGCATAAAGTTAGCATGTTGCTAGCATGATTAGCATAAAGCTAGCATGTTGCTAGCATGATTAGCATAAAGCTAGCATGTTGCTAGCATGATTAGCATAAAGCTAGCATGTTGCTAGCATGATTAGCATAAAGCTAGCATGTTGCTAGCATGATTAGCATGAAGCTAGCATGATGTTAGCATGATTAGCATGAAGCTAGCATGATTCTAGCATGATAAGCATGAAGCTAGCATGATTCTAGCATGATTAGCATGAAGTTAGCATGATTCTAGCACGATTAGCATGAAGTTAACATGATTCTAGCATGATGAGCATGAAGCTAGCATGATGCTAGCATGATTAGCATGAAGCTAGCATGAGGCTAGCATGATTAGCATGAAGTAAGCATGATTTAACGTGAAGCTAGCATGATTAGCATGATGCTAACATGATTAGCATGAAGCTAACACTATTTAGCGTGCAGCTAACAAGATTTAACTTGAAGTTAGCATGATTTAGCATGAAGTTAGCAAGATTTATTATGAAATTAGCATAAAGCTAGCATGAAACTAGCATGAAGCTAGTATGACTTAGCATGGAGCTAGCATGAAGCTAACATGACCCAAAGACCCAACCCCAATGTCTCTATGATGTTCAGACCAAGAGATATAAGGCTTTGTTTATTATGTTGCTAGGGTGCTCATATTTGGTTGCTAGGGGTGTGGCTTAATGCCTCAATAAGAATCCTATTAAGACTGATTGGATGCCTGAGTAAATGAGCCCACCCCTATGTCTCTATGACACTCTGGTGTAAAGATATCCATCTGGGCTTTTTATAATGGTAGTCTATGGGAGATGTTGCTAGGGTACCCAAAATTGTTGCTAGGGGCGTGGCTTAATAGCTCTGGGGCGATCCTTAGTGAGTAATTGGATGACTGAGTAAAATGAACCCACCCCCATGTCTCTACGACACTCTAAAATGAAGATATTCCATCTGGGACACTTTTATTCCCTTATATGGGCATGTTTCCTGCCCCATTATAAGTCAATGGGAAATTTTGGGGGCCTCTCACACCCCAGGGGTACAGCTTACACCCCATTTTGATGTATGTTCTTACAGAGCCTGTCAGCCTCCTTAAATGTGGTAAGCCACAAGTTTCTGCAAGTTTCTCACTCGCAGCTATGACCCGTCAAAGTTTGTCTCCATGTTAAGTAAATGGGAGTTTTGGGGTCTTTGAGCGCCCCGTTTAAGAATTCGGAAGGTCTCATCAGTTAGAAAAGATATAGCACACTAAGTCAGACCAGTCTTAAGGTCCGTGGGAAATTTGGTGCATGTAGCTTGAAAGCTCTAGGACGAGTTAGTGTTTAAAATTTTGGGGTGCTAAGAAGAATAATAATAACTAGATAGGTACATTTCCTGAAGAAAATGTGAAGTGGTGCTTGCCGTGGCAAATTTCGGGGGACAGTATATGATTATACTCCAAACCACAAGTAAAACGGTCCAACCCCCATGTCTCTACGATGTTCTGATGCTGAGATATAAGGCTTTGTTTTTTCGGTTGCTAGGGTAGTGTATTTGGTTGCTAGGGAGAAAATTGCCATCCACTAGTGATTACACTTCGAGTCACAAGTCAAATGGTCAAACCCCCATGTCTCTACGATGTTCTGATGGGGAGATATAAGGCTTTGTTTATTTGGTTGCTAGGGTACTGTATTTGGTTGCTAGGGAAAAATTTGACATCCAATATTGATTACACTCTGATTCACGAGTCAAACGGTCCAACCCCCGTGTCTCTACGATGTTCTGATGCGGAGATATAAGGCTTTGTTTACTCTGTTGCTAGGGTACTGTATTTGGTTGCTAGGGAAAAAATTGGCATCCCATAATGATTACACTCTGAGTCACGAGTCAAACGGTCCAACCCCCATGTCTCTACGATGTTCTGATGCGGAGATATAAGGCTTTGTTTACTCTGTTGCTAGGGTACTGTATTTGGTTGCTAGGGAAAAAATTGGCATCCCATAATGATTACACTCTGAGTCACTAGTCAAACGGTCCAACCCCCGTGTCTCTACGATGTTCTGATGCGGAGATATAAGGCTTTGTTTACTCTGTTGCTAGGGTACTGTATTTGGTTGCTAGGGAAAAAATTGGCATCCCATAATGATTACACTCTGAGTCACGAGTCAAACGGTCCAACCCCCGTGTCTCTACGATGTTCTGGTGCGGAGATATAAGCCTTTGTTTACTCTGTTGCTAGGGTACTGCATTTGGTTGCTAAGGAAAAAATTGGCATCCCATAATGATTACACTCCGAGTCACGAGTCAAACGGTCCAACCCCCGTGTCTCTACGATGTTCTGATGCGGAGATATAACTGTTTGAATTTTATGTTGCTAGGGAGCTCAAAAATGGTTGCTAGGGGCGTGGCTTAATACCTATGTAAGGATCCTGAGAGACTGATTGGATGCCTGAGTAAAATGAGCCCACCCTCATGTCTTTATGACACTGTGGTGCAAAGATATCCATCTGGGCATTTTATAATGGCAGTCTATGGGAGATGTTGCTAGGGTGCCCAGAATTGTTGCTAGGGGCGTGGCTTAATAGCTCTGGGATGATCCTGAGGGACTGATTGGATGCCGGAGTGAAATGAGCCCACCCACTTATCTCTACGACACTGTAAAGCAAAGATATCCCATCTGGAACTGTTTTATTCCCTTATATGGGCATGTTTCCTGCCCCATTATAAGTCAATGGGAATTTTCGGGTGCCTCTTACACCCCAGGGGTACAACTTACACCCCAATGTCATGTATGTTCTTACATAGCTTACCACCCTCTTCAAATTTAGTAACCCACATGTTTCTACAAAATCCTCACCCGTACCTATGACCCGTCAAAATTTTTGCAATGGTAAGTCTATGGGATTTTGCCCCATTGACTTTTCATTGGGCATTTTTGGGCACCTCTTACACCCCAGGGGTACAACTTACACACCATTGTGATCCATGTTCTTACAGAGCCTACCACCCTCTTCAAATGTTGTAACCCACATGTTTCTATAAAATCCTCGAGCGGAGCTATGACTCGTCAAAGTTTGGCGCAATGTTAAGTCAATGGGATTTTTCGGGTGGTTTTTCGACCCCCTTTCAGAAATCCTGCACCCGATCCCTTATAAAAGTCATAGCACACCTCTCCTCAATAATCCGGTCGATTTGAGCCCTCTCTTGTGGGACTACGTTAAACCGTGCGGGACGAGTTACGCGCCGAAAAAGTGTCCAGAAAAAGAAGAATAATTATAAATAATAAGTATGCACAATAGTAATAGTGATGCTTTGCATAAATGCAAGCACCACTAACTAGATATTAAAGTTTGAAGACAAACTTTATGTTGGCTTGAAAAAGCGTAGCTTGAACGTTTAAAACGGTTTGACAGAAGTTTAGTTTAGTAGGCTATCTGGCTGTTAGAATGTTTAAGTATGAAGGTAGCATGATTAGCATGAAGTTAGCCTGATGTTAGCATGATTAGCATGAAGCTAGCATGATGCTAACATGATTAGCATGAAGCTAGCATGATGCTAGCATGATTAGCATGAAGCTAGCATGATGCTAGCATGATTAGCATGAAGCTAGCATGATGCTAGCATGATTAGCATGAAGCTAGCATGATGCTAGCATGATTAGCATGAAGTTAGCATGATGCTAGCATGATTAGCATGAAGCTAGCATGATGTTAGCATGATTAGCATGAAGCTAGCATGATGTTAGCATGATTAGCATGAAGCTAGCATGATGCTAGCATGATTAGCATGAAGCTAGCATTATGCTAGCCTGATTAGCATGAAGCTAGCATGATGCTAACATGATTAGCATGAAGCTAGCATGATGCTAGCATGATTAGCATGAAGCTAGCATGATGCTAGCATGATTAGCATGAAGCTAGCATGATGCTAGCATGATTAGCATGACGCTAGCATGATGCTAGAATGATTAACATGAAGCTGGCATGATGTTAGCATGATTAGCATGAAGCTAGCATGATTAGCATGAAGCTAGCATGATGTTAATATGATTAGCATGAAGCTAGCATGATGTTAGCATGAAACTAGCATGATTCTAGCATGATTAGCATGAAGCTAGAATGATGCTAGCATGATTAGCATGAAGCTAGCATGATGCTAGCATGATTAGCATGAAGCTAGCATGATGCTAACATGATTAGCATGAAGCTAGCATGATGCTAGCATGATTAGCATGAAGCTAGCAGGATGCTAGCATGATTAGCATGAAGCTAGCATGATGCTAGCATGATTAGCATGAAGCTAGCATGATGTTAGCATGATTAGCATGAAGCTAGCATGATGCTAGCATGATTAGCATGAAGCTAGCATGATGCTAACATGATTAGCATGAAACTAGCATGATGCTAGCATGATTAGCATGAAGCTAGCATGATGCTAGCATGATTAGCATGAAGCTAGCATGATGCTAGCATGATTAGCATGAAGCTAGCATGATGTTAGCATGATTAGCATGAAGCTAGCATGATGCTAGAATGATTAACATGAAGCTAGCATGATGCTAGCATGATTAGCATGAAGCTAGCATGATGCTAGCATGATTAGCATGAAGCTAGCATGATGTTAATATGATTAGCATGAAGCTAGCATGATGTTAGCATGAAACTAGCATGATTCTAGCATGATTAGCATGAAGCTAGCATGATTAGCATGAAGCTAGCATGATTCTAGCATGATTAGCATGAAGCTAGCATGATGTTAGCATGATTAGCATGAAGCTAGCATGAGGCTACCATGATTAACATGAAGTAAGCATAAGGTTAGCATGATTAGCATGAAGCTAGCATGATTTAACGTGAAGCTAGCATGATTAGCATGATGCTAACATGATTAGCATGACGCTAGCACTATTTAGCGTGCAGCTAACAAGATTTAACATGAAGTTAGCATGATTTAGCATGAAGTTAGCAAGATTTATTATGAAATTAGCATAAAGCTAGCATTAAACTAGCATGAAGCTAGTATGACTTAGCATGGAGCTAGCATGAAGCTAACATGACCCAAAGACCCAACCCCCATGTCTCTATGATGTTCAGACCAAGAGATATATTGCTTTGTTTATTATGTTGCTAGGGTGCTCAAATTTGGTTGCTAGGGGCGTGGCTTAATGCCTCAATAAGAATCCTATTAAGACTGATTGGATGCCTGAGTAAAATGAGCCCACCCCTATGTCTCTATGACACTCTGGTGTAAAGATATCCATCTGGGCTTTTTATAATGGTAGTCTATGGGAGATGTTGCTAGGGTACCCAAAATTGTTGCTAGGGGCGTGGCTAAATAGCTTTGGGGCGATCCTAAGAGACTGATTGGATGACTGAGTAAAATGAGCCCAACCCCATGTCTCTACGACACTCTAAAGTAAAGATATTCCATCTGGGACGCGTTTATTCCCTTATATGGGCATGCTTCCTGCCCCATTATAAGTCAATGGGAAATTTTGGGGGCCTCTTACACCCCAGGGGTACAGCTTACACCCCATTGTGAGGTATGTTCTTACAGAGCCTGTCAGCCACCTTAAATGTGGTAAGCCACAAGTTTCTACAAGTTTCTCACTCACAGCTATGACCCGTCAAAGTTTGTCTCAATGTTAAGTCAATGGAAATTTTGGGGTGTTCGAGACCCCCGTTTAGGAATTCGGAAGGTCCCATCAGTTAGAAAAGATATAGCACACTAAGTCAGACCAGTCTGAAGGTCTGTGGAAAATTTGGTGCATGTAGCTTGAAAGCCCTAGGACGAGTTAGTTGCCGAAATTTTGGGGGGAGAAAAAGAATAATAATAAGTTTAATAGCAATAACAATATATTGGCTTTTTCAAAGCCAACATAATAAGTTTAAAAGCAATAACAATATGTTGGCTTTTTCAAGCCAACATAATAAGATATAAGTTTAATAGCAATAACAATATATTGGCTTTTTCAAAGCCAACATAATAATTGTGTTGTTTTTCACTTGTATTGAAATTGATATTTTTTTTATTAAAACCTTTAAAACCCGTTTTCTTTCAATCATGGAAGTAAAAAAGCAGGCTTTTAATTGCTTTAATTGTATGGCTATCCAATATCATCAAAAAATAATTTACAAGCATGTAAGAAAAGGTTTGTACTCTAAAAATACTTTATTTTTAACAAACAGGAGATAAAGAATTTACAAACGGTAAATTATCCGGACGTTTCAGCACTTGGACAGCGTTTTTTTAAGCATTACTTAAAAATGTTTTTCATCTCACCATATCCACAGGTACAGAGTCATCATATACAATAAATCCGAGAGGTAGCATTTAAAAAAAAAGCATTTAAAGCAAGTTTAAAGCAAAACATTTATTTACTTACCAGGCTGCAGGTGAAGCAGCTCTTTGCGCCTTCTAACGTATCATAATTAGTCCTCATTTATGTCCAAGAGACTCAATAATAATCTTTTACATTCAATCCTTTAATCTTTCAAATTTAAAAAGCGTTTTTGTGCTGCTGAGCATTCATGTATGTGATAAGCAAACCTGCGTTGTCCTCCCGTTTATATAGCGCATATTTCTAATGCGCTCTTTAAATAACAAAAAAACATATTGCGCCATTGACTTAAGACCAGGTTTTAGTTGGTTAATGGCTTAGTCTATTTTAGTTGCCTCAGAATAGCAGCGCGCCAACAATGCTCCTGAACACACCTCGTTTTTAGATCAGAACGCCCATGGGCGCAAATGCATTTGCTATTGAAACAACATGGCGCTAAACGTGAAAATTATAATTGCGCCGGGTCGAAACTAGCAAAATACATTGCGCGTTGTGTAAGATAGAACCCTATATGTTGAAAAATAAGGACCACCCTACTCTATAGTCACTTTTCCATTTACTTATGTGCACTTACATTGCACCTCTATAAAGTTGTATGAGCTTATGTGCATGCTGTATATGTATGACCGTGTGTAGCTATGGGTTTACAGATCAAACAGTACAGACTGGCCTATTGATTTAGTCGCAGCAGTGCTTTGGGTAAATTGATTGGCAGTCCTAAGAAAGAGCTGTGCATGAGAGAGATTTCTGAAGTATAAACCTTAACCCACTGGATCTTTGTGATGCTGCATTAATATGCATGCAGGTCACCATGGTGAGCACTGGACCACTATTATAGCTAAGAGGCAGTTGTCACCCACCCCTTTCAGCTCGAGAAAGTGATGGTGGTGAGACAGACATAAACAGTCCGTCCACCTGTCACTAAAACCCTTGGTTTCTATCTGTTTTCTCTCTTTCTCTCCTTCTCCCCTCCAGCATATGCAGGTGGCATTTAGTCGCAGTACCTCATAGCAGCAGACGGCTTGGCTCTAAATGCCAGTCGCATAGTTTCCAGCTCTGTGCCTGTTGCAGGCCTGCTCTGTGGGAAACTGGCCTCCATGTTGGCTCAAAGCACCCTGCACTGTGTGGGCTTTAAACACAGAAGGACAGACAGACAATCAGCATGGGGCGAATGACAGACACAAAAGCGGCTGCTAGCATTTGTAGCCTCCGGCATCCATAGAGGGTCTCTCAGTGGTCGGTATTGGTCTGAAGTGAGCGTAGGTTTGAACCAACACAAAGTGTAGCATTTCTTTGAAGACGGCCATATGTGAAAGTGAACCCTGGCTGTCTGATCTCAGTCCAGCTAAGGATGATCGCGTTCAGTCGAGTTTAAATAGATGCTTAGAAACTGATACCCAACACGGGTATTTATGAAGCGTCTAGGAAAGAGAGTCAGCTGTGCAGTCCTTCGAATAAGAATTAAGTTTAAAAAAAAATTTGGCACACATTTTTTCAATGCGATTTCAAAGTGTAGTTCTGATCTATTAATCGATTAATACACTTAAAATAAAAGTAATTTGATCTGAATCGGAACTTGGAATGAACTAATAATATAAGTGCACGAAATCCCAAAGTTCAATTCAGATCAGAAAAATAACAAATAATTGATAATAACTATTCACTAAGTATTATGAAATGCAAATATATTTGGTTTCACAAACACCTATAATAATATTAATAGGTGTAAAAAAAATTATAGTATAATGAATAATATTCATAAAGCCTCTGATCCCCACTTTTTCTTTGCAGTGCATCGAAATTAAAGATTGTATTGTATCTTTTGGCTGCTCTTCTGTTGTTGTATTATTCGTCTGCGTATTGTGCGGTTGTTATTCTCAGATTAGGCATGGAGGGGGTTGTTTAGAGAATGAATTTTGGAGCAGTGCTTTGTTTAAGCACTTGTGGGATGTGCTTACATTTAGATTTGGGGCAAGCACACAGATGCACACATGCACATGGCTGCATTAGGCATTCTTGGGAGGGTTAACTCATCACTTCAAAAGAGTCAAAGATGAGGAGATTCCCAGAGGAGGAAGACTGAGGGCCTGTGGTGTATTCTGCTCCCTGTAGAGATATAGAGACAGAGAGAAAAGAGAGATTGATGAGATGAAGAATGAAAGTAATGAGTTAAAGAAACGATGAGGAGGAGAGGAAAGAGAAGTGTGTGGAGGTGCGAGAGGTGTGATGTTTTCGGCGTGTGTGATAAATCTTTACTTCTCTGATGGGTGTCACAAGGCAGCAAACAAAGGAAACACAACAACAAACAGGAAAACAGGAAATGCAGATGTCATCATTCCCTTCCTATTGTGATGACACAGTTACGATCAGCATCACGAAAAGATGCAAAGATGTCAAGTACAAGGCAAACAGTTTGTGTATGTGTAGAAGTACTTTACATATACACTTACACTTAAGCATTTCACAGATGCTTTTACTGTATTCAAAGCCACTTAAAGTGCATTCGTGGTATACATTTTATCAGTATGCGTAACCTGGGATCGAATCAATTATCTAGCTAATGCAAAATGTCACTCCAAATATACTTTGAAACCCTTCAGACACAATTATAATGTTCCATACTATTTGAAAGATTCCTAAATTGACTAAAGCATGTTTTGCTTTTAAGGTGCATCATAGATGAATAATACGGGTCCTGTACGTGGTAATGACCTACAGTATCACGAGCCTTAAACAATAATGTTCTTTCCTTCTTATTTAAATCTTGTGCATGCAAAAGACTACTGAAAACAGGCCAATCTCAACATAACCCCAACATAACGTTACAGTCAAGATTTACGGCCAAAACACTAAATGACACATTAAATGAATTGCAATGTTGTTACAATGCTAAAAACAAAGTTGTGACTGTTGAGTTAGCGCTATATGCTAATTAAAGGGACACTCCACTTTTTTTAAAATATGCTCATTTTCCAGCTCCCCTAGAGTTAAACATTTGATTTTTACCATTTTGGAATCCATTCAGCCGATCTCCGGGTCTAGTGGTACCACTTTTAGCATAGCTTAGCACAATCCATTGAATCTGATTAGACCATTAGCATCACACTCAAAAATAACCAAATAGTTTCAATATTTTTCCTATTTAATACCTGACTCTTTTGTAGTTGCATCTTGTACTACAACCAACTGAAAATTAAAAGTTGCAATTTTCTAGGCCTATATGGCTAGGAACTATACGCTCATTCTGGCATAATAATCAAGGACTTTGCTGTCGTACTATTGCTGCAGCTGGCGCAATGATATTACCCGAAAATAGTCCCCTTGGTAACTTTCGATAGCTGGGAAAAAAATTTCAGGCGCTGCGTAATATCATTGCACCTGCTGCAGCCGTGTTACGTCAGCAAAGTCCCTGAAAACCATAAAAATCAAATGTTTAACTCTAGGGGAGCTGGAAAATTAGCATATTTTCAAAAAAAGGTGGAGTGTCTCTTTAATGCTATATGCTAACGTTTAGATTGAAGTTCTATTATTGACATTACAGTTACGGTTTGCAGGTCCATACTAATAATCACAAACTTAACCACTCAGAAACGTCTATTTTCAATCTCCAAATAATTGATTGATCCTCAAAATCTTTATCTTTATTTGATACAGGCTCAAACATAAGGTCTGTTTACACACACAGAGAGCTACTGAAATAAGCCTCTGAGCAACAGACAATCAGAGCAGAGCTCAACTTTATTATTCATGACCCTTTTTAATAAGGTAAAAATACTATTTGATTCTGGGGAGAAATCATACACTGTAAAAAATACTTTGCTGCCTTAACATTTTTTGGTAAATTAACTTAGATTTACAAGTCATTTCAACAGAGATGAGTTGTCACAACTAATAAAATATAGTTGAGAAAAGTCAACTTAATTTTATAAGTTATAACAACTCACCTGAAGTTATAACAACTCATCTCTTGTCAAGATAAATAATAGTAAGTTGAAATTACTTGTAAATTGATTCAACAACTTATTTTTAAGGCAGCAAAGTATTTTTTACAGTTTAGTGTTGTAAATGGACATGTGAAAACTGTTTCTGGATTTTTTTTCATTTAATAAAGCCACATGCCTTCTATGTAGATATCAGAAAACAATATAACAATGCATTCTTTGGCACCTTCAAATCTCAAGTCAGCAGGTTTGTTTTAAAAATTAGGTTTTAAGGAAGGGGCGCACAATTTTTTCCTTATTTTCTTACCATTGTTACTTGGGGTTGTGGTTAGAATCACTTTTTGTTATATTTTTAGACCTAATATTTTCCAGATCTAACCGCAACCCCAAGCGACAATGATTAAAAACAGAAAAAAAATGAGAAAACAACACATAAAATGGCAAGAAACAGAAAGTCGTGCCATGGACACCGGAAAATATTTATAGAAATTTGTGCGAGTGTCACAAAAAAGACATTTCGTGCTACGGACACAAATATATTAATTAAATTTTGCGTGACTATATGCGTCAAATGTAAGCTTTCCAACTAGCATGCATGTTGCGTAGCTATATATTTTTAAACAAGGAGGAAACTATCTTTGAATTTTGTACTCATCGCATGCTGTTTTAGTAAAAGTCATTGGGACATCTCACATGAGGCATTAAGTTGCATGTAAACATTTTTGATCTTAGTATAAAACTATTGCATCTAAGACAGGTAATCTCTAATATAGCTTTATAGGTCCGTAGGTGTGTGAGAAAGTGTGTGTGTGCATTTGAAAGACTGTTTGCATTTGTTTTGTTAAATAAGTGCATGATTGATTGTTGTTGTTTTATGTGTGCGTACTGTGTCCGTTGTCCTCTAGAAGCATGCACAGCTACCTATGTTTCCTTGTTATCGTGACCTTAACGTGTGCGTTTAGCTTGGAAAATCACTCCCAGCACCCCATGAAAATGCCCTTCTCCGGTCTCCCCACCTCACTGACTTCAGGTGACTAGCGCACACTCCCCTATGCCGCTCTGTTCTGCTGCTAAATTGGCCACTGATGGATGGATAGAGTTTGATAAATGGATGGACGTCTGGACTGGTGTTGTTTCACAGCGTGCTGATATAATACAGTACACAGAGGCCAAAGAGAGGGATAGTGAAGAATGACTGGAGCAGAAAACATTTTTGTCCAACAACCACATTTTACAGACTATCAAACACACTCGACTGCTGTTTTTTTGCTGCTGTTAAGTAAATGTCAGCTGCTCGCTGTGGTTTGACCTCTTGTTCAAGGACTGGACTGGCTGAAAACAAGGTGAAGGTTTTATAGAGATTCCTAGTTTATAACCAAGAATATCAACAGCACCATGTCTGCAATGCAAAAATGTTATATTTTACTAAAAGTGAGGAGTTTCACATATGTGAAGAAAGCCATCAGTTGTAATTTATTATTTTTATTCCTTAGTCCCTTCCTCATTTATCATTCAAACTGTACAGTATGTACACTGAATATTTTGAGATTCAAAACAACAGAACAAGCTGTCTAACCTGCCTAGGTTTACAAGTTTTTTTTCTAACTAATGGAAAAACATTTTTAACCTTTTTTTTTTTGCAATTCCATGGTGCACCACCGCAAATCTTGCACACTGCGGCTTGAACATGTTGATCCTCTGTTGCTCCTCAGGTGGAGTTTGAGTGGCTGAGGCAGTACTGGTTCCAGGGCCGACGTTACGCTCGATTCTGCAGCTGGTGGACTAAACCCATGGAACAGCTGGAAAATGACTGGAAGGAGATGGAGCGAATGGTAAGAGTGATGGAGTGAGATGTAAACAGGGCCGGAACAGAATCTGTGGCCAGAGTCAGAACATCCGTCATTCACAAAGTACTGCACGCTATGCTTTCAGCTACCAATACAGTGTCAAACTTTCAGCACTGTTTAATGCATTTTGCTGATTTCATCCAATCCCCCACCAAATAAAACTTAAAACGTTGCAGATTCTTTGGGTAGCCAAGCCATTAAAAAAATGGAGATAGTAGACAATATGAGGTTTTTAAATCATTTACATTCATGCATTTGGCAAACACTTATATCCAAAGAGACAGTGCATACATTTTTTATCAGTACATGTCTTTTCTAGAAATCAAACCCACAACCTTTGCTCTTCTAAAACAATGCTCTATCAGTTGAGCGACGTTCATACTTTTTTTTATCGAATTCTCCATTTTTTATTACATCTTTTGAATGTCATTCAAACTTTAGTAATTTAGTAACCCCCACTTTAATAACAGTTAATCACAGTTGATCAGTACTGTCAGATTGAGACATGTTTGATCCACATGTGCTTGTTGAGAACACGTCTCTGCAGCTTGTTTCAGTAGGGGGCACTGTTGCATCATCTTAGTGTCTCTCTCTCTTTCTTTGGCTCTTTGAGCAGTAATCACATCTAATGTGCTGCTGGGGCTAAGGACCAGCTCTGGAGCCAGCCGCAGTGTGTGTTTGTGTGTGTATAGAAATGAACCACCGTGTCTTACTCGCTCTGTGATATACTAATTCTCCCTTCATCCAGAGACAGTACTCTGATATCCACCAAACATTTGACGTGTTTTCATTTTTTTGTTCTTTTAACAAATAATATATTTTATATAAATTGTATTATGTATTTAATGCATTTCCATTTTAAAGTATAGAAATTATATTTATTTAAATTATTACAATTTATAGAATGTCTTATTAAATTATTTGTATGTTTATAAAATACACATAAGTATATTAAAAATTAAATTCATATTTTTAACTAACTGCATACAAGTATATAAAAATGTATAAATAAAATACTTAATTTTGTCATATAATATAATAATTTATATTAGACTTATTAAAAGCAAAAAAACAGTGGAAAAAATCTAAATCTTTCTTTTAAAATCTTTTTAAATTTCAGTATTTATTCTTTGTCATTTAATATTTTTTTCGAAAGAAAAATAGTAATCAAAAACGTTTTGAGAATTTTTTTATTATTTTTATCTTTCTCTATTTTTATTTGTGTTTTTGAATAACATTTAACGTGATGATCAGTCCGCTTTCTGCATTTTATAAGTTGTACAGATAGAAAATTCCCAGGATTTGTTAGAGCTTGAATAAATCTCTCATGAATGCGAAAGCACTTCGACAATAAATATTCATTTGAATTCCTAATATCTGATATTTTCACGGCTGATTTAAATTCATTTAAGTATGGCAGAGTGTTTGTATTATTTTAACAGACAGTCATGGCATTTAACACAGACATGCGTTTATCTCTATTCTTGGGAATAGTCTCCCTCACCTTCCTGCACTTGTCTTGGTTTCGGCCGTCTGTGCGAGGCCGGGGTTTTGCCGGTCCGTGTCTTTCTCTGTGCGTTCACCCTCTTCCTGATGTTTATTAAAACGCTCCTCTCCCGTGGGGGTTTCTCTCTTTCGTTTTCCTTCTCTCTCTCTTTTCTTGTCTCTCTCTCTTGCTCTTCAGGCTGTTGTGATGCAAATTTTCACCCCTCCATTTGAATGACATCCTGATAAAACAACTCTCTCCCTCTCTTGCTCGCTCGCTCGCTCTGTGTGTTTCTCCCTCTCTTTCTCTCTTCAACCTGTACATCATGAATTAATGTGAGCTGCTTAATGGAAACAACGTTGAAAATATGGCGGCAAATAGAAAAGAGGAAAGATGTGTGAAGGATAGACATTTAAATGTGCCTAGTTTTTCTTCTTGATAAGATGAGGTAAATGTTATCAAACATCAGGTCTCAGGCCCCTCTCCTCAATTTCTCCTCGCACACATACACGTCTGGTCCCTACAGAAAAGCTATCGTACTCCTCATACACCACTGACATTTATTTAGTTTTTTTAACAATGACACACACCCTTTGTGTCTCTTTTTATCGTGGCACAGGAGAGATGGTCTATATGCAAAATATTTTAAATACCAGCATTTAAAAAATATATTTTCTTTTTTTTTGCAGGGGTTGAGGGAGAGACAGTCTGTTAACTAGTCTGTCTCTGTGTGTCTATAACAATGTTTTAGCTCTAATGTGTCACTTTTTGCTACTTCTGTCGCTCATAGCATCACATCAAAAGCTTTTCTCTCTGTCTCTTTTCTGTTTTGTCATTTCAAGCCTGTGTAAAAACTACTGCATGTGTGTTTATTGGAGATTTTGTCTACTCGACAGATAAATCAATTGAGTTATTTACTATACAGTATATTAATTGTTGGTCTGTTTTGTTGTGTAGTGGCCATTGCATCGGGTCTCACTGTTTTTACAGCATCTCACGGCAGAAGTGTTGCATTTTTAAAGGTTTAAACGGTTGTTTTAGAAAATGTATTACAATTTTACATGTGTCTCAAGACAAATCTGTTTTATTTTGTAAATTTCAGTGTACTGTATATAGTGTTCACACAAAAGCTGCACTGATAAGTTGCACTGTAATCCCAAAATTAAACCGATCCCATTAAATGTTTTAAAGTGGGATCAATTTGTCTTACAATACTTTCTCGATCAATTGTTGCGGTCACTCACAAGTATTCAAAACTTAAATACTTGTGTTAAATACTTGTTTATAAAAGACTGTGGGAAAGGTAACCAGCTGTATCTTCTTTTCCACTTCAGCGGTCTGTTTATTTGTGTGCGCACGCGTGTGTGTAGGGTCGTGCCCAATAACCATTTCATAATTTCATCCTCTCTAGCCAATGAAAGAAAGAGAGCGAAAGAAAGCGAGCAATCATGACTGCAGGGGTCACCATTGATATCTGATTACGTTATTGACCCAGCGTGTGTGTGTGTGTGGCAGACAGGAAGGTAAGGACCTCTCTCCCCAGCGAGAGACACAGGCAGAGAGTGAGGGTCAATGTAAATGTTATTGCAGTGTGAGCTCATTTGATCAAAGCCACTGAAAGGTTAAGCGAATCCAATCTGGTTTAGTGTGTCTGAGGGCAGGGGGTGTATATGTGTGGCTGTGCAGAGAGGCAGACGCAGTGAGGGGATTATCGTATAGCTGGTGAAATGCTGGGTATGGTGTGGAGCGCTTCTCTCTGTCTCTAATGCGTTTAGACAGCAATTGGCCTTAATAACCTTTATTGACTTGAGTAGGTCAGTGCCAAGGATCTAATTATTCAAGTGTATCAATTTCATCTAGTTTCGAGCTGCCTCGTTCTGATAATTATTTTAAGGTCGACCGGGGCAATTAATCTCTATTCACTTATTTGATGAGTTTGTAAAACATTATAAATGTAATGGCTTTGCTGCGCGTTCTCATCATAAATAATATTACAGATTTGCTTATTGTACTAGCGCAGGCTCTCGGCACTTTTTAAGGCTGCAGAGGTTTTCTTCTGGTATTCGCCTACGCTGCGAAGCTCTTTACGTTTTTGTCTTTGTGTTATTATTTTTATTATTTTTAAATCTGTGCATGTCAGGACTGTGTTTTACTGTTGTTACTACTCTGTGATCAATTTGATACTAGGAAAAATGTGGCTTTTGGTAGTTACAGCCGGAATTCCACATGGAGCAATTCACCCGTTGTCTTCTTTGTGGCATAATAATAAAAAATATGTATGTGAAATAAAAATAATAGCATTTATAGCCTCATGTTTTGTGTGTAGTGTTTAAACTAGCCATCTGCAGCGAGTGTGTGTTTTCTGTGCGTGTGTGACTGCTGATTTTTTAAAATGAACTTGGCAACACGCATTGTCTTTTTTCCTTTGGAGACATTTCTCTCTCCTTTAATTTTCTCAGGATAGAGGAACAGTTGTCTCCTGTCAGAGCAGAATGAATCCCACTTTAATCCCAGACCTGGGTTTCTCCTTCGGTTCACCTGCTTAAACAACAGAGCAGTAATTACCCTCCCAATTTCTCCTATTACACTAATAAACGCTAAATAAAGCGGCTTCTAATAAATTTCACAGTAAGGGATGGTTTTTACTGGAGAATGAAAGAAGAAATGAGGAGAAGAAAAGAGACAGGATAAAGGGGGGCAGAAGAGGGAAACGGCGTACAGTAGATTTTGCAGGCAAAAGGTATTTATGATTCCCTTTGAAGTCCTTATTGAACAGGGTAAGCTGAATTTAAGCAGGCCGTGATACTGGGGAGGGTAAATACTTAAACCCCTTTGGAGAATTTCATGCGGTGATATGTCACTTGCAGGCTGTGTGTTTGTGTTTGTGAGCGTGTTATTCGACCTATAGAGAGAGGGTAACCACTAGCTTTTTACCTGCATACAGATTCTTTGGGCAACCAGGCTACTAAAAGACAAAGCTACATTTTTTTGGATGGGGGCTCGGTGTCTATAGGTCTGGAATCTCTTGAATAAAATATTATAGGATATTTATAAGTGCACACACAGACAGCTAACACAAATATCCAGCTTCATATAGACCTTTTCAGCAGTAACAACATAAACAAGCGGCTGTCGCGGTCCGCATGAACTTCCGGTAAACTCCGCTAAGAATAAATAACAACAAAGTACTTTAAATGTAGTTTAATTATATAACAAGCAAAAAAAAACAACACATAGATTACCTAGGAAACCAAAACGTGTGTTATTTTCGATGAGGATTTTGTTTAAGAGATCAGTTTAGCAACTAGTCAGACCATTAAAAAAACGAAACTGGAAGTAAGGTTCGGATCCAGACGTGTATCACGTGCGTCCGATGAAACCGTATATACCATTAACAATTCTATTTTACAGTATTTTACTGTATCTTTTAAAAAGATTAATAAAAGTGCTTTTAATGAATACCTAATTACTGGATTTGAACATAGATAGCACTAGATACTCAGAAATGTAACATCATTTTACTTTTGTATTTTTTGAGCTTGTAAAATATTTTTTTTTATTACTTTTAGACAAAAGTTCTGATTACATATTTTCTGCCAGTTCCTTTTGGGTTTTCTGTACAATTATTTATTTATTTATTATTTGATTCAGTTTTGTGTGGTTCATAGTTTGCCATCCCCTAACCTGCACATTCACATGCTGTTTAACCGGGCAGATCTTGGCCAGAATAATCAACAAACGATCATAATACTGGCCCAACCTATTCTCCAACTATAACGATTGCTTTGGTTGTTTGTCCATTTCATCAAATACGACCAATAGATGCATTTACTAAATTAGCGCCTCTACAGGCAGCCGGTGAAACTTAATATATATTGGTATAAATTATATTTTGGGGTATCATTTTGCTATGATGGGATAAGATTTTTTAATTTAAAGGAACACGCCCATATTTTGGGATTTTGGCTTATTCACCGTGTCCCCCAGAGTTGGATGGGTCCATACATACCCCTCTCATCTCCGTGCGTGCTGCAACTCTGTCTGACGCAGCCCCCGCTAGCTTAGCTTAGCACAAAGTCTGGAAGTGAATGGCTCCAGCTGGCAAACTGCTCTCAGTGAGTGACAAAATAATGCAGACATTTTCTTATTTATGTGTTGTGATTTGTATGGTCACACCGTGTACAAATAACAAGGTCATATGAGACACAGACATCTTTTAACAGTATACATACTGGGAACTATATCCTCAGAAGGCGAAGCACTGATACTTGGGTTGAGTGATTTGCTCGCAGCACCCGAGAAGCCCCCTGATGAGGAGCAGAGAGTTCGGTCAGAGTTGTGCAAATCACTCCGCCCGCCCATGTAGCAGTGCTTCGTCTTCTGAGAATATAGTTCCCAGTATGTATACTGTTGAAAGATCGCTGGGTCTCATATCACCTTGGTATTTGTACACGGTGTGACTATACAAATCACAACACATAAATAGGAAAATGTTCACATTATTTTGTCACTTATTGGGAGCAGTTTGCTAGCTGGAGCCATTCACTTCCAGACTTTGTGCTAAGCTAAACTAGCAGGGGCTGCGTCAGACAGAATTACAGCACGCACGGAGATGAGAAAGGTATGTATGGACTTATCTAACTCTGGGGGATACAGTGAATAAGGTAAATTCCCAAAATCTGGGCATGTTCCTTTAAATCACCAGGATTAATTGTATTTTATTACACATTACACTATTCAGGCATTAAGGGCAAATAACATACCCATTTATTTATTATATGATATAAACACAGCATACAAAACAGTCACAACTTTTTAAAAATGTGCCTATAAAATATTCCAAGTGTACCGAGGTCAAACAATCTATTTATTTGAAAAAAAGATGCACAAGTGATGGCAATCCAGTGTTAATATCAGATCCAGCTGTTTCTCAATGTCAAGGATACCTCCTTGGCAGGACTGGTCCTTACAAGTCACTTCCTTCAGTGAAACACGTAAATGGAACAGGCAAGCAATTACGTCAGTGAAAAGGTCTTCAGCGCTGCGCCCATAGGATTGTGGGTGATTTCAGAGCGCGAAGGCTACACATATGCATCCTTTCCTGTATATGGGATATTTCTCAAATGAAGGACTCAGCCCTTGGTTGAAATTCCGAGGATCCTCCACATTGGAACAGTTCTTTGACGAATGCAGATGACGTAGCATCCTCGAAATTCTGGCTTCCGAGGATCCTTCCTTGACATTGAGAAACACCTACTGATTCAAAAACTGCTGTCAGAAGAAGCGATGATACATCATCTATGATTGTGAAAAGGCATTGGCTCTAGTGTGTCTCGTGACTGATTGCATCATTACGTTAGCTAAGAATGTGAAGCACTATTGACTCTTGTGACCGACTATGTCAAGCAGGTTTATGTTTGAATGAGATCTGACTGTGCGTTTTGATGAGTTCTTTATATAATGTAATCGTCTGGCTTCAGTTTGCAAGGTTTGCAATGCGAATGGTTTGTAATACTTATATACCGTTTTATGTAATAAATACCGGTGATTGTACTTTTACTTGCTTGTTGTGTTTTATATGGTTGAGAAGTGGTTGGGTTTAGGGTATGGGTAGGGTGGGGGTAGATGCTCCAAAATATCTTTAAAACCATAAATGTTTATGAAACACATTTCCACATTTCCACATTCATAAAATTAAATGTGTCTAATCTGATGTATAAGGCAAAAACCTTAAAACGTAACAACAGGTTGTGCTACGGCCGCTAGAGGACACTAATCCCTTAATACATCACTTTACATCGTAATAAGGTGCTTGCATTTTATACAATATTGTTTTTAATATGGATTATCATACAGCCCTGTTTTTATTGTGTTCCATTATTGAGTGTTATTAGTATTGTCATGTGCAGACGTTTGAGTGTTGATTGTAACTCAGCGCGTGCTGCTGGAGCAGACCGTCTCTGACAGCAGCTGAACTCTTTGAAGTGGAATTTTATTTTTCTTAGAAAACCAATAAGTGCTTTACGATGCCTGATCTGTCTTATCTCCCGAAACCCTCCTCGCACTCTCGATTTATTTAGCGCTTTGTTTATTTATTTATTTACTCTGCGTTTTTTCGAGCTCCCTCCTTGATCACCGAGATAAGCAGTTGAAGAAAAAGAGAATGAGATGTGGAATTACAGAGCATGACTGATGAATCAGTGCTGGGGTTTACACACACACAACATACACTGCACATACATGCTCCATAAAATCCACAGGGAGACCAACACAGGCACACACACGCACCTGTCAGTCAGGTGGAGCCTAACCTTCTTTCTCTCTCTCTCTGTCCTATGTGTCTATCTATCTCCTCCATACTGTCTTTTAATTCCTTAAATTCACACTACGTTGGGGCTCTTAACTGAGTTAAGCCACGGTTCAGGACAATAAGGAAAAGAATGGGCGAGCACGATGACAAGTCACTGTAAAATTGTAGGATTCGCTTGAAAAATCCCAAAGAAAAGAAGGAATTATAAGAAAGATATTACAGATAAAAGGTTTTAGGAAGCGAAAGGGGCAGGAAAGAAGATATGAGAGAGAGGTTCTGAAAGCTCAGAGTTTACAGTGAATGTGTAAGTTATTCTGAAGTGTAGTGGTGCTGATGCATACTAAGAAGTTGAAGTCTTTGTTTGTTTGTCTTTGGACAGACGTTGAGAGTGAGGGATGACGCCCTGGCTGAGATGAATAGACACTGATGTGTTTGATAGTAAACATCCACTCTCTATCTTTCTTTCCAAAGGGAAATGTTCCTGTAGAAATCTGTTATGATCTCATCACTTTCAACTCACTCTTCCACTCTCCGTCTCTCCTGGTTTCGCAAAGGTTCAGTGGAAAATGACGGATGATTTAGCGACTAAACCAAATTCAGCAGCTTGCACTAAAACAGAGGAGACTTGACCACAAGAAAGTGAAGAGCACATTTTATCGGCAAGGACAGTTGAAATTGTAGCAGTTTGGTCTCTTTCTGAACGACAATCGATCCTCGTATAATTTCTTTGGTGTGAATTTTTTGAGAAGATACATCAAGAAATGCTAGATGTTGGATTTCATTGGGATGGCTCTTTGTTATGTGTGCTGCAGTAGGGATCTGTTGTTGGCTAGGAATATCTGTTGGGTGTGTGATATTGTGGTTTGCTTGTTAAATGTTTGAGATATTGGACCATGTAATCATTTCCAGAATCCACCAAGTTTTAGCAGGTCAGAAATCGCAAGAGTAACACTGTTGTAATGCACTCTCTTTTAATGCTGACCGGTTTCAGCAGCAACAACACAAACAAACAGCTTTTGTGGCCCGAACTTAACTTTCGGTAGACTTCCCCAAAGCATCAAAGGGGCTGTTTACACTTGGTATTAAGATTGTGTTTTCAGCAATCGGATCACAAGTGGACGAGAGAGACACATCACGTTTACACCTGGTATTTAAATCCGTCCCTTTTATCCACTTTCGACCACTTCTGTCCTGAATACTGTGAGAGGCTGTTTACACTTGGCATTAACATGCGTTTTTATCGATCGGATCACAAGTTGACGACGTTAATGCCAGGTGTTTTGAGTTCGTCCAATTTCAACCACATTCAGAGGTAGTCGAAACCCCTTTCGATCGGATTGCTTTTGGTTGTAAACGCACATGTGGTTGAATGTGTTAGAACAGCCATACGCGACCGCCTTCTCTCCGCCCATTTATCTAATCTGAGGTACTGAGCACAAGTTTTACGTCTTTTCTGACTTCTGGCTTGAAGATACGGTGAACAGCACTATTTTTAGCCTTTCATTGATACAACTAAAGGGGCTGATCTCCATAGTTTCGTTTTTAAAGCGTGTGAAAGTTGCATGATCTTATTTCATCAATTGCGCTGAAAATTCAGAGAAAGCTCTAACATATACACGAACAAAACACTGTGCAGCATGTTTACTTGCTAGACAAACACGCGGACTCCGACGTAATATTAGTTTGCGTCCATATGAACTCATAATTACTCCCGCTCGCGTTTGAATGACAGCTGAGAGACTCACCCACCGTCTCACAGACCACCCCCTCACAGTATTCAGGAAAGAAGCGGTCGAAAGTGGACAAAAGAGACGGATTTAAATACCAGGTGTAAACGTAATCTGTCTCTCTTGTCTACTTGTGATCCGATCAATGAAAACACATCTTAATACCAAGTGTAAACAGCCCCTGAGAGGGGGTGGTCTGTCGAGATGGTGGGCGAGTCTCTCCGCTGTCATTTCAACGCGAGCGGGAGTAATGATGAGTTTATGTAAACGTGAACTTATATTATGTCGGAGTCCGCTGCTTGTGTAGTAAGTAAACATGCTGCACAGTGTTTTGTTCGTGTATATGTTAGAGCTTTCTCCGAATTGTCAGCGCAATTGATGAAATAGGATTGCGCAACTTTCACACGCTTGCAAAATGAAACTACGGAGATCATCCACTTTAGTTTTATCAATGAAAGGCTAAAACAGCGCTGTTCACCGTGTGTTCACACCATAAGTCCGAAAAGACGTAAAACGTTGTGTTCAGTACCTCAGATTAGATAAATGGGCGGAGAGAAGGCGGTCGCTTTTGGCTGTTCTAACACATTCAACCATATCTGCATTTACACTACAAAAGCAATCCGATTGAAACGGGTTTCGACTACCTCTGAATGTGGTTGAAAGTGGTCGAAAGTGGACGAGCTCAAAACGTTTTGAACACCGTTTACACTTGGCATTAACGCCGTCCACTTGTGATCCGATCGATGAAAATGCATGTTAATGCCAAGTGTAAACAGCCTCAAAAACAACAGTCCCTCTGGAGTAGATTATTTCTAGAGATGCACCAATATATCGGCCCATAATCTGTATCGGTCGATAAAATCACATTTTTACAGCCCTTAGTCATGGCCAATATATCATATTAATCAAAAAATAACCGGAAAATGAATGAATTTGAGCTCTGTGCATAGAAAATGTAAAGAAATATCACTAGTTTAATGTTCAATATGAATCATTTTATAAATGTATAACATGTAGTGAGTGATATTACGCACTGGCCGAAAATAGTCCCCTTGGTTATTTTCAATAGCAGGGGGGACTATTTTCAGGCACTGCATAATATCACTACGCCTGCTGCCGCCATGTTACATCAGCAAAGTCCTTGATTATTACACCAGTTTGAGAGTATTTTTTTGCGCGATGCTAATGGTCTAATGACGGATTCAATGGATTACGCTAAGCTATGCTAAAAGTGCTAGCGCCAGACCCGGAGATCAGCTGAATGGATTCCAAAACGGTAAGAATCAAATGTTTAACTCTAGGGGAGCTGGTAAATGAACATATTTTTAAAAAAGTGGAATGTCCCTTTAATGCATGTTAATATAACCACCAAACTATCAGTATCTGCCGATATCATATACAGTAAAGATATATCTGTGTCTCTCTCAATAACAAGGAAATAACCTTAGTTAAAAATCATAGCTAAAGCATATCAAAGCGTATGTACTGTACTTCACTGATCTGATGTTCCTGTGTAAAATGAATCTTTACAGTGTTAGCTACAGATCCTTGAATTCTTGACTTGCTGCCAAACCTCTCTTTCGCACAGCAGTGATCCATGCTTGCCGTCTCCTCTCGTCTTTAGTAAACCGAAACATTTATATTTTCGACAAGGTATTTGTTCCAAAGGTCAGTTTAGCCAGACCAATAAACAAATGCAGACCGGAAGGCAACTTTGGGCTCGGCGCGTAACCGTGACATTTTGCGTGCATCTGATGAAACCGTCTATACACAGTATATGATGGCCCCGTTTTGCCTAATTCTTTATAATGCATTATATTGCACTATAAAGAATTTGCTGATATCATTTGTAACTGTTATGACAACAAATAATCCATTTTACTTGTGTTGAGGTTAAACGTAATAAATGTATCCTTTATTTTTGCCTGTATGATGCTGTAAATTCTATTCTCTGCTCCTTGTTACTGATTGTGAGTGCCTGCTTGTATCCGTCTACCCACTTATATTATTCTTACATGTCATAGCAAATGATCGCTGCACATATTTCTTAAGGCGTTCTCACTGGAGGTATTAAGCTATCAGATTTTGGAAAGAAAATTCTTTTATTTGTTACACTTACTCATATATAACTAATGCACTGGAAAAATGTGTCCTGCTATACAAGAGCCCTCAGGCTTCCCGAAACCACTGACGCATATTACTTCATTCACTTCACTACTGATATTTTTAGCTTTTAGATGACATATAAATTACACAACACTGTCTCCTGTAACATCATAAGCTGCAGTCAGAACTGCTAGGGTTAGGTTTCGTTGTTTTAGCAACGAGCCAACACTAACTACTCTATCAAAACAGTTTTCCCAAATGTCACTTTTCAGCCACCGTAGAAAAAGACATGTAATGAAAATGGCATGATGGTAATCTTTGCGTAGAGTCCACATTTGTTTAATGGTGAAAATGAATCTGTGCAGATTGAGGAGAGAGTGAGGTTTTGGCCTCCCTCCCATTGCCAAAAGCTTTCGCTGGCAGGAAAAAGTGGGTACAAGATTTTAATCTGTAATCTCGAATCAGCAGGCAGATCCAGAAGGAGATGGAGGTGGAGAGAGATGTACATATGTGTATATATGTGTTTGCGTATGAGAGTAGAAGTGCGTATGAGTGAATCAGAAAGAAAGTGATACAATAAAGAGACAGCGGTAATGTTTATAAGAGATGGATATTGTATCAGAACCTTTAACCAAGTTGTCATCATAACTTACTGTTAAAAATAGTACCACAGATGGTGGTACCACAGTAATGCACTTTATATTTTGATACTTAATGATTGGCTTGTTCATGTTCTGTGGTAAGCACTTGTTACTACAATTAATACTGTGGTATGTGTTAAAAACATTTTAAAAGCATTTTCTGTTACTTGTACTGTTAATTAGGCAAGGCAAGGATTTTGTATTGCACATTTTATACACATAAATGTGGTAATTCAAAGTGCTTAAATGAGAAAGCATACATGATACATGAGAATTTAAAATAACAATAAAAAATGCGATTTTATAAAACAGTTTACACTCACCTAAAGGATTATTAGGAACACCATACTAATACTGTGTTTGACCCCCTTTCGCCTTCAGAACTGCCTTATTTCTACGTGGCATTGATTCAACAAGGTGCTTAAAGCATTCTTTAGAAATGTTGGCCCATATTGATAGAATAGCATCTTGCAGTTGATGGAGATTTGTTGGATGCACATCCAGGGCATAAAGCTCCCATTCCACCACATCCCAAGGATGCTCTATTGGGTTGAGATCTGGTGACTGTGGGGGGCATTTTATTACAGTGAACTGATTGTCATGTTCAAGAAACCAATTTAAAATAATTTGATCTTTGTGACATGGTGCATTATCCTGCTGGAAGAAGCCATCGGTGGATGGGTACATGGTGGCCATAAAGGGATGGACATGGTCAGAAACAATGCTCAGGTAGGCCGTGGCATTTAAATGATGCCCAATTGGCACAAAGGGGCCTAAAGTGTGCCAAGAAAACATCCCCCACACCTTTACACCATTCCATTAATGAGAAATTGAACAGGTGTTCCTAATAATCCTTTAGGTGAGTGTATAATGTGTTACAAAGAACAAAACATTGGTCAGAATAGGACCAACTAAATCCCAAATTCTATACGTTGACAGGCAATCTACTTAATGTTAATAACAAAAGTTTTGTGTGTATTTCATGCGATGTGCTTGAAATATTTTGATGGCTTGAAATCTTTTGAACTTATGTGAATTTGTACATATGAGGTTGCTAATTCACATTTTGCTCAGTTTATGAAGTCATCATACAAATTCTTACAATTTGGCCAGCTCATGAAATATGTATGAATTGCAATGTGATTGTGTTGTTATTACCCACCTCATTTTTCAAACTGAACCTTATATATCATTCCTTATATATCATTGAACCCTTAACCCTCTCTACTCCTAATTTGCACTGCGCAACAGAAACAGGATTGTGGTATTGTGACGTTATTCAAAGCTTTTGGTCTCCAACTGCCTTTTTAAGCCCAGTTTTCTTTCACCTAAGGGAGTGAGAGAGGGAAGAGGGACAAACGGAGAAAGAAAATCACAAAGCTTTTAGGCTTTGCCTCATTAGGTCAAGCAAAAAGCATATGTCCAGTTGCCTCTGGCAAGAGGAACTAAAATCCCCGGCACAAAAGACTACTGCCCACAGTGATGCCCCACAATGCCTTTAAACACTCTCACTTGTTGCGTCTGGCTCTTCAGCAGCTGGGCTTCTATTATCCGTCCCCGCCTCTGTTCTCGGACACATTGCTGTGATGTTGTGAACACATTTTTCTAATGTTTTACACTTCATATAATCCATTCTCTCAGCGTGCTCACTCTGAGGGGAGACGTAATTGATGAGCCTCGGAGAGCCGGGAGGGTCAATGTGGCTGAAAGGCCAAGCTCTCAATCTCGCTGTCACACATACAAATATATACATGCAATGAAATTCAGTTCAGGGGGTGGGGGTGTTATATAAATACTTTTGGAGCCACTATTAATGCTCATCGAGAAGCACGATGCACTTAAAATGTCTGTGGTGACGTGAGAACTATTTTTTGATTGACGCAAATGCTGAACAGGTGAATGTTTGTCTAACCGAAATAATTCATGCAAAATGCACACGTCAGCGACACTCTGTCCTTCCTGTTTTGTATTTTTTACAAGATGATACAGTCAAATACAGCTGTGTAACTTTCGTCTGCCTGTCTGTTTGCTATGCCATTATATGTTTTCTAAGAAATGCCCCCTGGCTGTAATGTGTGCTTGTATCATGTGTTACTTTCATAGGCGGAGTTTGGCGTTTATGTTTGGGGGTGGCCTACCGGCAAACAAGGGTACTGCAATACTTAGCGAAAGAGTGCGGCTACATGGTTTTATGGTTTAAATGAATTAAAACAATTTTAGCTTTAAAGGGACACTTCAGCCAATTATCAAAATGACCCCATGATTTACTCACCCTCAAGCAATCTGAGATACATATGCCCATCATCTTTTAGACGAGCACATTTGTTGTTATTTTAGTAAATGTCCTTGCTTTTCCCAGCTTATATTGGGAGAAAACAGGGGGGCGTGGCAATCAAAGGGTTACGCGTCATGATGAAAATGAAAATATTTTTATTTAAAACACTCAAATACAACTTAATTTTGAAGAAACTGTGACAAAAAATGAACAAATGCTAGATTATTAATTAATTAAATGTTTTTACCTCTAATGGGAATAGATGCACGATGAAGTGAAACTAAAGGCTTAATAAACACAAACTGAAGCAGATGTTGTAGAACGTCTGGCGAACGATGATAAATAGCGCAAAATTGTAAAAACTGATTATTTCACACTATTAATTACATTATCTTAAAGGAGTGTAACTACTGTAAGATCTAAATAATGCACATATATAAAGTGAGCAAGAGCGCTCAACAATTATATGGAATCAATAGGCACGTGAAATCTAGCTAGCAGGTTGCTCAAACCACAAAATCACCAGCTAACTTACTTTAAATTTGCAAGAACTATAGACTAATACAATAACAGGCTTAAATAAACCCAAAACATAAGTCCAAATACAGTTCTCACGGACACGTGTTTTATCAACTGGCTATCTACCAGAATGACGGACCACATCTTTATCTCATTTCGGCTGTGTGGCGCGTGTGCACGCTCGCGGTGTGAAGCGTGTCCGCGCTATTCTCTGAAATGTTTTATCAACTGGCTATTTATCCTCCAGACAGTGACGGTCCGGACCACTTCTTTCTCATTTCGGTGGTGTGAAGCTCGTCTGCGCTATTCTCAGAGATGCACTTGACGGACTTTTTTTGCAGCTAATTTTTTTTCTTTTTTGGACGACCTAGTTAGGGCGGTAGGGTTTTCCAGCTTAGGCGGGCCGCCCGAACTGCAAAGTGCTGCGGAAACCCTGGTACTTTAAACCCCAAAAAAGTGCATCCATCCTTCACAGAAGTAATCCACAAGGCTCCAAGGGGTTAATAAAGGTCTTCTGCAGGAAATCAATGAGATTTTGTATGAAAAATATACATATTTCTAACTTTATAAACTATTATAACTAGCTTCCGGTAATGACGCTATCCTTTAGTGAGCATTGGTTGCCATGAGTATGTTGCGTAGTGACTCTTGTGAATTGGGTGAGTCCAAGATGGTGTTGTTACCGGAAGCTATTTATTATACTTTATAAAGTTAAAAATATGGATATTTTTCTTTAAAATTCACATCGATTATCCGCAAAATACCTTTATTAACCCCTTGGTGCCCTTGGATTACTTCTGTGAGGGATGGATGCACTTTTTTTGGGCTTCAAAGTCAGAAGTTGTTCCCTGATCCCTGTTTTCTACTCTTATAGGCTTGGAAAAGCAAGGACATTTACTAAAATAACTCCAAATGTGTTTGTCTGTAAGATATATGTATCATAAATAAATCATGGGATAATTTTGATATTTGGCTTGAGTATCGCTTTAAGTTCCCTTTCAGTCGGTCACTACGACGTCACGTCGTGACCGACGAATTGGGAACCGCTTCGCGGGTGACCTATCTACTTCGAGAACTATCAAAAACGCCAATGAACTTGGCATGCAGGTATTTGCATAATGCCGGCGCCGCCCCGCCAGGTGCGTATATAAGGCACAGGTGCATAATACCAAATCAGCTTTATTGCTTCGAAGCCGGCAGACATCTGCTCACGAGAAGCTATTCCAAATCTGATCTTCGTAGATCCTGTTCTGGGAAGAAAAGTCTCAGCTTGCTGAAGTTGGTTGGGCAACGACACCTCAGCGGAGGCTCGCAGTGTTTTTTTCCACCCTTTCTCTCTCTCTCTGTCTCTTAATTTAGGACTTGAGTTCGAGTGAGTGCGTTTGCCTCTCCCTGTGTGTTTCACCAGCTCGCACAAAAGAGTGATTTCCCTGAAAGAGCAGCACGTTTGAGCTTTGTGTCTTTTTAAAGACAGCCACTCATTCGTGTCACGGTCGGGGTCGTCTTTTTAAAGATGGATTTCCGTCCGTGTTCCGTTTCTGGATGCGGTGTGTTTATCGCCCCCCAGGATGGCCACAAGCGTTGTCTTTCGTGTCTGGGGCTCCAGCACGCAGAGGCAGCGTTGCGTGATAGCTCATGCCCCATCTGTGAGGGTATGACTATGGCGGATTTGCGGAGACGGGTGTCGTTCCTCCGGCAACGGCCCCCGCCTTCCCAGTCTGGTGCTGCTAAGGGCGCAGCTACCAGACTTGCGAAGGATGACCTCCGTATAACGGTGCTGGGTCGGTCTGCTGGTTCGTCCAGTAGCTCCCAGCGCCCTGATCCGTTGCCAGCGGAGGTCCCGATGGAGACGAGTGGCCCGTGTTCTACGGTGTCCTCGCGCTCTGTCGAGCCTCCACCTGACGCGATATCCACCGTAACGTCGGAGGGGGGGTTGTCAGCCTCAGACGTCGATCCGGATCCGCTCCCGCCTTCGGGCCAGGTTGCGGCTTCTGCGTTCGACCCTGAGATGGCAGCCATGCTCGCTCGGGCGGCGGAGGCGGTCGGCTTGGAGTGGACTAAACCTCCCCCACCTGAACCGTCCCGCCTCGATGATTGGTTCTTCGGGGGTGCCAGGGCTTCTCAGTCCTCGCCCCCGGTGCCTTTCTTCCCCGAGGTGCATGAAGAGCTGACGCGGTCGTGGAAAACCCCGTTTTCCGCCCGGAACCGGCCGTATCAGCCTTCACCTCTCACCTCTCTCGAGGGTGGAGATGCCAAGGGGTACACTGGTATCCCGTCAGTGGAGCGCCCGGTCGCGATGCAGTTGTGTCCGGCCGGTGTCGCTTCCTCCTGGCGGGACCAGCCTACTCTCCCCTCACGGGCCTGTAAGCAGTCTTCGGCGCTGTCCGGTGCTGCTTACAAGGCTTGTGGGGAGGCAGCCTCTGCCCTGCATGCCATGGCATTGCTGCAGGTCCATCAGGCTAAGGCTCTGAGGGATCTGCACGCGGGAGGTCACGACTCGGCGGAGTTCTCGGAACTACGTGCGGCTACTGATCTGGCGCTTCGTGCGACCAAGGTCACCGCACGCGCCGTCGGGCGTGCGATGTCTACCCTGGTAGTCCAGGAACGCCATCTCTGGCTGTGTCTGGCGGACATGAAGGACGCTGATAAAACCCGGCTCCTGAATGCTCCGGTTTCCCAGACCGGCCTGTTCGGCGAGACGGTCGAGGAGTTTGCCCAGCAATTCTCCGCGGCCAAGAAGCAGACTGAGGCCATCGCTCAGATCATGCCACGTCGGAAGCGTCCTGCGCCTGCCCCATCCACGTCGGCGCCTCAGCCTGCTCCTCGCCGAGGGCGTCCTGCGGCGGCCGCCCCCGTTCCTCCCCGGGGCTCTTCTAAGAAGCGAGGAACCGGTCGTCAGCAGCCCGCCCCGCCCGCTCAGCCCGCTGCAAAGGGTGGTAAAAGAAGATCAAAGCGGCCCTGAGACGGGCGACCTAGAGATGGAGGGGATCGCTCTTCGGGAGATGGTGAAGGCACCACTCCCCCCACCGGAGGAGGGCCGGTTGGGGAATCTTTTGTTTCATTTTTCTGTTCCGCCGACTTTTCAGTCGGCACCCACAAATCCACAAAAAGAGCGAATTCCACTTCCATCTCTAGGTCTTCAGATGAGCTCCGGAGATACGAGAGGGCTCATAACCCCCCCTCGTTCTCCGACTCATCAGAGGAGAACGAGAGCGACGCACGGGCTCATAACCCCACCGCGCTCTCAGCCGGTAGGAGACAGCTACGGGCTCATAACCCATCGTCTCCCTCCTCCTTCGCCAGAGGGTGCATCGAGTGGTGTGAGGTGTCTTCAGCAGAGCCTCCCTTACTCAACCACCCAGCAACGGACTCAGGTGAGTGTTATCACACACAACACTGCTGTCGGTGCGGCCGTTACGCACACACCGGCGATCACCTCCGTTGCGCCCGCCGCGGGTACACCGATCGTGCCTTTAGTCCCTCTCGCACGGTATCTGGGGGCGTGGGAACAGCTTCCCAGCCCGTCGCGTTGGCTTTTACGCACGATTCGTCTCGGCTATGCGATCCAATTTGCCCGGCGTCCCCCCAAATTCTCCGGCGTTCGTTTCACTACGGTGAGAGCTGCCGATGCGCACGTCCTCCGTGCGGAGATCGCTGTCTTATTGGCGAAAGACGCGATTCAGCCGGTCCCTCCAGCCGAGATGAGGTCGGGGTTTTACAGCCCTTACTTTATTGTACCCAAGAA
The DNA here is from genome assembly GCF_027580225.2 of Misgurnus anguillicaudatus. Taxonomy (NCBI): domain Eukaryota; kingdom Metazoa; phylum Chordata; class Actinopteri; order Cypriniformes; family Cobitidae; genus Misgurnus; species Misgurnus anguillicaudatus. The sequence goes on along the minus strand of NC_073357.2, from coordinate 36,551,007 downwards.
AAGCGGCGGCTTGCGACCGATCCTGGACCTGCGTTCGCTGAACCGTGCACTTCACAGAATGCCGTTCAAAATGCTGACGCCCAAACGCATATTTCCATGCATTCGTCCAAACGATTGGTTCGCATCTATCGACCTGAAGGACGCGTACTTTCACGTATCGATTCTCCCCCGACACAGGCCGTTTCTCCGCTTTGCGTTCGAGGGGCGAGCATACCAGTACAAAGTCCTCCCATTCGGGCTCTCTCTGTCGCCCCGTGTATTCACCAAAGTAGTGGAGGGGGCTTTACAACCCCTGAGAGAGAGAGGTGTGCGCATTCTCGCGTATCTGGACGATTGGCTAATAATAGCTCAAACACGTCAGACGCTGTGCGATCACAGAGATTTAACTTTAAAACACCTCGCTCGTTTGGGTCTTCGGGTCAACTGGGAAAAGAGCAAGCTTTGCCCCGTGCAGAGAATCTCTTTTCTCGGTATGGAACTGGACTCGATCGATTTGACAGCTCGTCTAACAGAAGCGCGTGTACAGTCGATTCTGACTTGCCTGAATACATTCAAGAGCAAGAGCGCGGTCCCGCTGAAACAATTTCAGAAGCTTTTGGGGCATATGGCAGCAGCCGCAGCTGTAACTCCGCTCGGACTGCTTCATATGCGACCGCTTCAGCGTTGGCTTCACGATCGAGTCCCGAGGAGAGCGTGGTTGCGCGGCATTCACCGTGTTATCATTACACCTGCGTGTCGTCGCACTTTCACTCCGTGGTCAGACCGTGCGTTTCTCCGAGCCGGTGTGCCTCTGAGACAGGTCTCCAGGCACGCGATAGTATGCACAGATGCGTCAGACACGGGGTGGGGGGCCACGTACGATGGGCTTGCGGCTTCGGGGGTCTGGACGACACCCCAGCTGCATTGGCACATAAACTGCCGGGAAATGTGGGCTGTATATCTTGCGCTCGTCCGTTTCAGCAACGAGTTACGGGGCAAAGATGTATTAGTTCGTACAGACAACACTGCGACCGTGGCGTACATCAATCGTCAAGGCGGTTTACGCTCGCGTCACCTGTCGCATCTCGCCCGTCACCTCCTCACTTGGAGTCAGAAGAATTTGAGGTCTCTTCGTGCCATTTACATCCCGGGCACGCTCAATGTAGAGGCGGATGCGCTCTCTCGGGCTGCGCGTCCCGGCGAATGGCGACTCCACCCCATTGCGGTTCAGCAAATTTGGAGACGTTTCGGCAAAGCGCAGATAGATCTGTTTGCTTCCCCAGAGACGACCCATTGTCGCCTGTTCTATTCACTAGCCGACGACTCGCTCGGCGTGGATGCATTGGCACACAGCTGGCCGCGAAACATGCGCAAATACGCGTTCCCTCCGGTGAGCCTCATTGCGCAAACCTTATGCAAAATCCGGGAGGACGAGGAGAGCGTGCTGTTGGTGGCACCGTATTGGACAACCAGGAGCTGGTTTCCAGAACTCTCTCTCCTCGCGACAGCCCCTCCGTGGAAGATTCCCCTGAGGAAGGACCTTCTTTCTCAACAAGAGGGCACATTATGGCACCCGCGCCCCGACCTGTGGAACCTCCATGTGTGGTCTCTGGACGGGGCACGGAGGATATGAGTGATTTACCGCAAGAGGTATCTAACACTATTGCTGCTGCGCGAGCGCCGTCTACGAGACAGGCTTACGCGCTTAAATGGAACCTGTTTGTCGACTGGTGTTCTTCCCGAAGTGAAAACCCCCGAGAATGCCCGATTAGTGTTGTGCTTTTATATCTCCAGCGTCGCTTGGAGAATAGGCTGTCACCATCCACTATTAAAGTCGATATCGCTGCGATATCAGCTCACCATTCACCCGTAAACGGTAGAACAGTGGGTCAGCACGACCTAGTCATTAGATTTCTCAGAGGCGCTCGAAGACTGAATCCTTCGCGTCCCCCCTCTATTCCTCCTTGGGACCTGTCCTTGGTGCTGAAATCACTCCAGGAAGCCCCATTCGAGCCTCTGCATAGTGTGAGTGTTAAGTTTCTTACAATGAAAACTTTAACTCTCCTTGCTTTGGCTTCTGTTAAGAGGATAGGGGATATTCATGCATTTTCGGTCGATGAATCGTGCCTTCAGTTCGGGCCGGCTGCATCCAGCGTAACACTGAGACCCCGGCCCGGCTTTGTGCCCAAAGTTCCCACCACTCCTTTTAGAGATCAAGTGGTGAATCTCCAAGCACTGCCTTTGGAGGAGGCAGAACCAGCCATGGCTTTGTTATGTCCTGTTCGTGCACTACGTGTGTATATAGACAGGACGCAAAGTTTTAGGACCTCAGATCAGCTCTTTGTTTGTTACGGTGGTCAGCAGAAAGGAAAAGCTGTCACCAAGCAGAGGATGTCCCATTGGATTGTGGATACTATAGCCCTTGCATATCAAAAGCAGAATGTGCCTTGTCCATTTAATTTACGTGCCCACTCTACTCGCAGTGTGGCATCATCTTGGGCACTGGCTCGCGGTTCCTCGCTAACAGATATTTGTAGAGCTGCAGGCTGGGCGACACCTAATACGTTCACAAGATTCTATAGTGTTCGTGTCGAACCGGTTTCCACTCGGGTTCTTTCTACTAACTAGTTAAGAATGCCGAGGGTCGGCTCGTGTGTCGGCTTGGAGCCTCTATTTTGGTGCTGCACATTTGCACCATTATGGAAGGCCATCGGGGCAAAAACGTCTAAAAAACTGTTTTTGCCTCTCCTCCACCGCCCTGATAGCTGGTGTTGCGGAGCATCCGCTGTCAACCTATCACTGATGTATTCTCTGTAAACCTGTGTAGGCTAGGCATCCACATTTGTCCCCTACGTGGGGTTCATTTGTGTGTATAGTCCGTGGGGTTCTAATCCTCCACGTTTTTCCTTAGCAGAGCCTGCTCTGCATCTCTCAACATACCATGTATTGTTCAGAGACTTATTTGAGCAACCTGTCGGTTGTTTCATATATTTTTATGTCATCCATTTAACCTTCTTAGGGGATGGCTTCCGCAGTGTTCTAGCTCCGCTCAGTTTAGACGCTTCTCCCAGTTCGCTGCTTCACTATCGTGGGTTAAGGAACAGGTAGTGACCGGCCTTCTGCATTTCGCCTTAGGTTCCGCCCCTTATGTGGAGGGCGGAGGGCTTTTGCAGGCACTGGAAGGGTTCAGCTGCAGTGGCGTTTTGGTAGGGATTCCCAATTCGTCGGTCACGACGTGACGTCGTAGTGACCGACTGAAAGGGAACGTCTCGGTTACGTATGTAACCCTCGTTCCCTGAAGGAAGGGAACGGAGACGTCACGTCCCGTCGCCACAGTTTGCTGTTCCATTGCTGTTCAGGCCGGGCACTGTTGCTCGGCTTCTCAGCAATAATATAGCTGATTTGGTATTATGCACCTGTGCCTTATATACGCACCTGGCGGGGCGGCGCCGGCATTATGCAAATACCTGCATGCCAAGTTCATTGGCGTTTTTGATAGTTCTCGAAGTAGATAGGTCACCCGCGAAGCGGTTCCCAATTCGTCGGTCACGACGTGACGTCTCCGTTCCCTTCCTTCAGGGAACGAGGGTTACATACGTAACCGAGACGTTACTCAGTCTACCCATTAAAATATTAAGATTAGACAAATAAAATATAAATACTCATATTTCAATTTCTTTAATAGCTCAGACAAAATAATTTTTTATAATAATAAATAAAAGAAAAAACATAATTTGCTATAGCCCCCCAAACACCACCTATGTGGTAAACGTTACCTTAGCATTAGCATTTTTTTTTTGCTAGCTGTTCAGGGGGTCTTATATTAAAGGTCCTTCTGCTGTTGGTCAGCTAGTATCACGCTGGACCTGTCACATAGTCCTGGTGTGTATGAATGCGTGTTTATTCATCCCTCCTGTTAATGAGGGGTAAACCAAAGTGTGTTTCCTTGTACAAATACACACACCCGCCTTAGTTAGTCAATGCCCTTAGTCTCACCCTCTTCACTGTGGTCCTGAACCCAGAAGCGCTGCACAACATCACCCGGCTGACGACAGCTACCGTCATTCGTGGCTAAACAAGCACACACACACCACACGCAGATAAGGTTGGCATATAGAGGGTTCTAGATTGTGATTTTGTTTCTCTCGTCAGCTCGGCTAAAACACATCACACACAGACGCTGTCTCTCTCTCTCACACACAAACATACACAAGTGTATGTGAGACATCCAGATTGTGTCATCTGTGTTTAGTCTGATGCCGTTCTTGTGTGGCTCAACCGACCTTGTGACCCCTCAGTTAGAATTAGGCTTGAAACTCTTTCATGCCGGGCTTTCTTAGACAGGTAACCACCGCTGACAGGTAATGCTTCAGTGAGAGACAGAAGTGCTGTCTCACGGATGAACGAGGTATGAAAAGAAATAAAGGAAAAGAGATCGCTGTGAAAACAGGTGAGGTGAACCAATGCTGAGAGCACTCTTTGCGTAGCTTTCTTAGCTGTCAATCATCATAGCTTAGAGTCTAAATACTGCAGAGATAGACAGCGAGTGAGTTTGCTGTCTTGCTTTTATTGAAAATATATAACTTATTTGTAACACATAAGAATTACTAAATAGCTAAAGCTAATATCAGGGTTCTCACAGGTCCTTGAAATCCTTGAAAGTTTGTGATTCTGGGGAAAAAAAATCAAGTCCCTGGGAAGTTTTTTAAAATATACATACATAGTTACAGGTCATTGATAGTGCTTGAATCTATTTTTTTGCAAGAAGTTTTCTGGAAAAATCCATATTATTCCCTGTGAAGTGTAGGATAATATCATAAAAAATTCTAGAGTGTTTAAGCACACATGCTAAACTGTTTGCTTTAAATGCTTATATCTTCTGTATGCGAATGTTGATTCATACCAAAATGCTTTCTTGCATAGTTGTGTTTGACACATGACAACATCTCGGGTTACGTATGTAACTGTTGTTCCCTGAGAAGGGAACGAGACGCTGTGTCTACCTTGCAATACTTCCTGCATCCCTGTAATGCCGTCTTTGGCAATATTTCAGATAGCGATATACTTCATGGCTCCCGCGTCACCCTGTTTTTGTTGTTAAGTCTCACCATTGGTTGAATTTGATATACACATTCAGACGCAGTTACCCTTGGAGGCGTGAGGGAAAGGGAACTGCAACAATTAATCTTAAAAGGTAACACGATGTAACCTTGCTCTCACTTGAAATGTGTCCCCACATTTAGTCCTTGAATTTGAGGGTATTGGACCTGGAAAGTCCTTGAAAGGTCCTTGAATTTGAAGTTAACCAAGATGTAGGAACACTGTAATATATTTTTTTAATTTTATCAGTCATTCAGGTGTTATCGTTAGTGTTTGGCTGTATGTTGTTATTCAGAGTCCTGCTGCATCAGTGTAATATAGATTTGACCTCTGAGTTTAGGGATATAAATGTATATTGATTTCTTTAAGCACTGGCTAAGAGCTTGTCCATAGGATTGGTGGTAAAGCGCCATTCCCTTATTTTATAATAAGAGTGCTTGTTTCTTTATTTAAGATGCTCAGATATTTTACCTCTAATTGACCAACTGACCGAAATGAGCTCTGTGTTAACTTGTGTAAATGTCACAGAGGTGTGTTTTGAAGTGATAATAGCTGACTGTGGTGTTTGTAACTAGACTCAACTGCTGCTGGCCGTGGTGGAGGACGAGAACACGGCGCAAGAGAACAGAAGAGAGATGGCAGACGTCCTGTTGAACGCCCTGACAGACAGACAGCAACACAGACAGACATGGAGAGACAGGTAAGATGCATGTGTGCAGATAAAAGAAACCCTGAACTCTCACAAACCTCTGGGCTCTGACAAACATTTAATATCGTCAGTGAATTGTATATACGATTTTTTGTTAGTTAGAAAAATCCAATCGGAGGACAATCCATCAGGCCTGAAAGAGTTCACACACATGTGCTGATAGCTCATTGACTTCCTTCCTGAGAGATAAGACCAACTGAGAGACATTGCCCATTTGTTCCGATAACAGATAGAAACGACCTTACGCGCTGATACGCATACCGACGCACTCCCCCCCCCCCTCTTTCTTCATTATTGCCCATTAGAATGGCGTGTGTGCGTGTGATAATCTGTCTTCATTTAGATCAGACCTACACCATTAGTCTTCAGGGCTTGAAATTTCCCCTTTAAAATTCCTGTATCTTAACCTTTGCAACATTAAGGGCCCCTCCCTGTCCTCTTATTCCTCTAAAGTAGCCCCATGATGGGGGTTGTCCCCTTTCTTTGACCTCTCAGTGACGCCCAGGCCTGCTGGTACCTGTAAGCAGTGATGATGTTGAGTGCTGAAACTGCAGTCTCTTTGTGCAGGCATTTGACAAATGAATCACAACCTGGTCCAAACACACCCACCTATGCCCACACACTCTTTTTGTACCATCTCACCTCCACACGTTATACTAGAGGAACAGCAGATATACCATTGAAATACGCAGCTGTGTGTTGGAACGTAATTGCTGGCCAAAATAGGTCATCCAAGCTGGTTATTAATAGGTCCTTGCTGGTAGGCGACCGTAGACCACCAGCAAACGATCTAACCAACTTCAAGTGACATAGTGCAGGGCTCAACACAAATAATTTTTTATACTGGCCCAGTCGTGCCAGTGGTTTAGGTTTTTACGTGCCCTGCCAAAATTTTCACTGGCCCCACCAAAAAAAGATTTAAGTGTCACATAGTTAAAATAATATTTCAAAAGTCAAATATAATTGTATACATGTGCATTTTATTCATCATTTAAGACAATTGGCAATTTTAAATGTAAACTCTAATTCTGAAAATTCACAATACTCTTATCAGGGTCAATAGTTGCAGGTATATCAGGATTTAAAGGTGCAGTGTGTATTTTTTAGAAGGATCTCTTGACAGAAATGCAAAATAATATACAAAACTATATTATCAGGGGTGTATAAAGACCTTTATATAATGAACCGTTATGTTTTTATTACCTTAGAATGAGACATTTTTATCTACATACACAGAGGGTCCCCTTATGTGGAGGTCGCCATTTTGTGACGACATGTTTCTACAGAAGCTCTTAATGGAAAAACTTTTTTACTAAGTTGTCTCCGATGATGACATGTTTTTCCGGTGGTGGCTACTGTAGCTTCTCTATGCGTTTCAAAAGCGAGGGGTGAGCAGTGGACTGAGCCGTTGGTTGCAATTCGCAACCTCACCACTAGATGCTGCTTAAATGTACACACTGCACGTGTGGAGAAAGAGGACCGTTCCAATGTTGTTGTATGTCAAATGATCCTAATTAATGTCTTTGTGTCAGTTTATTGTTTAAAATGGTCCGCAAGTGTGCGTTTCATATATGTAACACGTGACCTTTCCACGTCATTACGCAATAAGTGAGGTCGCGCTGGCGCGTCACATGACCGTAGATAGACGAGAAGTTGTGATTTAAAAGTGCATATTTTTTATTTTTCTTGTCAAAAATGACAATCATTTCGCTAGATAAGACCCTTATGCCTCGTTTGGGATCGCTCAGAGTCCTTTGAAACTCCATTGAAACTGCAATTTTAAACTGCTACGTGTTGGTGTCCCTTAAAGTCCATTAAAATGAGAAAAATCCTAGAATGTTTTCCTCAAAAAACATAATTTCTTCTCGACTGAACAAAGAAAGACATCAACATTTTGGATGACATGGTTGTGAGTAAATTATCTGGATTTTTTTTAATAAAATGGACTAATCCTTTAATGTCATTTTGCACTACTAGTTGACGTAACACAACACGCACAATAGCGTTCACAACAACCAATAAGGTAGGACAAACCTCATGACTTTGTCAAGAAGTTAACGTTCGTAATGCTTAAAATGTGTCTCGATGGTAACATTGTATAAAAATACATCCAGACAAACGGCTACATGCAGAATATATATTTTAGTGACTGAGGGTGAAGCACTGGCCCGATCGGGCAAGTGACAATACTGTTTACTAGCCCGAGCGTCTCTCACACTGGCCCCAGGCCACCGGACGGTCCTTTATGTTGAGCCTTGTAGTGTCTGGATGACTAGCCAATAATCAGCTTGTACCAACTAATATCCTGTTCAGACTAACTTAGGCTAGCTACCATATTCGAACACACTAAACTACACATTTGCACATCCAGTCGCACACATGGAAGTTCATTTCAACAAACGGAATAACATGATTAGATAAGGTTACCTTCACTCCTTCATGTGTGTGCCCACTTCAGTGTGTTTGAACTCATCTCTTTCCACTATCACTTCCTGCCCCTCCTCTGGAGCAAGATAACGTCACTACGGACGTCAGGCGCGGGTCTGTGAAGTAGCTGTCAACAAATAGCATTAAGAGAGTGGAGGCAGATAGCCCAGCATAAGGTCAAGACAAGCTGTTAAGACAAAAATGAACTCGACTGATAATATCTCGAGGTGATAAAGTGAACTCATGCACAGCACTCCGTTCACCTGAATATAGTGATGTATTGATACTTTTATCATGACAGAATATTATAACAACTATAATGACTCACTGCGCTGTTTACAGACGTTAATTTCTGACCACTCTCCTTTATAAGAAACTTCAGAGTTGTGTGCTAAATCATGTTGCTTATTTTTCAGCGAAAGGTTTCAATTGTTTTTTTAATTTAGCATGCAGAAGGCCCACTCTTCGCATTATGCCTTTCTTTTGTCTCTGCATCTGTGTTTTGAGTGGTAAAAACCAAGTGATGGATGGCTGGCGCTGCAGGCTCATAAACATAAGCACAGCAGGCTGATTGATTAGGGCTTTTATTGTCTTACAGACATTTGCTTTCTTAAACAGTAGTTTAAGTGTTGCAGACTGTGGGGCATCTGGACCCGCTACTTTTAGCTATCCGAGTTCCTGTCTGAGATGCTATATGTGACTGCAGGGACTTATGGGTACTCAGGCTGAGTGGTGACCTCACTTCATCTCATCTGGTAACTCATCCGTTGACTTACCTGAAGCAGGCATGCTGCTTGCCTACATATTACACAAGCGTCAAATCACTACGCAAAGTCAAACTTTATGATGTATGAATGTTATTACATTTTATTCGCAGAACAATACAAAAAATCAGACAGCAAACAAATGATGCAAGATCTTTTCTCAAAGGTAACTTACTTTTTGTAACTTATTTCTATCTGTTTTTTTTAAACTACTCATTTTAAAATGGCACATAAAGTCACTTAAGTTTATTCCTAATGGCCCCTATACTATCAGTTTTACTGAAGTGATATTCGTTGCACCTGAAAATAGTCCCCTGCTATTGAAAGTAATCAAAGGGACTATTTTCGTGCAGTGCGTAATACCACTACGCCTGCTGCAGCCATGTTACATCAGAAAAGTCCTTGATTATTACCCGAGAATGAGAGTATAGTTCCTAGCCATGTTGGCCTAGAAAATCACAACTTTTAATTTTCTGTTGGTCTGAGTACACGATGTAACTACAGAAGAGTCAAGTTTTAAATAGGAAAAATATAGAAACTCTCTGGTTATTTTTGGGGATTTAAAAGAGGAACTATATTTTATGGCGTAATAGCACTTTTGGGAGTACTTCGACTCGGCGCAGTAACATCCTCCCTCTCCCATTATGAGAGTGAGAAGGGGAGCGGACTTTTCAGGCGAGTCGAAGTACTCCCAAAAGTGCTATTACGCCATAAAATATAGTTCCTCTTTTAAATCCGCTTAGAAAAGCGCTACGTTTTATTTTGTACCACCAAACTTGCTCGTATAATTACTCGTCTTAAATAGGAAAAACGTTGATGTGTTTGGTCACTTCTAACTTTATCTCTAAATGGTACAATTGAATGAATGTGGCTAAACTAAATGCTATCGAAGCGTCGCAGCGCGCTCCAGCGCTTACGTGCACGCACACAGATGATAGAGGGATGTATCAACAATTCTTAGTTAAGGTAATAACATATTTTAATATTGAAAATGAGTAGACTATTCTTTTAATGCTACATGGGAGCTTTTTAAAGGGTACTGCCCCAGTGACAGCTTGGAAACATTTTTGACTATTTTTGTCTGACACAGTTAAAGAAAATCTACAGGTGGTCACATTATTCTCACATTAACTATGGATAGTTTATGGTGATTAAAATATATTGCTAACACTTTAAAATAAGGTCCCATAGTGAACTGCATAAGTAAAAAAAAAAAACAATTCGGATAGTAATTGTTTTTTGTGGGGACGTAAGGTATTTTATCATTTTTGGGGGTAGTCAGTGATTTTATTGACGTCCGAATCCAGAATGTTTTTTCCAACCACCCGCGTAAAATTTCCCGGCCGTATACCAACACCAAGTACGAAAATGTCCAAACAAATGAACAGATTAAGACAACTATTAAAAATTGTGTTTAAAATATAAAAAATCTAAATAAGACACCTTGACAGTAGTTTATATTCAAAAACTTTTTTAACAAATAAAAACAAATTTAACAAATAACAGTAGTTTTAAAGGTGTTGCAATAATTGAACCAATTTTGTCCAACAATTTGCATGTTCTTTAATGTCAGGGTGGTACAACCGCAAACCCAGGCCTTTTACTAAGAAGTGAACAAGTAGTAACAGTAAACATTACATTACCAAGTGTTCCTTCAGGCTGAATGAAAAAGTTTGAAAAATTGTCTCAAATACTGAAAAATAGTTATGTAATGGGTTGAATGGTACACGTTCTGTGTCAGGTGATACAACCAATGTAAAACACTTCATCACTTTACATTTCATCAAACACCTTTTAATAGTAATTAAAAACTATATTTATGAACATGGTAGCACAGGCAAAAGTTAATACAGCAAGTAGAAGCCTGTTCAATGTGATTTAGTTTAAAAACGTCAGGTGGTGCCATTAGGAAGTAATATAGTAATTTGGTTTTACCACCTGACATTTTGAATGCGGTCAAAAAACCTGTGAAATGCATTTACATCCCTTGAACAAACACAACTTGTCTAAACACATTGTTTCAGACTAAAAATATGCATTTTTAAGGATTCCTTAGAAGTCTTTTTTGTCATTGACCCATATGCATATCCATATGTATCTGGGTGGTGTGTTGAATATTCTAAAATGATTATGCTGCACTGCATCAAATCCAACTCTTTTGGAAGGAAGACCTCTCAGAGATTAATTTGCATAGACAGACAGAAGGGGTCGACCTTGTGGTTATGTTTCATCCATATGCAAGCCGCAGATTTGTGGGTCAAAACGATTGATCTTTGGCTCACAGCCTTTATGCCTGCATAGACATGATGTAATGGAAAGTTTGTGTACACACACACGCGCGCACATTTTGTTGGATCATACTTTACTCAGGTGGATTCTACAACTCCTGTCACATCTACATCCTCCCATTGACCTCAGTAGGGGTCACAGTCCATTTCTGCGGTGGGCAGATTGCATGTTTGGGAGGTGATGAAGGGGGCAGTGCTGGGAACAGCTGTGTGGTTTGTAGTGACTGTGCTAACTGCTGTAGGCTTTGTAAGGTCATTATATGATAATGAAAATGATTACTGAATTACATGGGGGTTTAGGAGAGGGGAGGGGAGGGAACCAGGCTGAATTTGATAAATGATCTCTGAAAGTGCCCATCTGTCTCCACCTTCTCTCTCTCTCTCTCTCTTACTCTCTCGCTCTGCCTAGCCCTCATATTACTTTCTTTTTAATGTCTATCTCTCTTAAATGTTGCACTTTGCAGCATTATTCCACAATATGTTTAAACAGTTTGTTTTAAAAGGAAAGAAAAAATGTGTTTTTGTACAGTATTTAGCTGGACTTATTCACAGCTGATACATGATCTAGATCAGCATTGTGCGTTTCTGTCACAGAACAGGCGGTTCTAGGATGAATGTTTGATTGACCCTCTATAATTGCTGGTCTTGACCCAGGAACCGCTAACATTAGAGGTCAAAGGGTGGGATTAAATCTTTAACAAGTAACGTGTCTAAAAAACAACAAATCAGAGTGGCAGTACTAAGATAGTATTAGGTCGCATAAGCTAGATGACTTGCAATATAATTGACTGTTATCAAAGCTAGGAATTTGAGGGAGGTTCACTATTTCGAGAAATAACAGGTTGTCAGTGAAACTAAGAAAGGGAGAGAGAGCGCCGTACATCATAAAATTATCTCACCTTTCTTATTCAGAAGATGTCTCTGTAGTTTAAATCGACAGAACAGATTTAAGACATGATTTACTAAAGCATGCAGGTCATTTAAAACCAGTTTCTTTATAGACGCAAGGAGCAAGAGAACAAGTACTTGGATGCACGAGTGGCTGTTTAAAAGCCGTAGTTATAAATCATTTCATTTTAATTGAACAAGATTTATGAACTTCTTTAAGGCCTTGCTTAACCCGGTCCCTGTTTCTATTTTAACATGTGGATTTGGAAATGTTTCTAATAATATTAGAATTGAGTTAATCATTCATTCCCCGGAGGTTTAAGTGAATGTGTGCGATGTGGCACTCGTGGAAATGTTTGTTTGCATTTGAGTGTACGTGAGTGTTGCATCCTGTAGCCCACAGCTGCCCACGTCACTCACCCTCGAGCGTGACCTCTGACCTCAGACTCTGAATGTCTGTATTTCAGTGAGTGTTCCAGTGTGTCGAGTGTGTTGTGACCCCTCGTACTTCACCTGGGTGGAACCTTCAGAACAAAACTGCCACAGGCTGTCATCGCACACTCACAAACACACTGCAGGGTCATGGAGTTCATAGAGCAAGCAGAAGTTTCTCTCGAGACTAAAGCGTCATATGCAAATATATAGGCAAACGTGATTGCTAACTTGCCTCTGTTTTGGCAATGCAAATGTAATACAGTACAATTACAAGTAACATGCATTGCTGCAGGAAATAATCAAGGATTAGAGAGCAAAGTAAAAAATTTTAAGCATACAGGTACACCCTTAAAAATATGGTTCCTTAAGGGTTGTATGTTGGGCTGTGTGGTTATACTCTATAAAAACCTTTAGCATCCACCAAACAAAATTTGTTTTTGACTGAAACTTTTTTTGGAAAATGAAAAAATGGTTTCTATAGCATCACTTTAATTTAGTTTTCTTAATTTTATAAATAATTAATTGTAAAGGAGTTCGCATACCGGGCCATTTAGATATGGAAAAATATGGAAGATGGGTGAGGTGAATTTTTTTATTTATTTATCGAGTAGTATGTTATGTTACTCTTTGAATAGGGTGTATATCACATTAGTTAATTGTTGTATCTGGTGTCTAGGCAACTATGTGTCAGTCGAACCAAGATATTTAATATTAATAAGATGCGTCACTGGTATTGATATGATTGGGGGAGATCACAATCGTCAGAAAGTCTGCTCCAGTCCCACCCCCCAGTAAAAAGAGCCAATAGTCAATTGGAATCATAGGAACTTTCCATATGCACAAAATCGACAGATCTTTTTTAACAAGACCTGGAGGCGTTGCAAATATGTCGGAGTGACGCGACTTTTTTAAAAGTACTTTGAGTCGAACATAGTTGCAAAATAGTAACTTTTAGCTAACGTTAGCAGTCTTTGTTAATCCTTAATGAATTGGGATAAATATGATGTTATTTAATTTGCATGGTGCCGCATTACCACCTTGGGTGTGCATTATTTTCAAATAATTCAAAGGGCCGAAGTCAATTATTCCGCTTATACCATGGTTATCACAAATATTGCTCTGGTGCCTATTTTTAAGACATTTGAAAAGTTAGGTGTGCGGCTATCGAAAAATAATGCATACCCGTGGAACATTTTTCAACCAATCAGAATACAGCATTGAACAGACCCGTGGTATAAGTAAGGGATAATGTAGAGGCAGCCGGTAGTTATTGGGAAATAAGCCCCGACAGTGTGATCAGGACCCGACACGAAGCGGAGGGTCTTGTATCACACTGAAGGGGCTTATTTCCCAATAACTACCGGCTGCCTCTACATTATCCCGCTTATTACACGGCTACTTGCCACATAAGAAAAAAACTGGACATGAATATGAATTTTAAACATTTTATTGGCATATTTGTTTTAAATTAACATGTTTATCCTTCCGCGAAACTTTGCACAGATGCATAAAATGATCGTAATACCTTATTAAGATCCTCTGCTTCATACTTGTCTCCATTTTTTCTCTTTTAGCCAGTCTTTGAGCAGTTTTAATCCCCATTCTGTATTTTTGTGTGTGATGGCTTCGTAGCTGTCATGATCTATTTTGTCAAGTTCAGTCTCAGGAAGCTGTCTGTGTCTTGTCGTGGTTGTCGAGTGTTTGTCAAAAGATGGCGCCAAACAGACAGTAATCTTTATTGATCTTTATTGGCGCGGAGCGATTTCACTCGTGCAAGTAGTCCGGCTATGCGTTATTATTTTGGAGCGGTTATTATTTGAAAAGAACGAACCTGCAAATGTCTCAACTGACCAATCAGAATCAAGCATTCCAGAGAGCCGTGTAATAAGTAAGGAATAATTGACGACAGGCCATTGAATTATAAGAAAATAATGCACACCCAAGGTGCAATGCCGCGGGTGTGCATTTTTTCCAAATAATTTAATTTACCGGAGTCAATTATTCCTCTTATACCAAGGTAACCACAAACATTGCTCTGGTGCCTATTTTTAAGACATTTGACAAGTTAGGTGTGCGGTTATCAGAAATTAATGCATACCCACGGAACATTTCTCAGCCAATCAGAATATAGCATTCAACAGACCCGTGGTATAATAGAAAATAAACTTTCGATTTTTGGGTACATGGCACGACGCAACGCTTTTGTCCTGGTGTGCAACTTTCTTAAAGCTACAGTACGTGTCACTGCTTCTACACCGTAAGTAGGTAGTAAAAGAATAACAAATTTGTTACATTTCATTAAAAGTAACAACGTAACCTTTTTAATTGTACTTTTTTATTTAGGAGTAAAGCAATAATAGAACGCGTTGTTTTTAAGAATAATGAAACAAATGCTAGGAAAGTGATATATTTGATAGTTTTCACGCATTTTTTGTGTCTTTGCTCGACATACCTCCTTACGGGATTGATGGTGCTTTTTTGTCACTCTCTGTGCTGTCTGTGGTCCTGGATGGCTTTTTGATCTCTTTTCTGTGTGTCTGACTCCTTACCTGCTCTTATTTTTGGATTTGTTCCCTGTTCTAACTGGACTACCCGAATAGTGAACTAGGGTGACTCTACCCTCATCTCTCTGCCCTCCTGGAGCCCTGATGTTCAGCTTTATTAATAAAAAAGTCTGATTTATCTTTGCAGTTCCCTTTGAGGATGATAGTGATAGCGACATTATAGCTCGCGTGAGTTGCATTTAAAAAAAACAAATGTTAGAAACCTCACAAACTAAAACGTTGAGGAAACGCCACCTAGTTCGTTGAATTGCACTGAGCTGTTAGGCTAGCTCTTTTTTGTGCCGAAATCTTTATATAAAGGTATATGACTTAATTTAGCTCTCTTTTAAGAAAACTAGAGGGGGCACAAATTCTTTCTGGGGGGCCAGGGCCCCCTTTGCCGCTCATGGTGCCAGGCCTGTTGTAAATGGACATGTAAAAATGTTTATGGATAATTTTTGCACTAAATAAAGCCACATACCTTCTATATAGATATCACAGTACAATTTAACATATTATAACATATTATTTCAATGCATTCTTTGGCACCTTTAAAAATTACTTTAGTTGGTTACATCTAAAAATGTAAGCTTTACTTAAGTAACACATTTTCAAATATACTATTTGGCTCTCTCTATTCCTTAGCCTCACTTTTATACACGCAAAAATTCAATCCAGCACCAGTTGTCGTCTCATGAGGAATGGGGTGTCTCCATAGCTGTCAATCCTGCGGTGTATCTTTTGTCCCAGCAGTGACTGTGTCCCTCCCACCAGGGTCCAACAGGAGGCAGACAATAGAGCTGCTGTCCCAGAGTGGAGAGAAAAAGACCGTTCATGTCTATCTTCAATGAGAATGGACAGCGTCAGCGTGCACATGACAGCTCTGATGCTAGGGAGACCTTTACAGTTAGCAGAGATGGAGATATCACACATGCACACACTCTTGCACATGTCCTTAAAGGTGCACTCCTGTGTTTCTTCCTCATTAAAAAGTTTTAAATAGTACTTGAAAAACTATCCTAAGATGCCTAAGTTGTGTTGTTTTATAATACCCGGAACGGGTTGCATCATGGAGGCCGCCATTTGAGATCACATGACTGGCCAATACTCCTGATGGTGTCTGACTTTAAATAGCTACTGGGTGATGCTGCATCCATGCATGTACGTTTTAGTATCTCTGAGGGTTTGATGCTCCTACCAAGTCACCTGTTTAATTAGCAATAGCACGTATGTGTGTTTTTCTCCAGGACTACACCTAGATACAGTATGAACATGCTAACACACAGCAGACAGGCTTTCACACAAGTGAGCACGGGGACTGCTGAGTGAAGATACAGTTGGGTTTTCTCAAGACTTCTGATGTATGTTTAGCTTGGCACTGGCTGCTATGTTTACAGCGGGGTTTTGCATTGCTGGCTAGGTCTTCTTATATGTTTTACCGTAGGCTCCAGCGCTCACGGGTAAACACCTGGGCTCTGCTTTCGGTAAACACAAGCAGACATATTCTTCCACTGGTGTGTTGGCTGCTCAGAGAGGTAACAAATGTATTTGTGTGTGTCTGGGTGTGTTTCTTTTATCATTGGCAGAGCTGTAATTAGTGTGAAAGTGATGGTTGGGCTTTAAAAGCTGTCATCTAATTTGTCTGTCTTTATCGAAACAAACATGTGTGGTCCCTCCCTCGCGACGTGCGTGCGATTTGTGATTACTAGCAGAACGAGCGTCTGAGAGTTTGATCATAAATTACACAGATTCACCTAAACTGCTGTTTAGCAATCATAAAGCTATGCCTGACATACCCCCCATGTGCCCGCTCTCGTATGCCTGCGGTCGTCAAGGAATGGAGAGTACACGCAGCTCGGATCTGGACGGACGCCAGTGCACACTGGAATGCCGCTTTGAGCGTCCAACAGTAATTCTTATTATATTTGTTTGCGGAGAGGAGAAAAAGTCCTATTTGTTTTTTTGCTTGTACGTTTGCGGCCAGAAACACAAACAAGTACAAGGGGTTACACCCAAACACACACCAACTCCGTCGGCGCGCATACTGTTGAACACATGTGGCGTTTTTCCTAATGGCTGGGAGGGTGACGGCTGTTCCCCAGCACAAGGAAGGCTTCATTATGTGACCAAACTCTAAACAAGAGTTTACCAGAGGACATGATTCAGCAAGTTACCTCCCCGTGTAAAACTAACGTTTCTCGGATGCGTCCAAATGAGAGGGGAGAGAGCCATTAAAAAGAGAAATTGCTTTTCGTTTTAATTGCTCGCTCGGTTTAATAAAAACAGCATCTCATAATTATACTTCGTGCAGCGATGGTAAATGGTTTGCTGTGCTTGATGCAATTATGGCCACCACAGAAATTCGGGGCCCCAGAAAACAGTCACACACTCCGCTATTAAACGCTGATTTTATATGGAATAAGAAACGAAGAAACGCGTGAGGCTTACCAGAGCGGCGCAACATTACTGCATCCCCGGATAAGCCAAAAACAGCCCAAAATGAGGCAGGCAAGTCCACTCACTATATGTATAAATTTGTGTGGAGCCTTTTTTTGAGAGTAGCATTGTTACTACTGCAGGATACATTAAAACATTGTAGAGGCATATTATATATGAAGAGTTTGGTTCCAAAACGCAATATGTTTGCTATACCAAGAAAGTGACAAGATGAAAACCACAATTTTCTGTTACAAACTTTCACATAGCATCTTTAGGTTATAAAACATAAAAAATCAAATCCATAATTTGATTTTCCAAGATGTATTATAAAATCGGATTATTTTTTGCAAAATGCTATAAATCTATTGAATCAATATATAAATGTGCATTCATCTTTGCCATGTTATATTCATTTAGTTGACTTGTGATATACACTGATAAAAAAACATTAATGGCATTAATCAAAACATTTACTTTGTCATATTAAAATCACTGTCATTGCTGCTGTCATCCTTGGGTTCAGCTGTAAAATGTTTTGGTCCTGCTCGATTTTGGTTGACTTCGAGTAAAATAATGGAAATTTTTTCATAAGATTCCCTGGAGTCAATGTGTTAGCATGACAGAAGCTTGATGCTGTCAGGTTAGAACAGCAACAGCCGGCATTTTTCCTTCGCCTGAGTGCTTCTCACGAAAAATTATTCGATTTTGATGGCTTACGTTTCTTCCCCACCACAGAAAACCACCACAGGTTTAACAATGCCATGAAAATTACTATTTTGTTTTTGTTTGTTTGTTGATCACGAAGTACAAAGTAGTTGAGGCAAACTAGGATTTTGTGTCTATTCAACGTGCCACCCTTATTGTTTACAATGCGTGGAATGGTGCTCTGTGATTTGTTAAGCGGATTTATCGCATTCTGCAAAGAAGGAGGAGTGGTGTTTGTCACTGTTTGGAAAAAAGGGAGAAAATATTATAGAATTACACGGCGGATATCAGATTTTGCATAAAATGAAGAATTTACTTTTTAATACTGACCAGATACAATACTGATTTTGGCGGTAACTATAATTTTTTTCAATGCCGTTTATCGCGTTTTGGAACCAAACTCTTCATATTTATATTTATTATATTAATTTTTATATATCAAAGCTCTGATGCAAAACCTTCTAAGTGCATCTGACATGTTTTCTTGTAAATAAGCATTTTTTTATCAGACACGTAATGGATTCTGCTAGCAAACTGGTATTTCTGAATGGCTGAGGTCGAGATTAGATGTATTTAAAGTGTAATTATTTGATGAATGTATAATACGTGCAGAGAGCATTCGTTTAATTTTTGAAGGAGGTGGTGTGTAGCGGCTTTTGCATCTGAGCTCCTCATATAATATTTAAAGCAGGTCAGAGAGTATATGATTGTATATATAGGTATATGATTAAATGTTACAACTCTTATATATATTTTTTTTCAACAAATATTTTTATTGAATTTTAAACGTTTTCCAAACATACACATACAAATACACATACAAAAAAAACAAAAAAAACAACAACAACAAAAAAAGACAAAACCTCCCCCCACCCAAAAAAAAAAAAAACCCTACTCACTCCTACAAAAAGTATAGTTTACATGTCACATGCTTTCACAAGGGGCAAAAAGTTGTCCTCTCACAATATAGGTCAGTTTCTCCAGTGCCAGGTTGTTAGACATTAGTTTGATCCACTGGTTTAACTCTTATATATTTACACTTTAAAAATAAGGGTTCTTCAAAACGATGCCATAGAAGAACCATTTTTGGTTCCTATAAAAATCATTCAGTCGAAGGTTTTGAGATTAATAATTTTGTTCATACCTTTATATAATCTAAAGAACCTAAAAAAACTTTTTTTAAAGAAGAAAGGTTCTTCAGATGTTAGGAACCTTACAGCCAAATGGTTTTTCTACGGTATCGTGAAGCACCTTCATTTTTTAAATACTGTATAAGTATCTATTGAGGAAACTCCTAACAGAATCTTTGTTAATTTCCTGTCACAGTGCATATGACCATGAATGAGAAATGGTGACACCGTCTAATATAGCATTGCTAACTTGTTCACAGTTTCCCCCCTAAATATTCTCACTCTACACTTTTAATAGTAAACATTGCATTGTTTTTTCTGGCTTATGATTCTATAGCCTCTTTCACACAGTAGTTCTGGTAAATTACCATAAATTTACCAGAATGAATTTACCAGTAAATACAAAAATGCACTGTTCACACATGCAGTGACGTTCCGTCTTTTTACCAGTAAGACATCATTCACACATCAGTATCAAAATACCGGTAAACTCAGAGAGAAAGCGGAAGATACCTGTGGCGAGCGGCCGGCGAGCTCCGTCCGTGTCGTATTTGTAAACAATGGCGGGTTATGACTTAATATCCACGGTCCGTATTTTGTTGTTTTCACATCTGTGGCAAATGGTCGCGAAGTTGCTTGTGACAAAACAAATTGCGTTAGGCGGCTTCAAACAGAACCTGCGTTTGGACATTAGGCTTCACAGATGGTGTGCCAAGGAAGTCGGCAATATGGCAAATAAATGGTAAGCTGTATTAAACAACTTTGGTGAAGAAATGTGGATGTTAACTTCAGGTGTGCTCGAATTTTAAGCAGCATGTCTGTGGAAACGTCGGTAAACAGTTCGGGGGTAAACGCGTCACCTGTATAAAAAACTTTCTGATTGGCCCGAGCTGTCAGCGCGCTCTGACGTCTTCCGCTCTAAATTTTTCGTTCACACATAGCGCTTACCGGTAAATTACTGGTAATATTACAACCTGTCTTACTGGTAAATTGGGAGCACTGATTTACCGGAAAGGTTCTGTTCACACATGACATGTTAACTGCAATTTACCAGTAAATTACCAGTAAAGACTGTATGTGTGAAAGGGACTTATAAAGAACCTTTAACCTCCACAGAAGCTTTCCGTTTTGCAAATGTTTTTAATAGTTTGTTTCTTTTTTTGGAGAACCAGAAATGCTTCTTCTGTATTGTTGCAAAGAGCCCTTTAAGAACCTTATTTTTCACAGTGTTTTGTTCCTCTGCTAAATGCAAATCCCATCATTTCTTCACTTACATAAAGGAAAGCCTTGGCCATGTTGCGTGTGTAATTAGTACCTCATATCCTTGACTCTGCTGAAGTGACATGTACGTTAATGATAGTGTTAGCTCTCCTTAATCTCTCTCCACAGACACACACGCTCACTCCTTTTGCCCCTGCACTGTTAATTATTTCCAACACCGCTGGAGCAGAGTCCTCTTCGTGGCAAGCATATTGTGTCTGGCAGGCGAGCGGAGGGTTATAAATGATGCTGAAGGTGAAGATGTGACTGTGAGGAGATAGTTATGAAAATTTTATATGTATATGTGTTACGGCTACAGCTGCTGCTGTCAGTGGAGGAATTAGTGCGGGTCAGGGCTGTCAGAGAGAGAGGGGGACCTGTCAGAGCCCTAAACACACACACTCAATGCAGAGCGTCTGTGTTCATTACCAAACTTAGTCAGGGATACAGGAGGTAGGTGGAGCGATTCTTTCAACCTTACCGGCTGCATTCAGCTGCTGTCTGTGTCTCGCTATGAGGCTTAGTTCATGAGTAGGGTACAAAATAGGGCCTGAACAATACTTGATGATGCAGTATGGCTCTATTATTCCTTGAGGGGCAGTTTACATATTGAGCACATAATTTGGCGCAGACAAGCACAGACACTGGTCTACAAGGAGGTATGGTACAGTATGTGGAACATGGAAACCATTAAAAGCTACATTCATTGTAATTTGTATGTACTGTATTATTATACTGTAATTTACTAATGCACACTCTCAAAAAAAGGTACATGAAGGTAAAAAGTTGTCACTAGTACACTTTAGTTCCTAAAAGGTACATATATGTACCTAAATAGTACATATTAGGACCTTTTTAAAGGTTCTTCCCATTGACAAAAAGGTGTAGGTATGTAGTATACAATGCGATAAACAATATGGGAAATACATAAATGAAGATAATTAATAGGATTACTATTAGTTTATTTCACAGTCGTGTCAGATAATAGGGTTGGCTTGTTGTCTTGTCACTTGACCATGAATAGGGACTGACCTTCTGAAGAAGAAAATGTTTTTCTAGGCCACTAAATAGTGTTATATTCTCACCTAAATGTTTAATTTAGGTATTTAATATAATTTCAAATGTAAGTATTACTCATATTATGCTTGGTGCAACATTATTTTCTTGGTAACAGTATCTGAAGAGTTTGGTTCCAAAACGCAGTAAATCCATTTTGACTAATTTCGGTAAAAACATGTTTTCTATACCAAGAAAGTGACAAGATGAAAACCACAATTTTCTTTTACAAACTTTCACATAGCATCTTTAGGTTATAAAAACATTTTTTAAACCATAATTATATTTTCAAAGATTTATTATATAACCAGATTTTTTTTCCACAAATGCAACAAATTTATGACAAGTTTTTT
The DNA here is from genome assembly GCF_027580225.2 of Misgurnus anguillicaudatus. NCBI lineage: Eukaryota > Metazoa > Chordata > Actinopteri > Cypriniformes > Cobitidae > Misgurnus > Misgurnus anguillicaudatus. The sequence goes on along the minus strand of NC_073357.2, from coordinate 36,528,931 downwards.
TTCCAAAATGCTATAAATCTATTGAATTAATATATAAATGTGCATTCATTTTTGCCATGTTATATTTATTTAGTTGACTAGTAGTATACACTAATTAAAAATAAACATTATTGGCTTTAATCAAAACACTTACTTTGTCATATTAAGAATTTTTTTACAGCGATCAGCTGTAAAATGTTTTGGTCCTGCTCGATTTTCGTTGACTTCGAGTAAAATAATGGAAAGTGTTTCATAAGATCCCCTGGGTTTAATGTGTTAGCATGACAGAAGCTTGATGTTGTCGGGAGAACAAGCAACAGACGGCATTTTTTACGTAAATTATTCGATTTTGATGGCATACGTTTTTTCTCCATCACAGAAAACCACCACAGGTTTATCAGTGCCATCAAAGTATTATTTTGTTTTTGTTTGTTTGTTGATCACAAAGTACAAAGTAGATGAGGAAAACTAGGATTCCGTGTGTATTTAAAGCATGTTTACAATGCGTCGAATGGTGTGCTGTGATTTGTTTAGCGTTTTGGAAAAAAATGGAGAAAAGATGACAGAATAACGGTGGCTATTGGATTTTGCGTAAAAATTAAGAATTTACTTTTTAATACTGACCTGATACAATACTAATTTTGTCGGTAACTCATTTTTTTCAAATGGAGTTTATCGCATTTTGGAACCAAACTCTTAATCATACTTCATGCTAATCTCAGCATTTACTAATAAATTTGTAAAAGTTGTAAATGTTAACATTACTTAAAGCAAAATAAACTAGTGTGAACAATTATATTTGAATTACTTAACATTAATAAAAGCCGAAAAACGATGTTGGCCATTTTTGTTCATTACTAATATTAACAAATACATATTTTTTGTAAAGCGTTACCGTTTTTCTCATAATTGGTTTTGTGTGAAATTTCCAACATTCTTTTTAAGGGTTTTTTCAGTATCACTTTCTCCTGAAACTTTGTAATTAATACAAGCACGGCCCGTCATCTCCCGCTCCCTCACCACCAACGTGCAGTTTCCAGAGAATTCTATTAGCCCAGACCAGCAGCTGTTAATTACCTTTCTACATCCCTCGCTTTTAGACAAATGAAAAGCTCTGGTACAGATGTAGGATAGAGTGATACACTGCCTTTCCACTCCCTCCTATAAAGCCACTTTCGGGAATGGGTCATCAATCCACCGTTGATAAATGTCTTGGGTTGGTAATGAGTGTCTTATCGGGTTGGGATTAGTGCAGAGATTTTTTTGTAATTAGTGTACTAGCACAGCCTGTGCCGCTTTCTTGGATATGTTTGTCCATGTTTTACTCTAACTGAATTGTGTGTGAACTTTTACGAGGATGAAAAGAGTCGTCCGTGAGGGAGCGCCGCTTATGTAGGACTTTGAAATAAAAACAGAGCTAATCCACAGGCAAGTGCTATACAAAGAGACTTCAAATAAAGTGTGATACATCGGATGGCCTGGATATAGGCATGATGATGAAGATTATATTAAGGACAAGCTAATAATGATACAATTGCTTGAGTATGTTACAATAAAGCTTTTGAGTATATTTGACTGAAAGTACTTAATGTGAACATGAAAGAATATTTTACACATTCATTTATGAACTGCATCTGGGTCATGCATCTTTTGCATCTTTTGCAGCGATTTTTGTGTGAGCATATCAGTGAACACCCCTGACCACTCGATGAGTTTCACGTCTTTGTAAACGAAAGTTTAATGCATTTTAGGAAGGATTGTTCCAGTGCACCTATAAACCCATTGTAGAGGTGGGGGCTGATACAACAGAAACCGGTAAATTCTCAGGCCACCATCATATTTCCAAATTTAAGTCAAAACCGTTCTATTTCAACATAAAAAATCTGAAAACAGGGCTTTAAGTGTAAAATACCAAACTTGTCCATTAAGACCTTTATGTGGTTCAAGGTCACACAAGTTCAAAGTATATGTGCATATGTACATATACCAAATGCTGCATATGCATTCCATAGACATTAGGTTGAAAATGACCCCAATATCACTTAAATAAGCTCACTGTTTCCAAGGTCTTAAATCATGGTTCTCAGGTGAAGACATGCTTTTTCTTATTATTATTGTGTAGGTCTGCTTTAATCCCACCCATTCTCCTTGTATTTTCCCCATCTTCAGCACAAGTGTACACAGCCTCTGGTCTGCCTGCGAGTCTGCTCGCACATAGGTCACATTACCAACCAACTGCTGGGGGGCTTCAGCCTCAAGGTACCCACTTAACTGCCTGTGGGATGAAGAAAATTCACTTTTAACTCTCTTCTCTCTTTCTCGATGCTTTGAGATATCCGTTGCAACTCATTTTTGTTTCCTCCACTCTCCTTTCTGTAAGTGTGCTTCCTTTTTTTCCTGCTCATGAAATCACAATGCAATGTATTCCGCCCCGAGGTGCAACGATTCCAAATGCCGTTTGACACAGAGGAACTGCTTTCCTGCTGCTCTCCGCTGTTTAAACGACCCCACGAGCTCAGAGAGGCCATCGAAACGCACACATTTCTCGCTCGGGCCGCAGTCTGTGGCTTATCTGACATTTATGAGGCTGTAAACTGCACTAGTGGGTCCACTAAAGAAATCTGATAAATAAACACATCAGGCTCACTGTATTAGAAACTCTACCTCCATGCTTACTGATGCTTTATGAGGACGTTTTTAGCTTCGCTTCTTACGTTTATTTCACTGACGTTTAGTGTGAAAGCAAAATGATGAATTTAATTCGATTTTGCTGAGGGAACGAGAAATAAACTAGAAGAATGCGCGAGCTCTGTGATTTACAATAAAAGACTTTAAGGCAATGAATCATTTCTCAGCGCTAATTGGGAAATCCTAATGGCTGCGTGTTTATATTTGTCATGTGAATATTCTGTACGTCTGGCTCTTTGTTTGCTGCTGTGTGCTCGGAGTTCTGTGGGTCCAGTACTGTTACTTTGACAGATGTGGCGGGTGCAATTAACTGACAGGTGATTAGTAGCAAACATGCCTCTGCTTTGACAGTGTACTGCCACATTGGCATTTGCTTGAGTTGAGTGAATAAGCACATGTTCTTTACAGCAAGGTCGTGGTGGGTCCCACACATAGGATGCAGTTCATTCAAAAAAGGGATAATAGGAAAGTAGCAGTGATTTTTGGCGAATCGTAGCATGTGTCTGGTTTACCCACGCACTCTAAAAATGGATGGGTTATTTTTAACCCATGCTGGGTAAATATTGGACAAAACTCACCGCTGGGTTAAAACTGACCCAATGCTGGGTTATTTTAACCCATTGTTCCATAACAATAACCCTAAATTGGGTCATTAAAGGTGCTCACGCGTTTTAGACCATAAAACATATTTTGTTACATAAAGCAAACATCTCCTCACTATCTGCTTGCTGCCTGTCCGCTGATCAAACTGTAAAAAAATGCGATCTCTGTAGACAGCCTAGGCTCCACAAACGGCAATAAAAACAAAGTGGCCAAACCTACCATTAGAAATGATAACAAAGTGTTCCAGCCAATAAACGACAAGAAGGATTTGGGGGTGAGGGTTGGGCGTGTTCATGAAAGCACGGAAGGGAGGGGGAGGAGTTAGCTATGCTCCCTTTTTTGAAAACAGTTCAAACATCAACAAAAAGTGACATCACAAAGATTTGCTTGGAGCGCCTTTAACCCAGCATTACCGTGCGTTCACACTGTGTGGTAAAAACGCAGTTGGACACATGAACAGTTTACTCACTTCATTCGTGCGTGAAAGCCGTGTGCGAAATTCTAGTCATTTGAGACATTCATGTGGAAATTCACGTAATGGGAGGGGCTTCTGCGACTCCGCTGGAATAACGTGACTACTAGAGCAAGCTCCTGATTGGTTAACGCGGCGCGAATATCCGCCAAAGTTCCGATTTTTCAACTCACGCGTTTCTACGCCATTCGCACCACGCCATTCACGCATACTGCGCCGCAGGATGCCTATTCACGTCTTTGCATTGACATAGCATGTAAATCACTCGCGCTTGCCGCCTCTTCCGCATCTGGTGTGAATACCACATCAGATAATATTATAACCCACCATTTGTCTGTCTAATGTTTAAACCAACCCAACCATTTTAAGACTGCAGTATATTTTTATTTCTCATGTCCTGATTACTTCTATATAGGTGTGTGTGTATTTATGTGCGTATATTGTGGTATCCCTAGAAATGTTTATCCACATGTGACACAGTCTGCATCTGAAACCCAAGGCAGGTGACTTGTTGCCTCGCTGCCTCATGAGACGATGACTTCGGCGGCATGAAGGCAGCTCCGGGAAACGCATTCAGACAGCCTTCATAGGCAGTTTAATTCTGTCTGAAATATAAGAAAGCGCCTTTGTAATAACTAATCCCATATTTGAAACCACAATACTAATTTATTGTATTACTAAAAATATAACAGCTTTCTTGGCTGCCATGTTATTGTTTTGAATTCGACTAGAGCTGGCGAAAAAAATCGTCTGCGATTTTCCGATTCTCATGCATGTCTCATCAGTGAAGCCGGTTTGGTGAATAGTAGTAAATTGTCATCACCTGCTTTCAGATGGAGCGGCATTTACTACATGTATTTCACCGAAAGCTAGACAATTTTGCCTAGCTTTTGGTGAAATATGGCTCTGTGTAGTAAATGCTGGTCCATCTGAAAGCAGGTTATGGCAATTTACTACTAATCACCTAACCAGCTTTACTGATGAGACACACATAAGAATCACAGAATCGTTTTTTTGCCCAGCTCTAAACTTGACCAGGCTCGACCAATCAGATTCTCCATTTACACACTCGCATATAATTGTGGGACAAGACAATAAAGGGATCTCAGGAGTCAGGAAGTAAAGCAAACATTGGATGTGGACATGCCTTGATGCCTTCCTGCCTCCAAAGGCAGCATTTAAGAGATTTCGGATGCAGCCTACGATGATGTGTACTGTATAAAGTCAATGGTGGCATCTAAGGTGGTATCTCTTGAGTCGTAATATTAACACATGCTTTGTCAACATTGCATCACTGTAGGATTTTAAAATAAAACCTATATTGCATACTGTACATTGTAGCTAGTTCGAATTTGAAATGCGTGATGTACCAATTCAATCACCAAACAGAACTGCAAAATTTTGGAGAAATTTTTGGAGCTTTTTTCCTGTTTTACACTCTTCCCCATTTTCGTTCCCACTCTTCACTACCTGTCTCTGATGGCTGACTGTAGTGTGCCGGGTGAGCAATAAAAGATGGTGGTCTCTCTAATTAGTAACATGCAGTATCTAATAATGAAGTCTAAGCGGTTCCTCATTACACACTCCTGGAGCTTGATTAAAATGTCAAGGTTTAGTGAGGACAGATTTGGCTAGAGGGTCTTTATTTTTGAGTGTGTATGTACTTTGTAGTAGTCAGTAAATATCTGTGCTTCAGCTTGTTTCCAGTCTTTTAATTAATTGCTGGCACCAGCTGTAGCAGACTGATTCATTTCACTCTGAATTATTTTAAGTGCAACACAGCCTTGCCCTTCACAGCAGCTCTGTGGTGTGGAAAAGTTTGATGTTTGCATTGTTCCCGTTTCTGTTGTGTTCAGCATGTTTGGTAACTGGTCTCCCCTCAGTTAATGCTAGCTGTTTATAATTACACACACACACACACACACACACACACACACACACACACACACACGCACGCACGCACGCACGCACACATACACAATAGTATAATATTATGACTACCGTACTTTCCGGACTGTAAGCCGCACCAGAGTTTAAGCCGCATCATTAAAAAATGCGTCATTAAAAGGAATAACATATATAAGTCACAGGTGACTATACGTCGCGATTATTTAGAAAATTATTTCACAATATCCAAGCCGGAAAACAGACATTTAATCTGGAAAGGCGAGTTATTCAACTAAACAATAGCATACAGAACAGCAGGGTGAATAGATGTCTGTAAGTTAAAAGTAATATTATCAGTTATTTAAACGATAAACCATAGCATACAGAACTTACCTGGAAGGCTGAATAGGCTAAATGAACCGAACAAGCCAACTAGCTTTCACATACTCGTCATTCCACATTACTGAATCTATTGAATTACAAAAATACAGAAGCAGCATATGGCGGACTCTTGCGGCTGTAGACGGTAATGTTGTCTCTTGCCTGATAAATGTCAAAATTACTTCATACTGACTTACAAGTCACACTTGACTATAAGACGCAGCACCAGCCAAGTTATGAAAAAAATGCGGCTTATAGACCGAAAAATACGGTCGTAATACTATGTTTCACTTTTTAAGTATATTTTCTTGTGAAAACCCAACTAAAATATTTTTTCTATATAAAATGATCCTAAATAATACAATAAATCCTACAAAGAAAATAAAACCTTGGCTATGTCAAAGATTAAAATTAAAGTAAAATCAACTTCGATGCACCTTATCTCATCAAATTGTGAGACTTTAAAGGAGCATTTCTCCCGTAGAAACATTAATCTTTATTGAAAGTGTGTCATATTTGTAGTCGAAATGTAACATACATTTAGAATTTGGTGCCTATTTGAGCGAGAACATGGGTGTTGGTAGTCTCACTCCCTCAACAAAGATATTGGACTTCCTTCTTTCAATGATGCAAAATGATGATTTTTACATCATTGAAAGAAGGAAGTGCAACACTGAAATCTTTATTTCTCCTGTCTCAGCGGCAACTGAGGAAATGATGCACGACCATTCAAAAACATGACTGGGGTTCTAACTATACAAAGCTTTATGCAAATGGGTGAAGTGTCCCTTTAAACTGGATTTTACACATAAGGCTACATTTATTGTGACTTTTAACTTTTTATTTGTGTATTATAATTTGTATATTACCGCTTGTTTGTTCATAATTTTTATGATGACCATTATTTCACACAATGTGGGAAATACTTATAATAAGGAATGAAATTGTTATCTAAAGTTTTAAAGGCAATGTATATTTTAACAAAAGGCCATGACCAGGTAACAAGATGGCTCCCTACTGTTTTGGGCACAGCTTTAGAGTTAGACATAAATATTTCTTTCCTGTTCTGGCATCTCTTTTCATCATGTTTTGCCTTGTATAATAAAGTGTTCTCTTAATGGTTCATCTGTACATGAGGAGTGCTATGAAAGAAGTGCATTGCAGTCAGTGCTGGTATAAATTGTGTGCTACGGCTGCTGGGATGGGATGTCTCTGTGCTTTTATAAGTCACTTAGAATCAGTGCATCATACCCTGCGCTGTAGATCCCCTGTGCTAAATGGCATTTATTCAGCCGGTTAGTCTGGGAAAACATATGGTGCCATTTGGAGCATCAGACTGTGGCATGCTGTTCCTTCTTAATTAGACCAGACCAGCTAGTGAGTGCCACACTTAGCACTCTGTCAATTTTCCCTGCACCACACAGACTGAGGTCACACAAAAGCATACTGTTACACTAACTCTACTGAACAATGGATAGACAGTAAATTGCCATTGCTGTTTCTTTGTTGTTGTTTGTAGATGTTTAAGTGTATCATTAGGAGCGAACAGTAAGTTTAAGCTTTAGTTTCTGTTGTGTGTTGTTGTTTGGTCATCTGGGAGGTAGTTAGAAAGCAGGTTGGCAGCACGTCAGGTACTTCCTGTTAAGAGTAACTGCTGGGACTTCACTCAGACAAATCAAATTAAAGAGACAGGCTACAGAATACACTCTTTCATAAGCAATGAGCCTCTGTCCCACTCATTGCTCGTTTCATCACCCTTCTCATGTTATACATTTTTACCCATATTAGAATAAAGAACATATGGCTGTCCTGTTTCTTTAAAAATTTTCCCATCTGAATGCTAATTATAAGATCAGATAGCCTTTGTTGTAATATATAAATCAGAACACAACTCTCTTAAATTACAGAATAATGTAAAAGTATAATTACCCCATCTCTTTTTACCTATTCCTAGTATTTTAACTCACATCTTAAGAGTTCCCTCTTTGTACAGTCTGTCGTTTTAACTGTTTATGCCCAAACTGCCCAAATATTTGTGTGTGAGAGCTAGCAGAGAAATTAGCATATGCAGCATTTATATTTCAGGAGCATTTAAAACGCATATCTTCAGTCCTGAATTATGCATGCTTTACAGAGAGGTTCTTGTCTTGGAGCCACCTGGGAACCTAGTCTGACTTATTTATGTATTTATATATTTGCTTTTAAAAAACGAAATTAATAATTTAATCGCTTATTTTCATTTTATCTGTCATTTTATCGTGGTGATTTGTTAATGTTTTTGGAAAATGTTCTTCTATGCTTATAAAAACAAAGTTCCATGTTAAGTTGAGCTAAACCTGTTTCCTAAAAGTCTTTCAAGTGAAAGTATTTTAGTATAGAGAAAAAGCACATGGCATTTAACTGTTCTTCATTTACTTCATTATAAATTTACTTTACTGAATCGTTTCCACTAAGCGCGCAAGCTTTTTATATCTGTAAATGTAATATTTGAAAAGTTACCACCAAAATCAGTATTGTATCAGGTCGGTATTTAAAATTAAATTCTTAATTTTACACATATACAAAATACAACATCTGCCGTGTTATTCTGTCATCTTTTCTCCCTTTTCCCCAAAATGCGAAAAACGCCAGTCCTCCTTCTCTGCAGAATGCAATAAATCCGCTCAACAAATCACAGCGCACCATTCCACGCATTGTAAACAACAATGGCGGCACGTTGAATACACACAGAATCCTAGTTTTCCTCATCTTGTACTTTGCGATCTTCTAACAAACAAAAACAAAATAATACTTTTCTGTGACAGGAAAGAAACGTAAGCCATCAACATCTAATAATTTACGCGAGAGGCACTCGGGAGATGGAAAAATGTTGTCTGTTGCTTGTTCTCCTGACATCATCAAGCTTCTGTCATGCTAACACATTGACTACAGGGGATCTTATGAAAAACTTTACATTATTTTACGCGAAGCCAACGAAAATCAAGCAGGACCAAAACATTTTACAGCTGATTGATGTGAAAAAAGTTCAGCGACGACATCCCAAGTATAACAGCAGCAATGATAGTGCTCTTAATATGACAAAGTAAGTGTTTTGATTAATGCCATTATTTTTTATTATCAACTAAATTAATTTAACATGGCAAAGATGAATGCACATTTATATATTGATCCAACAGATTTATAGCATTTTTTTTTTATAACTTGTCATGGATTTATTGCATTTTGTGGAAAAACATTATCTGTTTTTATAATAAATCTTTAAAAATCAAGTTATCGATTTGAATTTTTTATGTTTTTATAACCTAAAGATGCAATGTGAAAGTTTGTAATAGAAAATTGTGGTTTTCATCTTGTCACTTTCTTGATATAGAAATCACGTTTTTACCGAAATTAGTCAAAATGGATTTATTGCGTTTTGGAACCAAACTCTTAATTTGCCAACTGTGGCCGAGTAAATTATTCAGAATCCCATGCTTGATTTAAGATCATGTAAAGCGGTTTAAGATCATGTAAAGGTAAACATGTCTTAATTTGGACAAACTTTTTCAAATGCCACAAATACACCACATGCAGTATGAGATAAATATTGTATATCTGATGATCTGATATCTGATTGGTTTTGAGGTGTTTGTGTACTCTTTATGTTGATCGGGTAAATGGATCAGACATTATTGGTTGAGGATTGGTGAGGATATACAGCGAGTAAGTGAATCTTTTATGTTTCAGTGTGTATACATTATGAGTCTCATTTTCATTACAGACTAAATCATACTATCAAAAACCCTGCTGTGAACCACGACACCGTGACAATACGATATATTAAGTAATACGCCGTATGCCAGTCAGTCACATTGCTTAGCTTTCCAAGTAGGTGTTTTCCCCCATCACTGACTATTTTAATTTTACTGCTGTTTTACACAGTTAGGATTAAGCCGTTATTTAATTTAACAGCTGCTTTGTTGGTGACAGTTGCTAACAAGAGTTTCCTCATGATGATGAACTGCAGCTTTTAATAAACACTCTCATCTCATAAACAGCACGTTCAGATGCATGCTGGCCTGAGGCATTCGTAACAACTCATAACACCATTTATTACACCTTTATTAAGTATTTAATAGAGTGTAGGAGTGAGAAAGTAACCTTCCCTAATGGGAGCTGGGAATCAGACCAGGTATCAGTATTTTTTAGTCTGTTCTTTCCCAAGCGTCTAGTTAGTGCACACTATATTTACCTCAGTGGAGAAGTGTTGTTGGCCCATCCTGTGTGCCTGTAATTTTTTTCTCTTTGGCATGAATCGTTTGGCTCTTAAAACCGTTTACTAGAAAGGTGTATTGGAGTCATGCTGTTGGAGTTTGGTTGAACCGCAGAACAGACCTTTGTCTGAACAGAAGGCTGAATAAAACTACAAATTATTTGTGGATCTTTAAAGGTTAGTCATGTTTTAATGTGGGAAAACGAACCATCCATGTTTTGAACTTAACTTAAAGTATGCATTCGATTTGTTGTTCTTTATTTTACTGCCATCCTTTAGGGAATTTGTTCATGTGCCAGTACTAATCTATCCTCCTTGTTTTAATGGCTAGATTGAGCTATACTGAATAAATTACTTTTTTTTCTTTTAGTACAATGTCTTCTTTGTTGGATAAGATTGTGTTTGTCAAGAGGAGCGCCGGCTTCCCTCGCTGAGAGCACGTTTTCGATCCTGTACACAAAAGTCAGACATTTTCTTATTATCTCTTATTAAAGTTACCTCTGGGTCTGGATATCTAATTTTGCTCCCTAACTCACTTTCTCCAAATACCAATTTGACCTCCCTTTTATTATTACTTTCCTCGTTCTTTCTCTCTTGTTTTTCCACTCGTACTCCCTCTGTAAAGAATAAAGGTATTAATCTTTTATGTTTTGGAAAAATCAGATGACTGCTATTTGCAGGACCTCCTGCGCGGCTCAGGTTGGTGCGCTGGCGAGGAGAGAGAGAGACACCAAATTGCCGAGTAAATCAATACGTTGCCGTAATGTTGGGGGATCCGCTTTCAAAGGGCAGCATTGAAATTTGTAAGCCGTGGTTTTGATCTCTTTTCCATTCCACTCTACTTGTTATCATAGTTGCTGTTGTTTGTATGTTATTTTAGCTTCTTTCCCAAGTAGCTATTTTGCAATTTGGACAAAAATACAATTAAAGGCCCATCTGGATGTAATGGCACTAACACCAGACAGATGGACGGCTCTATTGAAGCCATACCTCGTCTTTGGCAGGTCTAGGCCCTGGTAATGTACGTCTGTAATACAGGATTCCTCAGATTTGAGTAGTGTAAACCGTCTAAGGGGCTATCAGAAAACCAAAGGATGAGTTTTTAAGTGGTTAAGATGGTCCGTGTGCCTGTGCCAAAGACTATTGAGCTATTACAGCACAGCTCAGCTGAAACACAAAGTACATTTAGATTAGAAATTTTGTAATTAGACCCAGAACCCCACGGGAACAACAGTAACAGGATGGTTGAATCGGAATGTGAGCTTATCTCGGACATCAATCTCAGACGTTTACTGTACTTTCTACGTCTGCAAACCTAGAGTAAAAAGAGTTTTTAAAAATAGCGTTTACTGTACTGTAAGAGGAAAACGATATTACCCACTTAATCCCAATGTCCCTTTCCATTCTCAAGCATAGATGCACCCTATCAGTGACAGTTTAATCACAGGTTATAGTTTTGAGTGACTACCTGTACTGCTTGTTTTGTGCTAAATCTCACAGTTAAAGACACAGGCATCTCACGTTTCTCCTCAACTGTCTCGCAGGTGATTGATTGTGCTGTGAGAATGAGAACCGACCTGGACTACATTTAAACACACGCTTTTCTCTCCTAGAGCATGCAAGTACAAACATCTCTGACACCCTTTATTAGTTAGAAACAAACCCTGGAGGCTTGGGGAAAACGGGAAATATAGGAAAATTGAGCTGCTTTGAACCGAGGTGTTTTTGATAACTACTTGGTATGCTTCCTGAAGGATAACCTGTAGGCTTGGCTTCTTCAAACCCTAATCCCTTTGATTTGGTGCCAAGGCAGATAGCGCTCTCTTCTCCTTTCTTTCGTCTCACTCCCGATCCCTCTGTCTCCCTCTCCCTCTGAAGGCCTGACCTACTCCTCCTCAGTTGTCCTTTGAAATCATTTTGCCCAATCGCTCTGTACAGGTGGACGAGCCCGCAGACCTCATTAGGAGCGTCAAAACCCTCTTTAGATATGATGATGCCTCCCCCACACGGAGAAACCCACTGCTGTTCAGGGTCACCGTGGTCTACTTATCTTCCTGTTTGATGACTTGTCATGACTGCATACTAACCTCTGCCTGGCATAACCTTTGGCTCTCTTGTCAGACTACTGTTTTTCTGGATTACTGCATCTTAAGGAGTTGCCTGCTGGCTGCCTGATGGGGTCATGGTGACAGTTGCTAGGGGATACAGGCAGAAGCCTTCAGATCAGCTAGATCAGACACCACAGATTCCATCCCAGTGATGGTTTTCCAACTGAGACACCAGGCTCAACCTCTGTAAACAGCCACCGGTTACCTAATCACCTCTAATAGCTCTCAGCTTTGCCACTGAGCTATTTGACCAGAATGCGCCACAGCCCATGTAATCCTACCGGACTCCATTGAAAAGATCAGCTCGGCACTAATGTTCGTGAACACAAACTTCTGCAAAATGGCAGGATAAAGAAAAATCCAACTGTCCAGCTGACACCCCAACAGCCATAGTCAACCTCCACCGAATTAATCCATAACCAAACCCCAAAACCCCTCTTACAGTATTAGCCCTCATTTCTTTCCAGTTCATGTTACCCAACCCTGCTTCTCGATTGAATTTAGTCCATCACCAACAATCTCAAACCCTTGTCCCAGAAGACGCCAGTTCCAGTAATCCTCCAATTTCATCAGTGGCTTCCGGCTCATTGTCAAACCCACATCCCTGAAGCATCTTGCAATTTGCTTTCTTATGTGTGCCACTCTAAAACACTTTGTCAGTCTCCAGAGATTGGAAACTTGACTAAATCATATTTTAAAATGGGGTTGTTTTAGTGGCTGCAGTTTGTCAATTGTTTTATCAATTTAAACCTATTAGATATTTGATTTTCAATCATCTCCATTCAGATTGTAGTAGTTTGTTATTTAAACAGCAAGGAAATAAAGACCAGTTCTTAGATATTTATATGGCAAAATAGATTATTGTTTTGAAAATATTTAATTAAGAATTCACTTCAGATATTAAAAAAACAACAGTTTTAATATTGAATACATCTTTTTGACATCCCAGTGACTGGTTCTTTTCTAGTTTTATGACTGAAAAGAAAACACTCCCACTCTCTTGTTGATGAACTCATCTGTTTTTCAGTTTGGTGTCCATGGTGTCCTTGAGCCAAAATTGACCAATTTTCCCTGTTTTTTTATTTAATCTGTTATCTTTTATCCAAAAGGGTTCTTTTTATGGAGTCCTCAAAGCAGTAATTTCCTTTCATGCACACATGTTTGTTTTGAGTTTTTGTAAATTGCTGTAAGTTCTCAAGAGATAGTTTCTGTTAAAGGATTACTCCATTTTCCTAAAAATAAACCTTATAATTTACTCACCCCCATGTCATCCAAAATGTTGATGCCTTTCTTTGTTCGGTCGAGAAAAAATTAAAGAGCTCCTATGGTTCGATTCACGATTTTACATTTCCTTTGGTGTGTAAGTGTGTTTATTGTACATGTTAACGATATGCAAACGGTACAAACCCCAAAGTAAACTATGACGCAAGTAAATCTCTTTTCTTGGACTACAACAAACACACAGATTGTACCTGGATTTGCACCCATGACCTTTTGCGCCGCTATCACAACTACCACTAAGCTTTACAGGAATAAATACAGTGTGAACAGACAAATCTGCAGTTTAGTCTATCTGGGATGCTATCTTCAGGACCCATATAAAGAACTGCAGTCAACCTTCTGATCAGAGCGTTTGTGAAGTTTCTTATGTATCAAGAAGTCAACAAACTTTGATGTCCTAATATAAATGTTCTGGAAGTCGACAGTTTGAAGAAGGGGTACTGTAAGCTCGTCCGAGTTAAACTGTGTGGCTCTGCCATGATCTATTAAATATAAAGCACCATTCTGTAGAGTTATTTATTAATTATTATTTATTCATTATTTCAAACTTTTGTCATGCCAGGGCACAGGGTATGGATAAGCATGTGTCACAGCTCTTTACAATCTCTTATGATAAAGTCCCGCCCTGTCGTAGCGTAGCATTGCATAATGCTAAAGCTTAGCCCCCAGCAGCCGAAGAGCACAGAGAACCCTTGATTTCCATGACTGGATTTGAGCAGGCGGGCCAACCCGAGTCTTGTGCTGATCGCTTTTAGTCAGGGATGGAAAGCTGTCTTGAAAGGCTTGTTAATAGAGGGAAGCCTTGGTAGATGTGTGCTAGAGAGCGTTTGTGTAAATGCGCACATGTCTGGAGGGTTCAGGGATGATGCTAGGCTAACAAACGTGGATGATGGAACGACAGTGACCGCGAGCCACACTGTCACTCTGAAGTTACTTTAACCAGCCCAGGAAACTTCTTCTCTGAGAACTTTTCTGTTTGCCTGACAGCTTTTCTACAGAAATTGAAAACCTGTCATTTGCAGTGTACATCATGATATAGTAAACATTTAAGGCATTTAAAGTATGAATTTCTCATACTGTTAATAGTTTAAGTATTCTTCTCTGAAATATTATTTAGGGTTATTATGAGGCTGTTTGGGAGACCTAATTTTTTCTGGTATTTTTTTAGGGCTGCAACTAACGATTATTTTCATAATCGATTAATCAGCAAATAATGATTACTTTTATAATCGATTAATCCGGTAATTATTTGTTTGATTAATTGACTAATTGGATTAAAATAAATATTTACTCAGTTACATTTATAGCTAAATAAAGCACTAAATTAAGGTATTTACGTATAGAAGTGTATTTTTAATAGTGCAAAAGCCAGACACTACTACAGTTTTGCTTATAAAATCTTCTTGATTTTGATATTTTAAGCCCTAAATAAAAACAACATGATCTCACATAGTTCCGTGGTATAGTCACGGAATATTTTGCTCAATTATCCGTGTCATTTTTCCATGTCTGTACCACAGACTTTCTTTTCCGTGTCAGTTTCACGTGTTGGTTACTCAATTGTTTTTACTATTGTAAACAATTTTTTGCGTGGGATTGGGGTTAGATTTGGGGTTTGGGTTAGGATGTCACTTTAACTACGGGTTTATACTATTTTTTTTCCAGACTTTTAAACAATTGTTGCCTGACGTTAGAGTTGGGTTTGGGTTAGGATGTCATTTTATGTTACAGAAAGTCATTCCAACCCCAAACCCATGCGAAAATGGTAAGACAATTCGTGAAACTGACACGGAAAAGAAAGTCTGTGGTACAGACACGGAAAAATGCTGAGATCTATGACAATGACACGGATAAATGAGCAAAATATTCCGTGACTATACCACAGAAATTCGTGAGATTAGGTTGAAAAACAAGTTTGTGCAGCTTTTAAATAGTAAAACATATTTATACGTCAAAATATAAATAAACAAAAGGAATTGGGTCTTCAGGGATGTGCTGGTGAGGAAATTTTGTAGCTTTTTATAGATTTTATCGATTAGTTGTTGCAGCCCTAGTTCACTTTGCAATACCAACAGGCTAATTCCTGCTGCTTAACAAATTTAAGGGCATCTTTTCATTGCTAAAAACAATGTTATTTTGTGTATTTGGTGTAATACATTGTGTTCGCGTGGTTTATGGTTAAAAAACACATTATTTTCTACGTGCTGTACATTTTTGTAGCTCCAGATGTACTGTCTTTCTGAAACGCAGATTTCAAAAGTGCTGTGTCCCTTGATTGGCCAGCTAATGTGTAGGTTGTGATTGGCTGAATACCACTGACGTCAGCAGGAAATGTGACGCTCCTTACCATGCTTAAAAGATTCGGTCACAATGCAATGCTAACAGGAGTTAACTTACAGGCTGAGTCCGAAGCGGGATGAATTATGATAATGTCGGTCTTGTCTACATCACCAAACCCAGGAAGTAAACTGTTGCCTACAATTCGTGTGTTTTTGTTGTAGTCCAAGAAAAGAGATTTATGTTGGAGATGATAACTCGCATCATTGTTTACTTTGGGGTTTGTACCTTTTGCACATTGTTAACATGTACTAATACACACTTAAACACCAAAGGAAATGTAAAATTATGAATCGGACCATAGGTGCCCTTTAATACCTAAATGGGCATAAAAAAGTTATAAACAGTTGAATAATACAAAAGACATTAAACCAGCATAAGACATAAGTTGTCTGGAAAAACAATCAGTTACACAGTTTAGTGGCCACTATACAAAAACATTTGAAATCAGAATCAGCTATTCCACAAAGCTATGCAATAAACTGTAAGTAATACTCATGAGAAAATAAGAAGACATTAGCCCTTAGGAACTCTTTAGCATTTGTATATTGTAACGCATGTGACAAACAACGCGTTTGGTATGTTAAGAATGGAGTTTTTACATGTTAAGCAGAAGTGTGCATTTCTGCGTTCATCTTGTGTTCTCTGTTTCACCTTGTCCTTAGTTTTTCATAAAACACAAGAAAGACAAATTGCAGCTGAGTTATCTGCAGGTGTGAGGTGTGTTGCCCCGGTGTATAGCTCTGGGCCATGTACTGTATGTATGAGAGTGCAGGTAAAGGTGTTTTCACTCAAATAGAAATGCATGGCAGATAAGTGCTTATTTCCCACACACAGAACAAGGCACTGCTGACCTGAGCGGGCCCAACATGTACAAACTGTCCCCTTTAGCTAGAGAGAAGAGAATGAGAGTGTTTGGGACATGGAAAGATAGACAGGAAGAGAATGAAGAAGAATGTGGGAGGTTAAAGAGATAAAAAATAGTAAATGAAGGTGTAGGTCACAGCCAGGTGGGAATAGAAAAAGTAAAATTAAAAGAGAGGTCATTAGAACAATGTTTTGCAACTCTTATGTCTTATATCCACCTTTTTCTCGAATGCAGAAGTAAGTGATGTGACGTATTTCCTTTTCGGTGCGAGACTTCCGGTTCAATAGACAGCTGGTAAAAAACAGTGTAGTGAGAGCACACATAAAACACGATTTAAAAAGTGAATATTTACTACACCTGCCATGTATGAACCAGTGTGAGGATGACATTAAGAAGAGGCTTGATATATGAAGATATATTCAATCATTTTGTGGTGTTGATCGGAGGTGATGGGTCTTCAATGCAAAAGCATACTAGTATCTTTACAATGGGAAAGTCAGTCAAGTGTTTGTACATGGAATTTTTCAAAGACTTCGTGTTTTTAACTTGTTTTTAACTGTCCCTCTGGTGTGAGGTTTTTTAAACAGCAATTTTTAATGGACTTATGGCGACACGTCGAGCTTCACGCGGTCCGACACAGTCAGCAGTATCTTTCTCATTCAACACATTGCAACTTATTTGAACAAACCATAATAAACATATTAATTTACTACATATATTGAGTATTGTTTTTGTTTTACGAAAATATTATTACATCGCTTCTTATGCAGGTGGAGACATGAGCTTATGAAATTACTTTCTTACTTTTTAAAGTATTTGCTTTTTCATTTAAAACATAGCAAAAGGACGCGCAAACACATTACGAACTATTATATACATTAACCAGGCAGATTATGTCGTATATATTCTGTACTGTTATCACATTTTTGTAATAATATATAGTAGCAGAATAAATAAATCAGCTAAATCAGCATATTTATCAGCATAATATTAGTTGTTTTTAAACAATTTTTGTATTTATTGTTTACTGGCAGTTTGAAAGGTTTTACTGGATGGATTTGTAAATACAGATCACGAGTGCATGTGTGCCACATACACATTCAGTTCTTGTGCATGGATTATGGTTAAAACACATGTTTTGTAGAGATTTACTGCGTTTGTATTAGCTATTATGGCAACCCCTAACTGTCCAAATTATGTTGGTTTTCCTGGATTTCATAATAAACAATAAACAGCCAGTCAAAACGGCTTTGCAATAGATTACCATTAGCTTTAGAGGCTCACCGGAAGTCATAAACAAGAAAGCTCAAAGATACCGGCGCCCACATTTACGTCAAGAAACAGGTGTATACTGTAGCTCCACAACGTCAACAGGCTCAAGTACATCTTTATCGAAGAAAGTTTATATCAAAGTGGTCCTCCTAAAAGTGGATTAATTGTCATTTTAATTTACTTGAAATCAATTAATTTAGTTAAAGTGGCCTTTACATTTACTCATTTGGCAGACACTTTTATCCAAATGATTTTATTAGTATGTATGTACCCACAGTTTTGTACGCTGCTAATGCAATGCTCTACCGCTGAGCTACAGGTACACATTTCTAACTTTAATAAAGCTAAAATTGAAAGTACCTCTGATAGGAATCAGTGAATTATACTGCCAAACTATGTTGGACATGCTGGTAAAAGTTGCATTTGAACAGTGAGAGTTTTGACATGTCCTGCTCTACCTCAGCGAGTTCTGCTGGAGGCCATGACGTATAACATGTCCTCCACAGGCAATGCAGCGGCAATTATGTGATTACAGATGAAATAGTGCCTGTATGTGTGTCACAGACCATGAACAGGTTTAAGCAAGCATTTTGGACTTTTTGACACTAATATATTTCTTGACAAAATCTAAATTCTGACAGTGGAAATGCTTTTAAATCTGAAACAAATCTGGTAGAGAGTGAGAGGTCATATATTACTGATAAAGTCACCTAGAGGAAAACACATCATGTTACTTCATTAGACAGGAATGAGGGTCTGGATAGTGTGAAAGGCCCCTCGTACACATCTCTCCAGCTCGGAGAGAGCGATAAAGGTGCGCACATCCATCCACGTTTAAGAGGGGCATGTTTGTGCATGTAGGTTAGGAACCACGGACGGATGGTGCGCTGTGCGCTTCGGTTTATTTTCAATTGCAGCTTACAATTTTTCACGGTCATATCATTCCCCTTTTCAAAATAATCTGATGCCGGCTGGCTAGGCGGGCCTCCTTTCATTTCGGGGTTTGTTTCTCAAAACGTGGCTATTATAGCCAAATGGGTTGTGTGCTTTTCCAAACAAGGCAAACATTAAGTCGAGCTCTGGTTTCAGCGCTGCTCTTTAATAAGAGACTGAACCAGCAAGAGAGGGAAAGGAAGATCAGTTGTATATAGTATGAAACCCCAAGTGTGGTTTTTACCCCTTTAAAACAGCCCTTCTTTCACTCCCTTATTCTTTTTAGTTTTTCCTCTCTCGGGAGAAGTATGTTTATTTGGTTTTTCCAATGAATTATCAGGTGTAACAGCCGTCTTCAATAGTGCGGGTGGGCACGGCCGCAAGAAAGAAGCTCTGTTGGTGCACAAACTCATTCCTAGCCTTTTATTCAGACTCCAGTAGCAGTTATTGAAGCATTTTGCTTCAAGAATGAGAAAATATGATTGATGATTGTGTGTTTTGTGTCATTTGAACCTGAAAACTGCAAGTTTGGATGTTCTTTCATCTTATGAGTTCTTTGATCGCGTTCACAATAGAGTGAGGAAATGAAACACGTTTTTGATCAATATTCTCAATTCAAGAATTGATTCCCAGGCTTAGTTTAAATGATTTTAAATGATAAATAATAACAAAGAGTATCAATGATTTTAGCCCAGTATAGTTCAGGACAAAACCAAAGAGGAATCACGCGGTTCTTCTAGGTTTTGGATACTGATCTTTTGGGTGGATAAATAGGTTGCCGTCTCCCCCACCCGCACTTCCCATTAGAGAAGCTGATCTGCGCCATTTGAGTCGTTGTCGTGCGGCTCTAATTCAATATTCTCAACTTTTGTAGTCAAAGGAAGAAAAAGGCAGGTGTTTCTTCTCTCCCGAAGCGACTGTTTGTTTAATGGTTTATATAGTCGTTTCGCGTCTGCCTGATTACTGGGGTGGTGAATTGGGCTTGAAACGTTCACCATGAACTGTTTGAACTTGAAAGCCTTCACCCTTACCCGGTTTTAGCCCTGTCTCACTGTGCGCACACATCCACCGTTGAGCTGTCTAATAGCGCTCATTATCTACAGTACACATTATTGCTTGTTACCGTATTAACTGATGTGGCTGCCATAAAACAGCTCCAGAATTTCTGATGAACAGAAATCACCCAGGCTCATTACTGCAACACACACAGAGTGGATGACAGGTCTGACAGTTTATATGAGCAGAACTTTGAGGCATACCTCTCTGAATGGATGGTTAATCATGTTAAGGTACAGGAAGGCATGCATGTTTTCTCATGCATGTATGAAGAACGTATAGGAATAGGTTTTTCTATAAATCACTGGCTTTACCAGCAGGTGTCGTTCCAGAGAGTTATATACAATAGGCCTAGTTTTCTCTCTCACACCCACACCCCCGCACACACGTTCACATACCCACGCACAGGTGCACACACAAAGCTGCAGGGGACAGGTAAAGGGTGGAGTGCTTGTGCAACGGGCAGGTGAGTTACCGCGTCTGTTTCAGCAAGCTCATCTCACCTGTGAAAAATGTTATCTTCCAGCCCTCCACAGCGCCTCAGGTGACTGTCATATACAGATGTAGTACCTGGGTTCCCATCATTACGGGCCGTGTCGGATCAGGTCTGGATAATCGCGCCTCCTGCTTCAACACGCCGAGACCCAAAGCTGCCGTCTTTGTTAATGACTAACCTGACGAGTGTTTGATGTAGCTGAGCATCGACATTAGCGTAGACTAATTTACTCCACTGATGCGGTGTTGGGACTCACAGCGTGCGTTCCTCTGGGCTGCCTCACACTGTTATTAGGAGATGAGAGAGGTGTGGATAAGTCAAACTCCCCCTCCCATGCACTCGTTCTCTCCGTTTGTTATGTTTGATGATCTGAGTTGAGATGCTGTTTGAGGAGCTCTGATAAGAGAGGTCTTTTGTAATAAGTGGAAAGGCCTGCAGGTGATTCGCAATGACCTTTTATACTATAAATCTGTGTGATTTACATTCAAAAGAATTACATGCCATTCTGATGAATGAACAAGCGTTTGTGAAAATGAGCCAGCTTTGCTATTAATTGTGGTTAGATTTATTGCGAATGTAGTCAAAAAGCAGCTTTTTTCTGGTCAAGAACCGCCTATGTAGACAGGAACTGATTTGTCTGACATGTAAAGCAACCAATTAGAGGGCTCTTTAGGAGTGGGTTTATCAAAATAGATTATATCACAATAATTGGCTGACATAGAAAAGTAATTGAAGTGTTTCGTTGCAAAACGAGATAAATCCATTTTTTTTTATTTTTGTCAAAACATGTTTATTATTATGTTATCATGTTAATATTTTGTTTTATGGTGCTACTTAGCTGTATTTTTTAAGTTATGAAGGTTTAAATCAAAACAAACCAACTTCATTTGAATTGAAATTAATTGGAATGCACAACCAAAAAAAGGAGATTTCTGAACAATTAAAAATAATCTCGTTTTGCAACAAAACTCTTCAATTTTAATCCTCCTTAAAGGGACATTCCACTTTTTAATGAAAATATGCTCGTTTTCCAGCTCCCCTAGAGTTGAACATTTGATTCTTACCGTTTTGAAATCCATTGAGCTGATCTACGGGTCTGGCGCTAGCACTTTTAGCATAGCTTAGCACAAGCCATTGATTAGACCATTAGCATCGTGCTAACAAGTAACCAAAGAGTTTTGATATTTTTTCTATTTAAAACTTGATTTTTCTGTAGTTACATCGTATACGAAGACCGACAGAAATTTAAAAGCTGCGATTTTCTAGGCAGATTTGGGTAGGAACTATACTGGCGTAATAATCAGTGACTTTGCTGATGTAACATGGCTACAGCAGTTGCATAGTGGTAGTGATATTACGCAGCAACCGAAAATAGTCCCCTTGGTTACTTTCAATGGCAGGGGACTATTTTCGAGCAGTACGTAATATCACTACGCCTGCTGCAGCCATGTTACGGCAGCAAAGTCACTGATTTTTATGCCAGAATGAGAGTATAGTCCTAGCCATATCTGCCTAGAAAATTGCAACTTTTAATTTTCCGTTGGTCTTAGTACACGATATAACTACAGAAGAGTCAAGATTTAAATGATTAACTCTTTGGTTATTTTTATGTCCGATGCTAATGGTCTAATCAGATTCAATGAATTGTGCTAAGCTATGCTAAAAGTGCTAGCGCCAGACCCGGAGATCAGCTGAATGGATTTCAAAACAGTAACAATCAAATGTTTAACTCTAGGGGAGCTGGAAAATGAGCATATTTTCAAAAAAAGTGAAATGTCCCTTTAAGAGCTTGTTATTTCAGCACTATTTACCTTAAATTTGTTTTCTGCTCATTCCTGGAAGACCCATATATCCAATTGATCAGATTTAAATGTGGCCAATTAAGGAAAGTAATTTGCACTTTTGTGTGCCATATACATCAGATGGTCAGTGAGGAAATTGCGGGTGCCGTTGCTACTGTTTGCAGTATTTCTAGTTTTCTGTTAAAGATTGCAGCAGAGAACTCATGAAAAGAGTCTCACACACTCGTAGAGAAACTGCTCTGAGTAGTCTAAAGTTGTAGAACAGACATTTCGGAAGATCATGAATAGTAACAGCTGTTTTTGGCACTGTTGGATCAATGCTTCAGGTTATGAAAAATAATTAGAGAAAATGTGTGTGTGTGTGTGTGTGTGTGTGTGTGTGTAGGATAAAACACCCTGACTGTTTTGAAGTTGCATATTACAGTTTTCACAGCTTTCATTGCATGTGCACTCTCTTTTAATTCCTTTTCAGATGAAGATCATTATTCTCACTCATGCATACTGTTATTAAGGAGAAAAGTATGAAAGTAGCTATTGCGTTAAAATCTTAAGTGTGCATTAATGAGAAAATAATGCAGTGGGAATTATTCTGTGGTTGTATTGTGAGCGCTGGGTAGACGTCACGGGTATCAAACCTACCGTATCTAAACCCAAATGTCTGTTGTCTGTCAGCGACACAATAACTTCAACATTATTTTAAAAGAATACTGAAGATAAATGGACAATTTATGTCATATTTGAAACCGTTTTATTTAGTTTTTTTTATTAAGGTGCCAAATCTAATAAAAAAGTGTCAAATCAAAAGCACTCGGTTTCAAAGAGTTTCTAAAGGTTTCCTGGCATCACGTCTAAAGCCTCTGAAATACAAACTATAATTAGAGAGAGAAAGAGAATGGAAATTAGGAGGTAGTGAAACTGCTTAAAGTAAAGTGCCATTTGAACTGCTCAGGCTTCTTAGTTTTGTGTTTCTGTCAGACTGTGTCACGGTGTTAGACTGTGTACTTATGTGTGAATACGTAGGAATAAAATTCAGATGAATAAAATGTGTGTGTGTGCATGAAAAGAAGGAGTTGAGAGAGAGAGAGAGAGAGAGAGAGAGAGTACGTCTGCATAAAGAAGACAAAAAAGCAGAAAGGCAAAAAAGAAAACTCTTCAGCTTTGGTTTTTCAGGCCCAATGGCAGAACTAAACAAACGGGTGCGTATTGCAGGGGGAACACATTAACTGTAACGGCGCTTGATCTGTTTGAGCTGAGAGTGCTGTCGGCATGGCTAATAAACACTTCATTTAGTTTTAATGGTGCCGGCGCCTCTCGGCAGCCTTCAAAAGCCCTCTTTATTTGGGTCATTTATGTCTTTCCTCGAGGAGCACCCTGGGGATGCGGAATCTGTCCACACTGCTCCGCGCCGCAGCGTTTGAAAGTGAGGGGAAATTAATAGGGCTATCTCTAAAAAATAAATAAATGATGGGCACAATGCCGCCAACTGGCCCGCTGAGCTTATTAAAGAGAGACAGTGCTAGAGAAAGAGAGAGATTTTAATATGAATTTAGCACCTTTTAATGTGCGAGTATTTTTATTCTCCTCTTTGATTTCTTTTCCCTCCCTCCGTCTTTCCTGTGTCTCTGTTTCAGATGGAGTTAATGTAAACATGGCAATTATGGATTGTGTGCGAGTTAATTACTGGGTGTGCTTCAGCCCTCGGGGACGTTTGGCAGAATGTTTGCGTTGATAAAACGTTCTGCTCATCGGCGGCCCTCCAATGGTGTCTCAGCCCTCTGAGAGTGGACCAAAGGGAGCCAATCCCTGGAGTCCTTTCAGCTCATGGACCAATTAGTATTAAGGAGAATTAATCTAACCGGAATATTACCATCCGAGCGGATCCACTAGAGGTGAGGGAGAATTAACCAGGCGGATTGATTGGTTGGATCTCTTAACGGTCTGCTCTTTCTGGCAGTCTGAAGTGAAGATAAATAAAAGGTATAAAACATTTGCGTTAGAATGATAGAGTGCACTTAAACGCGGCTGCTTTTTAATGTTGTAGCAGCTAAATGAGGACAAGAAGCAAACAAAAGTAAATTTTGCTGACAACCAGACCTAGGAATGTAGACGCTATGCATGGCGATTTAAGATTAAGCCTTAGCTTCCATATCCTGTCGCGTTCTGGATTCTTTTTGGACCGAGCACCTGCTATTCTACTTCCTTCCCTCAGGCACCGTGTCTTCTATTGATCTGGGGTGAATGCACCTCAATTAGAGAGAAGTAAGTGCGCACGTTTGTTTGGGATGAGAGATGGGCCACCCGTGACCCCAGCTGCAGTGTCGAATTGATTCGCTGTGGCCGAGAAAGTAGGAGTTGGGTCAAGGTTAACACTGGCAGGTCTTTTGCGCGATTATGTTACATTAGCCTATTAGCAGTCGAACGGGTTCCTGTTAAGCTAAAAAGCACATTCTCATCGTATCAACG
Source organism: Misgurnus anguillicaudatus (assembly GCF_027580225.2). Lineage (NCBI taxonomy): Eukaryota > Metazoa > Chordata > Actinopteri > Cypriniformes > Cobitidae > Misgurnus > Misgurnus anguillicaudatus. The sequence goes on along the minus strand of NC_073357.2, from coordinate 36,504,053 downwards.
ATGACAGGAATTCACAGCTTTGCATTGATCTCCTTTTATCATCCTGCCATTTCGCGAGCTCGTCCTGAGTAACTCTGCCACACCTGAGAGTGTCTCAAGTGTCTCTGCGGAAAGCCCTCTCATTCGATTATCCGGAAACGATTAGCGTCAGTTGTCCCGCGATGCTACGCTAATATGCTCAGCTCCGAAACGCTTTCTCACTAGAGTTCTGGTGTAGGAGGTTGTATTCAAATTTCAGGAGTTAAAGAGTTGATTTAGTAGCCCACAGAGAGAGAGAGTCGGAGTCTCTTTGCCTCCGAGCCATCTGCGTTCACATCAAAAGCGGGTCAAAATTCACAAACGTCGTTTCGCGCAAGCAACCCCAGCGCATGTTTACACGCATACTCTGCAAGGATGTAAAGTTACAGGGTTTTATGCTCTGTGACAGCTGCTGAGATGAGCCGCATCTTTGAAGACTGATCTCCTGCAGTTGCAGGTGGAAGTGTGGGGAAGCTCGAGCGAGCGAGTAGCAGGCGGTTGCCTTTTATGATAGTGAGATACGCGGTCTCTGTCTCTCTGTTTCTCTCAGAGACAGACTGGTTCAGATTTGTGTCTTTGAAATATTTCTTCTGTGTACGCATTCACACACACACACACTCAGGGAGTGTACGCTATCAGTAATTTCTTCCTTCGGCGATTAAAGCAGGGAAGTGTCAGAGGCAAGGCATCTTTGTCTCTGTCTCACGGTGAAACATTGATCCCCCTGTCATATCACACCTAATCCCCTCATACAGCAAAAGTGCCATTGTCTTCATTTTACTTCGTCCTCTCCTACTGTACTCTCTCTCTCTATCTCTCTCTTTCTCATTTATTTACTTTCACAACATGTTGCGTTTGCTTACAGTTACAGTGCCTCGTGTTTTTGCTTTCTATCAGAAAGCATTCATCATAAATCATGATTAGCTAAAGTGGTACAGGATGGAGAGCTGCTTTATTTTAGGCTGACGCTAATCGGTCACGCAACAGATCAGTTACCTTACAGTATGTGTCTAAAAACAATAGCTTTAACCAGCCCAAGTTTAACTCTAATTAGTCTCTCAGAATGGGCAGTCCAGTCTAGTTTGCTTGATCACCTTTAAATGACTAGCAAACCAGCTCAGTTTTGTGCAGGGTTCACACCAGACGCGTTACCGTGGGTTCACACCAGCTGCGTTTGAGGCGTCAAATTTGCGTGTACCGTGTCTAGTTTGCCCCTTGAACATTTTGAGTTTACTCGCTTCATTCGCGTGTGAAAGCCGCACGTAAAATTCTAGTCATCGAGACATTCACGCGGAAATTTGCATAATGGGAGGGGCTTCTGCGACTCCACTCGCTTTCTGTAATCACGTCACTACTAGAACAAGCTCCTGATTGGTTAACGCGATGCGTTTTTCCGCTAAAGTTCAAATTTTTTAACTCGTGCGTTTCCAGGGGCAACGCTCAATTCGCGCCATTTGCGCAAACTAGACGTGCGAATGGGGCGGAATCACGTCCATTGTGCCGCGCTAAACGCCTCATTTGCGCCGCGAGACCTCCATGCGCGCGTCAACGCATCTTCACATTGACTTAACGCTTGACGCCTCTAACGCGGCTGGTCTGAACGCACCATTAGAGGCAGCAAAGCGCGGGTGATTTACATGTTAAGTCAATGCAAAGACACGATTAGGAAGCCTGCGGCGCGGTATTTGTGTGAATTTAGCTTTGCCGCGGGAAACGAGCGAGTTGAAAAATCATAACTTTGGGTGATTTCTGTGCCGCGTTAACCAATCAGGACCTTGCTGTAGTAGTGACGTGATTACAGGAAGCAAGGTCTCAGTGGAGTCTCAGAAGCCCCTCCCATGACGCAAATTTCCGCGTGAATGTCTCGAATTACTAGAATTTCAAGAAAGAAGTGAGTAAACTCAAAATGTTCAAGCGTCCTACTACGCGCGATTAGCGCGTTTTTGTCGCCTCTACTGCGGCTGGTGTGAACGCACCATTAGACAAAGAAGAATTAATCAATGAATGATAATGAATTTCCCCATCTGAGATGAAATGACGGATGAATAGATAAACTATGTATTTGCCAGATGTTTGAAGGTGCTAGGCCTGACATGCCTTTTCTCAGGTGAAGAATGCTGCCATTAAAGATCCCCCACGTGATTTACTGGGACGGAGCACAAGCGCACGCCTCAGGCTAGAAGGGTCATCATGACAATTATACAATCTTGTTTTCTCTTTCTTCGCTGCCCAGCCCTGCATTCCTCTGGGTAATTTACAGCACTGCTTGTGAATAGCTACTTCATTTCGTCGCCAAAATGAAAAGGTTCGTGGCATATTGACATATTCTGCTGTTAAACAATGTTGAAGGTGGAGATACACGGGGTATAATTACAGACTGTGAACTGGAGTTTAGTGATCTGTCATCAAACCAACCATCCTCTTCTTTGAGAAAACGAGGTAAAGTTGCAGACAAAAGAGAAAGCAGAGAAAAGAGCTTTTGTGTTGTTTGTTGTTTTGATGAATCTGGTCAAAGAAGATATTCAGCAGATGTTGACGCTGCCCTTTTCATATGATGAAAGTAAAGCTTATAAGCTCCAAAATATGGCAAGGAAAGCATAATAAAAGTTTTAGAGTAGCTTTACGTGAGCGACAGCCTAAAATGTAAGACATTCCCCAATTATATTCATTAAACATAGATTCTCATTTTTCTTGTGGCCAGTCATGAATTAAAGTTTGAACTAGAAGTTACAGTTTGAATTGTATTCGACTGGAATGAAAACTAGGACGAAATGTTTAAAAACCAGGACGGCGCAAACTTATTATGTTTGTCTGGAAAAACAAACGTGCCAAAATTAGTATGAGACAGTAAATAGTGATAAACAAACAACGTGCACAAAGTGTAGGATTGTAATAAAAACATGTTTTCTTTCTTCTTTCTCCAAACTGGCATATTTCACTGGTCTATAAATTGAAAGCAGCTTCTTGTTAAATATCAGATGATCACAATCAGGAGCTCATTAACAATATTTTCATTGTTATCTGCGGTAAAGTTCCTAAAGACTATCTTGACTATTAAAGACATTTTTTGTGATTCTGTCGATCACACAATCGTATCTATTGTTTGTCTGTTGTGTGAATATATTGATCATCTTTATAATTTTCTTGGAGATCCCCAGAATGGGATAGGGTACAGTAAGTGTGTGCTTGTGGTGTATTTTTATTCTTGTTTTAATTGTGCAGGAATTCACATTCATACAGTATGCAAAGAGCAGGGATAAGGGCCAATTACGAGACCCAAAAAGAAAGGGAGACAGAGTGGCAGAGACAGGAAGGCCTGGTTTGCAGCTGCTGGCCTCCTGACTGTTGCTTTACATCTTTCTCTCCCTCTTTCTATCGCTCTTTGCTCTTGTACTATAAAGTTCTGCACTTGTTAATTTTGGTTTCCCTTTCTCTGTCTAGTATTTGCGCTCTGTGTGGCCAATTAGAGCATGGCTTATGGGGGAGTGTGGAGATTAGCTGTGTTCTGATGTTTCCTTGCCATGCTGTGCGAAGAGACCGAGTGGGTGTGTTCCTTTGTGGCAAAGACTTCCCCTGTCCTCAGGACACACCGATTGTTCTTACAGGAAGCTGCGAGAGTGAAATACGATTTGTCAAACTCGAGATGCGCAGGACACTTGTTCTGTTACATTTAAACATGTTTCAACCGCACAGATCTATATATTTTTGCTTGTCAAGGTGAACTCAATAGCAGGTATGGTTATTTGAGGAGGTTGTGTCCTGAGGTGAATTGTTAAGGTAAATATGTACAGCAGTTAAAGGATTAGTTTACCCAGAAATGAAAATTATGTCATGCTTGCCTTCATGTCATTTGAATGACTTTCTTTCTGTTGTGGAACACAAAAGGAGATTAGGAAAGTACATTATGACTCAATTTAACACCAAAACACCCAGAGTGTCAACTGAAAATGCTTATGTGGCTTATTGATTATATTTCCATACACCAAAACACTTTGCGTTGTTTGTGCTACATTCGGAGGTGCATCATCGTTCACAAAACTAAATCCTCTTTGCGTACTGAGGTGTCACGGTGGCCATCACAATTTTCCTTAACTAATCCTTTAAGGTCCTGACCTGAGAGGAAGCTCATCTTATCTGCCAACATCTGCATCAATCAGAATGATCATGTCCTGGGCTTGGCTCACACGAAAACTCATTGCTGCGCGATAAAGAAAACAACTCATCATTTGTCAGACGAGGCCCACTGACAGAACCTCTATTAAGATCACTGCCTGAGGCTTTAGGCGGACGAGTCATTGCCTGTCTGCTTTGAGTGACAGTTGATAAAGCGTCGCCTGCGTAAGAGGACATATTTGTTTACAGATCACTCTCGGCTAATTGTAGGTATCTTCTTTTTTCCAACTCGTCGCAGGCTTCACTGTACGCTCCGTCTTCAAACTTACTGCTCCCCTTCAAATGAGTCTTGACACTGTGGAGAAACGGCTAATGGATCTGTGTAATGGCTTCTGATGACAAACTCCACGCTTGGAGAACCATGTAATCTCTCCACAATTAATTAAAGTGCTTACCGCTCTCTTGCGCACACATGCACACACATTTTCCTCTTGGTCGTCTCTCCTCCTCGCTCTCCTTTTCTTTTCCTAAGCAGATGTGGCTAAATGACAGGAATAGCATCGCTGTCAGCGGTAAAAAATGAAGGCCTGGCCTGTTAACAAAGAGAGGGGTGCCGGGAGACACAGATGTGAGGTTATCGCCGCGGTAACGCTGGGACGGATGCGAGAGAGTCCTGTGCTCCCTAGCATCTGCAGCTAGGTGCTAGTAATTACCACGGCAACCCCCAGCGGCACAACAGTCTGTCAACACTACATTATACCACATCTCAAAGAGATGAAGAGACAAGTGTGTGTGTTTTAATAGCTTTACGATTTTAGTCAAACCTTTAGCAGTTGATTTAAAAAAAAAATGACATTTATCAATTTTATGTTTAAATAATTTTTTATTTTTCTCATTAGAGGGCTTTTTGGGGCTGAGAGATCACAGGGGCCCAAACTGTGTACTCTCTGGTTGGCAACCTACCTAAAGTACTTCATTAGTGGTCCTAAACTATTGCAGTGACAGACAACCCTCTGTAAACCTGTAACCTAACAATTACAGGTGTATATATAAGTTAGCATAACCTCAAATAAACAACAGTTTGATATAAACTAGGGTGTGTGCTTGAAAAAAGTAAAGTCTGTAATTTTTGTTTGTTAGGTTTTTTTAGATCGTCATGCTGATCTTTCCAGTCCAGTTGTTTTGTGTTAGCTGGTTTCTCATTTGGGAGATCAGGATGACTGGCCACAAAATGTGCTTTTAGCTCTATACCAATTACCACATCATCTGTTCAGTCCCATTAACAATGTCTACTACATTAGTTACAGCAAATCCTGCAGTCCTCTCAACTTGGGCCGAACTGACTGATATTTCTTCGACTCCGTCACCTTTTCGTTCTTGGTGTTTGTTTTTTCCACCTTTTCATTTTGTTTGTATCGATCCAGGCGCAAAAAGCATAATTAAGCTCATTTTCGAGCTAATTCCTTCATCTTTGTTGATGTTCTATAAATAAATGAGAAATTCTCTATGCTTTGTGTAAGTTTTGAGAGGAGCTATCGGTTTAGAGTTGCATTCACCATTGATTTGATTAAAGGCATTATGCATTGTTTAATGAGTTTTACACTTGGTTGAGTGGAGAAGAATTGCAGCACGTTCCCTGACCCAAAACTCTCTTTTCTTTCTTTGTCTTTTATCTTCCGCTGTCCTCCTCATCCTCATCGCTTCGGCAAAGTAAACCTATACAGACACGTGGCAAACAAATCACTGGAGCCTTTTATTTTGAAATGTATTTGTTTCTCCTTCTTCAAATTGATTCTAGAAATCAGTTTAGTTTTAATTTCCATTTTCATATAGGTTTGATAAATACAGTAGGAATTAATATGAAGATTGCTTACCTACCATACATGGGAAATTGTACAAAAACCAAAAATGCTATAAATTGTCACGCAATTAGAATTCATACAATGCTTTCTCCTTTTATCATCTTTTCTCTCTCTCTCATTCTCTCCCGGTCTCTCTTTCTCACTCTGTCTATTTAGCTTTCATAGCAGTCTTGTTTTGACACCCGTTTCATACCTGTGTCTGTTTGGAAAATGCAGTGTATAAAAGATGAGTTGAATATGTTTGGCTGAATATTGCCCCCTTTCCCTGTGCCGATCTGTCTTGCTTAGAGAAGCAATCCTAGGTGCAGTGGATAAACTAATATTAGAGCATCACCTCAGAGAGACAATACAAACGATGGGGTAATCTTTCATCTCTTTATGCATACAGGGAAATATGAAAAATTGCAGTTTAGGAATATTTCCGCGAGATTGGAGGCTCAAGCGGCGGTCGCCACAGCGCCCAGGGCCACTTCTGACGCCATGACAACCAGAGGAAGAGTGATGAGAGTATTATGCCCGCTTGTCGCCCCACCACGAACCCCCTGCCAGGGCCGCGCGTCAACATGCGCACACACACACACAAGCACGCCTGCTATTTCTCTCATCGTCGTGATTGACAGCCGGGCTTGACATAATTGTCTCCGTCATCTCTCTCTCTCTCTGGTTGCTTTATTGCTCCTGCTGCGGCGGAGTCTCTGCTGGAAGAGAAAGATAAATCTGTCATTTATCACTCCTCCATTCATCCCTCCATCATGCTGTCTCTAACAGACCCTGTTAAGGGGGTAATCTGCCTGTGTTAGCCAGCTAGCCTATTCATCACCACGAGTGGACCCGGAGGGGTCACGCTGATCATCCGTCCCCATCCCGGCGCGCCGCGTCAGGTCCGGGTGGTGGGAGAGAGCTGGCGTGAGTGGAGCTCAGGATCAAGCTCAGGGCAAACAGAAACAGGCTCACAGCAATAAGGCAGCATTAGGGTGGGATTGATGCGCACATTCAGGGTTTGAACTCCTATGATTAGATCTCTTATTAGCTGTTAGCATATGGCTAGCACACGAAAACCCCGGTGCACAGCGTAAGCCCCGGGAATTATTGAACACACAGCCATATCCCTGGCCTGTCTCAAAGCGATGCGTGTGTGGGCTGATATCAAAATGCCATCGATAGGTTATTCGGTCGAATTGCCAGCCTCTTAACATCGAGAAAGAGTTCATGACCAGACGTTAGCCGAGGTGTTGCGTGAAATTGCATCTCGTTTTCAGAAGAACAACTTGAAGGTCGTCCCCTGTGTTGGAGTGTTTAGGATGTAGATTCGGGGGTAACTACTCCCCCATCAACCCTCAAAAGTGCTGAATCCCCCACAATTTAGCCGGTAAATGTCATTCCCTTCGCCCCTAAATGCTTTCATAGAGAGAGAGGATTTTATTTTGTTCTTTATTGCGTCATCTTTCTCTAAAGCTTTTCTTTGTTGTTGTTGCTGCTGAGAGCCGCAGAGCGTCTTTGTTTATTCTCCATATATATGTATTATCAAGCGCTCTTCCCTCCTCTTCAATATACCCTTTTTACTTCACAACCCACAGCTTATTTTTCTTCTCTCTTTTTTTTAGTCAGCTACATAACCTGTATGTCCCTGGGTAAATCAGAGAAGCATATGCGATTGTGTATGAGTAAGGCAACCGTTTGGTGATGAGATCAGCGCTCTCATATCTCGCTCAACGTGTGCGGATTTATTGGGCTTCGATAGCAACAAGCGGGCCATCACTCTGGGCCAATAGACGGCCTCCCGCCTGCCTGTGCTTATTTCACAGGGCTGCTCAGCGGCAGGCCGGCGGCCCCCACGGGTCCTCTCAGCACCAGAGGCTGCCCACACAACTGCCTGAGTCATTACCTGTTATTATATAAAGAATAGGCACGCAGAGGGAGATGGATGCTGATGGGTCTCACTCTAAGATGCTTTGAATTGAGTCTAGAATGTCTTCTCTGCACTTCTGTCTCTTTCTCGAGTCTCTGTTCTTTGTTTGACAGGAAGTCTGCGAGCGGCTGCATAATATGCTGTGCTTTCCCCGGGCTGTTTAAGCAAGGACATTAGTTGGGTGATATTCTGATTTCTTTTCATTTATTCAGATATCTTTGACTCAGGGAATGTACTGGGATTAAACAATAATCAGTAACCCCATTCACACAGACCTTTGGTCCCAGAAAATACCCATAAAATTGCCAGACAAGCTTCTGTGTGAATGCAAACCATAGACTGTAAAAAAATATGGACGACGCCTGTTCGCTCTCTTCCATTGGTAAAAAGTGAAGCCGCCAGTATCCCGATATGGCGGTGACGTCTTGAGTCTACCAGTAGCGATTTCGGGTCCAGTCCTGCGCAGTAGTGAGCAGGAAGTAAAGCAGCGAAATCAAGACCCCGCCCTCGCTCTCGCAGAATGCGCATAACAAACGATATCACAGCTGTCAATCATGACGTGACACCACCGTTTTTATATCATTAAATAACTAACTAAACACAAACTTATTTTAAAAACAAACATTTGAATTTACATCAGCGTGATAAAACAGTAGATGACAGAAACCAGATTCGGAAAAAAGATAATTGAAGTGTAATTCATTTTTTTAGTTGGTCTCAAGTCCCATTGAATAACATGGGGAGGCGGGCTTTATAACCTATACTGGGACCAGTCACTGGGGGGGCAATCAAGACGTTTTGGCTTCACTTTTCAGGGCTTGTGCGGCACGCTTGACGCATGTATGGTAGCTCGTCACTTACCGCTGAAGGGGAGATCATTCAGCAGCATAAAGAATTTCGCGTCTTGTGCTCATTTGAGCTTATAATAAACAAAAATGCCCGCGCGTCATCCCAACAAGATATATCATTCAGCTCCTCAAAACGGGGGTTTTAATGCATAACAATCACAATGTCTGAAAACCGGATTAAAGCAGAGATCAGGGAGCTCGTCAAATATCCATTTTGAAGCTGATATCATTCACCAGCATAGAACGGCGCGTCACACGCTCCAAAAATGAACGCGATTGGTTTCTGGAGAGAGAAATAATAAATAAAGGCAGTGTGAATGAACAAAAAATCTAACAATCCCGGAAAAATCCAGGGTGCATTTTCCGTGTATTTTCCGGAATGTCTGTGTAAAAAGCGCTAATGTGTCTGTACCTATCCATACTGCCTTTAATAGAGACTGTATAAAGAGGAGACAGACCGCCCAATGAGTTTCAGTTCTCAAATTGGTGATAGAATATCTTCAATAAACTGTTATCTTTGTGTTGATAGCATTTCATGAGTTGCTTTAAATACCTTAATTAGCTTTTAAAACAGCTTTTGATACTTCATTTTGACACAGGTATTACAGTATGATCTCCCCACTTCAATGAATATAAAAAAATAACTGCCAGAGGGTGTTGCTAAGATGGCCAATGGATTAACGTATTGCCCCTAAAAGAACTTGAGTAATTGTTGCAGTCAGACATATTGTTGATCCTGTGAAAACCGCACTTGTTCCTGTTGTCGGGTGTGTTCGAGTTTGTATGGAAACTTGTAGTTCAAAAAGAGGTCAAACAGGTCTCTTTCACAACATGTTGTCTAAAAACTGTATAGGTAGTCTTTATACCTTCACTCAGATACTGCTTTCTATGATTGTGTGGGTGTTCTGTAATGTGAGGTATTAAAGCAGATCTCCGTGTGTGTGAGGGTGTCATTCACTCCTTTGACCCCTGATATCCCACCGAGAGAAATTTCATCAGATGACATGCTCATTCTTACAACACTCACCTGAACTCATCAGGGGGGTCTTTCTTCCTCTTTCACTCTCTTTATCCAAGATATCAAGTGGTACTCCAGGTCTTTTCCAATATCTGAACAATATAAGGGATTTGGTTTAGACAGCATTTTTTCTTCTTCAATTTTGGACCTTGAATGAGCTACTTATACCCAGTAGTGCTGAAACCCAGAATTAACAATAGCTGTATTTGTTATTTGTGGTAGTTTCTAGAGTGTTTATTTTTTATTGAATACGACATGTAACCTGTTTAGGTAATTTAATATTTCCTATAAAGCATATTTAATCTTCCAAAAACACTTTTATAAAACAACTGTTTAAAACAACTCACCGTTTTAGTTTAAAGCAACCAAGGTTAAACTAAAAGCCAACAGGTTAATAACCCAGCATTTTGAGAGTAAAACCTTTTTCTTTTCAAGTCTTCCAAGTCTTCTGAAACAATGCTGGAGCTTTCTGTACGACTGAACTCAACATGCACTTATAATCTTCACTTATGACTGAAACAACTAAATTATTGTGTAACTGGCGTGTCCTGTATAGCTCAGGGCTATAGCATTGCATTAGCAGTGTGAAAGGTCATGGTTTGAACCCAGGAAGCACGCATATTAACAAAATGTACATTTGGTAAAGCACATTTTGGTGAACTGCTACTTTACTGTCACATTTTCTTCATGCGCACACACAGACGTATACCGAACAGGCCTCGTATAGATTTTGTGTAGGTGAGCAATATTAACAGAAACTGCTACAGCAGACTAATCAATGCATGGTGTAAAGACATGCAGACTAGTGAATGAAATCGCCGTTTGGACACGATGACTGTCGATAAGCAGCTGTCCTCCTGATGACTGTAATTGGCCTGGTGTGACCAATCTGAACTCAAAGGATTTGTGTCATGGCAAATTGAGCAATTCTTACTGTATGTGTGTACGGTAATAGACTAGAGATGTTGTGCCATTTTGCTGTATTTCATACCTGTGCTTTTTAAGGAATCCTGATAAATTAATGTTATAATAGTGAGCTTAATGCATTAAAATGGAATCAGTGCATGTTGTCTTATGATGCATCGTCCTATTTATGAACTTATAGTTACATCCAAAGAGAAGGATGCATTAAAGGAGGCATTTCACAAGATGTAAAACAAATCTTTGGTTTCCCCAGAGTATGCATGTGAAGTTCTAGCTCAAAATACCATATAGATAATGTATATAATAGCATGTTAAAAATGCCACTTTGTAGGTGTGAGCAAAAATGTGCCGTTTTGGGTGTGTCCTTTTAAATGCAAATGAGCTGATCTCTGCACTACTGTAAATGGCAGTTCCATGGTTGGATAGAGCAGATTAAGGGGCGGTATTATCCCCTTCTGACATCACAATTTTCGATTACCTATTTTTTCACATGCTTACAGAGAATGGTTTACCAAAACTAAGTTGGTTGATGTTTTTCACATTTTCTAGGTTGATAGAATCACTGGGGACCCAAGTATAGCACTTAAACATGGAAAAAGTCAGATTTTCATGATATGCCCGCTTTAAAACCAATGATCAACAATAGTTGAATAAGCTAATGAAACATTACTGTATTTAAAGTTGAATGGGTAACTACAGTATGAGTGTTAGGATCTCCTATAGCTAGTTGCAATTATTCGTGAAAAATAACATGTTATAATTTATAAGTTTTGTTTAAATGCATTAAGAATTTATGTATAATGCAAAATATATAGAGGCTTTACAGAAAGTGTTACCAAATTTCTCCAAGTTATTCTGCACATAGTTGTGTGAAAGTGTGTCATCCATTATAGTCCTGAGTAAAGTCTGAGAGGCCTGACAACAGCTGTGTGTACAGTGACTGATCTGAAGCCATTTTTGTATGCCCTTTAATGATAAGCCCATTGTGGCAACTCCAGCTCAGTGTTTATGTCTCTAACTCAGGCAAAATCTCCCTGAAACTCACAATCGACTGCATTTTATTTGGGGACATCCTTTATTACCCAATGAAATGGTTTGATAAGCACAGTTGTCCTAAATTTGAAAATGCCATGTTTACCAAACTATGCCATTTATCCAGTTAGATACAGTATAGCTATGTAAACGTGTGCATTCATGTTACTTCTCAAGTTGTTTCACTTAATATAATTTCACTTCTGCCAGCATGCAGATCTACAGTAGAGATGTAATATCATGCACATGCCAGCACCTGGCAGTATCTGATTGGGCTTGTGCATGCGAGGTGAAGCCTGCATAGTCCACTCTCCATTAATTTAATGTTGAGCTGCCTATCATTATGCACAGATGCCTATGGACACATAAATGGCCCTTGTGTGTGTATGTGTGTGTTAGTGCAAGTGTGTGTATCGCACTGCGCCTAATGATGTGAAAAGATAGCGTATGCCATTGCAGCGCCCGCCTTTATTTACAAACACACTTTCACAGTCATATACACACGCCCGCGCTCATTAGCTGATCAGTACAGTTATGATAATTAACACATAAAACACAAGCTCTTTATTTGCCCCTCTCTCTCACACTCTCTCACTGTCATTAAGATGATATCATTGAGCATTGAGATGGAATGGTTACGTCTGTTCATTCATTAGAGAATGCATCCATCTGGTGTGTTTGGGTGTGTGGGAGTGCGTTTAGCGGGCAGTGTGCCCATCGATCTGAAAGGCTTCATTAGATAAGTGCTGACATCACAGATTGATGTCTCTTTAAGGCAGCCTGCCACAGCGCTGACAAGGGAAATCAGAGATATTGACTCCCTCTGTGTGTGTGTTTAGAAATGCAGTAGTGTATGTAAAGTGAGTGCATGCATCATGGGAGCATGCATTATGCTTGCAGGTGAATTTGTGGGTTGAAATGTGTGTGTGTGTGTGTGTGTGTGTGTGTCCTTTTCCTTTGCTTTAATGGGCTTCCGAGCTTTAGCTGTTCACTAATGATTGTTGTTACACACTCCACTGTGCAGCTAAGGGCCTTGTCAAACTGTCAGCCGTACATACGCATGTTCACACACAGCTTCTCAGACAAGGAGAGAGAGAGTAGATTGGAAAAGAAGACTTGCTATATATTTCTTATAAATCTGTTTGGGTCCAGCATTTGTTAACTACTCGCACAAACACAGACACAAACAACTTTATACTATTTACAACACTTATACACAGTGACATGCACAGACCTTCGCAGGGGAGAAGGATAAAAATTGGCACTTTTCTTTGTAAGCTTCCTTTTACTTAATATTTTATGAATGCCGTTGATACATATATAATGCATAAGGGAGATCCATAAAAATAATTTTACTAAATATTATTCACTTTTATACCACAGGGCTGATGAATGCTTTATTCTGATTGGTTGAGAAATGTTCCACAGGTATGCATTATTTTTTGAACCAACACTGTGAAAAGTGTTTCTGTGCCTTAGTAGATTTAACAAAGATAAAAAAGTAAACTGTTTTAAAAAAAATGAATTCTTGTTTTTTTAATCAAAATTTGAGTTAAAATAACATAAAAAAGATGAAACATTTGAGTAATTCTAAATGAACACTTTATTGAGTAAATTCAGCTTAATTTTATCATGTATAATCCACTTGAATTTGTAAGAAGGAAATTAACTTAATAATTTTGTGTTGAAAAATGTTCCACAGGTATGCATTATTTTTTGAACCAACACTGTGAAAAGTGTTTCTGTGCCTTAGTAGATTTAACAAAGATAAAAAAGTAAACTGTTTTAAAAAAAATTGAATTCTTGTTTTTTTAATTAAAATTTGAGTTAAAATAACATAAAAAGATGAAACATTTGAGTAATTCTAAATGAACACTTTAGTAGAGTAAATTCAGCTTAATTTTATCATGTATAATCCACTTGAATTTGTAAGAAGGAAATTAACTTAATAATTTTGTGTTGAAACTACATGAATGATTTTAGTAAACATAGCTAACTAGGCAGTAGACTCGTAGTTCCCAGCATGCTTTGCATGGGAGTGCATTTGGACAGTGAAATTTAAATTTAAACGCTATTTTATGTGTTTTTAACTAATTTTAACTAGTTAACTAGTTTTGTAGTACCATTGTTCAGAAGACTGGTGCTTGTGCATAGACTGCATACTGAAGTATGTCGCGCTTTACAGCTGCCCAAAACTAAACTGGGTGGGCACGTTGATTGAATAAACAATTCGTGCCCTCATCTCACAGACAGATAAAGTCTAAATTAATGTTTATGGAAAACAACAACAAACCATAAAAAAGTTACCTGTACCAAGAAAAGTAAATTAAACAGAGTAATACTATTAGTTAACTCAACTTAATTTTGTTGAGTTTGTATTAAGTAATATTACAGTGTTTATTATACTTAAAAAAGGCGACAAGTTGACTCAACTTAAAACATCAAATGCAATCACTTGCCTCAATTTTTATAAGTTAGATTTAGGTATTACTTTTTACAGTGAGTGCAATGCCTTAACAATGTCTGTGGTAACCGTGGTATAAGTGAAATAATTGACTCCGGTCCTTTGAAACATTTGAAAATAATGCATTATTTTCTTTCATTATTATCTGGTTCTGTCATCTAGTTTGAAATAGCTGCTAAGTCCCACATGCAGTCTTTTCACCCGCAGAACTTTAGAGAAAGCCACACAGACTTACACAGAATAGGAACGTTTGTAATAATTAAATTCTACAAACACCCTGGGTGCTTTTTTGTTAGTTTACTAAGTAATTGGCTGGTTTAAACATGTGTTCAGCTAGTAACAAGAGTTAGGACAAATTTTACCGTTTTAATGTTTACCACTAAACCCCACAGATATCCATCCAAAATCCGCTCGGACAGTGTGAGAAAGTTTGGAGTTTCTGCCTGTGTCTCGTCATGGCTTTCCATGTTTCGCCAAAATGGACATGTTTCCTGTAACAACATAGTTGTTCCTGGAACAGCGTTCCTATCAACCAATCCCATTTTGAGGATAGTTAATGGTTAGGGTCAGGACTAAAGTAGTTCCAAAACTAACAAAAGATCCAGTAACACACATCTTGGTTGGAAAACTGTTTTCTTTGTGTCTTTTAAGTGGACACTGTCTGTAAGCACGGCTCTAGATGTGGATGAATGGAGAATGTTCCAGTGCTATGGTCATGTTTCTGTGGTCTTCATGTTTTAACTATTTTTTATTACTGTTGTGATTTAATATTTTAAGAATGGCCTGCTATACTCAACTTCCTTAGTAGTTCCTTGTTTAAAATTTGGTCAGAGAATTTGGAAGATAAAACCATATTTTGGTCATGCATAAAATCACATTATACATAGCCTTATAAAACAAGACTTTTGGCACCCTGTTCTTGTACTGTGTAGAAGCAAAATGTAAAGTTGAATCTGAAAGTTTTACTGTGAGATAAGCATAAATTGGAGTCTTTTGAGTGTTTAGTTTAGCTCAGGCAGTGTTAGCAGCCCCAGGCTGGATCCCGCTGGGCCCAGCTCACCCAAGGCCCTTCCCCCATTGGCTGCCTCCGGGAGATTAAAGAGAATAAATGCCACCTGATTGGCTGTTTAAAATTTCATAAGGCTTTGCAGAATGTACAGCAATGGCTTGGTTTTCATAATGCACGTTCTTGAAAGGTTTATCCAGTTAAAAGGAAACGAGGTTTTGATGTGGAGTTCATTTGCATATAGTAAGGCATGCGCATTAAATCGTTGCTCAGTTTTTACGTTTTAGTCTTTTATTTTATTTTTTGCCAGATATCACTGTAGGGTAAAGTGACTTAAAGGTAATTACAACAGATACACTCAAACCAAGCAGGACCAAGGCCAAATGAATCACATTTAAAGGTGCACCGTGTAACTTTTAGAAGGATCTCTTGACATAAATGCAATATAATATACATAACTATATGTCTATAAAGACCTTACATAATGAGCTGCTATCTTTTTATTATCTTACAATGAGCCATTTTTATCCAAGCACACCACGGGACCCCTAACATGAAAGTTGCCAGTTTGCACTACCTTGTTTCTACAGTAGCCCTAAATGAACAAAAGTTTTGTCACTATGTTTTCTCAAGCTGTGTCCCAGCTCAAGTGCTGCAACCATAGATATGTATAAAGGCTAGATGTCTCACCCGCGCTGCTGGCCAATTGAGTGGAACGTCCGCATTTGGCGGCCATCTTACCACAGGCAGCTAGTTTTCTACAGTTTGGTTTGTTATAACAACTGTCCATAGAGCTGTGTCCCAGCTCAAGGGCTGCAACCATAGATATAATAAAGGCTAGATGTCTGGCCAATGGAGGTCGACTTACGCACCTGGCGGCCATCTTGTCTCAGGCAGCTCGCTTACTCGTAGCATTGTGTTTTATTGGAGCATGTACTTATAAATAACCATAACATGCTCAATGTTCTACCGTTTTTTATAAATGGTTTGGTTTGTTATAAACATCAGAGATGACACTGCAAACTTTTGAATAATTTTCATGAAACATGTTCAAGCATCCAGAATTATTGCCACGTTAATAACGTTTGTAAGAAACCAAACCATTCGAAAATCGGAAATTGAGCAAGTTATGGTTATTTAAAAGTACATGCACCATTAAAACACAATGCTACAAGTGAGCGAACTGCCTGAGACAAGATGGCTGCCGGTGATGACGTTAGAGACTCTTCCGTAAGACATCTAGCCTTTATTATACATATCTATGGTCCTGTCAATCAAATGTTGAAGCGTGAGCGCTCTTGAAACCTTGGTTTGCTGTTTGCAGAAACTTTAAAAAGAGGACACTTGGTCTGACCTTGATCGAGGGTGAGAGGTGCATAAACACACAGTAGACAGTGAGTGACTGCTGTCTCCAGTTGTTCCAAGTAACTGTAAACCTCTGTCACCACAACGAAGGCCAGCCTCTCCCCTCAATCGATTGGAAAATGGAAAAAGCGTGAATGACGTCGTTACTTGACGAGTTTACTTTTTCAATTCCAGGTGCTCAGTGTGCTCCTGCAAAAACGTGCGGTGCAGCAGGCAGTAAAAACATGAGGCGTTCAGTGCGCATAAACAGTGCGCATAACGCTCACTGCCCAAAGAAAACGCAATCTGTGTGATCCACCCCATAGTCCACACAGAAAGACAACTTTAGTTTGCATCAAATTTCTTTCTGTCTTCTCGTTTTCATAAGCCTCTATTGAATCTCCCAGGGTGCTGTTCCTTGTTTTATTCAGCTTGTCAGAAATGGTAACAGATCTATTGTGGGACGATTATTACAGAGTTTTGTTGCAAGCCACTCATCAACAGAGCAATTAAAAACAATAAATAAGGCATCCAGCTTAGACAATACAATCCCCTCCTGGTGGACATGTTTGTTTGAAGGGAAGTGAGGAGAATTCTCTCTCTCTCCCTCTTACGGTGTATCTCTCACTGGTTGGTATAACCGTGGTAAACGGATATTCCCATTTACACTCTCAGTACAAAATAATCACACACAAATTTAAGTAATGTACACATTTGGTTTGGCATTGTGTTTTGACACTGTTTTGAAGATTATTTAATTGTGCCAGCTACATGTGGTAAGCACACAAAACTGAATCGCTGCCAAAGGCAGAGCTCCAGCATTTAAAAGAAATGCAATGATTGGAGGGAGATGATTGGATAGAAACAGTTTGTGTATATACTCTAGGCAAAGATAATGATAGATTTGATTTTGAGAGGAAGCTTGGGATCTTAAATCAGTTCCAATATTTTTTCTGTTGTAATCATTTGCAAGCAACCGATATCAATACAGCTTGAGCACAATTTTTTCAAGGTCCCGTTCTTCTTGTGTTTTTAAAACTTTGATTGTGTTTATAATGTGCAATATAACGTGTTCATTTTTTGTGTGTAAAAACGCATTATTTTGAACACTTTACTTATCTGTATAGTGCTTTTTTCACTGTTCTAAAAACACTGTTCTATTTCCTTCAGAAATACGTATCGAGTTCTAATTGTGTAGTTTGTTTAGTGTGTTGTGATTCAACAGCAACTTAGCTTAGCCAGAGCCGTTTCAGCTTAGCTGGCGACTGACGTATTCCTATGGGCGAAGTTTAGTCATACACCCTTGCTTTGATGTCATTCCACCAGGAAGTAGAGGGCTGTAGTCCGAACCGGTCGTTCGCTGTAGGTTTTGAAAGGGGAATTCTGTTAAAGAAAATATATCACCTGGCAGTGACCTTTAAGCTTTATCATTTTGCAGGTATTATTTATGCTCAAACAGAACATTACACACTAACTAAAGTTTGAAATGGGATCAAGAAGAAGTGACCTTTAAAGGAACATGCCCACATTTTGGGAATTTAGCTTAATCACCCTATCCCCCAGAGTTAGATGAGTCCATACATACCTTTTTCATCTCCCTGCATGCTGTAACTCTGTCTGACGCAGCCCCTGCTAGCTTAGCTTAGCACAAAGACTGGAAGTGAATGGGTCCAGCTAGCAAACTGCTCCAAATAAGTGACAAAATAATGTGAACATTTTCCTATTTATGTGTTGTGATTTGTATTGTCACACCGTCTACAAATAACAAGGTCATATAAGACATACACATCTTTTAATAGTATACATACTGGGAACTATATTCTCAGAAGGCGAAGCACTGCTACTGGGCGGAGTGATTTGATCGCAGCAACCGAGAAGCCTCCTGTTGAGGAGCAGAGAGTTTGGTCAGAGTTGTGCAAATCACTCCGCCCAAGTTCCTTTAAGTTACTAAATAAAAGAATTAAACTCATTTGACTCTTACCACCCTTTTCAGAGGCATTGAACACAAACTAACCTCATTTGCTGAAGATGTAAACATACAGTAAACACTACAGTACAAACATGAGTGAAGGACTAGACGTGTGACAGTTGTCATGTACTGTGTGTCAGCATGGCACACATGCCACCTTATAAATAACTAAAAAGCCAAAGCTGATGTGTGTGTGATGGTAAGGTGGTGCTGGTGCCAGATTCATGGGGGTCTGCTGGGGGCGATATGCCTTAGAAATATCCTGAGTAGGATAAGCAGAGGAAGCTGCCAGCATTAACATACCGACGCCGGAGGACCTTAGCGGAAACGCCTCTTCAGTGCCTGTCTGCACTTCCCTATGTTTCTTCATTTCAACACTTTTATTCTATATGTTACGTTTTTTATTTCTTTTTTACTCCTCCATGTTTGGGTATTTCCGATCACTGCTATATTTTTGCAACATACCTGATTATTTTCCAAATCCACTCAAGCTGAATCCAGTTGTTAC
Organism: Misgurnus anguillicaudatus; assembly: GCF_027580225.2. Classification (NCBI taxonomy): domain Eukaryota; kingdom Metazoa; phylum Chordata; class Actinopteri; order Cypriniformes; family Cobitidae; genus Misgurnus; species Misgurnus anguillicaudatus. Next base: position 36,485,038 of record NC_073357.2, on the reverse strand, counting down.
TCAAAAGGTTTCACCATCTTCTGTGGGAAGTCAAAATTACGTGGGTTGGTTTGAAAATTGGGGAGTGATAAGTTGTTAAGTCTGGAAATGTCTGTTCTCTTGTGTGGGTAGGATGAAGATTACACCCCTAAATGCAGATTTAAATTCTGAAACAACCAGGACATGATGCATTCATTACCTTGAGACAATACAAGATGTGATTTTAAAATGCACTCTTGACAATTCTTGGTTGGATGTAACTGTTGCCTGCATGCTATCTAGTTTCTCTGTTTGCTTGTAAAGTGTGTTGTGCTTCCAGTAACTTACGGGGGTCAGTAGGCAAGCTTAGCTGACACCTGTAGGCCTTTTCCACAATTTCTGCCTCATTTTTTAAGAATTGGCTGCTAAATTCATGGTCAAAATGTTTAATAAATAACACATAGCGATGTGTATGTGTTGTAGTATGTGCCTCACAATGGAGGCATTTTATTTTTCTAAAAACAGCAAGAGGGAATGAGAGGTTGTTGGCGGTCAAGTCAGAGATTGTGTGTTTGTGTTTATGTGATTCCCTTGTGTTGACTCCTTGTTCCTGTTTTGGTTTGTCAGAGCATCTGTTGTTCATGTCGGCCCCCTAGTCTGAGATTTGAGCATAGCCCTGCCCTTTCTTCCTCTTTTGCTCTCTCTGATTAAAGGTAGGCTGGTAGCAGCGGGGCGTGTGCTTTTTAGAGCATTAAATCCAGCCTCTGCAGATTTGCTCGCCAGTCGCTCATCTCTGTCAGGTGAATGCCAGAGAGACCCGGTGAGGTACCAGGGTCCACAGAGCTACATGGATAAGCCATTTGTATCTGTTCAGTGCTGTGAACACGGTGATCAGACAGTGTACTCCTGTATCTCATGGGGTGCGTGTAGTTATGTGTATGCTGTATATGCCATATGTGAGGCGTGAGTGATGTGCGGAATGGACAGCCAGTGGTCCCTGGAGAGGGCCAAGGGGCAGGGAGCCACCTACATCCTGTGTCCTTCCCCCAACTGCCCTCCAGCATTCCCTATATAACTCCTTTCCCCTCAGACCGCTCCATTGATCCAACCTTTTTCACCTGCGGGTTAGCCACACGGATAAGTAGCCTCATTGAGTGAAGTGCAGGTTTGCATGGACATGTTTGCCTGCTTTGTTGACCATTTGTCTCTAGAGATGGTTTGTTCATTTGCATCCACTTGAGTAGGTTACTGCACAAGACAATGTTCTTGCTAAGATCCGACACTAGTTGTTATATGGCAGACAGCTAAAAATGCTAAATTACAACACGCACAGAATATAGATTTTTTTCCTTTCCCTTGTTTTATTCATTATATCCACACATACCCACAGGCTGCACCATTACCACTAGGGGGCGCTCTTTATTTTGCTCCAATCTTTTCTATTAGGCATAGTCATATGAAGGAAGGTACATCTACCTTTGAAGTGTACATCCGCTAACAGCAGGTCACCTTTACCTTAACCGTAACGTCAGGAAACTAATAATCATAAATCACCCCATGTCGTGTTTGTGGGTTCAGTATCCTGTTAAACAGGACGCAAGTGCTAAAGTAGGATCTGCTAGCTTAGAGACACAAAAGCAGGTGAGTTGCATTGTTAGCACAAGTTATTTCATTCTATTATGAACTGTTGAACAGTTAGCTCTTGTCGTAAAATTTGTTTGTCGACAATGATTTGCGTTCCACAATTCTCATTCTAATGCCTCAGGGTGTCAATATAAAACATTGACACCTTGTGAGAGACTAACATTAGAAGTAAAATTGTGAAATACAAATATAAAATATATATACATGCACATATATGCACAGTGTATTTATGTTAATTTTATGCAATAAAAGATTACATATGCACAATTTTAATGAAAGTTAAAACTGAATGGACCTGAAAATGTCAAATGGTATAACCGCCAATTGCGCCAAAGAATGATAAATATTAAATATTTAATCCACCTTGGTGGCATGTAAGCGTAATCATCAAAAAAAAAAAAAAACATTTTAAAATATAATTTTTTAATGCATTTTTGTAATATTTGTCCTGACATATGCTGAAAACATCTAAATAATCTTTGAAAAAATTATGTAAAAATATATGTAAAAAAATCATATTACACTAAACTAGATGATTATATTTTATGCCACTTTTTAATGAATATATTTATATTTTAATTAAAAAAAAAATACTAGTTACACCAATTGACACAGACCGGTTACACCACATTGACATTTTTGCAATTATCCCCCAAATATTCTTTCAAAATTAAATAAAACCAGAAATTTTAGACTTGGTCCTCAAAAAAGAGAATGTATGCAAGTAATCTGCAAATTACATTTTTTAATTATAACCCTTTTACATTTAATTTATCCATACGGACACAAATTAATTAACATCACGTCATTGACCCATTAAAACATGGTAAATTGTTTATGTATTTAAGTATATTATACACAATATTGGAACTGTATCTATGCCTGTCCTGAATGAGAGAGGTATTTTGTAAATTTGTTCAAAACGTCATCAGTGTAATGATAAGTGCTGGCAGTAATTCTGTCACTTTGACGCTTTGCTTGTTTTCTAACACCTCGAAAGCACTTCAGTGGAAGGAAATTTGGCATGCAGATCAAACTTTTCTAAAACAACAATAGGAGAGGGAATGTGGTGTTGTAACCTGTTCGTTTTTTAATTAAACCGTCCTCATCAAAGGCTCACCTGGTATTTTGGGTTCGTACGATAATGATGCGTTGAATGGCTGTCAGAGAAACAAAAAATACCGTGGGAGAACGAAAACATGAAGTCTTTACATACCTCTCTTTTTAAGAGCAGGCCGGTCGAGGATCGAATGAATCGGATACTTGCTCTTGACAGACAACATATTGTGTTTCATGTGTTTGTTTTTCATTTGAACTTTGTTTTATACTTTGTATAATGGGAGCCAGCCAAATCCTGTCTGAAGAGCTCCGGTAAAGACAAGACACCAAACAGAAGAACATCACACTAAAGATATGATTCACTCTCGGTGCTGCCAACCTAAACAGATCATCTGTTATTGCCAATAGATCTTTGCCAATGGAAAAGGTTTGCCAGTAATTCAAATAAAAAGATTTTTATTGGTGAAGGTAAATTAACTGATGTGGTTAAGATGGTCATTTTTACTTAAGAGGTTTATTAAGGTTTTTAAGAAACAAATACATCAGGGAATTTGTTTTTAAAAGACGTCTATCGTCTATATATAGCTGTTAAGCTGTGCTAAAGTCAAAGCCCCGCACGCATACCCACACATTTACAGCGTTCTTATTCACCGTGGGCAAAAATCCTCTCTCCCCATCAAATATTAATTCAGGCAAGCTGCTGAATGATTTTCTGTCTGTTCCAGCAGTGTGCATTGGCTGGCTGCAGGTGGACACAGCAAGTCAGAAGTCATTAGGCCTGAAGAGGCTGCAGGGTCCTCAGATTTACAGGAGGGAGAGAGAATGGATGGTGACATGTTGATGTTGTACTCAGTATGTTAGGAGTCCCTTGAGAGAGTGAGACACCCCCCAATACCCCAAACCTGTCCACTCCTCTATATCTCTATATTCCTCTCCCCATGGCCATAGCCAGGGTTTGAAAATTTGTGAGGTCAAGGTTGAGGTGTTAGGGGTAACCAATGCAGAGTAATGTATTTTGTCTGAACCTTTTTGCAATTTTACACTTTACATTGTACACATACACTTTGTCTGTTTTGGTTGGTGTACATTCTTATATTATCCCCTACAGTCTAAAAAAAATTGGGTTGTTTTTAACCCAGGGTTTGGTAACTATTGGACAGAACAAATTTCTGAGTTAAAATGACCCAAATAATGGGTTGTTTAACCCAAACTGTTGGGTACAAACAACCCATTATTTGGGTCATTTTAACTCAGAAATGTGTTCTGTCCAATAGTTACCCAACCTTGGGTTAAAAACAATCCAGCATTTTTTAGAGTGTATTTATTAGATCATAAGTGCAGATTATTTATTTATTTAAATTATTCAGCTTATTATTGTAATAATTTTTAATAAGCAATATTATCTGAATAAGAACTTTAAAAGACACTAAACGAGAACTTTGTTAAGTTTTCTTATGTATGTTTTCAGACTTTGTTAAAGGTTAACTTCTAAATTGAATGAAATAACATTGCCTTCTTCATTGCCAGCGTTTGCATATTTGACATTTTTCATTTAAAAACACTTATTCTACAGATCTTTGTACTCGTGTTTTTTTCTAAAGTTTTTTTCTACGGTTTCTTACAGACAAAATCATGCTGATTATGCTGGTCTTACCGAATGTAGTATCCTGTCAGCAATAATCTGCCCGCACCGAATTATGTGCCATGATTAATTGTACTTTAGCACACAGTGTTTCCAGATCTTGGTGCAAAAAAAATTTATAGGCCATAAAAACAAAAGATTTCTTTCAGAAATAATTTTCCTCACTTTATACATTTTCTTACGTCTCACATTAATTGCCAAAACACTAAAACAAAGAGTGTAGAGGCTAAACATTTGTGACGTATGCAATCTCCCAGAGACTGACTGCACTGTCTGGACCATACTTGTTTTCTCTCAGGCACTGGCCTGGGGCCAGCTGAGGGTCTGTGAGTCTGACAACTGATCCCCTTTAGCAATCCACCCTGCTGTTTCCAGATCAGCAGTTAACCCCCTAAGCCGGTCATCTCACTTTCTGCCATAGCTGAGCTCTGTGGGATTTCGGTCCGCTTTATTCAACTTTGATTGGAATCTCATAAAGCAGAGGAATCAATTATTGCCGCTAAATACAGCAATGCTAAATACTTGGAAAACTAAAAGAGGTCATAACATGAGGAACTGAACTGTCTATCTTTTGATGTACTATGTACTGTAACTTTCAAAACTAAAAATTTCCTCTGCAATCCAAAACTTGCTGTTTCTTAAAGGTCCAGTTCTTTCTGTGTTTTTGAAGCTTTGATTGTGTTTACAGTGCGCATTATAACATGGGTTTGTGTTTCACGTGTAAAAAAAACACTGTATTTTTCACACAATTTACTTATCTGCATACGGCTGTTTTCATTGTCCTCAAAACCGGCTGATGTCTTCTTCCTTCTATGAAGTCCCTCTTTCAGAAATACGTGTTGAGTTCTGATTGTGTAGTTCGTTTAGTGTGTTGTGATTCGATAGCAGCTTAGCGTGCCATTAGCTTAGCTGGCGACTGGCGTTTAACTGGAGTTTAGTCAAAAAACTGTTCTAGTGACGTCATTAAAGCAGGAAATAGAGGGTTTTAGTCCAAACCGGCCGTTCGCTGTAGGCTTTGAATGGCAAATTCTGTTAAAGAAAATATATCGCCTGGCATTGAACTTTGAGCTTTATCATTTTACAGGTATTATTTATTCTATTATTACACACTAACTAGGGTTTAGAAAATGGGATCAGAAAGAATGTGACCTTTAAGTTCATTGTTCATTTTTAATCTTAATAGTTATTTTTGTTTTACACATTTCTAATAATGATGAGTTTTCTTTTACATATAATAAATTAAACTACTTTTATCGTATCCTGAAGAAGGCTTTGTGAGCCGAAACGTGTAGATCTACACTTTTAAAATTTTACATTATGTAGCCCAGTGAATTAAATGTTTTTTACATTTTCACTGGAGTTCTTTTAAGTTTTACTCTTATATTATATTAAAATTAATGTTATATAACATTTTATATACTGAAAAAAAGATTCATTCAATTTACTACTTTTTTTTAAGGTAAGTGGTCGCAATCAATTTATTTTAATAAAAAAATTAGCCAAACAAAACAAAAACCTTTGTTTAAATGTAGCTCTAATAAATTGATTGCAAGTGACCTTAAAAAATTGAGTAAATTGAATGAATATTTTTTTCAGTGTAAGTGTTTATAAAATGTACAGTTATGTTGGACTGAAGTAAATGTTCTTTCGGGTTGTCCCATATTGTTGCTGTTTGCTAGCTTAAAGAAACTCAATCTCATACATCTTTCCTGTGTCTATTTGAACTGTAACATTCCTATTGTCCTTTTTAAGAACCTTCTCCAGTTCAATTGTTCATACGCTCTTAAGCCTCAATGTCCTTATTAGACCTTAAGTCATAAGGCCACTGCAATAATACAAAGGCTTCCGTAAACCCTCATTGTTGCTTTATATTTGCGTGTTGACGCTGGTAATGCTCAGTTAGTGTAGACAAAGGGCTGGGTACATTACAGAGAAAATGACTTTCCCAATACCAATGCATGAAGAATATCCATTCTGTTCGGGACAAAGATAACCTGTTTGATTCTGCCATCCATGTTTACTTATCCTTTAAACTACAGTGCTCCATTACTGTTAACACACACACAAACACACACCTTCTCCTACAAGTACCTAACACACATCTTTTAAACAAACACACACTTAACACATTTACACAAAACATTTGTCATTAAATTTGCTCCCTTGTTTCTTTCTTCCTCTCACACGCACACTGTGTAAACACCCGTTCCCCTCTCCATGCCCATGTCTGTGATTCTACTACCTGCTTGTTGAAGTGCCCCAGGGGCCTGCTCGGCCTGGCCGCTCCCTTAAACAAATTGTTGGCAGTTCTCAGACTTTCAAATGCCACACTGTTTTAATTACACCATTTACTTAATAGGCTGCAAAAGCGCTTTTCACACAGCAGGAGGAGCAGGTGATTCGGGACGTAAACACCTTGTGGATGTTCTTTCACTTTGCCGTCAAATTGTTTAATCTCTTAAATTTGATCCAGTTTTTTAAGTCTCCCTGTGATTATATGTCGATAAGATTTATCTAATGACATCATACCTTTCAGATGCAACACTCTTGAATTACTCCGACAGCCCATTTGCACATAGCACGTCGTATTTCACATGTTCTTATTAGCAGCTGTCGTTCGTGAGAATGTGACAGTTAGCACCCGTGGCTCTCTAAACATAGCTATTTCTTTGTAATTGAGACTAGCCTGTTTTGTCCTCTGACTTTTAATATGACGAAGGTAAACGTCCCGTGACCTTTAATAAGGTAGCAAACAATAGCGTGTTTGTTAGCACACATCTGTGTTTGTTCTAAATGGGATGACATGAATTAATTCATGTTGTTTGAATAGAATAATGATACAGAGTTACAAACAGGTATCACCACCCAAAAGCTGTCGTTCCTTTGTTTTTTCCTCCACCTTCAGTGTAATCATCTAATCACTTTCAAGTCATCCATCATTATTATAGTCGACTGTTTAGTTTGGTATGTGTATGTACAAGCCTGCCTGGTTGATTACAATTTTTAGGATAGTTTCATTGTGTTGTTTTACCATAAACCTGGAAAGTATTATGTTAAGGTTTTTCTAAGTAACACTGCATGTTTTTTTAAAAAAAGAAATCAATATTTTTTAATATTAATATTTTTTTATTTCTATAATTATGTTGTTTAATAATATTTTTTTATTTCTTTACTGTATAATTGTGTTTGATAGTTTGTTATTGTGTTGTCACAAGTGCTGTTGACCCTGGTCATGTGACTGCGGTCAGATGTGGGTCACCGAGGTGTCAATATATCTATCAGAACGGGCCTATTCATTACATTTCTTTCCACTCCATGATGTCCACAGGGGTTCATAAGCGTATGTCTTATTGTTTAACATATACAAGTAAGCAGGTGTATGTTCCTGTATGTATCCATAAGAATGATAGTTTTACTATTTGTCAGAACAGGAGATTTTCATGCAAGCAATGTGGCATTCAGACATTTAACATGTTAAACGCGCTGTTAGTGTTCCCAGCCTTGCTGTTATCCACTTCCTGATCACTCGAAGATTTATTGGTCCTCAAACACTCCCCTGTGAAAAACTGCAAACATTCAGAACCTCATAACCTCCTCTCCCTTAGGCACTTCACACACACACACATGCACACAAACCCATGAAACGTCTTTTTCTTCTCCTAACCCCTCCATATTTCTTTTAGGCAGTGTAAATAAACACTGTCAGAGTTATAAAACCCTAGTGTCTTTTAAAGCCACTAATTAGTTTTGCTTTAGCATATCAAAATGCTGTATTTGGCAGGCTGTCACCTCAGCAGGTGACATGGACACATCCATACAGTGCATGGATGTGTCAGGGTGTAGTTTCCAGCTGATCTTAGACTTATGAACATTATTTTTTTGCTTCAATGATACCCAATATTAAAGCCCTATGGTCCAGGTGGGACAGCATCCAAAAGGACACTGTGCCTATGATGTTTCAAGCGTCACAGCACTGACTGACAACCGGCGCTGAACCTGTGACTGTTGCCCCTTTCTTACACCTCTCCTTATTACAACCTGTCTCTGTGTGTACTAAAGAATCAAGTGTGCTATAAACCGGTGCTGGCGTTGACATCTGGCTGCGTTCTTTCATGAGGCCTGAGGGGGGCGATAGGAGGGGCGTGTGGGATAATTTGTTACGGTGTTAACAGGCTAATAGACGTCCACCTGGTTTTGAGAGTTCAGAGACACCGGTGGCCTCCTCTGCTATCAGCTTAAGACTTCAACCCCTTTTTATTAGCCCAATTATGAAAGCTGTTTAGAGGCTGCATGTGTGTGTGTTTTTCGTGTCATGTGGTTGAGTTGGGACCCAGACACCCACAATCACCACATCAAACGACCCTGTCTGAGTAAAGGTGTTCTGGCTGGGTCTGTCCCTGTTCTGCTTCGGTGTGCGTGTGTGTGTCCTACAAGAGTTTGTTTCATGTGGTCTATTATGAGCTGTTGGTGTGCAGATGTAGAGGACTCGTTGCCTTCTGACCAAATAGTTCTAGTTATTGTCTCCAAATGGTAAAAATGAAAACAACTTTGTTTTTCTGCAATCATTAATTAGAGGAAGTAGTTGATCATAAGTTGGTTTTATTAGTTTGTGTGTTTTATATAGTTTATAGAACATACTATAAAACAATTATAAGGCTATATTTAATTCAATTCAATTCAATTTTATTTATATAGCGCTTTTCACTATTTGGTAATTGTATCAAAGCAGTTTTACATTAAATAGAAGCAGTGAAAAGCACAGAAAATCGACAGATAGCACAACATAATACACGATAGCACAAGCAGCTAAATTTGCTGCGGCTATAAATCAACATTATATGCAAACGTATTACTAATGTAACGTATAGAAGTTAAACCCAAGAAGGCTGCCTCCCCCTAGGAGAAAAAACCCCCGAAGTAAAAAAAGTCCTAGGAGGGAAAAACCCTTGGGAGATATATATATATATACATTGAAACGGAAAAGGAGATTAAGCAGAGATTAAGCGGGTTCTGTCGGTGGTAAAAGAACCCGCTTAAAAGGAAAATAGTTCACCCAAAAATGAAAATAATGTAATTAATGACTCACCTTCATGTCGTTCCAAACTCATAAGACCTCCATCCATCTTGGGAACACAGTTTAAGATGTTTTACATTTAATCCGAGAGCTTGTTGATCCTTGATTGAAAATGTGTCTACGTTATACTGTCCATGTCCAGAAAGGTAATAAAAACATCATCAAAGTAGTCCATGTGACATCAGGGGGTCAGTTATGGTGCATTCCCACCTGCCGCGGTAGAGGCGACAAAAACGCGCTATTCGCGCATAGTTGGATGCTGGAACATTTGAGTTCACTCGCTTCATTCGCACGTGAAATTCTAGTCATTCGAGACATTCATGCGGAAATTCACGTCATGGGGAGGGGCTTCTGCGACTCCGCTGAGACTCCGACACTCCGCTCGCTTCCTGTAATCACATCACTACTAAAGCAAGGTTTGATTGGTTAACGCGGCGTGGAAATCCAATGAAGTTCCGATTTTTCAACTCGCGTGTTTCCCACAGCAATGCTCAATTTGCTTGTTCTGCACCATTTGCACTGCGTGTACCGCGCGCAGGATGCCTAATCGCGTCTGACTTAACGTTAAGTCTTGCATTGACTTAACATGTAAATCACCCGCGCTTGCTGCCTCTACCGCTGCTGGTGTAAACCCAACATTAGAATATGTTAAAGCATCGAAAATACATTTTGGTCCAAAAGTAACAAAAATTACGACTTTATTCAGCATTGTCTTCTCTTCCGCGTCTAAAGTCATGTGACTGCAGTGACGTGGATGATGTGTTATCCTGATTCATGTTTGCAAAGTTTTTTTCAAACTTACAGCGTGCGTCTCCCTCGGACTGTAAACAAAGCCCGGGCACACAAAAAAACTGCTGGGGCGCACCAGATAACACATCATCCGCGTCACTGCAGTCACGTGACTTTAGCCTCGCTTCACACAAGAGAAGAAAACGCTCAATAAAGCCGTAATTTTTGTTATTTTTGGACCAAAATGTATTTTCGATGCTTCAACACATTCTAACTGACCCACTGATGTCACATGGACTTCTTTGATGATGTTTTTATTACCTTTCTGGACATGGACAGTATACCGTACGTAGATTTTCAATGAAGGGTAAACAAGCTCTCGGACTTAATGGAAAACATCTTAAACTTGTTCCGAAGATGAACGGAGGTCTTACGAGTTTGGAAAGACATGAGGGTGAGTCATTAATGACATTATTGTCATTTTTGGGTGAACTATCCCTTTAAAGTGGGTAAGATTTAGCTGAATTCTGTTTTGTCATCAACACATGGTGTGTCACACAGGAACCAAGTGGAACAGAAACATTAGCATTCATAAAACTCACAGACAGGTCATGTCCGTTCACATGTATCCTAGGGTACATTTTAGTGAAATCCAGTTAAAATCAATTCCAGTTCAGAAAGGTTCTGTCATGTTGGAAAAGTTTAAAATCCAGACAGCCCCCCTTTTTTTATAGTTCCAGTTGGGACTGTCTGAGGGCTTGAATCTGGTGAAGATGTTATCTGTGTCCTTGATCTCGCTCTTATATTGGAGATGTGATTGCTGCACGGGCCTTGGAGCCCAAACGTGATTTATGATCAGTTCACTTGTTTTTGCACGACCCGTTTGATGGCATTCTCTGAACGAGGCCAATCACTGCCAGAAACAGTAAAACTACACACCTGCACACCGGCTCTCACACATACACCCTTCACACCTGCGCACATGAAATGAGAAAGAAACGTTTCAAAGGGGAAAGAAATCTCCACCCTTTATGAGTAATATCTGTTCGTTTCAAGCCGAGTGCATTTGCGAACCGCAGACTTTGCATAGACAAGCCGACGTACAAATAGCTCTTATCGCACGCAGATACAGGATAGCGCACGGTGTAACCTCACTGTAATGCCCTAATCAAACAGGCCCATTTGTAGCCGTATGGTTGTAAATGATCTTCTGGTAGGCCAATGCAATTAGCATTGTCTACCGTCTGTGTACCCAGCATTTTAGCCCTACATCTATCAGCGTAATAATGGCGGGCAGAAGCTCTGATGTTGTCTAATAATGGCATTTTACTCCCTTTAAAAGTGGGGGGCAAGTAATGTACGACCTCAGAGGTGAAGTCCAGCACGATGCTATAAACCACAGCAATATGTCAAAGGGAAAGTCCAACTGAAAAGAGGTTTTAATCATTTCATTTATCAGTCCGTTCCTGCTTTACGCTGCCTCGCTCTTCTAGTTTATCTCAGTTGAAGGAGGATACACAGAGAGAGAGAGAGAGAGGGAGAAATCGATAGGGAGAACATTACAGTAAAATGTATTGATCAGACACAGAGAGAGCCTCGCGTGCTGCCCAGAGATGGCCTAGTGATGCAATGCTTAAAGGAATTTATCCACTGCCTTCTGCATTAACCTTTTATTGACTGCTTTGCTGTCCATAATTAACACTCACTTTAGCTAAAGTGGTTAGTTTCAGCTGGGACGCCAGGTGCGCGCGCTCGCGCGTGTGTGTGTGAGCGCGGACCGGGCGGGCTAAAGTCGAAGTTCAAGTACGCTAAACATGTTGGGTGGGAGTGTGTGAGCCGTCCCCCAGAAGAACAGAGGTGATAGATCTCCCTCCCTCAACATTAGCTTGCTATTCCAGCAGGCCTGGCTGTCAGGTTATAGAGTTTCACAGCAAATTGAAATGAGTGATTGTAACGTCAATCTCTCCTGAGCGAGGGTCAGATGGGAGAGGTAGACTGCATCTCTGAGAGGTTAATCTATACGGATGGTTGGCATACACTTTCAAATATACTTTCAACAACACACACACTTAACGTCATGGCTTATTGGATCCAGAAATATTATCTGACACGTATTTTAGTACATCCTGACCTCATGTGTCTCTAAAAGTTTTCTGTAACCTCTACATTTACTAATCTATACTACAAGCATGCTTTATTTTATGATGGGATCAAACTAGTTTTGTCACACTGGTCACTTGAAGCATTGACTGGGTGTTAAACACACTTTGTTTAATTTATGTTCCTTGACCCTGCACCCCAAAACTACACCCTTCTAAACAAGCCAGATCTATTACTACCCCCAAACCTCATCAATCCTTGTGACCTAATCATTATTACATCATCATTTACAATTGAATTCATTCAATTGATTTTTTATTCTCAGCCCATCTTACAGAAAATAAATCCGGCCCGTCTTAAATGTGTATGTGTGTGAATGCAAGTTAGTCTTTATGGCTGCAGGTCTCTTTAACCGCAGTCTATTTACTTACGTTCCCTCTTCTCTGTCCCTTCCAATAATCCAACAAATGATGAGAGAGTTTAAATACACACACGCACGGAACGGCCCTCATATTATTTATGAACTGATGTGCTACATTAGGGTACTTAGCTCATGTTAACGGATGTTATTGTCAAGCCCTGATGCAATATGAGGATGATATATTGAAGCGCTATATGCTAATTTCACCCTTGGCGTGTAATGCAGCCTCTCGTGTGGCTGGTGAAGTTGAAGAGACAGCACTTAACAGGAGAGCCACTTCACCATTAAGTGGCCCTCACAAAATATATAACCACAAATAGTGTCAGACAGGGGCTGTCCTCTGACCGCCGGACAGCAAAGACTCATCCATAATGCCGGCCTCCTCCTTTGTGCACCGCTGAAGTCTTTGAGCAGAGGTGGATGCGTGTTTACTATAGTGAGTGTTTGTAGGAGAAACTGTGTGAACTGTTTGTGAGGATACATGAGTGCTTCTTTTGTATTACAAGTGGGATTACAAAAATAGCTCGATTTATAGATGTATGAGTTGTGTCAAACTAGTGTTAGGGCTTTGCTATTCTATTCTTATTCACAATTACATATGCTAATAATTAATTTATTTAACCATTGTATTGTCAGCAAATGAAAAAGCTATAGAATTATTGGCCCGAATTTATCCCAGTTTTCCCCTTTATCATATAGGGCCCTATCAAATCTGTTTGATCTTTTCCCAAATTCTGTTTTATTTATTCTCAAATTCTGTGTTTTCCATTTCGATTTTTCTGAATTTTGCTTTTAATAATTAAGTTAAATTTCAATAATCAAAAAGCATATATTTTCGACTGAAAACTTTAAACGAATACAATTTAACATCAATTTATTTAAATTACATATAGGTCGATGTATTTTGGCTGCCAAATTTTTTTTCAGGCATCTGTATTAAATGTAAATATATTAGTTAAGAAATTGTCTGTCAACAATCTATGATTTAACATTTGCAATAAATGCAAAAAAAAAAAAAAAAACACTGCACAGCAATGTACAGCTGCAAAAGTTGTTCCGTTAAGAGTAGTGAGTGCTTTTCAAAGCAAGCAGCAGGCTGTTGTCACTTTAAGACCTAAGACAGACTGCACAATACTGATAAACATCCAGGGGCCTCATGTATCAACACTGCGTACGCAAAAAAACGCGGCGTACGTCAGCTTTCACGTTCACGGTCAGATGTACTAACAGTGAAATAAACGTAAGAATGTGCGTTCCTCCACGTAAACTTCATGCCTGGCGTACGTACATTTGTCGTGTTTTTTGCCCGTTGGCGACTCATAGAGGCCATAAAGTGAAGTGGCAAACAGAATTGTTCTATCGGACCACCAGCTGTCAGATATTGCTTATAAATTGTAATTGATAAATTAATTTGCATATTATTGTCACAAGAGTCTTATTAAAATATTCTATTAATTATGCAATTAAGTAAGAACATATAAAAAGCATGTGCAAAATGATACAACCCGTCTAGCAATGGCAGCGTTGGCTTTATTAGAGGACATTTTCAATGGGCAAATCCGGAGAGAACGAGTTTTTAGGGACCACAATGATTTTCTGGCCCACGATGATGACTGGCTTATCAGCCGTTTCAGATTTCCAAGGGCTATACTCTTGGAGCTCTGCGCTGAGTTGGGTCCGAATTTGGAAAGAGAGACAGCGAGGAGCCACGCATTACCCGTTCCTTTACAGGTGCTTACAACACTTGGTTTCCTGGCAACTGGTTCTTTCCAAAGAGAACTGGCAGACCGCTCGGGAATAAGCCAGTCGTGTTTGAGCCGTGCAATGCCAGCTGTATGGGACGGGATCATCCGCTTGTCTACCAGGTATATAACATTCCCATATGATGCAGGTGACCAGCCAAACATTAAAGCGCAATTTGCAGCGATAGCCGGTTTTTCTAATGTAATCGGAGCGATCGACTGCACACATATTGCTATAAAGGCGCCATCTGAAGAAGAATTTGCATATGTGAATCGGAAACATTTTCATTCAATAAATGTGCAGATTATATGTGATGCACAAATGCGCCTAACAAATATTGTGGCAAGGTGGCCTGGGGCAACCCATGATTCATATATCCTTACAAACAGCATGGTTGGGATGAGACTCCAAGCTGGCAGGGTGCGCGATGGGTGGCTACTTGGTAAGTTATGAGTTTACATGTATGGTTCTATCTAAAAGTTTAATCTTTTTTTGTGTAATTATTCAACTGCCCCTCAGGCGACAGTGGTTATCCACTAAAGACGTGGCTGTTAACCCCCCTCACCAACCCACAAACTGATCGAGAGCGCAGATACAATGATGCCCATTCTCGCACTCGGTCAGTTGTGGAGCGGGCGATTGGGCAGCTGAAATGTCGATGGCGCTGCCTTGACCGGACCGGGGGGATGCTGTTATACCGCCCTGACAAGGTTTGCCGCATCATACTGGCCTGTGGAGTACTGCACAATGTCGCGCACTTGCATGGCATACCCCTTGGTGAGGTAAGGGCACTGCCAGATGACCCTGACCCAGGACCAGTATGTGTGCAGCACAATCAACAAGCCATTCAGGCCCGTCAACGTGTAATTGCGACAATATAAAATGGTACTCAGACACAAAGTTTATTTTTTGACCAATTCCTTTAATGAATTGCTTATTTCTGTGAGTGCGTCACTGACATTTTTCAGGTGACTGTTAATTTCCCCAATGGCCCTAACAATTTGCTGTTGTGACTCCAGAACAGCATTCGTCAAGACACGGCCAGATGGACGGGCTTCAGCACTGGGGGGAGCATTAGAGACACCGGAGACGCTGGGCTGAATGGGCTCTGGCTGCTCGGGTGGTGCGGACTCTGAGTGCGTGCCAGTGGATGTTCCTGCTGTTGTTCCTGTGGTTCCTAAGTCCAAATAAACACATGTTAACAGTAATTTGACTATGTTCATAATTAATGGGTATACACGCAATTGCAATAAAAGCAGTGGATACGTAAAATCTCTGGTGTACTTTTTGCTACATTGCATGCATTTTAAAATTAAATGGTGGTTGGTAGGCTATACGTCTCAAAGTTAAGGAAATATCTTTTAAATTACTCACCTTCCTGGCAGTCCTGTAAAGTATCGGAGTCTCCCACATCAGCGGATACGATTCCGGAGATTAACGTGTCTCCTACAATAGAGGCAACCCTTTGATCAAAGGGTGTAAGTTCATCGGCCCCTGTACCACCGCCTGTTCTGCCCACACTTTGTCGGTGCGCAGCAGTTCTCCGTTTAACTTCCACCTTTATGTCAGACCATTTCTTTTTCAATTCATTAACGGTGCGACTCTCAGATCCCACCGCGTTGACGGCATCAGACACACTGTCCCACTCTTTTTTCTTTCTTTTGTTATTTATGCCAGAGGACAAAGATCCAAATAAAACATTTTTTCTGGTTTCTACCTCTGATAATAGCACCTCTAATTCATTTTCAGTGAAATTTCGCTTCTTGCTTGCTTTAGCCATGTTCTTGCTGGTTTATTTTGCCGAATTGGACTAATTACCATATTTATATTAATTTAATTGAGGGAGGAGGTGTGGTGATGTGCTCGTGCATGTGCGCACAATTTTGCGTTAATTGTGAGGTACAAAGAGAATGTACGTGGTATCATACTTAAGCAAAGATTCATACATCTGTATTTTTTGGTGCGTACGTACGCACATTTACTGCTTTTCCCCTACGCAATGTTTTAGTATGAATTCTACGCAAGGCTTTGTACATGAGGCCCCAGGTGTTTATGTTCACTTGAACAAGATAGAAAACTTAGTTCAGCGTGTGTTGACTGCCAATGCTCTTCTGTTCGCGGCTGCACATTTTGGATGTGAGCCCTCATGTTGTCTGAAGAATACATTGTGGTATACACCCTTTTAAGTAGAGGTGAAGAGAAGCGCGTGGTCTTTGTTTTCTTGCTGTTTATTCTAAACTTTGTTTGCATTGGTGGATCCGCAACTTTTCTTCATCTATCCTAAATTGGTAAATGATCCTGTAAATATAATTTCAAAGCTGTGTGGAGTGCGGATGCGAGCATGCAAGGCGGTTGCGGGAAGAAAGTATACTATACTCTTTATTTTTTTCCGTCTGCTGTGTCCTGGGATTTGACAAAACCTGCTTGTGCTTTGATGAGGCAACGCTTGTCATTGTTTGCAATGCATGACAAGACATGGATGTCTCTTTCTTTACGTCCAACATTACACAAAAGGAAAATGTTTCTGTGCATTTCTGTAATTTTAGTTGCAGATTAATGAAACCACGTCAAAACTAGCATTTGAAATGAGTTATAATGGGGTTTAAAAATGACTGAATCAAAAACTTTCCAAATTCTGTGACATTCCACGTTTTAAAGTACATTACATTTTTATGCTTGGATTCTGTAATTCTGTCTGTGATTTCCGCATCACGGAAATCATAGTGCCCTAGTAATGTTACATTTACAGATTTAATCTTACACCTCCTTTAATAACCGCAGGCAAATTGGGGCTGCCCCAAACATAGCAAACATGTTTAATATTTAGTATTTTACATTTTTAAATACTTTCACAATAGCCAATGAGAAACAAAGGTGAATGATAGACCTTTTGAAATAGCATCTGCAAAACAAGCTGCTACTGTATGCGGGTCTGGTAGACAGTGGAGATGGAGAAACGGCTTTTGGAAGTAAGAAAATAACTCTACTAATGCATCTGTGAAAAGGCATCATTAACTTCCGAGCTGAAGTGAATTCATTTCAATACCAGCAATAGCTAGCAAACATAAACATTAAAAATAATAATAATTGATTTACAATCACAATACGTTTAAATCTGCTTCACTGTAAAGTGATGTGAAGGTGCTTTTTCTGGCACAATAATCTTATCCTCTAGTGTGTGATGTTCAAAATCTTAGCACTTTTAATACTGTTTCTTGCTTACGGTTGAACTAGAAGTTAACCTGTCGGGTTGTGTTCTGAAAACTCTTCAGGAATGCAGCCTTCAAATGGCTTTCATATATTGTCTTTGCACATTAAATTATGATGAACAATTCCAGCCTGATCTCACAGAAATGTTGTATATTAAAAAGTATATAATGAGCTCTCTAATTTGTATAAATTTATTCAAACTGAATCATACAAAAATGTGTGATTATTAGAAAAAACACTAATGAAGCTCCACCCCATCACTTGGCTGAAACAGGTTGTACTAAAACATGCAAATTCAATTGTACGAATGAATACGAATCCGCCACCTCGTAAAATAGTTACAAATTGCCATGAGATTGTGTTGATGATTCACACTTAAAGCATGACACAATTACCCTTAATGTTAAGTTTGCATTGCTCTTCACACCCAGTTGAAAGGTCATGCTCACCTTGTACAACATTTAGGATTTACGATGCTTTTTTTCTCTCTCTCTTTCTTTGTATCTCTCACCTACACATACACAAAAGAGATGCATACATTCTTCCTTACACACCCAGTTTTGTCAGATTTGTGCGACGTTATATTGTGGTAATCAGGTAAAACCACACTGTCAGTGTATTAATCAGTTGACACGAAGAAATGCAATAACATCAAAGTGCATCTATGGAATTAAAGCCACAGGCTTCACCTGCCCAGGTGTGAATGACAGGGATAATAATCAGTGCAGGCCAGGTGTGTTTAGATGGTGATTTACAATGCTTACACTTGTAGGATTGCAGAAGTGAATTCCTGAGACTTAGTTCAAAGGAAGAACAAGGAGATGATGCCATACCACACACGTTCTCGCTTAAACACACACTCACAAAACCTGTGCATGCTTTGTCGTCCTTCTGTGTAAGCGTGTCATTAGAGAAGGTTATTGTGTGTCGTAAACCAATCAGGAAATGACCATGTGGACTGCCCCTAGACAAACACACACTTTTTTGTGTGTTTAGGGTGACATTTAACTCTTCCCACACACACACACACACACACTGGTAAGCACATTTTGGTGTGGTGATGCTGAACCACTAAATTGCACAATTATGTTGTTTTGAGTGCTACAAAGTATTTTTGGCATGAGTTTAGAAATTTTAATCTTTATTTTTCTTTGTGTGTCCCAATAGATGCCAATCCAGCCTCGCACAGACCTTGCCACCTGAAGAAGCACCTGTCGACCGACCCTACTGGAGTAATGAAGACCCTGACATGCCCCTCCCCTTTGACCTCTTTGACATCATCAGCCGTGTTGAGTCGCTTCTCTGGAGGTGAAGTAAAATGATTGTTTTAGCTTTGTTACACCTAAATAAATACATAGTTTTATTTTTTAACTCTTTAATGGTATATTTTGTAGGAGTGTTTGTTATATAAGGGACACTCCACTTTTTTGAAAATATGTTCATCTTCCAGCTCCCCTATTAAAAATTTGATTTTTACCCTTTTGGAATCCATTTAGCCGATGTCCGGGACTGGCGGTACCGCTTTTAGCATAGCTTAGCATAATCCATTGAATCTGATTGGACCATTGGCGTTGCGCTAGGAATGGCTAAGGAAATTCGATATTTTTTCTATTTAAACTCTTTTGTAGTTACATCATGTAATAAGACAGACGGAAAATTGAAAGTTGCGATTTTCTAGGCAGATATGGCTGGGGACTATGCTCTCATTCTGGCGTGGTGGTCAAGGACTTTGCTGCCGTAACATGGCTGCAGGCGGCGCAATTATATTACATGAAAATAGCCCACTGCTATTGAAAGATACTAAAGGGGAGTATTTTTGGCTGCTGCTTAATATCATTGCACCGCCTGTAGCCATGTTACGGCAGCAAAGTCCCTGATTATTACGCCAGAATGAGAGTATAGTTCCTAGCTATATCTGCCTAGAAAATCGCAACTTTCAATTTTCCGTCGGTCTTAATACACGATGTAACTACAGAAGAGTCAAGTTTTAAATACAGTAGGAAAGGTATTGAAAGTCTTTGATTGTTTTTGAGCGCGATGCTGGTGGTCTGGTCAGATTCAGTGGATTGTGCTAAGCTATGCTAAAAGTGGTAGCGCCAGACCCGAAGATCAGCTGAATGGATTCCAAAACAGTAAGAATCAAATGTTTAACTCTAGGGGAGCTGAAAAATGAGCATATTTTCAAAGAAGTAGAATGTCCCTTTAAAATCATATTCTCTTCATAAATTCATGAATCAAGAATCTTCAGCCATATATTAAGTAAGATCAAAGTTGTCTGATTAATTATGTGATGTTTATAAATGCTACAAACAAGCACCATAAACTCCATTGTAATTTATTATTTGTGTGTTTTTTTTTTCTTTTTTCTAGGATGTAGGGATGTTGTACAGAGAGTAGATGAGAGAGAAATAGAGAAAGATTGTAATGTGGTGGAAGATAAGAGATGATAAGGCCCTGATGGAGATCACAGGTGACAAAAAACAGTACATCATAAACCTGTTTACTTTCTCTTCTTGGCCCACTTCACCTGACGACCAACATTTACCTTCACACACCACTTTGAGGTCAACTCGGAGGGACAGACGGTTATTTCGATGGAGGGATGATTAAAGACATTTTTCCTGTTCCTATCAGTATCATTTACTATCACTTTAACTAAGACCATAGTGTTAACATGACCATGCATAGAAACATATCAGTAGTAGCATTCAGTATCCATAAATATCCGTATATATATCCACAAGTGTATGTATGTTTCAGTTCAGTTTTCCATATATCCTTTAAAGCTTTTTTTGGACATGCATCATGTAGATGTAAACAGTATACACAGTTCACTTAGTGTGTGTGTGTGTGTGTGTGTGTGTGTGTGTGTGTGTGTGTGTGTGTGTGTGTGTGTGTGTGTGTGTGTGTGTGTGTGTGTGTGTGTGTGCACGCACCATCTTTTGAGGTAAAAGTAAGATAGAATCCCATTATATTGAATATGACTGGATGAGTAATAAGGCATTTATAGGAGGTGTCAAATGTGTGCAGTTGCCTTTTGTCTAATGTTTTGTCTATGGATTTTATGTGTTTGAATTGAAAATAGTTTTTGAATGTTTGCGTGTGTGTGTGTGTGTGTGTGTGTGTGTGTGTGTGTGTGTGTGTGTGTATCTGCCTGTGTGTGTGACTGTTTGTAGAGAAAAGGCGAGGTAAACGTTTTTAAACTAACTTTGTTAATGAAGTTTGTCTATATAGGTGCATGCAGGTACGAGGCACGCACATGTGTAATTGTTTAGACGGCTTTATTTCTGTGCGATTGAATATAAGTGTGTGTGTGTGTGTACAGGAGGAATGCACTTTTACATCTTTTTAATGAATGAAGGATGAAGAAAGCACTCTGATGTCCTCAGATCGAATGAAATGAATGGAAAAGGGATGACTGTCGAGACAAGCAGCTTTCGTTTTCCTTTTTACGTTTTTCTGTGTCATCAGTGTTATTGTAGAAGATCCATATTATAGTATTTGATGAAGACGCTTAAATGTGTTTTATACTTTAGAGTTTTCATTGGTTGCCAAATATTGTGTTTATGCTGAGTAAATGCTGTGAGGTTGGTATATAAATATCTATAAATATATAATCTTTCTTTCATTGTGGTATTTTTTCTGTTTTGTTCCTCCGGAGTGCCACAAACCCTGCTGCTTTTCTGAAAGCGTTGTGTGCGCAAAGCGCTAGTATGATAGAAATAAAATGCAATGCTGGTTTATTTATTAGTATGAGGTCAGTCATTCTTTTTGTATAGAATTTTTATTACCTGTCACTAAATGTTATTGATAACATGAACAAACATTGTTATGTTTATGTTATGCTTAACAGATGATTCATGTACTATTCATACTATGTATGTGTGCGTGTGCATGTGTGTGCGCCCATTGCCCCTAGGCACTGGAGATGTTTCCTCTTCTCTGTAGGTGAGTGATAGATGAATAAGCCTCAGGTAAGCAGGTGAACGGCCACTCTAAACTTCACTACAGTTATCCTGATGCATGAGTCCACAGGTATGCATTGTTCTGAGAGAGGGTAAAGGTCATCAGTAGTTGTTATTCTTAGTAAAGGTGAGATGACCAGGTGCTTGGGGAATTGAATGCCGTAGTGTGGGTCTGCAGCATCATGTGGACCAAATGTGCCTACGTTACCTGCAATCATATTGTGGGCAGCAGGCAACGACTGGTCAGTTTCATAAACATATTTACCAAAAATGCAATAAAAGTGTGTGAGAGTGACAAATATCCAATTTAAAAGCAATAGTCAATGGAAAGACCCTGCCATGACAGAAAACAATGTCTGTGTGATTTTTCCAACAGGAATGGAGTATTATTATCTGATTGACAGCTAAGTTAAAGACTGCATCATAACGCACAGGTGACAAACAGAACACACTTGTGCACAGCCGCACATACATTTAGATGGAGAAATCCAATTTCACATTTAGATTATGACTGATAATAGAATATGTTGCTTCACAACGTATTAAACAAACCTGTCCACGATCTATTATGGTCCACAATCACAGTTGTGTTGGTATTTCCTCATAGACACATTTCACATAGTGTGATGCCAATGGCACAAAATGCTTTTGCTTTTAGTGCATGACTCATAACAGGTCAGAGATATTTTCAGCGATATTTTCACAACTTATTTAAAGAATTTTTATGAGCATTTTCGTTCGTTTCGTTTCCTTCATTGTATAGCTTTCGGCAATTGCTGTTGGGTTCCTTGGAAGTAGGAATCTCATACAGGTGAGTAAAGGACTGTATATATATATAGTTCGTATATGTGTGTACTCTTTTACTGCCCATGAGTCCAGATCTCCACACAGACTGATGAGTGAAGTATTCTGTGAGACAGTAAGTCTCAAGAGCAGTGTGTGTGTGTGCGTCCACATGAAAAGCACATAATGCAGTTCTCCCAGTTAACCAGCAATGAGTGGATCTGTCAGTCCCTTGATGCGGCCATGACAACGCTCCTCAGTGCTGTGTGGGTTAAACGGCTACAGACGCCCGTCATGGCTGCCTAAGCAGCAGACGCTTCTATCACGGGTGCCTCTGATAGTACATAACCCTCCAGTTCTGTAACAATACTCTGGTTTTTTTTTTCAAATTTTATTTTTCAAATAGAAAACAGCTACTCACACATACATCAGAAAATAAGTAAGTAATTGTCAACCCAACATTATGCAGAACACACACACACACTCACGCACACACACACATACACACACACACACACCAAAGAGAGATCGAAGTCCCACTGCAAGATTTAATGATGGTTCCAGATAAAACATTTCTAACGTTAAGTTTAACTTATTCTGTAGCAGCACAATGGCAAAGAGGTTTACTGTAGCAGAGACCCTCGATCTCGTACTTGAAATTTGATAATTTGTTGATGCAAATAAGTGATTTATTTCTCCTACTAAGCATACAGACTTTGTAAGCATATTAGGGCATCTTTGCACAGTCGTACTCCCAACAAGTTTAACTTGTGATCAAATTTTTGAGTTAGTTAGTAAAATCAGGTTTTGTGAGAATTTTGGGTGAAATACAAATAATTAGTAATTGAGGAACAAATCACAACATAAATGCAACTTGAAAGTTTTTACATTTATTAAAAAGAAAAAAAATAGTTTGATGCCATTACTGTAAAACATAAAAGGAATATCGCAGTTTTTCCACTTACAGCAGATTAGGGCAATTCTAATAAACAGCACTTCAGGGTTAAGGAAGGATTACATTTGAATTGAAACTGAAGTGACACATTAAAAACTGACTACAAAGGTAACGACTGTTAAATGTCAATCATATGGCACATACATCCTTAAGCAATCTTTAATGTAAGCATGCTAACAGGTTGATTCTTTGTGTACCCGCCTTTAAAAACCCAGCTAAAGTCATGTTTTTGTCATTTTGTGTTTTCTAAATAAAATCATCTTATACATAATATAAAAAACATTCGACCTTAATATCTTTTATATGTCAAAGATTGAAATTAAAGTGAAATCAAACTTTGATGCTCCTAATGTCATATTTAGGGTGCTTTCACACCTGCCTTATTAAGTTCGGTTGAATTGTCCCAGAGTTCAATAGCTCACTTTTCAATAGCGGTTTATTTGGGCAGGTGAGAATGCAGCAATCGAACTCTTGTGCGCACCAAATGTGGACCAAACAAGGGGACCAAGACCTCCTTGAAGAGGTGGTCTCGGTACGCTTTCAAACGAACCCTGGAGCGGTTCGTTTGTGGTGAGAACGTGATCCGAGATCCAACAGAACTAACTGCAAAATTACTGCGCATTTTTGGACTAAACCAGTAGTCTCGCGTAGCCAGACCTTCAATACTGAAGGTCTGGTGTTTTTCGCTGCTTTTTCTGGACAAAGCCCACTCACGAGCTGTTTGACCGACATGTCAAACAAGCAATCACAGTTTGTTTCGTCTAGCGTCACGTTTCGGACTCCCCACAATAACGAGCTGGCTGGCAACAAGTCAGTTTTTTTAAATAACTAGCCGCAACCAATTAGCATCTAAATAAACAACATTACTCACCATAGAACAACGTTGTGCACTTCATCAACAGCCACACCAATGAGACGCTCCCGTTAAACATCTGTTTGAAGCATATCTCTCCACTTTTTAACACATACAAGCAATTCAGGAGAACCAAACTTTTTGACTCCACTAACTGCCTCAAGCAAAACTCTTGGACGTCTTTTAGAGAGTCTATGCCGCGAACTTTGTATATTTTTGAGAATCCAATGTTTAGCTGATCATGATAACTGATCATTATTATCCACTTGAACACAATTGATTCTCTTCCTCAATGGAACGTCAGAGCTTTGTTTTCCAGGGACCGAAACTAATCGCGACACACGCGTCTCCTGGAAATCTGGTTTATTTCAACCAATCACAGATGACTGACATTCTCACAGGGTTTCCAGAAAAGTGTACGAAAAACATCAGACGTTCAGCCAACAGTCTGTGGGCGTGACGTCTGAGACTGAGACTACTAAACCAGCTGCCGTAGTCAGCTGCGCTGTGCATTATGGGTTGAGGAAGTGTTTGTTGACAGTTTCTATTAGCAATATTAGCACAATAGCAGGACCTGGAGTTGCGAGGAGGTGCGGAGCCTCTGAAATTTGTGGTGTGATGTGGATGTTATCACATGACTGCATTTTGGTTCGTTTCAACTGGTGCGTACCAGAGCAATCAGTGGTGTGAAAAGGAACCAAAACTGCTAAAAAGCTACAATGTATCTTTTTTTACTTTTGGTCCGGAGCAAATGAACTGAACTACAGATGTGAAAGCACCCTTAGATTTAAGACTTTAGCCTGGATTTCACATGCAGGGTCACGTTTAGTGAGCACAATAGATGTAGCCAGATGTTACTTTAGATTTCACTAAAACAAGATATACTGTAAAGGCAGATAGTGTAAAACTTTGTTTCCTGCACTTTGGGAGTATGCCTTGAAATGTTGTCTAGGTAGACAGCTTACTAGATTTTGAAACAGATCCTCTCGCTTGACTCAATCTTGGATGCAAAGACCCAGCGCTCTCGGCATTGCGCGTCTGTGTTTGTGATGGAACGGATCTGGCTTTTGACTGATACACTGAAAGTGATGTGAAACTCTTGGAGCACATTTTTGGCACTTGAGTGAAGGGACACTGCTGTGATCTGGCTTAAAGGGTTCCAATGTGTGTGTATCTGTGCTGTTGACAGTTTCATTCTGCTAAACTCTGCTGTGACCTGACTTTTGGGATGCATTCGCAGTGCTCCATTGAGAGATACAGAGAGCTTGTGTGTTTGTGTGCGCATCAGTGGCCCTCTGAAGTCCTTCCACTCTGCAGCGGCTTTGGTCTCACAACTCCCCCCTCAATTTTGGATCTTTAGAAGTGGCTGTCATGTTGTATGACCCACATCCTGCCCCACAGCACTGGCCACCACTGCTCCAAATAACCTCACATATACCAATGCCACTATAACCAAATAAACAAAGAGAGATAGTAACGTCTCTTTCTTTCTTTAATTTCTTTCTATATTGTTTATTACATTTTCTGGATAAAGCCACCTATTAGATGGGTATTAAGATGTTTCTATTGGGCTGCGAGAAGAGATGAAGAGAGAAAGGGTTGATATATTCATCACATTCGATATTCACCTTATCTACTCCGACCTTGAGGGGTCTGTGCATTCGGCCACTTCACTCTCATACACACACCTAGACACTCGACATGGCTATCCGCCGCTCTCCTCTCTGCTCTTTGATTGACAGGTGCTGAAATGAGCCTCTGAATAGCTGTGGGCTTCAGTCTTCCAAATAACTCGCCCGTCAAATTACATCCCGCCCTCCTCACTCGCCCGGTCGCCTGGGAGACCTATTTATTTGTCTGTTTATTTGCTTGGTTTAAATATTTGGTGGGGAAAATATTGAATTTTTGTCCCCCGGTCAAAGTGCTCATATTTAGTTAATAACAAGAGGAGAGAAGGTTGTTTGCTCTGAGAGAAAGAGAGGACAATGAAGGAGAGTAGGGTATATATTTATTTTATATAAGGAAGTCTTTGGAGAATAAAGACGACCTCTGTCACTAGGGACTGTCTGTTAACACTTTATTGGAGCGTATTTTTTAAACTATGATAAGCTGAAGTGGTATTTATAACATAATTTTATGAATCTATTAATGTGATTGGTTGTATTCCTCTAACCCCCATCTTTCCTTAAAATCGTGCTGGTATTGATCTTGTTTTAAGCATTGTTGTGTCTCCTAATGCTATTATTAGTTATCTTTGTGTATACATACTTTACAGCCAGTAATATCCACATTTACAGACTGACATATAGCAATACAGGCTTTAAAATGAGTGTAGAGGCCCGAATTGCCCCCATGAACAGTTCTTTGCCTCCAACATGCAAATGCTAACATGCTTTCAAGATAATCAATATTGTTGTTAAGTGTACTCATCCACTGTTGAATCTCAACCCTTTATCCTCCTTGTTTTTCTACCATCTTGAACAGAAACAGCAAGTGAGGGAGAGAGATGAGTGAGACGGGACAGATTAAGCCCTCAGCTAGAGAGATGAGTGATTTCATATCCCCTCATATTACAAAGTTAATGTGTGTGTCATTCTGCCCCTCCCTGCCTATTGATTCCTGTTTAAAGGCAATGGTTTGTCAATACCTCACCTCTCACCATACGTCTCCTTTTACTCATAAATAAAGTGCACAGCATTGACGGATCAACCCTCGTCAGTAAAAGCACACATAGTAATGAAGGCAGCTCCACGCGTGCACGCACACTCGGTATCGGTTAAAGCATATGTGCTAATCAAAAGTGGCTTGGAGAGTACCTGAGGGAGTTACACACAAATACTCATACGCTCTCGCTCCAATCATGGTAATTGGCCAGCAGCGTAGTCGTTGTTTAACGTCGGTCGTTGGTGGGGAGACGGCTGCTCTAGTTTCATCGATTTCTTTCCGCTCATTGTTTTTCTTTTGACATCAACCAACCTCACGCCCCTCCTCGGCTTGTGTAGGTCAGCTTCAAAGGTTGTGTTTGGTCATTTGTCAGACAGCAGTAGCCGAAAGCGCACGGGCGTGCACGTTCATCATCTCGGTCAATTATAGATCATACGCGGCGGCTCAGTTGCTTTGGTCTGACCGGTACATTTATTCTCAGTGGTGGCTCTATGTTTCAAGTTTACATTTCAATACTAGAATGAAAGCGTTAATATTAAATACTGTGAATTGGTTCTCAAATAGTCTTTTATCAGTGTTCAACAGAGCTGATGAATTGAAATGTGCTTGCAGTTAACCAGTTTGCATTTGAACTAGCAAAAAAAACAGTGCAATGTCAATAATGTCGATCAAGTGTTTTAAAAGAATATATTGTCAAAATCCGTTAAAAGTAATGTCCATTAAAGGAAAACACCACTGTTTTCAATATTAACTATGTTCTTACCTCAACTTAGACAAATTAATACATACCTATCTTTTTTCAATGCGTGCACTTAATCTTTGTACCGCGCCTCGTGAATGTGTTAGCATTTAGCCTAGCCACATTCAACCTCGGCGCGCAGTAACATCATCACTGCTGACTACTCAAACTTCCGTTAATATTACTGCGCCAAGGTCGAAGTGCCGCAAACTAAGTGCTCTTCCGCCATACAATTTTGTTTTCATTTTTTATCCGATTAGAACATCGCCACGTTTTATTTTTTTGCCACCATACTTACTCGTGTAACTACTCATGAAACAGTCTTTAAAAAGGGAAAACATGGAAGGTAAGAACATAGTAAAATATTGGAAAAAGGTGGTGTTTTCCTTTCAAAAAAAGGAAAGTCAAATAAATACAGTATAAATGTGTTTTTTTTTTCTTTTTGAATTCTGTAAGATCGTTTAATAGTCATATACTGTATCTCGACAGGTAAACGTAACTGCACTGAATAAACAGAAAATGTCTTCTTTGACCCGGTGAATGTAAGCATATATTGTGTTTGTATAAGGTTTGTATAATGCTATGGCAAGTAAATAAAAATAGTTACACACTTTTTAGCTGTTAGATTTATTAATAAATTGGATTGTATAATTGACAGATTGTTATAAATTGGATTGTAACAGCAATGTGATACAAACATAAACGGCATGCTTTACATTTAACAAAATATGTGACACTAATGTTATTTTAATTAAAATAGTTAAAAGCTAATTATAAATTATTTTAATTACAATAATATGTATATTAATTAAATACATTAATTGGATAGTGGTTGGATAGTGCAGATTAAGTAAGGGGTAATGTAGAGGCAGCCGGTAGTTATCGGGAAATAAGCCCCAACAGTGTGATCAGGATCTTGTATCACACTGAAGGGGCTTATTTTGCGATAACTACCGGCTGCCTCTACATTATCCCGCTTATTACACTGCTACTTGCTACATAAGAAAAAAACTGGACATGAATATGAATTTGAAACATTTTATTGGCATATTTGTTTTAAATTAAAATTTGTATCCTTCCGCGAAACTTTGCACAGATGCATAAAATGATCGTAATACCTTATTCCTCTGCTTCATACTTGTCTGTCTCCATTTTTTTCTCTTTTAGCCAGTCTTTAAGAAGTTTTAATGCCCATTCTGTATTTTTTTGTGTGTTGTCTTCGTAGCTGTCATGCTCTATTTTGCCAAGTTCAGTCTCAGTAAGCTCTCTGTGTCTTGTCGTTTTTCGTTCTTCTATCCACTGTTTTAATGTTTTGTTTTTTCCGTACATGTTAAAATGAATGTCAAAATTTTCCATTCTTAATTGCGGTTGTCCAGTGTTTGTCACAAGATGGCGCCAAACAGTAATCTTTGTTGGCGCGGAGGGATTTTAAACATACAAATAGTACCGGCTATGCGTTATTACTTTGGAGCGGTTATTATTTGAAAAGAACGAACCTGCAAATTTCTCAACTGACCAATCAGAATCAAGCATTCCAGAGAGCCGTGTAATAAGGGGCGATATTATCCCCTTCTGACATCACAAGGAGAGCCAAATTTCAATGACCTATTTTTTGTGTACTTGCAGAGAATGGTTTACCAAAACTAAGTCACTGGGTTGATCTTTTTCACATTTTCTAGGTTAATAGAAGCACTGGGGACCCAGTTATAGCACTTAAACATGGAAAAAGATTTTCGTGATATGTCCCCTTTAAATTACATTTTATTTATTTGCCTGAGATTAGCAGGTGTGGCAAAATGCTTAGACCCTTAATTGACCCTGAGCATCTCACAGAAACCCCATTCGCAAAGAGCATTGATCCCAGAAAATCCCCACAGAATTGAGTGTCTTCGGTTTGAATGTGGGATTGATTTCGGGAACGATCCCGGAATGGGGATCTAGTACAATTGCCAGAATCAGTCCGCAAAAAGGCAGGAAAAGTGTTGTAAGGGGTGTGTCTTATTGCTTAAGCATGTGCCGTCACAATGACAGTTATTGTGCAACTCAAGTTTTAAATTCATATCTACATTCACAATAAAAAAATGTCTGCAAAATTAAACAAAGACCAGTGAGCTTTTCACTTTTAATGCTGAAGCTGAGATCATTCGCCAGCTTAATGGAACGGTACCCCACGTTCATATCCCGGGACATATTATCACTGTATTTTTCTGAATCTCTGTGTGAAAGGGGCTAGAGAGATGTTTATGAATGTAGCAAAGGTAAGAGTCCCTCTGTCAATCCCAGGGTGCACTGCATGTATGTGTTCAGAGTGACTCAGGGGTAATTCTTCCTTCCTCTCTCCTGTTTCCGGCTCAGTCTGTCCCCCAGCATGCATTGCAGGCATGACCTCAAAGCTAAATACTATGCCTGCACTTAAAAGAGCGCACACCGGGGTCCAGGCCTTGAAGTTAGTCAGCATGAAACAACAGGATTATTGTATTACAGTCTGTGTGTAAAAGAGAGTGACTACGTTAGGGTTGCTTTTCCGTTTTCGTTTTCTTTGTTGTAAGATGATATTTCCAAATATTGCTTTAGCGCAGACTCACATTAGGAGACTCCCAGTGTTGTATTCCTAATATCATTACGATTATTCTTTTAAATTTAACTATTTGTATGTTATTATTGTTGTTGTTAAAAGAGAAGCAGTCAGAGAAAGTCAAATTCATCTATCTTGACTCCTCTTTGTTCTTTTCTCTTTTCCTGTGAAGGGTGGCAGTTGTGCCTTTCTTCTTCTCTCCCTCGTTTCTCTCCTCTCTTGCTCTGTCCAGGGAGTCATTATTGCTTTGGTAAATATTTCATAGCCTTCAATACCTCTGCACACAAACACCTGACAACCTTTCACTCAGACACACACACACACAGATCACAGATCAAAACAGCTCCCTCCTGCTGCTCCGCCTTGCATTTACATCTGCAGGTTTTGCAGACGCACACACAACACAGACATTGAGTTTGCTGTTTTATGAAATAAAGGAAATCTTCCCTGGAAGTTGTCATTTCTATGGCCAACACTTCTTAGCTTTTCTGCAGCTCGACTGAGAGCTTTTCCCAAACATTGCTTCTTGCACAGATGAAAGGAAGAGGTTCAGAGGCTGCTGGTTAGCTTGTGAAAAGATGTGTATGCTTGTGTGTGCATGTGTGTGAATACTAAGATCCCCTCTAACCTTGAAAAGCCTGTAATCCATCCTTGTGTCGTGCACCTTCCATTCCTCATTTTCTTTCATTTTAGAT
Organism: Misgurnus anguillicaudatus; assembly: GCF_027580225.2. NCBI lineage: Eukaryota > Metazoa > Chordata > Actinopteri > Cypriniformes > Cobitidae > Misgurnus > Misgurnus anguillicaudatus. Next base: position 36,454,229 of record NC_073357.2, on the reverse strand, counting down.
GGATGCAAAAGGTAAAGCTGGTGATGTCTGTATTTGTTTGTGTATGAGACTTGTACACTAAAATGCCACGTTAATAACATACCGCATTGATTTATTTATTTAGCGTAGCATAGAAACTATACACTTACGTTATTTATATTGTAAACTAGCTTTTGTTCCTTTATTCCTAATGTGGTTGAGTTGAAAGAATTCTCTATGGAGTTCTCCATGTATGCGGTACATGGATTCTAGTTCAGATATTTAAAAAAAGAAATGGTTGTTACAAATGTTTTGGCTTCTCCTTCTGTTCAGTAGATTTCACTGCCAAAAACAGTAGCATGTTTTCTTTCTCACGGATCCAGTGGGAATCTGACCCCTGAGCCTCTGCCAAGTAAAGAGAGAATTCCCATTCGATTTTTTTTCTTCACAATATGTACTATTGTGTCACTAAACTGTAATTATTTGTAACGAGAAGATGTTTGAGTCAGCTAAGATCAACTAACATATATATTTATACAACAGTTAGTTGCTGTTCTCAAATCTAATGGGAGGAGAAGCGTTCCAAGAGTGCAGAACTGGGAATTTTGTCGCTCCGCACAGTAACCGATGAGACATTGTTACAACAAAGTTTTAGATTTCCTCAGCGGACGTCACTGCAGACGGTCAGTCTCTAATTCACGTCTTGCTTAAGCTGTTGTTGTTAGAGGTAACATGAACGTTTTAAATTAGTAATGGTGCCTCTGACACATCATGTGAACTTGCAGTGGTGGATTCCAAATCAAGGGCGTAATAAAGTAGTTACACATGCAGTCCTTACTGTCAAAATACTGTCATAATCATGGCTTTGAAATATACAGTATAATGTTTATTCATTCACTTCAAATTATTCTAAGATGAATTAAAAGTAAATTAATGCACTCAAAAGTAAAACAATGCTCTTATAAACATAAACATTTTTAATTCCCTATATATTTCATTAGGAAAGCAAAAGAGGATTAGATGTGTAGATGTGGAGTTATCAATAAGAACATAACAAGGTATACTTACCAGTGGGAGGATAAAATAAAAAATCCCATTTTACCACACCCAAATACAAATTCTGTGACTAACATATCCGATTGTAATCTTCATCCTGTTGGAAATTTCTAGCCAAACCAGACTTTCTGTATTCATATTTTTTTAATGAGTCACGTATATGCTTTAACAAATTAACTTCCATTCCTGATGAACTTCCATTACATTAGTAATCCCAAAAAAGAAATAAACTAGCCACTTAAAAAAGACTCCCATTGTGCAACAGGTGCTAGCGAGAATAAACAGAGGTGGATGCTAATGTGTTTAGAGGAATTGTATTTTTCTCCACTTTAAAGCCTCTGGCTGTTAAAGAAATAACAGTCGGTTCTGTTCAGTTGAATGTCATGATGAGCTATAGAGAGGAGAAAAGAAACTGAAGAAATAAAAGCATTGGGGTGAGTGGATTAAACTTTCAAATGCCGTAATCCAGCCATAACGGAGAAGGAAATAGATAAACAAGTGGAAAGCGATCGTCAGATGCGTAGGCCGCAGTGCTGTAGCCTGCGGGTTAAACTGTGGGTTAAAGCCTTTGCAGCTATATCTGTTTGTAAACAAGATACTTTATGATTGTTTATGTGCTCTTTACCAGATTTTTATAGAATGTAATCATAGACGCATTAGTGGTCTGCTGTGGTTGCTCCCAAATCGGGCCTCATATGCATCAGTGCCTAGAAATACTGATCCCGGACCTGCATTTAAGAGTCTGTAATGCAAAGGCCTGTCTCTTCTGCTGAAGGGGATTTTCTCTGTGATCTGCCTCTATTCCCTTCTTTATAGCCCCTAACTCTATCATTTAACAGATGCATTATTCAGTGTTTAAACAATGCCAGAGGGGCTATGAGCGGCTCTTTGTACAGGACACACACACACATATTTCAGGCTATAGCGCAGCAGGCATTAATAATGCACTGTGTGCCAAGGAGAAGCCAGATTTACCTCAGTCTGGTTAGAGAACGCCATCTTATACTGATGCTGTTTGATTATACAACTGTGGAAAATCTCATTCAATTTATAAGGCAGTTTATCTCTGTAAATGAGATCGCTAACACATGTAGTTAGTGTAGGCAAGTCCAGTTCAGGCCTGGTATTAATGTTTCTGTAGCCTGGGGAAGGACACTTGGGTATAAAAGATGCTTTTTATAAACATGTTCTACAAACCAAAAATAAACAAAATACAGTAGGGGACAGCGGGGGCGAAAGTACCATTTTCTTAGAGAAACTTAATTTTAAAAGATAATGTTATAGACAGAGATATATTTTGCTGTGGTCAATAACTTACAAGTGTGGTCTATCAATACCAGGTGGAATTTTGTAAAAATGTAAAACGACTTCTGTATAATTTCACTTTAAACATAAGTAGTGAATTGTTACTTTCGACCCCACCTGCAGGGACGAAAGTAACACAACAAAACAAGATAGATTTTTTGTGTTACACTTCACTCTAAAAATGGCTGGGTTGTTTTTGACCCATGGTGGGTAAATGTTGGACAGAAAACACATGCTGGGTTAGAAATTACCCCATGCTGGGTCAAAAATGACCCAATTTTGGGTTGTTGTTATGCAACCATGGGGTATAATAACTAGGGCTGGGTATTGGCAAGGGCCTCCCGATGCGATACGTATCACGATACATGTGTCATGATACGATACGTATCACGATACAATACTATGCGTTGCATGTTACGATACATTGCAATACTTTTTCTTCTTTTTATCAAAAATGTAAAAGCTCTTTGAAAGCTGCAGGTGTTTTTAAATGTTCTGCCATTTTCTCACTCGCTCTAGCTTCTGAGACATTGGCCGAATGGCCGTCTATGGCAGACAACTGGACAGTGATAACTACAGCAGCGGCAGTTAGCTGTATCTATATTTTTGCACAGCCCTAATAATAACCGAGCAGTTGAGTTAAAACAACCCAGCATTTGGGTCAATTTTTAACCCAGTATGTGTTCTGTCCAATATTTTCCCATTATGGGTCAAAAATAACCCAGCCATTTTTAGAGTGTTGTTTTTATTAAATATACATGACTATTAACTCGTAAATATGTAACTGGAAACATATTTTGTCATTTATCTTTGTTAAAAATAATGAAATTACATTTTAAATTTCAGTTTTATTAAATGTTTCAAAATCAACCAACAGTGCAAACTTAAATAGTTGAGAATAAAACTTTTGAACAGTTTGAACACTATGAAAATGAAAATTTTCAACATGCACAATAGTATTAGCAGCGGGACAAAAGTAACAAGTGTTACTTTCGACCCGACAGGATCTCCTCACATTTAAACCCGATTTACTTTTATTTTTAAAAACTCAGAGAGGTCAAACTTCAGGATGTTTTAGAGCACTGAATAACCTGTAGATTGATCAGTACTGTAACACATGAAACCAGAAACACAACGCGTTATAAGAAAAAAATGATCACTTTAGGAATTTACTTATCACGGTTGAAAACACCTTTCTAGATCTACACGCGGAAAACGGTGAGTAAATAAAGTGATATTTGTCAGCTCTGTCAGGGGTTGTGTGCCTAAGATGCTGTCGTTGTTTGGGATGCAAATGTTATCAGGGCTTGGAGAAAATCGCTTTGTTACTTTCGTCCGGCGTTAGTTTTGCCCCGGTTCTCCCCTAGTGTGCAAAAGTCCTAGGCCACCATGCCATAATTAGATTTGTTGTTTTTGCAATGTTATAGTGATGATATATAATTGTTTCTCAGTCTCTTTAATAGAATACATGCATATGCAAATATGCAGGAAATGTGTATATAGTTTTAAAAACGGTATAAAAATGTAAACTGGTGTGTCTAGTTTTTAGGGTAAACTCCCCTTCAACTTGAGCAATAGCAGGAAACTGCAGGATCTCTTAAACCTAAATAAAATTAAATCCTAATTTCTAATTTTAAAGAAATTAGTCTTTTTACTTCATTCTGCTCAAAAACGCTCAAGATGTGTTTAGTGCCAAGAGAGGTCACACTAAACAAAGACGATGCCTAAAGAAGACATTTAGTCCCGAAATTTTTATTTATTTTTGTACATATTTCCTGTAGTTTCTGTTTGTATTTTAATAAAATAGATTAAAAAATAAATATGAATGGACATTAAAACTTCTAAAAAACAAGTAGTCTGGTGATGGTGGCCTAAGGCTTTTGCACAGTACTGTACATTTCCATGCACACAAAGCGATAGACAAGAAGAAAGAAATCTGAATAACAGCAGCAGTGTTTGAACATTGTTTTGTGATCATGTGTTATTGTAATATTGAACAGTGAACAAAACGCCTGTGTGTGAGTTTGTGTATGTGTGCTTGTGTACGTTTAAACCCATTTATCTTGCAGACAGACTGAGCACTTAAGGTGTATAAATTTAATTTCTTTATTTTGAATTTTACCCCGAGCAATTCGGTAAATTGCATCTTGAAACGGGAGTAAAACTCAATAAGATTTCAGATGAATCGGATATATTACTCGCGCATCCAGTCGACTCTGTCCCTCCTGTTGCTATGCTGGTGTAGTTCTGTATATTATCATTTTTTCCACTTTCTCTCTACACTAGACCTCTGAGACTCTACTTCAAACCAAATCCAGAAGACTTAATACACCTGCGAATAACTCTTATACAGTTACCCAAAATTAACATTATAAAGACTATTCAAAAGTAAAAAAATAAATAGTGCTAAACTTTATATGCCTATAGTTAAAACTCGAAAAATTAATCAAAAACGTGCTTTTTTACTGCCAGGGGAAGAGAGAGAATAAAGAGGGAAAGAAGAGAGGAACTGTCATTTCATATTGCGAGTTAGCTGCTTAATTTGATCTTTGTAAAGCTAAGTTGCTTCAGGTAAGCAGCATACAGCAGTGTTCATAGCCTCAGGGCCAAAAGAGACAGAAAGGTCCCTTAGAGATTTCCCTCTCTCGCTCGCCCGTTCTTTCTCTCTTTTCTGAACCTCCTCTGAAGTTGCCCTTGGTTCTACATGTGTAGTGGTAATTATGAATGAGGAAGAGTTAGATCGGTACAAACCCATCAAACATTTTACAGCCTGCTGCTATTGTAATAAAGATCAATGAACATCATATCACTGCTTGTCCTGAGATTTGGGAGGGGGTGCGAACATTCTTTCACTTTCTTTTTCATTCTTTCAATCTATAGCTCTCTCATCATCTGTACCAAAGGGAAGCGTATCAGTTTTAATTGTCGTCTGCTGGGCTTTGTGATATGCCGTGTTTTGAGAGACATCAGTCTGAAGGAGATTTAAGACCAGACATACATTGAGAATGCAGGAGAGAGACAGTTAGTGACGAGAGAAAGAGAGATAGAGAGATGAAGTGACAGACAAATTAGTCAACATACAGGTAGACAAATTACTATTTTTTTTTCTCTCACTGCACATAAACTGGCACATCATCTCAGATATCCTCAGATATGTTATGTTTCTTTCTTTCTTTTAACATCCATGAAAACTTTTTTGTTGGTTCTTTGTGGACGGAAATGGTATTTAGACTATGAAAAGTGGTTTCTTTAACTGAAAGTTTCTTTGGGGAACCAGGAATGTTCCTTGCATGTCATCCTTGCAAAGAACCAAGCTTTATTTTTAAGAGTGTATATCGCCCCTCTGTCAGCCTGTGATTAATGTACTCGGGATCACTTCATGGGTGATTAAACTCTTGAATAAGTATCTTGGCAACACATAAAAATAAGTCACTGTCAAAGATAAAAAAAATATATGCCTGCTTATGAAAGAAAGAGTGTGGCTCAAAGTTATTTCCAGGATTGTCATAACTCCACAGCACTTTTTATCAATTACAGATGTATTGTTTTTAATCGTGTTACTTTGTTAGTAGCTTATGGAGAATATTTCTTCTATAGATTTTGTTGTGTGCGCTCAGCTCTGAGTTATACACTGCAGTCATTTTAATGTTCAACAGCAATGATGGATTCTTATCTGTCTTTTAAACCCACTCGATTGTGTGTCTTTGCATAAAACAAATCTTTATTTCCTTCTAATCTGACTATTCCAATCTTCGCTGCAATCGAAGCATGCTGACATTTAGACTTTAAAAGACATCAGATATCTTGCCAGGGTGTTTGAAGTTTCAATCAAATATTGTTTTTGGGTGATCATTTTATCAGATGAAAATGAATCTTAAATCTTCTTATCAGAGCCACTCTTAGTCATTATTTTAATCCCTCGTGCTCTGAATGAGGTTTAATTGATTTACCAGTGCGAAGATTTAAGAGATAATGTGATGGTGGACTAAGGTCAAAACAATGTTTAGACAGAATCCTACAAGATGTGACTTAATATATGCTTACATACACTCTAAAAACAAACAACCCTAAATAGCACTAAAAGTGGTTCACTGGCTCGTAATCATAGGGTAACCATTTTAAGTGCCATATAGCACCTAGGTAGCACCTGTATAGAACCATATTGTGCTATATAGAACCAGATCTGGTGTTATACATAGCACTAAAAATGGTTCCCCTACACTCTAAAAACATGCTAAATAGAATCAAAAGTGGTTTACTGGCTCGTAATCAAAGGGAAACCATTTTAAGTGCCATATAGCACCTATGTAGCACCTGTGTAGAACCATATTGTGCTATATAGAACCACATCTGGTGTTATAGTGGTGCTATATCACCTCCAGATGGTTCTTAATAGGTGCTTTATAGGTGCTATATAGCACTAAGAATGGTTCCCCTTCACTCTAAAAACAAACAGTGCTAAATAGCTCTATAAGTGGTTCACTGGCCCGTAATCAAAGGGGAACCATTTTAAGTGCCATATAGCACCTGTGTAGAACCATATTGTGCTATATAGAACCACATCTGGTGTTATAGTGGTGCTATATCACCCACAGATGGTTCTTAATAGGTGCTTTATAGGTGCTATATAGCACTAAGAATGGTTCCCCTTCACTCTAAAAACAAACAGTGCTAAATAGCTCTATAAGTGGTTCACTGGCCCGTAATCAAAGGGGAACCATTTTAAGTGCCATATAGCACCTGTGTAGAACCCTATTTGTGCTATATAGAACCACATCTGGTGTTATAGTGGTGCTATATCACCCCCAGTTGGTTCTAAATAGGTGCTTTATAGGTCATATATATAGCACTAAGAATGGTTCCCCTACACTCTAAAAACAAACAGTGCTAAATAGCTCTATAAGTGGTTCACTGGCCCGTAATCAAAGGGGAACCATTTTAAGTGCCATATAGCACCTGTGTAGAACCATATTGTGCTATATAGAACCACATCTGGTGTTATAGTGGTGCTATATCACCCCCAGATGGTTCTTAATAGGTGCTTTATAGGTGCTATATAGCACTAAAAATGGTTCCCCTACACTCTAAAAACAAGCTAAATAGAATCAAAAGTGGTTTACTGGCTCGTAATCAAAGGGAAACCATTTTAAGTTCCATATAGCACCTGTGTAGAACCATATTGTGCTATATAGAACCACATCTGGTGTTATAGTGGTGCTATATCACCCCCAGATGGTTCTTAATAGGTGCTTTATAGGTGCTATATAGCACTAAAAATGGTTCCCCTACACTCTAAAAACCAACGGTGCTAAACAGCAAATAGCTAAAAGTTGTTTACTGGCTTGTAGTCATAGGGGAACCATTTTAAGTGCCATATAGCACCTGTGTAGAACCATATTGTGCTATGTAGAACCACATCTGGTGTTATAGTGGTGCTATATCACCCCGGATGGTTCTTCATAGGTGTTTTATAGATGCTATATAGTAGTGATGCGCGTGTTGGTGTTTTTTCCAACCCACAGGTCCCGCTTTTATGAAATATTTGGCCCCCCAACCCACCCCACATCACTGTATCTATTTTTACAACCCAGCCCGCACCTGCGACCATTAAAATAGACATACTAGGCACTTGTAATGTAAATAAAAAGGGGCTTTATTTCAGCCTAAAAGTGCTTGGAAACCTTTAGATTACATCGCCCTGTAAATGCCCTGTTTGGTTGTTGTGCTGGCAGTGGGAGCTACTTGGCCTTTTCATGACATGAGGCCAAAGGTTTGGGGATATTGCAAGTTACGTTGCGGAAGTTACGTTGCCTATGTAATTTAACCTTATCAGAGAACCTAATAAAATATGAAAATATATATTCCCAAATATTTATGCTATACATGTTTATTTTGTTTTTAATGACCCGCCCCAACTTGCCCCGCAATAAAGTTACAATTTCTTTACCTGCCCCAACCAGACCCGGGGGTAACCGCGGAGCCGGCGGGTTACGAGACGACTCGCGCATCACTACTATATAGCACTAAAAATGGTTCCTCTATGATTATGCGCTTTAAGTGCTATTTAGCACAACATTTTTTTAGAGTGATATGCCTCTCAGAAAAAAAAGGTAAAAATGTTGTCACTGGGGTGGTATCTTTTCAAAAAGTATATTTTGGTACATCAAATGTACATATCTGTTGCAAACCGGTACATATTAAGACCTCTTTAAAAGGTACCATTCCAGTGACAAATTTTGTACTTTTTTTTTAGAGTGTAGACACATTTTTTCAGCTTCATGACAATATGTGCTGTTTTCCTTAAATGGTGTGTCTAAATTAACATAATTCCTTATAGCATGCTTGTGATGAAGGAGCTCTCTTGATCTAAAACCTATATCATGTTAATGCATGCATTAGATAAAGGCTAAAGCATCTTTGCAGTATGACTTGGTAATAAATTTCACCTGCTCTGTGGTCAAACATGAAAGCTTTGTCATCCCACAGTGACCTTTGAGTGTTATGATGAAGGTTATTTATTCTCCTTTTCGTGCAGAATAAAGCCTTAAAGAGAAAGGAGGTTTGTGTGGCACACAATCCTCTGTTTGCAGGTCTTTGCACATATACATAAAGCACAGTGTCTTTCTAAACTTCTGACCTGTTCAGACAATTGAGCAAAATCACCCATTTCTGTCAGATGTTTGTTTCATTCACACAACTCTTTCTGGCTTAGACTTTTCTAACCCCGCAGGCAGAAGATTATGGAGAGCTCTGGCCTGGGTGATAGAGTAGACTCACATACAGCCAAAGCAGTAGTTACAAAGTTATTTAATGCCGACTGCAATCCCGTCTTCTCCGTTGTAACCCAACTAGCCCATAGACGTCGCTCCCCAACCACTGCAATGCTTGGCCCAAAAGCCTCTATTAATCATAGTCTAATTGAATTCCAGCAAACACATAAAACTCTGATTGGGTTTAGTTATTTCATTTTGCAAACACATGTCTCTGGTGAACCGTGTAAAGTGATATGCGGTGGTGAGCCATGTCATCTGGAACTGTCTCCCTGCTCTGGCTGATGTTTAATAAGCAGAAACATGTGTTGTCCCCGATTTGACTGCCATAGCTGGCCTGATGTCCAGGGAAGGCCATACTTCTGGATTCAGCCACGTCTCCTTCTATCTTTGATTAATGCTCTGTGATTTTATTTGCGAAAGATGGCTCTCGCGGCCGCTCATTTCTTTCCTGCGACCTGATAAACTACAGTCTTGAATCACGTGGATGTGGCGGCGAGACATCAGTGAAAATATTTCCGTCAGAGCCGGCCGACACTGGAAAAATGAACGTAAACGATCAGCAGCTGTCGGAGCGATACCACGTTTCAAACATCAGAGGTTCCAGCAGACGCTTCTCGTCATGATCGGACGCTGATTTCGAAGGGCACATGTTGAAGGATGAGGCTCGTACCCTCTGAGCTCAACTGGATTGAGAAAAAAGAGGAAACAGAAAGAAAAAAAGAGAGATCCATATGTCTCTGTCGTGTACCAGTCATTGTTTATTTTTCATAGAAAGCTGCGAGATGTTTTACATTTATGTGTGTGGATTCAAAGCTCTGCTTTATTATTAGAGTCTATTTGCTGCTGAGGAAAGTAAAGTCCTACTGTGAGCTTGAAACATGTTGTCTCGTTCGATCATTTAATACACATTTAAAGTGGTTTTGAAATGGCTGAGGCTGGTGCGGTCTGAAGCCCTAATAGAAGCTCTTCTCCTCCATTAATACATCCAGACTTGTGATCTTACCAGAAAAACACAGAAGCAAAGTACAAAGCACTTGTCAACGGTTAACAGTTGCTGTGTTACCGCACATAGATCAGTTTGGAGGTTTTCCCCCTTTTCTCCTTTTTAAGCGGCAGCTGTCGCCATCAATGTTCTGTCTCCACCTACAGTAACCAAACTTCCCGACCAGAGATTAGTGGTGCACGGTGTTGATTCTGCAGATGGTATGAACGCACGCCCTCGCTCGTCTCATTCCAGACACAAATGTGCATTTATTACAAAACTTGTATAAATCTCGTTTTGGCCTTGTAAATAATGTTACATATATGGTGGCCAGCTGCCACGTACACGAGCACCATAGTGTCATCTCCAGCTGAACTCCCTTTAAGCAGAACAACACATGCATTCAGTGGCCTGTGCAGTAGATTGTGCCATTTTGAATTCATGTGTATTCATATACAGTATATGTTTTTTTTTCTGAGCAACTTTGGCAAAAGAGGTGCATTTATTTATATACAGTACCAGTAAACTGTTTGGAAACACTTGGACTGATTTGTTTTCCATGATCTTATAAATCTTTTAATCTGAAGTTGTTTGTTTTTTGCCTGGTTTAACAGATAGAGCTCAGATTAAGTCAGGGGTAAGCCTTAGTTAAACGAATAAATTTAAGTAACTTAAAAAAACATTGGTGTGCATTTTGAGCAAAGCAATGCATCTCAAAATGGCACTAATATATTTTAAGCTATGTCAGTGCATATTCTTTTTAGTTAGGACAGCTCAAACATGCATTTAGTCTGTGATTAGTCTTAAAGCAATACTCCAAATATCAAAATGACCCCATGATTTACTCACCCTCAAGCAATCCAAGATACACATAATCGATGTGAGTTTAATGTGATGTGGGTAATCAATGCGATTTTGTAAGAAAAATATCCATATTTTAAATTTAAGGGGGCAGTTTCCTGGACAGGGATTAGACTAGTCCTGGACTAAAATAAATGTAAGAACAGTCCAAACAGAAAACACTTTGCCCTGACATATCTTAAAATACATCAATGCCCTTTGTTTTGCCTCAAAATGCACACAAGTAATGTTTTTAGTAAGGCATGTTTTTTAAAACAAGCTATTTTTCCTAATTAAACTAAGGCCTAGTGCTGGTTTAAGCTAATCTCCAGGAAACTGCCCCTATAAACTATAATACCTAATTTCTGGTAACGACGACATCTTGGACTCACGCGTTTCACTAGAGTCACTGTGCAACATACCATGGCAACACTACGCTAAAATCATGAAATACATAAAACATAAGTCCAAGATGGACAATAGTTATTACAGTTTAAAAACTGGATATTTTTCTTACAAAATTGCATCGATTACCCACAGAAGGCCTTTATTAACCCATTGGAGCTGTGTGGATTACCTCTGTGAACTACCCAGTCTCACAAAGTTATGTACCTATAGTCACATAATTTTTTTGATTCTTTTTCGTGATAGTGTCATTAATTTTTTACGTTTTTTTTCGTGATCGTTTCACAAATTTCTGTTTATTTGTCACGTATTGTTTACTCAACTGCTTTTTCCTGGAAACAGTATGTAAGATTGTGGCCAGAACTGGTACTGCAATCACAAAACTTGTGGCTAAAACCGGTACTGCAATCACACAACAAGTGGCCAATACACAACATGACAACATAAACATCAGTTGAGGGCTGCAACTCCACTTTTTAAAATGACAATATCCTGGCCGGACCACTGTTGTCAGTGATATAAGTATATGAAATGAAAATAATTTCTAAATGCCTAGTGACATATCAGAGCTATTTTATGATTAATTGATATACATTTCTTACATACTGTTCCTTTAAGTATTGGTTTATACTATTTTTTCAGATTTTTTTTTTATATTTTCTAAATTTTAAAACTTTGTCGTGGAAATTCATGACAGTATCACGAAAAAGAATAAAAAAGTATGTGACTATAGGTACGTAATTTCGTGTGACTGGGCTGCTCCCTACTGAAAAATCCAGCTAAAACCAGCACAAGCTGGTAGCTGGCCCCAGCTGGTTTAAGGTGGTTTATGCTGGTCCTCCCAGCCTGACAAAGCTGGTCATGCTGGTGGGCCAGCTGGTATTCCAGCATGACCAGCTAAGTCCAGTTAGACCAGCTTAAAATGTGACCAAAACACAGCTAGACCAGCTTGCTACACCAGCAAAACCAGCTTCCTACACCAGCAAAACCAGCTAAAACCAAGCTGGGGACCAGCTAAAACCAGCTCACCAGCTTTTGCTGGTCTTAGCTGGATTTTTCAGTAGGGCTGTGCAGGATGAATGCACTTTTTTGGGGTGTAAAGTCAAAAGTTGTTCCATGATCCCTGTTTTCTACCATTATAAAGCTTAGAAGAGCAAGGACATTTGCTAAAATAACTCCAAATGGGCTTGTCTGAAAAATTATTGCGATATGTATGTTGGATTGCTTGAGAGGGAGTAAATCATGGGCTAATTTTGATATGTTGCTGAAACCAGGCCTAAATGTTTGAAATTACTTTTATAGATAAAAATATACTTGTGCCAAACATTTCTTTTCAGTAGAAATCAAATTTTTAAAATATTTTAAAGGGATGTCTTCACCTGAATATTGAAGAAAAGGCAAGCTAATACGCACCCAGAATAGATCTTGAAATCCTTCAATAATGTTTAAAATGACCTCAGAAAGCTTCTTGATAAAATGCTACACGTACAATTTTGCAAATTCTAGGCAAAGAGTGACATTGATATTTTGGTGCTTTTAAATGTTTCCAAACGGTACTGTAGCTTGGTGAACCTGTAGTCACTAAATTTTTCTTCATTCACAACAATCTCTCTCTTTTTGAGACTAATTCTCTTGAATCTAATATCCCCTATAATTCAGCAGTGTTGTCTCTTACCTGGACATACAAGTAAATGTGTAAAACGTTCCTATGGGATTTGCTACATTTTAATAACTTCGCATATTCAGGCCGGACCACAGAGACCTGATATCAGTTACTAGTTTTTAAGAGTTCTTGCGTAGGCTGAGATGCCAACCCTTGTGCTCTACAGAAGAGCAATGTCCAAAACCAACAGACGGGACAAGCGAGCCATTTTTTCACAAATGCGGTTTTCAGTTTCTGCACATATTTTTCCAGCCGCACCGCGAGGCCACGATAAAACGAACATCTCCCCCTTGGAGCAGAGTTTACCTGAGTGTGTGTCAGGTGATATCCTGCCTAATGACTCTGGAAGTTAAACAGAGGGGCTTTCTGGCTGAGATTTCACACAGCCCTCCACGCCACTAAAAGTGTCGCTCCATGGGTAAAATGTGATCTTTTTGCTAATGAACGCCACGCTTCGTTTGTCTTACTCGCACACCTCCTGCTCCGGCCTCTAGGGGGAGCGGCACTGAATGATTTGCTTTATTTTTCTTCCTGCTCACATTAATCGTTTTTGGCCACTGTAAACTCTTAAAGCAGCTTTTGTGGTATGCCGCTGATTCACTACATGGAGAAAGAGAGATCGTTCCTGCATATACAGTACCACGACTGTTCACGCCGTCTCTTTTAGATGTGTTTGTGTGTGTGTGCATCATCAGGTTTACACCTCTCACACTCCACGCCCGTACCAATCTGCGAGGTGTGACATTTGGGTATTTGGTGATGTGTATGAACAGTGGCTTCACACACATCACTTTCACCTTGTCCTGCCACACTCATCTCCTCATCCCTCCTTGCTTCTCCTCCACATGAGCTTAAATTCGCTCTCTCTCCCTCATTCAGTGAAATGCAAGTCTAGCTGTCATTGGAATATATGTTTCGCAGGCAGTAGCGGGACAGTAAAACTCTCCAGTCATAGTGTTATTCTAGCTGGACTAACAGGCACCGCTCTGTGAGTTATACCGGTCTCCTAAAGTGGACAACATGTCAACATTTTTTTTATTTGACATATCAGTCTCCAGCTTTCAGGCTCAAGTAGCTCATTAAAACCCAGACGTAATAGTGTGGTGTTTGAAAAGTGTGTTGCGGTTTGTTCCTGGCATGTTATTCGGTCTAATTGGAATTTGAAATGGAAGAGATGATTGAGACACGATGGCACAGGAACGGTTTGGTGTCTACAATCCATCTCTGCTCGGTGAGGGAGTCAAGAACCGCTGATTCTTAGGCTGGCGAACGAGTGAGAAAAGCGAAAAGCCCCGAGGTTCTGAGAATTATATTAGGCTTAGACATTAGTCATAATCAGACCCACACCGAATTTGCGAGCGCAGAACGCCCATCATTCAGAAAGTTGTATGCCTTTTGTGGGTTCGTTTATTAAATATTTGAGATAATTTAATTACGCTTCCAGTCGTCAATCGGACTTCAGTACCGTTAGCTCCGTTTAATGCGTATTTTCCCCCAAAACTGTCTGGTAGTAATCTGCATGCTAATTTACATTTGTACATGCGATATCTCTGTTTTGGTTTCAAATATGTTTTTCACATCGAGTTACATGATGTACTCAGTATTTTTATGCTTTAGACAGAAACAGATCTAGCAACAGATCTTAAATCAGCCATTTACTGTTTAACTTTTACATCTACGAACCATACCTAATCTACTTTTATCTTTACTCATGTTTTCACATTTTGCTGTACAGCCAGCATGTAATAATCCAGATCTAGCGGGCTGGTTGTGAGAGAGTTTGTATATGTTTTTCTGCTATCTGGTAAGGCAAGGTTGTGCTAGCCAAGCCAAAAGCCCAATGCACCTGGGTCAGATGAATGCTGTCGATTATGCCTCTCTCTAGCCACTGACATGCTAATAAATGTGTCCATAAATTGAATTTGTGCATTTGAAAAAGAGCAGGGGTATCTGGGATATTAGGGCAGCGGAGTGTCTGATTGGCTCCAGCCGCTGTGGCAAAGCTTCAGTGTGGCTGCTATGGTGTGTGTGTGACTTGTGGTAAGGAGGTGGAAAATAGAGCGAGTCTGAAGCTAAGCCAAGTAAAATAAAGACTTCTTTATTGCTGTTCAAAAATCATTTGATTGAGTTTGCACAAACACAGGAGTGTCAAGGAGTGTGTGGCGATGGATTGCATGAAACCATTTATGTGCGCATGTGTGTGTGGTATATATTCACATTACGTGCATGCCATAGTCTGTGCATTATCTACGGTATTTAAACCCTATTCCATGTTTCTGTGCTCATGTGAAGTCTCTGTAATTTCCATCTACAGTAGCTGCTTGTTGGCAACACAACACTTAAAAGTGCTTGTAAGTAACCCTGACAGACCTTTAATGTTCTGGCACTACATTCGGCTGGGTTTTGTTGTCTGTGCTCCAAGAACATCTGACCAGCGAGAAGTCATCTAACTTGACTCCTCCCAGATCCATTATATCAGTCAAGTCCGTGCGAGTAGCTTTAAAGGGGATGTAATGTGTGTGTAGACCACAAACCATTTTAAGCTGTCTGTGTGCCAGAGGTGTATGTAGGACAGGGCTGAGCTTCCTGAATGATCACTGCAGATTTCCAGAGATATCACTGGATTTTTCTTCAGCCATCCAAATAGCCACGAATGGTATTGTTTTTATAGAATAGAATTTCTTTCTAAATGTCAATATGATTTAGGTAAATTCATGATGCTATTTCCATTCTTCTGTGTAAGGCGCCTGTAAGCATGCATATATACCCACCGTCTGTGCTAAGTGTATATGTGTGCTGTGCTCTTATACCAGAAAGAGGTTGGATTTCTTAGTATGGACGAATGTGTCAGTCATTAAATCTACTGTCCTCCCTCTCTTGTTCAGCCCAACATTTTCTTGAAATTAGTTTTGGGTGTGAGGTAATACTCAGAAATAAGGGTATTGTGAAAGACAGGCAGATGCTCCGTCTAAAACAAATGGAACATTGGGAGAAACAGATTGAATACATTTCAAGTTACCACATGTACAATGCCTTTAGGGACAGTCATTTGTCTGCTAAGAAACTGACATTAAGCGATATGTAAAACAGACACACAGAAATGAATTTTGTTCCTCATTAAAACTTTGTTTTCTTTGCTCTTATAATTGTATACTCTTCTTACTGTATATGCAAGTTTGGTTCCAAAACACAATAAATCCATTTTGACTAATTTGGTTAAAAATGTGTTTTCTATACCAAGAAAGTGACGAGAGGAAAACTACTCTTTTATGTTACAAACTTTCACATAGCATCTTTAGGTTATAATAACATAAAATTTCAATAATTTCCATAATTTGATTTTCAAAGATTTATTATAAAACCTGAATTTTTTATCCGCAAAATGCAATAAATCCACGATAAGTTTTTTCAAAATGCTATATATCTATTGATTTAATATATAAATAAGCATTAATCTTTGCCATGTTATATTCGTTTAGTTGACTAGTAGTATACACTGATTAAAAATCAAAACATTAATGGCATTAATCAAAACACTTTGTCATACTAAGAACACTGTCATTGCTGCTGTTATACTTGGGATGTCGTCACTGAACTTTTTTGACAGCGATCATCTTAGCGGTAAAATGTTTGGGTTCTACTAGATTTTCGTTGACTTCAAATAAAATAATGGAACGTTTTTAATAAGATCCCCTGGGGGGTCAATGTGTTAGCATGACAGAAGCTTGATGCAGTCGGGTGAGAACAAGCAACAGTCGGCATTTTTTCTTCGCCCGAGTGCCTCTCGCACAAATCGATTTTGATGGCTTACGTTTCTTTTCCGCCACAGAAAACCACCACAGGTTTATCAATGCCATCAAAAGTATTATTTTGTTTTTGTTTGTTTGTTGATCACAAAGTACAAAGTAGATGAAGAAAACTAGGATTTTGTGTGTATTCAATGTTCCGCCATTGTTGTTTATAGTGCATGGAATTGTGCGCTGTGATTTGTTGAGAGGATTTATTGCATTCTGCAAAGAAGGAGGACTGGCGTTTGTCGCGTTTTGGGAAAAAAAGAAAGAAAAGATGACAGAATAACACGGCGGATATTGGATTTTGCGTAAAATTAAGAATTTACTTTTTAATACTGACCTGATACAATACTGATTTTGTATCAATTTTTTTTTTTAAATGGCGTTTATCGCATTTTGGAACCTAATCTTCATATATACCATACATTTTTAAAAGCCTTAGGCAAATCAAATGCTATAACAACAAAAATAAGCATAAAAATAAAATTAGATATCCAACATTTCTGTCTGAATGTCTGACTTTTGAATGCCGTTTTTGTACCTTATGCACAGTGCTTTTGGAATATATACTGTGTGTGTGCACACGTGTGTGTGTGTTTAATTTACATTAAATTTAATTGTATTTCATTCTGTTCCCCGGTGAGTCATGTCTGTGTTGGACCTCAAAATGTTATAATGGCAGTAGCAATGCAAGAGTATTTAGTTTTAACTCAGTGTTTGTATTAAAGTAAATCTGCTTTCAATATTTTAATGACTGTACATCGGAAATGTCATCAGTCTCCACTTCGCTGCCTTCTTTTGGAATCGTCAATAGCCATTAGCAAATGCAACTTATTTTCTCTCACCCTTTCTGAAGGCTGTCCTCTGGATGACCCGCGAGTGCTTTTTTCCTTCTAGTGAAGTTTGGAAAATGAAGGAGTGAATGAGCGTCTCGCTCTCATCGTCACTCGCTCATTTAATTAAAACTCTCATTTCATCAAATCTGCCTCTCATTATGGCCCTCATTTGCTCCAGCTCACAAATTTGAAGAGCGGGGGGTTAAAAGCAATGAAAAAGAAAAACAAATCAGTGTTTATTGTGCACGCTTTACATTTGTTTAACCAGTCCCACAGAACACTGTGGCTAAGGTTTGTGTTTGATACAACAACGGCTTTGTTTATTTTGCCATTTAAATGTGCTGAAAATAAAGGTGTCATGAGATTGTGCTGACCCGCAGTTCCCCTTTACTTTAATTTGTAGTTTAAAATCCACACACACACAGTGTAAACTTGGGTTCGCTTATATAATAGAGCAAAGTCTATGAAGACAGAAGGACGGCCCCATCATCTGGTTTCCCTTTCCTATCCCAAACAAATGAAATCTTTCATAAGAGTGATAAGTTGTAATGTATTTTTTTTGCTCACTAATAAAAGGATGTGAAATCTGAATATTTGTACGTAAGTGATGTTTAGTGGTTTTAATATTTTAACCTGTGATGCTCTGTTGTAGAGGCCTACGTGCAGTGCTCATGACCCTTGTGATTTCATAGATGTGTGGCACACACAGAGGACAATAAGGTATCATAAAGACTTTAAGCAGCATGTCATGAAAAGTTACTATTTCTGTTACCCTGACTGTGTATTCTGTTTCCTGTGACTTTACAAATTTGTCATGTACCCGTGCTGATCGCAGTGGCCTGCTTGTGAGTGTTAGTAAGCAGACACCAGTCTGGTCTTCATGTTTCCTGTGCTGTCTGCTGCATGGTGTGCTCAAGTTCCCTGTCTGCGTTATAGTGGTTCACAGGAACAGATGACCTCACCAGATTTCACCGGTCTAGCGCTTGATGCTCTACAGGTAACATGAGTATTACTGCACCACAGAAACTGCTGTAACATCCATACGTAGAGAGGAAAGCAGTTATAATATGCATAGTCTTGATGAAACTAATGACAGAATACATCATTTTCAAATATGCATATTTAATATATTTATGGCATTAGAAGTTATGATCCCAACTCATATTAGATACATTATTGTATTTTAAATTATAGCATGCTATAAAATGTTGGTACTTGTCGTTAAACATAGCCTTAAATTTACTTCAGTCATAGAAACATAGCCTTATTTTATCTGAAGTCAACTAAGACCAAAATAAACTGGGTACTTCTGCTGCCCCGGTTAAACAGATCACGCAAAGAAGCTCATTGTGAGTGACCTGATATAGACGGTGTGGATAGACAGCGCTGTCTCGTTTGGGTTGTCCTTGTTGAGACCACTCGTGCAGAGCTTAGAATAGTCTGGGAAAGAGAGGAGAAGGCAGGGTGTGGCTAGCAACTCTCTAATGGGTGCTTTCCATAACATTTGAGAGTGTGTGTTTCTCTGCTGACGGAGGAACACCTGTCCATCACTGATAGATCTCCTCCTGTCTGTGTGCATGTCATTTTTTTCCACCCTCCTTGTACCCCTGTAATGATTTTTTCATTCATCTTAAATGGCGGGATCATATTCTTTACATGGCCTGTTGTACGTGTGTGCGTTTTAATAAGTGACCAGCTGTGTGCCAGCTGTGTGCCCACGAAGTGTTGATTGCAGTGGAGACGGAACCTGTATGGGATGTACACACACACACACACACACACACACACACACACACACACACACACACGTCTTTCATCTCTGGCTCTGCCAGCCAGACATTAGCAAATTTTTTACCCACAAGATCAAACACTTAAAAAAATTACGAATCAACCTTTGGTGCACTATTAAACACTACATGCATTAAACAAGGCTAAACTTTCTTTAAGACAAGCACGCTGTTGTAACAACTAGGTCTTTATTTAAATTCAAATTCAAAAAACTTTATTGTCTATCAACCAGTGATAGAAAATTGTCTTGGGTAAAGTCCTGGATGTATACAAAAATACAATCACACATCAAACAACATAAAACTAATTTAATAAAAACAACTATAAGAAATAATAAAATAGGAGCAATATCTGTTAATAAAACTATTTGTCCTTATTTAAAATAGTAATTAAAAACATTAACTTTTTATTAAATCTTTTACAGTGGTTCAAAGTGCATTATGCTTTTCTGTCTTGTCTTCTTATGATAATGACTTAGCAACAAGTTCTTATCTATGTCTGAATTTCTGAGTTTTACATTATTTTTGTTTTATAATAACTGGCAAAGAAATTGGCCACTCATTCAGATTCATCATGTTTCTGTCAATAAACATGTAAATGTGATGATGTATGACATTTCTTAATTGTATGTATATACAAATAATAATAATAATAATAATAATAATAATAGTTGTTGTTAATATTATGATTAGTGCTGGGCAAATATTAATCGCGATTAATCGCATACAAAATAAAAGTAATTTTTGGCATAATATATGAGTGTGTGTTGTGTGTAATTATTATGTATATATAAATATAAATACACACATTCATGTATTTATTTAAGAAACATTTACATGTGTATATATATTTATTTATATATTCTATATTATATATAAATAAAAAAATTATATATAAATTAAAAATTCTGAAATAAATAAATGTATGTGTGTGTGGTTAAATATACATAATAAATACACAGCACAAACTCATATTTTATGCCAAAAAACACTTTTATTTTCTATGCGATTAATCGCGATTAATCTTTGCCCAGCACTAATTATTATGTATTGTGCATTTATTTTTTGTTTTTTATTTCTCACAGTTACCTTCAGACCAAAAAAATAAGTAAATAAACAACCCAACCTAAAAACCAACCTTAGAAGACTTAAAAAAAATATATATATCTTATGTCAAGATAATTAAATATTAATAATGACAATAATAATAATAATAATAATAATAATAATAATAATAATAATAATAATAATAATGAGTTCATTGGAATGACAATTAAAGCAGAAAAAATTAATTCCTGGCATCTTAATAAATTAAGCAATTGACAGAAATGTTCTAATATTTAGGATCTAATAAATCAATCATAAAAACACATTGTAAAAATTCTTCTTTAAAACCCAAAGAGACATTGCTTTAATTTCTGTTTTAGGCTAGCAGGCTTCAGAGCAGTTAACAGTTGCTAGCAGAGTCAGGAATGCAGCAGGCTTAGATTTGCCAGAACTGTGGTTGGGTTGCATATGTTTGTAATTGATTTCTTAAATATTTATTTCTCCGTTCACAATCTTTGTTTGGTTTTGTGTAACTCATATCAGAATGCCACTCTGAGCTATTACAAACTTCTGGGATGGCCCGCCAGTGAACCCAAAGATACATTTGATAGGTGTCAGCAGTATACGAGTGTGTTTGTATGTGTATGTAGCGTGTTATGAGATGAGAGAGACAGTGAAGAGAAGACCAAACCAGGGCACTCATGCTTAGAGGAAATGGATGACAGTTACATGCCTTTCAGCCAATTAATGGCCATCTCAGCTGTTGTTTTAACTCTCTGCCCCGTGCACGTCCCCGCTGTTATTCTTATCATTTCCGGAAGACGAGCTCATCTGTGTATGTAAAAGAGCCATGATGACCTTCAGCCCCAGAGCAGAGGTCAGAGTTCACCCAATGTATATTTCATTAGCAAACAGCGTGGATTCGCACAAGTGCCACAGAAATAGAACTAAATAAAGCTCTAGGGATTTTTCCATGCTATATACACTATTAGCGCTAATTATTCGGCTCTCCGTTGCCGGTAAAATGGCATTCGACACACTCATCCAGCTCCTTCGCGCAGAAAGGACGCTGTCAGTCTTATTACGCCACCCTGTCGTCTTCTGGGAGGCCAGAGAAATATTAGTGAGAATTGTTTTGTCATAAAGGAGCTTATAGACACTTATGTCGAAAGGCAAATGGAACTGCCTGTCGGGCCTGAAAACAAATAGATCCTACGTTTTATTCTTTATAAGAGTCTCTAAAAGTCTTGTCTTTCAGTTGTTACGCTTTTGGATGTAATGCTCTCCCCGCTGTTGTTTTGTCCGCCATCCTGCTGAGAGGCCATCTCTGCAGTCTTTCAAAAAATACACAAGCCTTTGTGCGATAGGAAGCAGAGGGAAGGGAGAAATTGTGTGTGCGCGTCTGTGTGAAAGAGCTTACAGTTCCAGTGAGTGACGCTGATTTAGCATTACAAGAGAAGAGGCGGCTTTGCTTGCCTACACTTTTAAAAGTGTCTGCACACACTTGGCAAGGGGTGGAAGGGTTGTGCGTTGGTCCTTACTGGATTGATCGCCCATGGGCTTCTTTTTCTGCCTCCCTGGAGCCCCCTACTTCCTACTTCCTGTCTGTCCAGGAAGAGAGGGCCAAAAAGAATTCCAGAAAAAGAATTCACCACAAGCACAGACAACACGCACACACTCGGATTCCTGAGTTCATTGTGCCCAGCAGAGGGAAAAAATCTCTTTGTCCCATCTCCAATAGAGGTCCCCTCTCACCCGTTTTTGGAAGACAGAAACACACACACTCACAAACACATCCTCTCTCATTTGCATGGCAAAAGCATTATTAGGGAGAGAGATGTCATGGTGACAAGAAGTTTATATGTAAGCACAAAGAGAAGTGAGGAAGAATGGAGTGCTCTTTGCTGTTCATTTGACATCCTTTAACACACACACTCACTCTTTCTCTCATACCCTCACATTCATATCATAAATCGGTCACAAAAGCAGACGGAGAGGTTTTGTCATTGGTGATTGTTTGTTACTCCAGTCGCCTCCAACCATTTGAGAATAACACGCATCAAAGTGCACCGAAGTACAAGCCGCAACCAATACACTTTTTGGCCACCCGTTGCATTGCCATTATGAAAGCGGACATGAGAGTATTTAATAAACCCTATTAATCTTGTTGAGAGAGCGAGTTCATTGGTGCACTCTCTCTTTCCCAGCTCTCCCAATCAATCAGCCGAGCTCCGCTAATGTATTCATGTGAAACGCACGGCACAACTTGTTTGACAGAGGTCCAAGAGGAGAAGAATTTATGAAGTCTTTCCCTCCACTGCAACCAATCCAAAGAACCCCTCAGCCACTTTCACAATCAATACTTGAGCTGGTAAATATATCATCTATAATTATATAGGGAAAACATTAGCAATATATCTATTTTCAAGACAAGGGTGAGTGGAATTCGCAGAATGTGACTCATGCCGTTTCATTTGGAGAGTTGGACGTAACGCTGAGTACCCACAGTATTGTATTGATATCGGCACCGGTCCAGAATATGCTGAATAGGTCAATGGGCCCGGGGAGGTGCTTGGTGACATTCCCCTATCAGTCATAATATCATAGCTTTCTTATGGCATGAGACCTGTCGAATGAGTTTGGACAAAATTGTGTATTATACTGGTGACTCTTTGTTATTTTTATAAATAAAGATTCTCTTAACTCTTAAAATGTGTATATATTTTGTCTTTTCCCACATAGATCTAGTATAATGTTTAAAAACAACATTTCATCAATCTTGCAATCACGAAAAGTTGATTTTCAAGCCTAGCCCTGGTGTTATCCTTTTGTAATTTAACCTTTACAGTTCAGTCACTCTATTCAGATCACATTCACCATAGCAGACCCATTTTTCATGCTATAGAGAAAGGGGTGCCAATGTAGGGGGAGACAGAGCCATGTCCGGGCAGAGGTGAGGAGAGAAGGATGGAGACTTTTCTAAGTTGGGGAGAGAAGAAAAAAGTGCAATACTATGCTTCAAAGCAACATTTCCATAATTGCCCTGTAACTCGGTCATAATGGCTGAGGAGGCTGAGAAAGGCACAATCTTTCAGATGGCTGAACGGCAAAAGCTCCCACCTCTCTTCTATCTCTCTCTTTCTTTCGCTGTCCTCTTCCTTTTACACCCATAACCCTCTGCCCCACTTGTTGTCTTTCAGATGAAGTAAAAGAATTCTCTCTCTAACCTCTGTCAACAAAGGCCATGAAATTAGCACTCCACACAGCCCCGCCTCCTGCCCTACAGAGTGTCACTCTTTGCTCTTTTGTCCCCAAACCCGCCAGAGAAAGATCCTACTCACAAATACCCCACTGCACTTTCATTGCTGTGTCCTGAGTTACACTACGTGCTGTTTTCAGTCTGCTCTTGATAAATGTACAACTTTCTGTAAGGCCCATTCTATCACAATTCTCGAATGCCATCACTTTGTTCAGCTTAAATGGTGAGCGGTTTAAAAAACATCAAGACTTTGATCTTTTTTGCATGTTTGTGAGGTCTGAGCATTCAATAGGTTATTTTTGTACCATAAAACTAATCCTGGCTTTAGCAGACCAGACACTGAAGGCCAGTGTTTGGTGTTTGTGTGTGTAAAACAAGATTTTCGGGTGTAAATGTGGGTATCTGTTCTCTGAGGCAGCAGAAGTGTTTAGATGGCCTGTAACCTCATCCGCAGTGACAGTGTGGAACATGTGTCCTCTATGCTTTGACTGTTTTCCTCTACAGCCCTACAGGTCACCTAAACATGTCAGCCAGGTCTGAGGAAAAAATCCTACACACACTACTATGTGTGTGTGTGGATCATTGTGTGAGCTTTAAGCTGTGTGTGTGTGTGTGTGTGTGTGTGTGTGTGTGTGTTTGCCAAGCTAACAATCAGCAGTGCCTCATAAAAGGATTAGTGACCTCCACAAAGAAAACAGGCCTCTTCAAAGCTTCTGCAGGGCTACAATAGCGCTGACATTTGTCCTGCTCAACACAGGGATGGGGTGTGGTGGGACAGCGTTGCCACAGTACACACTGACAGAGAGGGGAGGACAGGGGCATGGCACAGGGCTGGTCCTCTCTTTCACAGCCTGACTCCGGCCCCTTCGGCAACCCACTCCGGTCTTCGTGTCCTCCTCCGGTCCTGTCCATCCATGCAGAAGGCTTCTGATGACTCCATTGGCTGGTTTCACTAAAAGGGTTAGGTCTGTCCTCCCTCTCGGCATCAATGGCGAGTCAGAAAGATAGATTAGATATCCCTTTGATTCCACTGTGTTTCATCGCTTTCCCCCATCCAAATTGGTATTTAACAAAGCATTCCTCACAGTGAGTGGTACAGCTATGCAGCTCTGTCATTGATGTAGAGGGAGAATGGTACTTGGATATATAATGGGTTAGTGGTGGCTAATAGACTGAAATGCCATTTATTCGGAGACTGTCAATGGTGGAGAATTTCCCACAGATGCTGCAGATCGGCGGTGCTCGAAAAGTCAAGACTGCGTATTTGTGTAGCCTTTGTATTGATGATATCCTACAAAAACATATATTAAGGCTAAATTCATTTTCGTTTTAATATAGCATGTGGGAAAGAAAGGGGGGGAAGCGGATGCTGTTTTTATCATCGCTGGAAGCGCTGGAATAAAAGGAGTCAGTGTTGATTATTGCTCATTAGCCACAAGGACATCCACTTAACTCTGAATAAATGAGTGACACTAACAGCCCCAGTCCTCCGCGTTGCTCAGAGCAAAATGTTCATTAATGCACTCCATTTGCTAAGCTGAGAAAGAAAGCGGTTGGACACGTATGGCGACATCGGAATCGGTGATCACTTTGTTTCTGGCGAGGCATTTTAATCCCTAATTTCATGCGATGATCAGAGACGCCGTGAAGCCCGGTGTCATCCTTTCAGTGGCATTTCAAATGGATTTTAATGATCAAGAGAGGCTCCGGTCCCTCGGCGCATAATGTGCAGAAAATACACAAAACAAGCATCAATATTCATGACACTCGTCACTGTAAGAGGCGTGTGATTTCTGTTAAAAATAAAGACCACTGTGAGAGTCATTGGCGACCTAACATTGATTTTATAGCGAAGGAAATAGGCCTTTAATATTTTTTTATAATTCATAATAATGCATATAATGTGTATATTCTCCGTAACGTGATAGTTATTTTTTTCTTGTGTGTATTTATAGTTTTGACTGTACTTTGAGTGTCTGTTTTGTTCAATTAAAAAGTGCAAGCATTTCTCGCCATTGACCTGCGCCTTGATTGTGGGAGGGTCACGAGTGACTGGAGAATGCTGGTAACCCGCGAGCTGCTAGGACCAGGGTTAGGCTACGTCAATCGGTGGCACAAACGTCACAGAGCATTTTTATGAATATTCATAGCCAAATCTATGACAAGGGAATCTAGTTGAATACGCTTAACCAAAACAAATTAACTATTTAAAAAATAAATTTAAAAAAAGACAGCATGAGCAGTGGGAGCGATGATTTGGCTGTTTTTTAAAGACGGAGCTCCATGTTATTATGGGCTACACTGCAGTTCCATTAGAGAGGTAGATGAACAATTGTTTGATTGATGACTATGTGCTGTATGTATGTATATATCGACATACCAGTTGACCATTTGGAAAATGTGTGTCAATAAAGCATTGGAAATGTGACAGGTGTAACGTTCTTTGCAAATTGTAATACATAAAATGTTTATATATAAAAAAAATTTTTTAATTATTTATAATTATTTAAAAAATTATTTGTTTTATTTTGAAGTGCTATTGTTTAATGATAATTAATGTACTGTAAATGAAACCGTTTTTATTGTGGTAATAAGTTAATTTCAAGAAGCGTATATCTACGTTTTATTTTGTTTTCTGTTCTGATTCGTTGATATTTTTCTCTCTTGGGATTTCGAAAATTACATTTAACATTTTAACCTAAGCCGATAATTATGTCAACACCATTCATTATTTATTTATGTGCTAAAAAGGTCTTTACTCTCGATGATGTAATTTTGTCAAAACTGCTTCATATTTATGCACCTGGCGCTTTTCTAATTTTGAAATGCTATGAATTTGTACCTAATATACTCGGAAAAAATTCACAAAAACGAACGAAGTATCCGTAATATGCTTATCATAAACTGTTTACATTAAATAATTATACATTAAAGACTGAATTTACATTAAAGCTCTGCCCATGTACGGTCCGTCTAGAGTAGACTGTAGAGGGAGCTCCAACTCTAATTTTCTCCAAACTTTCGGAACCGTAAAACAAAGCTGCTGCCATGCAAATTATCTTCAGGGGGAAAACACATAAATAAATAATTTCTCACAGTATCGAAGGCATATGGCAAACAGCACAACATCAATGTCTGATTAGAAATTCATTACAATAAAAAAATCTCGAAAATTAGTTGAGTCGAGATTATACTAACAATCTGCACGGAGGAAAGCACTTTTCATACTTTTCTCTTCAAAGGAAAATTATTCAATTCTCATTACAGTGAAATTGAGTTGTATGCTACTTCAACCTAATATAAATGAAATAATTATTCATTTCATATTGGCTGTTCCGCATCAGTGGGGATAATCCCCATCCATTAATATCCAAATGCGCGATTCAAGAAGGAGCTAATTACAGTTAAGTCTCTGAAATAGGAAAGTACTCAAAATCCACCGATTCAAACCTCATAACCTCTATTTAAGGTTCCCCATGCCTTTCAAAACACACGCACGCACGGTTTTACAAAGTAGGCTTTAAGTCTTCAAAATAAAATAGCCAATATACCCAATATTCACCATGCCTTCAAAACAAGAAAAAGGTGACGGTAAAGTTGCAGCGGGTCATTTATTAGCCAAAATATAGACTTTCTTGTACAATTTCGGATCACAAGTATATACATTTTCTTTACGTTATATACAAAACATTTCAACATCAAATCCTCACAGAGCTTACAAAAGAAAATGAGACTCACAGACTACTTGGCCTGATAGCATTAACATCAGCCATTGTACACAGGACATGCTTACAATGTAAGTATACAGAAATGTGTTATTTTTATTTTACATTCCTTACACATGTTAAAATAATAATTAAACAAAAAATGAGAAACCCCTATGAAGAGGAAAGGGCAGATAAAACCATGGCAGCTTCGAGTTGGTTCTGGGGCCTATGGGGATATAGAAGGGAATCATGATAAAACACGGGGCCAATACAAAACTGAATTTGCAAGCAAGTATAGAAAAACAATGTTACTGAATTAAGCATTCTGAAATATCGCATCGATGCAATGGTGATTTATTGGTATGACATATGGGTTTATTATTGCACAATCACAATATATAAATCATATTTAGACCACGGTATACAAAGTACCGGAACGCGTGACTAGACAGTCGAGCATGGACATTATGACATAGTTAAATGTAAAAAAAAAACATGAGAAACACACTAAAACAAAACAATGGACGTATAATGTAAGATCTCTGCTCTTACCGTCTTTGAACAGGGTGAAAGGCTGTTTTTAACAACTTTTTCTCAGCTTCCAAGGCACTAGATCTTTCTGTAATAATAAAACCAGCAACGACAAAAGAAAAGTAAAATCAATTTAAATGCCAAATTATTTTTTCTGCTTCATTTCTTTTTTTTACGCAGAGCCTTAAAAAGACTGAGATCTTACACCTATTTGTTTAAAATAAGAAAAGTTTGCGGCCTATGAATATAAAATTCATACAATAACACATCTTTGAAAGGCCACTAAAACATTTTCCACCATATACATTTTAACAGACCTTTCGAGTATTTGAAAAGCAAGGTTGGGAAAAAAATCAAATAAGTACTTTCCATAGGCATTTGCGTTTCAAGTGTGAATCTTTTACTTGAATGTTTCACAGTAGTGAGCAAATGAAAATGGATTCGGGGAGAAACAAGAATGGTGCGCGTCCAGTCTGCAAGTACAGTCTAATAAAAAGCATTACTTTCAAAAGTCTGCGCTTCTCAGTGTGCGTGACATGTACCTGTGACTGTGGACTCGGAGTTTTGACTCCTGTCCTCTGCTTGTCTGCTGTACAGGGCAAGGCCATTCGCTGAAGCCTGGTTACTGAGTCCTAAGTAGTGGTTTGAGTTCAGCAATGCGAGCTGGTGTGCGGTGAAACCCCGATTTGTCCAGCTCTGAATCTTCCCTACGGGACACGAAATGAGTCTATGAGGAGTTATGATGGTCTGAGCTGCGGACCCTGCGGAAGTTCCGTTCATCAGTGGAGATTTGCGTGGATTGTCTGGGGTCGTTGCAGTCTCCGCCAAAGACCATATTTTAGGTTTTGGGGCTGGAGGTGGGTTATTTTCTGTGGGGGGAGAGTTGATGATGGCCTGGTTATGTTTGACCGGCTCGGCGTTAGACTGTTGGGTTTTAAGTTCTAAGTTGTTGTGATGATTGTGATGATGGTGTTGGTGAAAGTGCTCTGCGCGTTCACCGCGAATATCTTTACCGTCTTTCACCATGGCTTTTAACAACCTTTGTTCCGGTCCTTGTAAATCCTCAAAGCCGTCTGAAATTTCTGAGTCGCTCCTACCGTCCAGTTTCAAATCTGAATGCAGTTCATCCTGCTCGTCTAAATCGTCTTTATTTTCAATATTCTCCGTGTCAATATTCTCCAAATCGATTTCCTCCTCATCCTCCCGTTTGTCACCGTCCTCTCCTTCATGATCGCTGCTGTAAACATTTCCTTCTTCGTCTGTGCGACTCCGTGGGGTCCATGTCATCTTGTTCTCTTTCTTTAGCCTCCTCCTGGCATTGGCAAACCAGGTGGACACTTGAGTGAGAGTCATTTTTGTGATTATAGCCAACATGATTTTCTCGCCTTTTGTGGGATATGGATTTTTCCGGTGCTCGCTTAACCAGGCCTTGAGTGTGCTGGTGCTCTCCCTTGTGGCATTTTTGGGTCTGGACGGGTCGCCAAACTGGTACTGGCCATATGGATAAAAAGCAGGATGATGGTGGGCGAATCCAGGATGTTGAACACCTGGACTGTCTTTGAGTTCGTATTGTGCCCCCTAAAACACAGAAAATGTATCCAACAGTATCGTGACTGACTTACATTATTGTTGGCCTAGCATGCTAAATTTTTTTTTTAATTGCAGTTTTCTGGTATGTTGCTGCAAAATAATTTTGTGCGTTTTCGGTCTATACAAGTAGAATATACTTTTTTTAAACAGTGATCCAAAATACATAGCTATTTTTTTCCCTGAAAAATTATACAATTTTATATTATTAACAGAAGAAATTAGAAAGGGCTTAAGCGGTGAACAATGTAATGACAATATATAATTACAATATTCTACAGTAGTTTTATTTTTTTTTTTGTAATTGTCTATTGTCTTAATTTATTTAAATCACTAGAGGCGCTTCGCACATATTTTAGTGCAGCAGTTTGTTACTTTTACGACTCTTTTGTATTTACCAAACGGAATAAGCAGAAAAGTTCACCACCGTTTTGCAAAACTAGCATTCGAGAATAATGTTGTTGCAACAAAGGCTAAAGTTAAAATTGTTTCGAACACACTGAAGTTTACTACATTTAAATGTAAAATAATAGAGAAATTACTATACGGAAATAAACATTTACTCACCAGCTGATTGAAAATGGATAGATCATTTGAATAAGGTAGAAAAGCTCCATAGCTTTGTGCGGTAGCGAAAGGTGATCCGTACATTGTGGAGAGAACATTAGATAGCGCTCCGGACGGGCTCAGGTCTGTCCCGGCTCGGGCACTGCCTATCCCCTGCCTGTCCTGCGGGTATATGGGTCGGATGTACTGATATCCCAGCTGTGGGAAAGACATTGTTGTAGAGAAAGTCTACTAGAGTCACAAAAAGCGGCGAATCGCCCTGTTGGTGAGCACCACGATATCCACTTTACAGTGAGTACAAAGTGTCAGGGAAGTCTATATTTCCTCCAAAAGAGCCAGTGTAAACGATCCGATTGCGCTTTCCTCCCTTACTTCCCTATTGATCTGAATGGACTAAGGTCAGGTCCTTACAGATTGCTTTAGATTATTGGAACTCCTTTTTGTGATTGACATTTTTAGTCGTTCAGAAGCTCCTCCTATTTTTCAAGTCTCACCCCCAATTACATTCTCTCTCTCGCTCGCTCTCTCTCTCGCGCGCTCTCTCTCTCTCCTCTTGCTCTCCGTCTGGATAAGAGCTCTGACGTCGCCATCTCTTATTTGAATGAGTTTCAAATCTCATTTTATGGCTCGCCAATCATTTCATTTGTTATTTGTTCGCCGCTTTAGCCCTTTCCCATTTCTTGTGTTAATTCGGAAAAATTTTGATCATCCAGCAAATGCTAAATATTTGATTGTTGTTAAATAATTGAACTTTCCGCAGATCTTTGTGTCTTTATTTTACACGCATCAGTTTCTCCTGAAATGAAGAGCATTTAGGTTCTAATCGGAAAACATACACAGCATTTAGTACTGCAAAATACTAAAGGAAAATCTGTGAAGACCTTTTTTAGTTCAACTAACAAGGAACGAGCCGATTGGGTCGTCTGACGCCTTTTAATGTGAAACACTGGCGTTATACCGTTCGCCTTCAAAGTAAGTTGACAAAAAAATGAAAAGCCTGCAAGATAGTAATTTGGCTATACTGTTATTGATTTTTCCAAATAATAATTAGGTTGCATTTAAACTTTTTGAATGTGAAATTATTATTATTATTATTATTATTATTATTATTATTATTATTATTATTTAACCACAATTATTTTAGCTGTCAACCTTCGAAGCTGTTTTGACATATTAAATTATAATCGCAAAATGTTTCATTTGCATTCATGTGTAAAAGCTTCTGTTCTTAAAAAACATATTTTCGGAGATTAACCTAAAGGATTACTCTACAGATTGACAGTTATCTACTGAAATGATCTGATATTATCCGCAACCTATTGTAAATAATACGGATTAAAACAATTGACAGGCATCACGATTAAAATTCCAGGAATCAGTATATGAAAATATGCAGGAAACATCCATAATCGTATTATGCTTAGTCTAGTGTCATCATGTCTGCTAATCGTCTTCCAAACAACAGCACCGATTAGTGATTTAACGAGTTTTCTTTATTTGAATATATGCTGGGTGAATCTCAATTCAGTAATAAAAGATTAGGGTGAAATAACTTGGATTTATTATGATATGGGTTCCCAGAACGCAGTGTTCTTTCCAAATCTCCCATCTGCTTTTAAATAGTTATTTCTGTGGCAACTTAATACCTATCTGCAATGTCATTTGTATGTTTTTTTAATGCAACGACTCGTGGATTTCCATGTACTTTTTTACCACGTGCTGGTGTTTTGACGTTTGACAATGCGGGATTACGGGGTTATTAATTACAGCAGCAGTCTGATGCCATTCAGAGCGGATGGTAATAACTACATAACCGTCAGCAACACCCACACGGACCTGACTAACAGAACTAACAAGAGCTCTCAGCCCACCCGTCTGACCCCACAACACGGCGCCATCTGGGGCAATGCAAAATGCAGCAAGCCCTGTAGATTTAATCAAAGCACAGAATTTACTAATGTTTTTATATGGATCTGTGAATGATTTTTTTTCTAATTATGTTCACATTTATTTAATGTATGTATTTATTTAAACTAAACGATTGCAAACGATGCTTTATATTATGGGTAAGTGTCTGTTGGTGTCCGCCCTGCAGCGCTCAAGGTTCGGATGGACACGTGTTTCGTCCCGGGACTTGTCAGGGCCTCAAAGTTTGCCTCTGATTTATTGGCCCAATCAAATACACATGCACTAACTTAACACTTTCACACTGACCCAGGAAACTGGCACAGCCATAAAAGCATTAGGACAGTGTTTTCTTTCTCCCTTCTGCTCGCTGACCTGTCAGCTCCTTGATAATTAATATATTGTCTTTAAAATTAAATTAACAATATTATATTGTTATTATTATTAACAAATTATTATTGATATAATAATAATAATAGTTATAATAATTAATAATGTTTATAATAACAATGACAACAACGATTAAATAATACCAGTAAATAACAACTATTGCATCAAATAATTACTATTTGTTGTTACGCATTAATTTGTGTACATATACATAATATAATAATATATATAAAATAAATAAAAAGCATTATATACATTTGTATATGCCTATACACACTTGCCTGTATTAGAATGACGCTATTAAATGCCAGGCCAGCGTGTCAAAGCGTCTTACCAATATCACGCGCATAAATAGGGCAATCTCAAATGTGCTACTTGAGGGATGATTTCGGTGACTTCTTTACCAGCAATTATGTAGATGACACTATTTCGCATTCCCCAACACACATCCAAATAAACAAGCAGAGACGTTGTGCTCAAAAGCGTTTCCTTGTGCAATACACATGACGCCCGCGACAGCGCTGATCAAAGACTTCAAACAGGGGCTCTTCAAATTACACCTCTGAATCAGCTTTATCTATAATGCCAAGGTGACAGAAAACAACTTACACATATACAATCGCACATTGTCTTTATGTGCTTTTCTGATCCTGATCTGTTAATTAAGGTGATAAAGGATTTAAAAGAAAACACACTTAATGATCTTTGATGTATACGATTTTCGACAGGAGGATGAATGAGAAATACACTATGCGCGTGAGTGAATGGCCTAAATCACATTTTCTTTTAAAGCAAGGGACACACACACTTTTTGCAAGTAAACGTTTGTTTGATAAAGCAGAGCATCTTTCTAATTCAATGTTGGTTGGTCTCGAATATCCCGGAATGTAATGTTTTAGAAAATAAACCGCGTGATTCCATATTATTTCTCACATATTTCACCACAGTCATCTACTATTTAGACAATATTATTTATTATATATTTTTTGTTACATATGCCTATTTTTATTACATTTGCAAAATATGCAAAATTATCAAGCAAAATTGCAACTCCCTTAAACACGTTATTTTTTCACATCAGACTAAAATAAAAAAGTTAAATAATAATGATGTGTCAGTGGCCCAGGGACTTTACAAATGAATTAAATGCTTTTAAAAATGAACAACAGTCTGACCCAAGAGCAAGTCTACTTTCTGAATATGTTCAAACTTCAGTTTTTACTGTTAGCATAATTTGACTAATGTTATTTTAATTGGGTTTCTCCAATCAATCGTGTCTATTAAAGAGATTTAACTTGCACTGGAAGAGAAAGTGACGAGTTTTGAACTGTTCCCTGGGCACACACAGCAATTTAGAACAAATTAAGGGTAGTCAATGGACTGCAACTTATTAAAACTCTTTAACAAAACGTATCAAACACCAAATTCAAACTGCGGCGTCTGTTTAACCCTTCACTAAACAGAGGCGCAAGAGCTCCATCACGGCCGGCCTTGTTGTCCTACAGAACACCTACAGGTGGTTTACATTACAGGTCGCTTTAATGTTCTTGCTGTAGGGATTTTCTTAACCTTTATGCCTCCTTTACACAGACACAAGGAATTTAGCTATTATTTTAACAGTAGCAGAAGTGTAAATAGAAAACAAAAACAAAAACAAATAATAGCCTACCCCAATAGTCTATTAGTGTAAGCATATATTATAATATCACTGTGTGTAGCCTATGGCAATTCAAGCAAAGCGTAGACAAAAGGAAAAAAAAACTCAGCACAAACTGCAGACTCTTAAATACCTGTGTTTCTGTGTGCTGAGACTGCGAAAATCTGCAGGGGTTTATTTTCAATTGTTTCACTTGTGTATACGGAGCAATCGTATGGTCTGAGCAGCTCGGTCATAAAGTGGGAATTTAGGTTTGCGGCCACGCGCAGTAATTGATTGAGAAGGTCGGCGCGCGCTGTCAGATGGCCGGCCTCTGCTCGCGCTGCGTTGGTAAATATTTTGATGGCGGTCTAGCGCGAGCTAGTAGCTGTTCTATTAGCAAGGCTGGGTCACTTTCATTTATCGCTATTTACCAACATCTGCCCTCTCAGCAAAGAGTGCACGTACACACAAGAGCTCCCTTTTCCTGAGTTGCCTTTTAGAGTGATTTTTTTAAGAGAATGAATAGATTAGGTGTGGCATGAATAGGTTTCCAGTTTCTTTACTCTGTCGGTCACATAATAGGTTTAATAACATTATTATTATTATTTTTTAGTAGTTAAAATTATAGAAAACTTATCTCTTAATTAAATTCCTTGATTATATGATTATTAGCCACATCCATGTTCTCTGCGCTGCACCAGCATTTTTCCACGTAGTTGTCTCCTGTATCAGTAACAAAGCAGCCATTGATTTTATGGTGAAGTCACTTTGCAAAGGGAATGAGTTCCCGTGGCCGGGGATATCAGTGTGTTACACGGGTATAGCCCAGGTAACAAGATGAGCATTGATTCAGCATTACAGCTGATCAATACTGAAATAAGTAACTTCAGGGCTGAATTAAAATACAAACTGGAGCTTGCTTAGCCACTGTCAGTTTATGGAAAAGTGACAGAAAGACACACAGGAAATCACTGTGTGTGTGTGTGTGTGTGTGTGTGTGTGTGTGTTTCATGACAAGTGCAGTGCATTATAACCATCCAGATTATTTGCAAGCTAAAACTTGTCTGTGCATAAATAGATTACGGAGTCAAATACAGTTAATATCATTTCATTTATGTGTAATAGAAATGTCAGTAAGCAATCTGGTCACTTACAGTATGTGGTTGCACACAACTGCTTCTGGAAAAGATCAAAGTCAGCAGTAATCTATAATACACCTGCTAATATAATTATTCTGCTTTGTGATTTACCTTGAGTAATTTTGTTGAATAATCCTTCAGTATAATTAACTGCTAGGGCTTCTAAAGTAACATATTTGGATTACATAAAACTTTCGTTTTTTTTAATAGGTGAGCTTATTTGGCTTAAATATTCTAAGGCCAGATTTCAGTTCATGGTATACTTAAGTAAAGGAAATATGGCAGCATTGCATTAATTCAAGACTGAAGGCAGTCACAAGATATTTCTTTCAAGTTGTTTATGTGCAGTATAGTGTCATGTTATTCAGATCAAGTCCAGGAGGTCTGCTGCCCTGCAGAGTTTACTTCCAACTCTAATCAAACACACATTAACAAGCTCTTTAGGATTATTTGAATACAGCCAAGTATGCATGGTTAGGATTGAAAGTAAAGTCGGAAGGACAGTGGCCCTTCAGGACCAGAGTTAAATAGCCCTGGTTTGGTATATGCACAGGGTGCCCAAGTTGCATATTGAGCCTCTGAATGTAGCATACAAAAACAATGAAGAATTTGGCAATGCAGACAATCACAGAGTGATAGAAAACAAAATAACAATTTTCATTTTTTGATTAGACATTCATTAGACATTCATTAGACTTATATAGTTATCATAGATCTCACTGAAAAAGCTTAACAGTTTGAGTGATCCTGTTAATCTGAATGTGTAATATTTATGCAGTCCATTCAAAAATTCTCTCTCTCTCTCTCTCTCTCTCTCTCTCTCTCTCTCTCTCTCTCTCTCTCTCTCTCTCCAGCTGCTGCAGCAGGTTTGTATGTAGCTGCAGGAGAAGCAGCTGTATTAACAAAGAGGCCCCTATTCACCCAGAGGCACTGATAACCTGCGGGAAGAACGTCTTTTAGACTTTACATAATGATATAAACATAAAGTCAAGTAGGTTTTTAAACTTTGCATGCCTTGCATGGTTTACCATTCCAGAAGGAAACTTGTCTTTAATGAGAGAGAATGCAAGCTAGTTTTTGCCCAGCGCATTACTTTTCATAGCAAAAAGGATTCAGAGTCTGTTATCAAGTCTGGTCTGAATGGCATTATGATCTCCTGTATGTGTCTAATCAGTAATATTGAGTGACACAGCATGCCAACACACTGAGGTCAGTGCAGTTTATACTGCCAGCACTTATACTCAGCATGCAGTTAGTGATATGACATAGACCACCTAAGCACTGTCCTCATGTACACACTCCAAACTAAGTGTAGGGTGCATTAATGCAAGTAGACTTTGAATATAATACTTAAAGGAGAGAGGGAAAATGCAAACATATTATATAAATAAATAAATAAATAAATAAATAAATAAATAAATAAATAAATATATATATATATATAAAATATGTTTGCATTTTCCCTCGAACATATTGTGATGATATATTAGGTTATTATTTTTATTATTTATAAATAAATTTGAGTGATAATAAACAACTGATTTCGTTTTGAAAAAAGGCAGCTATTTATAATAACCAAAAACACATTAACTTGTTCTGTGTATGGATTCCTCAGACCTTGGGATAACGAGATTGGTCTGTCTCTTTTGTGTGCAGCCAACTGTAATTGTTTGTAGATTTAGCTTTCAGAGTTGAGTCGTGAAATTGAGCAAATGTTAACCCACTTTATTTGTGCGAGTGTGTGCGCGTGTGTTTGTGTATTTGGGGGCGTATGTTAGCCTGTGAGCAACGGAGCAGCAATGGACTCAGCTGGTAGGTCACTCCACTGTGACCCAGTGATGATTACATGCACACACAGACACACACTCCGCTAATTCCCTTTTTATACACGCAGGCCTGGGAAAAGCTGCCAGATCTTGAGAACAATGCCACCCTCATCATCACTGTTAACGCCCCTTTCCTCTTTTCATATCCCAACACGCCTCTATATTACTAGCACATATCAATGTCTGTCAGTGTCTGTTGAGTTTAGCTCACTCAGCAGCTTAGAATGCATCCATATTGAATCCAGTCAAATATTTTCCTTTTGTATCATGCATGCTATGAAAGCGATCAATGTTTATATGCAGCACAAGACTAAATCATTTGAATGGGTGAATTGACCCGAATAAGGCATTTAGCACTACAGAGATTGCTATTGAGCATGACAATTAGATATGGAGTAAATCTACAGATACTCTTCTAAACAATGTTTATTCAAATAAACGGAATAGTTAAAGGCCACATTGACTTGCGAAACCTCTTTCTGCCCACCGCTTTATCTCTCAGTTTGCCCGATAAATATGATTCAGACTACTCGACCACACAGCTCGGTAGAGACAGCGGTGCATCTCTCAGTAGGACGGTTGTGAAGGATTAAGATGTTAAATGGAGACTATCTAAATGCATAGCACTCTGCTGGGCCGCTCTCCCTGTCTCTCTTCACTCTCTCAAATGATCTGCTAGAGCACTGGATTAGTGAGAGAGAGAGAGAGTCAAGAAGCCGCATACGCATGTATAAATACAAGCATTATTATATATTGGAAAAGTGTCTGTGCTATTCCCCTGGTCCCACTGAGCTTCCGCAGCGCTCTGGTGACTTGGGCCTCAGGCGTAACTCAGGAAAAGGCAAATCACTAATGCTCTTAGCATCAAACAATAAATCCTAGAGTTATTTTCCACCATGTTTAATTAAATATTTTGAGAAGAAAACCTGGCTGATTGATTTGCCTCGGCTATTGATTCAGTATTGATTTGGCACTGTCAAGGGGCCTCCACAGAGCTACTTGCTAAATGGCCACAAGGAGCCCAGGAATAAATGAAGTACTTTTGTGAGCTTTAACAAAATCAACTTTGCAAGCTGCTCCTACAGGTCGCGGTCTCAGGGTTTGCGACACGTTTGTCCTCTTCCTGAGGAAATGCCGTATTGTCATCAAACTGCATTTTATACGAGCATCGATGAATGCTAATTTCTGAAATTAAAATGTCTTTGTCTTCACGCAGAAATGCGCTGTCAAGCTCGAACATGGCTCACGTAGCTCCTTTTGACCCCCGCGGTGTGTTAGCTCAGCTTATTTCCTTAAAACACTCGAAATGGGAGTGATATTAATAATCCCATTATAAAGCAGGAGGAAAAGAGAGAGAATTAAAAGGCCATTAGTTGTGATAAAAAATGTAGTCATTACTCGCTACCTCGCTAGATACTCAATTCCCTTTTCTCATCACAGCCCGGCTCTTTGGGAGACATCATAATATCTCTCAATGCTCAATTTTCTCCTATTATTGTGCGTTTTATCTTCATTTACGTCAGCCTATAATTCAAAAATCATTATATGTCTTAAATAGTGTAGACATTTAAATAAACATCCTCCTTATTGAAAAACTATGACTATATTTAAGACTATTTTTACCTCTGGTCAAGAAACAATACAGTATATACAAATAAAAGATGGAGGCAAGCTTTTTGATCCAGAACAGCTGGACACAGGCGAGTGCCTTTGTAGCCCAACCATAAGAAAGAGAGAAAAAGGGACAGGTGGAAAGACAGGGAAAACTTAAAAATTGAAGAAGAGAGAGAGAGAGAGAGAGAGAGAGAGAGAGAGAGAGAGAGAGAGAGAGAGCAGGGCTCAGTGAATGGCTATAGGGATTCAGATTGCTATCAGGCCTTTATCAGTCTCATCTCAGAGCGGCATTGATCTTCGCTGAGAATCTAATCCTAACTATGAAGTTCAATAACAACTCCATTACCTGGCTTGCGCTGATTGGAGCGTTGTAATGCCAAGATTAGTAGCTGGCTGCCTGACCTGCCAACATTGATTTGTGCTGCAAAATCACTTGTTCTAGAAAAAGAAAGAGGGAGCGAGAGAGAAAGGGAGAGTGAAATAAAGAAAGAACGTGTTGGTGAGGTAATTGGTAATTGAACAATTTTTATTTTCGCCTTTTTTCCCCCCTGCTTTCTCTCTCCTCTGTTTTCTTTCACCCCCAGCATAAACTCAGCCTTTTCTTTCATTGATTAGTTGCCTGTTTATATCAGACGCGTTACCGAACACAAGGTTTTCTTTCTCTACCTATAGTGTGTGCGCTACTCAAATTCTATCCAGGTTAGCAAGCACAGCCCCTCTCTCTTTCCCCCAGCAGGCCCAAATAGCTCCTCTCAGCCCTGTGAATGAATGGCTTCACAGCCTGTTAGCTTTAAGTAATAGAAGCATTGAGCCCATCCTACTGGCAGAGACAGCTCATTTACTCTTCTCTTTCTCTCCTCTCTTTCCCCCCTCCCTCGGTTCCTTCTCCTTCCCATTTTTCCAGCTCCTTTCTTTTAAACAGGCACAGATTACGTAGGTCAAATAAATGAAACAGATTGTTTTGCTCGGGCTGCTCCAGTGGGTGCCGAAATGGATGAACCTATTTCCCTTAATGCAGACACGAGGCCCGCGCGCAGCTCGCGCAGACATACGCCCTCCCCCTTCTCGCCCCTGTCTCCGAGGTTACAGGTTAATGACATGCTCATTTCGCCCAGCCATTTGTTTTGTTTTCCTGCAAAGTTCTGATAAGTAGCTAACCAACGAACCTTGTAATTACAATCTTACAGAAACCGGCCCGATCTGTATATAAATCTCACCATCCAATTACAAGATGTAATAATTTTGCACTCAAGCTGGTAATGAGCTCTAATACTGCAGCATGTGATAATCCCCTCTGGATGCTGGCTTGATCAGATGTTGGCTTTGTAATTAGACTGGCAGAAAATCATTATTTCATGTTCAAATAGAAAATGAGGTTGGTGGGAAGTTAATTTCTCTACGCTCTGTGAAGCGTAGACAAGAATTTAATGATTTAATTACAGTTGTAAGCTCCTTGGATGAGACTTAAATTGAGCTGCAATTTTTTAAGCACACTACCATTTTGAGAGCAGGGCACATCAAAGCCTCTGACAAGAGTCTAAAATGATAGGGCAGCGTGATGTTTTCGATATGCCGAAATTCCTTTTCTCGTTATCTGGTCAGTTCTGCTTAAGTGAATTACTGTTTAATATCGAACAAAGTCTTTTCGATCTCCATACACAAGCTAGATTTCCCTTCTGTGTTTCGTTTCATTTCCCACATCACCCACCAAAAATTTTTACTATACATTTTGTTAGCCTAAAAAATATGCTTTATCTAGTAATTTAACTATTTTTATTGTAAAGAAAATATTAATAAAATGTTCAATTAGACTACACATCATATAATACTGGATGGGGTTTAACCCACACAGCAAAAATTGGAGAGTTAAAATTTCAGTTGTACACCTAAAGAGTATATGAAGAGTTTCGTTGCAAAGCGAATTTTTTTTCAAAACATGTTTATTATGATGTTATCATGTTATTATTTTGTTTTATGGTGCTACTTAGCTGTATTTTTTAAGGTTTAAATCGAAACAAACCAACTGCAGTTAAATTGATATTAATTGGAATGCG
Organism: Misgurnus anguillicaudatus; assembly: GCF_027580225.2. NCBI lineage: Eukaryota > Metazoa > Chordata > Actinopteri > Cypriniformes > Cobitidae > Misgurnus > Misgurnus anguillicaudatus. Next base: position 36,413,568 of record NC_073357.2, on the reverse strand, counting down.
CAACCAAAAAACAAGATTTCTGAAAAATAAAAAAAACGGAGTTATCTCATTTTGCAACTAAACTCTTCATGTAACATATTTACAGTGGATTGTTGTTCAGAGTTGGAGTTTATTGACAGAGTTAATCATGCCAGTGTTAACCCAACTCCTTAGAGATGTAATTACACTCTGTTTCCATGTGTCCTACAGATTGAACGGTAAGTAAAACTAAATTATTTACACACATTTTTTAATGCTCCTGTAATGCAATCTGTAACTTTATCCTCTCTATCACAATCTCTGTTTGAAACCTAAAAATGCATTTTACAACTTGTAAAGTTAGAAGCTGTTTCATTTAAAGTCACCATCGTTGCGATCAGTGTTAGCATTTCATTAGCTCATTTGCATTATAAAGGACAAACATGCTATAATAAATTATATGTGGGGTATTTTGAGCTAAAACTTCACATATGCACTCTGTGGACACCAAAGACTTATTTTACACCTTACAAAAAATCTTATAATATGACCCCTTTAACACTTTTGTGAGTCAAAGAAACTCTGGCCTAGTGTTAAAAGTGTAACTATCTTAAAAGTGTTTATTTAACTCTGATAAGTGTGGAGCTATAAATCTGAAAAAAGTGTTGAAATCAACACACAAATTTGCTGTGCATGGTTTGGAGAAAACACAACTTAGGTTTAAATTAATAGAAAATGTCTATACTTGACGCAATCAAGGGTTAAAACAACCCAGCATGGGTTAATTTAATCACAAAACAGTTTTTCCCCAACCATAGATTTAAACAACATAGCTTTTTTAAAGTGTGCACTGGTTAACAAAATCATTTTAAGGGTTTTACTGAGTTAAAGAAAGCAAGCCCTATAAGGTATCAATATACACCATAATGCACATAAAAAGCACATACCCATTTTTAAAATAGCAGGGGTGAGCCGGGGCACAAACTAACGCACGGTTAATTGTAACGCAGCTACTTTACATATTTATAACAGGCTGAGCAATCTGTGCTTTTGGTCTTTTTCTCTTACTGTCAGAAGATGATCTCCTGTGAATTTGTGAAAAGTTTTAATGTGTCTTGGTTAAGATATTTAACAAAGTGTGTTTTGGAGGCATAAATGTACATTTCTTCATCTTATGTTTTTTCCATTTCTGAGTTGAGTGTGTAAGTCACCAAATTCAACCTTATATTATTTTAATCAGCGTCTTGTTACCTAAAACAAAACACCATTTTAAAACATGTCAGCAACTCCTAGTAACTGATAGCTGGGATTCAAATTTTTTTTTACACAGTGTTACAACTAAGCCTCCAGTTTACAATGATAATGAAATGAATACAATGTAAATATTAATCAAAATGGTAACTGTTTATACAATATCAGGGGAAATAAATCACAATTATGATTTTTTATTAATTATGCACCCCCTGTAAAAAAATCTCACACGAAATTACATACCTATAGGCACGTAATTTTTTTATTCTTTTTCGTGATACTGTCACGAATTTCCGCGTTTTTCGTAATCGTATCACGAATTTCTGTTTACGTGTCAGTGTCACGTATTGGTTACTCAACTGTTTTTCCTATTTTCTTTCCATTGTCGCTTCGGGTTAAACCGAGGCAAAAAGTTTAAAAATAGGAAAAAATAGGAAAAAGCAGTTCAGTAACCAATAAGACAATGACTTGTAAACAGAAATTTGTGATACGATCACGAAAAAAACGCGGAAATTCATGACATTATCACGAAAAATAATAAAAAATTACGAGCCTATAGGTACGTATTTTGTGAGACTGGGTAGCAGCCTGCATTGATGCATAATGCAAGGATGGTTAGATGAAGGATCATAGATGGATAGAATAGATATCCACACATTTATCTTAATAGGCAGATATATTCAATATCCACCTTAAGTATACAGACAGAATTTTATTGAATTATTTGTGTTTAAACAAACAATTTTAGCAGGTGTTACAACAAACCCTCTGTTTGTTACAATTGACCCCACCTATGGGGTAAGTTGTAACGTTTGCACTCCTGTCACTTTCGGTGTAATTGTACGATAATGGTAGGTTCCACAAATAAACTTTAAGTGTTCATTTGTAGCAGAGATGCGTGTGTTGATTGTGTAAAAAATGATTAATCTAATTTCAATATTTCTGAATGATAGAACCAAAGTCAAAAAGCGTAGATTGTGCCCCGCTCTCCTCTACATACCAACTTTTGAAAATAGCTTTTTTGTATGTAGGACAAAACTATCTACCATATTTATAACAAATTATTCATTTATTTTCTTAAATATTACAAGTAAATTTACATATGCACAATTCATCTCTTGCAATGTTTCTCATCCTCTGTAATGCAATGTTTGTTGGGCTTTCTGCAATCACATGCCCGCTCTGTTCTCCCCTCCTGTTTGTGTCACGTCCTATCACAGTCAGATAAGAATATTTCAACCTGGATAAGATGCTCAGATCTGAAGAATGTCACTCAATATGACTGATTCATCCACCTCACGCATACCCCTCCCCTTTTATTTAGCATTTCAAAATTCCTTTTCTTTCTTTTTGTTCACTCCGCGGAGACACGCTCTGGACGTTCTCCTTTTTTGGCCTATCAGAGTGGGAGATGGATGTGTCTGCTTATTGGACAGTAAAAGGCCACTCTTCAGGTGACACGCTTATCCAGCCGCATATGCATGAATATTTAGGAGATGGTAATGAGCAAGTTTTGCATTGTTGCATGAGAATGGAAGGGCTCCCCGGAGGAGAAGGAGGGAGGAGATTGCGGACAGGTCGGCGAGGTGTGGCGAGAGCGTGTGTCAAGTGTGTCTGTGTGGCAGCAAGGTGTGTGTCTGTACGCCTGTGACTATTTGGTGAAACGGCAATCCTGTCTTGATAACCTGCTTTCACTCACTCACTGACAGACACACGCACACACGCGGTGATGAACTTGATCTTCTGGTGGCATTGTTAAATCATATGGTCTAGCTTCATACACACCTGTCATTCCACTGAGCTCAACAATACATCATCCAGATGGGCAGACTACACTCAGGAGCCGTAACCCAGTGCTTTAAATGACATCCTGTATTATTGATGCTGTCTCCCCTCATCTCTCTTACCGACTCAAACATTCACATCTAAAACTCCATTTTGTGATTTGAAGAACGGCACGCAGTGGGACCGATGCGTGGGCCGGCCAGTTATCCTTACTTTTTTCCTATAAAGTTTTCACAGGAGGCCGCACTTAAGTGTAGCCTTCCCAAGCTTTTACTGCCCCACCGCCATCGTCGTAATCCTAGATGCTTTTTATGATCCAACAGCTACCTCCGCAGGGAACAATAACTGTATCATCAGATTTTTTGTCTCTCGTTCCAGCCTATGAAATAGCACCTGACGTGCACACGCTCACCTGCGGGTTATGATTCGAGCATTCCCTCACCTGTCAGAGACTTGCCTTGTCCACACCGTATCAATATATCAATCTGATTTGTGTCGCAGACACTCTCAGTAATGAATCGGAGCGATTTGCGGTGGACAACATCTGTTAGCACTAGGGTCGCCATCTTGAGGTCTATTTTAGCGGCTAACCCTGTCCCCAAAATCCAGACAGTGAACGAGCCACTGTGGTGGGATTTAAGCAGCCAGTGGCCAAATACCACAGAGGAAGAGCGAGAGAAAGAGAGGAATTGAGCGAGAGAGGTTCTAAATCAGTACGCAATCCAAAGGCCCTCCATAAATCATGTGAATAGGTTTGGTGGCGGGAATGAAAGCACACCTGCAAGACTTATGTAAGTCTTATTAAACCATAAATATCCAGCAGCTCCGGCCACAGCTCTTCAGGACCAGAATAAATCTTACTATGTGCTCAGAAAGGAGAGAGTGAGACCAAGAGAGCACGAGGGTGTCAGAAAGAGATAGAGTGTATGTATGTGTGTTCGCTGTCTAAGCGACGTATGGATAGATAAGTGTTAATATAGTCAAACTACGTTTGGATTGTCATGCAGTTTGTCAGTTTAATCATTGCGGTGGTTATTTGGTCCAGTCCATGTTTTAAATCTAAAAATAAACTTATTAATATAGAATAATATAGAGCAGGTGCACTGATGGTAATACACAGGTGCCCAAATTACTGAAATTATATAAATCATATTAATAAACATTAATTCATTACTGGTTATAATGCACTGCAATGCAAAATTTGTACTCTTTTGTGCATGTGTTAAATGCATGCAGATAAAAATAAAAACCATTGGTGAATCCAATGTTTTGGGAATATGAGGGATTTTGTGGGTTATTTATGTGATGCCCTATGCCAGGTCTGGACGTCCAAAATGTTCACTCTCGGTTTATTTGCACCGGAATTACTGCTATCATCATCGGTTTCGTGTAAGTGAAGTCCGGCCTAGTATCAAATAAACAATATTAATGAATCTGAAATCTCAATTAGCAGCTAATGTGGGTTAAAAGTAGAAAGAATGGACAGCCGTCACAAGCAGCCCCTCCAGTGATGGAAGGATCCGTCTTCTTTGGAGCAGTCCGTGGACTTGGATAATAACGGTTGTCCCACACACCTGCGTTTCTATTGCCCAGACCTGCTTCTCAAATGAGCTCAATTAATGACAATAACCCAGCAGGTGCCAGAACACAGACATTAACGGATAGGCCACTATCCGCAGCCGAGAGAGCTTGTCTGTGTAGTAAATATGTAATGATCACAGGTGTAAGAAAAGGGGCTGGGGACGCGGAGGGACCACAGGAGCAATCTATTTGTGTTTGGCTGAGCTCGATTCAGTTAAGCAAGCTCGACAAACTGAAATGGATGGACTGGAATCTCATTCAGCCGGCCTAAAGTGAGTGGCCAAAAAGCTCAGTAGATCTCTTTATTATGGGGGTTGGGTCGGATAATGGAGCTGAATGGACTGCAATGTTTTGTTTGTGTTTCAATTTATTCAGCAGTGGACTTATGGTAAAGTGCAATTTGCTTTAGCATTGATGCTAGACTCATTGGAATTAAATGTACTTCACTTAAGACATTAAATACTGTGATCAATTACTCACATTCTAGATATGAGTTGCAAACAAATCAAAACACAAATAATCTGAAGAATTTGGCTTTAAAAGGTAGGGCCAATATTTTTTTATAATACATTTTTAAATGCTTTTTGAATATTTAAAGTGGATATATTGGATGGAAAATAAAAATAAGTAAAATTAATTAATTTCTCCAAGTCAACTGTGTTTGGGTGTGAGTAAATGGTAACGCTTTTTTTTTTGGTGAACTGTTGAAATGTATCCAAAATATTTGGACCTAAATCTTTGTAAATTGTGTTGTATTCATTCGTCACTGGTACAGATTACAAATGCGTGTAGGTGACTGTTTGTCTGAGTACAGTGTGGCCTTCATTATTGGGAATGCTGGTGCTCTCTCGCTTTGAGCTTTAAACTTTAACCCTCCTCTCCACTGGGCTCCTCCTTTCCCTCTCTGTGCCTACATTAGCATAAAGGCATTAAAATGAGAATTGGAATTAATTTGGACTTTCCCCTCCATAGGAATTAATGTAAGTTTGCCCTTCCATTCTGCATAGACAGCCCTCGCTCACACTCTCAGTCCATAAATATTAATATTAATACCGCAAATGCATTTAAGGAGCAGTGCTTCGGCGAAGCCGTATACAGAATATTATGAGAGATCATGATACATTTCTCGTGGGGAGCACACTTGAATGAGTGCGCTGCCTTGCCGTTGTGATCTGTAAAAATCCAATCTCCACACGGCGCTGAGCGAGAGGGAGGAAATGAGCGGGTGTGAAAGGAAGATGTCTGAAACTCTTCTGAGATTTGAGTCTGAGTTGGTTTCTACTCTGGATTTGTTCTATTCAGTTCATTCTAGTGTAACTCCATTATCCAGGCAGCAGATATTCAGATAGATGAGGGACTATTATCAGCGTCACACTTCCTTTTTTTACTTTGCCATCACATCTAGAACACCTGGGATTTACTGAAGTCAGCGGCATAACACTTTCTCTAGAAGTTTTCTCCTTCCCTTTTCACATTTACATTGACTACTCAGATATTCATAAGTTAACGTATATGTTTACGTTCATGGATTGGGCAGATGTTTTTATCCAACTTACAGTAGGCCTACATGAAAATGATACATGCCATGTTTCCACTTTATAGAAGTTTCAGCGGAATAAACAAGCAGCTTTTCTGGACTAAATGCAACTTTTGGTAGACTTCACATTAAAATCAATATTATTGCTGCTAACAAGCAAAATTAATAACCAGTAAATGACCTTAGTTCAAATCATAGCTAAAGCGTATCAACCATTACACTAAGCTAACGTTACTGTATAAATTAATGTATACAATGTTAGTTACAGATCCCTAAATTCTTGCCTGGTTGCCAAATCTGCACAACGGTGATCCATGCTCACTTTCTCCCTTTGTCTTTTGGAAACCAAAATTTTTTATTTCCCACAAGGTATTTGTTCCAGAGGTAAATGTAGTCGTTATAGCCAGACCAATAAACAACGGGCCAGCCGTGTAACCGTGGCAATGCCTGTGCAATGATGAAATCGTCTATATATGGCTACCACTAGGGCACATTCCAATTATAATGCTACAGTTTTCTGTTTATTTATTACACAACTTTAGATCATACACCACTATTACTCAGTTTCATTTATTTATTTTTGGGATATCGTTAGACATCTATAAAATTTTCACTGACAGCCCAAATTTGGCCTTGTTTTAGGCTATCACTAAAAAAAATTATTAATTCAATTTACTCATTTTTTTTAAGGTAAGTGGTCACAATCAATTTATTTAAGCTACATTTAAACAAACGTTTTTTTAATTAATCATTTTTTCAGTGTAGACGTCTGGGCTATGTTTGGACGGCAGTTAGATGTCTTATAAATACAAAATTACTTGCTAAGATAACTTGCAAGGATAACTTGTATAATATGATGATATCCTTTATAGATCTTACCTGACACCAAAGAGGCATTAAGAACACATCCACCTGCATTAAGGAGGCGTGTACACCAAGGCGTTTTTTCATCTTACTCTAATAAAAAATATAAAATTATTTAACTTTGGGTGAAACGCTCGTCAATGTCACTTTTAGCGGTCCAATCACAGTGGACAATAACCAACCTGCGCATCATACAATGACTGATAAACAAAACCAAAGTATCACAGCAATCAAAGCGCTTAGTTGAAGAAACACTTAGCAAGTGCCCACAGTTGGCGTTCTCCTGCCGTTTTAGAAGCGTTTAAATGCTTAGGTGTACACGTCCCCTAACAGTGTTATGGCAGCATGAGTCCACCATATATAAGTGCTATACATTATGGTGGACTGCTTAAAGTGCAAAGCTGCTAGCCCTGCATGTATGGTAACTAAGTGATTGTCATAATTTAAGAGTTTGGTTCCAAAAACGCAATAAATCCATTTTTACTAATTTGGGTAAAAATGTGTCTTCTATACCAAGAAAGTGACAAGATGAAAAACACTCTTTTCTGTAACAAACTTTCACATAGCATCTTTAGGTTATAATAACATTAAAAATTCAAATCCATAATTAGATTTTCAAAGATTTATTATAAAAACTCATTAGTTTTTTATTTGAAATGCTATAAATCTATTGATTCAATATATAAATGTGCATTCATTTTTGCCATGTTATATTTATTTAGATGACTAGTGATATACACTGATTTAAAAAAATAAACATTATTGGCATTAATCAAAACACTTACTTTGTCAAATTAAGAACACTGTCATTGCTGCTGTCATCCTTGGGATGTTGTTGCTTAACTTTTTTTGATGGCGATCAGCTGTAAAATGTTTTGGTCCTGCTCGATTTTCGTTGACTTCGAGTAAAATAATGGAATTTTTCATAATATCCCCTGTGGTCAATGTGTTAGCATGACAGAAGCTTGATGCTGTCGGGAAAACAAGCAACAGCCGGCATTTTACCTTCGCTTGAGTGCCTCCAGGGACGGATTGGCAATCTGTGCGTTCTGGAAAAGTCCAGAACGGCCGTTCAACGGAGGGCCGTTGCCCGGCCGACGGCAAAAAAGTCTAATAACGCAATATGAACAGCCAACAGCAGAGGCACTAATAGGATCACTTATATGATGCTACGTGTAAAAAAAAACAAGGCAGAAGAGTCGGCCTACTAGCCGTGATTGGTCCACCGATTCCCGGAATTCGCGAGCGTCTATATGTTCGCGAGCCTGCCCTGAGCATCCACAGCATGGTCATGATGAGGGACAGGCCGAGTTAACTTCACATCAGCAAGAGTAAGTGCCAGTAGTAGCAGGACACGTGACATTATTATAATATAAATATACACAATATAAATAAAACTCGCGTGAAAATTAATGTAATGCGCAACTACTGTTAGAGAGAGACGTGATGTGAGTGTGTGTGTGTAAGAGAGAGAGAGAGAGGGAGAGGCGCGGGCGCGATTGAACAGGGGAAACGTAAAAACAATACATAATCCGTCATTTTGTTCATATGGGACATCATTCAAACTGCAAAGTGTTCGCTTATATTTCTGTGCTTTTGTCAAACTGTAAACTCTTGTCAAACTGTAACTTACAACTGTCATCTAACCAAAATCACACACACCGGCAAAAAATATTCATCCAACCCCATTTAAAAACAGTCTGTGGGTGGACATTCATCGTATTGCATTGGTTTTCATTTCTTTCATTGACTTTATTGTATATGATAGGTTGTAGTGAGCTCACATTTTCTGCTACAATAAAGACTAACTGATGCTATCACTCTAAACGTGCTAATATACAAGCCAGGGGGCCAAATAATTGACCAAATATTAGTTTAATCAAAAAATCCTAGCTTGCACTTTCTGTCTGAGTGCAGTTTTTCCTTGTCTTTTTTTGTGTTTAGTATTGTGGAATTGACAAAGACCTGGTGGTTGTTTGTGAAAGCTTTACATACAAAATTAATAGGGCCTAGCCATTTTCATTATTTCACAGCCTTATTATACATCAAAGTGTAATATGACATTGACAAAATATTAAATAACCTTGTCTGATAGTCTGACAGTATTGTGGCAGTATCAGGACATCCTTGTGTCAGTTGCGAAAGGCCGGATGATGGGCCTATTTGGGAAAAAGTCCAGGGCTGTTTTTTAGCCCCAGTCCGTCCCTGAGTGCCTCTCACGTAAATTATTTGATTTGGATGGCTTACGTTTCTTCAACGCCACAGAAACCACCACAGGTTTATCAATGCCATCAAAGGTATTATTTTGTTCTTGTTTGTTGATGACGAAGTACAAAGTAGATGAGGAAAACTAGGATTCAGTGTGTATTCAAAGCACCACCCTTATTGTTTACAATGCGTGGAATGGTGAACTGTGATTGGTTAAGCTGATTTATTGCATTCTGCAGAGAAGGAAGAGTGGCATTTGTTGTGGTTTGGAAAAAAGGGGAGAAAAGATGACAGAATAAAAAGTAAAATAAAGAATTTACTTTTTAATACTAACCAAATACAATACTGATTGTGGTGGTAAAAAAAGTTTTAATGGCGTTTACCACGTTTTTGCACCAAACTCCTCATCATTTGTATCTTTAATGCTGTGTAGTAGCTGGCTGAAGTCACATTTGTGTTTTTAGTGGAAGGTAATAGGTATCGCCCCGTTGTGCTCATACCCACACAGGACATCTTTGTTTACAAGCTTACACTTGCTTATAAGTATTCATTTATGGATGTCATAATATATACAACCCCTTTGACACTCTCTTGTTAGAGAGCTGTTCATTGTAGAAACTAGCTGGTAAATTCTTTGCTCTTGGACTGTGTACCCCACTGTGCAACTAGATCCAAGACGTCCTGCCTAACAGGCCTCAGGCAGTTAGAATCCATGACTGAACATCGAAAATGGTCAAACTGAGCCTGCTTAAACATTTGTAAGGGATGGTAACACATTTGAATTAATAACATTCTGAGATCAAGCTCTACAAGGATTATTACCATCATTCAATTGAGCATCTTGTGTCGATTGTGTGAACTGTTATTTCCTGCAAACTGCATTATATTTCACACATTTTCAGAAGATACAAAAGTTTGCTGTTTTTTAGAAGTACACGTTTTCAATGATCACACTCTTGCATCATTTTTGTTTTGATGGTATTGTAGAAAGGGTCTGTGCACGTCAACAGCAGTTACTCGTGGACCTCCTCCAACACGCACGCTTTTGATATGTGCAGGTATACAGGTCATTGTGGTCAAGGTGAGATGCGGTGCTGTATACGTGAACTTCAAAGGCATTGTGCTTAGACCTACTCCGCGGGGCGTCGCCTTCATGACTTCAGTCAACACACACATGCGGGCCTTTAATCTGAACTCTGCAATAGCTGCTCAACCCCGATTGAGTCAATACGCACTTTTTGTTTTGTGATAGAGGCCCGTGAAAGTGAAAGGATGATGCAAAAGCAGGGTAGAAGAGCGGTTTCTTGTTTAGTTCAATTAATTCAGAGACAGTTTAGAATCAGAAGGAGCATGCGCTCGGAGATTTTTTCCTTCTTTTTAAGTTGTTTATAATGTCAAGTGTATCTCATGCAAAGGCATCGCGCTTAGAAAGAAAACTTTGCAATGCTTTGATTTTCTTTTCTCTGTGACACGCATAATGCTTTCATCTTCTGGTAGAGTAAACAAGTCATCAAAGCAAAAGGCTGAATCTCTTATAAAACATTTCTAAGGTATCTAAGCATACATGATTTTTTGAATCCACAAAAACAAAGCAACAAAATGCAAATCCTTGCAACAACAGCACACTATTTTTAAAGTAAACTCTGTCCTTCGCTATCCAAACATTTGTGTATATCCAAACCTATTCATGGGGTTGCGGTTACGTTACGAATCTACGCTAGCGTTTCTAAGCAGCGTTATGTTTTTAAGTGTCCATGTTTGCAACATGGACATCAATAGCGGGACATGTTGGTCCTGGGGGGTCATCCTCTTACCCTGCTACGGTTTCATTATCTGCAAACCTCTAGACTCATTACAATCCTCCCTAACCCTGAAGGGCTCTGTCTTCCTCTCTCTCTCACTCCCCCTCAGTCTCCGTGCTGCGGATACGCCATAAACTCTGGTAATTGCGGCATCAAACTTGAGTTTATTATTTTCTGCGGCGGTGCAGGTGTGAGGATGATATGAGGCCCAGGTTGAATTTACATACAAATTGAAGGTTTTTATTAATCAGGCGGGCAGCAGGAATCACACCGCACCACTCCATCAGCCTTTTAAATACATTTGGTGACATTTTTACCCAGCATTAGCATGATAGGGCAAGCGGAGGATAATGTCCCAATGATTGCTTTTCCATTGAAAGCACAAACGGTTTCATTTTTCCTGTCATCTCAAATAAGTGTTAAAGAGGGTTTGGAGGCTATTGTGCTAGCGCTCCGTATGCTGGGGACTGGGAACCGCTGATGGCCATATTAAATAACCATTAGCGCCACGCTCAGATCATCGTGCACCCACCGTGCCTCCTCTCTGCTTCCTGCTCTGTGATTTCCAAATGAAGCCAAGCTGTGCTTGGCTCTCATAAAGCACTCGCACCGCTTCATTTTTCCTCAAACAAAATGCATTACAACGGTAATTTTGTGACTGTTAAGATAACTAGCGTTAACAAGCACTTAATTAAAATGTACAATAAATAGCCGTCTGCGGCCTTATCTGAGCAGGAGAGCTGGGTGGGGGGGTTCTAATGCTCAGTCCTGCTGCTGCTGCTGTAAAGCTCTTTTACAGATTAATTGCTTTTCTGTCTGGCAGAAGCTGCTTCGTCCGCCGCCAGGCCCTAAATAGCCAAATTCGAGACTTTATCAATCAAACCCGGTGCTGTTGTTTTTTAGCCTGCATTTTTTACTTCCTCTTTGCGTTTCTTTCTTGTAATATGTATGCATGTTTGTCCATGTTTATTTAGTTTTTGTTAATTTATCCAACAATTATAATGATGTACACTCTTAAAAATAAAGGTGCTTAAAGGGGTTCATCATATTGATGCCTTAGAAGAGCCATTTTTGGTTATGTTCCCAAAGAACCTTTCAGTCAAAAGCCGTTTTTCTGTGCCAAACGGTTCTTGTTCTGTAACTGTTCCATTCTGCGCCGATCTGTCCAAGCCGGTACAGAGATGGTGTAATTTTTCACTGTGAGGTTTAGTGGCGGCTGGTGACTTTTCTTCCGAGGGGCGCAAATTCAAAATATGTGTTCGGAGTGTCATGATGTTGCTAATCATTTTAAAGGGGACATTTCACAAGACTTTTTTAAGATGTAAAATAAATCTTTGGGGTCCCCATGTGAAGTTTTAGCTCAAAATACCATATAGGTCATTTATTATAGCATGTTAAAATGGGGCATGAGCAAAAATGTGTCGCTTTTGGGTGTGTCCTTTTAAATGCAAATGAGTCGATCTCTGCACTAAATGGCAGTGCCGGTTGGATAGTGCAGATTAAGCGGCGGTATTATCCTCTTCTGACATCATAAGGGGAGCCAAATTTCAATTACCTATTTTTACTGGGTTGATCTTTTTCACATTTTCTAGGTTGATAGATGCACTGGGGACCCAATTATAACACTTGAACATGAAAAAAGTTCATGATATGTCCCCTTTAAAATGTGTGTTTGTTGCATCCTTTAAACCATGTGCATCATGCGTCTTGTCAAAATATGTGCCTGCTGCACATGCGTCGAAAGGGTTTATGGTAAATGAGGCTTACGGTCACAAAATACTCGCAACCTTCCAATCTCTCTGATGAAGCCAATAAGGAAGTGACTTGAACTGCAATTCATCGACTGTCCGCTAGAGGCTGGCTCCGAAAGTGAGTCAATTCCCATAGACCTCCATGTTAAAATGCCCAACTTTAGAGCAGAAAAAATATGTTTACAGTCTGGTAAAAAAGTGATTTTGGTCTATATAGCTTATTTTGCCCTTCATGAGAACCGTGAACTGTAAACTCATCTGTTTAAATTATATTAAACCTTAAACTTCTACATAATTAACGGCATTACCACTTGAGTGACAGTTCAACAGCCACAGTCAGTAGAGTCGAGCTAGGTGGGCGTGGTTTCAGCAACCAGCCACCTCAGCTTCACCTACATCCCGCCTCTTTACCCATTTTTGGATATCCGCGAGTGATGCATGGTGACGCGCTGCCAAGATGGTGACGACAGGCACCGCCTACTATTGGCTTCAAAAAAGATCTTCACAAACCTATGGGTGATGTCACGGACACTACTTCCGTCTATGGACAAGACGCATGATGCACATAAGTTCACATAATGCGGCGAACACATATTTTGAGATGATGAGCCACACACATGATGGCTACATACATGTTGTGACGAGCATCATGCCCTCTTGAAAAATAAGTCACCGGCCACCACTGGTGAGGTTGATAGCGTCCTTTGGAATGTAATACAACATTGCCTTGGTAATGCATGAGTTTGGATACGGTATGCATTATTATGGAGGATGATCATTTATTTTTTGTTTCTAGGACTCCTTTATACCTAATCTGTTTATTTTAATAGCTTGCTTTACCAATATACCGTCTTTTAAAATTGAAAATATTTAAATACAAGATTATACCACTTTATTTCTGCAAGAAGACATGAAACTTCAACATTACTCCACTAACCGGAGCTGTCGTCCACAATTGCACTGCTAAGAAGAGTCATGTGATCGTGGGTTGTGTCCACCTGTATTGTCGTCATTTGCCAACATCGCTTTTTTAATGACGTACGACACTTGATACGGGAATATCTGATCCATCCGCTTACATTGCAGACTGCTGTATGCTATTCATATCCAATTTATTCCACATATAAATGAGGCCTGAAACCGATCTGAGAATATTTTCTTCTTCAGTGTGCAAAGCATTCATCAGTCTTGTTTATTATAGTACAAAAGTGGTGTTTATATTTAAGTACGTCTGTCAGGGCCTTAAAAACACACTAGCACTGTATTCATATAAGCTGCAGTGTAGTATAGGACCGGAGAGATTTTTCAGAGATTTAAGTTAACAGCAGTTGTTCTCTTGGGATCACATTACTCCACAGCCATGTGACCGAAACACTTCCACGGCGACTTTAATGACTTCAGCTCAGACTACGAACCGCTTGTTTTTAAGTGGTGGAAAAGAAAATACGTAAAAGCAAACTTCCCTCTCTGGACACTCCTCCTGGTGGTTTATGTCGCCTGTGACCTGACGCTAACCCAGAAACTATAAATCTGCCAAGAATGTCTATGTATGTTTGAAAGTGACCCTTAGAGGCCTACTGTTTTGCAAAAGTGCATTCGTCTAAAGTGAGACGTGTCATTCAGGTGTTCCTAGAAGTCTGTATGTAATTAAATATAAAATGTATTTGTCTTTCTGTGGTTTGTTGACTTGCTGTTTGCAGATATTGTTTTGTCAGTTCTTACCCCGCCCTTGAGACGACATCTAAAGTTATGTAATCTAATTAATGATTTCATTGACACTACGCTAAAAAATATCTTTGCTTTGCTTGTCTCTGTGTTCACTTTAGGTACAAAAACACATGATGATTCTTATAAAATTTATTTCAGAAACCTCTTTTTTATTATCAAAAAGTGAAAACAGACCATAACATTAACATTTCAAAATAAATATGTCTTGTTTGATTTGCTGTTGCTAAACATATTGGATTCATTTAAAATAAATGTCTGCCTCATTCATGACACTATGGAAATGTTGTGAAATATATGTAATACTTTATGTAATGTTAACAAAATTAATGATGTGTTTTCAAAAGTAGTCAGTCAGCTTGACATTTATATTTGCCCTGACACAGTATGGTAGAAGTACCTCTCTGTTTCTAGGTTTAGCTAGTAAACCATACCTTGCTCATTTGCATAAACAAACTCATCAGTGACCAAGGTTGGTTTGTACAAAGTACGATACCAGCAGAAAACATGCGTTCTATTGTCACAGAATGCTATGATGGATACAGTATACATTGTATATTTATGTATGCTTAAGATAAAAGTGTGAAGATTATCACCAGATCCCCATGTTTAAATTACCTGTACCGTACAGAAAACTAAGATTGGAGGTGAAGGTGGAGGATAAGGGCCAGTCTGGATGTTCCAACACAGATGGTGGTCTTTCCAGTGCAAAGTCATCTGATCTGAAACAGAGAGGAGAGGGGATGTTGTGCTGTCACTGCTGTGCTTATCAGATCCAATTTAGTGGGAGTGATTTATAATGTGCTCAGATGATAAATGTTATTGTAAGAGATGGGCCCAGAGGAGTTATGCCTGCTGTCCATCAGAAAAAAGTGGGAGAACAAAAAGCAGAGGTGACGACTGTATCGGAGCTAGTGGGAGCTGGTGTCCTGTGAAGTGCCTGCCGTAAATCAGCCTGTCAAGGATCCCTCTTCCTTTATTGAAGCACACACATGGTCTTGCCACTGAACAAAATTCCTCGACAGGCCTTGCGGCTGTTGTAAAAAGGTAAGAAATACAACACTACAATTTCTAAAATTCATTTGGTGATCATTCTTAACAAAAGTTGCAAACCGTTCCCTGTAAATAAGGCCCCGGCAACTGAAACATTAACCAAATGTACTGGCACGTAAGTCCCTTGAATACATTTTAACACTTTTGATTTGTGTTTGCATTTCTGAGCATAATCCACCCCCACTTCCCATAAGCACCGCATTGACAATAATTCAGCGCCGAGTATATTTTCCATAAATAATTTGCTCTCTATTGATTTCCAATGTGTGCTGAGAAATATGTGGGTTCTCTGTAGAGAGGGGGAGGATGTGTCAGTCGCTCTGTGTGTGGTGAAAGTTGTGACAGGAGAGGTCGGCGTCCTGGGAGCTCGTGTCCCCCGTTTTTATTTACGATCGCTCGGAGAGCAACTCATCAAGCCTGGTCGTGCCATCAACCGGGAACGCCCTGGGAAAAAAAGCGCACACATACACGCACGCTTTTTACTAGCGGTTTGCAACACTGTTTGATTTACACATGTTAACAGGGATTTGGCATAGGTAATATGAAAGAGATGTGCTGAATAATTCTGCTCTATAAATCAAGGCCAAACGCCGTTCACTTGATGTCTATATTTACAGGTCTGACATCCCACAAGCTTCGGGCCACTACTGAAGGTGAAAGGGCAAATTTAGTTATCCTCGGTCTGTTCTGTCTGCTGTATCCTGATAAATGATTGGCAGCAGTTGAGGTGAATGAGTTAGCATGTAGGTGTGTGTGTTGGTGCAAACGTGGTAGGGTGCGTGTGGAATTCGGTGTTGACGACTGTTAAGAGCTCATGCTAGAGTTGGATGTCACACTGTCGCCAGCTAAGAGCTGTTAATTTTGGCTCCGCTTTGCCTTTGTAACAAGATCTCGACATGGGCAGTTTCTTCTCATTGCATTTTGCGTAGATTGGTAACCTTGTCTATTTATACAGGGAGTTCCCTCATTCGATAGGCCAAAAAGCTGTTTACTCTGTGAAACAACATAAGTATTTTCCACATAACGATAGCTGACCACTTCTGTCAAGCTACGCAAAAAAAACAGTATAAAAGTCCCATTAAAAGTATTCATATTACTTATATCACAAGTTTACTGACACTGTAATAGCTTCTTTCTTTTGTGCATAGTTTGTCATATGCGTCATTTTGAAACAAGCATTAATCAGACACACAAGAACTAACGATCATCTTACCAACATGGAGCTGACATGCTGCCATGTTGCGTGTTTTTAATGTTCCACATGTGTTTATATTCAAGCATGATGTATCGGTTGCTAAATACCCTCAAATGCTAACCGTTTTCTCTAGCAAACATATCGTTTTGCTTCAGAAGATATATATGAACCTACCGGAGTGGTATGGATTACTTTTTGATGACAGATGGGCTTCAGAAAAGCATTCAATTGACACCATTCAATGCATTACAAAGCTAGGAAGAGTCAGGATATTATGTAATATAACTCTAATTGTGTTCGGCTGAAGAATGGAGGTCATATACACCTAGCATTAAAGTGAGTAAATTATGGGGTAATTTTCATTTTGGGTGAACTATACCTTTACCCTAGGACTCCTGCGCAATCGAACAGATGCATCGCATTTCATAACACACGCAAGCGCCGGTGGTGTCAATGATGTCAAACCTGGCATTACAGGTTTGTCCCAAGCGTGCCGCACAAGCTCTAAAAAGTGAAGCGAAAACGTCTTGATCGCCCCCCAGTGACTGGTCCCAGTATGGGTCATAAACCCCGCCTCCCCATGTTATTCAATGGGACTTGAGACCAACTAAACAATTTAATTACACTTCAATTATCGTTTTTTCCGAAGCTGGTTCCTATCATTTACTGTAGCTTTATCACATGCTGATGTAAATTCAAGTGTTTGTTTTTAATTATTTAATGCTATAAAAACAGTGGCGTCACAACATGATTGACAGCTGTGATATGCACATTCTGCGAGAGCGAGGGCGGGGCCTTGCTTTCGCGGCTTTACTTCCTGCTCACTACTGAGCAGGACTGGTCCCGAAATCACTACTACCCACACTCAAGACCCAAGATGTCAGTGCTGTATCGGGACACTGACGGCTTCACTTTTCACCAAAGGAAGAGAGCGAACGAGCGTCGTCCATCTTTTTTACAGTCTATGATTTGTCCCTATATGCATTTGAGTCCTCCACATTCTCTCAAACTCCACAGGGCACTTTCAGACTGGCGTGATATCCATGCTGCGACCCCTGGTCAAGTTTAGCCCAATGCTTCTCAAACCCCTCCCAAAGCCCCCTGGGTAATATACAGCCTATTCAATTTGCCATCTAATTCTGGCTAAATGACTGCCGTATCCGGCCTTGTGTTGGATGGCTCTTTGCTTCTTTTGTATGTTGTGCTGCCCCTGCATATGTCATGTGCTGACACATAAAATATCCATTAGTGCTAGTACATACGCACACTTGCGAATGCATATCTGGGTGTGTGTTTATTAGGAAATATCTCCGATGGCAGTGTTCTCAGAAAAGTGAACCCAAGTAATGTGAAATGGATGTGCTGTATGGTAACTAAAATGTTAATAATTCACATAAAACCCAAATGGAACAGATTCACCTGCAGATCTACTACCATTTAGCACTAGTCACGGGCCTATTATAAACACATTAGCTAATTATTAATTGGCTAATAATATCTATCCAGTATGTCTCTCGATGGAGCAATTTTACATTAATCGCGCTGGTCCACTGTGTGTTTGCATGTGTGTGTGATTAACAGCAGATGGCCTGGAGTCTCTGAACAGTTGGACCGGTCAGCTAAGAGCAGTTGTGGAAAGAGCAGGAAGACAGGTGTGTCTGCGTAGACCTCTTTCTTTCTTTCTTTCTTTCTCTTTCTTTCTTTCTTTCTTTTTCTTTCTATCTTTCTTTCACAACTGCAGGCATGTCCTCAGAAATGCCTTCTTCCAAAGAGTGAGAGAGCGAGGAGTAAAACCATTGACCTAGCATTATTTATATATAGTAGTATTGGCACAGACTGCCGCTGTTTCCCATTGTGTCTTTATAATGAGCAGAGAAATTGGAAAGGAAACTGTCAGGGGAGGCATGTGTGTGTGGGTAGGCTTATTACAGACAGATCCACACAGTAAACTGAACAAGGGAGAAGGCTAAAGGGGTCAGTCTGTGTGGACACCTCACACACATACACATTCACTCCAGAGGGGTCTTTGCCTGTAAAGGTGTTAACAGTATGAGTCGTTCAGAGCACTGCAAGGGTATACGGGTCAAAAATCATTTCTGCAACAGACCAGACTCGGTTTATACCTCACAGTGCTATTCTACCAGCTTAATACGAATGAATTTTATTTGACCTCTTGATTCCCTTACTAGAGAAACTATAAAAGTAAGCATATCACAAATACATTTTTGTTACTATGGTGTTGCCAATATTTTAAAGGGCATCTATGGTCCAATTCACGATTTTAACGGTATGTAAAAGGTACATACCCCAAAGTAAACGATGATGCGAGTTATTGTCTCCAAACGTAAATCTCTTTTCTTGGACTACAACAAACACACAGATTGTAGGCAACAGTTTACTTCCTGGGATTGGTGATGTAGACAAGACCGACATTATAATAATTCCTCCCGCTTCGGACTCACAGCCTGTAAGTTAACTCCTGTTAGCATTGCATTGTGAGCGAATCTTTCAAACATGGTAAGGAGCGTCATATTTCCTGAGTTATTTAGGCCAATCACAATGTACAGATTAGCTGGCAAATCAAGGACTGGCTTTTCAAAGCGATGAGTTTTGTACTAAATCAGTGCACTTCAGGAAATCTGGAGCTACAAAAATGCATGGTATGTCAAAAATAATGTGTTTTTTGAACCATAAACCATGTGAACACATTGTATTATACCAAATACACAAAAAAAAATTGTTTTAGCAATGAAATCAGCTAAAGGTGCCCTTTAAAGGGGGGGTGCATGATCTCTGAAAGCCAATGTTGATATTTGAAATCACCTAAACAAATACGCCCCTACCCCAATAGAATCTGGACCTTCTTTTGATAGACCCGCCCCACACATACGCAACCCAGACAACGATGAAGGTAAGTAGACACGCCTCTTATACTGCTGATTGGCTACAAGTGTGTTTTGGTAGGCGGCCCGACTCCTTTTTTCAAACCCTGTGTCTCAATTCGTTCCCTAGCTCCCGAGTTCGTGAATCAGTATATCATGTACACAGGTTCGGGCACTGGTAAGGACCCCAGCTCACTTGACATTGGGACAATGTTCACTTATTTGTCTGTCACATGGCTGCTTAAGCGCGTTGTGATCATTCAAAGCTGTTACTCATCAACAACCGGCAAAACCAACATCCCTCTGACTTAATTTTAAACAGTACATTGTGAAAAACGCTGTCATTATTCTCTTACATATTTGGGTATAAAATTGGAGGAATATAATTACATTTTAAATGTATATTTTTTTTACAATTTTAAATAAATACTATTATTTTAAATATTGAGTAGATTGTGGTCCCTTACTGTGTAGCAATGTGTGTTTATATTTAAAACTAAAACAAACGTTTGTCTTTATAAAAGTTCTGCCACATTTCATAAAGTTTATTGAGTTGGATCACGTGATGTTCTGGTGGCGAGCTTCAGAAAAGGTCATGCGATTTCTGGTAAGTGAACATAGCCCTGCTGAAAAAAACAGCATTCCAGCAAGACCAGCATTTGTTGTGTTTTGGTGCTGGTTTGCTGGTGAACACCAACTAAACCAGCATCAGCACCAGCATTAGCACCAGCTAAACCAGCACCAAACCAGCATTAGCACCAGCATCCCATGCTGGTCATACCAGCAAGACCAGCATATGTTGTATTTTGGTGCTTGTATGCTGGTGACCACTAGCTAAACCAGCATCAAACCAGCATAGACTAGCATAATTCCCATGCTGGTGCATGCTGGTTTGATGCTGTTTTTTCAGCAGGGAGGGACCATCAATGCTCACTGATTTTTGCATTGCATTGTGGGAATTTTTAGAGACAGAACGTTCCAGTGCACTGGAAGGATTTTGCGATTAAGACGGCCTTAACATGGCCGACTCCCTGATCAATGCCCTGACTACTGAACAAGGGAGCTGATTGAGACACACGGAAAGTGTTTTTCAAAAATTAGTACCATGGCATGAATGTCTCATCTGACATCAGATTTGTGGTTTCAGATGTGGTATTTCATGGTCTTACCAGAATACTTTTCTGTTGGCCTAATGGTTGTTAAAAAACCAGTGCCACACATGAACAAAATGCACCGACAAAACCCACTGAGGTCACATTCTATTGTTTGCTCTCTGGGCGTACGCGTTCGTCTCCATCTGTACTATAGATTTGCATACTCTATAATACACCCTATGCTATCGGTATTATTGTGCAAAACCAAGCAGTGCCCGAGGCAATGTATTAAAACCCACACAATATAGATGACAGTTTGGGCTAACAGCAGGATTTAAGGTCCCTAAGTTTTACCTCCCGCTCTGGTAACGTCAAAATGCCCTCACACACTCTACTGATAACCTTTTTAAAAGCACTCCTATGAAGTGAGTAATAGAGTCTCCCTCAGCCGTGTTTTCAGCCTGATCCTGTTAGCGTTGCCTACAGCCATCAGGCAATGGTGCGGAGCATTCAGCCCCAAGCACCCAAAGCTCAGCTAAAACACAGCTGTTCTTACCTGGTTGACTCCCAGACCACCCTCCAGCAGAGGACCTGCACCCATCGCCTCCACAATGGATGCACCTCTGCCACTATCAATTCTAGCTTAGCTTAAGCACAATAGCTGTGTAATTACAGGTTTCTGTTAGACCCAAATTCAATCATATACACGGGTGAAGGATCACACAGGCACAGCAGAAAGCAGAGAGAAACTGAGAGGGAGAAGGGGAGGGAAGGTGAAGGGAGATGATTCAGATGTCAGGCATTGGCCCTGTGCGGGGAGATCAGAAGCTAACACAAGAATAAGGGCGGACACATCGACCTGTCACTCTCTGCCTCACACCCACACATGCTCACATACAGCATCACATAACCACAGTTGTGGGCCAAACCCAGTCAGGTGTAAAACATGAATGTAATTATTAATGATGAGAGAAGATAAACCAAAACTCTGGTTTGGCAAGTTCTGTCAATCAACTGTCAGTTTACAACTGCAACCATTTCAAATGTTTTGTAACTATGCTGATATACAAGTAGTTAAATAATTGAAACAAAATACTATTTAATTTAAGTATTTTTTTGCATCATGAAAGCATTCTTCTAGGGCTAATATTCAATCGCATATAATCCCCTGTGGCTCGTGCAGCAAGAATTGCAAAGCCTGAATATTTGTGTTACACTTCCAAGCTTTTGTTTTTGCCTATGATAAATGAAATTAATACATACATTTAATGTTTGAAATGCCGGCATGAATAATGCATGAGTCATGCAGATGGAGTGATCAGTACACAGATCTAGCACAAAAGGAAATTAATTTTTTAAAAGCTTATGTCTGTCAGCTTCAGAGAAGCGGATGTATTATTGTGATTACACAAGTTCACTGTGAATAATCAATCTGTTTATTTATAACTTTAGCTTCTGCAGTTTTCACAGGGGAGGCATAGAGATTTAAACACCCATACAGTACAGTTGTCTGTCACATTGCACGTTTGTAATAATCATTATTAGTAATAATTATTTCCTTTACTGAGCCTCTGTATAATGTTAGAGAGCTAATATAGGTTTGTGAGCTAAAAATCATTCATGTTCATTAATATTTACAGACTAAGTTAGGGATCATAGTAATGAACCTGAGAAACTGAGGGTATAATTTAATAAAACTATTCTTATGTAACCCTATCCAGAACATAGGTGTATTTTGAAGTTGAACATGTCAGGATCATGTATAACAATGGGATTTGTTCTACATAAACATACAATGCCTTTATTGTGTAATGCTGTATGTGGGTTTGATGATCAGGGTTGTGGTAAAGTCCATGTGACTTTAATGTGTGTTGTCCAAACATGAGAAGGCGGCAGGATCTAAGTGCAAATGAAAACTTTAATAAAACAAAACATGAATATAAATCCAGACATGACCACGAAATCCTTGACAACGACTGTGGACAGGAACAAACACAGAGCAACTACATACATTCAATAACCAACAAAAGACAATGGAAACATGAGGACAATATATACAGACAGTGAACCAATGAAAACATGACACATCAGGAAACAGGGAACCTAGAGACCAAAATGGCAGTGAACGATATCAAAATAAAAGACATGAACATGACACAAGACAAGACAAAACCCTTACATAAACCCCTCTCTTACGGGCAACTCCAGGCACCAACCAAACAACAATAGTCCTTAGCACAAGTCCATTGGTGGGTGGGTGGACCAGGACTGTGAGGCAGTGCAGGCCTCGGCCGTGGAGCAATGGCAATGGTGGCGGCCATCGTGGAAACAAGTTCAGGCTTGGCTGCGGTCATCTTGGGTGGGACAGGTGCCTGAAATATGTTTTTACACTGCATGCATGTGCGGCGCTACCGGACCTGATTGCGGACACTTTAGTCAATGCTTATACAGCCGCAGACTTCCCAGAAGTGGCTCTTTAAGATACGCGTCTATATTTGACGTGTACGCGGCGTTCAAATCGCAGTTCAAATACAACATTAAAGTAAAAATGAACATGCTGCATACAGCACCCAGAAACAGACATACTATTTTACTCGCCGCTTTTTCCTGTGTGGATGCTGGTGGCGCGCCATTGGTCAAAAATAAAAATAAAACGGTCTAATTTTGAAATGCAGTGTTGTAACGCGCATTACTAAGACTGCAACGAGTACAATATTACCAAAATGTTATTAGTAATGTGTTATATTACTGCGTTACAGCTAAAACTAATATATTACTGTAATATATTATATGTGGTAATGCATTACTCCCAACACTGCTGATGCCTCTGGGGATGCCTGACTTGGGACCATTAGTGCAGCAGGCTTGATGAGAGCACGCTCTGGTTGAGCAGACATGACGTGAGCAGACTCTGGTTTGGTAAGCATGATGTGAGAAAGCTGTGACATGGCAGGCATGACGGGAGCAGGCTGTGGCATAGCATGCATGACGTGAGCAGGCTGTGGCATAGCAGGCATGACGTGAGCAGGCTGTGGCATAGCAGGCATGACGTGAGCAGGCTGTGGCATAGCAGGCATGACGTGAGCAGGCTGTGGCATAGCAGGCATGACGTGAGCAGGCTGTGGCATAGCAGGCATGATGTGAGCAGGCTGTGGTATAGCAGGCATGAAGTGAGCAGGCTGTGGCATAGCAGGCATGACGTGAGCAGGCTGTGGCATAGCATGACGTGAGCAGGCTGTGGCATAGCAGGCATGACGTGAGCAGGCTGTGGCATAGCAGGCTTGATGTGAGCAGGCTGTGGTATAGCAGGCATGACGTGAGCAGGCTTTGGCATAGCAGGCATGACTTAAACATCTCTGGCTTAACAGACTTGGCATCAACGGGTATGGCAGTACGTAAAACTGCACCCACAAAATCCACCAACGAACATTTACAGTCTAGTGGGACCATTTTACGTAATGTGGGGTTGAGTTCCAGGCAATACCACGCCCTAAGGCATTGTTCAAGGCAATTAGCCTGGGACGCCAAACCCCAAAACTTGGCAGTAAAGTCCTAAACTGAACCTGTACCTTGGCGCATATCCATCAGTCCATCTTCTAGATCCATAGCAGTAAGGTTGGTAATACTGTAGTGTGCGTTGTCCAAACATGAGAAGAAGGCAGGATCTAAGTGCAGATGAAAACTTTAATAATAAAAAAACATGAATATAATTCCAGACATGAACCATGAAATCCTTGACAATGACCCTGGACAGGAGCAAACACAGAGCAACTACATACATTCAATAACCAACAAAAGACAATGGAAACATGAGGACAATGTATACAGAGAGTGAACCAATAAGAACATGACACATCAGGAAAGAGGGAACCTGGAGAAATGGCACTGAATGATATAAAAATAAAAGACATTAACATGACACAAGACAAGACAAAACCTTTACAGTGACAAAACACCAGCATGTTTTAGATATGTCTTTGTACCTGGTATTACTTGAACAGAAAGATGGGAAAAAATAGAGCAACCAAAAGAGAGAGGAAAGGATTTTTGGGGTGTGTAATTGTCAGTGATTACGGCATTTAAACTGTCACTCTCATCTCTCTTTCCCAACTCTTCTCTTACAGCAGCAGTAGGGAATGAGACACTTTCATGGATCGCAAAGCCAAGAAAAGTCGAAAGCTCTATGGGTGAGTATAGTTGTGGGGGTGGTGTGTGTCTGTGTGTGTGTGTAAGGGGTGTTAAGATTGGAAAATATAAACGAGAGAGAGAAATAAAAAATCTCCCCACTAAAGATATTTCCATCCAGGGCGTATGAAATATTAAACGTGTTCATTATATCTTCAATTTGCCGTTATTTTGCGGGAGCACACACTGCCGTATTCTTCCAGTCATCTTATTGGCAGGGTTCTGTGGGCCTGAAGTCAAATCTCCCTTTTATTATTTAAATCCATGCATACAGCCCAAGCCCTCTCAAATCAGCACAGCCCGCATGCCATCCGCCCGCCTCTGATTGGCAGCTCGATATACAGAGGGAGGATACAGGGGGTGATAATGTGGGTGACAAAGGCAAATCCGCCCCGCCGGATCAGTTTTTATTGGGGTCGTTGGGGAAGACGAAAGCAGGGGAGCGACGCAAGAGTTTGATGCATAGTAAAAGTAGCTGTGATAATTGGCGATGGCATTGGTCTGTGTCCGTGCCTGTGTTGGGCTGTCAAAGCAGCGATGTAAATTTATTTGACATGTTTTTGTCAGGATGAAAGTTTAATGTGGTGGGTGTGACAAATCGCATGCAAATGTTGTTTTTTATCCCTTTCCGATGAGTTGACCTCTGAGGACTCCCACGGGAAATCAGCCTTTTCAAAATGATTTGATAGCTGAAACCTGACCCACATCATACAGTAGTCCTCATGCATGCATACGTGAAAAATAAACATCCACGCATGCATGTGAGCATATTAAAGACATACATTTTAATTTATGATAGTAATAAAAGTGTAATACAATTTTTGCCCACAATTAATTTCAATACATAATCTTTATTTGAATAGTACAAATCTTTAGTGTATTATTTTACATTATATTTAAATCAATTATATCTTTATAATATTGTTGCAGTGCATTCTAGGATTGCCTATATGTAGTGCTGTGATGTGGTGCTTTTCCAGTAGATAGTATGGCCTGGAATAGCTCGGTGTAAACACTGCAGATCACTGATTGGTCAGAGAGAATCGTCACTACCAGCATTATTGCTAAATGCAAGATTAGCTCACCTTCCGTCGCGCAAACCGTCGTCATCTGTGCTTTGTTGTACAAGTTCTAAAACTTTCGTTTTAGCAGAGAAAAACATCTGCATGCCGAGAATAAAGAACACCATCCCATCGATATGTACTATTGCTCCCATAGTGTTTGTTTGTATTATGTTTACGATGATGTCACGGCAGTGGAGCAACTGTAACAATAAGTCTATAATCCCACCCACTCTGAAGCAGCACTTAAATGCAATGGAAAACCAAACCCAGCCAAAGTAAAGCGAGCCAAACCACGTGGTGCCGAGCCACGTCGATTTTGGCCAAAACGTGGTATCCTATGGTGCTTTTCCATTGCATAGTACCCCACAGTTTGGTTTGGGTCAGCTTGCTTTTGGGTTTTTGCACTGGGAACAGTACATAGTACCCAATACTTATTTTAGTACCATCTTGGTTGGGGTTCCAAGCGACCCGAGCTGATACCAAAACGTGAGGCGAAAACACTGTATATCACTGATTGTTCAGAGAAAATCGTCACTACCAGCGTCATCGCTATAATGTAAAGATTAGCTTTACCTTCATGCTAGCTTGCGCTGTCTCGAGTAAACATGTTGTCATCTATGCATTTTTTCCAGACTTGCAGTTTGTGTCGGCACATTCGTGATGCACACGTATGCTTAAATGCAACTTAAATGAGGCTATAATAGGTGTTAATACAGAAACTGTCATGTGAGACAGAGGTAGTGATAAACGCGATGTTCAAACATCTATTTGTGGTGGTCAATTTTAATTTTGTGGCAGACTGAGAAATAAATGAATGTATGGGAATGCACAAAGATGCGCTCACTTGTATGATGTCACAGCAGTAGGCAGCGCAAATAAAACGACACGCCTATAATCCCTCCCAATCCAAAGTGTTACTAAACCCGATGGAAAAGCTAACCAAGCCAAAGTGAGGTGAGCTGACCTGACCCAAACCGAACTGTGGGGTACTATGCAATGGAAAATCCCATTAGCAGGCTGCACAATTATGTTCCTATGTTTTTCTTACAGCAACAGCATACCTACAGTATGATGCCCTTAAATGCTGCCTTCATAGGCAGCTTACAAGGATTTGGAACAGAGTCTGTTAACTTAGGGTCCATTAAAAAGAATGTAGATTTTCCATCATGAAATGTTTAATGCGTGCAGAGGCAGGAACAAAGCGTGACTTTGTAAATCTGTTTGAGGATGTGTTAGTGTGTGTTTGAGGCAGGATGCAGCGGCCTCCACTTTCTCAAATCTCACTTAATACGCCAATACCTTACATGCACGCACACGCATAAGACTGCCCTCTGTGTTGTGATGTGCCGCGGTGTGTAAGCATATAAGTGTGCGTGCATGTGTACTGTTGCGTATGGCTCTCCTGTAATATGCAGTGGTATAACACCCTCTTTTGTACATTGAGAAGCCGTCCGCATCTGAGACCAATAACCCAGAACCCTGGGGTCAGTGTGCAGAGGATGAAGGGACAGTAATAATCACATACACGGGACACAACACCTTTTTTATGCTTTCTCTGCACATTTGGAAGCAGGCGGAACGGACCGAGCTTCATAAGTTTGATATTATCCCTGGATGACCTTTTGTCCCTAATAGAGTGGCTCTGCGATAAGGAGATATTGTGTCTTTAGGGGGTTGCAGGATGCATTAGAAAAGAAGGAGACTGACCTGTGTAAGACCAGAAGTGTGTCTGTGTGTGTATGTACCTGTCAGTGGATTTTTATGATACATAACAGAGCAGTTTAGTGGACTGTTTGAGGAAAGCTGATCTGAGCACGTTTCGACTCGCTCTGTGAAAACCGCAAAAGTGTATTAAAGCTAATGCTGCATTAAACCACAACCTGTAACCGGAGAGTCACTAACATTTTGAAACATGCTTAATGTACTTATTTTCCTTACACTGTCTTACAGTGTTTGGTGTGAGAAATAGACACAGGAATAGGTTTATACATTAGCCTTAAAACGATTTCAAATTCTTACATGATTAGATGATTTGTAATGTGATTTAAGTCACCAAAACATTTACATTTATACATTTGGCAGATGCTTTTATGCAAAGTGACTTACATTTTATCAGAACTTGACACACAAATACATTTTTAGCCATTGCATGTGCTCAATGCAATAATCGTTGTATATGAATCTAACACATCATTCTCAACCTTAACATTGCATTGTTTACTCAGTATTTGGATAGTTTGTGCCTCATTTGATTTTTGTTTTTTTAGGTTAAGGGCAGATGAGTTTATCAATGTAAGGCGGGCTTACCTTTTCTTGGAATTCTCTAGGAATTTTAATAAGCTGCAAATTGCCGTCAGAAATTTCAAACTAACCTCACTCCAGTTTTACAAGATTCACAAGTGTCATCTGCTGTTTGTCTTTTGAAGCTCCGGTAGTTGTTCTTGGCAGGGAAGTGCACCTGTGTGTATGAGCATGTGTGTCTGTGCTAATTTAGGTGTTTGTGTGTACGTGTGCTGTTAGGCTAGGTGTTTGATCTTATTGCAGGTATGAGATTTGCCCTGGGCTGTGTAACTCATTAGATATGAGCTGTTTTGAATATGAGGATATTTGTTAAAGCAGTCAACAGGAATAGAAACAGATGTCCCTAATTAGAGCAAGCTTAAGCTGCCTTACTGCTGAGAGAAAGAAAAATAAATAAATACATAAAGAAAGAAAGAAAGAAAGAAAGAAAGAAAGAAAGAAAGAAAGAAAGAAAGAAAGAGAGTACACAATAATGTAATATGAAGAAAATGATTGTTGTGCATACTGTATATGTATGAGAATTCAAGATAAAGTACTGGACTGGACTCTATCAATAACAAACCTAATCTAAATCAAAAAGTTACAATTGTGGTCTTTTTGGACTAATGCAGACTTTTTTGGTCTTAAAAGGTGGTCTTTTTGAAATGTCATACATCCACATAACATTTGCCTACAGATAATCCAAAAATAGGTGTTTAAAACATCACACTTGTATCTGTGGCAGCTTTAGGCTTTGCAAAAATGACCAACGCTATCTCTTGGCATTCGTAAGTATTTTATGAGGTGCAGTGGCAGCCGGTGACTTCTTTTTTCGAGGGCGCTCGATGTGAAGTTCATCACAACATGTATGTAGCCCGTCATGTGTGTGGTTCCTTTTATCAAAATATGTGTTCAGCGCATCGAGAGATCCTGTGTGCATCACGTGTTTTGTCAAAATAAGTGCCTGGTGCAGACGTGTCTAAAGGGTTTACTCGCATAATCTCGCTTAATCAAAGTTTACTGTTAAGGGAGTGTCTTGTTTGTATTTTGTGAACGTGAGCATCTCTTTTATCATAAACAGTTTGTCAGAATCCTGCCAGATCCTTGTTTGTATGTAGATCTCATCATGGCAGGGTTCTGACAGTACAATGTTTTATGTGGGAGATGCGTGGTTTTAGTATTGGTTTATTCTGACCACGCATTTCCCGGGTCTCGTCACTTTTTCCCCGATCCCTTACTTGTGATTATTTCCAGGTGTTTGTAATTTACTTTCTCCCTATTTAAGAGTCCTTGTGTTTGTTGTCCAGTGTTACTTTGTTGGTCAAAATGTCTTCCAGTAAGTCTTGCAGTATATATTTAAGCAATATCGCTCGAGTAGGAGTGTGATATAGCTCTATATCATCACGGGGCCGTATTGCTTTTATACAACAGTTTGACGGCAAACGTTTGAAAAACGAAAACTAGAAAACAACAACGGAGTTATTTTAAAAGCCTCTTTGTTTGAGAACTACTTCTTCCGCCACGGATTTGAGGGCTGCCAGAATGACAGGTAACACTTTCGGCTGCTTTGAATCTTATAATAACTCAATGGACGGATAGGCGTTTCTTTATATTAACGTTTCTTGGTCACAAAGTGTAGTTTTAAGATTAGTTCAGTTGAGAATATATATTTATTATATTTAAATCTACAGTCGATTAGTAAAGATAGCGCCTGTTTGAACGTTTGCTTAGTGAGATTCGGTACGTATGAGAACCAAAGCATGAGCGGACGTCAGTGTTCACTCGCCCCGCTGACCACCACCCTCTCTGGGCTACATCTCTGACAGGGATTCCCTGGCTCTGATATTCACCTTGTTTGTTTTTGATGGTCAAAATGAGATCAAATCAGCAGTATTTGGTGTCATGATAAAACTTTTACTTGTTTTCTTATTCATATTTAGTGTCTTTTGTGTTGTTATTGTTTTGGCGGGAGGTAAAAGTTAATAAAACTATACTTCTATAATGTTACTATTGGTTTCCCATTTACTCTTAACGCGATACGAGCACTCGATTATTATTAGACTTCGTTCTTGTCAGTACTATATAAAACTGTTTTTTATAAGTGTCAGAGAGATGTTTTTGCATGCTGCTTATAAATATACCAGTGGTGATATTCTCATAACATGTTTTAATAGTCACGTCACGATTAAATAAATGATCAATGTCCACATTTAAAAGCTGCTGTGCTTACCTGCAGTTCCACGGTGTTTTTGCGTTCTGATAAGAGATATACTGTAGCTCCAGAAAAAAATAGTGTTTACATTCCTCTTTCCAAGTGTCCACACGATGTGACAAGACATTACTCCCATTAAGTTTAACGTAACATCCAAGAGCGCTGATCTTCAACGGAATAATAACTTCCGATTGGGATTCACAGACTGATTTACGAGCTAGTGAACTAATGAGACACACGGAGAGTGTTTAAAAACAGCGCGTCTGTGTTTTTCCATTCAGAGATGAGCCTGTTTAGGACCTCAATTCACTAGGTGGCGGAATGATACGAAAGGTGGAGCGGTTACTGTGCCGTTATCAGTACAATATCGCATAGCTCTTAGCCAATCAGATTCGAGAACCAGAAAGAACTGTTGTATAAATATATATATATCTTATGTTCCAGTTTATGTTTACTGTTTTGTTTAAGTAATAGTGTTGTTATGTTTGCCCCCTCGTGGGTTTTTGTTTTCCTGTTTCTACCCTGTTTGTTAATAAAGTCCTGTGTTGTTCCATCACGTCCGCATTTGGGTTCTTCCTCGTTCCAAAATCCTGACACAGTTTTGATGCGTGTGCAGCCGGCACTTATTTTAACAAAACACGTGATGCACACAGGATCTCTCGACGTGCAGAACACATATTTTGAAAAAAAGGAACCACACACATGACACTCCGAACACAGCGCCCCTCGAATGGGCAGTCACCAGACGCCACTGATGAGGTGGCTAATTAATAATTATTTGTGCGACCACATTTGTACATTTTTTTGTGTGATTTGTCTTTGCCCCTGTGACGTTAGACTTAAGGGTGGGGTTTCATTATTTTTTTTTAATAAAAATCATAGTTTTTGGCATCATTAACTTTCAAATCCATACGAATTAGCCAACACGTAACATATGTACAAATGTGTGTGTAATCAGGCTGGAATGACATAACACTGAACTTTTATGCCTATGCTTTATTTAAGCCAATCACAAATGCTCTCTGCATGTGCATGATTTTGTGTTTGATGACATTTTAGTTAAGGGGTTTGAATGGGGGGTGTAACAAATAAGATTTATGTTATCATTTACTCACCCTCATGTCCTTAAAATTCCTCCAAATGCTGTTATTATTATTATAATTTAAATTTTCACATGAAAATTCATAATGACAACTGTTTTACCCAATTTAATAACTTCATAATGATATGAAGGTAAGCAAATATTAACAATCTATTCCTATAAGTTAAATGAAGCGTAGTAAATCTGAATCACAGTTGACTCGTGACATATAATTGTAATACCACCTTAAACACAGAGTCAGAAGCATTCCATCAATAGATAAGGATGTTTACACTGTGTTGAGCATCATGTGTTGTGTATGTGGGAGTTGCCCTCATTGATCAATCGTTACGCATTCAGTAAAATCTCAGGCTGGTAAAGGTCAGCAGGCCTCATGCATACAACCATTAACACCCTTTGTTTTTCCTTTTGCACCTGGAGAGCACAGGGAAGTTCAAAAAGGCAAACAAGACAATCTGGTAGCTCCATTACCCACACACACATTAACAATGACAATAGCCCGACACTGATTAACTGATGTTAAACTCACACGCAGTGTCCCTATTAGCAGCTGTTATTGTTTCAATTTAAAGCTCATAAAAACGCCCGATTAGCTCTGACTGAGAAGGAACCTTTTATACTCCTCACCAAACGCATGGCAATACACATCACCTTGCTTTCTTTTTGGGGGCTTTTATCTTTCTTTTTCATATGAGACGCCACCTCTCACGCTTACACTCATTTCTCTGTTTTTTGCCTGTGGCGAATTGGCAAAATGTGTTAGCCAACGTGGGTACATGTGTTAAGTGGGGATTAATTGTTTGTTTAACAGCTAGCCTGTATTAAACAGGGAGGATGTAATTACAGAGAGAGAGAGAGAGAGAGGCATTTTTTTTTAAATAGCGCCAACACTTGCACTGGTAGGTGGGGGCATTTCCTGACACTTGATCAATGTAAAATCTGGGGCAGGAATTGGCTGCGGAGCGGTGAGGGAAATTAGAGTTGATAAAACAAGCAGGCAGAAAAGAGACCGGCTCTCAGTGTGCCTTCCCTCCGTGCCCTGCTGAGCATCCTGGGTAACTCGCCTGAAGCAACCGTGAGTGGGTAATGAAGGAGGGCAGCGAGAGACCAAAATAAGCGCTTATTCCCTTTGCCATTTTCATGCTTTACTTTATTTTAATCAAAGGGCTTTTTTTCAAATGTTGCATACCTATGGTGGGTTTTGGTTTCACCCGTGCCAGGGAGGCGGATCAGTTAACCTTGCCAAAAATTGCCCACAACAAGGAAAAAGCACACTCACACACAAACACAGCACTCTCTCTCATATTACTCTCAAATGATTAAAAAAAATGCTTGTAATTTTTAACAAGTGCTTTATTAAATAGTGCATTTAAACAGTAATTGTTTATAGCATCCCTCCCAAACAAATAAAAATCTGTCAAAATTTACTCATATTTAAAACCATACAATAAGAAAAATAAAAGTATGATCGGGCTTTGAAATGATATGAGGGTAAGTAAATGATGACATAGTTTATATTTTTGGGTGTACTATCTTTTCAGTAGCTAAATTAATCCAGATAAAGGAATGAACATGCATATTACTTGGCAGAAGTTAAAAGGAAAAATGAAACGATTTGGAACTCATGTGGCATGTGTGCACATATAAACATACGTCTGACAGGTTCAGGGTGTGAACAGTTATTGTTGTCATCTATGAATTTACATGAATCTAAGTTGCACCATATCCAGAACACACACTTAATCTACTCACTTCCACATTTCTGCAATCATACAGATGTATGTGTCACTCTAAGACAATAAGTGGCTTCTCATATCTGACAGAAAATCTTTGTGTAATTAACAGACGACATAACAAGTACACATAGTGGCTTTTTCCTTTACTACAATGCACGCATTCCTCCAG
The DNA here is from genome assembly GCF_027580225.2 of Misgurnus anguillicaudatus. NCBI lineage: Eukaryota > Metazoa > Chordata > Actinopteri > Cypriniformes > Cobitidae > Misgurnus > Misgurnus anguillicaudatus. The sequence continues at coordinate 36,380,134 of NC_073357.2, read as the reverse complement.
TATAAGGAAAATGTGGACACACACCAAAGACGCTCCATTTGCTCTTCATTTTATGTATGTGTGTGTGTGTGAGAGAGAGAAAGGCCGTGATTGAGTGCGTCTGTGTGTCTTTGAAGTCTGTTCAGGTCATTAGGCTCCATTTCCCATTGACAGAGATCTTATAAGACGACCATTTGAGTCCAACAATAGTCCTTAATGGCTTAACGCCTCTGTCTGCATTTAGTCATTTTCTCTCTCGCTCGCTCCCCCCGTGTGCTTTCTCTCTCTTTTTTCACTACTTTAAAAGCTGCCTAGCTCCCCTTCGATGTCTGCCCACATTTTATGGGGTGTAATAACGAGGCGCAGCTGCGGGGTAAAACAGGGTGTAACGTTAACCCGGGCATAGCAAGAGTCACTGCAGAGGTCAGAGTTCACAGCATTGTGCCATGGCAGGGTGGGTGTATATTAGAGTCAGTAAAGATTGTTTGTTATGCTCAGATTTCCCCACTAATCCCCTGCTGAGTTTAGGTTTAAGGTAGTAAATTACCCCCCCAACATAGAAATAGGTTTTGCCTATATTTGGTAATGAAATGGCCTTAATTGCTGAAGCGTGTGTAATTGGAGGCTGTTAATGGCTGGTAAAGTCTTGCAGAGGGGTGAAAAGTTTCTGATGGAGATAAATACTTCAGATGGTGTGCGGTGTAGGACAGAACAGCATGCTCAACAAATGCATACTTGCATGCAGGCACACAGACACACGCTAATGCGGTGTCTGTCATAGGGCCAGTGAATATGTAGGGCTTAGCCAGACCTCTGCAAGTGTGTCTGTATGATAATACACTATTGATAAGAATATTGGAATATGTGTATTGCACTTTAAAATTAACAGAACATTTTCTTTCATTTGGTGTATGCTTTTATTCGTACAAATGAGAATGCAATTTAAGTTATGTATTCTACTGAGGGAGTTCAGTGAAGTACAGACTGGGAGTTTTTTGTCAGGCTCCATTTAGAAGATGCAGTTTCCCCTTTCTGTTTTTGAAAAATTTTACATACGAAACAAAGCTGACAAAAAGATTTGCGTTTACACGAAACTGCAAAGATGATTAAATGATGATAAGGTAGGTTTATTACTACAAGTTTCCCTGGGCTATAAAACGTCAAATTTTTGTAAACTTTGTTGGAGAAGCATTACTAAGTTATCTCAGCACAAACACAGTCCTAAGCCGTCTTTGCTATTTTGATTATATTCTTGCATGCACTGTAAAAAAAATCATTTCATATCAACGTACATTTTTATGTTAGTTTAACTTAACAAATTAAGTTAAACCCCTTCAACTTGTTTCTATAAGTTATGTCAACTTATTACAAGTCAAAACTTAAAATAGTAGGTTGAATTGACTTGCAAAACCAATTTATTTGACCTTTTTTTAAAAAGTGTGACATCACTGTTATCACAGATTTGCGGTTACGTACTTTACGTCATTTCAAAAAGCGTGCACTTTGAAACCAATAATCGAAGGTTTGCGTTTTTTTGAGAAAAAATCTCAAACACACACACACAGATGTTTTTCTGACATTAACTCTGTATTTATTTTCATGTTCACAACACAAACTTTTCAGCATCTGCCTTTAAACATGCAAACAGTAAACAAAAAAAAAACGTGTGTGTCTGTTTGTTATCATGTTTTTATATGAATAGGTTATTTTCATTGTCATTAAAGTGCAATTACTAAACATAAACAGGAGCTTAATAAAATGATAATTTTAGAATTTCATATGGAACTTATCTGTTTGTGCAAATCAACTCTACATTTATTATAATATATAATACATGTTTCTTTAAAAACATACTTTATTCGTTTATTTTTATTCATTCATTTTTTTTAGGAAGGATTTAAATAAAATACAATCCCGTTTTTATTTGAATGTATTTTCTACACATTAGTGAGGTGACCGGATTTGTGTATAAATGCAAGACGTCCTTACATTATGCTTTGTAGTTTGTTTAGTTGTGGGGAAATGATATGGAAATGTGAACGTGCTGTTTGTATGGTTTAACTTATACTAGGTTTTGTCATCGCTTGCACAAGACTGCATATGGAAAAAAAAACTCGGACAGTGTGTGAAATGACCATTAATAGTGTTCAAATAGACATTACTGTGACACTTACTGTACCACTTCAGGTTGGATCTTGAATTCCTGTACGCTGAGATGTCAGCTCGTTTATTGAACAAAGCATGCATCGCATTATGAAACTATTCTTTTTGACCTCTTGGAGTGAAAACATAGACCGAACTTGAAGCCACGCATGATCTGCTTCCGATATCTCGCACAACGCACACGCGCCCTCATCTGCTTCTCATCCCGCGCTAAAGGGTGACGCAGCCTGTCTTGCGAAACTTTCGAACATGCCCTATAAACTTAAAAAAAAATTAATTAATTATTACCATTTGAAAGTAGCTCAGTAATGCCGCCGAATGTAGCGAAGTAAAAGTACAGTTTTTTTTCACTAGAAATGTACTTAAGTAATAGTAAAAAGTACCCATCCTTAAATTTACTCTAAAAGTACTAGTTACCCAAAAAATTTACTCAAGTAAATGTAACGAAGTAAATGTACTTCGTTACTACCCACCTCTGTACATAGATACGTAATTCAACCGCTCAACATACGTCACGCGTCCGCAGACACCACAGACTGTAAAAAAAGATGGACGACGCAACGTATTCATTCATTGTAATGAATTGAAGCCAAAAATGTCCGACCATTGGCCCTGCCATGTTACGTAAAAACGTCAGTTTGGAGCCAGGGCATGCGCAGAAGGAATCGTCCGTGGAGCGAGAGATGGAGCCGCGGTATCAAATATCCGCCCAAACACCCAATTCAACCACGCCAATCATCACGACACGCCGCGTTTCTATAGCATCAAATTACTAGCTAATTTGAAACTTATTACAAAAATGAACACTTGAACATATATCAGCGTGATAACAACTACCTTAAAAGACCAAAACCATCTTTCTGAAAATTTGATTGGAATTGTAAATAATTTTTTTTATTTAGAGCCGAGTGCCGTTCGTTTGCATGGAGAGGGCGGGTTTGTGACTTGTGTACTGCAGCCAGCCACCAGGGGGCGATCAAAAAGCCAGCGGCTTCACTTTTCAAAATGTATGAGGCACACCCGGCAGACACTCACAGTTTTCCAGGATACCACCACATTGTGCAGCCTATGGTTCGTAAACCCTGCAGAGATTTATTTTGCCAAATGTATTTATACTCCTGAAAAAAAACAGTGCTGACCCTTCACTTTTGTCTTGGTATATTATGTTAGTTTAACAATTACAATGTTTGGATCTACATTTTGATCACACATGGGTATAACTATAGTTGCGGACACACAGTCTGCTTGCTGTCGAGTGCTCACAGATGCCAAATATTGCACAAGAAAACTCAATGACCAATTAAATCTAGCCTAATGACCAGCCCATATACCAACACTTTATTTTCATAATCAAAATAATCTTACCTTAATATTTATAGCTGATAAACAAAATCATTTAACATGTAACCCACAGGAAACGCAATCCGCATTACCAGTATTAAAGTGATTACCACAGACTTGGCAACATTGGTTAACATACCACCTTGGACCATTCCAAACTTGTGTATCGTGGCCTATATATAATTAGATATCTATGTATTTATATATCTATGATACACACACTCATACAGCTTATATGCATCACGTCATTCTGATAATAAAATAGCTTTACCCTAAAGAGGGAGAGAGAGGGAAAATATTAGAAGATGAGTAAAAACAAAAGAGGCGCCAATCGCCCTGATCAAACTGACCCCTGCCACTCTCTGCTCTCTCTGCACTCCTTTAATCTTAATTGAATCAGGCTTTCAGAGAATGTTGACACTGAGAGATTGCACTACCCTGGGAGGCCCAGGCAAGCCAGAGGTGCTACACTAAAAGCAGTCGCCATCCTCATTATGGTGTCCACCGCTCTTTGGTCCCTCCATCCCTCACTGTCAGCAAAAGATAATGTCCTTCCTGCAAATTTGATCTCTCACTGTGGTCCAATCTGAGGAGGCGAAGTGGGCCACCAATTTTTAAACCTTTCCGCAGATGCACATACCGCAACCATGTGCACTAAAATCTATAAGTAATTGCTTTAAAGAAGTATTGAGAAGTTCAGGTAAATATTCAATTTGAAAAAAAATTTGTGATGTAATGTTTTCACATTATGATTGGTCACTCAAAAACAATCTACCTCTAATTCATTTATTCATGGCAGTCTAGTGATAATGTATATCCGATAACCCCGCCCCTAAATGGCAACCAATTGTGATTGGAATTTTTTTAAATATTAAACTGTTTAAACTACACAGTCAAAGACTTAAATATAAATATTAAAATACCTGTAACCAACACAATTACACTTCATGATTAGGAAACAGGATCAAAACAACAATGTACACCGGCGCTTCCATCAGAGAAAGTAAGGTCAAGGGTATCAATATAGGCAGTGCAGTGCTGTGTCTGCATTAGCCGAGACTCCTCTGATTTCTGCATAAGGAATGCTGTGTGCAATATGAAGGCAGTCTGTGATAAGCTATAATCGCGATGAAGCTCGCAGTAACAGGCCTGTGCTGTTAGAAGCATTAAAGCAGTGAGAAGGGATGGAATACTAATCTTCTCATCAGCACACTTCACTCTGCTTAACCTTTGCCAGCTCTGCCTGCCCTGCTAAGCATGCTAAACGTGGCTTGTGCACGTTAGTGTGGTCTACATGCGTCCTGCTGGTGGGCAACATCTCAACACTGTAATGTCAACACCACATGTGCTATATAAGCCAGTGTTTAGATCAAAGACTAGAATGGTGCATCTCTCTATGGACGTGTTCTGGACGAGAACAAAAATGCCCAGTTCAGCCCTGAGGCCAGTCTCATACATAATAAATGTGCATTATTCATACAATTATTGATAATGCCTTTTACAGTAGTGATTATTCATTCATTAATTATTGCAAACGCTAATGTCTGAGCATTAAAGATATTGTTATTAATGTTGAATCATCTTTAAAGGAAGTCCCAGTGGCCCGAAGCTAGAGAGAGAGAGAGAGAGAGAGAGATGCATGACTCTCATTCTCTTTATCTTTCTGTCTTTCTCTCTCTGTCTGTATCTGATTGATCATATCCCAGCCTGTCCCCTGCGAGGTCAATGCATCAGTTCAGATATAAATAATTGATATTGCATGTGTACATATTCTTAATTATTGTTAAACATTAATAGGACTTTATTCGGGAGGTTGATTAGTATTTTTCTAGGGATTAGTGGCCTAGTTACCTCTGTAATGGCAACATTTGAGTTTGAGCTGAATATCAGGGTGATTCAAAATTCAAAAAGCTCTCCCTTTAAGTTCAAGAGTTGGAATTTGAATTGAATTGGCCACAACTCCACTGGTTATCAAACTGGATTGACAGGAAAAGTCAATTAATGTATTGATATTCAATATAGCAGTCACACAACAGAGGAATTTCTTTAGCCCAGCACAACAACAAAATGGGCAGAACAGATCCTTTAGGTGATTATTCTGTGAATTTTTATCTGCTAATAGTCAAAAGTGGAAGTTAAAGTGTAAAAAACAAATTATATATAGATAAATTAAATGCTAATTTTTTTTTTCTTTTTTTTGGCTTTTCATAAACAGGGAAACATTAACAAACACAACCTGTTCAATTATAAGTGTCAGAAATAATAAATAAATGAAATAAAAAAAAAATATATATACATATTATACATACATATTTAAATAGAAAATATATAATATTAAAAAATAATAATAAAAAAATGAGTGTATGATTGTCTGCGTTATCACATGAATATTTAAACATAGGAGGAAAGAGATATAGATATAAATGACTTTGATAGTGTATACAAATGTTATACCTATGTATATATCATACCTGAATATACTTCTACATTTAAAAAACACTGCATATACCTACATAATCATACATGTATGCGCCTTACATACCATTACACACCCCATATATTCATACAAACACATTTATACTTATACACCTGCATGACCATGCATATTCATACCATATGCAACCTATTCATAACAACCAACATACATTATGCTCATGCGCGTCAATAGAAAGGTTAACAGTGGGTAATAAGAATAAATGAATATGAAAAAAAAACTTAAAAATACAAATTACAGTTAACTACTATCTCTAAGGACGATACTTGTTCCCTGTAACTTTAATACTAACAATAACTAAAACAAAAGGTGGTAACAGTCTATATCACCTGATAGTCGGAAGTACAGTCTCTTGACAAGATAAGCAATATCTCAGACTATTGGGAGCACACAGAGCGCATGTCTTTCTTTGATCACTCAACCCTTAAGAAGATATAAATTAAGATTAAGTAAGGATTTTATTGGATTCCAAATTTTTACAAATGTCTTGGATCTATTTGCTAACTTGTATCTCAGCTCCTCGAGAGGTAACACACTACTTATGTCTCTGAGCCAACTCGCAAATATGGGCACAGACTCAGACTTCCACTTCTGTAAAATTGCTTTTTTGGCCAATATCATGCATAATGAAATGGCCTGTGATAAATATTTATTTCCTATATTTGAAGTTTCCCCAAAAATGCCCAATTTGGGTTCAGGTACAAGTCAATTGTATATGCTTCTGAGAGGAATTCAAATATATGCTGCCAGAAAGGCCAAAGTTTATGACATGACCAGAAAGCATGAGACAACGTACCTTCTGCAATTTTACATTTGTTACAAATAGGGGATACATTTGGGTAAATCTTATGTAGTTTGGTCCTTGAATAATGAAGTCTGTGGATAATTTTAAATTGAATCACTGCGTGTCTAGCATTAATAGAACATTCATGAATTTTATTAAGACTAAATGCTAATTTCTATAGATGCCATTTCAATTATTAAAGCGTCCATAACACACACTGTTTCTGAGTATATCTGATGTTAATCTGTAGTACCTGTAGAGTAGTATAGAGTAGAGTAGACCTATAGAGTAGAGTATTCCATCCTTCATATCTTTGAAGAGTCTTTAGTTTTATCAGATTTATAAAAGACAGATTAGCTTTAAAGATTTTTCTGATAACATACAAAAAAATTGAAAGGAGGAGTTACGAACTGCGGGAGGAGCGAGTTTGAGTTAACACTTTATACAACACTGAATGGATAACTTTTGATTCACTGCATGTTCGTGTCGTTTATATAATATGCACTTACGCGTCTATTTCCAACATAAGACAGAAGTCTTACTTACCGCATGCAACTCATGACCCAGTTGAGACTGCATTAAACAAACACACACGCAAAACTCCACTGCTACCCTTGAAAAACAAACTATGTCCATTGTTTCCATAATGCTGGCTTTCTTCTCCTTACATCCAAAAACACACTTCTTCTTTCGTGCCATTGTTGAGTTTGATATTAAACAAATCTGACGCATGAAGTGATGCCTGGAATTTAGTGCCCATAAAAACAAGTGATACACACAGCTTACCCCTGAAACGTCAGCTGGACCCGTAATCGAAAAAAAGTTCCGAAACTTGTACGAACCCTGGCCAAGTGCATTCGTGCACTCTGTAACATGTCCAACTGCTTTTATTTGACACTTTGCATTTGTTTAGCACGAGGAAACAACTCCATAACTGTGTTAATAAGTCAGAATGCATAAAAAACAGCTGATTAATTTCAAGTAATAATTCAGGAGATACCCCATATTTTGTGTATGATGATATGATTATTGGTAATTCATACAGGAACTAACATGTATTAGTAACTACACCAATAGCACTGGATTTTTCTGAATTGTGTTTTAATTCTACTTAAATGGAAATAGGTTGCTGCCAGTGGTGGGGATCAATGAGTCAAAGGCGCATAGATGGTATTGTTAGCATTACAGTATATGTTATGGTACCTCACTAGTTGGTCAGTCATGAGATGTCATATGGTCTGTCTGTTTTCCTAAGAGTAACTCCTTGAGCTACATCGATGTACCACTGATATTCATAGAAGGATAAGTGTAAGTGTCTTTGGTCTGTTAATGACTGTGTGAATGCACAAATCTCTCTTTCCACTCACAGAGGGAATGAGAAACAGGGAATTCCGGTCCAGCATAAGATGCCAGAGTATTCCCCTGCTTTGCCCACACTCAATAAATAGTAAATCTATTTCCGAGACTGGGCCGTGTTGCTCAAGAGACCCCTGGCAGCTGACCTTTAGGTCTGCTATTTAGCGAAACAACATTATCATTCCAAGCTCCTCCTGCTGATGGTAAAACACACACACACCAGAAACACTACACTCAGCTATGGTACAGGAAGCCACAGGAAGCCACAGTGTTTCCAACACCTCAGCCAGAGAGGCACATGGGAAGAGAGAGTGGGTTGCTCATCTGATCGGGTTTCGCCTCAATGTGTTGAATTACTAAAAGAGCACATTTTCATCCTGCTAATCGCTACGATAATGCTATTGGCATTGATAAACTGAGCAAAACATGGTTCTTAAAAGATCTTTGCTGCTCCGTTAGCTGGTAATTGTCTCCTAAAGCTGTCTGGGGCAGTGAGTGATATCGCTGACCAGGTGGAGGGACAGGAATAAATTTAGCCGTTTTGTGACGCTCGCGGCATGGCGGCCGCTTAGTCGATGCGTGTGGGGTAAAAGTGGTCTGTAATGAGTCCTGGAGACAGACAGCTTCCAGAACCCGAGAATAGGAGCGGCCTGTCCACAAGAGCATTTCTTACGCACATACACACGCTCGGACGGGCTCGTTTTGTATTTCATACGTTCACAAACACACACTCGTTCAACTTTTTCGCACACCCTGTCCTTTAATTGGTAGACAATATAGATTTTTTTCCAAATTGGGTTTCCAAAGATCTTATTTACCTCTCTCCTAACACTTGATCTACTTTCACAGATATGACCGAATTCGTTCCATGCGATTGCTCGTCTATTGGTTTCTGCTTCAAACAGCACTAGCCTTTGTCACTAAATAAGTTTTGTCCCATCTTCATTCCTGTAGTGCTGGAAATAAGACCTGCTTCTAAAACACACGCACGCATGCACTCTCGCACAGATTGGATTGCTGCTGACTAACCATTGTGGCGTTCCAATAAATGTCCATGGTTATGTCTTCGTCCTGGGTTTCAGATTGCAGTGTTAATAAAGAACTGTGTTCCCCCTGGGTTCAGTGCCATCTTGGCATTTCGGATCTGCCGCTTGGTGAAATGCAGTCCGCATTCTCCACACGCCACTAGAGATCTGTGTGTGCGTAGGTGCGCTCCACTTACACACATGGTAATTTGTACACTTCCCTTATTGTTTTACAGTCATTCAGACAATCCTGTGAACAGCTGTCTACAGAAGCCTGATAACCTGTTTACACAAACACCATGCATTTCATTTTACAGATGATTTAGTGCTCGAGGAAAACTTCAAGTTCAGTATACAAATCTAAACCTAACGACTGTATTTTTGCATAATTGTTCAGGAGTGCTAATGTCTGATGTATTATTGTCAAATTCTCAAAAAAAAGTTTTGGAACACTCGACTGAAATGTTTCTCACAAACTTTTTTGAGACGATAGCGAATAAGTAAGAGATCCTAAACTTTTGACAGATAGTGTAGTTAAATGTGCCTAAATTCATTCTGACAATTTCAAGTAGCAATGCATGGTCTACTAAGTGGTTGCGATTGCATGTATACATTTTTAGACACTCTTATCCAAAGTGACATGGAGTGCATTCATTTTTATTAGTTTGTGTGTTACCCAAGAATCAAACTATTGATTGTGGCTTTGCTAGCATCATACTCAACTGAGCTACAGGAACGCCAGGTGCAATGTTACAGGTGTCACCTTAGCTTATGAAATTTATCTGATTCAATTTGTAGTGTAGAGCAGACAGGAAAGTGAGGAGGGAATGAGGTCGTATTATATTATATTTAAAAGACACTACAGATCTTTCTGTGTACTGAAATGGCAGTTGTGTTTTTGCAGTTGCTTTTATTAAATGAAAAGTATGTAAAAAGAGAAAGGAAAAATGAAACAAATTAAAACTAAGCTTTAATAAAATATCAGTCAAAACATCTGTTGACTGTGATTTAGGCATTGTCATGCAACAGGCTGATTTTAATATTGAAATTAATATGCAAAGTATAGTAATAATTTTTTATATAGTTCTGTATCCTAAAATGTATAAAAGTATACTGTAGTAATGTATACTACAGTATTTTTAATGTCAACTGAGATATGATTCTTAACTGATACTTAAAGGATTTAACTAGGATATAACTAAAATAATTAAAATATCAAGAATAAAGGTTTTATGACTTTATTCTATTATATATTGACTTTATTCTGAAAAAACTATTTTGACTTTTTTTTTCTCGAAAAACTACTATTTAAATCTCGCATTATAATGACTTTAATCTCAAGATGTTTTTATTTTTTTATTTTAGCTTGGCCCTAATCCTCCTTGGTAGAGTTGTGTATGTCTAGACCAGTGTTTCTCAAACTTTTTCAGCCCAAGTACCACTTTATCTTCCAATTTTTTTCTGAGGACCACCTAACAGAATCCCACTCTAACACTCCCCGCAAAAAACAACAAAATAGGAAGAATAAGCTAAGTTTAAGTTTAATATGCAACTGTTTCAAGTCAAAAACTATTTTTTTTTAAACAAATGCAATGCTATGTTCAGAAATTATTATATGAATTTTATTTCATTTGAAAAAGTAAATGTGAAATGAGTTGCAGCTTAATGTGAACAACAAACTGCACATGTGAAAAAAAATGCAATTAAACATATTATAACAGCCTGGGTCCAACTTAATGTCATTTCAAAGAGCCATTAGTTTAAAACTGATGTGGTGGGTATATGAAGTTTATGGTTGTAACTATTGTAACAATAAAATACAGAAAAAAAAAATTCCCCTTAATGTCCAAAATCACTGAAATTACAGGGATTTTACACATGAAACAAAAACTAGTACATTACAAAACTAAAAGATCTGTGGATTTTAGATGCTTTCAGTTGACGCTTGATCGTTTATTTTGACTCCTCTTTGGTTTAGCCACCGATACATTTTTATGTTATTAAAAACATAAAAATGTTGGCAAGAACTGATATCACAGTTTCGCAAGTGCATTAAAAATCTACTTAAATAAGTGACGATTGTATAAACACTTGCCTAGTTTAGGTCATCTTTTGGCGGACCACTGGGGGGGTTTGGCGGACCACTAGTGGTCCGCGGACCACACTTTGAGAATTACTGGTCTAGACATCCAATATGAAATATTCAACTAATTGCTGGATGAACAACAGCATACTACAATGACAAATGTACACTGTAAAATAAATGTGTCGAAATTACAGTATTACTGGCAGCTGGTAGCCAGTAACTTACTGTAGATTATGTTATTTACTGGCAACAGTTTGTTCAAAGTTAAATGAACATGAAACATTTTCAGTCTTTATCTTCTATTGGCAACCAGCTGCATAATTACAGTAAATTTTTTACAGTGTACTGTACAAATATTTTTCAGAAAACAAATATGTTATAATTTATTAGGACACATTTTCATTTAGTGTATTTAGCATGAATTTGCCTATTGTATCTGAACATGTTGAATAAATATGTTAAACGAAAGACTGTAACTGGAGAATGTTCAGTGTGTTACCTCAAGGCAATTTCCAAATGCCAAAAGTCACAAGGCGTCCTTCCTCATTTTGTCAGTGTGGTCTGAATGAGCAATATGTTTAATGACAGCTAATGGCTATTCCAGAGCTCAGAGAGACAAACAGACAGTGTACTGAGATCAGTGATAACAGACACAATGAGGGTTGAGCCCAATGATTAATCAACCTGGGTCTGATTGTGTGGACAGTCCAACAGCAGTGTTGTGTATGTGTCCCTGTGTTGAGGCATTGTGTGCATGTGTCTATGAAGACAAGGGTTTGTGTACAAATTGGTGGATGGGTTTGTGTGTGTTTGAGTGATTGGGGTCGGGTGAAGTCTCCTGACTGATCATTGTGCCACACACTCAGTCCTCATCCTCCTCCTGTCTTCATACTGGATGCTTTATGTGTCTTATCTATAAGTGTTTGTATGTGTCCCTCTACGTCCCTCGCTATATGTGTATCGGAGGAAGGTTTCACCACGTTTTATAAGGTTTACCAGTGTTTAAATGACAGTTGCACAAGGTTAAAAAGTGTTTGTACATGGTCAGTATGTCCTTTTGTTGTGAAATATTATCTTATTATATTATCTGTGAAAAGTATGAATATGAGATAGATCCAATGCATATTGCTCCCTTAACAAATTCACTTAATAATTTTTACTTTTAGCAGATTTAAAGGATTATTCTTAATAAAATCTAGATAATTAACTTACACCTATGTCATCCAAAATGTTGATGTCTTCATTTTTTCAGTTAAGAAGAATTTAAGTTTTTCTCTCAATTAAATAGACTTTATTGGACCCCAACACGTTACAGTTTAAATGCCGTTTTAACACAGCTTCAAAGGTCTCTAAACGATCCCAACCGAGGCATAAGGGTCTTATCTAGCGAAATGATTATCATATTTGACAAGAAAACAAAAAAATGTGTACTTTTAAACCAGAACTTTTCGTTTTGCACTATCCGTGTGACGCGTCAGCTCATCCTCACATAATGCCTCATGACGTCGAAAGGTCACGGGTTACATATGTAAATGCACATTTGCAGACCATTTTAAACAATAAACTAACATAAAGACATCAATTTATATCATTACACATACAACAACGTCAGAACGGTCCTCTTCTCCACACTTGCAAACACTGGGGCGGTAGTTTGCATACGTCATGCTTGACCTTTTGACGCCATGACGCATTATGTGAGGTCGCGCTGCCGCATCACATGGATAGTGCGAGACGAGAAGTTGTGGGGTTTAAAAGTGCATAATTTTTATTTTTCTTGCCGAAAATAATAATCGTTTCACTAGATAAGACCCTTATGCCTCCTTTGAGATCATTTATAGCCCTTTGAAGCTGCGTTGAAACTGTAATATTAATCGGCATTTAAACTGTAACTTGTTGGGGTCCAATAACTATTAAATTGAGAGAATTCTTCTTAAAAAACTTAATTTCTTCTCGACTGAACAAATAAAGACTTCAACATTGTAGAAAACATGGGGGTAAGTTAATTATTGGGATTTTTTAAGAAAGTGGAGTAATCCTTTAAGTAAGGAATAATTGACGACAGGCCATTGAATTATAAGAAAACAATGCACACCCAAGGTGGTAATGCGGCACGAAGCAAAGCTTAGCAAACATTGCTCTGGTGCTTAAAACATTTGACAAGTTAGGTGTGCGTTTTTCAGAAAAATAATCAACTCCCATGGAACATTTCTCAGCCAATCAGAATCAAGCATTCAATAGACCCATGTTAAAATATATAAGTGATAGGAATGCACCGACATATTGGCCTATATTCAGTATTGGAAGATAAAACCATCCGATATCGATCGATTGTTTTAAAACAGCCGATGATGATCAGGGCATATTCCTGACAAGAGAAAGAATTCAGAATCTATTATATGTCATTTTAATTGATCAAATATCGGTATGTGCACAGAAATTTTATAACAGTGCCTCCCTAATATTTATTATTGTTTAATACTTGTACCGAACCAGGCTTATAATTTATTGGAGAGGGATTTATACAAATCCACAAGGCCAAAGTCCCAGATCTTTTTAAATATATTGTCCATAATGTCCATATCTGACATATCCATGAGTTGAAACATCCTAACATTTCCGAGTGTAGTACTAGGGATACTTAATATGAAATACACACGTTTGTGTGTTTGTAGCTCATTAAAACCATAGTGCGTGTGTGACGGATGGTTCGATGGACGACCTCTCCTAAGTGCGGTCAGCAGCACAGACCAGTCTGTGACCTTCGGCCACTCTTTCACATTAATCACCACCCATTGCGAGGGCTTTTAGCGGTGGTGCTGAAAACTACTGTCCATCTTCTGCCTTTTTCTGTAGACCATCCATCCTTCTCTTTCATTTTTCCCTGTGCTGGTATCAGGCCATCAGTTTGCTCTCATCAGCACTGGTTTTATCTGGGAGGACTGCTGAATATTGAAATGTGATCCCTCACTGATAAAGGGTCTCTGTCTAACCCTCCATTCTCTCCCGCTCACCTCTATCAGATAGAGTCAGTATTAGTCCATTGTTTCATTCAGAAGGTGCTGATAGCACAGAGGTACTCGGGAGGAGAACAGTGTGGGTGTGTGTTTGTCTGCACAGAGATACCTGAGGCAGGTAGGAGTGAGAGACAAAAATGGATGACGACGATGACGGTATTAATGATTTACATCAGTCCTCAGGTCCTTTCATCAATCCATCCATCCTTACATTTATCCCTTCATCCATCCATCTTTCTTTTTTTCTCTTTGTCTTTATTTCTTTCTTCTTTCCTCTTCCTCCCATATTTCTTTCTTACCTCTTTCTTCCATTTTTACTCTTTACTCTTTACTCTTCTTTCCTCCACTTCCTTTTTTCTTTATCTCTTCCTCTTCCTTCATCCCTCCCTTCTTTCTTCCTTCCTTTATCTCTCTCTCTGTTCCTCCATCTTCCTTCATCCCTTTCTTTCTTTTTTCTACCTTCCTTTCTCTTCATCCCTTCATCCCTCTCCCTTTATTTTCTTTCTTTCTTTCTTTCTTTCTTTCTTTCTTTCTTTCTTTCTTCCTTACTCTTCATCCCTCCCTCCATCATTCCTTCTTTCTTCCTTACTCTTTATCCCTCCCTCCATCATTCTTTCTTTCTTCCTTACTCTTCATCCCTCCCTCTTCCTCCCTTCTTTCTTTTTCTTCCTCTTCCTCCGTCCCCCCTTCTTTCTTTTTTTCTCTTTCATTCGTCCTTCCTTCCTCTCTCTCTCTCTCTCTCTCTCTCTCTCTCTCTCTCTCTCTCTCTCTCTCTCTCTCTCTCTCTTTCTGTCCCTCCATCTTCCTTCCTTCCTTTCTTTCTTTTTTAACCTTCCTTACTCTTCATCCCTTCCTTCCTCCCTCTTCCTTCATTTCTTTCTTTCTTGCTTTCTTACTTACTCATCATCCCTCCTTTCCTCTTCCTTCCTTCCTTATTTTTTTCCTCATCCTCCATCCCTCCCTTCTTTCTTTCTTCCCTCCTTCCTCTCTCTCTCTCTCTCTGTCCCTCCATCTTCCTTTCTTTCTTTTTTCTACCTTCCTTACTCTTCATCCCTTCCTCCCTTTTCCTTCATTTCCTTCTTTCTTGCTTTCTTACTTACTCTTCATCCCTCCCTCCCTCTTCCTTCCTTATTTATTATTTCTTCCTCTTCCTCCATCCCTCCCTTCTTTCTTTCTTCCCTCCTTCCTCTCTTTCTCTCTCTCTCTCTGTCCCTCCATCTTCCTTTCTTTCTTTTTTCTACCTTCCTTACTCTTCATCCCTTCCTCCCTCTTCCTTCAGTTTTTTTTTCATTTTTTTCTTTCTTTCTTCATTACTCTTCATCCCTCCCTCCCTCTTCCTCTTCCTTCCTTCCTTCCTTCTTTCTTTTTTCTTCCTCAGTCCCTCCCTTCTTTCTTCATTTGCTCTTTCTTTCTTCCTTCCTTCCTTTCTCTCTCTCTCTCTCTCTCTCTCTCTCTCTCTCTCTCTGTCCCTCCCTCTTTCTTTCTTTCTTTCTTTCATTTTTCTACCTTACTTACTCTTCATCCCTTCCTCCCTCTTCCTTTAATTTTGTCTTTCTTTCTTCCTCTCTCACTCTTCATCCCTCCCTCCCTCCCTCCCTCATTCTTTCTTTCTTTCTTCCTTCCATACTCTTCATCCCTACCTCCCTCTTCCTTCTTTATTCCTTTTCCTCTGTCCTCCATTTACTCTTCATTTCCTCTTTTTTTCCTTCCTTCATTTCTTTCTTTTTTCTACCTTCCTTACTATTCATCCCTTCCTCCACCTTCCTTCATTTTTCTTTCTTTCTTCCTTACTCTTCATCCCTCCCTCCCTCTTCCTTCATTCCTTCTTTCTTTCTTGCTTCCCCTTCTTCCGTCCCTCCCTTCCTTCTTCATTTCCTCTTTCTTTTTTCCTTTCTTCCTTCCTTTCTCTCTCTCTCTCTCTCTCCCTCCCTCTTCCTTTCTTCCCCCCTTCTTTCTTTCTTTTTAAGCACTTGCACATACTGTACAACTCTGTGCCAGCCCCTATCAAGAAATGTTTTTTCCAAGTAAGAAATTAGGCCAGTGCTAATTAAGGTGTGTACCTGAACAGCAGAAGCACTTCAAAGCAAACATACTAATGCATAACACACTTATAATTACACCCTCTTCACCATCTATACCACCTCAGGTATCACTCGCACCGGGCCCGTGCCACACTCCGGCTTCACCTGCTGCTTTCATTTTGTGCATTTCAGTGTCTGTGTGTGAGACGTCTCTCGAATGCTCAGGTGTGTTGACCTGGACAGGGTGCTTGTGAAGGTGTATTTGGTCAGTGGTGTTGGCATTGGGAAAGGCCTCGTTCAGGTCGACCTACTTTACGGAGCTCCGTCATGCTTATCTTATCAGCCAGGTTAATAACCAAGATCAAACAAACTATCAAGAATGAGTTAAACCACAATGAAGTGGCTGTCAAGAAACTACCATAAAGCCATGCCACTTCAAGACAAATTGTTTTAGATGCGTGTTTGTGCACAATCGTTTTGTTGTGGGTGCTTAGTTAAGCACGGTGGCATAACAGAATATACACCAAGAGGAATGCTTTGGGTGTCAATCAAACAAAAATTTGTTTAATTGTTTTTGCTATATGACTGTATGATAAAATCGTCAAAAAACATTAACAGTTTCTACTGGAAGCAGCTTAGCAACGTTTCTATTAATAATTTGTGTCACGAAGATGTTTTTAGTCTTTCCTCTTCCTCACTCCTTTCTTTCTTTCCTCTTTCTTTCTTTCTTCCTTCCTTCATTCCTCTTCCTCACTCATTTCTTATATTTTTTACAAGGCAAAATACAAACATCTATATTTTTGAGTCACGAACCAAAGGAACTTCATATAGTCAGCATTACTATAACAAATTGGTATAATATTTCAGTCTGAGTCTAAAGCAAGTGTGTCTGTTTGCGGGCAAGATGTCGTTGATCTTGTGCCCTGGTCATTGAAAAACTCCAGGAAAAGAAAACCCTCATTAGTGTCTCTCATGCCTGAAACAGGACTGTGATTGGCAGCTGCTCTCCTCACGACAGCATGAGTCTTTCGCACCTCCTCTCTCTCCATATGCTCCTGTGTGGTCAGACGGGGAGAAAGCGCATTTGACGTTGTGCTTCTACACACTAAAGCTTCGACCTCAAATCTCAATTTAATCTCCTGGACTCGAGTTACCCCACACTTAATAAACACAGATTAGTGCTATTCTTCAAAGCGTGTGGCACGTATCTCCATCGTAATGTCTCGCCAGGGCCCTGCCCATCAATGGCATCGGACGGCATGCTAATCGGCCCGATTGGCATGCCAAACGCAGGCATACGCGCCCATGCATGTTCTGTAAATATATTTGCACTTTGCATATACGTACATTTTACATAAAGACTGGCAATGCCTGGCATGCTAAATGACTTGAGTAGCATGCCATCTGCTCAGACTCTTCAGTCTGGCCCATGGATGTGTTTGGCTGGACGTTCCGTGTTTTTGGACATCCTACTTCCATCTTCTGCCAAAAGCGATGTTTCGGAGCATCCAGAAAAACAAGGAACCTCCTTATTAACCTTTAGCTTTAAACCAGGGATTCATGTCACATATTTTAAAGTGCATGATGGAGAGAAAAGGTATTAAGAAAGAAAGATATATATATAATACAGCATAAAGGGCAAGAATAGAGATGCAGATCCAACATTATGTGGGGTGAAATTAGTTCTCCGCTGGCGTCACAATGGGCCAGGGCTGTAATATTGAAAGGTTACTTGGGTTACGCAGGCTCGCCTGTCTGTCACCTCTCTGCCTTCAGGGGGAACTAATCACTTCACCCCATAATTACAGACACAATAGAGTCGGTAAAAGAAACCTGCTGCCTTTCAGCTAAAGACAGGGGCTTTTTTTAATTAGGTCCATCCGTCTTAACCTTGTATTCCAGAGGTGAGCAGGAGGTAACCGGTTTGAGCTATGAAAACACAGCACTGTACACACACATGCACGCTGTATTGTGTGTGTGTGTAAGTATTACATAGCATTGCAGACACTAGCTGGTGGAGTGACATTGTCTTTCTCTCTGGCTCCAAAGGGGATTTGTGCTTTGAATGGTGTTTTTCTTTTTTGTCTCCGTGAGACAATACTCAAAATTCACAAAGGGAACCCAACACTACACGCCAGAGTGTTGCATGCCAAACGCGTGATGGGGTGGACGACTATAAAAAATTAAGTGAAACTTCAGATGACTAAACAGCTGGCGGTGTGACGTAAAGCCTGCAGGTTTGAAGTGTGTGAAAATGTTGAAGTTTTCATTATGCTGTACGACATCATTTTCATTTCAGTTGTATTCGAGAGTATGTGCGTGTGCCTGAATGCATGTGCGTATAAAAGAAAGAAGATAGCAGACAGAGACCGAGTCTATGTGAAATTTCTTGAACGTCTGCACTCTCACACCCTGTGTCAATAAGGGATGTCTTTCCTATGAACATTTCCAGGTGAGACGTGGAATCTCATGATCAAAAGCGTTGTTTGTTTTCACACCGCCGACCTCAGAAGAAGTCTGGGGGCACAGCAGCCCTCGTCCCAGTAGAGCTCATACACACTCCGACACACATCTACACACAAAGGGCCAAAACCCTCTTACTTATTATATCTCTAGAGAGAGAGAGCTGATGTGTGCAGGTGTGTGTGTGTGTGTTCATGTGTAGAACTGTGGCTGCCGGCTGCTTCTGACAGTGATGTGTCTTGTCACCTTTGCTGAAGATGGATGCTGGTATGAAAGAGCGGGGAGACGAGACCAGGGCTGAGATCCCAGCAAAGACACCCTACTCTTCCTTATCTCCAACACCTCCTTTTCTCTGTTTCTTTCGCTCTTTCTCTCTGACCCTGGGTACATAGCGTGCTCTTTTATCTTCTGTAGTGTGGCACGCTCGTATATTATTCATAGGCAGTGCTGCACGAGGAGGCGTCAAGTGGCAGAAGTAACAAGGCGCCGAACTGAGAAGGAAAGGTGACG
Organism: Misgurnus anguillicaudatus; assembly: GCF_027580225.2. Classification (NCBI taxonomy): domain Eukaryota; kingdom Metazoa; phylum Chordata; class Actinopteri; order Cypriniformes; family Cobitidae; genus Misgurnus; species Misgurnus anguillicaudatus. The sequence goes on along the minus strand of NC_073357.2, from coordinate 36,360,895 downwards.
ACTCGGCAAAAAGATGAAGTCTTACGCAGAGACACACACTCGCATATACATACTCGCACACGCCTGTCTGCATGTAAGTCGGCATGTGTGCCTTTACATTAGATACTCTCTTAATAGTCTCTCTAGCTCTCACTCTCGTTCTGTCTCTGCGATCGCAGTCTTTGCCATCCCAAGCAGCAAAGGGAATAACATTCCTGAGGGAAATGTTTCCAGGATGATGTGTTTTGTTGTCTGAGTTGACTGTGAAGACGCTTCACAATGCTTTTAGTTTGTTTAGGCAAAACAGGGTTTGTTTCCTTGGCAGCCACGCTAGCTGAAGGTATCCTGCAATCTTTTGAGGAGGGTTGATGGATCCAGCAGTTGTTGTTTGTGTTTCGCTGTGGTTCACAGAACGAAAGAATAGAGGGGGAGACAGTGAAAGTGCACAGGTGAGAAAGAGGGAAGTAGGGAAAGGAAGGGGCGGGGACATGATGCGGCATCCTACATTAGACTAGACTGGGTGAGGAAGTAAATAGTGTGATGCCAAAGACGGCTTTTCACCTGCACCGTGTTACAAAATCTACGTTTTGTTATGTAAAAAAACCTTCCACCTCTGTGATAGTGATGAACATGTGTGTGTCCAATCAGGTGCGGAGGAGGTTAAAGGAGGGCGTGGCAGTATTTAACCTCCAATAATATCATACTGGGGCTCAAAGAGGATGATGGAAAGGCTGGTTGGAGGGTGGTAAAGTCTGAGGCCATCTGTGTATGTTTATGTGTCTCTACGGCACCACCTGGCCTTTCAGTTTGACCCAATGAAGCGAGAGATCCATAGAGAGTAAGAGAGAGAGACATAGTCTGGACAGGCATTAGTTCATCAATGAGACCTCCTCTTCACTACTTAACACAAGCTATTGATCCACTCCACACACGCATACCCACTCGAGCATGTCTCTCTTTCCTATGGATTATCTCCAGTCTATTCTTATTGATTCCCTTCACTCTTGATCATTAGAGAATGCTGTAAACACTTATTTGAAATTATAATCCACAGGACTGAATGTCATAATGGGCTCAAAGGCCTCTGTTGATTGGTTAGAACATGTGACATGGGATATTCTTCAATGCTGACCGCTTAGCGATAGCCACTGCTAATCTGCTAACTCATGAAGAAATAGCTACACACCAACTGGCAACTTTAAACAGATTACACAAATAGAAAGTGAATTAATGAACGATAAATAGAGCAGTATTCATTTGCAGCGCATTACTTTTCATGTTATTGAGAGACACTGTGTGCGAAAAATTAGGTGTTTGCTCTTTAAGTACATGAAGGAAAATGCATGCTGGGAAATGCGTCATTGGTTAGGATATTGTGTTAAAATAAAGTGTTAAAATAGCAAGGGTGTGTTGTTTTATATTCAGTGTGTTTTTGTGTGAGTGAGAATGAGGAAAGACTATAAATATCGACAAAGATATTGATTGCAGTTCTCGGTGGAAAATATTCTTATGTGATTACTGCCAATCAATAAGACTGAAGTAATACTATAATACTATTTTCACAAATGTTTGATATTAGATGTAATTAAATAGCAAATTCACACTTAAATACTCTAAATTTGTTTTTCTGCCAAGTTTAAATAAATAAATAAAATGATACAAATTTAAATTTAAACCAGATTTACCATTTCATCATAGAAAACTGTACACAAAATATGTGCCAAAATTGAACATGAAATAATTTAATTTTCATTTTAATTTTAATTAAAGGTCCCGTTCTTTCTGTGTTTTTCAGCTTTGATTGTGTTTACAGTGTGCAATATAACATGTGTTCATGTTTCATGGGTAAAAACGCTGTATTTTTCACACAATTTACTTATCTGTATAGCGTTGTTTTCACTAAAAACAGGCTGATGTCTTCATTGTTCTATGAAGTCCCTCCTTCAGAAATACGTATCGAGTTTTGATTGTGTAGTTTGTTTATTGTGTTTTAATTCGATAGCAGCTTAGCTTGCCATTAGGCGACTGACATATTCATATGGGCGGAGTTTAGTCCTGCTTTTCTACTGACGTCATTAAAGCAGGAAGTAGAGGGCTGTAGTCCAAACCGGCCGTTTGCTGTAGGCTTTGAAAGGCGAAATCTGTTTAAGAAAATATATCGCCTGGCAGTGAACTTTGAGCTTTATCATTTTACAGGTATTATTTACGCTATTATAGCAATATTACACACTAACTAGGATTTAAAAAATGGGATCAGAAAGAACATGACCTTTAAATTATCCTTTCCATGTGTTGAACTATTTGCATGTGTTTGCTGAGTTCAGAGTTTTTATCTGGCATCGTACTGATAAGGGGTGAAATGGGGTTATTTTATGCAGAAGAGCCTACAGAAAATCTGCACATGAAGAGAACAAAACACAATCATTATGGGCTGCATTTGAACCAAATGGCAGTACAGAACATGCTGACATCACCCACGCATCTCTGTGACAACAGAGGGAAACCCCTGGAGCTTACAAAGAGAAAGCGGGAAAAGAGCGGTGCCTCCTCGTCACACAGGCCTCTACTCACAGACACACACACGTAGCATGTGTTCAGTACTTCACTATTCACTCTGCATTTTGATTTGAACCTGACAGGGCTTGTGAAGCTCCATTCTAAATCAAAGAACGGCAATGAGAACATTCAGCACTCAGAGTTAACCGGAACAGGCGAGGTGCAGAGAAGAAAACAGACACAGACGAAAACAAATACGTGAAGAATAAATAAATCAGCAATTTCACTTGACTGAGAAGTTTTTGAAGAAATCGTAAAGGTGGAGGGGGAAACTTTGAATACAGAAATATTTCAGGTGTTTGTTAAGTTAATGCCATTCCTTAAAGGGGACATACCATGAAAATTTGACTTTTTCCATATTTAAGTGCTATAATTGGGTCCCCAGTGCTTTTATCAACTTAGAATATGTGAATAAGATCCACATATTCCCAGTAACTTGTTTTGGTAAACCATTCTCCACAAGCATGTGAAAAAATAAGTAATTGAAATTTGGCTCCCCTTGTGATGTCAGATGGGGATAATACCACCCCTTAATCTGCACTATCCAACCACGCCACTGCCATTTAAGTCAGAGATCAGATCATTTGCATGGTAAAGGACACACCCAAAATGGCAAATTTTTGCACATACCTACAAAGTACAATTTTATCGTGCTATAATGAATTATCTATATGATATTTTGAGCTAACAAATCACATGTATCTGGGGGCACCAAAAATTTCTTTGACATCTTAAAAAAAAGTCTTGTGAAATATAAAAAAATACGTTTTTCAGTTGTAGGGAATATGTATTACCAAAACTTATAGTACAGATTTAAATAAATTTTTTTTATAATAAATTAAAACTAAAGTAAAAACAAAAGTAGCAATACAATATAAGACTGAACCATTTATGTTAATTCAAAGACATAGCTCTCTGTTCATCAAATGGTGACATGCAAAGACATAACATGTTTCCATGTGGGACTTTAAAGTCAAGAAATGCAGCTTTGAGTCTTTCTTGTCTCCTTTATTCTTCCTATCTCTCTTTTCATCCCTACACTTACACACTCATGCAGTTTTTACAACATAAACAGAGAGATTAGTATGTGTTTGCAGGCTGAGTCGCTGGTCTTTGATCAGGTGACAAGTATGCTGAGGGTTTCATGGCTGGACGAAAACCTTTCACTCATGCACAAACCTACAAATGACTTTACAAAATCTCATCTCTCTCTCTCTCTCTCTCTCTCTCTCTCTCTCTTTCTCTGAAAGAATGTTCAGCGTTCTTCCAACTGTCTTCAGTTTAGCTTCTGATGTTGATGGTTTACATGGAGAAGTACATAAATCAATACATTTTTCTACAAAACTTCATGGATATCTGTTTAATATTTTAATGTCCAATGTACCCCCTTATATAAATTCTACATTATGCTATTTTGACATGACATATGAAACCTCCCATTAATCCCAGAATTTGTATCAGCAGTCATCCAGGACATGTCAATCTTCTTCCTGTCCATGTTAAGATCTTCCTGACCTGAAGGAGAATGGCATTTCTGGCCTCTATCTGCAAAGACAGAGAGGTCAACAGCTCTCAGTCAGAGATGATCCTTCTAGACCAAACCCATGGCTGACAGGGAAGAATTTGGTTTGATGGACTTCCAGGAACTTTCATTCATTATAACTCTTTGAACAAATCTCGTTTTAAATACTTTGTAGATTAAAGTATATAAATGGAGATATAACCTAAACCCTCTACGCCTTCTGTTCGGCAGTAACAAATCACTCAGTGATTATGTGTTCCTGTGATGCATTACATTTGGTTGTATCGTGAGGTTTAAGCACTGCTTCTGGATTGAACCCAACAGGTGAGGGAATTCCAAAAGAGCCGTGGGTTTCAAATGAAAATTCCTAAGCGTGATTCCCGTCCTGTTCGCTAATCACCACCAGGCCCCTTCACATTACTGAGACTGCCCTTTCTAATACCTTTTCAAATAATAAGTATTTAGTTTGGATTTACTCAAAGCTGTGCAAGCCATAAAACTCTTCAAAGTGCGGTGTAGCCTTTCATTAGAGATCTCCAGGATGCTGTCCCTCGTCTCTGTTCTTCATTAAAAACAAATCACTTTGCCTTTTACCTGAGCGCTTTACTGCCGCCGAGGCTATGAAAACAGAGCTGTTAAAATTGCTACAGTCTCGCAGATTATCTTGTTAACATGAGTAAACAAACTGGCCGTGCTGTTTTTCATACAGTGTGATGCTGTGCCTTTGTATGTCTGCATGCGTAGGTGCGTGTATGTGAAGTTCACGGTGTAGCTTTGCGTTTGCATTTGTATTTTGCATTTGTTTAGGGTTGTTCCAGAAGGGATCCCCATTTTATTTTAGATATAATAATCATTAGCTTCTTAACATGCTGATGGGAAAGTTTATTGCACTGAAAAAATTAATCTTTCAATTTACTCTTTTTTTTTTTTAAGGTAATTGCAATCAATTTATTAAAGCTACATTTAAATAAAAGTTTTTTGTTTTGTTTTGTTTTTCTATTTTTTTAAATGTAGCTTAAATAAATTAATTGTGACCACTTACCTTAAAATATCTGAGTAAATTGAATAAATATTTTTTTCAGTGTGGAATAAATCAAGAGTCAAGTTAATGCCTATATTTTTTTTCCAAAAGACTAACGAAACATTTAAATACTGTGGTAGTAAATAATCATCTGTTGGTTTATTAAATAAAATATATTTGTATGGTTTGTGTGAGAATCAGGGTGAGGCATAAGACACTGACCATAGCCCATCACTCTGACAGAGCGGGTCAGGTATTTGACCCTGCTGACCTTTGACCTCAGGCTGATTGAAGTGACAGCTTGTTCTGACTGGGTGGAGGCTTGAAATCATGTAGAAGTGAGTGCATATGCGTGTGTGCTGACGTAATTACCACAAGTTATTTTACGCATTTTTTTGCTTGGCATAGTAAAAATTTGGCATCCCAACGTGTTGGTGGTTACAGGATAAACTCTTGCCAAAAATAGACGTCAGGTAGTGAACTTGATCTGTACTACATCAAAGAGAGGGAGGTCACAATAGCCATATGTTTAATGTGGTAAGTCATATCGGTTTACCACTTTATTCACTACATAAAGTGACAATTGTAACCCTTTCCGTTTTTCCAGCACCTCTGTGATCGTATTTCTTTATTGTAATTGTTATTACTTAAACAAATGCTTCCAATGTCATGTGGTCACAGATTAATGTAATGACCTGTCTAGTTTTCCACCCTCATCTATTCCCCAAGGTCACATGTCCTCTCTCTGTCTTGCACCCCCTCTCACCCTTCAGCGTTCTCAAATGTTCTGCATCGCTCAGCGTGGCCTCTGACTAATCCCCTCCCGGCCGAGCTCAGCCCACATGAGAATCTCATGTTGAAACTGGACCCTGTAGTCTGGCCCTGATAGGCACACCGATAACAATCCAATGCCTGATCTCAGCGCACTAGCCTCGTAGCACGAATTCCACTTATACATCAACACAAACCTATTAGTGGCCAGGACTCAAAGTCCTGGCTTTACAACAGACCGTAGATTAAGGCAGAGGCAGATTTGATGTTTTGCCTGTATTTAAATCTTCGGGTAAAGTGGGAGTTCCTGCATGTGTTTGCTGTTGCTTAGGGCAGGTACAACAAGTACAAACAGTTCGGTCTTATACTTACCTCTATATAATTATCATTGATGCAATCCGAAATGCTACGAGAAGTACATTGCTCTTTCTTCGAAAGTTCAAGGTCTATGTCGACATTTGACTTGAGACATGAGAGCCGCGTATCACGATACCTACCATGGTGCTCATCTACCGGCACTCCCAACCAATCAGAGCACAGCGTGCATTTGCAATAAGCCCAACTGATGATAGATAGGGGTTAGAGGGAGAGAGAGAGAGAGGTAGGGCAAAGGATGAGAACATTTGAGGATTGAGTGTTTCTCAACTTTAGAGAAATGTCAATTACTCATTAGTGCCTCAAGGCAAAGACAGAGAAAATGATTGATTTTGCTGTTAGGCATTGTAGGACAAGACAACAATTCTGTGCCTGTCAAACAAGCTAATTAATGACTCCAAATGTGCCACTGCAGAATAATAATGCGAGGGGATTTTTTTCTGCCAAAATGATCTTTATTGCCATGAACATGCAAGATATAAGTCTATCTCAATTGAGTTAAGTTCAGTTCAGATTTATGTCTATAGTTGCATTGTTGCGAAGTACAGTAAATGCATATTGCATACAAGGCGGTATAGATTTATACAAAAAGAGGCATATGAAATATACATGATATTATTCAATAATACATTAGCAGTACCATCTGTAGGTTTGCAATCGGACCAATTATATTCATAGATTTACATGAAACAAGCAGTTGTATCAGTTCTTTTCATAAGATATGCAAATATGGATATCAAAAGTTAGCATTGGTTGCGTGGAGAATTTTAGGATGATTTTGAATCACCACTGTCAAAGCCAATCCAGTAAAACCATGAAAGACTGAAATAAGAAAAGCTGTTTAAATGACGCCTTTGGATCGGTGTCCATTTTAACAGCCACCCTAGACCAAATGTGTAGTCTCGGGCGTTGTCCCTCAGCAAACCCGCAGGCCTTATCGCGTGGACATTTCAATAGTGGCAACTGTCCTCAGTGGTTTTTGCAGATGGTCTGTGTTTACAATGAGGCCAGCAATTGTTTATCCAGGTCGTAAACCCTACTCTCTCATCTCTTTGTCTTTGCTTAACTTTATGTCCCTTTAATTATCGTCCCACTCAGTGTTTCTCAGTGTGGCTGACAGCAATGTCTCGTTTAAACACTAACACTCGCCCGACGTGTCTTCGAGAGACGTTTTATGCTCGGTAAACAACAGCGCACACGTCCAAGCCTTCAATTAAACCGGCTTCCAGCGAGAGTTTGTATGACCATGACCGAGGCGTAATGAAAGTAAAGACATAGCATTTGCAAATGCCTAGCTGACAGTTCACATTTGTACTGTGTTTATTGCTGCTGGCGTGGTCATAAAGTCGTGTGGTGGGCCTCCGACAGCCTTCTCTGAAGCGCTCTGTGTGTTTGTGTGTGGTTGCTAATACAGAACCATAGATTTTTGTTTTTTCTTAGTCTTCCTTTGGCATCGACATGCTCGGGATCATCAATAATGGCCATTTGTTAGGAGTTGGCAAGGTGGTACAGTCTGCACCAAACTGGCAGCTAAATATGATGGAAAATGTCAAGCTTGCTGTGATCTGTTTGGCACATTCTGAAAAGCAGAATATTGCAAATCTGTTACCGTATAAAAGCACCAAGCCAAGTTCAGTTGAACTGGAGGGGGACCAAGTGCTTTCACCCTGTTCATGACCAATATGTGTAGCTGGAATGTTTGACATGAATTGATTATATTCTGGAATATGTCCTACATTTTAAAGAATGATGAGATGGGACAAAAAGCCTTTGAGATTGTATTAAAATTTTAAAATGAAACCAAGGACAACAAACTGAATGATTTGTTTGAATGTTGAAATGTGCACTGAAACATGAATGATTTATTCAATGTTTTTCTAATTTTTTGTTGTTGTTTAAATAAATTGATTGCGACCACTTACCTTAAAAATTTGAGTAAATTGAATGAATAATTTTTTTCAGTGTGTCTTACACTTAAATATAAAAATATGTATGTTTTTAAAAATTATTTTGATTATTTTTATTCACATTTTAAACACCTTTATTCGTAGATATACTTGAGGTAATACATTACAATTTATTAATGCATGATGTTTGAATGGAATAAAAATAGAGACAAACACATAAATAAAGCTTTCGAAAAATATATCTGTAACGAAAAATATTTAGCACTCCATTCTGTCCAACATGTTTTGATTTAACAGATGGGAGCTGGAACCTGTGGCACAATGAGAAGGCCAAAAATATCACGCATGGTGCCAAATGTGAAGTGAGCTGTGCACCTGAGAGAACGGAAACCTGCTCTTTGTGTAGCGGCACATTGCGGTTTGGAACGGTGAGGGATGCATGCTGAGCCTAAACAGAAATTGAGATTAAACAGCTTTATATTTGAAATATGCAATTGGGTGTACAAATGTAATCAGATTCTAGCCGGAGAGGAAAACTTGGGCTATTGAACGCAGCAAAGTTATACTGAGAGTGAAGAAAACGCTCTTTGCTCAAGGCCAAATATGTTTGGCGTTAGATGGACAGGTGATTTTTGCATGTCTTTCTTTAGCACACAATCCTTCATTCGCTTGCTCTCGCCCAGGCATGGATTAAGTTTAAAAGTAATAATAAAGAATGGACCTGTTGGCTAGGTGAAAATCCCACAATCTGATTGGTCACAGCAACTTTTCTTTTCATGTGCGCACTGTGTTCAACCAAGCATTAAATTCAACAAATCCACAGTTGTGATCCTTCAGGACTGGAGCTTGGGGTTTGTTCAATTTGTAGCAAGCGATCCTTATGTGATCAAAGCCTGAAGAGCTCTACCCAACATGCTGCTTAAATTAGACTAACACCAAAGTCTCTGGCTCTGGGACAGTATTGGGAATGTTTTACCAGAGAAGAACATTCCATTGCACAGATGTTTCCAATAAAGACGGATGCCAGCCTCACATCTTTAATAGGCTGACACTCACAAAGCCGAAAACTCGAGTGCTGTCACCCACAAAACTGTGTAGTTTTCTCTTTCCTTCTCTCTCTCTTATTTTTTTTCTATCTGTCTCTTTTTGTTTCTGTGATCTGTTCTGCGATGCTATCTTATAACACAATGAATAAAGTTAAAGGAATGCATATTGCTTCATGTTATTGAGAGACCACTAGGCATCACACATGTTTGTGTGTGTGTGATGAACTTTGGCTGTGGTCTAAAACAGGCTTTTTACATTAAAAGTTCTCTCCAAGAGGTTGTTCTTCACAGAAGTACAAGTTTTTTTTTTTACGGCAGACAGATAAACGTTTGTTTGTTACAGATGTGGGAATGTTTATTTGTAAATGATGTGGTACGTTAAGATTGCATGTGTGCCTGAGCATACGCCTCTCCACATCACTAAGCCATCGTGCCATTCACATACAAACTAAACTTCCAACATCCCAATGAAACTTTAAGCCCCACATGGTTTTCTGATGACGGCATCAATATAAAACTATTTGAAGTCCATTTACTTTAAGTCTTAATCAATAAAACAATAAATATAATTCAAATGGCTTTATCTTTAAGAAGATTATCACATGCCATTTTACAGTATCACTATGATTCTCCACACTATACTAGACAGATATCTAGTATTACACAAATACAGTCTTGAATTGCAGAAGGATTTGGTTTGCCTGACACTGATTTGACTGGATTCTCAAGAGAATGAATTATTTTCACACTGTGTTTGCACTTTTGTCTCCACAGGCAAAAATCTGAAAACTATAAAAGCTTGAGGCTCAGCGTAAGCTATGTGCGCTTTTTTCATGACTACAGTAAGCAATTAATTTGTTGTCTGGCATAGACATGCTATGTGACATATTACACATCAGTTGTCAGCTAATTTTGAGTCCTTTCAAAAAACAACTCCACTACACAAAGTATGTGGAACAGAGAGTCTTTAATAAAAAACAAACAACCTCTATTTAAAAGCAAATAACCTCAGATCTGAATATAAATACTTGCCACCAACTTTAAAGGGGAAAATCCGACTTTTTCCATGTTTAAGTGCTATGATTGGGTCCCCAGTGCTTCTATCAACATAGAAAATGTGAAAAAGATCAACCCAGTAACTTAGTTTTGGTAAACCATTCTCTACAAGCACATGAAAAATAGGTCGTTGAAATTTGGCTCTTCTTATGATGTCATAAGGAGCTCTTATTATAATAATACCACCCCTTAATCTGCACTATCCAACCACAGCACTGCTATTTAGTGCAGAGAAAAGCACAATTGAGTTTTAATTGCAACAAACCACCATCATTTTGATCAGTGTTTGATTTTCCCAAAACGACACATTTTTGCACACACCTACAAAGTAGCAATTTAAATTAGCTATAATAAATGATTTCTATGGTTTTTTGAGCTAAAACTTCACATATGTGCTCTGGGGACACCAGCGATTTATTTGACATCTTAAAAAAGTCTTGTGTCATGGCCCCTTTAAATGACATGACTATTGCTAATTCATTATAGATTTGACTAGTCACTCAGGACACAATACACCAACAACATACTATGACATACAATGCATTATATTCATAATCAAAATCAAAGTTTTATAGCTTCTGCTGCGAGTGTAGGAAAAGAAAAAATAGAGGAAGTGGAAAATGGCGGAGCTTAAATTTCCTTATGTCTCTCCGTTTTTCCTTCCCTTTTGTAGAGATCAAAGGTTAATCTAAGGCATAAAGCATATAATGTATATCTTTCGAGTAATGGCCAGATGATGTGTATAGAGATTGTTTGATAGTGTGCAGTTGTTAACCTCTGTGCCTGTGTTCAATGATGATGTGGGCGGGGCTCCAACATACTGAAACCCTGGGTTGTACACTTGAAACGTTTAGCCCACAAAAATTTTAAGTATTCAACAAGGTAGTATTTACTAAAACCAGTCCCTTACCAAAATCAAACCTGTTGAGAGAGATTTATAGTTTTAGTCAGTTTTTAAGATATTTAAATAGAACTTCTTTATATGCGTAAGGCCATTAAAAAAAACCATGGCCCTCAAGTAAAGTCAAACCTATGCTCTTTCATACACGCATTTATTTATTAAAAGGATTTTTTATAACATTATGCATTGATGTAAAAAACTAAAAGAGATAAATGGCACAAAGAAGGTGAAGAAAGAACGACCTCTGCCACGACCCCATGACTGTTTGTTGACACTCTCTCTCTCATGAAGGCACTTGAACAAAAAAGAGAGTGAAACAAGAGAGAAGAAGAAAGAAATGCTTTTTTATGATGGATGAGGAGTTCTCCTGTTACATTCGGAGGGAGTACAGCTGTGACGAGCTGCTAAGTACAAGAAAACAAGTGGGCTACATCATTGATGGCTGCTTAACAGGCAGCGGTCTGGTATCCACCTCCAGAGCCAGACCTGTAATCACAGCCGTGTTGAACATGAGGGCAGGAGCAGACCAAAACAGAGACACAAGTAAGGAAGGGTTTCGGCTGAAACATAAACAATCCTTTACCCTTATTCCTTTGGGAGTGACGCAGAAAGAAACTCATTCATCTTGGTGAATATGAGTAAGAAGTGAGGTGTTTTGAGTGAGGTTAGTTGTGGTCGGATCTGTCACTGTATGTCTAAGGGTTTTTACGTAGCGCTGCTTCGCTGTAGCCCAGAGTCTGTCAGTCAAAGATGTTTCCTGCCTCTTCAGATCTCTTACAGTGTTATTGCACTTCCCCTATAAAAATTAACCATGGTTGATTTACGTAAGGGTTGTTACAGGGTTGTATTGTTCAATATTTAAAAAATCAAAAAAAGTATTTGCTAACTCTAACTCAGTGGCATTATTTGTTATCAAACATGTTGAAGCAATTTGACTTGAGCCAATCATCAGATGTAGTTTTCCACTGACATAATTTGTAACCCTTTTTTATCACCACTGCATTTCGTGAGTCAGACGTTTCTCAATCCCTCATCTGGTCCCGCAGCGCAGGCACAGAATCGGATCCTTTAATTTGGGACACTTACAGAACTGTCAGCGGAGATCCAGCCGTCGGAAAAGCAGCGCTGACGTAAATGCGTTTGTATGTGAGGAGCGGGTGCTGAAGCGTACGCTTAATGGTCGTGGTGAACCGCAATTGAGTTAGCAAATTTTGAACTTTAGTGTCCCTCAGAATGAGTCGAAGTGGGGAGAGGATGGCACCCAGCATAATTCAAAACATATGGACTGACGTTTGACTTGGTTACGAGTGTAATCAGAGGACAGTGACTTTGTGTAGAAAGACAAATCCTGTGTCAGATGTTTGTGTTTGCGCTGTGAAAATAGGAGCTTCAAATTTATTTAAAATGTTAATGTTTAGCACACAAACAAACTTTGGAGAGTGGTTGTAACAAGCAAATGAAAGCATTTACATTAGTCACCAGTGTGCGATTTGATGCCACATTTCCCCTATCTATCTATCTATCTATCTATCTATCTATCTATCTATCTATCTATCTATCTATCTATCTATCTATCTATCTATCTATCTATCTATCTATCTATCTATCTATCTATCTATCTATCTATCTATCTATCTAGAAGTATTAATTGTAGCTGTAAGATGTCTCAGGACAAATACGCACACGCAGCTGCTGTCAGGATGCCCTGATGTTAAGTGTCACAATCCATCATGTGTTTGGGTTAAAGAGTGATTCCCCTTCCTGCAAGCACACACTTCACACTTGCCTGAGCTTTTCTCCAGGTCAGTACACAATACACTGGTAACCTTTCTACTAACAGTTTATACTAACATCATCAACGCTGTGTCTCTCTCTCTTTCCAACACACACACACACATCGTGAGAGGGGGCCAGAGACAGGAAATATATTTATATCTCATGTTTGATGGTGTTATTTTTCGAGCATGCGGTGCTGTCGCTACGTGCTGTTTTGGGATATTTAGTGGAGAGAGGTGAGAGGAACAAGAAAGGATTTCCAGGCCAAACGCTGGTTCACATTTGAAGTGCTACTGTGCCCCTGCTGAGGTAACTGACCTGGCAGCAGCGATGCCGTTCACAGGCTCGCTGCTGACGTCAGACACACAGGGAAACATTGTCACCAAACAAGAACAACACGGCAGAGGGCCATGTCGGTTTGTAAAGCATCAGAATAAAGGTCAGGTGTAATTTGTCTTGTTGGAGATTTGTGTTGTGTAATGGATTCTAAATATAACCTGTGAGGGTAAACAAAAATGGATTTTTAGTCAAAACAGCTTGTGCTGATGGCATGTTATGAAATGCAAAGGATACAATACAAATATAAAAGATCTCTCTTTTTTTGCACTAAAAAAACGCGATTTATTGATTTATTGCATAATCAGCCAAAGTCCGCATATTTATGTGGGGCTGAATTTTTTCCAAATACGACGCACTTTCGACGCATTTATTACAGATTTCCGCGTACAAAATATGCGGGGCTTGCATGATTTCATAATCCCCGCTTTTTCGTAGCAAAAACTCACATATATATTAGCAGAAAGTTGAAAAAAATTTAATTTACTTCACACAAGCGCAGCCGTGTCCTCTGTTGCCATGGGAACGTTATGAAGTGACGTGATTATGTGACGTGAACATCATTGCAGCTTTTGCAAGTTTCCGCTTTTTTTTGCAATTTTCGCGAATTCCATCGCATAAATTGCATAAATATCCCGCATATTCCATCGCATTTTTTAAGAAAACCTGCCGCAAAATCAAGGATTTTTGCCCGCAACAATCACAAAAAAACTCCGCGTTTTTCTGGAAGGACTGATTTTATGTTCTTAGACAAGTTGCACTTTTTGACCCAATCCTATCAAACTCCAGGGGCCTCATTTATAAAATGCTGCGTAAAAACCATCCTACATTTGATCTTACGATCATTTAACAAAAATGGGTACGTGTGGTTTATAAACCAAACGTACGCGCAGAAACCGCGCGTACCCCTTTCAAATCTATAAATCGCAAATGAACTTGAACTTGTGCGCGCAGCCGAGCTGTTTCAGATCTCCGCCTTTAAATGATGCGTAATTAATGTCAGACATATAAAAGAGCGCTTGTCAATGTTTAAACCCAATTTCAAACAGAAAGAATGGCTTATATTTCCAAAAACCTGCAGCAATCAGACAAGCAAAAGTTTGTACGTCTGCTCAGACCCTGACGTGACGCTAACGGCGCATTCACACGTCAAAGACAGTTTTTATATATATGGACTTTGCCGTGGATTTTTGCCTACGCACACTTTACGATCAAATCTGTGCGTATGCATGCTTTATAAATGAGGCCCCAGAGCTGGAAATTTGCAGACATGCTTGTTTTAAATAATTTTTTTTATTTGCCAGAGATAGAACACAACAAACACTTGCATGTTTTTCACCCAAATTACTTGCATGTTTGTCAGTTTTTTATTTGATTTCATTTAGATTGGAAAACATCTTCAGCAAGTTCCCGCTTATCGCTTTGAAGTGACAATATTAAATAATAAAGCCCAATTAAATATAAATCACAGTCGGCCCTCTGTCTGCATTTGTGTGATTGTGTGATGTTTTTAGAGCATATTTGATCATTCTTTGCCTGGTTCCCTAATAGACCTCATCTGCTTTAATTGAATAGTCTCTCTCTCTCTCTCTCTCTCTCTCTCTCTCTCTCTCTCTCTCTCTCTCTCTCTCTCTCTGTCATTGTTGCTCACAAATCCTCCTTGTCTACTTCCTTGAGCACGTAATGCATGCAGTAAATTATTTAGACCAAATTAATTTTACAGCACCTTGTTTCCACCGAGCACGCCAACATCTGTTGTCGAGTCACAAGTTTACATTGTTGGTCATTACTTTCCACAATGAGCAAAATGTTTTATTAACATCCCTTGGGACACTTCCTTTGGATCAGACAGAAACGTTGCTGCTTATTGAACCTCCCCTGAACTTCCATAATCAAAGCTCAGCTGTTGTTTGGACAGCGTTCAGCTTGCCTTTCTCCCCATATCACAACACCCTGTTTGTGGGATTGAGCTATCGTACAGTGCAAAACCTCTGTCAGAAAACTGCTGACTATGTTAAAGTAGCAGTTGCTGCAAAAGTGGTGTCGTGCCTCCTGTTTTTTCTGCTTAGGTAAATATAATACTCCGCTCTATTGTTTTTCTTATGATAGTAACTGGAGGATGTAGGGTTGAGGTATTACAGTTTTCCTCAGTCGCTTTGGAGCATTGTTTGAATCATTTTCAAAAAAATAATAAATAATTTAAATAATAAGTGCATTTATCAAAACAATCCGTACAAACTACACTTCATCATGGATGTCCTGCAATAGCCTGTAACTTGTTCCAAACCCTTAGTTCATCTCTCAAAAGTAAATTTTTATGTCAGTCAACATGTCAGTCCCATTAAAATGGCAAGTCATTTAATAGCAATGTCAAAATGTCTAGCCATGTTGTCAATATACCAAGGGGCTGTCCACACGGAGACGCGTATCACTGCATACGTATAAATTTGTTATCGTATTGGCGTTTCATCCACACGGATCCGGCGTTTTGGGAGACTGAATCCGCTATTTTTTGAAAGCGGGTCCTAAAGTGGATAAATCTGAAACCGACACCCTTGCGGTTTCGTCTGTACAGCCAATTTTGTGAGGCGAAAACGTCATCACATCACGTGTCGGAAGCGTTACACGTAACAGCAACAAAAATAACGGCGGACTACGTGATTGTGTTCGTGCTAAAGCCTACTAGCTTTATTACAGCAAAATCTATTGCTTCTATGCAATTGTGGTGACCAATAAGCGATAATGGACAACACCATACGTTGGTTATGCGCATGCTCAAAGTCTTCTTCTCCGTGTATAGTGTATATCTGTGGCAGAATTACAGCGCCCCATACTGGTCCGGCATATATACTACACCGCTTTCAGTCGGTTTCAGTGGTTTCGTGTTTACGGATTATTTTTTTAGAGCAAGGAAAAAAAATGATCGGATAGGGAATGCAGCGGCTTCGTGTGGATATAGCCCAAGTGTACACAATTATGTGTCAGTATTTTCTAATGTAAATTGTGAACACATTTTCACCTTTTTTTTCTGTGAACAAATTACACACATTGTGATTTTGAAAAAAATAAAAGTGAAATTTTCCATAACTCAAAATTTTAAGATTCACTTGACAGCAATTTATCAATTCAGTTCACCTTTACAAAAGACAAAACACCTATGGAAAACATGCTTACAGTAACAGATTACGACACAAAGGTCAACAGTTTTGCATGCTTTGTACGTTGAACGAATTCCTATAGAAAAACTAGAAAAGGCTTTGCTGGACCCACTTGAAGCACATTTGCTGTTTACAAATGTAGAGGAGAACCGGGGCGAAAAGTAACGCTGGAAGAAATTAACAAAGCAATTTTCCACGAACCCTGACTACTTTTGCATTCCAAACTATGACAGCATCTTTAGCATGCAACCATTGACATAGCTGACAAACATCGCATTATTTCATCACCGTTTTGCGTGTATAGGTGCAAAAAGCTGTTTTCAACCATGATAAGTAAATTCCTAAAGCGGTATTTTTTCTTATAACACGCTGTGTTTTTCCTCTCATGTGTTACAGTACTGATCAATCTACAAGTTATTTAGTGCTTTAACACATCCTGAAGTTTGACTTCTCAGAGTTGTTTAATATAAACTTAAATCGGATTTAAATGTCAGGAGTTCCTGTTGAGACGAAAGTACCATTTGTTACTTTTGTCTCATTGCTAACACTGTTGCATTATGTTGAAAATTTATATTATTTCATAATATAATATAATTATTTCAATATAGTTTTTCTGAAAAATTTTAATTTCGCCCCTGCTTTCTCATAATCTTTTACTACATATTATTGCAGTTATAGATGCAATAATATTCTTGGTTTAAGGCAATACACTTTTAGAAATAAATGTACAAAAGCTGTTACTGGCATGATACCCTTTCAAATGGTCACAATAGGTACAAATATCTACAATTTAAAAAGTTATCACCCCAGTGCCAGCTTTTGTATATTTTTTCCAGAGAGTGAAAACTGTACATTTGCATTGCCAAAGCATTTTCGTTCAAATACTGCAAAGGTTAAAAAAAAGTATACAGTGCATAATTAAAAGTAAAACAGTAAGTTACAGAAATAAAAAAGCCAAACACAAAGTTAAATTATAGAATAAAGAAATAAAAAGAAATATAGTAAGTATCTACATATAATGGAGACATTAAGTCAGGTCAGATTGGTTTTCTTCTATATTATGACATACAGTACATGCATACAGTATGTGACACTGGACCACAAAACCAGTCAAGTCACACAGATGTATTTGTACATTGTATGAGTCAAAAATCATTAGAATATTAAGTAAAGATCATGTTTCATGAAGATATTTTGTATATTTCCTACCGTAAATATATGAAAACTGTATTTATCATTAGTAACATGTGTTGCAAAGGACTTTAACGGCGATATTCTCAATATCATTTTTTCCTCTGATTTCACATTTTCAAGTAGTTGTATCTCAGCCAAGTATTGTCCTATCATAACAAACCATCAATTAAAAGCTTATTTATTCAACATTCATGTATAAAAAATTACCAATATGACCGGTTTTGCTGCTAAAACACAGCAATCCTTGTGTTCTCCCAACAGAAAAAAATAGTTTCTTATTGCTTGATAGATTTCCTTGTTTGTCTTGTTTATGCAGTTTATTTTTGGTAGAAAATGCCTTAATATCCACGTACTTTGTGCATTCTGTTAGAAAGTGCAGCTCTGTCTCGATTTGGTTTTGGTCACAGTGTGGACACAACATCTCCTCTTTTGGCAGCCATGTTTTTCCGTGTCTGCCCATCTCTATAGTGAGTTTCTCTCTCTCTTTCTCTCTGTTACCTCTCGGCTCTAAAGTGAGCATGCTCACTGACTGGTACTGTGCCAGCGACAGATGTGCTCACTAAAATGACTAATTGAAAACCCAAAACAAAATCAGCAGCCTGGCTGTTTGGCCCCCTTAATAAGAGACCTAGATGGAAACACATACACACACACACCTCTCATCAGACAAGCCATTAACAATCACCAGGAAAGATGAAAACAACGCTTGGTTTATTCACTAAATGAAAGCACATAACTAGATGCTTTCCCAAGAGTGCATTTCCAGTTTTAATAATACATCAAGGAGCCATAGCCCCAGTACACACAAACACATGAGCCAAGCGAATGTACAAACACACGCACACAAATGCAAATATTAAATCCCAGTTTTATAAATTTAGCAGAAAGATACGAAATACAATATCATTTAGCAAGTTGAAAAGAATGGGTACCAGTCACTAAACATCACTCTTCCAATTTTGAAAAAAAAAACCACACCAACAAGCACTGCTCCATTTTTATGCCCTCGTTCTTTTCATCAGCTGTTTCTTTTTAAGAGATTCTGCAGCTTCAAATTATGAGCATGAATAATACAATACCATCTAATTAAAAACTGTTGTTAAATATGCAAAATTCTAATGATAATGAGATGTGCAATACCTTGGAGTAAAGTACATTATAAATTACTTAGGAGACCGAGACGGCTTGACCCGAGCAGAGCGCACTGAAAATATCTGCCTTAAAATATCGAATGCGCATGTGAGTGTCCAGGCAGGCATGGATTCTTTAGCAACATGGACTTTCCACAGTTTTATAGTGTCTTCTAGATCTGTGACAAGCAAAGTCATGTTAGTGCACAAGATGTAAATAGGGAGAGAAAGTGAACATAAATGACTGAATATCATTTTGGGCCATTGACAACAAGCGAGTCATCACCAAAACAAGAAACAGAAAGAGAGAAAGAGAGAGAGAAGCTGCGTTTCCATTAAAGATTTGCGCAAAACATTAATTGCAAGACTTCATACTGTGCTGCATAGACCAACATGCGCAGTGGCGGCCGGTGACGTCTTTTTTCGAGGGCGCTCCATGCGAAGTTCTTCACAACATGTATGTAGCCCATCATGTATGTGGTTCCTTTTTTCAAAATATGTGTTCGGCGCGTCAAGTGATCCTATTGCATCACATGTCTTGTCAAAATAAGTGCCTGCTGCAGATGTGTCTAAAGGGTTTATGATAAAAGAGACAGTCGCATTTGCATAATCTCATGCGTAATTAGAGTTTACTGTTAAGGGAGTGTCACGCATGCATTTTGTGAACGTGAAGCGTCTCTTTTATCATAAACAGTTTTGACGCGTGTGCAGCAGGTACTTATTTTGACAAAACACGTGATGCACATGGTTCACATGACACAACAAACACATATTTTGAAAACGCAAGCAACACACATGACACTCCGAACACATATTTTGAATTAGCGTCCCTCGGTTAAGCAGTCACGAGCCGCCACTGATACAGGGTAGTCAACTCCAGAATCCCTCTCACGGTATTTTGATGCGCTTGACGGTTTTTGTGACTCCACAAGAAGTTGAACACTCTTCATGTCTTGTCCTCTAATGACATAAAATAAAGCAAAAGTGACTCGAAAGTATACAGAGCAGTGGCGGCCTGTGACTCTTTTATCATAAACGGTCTCGACGCGTGTACAGCAGGCACCCATCTTGACAAAACATGTGACGCACATGGTTCACATTACGCAACAAACACATATTTTGAAAACACGAGCAACACATGACACTCCGAACACTTATTTTGAATTTTCGCCCCTCGGAAGAGCAGTCATGAGCTGCCACTGATACAGAGTAGTCAACTCCCGAATCCCTCTCACGGTACTTTGATGCGCTTGACGGTTTTTGTGACGCCACATGAAGTTGAACACTTTTCATGTCTTGTCCTCTAACCAAATGTACTGCTCCAAAACAATGTTTCAAGTGCAGTTTTGGGATATATTCCTTTTTGAATTGCCTGAAAAAAAAACTCACCTGAGCATAAAAACCTTTCAATTCACTATTCAAGTTGCTATTTCAATTTCAAGGTATAGAAACGCAGCTGATGACTCCGCACCAGAGCTACTGACTTTAGAGGGGATTAGGTGCGGATCCGGCCCGGAGTCATCGACTGTCTGGAATAGAGAGAGAAACTTAAATTGTGCTCCAACTTTGCTTAGCTTAACAAAGATGAAACACCACCAAAGTCTCCCAATCTTTCTGCTTTCATGCCTGTTTTGTTTGGAGTTGAAATTTACTTGTCAAAAATCCAATTTTTTTCCTGTTTTGATTGAGTCTGTGCTGTTGTATTTGACAAATACCGCCGTGTTCATGGATCTGATGAATATAAAAGTCTTCAGAGTCATATTTATTTATTTCATTCGAATGGCAGAGATAAAGAAGCGAAAAGATGGAGGTTGTCATTTTAACAGACTACTTCAGATCTCCCACCATAACACAAAACAGGCAATCACATTATATCTGAGCTCATGCGGCTTTGTTCCAATGACAGTCGTGATCAATCTAATCTAACTCGTGCGCTATATTTGTAAGTGCATTGCAAAATATTTGTTTATTTGTGAATTTGTTTATGTGTACGTATGGTGAGAGATCTATTATTTCATTGTGTGCTGTGAATATGAAGGGGCTGGTGAGCCTCACAATTTCTCTATGCATGTAATGCAGATATATTTATGTGTAGTTATATGTAGTATGCTAGGGGAGGTTTGGTATTAAAATCCTGCTAGTAATATTCACTGTTTAATAAATTGTGGCTGACGCGTGCGGGATAGATCCTGTAGTTAACGTGAATGGCTATAATCCTTTACGTAGATGAAGAGGTTTTCAGTGCACGCTGTCAAACACAATTGTGCCATTCCACTGCAGATGGCCTGGGAGGTGCCTGCATAACTCACCCCCATTTGAAAGGCCTCTGAGATGTTTATTAAAATTTTAACAAGACTTTGAGCTTGACAGGTTCATCAGCTATTCAAAGCAGCCCAAGTGATCGAATCTGAGACGCCCGTTTCTTACCCTGTGTCGATGACCTTCCGCGCAATGCCGCCAGCGACGCCCGATGACTTTCCTCCGAGTTTTTATGGCCAAATAAATATCAGCGTGCGAGGCTATTCATCAAGCATTATTATTATGATTGTTTTTATGTCTGAACTATAAACAAATACTTGATTATAAAGTAAAGGGATAAATCTTCAACTGCAGTTTGAGGGGGCAGGAGCGCCAGCGTAACAGTCGTTTAGATTAACAAAGCGGGGTCTCTCTCTCTCTCTCTTTTAATGCTTTCTTTTAGAGTTGGGTGAACATGATGACCTCAATGCAGCATTGTGAACTTTAAACCTTTGAATACTAATCAAAGTGCACAAGACATCTGACCTTGATCAAGGTTATAAAGTATTTCATAAAAAAGATGAGCCTCATGTGTCTGAAAGCTGTGTTGTCATGACAGACGATAACAGTGAGTTCAGGGCAGTTTACCTTTTCATTATGTAGGAAAATGGTTAAAAAGAAATATCAGAACTAAGGTCATTCGCTAGTATGCATATGCTGGTATATGCATCAGCAGAAGATGACCGTGTTTGATAAATTAAGATGAATTGTAGTTCTAAACGTAGGTATAGAAAGCGACTAAACATTCAGGCCTGTCAGTCATCATAATGGGCGTATATAAGGTGTCTTCAAGTCTCCGTGTCCTACTGCAATTTTCCAGGCATCCCACCTCCTCCCCAACTCCTCCTTCACTGCTCTCAGATATTTACTTACCTAAATATGGATGTGTCATAGACTCAGATTTGTTTTTGTACTACTAATTGTAATGCGTACTGATAATAATACTGCTAATGATTTACCCCCTATGTCAGATGACTGGCTTGGAGACAAATCTGTCCCTGGAGTACATATACTGTAAACTGCCATGTACACACACATGCACACAAACACAAATACACACAGGTTACTAGACAGCATGGAACATCCGTATAAACAATTTCCTTCATATCAGGCAGTTAACTTGAATTTATTTTCTTCTTATAATTTAAGGTGTAGCGGAGGATTTTCTCGAATTTTAGAAAAGAACCGCCTTCTCCACCTTTTTAAAAAATGCAATTGCGCAACACTCCTGGTTGACAACTAGGAGGACCAATAGTCATGATGATCCACCCGGAAAAAGAAAATCCTCCGCAATACCTTTAAATAAAGATAGGGGTTGTAAGGGGTGTATTGATAGAGTGAGAGAATTACTGCTTTGAAATAAATAAAATGTCTTCATGCAAACGCAGCACCTATTTCATTTCCGTTTGGAATAAAATGTTTTTATTTTAGAGAGATTTGCCCTGAGCCACAATAAATTTGTCATTCTCTGCTGTGTGCCATAGCATTTAACATGCAGATAAATCACACTGGGACTATGATGCATTTATTCTAATAACTGCCTAATGAATACCAAACATAATACTTTTAAGAGAGACTAATTTTTATCACTTTGAGCAGTACAGAGGAATGAAAAGATTCATGTCTGCTGGCTAAAGAAGCAACAGTCATGTCTGTTTATTTATTATTCAAAAAAGAAAATAATGTGTAATGTCTTCGTATCGAGACATTATTATTAAAGATGCACACAACAATAGAGCTAGATCTCAGATCCCTGAATCCGCTTGTTAAAGAGCACCTATTTCATTGCTAAAAAAACTATGTTATTTTGTGTATTTGGTATAATACATTGTGTTTGCGTGGTTTATGGCAACAACAAAAAAACACATTATTTTCCACATACCGTATATTTTGACTTTCTGAAACGCAGGGATTCGAAAAGCTTGGTGTCTCTGATTGGCCAGCTAATCTGTATGTTGTGATTGGCCTGAAATACCTCTCATGTCAGCTGGAAATGTGACCATGTTTACCATGTTTAAAAGATTCGGTTGCTAACAGGAGTTAACTTACAGGCTGTGAGTCTGAAGTCTGAATTATGATAATGTGTTTTTTTCTACATCACCAATCACAGGAAGTAAACCGTTGCCTATCTGTGTGTTTGTTGTAGTCCAAGAAAAGAGATTTATGTTGGAGACGATAACTCGCGTCATTGTTTACTATGGGGTTTGTACCTATTGCATATCGTTAACATGTACATACTAACACATCAAAGAAAATGTAAAACATGAATCTGAAAATAGGTGCTCTTTAAGTCATGACGTAAGGAATACTGTTTTCGGGTCCAAGCCTCCACTCATTTAAATACAGAATATAATTTTAACAGTCGCTTATGAGCACTATTTATTCATGTTACATATTTAAGGGGAAAGTTTACATAGCAGTCTCCAGGCTCACGGAATCACTGTTTTTATTCATAAAAAATTCATGTCTATGAGTCCGTGTCTAGTCTTAATAAAAATTAGGATCTGTGTTTGGTAGTTTTGCATTATGATACGAGTGTATATTAGCGTGATGTTTTGTTATTTTTCTGTGGCATTTGAGATTGTTTGTAATTTTCAAAATACATTATACTGGATGTTGAATAGTCTTACACCTCAAAATGTTTAGAAATTAGTTAATTGCAGAAGCCATGAATGATTGACCTTTTTGTCATATATAATTTTTTTTGTAGACTTATGCAGACTTGAAATTTAAAGTGAATTGATAAATTGCTGAAGGGGAATGAATGTGTGAAGTGTTAGATCACTGTATAAGACATTCTGAGTGATTATTTGCTACGTTGTGAGGAAATATATCTGCTGTGATGTGGATGAGAATCTGCCATCAGGATGTGCATCAGAAGAAAATTTTTGAGTTGAGATTTGAATATTTTTACATTATACAGTAAACTTTTCCAGTTTTGTTATTTGTATTTGCACTGTAAAATATGATTTATTCAATACCACAATGTGTGTAACTTTTTTACAGAAGAAAGTAAAGGTTTAAATTCTCTTCCAATCAATATTTCACATACACAAGTAACTTCATACTGTTTAAACTGATAAAGTACAGCCATGGTCATTTACAATCATCATTATCAAAACTCTAGCCATAAAGTTCACATAAAAAATACGTTAACTTTGACACAAAGACTTTTGATCTTCAATGACATAAAAATTTACTTTTCAGAGGTGAACTAAGAATTTTGAAGTTACAAGCTTTTGCAGGAAATCCATGATGTTGTGCACTGATTTGTTCTGAAAAATGCACTTATTATTTTAAGAATAATTTGAGAAATGCTCCAAAGCAACTGAGAAAAACTGTAATACACTGCCAGTCCCAGGACATCAGTCAGTGACCCGTGCAAGCTGTAACCCTCACAGAGGGGCTGTGGTATTTGATGGCTGAAAAGAGAAAGCATACTGTAGGTTGTCTCTGAATAGAAAGAAAGCTAAACTGGGCAGGTGGGCTCCAGGAGGCGCTATACAGCCTTTACTTTTGAGTGAAGTGGCAGTCACAGAGATGTCGTTCAGGGGCAGGATGTGTTTGACAAACATATGAAGCACGCACCAGCTGCAGCTGCTCATTGTAGACAGTAGGAGATGAGCCATATACCAAGATTTTTGTTAAGGTAGGAAGATTGTGGAGCTATGGAACAAGAAAGATCAGTTGCTCAGTCATGAGTAGAGCTGAAGTTATATATCAAATATTCATGATATATATCGCACCATTTATTTGACCATAAGTCTCTTTCGAGTATGAACGTGTCAAAATGTAAAACTTCTGAAAACAGTATTAGAGTTGGTAAATATACATTTATTTTTTTTGTGACAGTTTGAACTTTTTTATTATATATATTTTAATAACAACCCTAAGGTGGACAAAAATACATAAATGTTTTATTGGCAGTTATCACATTTAAAATACAGGTTGAGGCAGCTCTGCTATAAAGTGCTCTGGACGATAATGTGGAAAACAGGGAGGGTGAACACTTGACTAGTAGGAGACTCTGATGAGTTGGCTGGGAATGATGGTGGTTTGGCAAAGCAGCAAACTCTGGCAAAGTCATCTATTTTGCCCTTATGACTGACATGTTTGCCCCTTGTTTGGGCAATCTTGACCTTTGGCGGAGCGAGTTGAGGAGCCACAATTACCCCAGTATTGAAATTATGGAGTCTAAAGCACTGTTCAGATCTGTCATTTAAGATTAGCATTAAGGATTATTCTACCTAAAGTGACATGAGTATGATCAGCGCAGAAGAGAAAAGGCTAACTGTGATGCAAGCTCTGTGTAATGTGCTTAAACCCCACATGTCAGAGTGAGGACATTAGGGGTTATTATTTTTTCCCAAATTCTTGGTTTGTGGACATTTAAACATTTTCTTATTAGAGGCCTGAATTTACAGAGGGGAGTTTTTCAGCTCTGTTAGCTTTGAGCTTGTTTTATTTTTTTACTATCGCCATTACATCTCAGCCTTTCCGGATCAACTTCTGAATATTCTAAGAATTTATGTTACTTAATGTTTTAATTTACCAAAACGTATCATAAAACGATACAGCCTTTGAAATGTTTTGCCTTTTGCAGAAATATTTGGCACTACTGGCTTCATTATCACCGCTAAATTAGCATGATAGCAGGAGCAAATCTCAGGTAGAAACAGGGAATGGCCTTTTTAAATGAAACCAATTATGAGAAGGATCTGATGTCTTTTCTGGGTTGTGTCAAAATTGTACTAGCACTTCCTGTATTTTTCATCTTATCTGAATGACAGACAGGTCCGGTGCAGCTTAGCTTTTGCTTATGTGAAGGTCAGAAGTCTGCTCTTTTCAGCTTCAAAACATGCTTCAGATTTCTTAATTAGGCCAAAAGACTTGTAAAGATCTCAGTCTGACTTGTGGTGATGGATATGTAAGATACTTATGTGCAGACATGCGCATTTGGAAAACGATAAAGTATTTTAATCTTGCGGTTTCAGGATATACAAACATGCTGAATGTGTGAAACATTCGCAGCTAGCCATAATTGTGTTGTTTACACAAGCCTTTAATTACATCAAGTCCATCTGAAGGTATTAACTAACCTTTAACCATCAGACATCCTTAAAGTTTTCAGTCCATATCGAGTTTGTATAGATTTATTATAGAATTTGTTTTATAGTTTATACCAGGGGTCTCCAACCTTTTTGTGAGCAAGGGCTACCACAATGGATAAAACAATCTGGAGGGCTATATAGTCCACTCAAAACTTTTTAGTTTTGCCTGCGGGCATCATGTTGGAGACCCCTGGTTTAGACATTACTTTCTTTGTTCGTCACCAGCAAGACTACAATATGCCCAGCTGACTACAATATTTAGCCGTTTTACGGCTGCGTCCAAATACCCCACTTGAGAGCGTGTGCACGCGAAAGTAGGTGCACAAGACTTTTAATGCCTTAAAACTTGGAAAATGCAGTGCCCTTAACCCAAACTAAACCCTCACTTCTAAGAAGTATTTTAAGAACAAACGTATCCCATCATGCATCATGTTCTGGATGTAAATCGTGAGATTTTTGCCCAAACATCGATGTCGCAGAAACTTTTAATTGTACGTTATTAAATGGATATTACATATTTTGGTAGTAAAACGAAAAGTGTTGCACATTTCATTGATGCAAACATTAAAGGAACAGTATGTAGGATTGTGGCCAAAACTGGTACTGCATTCACAAAACTTGTGGCTAAAACTGGTACTGCAATCACACAACTGGTGGCCAGTACACAAATGACAACATAAACATCAGTTGAGGGCTGCAACTCCACTTTTTAAATGACAATATCCTGGCCGGACCACTGTTGTCAGTGATATAAGTATTTGAAATGAAAATGATTTCTTAATGTCTAGTGACATATCAGGGTCATGTTATGATTAATTGATATACATTTCTTACATACTGTTCCTTTAAGTATTTTGTAAAACATCTGCAACTGCTTTTATCACATAATGAGAAACAACAATTGTGTCATTTATCGAGGGATTACTGAATAAACAATAAACTTTAATAAAGCTGAATGAACAATTTGAAAAGATTTTTTAAAGGTGCAAAGAATTTTGCTTCTGAAAGTTTCAGATAAGTGTAGATAATAATCTTTAAATTCAGCAAATGTTCATTTCAGTGTGTTTATGTGTTCATTTTATTTAAAAGAAAAACTAAATGGGTGGTTTCCCAGACAGGGATTAGCTTAAGCCAGGACTAGGCCTTAGTTTAATTAGAAAATATAACTAGTTTTAGCAAACGTGCCTTACTAAAAATATAACTTGTGTGCATTTTGAGGCAAAACAAAGGGCACTGATGTATTTTAAGATATGTCTAATCCCTGTCCGGGAATCCACCTCATAAATATATATTTAGTATTAGCCTAAATAAAAAAATGAATACGTTTTGGTGCAAATTGCTGCCACTACCTGGATTGACATTTTTACACTTGCTAAGTGTGTCCCATCGGGTTAACAATTCAACATGCACACTTGGGATCTTCACACCGACTAGAACACTTAAGCAAAATACAGGAAAAACGTCATGTAAGTAGTCAAGTGTTCAAGTGCAAAGACCGCAAGAGTGGGTATTTGGACTCAGCCTATACTCTGATCACACTGAACCTATTTGTACACTACGGAAAACCATGACACAACTCAAATAAATGAAAAAGTTAACAATTTTTCTTTTACTATCCTATTTTGTCTTTATGGGTATAATTTGTATAATTGCGCATTCCCATAAGTCTCCATGCTATTGTCTAGTGAGTTGTGTGTCATCTTAGACCTGGTTTTTAAAACACATGCATTTTCTGCTGTCAGTCAGCGAGGCTCCAGGAGGGTCTGTGGAGAACAATGCATCGGAGAACCACAGAACTGCTGCGTTCGGTCTAACTTTATGTAGGGAGGAGACACCACATTTAATGGTTATTGTAGCACGAGACACAAACAGAAGCCTTACCATTTACACAAACCATAGATCCACAAGATTAGTATGTCTTTCTTTTTTATACATCCCTCTCTTTCTATACATACTGCGTCTTTTCTTTTTTCTATCTTCCTGTTGCTCCTCTTCAGTTTTCAAGTTCTCTTCAGCTATCTCTCTCTTTCTCTCTCTCTCTGTCAGTCTTTCCATGTGTCCCTGTGGGAATCGCACTGCTAGTGGAAAGCTCAGAGGCTTGGTGTGGTGGAAGAATAGCTCTTATTTGTTTGGACAGGGACGACCTCAACTGACCTGACCCCCCTATGGTTCTGTGTGTGAGAGCTAGAGAGACCTCTAGAGACTGGTTTGTGTGTGTTTGCGTGTTGTATGAGAACAAGTTGTGTGTGTGTTTGTGTCTCCATTAACACCTCAAAGTTTCCTTGGATGACAACACTTATATTTGGTGGTCTGAATTACAAACATGTCAATACAAAGAATTAAGCCTGCATTACAAATCACATTATGGCATTTTGAAATTCCACAAACATCCAAGAGTGGAAAGCCGATGTGAGATATATCATGCTAGTGCATCTTTGCTAAGGTTTCAAATCTGATATCACAAGCATCCATGATATTTTCACGAATCAACTCTATAGTCATATGAAATAAAAGTATGCCACCATCCTGATATATCATACATATTCACTTCACACATACAGTAATGCATTATACTCATACACTAATGGCCAATCATAGACCTATTAAAGAGCTAATTTTAGCCAGGTACTGTACTGTGTGTATTGGCAATTATCACAAAGCAGCGAATAACTACTAGAAATAACCTGTATTCTTCCTGTGATTCCTGCAAATCACGTGATGGCAGTTCCTTACTGTTTTTCTGGGATGTTGGCAATTAGCCTTATATCCTAAGAGACCACATATCCTCAATGTAACCCCGCTTCAAAGATTCCTCGCATGGTACTGTTTTCTAAGGCAATGTGCTGACTTCCGTGATCATTCATGGAGTGTATAAATGTGTGTGTGTGTGTCGGGACCTGTGGCGTACGTGACCTGTGTGGGTGCAGAGGAGGTAAATGTGTATTAAAGTGTGTATGTGTTGTTTTGTGCATGACCTGCGTATGTGTGTGTGAGGACAGCAGTAGGAAGGTGTATATATTTGGAGAATGTTGGTTTGACTCCAGTGTGCTCATTAACCAACCGCTGTGGGGTCATTCTGACCACATCAACTTCCTAAAAAACACTCCCTCCAGCACATGGAAATGTGTGAGTTCTGAATGCTGGTACACAACATCCTGATACAAGTACGGAGATAAAAATAACAGAATGAGAGGTATAAGGAGCTCATATTGGAAAACGTCTGGAAGAGAAAGACAGAGAGGGGGAAAAGACATAGGTTTCTTCATGTCTCAGGATGACAGTGAGTAGGAAGGAAACGACAGTGGTAAATGTAACATTAGGGTTTGTGACAGTCTGATTTGTTTTGTGCAATCTTTTCTCTGCTGATTGTTGTTGTGGTGTTGTAGAGGCTACGAGGTTGGCTCTCATGATGGTCCACTTGGAATAGCAGGGTGGTTAATTAGGGGTTACCAAGGATACTACAGACTGACTGGCTCATACACTGCCTCCTACCAAAAGTAACATTGAATACTTACAGAAAAATAAAATATGAAAAAATACAAAGCGATACTTAACAATACATAACACATAAACATTTTTCATAAATGCTTCTTTATCTGGCTGTGTAATTTTTCATAAAGAAACTTTAACATTCATAGCAACTTTCTGTTAAAGGGGTGGTTCAATGGTATTTAATGCATTCTGACTTATTAACACAGCTATAGAGTTGTTTCCTTATGCTAAACGTAGGCAAAGTGTCAAAAAAGCAGTTGGGCGTGTTACAGAGTATTTCTGTGCCGAATGCACTTCGCCAGGGTTCGTACAAGTTTCGGAAAGTTTTTTTTTTCAATTACGGGTCCAGCTGACGTTTCAGGGGTTTCTATACGAATCACATCTTTTTATGGGCACTTCCCCTGGAAAACCCCGCCCACCGTCAATCAGCGGGAGATGCTAGAACTTGCAAACATCATATCACATGACACACCTTTGTTTTATTTCAAAACTCAACAATGGCATGAAAGTAGAAGTGTGTTTTTGCAACGCAGTCTCACACCCATGGCGTCAATATTTGACGACACTTGACCATGCGTCAATATGTTGACGCGGAGGGTACCCCTTTCGCGTCACTTTTTGACGAACTAGGGACTTCAATACTATGAGGTACGCGAAATTCTCTTTCCTATTTTCTTACCATTTTCTACCATTTTCGCGTCAGTTTAGGGTTAGATTTACATAATGACATCCTTACCCAAACCTATCCCTAACCCCAATGTCAGGTGACAACTGTTTAATTTCGCGTACCTCATAGTATTGAAGTCCCTAGTTCGTCAAAAAGTGACGCGAAAGGGGTACCCTCCGCGTCAACATATTGACGCATGGTCAAGTGTCGTCAAATATTGACGCCATGGGTGTGAGACTGTGTTGGTTTTTGGATTTAAGGAGAAGAAAGCCAGGTTTATGGAAACAATGGATATCGTTTATTATCTGGGGTAGCAGAAGAGTTGTGCGTGTGTGTTTGATGCGCTGGATTTCATTGAAAAGTCCCAACCGGGTCATGAGTTGCATGCGGTAAGTAAGACTTTTGTCTTATGTTGGGAAAGGCGTGTGCATATTATATAAATGACACGAACATGTAGTGAATCATAAGTTAAACAGTGTTGTATAGCTCCTCCCGCGTAGTAACTCCTCCCTCTTCATTTTTTCGTACGTTATCGGTAACACTTTCTATGAAGCTTGTATTTATATATTTGTTACTTAATGTAATGCGGACAAATGCCACTTACAACCACATTATAAAGCATTTTGGATGTTTATATTATATCTTATTATGCAATGTCCAAATATGAAACTTATCATACACTTTAATGTAAATTTATTTATTTATATTTCGCTAAAAATATATGTGCATATGTAAGCAATAAGGTACGAGAGGCTGTGCTGTATCGTGAATAAGTAACCCCTTCAGCCGTTACTTATTCACGATACAGCACTTGCCTCGAGTACCTTATTGCTTTTATAAAACGGTTACTACACAATATTAAAGTAAAAAAAAATATTAGTGCAACTTTCATGAAGTTAAATCAATAAAAGCATTCCTTCTGCTAGAAAAAATAGTCCCTGACTGCGAACAATAACATGAAAGCTCAAATAAACCCAACAAACTTTTCTCAAACTTTGTCTCATTATATGTTTATGTGTTGCTAAGGGCGCAGTGATATTAAATAGAACTGTTGGGTGAAGCGGTCATAGCAGTGTTTTATCATGAATAAAGCACACCTATTGACCAATCAGAATCAAGGATTGGAACTATCTTTCAAGATATCTTTCAAGAGTTAGATGATTTATTGTACATTTATAAAACGGTTAGTTCCAATCCTTGATTCTGATTGGTCAATAGGTGTGCTTTATTTATGATAAAACACTGCTATGACCGCTTCACCCAACGGTTCTATTTAATATCACTGCGCCCTTAGCAACACCCTTAGCAACACATAAACATATAATGAGGCAAAGTCTGAGAACAGTTTGTTGTTTTTATTTGAGATTTCATGTTGTTGTTCGCAGTCAGGGACTATTTTTTCTAGCGGAAGGAATGCTTTTAATAAGTAGCGGCTGAAGGGGTTGCAGGCACTCCGCTTCGCGTCGTGCCTAACAACGCCCTTCAGCCGTTACTTATTCACGATACAGCACAGCCTCTCGTACCTTATTGCTTACTTATAAAACGGTTACCACACAATATTAAAGTAAAACAAATATTAGTGCAACTTTCATGAAGTTAAATCAATAAAAGCGTTCCTTCCGCTAGAAAAAATAGTCCCTGACTGCGAACAACAACATGAAATCTCAAATAAAAACAACAAACTGTTCTCAGACTTTGCCTCATTATATGTTTATGTGTTGCTAAGGGTGTTGCTAAGGGCGCAGTGATATTAAATAGAACCGTTGGGTGAAGCGGTCATAGCAGTGTTTTATCATAAATAAAGCACACCTATTGACCAATCAGAATCAAGGAATGGAACTAACCGTTTTATAAATGTACAATAAATCATCTAACTCTTGAAAGATATAACTACTAAAAGGTAACCATTATAATGTTTTATAACTGTTGTTACAAATATTTATTAGATGATACAAAATAGTATAAGGTTGTTTATAAGGCATTATGCCAGCTTTATAATGCATAACTAAACTATAGCTACTAAAGAAAAAAACATTACTTCTGTGCATTTTGAGGCAAATCAAAGAGCACTGATTTATTTTAAGATATGTCAGTGCAAGTTGTTTTCAGTTTGGAGAGCTCTTACATTTATTTTAGTCAAGGGCTAGTCTAATCCCTGTCCGGGAAACCACCCCTTTAAGTGTATTCTCACTTCATTCGTAACTGCATGTCTGAGGCAGCATCTGCCCACGGCAGGGGTAAACTGTCATGGATCATCAAGACATCATCTGTACTCACCTTTAATCCATCAACATATTGTATTGCCTGATGTCAAGATCATTTGGATCTTCACTACAATCTTCTAAATCTGATGCTTATGGAGCTTACTGCTTAAGCCTAAATTCCACCATGGATACATACAATTAATAAACTGAAGAAAAGCATCTGCTATGCGACAAGTACAACGCAGAGAATTCAAGCAACCTCTTATTAAAGGAGACATATCATGAAAATATGTTTAAGTGCTTAAATTGGGTCCCCGGTGCTTCTATAACCCTATAGAAAAAAATAAAAAAAAAGAACAACCAAGTAACTTAGTTTTGGTAAACCATTCTCTGCAAGCATGTGAAAAAATAGGTCATAATTGAAATTTGGCTCCTCTTGTGATGTCAGAAGGGGATAATACCTAGTGTTGTAGTTCTCGAGACCGGTCTCGATCTCACGACTGGTCTCAAGACCACTTTTTAAAGGTCTTGGTCTCGTCTTGGAAGCGACCGCATTTTTACTCTGTCTTGTCTCGGTCTCAGACAAAGACTCAGAATTTTATTTCAAGACTGGTCAAGACCACAACTGATGGCACATCACAAACTTATTTTTTATCATTAATTTTATGCGGTTTATTCAGGTTTGGCATATGATTCTGGCATTGTTTATGTTTCTTCCAATGACAATTTTTCGAATTTTATTACTAACAACACCAGCATTGTGTTCAGAATAAATGGTTAAGTTGATTTCAGCTCTTTAGTGTTTGTTCACTTTTATTTGCTTATAGACAAAGATTAATTCCCACATATCTGCAATGCCTTTGATTATTTTATGGCACACACACACGCACACGCGCGCACGCACGCACGCACACACACACACAGACAAGAAGTGCCTAATGCATATTCCACATTTTATCATAAGTGTTTTAATGCAGTGACTTGCACTGGTCTTGGTCTTGACTTGGTCTCAGCCTGTCTTGGTCTTGACTGGGTCTCGACCCTTTAAAGTCTTGGTCTTGTCTCGGTCTCGGACTCTCTTGGTCTTGGTCATGACTTGGTCTCGGTTTAGGTGGTCTTGACTACAACACTAATAATACCGCCCCTTAATCTGCACTATCCAACCACGGCACTGCCATTTACAGCAGCGATCAGCTCATTTGCATTTAAAAGGACACACCTAAAAACGCCACATTTTTGCTAACACCTACAAAGTGGTGATTTTAACATGTTATAATAAATGATCAATGGGGTATTTTGAGTTAAAACTTCAAATACGTACAGTGTGGGCACCAACGATTTATGTTACATCTTAAAAAAGTCTTTTAAAATGTCCCCTTTCAAGGAATATTCAGTTAAATACAGTGTGAAGTAAACTCTATCCAAAGTATCTGTGATCCTAGCAGGCTAAGCAGGCCACTTTTTAAATAGCTTTTAAGCTAAAATGTGCGGTAATGACCAAACTTTTTTTTATTTTATTTTGATTTAGTTGGTTCCAGAGTTCAGTTTAGTCACTAGCCAGAACCAAGCGTGCCGCACAAGCCCTGAAAAGTGAAGCCAAAATGACTCGATCGCCCCCCAGTGACTGGTCCCAGTATAGGTCATAAACCCCGCCTCCCCATGTTATTCAAAGGGACTTGAGACCAACTAAAAAAATTAATTACACTTCAATTATCTTTTTTCCGAAGCTGGTTTCTTTCATTTACTGTAGTTTTTATCATGCTGATGTACATTCAAATGTTTGTTTTTAAAATAGGTTTGTGTTTAGTTAGTTATTTAAGGATATAAAAACAGTGGTGTCACGTCATGATTGACAGCTGTGATATCTTGTGATATGCGCATTCTACGAGAGCGAGGGCGGGGTTTTGATTTCGCGGCTTCACTTCCTGCTCACTACTGCGCATGACTGGTCCCGAAATCGCTACTGCGCAGACTCAAGACCCAAGATGTCAGCGCCATATGGGGACACTGGCGGCTTCACTTTTCAACAATGGAAGATAGCGAAAAGGCGTCGTCCATCTTTTTTTACAGTCTATGGCCAGAACGATAAAAAAGCACAGACTAGAAGTTAACTAGGGGCCAGACGCATAAACGCATCAACGCGCGTGTGTTCAATGAAACCGATACATAATATGAAGGTAATCAGTAATATTTTTGTAATAAAGAAAGTTTTTTATAATTAAAACTAATTTAAGAGTTGGAAGACTGTTGTTTTAGGTCTATTAGTCTATCTATAAAACTGAGTTATATATCAGACTTCACAAGGCAGAGCTGCACTTCCTGAGTTTAAAACACAGGTATGAATGCATGAGGACTGTTTGAACTAATGTCTTTTTTAAAATGGAAGCAGTCTTTCTCTGTTTAAAGAAATATCTAGTTTGGTATTCAAAACAATAATTCTCTCTCTTTCCCCTGCCCCCATCCACCTGCTTCATTTGAATAAACTATTCTTGGTTGTCAGGAGGAAACCTTCACTTTGACTGACACTATTTTCCTCCAGTGCATCTCTCCCTAAAGGAAGAGTAAAGGAGACGCTTCTATTTAGATTAGGGCAACAATAGGTTTGTAATCGTTCAATAAAATGCCATGCAGAATGGCAGGATATGCATTTGGAGGTTTTTATCATGCCATGTTTAAAAATCATTTGAAATCTGCACAGAATTGTGAATTATATTTTGTTGAGGTGAGTTCATCTGCATATCTTATATCTATCTGTTTTTTATGCATGGTTTTGCTGAAAGTTAGACTATTACTTAACTTATCGTCGCTGCCCGATGAAACTCACGTATGTCCAAAATGGTTACTTTTCAGGAAGTGGCAAAAACACTGTATATCAAAAGCAGTTGAATGTAGCGTTGTCATACTTGGTACGGCATCTTTACATGTAACCATATTCTTGCCAGTGTAATGATATAATCCACATTTGACCAAAATTGAGTTTAAATGGACATACGTGCATATTTTACAGTAACTGTGGTCGATACACGTTCTTCTGATCATTAATTAGAATGGCCAAGTCGCGTTTATATTGACAGATGAATACGCTTAGTTTATTAAATAGCCTACATCTTAGTTAAATACGCTTACTTTATTTAATATTAATTAAATTTATTAAATGTCTCTTGCAAACTATGAAGGGACAATGAATCAATACACTGACATGGTATTGCTAGACAGCAGGGGCATCAGTTTGTGTTGAAAAGTGGTGGGGACAAAAGATCAAATAAAAAACATCACTGCAGGACGGGAAAAATATTGAATAACGGCGCATCAAAAATGGGCATAGCGTAGGCCAATCAACAACAAGAAAATACTCAGCATAAAACCCTCAACAATGTCGACTGCACACATGTAATAGTCCCTGCAACACCAGCTCAACCGAACAGTGCAAAAGCACCATACTGTAGAAAACAGCAGCGCGTTTAATAAATGATTACAATGAATTTCATTACATATGTAAAAGAAAACACACTATAAGCATACAACGCAACATATGTGACCCTGGACCAAAAACCAGTCTTAAGCCTCGCTTGATTTTTCAGAACATTTTAACCAAATGCTTTCAAAAAGTGGTGGGATGTCCCCAGTGTAAATAAAACCTATGCTAGACAGATGCTTTGTTTGCACAGTCCTACCGTAATTTTGTCACTCCTAGACATACGTCTGGCGTCAGGGGGAAACGTTTACCTCGATGAAGGAAAGTCATTGTCTCACCAGGCTATGTTTATTCGGCTATATCCAGTGCTGAGCTTCGATGAAACTTCACGAGATCGGCAAATGCTTCCACAGGGCGGGAGATACATGGCGCATTGACAGCATTGACACCAAATGGATATACGTGAAAATCAGATGATGATTTCACAACTTTTCATTGGCCATTTAGGTATGTGAAGCATACTGTATACGGAAACGAACATGCCATGGACATTCAATCCGTCGAAAAATCTCAAAATCGGCAAAATAGACATACGTGGTTTTCATCAGACAGCGACGTTATATAACTGTCTAAGAATACAGCTGATGGACTATGGATACTAGAACAAAAAAATTTAAAAAATATTTAACCCAGGGCTGGGTAACTATAGGACATAACACATTTCTGGGTTAAAATGACCCAAATAATGGGTTGTTTTAACCCAACTGCTGGGTTGTTGATAATTAACCATGTTGAAACGGCCCAGCAGTTGGGTAAAACCCATAATTTCTTACACACAAACAACCCAATATTTTTTAGAGTGAAGGAATGTGGCTTTCTGGAAGTTTTAACTC
This sequence comes from Misgurnus anguillicaudatus, assembly GCF_027580225.2. Taxonomy (NCBI): domain Eukaryota; kingdom Metazoa; phylum Chordata; class Actinopteri; order Cypriniformes; family Cobitidae; genus Misgurnus; species Misgurnus anguillicaudatus. The sequence goes on along the minus strand of NC_073357.2, from coordinate 36,324,087 downwards.
TATTGGATGTATGGCTATAATAATTCACATTAGTGTGACCAAGTAAGATGTTTCATTACATATTTTACGTGGTAACTATCTGGTGCTCTTTGTGTTTAGTACTGCAGTGTTTGCTGTAGATGGGATTATCTGATAATTCCTGTCAATTAGATTTTGCCAAATGCTGCACTAATATCATTCACATTGATAACATCAGTCAGGCTGACATGTGTGCACAAGCACAGTCTGATAACTCCCCTTGACCTTGGCTTAGAGGTCATTCTCTGCGTGTCTGTGTATGTGTGTGTGATTAAAAGGTGGACAGTTTGGCTCTATGTTGTTTTCTCTCACTCATCACAATCATTTCTCAGCTCAGAACATCTCTGTTTCGAATCCGTTTACTCTGTGGACCGCGATGATGTTTTCAAATGAAATTGAAATGGTAAATAAAGTTGTTAGTCTTTTCCAATACACTAATAAATAACTAAATTGCTTAGTTTTAATTTTGGAATCCATTTTTTATATGTTTTTTTATTTTATGGTTGCTCCTGAAACATTAAGGACCTGGCCCAATACCTCCCCTTCCCCTACATTTTTGCCCTAACCCTCGCTTTTGCGTGTGTAGGAGTAGGGTTTCCCATTATTTTAGGGAGCAATACGGAGTGCTATTGTCCCCTTAGAATCAACCCTCGAAATGTAATCAGGACCGATGCAGGCTTAAAACGAAGTGGGAGATGAAATTACCCAGGATACCTTGTGAGCCCAGCAAGCTGGTCAAGCTTTTCGACCAAGATGGCGGATGACGCTGGAAAAGAACAACTATATATTTACAAATAAGCATGTTAAAATTCTGGAAATTGTTGGAATATCTTAGTTTGAACACGACTTTTGTGTTTGTGAAGTTTTCATATTAATAATAATCATGCTGCGCGTTATGTAGGTGAGCACGTTCGCTACACTACTTTCCATATAGTGGTGTCCCATTTCATAGGGAAAGATTTGAACCCCTACTTTCCTCGTTGAGGGGACTTAACTGTCGAGGTCACTCAAAACCAAGTGGAAGTTTTAAGGGGATAGAAATGGGACGGGGCCTAATACATAATGGATTCAGATTGTGTGGGTATGCATCGGTTTATATGTGTGTTGCTGTGTGTCTGTGCGTGCTATTTTGAACAAAAAACATTTACATTATAAAAGAGGTACTAACAAAAGATTTGCTTAGATTCATTGTGACTGTTTCTAAACACTTAAATAAACATCCAAGATATGTAATTAAAACTTCAAAACTGTATTTGATTTTGTGGCCTTGTATGTAACCTACAAGTGATGACAGCATAGTGAATAGTGTTGCTTACACAGGAGCTGTCCAAATGTTCACAAGATTCCTAAATAGTGCACACTGTTTCTTCTTCACTGCTGACATCATCTAAGCTTCTTGGAAAGACTGTATGATCACATTAATGTTTCACACATGCCATTATAAATACGGTGTTAACCAGAAAATTATTTATTCTAATATTTTAATGAATAATTCAGTGATATACCTTTACTTCTGCTTTTTTTCAGTCTATTACTTAACTAGATTGTAGCTAAAAATTCTATACGGGATATTTATGCAATACGCAAAACCTCCACTTGTATTGCATTAGCATTGCAGCTGTGTGCAGTGCAGACAGGTATTGCTTTAATTTAAGGCTTTGTGTTAATAGCCTGAGGGCGTTTGGTTGTTAGCCTCTTGTCCACAGTATAAATGACATGTCTTATTAAAGCCCTGATGGCAGGATTGTGCTTCATTGTCATGAGCTCATAACAAGACCATCACTGCTCCTGCTCCTGAGGTCACTATTACATTTGACCTCTGTCTCATCATAGCCCTTAATGTGACACCTCTTCTATCCACAGGGGCCACGCACACCAATCCCATGCTTGCGCGTTTGATTTCGGGACCCTTGATTGGCCCGTGCAATGTTGGCCTGTCTAGAAAGGGGAAATCGAGGTGGGCCAACGCATTCTAATGAGACAGATAAAGCAGAGCACTCTAATGTCTTACACACATATACACACACACACTCTCTCAGCGTTGTTAAGCAGGCCCCAGCTGCAGGCTGTCAGGTTGCTTGTTAAGCCCAGTCGGACGGCAGGCACAGCGGGCCACAATACTGTCATTTTCTTTCATTTCTCTCTCAGCAAAGCTCTAAAGCGGTATCCATCCTGTATTATTTTGGTATACGAAAGGACCAATTGCCGGTGTTTTCGTCTGTGAACGTTCAGAGGTCGTGTACCTCACGGAAGCTATTATGCATGTGCGGCGGGTATGTTTATGACAAGCTCGGTGTGTTTGTACATATCTGCACACAAATCATTGTGCACATGCACGAGTGCATTGTGCCTGTAGAGAAATGCTGTTAATGATACACCTGTCAGGCCCACATACCCTTGCATGAGTTTTGTTTTTTGATTAGAATGCCACATTGGCCTTTGTCATCTGCTCTGTCGACCACAGGGGAAAAAGCATTGTTATTACGCCGTGCATAATTACTACTCAACATCATTACGCAGGCCTGCCACGTACATTGACCAATCAGCTCGGTTCTCTGTATCCTTAATCTTTTGTTCCTCATTACCTTTCATCGCTCAGCACATGTGTACGGTATATAGCATATATGGAATGATATAATGACAGGATTTCTTAAAAATGGCTTGATTAGGCATATGGATTTCCAGAAAACTGAAAGTAGTTAAAACTGACATTTCTCCCAAATTATGTCACATACAGACACATGACATCCAACAGTGCGATAATGACTCCATAGAGCTACAGAAACCTGACCAATTACATTTTCAGATGACAGCAGCCACCCCATTAATGACACACAAGTGCATTACTATTCCGATCGCACGGTGTCTTTTTAGCTGCAGGTGTAATTGGCAGTTGCTGTGGCTGGAGTAGTTTTCTCTTAGACAGTAACATCTCAATGCACATCTCACAAACACATTTCTGAAACTCCCGGTGACATTAAAAGACATTTGTGTCTCCACTACCTCACAGCGCCCGAGTAGAAAGGACAAGCTGAGCGCAGCACATTCCAAAAACAGTCGAGTTCGCCTCAAACTCCTGCAGACGTTATCTTCAACAGGGCATCTAAACTAATGGGAAGATTCTGTCTCTCTGAGCGCCACATGAAATTACCCTTTTTGGAAGCAATGTACATTTACTTGGGAGCAATGTGCTCCTGTAACTAAGCTGGCAGGGCACTGCACTAGCAACGGCAAGGTTCAATTCCCAGAGAGTGCATGATAACTGGTAAATATGTATTCTTAGTGCACTGTGTCTCTTTTAGTAAAAGTGTCTGCCCATTGCGTAAAAATACATTTGCATCAGTTCTAATGTTTGCTGTCCTCCACTTCTTTCCTATTCCCCACTGCACTCTTCAACGTGGCAAAATATTATGGTGGTTAAAAAAACGAATCAATATGCTGATATTAAGCGCAGGCCATAAAATGCTGCAAATAACCATAGAAGAATCTTCCATTTTTAACCTTATAATTGACCTTTGACCTTTCTTTATTTACCCTATTATTTGCACTTTTCCTCATTATAGGCTGTAACCCATAGTCAGTTAAGTACTGTGCAAAAGCAGACTGCTTGGTTCTGGCCCATTGGTCAGGTAGGTGGGGGGTAGGCAGCAGTCCTCAGGTGTATCGTCTGAGCTGGAGAGGTTCTGCACAGCCCTGGTCACGTTGATAGAGTGCTTCTGCCAAAAACTCATTCCACCCATCCTCACGGAACAATTAGCAATGCTGAGCAGCTTCGCAATTAACCGCTCGGTAATTGTCACATGCCCCACTTTCCAAATCAACCGCAGCAATATCTGTTTTACAGCAAAGTTTAATTACAAAGTGAAAGCATTTGCATTCTCCATCATTACCATTTTAAATTACTTTTTACCATTGTTGCATCAGAAAGAGTGAAGAGGAGAGTTGCGGGAAAAGTTTCTCAAACTTGATGTCGCAAGGTTTGTTTTTAGTCTGCTAATTATGCTGGAGCTATTAAAGGTTTCCCAGGATGTTTCTGCATGCATATCCTTCCGAAAATTACTACAGGACGGTAATACAAAAAAAACACGGTTACTATAGTTAAACCACAATTATCACAAAATAACCATGGTTAATACTGTAATAAAACCATGGTTTTAGTTAATATGGCAAAAAAACAAACATGGTTAATTTCCATAAGAGTATTTTCTTATGTATTGAATGTCTTTGAAATCTGTATTTTCTGTAACAAACCTGGAGCCCGTTCAAGATAATTTTTTAGCTTATTATGACCTGTTATGTTTTAAAGTTAGGTGCCGTCTACACTGTTAAAAAAGGAAGCATAAAGTTAAAACAACTTGGTTTTTTAAGTCAATTCAACCTACTATTTTAAAGAAAAGCAACATCGTTGTTCAATATTTTACTATGTTCTTACCTCAACTTAGACGAATTAATACATCCCTGTCTTTTTTCAATACATGCACGTCATCTTTGTACAGTGCATCCTGAATGTGTTAGCATTTAGCCTAGCCCCATTCATTCCTTAGGATCCATCAGGTATGAATTTAGAAGCCACCAAACACTTCCATGTCTTCCCTATTTAAAGATTGTTACATGAGCAGTTACACAAGTAAGTATGGTGGCACAAAATAAAACGTGGACAATTTTTAAGCGGATTAAAAATGAGAACTATATTGTATGGTGGAAGAGCGCTTAGTTTGCATTATTTTGATCTTGGGCGCAGTAATATTGACAGAAGTTTAAGCAAGAAGGGGAAGTGGTTAGGAGTGATGATGTTACTGTAAAAACCGAAGTACTGCAAACTAGTGCTCTTACGCCATACATGAATAAATGGGGCTAGGCTAAATGCTAACACATTTAGGACACTCTGTAATAAGATGACGTGCAAGCATTGAAAAAAGACAGGGATGTATTAATTTGTCTAAGTTGAGGTAAGAACATAGTAAAATATTGAACGACGGTGTTGTTTTCCTTTAAGTTTTGATATGTGATAAGTTGACATAACTTATAAAAACAAGTTGAATTGTTTTACTTATTTTTTTAAGTTTAAGTAACATAAAAATATATGTTGATTTGAAATATTTCTTACAGTGTGGTTGGTGTAAAAACTACAGTTTTGTGTTGCATGTGTTGTTATGATATGACGTTAGGTCGTTCATTTAGACGGCACCTTACCCACCACATTAACATCAACATCCTAAGACCTGAGCTTTGGTTTGGCTGGCATTTTTTTCCAGCTATTTGGGGTTAGGTAGAACCAATAAATATAATAACAAAATATTTTTTCTTTGAACATGAAGCAATGTAATTGTCCATGTTTGTGTACAACAGGTTCCAGTTACACAGAATTAACACACCAGTACAATTAACTTCGTACAAATTCATCTAAATTAGCCAACTCGTAAAATATGTAGGAATTCTCGTGAAATCAAGCTGGTTTTGATCAGTATGTGTTCACGTGGATCGGTTACACAATCTTTGCACTGCTAAACAAAGCTACAGGTATCCCAGACTACCGTGCATTTCTTTCGCCAATATACTAATACGCTTCTATGGGTCATATTTGTGGGAAGTGACAAACAACCTATATTTTCGCATGAGCTGTAGTAACCCTTTTCGCCAACTCAAAACCTGGGTTGTGCCTTCGGATCGATGAACATTTAAATCCATCTGTGCCTGTTCCTCAAACTAAAGTTACTAAACGCAGAGACTTTCAGCTGATAGGTGCTGGCACACACACTGTCTGCTATCCAATCCTGTTTTCATCCATCTCTTTTGGCCTGTCTCTCTTACAGGGTTTAGTGTTTCTGTAGTGTCCCAGTGGGTATAGGGTCTATCACACTGCATTTGTTTCAGGGTCTCTCCATTCACTTTCAAAAGGTTAAACAACCTTTTCACCGGCCCGTCAACATTCCCTGGCCTGCCTGGCGGAAAAGTCTGCTCGGGTTTTGTCTCTCGATCGACACTTGTCTCCGCGTTCTGTTGTTGCCTGCGTGGTGGAATATCCATGACAATCATGTTGGGCCTTTGAGTGGGCTGAATCTGGAGAGGGCCGAGGGGCCACTTTCAGGCTGTAAAGAGCTTTATTTGTGAGGATTTGAAAGAGTAGTGTGAAGGACCCTCCACTCTAAATCCTCTTCAGCAACTCATCTTGCCTCAATGTGCCTTTAACACACAAACACGCACACACAAACACACATGCACATCAGTACCACCCTCACGTTCTTATGGCCTGACAGTAATGCTGCCCATCTATGAAACAATGACATGTAGTGGAGATGTTAAGAAAATAAAACTCTAAAGAAATATGTTATTTTTTTCAGATATTGGGTAAAATGGTAAACATAAATGACATTTTGTTGTGGAAAATAAAAATGTGAATTGTTGCTATTTAAGGCGACGGCTAAAGCGTTAGAGGTGACACATCAGCAAATATCCCTCCCTCTCACTTATAACTAACAGCTCTCTACATGGCGTCAGGGGCATTTATGTGTGTGTGTTTAGTTAAGGGTCGTGGGAAGTAAAAGCAAACCGCAGCGTATCTATTTTCATGGACCATATGGAAATTCTGTTGTGTTTGTGTTAAAGTCGACAGATAACGGGCAACCCTAACGGTTTTGTATGTGTATATTGAATGGTGTGTGTGTGAAGCGGGAGGGCACTCTGACCCGGGCATATGGACGGCCGATCTGGAGGAGGACTCCTTCAAACACACTCGTACCCCTGGGACTTTGATTTGTTAATGAATTGCTCTATTGACTTGAATCTTGGCTTGCTTCATTAGAGAAAGACCAACACTGCCACTTTCTCTCCTGCCCTGTTTTAGTGTTGAAGTGTGTGTGTGAGCAGAGAACGGCTTGCACAGAGCGAACTATTGTGCAAGCGATTTAAAACTTCACATTTGTCGCCTGCTTTAGTCTCTCGCTCTCTTTGGCTGAAGCTAATTTGTATTGTGAGGATATAAGACAACTCTCCAGTGTTCATTGATGCGAAACAACAACCCACAATGCCCTTCAACTCCCCCACCCTCGCTCCCTCTCTCACACTCCGTTCCTCCCTCCTTTGCTACCTCATTCCCCTCCCGCCTCTCTCTCTCTCTCTCTCTCTCTCTCTCTCTCTCTCTCGCTTTCTCTCCCATCTAAATTTATTCAGGGCCACTCCCCATGTTCATTAGCATGTTTGACAATGATGTTATTGTGCGGGCGATACCTGCTTTACAAGGGCCAGATTATTGTGTAGGGTTAGTTTTAACACAACAAGTACAAGCTCTTCTGTCTGAGGGACACACTGTCTGTCAACAGCCAGCAGCAGCTGTTCTATTGCGGGTCACCACATACCCTCTGTCTCTCTTTCTCTCTTATTCTCTCTGTCTCTCTCTCACACACACACTGTACACACAATGCTTCACAGCTTTCAAAACGGCAACTTACTAAAATACTAATAATTGCATTCAATTGGAAACTTTATGAGGAACATTCAAACCTTATAACCACAAACTGAGGAACTTTTCTTTCAATACTTTCTCCATTACTTATAGATGTGTTTTGTCTTTGTAATTAAATATATAGATCACCCAAAAATGAAAATTCTGTCATCATTTACTCACCCAGTTGTTTAGGGCCTGTATGAATTATCATCATTTATCAAAAAATAAATAAATAAATAAGCACACAGCTGGTGGAAACCACTGACTTCCATAGTAGGATAGTATTGTGATAAATGATGATGAAGTTATTTTGATAAAATGGTTCACATTGAATTCTATAGGATTTGTTTTTTCTTCTACAAAATAACACATGCTCATTTTCTCATATTTGAGGCGTGGTTTACGAATGCCCAGAGCCGTTTATTGGGCGCTACGAATGTCTATCAGATGCGTCTGTACGTAGCTCATAGCCAATCGTTTCAATTATATCAGATGATGTATGTAGAGCGACATAAATTCAAACGTAAGCAACTTTTATCGGTACGTGTGCACACAGCTGAAAGCTATGCAACTGAATCGTTAGCTGTATATTGTATTGAAAAGCAACACAATTTAGTGGCACTGTGACAACCACAGTACAGGCATAATGACAATATGATATTAATAAATACCACTTAACATTTATAAGTTATAAGTCATTTATAAGATGCATAGCAGGTTCGTCCTATAAAACTCTTTGGCTATCATGTCTTATCATATCCTTCTTGGATAAGAAATTGTTTTTTAAAATAAACTTGCATTCAAAACTACTTAGAAGACTATCTAAGGCTGCATTGAAAAGGAACTTCGCGTCTACTGCAGTGTTGGATAAACAAAACTGCTTCAGTGTGTCACATAGACGTCGTCATCGTCTCGCTGCCCCCTCCCCGTTCTGTGATTGGTTCCCTATTTCAGGGGCAAAATTGGACCATAGTTTCCATGCTAGACTTGAAGCATGAATAAATTCGCGCGCAAGGCAGGCTAACTACGAAATGAAATTAAATAGAAATCTGTGAATAAAATGAATATTGATACCACTGTATTGTGCTTATTTGGAGCTTCATTGCTCATGTCCCTATTCACTTTAACTCTATGGAAAAGCAACATGAACATGACCTCTGTGTGTGTTTCTCAGTACAAAAACGGGCTTAAAATAACACAAGGGCAGTTCAGTTTTAGTTTATAAAGACCTGACCACATACAAAAAACTAATTCGCCTGGACAGCCCCACAGTCAGTTTCCTAGTGTAAGTTTCCTCTGCTTTAGCAGTCATATCTTTGTGTGTATCCAGACTGGTACACAAAAAGAGTGAAAACAGTCTTTTATCTAATCATGTTGAACTTGTGCTGACAACAGCAGACATGGTGTGTTTAAAAGACTCTTTTCTCTTCCTCTGCCACAGTGGGCATTGTGTCTGAGACAGTCAGGGAGCTCTTATCTTAAGTTGCCTTTGCAAAAGCCACAGGGGCAACAGTCAGTGTCGAACACACACACCCTTACTACAAAGACAAACTAGGAAATATGACACATACACTAACTCACATTTTTCAGTCTCTGTACCCATACATAGGCTTTGGTGCTTTAAGTGGCCCAGCTTGTGTTCATTCATTACTGTAGCACATGCTTCAGCATAAACTTTCTGAAGGGTGGTCACTTTTCAGACTGTGTGTGTGTTTATGTACTTTCTAGTTTTAGCATAATGGCGGCTCACCTACTGTGCAGGCTTGGCAGATTGTGTATCCTGTCAGTGTCAGCATGGGGTAACTGGGCTCACCGTTTGGGTTTCCTGCCCACTAGTTCTGCTAAGCACACACACATGCACACCAGTTGCACTAATATACAGTGAAACAAATAAAATTCACATACACACAGACAGAGTCTGGTACAGTCCCGCTGTGAGTCCTCCTGACAGTGTTCCAGCTCTATTGTCTGAATAGAGGATATGTGTCTCTCCCCTGGGCTCCAGCCCTGGACACACGGGGCATGACGCAAGTCTCATTCCCCCAGACCTCTGCAACACCGGGTGGGGTTCCCCTGCTGGTCGGCCTGCTCCCTGCGGAGCCATAAATGAGAGGAACTGTACAGTAGTGCTTCTAAAATTAGCCAGAGACATACAGTACTGTACAATATTTAGATGATTTCAATATGATTCATTTTACCTTTATTTTTTTGAAAGTTATTTTGGAAAACTTTATATTTTTATCTAAAGCACTGACAAGCATTATACTTTTGGGATGGGCAAGATAATGATAAAGATAAGTTAACTGTAAAACATTAATGTTTAGTGCTATTTATAGAAAAGGAAAAAAATTGAATCAACCTTTGACGTCAGTTGTTACAGTAATAGCACTGTTTTCCCCTTTTATTCAGCATCCTTTTAGTTTTTACTGTACGTATTATGGTATTGTGGGCATGTCTTTTTTATATACTTTGTACACTGTCAGAAAAAAAGTATAAAAGTTGTCACTGGGACGGCACCTTTTAAAAACGTCCTAATATGTACCTTTTAGGTATAAATGTGTACTTTTTTTTAAAGTAACTTTTGTATCTTCTTGTACCTTGTCATGAATGCCTTTGCTGCTGTTCACATTCTGCCTCATATACAGTACCAAAATCTAATTACAAAAAAAGACAGAGCAGTACCATATTTTCCGGACTATAAGTCGCACTTTTTTCATAGTTTGGCGGGTCCTGGAACTTATAGTCAGGTGCGACATATACCTCAAAATTATGTTTATATGAACCAAGAGAAACCATTACCGTCTACAGCCGCGAGAGTCGGCTCTATGTTGCTCCTCTATTTATGTAATTCAATGGATTCAGTGATGTGGAATGACTTTTTTGAACTTGATTTGGCTTGTCCTGTTAATTTAGTCTATTCAGCCTCCCAGGTATGTTCTGTATGCTATTGTGTATCATGCAAATAACTGTTTATGTTACTTTAACATGTACGGACACCTATTCAGCCTGCTGTTCTGTGCTATTCTTTAGTTGAATAACTTGCCTTTCCAGGTTAAATGTCTGTTCTTCAGCTTGGATTTTGTGAAATCATTTTCTAAATAAACATTATGTATAGTCCAGTGTGACTTATATTGTTTCTTCAAAACGCATTTTTAACAGATGTGACTTACACTCCGGAGTGACTTATAGTCTGGAAAATACGGTATGTGAAGAGGAAAGATTTTAAAATTTCAAAAAGCATCACATTTAAAAAGGCAAGTGATCACGGCATATTTTTGCTGCACGTTCCTGACCTCGACATTAAGGTTTCTTATTGTGTGCTCCATTCACATGCACTTCTATAGCATGATATTTATTTAAGTTAGACATGTGTAGCTCCCTATGAGTCTTCATACCTTAAAAAACCTTAATAAACCTAATAATAAAAAAGTTATAGCATAATTAATGCGATTGGTTGTAAACATACAGGTAACAATGGTTATGTGCTACACGGCACATATGTGTGCAAGAGCGAGCGTTTACAACGGTTTCAGCAGGGGCTCCACAGGGGCCTCCAGCCTGTCAAAGCCCATGTCTCTGACTTTACACGCTGACCTGGACAAATGGTAAATTATACACTGTCAGCCCTTCACACCAGTACATACAGTATACTATGAGCACGCACTGGTCCATGCAGAGAATAACATTAGTATTAGGGGAAGTAATGCTCAATGTAAATATGAGCCATTATTTTCTTTGTCAAGAGCTAATTTTTGTAATATAATATTTTTTTAACATATTAACGTTATACATACTGAATGTGTGTGTCAAAAAGAGTCGGGGGATGGGGGCTGACCCTTTACTATTGTACTTGTGTTGCACTTTGACATCCCATCAAATTTACTGACATCATCCCATCTTCATTCTGTCACAATATGAATATGAAACGATTGCAGGCCAATTAAAAATGAATAGAGTCTATGACCTTTTGACCTTTAGTGGTTAGTGAGAACTGCCTGGGCCTGTCAATGTGACACAGTGATGGCAGAGGGCTTTAAATGTGATGGATAAATGTACAACTTAGAGGCTGGAAGAGTAACATGACATTGTTGTAACCATTGGTGTGATTAATTGTATGTCTATGATCTCCAAAAGGTGAGTCATTCAATGTCACAGAACATAACAGCAACACGTCAACAAATCTACATACATTTGTGTCACTCAATCCCCATGTATACTACAAACATGACAGACTGTAGTCCATTGATCAGCCTTCATTACCCATATTTCTATTTGCATTATAAGACATTGAGCAGATAAGGCTGACTTGCTTCAGTCTGGCATCTTGACATCACATCGGGTATTGTGCAAGCCAGATGTAGGGTGGCCATTCGTGCCATTTCCGCCGGACACGTCCCAAACATGTTTTCGGGTTCGTTCTCCAAAAGTCGCGTTGGTCGACCGCATACGTCATCAAGGTTTAATATTTCGGGTTTAATTTCAGAAAAGCAATCGTTACATTTCAAGGTAAGAATGAAACTACAATGATTGTATGTCTTAAAAGAAATTAATCTTAATTTTCTAATGTATTTTAACTGAAATGTGAGAACCTCGATGACGTATGCAGTCAACCAACGCGACTTCCGGAAAACGAACCCGAAAACATGTTCGGGACGTGTCCGGCGGAACTGGCACGAATGGCCACCCTAGCCAGATGTCCTTGTGTTCGTTCCACCAGTACAGCTGATGCTTTCGCTGAGAAGTTAGACAGAAAGAAACAGCAATTAAAGAAAAAGAGTGAGGCAGAGCAATGCACAGGTACATCTGACAAGAACCCTGATGTTGTTTTAGTACCAAAAAAAGTATCTTATTCCGGATCTTATCCCTTCCGAAAGGGTTTTTAGCAGAGGGGGAAACATTGTCTGCGTCCAAATGCGGTCTTTGCACTTGACAACTTGCATGACGTTTTTCTGTATTTTGCCCAAGTGTTCTAGTGGGTGTGAAGATCCCAAGAGTCGAATTATTCACCTGATGGGACACACTTAGCAAGTGTAAAATGTCAATCCAGGTACAGTAGTGGCAGCAATTTTCACCAAAACGTATTCGTTTCTATTTAGGCTACTTAAAATTATATATTTGTAGTTTTTCTTGTTAAATCATACAATTAACACATAATCACTCTGAAATTAAAATTTGCTGAACTTAAAGATTATCTACACTTATCTGAAACTTTCAGAGGCAGAATTTTTGCACCTGTAAAAACTAATGTTAACCTAATGTTCAGGGGTTGTACATCTTTAGATAATTGAAAGAGATAATCGTGATCTTTATTTTAAGCAAAAGAATCGTAATTCTCATTTTATACAGAATCGTTGCAGCTCTATCCGAAATGACAGTGTGTACTGAATTAGTTGAAGAACCAATAGACCCCTTCACGGTTCACGTCACAGGCGGTTCCCACTGCGCATGTCGGGGTCAGAAAAGCCATTACAATAGATTGAGTTGCGTATTATTCGGTATCGTCAAAAATGCCTACTTGCGTCGTGGGCTGTGAAAATCGCACCAGGTCTGCCGTTAAGTTTTTCGGGATTCCTGCAGAATCTCAAAAACAAAAAAATACAACATCTGCGGCTGCAAGCAATTAACGTGCAGACTGGAACAATGCAAATATCAAAGAGGCTTGTGTTTGTAGTGCTCACTTCATTTGAGGTAAGTCATCATTTTTCAGCTCTGTTAGATTAAATTATAAAGCCTGGATGGTATGAACTGTTTGACCCCATGCTGCGCGCGCATCCGATAGTCATTCAATGTTTACAAACCTTGAAGGGGTCTATTCATTGACCGTTAAAACAGTAGGTACTTTATAGTATAATTATGCATAATATGAATGAATTCGGACATACAGTACTACACCTGCCATGTTGATACATCACGTGACATACTTTGTCATAACAACAAGTTACAATTCACACAAGGTTACAAAACAAAAAAGTTACAATACAAACAAGCACAATTCACACAAGGTACAACTGTTTAATATATGTATTTGCAATTGAATAGAGCCACGTTACCACTTACAGGCATTTTTGAATAAAAAAAAATATTTGTTGAATAACTCATGTGGGATCACGGATAGCAAAGTGTCTATTGAATCATCCAGGTACTTTTCGCAGACTATGAATTCGGATTATCCCTAGACAGGATTGGATGAGTGCCCTGGGGCACCAGGCAATAGTGGGGCACCAAAGGTTCCAGACTGCGACCAAATACCAGACCAGAATAAAGGTCTAATCAGGTCCCCCAGGTCAGGAATACTGGAAGGAAGATGAGTAACATGTAAATGATGAAAGTATGTAGCCATGCCACTCATCACATTGCAATATGCTAAATGGATAACACTAGATAACTGAATATATAGTTAAATAAAATAAATATATAGGTAATGAAATAATGCATGTTACCAGCAACAAATTTGTTACAATCTAACTATAGTGATTGAATTTACTAACTGCTGGCCTAAGATCAGCATTGGGAATCTCTGTAGCTAATTTAAAAGAGATCTATATTTTGCAAATATGTTGTAACTTTTGATAGAAATTGAGTCTTTTGGGATATCATATGCCTAATTAGTCAAGGAGTTTCAATGATTCTTTGATTCATAACTTCCTATTCTGAACATTTGATCAATTGTGCATAGAGAATTAAGTCTTTTTATTATTAAAGTATCTTTCAGTAATGCAGTTATTTTTGGGGAAAAACGTATAATTGCATTGCAGGCTGACAAAATACTCACCAAATGACAAGACTTTTAAAATATTTGGGGGGCCACTTCAAATGGGGTCACCCTAGGGCACTGCATTGTGTAAAGCCTACTGCTTTTTGCCTACTATATAGTATGGAAGTAAGCGGTTTCGGACGCAGCGAGAGTCTTTATCACATTTATGTCTGACAGAGGCATCTGCTGCGAGACACATTAGTCATTTGCGGGCATTAACACCGGTTTTCATGCACACGCTAATTCGGTTCCCTCTTCCTGTCTCAAGCGTTTGTCTTCCTGTCTCTTGCATGTCTTTAAAGTGTCAGCCTCTAAACAGGCTGCGGTTTTGGCCTGGCATGTTTGAAGTGAAGGAAACAGAAGTCCAAGCGCATTTGAATAATCTGAATGGTGTGATTTGATTAATGTGAGTGGTAATGTGCTGTTGGGGTACTGTAAAATGCCGTCAACGGAACTGCATATTAGAGACGCTGGGACACGCTTTGATCTTCGAGCTATCAACACAGGCCACACTGTCAGTCTTCCAAAGCAAACCTTATCACAGACGCTTGACACAGTCAATTAAATCTGAATACGAAGTTATAGCAAACAGTTATTTTGCAAAACAGGCACTTATGAGTCTGTTCTTGATGACATTTATAGTCACAGAGGTTAAAGTATCTTATAGAGGTTATGAATCAAGATTTATAAAGGTGTAAATAAATATAGTTTATTTATCTTAGTTAGACACACACACCCTTTGGCACATGTTACATCACATACTTTGGCACATTGGTGTAGCTTTATCGGACTAAAATCTTCAAAAAGTTTATTTGTTTAAAGTTTCAATGTAACAGTAAGTAAAAATATCAACTTTGCAAAAAATAAAACCTCTGGTTGTGGTCTTCATTCATCCATCCATTGAGCACCCACTAATGCTAAGCTAGTGAAATACACAGCCCAGACTTTCACAGGAACTCTGACATTTTCATTAAAAGGTCACAGCTCTCCAACTGATACCTTTTTATTTTAAAGTCAGATCATAGTGTGAACTTGACAGGGACTGAGCAGCTAGAAAGATCTAATGAGATCAAGGAATGAATGACAACCTGCTTCAACACATCTATCTGTGCAGCTTACTGCACATAAACACAAGGTCTCATGCAAAGTTTAAGACTTGAGTAAATGATCTCATCTCAGTCTTGACTGACACCCAGTTTTATGAATATTACCCCAACAAGGGCATCTATTTTTAAGTGCAGACTGTTTTAAACATGCAGCTTTTGATTAATCATAGCAAAGCCTTAATTGTGGAGTAAATGAAATTCAGTGTGCTACGCCTCTGTAATTTGACTTTAAAGATGTCCTCATTTAGAGCCGCAAATCAGCAGCTGGAAAATGTTCTCTGAAAAAGGATTAATATAATTTGGTAATCATTTAAATACCAGTAAGGACCCACAGTGTATCTGTTCAGCATGAAATATTTTAAAGTGTAAATTAAATAGCTTATTATTCCTTTCTCCTTTTCCCTCAGGGACTTTTTTCGCTCTCAACTTTTTTCTTGTTCTTTTTAGTACGAGCAGTAATTTCTTTAGAGGTTATGAAATTAGAAAATAACATTTTGTTGTCCATATAGGGATCTCTGTTAAACAGCTTGAGTCTCATTTTGCATTCTTCAATCAGTCCACTTAGAGAATTAAAAAGCAACTTGTCTTCCCTCCTTATTAAAATTGTTATTCTCAATGTGGATTATTCATTTGAAATGTTTTGATAAATCAGTCATTATATATACTGTAAAATTAAAAGTGAAATAATTAATTAATGAAAAACCAATTAAAGGATTACTCTATTTTCTTAAAAAATTCCAGATAGTTTGCTCACCACCATGTCATCCAAAATGTTTTATGTCTTTCTTTGTTTAGTTTATAGGAAATTGTGTTTTTTTTGGGGAAAACATTCCAGGATTTTTATCATTTTAATGGACTTTAATGGACCCCAACACTTTTTACAGTTTTAATGCAGTTTAAAATTTAAGTTTCAAAGGACTCTAAACGATCCCAAACGATGCATAAGGTCTTATCTAGTGAAACAATTGTCATTTTTAACAAGAAAAATAAAAAATATGCACTTTTAAACCACAACTTCTTGTCTTCCTCCGGTCATGTGACGCGGCAGCACGACCTCATGTAATGCGTCATCACGTCAAGAGGTCACGGATGATGTATGCGAAACTACGCCCCAGTGTTTACAAGTTTGAAGATGGAGGACCCCTCTGACGTTGTTGTATGTCGAATGATACTAATTAATGTCTTTGTGTCAGTTTATTGTTTAAAATTGTCCGCAAATGTGTGTTTCATATATGTAACACGTGACCTTTCGACGTCATTGCGCAATTACGTGAGATCGCGTTGGTGCGTCACAGGACCAGAGGAAGACGAGAAGTTGTGGTTTAAAAGTGCATATTTTTCTTGCCAAAAGTGACAATCGTTTCACTAGATAAGACCCTTATGCCTCATTTGAGATCGTTTAGAGTCCTTTGAAACTGCAATTTTAAACTGCATTAAAACTGTTAAGTGTTGGGTTCCATTAAAGTCCATTAAAATGAGAGAAATCCTGGAATGTATTCCTCAAAAAACATAATTTCTTCTCGACTGAACAAAGAAAGACATCAACATTTTGGATGACATGGTGGTGAGTAAATTATCTGGATTTCTTTAAGAAAATAGACTAATCCTTTAAGTTTTTCCACATAAAACATCCTGACCATCACTTACTCTACTAAACCCTTTTTAGTATTTTTAATGTTGTAAAACAAATTTTACAATTACTTTTTATGTAGCAACTGCCATATGACAAAGTAACAACTGCAGGCATTGCAGTTTATTAAATTATGTTTTATATGGTCTGTATTTGTGACTCTGTCCAAGTCCCATAATATAATTATGAGTTTAGAGCATTTCACATTAATTTTAATCTTTGACATGTCCTTACTCAGTTAAAATCAATAAAAATATCAAGGTAGGATCATTATGTAAGATGATTTTATGTAGAAAACAGTAAATCATAAAAAATACTTAAGCTGGGTTTTCACATGTATGTACTATATACTGGAACATAAGTGGAAGCGAAACAAACAAGACACACTATTTTATATTTTAGCCGAGAAAGCGTCTATAACACGCAAGTGTGTGGTGTTCGGTGACTGAGTGAGTGAAACAAAAAAAAAAAGAGGGGGGACCTTCAGACTGTTTGGAGACTCAAGACTAACTGCATGGCAGATATTAGACGTGTGTACGTGTTTATGAATGTGTAAGATGATTTGGTCCTGACAGCTGCGTGGGCCCTTGTAATGCCTCCTTTTGGTAGAGGCCAAGGCCCCTGCCCTGCTGTCAGTGAGCCTATCAGTTTTCATGGATCATCTCTTATCTGCTGTATCTGGCACTGACCAAAGCGCACGTCCATGGTTCACACAACCTCTCTTACTTTCATGCTCTACATCTCTTTCATTTTTGATACTAAATATGTTTGCAGTCATAAAAAAAGTTTCAGGCGTAAGATTCTCAAGAAGTTTAGAGGAATTCCCATATGTATGTGTGTTTGGACAGATGTATAGACCCATCTCTGGGATTTTGTCAGTGATCAAAGTGAGTGTTGATGTGGAACAGATTCATGGGCCATGTCTTATCAGCTTGTGCTTCAGCCTCCATCCATCAACCCAGCTCTGCACCCTTTACCCCCTCCCTGACAGTGCCCTAAACAGCCTGCATTAATCACCACACATCCCTCAATCCACACCCTTCTATGCCCAGGCCAGGTGTCCTCGCCTAGGGAGATAGGACAGGTTCAGTCCCTCAGAGGATGGATGAGGACAGGGTTCGGTATCAGCGAAGTCTCAAAAGGAGAGAAAATCAGAGAGGTGTTGGGGTCGAAGGCCCCAAACTATAGTGTCAGGCATGTGGAAAGGAGTTGCAGATTAAAATACTACCACACTAGACACTAACAGTATATTTTCTCCCTCAACTTTTAAATAAGTCACTTGGAAGTACAAACTCTTCACCCTAATATCCATTAATACACACACCTAGGTGTCCTTGGTGGGTGTTGAGGTTTCCAGATGAGAGTATTGAGCTTCTGGGAACTGACTTTATTGATCTGGGATACAACAAGACTATAAGGAGGACAAGCTGACTGAAAAGATTTCAGAAAAGTCACAAGGCTAACCAACATGTTTTATTCAACATATCTATACCATAAACCACCAGAAACAAACTGCTAAAGACAAACATCTGTTAGCCACTTGGAATGATAGTATGGTTATCTTATTCGTTACTTACTGAACTGGTGTCAGTTTCAAACAGACACAAATAAGCTTTTGGTATCTGTACTTAGTCCTAATGCAGAAGGCACATGACACTTGAATAGAACGTTGTGAATAGTTGGGTTAAGGTTAGGTGGGATAACAGGCAACTTTAATTTAGCTTAATCATCTATAATTATGTCTATATCTGTTTATTACTACAAATAATAATCATCTAAGCATTAACGTCATATTATATATTGCACTATGGTATTTTATCTTAGTTTATCTAATTTTATGTAAACATTTCCTTTTCTAATTCTTTTCAAATGTAATTTTCTTCATTGCTATACTGCATCTTCAAATTTCTTCGCTACTTTTTTTTCTTTTGTTCTGTTTGAAATATTTTTGTGACTTTACTACCGTATTTTTTGGTTGGTGCTGCGTCTTATAGTCAGGTGCGCCTTGTAAGTCAGTATGAATTAATTTTGACATTTATGAGGCAAGAGACAACATTACCGTCTACAGCCGCAAGAGTCCGCTATATGCTGCTCCTGTATTTATGTGATTTAATGGATTCAGTGATGCGGAATGACGAGTCTGCGTACTTCACGCTAGTTGGCTTGTTCGGCTAATTTAGACTATTCAACCTTCCAGGCAAGTTCTGTATGCTATGGTTTATCGTTTAAATAACTGATAATATTACTTTAACGTACAGACATGTTCTGTCTGCTATTATTTAGTTGAATAACTCGCCTTGTCAGATTAAATGTCTGTTCTTCGGCTTGGATTTTGTGAAATAATTTTCTAAATAAACGCGACGTATAGTCCACTGTGACTTATATATGTTATTTCGTCTTAATGACGCATTTTTGAATGATGTGGCTTATACTCCGGTACGGTTATAGTCCGGAAAATACGATACCATGTATTTACCGTACAGATGCTTATAACAATGCAAATTTTTAGAAAGTGGCTCTTTCTCTTCATTCAACCCAGTATACCTACAGTCTTTACCTATGTAAATTTGTGAGTCTTTTCCATGACCCTGACACGTTTTGTCCGCCTTTTTGCGTGAACATGTCACGTATTTCTGTTTACGTGTCATTGTCTTGTATTTGTTACTCAACTGTTTTGTCTTATTTTCTTACCATTATCGCTTCGGTTTAGGGTTAGATTTACATAAAATGACATCCTTACCCAAACCCAACTCTAACCCTAATGCCAGGCGACAATGGTTTAAAAAATATAAAATATAAAAAAAATAAATTATGAAAAAAGGTATAAACCAATATTTAAAGTGACTTCCTAACGCAAACACCAAATCTAACCCTAAACCGAAGCGACAATAGTTTGAAAATAAGACAAAACAGTTGAGTAACAAATACATGACAGTGACACGTAAACAGAAATACGTGACATGTTAACACAAAAAGGCGGAAATATGTGTCAGTGTCACGGAAAAGACTCACAAATTTACGTGACTATAAGTACAGAATTTCGTGATACAGGGTTGTTTTATTATATCTATGTTAACCATTTTGAGTTGCCACTGTATATAAAATATGCAATATAAATAAACCTGCCTTGCCAAAGTTATCATAAACTAGCATAGGATAACATTTATGTAGCTTTTTGTATCATAATGCCAAATAGCTTTACACACACAGCCAAAGCATTTTAGCAAGCTTGCATTTACTGAACAATTGCCAATCAGTCTCCACGATTGTGTACAGTGATGTACATCTCCCTTTAAAATCTGTATACCCTTCATCTGAATCTAAACCTCTGAGATCATCACTCTCACACGACAGGTTCAGTCTCGCTGCGAGCTTGCATTAAAGCTAAACTCTCCTGGTCTCTCTTAAAGCCACATCACCCTTAACACCTCTCCCATGCATGAAAACAGAATTGAAATATATCTATGCTTCACTGACCAGGTCAAGAACCTAATTTCCATTTGACTCTAAAAGAGGTCATTTGACTTGAGGAAATGTTTGTAGACTGTGTGCGCCAGAGAGCGGGTTCGAGGAGTGTGAAGCAGGCGTGGGGTGACCAAACTGAGCCCTCTGTATTTATGATGCACTTTTGTGAATACATTACAGCTGTCACGATGAAATAAGTGACATACTTACACACTGTTCGGCCTCTAGGAGGAGGGGAACAAAAGGAGGGGGGAAGGGGAGATAAGAGAGGAGGTAATTAATACATTCATCTTTTTTACGATATCATTTTTCAGACATATATGATCACAATGTAAATTAGAAGTAAGGAGGGACCAGAGGAGAAATGGAATTCATTTGCAGCAGGTCAATCGGCCGACAATGGGCGGTGAGAGAGGCCAGAGGTAATTTATTGCGCCGTTTGTGGCCTCCGTTTACCCACACACTCTTTCTCTCTCGCTGCCTTCCTCTCGATTTCTCTCCGCACCTGGTTGCCACTTCTCTGTCTTTCAGTCCCAGATGTTGATGTTTTCCTCTAGAGATAAGAGTACGTGCTCAAATGAGCTTAATTTACCCCAAATGAAAAAAAAATAAATGGATGAGAATTGAGAAAGAGAGTAAAGAAAAGCAAACAGTGCTCTCTTGTGATTTCTCCCAGACTTCTAATGGCATTCTATGGATTATTGATTTTTGATTTGGTTTTCTGTGCGTGGCAGGAGCCCTGTTTTAGCAGCACCATTACCTCCATAACGATTAGAGACAAAAAGTTAATTATGTAATTATAGAGGCAATATCGGGGCGGCCTGCTTGGCTCTTCCCAGGTCCTTTTAAACATTATCTCCTGTGTGCACATCGGAACAGACGGTATGTGAGACTCAGAGATTAACGCCTTGGAAAGCAGATGCAGTATTTAATTCTCCCTGAACCACGACAGCCTGGGAAACCATTAACCAATCATAACATTCCCTCATTTTAGACTCAACACGCACCGAGAGAAAGAGAGAGAGAGAGACAGAGATGGCTGCTGCCAAGCTTTTTCAGTTTTTATTGACTGTAACGGCTCCCCCCCGCCTGCAGGCACAGATGAATAAAATGGTTAAATGGGGTCCTGCAATCTGTCAGAGAATGAAAAGTTGCAGTGGGTGAAATGAAGTAAAGAGGAAACGTTAAACGGCGGGCGGGCGGCAGAGATGCTCCGTCTCTGATATGACTTGCCCTGAGAGAGGAAGCTGAATAAACACAGAGCCTTGGAGATTCATCCAGATCGCTGTGATGTTTTTTTCTGCATGCGTGCCCATTCTGCACGCGCCGAAAATGATTTTTGTCCCCTCTAGCGATTGAGATAAGAAACACTATGTATAGAAGTTTTAGAATTAAAACACTGGAGGTAGAGCTCTGTCGCCAAACGCTTTTGTTTACCGGCGCACACACATTTGTCCAGACAGAAGGCATACATGCAAACACATTAACTGGCCATTCAAAACAGTGAAATTTAAAGGCCTGGGTGCATGTGTTATGATTTATCTCAGGTTTTTAATACGGTCAGAGGAGAATATTTATTTAATGTAACAGGCTGAAGATGGTGCTAATGGCCCTTGAGAGAGGTCAGAGTGTCACAGTCTTATATTAACAAGTACTTTAGAGCAGGGGAAGGTCGAGGCTGATTAATTGACAAATTTATTAGGTTAGTGGAATCATCAAGGCAGAGAATGTATCTATGTGTGTGTGTTTTATATCATGACATACAGTATATATTTAAACCGCGAGGAGATGTTTGAAACACGTATTCACACGCACGCACACACACGCACATATATAGTATATAAATGGTAACACTTCACAATTAGGTTGTATTTGTTAACATGAATTTGTTAACATTCGCAAACGCATCAGTAAATGCATTAGCTTGCATGAACTAACAATAAGCAAAGGATTTTTTATATGTTATTTCAGAATCACACTTTAATGTATTCTGTATTTATAACTGCTGGAAACCTAAAAGAGCTTGTTTATATCTTAATAACTATTTATCAAGGGTTAATGAGAAACATACTTATAATACCAGGCAAAGTCTAATGAATGTTACACATTTTCAAAATATGTATGAGTGTAGGTCTTTTCGAGGTCTTAAAAGTTGCCTCTTATTATTAAAAGTAGTGCTGGGCAAAGATTAATCGTGATTAATCGCATACAAAATAAAAGTGATTTTTGGCATAATATATGAGTGTGTGATGTGTTTAATTATTATGTATATATAAATACATACACACACACACACACACACACACACACACACATTCATGTATGTATTTAAGAAACATTTACATGTGTATATATATTTATTTATATTTTTATATATTCTATATTATATATAAATTAATAAAATACGGATATATAAATAAAAAAAACTAAAATGAATATTTGTTTGTGGTTAAATATACATAATAATTACACACAGTAAAGATATATTATGCACAAAATAACTTGTATTTTGTATGCGATTAATCGTGATTAATCTTTGCCCAGCACTAAAACAGTATTACAGACACTGTTGGTTTTAGCATGAAAGTTAAAAGCTGGATATTAAATAGGTTGTTTTAGACTAGAGATGGTCTGTTATTTGTATAATGTGGGGATGTTTTTTTGGAATTGTATTTTTTTGTATTCTGGAAAAGTTTTTAGATAAAGTAGTTGTTTTGATGCTTACTTCAAGGACCATAATGGAAATAAGTTTTTTTTTTACTTTATTGTGTTATCCTTAATCCAATAAATAAGATCACAAGGACTAATAAACAGGGACCCCAATGCATGTATCAAATTAGGTCTGGATTTACATACTTTGCTATGATGGTAACATTACAGATATTAAATCAAGATGATAATTTTTTGGCATAGTAAATTACATTTTAATTTTACTAAACAGATCTTAAATGTCTTTATTTTAATCAAGTTTTATTTTTTTATTATTAGTCTATAAATGCATTTTTGTTTAATGTCTAATTTAACAATATTTGAACAATATTTGGAGGACCCCCAGTAAAACCACCAAAATTCCAAGTTATTGCTCTTATATCACAGGCATTAAGCTCTCTTTGTCACTCCTGTCTCTGCTCATTTATTTGACAACTTCCTGTAGCCCTCCATCAAATGGAGCTGTGCCGGCCACATAGTTTGACACATCCTAATTACACAACAAATAATTAACCTGACAACATGGCATAGAAACAATGACACACTCTCAAGATGGCTGTCTATGGACTTGATGGATGACTTAAAATAGATCTAACTGCTTAAAATGACCTCCCACATACACTGCAAACATACTGCTTTGAAATAATGTTCATAAATTATTCACTTCACTTGGTTTAAACTATCTTAAAGTGTACTCAGTAGTGACTTAAGATGATTAGCTTGTGTGCTCTCTCTCTCTCTCTCTCTCTTTATAATAAACACGTACATACACAAAAAGTGTGCTACAACTTTTGTAATCAGAAATTCAGTTGTCTAGATAAAAGCTTCATGCTCTTGTCACTTTGCCAGTAAGGCAAACTGCAGAGAACTAGAGGAAAAGGATGGGAAATTTAATGACTACAATGGAGTCTATGCATTTTTCTTTCTGCTGAAAAAAAATACCACAAAGGACAAGGCCAGTGACAAGCCCCATTATTTGGTTATGCTTGCGAGGAAGCGACAGCTCCTGCTGTGAAGAGGTGACGTGGAGACGGGGTTCCGCGGGAGGGGGGTTTGGGGGCTTTAGCGTGTCAAGAGGGCCAGTGAAATGGTGGCTGATGAGTACAGGTCGTCCCCCCTTCTTTTGTAGCCACGTCGCGTGGAGCTACCAGGCCGTCAACACAAAGACAAATTATCGCAGGGGGAATTTCACGGCCAAGGAAGACCTGTCATCCACTAAAGCATTCTCTCTCTTTTTCTCTCTCTCTCTCGCTCTGTGTATATCTTGCTCGATAGTTACTTAAAAAGATAGTTGTTGAGAACACAAGAGAGAAGAAAGGAAACGCATTGTGTCTTCAAGGCTGTAGTCACAGTTGTGTAGATACAGAAGTACACCAGCCATGAGACAGGTAAGCCACAACACATACATGATGTGACGACCCACAAAAGAAAACAGTATAATGAGCTTGCAAAGCATTTAATAAATATAAAATCCTCTACCCCTAAAATCTCTCACATTTATAACTACTGAAAAGTTTGCACAGACCACAAATCCAGAATTTCCTTTATTGCCAAGTAGCGTGGGTCTACATGTCTGACTGTAAAATAAGTATGGTAAAAAAGTATTATTTAAAAAAATATTTATTATTATACCACAGGCTGTTGAATGCTTTATTCTGATTGGTTAAGAAATGTTCCACAGGTGTTGATTATTTTTCTGTAAACCGCACACCTGACCTGTCAAATGTCTTAAAATAAACACCAGAGCAATGTTTGTGGTAACTGTGGTATAAGCTTTGCTTCACGTCGTGCCGCATTATCACCGTGGGTGTGCATTATTTTCAAATAATTCAACGGTCCGTCCTCAATGACTTCTTACTGATTACATTGTACTGTAGGTCAGTTGTGAATAAGACAATTAATAAGGACATAATGTATGTTCATGTTTTTTTTTTCAGATATTTACAATACATGCGTATATGCAAATCTAATAAGTTCTTTTAAATTATGCATTGAATATAAATGTAACGCAAAACGACACGTCACACAAAAATGTTTGCGACACACTGTTGAATTATTATTAAAGACAGCAATTGTACAAGTGAATGTGTTTAAATAATTAATAACTAAATATGAATGTCTATGGTGTTCTTAGCACAAGAGGAAAATGATTTTCCATAAGAATAATGGTGTCATAACTCTTTGGTATTTAATAGCTTAGTATCATGTTGAATATTTTACAACTGAATGTCTTACAACGACTTGTTCTAATTCGGCATATGTGCATGTATGCAAACAACATTTCTAATAAAAGGAACAAAAGAGCTTTGAGTTGTCTTTAGAACTAGACAGCTGCTATTGTGGTCAAAGATATCGTTTCAATCGCATCAATATGACAGGGCCCTTTAAACCCATCCTGAAGAGAACAAAGACTTCAGATCCTTAACAAATGTATGGGGGATGCCAAACCCTCATGCCTCTATTTCTTTCTTTATTTTGCCTATTTTCATTCTCTCTTTCTCTCTCTCTCTCAAGCAGGGGCATGAACTTGGTTGGGCTCGACTTACCCCCCTCGCTGAATACCGCATTTGAAACACACTGTCACAATTGGCTGAATAATCTCACCCCCTGTCACAAGGACCTCACATTCACATATAGAGCAATTCAACAATACCCACACAGACCACAGATAGCTGGATCACGCACAGACACACAGAGAAAGAGAGAGAGAGAAGACAAGTGTTCTAACTTTTCTCATGTCAGTTTCTCTTCGGGGGAACCCTTGTGCGGAGAGATGGAGGGGAGGGGCGTGTCTTCTAAAGACGCTGCTTTGAACTGGATTCATGGCCTATTTGCATAAGCAGATTTGGGCCGAGTGAATGGCTGAAGCTCTGTGTCTGCTCATTAATATGCGAGCTAATTCAGTCCAATGTAAGCCCATTGAGAGCGTACTAAAGGCCAGTTATCCGAGCACCATTGTTTAGGGTCTAAACCAGCTCCAGCAGTTGTTACAAATTACATACTTAATTGATTTAAAATCTGCCATAAACCACACAATCAGCGGGGAAGCCATGCCATTGGCTGCTGAGAAATGTAGAGAGAGGGGAACGTCTTTTGACCGGCGCTTTCTGTGAATGAAAACAATGTAGTACGCAGACATTTGATATGTGTGTGACTGCAATAGACAGGCAAAGGTTGAAACATAACATACATTCACAGTATGTATCTATACAACAGCATACAAAATACTTATTTGCAACAATAAATATAAGTATAAACTCACTTGCTCATTTTTCTTTTTTCTGTAATAATAGGATAATGATAATAAACAAAGTGTGTGTTTAAATAATCAAAGACTGCTTGGTAAAGTGGTTGTTTTATATAGACTGAACATTAACATTGCGGTCA
This sequence comes from Misgurnus anguillicaudatus, assembly GCF_027580225.2. Lineage (NCBI taxonomy): Eukaryota > Metazoa > Chordata > Actinopteri > Cypriniformes > Cobitidae > Misgurnus > Misgurnus anguillicaudatus. The sequence continues at coordinate 36,297,574 of NC_073357.2, read as the reverse complement.
CAACAGTGTATTCAATTGACAGTGAAATACAGAAGTACATTAAATTTTTATTATATGGGAAAATTTTGTTTTTTTGAATGGTTCTGGCATTGAAATGATGTCAGAAATATAAAAATATGTGCTTGTAGTAGGAAAGAAAAAATGTGTGTGTGTGCATGTGTGTGAAAGAGAGAAAGAGAGAGAGAGAGAGCGAAAGTGTGTGTCATGTTGGGCAAGAAAACACGCTCAGTCAGATGTAATCTTGTTTAATGTACCTCTGCTCTACTGAGAGCTTTAAGCCCTTCGCGTGTGAGTAGTATTAGTGTGCAATCTCTCTCTCTTTCTCTCACTTCTATTCTCTCTCGCTCCCTCTTTTGTCCCTGTGACCCCCTGCTTCAGCCGCAGCCATTGTAAACCTCTGTCCAACCCGTGTGTGTAGGGGCCAACTCTGCTCCTTACCCTTTTCTCCTCTCTTTCTCTTTTTAGCCCAGATACGGCACATCAAAGCCGGGGAAGACACTCTTTGTGCTTACTGCTCCCTTGACTCACAACATGTGGTTTTGAAGGCTCGAAACATCGGCCCCTTTTAACCCATTCTGAGGAGATTAGGCACTGCCTTCAGTTGAGCATTAGTGAAACTATAGTAACCAATAAGCCGTATGTCCGTGAATGGAAACTATGTATCTTGTCAGAGAGGAGCTGTCGGGACATCACGATTCCAGACAAGTTCCTCTGCGGGGCTTTGGCACCCTTGACAGGGGCCCCTTCTTTTCAAGTGACACAAAGTGACACCCCCTCTTCACCCCAGCTCCACAACGGACGCGCTCCTAATGGTAATTTAAATTCGGCAGAAATGCATGGAAAAAAGTTGTTTTCCGCAGAGGCGCAAGCATTTAATTATCGCTGGCCAACATTTTTTGGCTTGTTTACGCTTGTATCTCGCCCACATCTGTGAGAGCAAAAACTGTGCTGAGATGCTAACCGAGGAGGGGCTAAAAAAAGCTGTTGGGCGGATGACCCGTGGTCTGTGTGAGGAGACTGGGGAAATAAAACCTGCATTAAACGATGTGTTTTTCAGAGAAGGAGCATGTGTGCGTATGTATCTTGCAGCGATGGGAGAGGATGGGGAAAGGGCCAAGCTACTCTGCTGGCTCAGACTTCATTAAGAGGTGTAAACAGATCTCGGCAGGGCCTGGTGTCACCCACACACACATATGTTTACATATACACACTAACATGGCAAAGGCCACTGATTCTCATACCCACATAAGTCATACGCTCTCCCTAACACAGACACTGTGGGCAGGGCCTAATGGTAGAGTCTGGCTTCTCAGTAAGCCTTGTGTAAGATAAAGGCTCCAAGCAGTGGCAACTCATTAAAACTGAGATCCTGGAGCAACTGTCGTGCCACTTGTAACTGCATGCATTGTCTTCCATACCAGGAGCATAACAGCGTGTGCACGCACAGACTCTCTGACTCGAATGGCCCAACACAACAAAACAGCAATTTGACCTATTCTTACCTGGAACATCATATGGTATGTGACGTTTACAAAGAAATAAATACACAAAGAAAGTCTTTTAAAACGTTTACATTGACTTTGCACAATGGGGTGGTTTCCTGGACAGGGCTTATTTTAGTCCCATACTAAAATGCATGTTTGAGCTGCCTTAATTTAAAAACACTTTTTACTGATCTATCTTAAAGGACAAGTTCGGTATTTTACACTTAAAGTCCTGTTTACAGATTGTTTATGATGAAATAGAACGGTTTTGACTGAAATTTGGACATATGATGCTGGCCCGAGAATTTTCGGTTGTTTCTTGTATCACCTCCCACCTCTATAATGGCTCTATAGGTGCACTGGAACAATCCTTCCTAAAATGCATTAAACTTTCATTTACAAAGACGTGAAACTCACCGCGGGGTCAGGGGTGTTCACTCATATGCTCACATAAAAATCGCTGCAAAAGACGCATTCCAACAGGTTTTATCGTAGTTTTGTCCAACTATTTCTCTCCGCCGAGAAAATTGTTTGTATTCTTGCAATTGGCAAAGGCAGATTATCGCCACCAACTGGGCTGGAGTGTCTATTATTCAAGCTCTCAGCGGAAGAATATACGGATGTGAGGCGTTTGGAAAAATAGGTCCACAAGTTTACAACGAATGCTAAAACACCTGTTGGAAAGCATCTTTTGCAGTGATTTTTGTGTGAGCATATCAGTGAACACCCCTGACCACTCGGTGAGTTTCGCGTCTTTGTAAACGAAAGTTTAATGCATTTTAGGAAGAATTGTTCCTGTGCACCTATACACCCATTGTAGAGGTGGGAGGTTATACAAGAAACACCCGAAAATTCTCAGGGCAGCCGCATATGTCGAAATCTCAGTCAAAACTGTTCTATTTCATCATAAACAATCTGAAAACAGGGCTTTAAGTGTAAAATACCGAACTTGTCCTTTAACATATATCAGTGCAATTGTTTTGTCTCTCAGTATTGTTTTTTTAAACTAATTAAATGCCCTAATATAATAAAGGCCCAGTCCTGGATTAAACTAAACCCTTTCCGGGAAACCGCCCCAATGTGTATTTTCTGGTGATTAGAAAATGTGGCCTTACTGAAGGACGTTGTATCGTCAGCCTGAAGCTTGGCGCACTTTAACATGGTCTCGTAAACCTTTTGGAGCTTTCTTTGGGGTGACTGCTCCTCAGCGCAGGTCACTCCCAGGCTGACCCGCGTTCTAAGCCGGGCTACTGGCAACCGGCCTGCTTCCGTCTGCTGGGCATATTGGGCCGTTTAGTGGGGTGCTTGTGAAGATCAAGCGGGTTAAGATGGTCCCTCTCACTCTGTTGGGAGAAAAAGAACATCAAAAAGGTGTAAATTTCACTTCCCCACTTTTGATTAAGTCAAGCATGAAAAGAAATGTAATACTCTTGAGTGGCAAAGGCTCTACACTATTGATGCAGTTACTTCTGCTTGAGAGGAGCCAGTGAGCCTGCAGGGAGAGGAGCTGAGGCTGGGCCGGGTAAAGACACGGCCAGATGGAGGGCTTTCTCTGCTTCTGAAAGGAGGCTTAAGAGCTCCCTTCCTCAATCCCTCTCTATACTGCCTGGGTGCTATCCCAGTCCTGCTTGCCCCCCTTAACCCCACAAGCCCTGTCTCTCTTTCTCTGCCTCTCTCAGTAGCTTTCACCATATGGGCTTGTTTAAAAACTCCAGCAGCTTGCTAAACACAAGCACAACAACACAGTATTCATAACTCTTGCTGTCCAATGGAAACTTCCCCCGTCCGACATGCACGCACGCGCGCACACACACACTTGCAAATTCAGTATGTTAATTAGTTAGAAAGCATTTTTGACCTAAATGTATTTCTTTTTTAAAGTGATATTGTTTTAAAATTTATATCAGAGAATTGGTAGAGAATTGCAATAGCAACATGTATAGATTGAATGCTCTGTTAGTTGCTTTAGGGTGTCTACCAAATGCATAATATTAAAATGTAAAATATATATTAATTGTATTACTCTGACCTTTTTAAACAGTGCTGCATCTTATTATTACATTTCTTTACCAACAGACCTTTCTCAAAGTGAAATTCAACCCTAGAAATAGTCGGTCCAGTATGCCTGGGACAGAGGAACGGGGAGGCCTATGAAAGGACTTAATAGAATCTTTACCCGCTTCAACAATCCACTCCCTCTGAGCTGCATTAAGTAGTTATTGTAGAGGGACAATGACCTAAAAAGCTCAACATCAACTTCATTAGCCATGCGGCCAAGACCGAGAGCATTTCACGGTGGAGGCTATTGTCAGGGCTCACCCCAGGTGAGCATTAAATTGCAAATGATACTCTGAAAGGCGTGGAGAAAGAGAGAGCGAGAGAGAGATGGACTGAGAATGGTGGTGAGGATGAAAAAGCAAGTGAAAAGGCAGCGGAGAGCTTCTCTGACCGTAAAAAATCCAATCCATCACGGAACGCATTCCTCTCCTCTCCTAAGTGTCTTATTTGTAAGCAAGACCGAGCTCAACCCTGTAGGGTGAGAGAGAGAAAGAGCGAGAGAGATAGAGAACCAGAGAGAGCCTCCGGAGTCTAATGACAGGCTGATAGCAATTACTTTAGTCCGTCAACAGTGGCTCCCTATCGGCACATTCCTGCTGAAAATTAGTAGACTGAGGAAAATAAGGAATGAATTGGATTTGGGAGGGGAAAAAAACTACTTTTGATTCACTCCATATAAGTATATCAAAGTTGCTCTTTAACAGAATTGAGAGAGGGAAAGTTACAGAGGGAGAAAAAAAGAGAGAAAATCCTGTCTGAGTCTCCTCTGGCTTTGTTACTCTGCAAATCAATAAGCACATCCTCCCAGCTCCACTATTTCCACTTTAATGGCCCCTGCGATCAACATGTTAATAAAAAGTCCTCTGTAGAGCGCTCGGCGAGGGCCCGGCGACCGGATGACTGACGGTAAGAGATGGCATGATTCCGGGGGTGCGTTCCCAGGCGGAACTGCGTCGTGTCACCCTGCCGGATGAGAAATTGGGCCTTTACATATTCCTTGTCACCAGCGGCTGAAGTGAAGGCACCCTAGAGGCTGGTGTTGGTTGCTGCTTGCCTGGTGGACTGGAGTAAATTAAAGCAGGGATTAGGCTGGGCCGAGATACTAGCTGACAGGCACTGAAGATGCAGGCTGGCAGAGGGCTCTCTCCCTGCCCATATGTCTTCATGAAGGACCCCAGTGGGGGCTCACTAATGAGACCGGCACAGCACGGCAGTTTAGCTCCCAAACACCAGAGGACACACACACAAAGACCTATCATATGGACACACACACTCAGAGAGAAGTGACACAAATAGCCACAAAAATACTTTTAGGCTGAGACTCATTGCGATTAAACACTGTAAAGAGTGGTAATATGCAGTTTTCGACTTGAATAATGTCCCTACTGAATTGGAAGAGCATTCAGTTAGCAGCGCATAAGGTCATGGGTTTGACCCCAAGGGAGCACACATACTGAAATAAGTATATTTTAATGCACTTTAAGTTGCTTTGGATAAATGTCTGTGCCAAATACATGTAAATGTAAAACACGATGTTAAGCACATTTATTTTGCAGTTCAGCTAACCTATATTCAGCTTTCCCATTCCCAAACTAATTTCTAAGTTTTTCTCTTTTTTACATCTTTATGCTTTCGATGTGTGAAATTGTATCTAAAATGTAACAAAAAGCACAACAAATCTGACAACCGTGTAGTAGACACTCCTCATAAATACCGCTGTGGAAAACTAATCCCTTTACTCCATGCAAGGCCTATCTAGGTCCTTATCTAGGGTTGGGGAAAGCATGGGATATACCTGCCCGCAGGCTGGTGAGAGGTGTGCTAGCTTTAGAACTATAATTACCAGGCGATTACAGAATAATTACACACATTAGCGCTTTAGGTTTTGCCTGCTCTTCTATGGGACCCTGCAATTAGTAAGTAGCCTCTGTTAAAAGCTTTAAGTGCAAGCATTTGCCAGTCCCCGTGCTCCTGTGGATAAATATCCTCTAGCTACGCAACATAAATATGAAACATGACTGTGAATAACTCATGGGATGGCACTGAGGAAGCGATTTGGTGCATGATGAAAAACGCAGCTTTTGTAGCCTTTAAAATCCACATCCTATTGTATACGTTTCAACTTAAAATGAAATGGGAGCATACGTGAAAATAAATTCCATCAAGTGGAATAGGAATCGTGAAATGAAGGAGAAAAGAACGATTGTACTACGTTCTGACGGTAAGCCTTCGTCCTGTTCAACCATTGAGCCATTTAAAAAGCCATCGATCCACCTTAGTCTCAATGATGAGAGGCGTGAGAAGACTGGAGATGGACCTGTGTGAAAAGATAAGAATTTAAAGATGCTTAAGTGTAATTGTGTTTTGCTGTCCTATATTTTATAATGGATTTTGCATTATATGCATTATTAACACCAAAACATAGCATACATTATTATTTATGACATAAATGATTTCATCCATTAACCTCCGTATTGTCATAGTCATCCATACTGTCTGTTAAAGGACAAGTTCGGTATTTTACACTTAAAGTCCTGTTTTCGGATTGTTTGTGGTGAGATAGAGCGGTTTTGACTGGGTTTTCGACATGTGCGGCTGCCCTGAGGGTTTTCGCTTGTTTGCGTTTCGCCTCACACCTCTGCAGTGGGTTTGGTGGTGCACTGGAACAATCCTTCCTAAAATGCATTAAACTTTCGTTTACAAAGACGTGAAATTCACCGAGTGGTCGGGGGTGTTCACTGGTGTGCTCACACAGAAATCGCTGCAAACGATGCTTTCCAACAGCTGTTTTAGCATTCGTTGTAAACTTGTGGACCTATTTTTCCAAACGCCTCACACCCGTACATTCTTCCGCTTAGAGCTTGAATAATAGACACTCCACCCCAGGTGCTGGCGCTAATCCGCCATTGCCAATTTCAAGAATAGAAACAAAGTTCCCGGCGCGGAGTAATACCGTACCTCACAGCACATCTAATACAAGTCAATGGAGTTGGCAAAAACTACGATAAAACCTGTTGGAGTGCGTATTTTGCAGCGATTTTTGTGTGGGCACACCAGTGAACACCCCTGGCCACTCGGTGAGTTTCGCGTCTTTGTAGACGAGGGTTTGGTGCATTTTGGGAAGGATTGTTCCGGTGCACCATTGGACCCGTTGTGGTGGTGGGAGGTGAAACACAAACACGCGAAAATTCTCGGGGCGGCCGCATTTGTCGAAATCCCAGTCAAAACCGTTCTATTTCATCATAAACAATCTGAAAACAGGGCTTTAAGTGTAAAATACCGAACTTGTCCTTTAATGTGTTTGTTCTTTTGCTTTAATGGTTATTGGGTATACTCATTGTCCTTATGTTAGTTTGAGTAAAACCATACTGTATTGCACATGGAAGCATCACATATCCCTAAACCCACATGAGACAAGAGTATATTTCCTGTAGCCCAACTGGTACAGTACTGCGTTAGCAGCATAAAGATTATGGGTTAAATTCTGGGGAACAAAAATAGTGATAAAAATATACCTTAAATAGGTTGCTTATGTAAAGTGTCTGGCAAATGTTGTGAATAGAAAATTGGAAAACTGGTAAGGGACCGTGTAAAAAGTTCCCACATTACATATATACATTTCATCGGACGCAAGTTCATTGTCGCAATTATGCGTCTGGTCGGAATTTTATTTAATGGTCTGACTATGTCTAAACTGAACTCTGGAACAAATACCTCGTTGAAAATAAAAAAATTCAATTACCTAAAGACGAGGGGAGACGGAAATCGTGGATCACTGCTTTGTGAAGCGAGGTTTGGAAGCCGGTTTGCAGTTAAAACTGTATACATTATGGTACACATTGTACCATAAATTCGCGGCATTCGCGCAAACTAGACCCGCGAATGAGGTGGAATCTCGTCTACCGTCCCGCGCTAAATGCCTCATATGCGTCAACGCGTCTTCACATTGACTTAACATTGAAATCACTCGGACTTGACGCCTCTACCGTGGCTGGTGTAAACGCAGCATTAAAGGACTCTATTGGTATTGATTCTTTGCGGAGTTTACCAGAAGTTACGTTTGTTCCACGAAAGCCATTTTTTATGTTGTTAATGCTGAAACTATCTATAAACGAACACATATTTTTACTGACTGTCAAAAAAAAGGTTAAAAAAAACTGTTACCTTTTTAAAAAGTACAGGCTCGGACCTATAGAGTTCATATTAGTACCTCAGAGGTACATATCGGTACCTCAACAGGTACATTTTAATGGGTACTGCCCAGTGAAAGCTGGAGTGTAGCGACAGTTAAAGGTTATTTCATGAGGACGTCCACACACTGTCATTTTTTTTACCACAAAGAGGGCACTTAACATAAAAAAGAACAGACTCGGAAATGACAATGCAAATCATTATGATATAGTAATTAATTAGTTCTTGTAATTTTTCAAGCAATATAATGTACCGTGTCAAGCTATTCCTAATGAAACCATCACAGCTATGTGTTCCCAGTCAGGGCACAGTGCAAAAGTTTATGTTCCCAGGACAAGCAGGAAAAGTGAGCAAGACCCGTACGAGCACGAGGATGAAAGGATGAGCGGCGCGCCTGCCGCATAGATTTTCCTCCACAGAGTGGATTACAGACACCTACTTCCAGCTTAGGGTGGAGTTTTTGAAGTTTGGGCTGGGAGGGAAGAGATGCCTTTGGCAGAGTCCTGTTTGATTCTGGTGGGAGCTTGCCACTAATCCCACCCTCCACACTCAAGCGCGCGTACACAAACATCAACGTTCTCACCTTCTGCCTGATCCACCGCGCTAACTCCTCCCGGCAGTCGCGGGATCGTTATCCATCTCTTCCTCTCAACTGGTTTGAGGAGCGAGAGATGCGAATGTTGGGGTTTCTTGTCCCCTGTTCATTAATTTCCCTAAGCAGATTAGTGGCTGTGTGTTTGTTGTTGTTGAAACTATCTGATTTGCTTAAGCCCTTTGTTTTTTTCATGTGGTTTACACTTTAAAGCCCCCCTCTTTGTCACAATCAGCCTCTCTGATGGGCGATAAAATGGACCTACTGGCAGAAAATCTGGGCATAAGCAAGCGTACAACCATGCTGGTCGCTGGCACGGTAAGGTAGGGGGCGCTTTCTGTGCTTTTAGATGTGCCAAGAAGCAGACAAGCAGCATTGTATGATGAGTGTGCTGATCTGCTGGACATAGAGGTGAAGAGGAGATAACAGGCCTCATCAGCATGTGCCCTGCGGGGTCAGCGGCCGGTGGCGTCTGTCCCGGACACCGATCCTGCCATACCGGAAACTCAAGACAACAATGTATCTCAGCCAGCCTCTCAGTTCGCATGATAGTGGCCAAATGCAATGCTGACAAATGAAGCATCTTAGCGGTTTGGTCAGCTGGGAGACCATGGCAGGGAACTTAGTGAAAATGACAATTCTTTTAACGTTCCGTCACCGGCTGGAATTCACCAGTGGTGACCGATTGGGTATCTAGAGGTCGCTTCGTCTTCTCCCCGAAATTTCTCATTACGCAGATGAACAACGACTGAGTCCAATCCAACAGGCTGCTGGCAGGAGCTGTGCCGCAGTGATTCAACTGGACGCCCCACACACATCATTATCAGCTATCTGCGACAGTCAGCCCAGAATTACGCAATTAATCCTGCTTTTCATATGCCGTGGACAGAGAGCGATCCAGTGTGTTCTGTGTAAATGAGCTGACATGCTCTATAGCTGCAGACTGGGAAGAGTATATTTCACACTGAGCTTGATATGAATACATTGTTCATGTAGTACTGACTGAAGACACATGACTTCAGATAAATCACAGCTTAGAAGAGTGTTATGAGCTCTGATCTTACTTTATAAGACATTTAGTTTATACGTAAACCATATTGCGTTAATCCAGTTAGTTGTTTAGGCTGTGACTATTTTGCGTATCCTGCAAAATCTGCGCTGAAGGGATTTGGAACAACGTGTGACCCTGAGGAGAGAGTACTATACATTTCTCTGCCAAAGTATAAAAAATAACTTTAGCTTTACTTTAGCCAAAGTATAAAAAATATCAATCTTTAATATATTTTAGGGTTGTGCCGATAAACAATAGTATCGTGTATCGACGATCATCAGACATATCGCCAATAGCAGGCTTTTATGACGATAGTTGGTGATAGTTATTATTATCATCATAGTTTCAAATTAACATGCGCATTGAGGGCTTTTCCTCGCTTAAGGGGGTTTGTGGGCTTCACTTTTCACAAGTGAGCTTTTCAAATGAGTGCAGATTCCCCATTAAGGACCTGAATTACTCTTGCTCGGACCTGAACGTGCGTGGCATGGACTCCTTCTAGCACCTGAACTTCTAATACGCATGGCACTGACATTTCCTTGCACCAGAGAGATTGCTAGGCACGCAGAGGGTTAAAACCAGCGAGTTTGTTGTTGCCACTCCCTGGCACGCACGAAATTGTAGAGAGCCTGGACTTAATGAAGTGGATGGATTAATGGCATTAGTATTAAAAAGGTTGCGGTCATGACAGTGTTGCTTTTGCTTCTTTTTGTCCACCAATCAAGTGACTTGTCATAAATGAGTAAAAATAAACAAATAAATAAATGAGAAAAACTACTGCCCTGCCCCCCGATACTATTATGTATCGGCTATCGGCTGATGATAGGACGATCTCAAAATGGGGCATATCGCCCAACACTAATATTTGACTCTGCAGTTCTGTTTGCACAGATTTTCTGTGGGCTCCATCACAATAGTTACTGTTGTCTATATCTAATATTTTATCAGGCTGTTGAAGACATTTCAAACTCTGCCAGCGCATTTATGTATTAATAAACATGTCTTTTATAGGATACATGCCTATTTGTGTGGCTGTTGCTTCTGTTCTGTGTTATCTTATTTTCATGTCTCTGTGTGCTATGAAGGGCCTCCGGGGCCCTTGCGGGAATGAATAGGTTTCAGGACACTGTGAAGTCTGTGTGTGTACTCCTGTAGCATCGGTCACGGCCTCCTCGCCTGGTTAACCCCGCTGCTCTATAAATTCGGTAAACTTCATGGAAATTTAATAAGTGCTGCTGCTTTGTGTTTGCCTGGTGAGCTTGCTGCCGTGCCCAACGCTGAGAGGCATGTTTGTGATGATTTCCCCTCTCCCGCTCCTCCTTGTACTCCCCACCGTCTTTTCCTCTTTCGCTTTCTTTTTGAGTTCTTGGAGTGATAGGGAGGACCCTCTTAGCTTAGCTATAGAAGTCATAGAGGCAGCATTGACCCCCAGGTTACTTCTGTTTAAGCCAATACAGACTAAGCACATTCAGAGAGGGCATGATATTAGGGGGGTCTATCTTTTTCTCACCCGCTCTCTCTTCCTTTCTATACTTCAAACGCCGTGCCCACAGAAGGCATTCAGTTAAAAGGACAGTCATATTCATTTGAAATCTCTTTTCCCTAGTCCCTCCTTTACACTTTCCCTCTCTCCATCGCTTTCATCTTTCCTGCCAGTTTCTGCTCTTCTGCACCATACCGTGCACATCTCTGCCATGACAACTAAATAGCCCCCCTAATACCACTTCATAAAGGATGGAGGTATCCCCTAGGCAAGTTCTTGTAAATTAAACCCATAACCGGTGCCCTGACTCGGAGCTTAAAGACTCAAACCTTTCACTCAAGTGACAGAGCCAGTTCCACAGTCCACATTAAACCACACCTCAACAAGGTGTAATTTATAGGCATGTCTTACAGGTGGGAAATAAATGTATCGGCACATTAGGAGGCCTGGAACCGTGAATAGAAAAGCGCGCGTGTGTATGTGTGTGTGTTTGACAGCGGCGACTAAAGCGCCTATTGAGGACAGGTGAGGCTGAGTGGTTTAAAATTAAAAGGAGGTGATTACAGAAGAAAGGGAAATGGAGAGATTGAAGCATGTAAACATACAGGTTTTTTCCTCAACGTGATCTTATTTTAAGTGGGGGCGGAGCCTTAAATTAGAGCGAGCCCACAGCCTGATAACACTAATATAACACAAGATCCCTGGCGGTTAAACATCGCTTTATGAGTTTGACTAGTCAACAGCTCACTGCCTTAGTCAGGCTCTCTGAAGAGTGACAAATCAGATAAATAAAGATGAGTAGCCTATTCTGCAAGGGTTTCCTGACAGTTTGAATGATAAGATGTTCACTCAAATGTTTATTTGCTGGGGTTGCTTATCACACAGAGCACTACAATTGGCAGGTGAAGACACCTATTGCTCAGTGATGACAGTAAAGATGGAACTGAGGGAAGCTGAAATCACAGAGAAAGAGAGATAAGACGAATCTTTCAACATCTCTCTCCATCTCTGTCTCTCTCGCGTACTCTGATGAGGCATTCAGCTGGATGAATCTGACTGTGTGTGTGTGTGTGTGTGTGTATAAGAATAATCTATTCATTTTTAAACGTGCAATTTTTATTCTGTGCCCATTGTGAGAGAAAAACATTGCACGATTTGTGAGCAGAGAGACAGTATGTTTTGTTGCCGCGTGGACGCGTGTCTGCACGCATTGTAACAGGTTCTGATCTCGTGGGGGATGTTTGGCTTTGTAATTTCACCCTTGAAATGTGTGATTACAAACGGGACAACTTTTTTTAATTTTCTCTTTTGTCTGGATCCCACAGCCTGCCAGTCCACTCCCTTTGCAAGGCCTTTTAATCAATCACAGAGATAATCAAACGTCACTGGCTATCTGCCCCATGTAATTACTTTTGCAATTAAAAATCAATCTCCAGTCACCTCCTCTAATTAGAAGGATGGCTGTATCCACATCTAGATTGATTTTATAATACATATTGACTTCAAATACCATGATATGGCCATTTTCTTCTGTTTTGATGCTCCGGGTACTGTTTTAACATAAAAAAGGAGAGAGAGAGAGAGAGAGAGAGAGAGAGAGAGAGAGAGAGAGAGAGAGAGAGAGAGAGAGAGTGAAAGAGGGACTTAACAACCCAGAAACATAAATTATAGTGCCATTACTTATATATTATTTAGGTTTTAAGATTTTTTATTGGTCTAAATGCTACCGTTTATATTTTTGTATATTTAGTTATTCAGACATTTGTAGCTATTTTTGCTAATATTATTGCATAAAATTATTCTCAAAAACTAAATCTGTGGAGTCCATACCACATAACTTTTCACTGCCCACAGTTTATCATTGCTACAAAAAGCCCTAGCTTTAACTAAGTAGACTACTCTCATTGTTAGCTCCTTAGACAAATGGTAAATGCTGTCTCATTTGTAAGGCACTTTGGATAAAAATGTCTTATAATTGAGTAAATGTAAACTTTAGCCCCACCCATAACTCCTGCTTCAGATAACGTGTAAACAGTAGCAGTTGCCCAATGCAAGAGAACAGAAGGTCCTTAAAACCACTGTATGGTTCATTGTCTTAAAAAACAATCCGCATGCACAAATGAAACAACAAACTGACCAATCCAGGTTTAAAGAAGTAAACTTCCATAGTGTACTTAAAGGAAAACACCACCGATTTTCAATATTTCACTGCTGTAAGTACTTACCTCAACTTAGACAAATTAATACATACCCATCTTTTTTCAATGCATGCACTTAATCTTTGTACAGCATGTCGTGAATGTGTAAGCATTTAGTCTAACCCCATTCATTCCTTACGATCCAAACAGGAAGGAATTTAAAAGCCACCAAACACTTTCATGTTTTCCCTATTTAAAGACTGTTACATGAGTGGTTACACGAGTAAGTATAGTGGCACAAAATAAAATAGTAATTTTATAAGCTGATAAAAAATGAGAACTATATTGTATGGCTAACACATTCACAACACACTGTACAAAGATAAACTTAAGAACATCTTAAAAAGTACTAAAGAAGATTTTTTAAATATAAGTACAAAATTAGTGCGTGAAAAAAGAGCACTTTAAGTACATTATGGAAGTGTACTACTTTTTCACTAGGAAAGGAGGCAGATGCTCCCAGCAATACCAGGAATTACCTCTAAGAGTTAAAAACAATCCATAACAGAATATCAAAATCTGCCCCAAGCTGATTTTGAATGACTGATTAGAGTTACTTTTGACAGTTTTTCACATTGAAGGTGGCAACCCTATAGACAGCACTGAACAAACAGCTACTGACATGTCTATGCAGCAGCTGTACAAAATAGCAATCCTCCACGAGGGCACATAAATGTCTCCATTAAATGAACAGATCTGACCATTCATGAGGTAAATATGGAATGTTACAAGTAGTCATACAGTGAGCTATTGTGTCACAATAACCCCCCCCCTCCCAAACACACACAGTTAAAGTAGCCCTCTCCAGACTTCAGTGAGGTAATAAGAGCAGCGCTTATCGGCCTGCCCTCCAGCCAGCTCCTCATTGCAGGCAGAAAAAGTCTGGCCTCAGCCCAGCAGCTATTAATCACTCCAGAGAGACTCCTGTCAGAGCTGACCCCTCCCCTACTGATAACACTGCCCAGCCCAATTTAACCTGATGGAAATGTGATTTCTCTTTTCCTCTAGCAATGGAACAATCTACACTGTAAAAAATATTTTTGTGATTTAGTTTTCTCAACTTATTTTTTTAGGTGGACATAACTAAATTGCTTCAATTGTTCACTTGACAATAAATTTTAAGTTCATTCAACTTTCAGGACAAATAAACAAGTATAACTGTTGTTTTAACTGAAAATTGCAAGTTCTAACAACTACAGTTTTTTTGTTTATTTTACTAACTTTGAAAAGTGTAGCTGACAAATTATTAAGTAATATGAACTAATTTCAGTTAGTTGGGTAAACTGCTGATTTAAGTTCAGCAAACTGAAGTGAAGTTTTAAAATTACATAAATTAAGTTCAGCAAACTAAAGTATAGTTTTCAAAACTACATTGATTAAGTAAAGTTAACTAAAGTGAAGTTTTCAAAACTACATTGATTAAGTTAAGTTTATTAAAGTGAAGTTTTACAAACTACATTAATTAAATAAAGTTAAGTTAATATGAAGTTTTCAAAACAACAATGATTAAGTTCAGCAAACTAAAGTAAAGTTTTACAAACTACATTGATTAAATGAAGTTAACTAAATTGAAGTTTTCAAAATTACATTGAATAAGTTCAGCAAACTAAAGTGAAGTGTTCAAAATTATATTGATTAAGTAAAGTTAACTAAAGTGAAGTTTTCAAAACTACATTTATTAAGTAAAGTTAACTAAAGTGAAGTTTTCAAAACTACATTTATTAAGTAAAGTTAACTAAAGTGAAGTTTTGAAAAGAACATCAATTAAGTTCAGCAAATTAAAGTGAAGTGTTCAAAATTACATTAATTAAGTTCAGCAAACTAAAGTGATGTTTTCAAAACCACATTGATTAATACTTTATCCGCTTACAAAAATCATCACATTTTATTTTTTGTCACCATACTTACTGGTGTAACTACTGATGTAACAGTCTTTAAATAGGGAAAAGTGTTTGGTGGCTTATAAATTCATCCCTGTTTGGATCCTAAGGAATTAATGTTCCTATATGCTAACACATTCAGAACACGCTCTGCAAAGATGAAGTGCACGGATTGAAAAAAATAGAAATGTATTAATTTGTCTAAATTGAGGTAAGAACATAGTAAAAAATTGAAAAACTATTGACACAAAATCATGTTATTCCAAGTTTTTAATTAATTATAAGTGAAGACCTAATATTTAGCTTATTGTGGCCTAGTCTGAAACTATCAACCTTTCCAATCTGGTGTGGCTTCTTTACCGGAACATCATAATGTTAGTCGAACCATTTCTTGGGAAAAGGGTCAGTCGGCTTCCCATTCATTACAATTGATAAGAACAAACATAAGGCCGCTTGGGTGAGCGCTTTATGCGGCCGGAAGAAGAAGTCCTTTACAGCCGGAAGATGACAAAATGGACGTAATGACGCTGCCCTGGTTGTCGCGGAAAATAAGGTAAATACAGAGTAAATGTAACATTTTATATGGGAAAGTGAATTTACACACACACTCACACACATATGTGTTTGTGTATATGTATATGTTTATATAATACGCAATATACACTATATATATATATATATATATATATATATATATATATATATATATATATATATATATATATATATATATATATATATATATATATATATATATATACTAGTCAACATTTGAAGTGGATCAAAAAAGTTTATCAAAGTTGTCCTAAGACAAGAATGGGTATTAGGGATTGGTTTTATGTAAACTTTTTTGAATGGTTTTGATCCACTTCGAATGTTGACTAGTGTATATGTGTGTGTGTGTGTGTGTGTGTGTGTGTGTGTGTGTATAGTGTATATAGTGTATGTTGCGTATTTTGTTCACAAATCTGTAATTTCATGGTAATTAGATTTATTTGATTAATAAGCATATTTTGGGATTATATTTAGTGCCGGGCATAGATTAATCTATATTAATCTCATACAAAATAAAAGTAATTTTTTGCATTACATATGAGTTTGTGCTGTGTGTAATTATTATGTATAATAAATACACACACATTCATGTATTTAAGAAACATTTACATGTGTATACATTTTTATTTATATTTTTATATATTCTATATTATATATAAATAAAAAATTATATATAAGTAATACATTTCTTAAATTTATATATATATATATATATATATATATATATATATATATATATATATATATATATATATATATATATATATATATATATATATATATATATATGTATGTAAGTATGTATGTATGTGCGTTTAAATATACATAATATTTACACGCAGCACAAACTCATATATTATGCAAAAAAAAATTTATTGTTGAGATTAATCTAGATGAATCTATGCCCACCCGTAATAATATTCTTGTAAATAGAATATTCGCTGATTGTGTTAGCTCGTGTTGACTCGTAGGTTTTATTGGCCGTTTCTCAATCCGAATGCTGCAGCCTCCGGAGGTCGCATATGCAGGCTGCATATGTCATCAACCCTGGTTTATTTAAGTCAACTGAGCATTACATTTGCAAGACAAGAATATTACAACAATTTACAATTAACTTAAAATAATTGTCACCTTTATAATTGTTTATATTCTGAAATAAGACAGTGTTGATGACGTATGCAGCCTGCAAATGCGACCTCCGGAGGCTGCAGCTTTCGGATTGATTCATTACCAAACCGGACAAAACCGGATGCCACGTCAGTCACCGCATGTAACAAGTGTGGTTAGCTAATAGAGTGCATCACTGCAAGCCGCATCGTCTAGGTAAGTTTTTATGCCGGTTATTAAAAGTTAATAAAAAAGTAAATGTCAGTTTGACACGAAATGGGTAAAGAAACAACAATGTCTGTGATTTTTAATGTCTCCCGTTTAATTACAATTCGGAATTTGAACCTTCCTGACTGACTTCGCGCCATTTCACCACAGTGTTTTGTTTATTGTTTTAAGAAACCTTGATTTTCTGGTAAATTACCCATGGTTTTATCACAGAATATTTTTGAGTAGAATTTTAGACTGTACATGGAAGATTTGGTTATTGTGTTGACAAGCAGGTTCAATTAAGTTGATTCCCAAAACTTGATTTTATCATTACCAAACCGGACAAAACCGGATCAGTCACCGCATGTAATGTAACGTTAACTTATATGTTAGTTAACGGAGTGCAAGCCGCATGGTCCTAGTAAGTTTTTATGCTAGTTAATAAAAATTAACTATTTATTTGAAAGGAAGTGGGTAAAAACAGCTATTAAGTTACTTTGTCTGTAATTTTTAATGTCTCCCTTTTAAGTAACGTCACTATTCGGAATTTGGGCCGTCCTGGCGCTATTTCACCACAGTGTTTGTTCAAATTGTTTTAAGAAACTATGGTTTTATCATAACCGATTTATTTTATAGTTTTAGACTGTTTGTACATGGAAAATGTGTTGATTTGTGCTTTCTCGTGTTGACTTGCAGGTTAAATCAACATAATTTGAAAAAGCCCGGACGTCGCCTCAGTCACTGCATTGTGTTTAACGTTACCGTAACTAACGTTATTTGTATTAGGCGCAGAGTGCAGGTAAGTTTTTATTCCTGTTCTTAAACGTTATTACAAATTAACTAATCTGAACCGAAATGTTAATAAGTATTAATTAGCCTCTGATTTGTAATGTCTACCACTATAGGTTTGTTTATTGTGCTTAGTCATATTGACTTTTAAGTTTAATAAAGTAGACTAAGCAGGGATGGATTATGGCGATGATGTGCCCTGGGCTCAAGTGTTGGTTCGCCTCTGCCTGTATGCCCCATTTTACAGGATTAACAATGGCACTAATACGCGGGAGAGAATGCACACAATATTCTGTACTTTAACACCACAAATTGGTTTATTTATATCTCACCAGTATCTGACAACATACTGTACAACATACTCAATCAAAAAGCCCGGTTGCATGAAAGTCCTTAAGATAAGAAATCCCTTAAATATAAGGTTAAGGGTGTTCTTAATAAAAAATGGGTTGCAAGAAAAAACCTTAAGTGAACCTTAGTGCTGTCAATAAGTATTTACCCTTAAATGCTAAAGTATTACCTTAAGTTCTGTTATGCATTGCTACAAAGTCCTTAAGTACCATTTTTCCCTTAAAACTTAAGGGACTATAACAGGTCCCTTAACCTCACACGCGATGGCTGATTTTATGGTTATTTAAGAAAATGAAGTACCAACGCGCATTTCTAACGTTTGAAATAATCCCTTAGAGAAAAGTGATGCGCATTTATTAGCGGTTTGATCGTCCGTCAATCTAAACAGTTTCCAGTTTGAATTACTTTCAGGTTTTAAACATGCAGCACTTTACAGTCTGTTATTTGCGATGTTTCATTGTACACAAATCTGCCGTCTGTTGAGCTGCGTGTGTTAATTTGTTTATGCTGTGAGATTTTGTAATTATAGCAACCGCTCCTCCTCTGCTGTCTTTTGGCAGAGACTATTGTAAAATACTTAGAATAGACACTTAGGTAAGGGTGACAGTTAAGACCTTTGTTGCAACGCTCTTAAATAAATCCTTAGAGATTTTTTTCTCCCTCAGGGAAACCCTCACTTAAGGAGTTTCATGCAACCGGGCAGGCACACCTCTCCAAATCATATCTCAGGAGAAAATTCTTATTTGAAAAACGCAGAGTTTCCATTGGAATCAATTGAAAACATGCGCTGGCCGCGAGTGTAAAAGCTTTGTGTGTCCAGCCCCTTAAAGCAACACTATGTAGTTTTTTTACCTTTAAATAATGTCTCTAAAATTATTTCAGTGATAGAACAACTTTTAACTGGACAAATTGTACTGTTGCTGCAACCTGAGCAGCCTCCTAGCTGCTACAAGCACTTTCTGAAAGTGGCGGTGGAGGGTAGAGCACGCAGCCCCGCCCCTCCCCCTGCCTGCAGAAGAGTGTCTGATAGCAGGCACTGTTGCGCTTTTCAACCACATGGGGGAGCTGTAAGTCATTTTTACATGGAAACTACATAGTGTTGCTTTAAATCTTAGAATAAAAAGTTGGTTTAAATTTACCTTAGCTTCCACATCATCATCAAAATCCAGTTCCCTCACAAGATCGCATTCAATGGCCATTAAAGACAGTGAATTTAGACGTCCTTGACACATTTTGCTTCTTAGTTCGTTTTTTACTCTTGCCATTAGAGAAAATGAACGTTCTACTTCACAGTTGCTGACTGGCAAGGTGATGAAAAGCTGTCCTTTTTGTGCTTTCTTATCACTCATCCACTTGGTTGTGGTTTTAAACTCATTTTTGTTTTGGTTTTTGAGTAACCGTCTTCTACGCGTGACTTTATATTACGCAATGCTTTTCACTCGCCTCTAGATGTCCCTCTCAACAGCGCAGAAATACATAAAAATTATTTATTTGATTTATTTACTAGTTAATACTTTGCAACTGCAAAAAACACATTATTCCTCAATATTTAACACAATTTTACTGAAAATAAAATTAAAATAAAAATATTTATTTGAAAAGAATAGACACAGCAGTGTTTCCTCTAGGATTTTTTCCAGCTGTGGCGGCAGGGGGCGCCCATGATGATTATAAATGTACATTTTTTTTATGTAGAATATAGGCTACAGTAAACTAACATGTATTTTTTTATCATTTTCATGCTGTCATTTACTTTTCCTTATATTTATAGCATATTGCTTTTCCATGTTTAATCTAAACTGTATTTTCTTAAAAAATACGTAAGTTTTATATTTTATAGCTTCATACGGATCTTTCATTGTAGTTTTAATGTAGTGTGCAAGTTCGTGCTCATGTTTAGCGTTACAGAGCTGTTGCAAAGTCACGCACAGTCCTGTTTGATAATCCGCACCGCTGTGATTTGACAGAACACCTGACCAGTTATCCGACATCAGCAGCAATTTATTCCAGCATTCCACACTCGGCCTGTTTGACATAAAGAGCCCGACCCGGTCACACCGCAAATCGCGCAGCTAAATATAAACCTTTAACGTTCTTCAGACAGAGCTTAAACACAAATAAGCCATTTAAAAACTGCTATCGGAATCGAGTCGAATTTTGGTCTTGGACCTGCAGTTTAGCCTACTCTTTATTGAGTCCCGACCTGCATCTACAACGCAAATGACACTTTAATATTATTACACCCGTTACATCAAATATTATGCGGTTCACCCGCGGGTACCCCGATCCTGCTGTCTGAAAACAGATGAAACCGTCTCTCAGCGTCTGCCTCAAGTTTTAATTACCAACATCCGTCTCTTTCACGGGAATAATGTAAGTTTCCTTCCAAACAGATTTGACTATTAATGTCTTGCAGTCCCATATAAGTAGTATTCAGGTTTTAGCCTTTTGTTTTTGGACAAACATCTTATCATTTAATGTGAAACTTTGTGAGGGTCGATCTGAAGCACATAAGATTGACTGACAGCTGAGCGGTCAGCAGCGCTCTGCGCTTATAGTCTATATTCTGAATAACTAATGGCCTGATAAGTTGATAATATGAGTACAGTGATTACAAATTAATGTCCAAAAAACTTGTAATATGTTAAATCGAAAGTTTAATCATGTCTTTTCTCGCAGCCCAGCGCTGCGTCCGTGTATGCGCATGTGAAAAGCATACGCGTGATGACCTTGCAACTTAAATTACCCTTAATTTATTGCCATACAGATAAAAGTAAAATAACATTCGAAACTGAAAATTGTTTTTTTTTATTTGTGTAAACTCACAAAAAGGAGAAAACCTTGTGCTTATTTAAAATCATTAAAAACACGACGTGCTTTCTGCTGCTTTGGTTTAACAGCGCGTCACAAAAAAAAGAACAGCAACTCAAATACTTTTTTATTCGTTTTGTCAATCTGATAATTATAACATATTTCGTGTAGGCTTATTTATTTTATTATTATTTCTCAAAACAGAGACGTAGCCTAATCATCATCTGTTGATTTAAATCTATTTGTGCATGAAACTAAACCCATGGGGGAAATGATGATATTTTAGGAGATTTATTTATTATAAATGAGTGAACAACGCGAATCCAGAAAGGAATTTATTTCTTTAAAACAGCCAGTCTGGCAGGACGGTAACTTTATTTATTTTGCGAGCTGCCGCCGTGGGTTTTGTCTAGAAGGAATACAGAAAATGCCGAAAAGTTTAGGATTAGATTTGGAGGTAGGATTTTTAGGGTGAAAACAGCGGCTCTGGCTAAATGAGAGACAAATACATTCTACAATCCTGTGAAATTTTGTGTTTAGAGTTGGGTTTGGGTGAAGGATTAGGATAAAACAGTGCTCATCCGGCGAGATTTCGTTTGCTGTATCCCTTCTATCCTCAACCGCAGACGTGGCGGGGATGTTTTAGGCGTGGCGGCCCGCCACGGTTGAATGTATATAGCGGAAACACTGCACAGTAAATTTGACAGGGTCCCCTGGTGGCCAGTGCCCTGGGCAAGTGCCCAGTAGGCCCGTGCGTTAATCCGTGTCTGAGACTAAGAAGTGTCACAGAATCGGGCATAACCAGTTGCCACCTCAAACTCTTAACGTTATTGACACATACGCCTTATTCAGCCTCCAGCCATGTTGATTCCAGAACGAGGCTGTGAGGGATAAACGGCCAGAGCGTGCACTTTAAACCTATTCTTTTGTACCGGGATGCGGGTCATTTAGCCATCAAAACACAGAAAATACATAACTTGACAAATTTCCACAGGACAAAGAACCTCAGATTAAGAGGTTAATCCCTGTAATAAGATGTGTTTTCGTCGATTGGATCATAAGTGGACGAGAGAGACACATCACGTTTACCCTTGGTATTTAAGTCCGTCTCTTTTTGTTCATTTTCGACTGGTTCTCTCCAGATTACTGAGGGGATGCTCTGTGGACGAGTCCCTCTCCTGACATTTAAACATGAGCGAGAGTAATGATGAGTTTAAATGGACGCGAACTAATATTATTTCAGAGTCCAATGCTTGTGTTTTTAGTAAACATGTTACACAATGTTTTGTCCGTGTATATGTAAGAGCTTTCTCTGATATTGGTGAAAAAAGATCACGCGACTTTCACACGCTTGTAAAATGAAACGAAAGACACGCAGATCAGCCACTTTAGTTTTATAAGCCTACTACTATTCAAATGTTTTAGGGGCACCTTGACTAAGGTTATTTAATAGTATCTTTCCACATATTACTACAATAGTAAATTGATAAAAATTATGGAACTATGAAAGTTAATACCGTGACTGAAGAATTTGTTATTAAAGTGATCCATTCGTTTTAGACCCCTGCATTAGCCTACAGCATTTATCATTGACTGACATTCAGATATGAACCTTATTAATATTAAAGGTGAGCCCTAAAGTCTGATTATTTGACAGTGAGTTTACGTTTAATTTTGTATGAATGCTAAATACAAATAAAAAATGAAAATCAATTTATTTAGTCTTATAGTCTTAGTCTATATAGTGTTATAGGAGGAGGCTTCATAGACTTGGTAAATTAATTTGTTTCCAAGTTTGTGTTTTGGGCATTCTATGCAGTTTATCACAAGGCTTTTTTAACATCCATACAGTTATCGGATCTATACCGTATCGACCGAAATTTAGAAGTACACTGTCGATAAACTCAGTTGAAATGCCAACCAAAGTAGTTTAGCAACGAAACACAGCGTCTGCTCAACATGGCGGAAACATCAATTCTACAGCGTGATTGAAAGTTACACCCTCTATCTTTGCGTATACATGAGGGCAGTGTTATGAAAATGTTTCAAACCAGTATGACGTCTAGCTATATAGGAGTGTTAAACGATCCGTTTTAGGTGGGCGTGGATGAGGCTTCACTTTTAAAAAGATCTCTTTGGATTTGAAACTTTAATATAATAAGGCCTAAAAAAAATTTTTTTTTTGGTTCCGGTTTCCGACCGACCCTGCCAATTTATGTGCGACCCAAATTTATTTTATGAGCTTGGGGAAGAAATAATACACATTAAATAAATACACAAATAAAAAAAAATTGAGGCGAACTATAATTTACCTTTTAGTACAGCACCGTTTTTGTAAAGCATGCGTCCTCCAGCAACAAACAAAGCAGCTACACAGTCGTTAACACAATAGTTCACAGATCGTTATCGCCACTTACAGAAGCATTGGTTGAGAGACGCGCACGCGATCAGTGGGGCGTTGCGGACCAAAGCGTCACATTCCAGAGAGCGCGCGAGAGCTGATGGACTTGCGAATGCACAAGAGGACGCAGTCTGAGCGCATACACACTTCGGGAAAGATAAAATAATTGCATGGAAGTGATTGATTAGATATAAATTGCGTGCAAACTCTCAGGGCAAGAGCGAAGAGAAATTCAGCGCATCTGAATGCACACGAAATCAAAAGAAACCCGCCATCGAGAGGTTCGCGCATCATTTTAATGTAACAATAATGCCCTCCCGACATTTGTCATTAAAAGTCTTAAATCACTTTTATCAGAAACCATTTAGCTTATAAAATACATCTGCATGCCAGTAAAATTAATGTACATATCTTGACAGTATTTACTGCTGTTGTTAATAAATATTTAAAGTGGTTATCGATGGGTTTTGTGTTTATCTTTTCAGATTAGAATTAGTGTTTCTTCTACACCCCTGTTCTACTTTTAATATATTCATTCAAAGTTAATCTATTTATGCCTTAATTACTAGCATGTTTTTCATGCATCTAATATGATCTATACTGATATTCCAGCTATACCAGCTAAATGTTGTCTTAATTCGGGTAGTCAGACTGCATTTGAAATTCAGTCTGCATCTAATTTAGCAAGTAAATTTGCTCGAATTAAAGTAATTTTAGGATGCCAAAGTCACATTTAATCATATACAATTTAACTTTGGCTAGTACCTTTGAAAAACAAATAGCCACTTTGGCTGGTGAGCAAAAAAGTTAATGTCAAGCCCTGATTATGCTACAAAGAGTTCCACTTTTATACTTTAGCCACAGGCTCACGTAAGATATTTTTCATATCATACAGACAGATTCAACACCGGCCTCCACATATTGCGTTTCGTTATTTATTTATTTTTTTACTTTAACCCTCTGGGGTCGGACCCTTTTTGGACACAGTCAGAGGTTCTGAGATGCTCTCACATTTGGTCTTTTTTCAGTTGCTTTAAAACACATTAATGGCTAATATCACATAACACTGTATTCAGCACAAACTGTGCTATAATAATATTTAAGATAAATGTATGTACATGTTTGTATTTTTAAGTAAATGATGTTTATGCGTGGTTAGTAAAAAAAAGAAAACAAAAAGTTGCTGAAATAAGGCCAAGTAACACATCCTAAACATTTGTTAACAAGCAAAAAAGTTATCTACTCTTGTAGAGTAGAGAATTTGCTACAAAAAGATGTAAAAACCATTTAACCCACTCATTCACGTGAAAAAATACATTGATTTAACTTTTGTAAGACACTTTTTGCTGTGTAAAGGCAATATGCATGGGAGGGTCAATGGTCATGAATATTGATGTGTTTTACACCTGAGGAGACCCAACCCCCTAATGGCTCAGTGAGGAATGTTGGGACAAAAGAACTGTGACTGTGGGGAGACTTGAAGAGAAAAACTTTTGCTTGAGACTTAAAGAGAAAAACTTTTGCTTGTAGTTAAAAAAAAAAAGGTTAAAATAAAGTACAAAAGGCCTTTTTAGTAAAATAAAAGTCTTACAGGGTTGCAAAAAATGCTAACAACATGAACAATACAATAGATTTAAGAAGCTTTATTGTAATTATAAACAAAGAAGCTTAATTGTAATTATAAATAATAAAGTAACAATATGTATACATGTAACAATATTCTATATGACCAGTACAATATGGCTCTAATTAAAAGAAAATGATTCTAAATGTCAGCTGTGAAAGTTTGGTGTGCATCTAAAAATACTTCCAAATATAAAAAATAAGGTATACATTTGTAAACCATCACACACTGTAACTCTTTGGGAATGAAGTTAAATGTTGTCGTGCCATTGTTCAAAACGTGCGAGTACCAGACGAAGTTGGTGTTGCAGACACATTCCTGAAAACATATCTTAATTAATATCATGTATTTTCAAAGTACAAAGCAACACATCAGTATTACTAATATTGAGAACTTTTTTTAATAATAATAGGGGTGACCCCGAATAGTTGAAGATTCGATGCATCGGAGAAGCCGGATTCGACTACCAATCTCACAGTCGAATCGTTGCAGATGTGTTATGAGATGAGGATCATTCAATTTTGGCCGTATATGGGTGCACACATTATCTGATTTCGCACATAACAGCTTTCTCCCAATATATTGATATACAGCATAATATTATAATGCTGCCAATAATATGTGATGTAGCAGCTTTCAATAAATATTTTTAAAATGCGTTAATAAATCCAACAATCCCTGTGACAGGGCTACACGTCCAAAAAGAGGTTCCTATGTTAATAAACCATTGCCTCTTTGTTTCTACATTTAAAAGACGAAGCTGGCAATTCTGGCAATACTTTCGTTTTTTTATTAATTTCTTAATTTTATTTATAAATCACTCTGGTTTATCTGATTTATCTATTTGGCTTGTGTTTTGTTTCCGTGCACTTGAGGCATTTTGCACATTTGTTCTGCACGTTGTTACTTCTGACCTTATTTGATTTAAAAAATTTATTTATTATAAACGTAAATTCTGATATAATTTAAGTCTGTACATTTTGGATTGTTTTTCGTTCTATCGATGTTGCGCTATTTCGTTCTGGCCATGTTTGCGCATGCAATTTTGCCGAACGTGCTATAGGTGCTCTGCGTCTCATATTTAGAATTTCATCAAACTAAACATTACAAAACGGATGTTTTGGGGCGGGCATAAGTTTTAAAATGTATTTAAAACCGAGTGGTTATCTATTATGGTCGGTGTTCACTTTCAAATGATAGCAAAGAGATTCCTGAAATAAATAATATCATCAGGTCTTTCTGTATCTAAAGTGAATACAGAGATGATCAAAGTCAAAGCAAGCAAGCAGGTATTTCTGTGCTAAACAATAACGCGGAGTGTCTATAAAATCATTAATTTCAGTGTTTTTCTTGTTATAAATTAACGTTTAATGAATTGTATACATTATAGCTTATAGTTTTTATCATTTACAGTAACAATCACAAATTATTTGTCATTTGTCTTTTTTTGGTCATGGCTTTGACGCGCTTAATTTCCGAATTAAATAAAAATAAATAAAAATACTAAATTGTAGCCGGTTTCCAAGGTAGGATCACCTTTGTTATTTTTTAGGTTTAGTTCTCAAAATGTTTTTTTGTGTGATGTTCTGTAGATCGTGGCATAAAAATGTTATGAGGAATAATTAAACAAATTTTGCCTTACATTTTACCTTAAAAAATATATATATAAATTGTATCACTTTATTTATTTCGGGTTCGTTTCTGCATGCCCCCGTGCGAGTAAATGATGATGAAGCCACGTTACTAAAAAAAAATTAAAAACATTATTTGTATCATGTATTTTCGGAAAATACAGATATGTTTATATATATACATCTTGTATTTTCCAAATTACTACGCAAAACATCAGTAAAAGTCTACTAATAAAACAGAAAAGCCCGCAAATGTGACTTACCCTGTATGAATGTCCGTCGCATTTCTGCAAATGCCCGCTGAAGAGGAGAGTGATGCTGCCACATTCCTACAAAAGTTTTTAATAATTAATATAATGTATTCTCCACAGTAACAAACTTATAAAGCAATACTAAGGCGGTAAAGCATAGTTGAGATAAGATAATTGGGTACATAGATGCGGTATATCTTTGTTAACGGGCCATTACCGGACATATTTATGGCTAAACATTAACACATTACATATCTCCGGATACATTTACAGCACATCGATACTACATCGATACATTTACACCCGAACAGATAGTCGCGTAAACAAGACTTGTTGAGGCATAAACACACTAGTCAAAATATATTCTAAATAGTGATATTGTTTTATGACATATTGAATATTTACACCATACAATCATACTGTTTAACGCATGACATATCTTCGGGCTCATTTACAGCACAATACACCCGAGCAAATAAAGAAGGCTTATTGATAAGTCGGCATGGACACTATTGTTATAGTAGTGATATTGCTTTATAACATTCACATTACACTTATCAGCATACGGTTTAATGTAAGAACTATAATTTTAATGTTAATACAAATTGCCAATTACGAGACGTTTTTTATAAAGTCATTATGAATATCTGCTTGCAAACAGTCAGTATACAGTATATAAAAGTTACACAACATTTAAACAAATGTAGGTAAAACTTACTCTTAAGAATTATATCCTCAGCTGGATCAAGTCGCTCTTCAAAATACAAACGTTCATCGTCGGAGTCCTGCTCTTCGTCTGAAGAAACAGTGAACTCTTCTTCCTCGCTGTCCAGGAGCATAGAGCTTCCTCACCTGTAAAGCGTGTCATCTTCCGAACGCGTTGATAAGTGGATGAAACTGTCAAAACTCGCTGCTTCTTAAAGCATTGTTTGTGGGCGTTGATCTTGTTTGCATAGCCCGCATCAGGTAATTTCCATATGAATGGCGCGCACAAGGGAAGGTGGGATTACATTAGCGCTAATGAGGTCGAGCCAGAAAAACTGTACCTCTCTTTACTTACATGTCGATTACACAAACAGACAATGAGTTCTTCAGATTTTAATTACATCATGTAAAAGTAGACATTTCAGGCTTTCTTTAGACACATGTATCATGATCGTGTGACAAGTATTGGCGGAGTTATCAGTTCATGTTTGAAACGTGTTTGAGGAAAATGGTCAAGGAGACAGAGATGTCGAAATGCACTCCCTGTTTATTTTCTTTATTTGCCAAAAGCACACAGTTTTGTTGTTATTATGAAGGCACTCACATTAAAGTAGAGACTTCACAGTTTCGAATGATGTATTGCATGTATGTGTATGATTATGAATGACGGAGTATTTTAAGTGGATGTCACAGGAAACAGGAAAAAATGCGTCAAAACGCGGCCCCGCGTTTTTGGACCCCAGGGGGTTAAAACACGCAGTGTATTCGTTCAGCTGCATTTACTGCTCTCTCTCTCTCTCTCTCTCTCTCTCTCTCTCACTCACACACACACACACAATTAAAAAGAGATAATCCGTGGAGATCTGTGGCTCTGCGCTGCGTGAGACAAACACGCAATATGGCCAAAGTCACCTCAAATATATCCGCTATTCAATTTAAATATTTAACAATTTCCTACCTATCCCTTGCTGCCACTGTAAAAAAAATAAAAATAAAATAAATTCCCTACCGACCCATGACCTAAACTGACAACCAACCGGAACCAAACTTTTTTTTTTTATGCCTAAGTGCTCTCACGGAACTTCGAAGAGTAACACTGCATAAGTAAACACATCAAGTCAGGGATTGGTGCTAATGATTTCCAATATACAGTATACAATATTCACAAGAGGGTGCACTTTTGACAAAAAAAAACCTTTTGTAAGGCAACCTTTGGTCATTTTTCGCCCTAGGCTACTGCCTATCTTGCTAAAGTCACAGGCTGGCCCAGCAGACAAGTTTTCATGACCGTTGTTGGAATGTGATAAAATTTGTCATCCAGTTGAATCGTGAACCAAATATCTATTTACATGTTTAATTTTTAAATGTCTTTGTTAATTACTATTCAGACTTTGGATCTCCCGACCTTAAGGTTAAGCAATTATTTGAGTGTTTTGCACACAAAAGCTTTAGCTGATTGTTCTTCCTTGTGTTGACTCGCAGGTCAAGTTAAGCTGCGGAGTGCCAATAACAGGTAAGCATATCTGAAAGTTCTCAAGTTAGTTCTTAACCCTCTGGGGTCTAAGGGGTTTTTAGGGCCCTGGAGAAGTTTTGACATGCACTGACATTTGTGCTTTTTTCAGTTGCTTAAAAACATAATAATGGCAAAAGTCTTATAACACTGTGTTCAGCACAAACTGGGCTACTATATTATATGATCAACATGTATGTACATGTTTGTATTTTTGAGAGAAAAATGTTTATGCGTGGTTTTTGAAAAAGCTAAATGTTTAAGTGACTGATATAAGTCAAAAAAACTCATACTAAACATGCTTTCCCAAGACTTTTCAAAACAGGGTCTAGTAGTCTAGAGTTTTTTCTTTAAAATGATGTAAAAATCATTCTGCTTACTCATTTACATAAGACAATAATATTGATTTACAATTTCAAAGTCACTTTTTGGTTAGGAAGGCAATATGCAAGGAGGCTGGAAGCTCTTGAATAGTCTGTGATTGACAGCTGAAGAACAAAACACTTGCATAATGAGCTGCATAGGCTAATGAGCCTTTAGGCAGTAAGGCGACGCCTTGTTACGTGTTTGTTTGTGAAAGCAACACAAAAGAAATGCCTTCCCATGCGTGATCCTGCGTTAAATAAACTTACCGTGCAGAGATATACGCGAACAAACAGGGTTTTAGATGTGTTTAGATCCGTCTTAATACTAAAGTGCGTCAAATATGAGGCATTGTGTGTTTGTGTGTGCGTTTGGCCGTCAACCGCGTCTGACGGAAGCACAAAGAAAACATAAGTGCCTGGAGATGACTTGTATTTACAGGCGAGAGAGCATACTTTATAATTTTACCACAAAGCGCGTCAAATATGAGGCATCTTGTGTTTTTGTGTGCGTTTGGACCTCGATCCCATCACACTGACGAAGCACACACTCGCGTCTTTTTGGAGATAACTTTATGCGCGAGTAAACAAGTAGATGTGATGTTTGCAATGGCACCTTTTATAAGAATACCACAAAGCGCGTCAAATATGAGGCATCGTGTTTGTGTGTGCGTTTGGACATCGCGTCACTGACGAAGCACACACACTCGCGTCTGTTTGGAAATAACTTTAGGCGCGAGTAAACAAGTAGATGTGATGTTTACAATCGCATATCTTATAATGATACCACAAAGCGCGTCAAATATGAGGTATTTGTGTGTGCGTTTGGACGTCGATCGCGTCTGTTTGATGAAGCACACACACTCGCGTCTGGAGATAACTTAAGTTACAGTCCGAGTAAACAAGTAGATGTCATGTAACCAACACTTGGATTAAAACTCAACACAGCACTGAATGGCTGCAGAGGAGTCTCCATTGACTGGGGTTGACTAATGAATATGGATGATCTCTGCTCTTCTCTTCAATGGAGCGGGGCGTGGCTCATTATAGATAATGCAGGAACACGAGAAAGACGGTACATCTCCCTCTTCTAACACAGTTAACAACGAATTACAATATTTGATTTCGATTTCACTTACATCTTCCAAAAGCAGACATTCCAAGCATTATGTAGATATGTATCTTTTGTTTATATGACAAATATTCCTTAAGTTACAGTTAATTTTTCTGACGTGTTTCTGAAAGGACTTCACTGAGGGAGAGAGAACAAAACACGCATCATGTTTATTTTCTTAATTTTGCGAAAAGCACAACATTCTGTTTTTTATTGGGAGTGGACAGAAAAAAACTAGACACTTTAACGTTTTAAATGATGTATAAATCATATCTGTATGACCAAAATCAGCAGAGTTATCTAACTCTCTTTGCGGAGTGATTGAAAAATAAAGAGTTTGCGGCGCCCGCGCCACCGTCGACCCCAGAGTGTTAAAATTAACAGTCAGTTTGAATTAATATGGTAAATGAAAAAAAAACTATTAACATGTCTGTCGCTATTAGGGGTGTAACGGTACGCAAAAATCACGGTTCGGTGGGAACCCCGGTTTTGAAGCCACGGTTCGGTTCATTTTCGGTACAGTAAGGGAGAAATGCAAACATTAAACTGCAGGTTGTTTATTACTTTAAACTTTTTTTTACAATTTGTTTACACTTTTTTAAACACTTTATTAAAGTATAACAGATAAAATATATATAAAATGAAAAAATAATAAATAAAATACTACTGCAAAGTTATTTTTTACATTATTTTATAACAGAAGGTAACTCACAGAATTGAATTGGCTATGTACCATCTCTGTATAAAAATAATATTACTGCTCTATGTGTAACTGCATAGCAAGCAACATGATGATATACTTATTATACACTCATTTTGAGATTAGTGAGTTGCATACATAGCCATCTTTGATCTTTTGCACGTTTCTCCTAATCTTTGTTTGTGTCATCAATGTAAGCTGTGACTTTACTTACGAACCCCTCCGCAGCTGAGTAAGCCCGGGTTACAGCTCTTCTCTGTCCCGACCAGCTGATCGCATTGTGACAATGATATGATTGACGTGATATGCAGATGAAAAATCTGATCACGCATTCCTTATTCTTGCTGTCACAGAAAGCGCGTCTCATGAATGCGTAGCAACGAAAGACGTGCATCCTCTCACGCACTTTTGAAAGAACAAAGCAGCGCGTTGACACGCGTTTAACATGCGCTTTTAGATACGACACGTAAACGTTTACATCAATAATCAAACGGATATACAACTAAGTAAATAAAAATCTTTCTGCGGGCCGAATTATGTTATATGTTTGACAGAAGACTTGCGCTGAACGCGGAGACTTCCGCCACTTAATATGTTCGTGCGGAAACGCACGTATTATGTTCCGCACAGGCGCACACAAAATGCTTTCGGTGCGCGTGCGCACCGTGCCGAAAGCCCTGAACCGAAACGGTCCGGTTCGAATACACGAACCGTTACACCCCTAGTCGCTATGTTACTATCCAAAGATGCAAAGATCAAAATCCAAACAACTTTGAGGATATAAAAATGCTCAGGCATTTCAGAACTAGGGATGGGAATTGATAAGAATTTAACGATTCCGATTCCATTATCGATGCTGCTTATCGGTCCGATTCCTTAACGATTCTCTTATCGATTCTCATTGGATGAGGGAATAAACACAAATTTGTATGTTTGTATTAACTCACTTTAATATCTGTTCAGAAGACACAGATCAGAGTATACACCCATTATGTGTAGCAACCTCATGAACAAACTTAAAAGTAGTAAAAGTAAAAACATTACTAGATGTTAAATGTACTGAAATATTAAATATTAACCAAAAACTTGGATTTAAAATTATGATAATATGCTTTGGAATGTATGTTTTCAAAAAAATAAAAAAACACTGATAAATAAGAATACTTGAAAATGTACTTTTAAGTAGAAATACTTAAGTAGTGTCTGCCTCTACTGGTCGGTTAAAGTTGTTTATCCTCGCCTCTGTCATTTTATTCCTCCCTGCCTCTGTAAACGGAGTAGCTAGAGGTGCACGAGAGATATTTCTGCAGCCTCTGAGCCCGTGTGTGAGAGCCAGCCAAACTCTAGCCGTCATCAATTTGATGGACAATGACAACGGAGATCTGTATAGTAAAAGTTTATATAATGAAATGGCGCTCACATTAACATTAACACATTACCTTCGGCATTAATAACAGATGACGTCCCGTTAGCTCCGCTGGTGCTTGACTCGCTGGTGTTGTTGTGAAATAGTGTATCAAACACGCAACAGTCCTGCAACACGACCGTATTGTCATATTTTCGCGTGAAGTATATGTTATTGATTCAGCTGTTTCAGTCTTTCACAAAGCCTCGCTCTGCCCACCACTAAATATAACCAAACTTTGGATCGTTCTGCCTCGATGCAATGTTTGCTGCGTTCTAAACCAAAACAACACAGCGTGTGTGTGACGTCATGAAACATTTGCAACAAGCGGAATCGATAAGCGGAATCGTTAAGCAGGCATGCTAACGATTCAAAGGAATCGATTCACTGGGCACCGGTTCTTTAAGAAGAACCCTATTCAGAACCACAAAACATTTGAGATGCTGGAGTACAATATCAGTTAGTCGGATTAATGGTTAGTCCAATTATGCACCTCTTGTTTTCATGAAGCATCTTTTGTGATATCACAATGCACAGAAAAATATGTGGATAAAAACATGGATTGTAATTTTTATCAGGGCAGTTGTGCATAGGGGTGGGGAAAATAGATTCTTACGCCTGTTTTACACTCCGTATGCAGTGCGTTTGCGGTGCGTATTGCAGTACGTATGCGGTGGGATCCGTCAAGCATCCGCTGTGCTTTCACACATACTCCGTTTGCAGTGCGTTGCTAACCGCTGCTGCTGCGTATCAAATGATCATGTGATTGACACTTTCTGTTGAAAAGCGCATCCCCAATAAACAATATAATAGCATGTTGTGTTTTTTTCACAAAACAATATACTTTAGATATTATGTGATATACTAGTTAGGATGTTTAAAATCTCCAGTGTAGTGGACGTGGTCAGGACACATGAATGGATCAAAGGTCCATTTATCTCCACATATATCATAAATATAAATTAGCATTATAACTTTTGAAGTGAAAATATAAGACAGTCATATGGTTACATTATACATTTCCTACTAACTTATTTATATATTTGCATAGACGAGAGTATTTATATAACGGCAATGATCGTCTCATATGGCAAGAAATATTTGCATTCTTACAATCATTCAAGATCCACACATTATTTCATATTACTCCCGTTACTGAGCACGTTCGTCTCTGGCCCCGCTCTGTTATAATAGAGCAGATTGACAGGTGCGCTTTCCCGTCTTACAAACAGATCATTTTGTATAGTTCTCCTTAGAAAAATTAACCATAATTTTATTATAAGGAAAACGTTTTTTTATCAGATTGATTACGGTTTGTATTCCCTTAGTTTAACTAACAATTCCATATGGTTATGGTGAGACAATAGTAAATTTGGTTAGGCTACTGTTGTTTTACTACAAATAAAAACTAAAATTAAACAATTATTATTAATTAAACAATGGTAAAATGAATAGCATACTTTATGTATATGCATGTATATAAACACGGTAGAATATTTAACAAGATGTTATACATATCATTTTCAACTTGTAAGTTTTTTATTTAATTGCTTCATACGGGGATTAAACAAATTAGATTACAAAAAAACTACTGAAAACTTTATTTACATCCATTAAGGGTGAAATGCCCTGCACCGCATCTGCAACGGACCAGCCCTGTTAACATGGCTACGTAAAAAATTACGCACCGCAAACGCACTGCATACGGAGTATGTGTGAAACAGGCGTTACAAACATTGCGATGCGAACATGGACAGCTCACACCATACACCCATCTACATTGCAGCTTACATAAGCAGTAGAGAAAAGAAAAACCCAAATACATCTAGCCCTGTTTGACTAATTCTAAAGTAATGATGAAAAAAATATTTTGGAATGTTCCTAAAAATAGTGAAAAAGAATTATTTCTTTTCTCCCTTTTCTTTTTTCAGTGAGTGGCATTCAGAAACTGCGCTATTAAGTAACTGTACAGCATCGGAATTCAATAAATAAATACATTTGTGAATAAATTAGTGCATATAGTGTTTCTCAAAAGCTGTCACTGACTGTTTAGATATAAGAACATGAACATACTTCTATAAAAATATGCACATAGTGAACACCTGTAGTGAATACAGATGATGCTCAGACTACGGCTGCAACTGTGGATTTTTTTTTTGTAGATTATTCGAATAGTGGGGGTCTCACGAGACCAGACACTAGATTTGGTTCACGAGACAAGACAAGATTTTTACACCTTTTAAAATGGGCACCTATTATTCGGTTCATGATTTTACATTTTTCTTTGGTGTGTAAGTGTGTTTTAGTACATGTTAAACATATGTAAAAAATACAAACCCCAAAGTAAACAATGATGCAAGTTATCGCTTCCAACGTAAATCTTTTTTCTTGGATAACAACCAACACACAGATTTTAGGCAACCGTTTACTTCCTGAGATTGATGATGTAGAGAAGACCGACATTATCATAATTCCTCCCGCTTTAACTCTTGCTAGCATTGCATTGTGACCAAATCTTACAAACATGGTAAGAGGGTCACATTTCCAGCTGACATCGAAGGTATTTAGGCCAATCACAATTTACAGAATAGCTTGCCAATCAGGGACATGGCGCTTTTCAAATCGATCAGTTTTGTTTCAAATCAGTGCGTTTCAGTAAAAGAGTGAATCTGGAGCTACAAAAAGAGACCTATTACTATGACATAATCTACTATGACACTTAGGTTAGTTTTTTTTACTAAAACTTCTTGTATTTGTTTTTGGTAGGTATGTTGTTGACTTGAAGATGAGGTGGACTTGTAAGTACTGCATTTTTGACAGTACTAAAAAAGAAATTATTATTCAACATTACCAATTAAAACATGGACATCATGGGAGGACCTGTCCTTTACCATGTATCTACCAAAAATGTGTGTGCTCCTTTAGAACTCGGGTAGCACTGAAAAGACATTTGTCCAGATGTCATAGAAAGTCATCTGTAGATTATGTTAATACCCGGGTGAAATGTAACCTCTGCAGTTTTTCGGAGGCCTGCAATGTAAAGCAGTACTTTTCTCACCTGGGGACTCACTTGAAAAATAATGAAGCTGTCCACTGCCCATTTAAAAACTGCAGTTTTCAAACTCGTGTGTACTCTACATTTGTGGCACACAGAAGCAGATGTCATCGTTCCCAAAATTGTGAACATTTTAAAGCAGAGTTAATTGCATGTCAAATTGAGGAAGTTGAGCAAAGGATTGAAGACACAGATGATCAATCTGAAGACAGACTTCCATCAGAAGATCTTTGGCAACCAATACAGTCCAGTCCATTGAATTCCAGCCCAGATCTTACTGTGGAGGACTTGATTAAACATAGGTTGGCTTCACTGTTTCTGCGCATGGAATCTATTTTACATGTCTCTAAGACAGCCATTCAAGAAATAGTTGAAGAACTTGGAAGCATTGGTAGTAATGTGGGAGAGCTTGCTAAGATGTCAGTTAAAAGAATTTTAAACAAACACAACTGTTCATTGGATTCCTCTGTTATATCTGCCATTACAGAAACTGTGCTGGAAACAAATCCTCTTGTGTTTTTGTCAAAGAGAGGTCCTCTTAGCTCTGTGTACAAGAGAACATCATTTTACAAAGAAAACTTTACTGTAATCGAACCTGTTGAATACAGTCTTGATGCTTCTCGGAAGAAATCATTTGTCTATGTACCAATTTTAAAAGTTTTAACTGCATTGTTGAATCGAAGTGATGTCCTAGACAAAGTTTTACAGACAGGCCAAGTAGACTCATGGAAACATTCTGAACAAATAAAAACATTTAGGGATGGGCTGTATTTTAAGGACAACAAACTCCTTTTTTCAGAAGAATTACGCATAGCTCTTGGTCTTTACATTGATGATTTTGAAGTGTGCAACCCTTTGGGCACTTCAAGGAAAAAACACAAGCTTTGTGCCATTTACTGGGTAATTGCAAACCTTCCAGGAAGATACAGGTCCACTTTATCATCAATCTACCTTGCAACATTGTGTAAGACCACGGATGTCAAAGAGTATGGATACAACAAAATTCTTGAACCACTTCTTTCTGATGTCCAAGTACTTGAACAACATGGTGTGTTTGTTCAGACACTTGGTGCAAGTGTAAGAGGTACAATACTCTATGTGTCTGCAGACAATTTAGGTGCCCACTCACTTGGTGGTTTTCAAGAGAGTTTTTCCACAAACAAATTCTGCCGATTTTGTTTGGCAGGACGTGAAGAGATTCAGACACATGATGTTTCAGAGGGGAGATTTCCAAAGAGAACAAAGGAGTCTCATGAAAAGACACTATCAGAGCTGCAAAATTCTAGAGGTACCCAGGTAGTCGATGGAGTTAAAAGTGACTGTGTCCTTAACAAACTTGAGCACTTCTCCACCATCAGAGGCTTTCCCCCAGACTTTCTCCATGACCTATTGGAGGGTGTTGTACCTGTGGAACTAAGTCTTTGTTTAAAGAAATTGATCCAAAAGAAATATTTTACATTTGATGAGTTGAATGCTGCAATTCAGTCCTTCCCATACAGGTTTTCTGACAAAACAAACAGACCCCAGCAGATCTCAAAATCATTCCAAATGAAAGGTTCTCTTGGAGGCAACGGACATGAAAATTGGACCCTTCTAAGGTTATTACCTTTGATCATCGGTTCAAAAGTTCCAGAAAATGATGCAACATGGAATTTAATTCTTGAACTGAAAGACATTGTTGAGATTTTAGCCTCCTCAAAGTTTTCCACAGAGAGTTTGGATTACCTTGTGTCTAAAGTATCTGATCATAGGAAATTGTTGCAAGACCAGTTCCCAGACTTTAAACTCCGCCCAAAACACCATTTTATTGAACATTATGCAGAGTTAATCAAATGTTTTGGACCTGTGATTGATTTCTGGACAATACGATTTGAAGCAAAACACAGCTTTTTTAAAAAAGTTGTGCATGACTCTAGAAATTTCAAAAATGTAGTTCTTACATTAGCCCAGCAACATCAACTGACACTTGCATACTACCTTGACATGCCAGCACTTTTCAAGCCAGATTTGGAGGTTGAGCATGTTTCAGTTTTGTCCACAGAGTGCCTTGATCTTGCATTCAAGTTGGCAGTTAAGTCTAAATATGCCAATGTTACATCTTTATCTGTTGCATCAAGTGCATGTATATGTGGCACCAGATACTCAGAAGGAATGTTTCTTTCTGTGGGGCACACCAGTGGGCTTCCAGACTTCGGCAAGCTTGTTAAAGTATTGATTGTCATGAACAAAGCTGCATTTCTTATTGAACCGTACTTTGGATGGTACAGTGAGCATTTCAGATGCTTTGAGCTAATGAGGTATCCCACCTGTGAGTTCAGAGTTGTGGATTTAGATGAGCTAAATGACTATCACCCATTGTCCTCCTATACAATGCTTGATAAAAAACTGATGGTTTCACCGAAAACATTCCTTGTTAATTGAATTTCTTTACTGTTGCTTTTTTTAGAAACGTGCAACAAAAATGATCCTTCGTGTGATTTTGTCGGCTGAGGATATTAGAAAACTTTACATTGATCAGCCACAATCCATTCAATCTCTTCTGTCAACACTGAAAAGCAAGCTAAACATAGGAAGAGATTTTGCACTTCAGTATGAGGACCCAGAATTTGACAATTCTTTGTGCAACCTCACGGATATCGCTGAACTTCCTCCTGAAAAAGCAACACTTAAAGTTATTTTTACAGCTCCACCTTCTGACTCCAGCCAGTCAGATGAGACATCAGACACTGTGATTTTGTCATCATCTGACTCTGCTGCCAACAATCGAAATCCTGATTCAGTAACAGCAAGTAGTCGTTCACAGCAATGGCCTCTTTCTTTCGTCATTCCAAGCTTTTCGTACGACGTAGAATTACGTTTGAAACGTGGAAATGAACAATATGCTACTGATGGCTCACTGCTCCACATATCCAAGGACATAAAATGTGAGATTCTTGACAAACTTGCCACAAAAATCTATTCTTACAAGGCCTATCCATCCAATGAGGAGTTTGAGTGTGTTGCGAGGGCTCTCGTTGAGACTCATCCATGTCTTAAAGAACCGGCTTCAGCCACAGGCTGGTATGGATGGAAAATCAGCCTTAAATTCAAAATGGGTAACTTTCGTAGTAAACTTCGTGATGCTGGCTGTGTAGAGCTTACTGCTGGTAGTGGAAAACGCCAAGCCTCAGATGGGAAAAAAAACAAAGTCAAGAAACCACGAAGATCAGAGACCAATTTTCTACCAGACTTACCTGCTGGGTCAAGTTATGCTGCTTTGGAGAATGAAAGAAAAGATATGCTGAGTGAGATGAAGAAAAAACACCCTGACTGGCATGTAATTGATGCAGCCATGGAGAAAACCTTCTGTGCCAGAAGAAAAGAGATTGTGGAACAGGAGCCCCCCGTCTCAGAAATCAGAAGTAGATGGCCTGCACTCTTCAATAAAAGACAAGTAAGTGTAGAAAGTATATTTCGTTATTAAACATTTATTGTAATCAGGAAGTAAATGGTAATGTACATAGATTATTTTAATAGCAGTTTTAAACTATTTTTTTTTCTTAAACAGGTTGCTCTTGAATTCGGTCGGCTTGTCTCTGTTGATTTAAAGAGGGCATTCTTTGATGGACTGGATCAGCACCTACCAAAGTTCCTGCAGCTATACACCAAGAGAGGCGCTGAAATTCCAGACCTCCTAAATGTGATGAAGTGTCTTGATGAAGAGGCAAGTCAAATGTGATTTAACATTTGTTATTGGCTTTCAATGGAAATCAGGAAAATCGTGTTACTGCTAGTGTTGTATCATATACCAGTACTTAACTCTTTCACCGCCAGCATTTTTAAAAAAAGTTGCCAGCCAGCCCCAGCGTTTTTCATGATTTTCACCAAAGTTGAATGCCTTCCAGAAAATGTTCTTCTTCAGATATATAAACATACAATATACCAAATGAAAGAACAGACCCTCTGCTTTCAAAAAAAAAACAAAAAACGTTTCATCCTACCTTGAGTAATTCTTTTGTTATCAGCTTTTGAATATGGGTAGGTTTCTGCAAAAACACCACATTTTGAGCAAAAAGCAGAGATAATTCCATGTTTGTGACGGACTTTTCATAGAGATCCCATTCAGAGCGATCTTTAAAACAGACACGGACATGCAGCAGCTTGCCATAGGGCAATACTTCCGGGTTTAAAAAGTTGCGGAAGGGCGCCACTTGGTGGATAATAGCGGTATTGCGGAAAGACGGAGAATCTCGTCATTGGCGGGGAAGCGTTTTCTCTTAATTGACGAGATATCTCGTCAATGGCGGGGAAAGAGTTAAAAAGGCATCACGATATCTGTTAGTGAAAAATGTTTTCTAGTGCTGCAACTATCGATTATTTTCTGATTAGTCCAGTAGTCTACTTTTTTTTATAAATTCACCAACAAATAATACATTTTACATCTGCTACTAATGGCAACATTTTATTTAAGCATTTCCTCTAACAAATACATATAGCTTAAATGTGCCAGTTCTCTGCCTCATGTCAGTTCTCCGCGTTCTCTGCGTTTTTAACAACTCGCAAGTTGACGAGGCTGATTAAAAACACCAAATGTAAAGGGAATATGTCTCTCTCTCTCGTCCATTTATAATCTAATCGACCACACGCGTCTTAATACCAAGTGTAAAAAATGTTGTAAAGACGTGCGTGTGTATACGTGTATGTGTGCGTGTGTGTATACGTGTATGTGTGCGTGTGTGTATGTGTGCGTGTGTGTACGTGTATGTGTGCGTGTGTGTACGTGTATGTGTGCGTGTGTGTATGTGTGCGTGTGTGTACGTGTATGTGTGCGTGTGTGTACGTGTATGTGTGCATGTGTGTACGTGTATGTGTGCGTGTGTATACGTGTATGTGTGCGTGTGTATACGTGTATGTGTGCGTGTGTATACGTGTATGTGTGCGTGTGTATACGTGTATGTGTGCGTGTGTATACTTGTATGTGTGCGTGTGTATACGTGTATGTGTGCGTGTATGAAGAGTTTCGTTGCAAAACGAGATAACCACCGTTTTTTTAATTGTTCGGAAATCTCGTTTTTTGGTTGTGCATTCCAATTAATTTCAATTCAACTGCAGTTGGTTTGTTTTGATTTAAACCTTCATAACTTAAAAAATACAGCTAAGTAGCATCATAAGTAAGCAATAAGGTACGAGAGGCTGTGCTGTATAAGTAACGGCTGAAGGGCGTTGTTAGGCACGACGCGAAGCGGAGTGCCTGCAACCCCTTCAGCCGTTACTTATTCACGATACAGCACTTGCCTCGAGTACCTTATTGCTTTTATAAAACGGTTACCACACAACATTAAAGCAAAAAAAATATTAGTGCAACTTTCATGAAGTTAAATCAATAAAAGCATTCCTTCCGCTAGAAAAAATAGTCCCTGACTGCGAACAACAGCATGAAAGCTCAAATAAAAACAACAAACTGTTCTCAGACTTTGTCTCATTATATGTTTATGTGTTGCTAAGGGTGTTGCTAAGGGCGCAGTGATATTAAATAGAACTGTTGGGTGAAGCGGTCATAGCAGTGTTTTATCGTGAATAAAGCACACCTATTCGCCAATCAGAATCAAGGATTGGAACTAACCGTTTTATAAAACAAAATAATAACATGATAACATAAATGTAAAATTTTTGTCAAAACATGTTAATTTTTATTTATCTCGTTTTGCAACTAAACTCTTCATATGTATTTGTACGTGTGTGTATGTATGTGTACGTGTGTATGTATGTATGCAGGGCTCGACATTAAGGCTTGTCCGCTTGTCCGGGACAAGTGGATTTTTTGTAGGACAAGTGTAAGAGAAAATTAGTTGTCCGACTGGACAAGTTAAATTTCAATCAATGTTACTTCACGTTATGTGCTGTTAACGACAGAGCAGAACCCGCAGCGCAAACACAGAGCGGAACATTGAACAGAGAGCGCGGCACACCGACACACACGTTTACATGTTACTGTTATTGTTACTAAACAAGCTGTGCGCGCATTAAACCTGATCGCCGAACACAGAGGGGCGGGAGTCGCGTGGAGTGGATAGTGATGTTTTTTCAGGTTCCGGCGTGAATAAATGACTTCACTGTGTGTCAAAAAAGCCGATTTAAGTCCGTATTATTCTCTTCTAATGTTCGGTAAAACACATAATGGGCTTAAAATCTTGTTTAAGAATCTGTTTTATAATGAGAATCTCTCTTTCAGCGCGCATGTGTGTGTGCGCTGCGCGACATCTGATTTGAATCTGACAGAGTTCGTCACTGTACATTAAAATTCCCACACAAACATTACAGCGTAAGTGCTAGGTTTAAGATTGATTATATATATATATATATATATATATATATATATATATATATATATATAT
The DNA here is from genome assembly GCF_027580225.2 of Misgurnus anguillicaudatus. Taxonomy (NCBI): domain Eukaryota; kingdom Metazoa; phylum Chordata; class Actinopteri; order Cypriniformes; family Cobitidae; genus Misgurnus; species Misgurnus anguillicaudatus. The sequence continues at coordinate 36,255,682 of NC_073357.2, read as the reverse complement.
ATATATATATATATATATATATATATATATATATATATATATATATATATATATATATATATATATATATAACAAACAGATAATCTAGATACATTTATTCTAATACGGTTTTTAAAACATGGTAATGTTTTAATGTTTTGCTTTAGTGTTTTAATGTCAGACAATCATTAAAAAACATCTATTATTTTGCTAGTCCGGGTTTGGTTGAAGGCTACAGTTTGTCTAACAAGTATGTCTCACTCAAAGTATTCAAATCGTTGACTTTATTAAATGTGCGTAGATGTGTGGTTAGTATAATGCACACACACGCACAGTCCACAAAACCTCCTTTGATTTGAATCAATCCTGCTTATTTAAACTATAACTATTTATTTACACTGTTCAGCCGATCTCCTTTCCCGTTATCATTCACCTGCTCTATTCTCCGACACTGCGCAGACTCTCTAGCGGAAAGTTTTGGAACAGTCCATTTCGCACTTAATAACAGGGGTGATCGGATTAGTCCATTTATTAAAGGTGACACTTTTATACAATCATTGAAATGTGGGAAAAATGAAGAGAAAGGCAGCAGATATAGCATCATTCTTCAGAAAGAGTAGCAAGAAGCAGCCAAATGAATCTTAGTAAAATACTAAAAAAGTGACCTAAATTCACATGATTTTCTGGTCTTTATGGTATTTACAGCAATGGGAGATATAAATCCTGGTTTCAAAGTAAATTTCAAAAGTTTTATTTGATTAAATAGTTTAAAAAAACATGAGGTTGAATTATGACTATAAATTGTATGTTAATCTCAATTCATTTCAATTACAATTCAAGTATTGTAGAAGTTGTATGTTATACATTATTCTGATTAACACACCTATAATACTTAAAAGTATTTTAAGGTTGGATGATAGAGATTTTATGTGCCATCAGAGTAACTGCTGGCCCCTACCTGGCCACCCCTATGAAAAATCCCTTGCTCTGCCACTGATTAGCAAACACAAAAAATACATTATATTATAAATCTTTACCCGGACAAGTGACTTTTGTGCATGGACAAGTGCAACGCAAATTTACTTGTCCGAAGGACAAGTTGCTCAAAAAGTTAATGTCAAGCCCTGGTATGTGTGTGTGTATATATATATGTGTATATATATATATGTGTATGTGTATATATGTATATGTATGTATATATGCAAAACGAGATAACTACCGTTTTTTAATTGTTCGGAAATCTTGTTTTTTGGTTGTGCATTCCAATTAATTTCAATTCAACTGCAGTTGGTTTGTTTTGATTTAAAGGAACAGTATGTAGGATTGTGGCCAAAACTGGTATTGCAATCACAAAACTTGTGGCTAAAACTGGTACTGCAATCACACAACTGGTGGCCAATACACAAAATGACAACATAAACATCAGTTGAGGGCTGCAACTCCACTTTTTAAATGACAATCCTGGCCAATCCACTGTTGTCAGTGAAATAAGTATTTGAAATGAAAATGATTTCTTAATGTCTAGTAGGGTTGTGCCGATAGACGATAGTATCGTGTATCGACGATCTTCAGACATATCGCCAATGGCAGGCTTTCATGGCGATAGTCATGACGATAGTTGGTGAATGGTTAATAATATTATTATTATCATCATAGTTTTATATTAACACCCACAACGCATGATTTTCCTCACATGAGGGTTTGTGGGCTTCACTTTACGCGGAGAGCTTGTAAATAGAAAATTCCTTCTTGCACGTACCTGCACTTAATGCGCGCGTCTTGGTCTCATTCTCCCACTAAATCCAGCGCGCCGCGTCATGAGCAGCTGCGCTTCTCTCTGTCTCACGTGCACGCGCTCTCGCGTCTGTCCGAAGTCTAAACATAAACTAAAGTAGTAATCCTTATGTATTTGTTCAGTTTAATGCATTTCATGCGAGCTGAGGCAGACTTTACTTTTTGTTTAAAAAATGACCCGCTGCATATTGGCGCCTATCTCACTCTTGCGTACGTGTAGAGAGCTGCGCTCTGTCCGAAGTCAGATCACTAGGTATTAATCCTGTTTATGATATGCAGTTCAATGAGTTGTAGCAACACGTCCCTCGTGTTTAAAATATGATTCTGTTTAAAATATGATCGCGTTCCGCTGGACCGATGCGTTTAAAAAGGCACCTCATGAGAGCACCACTGCTTGACATGTGTAGTCTTCTACAACAGCACTAAGCAAATGCATTGAATTTTTTGTATGTGCGTGCGCGCGCGGAGATGCATGTTTTTTTCATTGTTAGGGTTTTAATGAAGCGCTCGCATTAATGGCATCAGTTTTAAGAAGGTTGCGGTCATGACGGTGTTGCTCTTGTTCTTTTTTTGTCCACCCATCAAGTGACTTGTTAAAATGAGTAAAAAATTAACAAATAAAAAAATTAGTAAACTACTGCCCCGCCCCCTGATACTATCGTGTATCGCAGATCTCACAGGCTGACGATAGGACGATCTCAAAATAGGGCATATCGCCCAACACTAGTAGGTATAGCTTGTGTTAATTTTTTTAATAAGGGGAAATGTATGTAGCCTACTAGGGGTGGAACGGTACACAGAAGTCCCGGTTCGGTTCGTACCTCGGTTCAGGCGCCATGGTTCGATTCACTTTCGGTACAATGGAGGGAAAAGCAAAACAAAAATGAAGGCGCTTTTTTTTAGTACTTAAGCTAATCTTAAAAACATAGGTGTCCTTATCAGTGTTATTTTGAGATGTCATGAATATGAACTGAATCTCGTATTTCAAAAATGTATACCACTTGTAATCTTGTACTCATCTTTCATACAAATATGGGTTCAAATGTATTACAAGTGTTACCTAAATACATTTTAAAATTACATTTTTATTTCATATCAATGGTACTAAAGAACAAAAAACTAGGCTTGAAGGATGAATTAATAGGTGTGTACGACTTCACGAGGCGCTGCAAGAAACGACAAGTGGATGACGTCAGAGTAACGCGAGAGCGATTTGAAATCAGCCTCCTCCGCAAGATTTCTCGCGGTACTCTGACGCTGATGGCGCTGCGTAAAGTTGAGCACGCTTAAAAAACTGAAAGCAGCTAAACTCGACAGAACTGCCGTGCGTATGCCTGTTGTATATACTGTAGCAGGACAATTTATTTCCTACTTCTCAGCGTGAGAAATACAAAGTGTGGCGTTTGAACTGACTGAAATGCGTGTGTGTCAAGGTGAATGCGTGAAACTTGAGAGCCCTGATTAGATGTATTTCCACTCACATACCTAACAACTGCTGAACAACGCCGACGCACTGTCCTCGTCTTTTCCACCACTCTCTCGCCTGTACTACTGTAACTGACTGGAAAACTGAAGTTTTGCCAAACTTGCGTTCTTAAAGAGGCTGGCGGAACGTCTAACTCTTGTGGAACACCACTTGCCATCCTCGCTATCGCTGCTCACTAACTGACTGGAGCGGCGTCGACCTGACAAAAAAACTGCAGAGTGCCAGAGAATGTAGACGGGCTCTGATAAAGCGCATACATAGGCGGAGCTCTGATGCATCGGCGCCAATCAGAGCTTCAGAGCTAAAGCGGGGCAACAGATTAGCTGTCCATAAAGAACCCGCGTATCTAACAATAGTTCCGCATTACATTAATTATTTTGCATGCAAGTTTTTTTTATTTTCATACTGTGTATTCTCCGTTTAAATTCATGCACCGATCCGTGACCCCCGTACCGATTCGGTTCTAAACGAATACATGTATTGTTCCACCCCTATAGCCTACTATTCTTCTACATTAGTTGACCTCATTGTTCCGGATTTAAAAAATACTTTTATTTTAGTAAATGAAAGCAGTAAAACCGCATACCGCGCTGGTGAGCCACGCAAAATCACTGCAAGGGAAATTCCTTCACCACGACAGCCCTATCGCCTAACAGTTATCAGACTTTCTAATGGAAATTCAGACAGCATTTTAGCTCACAAGAAAATACTCTGTGGTGAAAAGTAAATTAACCCAGATAATGTTGTGCTGCAAGTTTACAGAAACAAGTAATTTATTAAGCCTCACGTCGTTCAGTAAGGTTCATTTTCACATTTGCACTATAATCTGTTTATCATATAAATGTTAATGTATTAACTAACATTAACAAAAAAAAGGAATACATTTGTTTAACTACTTGTTTATCTTTTTGTACTGTTCTTTTGCTATTGCTCACTGGAGAAAAACGGAGATAATGCTGCTAAAATTCTTTTTCACCTTGAATGCAATTGCTCTAATTTATTTTTTATATTTTTAGATATTTTACATTTTGTTCAAATGTTTAATATATCTACTGTTCATATGTTCATTTATTAGTGTGTTATATGATTAGAATGTTTTTCCGGTTTTAAAATAAAGCACAGCAATGAGATTTGAGACTGTTTCTCCCTTTTCAGGAAAAGTATTGAAAAAGTATCGGAATCGAATTTCTTGACTTTGTATCTGCATCAAAACAATAAATTTGGTATCGTGACAACACTAATGTGTATATGTGTGTGTATGTCTCTGTCTGTCTCTCTCAGGGGCTGTTTACACTTGGTATTAAGATGTGTTTTCATCGATCGGATCACAAGTGGACGAGAGAGACACATTACGTTTACACCTGGTATTTAAATCCGTCTCTCTTGTCCACTTTCGACAAGCGATCCGATCGAAAGTGGTTTCGACCACCGCTGGATGTGGTTGAAAGTGGTCGAAAGTGGACGAGCTCAAAACCACTTGTGATCCGATCAACGAAAACACATGTTAATGCCAAGTGTAAACAGCCACTCACTCTCTCTCTCTCTATTTTGAGGGTTTTTCCACTCTTAGGACTTTTCCTTCCTGACACAAGTTTTTTTCTCCATTTTTTTTTTTGTTTCATTTTTATAGCACTTTCCCGTATACGTTACATTATTACTAGGCTCGCTTGTTTGGTTTATTCTTAGCCGCTGTATTCTGCTTTTCATGTTGTCTATTGATTTTTCTGTGTTTTTCCCTACATCTATTAATGTAAAGCTGCTTTGAAACTATTAACAATTGCAAAATATAAATAAAATTATATTAAATTAATACTATTCTTCACACTTTCAGACCCTACATTGAATGAAAAGAGGGAGTAATAGTTATGAAGGTTTGTTCAGTTCAGTGTTGTAATACTTGTGTCAAAAACAGTAGAATAATAGTAAATAAAAATCAGTTCGGCATTTATCGTTTATATCGGGCACATAAGAATCCAAATATTTGGTATTGGTATCGGTTTTAAAAGATCTGTATCGGTCGTTCTCTAATTCTGGGAACCATTCAGACAATGTTTTTTTTAGTGTTTGTTCCGATTACTCAGATATAGTGTTTGTCCAAATCTTTTACCCACTTGCCAAACTAAGTTTAGTCAACAAAATAATATTGTTAGCAGGATGATTGTTTCATTCAATAAACACACAATAATAAATTGACCCCTTCAACAAAAAACAAAAAAATCTTTGTTCAAGTTACTTAATTATCTTTGTTTGGAGAAGATTTTGAAGTTGGATATTTTTTGTAGCCGTTGACGCCCATTATATGACAACATACACAGGGTCATGGTTTTAGATAAAAAATCTTATTTACTATTCAACTGAATGAGGAATATGATGGCAAATTAAAAAAATGTTTTAACTAGCCCTAAATAACTTATCTTTCCCCAGAGTTCTAATCAGCAGAAGAGAGCTGCAGTTCTACTTGGGCTTCCTTACTTCATGAGGGAAAATCCGAAGAACTTCTTCAAAGTTTGTGAGGTAATTTTTTTTTGTGTTTAAATGTTAACTTTAAGTAGGGATAAACAATATTGCTGAAAAATGCAGTAATTCATTAAATGTGATATGATAATCATGTAAATGTGTAAAATTGAATGATACAAAGCATTCCTCAGCAGTGTATTACTGTGTCCATAATCCCTCATTTATGCTGCACACATCTGCATTATGTAGGTAAAGTTTTTTCTGTCCTCCACACGGTGCTAACTTGCATCAGGACCTTTTCACAATGAAGCAACTTGATTGTTCAACACAGTTTTCTAAAAAAAAATATTGGCGTTCTACCATGGTTAACACTCTGGGGTCGACTGCGGCGCGGGCGCCGCAAGCTCTTTATTTATTTATAATAAACATGATGCACGTTTTGTTCTCTCTCCCTCAGTGAAGTTCTTTCTCAAACGCGTCAGAAAAATAAACTGTAACTTAACGAATACTTGTCATAGAAACAAAAGATAAATGTCTACATAATTCTTGGAATGTCAGCTTTTAAATGATGTAAGTGAGATCGAAAACATATATTGTCTTTCGGTGTAAACTGTATGAAAAGGAGAAGTACCGTCTCTCTCCTGTTACCTGATTATCTGTAATGAGATGAGATCGCCACACCCCCGCGCCATTGAAGTGAATGAGCAGAAACATCCATGCATAACTCGTACCTCCTGCAGTCAATGGATACGCAATTCACAATCCAGTCTCTCCATTCCTTGTTGTTTTATCCAAATGCACCAAGCAATCTAAATCCTTATTTACTTGTGTATGTGTGTCAGTATCTCCAGAAGCGAGTGTTTTCTTTGTTCTTCCGTCAAACATTTCACGCGATGGGAACACACATCACAAACACACGAGTCAGGAAACTCAACGCACTTTTTTGTATTCTTATATAATACGCGATTGCAAACAATACAATCCTTATTTAGTTGCGTTTAAGCGCATATCTCCGCACAGCAAGTTTATTAAACACAGGATCACTTGCATGTGCACACATACTGCTTTCATGATTAACACGTGAGGTAATGGCGGCGGATGTAAACAAACATTGATGTGTTTTTACTATAATGATTACAAAAACGCAAATAAGAATCCAGACAACGATAGGCAGTTTTTATTTTGAGCTGTTTACTGCACAAAAGTAAAACTCTCGCTGGCCAACAAAACACTACCCTGTGTTCATTTTTACAATGGGCAAAACAGTACCTTTACTATGATTACTATGGTTTCTAAAGGTATACTTGTGAAATTAATAGAAAATATTTCTATATATATATATATATATAAATTGTAAATCAATGTATTGTTTTATGTGAATGAGCAGGCCGGATGATTTTCACATCATTTTGAAGAAAAAACTCTAGACTACTAGATAATATTTTAAAAAAGTCTTGGGAAAACATGTTTAGAATGAGTTTTGTGGACTTGTATCAGTGACTTAAAAATGTAGCTTTGTACATACATGTTGATCATATAATATTGTAGCCCAGTTTGTGCTGAACGCAGTGTTATGAGAATTTTGCCATTTTATATGTTTTTAAGCAACTGAAAAAAGCACAAATGTCAGTGCATGTCAAAACTTCCCCAGGGCCCTAAAACCCCCTTAGACCCCAGAGGGTTTAAGTTGGCTAAATGGTCATGAAAGGTTTAACATTAAGCCTTTTTTTTCCAGTGGTGGAGTTGCATTTGAATCAGATTGTTGTTATCAATAACAGTAGTAACATTGGGTTTAGTCGGCATACATTCTCTTCATACTTGCGGTTCATCTTTTCACATTTTCACACTTTGTGTACCAAAGTAGCACTAGCAGGGCAAAAAGAAACGCGCCTCAAATATGAGTCATTGTGTGTTTGTGTGTTTGTTTGGCCGTCGATCGCGTCACACTGTTTGACGAAGCACACACACTCGCGTCTGGAGATAACTTTAGTTACAGGCGCGAGTAAACAAGTAGATGTGATGTTTGCAATCACATCTTTTATAAGAATACCACAAAGCGCATCAAAAATTAGGCATTGTGTGTTTGTGTGTGCGTTTGGACGTTGATTGCGTTACATTGTCGACGAAGAGATGGAGTCTTCATTGACTGTGGGGTTGACTAATGAATATGGATGATCTCTGCTCTTCAATGGAGCGGGGCGTGGCTCATTATAGTACGTCTCCCTCTTCTAATACAGTTAACCCTTTGGAGTCCATTTTGGGACACTGTCAGAGGTTTTGACATGCTCTTACATTTGGTCTTTTTTCAGTTGCTTTAAACATATTAATGGCAAGTTTCTCGTAACACTGCGTTCAGCACAAACTGGGCTTTAATATTATATGAGCAACATGTATTAAGGGTGTTGCGATTCTTCAAATCCTCGATTCGATTACATTTTCGATCCTAAGGTCGATCCGATTCAATTCGATTCTCGATTTTAACAAATTTTAAGACAAAAAAATGCTATGCCATTATTATTTATTATTTAATAGTTTCACATTAACTTTTCCTTGCATGGGGGTTTGTAGGCTTCACTATGCGCGAGAGCTTGTAGAGAGAAGATTCCTTCTTGCACCCACATGGAGTCTTGAACTCCTAGCATCTAAAATAAATCCAGCGTGTCATAAGCAGCTGCGCTTTTCTCTGTCTCACGTGCACACGCTATTGCATCTGTCTGAAGTCTAAACATAAACTAAAGTAGTAATCCTTATGTACTTGTTTAGTTTTGAGTTTCATGCGAGCTGAAGCAAACTATCCCTTTTGTTTTAAATATAACCTGTTGCATCTTGGCACCTCTCTCACTCTCGTGCACGTGCAGAGAGCTGCGCTCTGTCCGAAGTCAGATCACTAGGTAGTAATCCTGTTTATTATATCCATTTCAAGGAGTTGTAGCAAGCCGACCAAACGTGACATGGGGGCATCGAGGATCCCATTTTTTAATTCGAAGTTCAAGGTTGTGACCTCATTTCGATCTATTTTGATTTAAAATTGAAATCGTGACACCTTTAACATGTATGTACATGTTTGTATTTTTGAGAGAATGTTTATGCATGGTTTAAAAAAAGCAACATTTTAAAGTCATTTTACAGATATAAGTCCATAAAACCCATGCGAAACATGTTTTAACAAGACTTTTCTAAACAGGATCTAGTAGTCTAGAGATTTTTCTTTAAAATGATGTGCAAATCATTCAGCCTACTCATTCACATAAAACAATATATTAATTTCGAAATTGTAAGACACTTTTTGTTTAGGGCTGTATGCGAGAAGGATTGATTGACAGCTGAGCAACAAAAGACTCTGATACACAACAGAGCTGTAAACATGTGGCTCATGTTACCATATAGCATATGTCCAACGCGACACTCATAAAAACTGTGCTGCCTGTAAAGCGCAATGTATCAAAATGCGTTGCATGTAAACAATATATGGAATAATATTACAGCACACACTTAAAAGACCTTGCAGTACAGCCTTACTGAAAGTTGCCATGAACGATCCGCAAATGAATTACTGTGTCTAACACTGTACAGCATGTAACAGTTATCCGCCATTACGTGGATCATGCGTCCTCCTTTGTAAACATTCAAAAGTTTTTCAATCCGAAGTGTGCAGTCTGCCGAGACTTTCTTCAGGAATATATCCTCCTCCAGTGCGTCTTCCATTGTTGTTCTTATTAGGTAACATTAAGATAAATGCTTCTCTTCCTCAATGTCCAGACATAAATGAAGATCTTCCTCACGTGTGTGTATAAAGTTTATCATTCAAACACGTGGTAAAGTCTTTAAATCTGATAAAACTTTATGCTTTGTTATTGTTTGAACTGCTCATCTGTTCATTACCATGTCAACAGCGGGTACCGCCTGTGTGCGTGACCGCATTAAAGATGATGAAGTCAGCCAGGAAAAACAGTATTGTCTTTACTCTAATCCAGATTGTATAAACAGCCAATATTTGTTTTCGATTATAATTTGCTTGTTTAAAAGTAGTCATTTCAGGCTTTCTTTGGACATGCGTATATCATGTTTGTGTAACGAGTATTCGCAGAGTTTCAATTGATTTTTGTAACGCGTTTTGAGAGACAGCTGGCGGGGACAGAAATGTCTGAATGCGCACCCTGTTTATTTTCTTTATTTGACAAAAACACAAAGATCTGTTGTTATTGTGAATGTACACAAATTAAACAAGACCCTTCACAGTTTCAAATGTCAAACACGCAAGTGTATGATTATTAATTCTCCAATGATAAGGAGAAAACGCGGTGCCACGTTTTTGGACCCCTGGGGGTTAACAACGAATGACAATATTTGTTTTCGATTACACTTACATCATTTAAATTAGACATTCCAAGCATTATGTAGGCATTTGTCCTTCATTTGTCTGACAAGTATTTGTTAAGTTAGTTAATTTTTTTGACGTGTTTCTAAAAGGAACTGAACGCGCACCATGTTTATTTTCTTGGTTTTGCGAAAAGCACAACATTTTGTTTTTATTGGGAGTGGACACAAAAAAAACTAGACACTTTACTGATTTTTGGCATACAGATATGATTTACACTTTTAAAACGTTAGAGTAATCTAACTCTCTTGTTTGAGAGATTGAAAAATAAAGAGTTTGAGGCACCCTCAAAGAGTTAAAGATGAACACTTCTTTACTCTTTCTCATAGTCCAGAAATAACTGAAGATCTTCCTCACATGTGTGCATGTTTATCATCCAAACACACACTAAAGTCTTTAAATCTGATAAAACTTTGTCTGGTGGTGTTTATGAGATTTCAAGTGGTCGCCATTCATTTCCAAATGAATAGCAGGTACCGCCTGTGGGCGTCAACTCATTACAGATAATGAAAAGGTAACAACGCAACCAGTAGCATTCTCAGATCTATAGAACATGTTTGCAAAGGCGCTCCCCTAGAAACTATCCCTGCGGCAGGAAAGCGAGATATAAAATATATCGCCTCACGATAACAATGATAAATCTAGTTGATGAGGTTTGTGCGCGCCCAATTCACTGTTCACGTGCGGAGTTAAAACAAACACTGCGGAAGGCAGACGTGAGGCTGAGGAGGTGCTTGTTGTTATTACCATAAATTTACCAGAATGCATTTACCAGTAAATACAATAACGTGCTGTTCACACATGCATTGACGTTCCGTCTTTTTACCAGTAAGACATCAGTCACACATATCAAAATACCAGTAAACTCGGAGAAAAAGCGGACGTTTACCTGTGTCGAGCAGCCGGTGAGCTCAGTGTCGTATTTGTAAACAATGGCGGGTTATGACTTAATATCCACGGTCCGTATTTTGTTGTTGACACATCTGTGGCAAACGCTGACGGTCGCAAAGTTGCTTGTGACCAAAAACATTGCCCCTAGGCTGCTTTAGGGGCCGTCTGCAAATCACAGAGGGTGTGCTAAGGACGTCGGCAATATGGCAAGCTGTTTAAAACCACTTTGCTGAAGAAATGTGACTGTTGACTTCAGGTGTGCTCGATTGTAGCACATGTAAACAGTGCGGGGGTAAACGCGTCATCTACAAAAAAAACCCGTTCTGATTGGCCCGAAGCTGTCAGCAGGGTCTGACGTCGTCTGTTCTGAATGCAGGTAATCCTATATTTTTCGTTCACAAATAGCACTTACTGGTAAATTACTGGTAATCTTACAACCTGGCTTACTGGTAAATTGGGATTACTGAAAGGGACTATTGACTGTTCCATACTAAACTTCTTTGCTTTATCAGGTTACTTTTACATGTTTGTTACTTTATCAGGGTTTATTTGCAGTTGTACTCTGTTGTAATGTTGAAACACATCTAAATACATTGTTACTTTTCCTGTTTGCACTATTTTTGCACCATGAGAGTATAAATAATACAGAATCTGTGTTTACATTTTAAACTTGTAATTGATTTGAATTATTATTGTGTAATTGTTGTTGTGTGATGTTTTTCACCACAGTCACAGTGGAACACAACTTAAACATAACGTAATCTGATATTTTACGGAAGAGAATAATTAATCGTCATATTTATCGTCACCGCAACAAACAACTGAAATTACAGTGATAACATTTTTAGGCCATATCGCCCATCCCTAGTATAAACTAGCATCATGTGCGCTGCTGGTGTGTTACTGTTTACACCACAGAGCGCAAAATATTTCAGTCAACCATTCAGGCATTTAAAGGCACTCTAAGCGAATTCACGTGTGTTCTCACTTTCTGCTAGCTGCCTGTCCGCAGAATCTTGATCTATTTCACAACAGGGGTTTTGAATTATGGAATTCATTTAAAAAAATTTACAATTACAGGGTGGTTGTTTTACACCCACTGCGGACACACATTGGTGTCTAGTACATTATGAAAACTGAATTTGGAAAATAGGACCCCTTTAAAGTACACTTTTACACATGAATACCTTGATTGAGTTATATTCAGCTATAAGTAAAAAATATAATTGAAGTTTAGGTTTTTATCCAATTACTTTGTGTTTCTTTTAGTTAATCCAGTAATGAAAGTTATAGTCCATCACTGACTCTGTCTTTTTCTGTTTATCATTCTTTTCAGCCAACTGATGATGAAAAACTTGTTGTTCACAAAGTGAAGGTGGCCATCCTGACAGTGAGTGAGGACACCCAAAAAGATAGTGTCTTCCCAGATGACGTTGTGGATGTGGCTGTGATACTGGAGGAGGAGCTAGTGGTTTTGAATCTTCAGGATGTTCCAAATGCTTTTGCAATACTGTTTGGACTCCTTTACACTTTGAATATAGATTATCCCAAAGAGTTACGATACACCTTTGAGGTGATCCAGCGCATTTTTATGAAGATAGACGGAGAAAGCTGCTCAGCAAAGGTTCATGCTCTAAAAAATAAATTGATGCAGTGAGGTAACAATGGGTAATGCAACTGAATTGTTAGATGACATTGAAATGTCATGAAGCCAAGCTGTAATGTTTAACAATGTTGTTTATTGAGTTAATGTTAATGTTGAGACTGTAATTGATAAACTTGTTAAAGCTAGCGAGCTTAGAAAAGTGTTGTAAAAAAAGTTTTAGCTGAGATCATAAGTGATGCGAGTAACATTGTCCTACAAGTTACATGCTTTGGGGATCTGGTCAATGCAGCGATGTAGCACTGGTACATGCAATCAGTTATATGTATTTTTGATCAATTTGCTGAAGCTTGAGAGCTTAGAAACGTGTAAGTAAAACTTGTTTTAGCTGAGATTAAAGAGATGGTTCACCCAAAAATGAAAATTGTCATCATAACTCACTCTCATGTTGTTACAAACCTGTATTCATTTCATTGTTCTGATGAACACAAAGGAAGATTTTTTTTTAAGAAATGTTTGTAACCAAACCGTTTGTGGACCCCATTCATTTAAATGTTATTTTTTTCTACTATGACAGTGGGTCCACGAACGGTTTGTTTACAAAAAAAATCAAAAATCTTTGTGTTCATCAGAACAAATAATGTATACAGGTTTGTAACACCATGACAGCGAGTAAATGATGACATAATTTTCATTTTGGGTGAACTATCCCTCTAAAATGCTTTGAAGCCCGTATTTTGTAAATTGTAGGACAATATTGTTCGCATTGCATGTACCATTGCAACCTCGCTGCATTGACCAGATCGCCAAAACATGCAATCAGTTTGATGAATTTTTAATGAATTTAAGTTTGCAAATGTAATTGAAAAAAAAATGTAAAGCTTGAGAGCTTAGAAAAGTTTAAGACTTGTTTTAGGTGAGATTAAAAATAGCATGAAACCAGTTTAGATCTTCTAATGTAGAGCAGGTTCTCTAAATTGAATGCTTTAATTAAAGTGATTTTGTTTGGATATATCCTTTGTTCAGAATATGATTTTTTTAATGTTGAGTAATGTTGTAATAACTTTGTTATTACTAGAAGGTTATTACTTTCTTGTTGCTTGTACTAGAGGTATACATTGTGACTTGAAACACCTTTCTTTGGATGTTTTTAGGTGTTTTTTATTTTTGCCATTAAATGTATGCGAAAGGTGGACATACAATTAATTTCATGTCATTGTTGTTTAGATCAGAAGTGATTTTAGAAATTGTTTATACATTCAGTATTGCTGCAGGTTTTGAAGTATTTACATTTTCCAAAAAAATCACTTTAGTTCGCTGAATGTAACGATATAGTTTTGAGGACTTTGCTTTAGTTCGCTGAATGTAACAGATGCAGTTTTAAAGACTTCACTAGTTTGCTGAACTCAACGGACACAGTTTGATGACTTCGCTTTAGTTTCCTGAATGTAATGGTCGTGGTTTTGAGGACTTCACTTTAGTTCCCTGAATGTAATGGATATAGTTTCGAGGACTTCGCTGTAGTTTCCTGAATGTAACGGATATAGTTTCAAGGACTTTGCTTTAGTTCCCTGAATGTTATGGATATAGTTTTGAGGATTTTGCTTTAGTTCCCTGAATGTAACGGATATAGTTTTGAGGACTTTGCTTTAGTTCCCTGAATGTAACGGATATCGTTTTGAGGACTTAGCTTTAGTTCCCTGAATGTAACGGATATCGTTTTGAGGACTTCGCTTCAGTTTCCTGAATGTAACGGATATAGTTTCGAGGACTTCGCTTTAGTTCCCTGAATGTAACGGATATAGTTTCGAGGACTTCGCTTTAGTTCCCTGAATGTAACAGATATAGTTTTGAGGATTTTGCTTTAGTTCCCTGAATGTAACGGATATAGTTTTGAGGACTTTGCTTTAGTTCCCTGAATGTAACGGATATCATTTTGAGGACTTCGCTTTAGTTCCCTGAATGTAACGGATATAGTTTCAAGGACTTCGCTTTAGTTCCCTGAATGTAACGGATATAGTTTCAAGGACTTCGCTTTAGTTCCCTGAATGTAACAGATATAGTTTTGAGGACTTCGCTTTAGTTCCCTGAATGTAACGGATATCATTTTGAGGACTTCGCTTTAGTTCCCTGAATGTAACGGATATAGTTTCAAGGACTTCGCTTTAGTTCCCTGAATGTAACGGATATAGTTTTGAGGACTTCGCTTTAGTTCCCTGAATGTAACGGATATAGTTTCGAGGACTTTGCTTTAGTTCCCTGAATGTGACGGATGTAGTTTCGAGGACTTCGCTTTAGTTTCCTGAATGTGACGGACGTAGTTTCGAGGACTTCGCTTTAGTTTCCTGAATGTGACGGACGTAGTTTCGAGGACTTTGCTTTAGTTCCCTGAATGTTATGGATATAGTTTTGAGGACTTTGCTTTAGTTCCCTGAATGTGACGGACGTAGTTTCAAGGACTTTGCTTTAGTTCCCTGAATGTAACGGATATAGTTTCGAGGACTTCACTTTAGTTCCCTGAATGTAACTGATATAGTTTTGAGGACTTCGCTTTAGTTCCCTGAATGTGATGGACGTAGTTTCAAGGACTTTGCTTTAGTTCCCTGAATGTAACTGATATAGTTTTGAGGACTTCGCTTTAGTTCCCTGAATGTGATGGACGTAGTTTCAAGGACTTTGCTTTAGTTCCCTGAATGTAACGGATATAGTTTCGAGGACTTCACTTTAGTTCCCTGAATGTTATGGATATAGTTTTGAGGACTTTGCTTTAGTTCCCTGAATGTAACGGATAAAGTTTTGAAGAGTTCGGTTTAGTTCCCTGAATGTAACGGATAAAGTTTTAAAGACTTCGCTTTAGTTCGCCGAACGTAACGGACGCAGTTTTAAAGACTTCTCTTTAGTTCACTAAATGTAACGGACTCAGTTTTAAGGACTTCGCTTTAGTTTGCTGAATGTAGCAGACATAGTTTTGAAAACTTCACTTTTGTTCACTGAACTCAATGGAAGCATTTTTGAAGACTTCACTTTAGTTCGCTGAATGTAACGGACAAAGTTTTGCAGACTTCGCTTTAGTTTGCTGAACTCAATGGACATAGTTTTGAAAACTTGACTTTAGTTCACTAAACAACTTCACTTTAGTTTGCTGAGCTTAAATCAGAAGTTTACTTGACTAAATTAAATTGGTTCATATTACTTAATCATTTGTCAGCTACACTGTTTAAAATGAGTAAAATAAACTCAAAAAAGCCCGTGCAAAAAATGAACAAAATATATTGAGTTAAGTCAACAAATTATTTTTTACAGTGTAGGTGGGAGAGAAAGAGCGCCACACAGACAGAGCAATAGAGAAACGCTACAGAGAGATTTATTGCATGCTTAAATGTTAAGTGGCCAGCAGTGGCTAACTGGTAATTATTACTTTAATCACATACTCCTCTGCAGCATTTCACTTTAACTACTTTAAGCAGTTAAACCCCTGCTGTTTATCCCCACACCTGCTTTGGAGTACGGTTCTAGAAAATAAATGTATGACTATGTGATGTATTTGTGTGTTTGTCCTTTATGTAATGTAATGGCTGTGTAAAATCAGTATGGTTATGATTATGATTGATTGAGTTAGCAGGGCAAAAGTTAAGGGTTCGATCCCAGGGAATAAAAATTTAAAATGATAAAATTAATACCTTAAATGCACTGTAGTCGCTTTGGATAAAAGCAATATATGAAGAACTCTTCCAGATAATCAAAAAACAAAACAAAAAAACAGTGGCTCATATATTGACTGAAAACAGTTTAGTGATATGTTTTCTTGTTTTGAATCAGGCTCTTAATGGATTTTGCCAACAAACCGGTATTTCTAAATGATCTGAGGCTGGATTTGAAGCTAAAGTATTTGATGAACGTATAATATATTTGCCATCAATTATCCCATTTTTGGCGGAGGTGGCATTTAGCGGCTTTTGCATCTGAGCTCTTCATGTGCTTCATGCATTAAACATCACAACTAATGAAGGTAAAGTAATGTATATCATGTTTTATCTCAAAGAACTTACATACAATTAATTTAATTATTATTAATAAATAAGACCAATCAATTTATGCAAGTCATGCATTATATAAAAACTGTATGTTTGCAAGAAGAAATCTTTAGGAAGGGTGGGTATACTGTATCAACGTAATACACCACCCCACCCCTTAAAAAAACATTTTCAAAAGTGGAAGTGTTCTTTCACACACACAGGTCGTGACCCTTATTGCTTGCTAGGCTCAACTGAGCCTTTGGGTTTGGGATACTGCCCTCTGGCCATACTCAGGAATGTCCCTCTCGCTTTAAAGCCCATTTCCAAAGCTCCTTTATTTGCGGATCGGGTGTCAGGTACAAATAAGCATGATGATTCAACACAGTCACCTACGATAACAGAACGAGCGACACAATCACCCCGGGCATAGAGAGAGAGAAAGAGAGAGAGAGAGAGAGAGAGGGGGGGGGCGAGATGAAAGAAATACCACTCCCTCAGTCAAGCTATAAGGATTCTTATCGTCTGAGTGGCTGAGAGGTCCAGACCCCGCGGCAGGTTCAAAGCCTCCCGCAAACCTCTCCCTTGCCCCCTTTCTCTCTACCTCGCTTTCTTCCTTTCTTTAGGCTGCTAGTGGGCCGATAATTCAGTCAAAACTCACTCAATCCAGACGACTATTAGAGTGAAAATGATATCTCTTAACCTGGCCCCAAGTGGACCCTTTGAGAAATGGACACATTTCTAAAGAGTGCTGATTGCTTGTTTTCTTTTGATGTTTGAGTTGATGGGGTTTTAACCACAGAACCGTCTTTCACCTCTGGACTTTGTAGCGCACCACACTGTGAAGAAGACTGTAAACAATAGAATCAAGTATAATAATATTGTACATTTAATTAACCGCCAAAACATTTACTGTCAAAATTGTACTTGTCAAAATCACCTGAGCGCAAGGTGGAACGTTATTGATTTTGAAGGCATTCTTAGCTCATGTCCAAACTCTTTACCACACACGTCTTTATTGGGAGAATATTTGGCAAGAGTGAGCACATTCCTGACACATAGTCAATACTCAATATACCGCTCGGTGCCCTAAAGCAGGAAGCAGACTCTGGTGTATAAGTATATAGTGTAGGTCAAACAGAGCCACTGAAGCCCTACTGCAATCATGACCCCTCAATAACAAGACTCAACCTCTCAGATATTCCCCTGGGATACAAACCGCTAAAGGTTATATAATGTAACCGATTACCTTTCACACATACAGACACACGTGCGCAAATGCTCACACAAACCGAAGAGATTTATAGATACTACACATTTACAGAGACACCGGGTTTTTTTCAGTACTGACAGATTATATCGTTCAAAAAATGTACAAAGCTGATAGAAACCCCCCCACCTTTTTCCCTGAAAAGGAGTGCAGCGCATTAGCAAAGTGATCATGCAGAAATCTAGGCAGAAATGTCATGGCTTGTGTTTCATCCTTTAGTAAAACTGCATCGTGAGGTCACTGCTTAAATAATTAGGCGATTGTGGAGACAGATGAAAGGTAGATTGGAAGTGACTGCGCGAGCAGGATAATGTTTCTCTAATCAGTTTGGTCTGAGAAAATGCAGATTGTGAAATTTTCCAGCTACTTCCTTAGAAAAACGCATTTCACTTTTGATTATGGCTGATTAGAAGGAGAAGGGGCGGAGGAAAAGCCCTGAGCTGAGCAGGGTTAGAGAGCACACATACACATAGAGGAGATACACACACAAACACACAGTAATGTGTGTGAGGTAGGTGTGTGAAGTGTCTTTTTTAATATAAATTTCACTTTGAATTTATCCATGAAAGGCTCTTGATTTTTTCAACATTTGCACAGTTGTGCAAACTACAATGTACATGACATCTGCAATAAAAATTTTTTTAGATCACATTCTCTATTCTATGTATTTGAATACTGAATAACAGGTAAAATCAAATTACATAGAAATATCTTGTATATATAAAGATACATCCAAAATTAACTTATACACCCTAAAAATGTAGGGTTGTTTTAAGTAAAAAAAAAAAATCAGCTGACGTCATATCTCAAACTTTTCTTCCGCCATTTTGAGTACCTGAAGTGGTCGCAAAAGAACTAGAAGCTATGCCTTCAATATGTTGTGAGCATCAAAATCGCTTTTTTTACAACACTAAGAAAGCTTGACACAACATGATACTTTGCTCGAAGTATCACCTGTGTCTCTACATGTGAACTGGAGCATTGAGAACATTGTTTGTGTACACAGAGTTTACTAAAAAGAAGGTTTTGAACAACTTACTTTGGTTGTTTTGGTGTCCGCTCGCCGCCATCTTGCCAGTCAATATGTATCGAACTCCGAATGGGACGTAAGGAGGGAGGAGAGTAAAGATGGATAGCTCCTAAAGTATAGTTCCATATAAATGCACAAATAATTTGTTGTTTTGTCGCAAGTGAAAAACAATATTGACCTTCTAGTTGAAAAAGGAGCCTCATATGAGATTCGTTCATTCGCATTAGATTCTTTATGTCTGGCAAAGATGGCAAGACAAAACAGCCAAAGTCAGTTGTTCAAACCTTTCTTTTTAGTAAACTCTGTGTACACAAACAATGTTCTCAATTCTCGTGTTCATATGTAGAGATCCAGGTGATACTTCGAGCAAAGTTTCATGTTGTGTCGCGCCTTCTTAGTGTTGTAAAAAATTTTGATAGTTCGTTAGCAGCGGACAGCGGCGATCGAGTAGGCATCACACCCTGACAAAGATATTTTTTTAAAGTAGCGTTTCTTTTCATGACAGTCGAGGTGCGAAATGTTCTCTTTCGTAGCCATTTCCTTTATCCGTACGAATCATAGACAGTTAAAGGTAAGAATAGCGTAAATCGTAGCAAGCTAGCCAATGCTTGTCAGTTACCTACTGGTACTCGGTAGGTACTCAAGATGGCGGCAGGCAACTGAAATGACGTAAAAGGTCACATGACTGATATTGATCAATACAGACCAAAACAATTTTTGTACCAAACATATTATTAACTGCTGTAAAGTTGGCCATTTTAACATGTGGGTCTATGGGAATTGACTCCATTTTGGAACCAGCCTCTAGTGGCCAGTCGGTGAATTGCAGTCTAAGTCACTTCAGCATTGGCTTCATCAGATAGATCAGAAGATTGCCCCACGGTCAAGGTGCATATACCATCTACTACTGTCACATACATTGTCATTATAAAATAAAACTACATGTCATTATATGTCATTTGAGAATGGGAATATAAAGAATTGCACTCTGTTCTTATTCTCTAAAAACAAACTGAATAATACATTCTGATGCACAACATTATCCACATCACAAGGGAACACATATTGTACAAACAACCACTTGTGAAATTGACACACTGCGAAGAAAGTAAAAAAAACTTTGTCAGGCCATAACAAACGGGTCAAAGAATTACAGGAGGAACAAACTGTCCAGTAAAGCTGTTCTTGGGTTATTCTAGCTAATAGCGTTTGAGCTACAACATCGCTGGCCTTTAAACACGGAGCAGATGTGCAATGTCAAGCATCGCCTGATCAAAGCAAGCAAAACAGGACAGATACATAGTCAAATGATGATGAATGGCTCTCTGCTGAATTGTAAGGAGTGCACAAATGTATCAAAACGCAAGATCGAGCGAGAGACATTGTGAAAGAGGTGCACATGCCAGGAACAAGGAACGAATCTTAAACTTCATTTGAGATGATTCTACAGCAGGAGCTGATGCGATTAAGTTCCCACAGAGAGGATCTAACTTTGGACAATGTGTAATTGATTTCACTTAAAGATCAGTAGAATCACGGGGTGCACACCGACATGCGTCTACATTGTAACTCGTGCCAACTGATCTTCACATCGGCTAATGCAGAACAGGAGAAAAGTTTTCCCGGGCCTACAGCCATGGCAACAGGATGACATCATCACAGCACATATTTCTTACCTTTATCTTTTAAGTGATGTGTTATCCATGTGTTGGCTGATTCTGGAAAAGATCAAAGGCATAACTGTGTTCTGGCGAAATGGGAAAATTGAAACATGACTTCTCGGCAGACAAATAATACGTTTATTTGAAGATGTATTGCCTTACATGTCTGATCCAAACACATTTGGAAATACAGCAGCGCTTCTCCCAGGTAAATGACTAAAGAGCAAACAATTAGGTTTATTTTCTATAGGAAAAAATATTCCTTGCTTTTTTCTTCCTTTTGCACACACACACACACACTTTCTCTTTCCTGTAGATGGGTAAGTAGTGAGAGTCATGGTTGGATTAGAAGCAGACAGTAGGACACATGTTTGTGCACTTTGTAACTAACTGTGACCATGCTGCATCTCCCTCTCTCTCCCTCTTTATTTCCCTCTTTTTCTCTGGTGAGGCCAGCCCTTCCCCTCTCACCGGGGCCATTACGGGGCCAGGCAGCAGGGGGGCGCTGTGATAATTTGATGTGAACTGGCTTGATAAATCACCCCTCCATTACTTTGTCTTTAGTATCTGTTTATGCCTCTACAAATTGAAACCCCACTGGCACAGGCCTGCCTGGCTGCGGCTCTCCGGCCTCTTCTCGATTAGTTCAAGGTGGGGGGAGTTTGGTCGGGTGGCTGCCTCCTCCCTCGCCCCCTTTCTGTTTTGTCTGTTCCCGCTGAGGCAAAGAGGAGTAGACATGTGTAAGCAATAAGACCGAAGGGTCTGTGTCTACCACAGGCTGAGCGGCAGGAATGCAGAACCGAACTATAAAATAATAACGTAGGGATGAAGGTTAGGTAAGGATGGGGGTGAGCAGCCCTGCCTGGCGCTGACCCTGGACTGGTGGTAAAAGCACAGGCAGCTCACCTGAGAGTAGAGGGACGTGTTCGGGTTCAACCTGGCACCGCTTCAAAGGACAGAGCTGCAGAAGGCAAAAGGCAGCTTGACCTGGGCGCTAAGCTCCCCTTAAGCTTCTTAATGCCGGAGGGAGTTGAAAAGTGGCCGAGTGAGAACAACACCGTGCTTCCTCCCCCAGTTACCTTGAGATAATCAAAGTCACAGGAAGTGATACAAATGAATGTGGACAGTAAACAGGGCTTCACAAAAGTCAAGGGAGATAACATGCACTGTTCGAGTGCAGTTATCACGCACAAGGGCCCCTTTTATGTACAACTACTAAATCAACATCCCCTAAGCCTTTTTAAACCACGTTTTCATAATCACTAAAAATAAACTACAATCGGTATGCAAAGACAGACAGTTTTAGTCCTGGGGCATTTATCTGCCTTTAAACATTTTCCTTCAGAAGCTACTGACTTATCAGCAGCCTGTCAACACACTGACACCATTCTTTCAAATGAGACACAGGAGCAGTGATCACAGCCTACAGCAGCTCTGTCTGCTCAGGAACAGCCAGATTTGATCAAAAGACCATTTCGCATCCTTCCGCAAATAAGCAGCAACCATCAGAAACCCTCGTTCAACCGAGCTGTAAACAGCCTACAACTATAAGACAAGAGAGCGAGTAGCAGCTCGATGTAAATCCTGCAATTTAAGAAAAAAGAAAACAAAAGAGACTACAACGCAAATCATACAGGGAGAGAAAGCACAAATTTTCTAAAGCTAAATGATCTTCTCGAAGGAAACAGATGTATCCCAGAATGCAACGGGACAGGAAATACCCACAGAGAATGGTGGACTCCCCCCTGGGTCCACATTAGAGGAATGCATGAAATGAATAGTGACATCATGTTGCTTTGTCAACAAATGCGAGTGATTGATGAGGACAAGCGGTCAGAATGATGGCCAGTTGTTGGCTTTCCCTGGGAGCTGCCATTTCCCTCCCATCCTGACTTCCACCCTGTGAAAGGGATATTACTGATCCCTCTATTTCTCTCTCTCCATCACTCCCAGACTTCTAGCGGGGATATGATCTTTCGCTCTGCCCTGCTGTCTGCTCCACTTTTGTATGCTTGTCCCGGTCTGTTTCTGATCAAACGTAATCCCATATATGGGATGGGTACATTTTTTACCGCGAAATATGGATTTGTTAAACAAAAAGCAAACTCGCTCACATCCTGAGGAATTTGATTAATGATCAATCTATGGCAGAATCATACTGCATGAATTCATTATATTTTTATGTATCTATTAATTTATGTAAACATCACATAATCATAATATCAAAAATGGAGAACAGAAAACACAAAGTTATGATGAAAACGGGATTTGTAAATAAAATATGAGAAAGTAAGCGAGTACAGGAAGTAAGTTGGTTGTTAAACCGCTGGACACTGTCTAGAAAGACCCAAGTCAGTAAATCTTTCTTAATGAGACAGGGGTATACTACTCCAGATCACGTGATACTGGTTGAGGTCATGTGATGGGGTGCTATGTTTTGATAGGGAAACTGGAGTGTCAGGAGGAGACCACAAACTGGGCAACCATCTGCCACATGCCACAGGACTGAAGAAGCATCTAGACCTGGATTTTGAAGAGGACAGGGTGTTGGTAATAAAGATACAGAAGAATAAAGCCATGAGACATGAACAAAAATATTGACGTGTATGAACAAAAGACAAAAAATAGAGAGATTTCTATTTCTCTATTTCTCGCCCCCTAAATCATTCTAAGTGTGGGGTAAACGACTTGTGTCAGTTCACATCAGCTCTGGGTGAAGAGGACAAGAGAAAACAGAGCATTGATTTAAAGTTCAAAGGTTGAGTTATTGCTTAGGTTGTGTAAACAATAGCCATATGCTGTCATATTATTGTACATCAGTGGGTAAAGGATGTCCTCAGATGTTATTTCATGGAGAAATAATATAAAGCTAACAACATGCACACTCTCACATGCTGAGTACTTCAATCCTTAAAGAGAATGATTATTGGTGGCTATTCTGAAGTTGAATAATCTCTGCTCTTGGCTTTGACATGAAAGCGGTTTCTCCTGTCTTGAAGTGCATATACAAATACACAGTCTCGGGAACAGTAAGAGAGAAACCATGCCTGGCTCAACCTGCTCTTGAACTTGCTAATTTTCCTGTCACGTGCATGTTTTTAAAGTATGGTATAAAGGTACCGTGAACTATAATGCACCATAGTGCATATTGTATAGATCCAATGGATGCCAGTGCACACAAATACATCATCCCCTCGCACATTAAGGGCATTTTGAGGTCATGGATTGTTGGTCTACTGATAAAAAGGAGAAAAACGATGAGAGCTATTAATCGTGAACGAGGAGAGATGAGGAATAAGAATTAAATAAAAAACACGAGTCGGTCGATGGTTTTCTCAGGGGCCCCGTAGAAAGGATAAAAGGGCTTATTAATAGTTTCTGCTTTTACATGCCCTGACTGGATGTTTATGTTGGAATTTGCTGGTTATGTGTGAACAGCTAACGACTGTAAACAATGCCATTCAACTCTCATTTCCCTTACCTCACTGATATTGTTTCAACTCCGCGCCGAGGCGACCACAGTTTAAAAACATCATTTGGGTATTTATCTTCAAGTGGTTCCATAGTGAGGCTTCCCAAGGGGGGGTAATCAAGACAACGCACAAAGTCCTTCCTTTTCTGCCTTTTTGTGTTAAAGTCCAGTTTACCTTTTCTTTAAAAACACACACACACACACTGCCAGGAAGACAGAAAAACACGTATGTATATGTATTAATGAATGAATGATACTGGAGACAAAATGGACAAAAATACTAAGATTATTTTGCAGTGCAAAAGTAAGCTAAATATGATATTTATTTTATTTATTATTTCTTTTCATTTAATATATTTGCTAAAAAGTTTTCCGTTAAATTGTAGGTTCGATTTAATGGTGACACTTTAGAATAAGGTTGTATTTGTTAACAATTAATTAATGCATTAGCTAACAATAACATCATAGATAAATTTTACAATGAACAAAACTTCTATACCATTTATTAATCTTATGTTAATTTTGGCATTTACTAATACAATTATAAAACCAAGCCTTGTAATTGTTAACATTAATTAATGTACAATAAGTTACTGTGTTGACATTAAAAAGGAACAGTTTGTAAGAAATTTATATCAATTAATCATAAAATGGCCCTGATATGTCATTTCAAATACTTGATAACAGTGGTCCGGCCAGGATATTGTCATTTATTGGACTGGCAGCCCTCAACTGATCTTTATGTTGTCATGTTGTATATTGGCCACCAGTGTGAGATTGCAGTACCAGTTTTGGCCACAATCCTACATACTGTTCCTTTAACTAACTTACCATTAATTATACCACGGGTCTGTTGAATGCTGCATTCTGATTGGCTGAGAAATGTTCTATGGGTGTTGATTATTTTTCTGTAAACCGCACACCTATCTTTTCAAATGTCTTAAAAATAGGCACCAGAGCAATGTTTGTGGTAACCGTGGTATAAGCAGAATAATTGACTTCGGTCCTTTGAATTATTTGAAAATAATGCACACCTGCGGTGTAACGGCACTCCGCTTCGCGTCGTGCCGCATTACCACCTTGGTGTGCATTATTTTCTTATAATTCAATGGCCCGTCGTCAATTATTCCTTACTTAATACATGCTGAAAAACTATATTGTTCATAGTTAGTTCATGTAAGATAATGCATTCACTAATGTTTACTAATAATCCTTATTGTAAAGTGTTACCAATTAATAAACTTTAGTACTTAAGTATAAACTTTAGTACACTTAGATGTAAATAAAAACCACAGAAGTCTATAGTATGTCTCCATTTAAATAGCTAGGTAAACGTGATTGTGTGTGTCTGTGTGTGAGTTTTTACACACACATACTTGCCCAACCCCTGCTGCTTTTTATTAGAAAGATATAAAATTAACAGCAGTCAGGAGCTGAGACGGAGTCTGCCTCAAACACAAATTTCCAATCGGAGGTCACCTGCATGCGCCAATAAAACTTTACAGGGCAGCTTAAAGAAGCGCTGCCACTTTACAAGAAACAAACTTTCCTAATTAATCATCAAATTAATAACCTCAGGTCATTTACCACCACACCAGCCGGGTGCAAGTTCCTATTAAAACCCAAAACCTGCACCAGTCGCCTAATGGTCATTGACATAAATCAATGAAAAGCTGCAGTGAAATTTTCCCTTGCTGAGCTGACTAATGGGAGAACTGTAAAAAGCCCAACGCAAGCCCAAAGAGTGGAGACCCAGCTTCAATGTTAAACTTTTATACAGCCCTACTATGCTCTATGTTTAAAACCACATCAAATGGTGCAAATGTGCAAAAAAGTGTCCGGTGAGATGAGAGTCATAACAGTTTCTATTTGGAGAATAGTAAGGGGGGCATGGTTGGAGCGGTGTCAGATGCAAAGGTGCGCGTGTGTGTGTGTTTTAGGGCCCAATTATGTGTTGGACACGAGGAACGGTGTGTTAACAGTTCAGTTGACAAGCTTCTGTCTGACCTGAGCGAAACGCAGGTGGCATAAAACTCAGATGTAAAATTCCTTGCCAGGTTTGTTCACTAAGAGATGAATGACACAAAGGATTTGTTCCATCAGTCTTCAAAAGCCAAGTAAAGGTATGTGTGGAATTCTTGATCCCCGACTATTTTTAGTGGAAGTGATAGAAGAAGAGTCGGGGACATTTGTGAAGTCACCATCATAGCTGGAATTCTTCCTGTGAGCTGATGAAAGAGCAGGAAAGAGGGGACACTAGACTATAAGGGGGGTGAAGGTGGGTCGGTTGGTGGCAGGCATTGCCAGAGCGGGCAGCTGGCTCTCCACTACAAAGGGAACTGTGGTGGCCATTTTTAGCAGTTACTTCCAAACAACAAAACAACCAAAAGTGTAAAGAACAGAGTAAAAGAAAGACCTAAATGGACCACAAGGGTCTAGGACAGTGTAAAAGAGTGAGAATAAGCCTTTTGTGCAGTGAGAAGTTAAATGGAGTATACTCTGTTTCTGTGGTTAATGGGTGGTTCATTTGTGTTACCAACAGTAGATTAGAGATAAATGTCAAAGGTGAGCTCATTATAAAGACATTGTGATTCAGAATAATAATAGTTAAAATTAGGGGTGCACCTATATATCGGCCGATGATGCTTGCTATGTTTCTTAATGAATTACAGTGAAAAGCTGCTACATCCAAAAGCTAGAGGGCGCTCTCGTGCAGAAACTCAGTATGCGCTGTAGACGAAGAACAAATCACATGCAGCTACTGACACGCAGCTCCAGGAAATGGTTTAAAGGTGCAGTGTGTAATTTTTAGAAGGATCTCTGGACAGAAATGCAATATACAAAACTATATTATCAGGGGTGTTTAAAGACCTTTTTATAATAAATCGTTATGTTTTTATTACCTTAGAATGAGACATTTTTATCTACATACACAGAGGGCCCCTTTACTTGGAAGTTGCCATTTTTTGACGCCATGTTTCTATAGAAGCCCTTAACGGACAAACATAAGTTGTCTCTGACTATGACATGTTTTTCCGGTGGCTGCAACCATAGCTTCTCTATGCATTTCAAAAGCGAGGGGTGAGCAGTGGACTGAGCTGTTGTTTGCAATTCGCAACCTCACCACTAGATGCTGCTAAAATTTACACACTGCACCTTTAAGGATATATTTATATTGCTGTTCTTCAAATCTTTTCAGGTATTTTCATGATAATAAAGAATATGTATAATGATTATGTTTGACAAATGCTGCTTTTTTAAATAAATGTTTTAAACGACTCAAACTAACAGTGATTTCAGATCGATAAGGACTTCCTAATCAAAAGCAGTAGTACATGAAATAGCTGTGAATAATATCGGCTGTGCGATTCAGAATAGTTATCGGCCATGTATATCTATTGTATATCGACATTTATCGGTGCACCCCTAGTTAAAATGTTCTTAAAATATCCTTAGAGATGTGTGGAATGTGTTAAAAACTTCAATTTATGTCACCAAGTTTTTGCAAGGGTTAGGTTTAGCGGTTGGGAATAGAAAATAAAATAATACTGGTAGGAAAACCTGTTTGCGAGTCTGTTAAATAATCAGTGATCTGTTCCCTCAGTGTCTCACAGGTATTCATATGTGTGTGTGTACATATGAATGTGTCTGTGTGTGCCGAGGTCTTGACCTTCCATTAATTAAAACCCAGCCTGCTGAACTCTTGGGACAGAGCGGCTAAACAGCACAAGTCACAGTGCTAATACCGGCCAATTAAAACATGAGGCATGCAAGCATATGAAACAGAGAGAAGCAATTATCACACCACTACCCTATAGGGAAAAGATTGGCGGTATATTTCAGAATATTTGCAACATGTTCAGTTAATAGACGGTTTCATTGGAAGCACGTGATACACGTCTGGATCCAAACCTTACTTCTGGTTTCGTTTTTTAATGGTCTAATTAGTTGCTAAACTGATCTCTTGAACAAATGCCTCGTCGAAAATAACACATTTTTGGGTCATTCCTAGGTAATCTATGTGTTGTTTTTTGCTTGTTATATAAATAAACTACGTTTAAAGAACTTTGTTGTTATTTATTCTTAGCGGAGTTTACTGGAAGCTACGTGCAGCCGTATATATGTTGTTACTGCTGAAACGGTCTATAAAAATCAAAAGACAAGGAAAAATTAGGCCAAGAAAAAAATCACAGGATTTTGTGAATTCATTGTGAATAAGTTTTATTATTATTATTAATATTATTTTTATTATTAATAATAATATTATTATTGATAGTATTTATTTATTTATTATTATTATTTTTATTAATGCCTTTAAATGTCAATAATTTAAAATGATCAAAACCAGGAAAAGGTTTAAATACACTGTAACTTTACTTAAGACTCAAATACAGGGCCTGCCTGTGGACCGATACAGGGTTCTGTTATACACCAGGGGACTAGTTTCACAAGCTGGGCATGTATAACACACATTAAGCATGACATAGCCATTTTTCATACTTGTACAACCAGTAAGAATTATATTCTCTCCTTCTCATGAAGATAAGTCAGTCATACAACATATAGAGACACCTGTGCCATATCAACAGTTTTAAAGTCCTATGAAATCTCATTTTACAGTCTGTGGTGCCTGTGCGTGTGTGCGTTTGCTTATATGCATTTCCCTCTTCCTGTGCATGTCCACTTATAATAATCTCCAACTACTCCAGATATTCTTCAGAGCACAGGACACCCAGACTGTACCTCCTCTGCCGTATGATGTCATGCAAAATCTCCAAATCAAATGAGCGAGTGAGTATAAAAAAAACAGAGTGACAGTAAACAGGGTCTGATAGGTTGGCATATGAATACGTAATAAAATGTGTGCAAGGGTTCAGTTTACATATGCGTTACTAATATCATGTGTGAACATTCGTTTGATTTTTAAAGTCTCTCTTTCTCTCTCTCTCTGTCTGTCTCTATTCTCCTTTTCTTTGCTTGTACTGTTCATCTGCCACCCTGTAATTTTCTGATTTGCACGCATGTCAAAATCTAGACCATCAAGAATTTAGAGAACAAAGAAACAGACAGACAGAGAATGAGAGAGATTAGCAAATACAGAGGATGACTGCGAAGAGAGACAGAGAGAGAAATCTTATTCGAATGAGAACGCAAGAATTATCTCGGCTATTGTCTCAATGTATGTGTTTGTTTTGTCTGGTTAAAGTGTTCTGTACTGTTGTGTATTTAAAAGAGATGTCTGTAACTTTCTCTCACGCACATCTCTTTTCATCAGGCTGTCATGACAGTTCTGTGTTTGGTCTGCACAGACAGCAGCGTGTGTGCCATCCATCTTGCAGGCCACAGTCAGGGCAGTTGAACAGCTCTATCTGCTACAGCGGGAGTTTGGGATAAGGGTGATTAGCTCTGGCTCACACATTCATCCGAGCCATTATCAACACTTCACTACTGAAATCGCTCTCTCTCTCTCTCTCTCTCTCTCAACTCCTCAACTCACAAATGCCTCAACCACATCAGAAAGAGAGAGACCCCTTATAGTCCGACTGGGACGCTCCTTCTTTCCATCCCTTCATCCATGCATCCCTCAGACAGGAAGCTGTAGCTATCTCATTTTTACGTTTCTCCCTTTCCATCCGTTACTTGCCCCTCATTTACAACATTAACAGCTAATTATCACATGGCAGAAACACATGCACTCACACAAATACGGCAACTTTTAAGTCAGATGCACATTTCTGTTTTCCATTGGAAAAATCATTTTTAGCCATCACATCTAAATTTAACATTGACTCTGGCTATTGTTTGGAAAGGTGAATGAGTCTATCATCCTTCAGCTGAATGGCGTAACTCTGTCGCTATGACAATGGGAGGAAGTCGTTTATCAGGAGGTTGGCAGATGATAGAATACAGTAATACACATTAATATACAGATTTAGCAAGCATCTGGCAACAGTTCTCTTAAAAAAAAATCATACGGTAAATTTGCATTTCACAGTATTAGTTACAGTACCCGTGATAGAGTTTGTTATTGTGTTACATTTTAAAAATAAAACAAAGAAATGTAAAGACTATTCTATCAAATCAAATTCTTATCTTCTAATTATGTTCTGGTTGACCATCTTTCAATATCCATCTCGTCTGTCCTGAAATTTAAAATAAGCCTTGAAAATGCAAAGAACTTTAATCACGCTATCCAAGGCTGCTGGGTTAGCTTGATAAATGAAGCCATTGTCTTGCGATTATCGCAGTTATTCACAGTGCACGCACAACAGGGGAATCTTGCATTTGTTGCATTACATGGAAGGAGTCGCTGCTGCGCTCCTCGCGTGTTTCTCTGTCACAGCAGATTACGGCACCGTGGTAGACATTTATAAATATGAGGTAATCTGGCGTTCTGCGTTAGCTGCTATTATGCCATCATTATTTCAGTTGTGGCTGGAGCTCACGCGTGATTCATTGAAGGAACAGTGTAAAGAATTACTCCCGTTCTGTAAAGACATCCTTAAAGCATGAATTAATCACTCTCACACTGAGTGTGAAATCGGGCTGTATTGCACCACACTATTATTGACTTCACTGCTGTTACTGTCACTTTTATAATGACTTAGTACTGGTTTAGTTGGGTCATTA
The DNA here is from genome assembly GCF_027580225.2 of Misgurnus anguillicaudatus. Taxonomy (NCBI): domain Eukaryota; kingdom Metazoa; phylum Chordata; class Actinopteri; order Cypriniformes; family Cobitidae; genus Misgurnus; species Misgurnus anguillicaudatus. Next base: position 36,225,018 of record NC_073357.2, on the reverse strand, counting down.
TTTTTTTTTTTTTACTGGCACGTATTAGCCTTTCTGGCAGGACAGTAATATTAAAAACTCATTTCATGACCTCAAACGAGCGCTGCGTGAGCAGTAGATGGCTCTGATACTCATGTGGTGATGTCAGGTGCTGTGGTCTGGCTGTGTGGCCTTAAGGGGTTTATTTTGTTATTGCTATTGAAGAGATCCAACGCTGCATGTACACACACAAACAAACAATAATAAAAAACGGAATAACTCTACAATAATAACTTTAGATTAATTGCTTACACTGTAAAAAAAATCTGTAGAAATTGCAGCTGGGTTGCCGGTAATTTACCGTAGATTTAAATGTATGTTTTTAACTGACAATATTTTGTTAATAGTTAAATGAACATTAAACATTTACAAGTCTTTGTCTTTATAGAGTAAAGCTAAAAAAACAGCATCAAGCAAAACATTCTGGGAAACAAAATCTAATGCAAAAAACAGAAAAAGGTTGATGATGATTTCTGGTTCCCAGAATGCTTTGCATGAGGCTGTTATTGTATAGATTCTGTAAAGATAAATACTTGATAAATACTTGATAATATTTAAAATGTATTTAACTTTGAACAAATTCTTGCCAGTACATAACATAAATGTAAATCTACGGTAAATTACCGGCAACCCAGCTGCAATAACATTGCAATTTCTACGGAATTTTTTTTACAGTGTACAGTATTGCAATATTAAACATACGGTAGATAAAAATTAGACACATATAAGCTAAGATGTCTCCATAAATCACAACTTGATCTCACAAATTTCCGTGAAATAGTACCGCATTATTTTGCTCAGTTTTTCGTGGCATTGTCACGTATTTCTTTTCCGTGTCAGGTTCACGTGTTGGTTACTCAACTGTTTTTTCTATTTTTAAACAATTGTCGCTTCGGTTTGGGGTTAGATTTGCTTTTTGCGTTAGGATGTCACTTTAAGTATTGGTTTACACTATTTTTGTATGCTTTTTAAACCATTGTCGCCTGACGTTAGGGTTAGAGTTGGATTTGGGTAAGGATGTCATTTTATGTAACAGAAAGTTGTTCTTACCCCAAACCGAAGCAACAATTGTAAGAAAATAGGAAAAACAGTTGAGGAACCAATACGTGAAACTGACACTGAAAAGAAATGCGTTGCATCGGCACGTAAAATGGTGGAAATACGTGGCAATGCCACGAAAAACTGAGCAAAATAAAGCGTGACTATTTCACGGAAATTTGTGAGATCGGGCTGATAAATCATCAATAGAGAGTAAACGATGATTGCAGATGTAAAATCAAAAACTACAGGAATCCATGACACCAGTCTGACAGAATTTAAAAAATATGATTTTTTTTTCATAAAGACACAGCACATTATGCAAATCAGGTCCTCCTTTACTAAACTAATGAAGCCTGGTAGTTTAGACTCCCTCTGCTTCTCCTGGGACCCTGAACTGAATATCCTGAACCCATTAAAAGTTCTCTGTGGTGTGATCTAAGGGGATTCTCTAAAGCAGGTCTTTGAGAGGGACATTAAATAGTCTTTAACAGAGCTTTTATCTCTAAAGCGCTATCAGTGGGCTCACAGCAGACTGGCACTGCCTGGCATGCTGTACTGGGCTACAGCCTTTATCACTTCACTTTAATTAGGAAACATGCTTCTGTTTCTGTATCTGCTTAACCAGCCGTGAACCACACACACACATATGTGTGCACATGATGAAAAATACACACATATGATGAGGAATGACCACCCACCAATATACAAATATCTTAATGGGGGCATACCACAGTCCTCTCCCTGCTAAAAATAAACAATAGACACCATCACAGAAATTCTATTGGTTTTATTGGGAATTTTATTGGTTCTAATGGAATATGGGCCAAAACACACTACAATGTATGGGTCTTTGTTGGTCTCTAATGGTATGTATTGGTTCTATGTATTGGTTCTAATAGAATATGGCCCAAAACACACTACAGTGTAGTGGTTTAAATGGTAAAAGCTAATGGTTCCTATTGGTATTTTAATGGAAACCATTAGAATTTTCTGTAAAGGTTTTATTGTTTTTATTTCAGCAGGGCTGTTGCTTTTATAGACACACTGAAAAAAAAGATTCATTGAATTTAATTAATTTTTTTAAGGTAAGTGGTTGCAATCAATTTATTTAAGCTACATTTAAACAAAAAAGATTAGTAACTTAAAATAAAACAAAAAAATTTTGTTTAAATGTAGCTTAAATAAATTGATTGCAACCACTTACTTTAAAAAAATTGATTAAATTCAATAAATCATTTTTTTTAGTGCACATTTTCGCTTTAAAAATAACAAAACATGACCTCAAATGATACATTTTAGCTCACTTCGGGGTTAGAAATATTCAAACCCATACACTTTCCTATAATTGACACAGTCTTAGCGTGTCTGTTTTTGATGAACTGCTAATAGAATATTACGGAAATGTTTGATTCAACAAGGGTGAACGTAAATGTGTTTAAATTAGAGCTTTGTGACCTTTTCTCTCCTTATTATGTTTCAGTCTTTCATTATTCTCGCTCTCTCTCTCTCTCTCAGTCACTTTCTCACCTTTCTCATATTTACAAGACACTCGCTCACAGAAAAAAAGACTAATTCTTAGCTTAAACAAGCTATCGTTTACAACACAAATACTCTTTACCTCTGTGAGGAGCTGTGGGAGATCTGGAGCTCAAGAGGAACGGGCTGACCGACTCTCCAGCTACACTCCCCTTATTCAGTCAGGTGGATCATTCATTTATGTTGTGATGAACACATACTCGCGGTTTTAAATGGAAACAAGCATGAATAAAGATAGAAGCTGAAGGAAAGGTGTCTTTATTGAACGTATCCTTTTAAAAACAATGCTAAAGTTAGATTCTCTCTATGAAGCGGCCTTTTATCCGTGGAAACGGTTGGAAAACTTCAAAAGGGAAAAATGTTAAAATCGAGAATAACTTTTCTACGCAAACCTGTGACATGTTCCAGTGCCCTCTGTGAAATGTACTTTGGTACAGCGTGAAAGATCACGGGAAACATAAGATGATGACCGAGATCGAGAGCACACACCTATATCCTGACGCTATAAATGTGACGATGATGTCAAACCGAGCTACAAATACAAAGTGAGAGTTTTGTGTCTTCCTCTCCACCCGGCCATTGTAACAAATAATTTTCCTGGCTAAAGTTCCTCTTACATTGAATTTCACATTGAACCTGACATTGATAGCTTACTCTTTCGTGCCCTCCGGCTCTCTTTCTCTCGCTCTGTTCTCCTCTTAAACTCAAAGTATATCCACACCTTGTGGACCAGCGCTATCTCACGAGAATTCGTTCATATTTTACGAGTTGGCTAATTCGTATTAATTCATACGACCACATTTGTAAGTTTTTATACGATTTGCCTTAGACCCCTGTGATGTTGGGGTTAGGTGCGGCCGGGGTTAGGTTTCGTTGTTGTTTTTTTCATGAGAATCGTACATTTTTGCACGATTAACTTTGTATGGAATAATACAAATTAACCAACTCGTAAAATATGTATGAATTCTCGTGAGATCAGGCTGTGTGGACTCACATGATCATCAATCAACATTATCAAAGGCTTTAATTCAGGGAACTACACTAACCTTTTCCACTGGTGGCACTTGCGCTACCAACTTTTTCAGTTACTGGCGCAAAATATGATTTGGTCGCACATATTTTTTTCAAGTTATATTAAGGTGCTCTGGATAATAATGAACAATAATGAAACTGTATTGCATACAGATATGCTTTTTATTTTACTTGCCATCTTTTAAACCACATGCCTTCTTGTTTTCTTAAACGTTGCAGTCGTGTTTCCCACAGATCTGAAATTTACTTGGTGGTGAAAAGGGCAATTATTACCCACTGACAAATAATGGTCTACTGTACATGTGACGAAGAACTAATAATGTGTGACACACAATACTTTGATTTATTGAAAATTAATATTAATTTCACATTATATTTCATTAATCTAACCACCCCAAACGTTCTTTGCCATTAACAAAGCTGACACTGTTTGTCAAAGCACCACGAAAACACTTACTGTTTTTTCACTGATATATGAAGCAATTAGACCCCTTTTATCAAACTCAATATAATACAATACGATGTATAGTATATTAATAGACAGTGCAGGTCTATAGATTATAAATGTGACTGATGTTATGACTGATGTTATAAATGGTAATAATTACTATTAGATAGAGCAGAAGCAGTAAAAGTGCCTATCTTTCTATTTCTCTCTTGCCGATTTAAAAAGCTTAATCCACTCATTTTTTCAGATTTAAAAGTCTACTTGCTTTCCCGGTGACAAGACTTTACATTGCTTTGCTCGTTCAGTGCAATTGGCTTGACATTAGCATTGCTCTTTGCTACAATCTCTGTCCAAACTTAATATGGATATGGTTTTAGAAAAGATATGGTTTATTAATAATAAGATTATTAAAAAAATGTGAGAAAGCAAATGCAGCGCGTGGTCGTAACAAGAACCATCGCCATAGAAACCGAAGGCACGCTGAAACTGCACTCGAGCTTTAGCTTTTTCATGGCCGTTTTCCGATCGACTCGGGTTATAAACACAACATTAATCAGAGTTGGGACCCAAAGTAATTAAACTAGGACCTAACCGGACCCGACAGACCATTTAAAATATAAACCCGGAACCATACGGGTCCCGCGTCCTCAGTGAAGAAAGACCTCTGCTCAAGTTCAGAAACATGGAAGACACTGCGCTTGCGTCGCGTCGCACCCAATTCATTGAGAAACAGCAGAGCACGCAAACGCACACTGATAGGGAGAGACACAACGTGCTTTCACGCAAAATGCCAACGTGTTGATGGCTCAGAGCACGTTATAAAACGTATTCTTAAAATCCACATTTCTGTTTTAATAAATGCTCATAGTAAATCATAGCATATTGTCTAAAACATATTGTCTAAAACAAAAGGTAGCACATTTGCGACCCATTAAAAATTTGGGTCGCAACGGCAGTTCAAAAGGTCGCATATGCGACCATTTTGGTCGCAGTGTAGCTCCCTGCTTTAATTCACCAAACTCATTTGCAGTTCTTATTATCAAAATTGAACTAGTCTTTAAAGACCTGGAAACAGTTATTCTCACCATCTCAACCAACTCAGGTTGTTTCGTCATGAGTGGTAGAAGTGTAGAAGTATACATGTTCAACAGGACAATGACATACCATGAAAAAACCAGAAGAGGCCAAACGTCAGGGTTAGGGTTTGAACACAGAAGGCTAAAACATGAATCTATGATAGTTCATATGGTTTATCAATTAGACTGAGGTGAAGTGACACCAGGAAATGTTTTAAAAGTCTAAGCTCTGTCTAGGACTAAAGTTACCCATAATTATTAGGAGAGAAAGGTGCAAGGGAAGTAACTGATGAAGTATCTGACTTGTGACTTGAACCTTAAAGTAACTCGCACTCAATATTTCAACCCGAGTGGAGTTTCAGACTAGTTACAGGCGAAATAAAAACCGCCTTTCTTTTTAGCCTCATGTCTGGTTATAAAACTGAGCTTAGCCGTAAATCATACTCATGTGCGCAGCAAAACGTCTTGAGTTGCAAATTGTAAATAGTGCTTAGGAGACTTATATTTTTGTCGAGAGTACACAAAATAAATATCTAAATCACTTTACATTTTGGCACTTCTAATTCCCTAAAAAGGCAGTGGTCTATCAGGCAGAATAGCGGCTCACTGTAAATCTATCTGCCCTGACTGCGGCCAGTCGAGGGTCACCGAGGAGTCAGAGTTTTGAGGAGGCAGAAAGCAGTTACTTTATAGCTATCCCAATTGTTGTGCATTAGAGTTATGTGCATTGTATTAGCTCTAATGAAGGGCGTAAATTCTCAGTTTTACGAGCAGACCTTTACGAGGGAGGGGAAATTGTAAAACACACGCTTTTTGCGTTACCAGTGTTTGTCACCCTGCCGCTGGAGTTCACGCTGCACACAGATTGTTTTCATTAACCTGTGGACGGCTCTGATATGTGTCTGTGTGTGTATGTAAGGGTCCAGTCTGGAGAGAGGTCCAGTCACTCATCTGGAAATCAGCATCTGGTTGGTTGACAAACGACAGCGCTATATATTACTGTACACTTCCAGAAGAACTAGAGGTCTAGATGTGCAGACATCACAAGGTAGTCATTTTTAACTTTTTTAGTAACCATATGAAGTAATTTTAGAAATAATTCAGTTGCTCTGCTAACAAAAAAACAGCATAACTACTATGATTATTATTTTTGTTTTATTGTATTTATTGTATTAGATTAATTTGTTTAATTAGAATTAGCATATTAGTTATGCCGTTATTTGTAAAAAAAAAATTGTAAATACACAGTCTTTTTGTCAAATCAACATATATTTTTATGTTACTTCAAAGGTGCCAAAGAATGCATTAAAATAATATGTTAAAGGGGCCATGGCACAATACTTTTTTAAGATGTCAAATAAATCTTTGCTGTCCCCAGAGCACATATGTGAAGTTTTAGCTCAAAATACCATATAGATAATTTAATGTTAAAATTGCCACTTTGTAGGTGTGTGCAAAAATGTGCCGTTTTGGGTGTGTCCTTTAAAATGCAAATGAGGGGATGAAGTGCAAACACTGATCACAATGATGGTGGTTTGTTGCAATTAAAACTCAATTGTGTTTTTCTCTGCACTAAATGGCAGTGCTCTGGTTGGATAGTGCAGATTAAGGGGTGGTATTATTATAAAAAGAGCTCCATATGACATCATAGGGAGAGCCAAATTTAAACGACCTATTTTTTCATGTGCTTGTAGGGAATGGTTTACCAAAATTAAGTTACTGGGTTGATCTTTTTCACATTTTCTAGGTTGATAGAAGCACTGGGGACCCAATTATAGCACTTCAACATGTAAAAAGTCAGATTTTCATGCCATGGCCCCTTTAAATTGTTCTGTGATATATACATAGTAGGTATGTGGCTTTATTAACTAAAAATTATCCAGATATGGTTTTATATGGCTCCATTTACAAGCATAGGATTTGCCTTTGGAATTAAATGGTCTATTATTATCTTATTTGAAAGAGTCATGAATAATGATGTTGAGCTCTGCCCTGATTGGCTGTTTCACAGAGCAGCTTGTTTCAGTAGCTCTGTGTGTTTAAACAGATCTTATATTTGAGCCTGTTTCAGATGAAGATACAGAATTTGAGAAATAATCAATTGTTTGGAGATTGTTAATGGACATTTCTTAGTGTTAAGTTTGTGGGGGGTTTTTTCAGTATGGACCTGCAAAACACAACTATCAATAGTAGAACTTCAATCTAAACGCTAGTATATAGCATTAATTAGCATATAGCGCTAACTCAACAGTCACAACTTTGTTTTTAGCATTGTAACAATATTGTACTTCATTTAATGTGTATTGCAATGTTGGGGGCGTACATCGCGACTGTAACGTCACAGTCAGTGTTATGTTGACATTTGCCTGTTTTCCAGCTGTCTTTTGCATGCATGAGGTTTACATAAGAAGGAGAAAACAATCGCGTTTGAGGCTCACGATATGTCATTACCATGTACAAAGCTCTTATTATCTATGCCTAGATAAATACAGTTTTACATTCCTTAGCAGTTAAACAATTTCAACCTGATTTTATAAGTTATGTCAACTTATTAAAAGTCAAAACCTAAAATAGTAGGTAGAGTTAACTTGTTGTTTTAACTACAAATACTCTTCTTTTGAGCTTTAAAGGGTACTCCACTTTTTTTGAAAATATACTCATTTTCCAGCTCCCCTAGAGTTAAACATTTGATTTTTACCGTTTTGGAATCCATTCAGCCGTTCTCCAGGTCTGGCGCTACCACTTTAGCATAGCTACGATATCAATGATATTACACAGTGCCCGAAAATAGTCCCCTGTTATTAAATGTTGCAAATGGGACTATTTTCAGCTGCTGCGTAATATCATTGCGCAATATCTGCCTAAAAAATTGCAATTTTGTATTTTCTGTCGGTCTTAGTAAACGATGTAACTAAAGAAGAGTCAAGTTTTAAAAAGGAAAAATATTAAAACCTTTTGGTTATTTTTGAGCGTAATGCTAATGGTCTAATCCGATTCAATAGATTGTGCTAAGCTATGCTAAAAGTGGTAGCGCCAGACCCGGAGATCAGCTGAATGGATTCCAAAACGGTAAAAATCAAATGTTTACCTTTAGGGGTATAATGTGTACATTTATGTAAAAATATAAATATAACGAATAAAAAAAATAGGGGAGCTGGAAAATGAGCATTTTTTTTTTAAGTGGAGTGTCCCTTTAAATTCTTTTTATTTATTTTCTCTCTCTCCTCTAAAAGGTCAAACAGACTCAAATGATAAAAAGCACTTCTCTGGTTGATCTCACTCCCAAATGTGTCATTTCAGTTATATAATTTCTTACGCCTAGACGCACACTGTATAATTATGAATAAGATATGATAAATGGGAGCGACGAGAGGTTGTGTAGCTGGTGTGAAACCCCACACACATACAGCGTAACCCCCCCAACCCTCCACATGCATCCTGCCCAAAGCACAGACAGCTCGATCCTCTCCTTTTACACACTGACAAATCAAGCAATTATGTGGGACCTGATGATGTCATCATTTCTCTGGCCCTGTCTTCATTTATAAAGGTCTTGCCACATTTCACATTCACTCGTGGCTCTAAATGAAAGAAAAAGATGGGGTGAGAGAGACGGAGAATAAAGATTGAAATATCTCCTCGGGACATTCTGCTTACTATTTCCGAAGCGCTCTTATCTCTCTCCACTCAGCTCTGTTAATATAATGGTGAACAATATTTCATGAAGGGCAGCTGAATAAGGCTACGCTGACACACACCAGCTCTTTTTCTCCTTCCCATGGCCTCATCTGTCTTTTTTACCCCTCTTTTTTCCCATCTTTTCTACAGGAAACGAGGAACAATGTTGGAAGAAAGGGCGATAAGCTCTCTCTTAGCAGCGTGCCCTTCTCAACCCCTCCCCACATCACGACTTTTCCCTCGTTTGCGAATATTTTCTTATCAATAATCAGGCAATTTTCTTACTTCCATGCTAATCCATCAAAGCGAGGGCACGGGTAATCCAGCGAGGCTCCAGGTGAACTTCTCTCTCAGGCAGACATCTGTTCCTTTGAGTATCATACAAAGGCCTTTCTGTCAACCTTGATTGATCTGGGGAGAGCCTGTTACCACGAAGGAGGTGGAGTCTGTATCAGAGATGCTCAACATCTTTACCTGCGGAGGTATTCTCATTCCATTGACCGAAAGGATCCAATCAGTGTTAAACAGCTTACCAAACTCTCCACTTTATTTGTGCGAATCGAAAATGCTTATACTGTAAGTAAGGCCACAAAAGACACAAGCAATAAAAAAGAAGGATATCAGGATCACTATAATATCTATAAATGCTGACAGGATGGATTTTGGATGCAGGATTTTAGATTAAAGGGATTTTAGAGAAGCAGAATTTGCAGAACAATGAGTTTGTGTTTGATTTTAATTTCCCTATAATCTACTCAGCATGAAACTGAGATGCTTGCTCTCTCTCTCTCTCTCTCTCTCTCTCTCTCTCTCTCGCTCTCTCTCTCTCAGAGCCTATCACAAATCTGTGTACAGTCAAGAGAAAGACAAGATCGGTGAGAAGAAAGAGAAAATGAAAATGAGGAAAGAAAACAAAATGAGAAAATGCCAAGCGGAACGAGAATTTGTGAAGTCTCATTAGTACCACATTTATCATCTTCTTTGTATGGTTTTAAATACTGACTAGGTCAGATCTTTTCATGCACCTCAAGGGAAATCAGCATTTGTCAGTGCTGAAACCAACTCTAGTTTTACACACACTCTTAATTCATTTAACCAAAGAGGCTCGTCGGCCGCCCATGGCACCGCTGATGATTTTACACTTTCTCTCAATTGGCTGTCTGAACACACGCTTGTCCTTTTTAATCTACTGTAGAGTCGGACCGTTCGCACAGAACCCTACCTGCAGTTGTGCACTGTCTAATGCAAATGATCTGTGTTGAGACAGCCATGCATGTGAGACATTGCAAATTATACTTCCTAAGGCCGGTAATTACAGCCGAGAGCTTTACCGACTCCCTGCCAGTGAGAACACGGTGTGAACAAGACAGATATTATATATTATAAATGTTATTAATGTGTCCTCACGCAAGGTCAACACAGGACAAGATGTTGGAAGATGAGAATGTGTGTACGTTATACCAGGTGAATGCTAATGGCTTCAATCTTTTGGTCACCTTTGGATGATATTACGCGCTACTATGTGTACTGCAGGTTATACTTCATATATTCGGTCTCGTTTTCTTTAGTTCATCAATTGATGTTTCTCATATGAATTTCATCTCGTTTGGAGAGATTATTATTATTGAACAAAATATCATGTCAGATTACAAATTGCCCATATATGATTGCACTGTGGTGCCGTTTTTTGGTACACACACCTGTAAAGTGCATGCGTGTGTGTGAAGGGGTTCTTTTTTAAGCTACACTGTAAAAAAAATCTGTAGAAATTACAGTATTATTGGGTATTACTGGCAACTAGCTGCCAGTAACTTACTGTAGATTTTACATCTATGTTATTTACTGGCAACAGTTTGTTTAAAGTTAAATAAACCTGAAACATTTTCAGTCTTTATCTTCTACAGTAAGTTACTGGCAACCAGCTGCAAAATTACAGGAATTTTTTTACAGTGTATACTCTCCTGCAATTGAACATGAATACGTTTACTACTTAAAAACATCAAAGCTAAACATCATATCTAGTGAAACCGCATAACGACATCGCTACAAATACAGTATGGGATTTAAATCAGCGGAAGCTACGTTACCTTGTTTCATCGACGCTTGGTGAAACAGCAGTGGGTGTTTTCGGTTCAGATGCTGAATGTAATGATAATGTAATGATCTCAAACTTTAGACATTCTCTCTCTGCCATTTATGGACATAGTCGCTCTGCCATCGTGCCAACAAAGTTCAAAATGTACCATGCGCTATGATGTGCTTCCTGAACATTGAATGAACAACAGTCCGTGTGAATCAGATCTCGGCACGTGTAGTGCGCGTCATAGGAATTTAACGAGGCTTCGAGGCAGAATTTTTGTAAAAAAAATTCAATCGAGTAACTCGATGAATCGTTTCAGCCCTAGTTCCCACACCTTAGTTATCTTCAAACTCAAGGACCTATCCAGGTCCAAAACCCTCAAATTTAAGGACTAAATGTGGGGATACATTTCAAGTGAGAGCAAGATTACATCGTGTTACCTTTTAAGATAAATTTTTACCGTTCACTTTCGAGGAAATTCGCGCTGCATCACTGCGTAGACACATTTTGGGGACGCCTCCATTGGTAAGTGCGTCCGAGAGGCTTAACTACAAAGACAGGGTGACGCTGGAGCCAGGAAGTATATCACTATCTAAAATATTGGCAAATACGCCGTTACAGGGATGCAGGAAGTATGGCAAGGGAGACGCAGCGTCTCGTTCCCTTCTCAGAGAACAACAGTTACATACGTAACCCAAGACGTTTTCATGTGTCAAACACAACTATGCAAAAAAGCATTTTGGTATGAATCAACATTAGCAGACAGAAGATATAAGCATTTAAAGTAAACAGTTTAGCATGTGTGCTTAAAAAGTCTAGAATTTGTATAATATTATCCTACACTACACAGGGAATAATATGGATTTTTTTCAGAAAACTTCTTGCATTAAATAGATTCAAGCACTTTCAATTAGGTATACCTCTGTAGGTATATTTTCAAAAACTTCCCAGGGCCTTGAATTTTTTCCCCCAGATTCACAAACTTTCAAGGACTACAAGGACCCGTGGGAACCCTGTTGGATATTTCAATCATACAGTATCACAAATGCTACCAGTCATAGGTCTCCACTTAGAAACTATGCACGACACAGGGAGGGAAACAGACTTTACAAAGACAGACAGAGAGAGAGAGAGATAAAGAGAGTGCACAACTCAAAGTTGAAGTGAAGTTGAGAGGAAGAAATGGCTCAGAAAATTTCATGTGAGTTCAGACAGAATAGTTTGCCATATGTAAAAAGCAGTTCAATAATGAATGCCCTATGCCTGCTTTTATTTGCTTTAAGCTTTCACCACTACGCACACGCATGCTTGCAGTGTGTTAGACACAAATTAGAAAGCATTTAAAAGGAAATATTCAAAGCCTGGCAAAGCCAGAGAAATATCAGTTATTGTTTTTGATGTTGCAATTTCTGTCACTTTGATGCAATCAGTGAGTAGCCTGGGCGTGCGGGGCTCTCGGGGGAAGAGGACTGTCAGAGTGAAGAGGCTGGTGGGAGGGTAATTATCACAGATCAAACCCCACTAGTTAGCAGGCAGAAACAGGAGGCAAATGCCAAAAACCAGCCAATGTTTCACAAACGCTTGTTCAAGGATATCCTAATTGCTATAAGTGGTTCCTTCAGGACTGACACATCAAACGCAGCCAGCAGCATGATGTCATCACTGCGCTGCAGTCGTGATGCTCCTCAGCAGGCAAATTAAGGGAAGAGGGCAACGCTAAAGCATACAAGGACAGTTTCCTGTCATATGTAAGCACACACACACATGCACAAACACACATCACTTACACATACTTTGCTTTAATATTATGCTATTGGGCTTAAACTGTACTGCTACTTCAACAGTATGTGTCTAAGAAATTAACTATGTATTAACTTTACTTACTGGAACATCATTTATAAACAAAGATTTTCGTTTATAGAGTTCAGACCATGTGAAAATGTATGACGAATGTGAAATGTATGATTCACCTTTTCGTTTGGTTAAAAAAATATAATGTAAAAAATAAATCAGAGATGTAATATAACATTAAAGCTCACATAACACACGCCGTTTCTGCATTTCTGATGTTAATCTGGAGTACCTATAGAGTACTATTACAGTACATCCTTTATATCTCCAAAGAGTCTTTAGTTTAATCAGATTTATAAAAGAAAGATTAGCTTTACCGATTCTTTCCGATAACTTACGATAAAATGAAGAAGGAGGAGTTACTACCGCGGGAGGAGCGAGTATGAGTCATGCAACACTTTTTACAACAGTATGATTCACTACATGTTCATGTCATTTATATAATATGCACGCGCCTATTTCAAACATAAAAAACTCCGCTGCTACCCCGGACAATAAACTATACCCATTGTTTCCAAAAGGCAGGCTTTCTTCTCCTTACATCCAAAAACACATTTCTTCATTGTTGAGTTTTGAAATTAAACAAAGCTGTCGCATGATGTGATGTTTGTAAGTTCTAGCGTCTCCCGCTGATTGACGGGTGGGCGGGGTTTTCCGGGGGAAGTGCCCATTAAAAGAAGTGATACGTATAGAAACCCCTGAAATGTCAGCTGGACCCGTAATTGAAGAAAACTTTCCGAAACTTGTACGAACCCTGGCGAAGTGCATTCGGCACAGAAATACTCGGTAACACGCCCAACTGCTTTTTGGACACTTTGCCTACGTTAAGCATGAGGAAACAACTCTATAACTGTGTTAATAAGTCAGAATGCATGAAATACTATTGACGCATCCCTTTAAATATTCACCGAAATATTTGCCATTTCCTAAAAGAGAAATCTCCCAATCTAATCATTTTCTTATCAAGGTCCATGGATAAAGAATAAAATAAGATCTCAATAAGTGGAAAATGAATTATTCGTTTTAGAGGAGAGAAAGAAATAAAACAGATTGTAAGTAGGAAAGATCCAAAGAAAGGGGATTACTGCGCACAGACCATCTCATCCTTTCATTCTTTTATACTTTGACAAAAGCAATTTCCACCGGAGACACTTTTTTGCTATAGCTTCATAAAATGTGAATTTGTCCTATATGTACGCCTGTATATCAGTGTGTAAGTGAAGTAATAATCTGGATCCTATCAGCTTTAAGTAATCACCCTTGTGGCGGAGTCTAACGGCAAGAATCAGAGACTTTAATACCTCCCATAAGAACAGATCTCTTTAAAAAAGTCAAATAAAACCCAGTGTGTCAGTCTCCCTTAAAACCCGAAGATAAACTCAATTATTTTCCCCCTGCGTCAGCAAAGGGCACAACAGAGGCCTCTGAAATCATAAGAGCGAGCGATTCGCTTTCTCACAGGGCATGATGGGATTGTAAAAAGCAGCTGTAAACGTGACGGAGAGAAAGAAAGAGACACTAACCATCTGCATCGTCATGACAAGATTCTGTGTGAGGAGAGCGACACGGACCCGACTCACAGTAGTGAGGTTTAAATCAGGCCGGGCGTCATCAGTGTCGGGTGGAGAGCAGGAGAGCTGGATAGCTATAACAGCTGATGAACGAAGCCACTGACGGGCGGGGTAATGGATGGCAGGCTGTAGCCCATCTATCTGTTAGGACGACAGTGAGGTGCGCAACTTCACAGAGACTCTCTGATGCACAAAAGAGCTCGTAAAGAAGCGCGGGGCACCTGACCTCTACGGCAGACAGCGAACCGGCAGGGCCTTTATGACCCACGCTGGATTTAATAGCCAATAATGACTGGAATAACCGTTTAAACCTTAACGGACCCGCATGGCTTTGAGCGAAATGATATATTTGGCCTGTGGAATGACGTGGGGCAATGTATCAATGCATGTCTGCACAAAGAAGGAGCAGAGAAACATGCAAGGGATAAAGCTTGAACGATAAATATACATTCTTACACAATAACAGCGGTACGCACTTTCACTTACTGTTTAGATAAAGTGGGCACAGAATTTGCCTGTGGCAAGGGTACATAAATCCATTGAATATACAACATAAGGCCCTGACACTTTGATAAATGTATTTATTTTTTCCCACCCGGCGTTTATTCTAATTTATAGTGCACCAGCATCCTTTGGCCCAAGATCATAACACCAATTCATTAACTATTGGCACAAAAGTGTATTCCGATTTTCAATAAACCCTCAATGGCAAATAGAGGCAGAAAGATTCATGAAAGAGCTTTCTCTATTTGAGAGGCTGGCACCCTTTCAAGCAACATATGCTGCCATAATCTCTTAAAAAGCACCATCCAAGTCCAAATTTAATTATGTAATAGCAGGGACGCAGTCAGAGTGCAGACACAGCAGCTTAGCCAGGAAACAGCATTCCGCTCCGTTCCTTAGACTAAAATGTCAACAATGATAATGATGTTTTAAACACTACAATATACACAAATATCATTTACAGATGTAATAAAATATGAATTGCTGCTCTAGCAAACTTACCTGAAGATTGTATCGCCAAATCTATCAGTAAGTCCAACTATAAACTTCTTGGGATCTAATATTAGTAGAGTGACATCTTCCCAGCATTCATGCCGCTAAACCCAAACTAAATCCCTAGCATGCAATAGTGGTTTCCCACACCCTGTGTTCTTTGGTTTAGAGGATTACTAAAGTTTATGTGATGCTTAAAGGGACACTCCACTTTTTTTTATAAATATGCTCATTTTCCAGCTCCCCTGGAGTTAAACATTTGATTTGTACCGTTTTGGAATACATTCAGCCGATCTCTATACTCTCATTCCGGCATAAAAATCAAGAACTTTGCTGCCAAACCATGGCTGCAGGAGGCGCAATGATATTACACAGTGCCTGAAAATAGTCCCCTGCTATTGAAAGTTACCAAGGGAACTATTTTCAGATGCTGCGTAATATCATTGCACCTCCTGCAACCATGTTACAGCAGCAAAGTCCTTGATTATTACACCAGAATGAGAGTATAGTTTCTAGCCATATCGGCCTAGAAAATCCCAACTTTTAATTTTTCATCGATCTTAGTACACGAAGAGTCAAGTTTTAAATAGGAAAAATATCGAAACTCTTTGGGAGTTGTTTTTTGTTTTTTTTGTTTTTTTAGCGTGATGCTAATGGTCTAATCAGATTCAATGGATTATGCTAAGCTATGCTAAAAGTGGTACCTCCAGACCCGGAGATCGCTGAATGGATTCCAAAACTTTAAAAATCAAATGGTTAACTCTAGGGGAGCTGGAAAATTAGCATATTTTCAAAAAAAATGAAGTGTACCTTTAAGCGAGGACTGCTTGGCGTTGATTTAATTCTGGCCACATTGGCTTGGAATCAATAGATCATGTGACTTTACAACATGGATCAGATATTGGCTTTACAATTTTGATTCATCTCACTTTTCATCTTGTACAATGTGTTGAATGATATGATACTGCTCTGTTGTGGGTCAGTGCAGTGCAAAGCATAACCAGATACAAGAGATCGTCACTCATGGTACATCCAAATATTGCTGATGATTATCACCTTTTGATATCTGTCTAAGAGGACATAGATTAAAGTCCAACATCCAAACTTTTGTTAAGAGTTTTAACGAGTCCTGTTCGCCTGCTGCCTTTACACGGGGGAGTATGTGCTTGCAATGGGTGTGATAACATTCCCACTGCACAAAAGTGTAATCTCTACGGCTCAGGTAGTGTGTGATACGCAGCCCGCAGTCGGTTTGTCCTGGCATTAAAAAACTCTCCTCATCCCTTTGTGCATTTACAATGAATTAAGCAGGATTCCGACAGAGAAAATTTATCAGGAAAATTTTGTTTCACTTCCGAGATAAACAAATCAGACTGAATAAGTTCCGAGAGAGTTTCACTAACTGGTTCGCTTCGTAATCTGTAGGACTGCTTAAGATTACACCTCAAGATCATTTTACAACAAGAGAAAAGAGGGCAAAAGTTAAGCTTGTGTGAAAAGAGACTATTGTTGGAATAATCATATACTTCTCAATAAGATGGCTCACTTTAGCTATTGTATTTAGTAACAAATCAGATACTCGTGTCACATGATTTTCAAAAAAAGGAAAAACAAAACTGCAGGGAGCATTGTTTGTAGATTAGAAAATCAGGTCACCGGTAAAATCACTTAATTTTTTAATCTGCGCACGTTTGTTTTCGCCCCCAAACTCCAAGGAGCTCCCAGGCAAAACATAAAAAGCATTCCTAAGCAGTTGAGTTGCTGTTATAGAAAATACCTCAAAGCATTTAAGATAATACACAATCGTAGTGTGGATTGAAGCTCAATCTCACTCCCTCTTCCTCTTCAGATAAGTGCTTCCATTGATGAGACCTGGAATCCTGCTCTTATCTGCGAGACACTTCGTGGCAGGAACAGGCTGCTTGAATAAGTCTTGCAAGATTGTGACGGTAATACATCCGCTTAATCACAGTTTGCCAAAACTTCAACAACTTCCCGTTTTGCCAGTAATAATCTTTATGCGCATAAGCAAAATTATTGCAGAAAACTATATATCAGGAGGAGGTTGTCCCTCTCTCAAAGTGCCTAAATAGGAAAACTCCTTTAGCGTGCATCATACAGGATTCATAAATAGGCCAAGAATTATTATATAATACTCTGTCAAAGATAAAGCTGTCACTGGGGCAATACCCTTTAAAAAAGGTCCTTTTAGGTACAAATATGTATCTTTGAACTGCCAACATGTACCTTTGAGGTACTAATATGCACTTTTTGGGTACAAAGGTTTTTGAAAGGGTACTGTCCCAGTGACAACTTTTGAATCTTTATTTCTGAGAGTTTACTCTGTATAAATGTATTTTTAAATATGTTATGTTGTTTGTATGATATTGACATCCAAACTGAATTTTACAAAATAAATTCTAATATTTAAACTAAATTTCTACACACTCTCAGAAATAAATAAGCAATAATTGTCACTGGGACAGTACCCTTTCAAAAATGTACACCTTTGTACCCAAAAAGTGCATATTAGTACTTCAAATGTACATATTGGCAGTTCAAAGATACATACAATATTAAATAGTACATATTAGGGACCTTTTTTAAAGGGTACTGCCCCAGTGAAAGCTTTTTACCTTTATTTATTGACAGTGCATGATATCAAATGCTGCTAATATGAAAATAATAATAAATCAGTTTAAATTCTGCACTGTAAAAAATACTTTGCTGCCTTAAATGTTTTTCAAGGCATTTCAACTTACTATTATTTATCTTGACTAGAGATGAGTTGTTATAACTACAGGTGAGTTGTTATAACTTATAAAATTAAGTTGACTTTTCTCAACTATATTTTATAAGTTGTGACAACTCATCTCTGTTGACATGACTTGTAAATTGATTTAACAAAAAATTTTAAGGCCGCAGCAGCAAAGTACTTTTTACAGTGTGTAGAGTAAAATAAATGAATTCACTACAATAAAAAATGCATTACAAAGAGGTTCCTAAATACACTGCAGTCTTTGAGTGCCTTTAGTAAATCACAACAGGATTTTAGGCTTAGATGTATACAGCATTTTTCCTCCACACCACAAAGTGGCACTGTGCTGTGTGCTCTCTTATAATATTGCACAGACTCTGTCCCTGTCAATACTATTAGTGCATGATCTGTATGTCTATTGGGGTGCGTTTATGTTTCAGAAATACAGGCAATATGTGCAACTCAATCAAGCAATAGGATGTGATCTGCAGCAGCCAATTCATTTGCATTATGCGTGGCGTGTTTAAATAATTACTTAAATGGCATATATATTTTTCAAATGTCTCCCCTCTGTAATGCTGATAGAGGTTTGGTTGTTCTTTCAGTTTCACTGGGAGCTGCTTTCACCTAATGAAACTCGGAATCAATAGAACGGTTCTTTACTGTCATATGTGCTCCACACACACAAGGGAAATAAGGCTCTATTTTTCATTCTCAAATGTATTATGGGTGTCATTTTTTATTTAGTACTTTGTCCAAACATGTGTGTTGGAGGGATATTTTCCTGAATTTCAAGCATAAGAAAAGGAGAATAAGGAAGAAAAGCATTATGCATGTGTTACTAGAAAAAAAGTAATAAGACTGAATAACTCTAATAAGTGTTTCACATGAAACGCTAAGCTGGTTCCCACAGGATTATTTCGAATTTCTGTTAATCTTACATAATTAAAAAATGTACAGACATTTACATATTAATCTAGTCTCAGACTTGACATATATTTAAAATCAAGTTCTCAGTCGTGCAGTTAAAAAAAGGTTTTGAATGGGAAGATAAAAGAGGAGAGAGAGAGGACAAAAACCAGAGATGAGGACATAAAGGATGATGTCCTCTGTCTTCAGGTGGATGTCTTATCTCCAGTAGAAGACCTTTCTTATGTAATCAGTGTTTTCATTCAGCGGCTGGTTCAGCTGATTGTGTGCAGGAAGAAAAAGCCATTTGGAGCGGAGCAGCACCGATCGGCCCCTGTGAATGGATTCTCTCCACTGCCAGGAGCCCTAACAGGCCCAGAGCCCGTCGAAGGTCACTGCTATTATTTGAGGAAGGAGAGGCTGCGTTATAACAGACAATGATGGGGCCTTAACCCTCATTTAGAGGTGCCATTTCTCCACCTGACCCCCTTGCTAAAATGTTATTTTTCTCATGTTCTGAAATGTGATAGCACCTGGTCTAACAGGACTTCATCATCAGGGTCTAATAGCAGTCAGTCTTTTTCTAACAGCTTCTTGCGCTGAGCCTCCCCCATGTACAGTTTATCGGCCTAAATGCACAGATGTGTTTCCAGACCAAGAGATGGTTTATGTCTGTACAGTAACATACTTATGTAGCCGTTGACATGCGTATGAAGAACTCAGATGCAAAACCCTTTAAGTGCTTCTGACAAGTTATCTTGTAAATTAGCCTTTATTTTATCAGACTCTTAATGGATTCTGCTAACAAACCGGTATTTCTGAATGGCCTGAGGCTGGGATTAAGCAGATTTTAAGCGATGGGTATTTGATGAATGTATAATACGTGCCGAGAGCATTGGGTTAATATCATCATCTCGTTTTTAATGGTATATACTGTATAGCGACTTTTGCATATGAGCTCCTCATAACAATTGAATTTGTGCTTATAATAATCTAGTTACATAATTAGCATAATTAAAATACAACAATAAATACAATACATTCATTTTATAAAAAACTTTCCATAGACATAATATTACAAGATGTTGGCATTATTAAACTACAGACATATTAACATCAAATCTGGTCTCTGTGCTGGTCCTTTTAATAAAAGAATAAAATCCCATTTGTCTTGTGAAATCACGGTTTAAATCTCAATTTTATTATGAAATTAAAAGCATCAAAGTTTGATTTTAATCATGCATTACACATTATAGTTAACCTTAAAATGCAAATTGTGTCATCATTTACTCATCCTCATGTTGTTCTAAACTTGTATAAATTTCTTTTTTCTGATGAACACAAAAGAAGATATTTTGAGAAATGATGGTAAACACACAGCAGACAGTGACCATTGACTTCCATAGTAGGAATAAAAAAATATGATGGAATTTAATGGGTACCATCAACTGTGTGCTTACCATCATTTATCAAAATATTTTCTTCATCATTTATCACAATACTTCCAAAATATTTTTTCCTACTATGAAAGTCAATGGACACTATATGCTGTATGTTTACCATCATTTCTCAAAATATCTTCTTCATGAGGATGAGTAAATGATGACACAATTTTCATTTTAAGGTGAACTATCCCTTTAATCTTAGTGCCATGGCCTTACTTGCCCAATATTAAAGATATCAAGGTTTTATAGATTTACAGAATTTTCTTAACATTACAGGAATATGTTCCTTTTATGTTGAAAACAGTAAATCAAAAAATGATTAGCTGGGTATTTACTGGCAGGGTCACATTTTTACCAATTTTACAGCCAACATTTGGAAACAACTTCCATGCGAGCACACCTGCCAATAAAGCCAATTATGATTCTGATTTGCATGCTGATTTACAAATATCAAAATTCCACATTTTCTTTCATTGTATTTCATAAAAATTTCAAACATTTCTCCCAAGGGCCAGGCTTGGACTCAGAGGAATGTTTCACCTTCGCTTACTCCTTCACTGCCTGTGTTGAGGTCACAGGGCCATGGATGATTAGGAGACAAAGGTGTTGAGGTGTCACCTTTAGGGGCAGACTACTGGGGGGCAATAAAGCACCTTTAAAAAAACTGCCCTCTCCAATCATTCAAAGCAGATGGGATTTCAGTGTGTGTGTCAGCTCTTGTTTGGGGGATGCAGACACTGGCAGACCTCAGGAGTAAGTCTTTTAGGCATGCGGCGGCAGAGTTACCCAAACTGCTTTGGCAAACCCACCAATGCTCTAAACCACTGTTACTATAACACTCACTCCAGCCAAAATACACAAAGAGATAAACACAAGACAGTGAATACATCAGTGGCAGCTGGTTATCACCTGATATAATGAAAGATTCCTGCAGCACCCATTTAAATCACATTCAGCTTTTCCATAATGCCCTGGGCACAGGGCGAAGGAAATAATTGCAGTCGGAATGCATTCATGTAAAGAAATCAAAATCAAACTGTCTTATCTAACATGGGCTTTCATTCTCAATCAAATTTTGCTAGCCTTACCTTTAGAAGAAAGCAATTTTTCCAAAGTTTTAAGAGGAATCAGAGTGCAAAACAAATGCTTTTAGCTGTACAATTAATTATCTATTTATGTGGATGTGA
This sequence comes from Misgurnus anguillicaudatus, assembly GCF_027580225.2. Taxonomy (NCBI): domain Eukaryota; kingdom Metazoa; phylum Chordata; class Actinopteri; order Cypriniformes; family Cobitidae; genus Misgurnus; species Misgurnus anguillicaudatus. Next base: position 36,203,392 of record NC_073357.2, on the reverse strand, counting down.
GGTTTGCATTTAGCAAATTTGGAAAACGTAATGTAATGTATGTAAATATATGTCTATCAATAGACTAGAAGGATGAACTTGTTCAATGTATAAATGCCATATTCTTATTACCGTAAAAGTCAAAGTGAAGGTTTCATGGGACATTGATATCTGTTGGGTACAATTTGTAGTTAGTCCATTAATTTATACTTATTTTTGGTCTGTTAATCTAAATGAAATTGGACAGGTTTACTGTATAAATGAGCAATATTATATCCATATTTATCTGTTGAGCATACATATATCCTATAATGCATTACTGCATGTGGTTTGGTGCATAAGAACAATTAATAATATTGACTGTAATATTAATAAATATTAATTAGTTATAATAACATTGTTAGATGTTCCAGAAATCGCCTACTGTTTGTCGGGGTGGATATTCATGAAGTTCATGAAAATTGCACTTGATTTTATTATATTTACTTTGAGAAACTGAATAGACTGAATAGACAAATGTTTACCTTATGACGTAATAACCAGTGTCGATATGTGTGTGCGTGTGTACCTGGTAATTTTCACGTTGTTGGGACCAATTGTCCCCACAAAGATAGGAATTCCAGGGGCCTCATTTATCAACATTGCGTAGAAAATGTTCTATATTTTTACCTACGAATGAAATTTAGTATGTGGGTAAGTACAAAAAAATCGGATTTATCAAACTTGCGCACGTGGTTCTTCTAATAACGCAAGATAAGCCATTGCACTGCATTGTCAGAGCTTCATTTATAGTGGTAGACACCAATTTGACGACAATCACAAATAAATCGTTAACTTCAACACTGGTTTGCTGTTACTATACAGAAATCATTATTAACACCTGATTGTGGATAATAAATACACACTTCTTTACACACTGGGGATGATCCTGTGTAGTATCGCTATTCTACCACTAGATGCTCTGCGTACGCATACTCAGAGGTGTGCGTATATTTACACACATTTCTACGTATAAGTGCAATTTGATAAATTCCACACTTTGCATAAAACTGTTCCTACGCACACTTTTGTGCGTACGCACGCTTGATAAATGAGGCCCCAGTTTTGTGACATTGTGGGGACATTTTGAGGTCCCCCTGAGGAAATAAGCTTATAAATAAAACAGAATGATATTTATTGAAATTTTAAGGTACAAGAAAGTTTTCTGTGATGGTTGGGGTTAGGGGAAGGGAATAGAATATACAGTTTATACAGTATAATAACCATTACGTCTATGGAATGTGTGTGTGCTTGCGCATAAGTGTGTGTGTGTGTGTTGGTATATGTAGTTAATGGGGCATATTTATTATGCTATAAACATGGTTTAGGGGGAAACAGGAAGTGTCTCCGTAAACTAAACAGCTTAAAAAATATACTAAATTGTACTTTTTCACAGATCCAACAAGTTTTTGTGATGATTGGGGTTAGGGACTGGGGTAGGTTAGGGGAATAGAATATACAGTTTGTACAGGATAAAATGCATTGAGTGAGTCTATGGAATTGTTCATATATGTCTATCAATAGACTAAAAGATACTTCTTCTAGCAATGTATACATGTCATAATCTTATTATGTGTATGTATTTATATATGTATGAATTATATAGTATATATACACTAGTCAATATTTGAAGTGGATCAAAAAAGCTAATCAAAGTTGCCCTAAGACAAAATGTGGCTACTGGTTTTAAATCAAATTTTGAAAAGGTTTTGTTCCACTTCAAATGTATACACACACATACACACAAACACACACATTAATATGTTAATATAATGTTAATGTGTAATGTAAAAATATAGTGGCGTTTTCCCAGACAGGGATTAGACTAGTCCTAGACTAAAATAAATGTAAGAGCTGTCCAAACTGAAAACATCTTGCATTGACATAATCTTAAAATACATCAGTGCCCTTTGTTTTGAAGTGATGTTTTTAATAAGGCATGTTTGTTTAAAACTAGTTATGTTTTCTAATTAAACTAAGGCCTACTGTAGTCCAGGCTTAGTCCCTGTCTGGGAAATCACCCCAAAATGTTGTATGTATATAATTCCCAGCCACTCAGACTTAATGTGTGTTTTATACAAGATCATATATCACAGCGGCTGAATTGAGCAGCTAAACAAAGGTCTAGTCTTCTTTGCATTCTTTTTTCTGTCTCTCTCTATCCCTGATAAATATCTGAGGTTAAGCTGGGAAAGGTACAGCATCACTGAACCTGCACTAAGCAGTTCAGATCTGGTTAGGAAGAAGTAGTTAGTTACAAAAAGGACAGATTGACTGCAGCCGCGTCACTGCAGTCACGTTACTTCAGTAACTTTGGAACCGAAAGAGAAGACAATGCTGAATAAAGTCATATTTTTTGTTATTTTTGGACCAAAATGTATTTTTGATGCTTCAACACATTCTAACTTACCCAGTGTTGTCACATGGACTTCTTTGATTATGTTTTTTATTACCTTTCTGGACATGGACAGTATACAGTACACAGATTTTCAATGAAGGGTCAGCAAACTCTTGGACTAGGGCTGTGACAATACATCGCGTTCCCCATTAAAAACACCTGCCTGAAATCGATTCTGAATCGCAAGGCTCTGGTTCTGTGTTTCATGCACAGCTTGTGCGTGTACTACAACTCTGTAATCAGTAGGAAGTCCTTATCAATCTAAAATCACTATGAGTTTGAGTCGTTTATAATGTGAATTTAAAAAAGCATCACTCGTCAAACAAAATCATTCAAAATATTTTTATTATCATAAAAATACCTGAAACAATCTAAAGAATAGTGATATAAATATCCCTTTAGACATTTCCTGGAATAGTGTTTGTAATGCTGCTACTTCTGTGGCACAAATGGCGTTTCTACATGAGAGCGTCCTTTGGCTTTTGGATGTGGCGGCATTTCACCGTTATTCATTCAAATGTATTAATTGAGAAAACGCGCATTTGCACGATTAATCGTCACAGCCGGACTACATCTAAAACATCTTAAACTGTGTTCTGAAGATGAACAGAGGTCTTACGACATGAGGGTGAGTCATTAATGACATTAATTTCATTTTTGGGTGAATTATTCCTTTAAGTTTATTAAATCGTCCGAGTAGTAATACTATGTATTGTATTCTCACGAAGGGTTTTCTGAATGTAAGGGTTTCTTCCAACTGGCATGATTTTAACAAGTTATCTATAAGGCATTTACATTTAGATAAATAATAACTTATGATCTGTTAAACATCATACAATTCATTAGTTACTTAATTTTCATTTTGAAAGCTACTACAAAATGTTGCCAAAAAGCACAGATTTTTTATATTTGGTTTCCTTGATCATCTGACAAGCAACAATAAGTGACACAAGATTCATGATTTTACTACATTAAAGCCACTAAAGTAGCCTTTGTAATGTAATGTTTTTTAGAAAATGCAGGGTTTCCCACAGCACTTTGCAGTTCAGGCGGCCCACCTAAGCTGGGAAACACTACCGCCTTAACTAACATGCATGCTCTCACACGGCCGAAATGAGAGCCGTGGTCCGTCAACTGTCTGAAGGATAGTCAGTTGATAAAACGCGTGTCCGTGGGAACTGTAAGTGTACTTATGTTTTGGGTTTATTTAAGCCTGTTATTGTATTAGTCTATAGTTCTTGCAGATTTAAAGTAAGTTAGCTGGTGATTTTTGTTGTTTGAGCAACTAGGTTGCACGTGCCTGTTGATTCTATATAATTGTTCAGCGCTCTTGCTCACGTTATTTATGTGCATTATTTACATGCTACATTAGTTACACTCCTTTAGGATAATATAATTAATAGTGGGAAATAATCCGTTTTTACAATCTTAACCCTTTAGTTTCACTTCATCACGCAGCTATTTTCGTTAGAGGTATCCGTTAAAAACATTTAATTAATTAATAATCTAGTATGTGTTCTTTATCTGTCATAGATTGTTCAAAATAAAGTTTTATTTGAGTGTTTTAAATAAAAATATTTTCATTTACATCATTACTGATTACGCATCAGTACATACGCCCCCGTCCCTTTGATTGCCAGGCCCCCGGCCACGCCCACTCGCCCAACCCTACCACCTTTACTAACACATTTTCTGCAGGAAACCCTAAAATATGTGATTTTATCATTACAAAAGTACTTAAACATTTAGTTTATTATTAAAAAACACGCAGATCACTATAGCGTAGAGAAAACATCTTACCAGCTTCCATTGTTTGTAAAAATCTGGCCTTCAACTTTAAAGGCGAAGTCCATGATGTTTGAAAGCCAATGTTGATATTTGAAATCACCCAAACAAACACGCCCCTACCTCAATAGAATCTGGACCTTCTGTTGATAGACCCGCCCCACACATACGCAACCCGGCATGTGATTTGATTTCATTGGCTATAAGTGTGTTTTGGTAGTCGGCCCGTCTCCTTTTCCAACGCGTTTTTCAAACATCGTGGACTCCCCCTTTAAACCTGTACACAGACAATGGCTTTAGAATTGTGTTTCTTTAATGTTTCTCTTAAACAGAATTTTAAATGGATAAAAGCTACTTTAAAAATCTTTAAGGAAAAGGACCAAAAATAAATGATATTGCATATTAACAATTAAAAAATATAAAGATACGTGCAGAAACAGCCCTTTGAATTTCACTCTCCTTTCGTTATGAATAAATAAGAAGGAAATGATATTTTTCCTATTAGGTTCATTTGCCTTTTTTCTCTTTTGAATAATGAATGTCTAATGGAATAGCCAAGAGAATTATAATTCGGCCTATTAATTCAACATATTTTTTTAAGGATTACATTAAATTTCTCAATTGTTCTTGCATATAATATTTAAATCTCCAATCAGGATAGAGAACAAAGTATTGTCAGTTCAAAGAAACAGACCCTAAACGCTTTGAGCTCTGCACGGACGTCTAATCACAATGAATTAATAACAATGACTCAAGATTCAAGATCTAAACAACACCTCCATTTAGGCAGTTAGACAAAGGCATAATATTACATCAACTGCCAACCTGCAAGCCCTTGAGCCACAGACAGCAGTCCGTCTTTGGTCAACACCATCTTTTCCCTTTAAATTCAGTTTAGCAGAGTCTATAATAGCTAACATCTATTACTGCATAAAGCTCACAGACACAAAGACACGCACAGGGAGGGGCAGAGATGAGTACTGGTTTAAGTTCAAAGACTTTTTGCTTGGGTGTCCCAAAAAATTACCATATGAGAGGATATTTACTCCCTGACAAAATTTCAGTGTGTTTCTACGAGAGTTCAGTCTATCCTTATGATGGTACAAAATGAAAAGCCTGCCGTACTTGTTGCGCGCAATTAAGCCGGCGTGAGAGACAGCGAGGGCAGTTTAACATTTCATACAGGCTGTAATTATGCTTTAACTATTAGAAAGTGCCGTCCCCTAGGAGCCAATTACTTGAAAAGCTCTCATCACACGCAGGATATATACAAACAAATCCTTCAAGCACAAAGTCAGTCTTTAAACATGGAAAGGGATGAATTCAGGAAGCCAAACCAATCAGTTTGATGTAGCTAATTACTAAATAAGAGAGCAGCAGAGCAACCATATTAGATAATTATGACATGGACACACACCTCAAACAGAGAGAGAGAGAGAGAGAGAGCGAGAGAGAGAGAGAGAGACAGAAAGAGAGAGAGAGAGAGAGAGAGAGAGAGAGAGAGAGAGCAAGAGCGAGAGCGAGAGCGAGAGCGAGAGCGAGATCTAGCGGGTTGCAGTCAGGATATTATGATGCAGTCAGAGACCTTTGAATAATATTTATCAATGAATATTTACAGCTTTCCATCAGGAATTATTACCTTTATCTTCATTAATCACCTTTTTAAAATGTGCATGGCTATTTTGTGACACAACAAAGGGATAACGGGTTAATATATCTGCATACTGGGTTTTGTTTTGGCCAGAAATAACAGGTTATTTATATTACTTTCAGACCATGAGGGGCAAAATAATATTCTCCTATATTTAACAGCAGCTCTGCCTTCATCTCTAAGGGGCAGTTTCCCTGACAGGCTTTAGATTAATCCAGGACTAGGCCTAAGTTATATAGCATTTAAGTAGCTTTTACAAACATAACCTTACAAAAACAAACAATACTGGTGTGCATCTTGGGACAAAACAATGGCACTGATATATGTTAAGATATGTCAGTGCAAGGCGTTTTCAAATTAAGCCAGATCAAATATGCATTTGTCTGGGACTAGAATAAGACCTGTCCGGGAAACCACTCCTATATTCCATAACTGATAAAAAAATGAACATTTTACTTAAAGGGATAGTTCACCCAAAAAATAAAAATAATATCATTAATAACTCACCCTCATCTCATTCCATTCATCTTTGGAAACACAGTTTAAGATGTTTTATATTAAGTCCAAGAGCTTTCTGACCCGCCATTGAAAATCTATGTACGGTATACTGTCCATGTCCAGAAAGGTAATAAAAACATCATCAAAGTAGTCCATGTAAAATCAGTGGGTCAGTTAGAATTTGTTGAGGTATCGAAAATACATTTTGGTCCAAAAATAATGTGGCATCGTCTTCTTTCCAGCGTCTGTTGTGAATGTGCGTGTACGTCAGCAGCGTCATACGTCAGCAGCGTCACTGCAGTCCCGTGCATGCGATTCACAACAGACGCGCAAGAGAAGACAATGCTGAATAAAGTCTTCATTTTTTTTTTTTTGGACCAAAATGTATTTTCGATGCTTCAACAAATTCTAACTGACCCACCGATTTCACATGGACTACATTGATGATATTTTTATTACCTTTCTGGACATGGACAGTATACCGTACATAGACTTTCAATGGAGGCTAAGAAAGCTTTCGGAATATATCTAAAAATCACAACTGTGACTCCAAAAATAAACGGAGGTCTTGCGAGTTTGGAACGACATAAGGGTGAGTCATTAATGACATTATTTTTGGGTGAACTATCCCTTTAATCTAACTGATTGGCTGGCTGCAACTGATTGACATTTACAGTATGTAATGTATATTTACATTTATGTTATGCATGACAAAAAGTCTTGTTGACCTATAACAGAGAGAAATTTGTTAGTCCAGAACATTTTACACATGACTTGTCCATAAGGTATAAATGAACAAAATGTGTACGATCTACTTAGCCTAACTTTTTTATTTATTGTCTTAGTAGTCTGAAGCAAAGCCTGTACAGAATCATCACACACCCTTTATATCACTCTTAATATTGCCTCCTGCCATTTAGTATTTTAAAAATGTAATACAGACATGTATTTCATTAAATGCTGGCATAGAGAATGTAATACTCCAGAGCGTGGTTTCACGTTCTGTGTTTCTGTGGCATTCCCGTCTGTGAGCGTTTCAATGAGGCAGAGGCAAAAACAAAGCCGCCTAAATCCCATTTGGTTTGGAGGCAGCGTACATGGAAGCGGACCAACTTCGCTGCTAATACAGCTAATAGGATGTTCCACTCTAAATAGGAGCTCATGGTAATACCAGCAGTTTCATTGAGGCTGGAAATTGTAGTTTTAAATTACAGTTTAATGCCTTAGATTTTTAAAACGGCATCGCAGCAACACAAAAATTACCAGTGCTGCTGAACAGTGTCCCTGTTTCCTATTGTTAGCCAATTACTGTGCAATCTCTTTCTTCTGACTGAATAGCTCACTGTTAGCAAATAATGAAAAGGCAATTATGGCAAAGCTGTGTTCACATTACGCTCTTCATTTTGCGTGCTGGCGTAATTATTGTCAATCCTAGAGGCTTACTGTTGCATGGAAGAGGCAGCAGGGAAGAAAATGAACTGGGCTGCTGCACAGAAAATTAGAAATGTCACAGTTACCTTTTATATCGAGTGCTAGCCCTGCACCTTAACATATGGAGCCTAATGCACGTTCACATTCGTGCACACGTTCATGTCACATAAACAGAAAAAGAAAATAACAATAAGGATTCCATTTGTTAACATGAATTAGCATGACTTAATACAGCATTTATTCATCTTAGTACATACTTATTACATTTACTACTAGATTTTTATTATCAAACTGTGTATCTGTTAACATTACTTAATGTACAATGAACAAAAGATAAAAAACAATTATGCTGTAAAAATATATTGCATAATTTGAGTTTATATCAGCTAATGCATTAAAGGGATTTCACTCAAAAATGAAAAATAATCTGTCATCATTTACTCACTCTCATGTTGTTACAAACCTGTATACAGGGTTTCCCACAGAAAATGTGTTAGTTAAGGTGGGCGGGCCGGGGGCGTGGTAATCAAAGGGGCGGGGCGTATACTAGGGCTGCACGATATTTTGAAAATGTATCGCCATCGCGATAACTGCGTATGCGATATGCATATCGCAGGGAGCTGCGATAACTTGCATTTATTTTACGTGTCTATCATTTGAGTGTTGCATGCTTAGATCGTCCAAATGACACCGCTCAGAAGGTGGTTCCCACACACTTACTTTACTTGGGCGGCTCTCTCAAGTATATTAACAACTGTACACGTATATTTAGCATCAAATTTTGTTTTTTTCTGTCCGTGATAATGACATTATGCGTGCGAGCAGGTCGTGTCTTTTCTGATGAGTTCGCTGTGCGTTCGCGTGCTTTCTGTTTCTCGATGGATTAGGTGCGACGCAAAGCTCAGTGTCACATTGTTTCCTTCCATGTTCCTGAACTTGATCACAGTTGTATCCATTAGAGGTCTTCACGGAAGGACACGAGTCAAAATTTTGAAAGGTCAGTCGGGTCCGAGTCGGTCCCATTTTAATTACTTCAGGTACCGGGTCTGTTTAAACCAAAGTCGTTCAGAGACGGCCGTGAATAGTCAGTCAGCGCTAACGTGCTATAGCGCATGTGCAGTCTCAAGCGTGCCTCCGGTTTCTATGGCAATGAAAACTGACTCTTGTTTATATAAAGTCACGGCCACGCGCTGCACTTTCTTTCTCCCATGTTTATAGTATTATTATCAATGAACCGTCTTTTTATATGTTTGCTACAAAGATGGTAGCAAATAACCAATGTTAATGCCAAGCCCATTGTACTGAACGAGCAGGTAAAACTGTCAAACAGTCATTATGTAAGCTGAATCTACATACTTTATATAGAGTATACTTTTGAATCTAAAGTAATGACGGATTAAGCTCTTTTAATCTGCAACAGAGGAATAGAAAGGGAGGCAATTTTACTGCTTCTACACAAACCTATCAACTTTATAATCTTTAGACCTATTTATAATCCATAGAACTGCATTGTCTATCATTAATATATTATACATTTTATTGTATAAAGTTAGTCTTTCTACACCTCTCACAATGTTAAAAGATCCCTTTAAAGGGGGTCATATTCACAAGTTCATTCAGCTTTGTTCATGTCAAAGAGAAAGGAAATAGAGTTTGGAGTAGTTGGATTTATGAAATTAATATAAATTTTCAATAAATCAAAGTACTGCGTTATGGTCACACATTACTAGTTTTTTGTCACATGTATAGCATAGTTTAATTACATCTTTAGAATATGCATTACCTCTTTATTTCATTGCATATCTAAATGCTAAAATTAAAGCAAATAAAAAATAATTTCTCTAAATAAGACATATCGCAAGGCATATCGCCATCGCACCCACAAACAGAACTATCGCATATCGCATATTTTCTTATTATCGTGCAGCCCTAGCGTATACGTCAAGATGAAAATGAAAATATTTTTATTAAAAACACTCAAATATAACTTAATTTTGAAGAAACTATGACAGAAAATCAAAACATACTAGATTATTAATGATTCAAATGTTTTAAACAAATACATCTAACTGGAAAAGCTGTGTGATGAAGTGAAACTAAAGGGTTAATAAACACAAACTGATGCAGATGTTGTAGAACGTCTGGCGAACAGAATAGATAGCACAAAGATTGTAAAAACTGATTATTTCCCACTATTAATTACATTATCCTAAAGGAGTGTAACTACTGTAGCATGTAAATAATGCACATAAATAACATGAGCAAGAGCGCTCAACAATTATATCAAATCAACAGGCATGTGCAACCTATGTAGAAGGTTGCTCAAACAACAAAATCACCAGCTAACTTACTCTCATTTCGGCCGTGTGGTGCGCGTGCTCGCTTGCGTTGTGAACCGCGTCCACGCTATTCTCCGAGATGCACTTGATGGCATTTTGTGCAGCAACATTTTTTTTTTTTTGATGACTTAGTTAAGGCGGTAAGGTTTCCCAGCTTAGGCGGGCCGCCCGAACTGCAAAGTGCTGCGGGAAACCCTGGTATACATTTCTTTGTTCAGATAAACACGAAGGAAGATATTTGGAGGAATGTTTGTAAACAAACATTCCTGAAAATATCTTCCTTTGTGTTTATCAGAACAAAGAAATTTATAAAGGTTCAACAAGAGAATTTTCATTTTTCTCTTTATTAATTTTAATTATTGAAACGTTATTGCTAAGTGCTAGCCGAATGTGTTGTGATGTTTATGCATTATAGACATCCACACACAAGTATCTACTATCTACACATGTGTGTCCGTATTTATGTAAATATGCTAAGCAATGCATCTTATTTGTCTTAGAATAAGTGTCCATGCATGTGGATGTGATCTGTTTCACATTACATCCATAAACTTCAAGAAGTGTGCAATGTGTGTTTGATGTGCACATGTGCATACATGGATATTTCTTATGATCAGTTAAAAATATATATATATATGAACGAGTTTTATCCTCCAAGAACAAAAACTAACTTGGTAAGAAAAGATAAAAACACTGTGACATGAATAAAAAGCGGTTTATGTTTCAAAAACATGTCAGCTGCCCTCAAACATACAGTTAATCAATGTTTTACCGAGCAGAAGCAGGGCAGCACAAAAACATCACGAGGCTCTTTGATAAGGCGCTAAGATACGAAACACACAGGCATCATTGGCGATGCCTCGGAAGAGCACATCTGGGTTTGGGGGTTGGATATCTTTTGTCAATACTCCTGCATGCACCTTCCACAAATCAAAGTGAATAAACAATGTTGTGATTCCACAGCACATTGTGAGACAGAAGGCAGAAGCGCTAACACAATTCCGACTGAAAAACGTCTCAAGGTCAGACTTTAAACATTTAAACGACACCTTTGCAAACACATCTCTAAATTCACCCTGACATCCTCCAACCTGCCAAGCACGATTACAACCGTTTTCTGAAAGTTTCCTTTTTACTTTTCGCTGCTGCGCTCGGTGTTTAACAAGGTTCTTTAAAGACCGTGCGAGAGAAAAGTGTATTTCTTAAGAGAAGCATGACGCTCTCGCTCTTTCTTTTTCTCGCACACACAAGCTGCCAGTTCTAGTACAGAATGCTGTCAGATGCAGACTATCATCGCTGGCATAATAGCAACGTCTGGGAGTCTCGACACCAAAGCCGTAAAGGAAACATCACACTGGCTCCTGAGAAAAAGAGCTCTTTCAACTTTCAAAACTCCTTAAGTTCTGAAAGCGCAGTGCTGGTTTAAGCTGCCTCTCAGTCAGCGAAAGAGCGAGTGAGTGAAAAACAGACAGAGAGAAATGCTAAAACAAGGCAATCATTACGATTTACTTGTGTGTCACTCTGCCAAACAAGCAAGCATCCCTGAAATTGTACTTTGTTTTGAAGCCTCGTGGCTGTGAGGCGAACTTACCCAACAAACATTCAAAAGCAAAGATGCTAATTTACATCGCTCCTTGATATTGCCTGATACTGAGCTCCAAACGCAAAATGTTTTGATTTTGTCATAGAGATAGAAAGTGAGTGAGACAGTCAAGGCATCAATCACAAACAATTAAAGCATGTTACTTTTTCTCTTTCTTTATCTTTTCTCCCGGTGTGTTGGACTTTTTCAACATTTATGACACGACACAGAGAGAAACAACAGTGTACATACTGAATAGTTGATGGAGGTGAAGGAAAAACTAATACAGTTAACTATTACAAACAAAGGTTATGAAAGAGTTCTTTGAAGAACCATTTTTCTTAAAAAAAAAAAAAAAAAACATTTTTTGAATTTCTTATGGTCTTCTTCACTATGTTATGGTATGTTATTTTAGGATAACAACTGCCTGAAACGAATAACACTGGATGCTGCAAATCATTTTGACAGGTACAGTTTAATATTACACAAATATAAACATGTCTTTTTATAACATATATAATTATTAAACTAAATAGTGTGTTTGTGACATTTGAACGTCTTGCCTTATGTTGAAACCAAAGTAAACGAGTTTTCCTAGCGGAAGGTCTGCATTCATTAAAAATGAGCAAATAAATGATTTCAAATCAATATTTAATGTTCCGTACCTTACTTAGGTAATTAGCCTGTGTAATAAGTGGGATAATGTACAGGCAGCCGGTTGTTATCGTCAAATAAGCCCCTTTAGGGAGCACTCACATTAGGGCTAACCCAACCAAACCTAGCCCCAACACGATTGTCCCCCTCCCTACTCCCCCACTTATATACACTTTAAAAACAAACGGTGCTAAATCGCACTAAAAGTGGTTCTTGGCTCGTAATCATAGAGGAACCATTTTAAGTGCTATATAGCACCTATGAAGCATAGCACCAATATAGCACCACATATGGTTCTACATAGCACAATATGGTTCTACACCGGTGCTACACAGGCACTTCATCGGTGCTATATGGCACTTAAAATTATTACGAGCCAAGAAACACTTTTAGTGCTATTTAGCACCATTTGTTTTTAGCGTGAACACTGTACTTGAGCGATGCGTGCCCGGGCATGCTTTCATCATTAGGATGCGATTTTTTTTAAGAAAACGAAGTAAAGCACTCTCTTAACACTGGAGTTCATCGTAACGTTAAGTCTGTGTTTTTTTTTTATTCTGAGTTGTTTGGTGCGCGATGACACACAGCCCCTCCTACAGGCATCATATTGCTTAGATAATCTGTTACGTGTGCAGCCAAAACATTCATGTAACACTACTGCACGCATCAAAAGATTTTTTTACGAAGGCAGATGAAGGTTAGTGGAGGCGCAATTGACGTCTTTCCTTTTTTTTAAAGTTATTTTTTGGGCCATTTTGCCTTTATCGATAGACAGTACGTAACTGAGAGACAACAGGAAAGTAAAGGGTGGAGATGGAATCGGCAAAGGACCTCGAGCCGGGATTCAAAATCGGACTCTGGTCGCCGGAAGTGCGTTTGCACCATATGTCGGAGCACTGTCCACTACACCATTGGCTCCGACGGACGTCTCTCCTTTTGAACCGCGCCCTGGCGCGATTTGCAATCACACAGTGCGTTCCGCACCTGAGCCCAAGTGAACCGCACTTGAGCCCACCTATGCAAGCCGGCCAGGGTGCGATTAACTAAACCATGTCCGGGCACGTCAATTATTAACTCGTCAATTATGAGAAAACGCTTCCATGCCAATGACGAGTATTTCCGGATTTCAGCAATACCACTATTATCCACCAGATGACGCTCTTCCACAACTTATGCAACCCGGAAGAAACGCCTCACGTGAAAGAGTAACAACTCTGTGTATGTTTTGAAAATAGTGCTGAATCTGATCTCTATCAAAAGTCCTTCATAAAAATGGAATTATCTCAGCTTTTTGCGTTTTTGAAGAAACCTACCCATATTTGAGAGGTGATTACAAGAGAACTAATGAAGGTAGCTGGAACCAAACAGCAAGAAAAATAACCTCTTATAAACCTGTAATAACCGTATAGTGTTTTTGATATACTGAGTGAATAGACTTTTTCATTTTGAGGCTTTTTATTACAACAATGCACTCTTTACATGTTGAATGGAAACACAATGGTGCTTTTCTTCTCTCATTTCCTTTTCTCTGGTCTCATTGTCTGTTCTCAACAGATGACTCGACTATTCAAATTTATATCAAATGCCTTGTCTGAATTCAAATTCTGAATGTAAATGTAAATTGTAAATGTAAACAATGAATGTAAATTCATCATTAATTTACATAACAGGTGAAATGTGTGTTCACCCATCAATTACAAAATAAATTATATATACTAGAAAGGTAAAGCTAATGTTAAAATATTGCGTCAACTATGCCCTGCATAATATAGGTCTACGTCAAGCCTTTTTTTTTTACTTATAAGAGAGGCTTAGGAAGAACAATAGTAATGTCATTTGGGAATGAATAAAGCTTACATGATAACAGCATATCGAATTATAAAACAGTTAAACAATATAAAAGCAGGTGTATTGGCTTTTATCAGAGCGCAAAAGCAACTAAAACAGAGCAAACATGAAATAAGAAACAGACCTATCAAAATAACAAGATATTAGTGTTTATTATCAGGGTAGCATTGATCCTGCTTGTAATGTGACAGACGAAAACATATTCTGTGTGATGTCAATATTAACTTTTAAATATGGTAAAAAACGGAAAAGAAATGGTGGCCAAAGATGTACAGTTGCCTTAATAAAAATATATAAATGTGAGATCTATGAAATCCAGATATTTTAAATATTTGCAAATTCATTTAATAATATGTTATGTTCATCAACTATAACAATCCACTTCAACAGTCCATCCTCAACTAGTAACCCAGAATTTACTGACAGCAATATTTTTTACGAGTAACATCATTAGAGAGTGGCAGCGCTGTACTTCAGATGGGTTGGTATAGAGAAGTGATGGTTTGGGCCGGAGGGAGGATAAAGCACAGCCAAGGACAATACAACCCGGTCCCTACAGCAGCAGGACATTTCCTCCCACAAACCTCTGATCTGAGATCAGGCCTGATCACACCTTTAAACATGAGACAGTGCCGCTCGACGGCATCCATGCATTAACCACCGGGGGGGAAGAAAACCAAACATACATGAAACTAATGGCTGAAGAGGGCAGGCGTATGTGTGTGCGCACCCACATGCGCAGTAGGCTGCGTTTCAGACGGCTCCTGCGGCTTTATCCCGGCCTGGTAATTAAGCTTACAATCTTACACACTGTAAACAAACACATAGACCAAATCACTGCATGCAACCAAGCACAGATCCGCATGCAAACAGAAAGAAGATTGGACAGATTGGAAGTGCGGGAGGGGGTAACATTCTGTACTAAAGAGCTACTCCTAATTGGTTTGGGTTAATTGGTATTTTTACTGCAATCGCAAGAGAGAGGGACACCATGCTTACACACCTTCCCCCAACATATTACTAAAACGGCTAAAGGTCATTGAAGCTTACCCTTTACATTTATTCCCTCCTGAATACTACAGTAGTTCGAAAAATTAAGAAGTTCCAGCCTTTCACTAAAACATTAATGCACTAATTGACAAGTCATTTTTTCAAATTGAAAATATTTACTACAAAAGAAGAGAAAACACCAATTACAGGGTTCCCACACCTTGGTCAACTTCAAATTCAAGGACCTTTTAATGACTTTCCAGGTCCAATAACCTCAAATTCAAGGACTAAATGTGTACACATTTCAAGTGAGAGCAAGGTTTCATCGAGTTACCTTTAAAGATACATTGTTACAGTTCTCTTTCTAAGGGGAACTCGCACTGCGTCACTGTGGTGACACTTTGGGGGCGCCTCCAGGGGTAAGTGCGTCTGAATGTGTATATCAAATTCAACCAATGGTGAGGCTTAACGACAAAGACAGGGTGACGCGGGAGCCAGGAAGTATGTCGCTATCTGAAATATTGCCAAAGACAGCGTTACGGGGACACTGTTACAGGAAGTATGGCAAGGGAGACGCAGCGTCTTGTTCCCTTCTTAGGGAACAACAGTTACATATATAACCGGAGACGTTTTCATGTGTCAAATACAACTATGCAAAAAAGCATTTTGGTATGAATCAACATTCACATACAGAAAATATAAGCATTTAAAGTGAACAGTTTAGCACGTGTGCTTAAAAAGTCTAGAATTTGAATGATATTATCCTACTTTACACAGGGAATAATATGGATTTTTTTCCAGAAAACTTCTTGCATGAAATAGATTCAAGCACTTTCAATGATCTGTAGCTATGTATGTATATGTTCAAAAACTTTCCAGGGCCTTGAATTTTTTTCCCCCAGATTCACAAACTTTTAAGGATTTCAAGGACCTGTGGGAACCCTGTAATTAGAACAGAAAGCAAATAGGAAAATAATCAGAAATGAAAGATGTAATAACTCACTCAGCTTTTCACTATTAAAAGCTCTGTATTATTATCATCACTGTTTAAACGGTTAATCTCTTCATCCTGTCTCTTTTTGTTCTAGTGCATGGATATGTCAGTATGTCGGTTTTCCAAGAAAAGCACAGCTCTCCTTACTAAAAATACAGCACGGGGCACACGGAGCATTAGCAGCATCTCTGTGATGTTAAGAAATGTTAAGTTGAGTTTCAGCACTGTGGGACACAGAGGAAGTGCCACCTGTTCTCCAGATATGACGGATTCGTCGACTGTTTAAAATAAAGGGGGTGGAAAGAATGAAAGGGTTTACTGTCTTCCTGTGGCACAACTTCAGAAGACTGGGTGTATTATTAGCTTCTAATGTAGAGCAGCCAGTGCTCTGTCTAAAAACCATCGAGTTGCCAGATGTCTCCATAGCGATAAAGGATGTGCGCTGAAGAAGTCCGAGTATCAACGGGCGATCAGAGACAAAAATCTCTAGCTGACAGGTGAGATTAGGGTAAGTGAGTTCACTACACCCACTTACAAACAACACACACAGATGCATCACTTCAATCATCAATTAGACACATGCATACAAAAAAAACACACATTTTCCTCTCATCAGTGGTCCATTATCAAATTCTTCACTTAAATTCATGTATGAAGGGGACCAAAGTGACACAAATACAAATCAAAATTTGTGCATTAGTGTGCATCTTAACACAAGTGTAAAAACGTGTCAGTGCTCGTCCGCGGAGGTCTGCTTTGTGACAGCTAAGCTTGGGTGTTTGTGCATGCGAGTGTTTTGATGTGTAGGTCATTATGCTTTCACTGGCCCTTTGTTTGGCTGTGTGAAAAATCGTTTAGAAAGGGCAGTCTGGATTGAGACGCCATGTTTATGTTGCAATCAGATCTGAGCAATGAGACACAGGAGGGAAGCTAGCGGTGTGTGCTATTTATTCACTGATTCCCTCACTCTCTATTCTCAAGAGTGCCCAAACAAACAGCACACACACATCTATACATACTCTGGTTGTCCAATACAAAATCTCCCAATATAGATATGCCCATTAGTGGTCCATGTCTATGTGAGATTGGCTCTGAAACAGAAATAGAAAACATTATTACAGGCTTCGGCAGCAATGCTGAAACACGAGAGCAACATGACAATCCCATTAAAACTAACAACAATATAAATATTTCTATTGGGTATTAACAATTTCCCAAAGACTGTTATATTACATTTTTAATAAATATTTGACTTTAGTAAAATTATACATTGTATTACAATAAGCAGTCTTGATGTGTAAACAAACAAATAAATAAATAATAGTTTTCTTGCATCTCATTTTCTCACAATTCTGTCATACCAGGACATAGATGACACAAAACACACGCAACTCCGTAAGAGTGTTAATAGAGGGGTGTGCCCATCTCGCTCTCAAGTTAAGGGTCTGCTCTGTATCCAAGTCAAAGTAGTGAACTTGGCACGGCCATAAATTCGGATGCCCCTTCATCAGAGCGGCCACTGGACTCTGCCATAACTCATCTGCACTCTTACGTGCGCCCGCGCGCACACACACACCACAAGTAACCACTGGGTCCAACCATAACTCACATACACCCTCAGAGGTCTTTAGATCCCTCTCAGAGGTCATAAACCACCTTCTCCCTCTCACATACACACTCTCACATAGAGAGGTATGTGGGGGTTCTAGTTTGAGGTCAGGTGATGGAGCTCTCAGGGTGATATACTGACACCCAGCCTCTCTAACTGGGGTAATGAGTCACAGAGTATGAAACAGAGCCCAACTTGTTATTTTTTCATTTTGACAAGAAAAACTGCTCGCAGACGTCAGGTGATATTTATGAGTATCAGCAGTCAAGCAGAGGTTATGGACACAAAACACAAAC
The DNA here is from genome assembly GCF_027580225.2 of Misgurnus anguillicaudatus. NCBI lineage: Eukaryota > Metazoa > Chordata > Actinopteri > Cypriniformes > Cobitidae > Misgurnus > Misgurnus anguillicaudatus. The sequence continues at coordinate 36,185,299 of NC_073357.2, read as the reverse complement.
GCTGACCCTTGACACTGCCTAAAGAGACTGCAACAGTATGAAGTATGCATCTCTTTCATGAAACGTGTCAAATATTTTTAAGTGGGTTATTTTATGCACATGAATCTCCACAATACTGCTAAAACTTAGATTTTGATGCATAATTTTGATTTAATCTCATAACTAGATTATGACCTGATTTAGACTTTAGCCTTAAAGGATTAGTCCATTTTCATAAAAAAAATTCCAGATATTTTACTCACCACCATGTCATCCAAAATGTTGATGTTTTCTTTGTTCAGTCGAGAAGAAATTATGTTTTTTGAGGAAAACATTCCAGGACTTTTCTCATTTTAATGGACTTTAATGGACCCCAACACTTAACCGTTGTAATGCAGTTTAAAATTGCAGTTTCAAAGGACTCTAAACGATCCCAAACGAGGCATAAGGGTCTTATCTAGCGAAACCATTGTCATTTTTTGAAAAATTTAAAATTTGCACTTTTAAACCACAACTTCTCTTCTTTCTCCGGTCCTGTGACGCACCAGCGTGACCTCACGTAATTGCGCAATGACGTTGAAAGGTCACATGTTACATATATGAGACGCACATTTGCTGACTATTTTAAAAAATAAACTGACACAAAGACATTAATTAGTATCATTCCACATACAACAACGTCAGAACGGTCCTCTTTCTCCACACTTCGATACATCATCCGTGACCTCTTGACGTGTTACGTGAGGCCGCTCTGCCGCGCCACACGAACGGAGGAAGACGAGAAGCCGTGGCCCAAAAGTGCATCCTCTTCATCTTTCTTGCCAAAAATGACAATCGTTTCACTTGACAAGACCCCTTATGCCTTGTTTGGGATTGTTTAGAGTCCTTTAAAACTGCAATTTTTAACTGCATTAAAACGGTTAAGTATTGGGGTCCATTAAAGTCCATTAAAATGAGAAAAATCCTGGAATGTTTTCCTCAAAAAACACAATCTCCTCTCGACCGAACAAAGAAAGACACCAACACCCCGGACGACATGGTAGTGAGTAAACCACCTGGACTTTTTTAAAGAAAATTGACTAATCCTTTAACTTCACAGACAAAGTCACATATTACATATATGTCGTTCACACCTTTGTGTACTTATGTGCATGCGTTACATCATATCTCATTCCATCTGTGCAATCAATCAGTGTGCTGCAGATATTTCACATATGCAAGCATGAGTGTGTGTGTGTGTGTGTGTGTGTGTGTGTGTGTGTGTGTGTGTGTGTGTGTGTGTGTGTGTGTGTGTGTGTGTGCGTGCGTGTGTGTGTGTGTGCGTGTGTGTGTGTGTGTGTTTGCACAGAACTATTGAGCAGGTGGTGCAGGTAATGGAAACTGAAGGAAAGTGCTGTACAGTTGAGTAAACATGCAGATTCACTCAGTAATAGAGTCTTACACACAAACACACACACACACAAACACACACACACACACACACACACAGCTTCATGCATGCACACACACAAACATGCAGACTGTTACTGGGTAATGGAGTCTATCAAACTCACTCTCCTCCAGGCTCTCACACACACAGTCTGAGAATTAAATACTCATCTAGGGCTCCCAAGTGGACTGCCACAAGCTTAAATCCTGACTCTCTGTCTTAAACAGCTCTGGGACTCAGTGTGTTCTCCACAGGCAAGGAAGTGATGGAAAGAGAGAGAAAATGAATCCATTTACACAGTAATAAAAATTCATACATCTAATAAAAAATCATTGTGTGTTTACATGCAGAGCTCCAGAGGAAAGAGAAGCGACTGCCTATCGAATCCTGCTGGCCAACTGACCCTTAGGTGCATATTAATGACAATCACACACTGTTGCTGTGGTTGTGAGCAGACAGCTGAGAATTAATAGGTAGCTGGATTTTTTTCTTTTGTTTAATAATATAAAGATTTTAGTAGGGGCAACTGTATAAAAGGGTCAATCATCTAGATTTAAAAAAAAGAATTAGCAAAATTAACAAAAAGCCAAACATGTGTTTTACAATGTTGAATATTCCATGTAGTCTCTACATTCATATTCAATGTCCAGCGTATAACAGTGCATTAGTGAATATATATATAGTATATATATAGTACTGTTAATGCATTAAAATGGCATTGTTAGTAAATTAAGCCGAATTGTTAATTTGTTATTTACAAACAAACTAATTATGCAAATCCTGAATGAACTAAGTGCCTTCATGACAAAGCTAGGCATTGCAGGGCCACTCCAGTAATTGTACACAGAGGCATGTAAAAAGCCATTGTTGACGCATGTATATTTCATGAATGCAAAAATAAAATAAAAACATGTTGAAATCGTGAGTGTGTCGGGAAAAAGAGACCAAACATCCAAAACCATACGCAAGAATGTGGACAGTATAGGTCACATGCAGAGAGACGTGGGTCACGCTCAAATTGTCCATCAGTCAGACAGGCAGAACTGATTTAGATGCTAAATAATGGTTTAGATATTCAAAAATTCCATATATATGCGAAAGGCTCCAGTGAACACTGAGGCAGACTGATCAAAGAGCCCCTTACCACCACTAACACTCCAAAAAGCCGATTCAAAAGCACCTTTGTGTCTGCAAAATTCTTAAATCCATATGGTAAATGTACTCAGGTGAAATACATTTATGCAATCTGTTATTAAGCGCACAGATAACACAGTAACGCTTTACAATAAGATTGGATTTGTTAGCATTAGTTAATGTATTAGCTAACATGAACCAACATTGCACAATACTTTTACAGCATTTATTAATAATAGTTCCAGATAATTTTAGCATTTACTGACACATTTTTTAAATCAAAAACTGTTAACATTAGTTGATGCACAGCAAATTAACATTAACAATTACATTGGCATTAACTAGCATTAACAACATCAATAAATAATACATTTTTCATTGTTAGATCATGTAAGCTAATGCATTTACTAATGTTAACAAATGCAACTGCATTGTAAAGTGTTACCAATAACATTTACTTATATTTTAAATGATGCTGTCTAAGTGAAACCTTAAGGAAAAACAAGGAAACAGTACAAGAAAGTCACAGTAACCGAATTCATGACTGCTTTAGCTTGGCCGCTACAAAATGAATACATAATTCATGTTAGGTGTGTGTACGTCTCAGAGTACATGAGTCTTAAAGAGGTGTGCATTGAGACTTTCTTTGAAGATAAACAAATCAAACTGAAAGTTTAAGGATGTGAGGGCTGCAATTCCCAAAATATCTGTTGTGCATTACAAAATGCGACAGCAATGCAAACAGATCTCTTTCCTGAGAACAGTAATTCATTTCAACATACAACTGGCGCTTGACTCAAAAAAATAATAAATAGATTATAATGAAAAGATTATTTAAAAAACAGAAACAAAAGGACAGGAAGTCTATGTTTTGACCAGAGGCAGGGACAAAAAGAGTCTGCACATGGAGTTTTTAAATCAAACCCATGTCCTCACACAGCCCTCTATTCCAGGTCTGTACACGCATGATAAAAGGAAGCAGATGATATGCGCCACTCACCCCGTAAATACACAAATTTGATTTCTAGATGGCGTCGAGGGGCAGGTCAAGAGTTTTTAAATGGCTGACTCGCTGCTGTTGACGTACAATTTAATGCCAGATTTACATAAACCCCAGTTTTTTTACATACACTCACTAAATATAGCAAGCATTTGCCGAATATTTACATAAACAGTACCTAGTAATCGAAGAATATCAGAGAAGTCCAATCTTCAGCTATGTATTTATATGACTTTGAAGGGCAGCGGTGAATGAAGGTAAATCTAAAGCAGTGTGATGTTGTGTCAGTCTGATTGAGTGAGCAGTAATGTTGACGGACAACCAAAATCTTGTGATCTGACCCTAAAGACAAAGGTTTAATAATAAATATAGCCGTGTCTGGATTAAAAAGACACCACTCTGCATTTTTAATGTAAATGTGCGTCTGCGTGCTGTTAAATATGAATGATCTCCGTCTCACCTCAGGGTGAATTTGTGAGGAATGAGTGATAGTCTGTGTTTGCGCGTGTGTGCACTCTCAACCCGAATTAGTTGACTTTACTAGAAATTTTCGTGGAGACCCGTTGCACAAAATTATTTTAGTTTTTGCAAAGGATGAAACTTAACAAGTCATATTAACAAAAAAACTTTAGCTGGTGAAGTAGACAAATTAAGTTGGCATCAGTACTCTTTACTAAAAAGCATTAGTTCACATTATGATTTTTTTTGAGGATATGTTTTATAAAATAACTATTAAGTTGAACAAAAAATAAAACATTTAAAGTGATAGTTCACCCAAAAATGAAAATTCTGTCATCATTTACGAACTCTCATTATGTTACAAACCTGTATGAATTGCTTTTTTCTGGTGAACACAAAGGAAGATATTATGAGAAATGTTTGTAACCAAACCGTTCGTGGAGCCCATTTACTTCCATAGTATTCTCTTTTCCTACTATGGAAGTAAATGCATGGGATTCACAAACGATTTGGTTACAAACATTTCTCAAAATACCTTCTTTTGTGTTCACCAGAACAAAGAAATCATATGGGTCTGTAACAGTTTCAGTTGTGGTTGAACTATCCCTTTACCTTAACATTTCTAGTTCAGTAAACTTAATTTTAAGTTTATTTAATTTATAACAATCGCTCTGTCCATCATCTCCACTTAGTTAAAGGGACACCGATTTGCATTAAGCTTTGTATCGTTAGAACCCCAGTCATGTTTTTGAATGGTCGTGCATCATTCCCTCAGTTTCCCGTAAGACGGGAGAAATACAGATTTCAGTGTTGCACTTCCTTCTTTCAATGATGTAAAAATCGTCATTTTGCGTCATTGAAAGAAGGAACTGCTGTATCTTTTTCGAGGGTGAAAGACTACAGACACTCATTCCTCATTTTTCCAAAGTGGGTGCTATGGGTGGGACCCACTCACGCTACAGACCTATTACAGATCAGTGTGTGGGACTTACGAAAATATACGAACACAGACGATCAGCCGCCATCTTTATGCTAAGCTAAGCTAACAGACATTGTGGACCGAGCCAGACTTCATGTTACAATAATAGTGGAAGGTAATCGATATGATATGGAAGATGTCGATTTCACAAGCATGATGCTCTAATCCACTGTTCATGGCACCTTTATGAGCCACAATACAGCAAAGAGCTGAGGCAGATGGAGGAACAGAAGCCTGAGGAGTAGGCCGGAGCCTGGGCTTCGGCTGCATAGAGGAGCCCGGGGAAGACACTGCAACCCTCAGCCTCTGCTGCGTAGAGAAGCCCGAACTGGCTCGAGCTTGGACAAACTAGTAGTGGCTATACTCTCGCTGTGTGCTTTCTGTATTACATTTCCGCATCAGATCAGGATATGAACACTTGTTTGGTGAATGTTCCCGGGCAAGAGAGGTACTTTGCGCGTGTTTATTTCACAAACTTGTTTCGGTTTACAAGCACAAGCGCTTAGCCAGCACTTCTGTGTAGTATACATATTGTGCAGTCGACGCATTTGTGTGCTGGATGCGGCATTTTCTTCTTTGGGAATATACATGTTTGGCCAAGCACTCTCAAAAGTAGGGCTGGACAATAATTCAATATCAATATATCTCGCGGTATAATATTTTTCGGTAACGGTGATATGGTTTCTAAACGCATTTCCGATATTTCGATAGACATTACGGTGTCCTGTGGCCGTTCACATGTCACGCGTAAAAACGTGGGTCAAGGCACTACTTCCCTATAAAACGCGTGGCGTCTTTTGTAGTTAAGCAACCATGAGCCGCAATCTACCGGACAACGAGAAAACGGAATGCGAAACTAAATCGCTCATCTGTACCTCGCACCAAATCATATCATCGTCACACCATGCGATCAATTAATCTATTCGGGACTTTGGAGTGTTTGCTCAGAGAAGAGCTGTCACTCAGAAGTACGAGAAGGAGGTGCGGGGTAAGTTTGTGTCAAGTCACAGCTTCCAATGACGACACCATATAGGGAGAGAGAGAACAAGAGGTGATGCACACAAACTTAATTACTGGTGAGAAAAAAATAGGCTTAAGTCATAAAGTGCCATGGTTAGAAAAGGGTAAAGATGAGGAGAAAAGATAAGTAGGCTATGTATGCTGCTGTGTCACCTGGTTATGAGTAATATGTATAATATAATGTCTACTATCAAATATATCACTATCTAGCTTGCTAAGCAATAACAAGTACATCAGTATTTTTTATTTTTCTAACAGTTTGTAACATTAAATACTACCATTGAAAAGTTTTAAGGTCACATTGACTTATTTATCAAAACTATAGACTAACACAGATGGAACTATGAAAGTGTGACTGAAGAAATCCATAATATATCAAAACACAACCTGGTGGCAAAAAATGCATAATAGTTTATAAATGTAAAATAAATAGTTGTGGTTTTTAATGTTAAAATAGCTCTTCTTTGTCCCTTCTATGAGATGTCGATCTCAGAAATGGCCCCAAGCCTATTTAAGTTTGAGACCCCTGCATTACAGCATTGACATTCAGGGTGCTGAGCCTGAAAGTCTGGTTTATGGGAAAGTGATATCACTTTTTTTTTATGTGAAGACTTAACATGTATTAAAGGTGAACATTAATATATTTATCCCTTTTCATTTTAAATATGATATAGTTTTATAGGTTTCATTGGCAAATACATTTTTTCAGAGGTTTGTTTTTGGTTCAGACATCCATTGCAGGCATTCTCGGCAGTATTTCCTGAGGCTTTTTTAAAATGCTTACCGTTATCGGATTTATACCATATCGACCGAAATTAATAAGTATATCATGATAAAAATTTTGGCCATATTGTCCAGCCCTACTCAAAAATATATCAAAAACTTGAACGAAGCTTGCTCCTATACAAGCTTCGTACCGTATATGGACAGCTGCGTCCTGGATACATATTTTAGAACCCTAAACTGGAAGCGACAGCCAAAGCATGCAGGGATAAACGGACATCTGACTATAAAGTGAGTGTTTCTATTTCCTTTGTTACACTTACGTGGAATTTATATACACAATAGCATATCTGAGCAGTGTTCCGATTAATGGGAGTGGCTTGCAGAGCTGTGCATTGTGGGAGTTGTAGTTTTCCATACAAATGTGCCCTAAAGTCACGTTCTGTCTTTTCTCGGTCAAATTGGCACAAAATTCCAAAATTTATGTTAAATTTCGACTACAAATATGACCCACTTTCCGATGAAATGTCCCTTTAATTACATTCAAAGACTTTGTATTTTTAATTAATTTATATTACTTACTTTGGTATTATAACACAAAATCCCTGAGTTACTATAAGTTAATCGTTGAATAAACTTTATTCTTCACAGAAACGCATACAAAAACTGAATTTTTTACATGCATTGTCAGTACTGTGAAGAGAGATACAATAAAATGTACTGAACGGGGTTTATGTAAGGAAACATTTATCACCTGAACGGTGACTTCCAATATTATAATTTACAACAAAACAACATCAATAATATATGCTTAAACCTTTATGACATTTTATTAACAAATATTTAAGTAGTTAAAGTTCTTATTTTATTTTATTACACGGCTCTCTGGAATGCTTGATTCTGATTGGTCAGTTGAGACATTTGCAGGTTCGTTCTTTTCAAATAATAACTGCTCCAAATTAATAACGCATAGCCGGACTACTTGCACGAGTGAAATCGCTCCGCGCCAATAAAGATCAATAAACATTACTGTCTGTTTGGCGCCATCTTGTGACAAACACTGGACAACCACGACAAGACACAGACAGCTTGAGACTGAACCTGACAAAATAGATCATGACAGCTACGAAGCCAACACACACAAAAATACAGAATGGGGATTAAAACTTCTCAAAGACTGGCTAAAAGAGAAGAAATGGAGACAGACAAGTATGAAGCAGCGGATCTTAATAAGGTATTACGATCATTTTATGCATCTGTGCAAAGTTTCGCGGAAGGATAAAAATGTTAATTTAAAACAAATATGCCAATAAAATGTTTAAAATTCATATTCATGTCCAGTTTTTTTTCTTATGTAGCAAGTAGCCGTGTAATAAGCGGGATAATGTAGAGGCAGCCGGTAGTTATTGGGAAGTAAGCCCCGACAGTGTGATCAGGACCCGACGCGAATCATGTGCAAACGATTATGGGTATTCCTCACAACATGTACTAATAACTTTAAGCTCATTTTACTTTAGTTTAGTTTAATGAATTTTGTACTCTTTAAAGTTGAATAAACTAAACTTTTTAAGCATAAAATATTAAGTGATGTTTACTTCAATGTCTGGGTTAAGAGTGTGGGCACTATGGCTTAGCGTGTTCAATCAGCCACAATTTTATATGAGGGTCTCAGAAGTTCATGTGTAAGGAATGTACAGGGGCGAATCTCAAGGCTAAAGGTCCTCTAAACTTCTGACACACTCTTTAACTTTTTCAAAGAACTTTGATTCAACTTGGCTATTATAAGGGCAAGAGGGAATTTAAATCACCCATAGTGAGACAGACAGAAAGAAAGATGGTCAACTGTTACCCTATTTTATTTACACCCTGTTACGGCCACAGGTTGGCAGGTACTGATGGTGTGTGTGCGTGCGTGTTGTGAGTAGGGCACTGGGACAGGGCTGAAAGGGGCTGGAGGGGTAATGCTAGGGCTATCACATTAACCTGACTGGAGCTCCTCTAATAGGCAAGGCAGCTTAAATTGATATATCAATTTACTCCCCTCCTGTACGACTTCAAAGGCCTGCATTCTCGTTCCCTTAGCCTTTACCCAACCCATATCAATCTGCCTGTCTACACTGCATGACCACAGGACACCACCCAGCCAATCACATCACATATTCCAACAAGAACAGTTGAAGTTACCCAATCAGTAGAGAGTCAGGAGGTAAAAGGAATCACTTCAGATCTCCTATTGGTTGAATCGACAGTGTTAATAAAAAAAATTATTGCACCTTTCTGAAAAACGTGGCAATTCAGCAAATTGTAAATGTGCTATTTATGAGTTATTTTCTTTAATACGTATACATTCACATAATCATACAGTCGGATCAAATTTTTATAGCCATCATTGAGCCTTTATTCATGACCTCAGCAGTGTATAAACAGGAACAAAAAGGTTGAACATTTGTTTTGACATGCACCTATGAGCTGTATTTGTGTTAGCAAGACATTTACAACAGCTGAGATAGAAGCAGATCTTCACAGTTAGCTCCAGACTCTGTTCTTTTACACAAAATCAAACAACTCGTCTTCCCAGCACAAGCCCTAGAGGGCCATGATGTCATATCCAGTGCGAAACCTTGCTGATGACTGACACGTGTTTCCCATGGAGACAGACACGCACACACAAATTGAACGAGTCTTTGTTATGTCTGACATCCCCTACCTTATGCTAACCTGTTTTGTCAAAACAATTCCCAGAGAAATTAGATGACACAGATTCTGAAAGATAAGAGCCAAAATCTGCCAGAACCAAACCAACACTGACAAACAACACCTGCATGAGGCTTTTACACATCGCACATATCGATTTACATACTGAAACAAGTTACGTATCAGCACTTCCTTTCCTTTATTAAGCTATGATAAGAGTGCTGATATGCTTGATTCTACACAATAAGATTATACAAAAAGCATATTTTTATCTTGCAAAAATCATCATATTAGAATTATATAGACTAAGACTTAGTTATAGACTAAGACTGAGCACTTTGACAGGGTGAATGACATTTGAGAAATAAGCGTTAGACTGGATAAAGAGCAGAAAGGAGGGTGTTGTCAAGTGAGCCTCTATCTAACCTACCTGATCAGAGACATAGGGAAAAATACAGCAAATATTCAAAGAAGAAAGTCAGGCGATGAAAAGGTTGAAAGAGACTGAATGTGTTAAGAGAATGTGAAAAGAGAGAAAGGAAAGAGGGTCACAAAACAGATGAGAGCCGTGAATACAGAGCAGCTGAGATGTAAGAGAATTTTACAACAGCTATTGTCTGTCACTTACCCTGTATGTGTGTGCGCGTGTGTGTGAGATCACAATTTTTTATCATGAAGTGCTTTACTTTAACCCAAAGTAACTACCCAACACAAATATACTTCTTTTTAGTTTATTCCTTTACTCTGTCTCATGCAGACACACACATAAACAATCTCTGCCGTTCAAACACACAGTCGCTGGCTGCCAGGCCGTGCCCTTGCCAAAGGTTGATAAGTGTTCACACTACAAAGACTTCAATTTCCTTATTTGGTGCAAGATAATGCTTATGACAGCCTTTGGTACCTCTCATTTTTTATCCATCAATGGATTTTCTTTGTTTTCTGTGCATATCTGTTCACGGTTAATGACCTTTTCATTGAGGGCCTGACTTCGGCTCTAATCTGTGTGCCTGTGACAGAGTCAACATTTCCATCCAACTGTTCGATCAGCGTGAGCAGGTCCAGGGTTAACAAACACAACCGCATGCACCGCTTAGCCCTGAACGAAATTAGCTAAGTGCTAAAACAGCTGTGGCAGGTCATTTATTCAGCAAACGCATACGCAAACTAACCTCACTTTACTGTAAACGACCAAGACCACCCAAGCCAACCACAGGTTTAGACCAGATTTAGAAAACATGAGGAAAAGTAAACTCTGTTTACTGCTGCTCTCTCTATTCGGACTAAATGTGAACTTGACTGTGAAAACCAGGTTAAAGTCTCAAAATCAAATGATGATAAGCATCAAAGATTGATTTCAGACATTAATTTCACTATGATTGCAATCTTTGACATGATCTTATTAAGTAAGTATTAAATAAATCAGGATTATTTTTCACAGAATGATCTTAACATTATTAGATGATTATTTTGATTGATTTAAAAGTTTTTACAGGCAGGGTCACAAATAAAGAACTGCTAAATAATGAACACATTTAAATTAATAAAATACATTATTTGTTAGAGCAATAGTCTTGAGCAGTGTTTTGACAGCATGCGGTCCAACTCTAAAGGGGGCCGCACACCGAACGAGAAGCCCAGCGTAGTGTTGCGTCTAAGACAACTTGGAGGTAACTTACACCAGAAGCCCACATTAAACAGTGCAAGCTTAGTCAGATAGCATGTACCTTAAAATGCAAAATATGTGTTAGAGGTCAATGTTAAAGATGCAATTTGTATTATCTGCGCCGCTAGATGGCGCCAGATCAAATCAGTAACAATGACGTTGTTTAATGACGCACTGAAGCAGCATGGAATTATGGGATTTGTAGTCTTTAACTCAACCGCTGATGGCCATCAATCAGACGCGAACGAGAAATCATGTTGACGGATAAGGTAATCAAGTCTTATAAATGTTGCGTTTGATGACATAGTTTATTTCATTATGTACGTTTATATGTGATGTTCAAAACAAAATTGTTAGTCATAGATGTAACAGTATTAGTCCAAATTCGATGGTTAACACAGCACAGAATTAAGTTTTCAACTGACAATCTACAATGATTTTTCACATAATGTATTGACAGTCCAAATCTTATTGTGAAGTGTCTTAAAATGACCATTTATATTGCTGTACAATACCTCTTGATGTGCATATCGTCCGCGGGAAGACGCGCTGATTACAATCTACACACTAATGTTGTCATTAATATAATAGCATACGTTTTTTGAAGGGTTACGATTACGAATCAAAACAACTTACCCATCGCGTAAAACACAAGCAGGATCAGAATCTCTGTCTAGTTAAATGTTGTCGCGAAGCTCTCTTCATCCAGATAATGCAACACCAAATTTAATCCTCATTCTTTCTCTCGTTTTGTTCCAAACTCTTCTTGGGTCGTTTGGTTGGCCCGTACGCTTACGGGAGCTTTCTTTGCTGACACAACCAGCGGCAGACGGTAAAGAGTAATCCATAAGTCCATAAGCAAGCGCGTAGCCCGACAGGCGCTTACACATAGTTCCGCATTTGTCCACGACACTGGCTGTGTCCGAAAACTCAAGGCAGTGACTTGTTGCCTCGCTGCCTCATGAGGAAATGACTTCGGAGGCATGAAGGCAGCTCAGAGAAAGGCTTTCGGACGCACATTAAAGGCAGCGTGTTTGAAATATAAACAGAGAGCGCCTTTGTGATAACTAATCACATATTTCTACTTGAAAACATTACAGATATTGATAGTAATCAGCTGGACAAAATATATAACACTGGCCTAGTGGTTTTTGGACATTTTACTGCAAATATCTTGCAAATTGCACCTTTAATCGCTAAAGATTTGGGACAAATACGATGTTATTTAATGTTAAACCATGTGAGTGGCGCTTTGTGGCACGACAGGAATTTGAGCAGTGTCCTGAGTCACAGCGGACAGACCCGCCAGGCGCCGCCTGTGTGCGTATACTCATAGAAAACAATGTGTTTGAGTTTTTTAGAACGGCGCGGCACTGAGCTGCGCGTCCGGTGTGTGACCCCCTTGAATCCTTTGCAGAACCTGTTCGCCTTTTGCTGTCTCCACTCCACTGTCCTAAAAGTAGCAAAAATGCCCCCAAAACAAAACAAAATATGTATTGGGGCTGTACATTTTGTAAACCACTCATGTTGCTTTTAAACTCTTCTTTCAAAACTTTAAATTTGTGTTGTCAGATATACAATACAATACAATACAATCAAACACTTGCTTGATAAATCCTGTCAGTACTCCGGTCTACGCGCTGCTCGGCACAGTTGAAAATGATGGTCTAGCACTTGCATTGTCCTCAATGACTTCAGTCAAAAGGCAACATGCTCTGGATCCTCTTTTCTTCTTCCCCTTTTCTTCGTCTTTTTATCGTTTGTTGGTGAACAGCAGAAATAAGGAATGGTACGGTCACTGATTTGCCACAAAAGGTGCCCACGGGGGTTGACAGGGGGCACCGTTTGTGGGTGAGGCGTCGGGGCTGGGATAGTGCCAACTCTGTGTCTTTAAAACCATAGCTGTTGTGCTACGCTAGGCTACGGGCCAGTGAGTAATCTTCACACAACAACTGTCAGGAGGAATTCTGGGTAACACACAAAAAGAGCAAGTCTGTGAAGAGAGGAAGTGAGACGATGAGAGGCTCTGTGTTGGCGAGGTCCCGTTTGTCTCTCTCTCAATCTCTTTCTTAATTTATGGTAAAGTTTTTTAACACTATTCCTTGACAAACTAACAGTAACATTATATCATTTAATGATGTGTGCTTTACAGAACAAGAGTCACAACTCAGAGGTCTACTTTCCTTCTCTTTCTCTGTCTCTCTGCCTCTCTTTCTCACGGTGCTCCTCTGTCGGTTGGAAGCCCAGAGCAGGGCTGCTGCGGCGAAGCTCCCGTTACACACTGCCTCAGCCTCCCTGTCATCTTTGCTAGGCCCAATGCACCCTGGGAAATTAAATAACCCCATGTCTCAGTTTCTCCCGTGCCACAATTAGCATATTTTTTGTACAATGGGTGATGGTGTCTGGGATATAAAAGGACAGTCATTTAACTGTAGTTTCTCTGTTAACTCTCTTTACAAGTAGGCGATTCTGTTGTATCTATATTACAAAAGCTGTATAAATTACTTTTGTTCATATGTTTGTACTTAAAGTTTAATCACAAACCTAATAATAATTACATGTAAGCCTTTAAACACCAAACCACAAAACAACCACAATCATTGAAGCCCAAAGGTTTGCCGTTGTCACATGTTTTAGCTCATTATTTGAAGTAGTAGTTAAGTAGTAAATATTGAAAAAAATCTCTCATAACTTACTATCATATCCGAGTCGTGTTTTAATGTAAACATCAGCACAGTAGATTGTCTCATGGTGAAATGCATATGACAACTAGTCACATGCACAGTTATCTGTGTGACCCCATATTTGAATTTGCAGCACTTGTCTGTGTGTTTACATTAAAGTTGTAGTGTGTAATTTTTAGTAGAATCTCTTGACAGAAATGCAAAATAATATACAAAACTATATTATCAGGGGTGTACAAAAACCTTTCATAATGAACCGTTATGTGTTTATTACCTTAGAATAAGACGTTTTATCTACATACACTGGGGGTCCCCTTACATGGAAGTCGCCATTTTGTGCCGCCATGTTTCTACAGAAGCTCTTAACAGAGAAACTTTTTTACTAAGTTGTCTCCAACAATGAAATGATTGTCCGGTGGCGGCTACTGTAGCTTCTTTATGCGTTTCAATAGCGAGGGATGAGCAGTGGACTGAGCCGTTGGTTGCAATTCACAACCTCACCACTAGATGCCGCTAAAATTTACACACTGCACCTTTAATGCACAATGTTTTAATTATTAAATAAGCTCAACATAATAATCACTTTCTTTCAAAAACGTATTGATTGTGTGGTTGTCACCACACTTATTAACCCACTGCAGTCGTTTGGATTACTTTAATGATGGATATATGTGCTTTTTGGAGCTTCACCTTTTTGCACGCAGTATAAGATTTCATGAGGGCATTTTAATGTAAACAGACTTGTTTAGCTGTGTCCCAATTCAAAGGCTGAGACCTTTTAAGGACGTATTGTGAGAGTGATTGCATCACAGCAGCACCACTTAAGGCAAGTAAGGTAATCCAAATTCAAAGGATGCTTAAAATTAGGTCTCAAAATGTGTCCTTATTTCTCCACGCTGCTAAGGATTGGATTCTTCACAGCCTACGCTATCCCAAGATTCATTGCAGGCCTGTAACGGCAGAATATAATGGCTGAATATTTTCAAATAAACATTTAAAACCTTTATTTAAAAGGTTTCTTGTCACTGTTTTAGTATTATAAGTTACGTTTTGTATTTATAGTACTGTGTATGTTGCATTTTTCTAAAGTTGATTAATTAGAAATACTTTTGGTTAGTTTAATATACATCAATGTGTCATATTTTCTAAAATAAATGAATAATTTCCTGGTTTCATATTTATTATAAATACATAATTTATATAAGTCAGAAACTTCTCTGCTGTGTCCTGCTGACAGGCGAGGTGGGCGCATACGGTATGTGATGCAAATTATGGATCCTTATGGTTAGACGTCTCATTTCAGTTCGCTTCATGGACTTCGGAGGCTGCCACCTTCAAAAACCGAGTGCTCTCCTTCTGAGGGGAAGGTCGCAACCTTAGAAGGTCGCAGCCCTTGAATTGGGACACAGCTTTTGTGTTCAACTAAAGAAAGAAAGTCATATACATCTGGAATGGCATGAGGGTGATTTTTTTATATATTGGTAAACTGACTCCATGTTCAAGTTAAAGTAATGATGATCTGACACATTTTCAAAGACCCTGTCTGTACCTTAAAGGGCTCATTATAGATGTGTGTACGTACTACGGTGTAGCCGCGATGGCGTAGGTAGTGCGTCGTTTTTCATATATACTTCTGCGTCATTGTCGATGTGCAAACACACATGCAGACAGCTGGTAGGTAGTATCCACGCGTGTAACCACAGTAGCAGCGCGACCGTCAATGAAGAAGCAGCTTGGCAAGTTTAACCCACAAACGAAGACGAAACAGCAAATTTATGTTTTGATAAGACCAGCAGAGATGGAAGTAAATAAACAGCGACTTATGTTGCAGTTTGAGTTAAATCACTCCTCAACTTGGCCCATAGCAAACCGAAACAGTTTTTTACCTGATGGGAGGGATTCTCGTGGACCAATCACATCGCTTGCTGTCCGCGTAAAACTGACGCGCTGTTAAAAATTTGACGAGGTGCATGTCAGGCTACGCAGAGGCTATGGAGTAGCTATGGCGTAGACCTTACGCACGACTATAAATTGGACTTAAGACAAACAACCTTCTCTTCCTGCATGGGAGGAATCTTGGGATCTGTCTGGAATCTAGGCTGTGTTGAGGAGACCTGTACTTGTTCTAGATCTAGAACCGTAGGTGATACGAGTGCAGATGTTTGCAAGAACACTCCTGGACTCGCACTGTCAGATAGCTGCTAGGTGTAAGATGCTCACTGTCAAGTCCTCCAAGTTCAAAATCATCTTAAGTAATCAGACTGCACTTTATGTTGCATTGTTCCTCTGTAGAAAAAAACTGTCTGGGGAGCACTGCAGCTTCTGACAACATATATGTGGCTTAGCTAAAGTCGCCATGAATCTTGAGTTATGGTTCTCTTCCTTGGACTCCATCATGCCTCAACATCCCGGTTTATCAGATACGACTGGAGCTTTTATAGTATTGACACTAGTTTTTTTGGGGGGGAGCAGGGGTCAAACACATTCCCATTACTGACAGACCTTGATTCTTGATAGTAAGTATACTCTTATCATACACGTAAATTAAAGGCAGAAGTATAGTCCGCACTGCATACAGTGCGTGTATCGGCAGATTTTTTAAACCCTGCACACATTGTAAGCGTAGGTCGTGTAGGGGCCTACATGAGAATGTAGTATGTAGCCCTGGAAATGCATTGCATTTTGTTGCAATGCACACGCGCCGAACGTCTGTGTACACGTAGGAGTCAAATAAACTATACTTTGCAAGGCTGTGTGTTCGACTGTGCGTGTACATAGGAGTACACGTAAAAAAACAGAAAATAGCCGGGACTTAAATAGATAGGGGTCCACATTACCACATCTTTGCAAAAATGTATGTGCTGTAGCAAAAATATATTTTACCTGTTCAGTTATAACATTTTCAAAATCTTTTCAAGAATTTAACAAAGCTAGTGTGAGCACTTTCTCTATTACCAAAGGAATAAATAGAGATAAAAATTCAAAAGCAAATGGTGAATAAAAATTAAATGACATGACTAATGTGGAAATCACAGTTGACCAGATTTACTCTTTCACACATGCCCTGTATCCACTCCACATGGCATATGTCCACACACACACACACACACACAGTAAAGTAGCAGGCAGGCATTTAGACAGCATGGTGTAAGAGCTCGGTTGGACTGCCACACTCAGTCCAAACCAAATGAGACCATGCTGCTTCAAACAAGCCCAGCAGTCTCCAAGGATTCCACACTGATTCTCCACAGCAGATCATTAAAGTCTTGTATTTTCCCTTTCCTCTCTCTTTCTTTCTCACACTGCCTTCTATTGCTCCCAAGCACTTCGGTACAGAAAAAATTAGATAAAGACCAAATAAAGTTAACGTTTGAATAAACAAAGGCTTTTCTCTTGTTTTTTTCCTTAGTCCATTTCCCTGCCCTCTTTATTCGTCTTCTACGGCCCGTGGGTTCCTTAAGCTGTGTGTAGAATCTCATTGGTTGTTTCCAGACTTGCTACAGTGGGCGCAAGTTCTCAGTTTAATTGGAAACTTAAATACTTTGGGTAATGCATGGCCCCTGGGAGCCCTGGCTGCCATATCCTTTACAGACACACACACACACAGAGCAGACAGGGTGTCTCTCTCCTCCACGCAGGACCTCCAAACCCTCAACCCCCCCAACTACAGCTGTCCCCAACGACAGCCCAGGCCCTTCATTATCAAAATAGAAATTTGTGTCCTAAGTGCAGCAACATTGCTAATGCTAAATATCCAAGTCCCCCAGGAGCTAATTACGCCTGAGTACTGGCAACACGGATTCCATTTTTTCACCTCCAATAACAACTGTAAAAGCAATCTGAGCATTTTTCAATTAATTAAACACATAGTCTCCCAGTAACCTCTTGTCATTTTGCCCTCCAGGACCAAAGCTAATTTGTGTAAAATAAAATGCGAGAGCATGAGAAAGAGCGAGAAAAAGAAAGCAGCGGATGGGTGTTTTGAGTCAATTTTTGCTACCGTTAAAGAATTAAATGAGGAGACTTCAAATTTCGTAATGAGGACAGACACACCACTTTCGGAAAAAGCATTTCAGAATGTTAAAAGTTTTAAGTAGTATGTTAGATTGGTCTAGGTCTTACCACAGGCAATTTGATCCCTTTAGTTAGTCTGAGGAGCACATTAGTGTAAATCAACCCGTTATGTGTTTCACTAAAATGAGACACATGAAAAATGTTGAGATACTGTACACGAATCTAAAGTTCTGCTATAACAGGACCTGTTTATAGAGCAGCTCTCATTGTAAAAGAATAATAATGTGCGTGGGGAATAAGTGTGGGCGTGAATACATCATTTCAAATATTTTCTGTCACAGTTGATGAGTGGTGCACAAAGAAACTACACTTACCTAGACACTGACATAAGACACACACACACAGAACCCTGCCAAACATTCTCATTATAGTCTCTTAGAGGCTGCTGTCAGTGAGTCAGATCAGAGAGAGTGCGTGAAATCTCGCTAATGGGCATTACAGCATTATGGGCTTTCCTTCGTCCTTTCTCTAGATCTTTTTTCCCTTCCTCCCTCTCCATCAGGACCTGTGTGAGATAAAGAAAACAGACACAAAAGAAACACAGAGAAAGAAAGGTAAGGAAAATGAGCATTCAGTGAATATTTACAACAGGAAATTCAGTCTATGAAAACACAAGACGTTTCATGTGGAAAGGCATCCCTGCCAACCACCTCAATCTCTCTCTTTCTCGTCAGAGAGATGACTCCGGGTGCTGTCTAGCTTCACTTTCAAAGCATTGTTTAAATGGACTCCCTCAAGGACGGAAGCGCAGGCTTCACCTCTGCACACCTCTACTGTCTCCCGCATGGACGGCCCTCTTAACTTTCCCTCCTTCCCCCCAACTCAAAATATTCAGACTCCGGCTCTGCTTCTGAACCCTCGTAGATCCTCCCAGCGACGGCACATGGAGGTACGTGATTGAGGATGCAATGTTAGGCTATAAGAACCAAGACTTCAGCTATGTTACACATTAATGGGTGGCTCACACACTCCTGATGTTGTCTAAAGAGCCACTCATCTGCAGAAAAACAAATATGTCAGCATAATTTAACTAAAATACGCCCATTTCATTGCATGAACCAAAACATTATTTTGTGTATTTGGTATAATACAATGTGTTTGTGTGGTTTCGGTTAAAAAAGCACATTATTTTCCGCATAACGTACATTTTTGTAGCTCCAGATTTCACTCTCTTCCTGTTACACACAGAGCTCCGTGTCTCTGATTGGCCAGCTAATCTGTAGTTGTGGTTGGCATGAATATCTCTGACGTCAGACGGAAACATGACGCTCCTTAACATGTTTGAAAGATTCGATTGCTAACAGGAGTTAACTTAACAGGCTATAAGTCCAAGCGGGAGGAATTATAATAATCACCAATCCAAACTGTTGCCTACAATCCGTGTGTTTGTTGTAGTCCAAAAAAAGAGATTTACGTTGGCGACGATAACTCGCATCATCGTTTACTTTGAGGTTTGTACCTTTTGCATATCATTAACATACTAATACACACCTACGCACCAAAAGAAATGTAAAAACGTGAATCGGACAATAGGTGCTCTTTAAACTAAACTTACTTCATAATGTGAAAATGTTATATTTAGGGTATTATGAATATTACTGCTTCAAACACATTAAAAAACATTTACTTTAATAATTTAATTACAGTATAACAACAGTGTATAATTGTTATGTTATGATTGGATCCAAAAGTGACTCTTGCCTCAGCATGCACAGGTGAGCCAAGATGCTCTTTGATCTTAGTTCATTTATTATTGTAATGGTGGAACTACGACTGCACAATATTAAAGGGGCCATGGCATGAAAATCTAACTTTTTCCATGCTTAAGTGCTATGATTGGGTCCCCAGTGCTTCTATCAACCTAGAAAATGTGAAAAAGATCAACCCAGTAACTTAGTTTTGGTAAATTCTCTACACGCACATGAAAAAATAGGTTGTTGAAATTTGGCTTTCCTTATGATGTCATAAGGAGCTCTTATTATAATAATACCGCCCCTTAATCTCCACTATCCAATCACAGCAATGCCATTTAGTGCAGAGAAAAACAGATAAGAGAGAGAAAAAATTCACAGCACAATTGAGTTACAATTGCAACCAACCGCTCATTTGCATTTAAAAGGACACACCCAAAACGGCAAATTTTTGCACACACCTACAAAGTGGCAATCTTAACATACTATAATAAATTATTTATATGATATTTTGAGCTAAAACTTCACATATGTGCTCTGGGGACACCAAAGAATTATTTGACATCTTAAAGTCTTGTGCCATGGCCCCTTTAAGAAAATATGCGATATACACTTCTACTGTGTGGCATTGCGATAACAATTTTTCTTGCGATATATCATTTCCCTAGAGAACTGCTATTCTTATTAGCTATTTTTTAGCATTTATATATGTAATAATCATACTGAATTAAGGTAATACATATTCTTCTGATGTAATTCAATCTAATTCAGGCAAAAAAAAAACTATTTTAGACATACCATTCTTTTTAGGCACAAGTCCATCGTTGTCGTTTTCCTCGCTCGTCTCTACTCCTGCCATATTTATTTTCCACTCTCTGCATTGAGCCGCTAGGTTCACCTTTGCACCTAGGTCTTGCCAATAGTATAACAGTATAAGACCTACTTGTCAGGTATTTACTGTAGTAAGGCCTCTTCTGATTGGTCTAATTTGGACAATCTAAGCATGCAACACACAAATGTTAGACACGTAAAATTAATGTATTGATATCGTATACACCGTCATCACGATAATGATAATGTTTTGTTATACCCATGCAGCCCTAGGTGGAACCAAATGTATCTGGGTTACAGATGCTTGTGAGACATGAAAAGCTAACACACCTGCAGATACCAGTGTGTCACACTAAAATGCATCCTCCCTGAGGGAGAACAGAGGCGAGGAAGAGGGTTATGCAAACATATCATCAGTAAATAATGCCTGGGCCCCAAGCAACAAAAGTCAAATGCTTAAAGGCTGAGATTGGGACATATTTCTCACACACAAACAAGTGAAGTACCTTAGAGGCATTGAAGAACAGAGGGCTTGACAGATACCTAAAGCATTATGCCCTTTAAAGCCTGGCCAGGTGTGGGGGAACAGCTGGAAGAAGACTCAGCTGAAACATTCAGACCAGCTTAACAATGTCTTATGCTATTTTACTTAGTAAAAAATTGGAAAAATGGTGTGGTCAATGGTATGAAAATACATTTCAAAACATCTTTAATAATTTTATATTTACATGGCATATACTTTTATCTCATGCTTGCAGTATTGTCATTATAGCACTCACAATAAAACATTAACCATTAAACAACCCACAACTAAACATAAGAGCATAGTTATTTATAGTATTCCAATTGGTCTGCATTTTACAGTGATGTTCTCACATGTATCCCTGATGTATTATGAGAAGCTGTATCATGTGCTATCGCAGCATAACAAAACAGCTACAGTAATTTGGATCCGGCACCTCAGTGATATCATCCTAATGAGGAGCAAATGGGGAATGAGGCCTCACTCCCGTTGTTGTTGCCACAGATTACACCTGACACCCAAAACGTTGAGGCTTGATCGGGTAGCTGTTCGAACGTATCAAAGGCAGTGGAGAGAAACCCTACACCTCTTCTGCGAGAGAGCGATGGCAGGAGAATGTGAGAGGGCAAGCACGGTATGCAGAGAGCGAGGCAGAAAAAGCCATCTACATTTCAAATGCAGAGGATGTTTTCCGTTGGATGTTTATGAAACATGGCTGCTGGGATTGAGCGAATGTAAGAGGATACGGCATCAAAGACCTGCTCAGAGAAAACAAAACAACAACACGCTCCTGCTCACGGAAGAGGAGAGGCGAACACAGCTCCTCCTAAGAATTATGCCGCAGCTTCAGTTGATTACCTGTAACAGGCGTCCCAAATGAGTTGCTCGAACTTCAGTCCTGGGAATGAACTGTATCTAGAGTGGGCGTGGCACAGTTCCGACCAACGGGAGGGCAGGAGGGTTCACTTAAAAAGATCCATTGCTGAAAGAATATACCAAATGGTGTGATGATGGCAAAATAGCAAGGATACTATTGCAGTGACATAGTATATACATAATGAAGCACTTAGGGACAATATATAAATAGGTAAACGTTCTTTATCCTCAACTTACAAACTTTCAACAGCTGTGACTTTTAAACGATGTGGTCTATTTGGTTGGGTATTGAAACCACATAAAACTAAAGTCACGTGGTTTACAACATCATCATTACTTAAGCCAAAGAGGGTTAGAAAGAAATATTTTTTTATTGCATTTAGCCTAATTCTCAGGAGGTCGTTTTAGCATGTCTTGTGTGCACTGACAACTGCAGTCAGAAATAAAACAACTGTGGGTGCTTGTTTTCTCACACCAATTAAAGGCATTTTGACAGATCAGGGACTGCTAAGGGTTTCACTGAGGCACTTGCTGGAGAGATAGTGTTTGTATGCATGCAAAAGCCTGGTATTTTATGTATATTTTGTTTTAGAATTATGCATATGAAAAAAACAAAAACAAATGACCCTTTTTTACATTTAAGGAAGGCTTTATCTACATACATTATTGTTTTAAACAGCCCTGAACAAAGTAAAAATTAAATTACTTACAGTACTTACAGGAGATGCAATTTTTGGTGACACGAGAATTTATTCCAAGCAAAACTACTTTATATGTTGCTTTTGTAGACAGTGGTTCATTAAAACAACCGACTTTCCATTGAGGCTGCTTCCCTTTATACTGTACTGTACATACAGTATGATGATGTAGAAATTGCTAACAACTACAATGTTCCTTCAGTCAGCAGAAGCAAGTCGGCAGAATGACACCACTGCAATGATGTTGTGGATTATGGGTAATCTTGAAATCATTATTCAGACCCCAGATCAGCTGATGACAACCAAACTACTGACCATGGATGTTTAGGAGCATTACTTTTAATAACCAAACAAGTTTGGTAAATCTGCCTTAACTCATTCTTTACGAATTCAAAAAAAAAAAAATCTTATTTAAAGAAAAAGAAATAAAATCAATTCACAAACTCTACAACTGCTGATAGAATGTACATTGAGATGGTTCCAATCATAATAAAGCTTCATAATAATTATGGTCCTACATAATGAAGCCTGGGCTGTATTACTCCATAAACCAGCTGCTCCGAAATTCTTTGTCTACATAATAATGTGAAAATTAGCTATGCATCTCTATCACAGTGATGCATGCTCGAAAATACTATGTGTGCGCTAGAAATATTCACTGTCAGATTCACTGTTTTCTTAACAAATGTGACCTGAAGCCATTTCATCATAACTCGGTTACTGATCTGCGCACACAATATAAACAGACTGCAAATGAGCCATACAAGACGGTTATCAGCAGCAGCAATGCTGTGGTTGGGAGAGCACTAGGTTGTTGTGCTGATAAGAGATGCTTCAGCAAAACACTGAAAAGGCTTGTTTTCCCAACACTCAATCCTCATTAGGTTCAATCAATACTCCTTTAGTCCCTCGGCCTACTGACTCATTTCAAAATAACATTACAGGTCATTTGTCTCATCGTTGACTAGACTGCATTATGGTACTTTCTGCCTCTCAGAGCAGAGAAAGAGGCAGGGTGCAGGAGAAAGAAAATGTCAGGTGCTGGAATGTCCACCTAGTGGATGCAACTTTAAATAAATAAATAAATAAATAAATAAATAAATAAATAAATAAATAAATAAATAAATAAATAAATAAATAAATAAATAAATGTATCCTAGTGGATGCAACTTTAAATATATATACTGTATATGTTTTGGTAAAAGGCATTGAAAAATCAATGTCTGCTTCCTACAATCCATTTCAACCAAATCAATCATAATCTAGCCGACTGGCAAGGGAGAAAGACAGAAGGAAAGACAGAGAGAGAAAAAAATAGAAAGAAAAATGCACACAATCTTTGTCTGAAATCTCTCAATTCTAAATCCATTCTCATAAAAAGCTCATCATCACATCATTTAGCCTGGCTAACAGTCACCAGGGGCCTCTGAAGAACACTACCGGGAATATGGAGCCTCATCTGGGGGTCTCGGAGACTCAGTCTATCTCTGACTAGTATATAAACACTTTAAAATTGACTGAGGTGGAAAAGGCTATCATGACAAAAATCAGTAAGTCGATTAAATCTGCTGGAACTCCCTCATGCTGTTTTTGCACCTGTTCCAGGGGGTCAGAAAAAATACCAAGTAATCGTGTTTAAAATAAATGAACTCCGCCATCAACAGCCTTGGTAGTTTCAATAAGAGGACCTCTACAAACTAGAGCACTGACAGATATAGACTGCCCCTTTTAAAGGATAAACATTGCCCCTTTTGATCTTGTGGTACAAAGATATCTGGATCATAGCTATGGCTCTATTACAAGCAGCATTGTTATGACTAAAAACATCCATGTGCATGCAATTAACATATAATTCTACACAACTGCTTATACTCGTATAACAAAAGACTTATGTTGAATAGTAATATTTTATAAGAATATTTATGGAATTAATTTAGTATAGCACTAAAAATGTTATTAGAAAAAGTATAAACATCAAAAGGATGACAAGAAATCGACTGTGGTCCACTTCAATTATATATTTACAGTATTACAAACAACTCTTGGACAAAATGTAAGAACAAGGTGATTTGTAACTGCTCTAAATCCATTAGAAGACATCTGTAAAACCTCCCAGTATTGTGACACTTTAATTTGCTAGGCACTTTTACGAAGAGATTTTTTAAATGTAACAGAGGAACACAAGACAAATAAAAAAGTTTACCTTTTATTTAAAATTTGCACAATTTTAATGTAAAGCACTCACATTGCTTGTTGTGTTATTTAAAATAATAATATACATTTTTTTAAACATTAAATGTAATAATTTGAAATGGTTATGATTATTATTATTATTATTATTATTAATGTTACTTCATTGCCTAAGGGATAGGAGCCTTCTTGTGCAGATGTGTTTAATCATTTCATAAAAATGGCAAGGTCAAAAATAAATCACATCCATTATTCGCTACGGATCTCCCCAAAGCATTAGCGGGGGACTGTTTAGAATTTCAATTGGCTTCCAAGTGGCAAAACCCCTTAGCTAATACATCAAAGAATATTTGGCGTCAACTAATCGGTTTAGGGCAGATTTGAAGAGGCTAAAATCCGTTTGAGGGGACAGTGAGAGAGGTGCACGTTACCGGCTGCCCACTGCTGTCGTGAGAGACACTCCTAACCTTATGCCTTGAGAAAAACCTGTCACGCGCTTCACGTTAACTAACTTTGTTTAACCAGACCAATCTGCGCGCAAACGCGAGAAGCAATTAGTCTGCTACAATAGATAATGCTTTCTAATAATAGTTTCTAAATCCAAATTAAATTACGTCGTTTCCCCGAGGCATATTGGTGGAAAAGCACCACTTGAAACAACACCCCCTACTTCTTTCCCTTTCTCCTTTTTTGTCGGCCCAGCTGTACATCGTTTGACATGTTACATTAGCCTATACATACACTTGTCTGTCTGGACAGCAAGTTACATTAAAACGCGCATGGCTGTGAACATAACAGTCAATTATTAAATAAATCTGTATAATTTCTAGGATTGTAACACATTTTAGAGAGTAGACAGTCTGTGTGAATAACTTTGTATAATGACTAGGAGCGCATATCCTAAGCCTACACCTCCCCTTGCCGTCCAGTCTTGGAGTTCACGTCAACTAGCGTTTGAAAATAAAATCAAAAGGAAAATACGTCACACTTTGCGAAATCGCATACTTAAAAGTGCTGTTCTAAGATTATTCGTCCACTTACCCGACTGCTTTGGCAAGGATATTATTTATAGAAAATAAAATTTAAGTTAAACAAGCAGTTTCCTACCTTTTGCAAGCGTGTGTATGTGACTACTCCCTGCTGCATTTTTCTGTCCATGCTTTCTTTCAGTCACCCCTCCACCATCGCTAAACAGGCTGCTTATCGAATCCCATTGGTGAAGAGGAACTCAATACTGCCGATAATAGTCTATTAATGAATACTGACGTCATTCAAATGTTACACCGGGTAAACTTAAAAACAGAAATAATATTAAAAGGTGACTGCCCATTATCCGATTTTACTTTGCTTTAGCCAAAAACAGTAAACATAAAAAACACTGGACTCGGTGGCGCTAATTATTCGTGAATTAATGAATATGAATTAGGCACTGTTGTATGTAAACAATTAATTAAACATACGAATAGACAACATCCAAATGCATGTTTTATTTTCATATAGGCTACATCAGCTTGCATGACATCAGCACTGGGCTAGTCATTGTCCCAAATGAGTTTAATTCACTTACACACAGCCAGGTGGTGGTGCAGATGTAAAGCGCATAGGTAACAAAAATGTCTTTATTATCACAGTCGACATCGTAGTAATTTCTTCTTATGTCTACCGTTTGTTGTGCTTTGAACTCAGCTTTGGTCCGCTGAGTTTAAGCGTCATCATTCTTCACTCTTGAGAGGCTTTCAGAGTGCAGTAACACGTGACCTCGTGCACTACAATTCTGTAGCAGCGCCTACAGCGATCCCTTTCGGCTCAGAGAGACTTTAACAAGTCGGTTCTCTGAATCATGCATGAAGTTATGTCGACACCATTTTTTTATTTTTGTTTGTTTCATTTTTGGTTAAACCAATAATGCAGAATATTTATTTAAATAACATTTGTTGTACTGGAATAAAAATAGTAAGTTATTAGATGGAATATGTGCAGTTAATTTGCGTCTTAACTAATTTTTTTTGAATTTATTTCCGCACGGCACAGTTTCACACAAATATTTTGTTTTACCAGTTGGATCTGTAATAGTTTTTTTTAAACATTTTAATATTATGTTTAAAAGCTGTATTTTTATACATGTATTATACATAACTATATTTTAAATATTAAAAACATTATCTTTGTTATAATAGTTGCCATGATGAGACACAATGTAGTTTGCAAGAAAACAATATCAAATACCCGTCGCCGAAAAAAAATGTATCTGTTTGAATTAAAGGGGCTTAAAACCCCTGGTCGTGGCGGATTTGCTGTGGTTCATATGGTCTTAATCTGTCTGCGCTTGGGGCATTGGTGTAAAAGAGAAGAAGATCTGGTTTGTTACAGGATCTAAAGCGAAAACTGTCTAGTGGACAAATCAGTTAGCACCTGTCAAGTTACTTCTTTACCTTCTTACCGCAAAAAAATTGAACAAAACACATATACATTCTCCCAGTCTCGTATGTTAAATTTGTTCTATAAATTGTTTATGGCTGTAAGCTAGAGTGAAAAAATAATATTTTCAAACGATCAATTTAATAAACGACGCAAAACAGCATGGTCTAAACATTTTAATTTTCCACGATCATTTCCAAACGCGTGTCTAAGTAAGGACAAAACAAGTCGCCATATTCGGCAGTCTTAAGATACGGTTTAGCGACTGTCGCAAAAGTATTTCTAAATGCTCAAAATGATCTCAAAAACCAGTGAGGACAAAGAACTGCAAACTGTACTTGTAGCGTCTCCTCTCGTACTTGGCAAGACGTCCCGGGAAGCTAACAGTCCGTTTGTTATTTAACCATGTTTAAAAATGAAGGCTTCATGTATTCAAAAAATGAGAAAAGTTGAAGTTGATGCACCGGTTCGCATGAAACCGCCATCCAGGGGCTGTAGCTGCTCAGTCTACAATGGCAATGAGGCTTGTTAGAGACAAAAATAGGGGGACAGCGGGGGAGATTGTTAGTAAATGCCATGGTACGAATGTGTATGTGAGAGAGAGAGAGAGAGAGAGAGAGAGAGAGAGAGAGAGAGTCGTAACCCAGCTCCAGTTTGCCTTTCCTTCGATGTCTACACCCCGAGAGGAGGAGCGAGAGGCTCATAGTAGGCGTCAGAATCCTCAATTTCCAACTTAGCATCCTGGCAGGACACTCTCCGATGCAAAGCCCTATCAGAGAGCAAAAACTTGTTCCGCGCGCTCGGCATGAGAGACCCAGCGCGCTTAGAGGGAGAGAGAGTGGTTCGAAAATCCGCGTATGAGTAATACCATCCCGACTGCACCCTGATAACGACTTAATAACGACTGTGAAGTCTATGCATTCGTCGATCTGTTTAATTCTCATCACTGCTGTCACCGAACGGAGGACGGGACGGAGGTCTGTTTATTCGGAACTCCATGAGCGAGCGCGGAAAGCGCATGAGAGTTTGAGGGCAAAGAACACAAGTGATAAGTTTATACTTGGATCTTCACCATGGCGTACCCTCAGGGCTACTTGTATCAGCCATCCGCCTCTTTAGCACTCTATTCGTGTCCTGCCTACAATACAAGTGTGATATCTGGACCCCGGACTGAGGAACTAGGGAGATCATCCTCTGGCTCTGCTTTCGCTCCCTATGCCGGATCTACAGCTTTCACCAGCGCCTCGCCAGGCTACAATTCCCATCTTCCGTACAGTGCTGACGCAGCCGCCGCTGCCACTTTTACTTCGTATGTGGTAAGTGCGCTTTATTTTTGTTACTTTGGAAAAGTTTAGCAGATAATCTATCACAATATTATGTGTTGCAGCTATGACGCACACATAAAGCATCTGTTACTGCAGCGCGGTTTATACAAGCCAACAGTCGGGGGATTTAATCGGGTTTAATATTACGTTGAATAATGGAGCCTAGCCTACATTACAAAATTACAAAACAAACAAAAATTGTGCAAACAGACTTTATACATCAAAATTTCCCAGCTATGCCTTTTAAACAAATGCCAGAAAGACAAAAGAAAAACAAATCAAACCACACATAATTGCTAATATTAATTCGATTAGAACTAGCCTATTTAAGGCTAGCAATTTTTTTTGCTTTCGTTTGTGGCTACTCGATTTCCCTAGTTTTTGAGAGGTAAGGGCAATTTTAATGTGATAATTTGTAATAGCCTATGAAAGCAAATAAATTATGGGTCTTGCCTAGTTTGTCTTTAGTCGTGTATTCAGTCAAACAAGCTACTTAAAAAAAACATGTTCTGCCGGCTATTTAAATGTGAATTATGTGAGCAGGCCACCGTTGGCCAATTCGTGTACACACTGTCAGATGACCCAGTAGGCTATAAAGCTGCAACTTCTAATTAGCCTGATCATATAAAAATAAACATTGTCCAAATTAGTATCGCACCTGGCTGGAGATGATCGTGCACAGAGACGGGATTTTAAAGTTATGGCAGTTTAGAATTGTTAGTGATAGACATCTAACAAAATAGAGACGATTATGTAGTCTGCGTACGTGCCCCAGCGGCCTCGCACTCGTTTGGTTAATTAGATTTAAATGTGTACATGTGGCATATACGTGTTTGTGTTTGCATGTGTGTGTGTGTGTAAGAGTGTGTTTGTTTATGGTGTGTTTGCGTAAGTTATATGTTGCTGATCACATACTGTGCGTGTTAAACTAGTGAAATTTGTCTAATAAAACAATTGGTCCTTGCAGAGCTCGCCGTACGACCACACGACAGGAATGGCCGGATCTATAGGGTATCATCCTTATGCTGCTCCCTTGGGTTCATACCCGTATGGTGACCCAGCTTATCGAAAGAATGCTACCCGGGACGCCACTGCCACACTGAAAGCATGGCTAAACGAGCACCGGAAAAACCCGTACCCAACCAAAGGCGAGAAGATCATGCTGGCCATCATCACTAAAATGACTCTTACTCAAGTGTCCACCTGGTTTGCCAACGCTAGGAGAAGGCTAAAGAAGGAAAACAAGATGACCTGGACCCCACGGAACCGGAGCGAGGACGAGGAGGAGGACGAAAATATTGATCTAGAAAAAAACGACGACGACGAGCCAAACAAGCCCACAGACAAGGGAGACTCCACCGACACAGAGGCAGGTCTGTGGAAAAATCATCAATTTTTCATTGCCGTCGTTTCCACTCCGGGCGCAAAATTGATTGCTGGTTAATGGTGGTATATTATTTATAATGGGAGAATTGCTTTAAATAATAATCACCTTGAACTCTTCTAATTTGACTTCTTATGGACTGAGAATTGCTGGTGACGTATAGTGTTTTGCACTTGATTTATTTCGGGCTGCATAATAAGGACACAGCTGGCGCACGGAATCTCATTTACAGTTTCAAATAACCAGATTATTATTCGTATTATTATTATTGTTTAACATTTATAACTTTTACAGAAAATATACAATTAATTAAATAAGTAGGCTAACTAAATAAAATAAAATAAAAACATTTACAGTATTTGTTTTTCAAATTAAAACATTTAAATAAAACATGGCTTACCTAAATTGAACAGTTTTGTTTAATAAAATTATTTATTCCTGCAGATCATAAACTCATCAACCCAGGGGAGATACCAAGCGACAGGTTTAAAGATGAGACACATTCTAAAGATCCTGATCCACTTTTGACAGAATCGGAATTAAAAGACTCAGAGGACCGGACGGATTTGCTCGCCGAGCATGCAAAACCCACCACTTCTTCGCCCCCCATTCTGCAAAGAGGGAACGATCTCATTACGCAAGAGAAGCCATCAGAACCGGGCCACGCCACAAGCACGGGGAACAGCAATGTAACATCTGTTATTCACTCTCCCCCTTCGGCGCCCAAACCCAAACTTTGGTCTCTGGCCGAGATCGCCACGTCTTCAGACAGGTGCAAGGGGAGCAGCGAGGCTCCGCAGGCCGCAGACTTGGGTCAAAGCACAGTAATAGCCAGCGCTCCCTCGCCGACCCGGTCTTCTCCTCAGTGCCCTCTCCCCAACAGCACGGTCCTCTCTAGGCCTATTTACTACACATCCCCTTTTTACCCAGGCTACACGAACTATAGCACTTTCGGACATATCCACAGCAGCCACGGCACCAACACTAGCTCTACGGCACATTTCAATGGATTAAGCCAGACTGTTTTAAACAGAGCCGAGGCTCTTGTCAGAGAGAGCAAAGTAAGAAGCCAAACGCACGTAGATCTTTGTAAAGACTCACCTTATGAGCTAAAGAAAGGTATGTCAAACATTTAATTGCGGATCCATCGCCAGTCACACGGACATTTATTTATTATTTGTGGTTGCTTAAAAGAAGAAGCAAAAGAAGACTCAAAAGATCATTGTGATTTTAAAAAATCGAGGACAATTATTTTCTGAGTAAATGCTTATCCTCAAATCTTAGTTTCTGAATGGTAATCAAGAGGATGTAACTTCTAAGAATTGTCTTAAACGCTGCAGCCGCCTGAGTCTATTTGTATTAAAGACTAATATGTATATTTAATGTAGCATTTTGTATTTAAAATGGACAATACACTATCTTTGAAGTAAATTATGGTAAAGAAAACGTGTGCAGCGACTGATTCGAGAATGTGCATGGCAGACAGTGTGTCAATGTTTTTCCACCTCAAAAAAAAAAAAAAGCAGAGGCAACAAACCTGAAACTCAGGCGGTCTGGGGAAAAGCCATATGAAGAGGAGCGTTTATATGCAAACGCTCCGCGGTCGGTTCGAAGCTACTTAGGATTTTTTTTTTTTTTTTTTTTAGAAAGATTCTCAGGACAGCATTGGATATGAACAACACTCATCTGTCATTTGCAAACTAAGAGATGGTTCAACTGGTGGATATTGATATGACAACAGCGGGAAAAGTGTCGAGCAGTCATTTAACCCAATTACATTCCAACCGCGTCATGTTATATGCAAAGCAATCAGGTGGCGAACTCTAGTAATGAGTTCGATTTTATGCCAAATTTAGACCTCATTACTATTTCCTAGGCGTGGCAAAGTGGTTAGAGGCGCGCGGCGATGCGGAGTGGTCCTGGGAGCATACTGTTCTGTTATATCATTAAATGGTAGGATAGGCTTAATAGCGTTTGGATTATAGAGGCTGATGGTTTTCAAAAGTGTATCCAAGGTGCCGTGACTGTAAATGTCCCCTGGCCTGGCCCGTAGTACTGTCCTGCACCTTTACCCTCACCCGCAGGTAGGTGTCACACTTGCTCTTAATTTCAAAGCCTGACATGGAGTGCAACTTCCTCAAGTGGCGAACATTGGGATAAAACAGTGTTTCAAACAGAAAATAAATAAAAAAAACCTCAGATACCATGGAAAAAAATATTTTAGTTATTGTTTTTGTAAAATAAATAACTGCACAATGTTGTGAACAAATACGCAATTTTAATCTTCAAAAGATTGATTTCAATAGAAGAAAAACAATATATTTACGGCTACAACATTTAAACTATTTATTTATCTGTTTTTTCCACACATTAATTTTAAAATAAAAATTGTTTATTTATCTTGGTCCTGATATTTTATTTACTGTTGTTCAGGAGTAACCACAATTTAAGCTATTTGCTGCACACTCTTTTTTTTTTAATTCGATTATTTAAATTAGTATACAGATTTGTTTATTTATTTTTGTAGCTAACATTCTTAATTATACTTAATTACTAAAAGTGAACATTGTATATTATTTAATTACATTATTAATAACAATAATAATTAATAATACGTGAAATAATAATAATAATAATAATAATAATAATAATAATAATAATAATAATAATAATGAGCAGAAAGGAGAAGGACAAGCAAGTTGATTCAGTCTGGGGTCGTGTCATTAATCTCTATAGTTTACTTTGCGCACTCCAGTTGAAAAGTCCCCTGGGTTTCATTTAATTCCCCCGGCTCTAATGTCCTTCCCTTGCAGTGGAGATGGTGATGGGGGCGGCTATATTTAATCTCTCGGAGTGGGATGGAGCTGCCGCTGCACCACATCAGCCGGCTAAATAGCATAATTATGTTTTTCTTTGCTGATCCCTCTAGGAATTGAAGCATTCGATGCAGTGCCCCATAAGCCCTTTTAGAAATTTTTAAATGCAGGAATTTTTATTATTGAAGGCCCATGATTTCGTTTCTTTTCTATTGAATTGCTATAATAAACATTTGTTCACATTAAATTGTCACATTATTAAAAATATTCTCTCTTATCCTGACATGCTAGGCCTTAATATTAAAATATCGATAATAATTTACAATCTCATTTTACGCATGGTAGAAATCAATTGGACATGTAAACGGATAGACGGTGAATGTGTTCAAGCTTATTCCAACGCCCATAGGCACAACAGAGTGAGTTTTCTGAATATGCCTAGCCTATTCTGTTAAAAGTGGTGTAAAAACCATCTCAGTTAATTTTTGCTTTTGAGTGGCATATAAATGCAAAAACCAATACATGTTTAACGCCAAGAAATATTTTCAAAGACATCTTTCTACACACATGCATTCCTTAAATACGTGTTTACTTATATATTTATCGGTTTTAAGTGTATTATTTAATAAAAACGAAGGACACCTTTATGGTGTTAATTTTTTACAATTTTTGTGTTATGCTATTTAACAAATTTTAAGAATTATTTGTTGATTCTATCTTAAAGTAAAACACAAGTTGTGTTAAAAGTAACAAAATTTGTTGCCCCTAAACTAACACTGATTGCGTTGTTTTTAACACATCCGTTCTAAGAGTTTACCAATATTCGCTCAATTGGTATAAGCAGGATTATATATTTGACTGAAAATAATTTGTGCGTTTGTCTAAAATACACATAGTCAATATTTTCAGTGTGACACAGACACTAGTGAAACGATCTATTAATTCAGAAAGCTGTCGAAATCAGGTCGGGCGACTTTATTTAACTTTGTTGCCCGCGTTGGATTTTAGGCTCACTGTTGGAGAAGATCCACACTCAACTCTGTGCTGTGCGTGCGCGCGCGCGTGTGTGTGTGTGTGTGTGTGTGTGTGTGTGTGTGTGTGTGTGTGTGTGTGTGTGTGTGTGTGTGTGTGTGTGTGTCAAGTTCCCACGTGTGAAAAAAAAAATTTAATAGATAGGCATGAAAAGCAAGTACAATAGAAATAAAACTTATCAATTTAAATGAATTTACCTAAATGAAATAAAATATTTATACTTTTCGTTAGTCATGTTAAGATAAAGTGTGCGTATTAACGAAACCTATCGAAATTACTAAATTAAGAGCGCCTGGAAAACTATGTTTCTGTTAGAAACACGGCTTTTACGCAGCAGGAAAGGGGGAAGTTGATATTGTACATTTTACATTTAGCAGACGTTTTCAAGGAACAAAAGTGTTGCCAAAAATAGTTTCTAAATAGCAAAAAATAAAAAATATTTAATCAATAAAAAATAATATATAAATACATTTATTCTGGTAACAAATAATAGAATATTCGTGCACCACATTTCCTTTTTTTGTGAGCCGTGTTACATACGAGTTAAAAACAGATTTATCTATCGATTTAGATAATTTTACTGATCTCAATCTTTCACAAATTAAAATTACACCTGCCAAGTAATCCAGGAGCAACGGGTCTCTCAAGAAACACAGGTAACATCTATGGCGTAATCAGAACCTACTGATAAAAAGAAGCGCTAAATCACCGTTAAAATGCAGTGAACCAAGTGTTCACAAACGGATATCTATGTAATACCAACTGTCCACCTGATAACAGCCAAAGACTACTTGATCCTTCCACACGGACACGACTCCAGCTGAGCCGAATTAAATTCAGCACGAATGTGTAAAAGGACACCCTTTTATTTGACCTGCTTATAATATGTGCTGGCCCTGGGACATGCAGCTGAACAAGTGTGGCCAAATTCAGAATAGTGTGTGTGTGTGTGTGTGTGTGTTTCTCTTTCTAGAAGCGAACAAAAGACGGTTGATTTGTCCTGCTGGTTAGTTTAAGAAAAAAGAGAGCGTTGCTTAAAAGAGAGTCTGTCTACAAATGAGAACGCTCTGTTGCGAAAGCGGTTTAAAAGAAAGAGAAGAGAAATCGTAAAATTTGTTTGTAAGTGAGTAATTGTTCCACAAACATCATCTTTACCCTCAAACTCTCCATAAAGAAACTGAAGAAGAGTGGCCTCTTCACCAGAGCATGCTGGGAATACCTCCTCCCTTTTATTTAATCATCCAATCCCACCGAGGAAGCTCTTAATTAATAATGGGTGCTAAAAATTCACACCAGCTGTTTCTCTCTTTCTCTCCCTTCACTCCGCAGTGCTGCCGGGGCGAGGAGTGTGACGCGGCCATGGGGCGTAATTTTCACAAATTAGCCCATTTTCTCCCACAAAAATCGAGCTGCTGTCAGGGCTTCAGTGACGTGCATCATTTCACGGGCTCTGAATACTCGTTGACGAGGGGGGATCCAAGATAAAGAGTAGCCGCTTTCGGCAAAGTCACGGCCCATTCGACGCGTATAAATCGTTCGCGTTAAAGGAACATTTTAGATAGGCAGACGCACGTCGTAAGTCGACCCAGATGAAGTGACAAGCTGTGATTTACTGTTATTTACTCCCACTTTAGCCTGGACTTCACCCACTGTTTTCCTATTGCCGGCGTGCGACTCTCTGGGGAGGGATTACACGTGTCATTTTCAGCTTTCTGATGGTTGAACTGAAACCTCCATACATAAAAATATTTTTACTAAAGGAGGAAAACGTTAAAGTAAAGTAATGACCTGGGAGCAATTTTGAGGATACGGCATTTTGACTAAGCTATATTGTCCTGTACACATAATGAAAAGATTAAAAACAAATTTAGTAGATGTTTATTTTAGAGTCAGTAAGACACTGATATAAATCGAATAAATCGAACATTTCTGTTATCTTACAACTGCATTTATAACCTGCAATATTAAATTAGGCTAAATGATTATAGATTTAGTATGTTTTTTTTTTTGTAATTTGTTTGAAATTTTCTAATTTAGCTTTGTCCTACAAAGTTTGTTTTGCTTTCCTTCTATTTCACATAAGCATGTCCTGCTAAAAATATTTATATGTAAACTATTATTACTATTACTATTATTATTATTATTATTATTATTATTATTATTATTATTATTATATTACACTAGTCTTTAATAAAACAACCCAAACTTCAATAGGTAAGCAACTTGTAGCCGTTTCCAACCCTCTCTTGCAAGGGTACGCAGAGATTAAGAGCTTCTTAAACTATAAGATTCTTATTGTACAGTATATATTTTTAACCTACTCAGAAAATGTCTTGAAAATCCATTTATTTGATTTTCAGTGAGATGGTATTTAAAGTTCAGATTAAATGAAAACATTTTTTGCTTTAACTTTGTACATATAACATATCTACTTTGCAAATATACATATTATTTTATTGCCATTTCTGTATTTACTACTGTCACTTCAATTAATTGTAAGCGTATGATACCTCGGCCCTTTTTAAAGGGGAAGCTGTACACGGATGGAAACATTTCACTGCAGATGTATAAATGCTTCTTCATTGGAAGGAAAGAAACAGAGAGAGTTTTCAACACATTAGGCTCCAGTCCTAAGAGTCCCACAGCACCACTTTGCCTAGATAAGCGTCTAGTATTATTACATTCTTAATGGTTCAGATTAAGATTGATGAACTGTTTTCTTTTGGGCACTTCACAAGGTCTACCAAATAGGGGGGCAAGGAGAGGGGGACGGAGGAAAGAGGGGATGAAGGGAGGTCTACAAGCTGCATGTTTATTTACGTTTGGCCTTTTTAAATGATGCCTTTCTTCTAGACATCTGTTCCACATTATGACACTGATATTTAGCCTAATGGCCGCTCTGATGCGCTGCCTTGTGAGATAGCAGAAGCGGCCATTATCTGCCACCCACCTGGGGAAAAAGTCAAGCTTGATGATGGAAGTTATGCAGGAGATTGGGGGGTAGGAATCATCTATTTTATTATTATTATTATTTTTTGAAAAAAAAGCTGACCAGTTGTTCTCAAGGATTTTATTTCTTTCCGGCTGATGGATGCAAATGTGAGCTGTGTAATTGGATCATTTCCCCGGATACAGATAAATGGCTGCTGCTTTACTGGGGTTATTTTAAGCTGTGTGAGGACAGCAGTGTTTCTCAGCTGTATGTGTGCATGCATGTGTTTGTGTGTGTGTTTAGGAAACTGTAATGAGGCGCACTTTACTCAGTCACAACACTGTGTGCCTGGACCTACAAAGCCACACACTAAATAAGGAAAAAGTGCCCTGTGACTGTTTTCTTTTCAGTCACTTCACAGGTGTTGAACTCCCACATACGCCAATTAAAAGAAGGCACTTTCTGATGATGTACAACCAGCAATTAACAAATGCCACAAAATAAGAAATGGATAAAATTGCTCAGGCAAGCCAACACAGTTTTAAAGTCAGCCTGAAATTTATGTTAACATTCATAAGGAATGAGTAAAAAGGTCTGATGAACTCATGATCTTACATATTAGATCTTCTATCAGCAGCTTTCTGTCTTACCAATAACTAATGAGTATCTTTCCTCTTTCATTTTAAGCACCTTTCAAATTTTTACTTTACATGCTACATGCTAGCTGAGAGAGCTCTTTGATTAGCAGTGTGCTTTACAGCTAAGCAGAATACTGTTGGTAATCTCATCAATTGAGGCAATTTCAACTGATAAAATGCCAACTGTGGCCCTCTTCAACCCACCGGGCTGGGACTCCTTTCTTCAAACCCCCAGACAGCACCTGCCAAACACATTAATACCTGTTTCACTGCAGCGCAGGAGCAAGCCTCAGTCCAGGCTCAAATAATCGATTGACCTCATTTTCAATAAAGGCGCCACTTCCAGTCTGAGAAGTAAATCTCTGGCTGAGAATACCAGAGCCATCTGGGCAAGATGGCTGTAGCATGCCATACTTTCACCTGCCTGCCAAACACAGAGCAAAGAGCCCACAGTGAAACATTGTGCTACAGAACACAGGAGAGATTTCAACACAAGCTAATTTCAGTCTGATTACCATTCAGGTGATACTTGGCAATGGCAGTCACAGATAAAACCAGTCCTCTTAAAAGCACATTAACCGTTTATTCACTGTCCCTGTTAACAAGGGGAAATTATATATAATGCGGAGAAATTGACTTTTGAATCGAACAAAAAAAATCGAAAAACAAAAAGAGTGTAATATGATCGCAAGCGGTTGTTATTTGAATAAAAGTCCCTACAACCTCAGGGGGACTTTGTGTTTTGTGCGGTGGCAAGCTTAAGTTCCTGCTGCTCTTCACCCTCAGAGCGACACTTCAGATTTTGTATGGATCTGATTTATTAGCTTGTCAAGGGAAGCATTGTTGAAGAAGGCAATCAAAAAGCACTTACCTATCCCCAACTAAAATGAACACTTTTTTCACAAGCTAATTTCTCCTACTCCCAAAGAGGAGATGGCAACTTGTTTGATGAGGCATAAAATCATGATAAATGAATTTATTGCTTCACTGAACATCAAATAGTGGTATAGTATATACTTCTTCTCTGGTGACAAGTTACATGGATCTGTCGTCATCTCAGATGGGCAACGGGATGACATTTTACCCCCGTAACCCACCTGACCCCAGGTCAGCGTGCGTGGAACCGAGCCTGCGCCAGTGGAGAAGCAAGACAAAGGACAGTTTAATAGGAGGTTAAACTGGAAAGAGGAGTGAATTGCTTTGAGGGATGCTTGCTCTCAACTTTCAGTCTCTGATCAGTGCGTGAGAAAAGACAGAAGTAATCAGATATCTACCTCTCGCTTTCTTCTCCCTCTCTTGTATCTTCTCTCTCTCTCTCTCTGTCTTTTTTATGCCAACTATCTCCCTAAAAAATTGGAGTTCTAATTACACAAAAACATAATTGCATTGATTAGAAATCAGCATGAACATTGAAGAGACAAACATTATGTTGTGAAATGAGAGGGGCTGAAATATTCCATTAGGCCATTCATCGAGTTGCCATTCTAAATCACAACAATGATTAATGACCTATGGGGGGTTGTATTGTAAGCGTTCACCAAGGGGTCAAAAGCAGTTCTGTATATATGCTAAATAATCCCTCCGTTCATCCTTTCACCCTCTATTGCCTCCCTCACAAATCAGAGCCTGCTATATACTGGTTTACATTTATTGGATGATGATTATGTGTTCCTATTTCTTCATTTTTCTGTTCTTTTTTGGCTAATTTATTTTTTTTACTTAGTAAATTTTCCTAAGTTTTCCTAAACTTCCTCTTTTATTTAGTTAGCCTTTTTGTTCCAGTGTTCTTAGACTTAAACTATACCATCCCCACAACTGCCAGCTACACTCTAAAAACAAACGGTGCTAAATAGCACCAAAAGTGGTTCCCTGGCTTGTAATCATAAGGGAACCATTTTAAGTGCCATATGTAGAACCATACCGTGCTACATAGAACCATATCTGGTGCTATTGTGGTGCTATATCACCCCCGGATGGTTCTTCATAGGTGCTTTACAGGTGCTATATAGCAGTGGTTCCCAAACTTTTTCAGCGTGCGGCCCCTCTTGTAAACGATGCATTCCTTCGAGGCCCCCCAAAGAAAACTTGTGACAAAAACTGTTCTAAAACTCTAAAATGATACAAAAAAGTAGTGCTTTTGGTTAATAGCCTTATTTTTTTAGGTTTAATTACACAGAATTCATGATAAATTAATGTATTTCATAAAATGTCATAAAACTGGGGCCCCCCTGGCACCATCTCGCGGCCCCCAGTTTGAAAACCACTGCTATATAGCACTAAAAATGGTTCCCCTACGATTACGAGGTTTTAGTTTTTTATTTAGCACCAATTTTTTTTGCGGAGTGGCAGATATGCGCTCATGCTCATCGCCTAAAGTCCTGCCTAAACATTTATTTCCACTCCCGCTTATTCTTTTTGCACTGGTGGATTGCATACTTGCTTAAGACTAAAAACTGTATTTAGTAACTTATTTTAATACGATTACTGTTGATAATATTACCAATAACATCAACTGCATTTTTTTATTATTACTAATAGTAGATCTGTTACCTGATTGCAAGTCCATGCTAATCACATGATCTATGAAGGGGTGACATGCTCAATGTAAAATAAAACCATTTGTTATGGGTCAAAGGAATAGTTATTTTTTAATATTAAAGCATTATTTCAATCATATTAATCAATACTGTGAATGTCTTTAAATGTTTAAATTGTCACGGTTGGTATAACCGGATAGTGGAAAATAATAGAAGACGAACCCAAATGCAAGATGTACAAAAATATAACTATTTATTAACTGAAACTGAAAACACCCACGAGGGGGTAAAAGCAGAAAGGAACAAAAACACTGTGTTGGAACACAAAATAAAACAGAACACGGGAAACACTCGGATGAAAACTGGTGACATGAACACAGTAACATCAAACATCAAACAACGCACGCACACCACACAGAGAACACAAGGGCATTATATAGACAGCACATCAATGGGGAACAGGTGAACATAATTAATCACTTAAGACATGATTACATAAGGGAGTAGGGTAAAAGTGACAAGACACTGGGAATACGTGTTACACATACATGATGTGAAAACACACGTATTCCCACATAAAACAATGCTGCCCTGGTCCTGCCCGCTGGATAATAACCAAAGTCAGGCAAGACCATGACAGCCACAAAACACTGGGAACACGTGTCACACAGATATGATGTGAACACACGTGTTCCCACGTACACACACTGCTGCCCTGACCTTGCCCAAAGAACACAGACCTGAACCTATACTAAGGTCTGGCAAGATCACGACAGCAACAAGACACAGAGAACATGTGGAAGCCACACACAGAATGTGATCCCACATGTTCCCACACCGAACATGATACTGCCACGGTCCTGTCAGATGCACTAAGACCTATCTAGCACGGATGTCCGACAGGACCGTGACATAAATATTTAAAGTGCACCTTTATCTGTATGTACTTTAGCGTCGTTGATGGTACACTGAAAAAAATGATTCATTGAATTTAATCAATTTTTTTAAGGTAAGTGGTTGCAATCAATTTATTTAAGCTACATTTAAACAAAAGTTTCATATTTTATTTTACGTTACCAATATTTTTTGTTTAAATGTAGCTTAAATAAATTGATTGCAACCACTTACCTTAAAAAAATTTATTAAATTCAATGAATCATTTTTTTCAGTGTAACTGAAGAATGCACTGTTGCACATCTCATACTGTATATATACGCATTTCACAGTCTTTTCTTTCATTGTATTGTGCTCCTTTCTTTCTGTTCCTGCATTCAACAAACACAGATAAATGATAAATCAAAAGATACTATGGAACTTAGTCAAACCAAATGGCTGTGAGGCATAAACGTTCAGTTTTTAGATCCTGTACCTGTTTTTGTTCGTTCAGCTGGGCAACACTGAACACACGTTTTTCCAACAACATTCTTTGTCAATAAACTAGATGTGACACAGGAGCTCAAGACAATAAAACACATTGAAAAGACATATCCCTCACAGCCTGTTTTTCACTAAATTCTGTAGCATAGCATGTGTATCAAAACGTTTAACGAGAGTACTCCGAAATAAGTCAAGCATAGGTTATGCCATGTGCTATGCTTTGCAAAATCGGTGACATCCAAGGAATGTGTTGGTTTTACTCAACAATGATTGAAAGGGTCTCAGTTCTGAATTAATAAAAAAACTATTCTTTAAAACACAACCACACTGAGTCATAGTGCTGCATTTATTGTACATTTTACAATAAATTGCTCCACATTTTGTTTTTTTATTCTTGCGTGAGACAGGCAGAGGATTATGATAATGATAACCTCATTCAAAGTGATAGATGATATAAAATGCTTTGTCAGAAATAAGAGTAAGAGACAGAGCAGGACAAAGTTAGGAAAAAGTCTCTTGAAATCTGGTTAGATTTCTTAAACAAAAACTGATTTTGCTTTCATTCTTTTTTGTTTTCGTACGAACAGAAACGTAATCAGGTGAGAATAAAGATTTTTTAAAATGAATTGTTAAAGACCATTTTGGCAAAAATGATTAGAGATTGAATTTCAATTTTTCAAAAAGGGAGAAAATAAGCAAACCACTGTGAGCACGTCTGCTAATTGTACACAGAAAAAATATATATATTTCTGCAAGACTTCACCAACTACTAAACACGGGTTTTTCCTGACTCTTAATGAGGTTGAGGTGGTATCCTGATGCACACATACATGTGTCCCATGGCTCAACAACTCATTATAAGATATAATAATAATAATAATAATAATAATAATAATAATAATAATAATAATAATAACAATAATAATACGTTTAATTTATATAGCGCCTTTCCATAGCTCAAGGACGCTTCACAATAACAGTTAGGAGTAAACAGTAAATACATACAGCAGCAGACAATGGACAATTGCCCAGTCCAAGCGATCGCAGTTGCGTTTCGCATTGCAAGTGAAATAAAGAAAAACCAAAAATAACATAAAACAGAAGCAAAAACGAGCAGGATCAGATCAGGACAACATGGAAATCGGTTGGTAAGTCAAAAATCTGAGCAACAGAATAATTGAGTGTAAGGAACCTGATTATGAAAAACCTGTCATGACAGATAGTATTTATTAAACAAATGGGTTTTGAGTTTAGACTTAAATTCATGCAGTGTTGTTGTTGTCCTCAGAGACAGGGGAAGAGAGTTCCATAGCTTAGGGGCTATAACCGAGAAAGACCTAACACCCATAGATGAAAGGCGAAATCTCGACTCACAGAGGAGTTCACAGCCAGAAGATCGGAGGGTTCGAGGGGGAATATAAGGGGAAAGTAAGTCGGAGAGCTAGGAAGGAGCAAGACCATTTAGTGACTTAAAGGTAAGCAGGAGAATTTTGTAGGAAATACGAGAGGACAAAGGTAGCCAGTGGAGGTCGAAGAGAATTGGAGTGATGAGCGGATCGCTTAGTGTGAGTTAGCAATCTAGCGGCAGAGTTTTGAATATATTGCAGAGTCAGACGTGAAAGAGTGTGCTGGTAGTCCGGAAAAAAGAGCATTACAGTAGTCGAGACAAGATGTTATAAACGCATGTACCAAAGATTCAGCGTCATTTGGGCTAACATAAGGACGGATCTTGGCAATGCGGCGGAGTTGAAAAAATGCAGCTTTACAGAGTTGACTAATGTAGGGGTCGAAAGTCAGTGAAGAGTCAAGGGTGATACCCAAGTTTTTTAATAGTAGCAGCTGGAAAAATGGATGTAGCTTCAAGGTCAAGAGTGGGAGTCTTGGTTATGTTTTTTGTTAGAGATGGTGGACCAGTAATTAAGATTTCTGTCTTAGTCAGATTCAAACTGAGAAATGTATTTTTAGTGTTATTAACTTAATTGTTAAGAATTACAATTGTTAACATTTTATTTTATAAAACATTAAATTAATTAAATACAACATAGCAGCTAATTTATTCATTTAGAGTTAACAAACAGCAAAGTTGTTTAAAATCAAATGAAATTTAACATACAATTTTTTTCATTGTGGTCTTTTGCAATGTTTTGCAGTCCTTGTTGATAGTTGATTTGTACAAGTTCACAGACATCATTTCCCCTTTGTCATACTTTCCTTCACTCTCGACCAAAAAAACTGCCTACTGCCTTCAATGCTTAATATAATAAACCGAAATTCTGGTAAGATCCTTATCCTTTGCTTGATCTAATAATAATTATTAAATATTATTTATTAATTATAACACAAGTATTTGAATCTCTTACATTTTAGTCTACAAATTAGGACAGCTCGATTATAGCCGAAAACATGATCACAGTTATTTACCACAAATACTCAGTGGCTTTAAAAACATGCATTTATTTAACACTTTTATTAAGTGTTGCAATAGATTACATGTGTCAAAGCAGTGGGGCCTTACAAACACATCGGTCCAGCAGCACACAATGTATATTTTAATTGTACAATAATTGTTTTACCTTGATTGTCTTGTTTTTGTAATTGTTTGAATAAAATTTTTTATTGAAAATCAAAAACTATTAATTGCACAGCACTGCTACAAATTGAGTTAAACTAGCTGCTCTGGCTCCTGATCTTGATTTTACATGAATGCATCATGCCCCATGCCAGTCAAAACGAACTAACTATTAACTTGTC
The DNA here is from genome assembly GCF_027580225.2 of Misgurnus anguillicaudatus. Classification (NCBI taxonomy): domain Eukaryota; kingdom Metazoa; phylum Chordata; class Actinopteri; order Cypriniformes; family Cobitidae; genus Misgurnus; species Misgurnus anguillicaudatus. The sequence goes on along the minus strand of NC_073357.2, from coordinate 36,141,439 downwards.
AACAATTTTTTAATAATTTGCATTATTTGCACTTATTAAATCATATTAAATGCTGAGAAAAGCTCTTTCACGTCCTCCGTTATGCGGTTCATTCACCGTGTCAGCTCTGATTGATTCGTTGGCGACTGAATTGTTTCAACCGTTCATTACAATGAATCGGTTTAAAAGAATCATTCATTTTCAAATCACTACTGGTCACGTTTGTGTGTTAAACCACCAAACAATTTAATGAAGGAAACATTACTGCATCAGCTTGTCGCCACTTGTAAAGTAAAGTAGCATAAAATAGAATAACTTAATAAAGCAAGAAAAAACTACCTCAAATGTGTATCTATTTAATGATTGGATTCCACAACTGATAACAACAACAACACAACACATACATACAAGACAATACAGCATTTCGTGTAGGTGTAGCAAGTGAACAAAATTTTAATTTAAGAAACTTTGCGCTTCTGATTTGGCTGTGAGATTCGCTGAGAATGAATTGAGAATGAATTGGCTGTGAGAATTTTCATTCCAAAATGGCGGCCGCGCTACTGAAGCGCCACATAGTGACTGTTGCCAAAAACGAATGCGAGTTTCCCCTCTTGTGCTTCTATACTCTTTGTTTGCATAGAGAGCGCAGGGTTTATGACTTTTACTGCATCCAGCCACCAGGGGGCGATCAAAGAGCCAGCAGCTTCACCTTTTAGGATGTATGAGACATAGACATTATATATGTAGACGACTCATGACGTGCTGGAACGTAATCTAGCATCGCAGCCATATTGGTTGGGTGTCCTCACTCTACGCTAGCACCAGAGTGAATCGGAGTGAACGGAGAGCCAGCAACTATGCCCGTATTTTGTGTAGCTTACGGTTGCAATAACTGACACAGTACTGATACCAGATCGCATGGGATTACCTTTCACAAGTAAGACTGAACAATACTTTTGGTTATTTTACAATTTATATTATGTCATCGTAATTAATGTTACTTACGCGTAACCAAACCGTGTAAAAATCGGGTAAAAATTCGGTGAGTTATGATAGTTGTGGATACACCTTCCTCAGTAGAAATAAATGCAGGGGGCGCATTGGCGACCCATCCAAGATGCCGGCTGCGCTGATACGTCAGCTTCAATAGACTACAGTAAATGTTATTAGTCCCTTACTCTAAATTGTATCATCTACATGATCCCAGTGGTATTTTAAAAACAATTATGTGTGCAATCATATATGCTACCATAGAAAAAGGTGTAGATGTAAATAAAGCAATGGTTAGCGATATCTGCTCTGTTGCAAATGCATACACACAATCCATTACTTTTAGAAATGATGACATCTCTCTGTCCTTGACCTGTTGACTCACTCTTCCCAAGCAGCATATTCATTAGCGTTTCACCTCTTTCTCCCTGATACTAGTTTATATATCACAAGTATTGACACACACACATATAAAACCCACAGGCGCTTGATGTCATACACTCAGAGGGCCCGGTGCCCGTGAAGATTTTAATGCATATGCACAAACCCTATCCACTTGCATAGCTCAATACCACACAGGTTTTAGCTGATTTATGAGCTGGATTCCAGGGGTAAATCACTGAACAGATGTATTAAGCTGTGTAATATGCATACGGTGAGTCGGTCTTAGTTTGGGTGCATAATTGCTCTGATGTGGGCTATTAAGACTAAGTGCATGTGATTTTAGTGTCTGCCTTATATTCTCAACAATGATTACGATGATCAATACATATGATTTGTATGTCGTTGGTCATCGATCGGATACAGAAGTCGTTGACCTTCACTGAAGGAGCTTTTGTACTGTCACCTACATTAGAGAAGGACATAGAGCAAGAGACAGAAAGCCAGTTCTCCACTAAAACCTAGGATATTAGCATTTCGTTTAAAACATTTGACCAACAATTTAAAAAAAAATAAGTATAAGTATTCACAGACTTGGATTTTAATTACGCCACCTTGAATATGCCTTATTTTGCCATTAACTGCAAGGTTTCCTGCAGCACTTTTCAGTTCGGGCGGCCCGCCTAAGCTGGGAAACCCTACCGACTAATGTAATTAATAGTGGGAACTAATCAGTTTTTTACAATTTTTGCACTATCTATCATCGTTCACCAGACGTTCTACAACATCTGCTTTAGTTTGTGTTTATTAACCCTTTAGTTTCACTTCATCACGCAGCTATTCACGTTAGAGATAAAAACATTTAATTCATTAATAATCTAGTGTTCATTTCTGTCATAGTTTCTTCAAAATTAAGTTTTTTTGGGTGTTTTAAATAAAAATATTTTAATTTTCATCATAACGCCCCTTTGATTGCCACGGCCCCCGGACCCGCACCCCCGCCCAACCCTACCACCTTAAATAACAAATTTTCTGCGGGAAACCCTGAAGTGTTATGAAATTCAACATTGTGCTTGTACTACTCTACTTCTTTGAAATAAAAAACAAACCCAAAATATTGAAAGTTAAGTCTACAAACACTTTATGAGGTCTCTGTATTCTGTCTGTACATGTAGAACATTGAAAAGTAAAACATTTAAAAAAAACACTGTCTAATTAAAAATAAATAAATACTGATATTCCAAATAAACTTTTTAATACATGGCCAGTGTTTACAAAAGCCACACAGTGGGAATGTCTTGATCCAAGTATGTCTCATATAATGTCTGACAGCTTGTTTTTATGCCATCAATGTTCAATTCTGTCAGACTCCCCAAAGGCATCCTTCAAGATACAACATGTGCAGAGATGAACATTCACAATCTTTAACACTGCATATAAGTTTCTTTTGAAAAATGATCATGTATACAATGACATGCAGTATATACAGTATATGTCCTAAATCTTTATTATAAGATATAAGATATGAAGCACATTATGTGTGGCTTAAAAATAAAGCTATGCTGCTTGGAGCATGATTAATAAGCTTGGCTGTCAGAATTATTAATTGAAGTCAGTATGTATGTCTACAACTATGATGATGTGGCTTTGAAGGAGATAAGCCTGAACAGGGAAGCCCTCTAGAAAATTCCTTCACACACACACACACACACACACACACACACACACACACACACACACACACACACACACACACACACACACATATTGTTGCATGTTTGATTCAGTGAGTTTTTAAGAAGACACAATACAAATGACTTCTCCACGTTCCCTCCCAATATGACTATTGCGTATTATAGATGAAGAATAAGATAAGAAAGATGTCTCAGAGGGAATGTGGTGCAAACTACTCCAAGTGTTTTGGAAATACAGAGTTGTGACATGTGAGCTGTCTTTAAATCTTATATGACACTTTATGTTAGTTTTTGTTAGTGGTAACTTATTACGTTAGAAATAGTTACAGGGGAATAAAGAACATACTATAATATGTTATCATATTCATGTGAGCATATGAAAATAAGAATGAAAAGGTTAATTTAACACTTTATCAGAGGTGCAAGACATCTTTCTCTCTCTCTCTCTCTCAAAGTACCTATGTCAGACATGGCTGCTGGGGGACCTATTAGTAGGCAATGCAGTGTGGTCAATAAAGAACACATCAGAAAGAAAGAGAGAGAGAGAGAGAGAGAGAGAAAGAGAGAGAGAGAAAGAGAGATTAGTTTCAGCTTACTGGCTTAATTAGTAAACTCACATTCAGGTCATGACCTGCTGGTTATTCCAATAACTCTTTTGTTGCTTGGATCATGTTTTGCTTCACTTTCATGTAAAAAAAAAGTCAGCACTGTCACTAAAATCCAACTCACAACGTTTTCCATTATTGTGTGCTGTACGGCTAAGACCGTTTGTACAATTGAAGCTTAATGTGTTTATTTTTTTGCTAACAACCAAAAACATTTCTGTTATTTCTGAACAATCTTTACCTCTAGGCATGTATTTAACTCAAAGCCTTGATTTTGGTCTTGCTGATGATCTCAACAAAAATGCTACATCATATCACCATGCTGAAATCTGTCAAGTGCATCATTACTTTTTACAAAAATCTCAGACTTTACCATTTTAACAGGCAATTCTGTCTCTCTCTCTCTCTAACACACACTATCACCTGTGTTTCAACTTGTCAACAGTCTCAGGTTCCACCCAGCCCTAACATTAGGCAGACTGATTTCTGTCTGCAGGGCGGGTCAAAGTTTGAGTGAATTCCACTGTCGCGGTGTTTATGTGTAAACTTTTCAAAGACTGAAAACAAGGCAGAGACACCTCACACCACAGAAACGCTCTGCCTTTACCAGCTCCAACACAAACCAGGCAATTATAGATGACTGATACAGTTTGGTCTGCCTCGCAGACTCTGTCTGTGGTAAGAAGGTCTGCCATTGAGAAAAGAGGGAGAGAGAGAATGCGTGAGTGTAACCTTTTAAGTCTGGGCAATTGTAAGATGCAACACTGGATACCCTGCTGGTGCCCACTGCTCCCCCCAGATTCCAACTTAAGGGATCTGCCAATCATTATAGCACGTATGGTTCTCTCTAGGTTTGTGCCCTGCATCTCTCCCTCTCTCTGTCTCTCATTAACCCAAACACTGCTTAAAGGGGACATATCATGAAAATATGACTTTTTTCATATTTTTGTTTATGTGCTATAATTGGGTCCCCAGTCGTTCTATCATCCTATAGACCCTTTTACAACGCACGTGATCAAATAGCCTGCGCGCGCATTTTGGCAACGGAAGTGGTGTTATTCCCCATGGTTCTATCGTGTTAGCAACTCAAGTTTATCAAAACGGTTTCCCAGTATCAAAATGTCCGGATGTTGCGTTTGGTTGCACTAATATAATATACTTATATACGTATATATGTATCTGGCCACTTTATATTTGGGCATCTGCTATCCACTCCACTATAATACACGGATTTGGTAGCTGTGTTGAAAAAGTTGATAAAGGCAACTTTTTAAAATAACTTTGTCTGTGTTGCTTCCCTGCTGATTCTTGCCATACTTCCGTTGCCAAGATGCGCACGCATAAGCTGCCACGTCATCATTGTGTACAAACAGTAAAAGGGTCTATAAAATGTGAAAGAACAATCCAGTAACTTAGTGATGGTAAACCATTCTCTGCAAGAAAATAGGTCATTAAAATTTGGCTCCCCTTGTGATGTCAGAAGGGGATAATACAGCCTCTTAATCTGCACTATCCAGCCACAGCACTGCCATTTACTGCAGAGATCAACTCATTTGCATTTTAAAGGACACACCCAAAAATGGCACACCTACAAAGTGGCAATTTTAACATGCTGTAATAATATATCTATATGATATTTTGAGCTAAAACTTCACATACGTACTCTGGGGACATTGAAGATTTATTTGACATCTTAAAAAAGTCCTCTTTAACATTTGCACTGTTTGACTGGTGTTGGTTCTGATGTCATTGGTGTATGTAAATATTACAAAAGAACTGTCAAATCAGACATCTAACAGCATGAGAAACACTATCACAGGACATTGCCACTACCCTAGGAATGAAAAGAAGAGTCTAAACCATGTGGATGTAACCTGAAGAGGCCTAACACCAGTTGAATTACACATCAATACAATCTTTCAAAGGTATTGGGTGTGTATTACTATTTGTGTGGTACCAATCCATCAACAATATTAGTATTTATGAAGTACCATTTCTCATCCATTGACCTAACAGAAGCCCACAAAAATATCTATTTACAAAATATTTACTCTTTGTCAAGTGGTGGCTTTCCATTTTCGTTGCAAACTGAAAAGAAAACAAAGGATGAATTTCCAACCTCATTATTACTGATTCCCAAGGCCAGGCTCTATAAAGAGAAACATACATTGCAGTGAAATAGTACACGACAGTGGTTCGTTCACACCCAAAGCTACGGTGACAGACAGAGTACAAAGCCACAGCATTCATAGAATCCACCCAGTAAAAAATGCATGCAGCGTATGAAATATGCATACAATCCTATGTCACCGTCTGCCACCGTTGCACATGTGTGCCACACTTGCACGGAGTAACATCCACTTTCCTCCTCCCTTTCCCTCTACACTGCCTTTAATGTGTGTTGACTCAAAAGAAATAGCTGTGGAAATAATTAAATAGAGACTATTGTAAATGTATTCAGCCGGGGACCTTACTACACCACTCATTTGCTTTACTCAAATGACTTTGAGAACAGCAATAAAAAGCACTTGCCAAAAAAAGAGAGACACCGCACACCAAGCAATATTGTTTAGGAATTAAACGCCCCAAATATCTTCAGGAAATAGGAGTGTTTTGCTATGGATGCAGCCTAATCGCTTAAGTCATGGTGGTTTGAGGGGGAATGTTTTCATGTTTTAAGAGGCTTGGTTCCACTTTCCTCTACCATGGAAGTCATTCTATAGAGGAGCCTCTCTGCCTCTCTCTCTCTCTCTCAGAGCTTGGCTGAGGACACGTACAACATGAACATGTTTCTTAAAGAAACGGACAATGCAAATAGATTTAAATTTTTATTTAAATTCGTAATTCTGCACAACTAGCAACTCCTAGTTCAACCTATTTGTTTTAGTGACATACAACATTAGCTCAACCAATACCCAGAGTTTGGCAAAGCAAGAATAGATGTTTAGCATTTCTGGTGGTTGATGCTCTTTTTTAAAACATTTTTGCAATTGTTTGAAACATTTTGCTACCACTATTAAATTGGTTTAAAAAATTATAATTCACAAAGTTATAAAAGGTATTGACGATTTCAGCAGCAACAACATAAGCAGATGGCTTTTGTGTCCAAAACGTAACTTCTGGTAGACTTCACCTTGCACATCCATGCTCGTCGTCTCTGGTCTTTAGGAAAACAGTTTCATTTCCAACAAGGAATTGTTCCAGTTTAGCCACTTAGTTAACTTCAGGCCAGGTACGTAAATGTGGCAACGTGCATGCATCCAATGAAACCATCTACAGTGAGATAATGGGGGGTTTTCCTCATTCCAACACTTCACATTATGTGTTACTTCAAAACTACTACTTGAAATATGTTTATATTTTACATATGGCTGGACGATATGGCCAAAATTCCTATTGCTGGTATACTTCTAATTTTCGGTCAATATGGTGTAAATCCGATAACGGTATGATTGTTAAAAAAGCCTTTGGATAAACTGCAAAGAATGCCCACAACAAATGTCTGTACCTACAAACTTCTGGACAAATTAATTTAAGCCTCCAACTACAAAACAATATAATATAAACAAATAAATTGATATTCATCCTTCATTTGTATTCAGCCTTCATACAAAATTAAATGTAAACTCACTGTCAAATTAACATAAGCCTTTAAGGCACACCTTTAAAGGAATATTCCATTTTCTTAAAAGAAAAATCCAGATAATTTACTCACCACCATGTCATCCAAAATGTTGATGTCTTTCTTTGTTCAGTCCAGAAGAAATTATGTTTTTTGAGGAAAACATTGCAGGATTTTTCTCATTGTAATGGACTTAATGGACACCACCACTTAACATTTAACTCAACACTTAACAGTTTTTTTCAACGGAGTTTCAAAGGACTCTAAACGATCCCAAACGAGGCATAAGGGTCTTATTTAGCGAAACGATTGTCATTTTTGACAAGAAAAATAACAAATATACACTTTTAAACCACAACTTCTTGTCTAGATCCCGTCCTGAAAGCGTCAGCGTGACCTCACGCAATACGTCATGACGTCAAGAGGTCACAGAGGACGAACAAGAAACTCCGCCCCAGTGTTTACAAGTGTGTTAAAAGAGAACCGTTCCTACGTTGTTGTATGTGGAATGATACCAATTAATGTCTTTGTGTCAGTTTATTGTTTACAATGGTCCGCAAATGTGCGTTTTATATATGTAACACGTGACCTCCCTGCGTCACTACGCATTTACGTTAGGTCGCGCTGGACCGGACCTAGACGAAAAGTTGTGGTTTAACAGTGTATATTTGTTATTTTTATTGTCAAAAATTACAATCGTTTCGCTGGATAAGACCCTTATGCCTCGTTTGGGATTGTTTATAGTCCTTTGAAACTCTGTTGAAAAAAACTGTTAAGTGTTGAGTTTAGTGTTAAGTGTTGGTGTCCATTAAAGTCCATTAAAATGAGAAAAATCCTGCAATGTTTTCCTCAAAAAACATAATTTCTTCTGGACTGAACAAAGAAAGACATCAACATTCTGGATGACATGGTGGTGAGTAAATCATCTGGATTTTTCTTTTAAGAAAATTGACTATTCCTTTAATATTAATAAGGTGAACCTGAAAGTCAGTTAGTGATAAATGCTGTAATGCAGGGGTCTCAAAGTAATTTCTTCAGTCACAGTATTAACTTTCATAGATCCATAGTTTTGATCAATTTGCTTTTATAGTAATATGTATAAAAATATTCATAAATAGCCTAAGGGACCCTAAAACTTTTGATTAGCAGTAGGCTATAATGTTACATAAGATAGTTGGACAGAGAAATGGATATTAAAGCTTTATTTGTTATTGCATAGCAAGCTACGTAATGATATATTGATACTAGCATATTATATATATGGCATATCGTTGCCTTCTATGGCCTACGCGGCTATTTCTCTGGCATATCGTTGCCTTCCAAAGGCCTACGCGGCCTTTTCTCACTAGGCATATCGTTGCTTTCTATGGCCTACGCGGCCTATCTCTGTCTGGCATATTGTTGCCTTCTAAAGCCTACGCGGCTCTTCCCACTAGGCATATTGTTGCCTTCTAAAGCCTACGCGGGCTATCTCTCAGCCTATCTCTCCAGCCTATCTCTCTCTGGCATATTGCTGCCTTCTACGGCCTAAGCAGCAATCCCTTGGCCTCTTACGGCATCCGTCAATGTCAGTAGATAACAATTTGTCTTATCTCTGTTTCAGGAACCTCTAAGAAACACTGGTGGGTACCGATCATCGTGATCAATTTTTGGGGATTAGATTCTGGCCTGTCTTCATCTTCAGACAGGAACCGCAAGAATCCGTGACCCCCGGATTTGAACTATGGTCGGGGCCTACGCCAAAGAACTATACTGTGTTATATTCCAGCCTTGGTTGCTAACTACTGTTAAATAAACTCATATCAATTCTTAACCTATCTTCGAGTCTTTCTGGTAGAAATGTTAGCTTAGCGTAGCGTAGCGTAAGTTCTACCAGGAAACTTGAATGTTACGTCATTCATTTCACAAGGCGCAATCAATCACTCCTGATTCTTATTGTATATAAGCCTCGTACTCACTTGTCTTTGCGTTCGCAGATACTGATGCCAGCATTTACAACCCACCCTCCCTACCACCATCACCAGGTCGGTTCCGTCCATACTCGAGGGGGATTAGATTCTGGCCTGTCTTCATCTTCAGACAGGAACCGCAAGAATCCGTGACCCTCGGATTTGAACTATGGTCGGGGCCTACGCCAAAGAACTATACTGTTATATTCCAGCCTTGGTTGCTAACTACTGTTAAATAAACTCATATCAATTCTTAACCTATCTTCGAGTCTTTCTGGTAGAAATATAAAATACTCATATCAAGATGAGTGTCATAGCTGCATATACTTTTAACTTTTGCATATTTCTCATCTTTCCCCTGATTTTTAACCTGATTTTTCTCATCCGTAATTCAGTTTGTGTTGCATTATATCCTGTTCTCCCTCCCTATATGGTGTTACCATTGGAACCTGTGACTTGATGTGAACTAACCCAGTACCTCCTTCTCTTACTTCTGAGTGACAGCTCTTCTCTGGGCAAACACTCCAAAGTCCAAACCAGATTAATTGATTGCATGGTGACAATGATATGATTTGACGCAAGGTACAGATGAGCGATTCAAATTCGGTCAGGCATTCTGTTTTCCTCACAGTCCCAGAGAGCGCGACTCATGGCTGCTTAGCTACGAAAGACGCCACAGGAGCCCACTTTGGAAGGTAGAAGTGCCTTGACCCACATTTAACATGCGTCTTAAGACAAGACACCATAATGTATATCAAAATATCAGAAATGTGTTTAAAAACCATATCACCATTATTGAAAAAAAATATTATTGTCCAGCCCTAATTTTTCCATTGTCTACGACCATAAACATTAAAGTAAAACACAACTGTTTTTTCAATATTTTACTATGTTCTGACCTCAACTAGATTAATTAATAGTAATACATACCTATCTTTTTTCAATGCGTGCACTTTTTAATCTTTGTACAGCGCTTCTTGAATCTGTTGGCATTTAGCCTAGCCCCATTCATTCCTATAGCTCCAAACAAAAGTTTTATTTTGTGTCACCATACTTACTCGTGTAACTACTCATGTAACAGTTTTTAAATTGGTGAAAACATGGATGTGTTTGGTGGCTTCTAAATTTATCCCTGTTTGGAGCCATAGGAATGAATGGGGCTAGGCTAAATGCTAACACATTCACAAGGTGCTGTACAAAGATTAAAAGTGCACGCATTGAAAAAAGATAGGTATGTATTAATTCGTCTAAGTTAACGTAAGAACATAGTAAAATATTGAAAAACGGTATAGATATAGATTGGATGGATGTATGAATCGATAGTCACATTAGCTGAGACACATAATGTCGTGGTTACTTTTTATTTTGCACTAAAGTATGGAGATAAAAGGTGAATTTTTTAGTATCAGTTACTAAAGTACTCAAAGCTTAGTTTTGCAGAGGCAAGCGGGATCCCCTTAAAGCTCTCCTCTACTGCAGTGTAAATTTGCAGCATGAAATTAAAACAACTTGGTTTTGCAAGTCAATTCAACCTAATATTTTAAATGTTGGCTTAAAAAAAGTTGACATAAATTCTAAAATCAAGTTAAAAATGTTTAACTCATTTTTTTAAGTTAAAGTAACATAAAAAATATATGTTTATTGACAAAAATGCTGCACGTTTTTTAGAGTGTGTATCCGCAATAGCTAGTGTACTGTATATAACTCATGTGTGAAAGAATCCTTGAACTTGCTCACCACCATGTGGTCATACAGGTCTGCTGCCCTGACTCTCCAGACTCTCAGGTATCTGCTTCAGGTGTGTTATCTGCACAACAGGTGTGTGTTACAGTGTGACAACAGGTGGCACTAGTGAAGTGTCTGGACAGACTGGCTCCAGTGATTTGTGAAGGTGCAGATATGGTTTACCTCAATCGTTTTCAAGAGAGCACTACACAATAAGAGTTGTCAGAAGGCATGTAATGTGCGGTTGGAAGTTGAAGTCTCTTTTTTTTGGTGGAGGGAATTCAGGCCGAAGCCTTGATTAGGTTTCATTTAAGTGCCACATTCATACTGTAACAGCCTTTAAAAAGCTACGAGAGTTCGTTTTGTTTTCCTTGTGACATTCACCCTTTCACACTATCCAAAAGCTCATTCTCTCCATCTAGTTCTCCCTCACACACACATACTCTGGAACTTTCATTATGTAAAGTGGATAAAAATACCAACGCACGCTGTGAATTTATGGTTCTCTCTTAGCTGCCATTAAAAATATGAACATTTTCAGGCTGCGCTCTGAAACCGGAGTAAGAAAACAGACCAGACCACAGAGTTTACACACACACCACAACAGCACAGGGCTCTCAGCAAGATCACTCAAAACACACAGAGGCACAGACACGCATGCAAAAACACACTAAAAAGCACAGTGCACATAGAAGCAAGATAGCAATATAAATAGAGAAACATAACGCAATATCGCACAGACCGCAGTTAGACTGTAAAACCTCACACACAGAGCTTTCTTTTATACATCACGAATTTCCCCCACTGCTATTCACAAAGTTAAAGATAGCATCAAACCTGAAGCACTCAGTCTTGTCTCAAACCATTACTGGGCTTTTCTGATGGTTTACATTATAGCATTTAAGTTTGTTCTGCAGGGCATTACTCTCCTATCCTGTTCTTCTACCCTACTTTTTCTTTCTCTCCATAATGGCAGCTGCTCTTCAGAGCTATTTGTTTTCTCTGAAGATAATCTAGTGCTTTAGCTCTCTGCACCGAAGCAGCATCATGTAGCTACATGGTGACTCAGCTTGGTAATTCTGTCATTACCAAGCTAATGCTATGTTAATGTGCTCAAAGCTTCTGGTTTTTAAGACGTACTCTGCCAGTCGTGCCGTGACCTAGGGGAAAACAACGCAGAGATGGTAGGCCCCTAATCTCAGACTCAGACAATTCAACGACACAGTCCGTTTACTGACCGCCTCATGCATAACGCATATAAAACTGAACCAAAATAGTAGTTTGTCACTTTAGACTGTTCTTCCTGTCTATGTTAAATGTCTGTCCAGTAGGCCCCTAACAAGACAACAGCAGTCGAAACTGCTATTGCAAGGAAATTTTCTGGGTGTGAACACAACACTACTGTAGTACTACTAACATTCCAAAGTGAAATGCTATATTTAAGACTTATGCTGCGTTTACACCAGCCATGGTAAAGGTGTCAAGCACGAGTGATTTCAATGATAAGTCAATGTGAAGACGCGTTAACGCGCGTCTGGAGGTCTCGCGGCGCGGATGAGGCATTTGGTGCAGCGCGGTAGACGCAATTCCGCAATGGGGCGAATTGAGCGCATGGCACGGTACGCGCGGATGGTGCTTCTTGTGCATTTTGCGTTTGACGCGAATTTGCAGCTGATGCCAGAGTTGAAAAATTTTAACTTTGGCGGATTTTCATCCCTCATTCAGCATGAAGGCTTGATATTGTCCGTGAGCAGTCACCCAGAGCTATACGACACAAGTTCTTATTTCTATAGAGACAGGAATAAAAAGGACCTCGCTTGGAAGAGTGTCAGTGAGGACATTGGGCAACGTGGTTGTAAATACATTTCACTTTTGAGTCACGTGACGTTTATCGACCCACGCCGTTTATTTTCCCCCTATAGTAACAGGGCTCCAGACTGCCACCAAAGGGGGGCATTTTGCCACCAAAATTTGAGATTGTGCCACTGAATTTTACATCCAGTTGCACATGTGCGACCAGTAAATTTTACCTTTTTTTGTGATTTGACACTGAATTGGAAAACAGCACATTGTACTTTCTGCATCTATCATTAAAGTATTTATTAGTAATACAGTGGAAATAAGTAGAAATGTGAATATTTGGATAGCATGTTGATTTACAGAATGTGCCCCTAAGTTTTCTGGTTGCGCCCCTAAAATTTTCTGTTGGGGGCCACTGTGCTCCTAGTGAAAAAAAGTAGTCCTGAGTAAGGTGACTGAATACAAACCGGTAACTCTCTCGATAAATGCACAATCAACATCAGCCATCCTGCAAACAGACAACCGCATAGCACTTGCCACTCCTACATGCTTGCTTTTTCCATACGTCTACTTCGCTCTAGATGCACGAATGCATTCAATACGGTAGACACGATTTTGATGCCTGAAACGCAGTTGGTGTAAATGCAGCATTAAAGGGACAGGGCTTAATAGTCCCAGACTAAAAAACATGTTTGAGTTGCCTTAATTTAAAAACACCTTGAATTTACATATCTTAACATATATCATTGCTGGTGTTTTGTCTCAAGATGCATACCTGCAATGTTTTTTGTAAAGTTTGCTTGTAAAACTACTTAAATTTCGCAATATAACTAGGGCTTAGTTTACACTGCAGGTCTTAATGTTCAGTTCAGATTTTTTTTTGCACAAATCTGATTTTTTTGCGCTGTTCCTCACAATATTATTTGAATGTGACTGCCATCAGTCTCATGTGCAGCCCTAAAGTAGCTGGCATGTGCAGAAGATGACATGAAGTCAAAAGCAGCGTACTGTTTTGGCAGAAATAAACATGGATGCTGTTCGTAAAAGTCGGATGCAACATGGCCATTCAGACTGAACTCGCATTGCAATACATCAGATATGTATCCAATTTAGGACCACATATAAAAAGTGTCATGGGTCTGAATTGAAAAAATCAACTCAGATTGTCATGAGAAAATCAGATATGGGTCACATTTGGGCAAAAAAGTCAGATTTGGGCCACTTTCGCCTGCTGTGTGAACGTAGCCTAAGGTCTAGTCTTGGATTATTCTAAACCCTCAGAGAGAAACTGCCAACAAAGTGTAAAATAACAAGATTAAGTGACTCATTAATTTAAAGAATATAAATAAATATTTGCCAACATTTTTTAATAGCAATAAAAAAATGAAAACTCTAGATGGTACTATACTAATGGAAAAAAACATTAAGATTTGAAAGGACTCACTTCAGGGTTGTTCCTTTGTTAGTTTGTATTAATTTCCATTAATGCAATATTACTATGGCTCAGGACTAACACTGATGCTGTATTGATCAGTTTTATTGCTAATACAAATCACTATTTATGGGTTAAAATGTAGAGTGGACACCTGCGCATGTGATTGGGAAGACATGACCTTTGACACTGAATGCTGACACCATAAACATTTTTACACAAATCTTAAGAATTACATCGCCAAGTCAATCTAGACATGCAACATTACTTCAAAACATATTCACGTAATATACTTGCTATGTGCTTTGTGTTGACAACATGCTGTTTAGACAGCAGAGAAACATTTATGTCCCTAGGCAAGACGAAAACGGTTCAAATTCTTTCTAGGTTTCTTAAATCTTTGAATATTTTTCCACACAATGCCTTTAATGCAGAGCGAGACAAACTGATAAAACATGTCCTTACTAAGTCCACACCTGTCTGTAGCCTTTTACAGATCCAAACAATTAAGACATAACCTCACACATAAAGCATGTTTTCAAAAGATGCTTTTTAAAGGAATCCCTCCGGGCCAACCAGTACACATTTGTCTTTGTGTTCTGTGGAACATATGACTAGCGTGTTAAAGTAAGAGAAAGAAAGAGCGAGGACTTAGGTGTACTTGTCAGCCACCTAGTAAACATACAGGAAGCAGACTCGCATTCTGTGCTGAGCGTGTTTATATTCAAGAGGGATTTAAAGAACATGAGCTTGTCACTTATCAGAACTGGTTCCCCAGCCTCTTAACTGAACACCCAAGATTCCTCCCCACCCTTACCACTCACACCTGACACTTGGACCTTTTTTGATAGCTTGTGGAGAAAGCTATGACACTATAATTTTTAAATTGATTGATTGGTAATCTTACCCGTTTACCCGTGGGCGATAGCCTCTGGAGCATCTGCTGACCATTACTCTTCTCTCAGGTCACAGCCAGGGTTGTGCAGTATTCAGAACTAAAAATAAAATTCTCTTTAATTAAGGTAGAAAACAGGATGCAGAAGTTATACATACTGTACAAACTTATGTGCATAGAATTTTGAATGACAAGAGATAGGCCTATAAATAAAATTTAATTACACTGAAATAAGTATAACATGCGTTTAGTTTTTAAGGTTTTTTTTTAGTCATGTTTCAAATGATATCTATAGAAATTTGCATTCAAAACATGAAATTACATTTAATAATATGTGTGTATTTTACAGGCCATAAAAGAACTTACAATATACTACATAATCACAAAATTCAAATGTGTTGGGTTAATTACTAAATTAAATTGCAATTACACTCTTATGGGCGGTTTCCCGGACAGGGATTAGACTAGTTTTAGAATAAAATAAATGTAAGAGCTGTCCAAACTGAAAACAACTTGCACTGACTTCTTAAAATACATCAGTGCCCTTTGTTTTGCCTCAATATGCACACACAAGTAATGTTTTTAGTAAGGCATGTTTGATAAAACTAGTTATATTTCCTTTTTAAACTAAGGCCTAGTCCTGGCTTAAGCTAATCTCTGTCCAAAAAAAAATCTCTGTCCGGGAAACCAAAACCACTGCGTTGTTTTCTCCAAGTCAGCTTTTGTGACTGCACTATTGGCTTGCAGACTTAATTGCTTAAACTATATTCAAGAACTTGTGTTTTTCGTTTTTTCCCTATGACAGTTTTAATTTAATGATATTAACCGACTTTATATTATAAAAAGGCTGGCACGGTACTATATGACAACAGAAACATTTGTCGCGTGGTCGTACTCGTACCTGCGAGGTCCAGGGTAAAGCAAATCCACGCCCTTAGACCATTTTGTCACTACAAATAATGATTAAAAACTGCCGAATCCTTCAATTATTTTAATCGGTAGTATTACGCATCAAACAGCGGGTAAGATCTGCGCTGGTTCATGCAGTTCTTCTGAGGTGAGAAGGAGAGAGACCTGACGGATCCCCGCATGGCATCACCGACTCGCTGCTTCGGTTTTTGCCTCGCGGTACAATGACGTCATACGCAGAGCTGTTTGCACAGAGCCTGCGATATTTGCCTGCGATATTTGCAGGACTGTTAATTGTGTGTTACTCAATCTAAAGGCTGCAGCCTGCAGAGGTCACATATGCCGGGTGCATACATCAAGCCTGGGTTTGAGCATCACATTCGCAAGTCATAAACATATTACAACAATTTAGGATTAACCAAGAAAAATATTCAACTTTCCGTTCTGAAAATAAGATCGTCTTGATGATGTATGCAGCCTAGAATTGCGACCTTCGGAGGCTGCAGCCTTCGGATTAAGAAACGGGCTTGGTGCTGTTTCAGAGGCGTCATGCAACCTACAAATAAATTAAAAAAAAAAATAGATTTTTAATGTAATTATTGTCTTTTAATCTGTATAAATTAATAATATTATAAATTCTGTTCTGCCTCTTCGTCACTTTTCAGAGAAATTTGCTAGGGGTTTTGATTGTTTTTTTTATTATGTTACATGTTTTTAAAATTAAATCTAAATAGTAAATTAAATGTGTAGATTACAGCATTATTGTTTTTGCGATGACTGCTGTTTTGGTCATTTTCGTAGTTTATGTTATTGCTTTAAAATAACATAAATTTTATAACATAATGCAGTTGTGCAAATGCATGGCACAATTGAGCAGCATTAAACAGAATGGAAACATAGTGCAGGGAAGCCTGAAAGAAAGTTAGCATTAGCACTTCCAGTTCCATCTTCCCAAAGTCAATAGGGTTTTGGTTAAACTCTTTAAATAAGATATTGGGTTAGCATCAGCCCAAGATATTTTCATGTTTTATTCTACTACATACAACATACCAGTAATACCCCCCCACTCGTGATTAAGCTTTAACGTGTCTTTAAAAGGGTGATTGCTAACAAGTTGCAACATGAGACGTTGTCATCGACTTTAAATGCATGAATATCTTAAAACAATGCAACATGGAAACAATTCCCAAGATTCATCCACTTATCAGGAAACTTGTTTTTAAATGCGTTTATTGAAGGAGGTTTCTGAAGCTCGGTGGTGATGATGTTGATGTCTGTGAATCTGTGAAGATTATCTTGTTGGACAAAAAGTGTGTAATAAACTTTTTTTCAACACAGAGCTTATTTTTGCGATAATCCAAAACTCTATGGGAAAAATTAATGGCCTTTGTTGTGAGGGAACCAGTGTTCTATAACTTACTTCGAGTTGGCCTACAAAAATACGTCATCCAAAATATTGGTGCATGACGCCCCTGCTTGCTGTAGTAACATTTGCGCAATGTTTGATTTTCTTTTATTGCATACGAGTTGCATTAGATGTAGTATTTGTAAGATAAACTTTTTTTAATCTAGCATCCAAAAGCTTGTTTGTTGTTCAATTTAAAATTATGTATTTTCCTCATATTATTGTATATCATTGAGAGTAATTATAGTTTCTCTCATATTATTGTATAAATTGACATCACTTCAGTATTGACTTATGGTTGGGGCCAGATATGGTGTTTAATACCCAAATATTGATCTAACTCCAATTCATTAACTTTCACTTCCTGGCAAGTGCAATTGTTTTCAAGTGTAACAAATTCAAATTCCATCTCATGAATTGCAGTTGAGCTAGTTAAGATTTTTGCCCATCCCTGAGAACACATGGTGTCACTATTACAATGATGTTCAGTCATGTAAAAGCCAAACGAAGATCAACTGTCAAGAGAAATGTTTTAACATCAATACCAAATGTAATTCAATTCAGTTTTCCTATGACACAATAACTGACCCAGCACATGACATTTGTGATAATAACAGGTGTTTTTTTTTTTTGTATTTTGTGCTACATTAGCAAAGGTAAAGCAAAAACACTTTTTTGTAAAGCAAGAAAGAAACCATCTGCCTCGAGGCTGTGCCTGGATTGCCTTTTTGGGCGAGATAGGAGTCAACATGTTTTGAAACATCAAAGGGGAACCTGATACCTTAAGTATAAGAAGATTAGCACTTGCCATGATCTTGGGCTTAGGCTCCTCCAACACTTTCAGGATCCAAGCATCAGGCCTATAAGGGGCAA
The DNA here is from genome assembly GCF_027580225.2 of Misgurnus anguillicaudatus. Lineage (NCBI taxonomy): Eukaryota > Metazoa > Chordata > Actinopteri > Cypriniformes > Cobitidae > Misgurnus > Misgurnus anguillicaudatus. Next base: position 36,123,180 of record NC_073357.2, on the reverse strand, counting down.
TTACCTGTGAATTAGCATCAACATCTTTATATTTATTCAAAGACAACATAGCATAAATTAATCCCACATCTTAAGAATTTTTCCATTTTTCAATTGTAACCTTTCCACTTCTAAAACATCTTCCTTTTATTATAAATATATCAATACAACACTATTAAATTAATTCACCATAATGGCCAATTTACAAAGTAAAAGTAAATTTTATTTCAAGCTTATAGATAACAAAATATCATTTAAAATTTAATTCAGCATTAAAGTAGAATATTTGCACATCAATAAAATCTTGTTCTGCACATATTTTGTAGTTTATCATGTTGATTTTTTTCTCTGTGCATGTAAAGTAATTTTAGTGTGTCTGTCAGCCCGAGCCGAGACTGTCACAATGTTAATGTGAAACACCCACACAAGAAGTTTCAGAGATTAACTCAACACATGATGACAATCACATTCATACCTCTGACGTATCTCACCCACAAGCTTCTCAGAAAGTCCAGTAAAGGGTAAAAATTCAGTGAGTGTGTGTGTGTGTGTGTGTGTGTGTGTGTGTGTGTGAGAATCCTGTGGGCGACTGCGTTGACACTATTACGCTACTCTTTATCTCACCTATTACAGGTGTGAAGCAGACAGCTGTTGTACCGATGTTGTCACTTTTATAGCCCTGCACTCTGAGCTTCTCACCGGGGGTATGAGGAAAAGAATCAAGTCGTACAGCTCAGGGAAGCACACTGAAATAGGAACCCTGGAGTGGGCTTGTCTTAGCCTGAGCGGTAGATCGACAGGTCTATATATCACACCCAGAACTGGAACATCAGAACAGAAGCTCACATGCAGATCAAAGCTCCATGGAAATCCAACAGGAAAAGTGAGCAGCACTTCCCGGCCAAGAAAATTGGGTTGGTCACACAAAGCCGAAAAGTAGAAAAGTTTCTCCTGTTTTGACACTTTTCAGAGAGGACACCGAGTAGTGCGGTTTATCAAATTCTCAGACAAACCCTCTGCATGACGTCTTGAATAAGGTAAAACCACACTGAATGCAAAATTTGCTTGCCAACAGGATTCATATTTACATGTATGCATGACACTTTTATCCTTATAGTACATTCAAACTATACAGTGCATGCATTATATATGCTCTCTAAGATTTGAACACCCGACCTTATATACTCTACCAAATGTAGGACCAATGTAGTTACATATGTAAAGCTAGTTTTTGAAAGAATATATATTGCTATTGTGTAACGTTTTCGTGAAATGATCAAGAAGTTAATGACAGTAAGAACATTTAGTCTTACTGTTTTAGAGACACTTTCAGACTTCAAAGGCGAGTCATTCCACATTTAGAAAGCATAAAGTTTTTGTGAACAATTAGTGACAAAAACAAAAAAGGCAAGACTGTTTATGCAAGTCCCTCAGCCTGACAGTAGTTCTGATCTCTCTCTTTATCTCTGTCTCTCTATTTCTTTCTTTCGTTCTCTCTCAGGAGTCGCTCCACCACAGACTAATCTCTACTCTGACCTGGAACAAGAGCGAGTGTTTGATCATTGCTGTACCGCTTTCATTCTGTCATAAAGACGAACTCTGAATGCTCAATATTAAACAGCCATAAAATATTTTTAAAAGAAAACACACACAAGTGAAAATTCATTATACATCAAGTGCTCAAGCTGACATAAACCATTCAGAAAGTAAACTGATCTTCCCATAGCAGAGAGGAAATGAGGGCAACCTCACACACATTGAACATGCACATATCTGCATGTGTGTTTCTCTGTGTACGTGCATGTGAAAGTGTATGTGTTCGACTCAGAATGGTGACATATCATTAGCCATAGTGTGTTAAGGGAGGAATGTGAAAGAGAAAACTAAATCTTACTGCTAATTCTGTCACTCATTTAGAAGCCAACAGGAGACAACTAGGCACTCAGAGAGGGTCTGAAAATTAAGGACATGGACTAACTTTATTTGGGAATATGTGTTTAGGACAGGAGTTTCAGTGTCAGTGTGTATAGGTGTGGGTCAAAGTATATTGAGTATGTCTGTTCATACGTAAGTGTGGCTGAGTTTTATGGTGTATTTGTGAATACATGCCTGTAAATATCTCTGTGTGTGCATGTATGACCCAGGACTTCCAAACACCTCATTAAGCCCAAGTCCATCCAGACTCAAACAAACCTAGAGCCCCACAGCTTAGCAGGGCTTACTTGACCCTCTCATCCTTCACATGAAACTGACAGCACTATTTTTGTCACCCCAAATCATTGGACAACAGTTAGAAAGGTATTTTCTGAAACTTTACAAGAGGTATGTGGCTAAGCAAAAGTCTCTACACTCACCTAAAGGATTATTAGGAACACCATACTGTGTTTGACCCCCTTTCGCCTTCAGAACTGCCTTAATTCTACGTGGCATTTATTCAACAAAATGCTGGAAGGATTCTTTAGAAATGTTGGCCCATATTGATAGGATAGCATCTTGCAGTTGATGGAGATTTGTGGGATGCACATCCAGGGCACAAAGCTCCCGTTCCACCACATCCCAAAGATGCTTTATTAGGTTGAGATCAGGTGACTGTATGGGCCATTTTAGTACAGTGAACTCATTGTCATGTTCAAAAAACCAATTTAAAATGATTTGAGCTTTGTGACATGGTCATTATCCTGCTGGAAGTAGCCATCAGAGGAAGGGTACATGGTGGTCATAAAGGGATGGACATGGTCAAAAACAATGCTCAGGTAGGCTGTGGCATTTAAACAATGCTCAATTGGCACCAAGGGGCCTGAAGTGTGCAAAGAAAACATCCCCCACACCATTACACCATTGCATTAATGAGAAATTAAAAAGGTGTTCCTAATAATCCTTTAGGTGAGTGTATATGAATGTTACTTTTAAAAGTAATGCATTACAATATTAAGTTACTCCCAATTGCCTTACTTTTCATGGAAAGTAATGCTTACCTTACTTTTTAGTTACTTTTGCGTTACTTTTTCTTGCCTGAGGCTTGATCTCTTTCAGGCATTGCAAGTGTTTTTTATGACTGAAAAGTTTAGCATTCAGAAACTGCATATTTCATCACAAAAATGTTGAGCTCTGGCCTGCCATCTCAGTTTCTGACTCAAACTATTTGAGTGCATAATGTGACTACGTTTAGTTTAATTCAGTACATAATTTTTTTAATCAAATTAATTGAACTAAAAAAGTGAATTGCATTACTTTTTTTAAAAGTAACTTAAATATTAATGGGTACATTTAAAAAGAAATGCTTTACTTTACTTGTTACTTCAGAAAAGTAATATTATTATATGCACGTTACTTGTAATGTGTTACCCCCAACACTGTATATGTAAGACTACAGATACTTTTTAATGATTTGAAATGTTTTATTTTTCCTTGCAAAATCATATAATTGTATTAATAAAGTTTAATCAAAAGTCAGTGCACTTACAGTTTATATCCATCGCAAAACAAAGAAAAAACAGGGTATCATCTATGTAGTTTTTCTGTGTCATTTTGAATTTGATTTTACAAAAAGAAAATATTACTTCTGTATGAATGTACATTAGCTATTATGCAAAATAGCCTTTCACAAAACAAATGAATCTAACTTTTTATTCTAACAAAGTCATCACTGCTATTTTCATGCTATCAGGCACAGTATACCTAAATAAGATTGTGGTGGGATTGTCACTGTGTAGTATGAGGTTGAGGCACTCCCTGCTGAAAAAACAGCACACCAGCAAGACCAGCATATGTTGTGTTTTGGTGCTGGTTTGCTAGTGAACACCAGCTAAACCAGCATCAGCACCAGTATTAGCACCAGCTAAACCAGCACCAAACCAGCATTAGCACCAGCTAAACCAGCACCAAACCAGCATTAGCACCAGCATCCCATGCTGGTCATACCAGCAAGACCAGCATATGTTGTGTTTTGGTGATGTATGCTGGTGACCACCAGCTAAACCAGCATAATACCCATGCTGGTTTGATGCTGGTTTTTTCAGCAGGGCTGTGACTAGCCTCATACACAGCTATTATTATTTCACAGCCACCATTAACACAAAGCACGATTCGAATGCCGGCATTTAATGTATACACGGATCTTGGTAGTGGTGTAGCATTGTGCATCTTTGTTTAATGTTAATGTTTTATGTTGTTTATCACTGTTTTTGTTACTTTCCAAACAAAACTACATTTCATCTGCCATAAAACATTGAAATAACCACATGCCTATCTACGATCATTTATTGGGCAATAAACATGCATACAACGATTACAAACACTCACCAGTTTCCATTTCCAGAACCAAACCTGTGCAATATACAACCTGGGACTTTTATACACTTCCCATGCTGAGCAGCCATTTTGGTTGTGACATCATATGGGTCACCAGTTCATGCCTGTATAAAAGTGTTCTGTTTTTCTGTTTAAAGGCTTAATGAATGTTTGATATGTGTGTGGAATTTTGTGTTTGTACTTATGTATTTTCATTAATGTATATTTTGTTGCCTATATATGTTTTTATAGTTAGAGGAGAAACCCCCACCAATTTCAAAATGGTTTGGTCCAGGGGCGGAGTTAAGAATATAAAATGGCTCCCACACAGTCAGTTAGTGTGGGTTGTTGTAGGAGTTGTGTTTTTTGCTGTGTACAAAGTTTATTGACGATTGATGCAGTTCACATCAGTTGATTCAGCTGAACTAGTGTGTAAATGCTTTGTATATAGTGTATATTTTGTATAGTTTATTTTCTTTTTGATTAATTTTCTACGTTTACACCGTGTGTTGGGGATTGTTACCACGTGTGTCATTAATAAAATCATCCTTCTCCTGAATCCAAGCGGCTTCTGTGTCACTTTTGCCTCCTATCCCCTGGTCAAATCCTAACAGGGATCATTCGTGATGTTTCCAAAAAATAAGTGTGTTGTAATTGTACAGATTCTCATTGGCCTGCTGTATTAATGGCTAAAAGAGATACAGCTTGCATGGTTAAATATTATGATTTTTATTATGACACTTCTTATTTATCAGAGGTTAAAAGGTGAGAGAGTGGGACAGTGTTGGGTTTTAGTGTGTAGAGGTAGCAGTGTGTGTTTGTTTGTGTGAGAGTTTGGTGATCAGCTTGCTAATGTGCTGGCATGACAGTATAGTGCAGCACATATGATTTCTGAAGGGCACAGGGCATCAACATAGAGACAATGCTTCCTTTTCCTAAAAAATTTCTCATGTGAGACTATATGAGACTTTTTTTACACATTTTTTAGCATTTATTTCTATTTTTGCCTTTAATGACCATTGCATTTTTCACATGCACTGCAGTTTACCAACATCCAAAATATCAAAGCAGTATGTGTGAAAGCAGTCCATTATCAGCTACTACCTTACTAAAAATCTGAGCTGGTGTGTGCTTGGTAGCTAAAACATCACAAACCTCGATCTTTGTCCCAAAAAAGACTCACCTTGATTTTTTATATCACCCCACATTCATCCATTTCCCAGCATTCCATTTTTCTTAGTACTTTGCCAGAAATTAACCTTCAACCACAATTACACATTTAACACTTCACCTTAAAAACAATTACCGGCTCAAACAGATCCGGCTTCAGCCTGTATTAATTGCGGTTTGAAGCAAGATGTCAGAGCGTATGGATTTTCTGCCAGCAGGAATGTGTGTAACTGTCCCTCTCCTCCACTGGAGAGGATCTCTCTCTGAATTATTCATCATGGCTACGAGGCAGGACGGCAGAGCAGCGCTAAGGATTTAACTGCATTTATGTTTCCCTCTGAAATTAGGCCCTCGCATACACAACATGTCACAGACACATGCTGAGAACGACACACAAACGCTCACAGTGGATTCCATTGAATTTTCATTATTCAATAAAACTTTAACTGATAACAAAACCTCTGTAAAAATGTCGTTACAAAGGACTGCCATGGAATCATAAAAGAGAACAGTGAAGGAATAGGTGTTGAGTTTGTGCGTGTTTGCTCTTTGTTTGTCTTCTCCACTGTAGTTCATATCAGTGTCAGTGTGACCTTTAACCTCTCCAGCACTCGGTGAGCACAGTGAAAATCCTCTCTGAGTATCAGCCAGTCACTTTAGCTCATCACAACTCTCTGTACAGAACACTCTGAACCAGCATCACGGCACACATCCGAAGACTTCTGCCTCAAACCTGAAAAGATTTACAACCTTCTTCCAGTAAGAAGCTGATCACGTCTATATAAAAAGACAAACAGTTACAACATAGATAAATGAATCACACACCCATCCATCATAAAGTCCTACCATCAGCAACTCTTTAGAAAAGTTGATTCTCATGCATCTGACAAAACTAGAGGCTATAGACCCCTTCAAGGTTTGTAAACATTGAATGACTATCGGGTGCGCGCGCAGCACGGGGTCGAACTGTTAATACCATTTAGGCTTTATAATTTAATCTAACAGGGCTAAAAAACGATGACTTACCTCAAATGAAGTGAGCACTACAAACACAAGCCTCTTTGATATTTGCATTGTCCCAGTCTGCACGTTAATTGCTTGCAGACGCAGATGTTGTTGTTTTGTTTTTTTGAGATTCTGCTTGAATCGCGAAAACTTAACGAAAGACCTGGTGCGATTTTCACAGCCCACGATGTAATTAGGCATTTTTGACGATACCGAATAATACGCAACTCAATCTGCTGTAATGACTTTTCTGACCCCGACATGCGCAGTGGGAATAGCTTGTGACGTGAACCGTGAAGGGGTCTATAGGAAAAACAGTTTATAAATCATTCTGAATAAATGTTACCAAAAAACCAAATACTCCATAGATAATTTATTATAAAATGTTAAAATTGCAACAGGTTTCCCCATGCTGCCTTGCATGCACACTTATTCACGCTGCAAGTCTAGCATGGAAACTATGTCCCTTTTTTGCTCCATGACGAAAGACGATGACAACGTCTATGCAACACACCGAAGCACTTTTGTTATTTGTTATAGCACGGCAACAGACATGATGTAACTTTTCAATGCAGCCTACCCACTACGAAAATTAACCATGGTTTTATTGTGGTAAAAGTGTAGTAACCGTGTTTTTTTGGTGTATTGATTACTATCAGCAAAACCATGGTTTTACTACACTAACTATGGTTTAACTATGGTTTTTGAAAACCATGATTGTCAAAACCATGGTTATTTTGTAGTTACTATGATTTTACTACAGTAACCATGGTTTTTTGGTTTTAACTGTAGTAAAACCATCGTTAATTTTCGTTAGGGACAGTGTTCTAAGTAGTTTTGAACGCAAGTTTATTTAAAAAAGAGCAACTTTTGGCATTAAACACTTTCATATCCAAGAACGATGTTTGTATATGGCAAGACGTGATAACCACAAAGTTTTATAGGACCAACCTGCTAGGCATCGTCGTCGACGAAGTACAATTAACTTATAAATGGTAAGTGGTATTTATTAATATCATATTGTCAATATGCCTGTACTGTGGTTGTCACAGTGCCACTAAGTTGTGTTGCTTTTCATTATCAATATACAGCTACCGGTTTAGTTGCATAGCTTTCAGCTGTGTGCACACGAACCATTAAAAGTTGTTTACTTTGAATTGATGTCGCTCTACATACGTCATCTGGTATAATTGAAACGATTTGCTATGAGCTACGTACAGACAAATTTTATAGACATTCGTAGCGCTCAATAAACGGCTCTGGGCTTTCGTAAACCACGCCTCAAATACGAGAAAATTAGCTTATGGTTCCCAGACCACGTCTCATTCTCTATGAGACTGGCCTGGTGTTAGCCAGGTTAACTTTGTACATGTTGGTGTGAGCAAATATCTGCCATTTTGGGTGTGTCCTTTAAAATGTAAATGAGCTGATGTCTGCCTTAAATGGCAGTGACGTGGTTGGATAGTGCAGATAAGGGTTCAACATTTCAATTAGCTATTTTTTCACATGTTTGCAGAGAATGGTTTACCGAAACTAAGTTACTGGGTTGACCTTTTTACATTCTCTAGGTTGAAAGAAGCACTGGGGACCCAATTATAGCACTTAAACATGGAAAAAGTCTGATTTTCATGATATGTCCCCTTTAATGGTATAATAATTGTTTTAATTAATCTCATAGAGTTGACAGGGAGTATGAAATAGATCTGTAACCTTATAAGAAAGAATACCTTAAAATGTCCACTTCTATTTTAAAAGATATTTTAACATACCACAATAATTTTGTTTTACTGCACAATAGTTTGCAGTTTTTCTCAAAATCAATATATATATATATATATATATATATATATATTGTTTTAAGCAATGAGATGGTATGCCCCTCATAATATGAGCAAAAGTGTTTAAGAGGCACTATCAGAAAAAAAGGTACAAGAGTTGTCACTGGGACTGTATCAATAGCCTCTTTCACACAGTAATTCCAGTAAATTACCATAAATTTACCAGAATGAATTTACCAGTAAATACAAAAATGTGTTGTTCACACACGCAGTGACGTTCCATCTTTTTACCAGTAAGACATCATTCACACATCAGTATCAAAATACCAGTAAAATCTGTGAGAAAGCGGAAGTTACCTGTGGTGCGCAGCGAGCTCAGTGTTCCATTTGTAAACAATCCACGTCGTTCATAACCACGGCCCGTATTTTGTTGTCTTCACGTCTGTGGTAAACTCTGACAGTCGCGAAGTTGCTCATGACCAAACAACATTGCATTAGGCGACGTCAAACCGAAAAATGCGTCTTAAACAACAGTACTGTTTGCATATTAGGCTTCACAGAGGGCGTGCTGAGGACGTCGGAAATTCAGCAAGTAGATGGTAAGCTGTTTTAAACAACTTTGGTGAAGAAATGTGGATGTAAACTTCAGGTGTGCTCGACTTTCAAGCAGCGTGTGTGTGGACACGTCTGTAAACAGTGTGGGGCTAAACGCATCATCTGTATTAAAACGTTATGATTGGCCTGAAGCTGTCAGCGCAGTCTGACGTCGTCCATTCTAAATGCCGGTATTCTATATTTTTGTGTTCACAGATAGTGCTTGCCGGTAAATTACTGGTAATCTTACAACCTCTCTTTCTGGTAAATTGGCAGCACTGATTTACCGGAAAGGTTCTGTTCACACATGACCTGTTAACTGCAATTTACCAGTAAATTACCAGTAAAGACTGTATGTGTGAAAGGTACTAATGTGTACCTTTGAGGTACCACCAATATGCAACATTCAGGTACAAAAGTGTAATTTTATCTTAATTTTACCATCCCAATGACAACTTCTGTACCTTCTTAAACCTTTTTTCTGAGAATGTATGTCAATGTATACATACACCAGGGTCATTAAGTATTTGACACATCAGCATTTTTATCAGAAACGGGATTTCTAAGTGGGCTATCGACACAAAATTTCCACCAGATGTAGCCATCAAGCCAAATATTGAATTCATACAAAGAAAGCAGAACATTTAAGTATACAAGTTGAGTCATAATAAATAAAGTGAAATGACACAGGGAATAAGTATTGGACACACTTTATTTAATACTTTGTAGAAAAGCCTTTGTTGGTGATTACAGCTTCTAGACACCTCTGGTATAGAGAGACCAGTCGTCTGCATTGCTCAGGAGTGAGTCTGGCCTATTCCTCCACACAAATGGTCTTTAAATCTTGAAGGTTCCTTGGGCCTCTTTTATGAACTTTAATCTTCAGTTCTCTCCATAGGTTTCCTATGGGATTTAGGTCAGGTGATTGACTGACCACTTCATTGTTTCCTTGACCTTGTGTTAGGGATCATTGTCTTGCTGAAATGTCCACCCTCTTTTCATTTTCAACTTTCTGGTAGATGGCGGCAGATTTTCATCCAGAATGTCCCGGTTCATTTCTCAATTCATCCTCCTCCATTCAATAATATGAAGTCTGCCAGTACCCCTTGCTGAAAAGCAGCCCCAAACCATGATGCTTCCACCCCCAAACTTAACTGTTGGTATGGTGTTCTTGGGGTGGTGGGCAGTGCCATTTCTTCTCCAAACATGGTTTGTAGAATGACTGCCAAAAAGTTCAATTTTGCTTTCATCTGACCATACGATAGTCTCCCAATAATCCACAGGCTTCTCCAAATGCTCTTTCGCAAACTTTAACCGGGCCTCAACATGCTTTTTGTTCAGCAATGGAGTCTTGCGTGGTGAGCGTGCATGCCGGTTCAGTGCATTACTTGTAGTTTTTTTGAAACAACAGTACCTGCTGATGCAAGGTCTTCCTGAAGTTCTGCCCGAGTGGTTCTTGGCTCTTGGAGAACTCTCCTGATTATTCTTTGGACTCCTCGGACAGGAATCTTATGTGGAGCACCTGATCGTGGCTGGTTTATGGTGAAGTGATGCTCTTTCCATTTCTGGTTAATGGCCCCCACGGTGCTCACAGGAACATTTAGCATTCTGGAAATGCGCCAATAACCATTCCCCATTCAATGACAAGATTACGAAGATCTTGAGAGAGTTTTTTGCTTTTACCCATCATGAAGTCTTTCCTGTGTGCCTCCTGGGTAATGAGAAGCCTTTATAGGCCATCCGAAGCAGCTGATATCAATTAGTACTGATAGGGGGCAGGGTTTCTCTCTCAATACTGACAGTTTTCAGGTGATCTCCTGGCTTTCTATGCCATTTTGCACCTTGTTCTCTTCATGTGTTCAATACTTATTCCGTGTGTCATTTCACTCTATTTATTATGACTCAACTTGTATACTTAAATGTTCTGCTTTCTTTGTATGAATTCAATATTTGGCTTGATGGCTACATCTGGTGAAAATTTTGTGCCAATAGCCCACTTAGAAATCCCCTTACTGATAAAAATGTTGAAGTGTCAAATACTTATTTTCCCCGCTGTATTAGGAGAAATGTTGTGGGCATCTGAGGTATAAAATATAGAGCAAAGGTTGACTGTGTCTTAAATTTACAGAAATCAGGGAGTGTACCAGGAAGTGTGCATTATGTAAATTGATTGATTTTGTATGTAAATTTAAATTGATTGGTCTTGTATCACCTGCATTGGTTATTCTGTGTATTACAGCCTGGGTAGTCTGTGGAAAAAAATTCCTCTTCTGAGGTCAATAAAGAATAAATCTGAATCAGAATGAGTGTAAAGGGTTGATCCCCCTCTCTGAAATGTGTCAGAGGTTAAGTGCTAATGAAAAACTGAGATACGGTGCTAAGCACATTCAACAGGACTGACCCCTCACAGTTAGCAACCCACTTCTAGATGGGGGCTCCACATATAACATCTGTTTATTAGCAAATAAATCTAATAAAAATTACAGACTAACTATAAATTACTTATAAAAAATGTGCTTATTAAAAAATTAGGTTCCTGTTCTCTTTACCAACAAGATGTTAGACCTAAGAGACTCAAACTGTGGCATCACCCACAAACGACAGCTCTGAGCAAGTATACCTGTTTTCCCCTCGCTGTAATACGCTCTTTTATTTCATCTCTCCTGTAGCTGTTTATTTGGGGCAGGAGTCTCTCCTGGTGGTAGGCTGAGCCGGAGCGTTGCCTGCAGGGATGAGAGAGAGCTGTGGATCATGTCAGATGGGACCCCTCATCCACACACCTAGAGAAAAGCTGCGCACCTCTCAAACCTAGGTATTTTGTCTGAAACTGATGTCTACACATGTTAACGACGTTTCAGAGAGAAGAAAGGCTGGAAGAAAGAAGGGAGGGTGAAGGAATTCGCAAAGGGAGTGAAAAGGTGGATATTCTCATTTGAACGTTACAGTGTCTGTTGTTTGCTACACATCGCAGCTCAGCCTTTAGCCCAGGAGGCCTTAGATTTAGAAAAAAGACAGAAATCATAAACAAACATACACACACTAACAAACCTAGCTGGCAACACAGATGAAAGATGGAGAGAGGGGGGAAAGGGGACTTTGAGGATGAGTGGAGGTGGAATATCGATTAGCCATTGACAAACACAATAGAAATTTTATATGTGATGTGAGAGGTGCATCCATAATTTATTAGATATGTGGGGGGGGGGGTGCGAAAGGAAGTATTGATCAGAGTTAAGAAGTCTAGAGGAACACTGGGGACACCAGAAGAGCCAGCATGAGAAAGCCATTAAGGATGGCAGTGTTACGAGACACTGTGTGTGTATATGTGTGTGCGTGTGAAGGGGGGGCGGCAAAAAAGTGCAGGAAATACAAACAGAGAGGGCTGAAAAGAAGCCAAGAGACAGTGAGGCACAGGACAGGAGACCGCTGTCATCCTAACCCAGCCCCCACCCTCTTTCCTCTGCTGCCTTGCCAGATCAATACTACCATGTCAAAACATAAAATGCATGCTTTTGCTCTTAAGTAAAAGGTGTCTAAGATTTTTAAAAGCATTGATTCGGGACGGGTCAATGAAAATCAGGGCAGATTTTCCTGTGCAAAGAGGGGTAATAACACTCAGCTGATAATAGCACAACAGAAAGGACTCGGACATGTCAGGCAAGGGAGAGCACTGCCCAGATTGCCCAAAAGGACAGCTCAATGAAGGGTCAAGGATTTATCCTACACTCCCTTTACTGAATGAAAAAAGAGCTGTATCAAGACGAAAAAGAAAGAAAGAGGAAGACAAGAATTAAGAATGGGGGCGTTGGGGTGGGAACTTTACACAGGTGTCACAAAGAAAGAGAGAAAGACCATTTTACACATTAAAGTAAAGGGCTGTCTAGACACCAGCTCTCACAAGCCCTCTCTAGAGACTCTGTAAATGAATTAAATCTCTCCTTTTCTCTGGAAGGAATGTACACAGAGATGTAGAAAAAAGAATTCCCTTTCTGAGTGGTTAAAAACGTTTGGTTGGGGATGAAACAGAAGGGGGAGCTAAATTCAACTTATTTATATGTGTTGCACTTTAGCCAGTCCAGAAATAATAGTTTGATGATGATGATGATGATTTCCTACATGCTTTAGTCAATCAGTAACATCTCTATTAAGAGCCATGACTTCAGGTTCTTGCTCGAATATCACCATCTGCTGTCATTGCAGCCCTCCTGCCCATAATACAAGTCCTCCACTACTGCTGTTAAAATAACTGACTCTGCAAACGTAACACAGAGACTGTGCATTTTGTCTGTACTAAATCGAGCAGTGATTCACTAGCAAGGGTATGTGAACCCCAAAGAGGATTTAATAAGGTCTTGGGGGTATTTGAAAATATTTGGATTTTCCCAGCATTATTAGATTAAGATAATATCTGTCTAAAATTGAATTATTTACAGTAAAAAAAATTCTTTTTGCTTTTTGTTTTATCATGTTAGATAAAAAATAAAACAACCAGAAAATATCTGTTTAATGATATGCAGTCCTGTCTTTTTCAAACTCAGTCCTCTGACAAAATCAGAGAAAATAAACTTATAATAAAATTAGCCATTAGCCAAAAATGTCATTTTTAGGTAAAACTTTTCCAACAAACAAGTATAAATTTGCTTTAAGAGGGAATTGGGTAGCAGAACATTTTAATCATATACTTCACTAGCGTGTCTTGCAAATATTTTACCCTAGTCACAAACCAGCACAATTTGCTCTGTCTAACCAAATCCGAGCCCTTCAGCACTCTGAAATCGTAAGAAGCGAAGACAAAAACACAATTATGTCTCTTAAAGAGAGACAAATCTTACATTTGCCACATGAAGCACCCTGCCAATGTAGACGCATCTGAGTTTTATTCTCCGGCTGCTTAGCAGCGCACCCACAAGTGTGCATTTACAGATGATGGGAACAGAGAAGTGATTAGCCAAAGCTGGGGTGCATGTAGAGGAGCTCCCGGACTGCTTGCCACACCAGGATAATGAATGACATTTGTGAGTTACAATAAAATAAACAGTGGTTGTGAGTACTCGGTTTCTACGTTTCTATTTCCAAAGTGAACTTGTGAACTTGGATGCAAACAGAACAGCTATGCCACAAGAGAGGAAAGACTTTTTCTTTGGATGTGACTTTTCTTAGAGTTCAAAAGTGCTTTGCCAACAGATTAGGGTCGTTATACTGATGTTTAAAGGGATTTTTATTTGTATCGTATTTAGTCTTTAAATTGTATAGTATAGAGGCGGTAGAGTAAACAGAAGCAATGCATACAGCAGATAGAGCAGACACAGGTTCATGACTGAGAGCATCCAAACTGTGCTACTTAATCTGGGGAATAGGAGATGATGAGTGATGACAGCGGGTGATGCCAGTGGATGATATTCGAGGAGAACCTACAGTAACAGAGAGGTCATGGGTCATATGCTAAACAAAAGATGTTGCTGAACTTAAAAAGTGACAGAAAAAAATGTTTCCCTAAAGCACCAAATAAGCATATAATGAGAGGTATTTGACCTCCTATGTAAAACTCAAGTCAGTTTAAAAAACACAAAAGTATGCTGATGGAATTATAGCTATTTGTTTGTTTGTGGGTAACCTTGGTCATCAACAAAGGGTTTTCATGGGTTGTTGTTCTGGTCCTGGACATAGGCCAGACACCTGCATGACCTCCTTTATGGTGCTTTTCCATTGCATAGTACCCCACGGTTTGGTTTGGTTTAGTTTGGGTCGGGTCAGCTTACTTTCGGGAGCTTTTCCATTGAGTGCAGTATGTAGTACCCAATCCTTTTTCGTACTACCTCGGTTGGGGATCCGAGCTGATACCAAACGTGATGTGAAAACACCGTAGATCACTGATTGGTCTGAGAGAATCGTCACTACCAGCCATATCGCTATAATGTACAAGATTAGCTTTACCCTTAGTGCTAGCTTGCGCTGTCTCCAGCAAACATGTTGTCTTCTGTGCTCTGCTAAGTTCCCAAACTCCCTTTTAGCGATGAAAAACATCCACAGGTTGAGAACCAGGAACACCATACCACTTTTTTCCAGATTGCAGTTTGTAGTGGCTCATTTGCAACGCACGTGCGCATTATATGTGTATGCAACTTAAATGAGGCTCAAGCAGAGCACGTCGACTGACGGCGCCACCGGTGTTTGTACATAAACTGTCATGTGGTACAGAGGTAGTGATAAACACGATGTGCAAACATCTTTGTGGTGGTCAATTTTGATTTTGTGATGGACTGAGAAATAAATGAATGTATGGGGATGTTTAGCATTCCAACAACGCTTTCACTTGTATGATATAGCAGCAGGCAGCGCAAATATAACGACACGCCTATAATCCTTCCCATTGCGAAGTGTTACTAAACTCAATGGAAAAGCTAACCAAGCCAAAGTGAGGTGAGCTGAACTGACCTGACCCAAACCAAACCGGAAAAACGCCATTAGAGAAAGGTATGGCACCCACAACAATTTGTTCCAGGCCTTAAGAATACAACCTAGGAAACAGCATTAGAGTATTTTACATAAGTGTGTGGGTATGTTTATGTGATCAAATAACTAATACGTGTTAAGGATTTACAGTCGCCATCTCTGTCTTATAAATAACTTAATCAAAACATTTGTAAAGAACATCCAACTTGTTATACCAGGCTTAACAGCAGCTTAAAAACTGGATCCTTCAATACATCTAATAATATCTGTTGTCTCAGCCGGTGTTAAGGATAATTGGCGTAAATAGATAAAAGGGCCTGGCTGACTGCTAACAGCCTCATAACTGCAGATGTTACTGTGCTGATTCAATCACAGTTCTAACAGATGTTTTTTGCTGCCCCCTTTCATTACATCTCAGCATGTGCGGTGCAAAAATCAAAGATTATTTGAGGAATTAGGATATGAAAAGCACGTTAGCTCAATTAAGGAAATTAAATAGTTTACATTAGACGTGGCTTGCTCCAGCAGCGGTGCGCATTAGGGCGACGAGAGTAGCAAGTAATAGAATCAAGTGAATCGCTCTCTAATTGAAATGCACTTAAAAAGGATCATGCTGACAAATGCGATTGTATCGAGGCGACGACTAGCGCACACACACACACTTAAGCGTAAATACACGTAGACACACCTCCCATCCCCCTCGTTAAATCCAATCAAATTGAAATAGCGAGGGTCCTGACAGCAGAGCAGATAGAATCTGCAGGCAATGACACATTTACTGAAACAGGTAATCAATTTAGGGGCAGCTCATCACCACCCTCAGCGGCCCCTTTAAAAAACATTTAAACATCGGGAGAAATTAAAGGGGGACCGATAAGCAGGCGTCACGGCCTTATCATTGACTTTAATACCACTGAAGAAAAATCACTTTCTGTGAGGAATGGAACAACAGAGGAAATAAACACAGGTACTACAAACACATGCAAAATATTTTATTCTGAATTTCCAAGAGGTAAACATGCACACAATAAGCAGATGATGCCATGTGATGATGCCATCAAAGTGTTGTTAAGTTATATTTCTAAGCTCTATTCTACTGATTAAAGGTGGCAAGATTGAATAATGATGCAATAAAGCAAAAAGTTTGCCTGCACGATATTTCCCAGAATTATCTCATGCTTCCCCCTCAGTTTTTTCCAATATATGAAAAGATCTGTGAAACTGACAAGTGTGTTGATAATGCAACTTCTCGTCCCTGTTGGGCGCTCATCTCCTGATCCTCTCCACTGTCTCAGTCCAGACCTGTAACACAGAGGATAACAGCCAATACAACTCCAAAGAGACTTAAATATCTCAATCTGCTGGATTACATGTGATGGATCGCGAGGTTGGGAGAGACTCTGAGCTGCTAGATGTGGAGTTTCGGAGTAAAGCAAAGGATCAACATTCACAACTGAGCAAAGGTCGGTGCTTTAGCTACATTTATCATGAACCCTGTATTACTGTGCTTTCCTTTCAAACGCACACACACATGTTGGCATATGTGGTTTACAGGGACAATTCCATAGACACAATGCATTTTATACTGAACAAACTGTAGATTCTATTCTCCTAACTTACCCCAGTCCCTAACCCAACCGTCACAAAAACCTGTTGGGAGTCTTTAATCAATGAAAAAGTACAATGTAGTATATTTTTAAGCCATTCTGTTTGAACCATGTTTATAGCATAATAAACATGTTATTATTATATACTATTCATGTCCCCATAAACCACATATACCAACCCTCACACACACACACACACACACACACACACATATATATGAAAGGAATAATTGACAATGGGCCATTGAATTATTCGATAAAATTGCACACCAAGCCTCTAGGGATGCAATTTCATATATACTATTTTATGAACGACTACATAGGCCTACTACAGAAGTTCATTTGTTATGAACATTTCATTTAATATTGTGTGTGTGTGTACCTAGTAATCATCACGTTGTGAGGACTAAATGTCCCCACAAAGATTAGGAAAAACAGTAAAATTTTGACCTTGTGGGGACATTTTGAGGTCCCTATGAGAAAACAAGCTTATAAATCTACACAGTCTCACCCCATGGCGTCAATATTTGACGACACTTGACCATGCGTCAATATGTTGACGCGGAGGGTATACCTTTCGCGTCATTTTTTGACGAACTGGGGACTTCAATACTATTACGTCCGTTGCATTCTCTTTCCTATTTTCTTACCATTTTCGCATCGGTTTAGGGTTAGATTACGCAAAATTAAACAGTGTACGCGAAATTAAACAGTTGTCACCTGGCGCGAAATTAAACAGTTGTCACCTGGCGTTGGGGTTAGAGTTAGGTTTGGGTAGGGATGTCATTATGTAAATCTAACCCTAAACCGACGCGAAAATGACGCCATGGGGCGAGACTGGGTTGTATAAATCAAACAGAATGATGTTTCTTAAAAAAATCTGATGTAGGAGAACTTTTTTTGTGAGGGTTTGGGTTAGAGAATAAAATCAGAATCTCACGGAAAGTTGTGTTATAGTCATAAAAAATTTGATAAATATATTTGAAATTCATGGCACGAAATTTTTCATGTCTTGAGCACAAATGTCTTTGTCGTGTCACTCATTTTATGTATTGTTTTCTCTTTGTTTTCTCTTATTTTCTTACCATTGTCGCTTGGGGTTGGGGTTAGAATCACTTTCTGTTACATTTTTAGACATCTTAACCCAAACCCCAAATCTAACCCCAAACCCAAATCTAACCCCAACCTCAAGCGACAATGATTTAAAAATTAAAAAAAAATTAGAAAACACTACATTTCCGTGAGATCATGTTGTATAGGATATACAATTTGTACAGTATGAAAACCATTACATATATGGATACTAATCTGTGTGTGTGTGTGTGTACCTGGTAATGGCACATTTTGAGGTCCCCATGAGGAAACAAGCTTATTAATCAAACAGAATGATGTTTCTTGAAAATCTGAAGTAACAGAAAGTTTTCTGTGATGGTTGGGGTTTGGGTTTGGGTTAAGGGAAGGGAATAGGATACAGTTTGTACAGTATAAAATGCATTACGTCTATGGAATGTCATCAAAAAACATGGAAACCAGAATGTGTGTGTGTGTGTGTGTGTGTGTGAGCTTGAGAGAGAGAGAGAGAGAGAGAGAGAGAGAGAGAGAGAGAGAGAGAGAGAGAGAGAGAGAGAAAGAGAGAGAGAGAGAGAGAGATTACATTAAAGATCTTGAGCACATCAAAAAGATCTGTCTCTCAGAACCCTTGACTCTAATATTGCATTGTTTTATAAAGTGCACAAGAGTGAAGTTGCACACAAGATAGCTAGTGCCTACAAACTGCTTGGGAATACTTGACTCAAAGTGCAGAAAGTTCCTCCATTATGCATTAAATATGTTAAGATATTTAAGCGCTTTGTAGGAGTTAGCGTTCAGCGTCCTGTGGTGTCATTCTCTGGGTACGATGGCAGGGGTTTAGTAATGTCTGCATTAGACACTTGTCTTCTTAAAGCAACAGGGATGGGAGGACATGCTAGCTCTGTGTTTAAGTGCTTCTGTATTTGACAGAGAGAGAGAGAGAGAGAGAGAGAGAGAGAGAGAGAAAGAGAGAGAGAGACTGTGTATGTGTCAACTCTACATGTGCCATCCGCTCAGTGAGGAGTATTCCGAGCGTAATCCACAGATCAGAGCTGGTGCAGCAAGAGATTTGTGGGATATGTATACACACAACCTGTGGTTACCTTGTTCCTCAATGAAAAAACAGAAAGCAAAGCCATGAAAATTATGGATGAAAATATAAAAAAGTTGTAATAGGTCTATAATAGAAAAAGATTCAGAGGTTTAGAGTGAGAGTTTAAACAAATGTACTTAAACGGCTATGAATAAAACTAAAGACGACAAGCAGAACCATCTTTTCTTTTTATGATTTTCAATTCAATTATCATAAATACCAGTTAAGCCAATCATGATACATTCATAAACCATTTTTGTTTGTGTTAAGACTATTCAGCTTAAAATTCCAGCTAAGATGAGCATGAATTTCCATAATGCTGGCTTGCTTCTGGCCTAGCTGGGAAAACAGTGTAGCCAAGATGTTGCCAGAGACTTATCTAGTGTGGCTGGTCGACAAGCGCATAGTCTTTGTGGTTGACCAAGAAGTCTTATTTACAGTAAGCTACGTAAAAAGCATGGTGCTCACCTACCACACCAAAACACAACATATATCTTCAATACGGTATTCAGTATAAATGTTTTTAAGAGGGTAACACATACTGTTTATCCATATGGTCTTTCCTTATAATATTTAGGCCTACATCTATGATTATCCTATGAAGATTATAAATGTGTCACAGTTCATTCATAATGACAGATACGTTATATTAATCAAATGTTGTTAAATTTGCAGAATGCAAGGGAAGGAGACAGGAAGTATATAGCACAGAAGAGCACCAGGCAGTACTGTAATTTTAAAACCCAAATCTTAAAATTCTCTACTAGGCTATGAACAGTGGAGAGACCTGAACTGTATCCAGGCCTAGGGTTTTCAATAATGTATTCAATATATTCTTCTGTATCACTGACTGATCTTTTTTGTGCCAGGCTATGCCTCTTAGTAAATCCATCCAAAACAAGTCATTACACACATTTACTAATGTAAAACATGCAATTTAAACATCCCTTTCAAGCCATCTTACACAAAGCTTCTCCTCTCCTAAAGACACACTCGGAAATATTGACCATGCACAACTTAAAACCTCAATTAAAGACATCAATATTGCATCTGCCCTGTTCTCCTGAGCCTCCCCCCACCCATCCACACCCCAGTAGCACACAGTGCCTGATATATTTAATTGCTGGCCAAAAGCAGTGAGACAGACAGCTCTCTGTTTGCTCAATAATGGATGGCCTCTTCGCTAACTAAATATGGAAGTTGTCACCTTTGCACTCAGTGCCTGAGTCTTGCCCACGGTAAAATTGAAGGAACCTGCTCAGCACATACTCTCACTTGTAGGCTATGGAAGAAAGAAGAGTATTAATTGAAAAGCTCATAAGTGTAGGAGCTTTCTCGTTTTATTAACACTTTGCCACAAGCAAGAATCAAATGTTGTCCGAAAATGGCCACAGAATTAAACTCCCTCCAAAGCAGAAGGTTCAAGAAAGGTTATCATGGCCTTACACGTTTATTACATATATCACATACTTATGCCAAAGAGGACTGTCATATCATCTAAGCCTTCTAAGGTTTTTAATCATGACACTGGTTGAATCCACATCTGGTTGAATTTAATGGATAAAAGACTCCAAAGAAACCCATTTTCCCTTTTGTATATTTTTGCCAAGTTTAGACACAAGTATTAGTCACACACACAGATATGCTCAAATAAGAGAATGATTTCATGCAAATGTCAACCTCACTATAAAAAATTTTGCCAAATGTTTTAAACCATATATTGATCAGTCCCTCCAGAAAAACGTGATTATGCGATCGCACGATTTAATGCATAATCAGCCAAAGTCCGCATATTTAGGCCGCATTTTTTCAAATAGGCAGCACTTTCGCCGCATAATTTGCAGATTTCCATGCGCAAAACATGCAGGGCTTGCATGATTTCATCATCTCTGCATTTTCGTAGCAAAAACTCATAAATATCTTAGCAGAAAGTTGAAAAATGTTGCATTAACTTCACACAAGCGCAGCCATGTCCCCTGTTGCCATGGGAGCGTTATGAAGTGACGTAATTATGCAATGTGAACATCATTGAAAAGCTGACAGTTTTTGCAAGTTTCCACAGTTTTTGCAAGTTCCCGCAATTTTTGCAAGTTCCCGCAATTTCATTGCAACAAGTCACATCCATAACAAAAGACTCACATCCATAACTTTGTTTCTTCCTCATAAATGTACACACATAAATTAAAATAAATATAATTTGTTCTTTTAAGAGTTATCCCGTCTCCATTTGTTGGGTATTACTGCTTCAGGTGTGTGGATTTTTATGTGTTTTTGTTACATCTATTACACATGTACACTGTAAAAAAATTCTGTAGAAATTACAGTATTGCTGGGTATTACTGGCAACTAGCTGCCAGTAACTTACTGTAGATTTTACATTTATGTTATTTACTTGCAACAGTTTGTTCAAAGTTAAATGAACATGAAACATTTTCAATCTTTATCTTCTACAGTAAGTTACTGGCAACCAGCTGCATAATTACAAATTTTTTACAGTGTATATTTTCTTTATCTATAATAGAAAACATGAGTATAGACGGTCTCAGCAGTAACAACATAAACAAGCGGCTTTTGTGGTCAACATGTAACTTCCGGTAAACTCCGGTAAGAATAAATAACAACATTAAGGAGCGGTTTCCCAGACAGGGATTAGACTAGTCCTAGACTTAAACACTTTTAAGAGCTGTCCAAACTGAAAACAACTTGCACTTACATATCTTAAAATACATCATTGCCCTTTGTTTTACCTCAAAATGCACACAGGTAATGTTTTTAGTAAGGCATGTTTGTTAAAGCTAGTTATATTTCCTAATTAAACTAAGGCCTAGTCCTGGATTAAGCTAATCCTGGTCCGGGAAACCGCCCCTAAGTACATTAAACATAGTTTATTTATATAACAAGCAAAGTGAACAACACGTAGATTACATAGGAAACCATCACATTTGTTATTTTCAACGAGGTATTTGATCAAGAGTTCAGTTTAGCAACTAGTCAGACCATTAAAAAACTGAAACCGGAAGTTCGGACCAGACGTACTCGCTATCGATATTTTTGATGTCTGGACTCTGTCATCAGGGATTTAGGAAAATATAATGATTCAATATAACTACATTCTCTAAGAAATTATGTTTAATTATTTGACGGAAAATGTCACATCCATAATGCTAGAATTGTGCTACTTTCTATGATATTGTAAAACATTTTTTTACAATTTAATTTGTTTGCATTAGGCTATAGCTTTCACTCCTCCACCTCTCGCTGATCAACCATAGCTGCTTAACATAAAAAGACATATCAGCTGGCCCATTTTATTTTCCATTTAATTTAATCCAGCTCCACTCACTTTCTTTTTCATAACTATATTTTATACCGACTCAATTTCATTACATTCCAAGATCCAGGCCAGAAAATGTATTTCTTCAGCACCATTCATTAAAGGGATAGTTCACCCAAAAAATAATTCTGTCATAGTTTTTTCACTCTCGTGTTCACTCTAAAAAAAAAAATCAGTAGAAATTACAGTGTTACTTGTACCTGGTTGCCAGTAACTTACTGTAGATTTAAATTTATGTTATTAACTGGCAAGAGTTTGTTCAAAGTTAAATAAATATTAAATATTAACAAGCCCTTGTCTTTACAGAATAAAACTATACAATAACAGCCTCATGCAAAGCATTCTGGGAACCAGAAAACATCATCAACCTTTTTCCGTTTTTTGCTTCACATTTTGTTTCACAGAATGCTTTGCTTGATGCTGTTATTTTAGTTTTACTCTGTAAAGACAAAAACTTGTTAATGTTTAATGTTCATTTAACTTTGAACAAAATGTTGCCAGTAAATAACATTAAATCTACAGTAAGTTACTGGCAACCAGCTGCAAGTAACACTGTCATTTCTACGGATTTTTTTTGTTCCAAACCTGTATACATTTCTTTGTTCTGATAGACACGAAGGAAGATATTTTGAGGAATATTTGTACCCAAACCAGTCATCATGCATCCCATTCACTTCTATAGTAGGAAAAGAACACTATGGAAGTGAATGGGGTGAACTATCCTTTTAATGTGAACAATAAACCTCCTCTAGGGTAGTGTCAGAGACAGATTTTGAGTATGTATCAGTTTTCTCACTTTAGTGGAAAATGCATGTTGGAAAATAATAAACCACAAAAGTTACATCAGATCTTTTTCTCTTTCACAGAAAAACCTGTTCTTCTTCAGGTTGTGATCATCCAGAAGTTCTTTCAGAGTTTTGACATGTGCCAACAGGCCTCCTCCAACAAAATCATCTACCTCTTCCCTGGAGCTTCATGGAGGTACGTTTCTTGTATGTAGATTTGAACTTCATAAAGCAGCTGCCAAATTCAGTTTAGGGCTGCCAGTACTTTCTGGTACAACTTGATATTTAGATGCATTTGCTTTAGAAGGTACGTAAAAGCTGGTTTTGGTTGGGGAGTCCGTAGTTTACACAACAATGTCACAATCATTTTGTCAATTTTCCTAGAAGTTGCTGTGGGCCCCATGGAGGTGTGGACCCCTACAATAAGTACAACATTTCATTTATTAAGTAACGCTCAATAGACATGTAACAACCTCAAAGTGCACAATAGTCTGCCTACAGGCAAAGACATAAACTCTTAGTTTAAATAAAGGTGCTTAAAGGATTCTTTACAGCAATGCCACAGCTTTTAAGGCCATATTCAATGGATAACTACATAGGACAATACCTTCACACTAAAGAAGTTTAGAAAAGCTGAAAGAATATCACACACTTTTGGTAAGGTCTGGTTTGGAATGATTTCACTAACTAGTTCTGTTTATGCATCACTCTTCTATACTCGCCATGGCAGTTGCATTGCTAAAACAAAGCAGTTTGTGTGTTCTCCAGGATGAAGCCAAGACTTGTACCCCAAGGAACTGGCCCTGGATATTCCATTTGTCTGATAGGAGTGTGTCCTACTTAAGATCTGCAATGGGACTCAATTAGTCTGGAAAAGAGAAGGGCTGATAATTAATTTATTAATAATTACAATTGGAGCAGGATGTTGTGATGAGAGAGCTGCTTTGTATGGGGCAGATTGACTATGACAGAGAGGAGAAGAACAAAGAAACTGTTGAAACGAGAAAGAGAGAAGATGGCTTCTTCAAAATCACATAGGAGAGGAGAGGTTGTAGTCACACTTTGACAAACATACTTCAAAGTCCAGGAAAATACTGTTTACACACATGCAGAGGTAAGCAAGAATATGAGGACACTTCATGCACAGTATTTTACAAACACTATGTGTACATTTTCTCTGTATCGTGTGCATATATTTACACAAAGACCAAACTACTGTAAACTATGAACATTATTTTTTTATATTTAGGTCTGTCTCATTCAATTTCTCCCTATACACATACACTCCATGCACTCACTCCATGCACTTTTTACAGCAGCACCATCAGCATGGCATTAAAAATAAATTCATTCAAAGTCAATTTGGGGAATGTTTGGTGATGCAGGGTAAAAATACCGAATCAGGGAATAGCACCCCCCCAATCCCCAAGGCATTCTTTTTCTCTATCTTGTCTCTGTGATTAAAAATATAATGATGAATGCATATTTTTCCAGATGAATAACTTAAAGGAGTTGGCAGCAGATAAAATGAACAGCTGCATTTTGTGTTGACGACATTTTGTGGTGGGCTATATCACTCTCCTGCTCAGTTAAACGCTCCTGTGCTTTTTGGGTGTTTGCAGACAGAAGCCAATGGGCAATTATCATAGAACATGTTTGATCTAAGGTTGTTTCATCATGGTTGCCAAGTGTTAAAATGTCAACCTTTAATCAACATCAGTCATGTTGAGAAATTAGTATTGTTATGACTACACACACACACACACACACACACACACACACACACACACACACAAATAGATGATATAAGTGTTGTATAGGCCAACTCAAAATACTGTTTTCATAGACTATTGGTTGTGTTGCTGTTGTTGTTTTTTTACAGTTGTGGATAATTAGGTAAATCATTGTGACTGGGATGTCTCACAGCTACTCAAAGCTATTTGAGTGGCTGAGCGGTTTAAGGAGCTGGGTTATGGTTCCATTGTCTTTGGGGATGTGAGTCCCACTGCCTCACAGCGGTTTCCATTTCAATAGTGTAGTATTTAAAGCATTATATTTGGGTTTGATTCCCAGGGAAAAAGCATACTGATAAAAGCATAGATAGTTTTTTGCAAGAAGAGAATCTTAGTGAGGGGAGAACCAGGGCAAAAGTAACGCGGGATGAAAGTAACAAAGCGATGTTCTCTGAGCCCTGATTACATTTACATTCCAAACTATGACAGCATCTTTAGCATGCAACCCTTGACAGAGCTGACAAATATCGCGCTAGTTCGTCACCGTTTTGCACGTGTAGGTCCAGAAAGCTGTTTTCGACCATGATAAGTAAATTCCGAAAGCGGTAATTTTTTTCTTATAACGCGTTGTGTTTCTAGTTTTATGTGTTACCGTACTGACCAGTTTATAGGTTATTTAGTGCTGTAACACATCCTGAAGTTTGCCTTCTTTTAGGTTTTAAAAGTAAATCGCGTTTATATGTCAGAAGTTTCTGTCCCGCTGCTAATACTGTTGCATTTTGTATACTGTTTTATTACCAACAATTCAAGTTTGTACTGTCCAGGGTTGCTTTTGAAACATTTGATGAAAGTGAAATTTTAAATTAAAATGTAATTTCATTATTTTTTTGCAAAGATAAACGACCAAAATTTTGCAGTTCCATATCAAAAGGTCATAGTCATAGTTATAGTTATAGTTACAAAAAACAAGTGTAACACAAAAATCTATCTTGTTCTGTTGTGTTTCTTTGGACCAGAGGCGGACACTACTTGAGTATTTTAAGTAAATTTTCAAGCATCTGTGCTTTATCAGTGTTTGTCTTGGGACAAAAAATTACTTTACTTTACTAAAAAATGTTCACTACATTCTAAAGCATAGAATCATACTGTGTATTCCTTTTATATTGCATATTAAAATTGATTTGATACCTAATTACATAAAATTGTGTACTTTTACTTTTCTTGAGTAAAAGTACAAAAGTACAAAAGTACTTTCCTAATTACTTGATTACTTTTGTAATCACTTTCTTAGTTGCTACTAGTAATCTATAATAATCATATTTTATTAAAACCATATTAATAGTACCACCCCCCTTAGTGCATTTGGTTTGGGCCACTGCCCCTCAAAATGTTTGTGCACTGCCCTGCCTACTCTCCCTTTTCATGAGTCACTCCAGCTCGGGCTTAAAGCTCCCTGTCCTTGTATACAGATGTATTATTAAGTTCAGATGTTCCAACATGAGAAACACTCCACTAAGCCTTTAAATCAAATCTGCAGTATAAACAAGTATAGATAAACACATCCACTTTGCATCAGCTTCTGTTCAGAGTTCAAGCTTAAGAAAACGTAGCACTGTATCTTTTTACTAACTGGAGCGAAGCATCTGATGCTGCATATTTCCATCCTGGCTGTAGCATCAGGGGAGAATTTGATTCCAAGAGCCAAGAGAGAAGCTCTTTCCCCTCCGACCAGTCCTCGCTCACTCTCAAATGCTCCCCTATAGACCTAAAGCACATACGCAGGTCTTCTCTCCTCCTCCGACTTCTTTCCTCACAAGTTTGCTTCAGAGGGTTAGCCCCTCGTGCCAAGCTTTGATGCCAAAATAGTCCTGGAAGTTCCTGTTTTAGGAGGTACCTTGGTGAGCATTGATCCCTGAGAGAGAAAGAGAAGTATAGGGAGAGAGAGGAAATTTTTAGCTTTACTGAAACCTGCACACGAGGGCCTTCTTACACGAAAAGTTTTGTATACAAAATTAATTATGTTGACCACTAAATTTAAAGTACAAAGGTTTCATGGAGTGCTATTACTGGTATTAGTTCACAGCCTAATGTGGAACAGGCTAAGTAAGTGTAAACTTGTGGCATTTCATTACATACAGTAAATACAGTACTTTATGTACGTGTGGTTTACTCTTAGTTTTTCTTTTTCCTGAAAACATTTTAGGAAACAGAAGAGGCTGGGGCCTAATGTCCAGTTAATTTTTTATAAACAATAGTGTGTGTCTTAGGCCACCAGCAGCTTTGTTTTTTGAGCAAAGTTTTGAATAAACACCCATATTAATTTTTCACGCTTTCTTAGCCTGGGTGCCAGCCGATATTAGCCCCACCCACAACATTTTAAAAGACGGGAAGATCGGTCTGGGGTTTCTCCGTTGAGGAGCTACTATGCAAGACCCAAAGCTGGTCGACCAATCAAATTGTCAGGGCGGGCTTTATACGATGATGGACAGATGATCAACAGTAACGTAATCAAACCAAAGAGCGTGTGTGTTGAATCACAACGAAATGGCTGCCGCTGCAGAATTCAGATGTGTGGATTCTGATATTGAGTCTGTTCTAAAAGATATGGACAGAGCATTGATTTTAAAAGAGAAACAGGCGATCAAGGCATTTGTTGATCGGAAAGATGTTTTTGCCGTCCTTTCTACAGGATTCGGCGAAAGTTGGTTGCACTTATGGAGGACAAAGTTAAAGAAGTAACTGAAATGGGTATCACGGCAATGCAACTCGGTGTGCACGATGAAATGGATATAATTAGCGGTCATTGCCAGCTTCTTTTCGGAACCCCGGAATTGTGGCTGCTGAATAAGTGGAGGGACATGCTAGGCTCCGATATTTTTCAAGCAAACGTAATGGGTATCGTCCTGGATGAAGTTCAACTAATGTACAAATGATAAGAGATAGACTGTATGACTTAGTAAATACTTAATGTTGTTATATAAATGAAATGTTGTAAACATACATTGTAGGTGTTGATGTACGTTCGCTAACTCAGACTTAGTATAATCACAATGTTAGTGTCAATGTAGTGAAATAACCAGCAGTTCGGTCAGGCTGCAAAAGACTTCATTTCAACATACGTCACACACTCCGTTGCTCTGATTGGTCATAGGTCTATCCAATTGAGTGCAGGGGCATTTTTCGGTTGAGATACGCCTCATAATCATAGCCCAATGGAGCGGTATCAGACTCAAATTCTGACTAGAATTGAGTATGACAACGTTAGGCTAACGCTTTCTAGCAAAATATAGGCAATATTAGCACAAAATATAAAAAACACAATATCAGAATAAGCTTCTTCAGGCAAAAGTCAGTATTTAGTGTGACCTCCCATCTTTTTGAGGGGACTAAAGTCATTTAGAAATAAGTGTTTTGTATCATTTAGGTCAGTGGATCTCAAGCTTTTTCGGCGTGCAGCCCCCCTTGTACACAGTGCATCCCTACGTGCCCCCCCAAAGAAAATATGACATAAAACATTTCAAAACTTAATATTTGATTGAAACGAAACATATTTACTTATACAATGTAGTGCTGTTGGTTAGCTGCCTTTTTCTGAGATTTAATTACACAGAATTTATGAAAAATGTATTAATTTTATAAAATGACATAAAACCGGGGTCCCCTTGGCACCATCTCAGGGTCCCCCAGTGGGCCACAGCCCCCAGTTTGAGAACTACTGATATAGGTTTAAGTGTGCCCGCAGGTTCTTGCTATTGCTAAACTGTAAGGGCAGCTCAAACTAAATACATAACACTTTAGCTTATAATTTTATTTCGTTTTTTTTAATCGCTTAAAAATGTTCTGTATTTAATGGTTGTAATCTAAATACAGAGAAATAATTATAAATGGTGATGAAATTACGAAAACAACAAATCTAATGATGGCATAGTACCACATATCAAATCATTATATATTGATGTATCATAAGGATTAGTGGTATAAGTTTAAATAATGGATTCCTCTGCATTGATACATTCTGACTGGTTTAAAAAAGATGAAGCAGACACAAGGTATTGATAAAACCTAGACGACAACAACAATTCAGAATTCCACAACAGTCATGCCAATCTTCATCTATTAAACTATCATATTCAATAAAATAACATTCTGAGACCAAACATTCAGTATGTAACCACATATTATTGAATGTACATTTCGGTTTATAAAAAAATAAATCAATAGATCCCATAGAGGTCGCAAAGAGACAAACAGAAAGAGAGAGTATGCACTAGCCGCGTAGCTTCAAGATGAAAGCCCTTGCACCTGTCAAACAAACTGCTGGATTTGTGATAAATTAAAGATCAAATGCAATGTTGAAATGTACAGTGGTGCGGCAGAATCCTGTAACCGCTAGACCCTCAGCTTTACAGAGCGCGAGAGGGAAAAAAGAAAACAAGAGAAGAAAAGAAGAAATACGACTAACATCAAAACATCCCACTGCTGTGAGTGGAGTTTCCTGTGACTTCAAAGGAAGAGGCGGGACTTGAGTTTCTCTATGGGGACGGTGACACAGGCTGAGGAACTCTCATCTGCACAGCCAATCAGAGTAAGGCCTCACCGGGGGACCCACGGTGACAGTATGAGTTTGAAGCTGCCTTACAATTTTAGTCATACTGGTGCACTACTACCAAAATGACTAACACTGAGATCGACGAAGTTGGGTGGGGAAATATCAGCCCCAGCTCGGAGATTTAAGGAGAAGGATCTGATCTGACCGCGCTGTTTTATGCTTCTGTCTTCCGATGACACATAAGTTATTCATAAAGAACGTGCATGGATGCGAGTTGTGCGCTATGGCACGCAGGAGAGAGCAAGTGAACAGAAAAAGTATTTTTTTTTGCAAGCTATTATGTAGCATCACATTGCAAGTCTGTTTTGCAGCTCGTGAAAACGCATTTCTGCTTTCTCCATTTGTAAACAACATTCAGAAGCACACGCGCATCTGTTTCCTCGCCTCCCGTTTGAGAGCGCGAGCCGCCTTTCCTCATGCTGATGTTGTCACTTTCATTCTGGCACATCTCCACGTTACTTGTGTAGCTTAACGTCCTAGCGCTACACCTCTGCTAATCCGCCATGCTGTTCGCTTGCTAATGATCAGCCTGCCTCCAAAACCCAACTTTGCTTTGAAAGAACAGAGGGAAATGAAAATCACGGGTCTGAATTATGGATCCAATGACAAGCCTGCCTTTGAGGATCACTCCGCGTGCTCCGTTAAACAAAGTTACTAAGGATCCGTCTGCTAGTCTATTCCGTAAGAGAGAGACGATAAAGAGGAAGAAGAAACGGAGGAAGAGAAAAAAGCCAACCATCTGAAATGACGATAACGCACAGTTTGATAAAACTGACAAGGGACTCAATTAAAGCAGGCTTGTGCAGGGGGAGTGATATTTTATTAAGTGCTTCGATGCCATTTGACAGGAACATCAAGCGACACATCTGCCCGAGTCAGAGCGGCACAGGGTGCTGCGGGTGTAAATAGGGGACATGTGTTGCCACTTTCGGGAAACATCAGTCAAAAAATTCACTTCATCAAGTCCACTGAAAAATTAAGAGGATGGATATTAGGATGCCATTACTGTTTCATATGCACCGATCAATCTCAAGGGTAAAGCAGGTCCTGTTTGTTCTCCCTGCTCATTATCACAGCTTTATCTGATTCTGTAAGAAGTGTGCTTTTGATAAAGCCAATCGCAACATCTCCCAATGCCTTAATACTTCATTACTCAACAACATTCTCAAAATTAGAGTGCTGACATAAAAATCACACTGTGCTACACCAAACTTGTCTGATAACTTCCCAGAGAACCACAGAAGACTTGCCATATATTTCTCCGTGCCCAGTATGTGTATAAAGACATGCATGGCTTTGAATTAGGCTCACATCTGGAAGAAGAGCAAAGAAAGAGGAGCAGGGTTCTCTTAAAAAATTCTGGACAAGAATTCCCGGAAGAGGAATGAGCTGGAGAAGTTCTGAACATTCTGCCTGTCTACTACACCTCTGAGAAACACATAGATCCAAACTCTTCTGAGGGGAGAGAATCCAAGGACTTGGGGCCTTGCACTTTCTCTATGTGTGTGTGTTTGCTGTCTCAGCATTAGCCTTGCCAGAATCTGAAGATCTGCTATACAGCAAGTGTGAAAAATATGCAGCTCCACAGCCTGAAGTATGTGTGTGTAAGTGAGAGCATGTGTGCTATGAATTCAATGTCACAAACAGAGGAGCGCACTACCTGTAGGCCTGGTGTACCCTTAGAGAATCCACACCACAGGGTACAGACTCAACCTGAGAAAACATATGTTTGCATCACTGATAAAACAAACTTGCAGTAGGACTGAACATCTCACAAGAGAATTTGCTTTACTTTGAGTGCAAATAGATAGTACTTCTGTCTAATAGGACAGTTGTAATATTAAAAAACTCCAGTTTCTCTTCTCCTTTCTTTTCTTACCTGTCAAAAATGTCCAATTTTGAATTTACTGGAGAGAAACAAAGAAAGCATGGACTTGCCAAAAATGCCTTTTGAAGCACCAACTCCAATCTGAAGGCCTTTGGGGGTGAGCGCTTTTTGTCTTAGCCTCAACATACCTCTCTAAAATTAAGTTTGAAATTTCTGAACAAAAGCAAAAGAGAATAGCCCACATGTCTGTGCTACAGTGAGTCATGTATGAAAACATGTTTGTCCATGGAGAACACCAACCCAATCTTTACCATGGAGAATCTCTTTCATCTGGAACAAAAGCCCGGGAAACGGACACAATAGGCCCACTTCAAAAAGAATCCTGAAATCATCTGCCCGAGAAGAGAAACAAGAAACAATCAGTGTTAGCTTGTTCTAGCGTGATGGCAACAAGCTGTATGCATCCACTCTAGTTTCAATTTAAAGCTTTCATAACACACCCTCTTTCTGCATATCTGATGTTAATCTGGAGTACCTATAGAGTAGTATTACATCCTTCATATCTCCAAAGAGTCTGTAGTTTTATCAAATTAATTAAAGACAGATAAGCTTTACCGATTCTTTCCAATAGTGTATGAAAAAATTCAGAAGGAGGAGTTACGAACTGCGGGAGGAGCGAGTCATGAGTCAACACGTTTTACAACACTGACAGATAACTTATGATTCACTACATGTTCGTGTCATTTATATAATATGCAGGTGCCTATTTCCAACATAAGACAGAAGTCTTACTTACCGCATGCAACTCGTGACCCGGTTGGAACTTTTCAATGAAATCCAGGGTTAAACAAACACACGCAAAACTCTGCTGCTACCCCGGATAAACAAACTATATCCATTGTTTTCATAATGCTGGCTTTCTTCTCCTTACATCCAAAAACACACGTCTTCTTTCGTGCCATTGTTGAGTCTTGATACAAAACAAAGCTGTCGCATGAAGTGATGTCTGTAACATACAGACATTTGCACCCACCACCACTCCTTCACCTCTCAGTACTTCTGTCATACAGCGTTTGAATTTCCTTGAACATACAACTTTGTCATCTCTTTGTAACTGCTGTACCCCTTTTGCATTGTGTATAGCTAAGAAATATTTGGTTACTCTGGCTGGGGGATATTTGCTTACGGATGCATCTTAACAGTCTAGTATGGCAGCTTAGCTCCTTGATGCCTTAGACTTTCGCCAAATTCAGATTGTCAATAAATGTACTATTCTCAAGTGGTCCTGGGGCCCGTACCATGAAAATGGTTAAACAAACTCAGGGTTACAGGATTAGTTTCAGGTTGACAAAACCAAGCCAATGTTCAGGCCTTGTTGGTACAAGCTATTTTCATGGTACCCAAAACCCAGGATTTGCACAAACTAATCCTAAACAAAGCTGGCTAACCAACTAAACCGGCTTCATGGTATAGGCCCCTGCTGAACTCAGACTTGTTGTGGTATCAGCTTTAGTTTTGTTTTGGTCTAACATGTCAGTTTTCTTTAAACATTAAAAATACAAACCTTTTTGTAGGCTCCTTCAGAAACAACAACAACACAAAAATGTGATTTTACAAAAATGACTACAGATATCATTTGAAAGTACTGTTTGGTTTTCTAATATCCTTTTTATGTTCAACTACTGTTTAAAGGTTGGGTAAGCGTTATTTGACAGGACATTGGTTGTTTGTGTTTAGGTGGCCAAAAGTTTTTTTTCCTATTAATGGACCTACCTGAAAACCTGAGCTGAACAAATTTCTCTGTCAATAATCCGTTCTTACGTAAATTGTTCTATTGAATTGAAAGAAACAACAATTTCTATGAAATTTGTTTTACAAATGAAACAGAAATTTGTTGCGCTCCATGTTTAATGGATATGGCCAATGCTTTCTCTCCATCTATATATTGCCTTTTCGTGCACTGCCTTTATTTGTAGACAGACGTGTTTGACTGATAGATCTGTCATCATTGCTGCAACTCAAATTAGAGTGTGTGCAGTGGATGTCGTCTCTTTCATCAGTGTGCTGGCCTGTGGGTTTGAAGTGAGCACTTCTGAGACTTCTGCCGGCCTTCCTGCGAACTTGATTAGCTGTTTGGGAAAGTGACGTTTGGAGTGAGAAAGAGAGTGAACTCGGTGGGAGAGCTGTCAGTCAAATGTGTTTGAATTCTTGTATTGGATAACACTCAGATAATACAAACCCTTGTTTTCCATTTTCATTTAAAATTCCTTGTCATCTGTATGAGTGAAAGTGTTTGACAGGTACCAGAAAATCTTTGAATTAGAGAGGTGTTTTTGTTTATCAGATGCTTGCTCAAATATATGTTGAAATGTGACAGCTCTATACTGAGAATGAAACTTGGATTCCTGAAAATGTAGCCTACCAGTGTCTGAATCTGCCTCGGTTGCTTTAGAAATAGTTAGCTCTGTACACTGCAAAAAACTTCTGCTGTCTTAACTTTTTAAGTACAAATCAAATTGACTAATCATTATATTTTGCAAAAACACATCTGTAAGAGTACTGTTTATGGTAGAAGGATAAATGGAGAGGGATTCATGTCCTACATTAAGGACAGGTTTATCAGTTACTGCAGAGTTGATTTGATTCTTGGAAATGACCAGTGCTTTAAGTGGCCCAAAAGAGGTGCCGGTACTCTATTTTTTTTTTTTTTTTTTTGCTGACTCGACTCCTATATTGAAGGGGTTTTATATTTAGCAGTCAACAGACGACCTTGTAAAAAATAATTAATCCTTTAATAAATTTGTGGATTTGCTTGAGCTAGAAATAGCTACTGAACATAAATAAAATGTGCAAAAGGATTTTGAAAAAAATACCATTAGAAAGAGCTACTGTAGAAAGAGTTTTTGAACATAAATAAAATGTGCAAAAGGTAGATATGTGAGTAAAATTTTCAGCATGGTTAAATGCTAAAACTAGTGGTTCAGATAGAAAAAGCTTGAAAAAAAACTTTAAAATGACACCAAGACCATGTCTATGGGGTCAAGAATAACAAAATACTGGCCATTTGAAACTCTGATTAAAGTCATTTATTTTGTCCCATTGTTTTCCATTTTGCGGGTGGTAAAACTACTGTGCACGTCGTTTAAATTCATTGAAATTTCGTTTACTTTTAGTTTAGCAATTAAACTAAATGTATATTACAATTTCAAGAGTGTTTTCTGCACATCGCCTGAGGAAATCCGAAGTTGCGTCGAGGGGAACCAAACTGAAAGCCGCGACAGCGGAGATTATCACGTACCTAACGTTACAAGGCTTGCGTCTGACCTGCAGCTATCATTCTGGCTTGGTGGGATGTCAGCGAGTCCTCTGATTCTGACGGCGTTCTTTTACTACTCAGAGTCTAAAACAAGGAGGGCATATATTACGTGTTCATTGTATTTTCATTTTTACCGAGCAGCTATGGTTGCGCGTTTCACACACAAACACACACCTCTCCAGAGCACGTTGACACTGACTGAAGGACGCATGCGCTTTTAACTTGTAAACGCAAGGGTGTATGGGTAATGTAGTCTCTGCTCTCGGTGGAACGAATTAGGAAGCGTACATTAAGGGCGCTCTGAAAAAGCGGAGCGCAGCCAAATGATTAAATTAAACCTCTGATTTTTAAACAGATGAGCGTTCCGGTACGCTAAAAGCACGTTCTGGGCGCACGTAGAGGTGGTGGTACGCTCAAGAGCTATTTTTAGAAGTGGCGGTACTGAGTACCGGGGCGTTCCGGCCCACTTAAAGCACTGGAAATGACTATAAAATCTTCCAGCTTGAATCTGTCTCTGTTTTTCTTTTAAATCTTAAAAATGTTACCAGACACACTACAGACTAGCCAGACAGATTACGGAACAAAAACACGGAAAATGTGTGCAAGATTTGTCCGAGGATTGTTTGATTCTGGTTCATTCAAACTGCCAATGATTTACTGGAATCTGTGCGTGCGTTCACACGCAGGGGCTGTTTATACCTGATATTAAGATATATCAGGTATTAACACAAGTGGATGATAGAGACACATTCACGTTTACACCTGATATTTTCATCCATCTTTTTTGTACACTTTCGACCGCTTCTTTCCTGATTACTCTGAGAGGGTGGTCTGTGGGCGAGTCGGGTTTAAATTGACACGCATTGATATTAGGTCAGAGTCCACTGTTTGTGTTGTTGATATACATGCTGCACAGCGTTTTGTACATGGACAGTACTGTGCAAAAGTCTTAGGCCACCACCACCAAACTTGTTGTTTTAGAAGTTTTAATTTTCTTACAGTATGTGTGGCTGCTCAAACTCATTCGACCACAAGCGCGTTCTCTACACCACAAAAGCAATCCGGTTGATTTCGGCTACCTATGAATGTGGTCAAAAATGGACGAGCTCAAAACGTTTCACACCCTTGTTTGCACCTGTATTTAGGGTTGTCCACTTGATCTAATTGACCAAAACGCATCTTAATACCAGGTGTAAACAGCCTCATAATGAGGAGCTTCCGGATCTCTGCTTTCAATACCCCTGTGTTAAGGCAATGACGCATGCATCATCAATAGAACACAACCCTTACGTCATTGTTTCTGCCTTTCGTTCACACAGGACCCATTCCGTAAATGTTAAGGTTAATGTTACTAGGCCTCCTTTACGGGAGTGATCCCAAAAATAATTACAGAACCTGTTTGCGTTCACACAGATGGCACACTGACAATTTTATGGGAATTAAATGGGGATACTAATATGTTCATTGTAAAGGCAGCAGAACGTTTTTTTCTCTACCTTATGCTGCGTTTACACCAGCCGCGGTAGAGGCATCAAGGGTTAACGTGGGAATGACGCCTTTTGCGCGGCGCGGTAGACACGGTATGCCCGAATGGTGCTTTTTGTGCATTTTGTGTTTGACGCGAATTTGCGGTGTATGCCCGAGTTGAAAAATTTGAACTTTGGCGGATTTTCGTGCCGCGTTAACCAATCAGGAGCATGCTTGCTGCTGTGGCGGCAGCCCCGCCCGGAGTCACTCATTCAACATGAAGGAACGCTTGATATTGTCCGTGAGCCGTAACCCAGAGATATACGACACAAGTTCTTATTTCTATAGAGACAGGAATAAAAAGGACCTCGCTTGGAAGAGTGTCAGTGTCAGTGAGGACACTGGGCAAGTAAGTTGTAAATACACATTTCACTTTTAAGTCACGTGACGTTTATCGACCCGCGCCATTTATTTTCCCCCTATAGTAAGGTGACTAAATACAAACCGGTAACTCTGTCGATAAATGCACAATCAACATCAGCTATCCTGCAAACAGACATAGCACTTGCCCCTCCCACAAGAAGCGGATTTTGCCTCTGATGCCATCTACTAGCAAATTCAAACTGTTCAAGCGGCAAACTAGGCGCGGTAGACACAATTTTGACACCTGAAAGTGGTTTGTGTAAATGCAACATTATGCTGTGTTTACACCAGCCACAGTAGAGGCGGCAAAAACGCACTATTCACGCGTAGTTGGACGCTTGAACATTTGAGTTCACTCGCTTCATTCGAGCGTGGAAGCCGCGCGTGAAATTATACTCATTCAAGAGATTCACACGGAAATTCGCGTCATGGGAGGGGCTTCTGTGACTCCGCTGAGACTCCCCCCCTTTGCTCACTTCCTGAAATCACGTCACTATTACAACAAGGTCCTGATTGGTTAACACGGCGCAGAAATCTGCCGAAGTTCCGATTTTTCAACTCGCGTGTTTCCTGGTACGACGCTCAATTAGCGCAGAACGCAGCAGGATGCCTAATTGCGTCTTTGCATTGACTTAACATGTACTCATCTTGTGCCAGCAATGATCAAATTACCATAAAGTACAAATACAATTAACTTGCACAAACATACAGTAGATTGTGTATGTGTAAAAACAAACACTGAGGCCAGTACTTTCTTAATTGATATCAAATTCAACAGAAACATATCAAAGTTAAGAGACATTTTTGTCTGAAAAACCAAACAGGTGAGGTGATTTGAGCTGGTTGGATGAACACATTTGTGGATGCAATCTTTAAAGACGCTCTCAAAAGTCATGAAGGCAGTCTGAACATGGATAGATGAGAGGAACCCTCTTCTCTGCCATCTGGAGCTCACTCATCTCAATCACAAAGTTAGCAGGGTATGTTTAGCCAAAGGTTAACAGTTACAGTAAACACACAGACAAAATGTGAAAAGTGAAGCCATCCAAACCAACGATGGACACATTAGCTGAACCACAAACACAGGCATCTTCTGCCAAACCCAGACATATTTGATAGTCTGCCACAGGCCTATGTTCCATATTTATGTTTGTCACAGTCATAATTTGTAACTTCTTACTGTTAATTCAAACTCTTTAGCTGAAATATGAAATGGCATATTTAATTTAATACAGAATACATCGGATCTAGATTACAGACAATGTCAGACAATGCAATGTGAAGCATTTCATCCATGTATTAAGCCGACCGCTTTTTCACAGTTGTTGTCTGCTATGTAGTACACAGGGTATCAATGGGATTGAAAGATTTGCTGCAGTAAAACTGGGACACAGATGCCCTGACACTCTCTACGGAGACTTTGACAGCCACGCTCCGTCGTAAGACCAGAGGCATCCGGCGAAATCACGGGCGAACAAGAGGAACTATGACAAGCCTGTGATACACACTTCCACTTTCTCGCTGCATACTTTGATTTTCTGCCCCATGGTGATAGTAGGGATTTTACAATATATGCATTCTTACCCACTTTCTTTATCCCCATCATTCAACCAGCCTCCGTTCTTCATTGTTACAGGCTAAGTTATGTATGACAAACGCCCTGGGCGGAATCAC
This sequence comes from Misgurnus anguillicaudatus, assembly GCF_027580225.2. NCBI lineage: Eukaryota > Metazoa > Chordata > Actinopteri > Cypriniformes > Cobitidae > Misgurnus > Misgurnus anguillicaudatus. Next base: position 36,084,971 of record NC_073357.2, on the reverse strand, counting down.
CATCAAAGCGTCAGATGGGGGGAATTCAGCATCTCTAAGCTTCTTACGGTTGACACGTGTCACGTTTTGAAGTGAGCGGGGGATGAAAGTAGCAAGGAAGTGACGGATTTCAGCACGGACAGTTTTCTCGCGTGTCACAGCCGTCACCGGTAGAACCGGCGATGGTACTGGACTGGCAGGTCAGGGACTCGCTGGGCGTCTGGGCAGCCGTCTGCGGGACGGGATCTCTGGGGCCTGAGTGTCAGACTTGCGTCTGGTTCACCTGTTCTGCCCGCTGTGCAACCCGCGTAATGACATGCTGTTACTGATCTGAGCACCAACATGAACACTTTGGCTTCTGCAGCGTGGAAGTCACACTTCGTTTTTTGTACTGTACAGTCTACTATACTAAGCCCTGACAATTCACTTAATCTCATAGTATGTTCTTTGAAATTGACCAGGAGTCTCATGTCAAGAAGAGTCATTTTTAAATCTTAGCACATTTTAAAAATACGAATAATTAAAATGAAGAAAACTGATTTTTGAAAGTTGGTCCCGGAGAATGTATTGCTCTACGGTTTGTGCACACATCAGATTTTTCAGATATTTCAGGTATTTCATCATTTGAAAAGTTTTGTGTATAAACAAGAGGGTTTAAAAAAAGCGAGGTTCTGCATGCTTAATGTTGCTCCATCTCCTCTTCCTTAAAATACGGCAATGTCAAGTCTTGCTCTGCACAGCAATACATGTGTCTGTACAAGCAAAAGCCTGGTATCAAAAAAGTTGATTCAGAGCAGAACTTCTAGCTGTTAGGGCTGTGCAGCGTCTCGTAAACAACTTAGAGAATCACAACTTTAAAAAGTGGCCGTGCCTTTCGAAAGCAACAAACTCTGAAGTGTTATTTTTTTTTGCCGGTGTCTTCTCTCCTCTTCTCTATCTATGTCTTTATTGTTGCTTGATATGTCACCACTGTCTACACTCTCTTGCTTCACATGCTTTTCTTTAGATTTTCTCTGCCATAAATTATTCACCATCTTGTGTCTTTTCTCACTACCTGCACCTCCATTGTCTAGGTACCCATCCAGGCTTCTGAAAGGCCTTTTGCTTTGAGACAGAGTTTGTGAAAGGGAAAGTTAGAGCAGCGATGACAACCACCTTCTAAGGAGCACTACTTGCAAAAGATATCCTGCACTACCTTCCACATCCAAGCCGAGTCTGGGAAAATAAATAAATAAATAAAAAATAAATAAAGGGATGTATTATTTAAGATTACTATCCAAATATGCCTCCTTAAATAAAAATTCCACAACACCACAGAATACAAATTAAACACGGAGAATCTGGGTTGGATGGTGTTATTATTTTCCGTCTGCGTTGGTATTATTCATAGCGGTAATATAAATAAGTTGACGAGTGCGGTGCGGAGCATTGTGTGTTTCACAAGATTTCCCCCAGTGAGGGAGACAGAGGGTGTCTATGTAAATCGCCATATGAAACTGCATACGATTACTGTCCAGACACTGGAGAGGTGACCTGATCCCAATTAATCACAGAAACCCAGAGAGAACTGTCAAGTCTCATCTTCATCTCGCTGTCACAGTTTCATTCCATCTCTCTCTCTCTCTCATCCTCCCCTCCCTGCCTTCACTCTCACCTTTATGAAAACCCTCTGTTTGACAGATTGCCGGGTACTAGGCCTCCCTTCCCCCCTCCTTTCCCCTTATCGAGCAATGACAGCGGGGGTTAGGGTGGTAGGCATCCCTGGGAGGGTCTGGAACAATGCTGGAGCCCACACTCACACCCACATTCCCCTTCAAAGACCCCTCTCTCTCTCTCTCCTCACCGAGTCGACGGCCATGCTGAGGAGCCAGTGAACTAACACAGCAATGAGATCAAGTGAGAGCTTTCAAGAGAAGCCTCTTATTTATTCTGTCTGTGGCACAGTGATTCTTCCTCCTCTCTTTTTCCCACCACTCAGATCCTCGTGCGATAAAGGAAAACAAGTCAAAGTACTGAAGCTCTCACACTTCCTCTTCCAACTCGCCTTTATCTGATACCACCCTACCATCCGTATGTCTTGCTTGCTGTCTTTTTCGCTGCCTTCTTTCTTTCTCCTTTTTTCTCACTTATACCTAATGTTTCAGAGTTATTATTTCTAATAAGAACAGAACTTTTGCTACACACTGGTTGGAGAACAATGCTTAAAGAACGCTGGGAAATAATGAGAGAAACATCAAATATTAAATACTGGAAAACATACAGTATTCCTGTGAAAATCATGTAAAACATTTATTTGAACTAGGGCTGTCAAAAGATGAATCGCGATTAATCACATACAAAATAAAAGTTTTAAAAATATATCAAAAATATATATAAATATACATGTAAATGTTTCTTAAATACAAACATTAATGTGCACACACATAAATTATGAAAAAAATGTTGTATACGTAATAGCTATTAATCTTTTGACAGCCCTAATTCAAACATACGCAATACAATAACAAATAAAGCTGCAAGCAGCGATGGCGGGCCCTCGCACATTTTTTTATATGCTATATGGTGCCTCCCAGAAAACGATGCATGGTGGGCACGTGCATCAAGTGGGTAAATATCAGTGGACTATTACATGCTGTTACTGACCCATTTGGGTACTGTAAGTACAACAAACCCCACATTTTAGACAAACGAGGGCACTAGTGAACCACTAAAGAGACACGCTTTTGTCTGACCTTTTTGTCAACACTTAACAGCCGACATTGTGATGTGTGTGCCAAATTTCAAGTTAATCTAAGCACGCCAAGAGCCTTAAATATGTCTGAAGTAAAAGTAAACTTTGACGCAATGCTATGGCAGCACCGTTTGAGATATCAAAAATCCCATCCCGTCGCAATTTAAAAAGTGCAATGGCATCATGTTCACTATATTTGGTGTCAATCGTATACATTCCCTAGGAGGAGTATTTAAAAGTTCATCGCCTGTTGGGCGGTGCTAAAATGTTTAAGGGCGAAAGTCGTACTAACTTTCGTACATGTGCATACATGTTTGCCCGATCTGTGCACCAATGTTTGTTTTTGCATTACAGGGGGGCGCTACAGAGCTACCTTGCCACACCCGTGTTCCAGGCTTTGGCCGGTCCTAATGGGCGACGACTCTGATGTCTGTGCCAAATTTCAAGAGTTTTTGAGTATGTTAAGGCACCCAAAATGTAAATAATAATAATAATAATAATAATCACACCTTTCGGTGCTCGGGCCCTAATTGAACAACTTTACATATCCAACAGCACCACTATATTTAATATCAACATTTCTGTAACAGCACCTGCGAATACATCCCTGATAAAAAGTATACAACGAATGCAATGTAAGTCGGTTTGGATAAACCCTACCATTTATCATGTGTTCAAAAAGTCACTTAAAATCACAAAATACAGCCTGTTAAGAAAATCAGTTCTATACGAAGTCAAAGCAGGATAAACTGTTGATCAACAGTGCAAACCTTTGTTGCAGTTCTATAATATTAAATATCAAAACTTTCCGAAACACCTCAGTAGTCCCAGGTAACTCTGAAGAGTATGTACGTGCTTGAGATGTTCAGTATAACTTCATACCTGTAACTGTAACAGAACTGCATATCACACAAAAACTGTCCTGGCATACAATAAAACGCCATAGTAAGGGATAGTGAAAAAAACATGTAAGGATATGAGAAAAAATGTGCATTAGACAACAACAGAATACAAGGTAATTACATAAAGTCAAATCAGATATCTTTCTTGATAGACAGACAGACAGATTATACCAATCATCTTTCCAAGGCTGTGAATGATGTTAAATAGAAAGCTATGATGCTCACATTCTTGTCATTTACTGCTTACAATCAAAAACGAAGTTTAGCATAAAATGACAAAAGATGGACTCAAGATGGAAGATGATCTCATTTAATGTCATTTTTCCCTTCAGCGCAGGCCTAATGAGCGCCATCTGTCCTCGCTATCATTGTCTGCGCAGTGACATGCATTCCCCAGTTCTTTACATTCTTGATTTTAGTCAAGATCAAAATAGCTCAAACGAGGATGAAAGTGGCATTCGACATATAAAAGTCACGCCTTAGCTTTGTCTTGATTTAACGTGATATCACCATTTGGGTATTCCCTTTGAAATCGGAGAACTGGCATATGCAGAAATCACAGAGGAAGTCAGGAGACTGCATATCACATGCTGTTATATCTCCATTGCTCAAGCAGCTGTTCATGAGACTTTTATCCCAAACTACTTCCATCTCTTCAATTGTTCCCCATGTAACTTGGCGTAGCCAGCCAACTCCACCCTCAAGACATGTTGAGTTAATATTGTAAAAATGCATTGTTCTGTTTCTGCTGTTGACTCACAAAGAAATCTGTAATGGATCATTTGCTAATCTAATACTGAAAAATAAGGGAAGAGTTCAAATACATGTGCGCATCTCTCACAATTAGCAATAACACAGGGTTTTTTTTTGGAGAAGGAAAACTAAACTGCTCTTGAGAACAGGCCCACACTCCACCCTCAATCTGGCCTACAGTGTGCCGTGTCTGGATTCTTGGTCTACAGCTATACGGCATCTTGTTAGTGGTTGTGTCAGTCTATGATCTCAGTAATGATGAGGCTGTAAAAGTGCCAGAGTTAGCCCAGGGTCCATAGGGCCCTCAGGGCCAAAGGGTGACTAAGGGGGAGGAGAAGCCATATTAAGAGGCGTGTCCCTGGGGAGAGGGACTGGCGCAGCTCCTCCCCCTCTCTCTCTCTTCCTGACTCCAGAGGCAGAGTGCCCAAAGGAACTAGAGACCTACGCAAGCGTCTTTCTCTTCCAGCTCCTGTTAGCTTCTTCACCCAAGCCATGTAAACATTGTAAAGTAATTTAAGGCCTATTGCTTTGGTAATGAGCCCCCCAGTGAATTCCAACACTTAAACGGGCTCTCCGAGCATCAGGTGAATTTCTGTCAAACGAAAGCTCTGAGGACGCTTGTTGCGGAGTGGAGGGGTGAAAAAACAACAAAATCTGCATTTTTATTGTATTCTTCTTACCAATCCACACCAAATTGGGTATGCTGCCCTACTTATGCTCTTATTTTTGGTTTAGATTGGTTTTGTGTTTTGGCACTGGCAGCAATGTTGTACAACTGTGAGATTGATGTGAGAAATGCAAAAATGCACAAATAAAAAATTATAACGAAACTATCTGAAACCCTCCTATTGTTGTCATATTGCAGGAAATCTCTTTGATATGGCAATTACCTAATGGAATGCACCGTCTCCCATTTTTGTTATTATATTTCTTTAATAGGCCCATGTTGAGTCTTAATGTTGAGGTACATTGTAGTAAAAATGTTAAACAGCATGTTAGTGTGCTTTTTCAGGGCCAGTCCTATAGCCATACTCGACCCGAGGCGCATTGCAAAGCTGTGCAGCTGTCCAGGCGTGGGTTGGAATTGCAACTATCCAAAACAATCATCTGCTAGACAACTTCAGTGCTAATCAGGCAATCCAAAACTTTTCGGGAAGTTGGCACTCAATTAGCAGAGTGCCAGACTATAGCTGTCCAGAAAACAGAACCCGTGAGCCAGACAATGAGGAGGCAAATTAAACAAAAGCCCAGACGATGACAGTACATGTAACTGTAATCAGCAGCCATAAGTCCCCAGCCATCAACTTACTGTACAAACCAGCATATCCACACAAAACCATTACTGCACTGTCAATCTAATTTGAACAGTGAGGCAGACAAAGCGGGTAACAGAGAAAGCTGAATTACCCAAAGGCACGCGCCTGTCTGCGTGTCACGCCAGACAACCAATTAAAATCACTTATTGCCACAGTAATATCCAAGCACTATAGTGCTAGAGGAAAATAGCTTTGGGAGGATTACCTCCGGTGTAACCTGATCTCATTCGCTCAGTCTCAAATCTCAAGCTTTGAGAGTCCTGGACTTTGACGGCCACTCTGGCCCAAGTTTGAAGGAGCCGCACTGGCTGGGAATGATCCAAACTAGGGGTTAAACACCCCTACCCACACAACTTCCCCCGTTTGAAAAGTATCAGAATCACTGTACATGTTAGAGTAGAACAATTAGGATTAAGGTTCATATGATCTATGTGTTAATAGGGAAAATGGATCCACAGGTGTCCCTGAGACATCTGTGCTCTGTACAATAATGTCATAACTGCCCGTTGTTATAAAGCAGGTGCTGAGTGACCAAGTGCCTGTCTAATCATAGTATTTTAACGGCCTTCAGGCTTTACCCTCATACATACCATCACGAGCTTAATTCACCACAGCTCTATGTTCTCCCTTGTGAGTGGCTTTTCATTGGCCAAAGCAAAAATACTTTAGAGACACAGTTATATAATAAAACACATTAGGAATAACTCAAAGGTTAAGCATCTACAATGCCTCTGAGATCATTCCGGATTTAAAAAGCATTTGTTTGAGGGGCCATAAAATGACATCATCTGTCCAGCGAGTGTCAGCAGTAGTTATTCTTTCTCTGTGTAGTTCACTGATTTACCTTACCAGCTTCGGTTAGCTTGCGGCTTTCACAGGCTGCTAACCAGAAGACATAATCATTAATATTTGTCTGGGTGACAGGAGAGGTCCTCTTGAGGTTCCTTTTGACTTTCACCTGTGTGTCACCGCATGTTTTTCGAAAAGCTGACATTATTTTCCCCTATGGAGTTATTTTTTTGAAACATCTAATATTACAGAGAAACCATCCCAGGGCAAACCAAAACCCCAGCTGGCTGTGCCGGTTTTAGGTTTGAGCTGGCACCGAGATGTGTACTTTCCCACAATTTTCCTAGTCTGGGCGCCAAACAACACACATCTATACACAATGACATGGTTTTTGAGAGCCCTACTGTTGATACTTCTCTGTATTTGATCTGTCCTGAACATAGAGCACCAAGAGGAAATGATCATTGTCAAGTTGTTGTGGTGAGTGGTGCGGCTGAATCCTTCAGCACACATTTTCCACACTGTAAATATACACCACCGCGGGGATCAAGACACTGTGTTTTTCTTAATTGTCACATTGTTTAAAATCTTTCTCATGCCATTCTAATACACTTCAGTCAGAAGATGTTTGAAATTATGAATTTGTAATTCAAGCTATATTTTGACGACATGTGTCTGAATGGCTTTGATTTTCGTGACTAGAATTGGGTTCAGTCAAACAATATGAACACCATATTGCCCTCCATCTGCCTTTCCATAAAACACACAGTTACACTGAACTCACACCAGCTAGAAACATCCAAATTATTTTTCTCTTTCTCCACCCATCTTTTCCTTCTTGGCAGCCCACTGTTGGCAGTAAAAAGTTAGCTTAGAGTTAGGGAGGCCGCAAACTCTCTGGGTATACAGCTAATGAGGCCTGCTGATGGACCAGCCATGGTCAAATTGGTAAGGCTTACAAATATAAAACTCTGTGCTGTATGAATCCTCCATGTTGGGAAGCAATGCCTTGGACTGTGGGAATGTAATGCTAAAGGTTTGGGCCAGGACAGACACATAGATGTGCTCAAAAAGCTGTCTCGACTTCTGGAAACTGATTAGAACACAGAGCACATGAATGCGAGCATGGCCAGGGATGGTGAAGGTTGGCATGTCATCCATGGAGTGATGAGGCTGGTTTCTGGAATAAAAAGAGACAGGGCAAAGCTTCAGCTGGATGGCTACATTTTGGCTTTTGGAAAGAGGGAGGCTGGGACAGGCCATCCAAACCTAGCCTTGGAATAACTACAGTGGATTAAAGGGCCATGACAAGTCGCTGTCTGGAGGAGAAGTGTGTGAGTAGGTCAGCCAATGCTTGACTTCTTGCGGTACTTTTTCTAGAATCATATAAAAAGGAAGAAAATAGATGCAAACATATAGTCAGAAATTGGAAGATCAAACATGACCAACAATCCAATGACCAACAATCTAAATATCAATAAATACGGTGGTTATGGCTCTTAGAGGAAGTACCAGGAACCATCCATTTCTTCTCAAGAGTATATACTGCAATGCAGTGTTGGAAAAGTTCACTTTCTACATGAACTAGTTCAAAGTTCAGTTCACAAATTTTAAAAAGAACTAGTTCAGTTCATATTTCAAAAATTTGAGTTCACAGTTCCAAATTTATAGTTTATAGTTAACTAATTTATAGTTCCTTTTCCCCATATAATTTTTTTAATTATTGCCATTGTAGCCCATATAGAACCACAGACAGCAATTAAGTTTTAACACTGAAGCTAAATGCGTCAGATTTCATCTTCATATCCAACTTTAAACCCTTATCCAACCAGGGTTTACATTAGCATTGACTGTCTTTTAATTTTTGTATTTGCTTGCACATACCTTGAAAGCCTAGCCGGGTGCTTCAAGGGGGTTGCACACCGTGCGAGAAGTGCTGCGTAGGACAACTCGCAAGTATCGCACACCGCATGTGCACGTTAAATAGCGTGAGCTTAGTCAGAGTCTATTTCAAGAGCGTTAGCAGCCTATGTAAATCGTTAACAATTTGGGACAAATATGATGTTATTTAATGTTAAACTATGTGAGAAGGATTTCAACAGCGTCCAGAGTCAATGTGTCACCTCCATGCTCCTCCAATGCTCCATAGCATTAATTAAATGCTAATTTTATTTCACTGCATCACACCTATTAAATTAACAATTTTAAATCTTTGTTTCATATACCTAGTGCATTCCTCTCAGAGAAACTCTTTTGCTGCGTGTAGGTGATGTTCACCAATCAGAGTTAGTCCTTAAATACTGCCAGCTGTGCCATGCAATGCCAGTCTTGCCAGGGCACACAAACAAGGGGGTTTAAAGACTGATTTCACCTTACACCCCCACCCAACCAACCTACCTGATCATGTGGTGGTAGTTATTTGGTGGGGGGGTCAATGTGCCAGGTCTGCCCTCTGGTGTTGAGGAAGAAAAAAGTAAGTGTAAACACTGGGGAAGGGCAAATCTGGCAACACAGCCTCTCTCTGTTAAACAGATAATTGGCCTTATTGATGTATAAAAGATGCCCCACTGTGCCTCCAGAATCTCCATTAGGGCTGAAATGTCTAAATAGTTTATGAGCTGCTTCTGAATACAGAAATAGAAAGATTAATCGTCTCCCACAGTGTGCTTATGGATGTGTGTGTGTGTGTATGCACCTTCCATTCCCACTCTGTGTTTTCTACACAAATATAGCTTTAGGGATTAATTGCATAAAATATCCAGCAAAGATGAAAAGCATGAGTCCTATAAAGTAAAGGGAAGTTCATGGAGACTGTTGTGCTCAGGTTCAGAAAAATCATCTTTGATATGAAGTCAAAGATGGAACTGATGATAAAAACAATAAAGATATACAGATATTTTGAGAACAATCGACAATTTATGCAAATTTCTGTAGCGTGTCCCTTTTACTCACTAGAGATAGCTTTCTGGCTGAAAATTGTGTTACTCTCTTTGCTGTATTTCAAAACGGTGTATTCATTAATTGTGATTATTTAAATTTAAACACCAAACATAACATTTGAACTTAATAAAGCCTATGAAGGTGAACTCAGATAAAAATGAATGAGGAGTCTCGGCACCGGCGGACATTGCAATGCATTTCCCTCATCTCAGGGAAGCTTCGCTTAAACATTCAGCTGAGGAACTCTGAAATCCTCTGAAACTCTTTTTCTGATCAGCCTCTCTGATCCCTTTGATCAAAGTGACTTCTATAATTTCAACCTGGGTTAAACTTTAAAACTTCAATATGCTACCCATAAAACCTCAGAAATGTTCTCTTCTCAGAAAAATAATAAAAATTATAAACCCACAATATGTAATAAAGTTTATTGGGAAATCCAAAGACTCTGAAGCAAAGATATATTAAAAACATTGCAACTGATTTCAGAGGTCCACGTGCATGTATTTACATTCAAACGCAGCTCTCATAATTACTCTGGGACAGCCGTCGCACACTCCAATAGGGTACCATCAATGAGGAATGACACCTTGTTAAGTTAGGAATTCTCTTTGTGTTAGTGAGGTTTCTCTGGTTAATCTAGCACCTTGCTTGATCTACAATGCCGTAATTGGAATGCAGGGAGAAAGCTGGGAGCAGAACAATGAAAGAAATGAATATCACACCCAGCGTTACCTTTCTAATCAATTCTGTGTGTGAGCTCTCAAAAGCACCCTTGTACTTTTTAATGAGGACAGGAGTTTTTTGGTATCGCTATGTTTTTGACACCGGCAGGATTACAAGGCCAATTAAGGAAACTTTTACTTGAGCGGAGAATTCCTGTCTTATCTTGTTGTGTTGAGGTCTGTTTGTTGTTTTTATCTTGAGGACAAAATTCTACTAAACACAAGGATGAGTACAATATGTTGCTTGATACGCGTCTGTGTGTGTATGCGCTTAAGAGGCCGTATACTTTTAGATGTGTGCGCATTAAGACGGAAACACAAACAGGAAAATATGTCTGTGCTTGCATTTGTTATTCATGTGTGTGTGTTTGTGTGAAGGCCATATGACAGAGTATCCTTCTAAGTCATGACCTGCTTCCATAAACACACCAATGATCGGGGTCACATCAGAAGTCATTGTGGCAATGTGTCATCCGTAGACCAATAGCCCCCCTGTCCCATAATTCACATTCATGCCCTCAGGCACACTGCAGTAGCATTAGAATCTATGAACATCTTTTGTGAGGCATAATTTCCTGAATTCAGATAATGGGATTAAAATGCACAAGCAAAACATATACTTTACCAAAGATGCTTAAGACACATGTAAATGTTACAAGGTCATTGGAAGGTATTTAAAAAAATTCAAGCTTCTCGGGCTTCTACACGTCAATATGCAGCAGTTAGTCTTGCATTTTATTATATTTTAGACATATGACAAGAATTAAAAAAATAAATTAATATTAATAATACAATAAAAAGAACCAAATAAAAGAATATGAAAACAGATAAAAGATCCTGTTGGTTTTGAGGAGGGGGGAATAACAGCTGCCGCCCAACTCTCCGTGTCTCTTCCCTGCGTTCTCTTTTAGACTCTCCCCCCATAGTTCCCTCCATGTTTTGCAATGTTTTTGATAACTTAAAGTGGCTGCGAGAGAGCAAGTGTGTGTGTCATAACACTTCTCAGAGCTACCTATATTTACGGCTGAAAGTGAATTCTTGATGAGCGCGGAGATATCAAAGGCTCCGCGATCAAAGCTTCTCTAATAAGCAACCCACTGTTCTCTGAAAACCTGGACTTTTTATCGCACTCGGTCTCTGCCTTCCCCTTAACCGGGATTATGCAGAAAGAGATGCAGGGAGAGCAAACATCTGTAGTCGCATTGTCATTCTCTAGTCTATAATTTGTTCATCTGTACACCTTTGTAGAAGAAAATGTCCTAGCGCAGGTTCGCCTTTATGACTGTCGCAGCTCCCCCCACATACCCACGTTGAAATTTTCCTGCCGTCTTTGAAAGCTCACCCGATGCGCCTCACGCTAAACTTCCTTTAGCGTGCGTTAGATAAGTTGTTTCTCTCGGTTAGGTACTGTTTGCGTTCTGGGGGGTCATGAAGGGAGAGATTGAGAGCGGAGGAAACCACAGTAAAGCCATTTTTGAAACATATACAGCACTAAACAGCTTATAATAGATGGTGGGTGTTTATGTGGAATCAAAATTTTGTTTGTGTGACAAAAATATCTCAACGAAAAAAGCTAGATATACAAGTGCGGAAAACACTGAAAGTTCTTTAGTCATCATGCATGTCTTCTTGCCTTCTCACCGTCTCTTGGCTTCCCGTCTGGGCCGCAGTCTGCCTGCATTGCATTCTGTCATTAGTAAAGGAGAATGTAATCGAGTGTGCCACACAGTCTTTAAGAGTTGTCTCATTCAAACACGTCTGTGATTAAAAGGGCCAGGCGATTAAAGAGCTCAGCAGGCTTGTGAAAACAGGCACACACGCACACACTTGAGGCGGTTGCATGGATGATTAAAATTTAATGATAATGATACAGTTATGCATTGGGCAACACACCGAGGTTAAATAATGATAATAGCGCTTCACCCCCCACCCTCACCTCCCCTTTCTTTGACATCTGTAATAATGCAAATCTTCAATGCAACACGAAAGCATAATTACCGGGTATGTTAAAAGCATTTACAGCCCAGAAGCTCCAATGAGCAGACATACCTCCCAGGGTTAAAGGCTTTAAGGGATACAAATATTGATATTAAAGACACTATAGGTTTGATAATGTGTGTGATTATATATAATGGCAGAACAGTGCTTTTTATTTTACTTTAATGGACACACCCTGAAGATCTTTTACTTTAAATAATGTTTACACTGGAGGTTTTCAATCTTCAAACACCACTTTAATTAGCGTAGTTTAATTAACGAACAGCACAGATGAAGGAGCAGTGGGGAGGAAGGCGAGAGGCCTGAAGGCATCCCAATGATTTCCTTTGTTCAGAAGACACTTACAGCAGTGGACCGAGGCTTCAGATGATCTCTGCATGTTCAATCATCATTCACAAATGTCACTGATCCATCCATCCAGATTGTCTTCTAGTCATCCAAAACTCTATCTATTCTCCACAACAAAGCTGGAACAGAGTTCAAACATGCAATATTGTGTCCCAGTGTTTTCATAGCTGGCTGTTTTGGGGTCATTTGCCCTCTGGGCTGAGTATCCATCACTTCACTAGCAGGAGCAGACAAGGTCCTGAAGTGACTTTGGTGGCCCCAGGCTTTCTTCGGCCACTAGTCCATGTTTGGGGCCGCCATCAGGCCTGCAGCTGGCCCTCTCCTGACCCCTGAACTCGCCAACACCTTCATCATCTTATTAACCCCATCACCAACACACAATTGGGCTATTAACACCAGGCAAAACACAACACACACTCTGACTGTTGTGTCATCACTCAGATTATGGCTATTACAAGGGCCGTCAGCTCCTCCCACAAAGAAATCCAGTCTGCTAGTGATAGATTAGCATGCCGATTGTATTTGTCAGTCAATTACCACATTCATGCCATTGACAATGGTATGTTTTCAGGTAACAGTTTCCGTGATCTTTGAATGCGTTTTAAAAAAAGCCTCTGGTGCTGATTCACATCATAGGATTGTAACAATGTTAACTAATACGTGTTTAAATGGAGTAAGAAGTATGATTGTTTGAGCACAAATGGAGTAATGATTGCAGGAGGGGGCAACTGTATGTTGTGTTAGCAACAATAACAAAACATAATTCTGTAAGATTGATATGAAATATATTCATACATATGAAATATATAGATACAGATTTTAATATACATATTTTATAAATAAAATAAAGATACTTATATTAAAAGTTACTTATAAAAGTGCAATACTGATGTGACATGTAACTTATGGATGTATACATAAAGAGTGCTTACATATAGAAATAGGTGAATGTATGTTGACAATGCCAGTTCTGAGGTGGAATATTTCATTTACATTATTTTACTTTATGTCTGGAAATACTAAAGAGAAGCAAAGAAAGGAATTTCCCCTAAAATAATACATTTGTTCAGAAAATAATTAAGTATAAAATATTGATGAATTAAGACACAGCTGCAGTCTCTCAGCTTTAGGTTTCAAATGAAGTGAAAATGCATGTTATCCCAATTTCACTCATACAAATGTGCAGATTAATCATTCATGAAGTCGCAAAGCACTTGCAAAATCTTTCATCATCTCAGTTTTGTTTGATGACATCTAAATAATCAGAAATAACTTACACAAGCTAGTGACAATTTAAAAATAATGTATTGTTATCTTCTAAAATCGAGAACTATCAATAAGGAAAAAATACATTTTTTAAATAAACCTGGTGACCTGTGAGTTGAGTAAAAGAAAATTCAGTTTTGGTTTCTGCTTGTTAGATTTTTTCTGCACTATAACACATACCAGTCTTGCTCAGTCTGAAAACTCATTCTGACCCTTTGCTTTGACTACTATTTGGAGGCTTATATGGTCTCCAATATAATCTATAAACCCCATATAATCTAACTGCTGCACCCCTCCTTTAATATTACAAGATAACATACATATCTCATTTGTACTTGCATGTGGTGTACCAACTTTTTTCTTTGAAATTATAAGCAATTTCAAAAATTTCCCAACCTGTAGAAAAACACATACACGGCAAACTTCACATCGACCTATATTTGGCTAGACAAGGGTATAGATTTGTTTTGAAAATTGAGGAAGGTTGAAGTGTCAATTGTACACATTTTCATTAATCACTGTTTAAATACTATTGGGTGGGGGTTGTAATTACAAGTTCTGGTTATTGTTGTGTTAACAACTCCCCCTCCCCACAAAGAAAATATGTATGCCTCTGTGTCTGGAGATGTTTAAGAAAAGAACAAGTGCATTGTGTGTGTTCACAAACTTCAATTAATTTGGCACTACTATCAGTAAAACAAATGACTACCATGTAAACACAAGAAATAATCAAAGGAAACAACAAAGGGGAGGGCTGCTGGTTAGACACCAGTGCTTTTATAACAGGTACAAAAAGGAAAAAATGGGCCAAGCAAAGCAAAGAACACACTGTGCTGGAGATTTATTTATCAAGAGAATTAACATGCTGAAACAAGCAGGATAAATGATAAGTAATTATCCATATTTCCATTACAGACTTATGTCACCTCAGAACAAAACATAGAGAACAGAAAGAAAGAAAGAAAGAAAGAGGACATAAAGAAACTCTCTCTCTCTCTCTCTCTCTCTCTCTCTCTCTCTCTCCAGACACTATGTGGAAATATAAGAGTACTTCTGGTAACTCTTAAAAAACGAAATGAAAACCAAGAGAATTAAAAACAGTGTTTGTTTCGCTTCTGGTTGTTTTCGTTAAGAGCATTAACACAATTCCTTTAGGTATTTCATTTTTTCACTTGTTTGGTGTAGTGGTTTGTAGAACAGTAAAACAAGGATATGATTAAAAGATCATTTGGATTTGTATGTTTTATTTTGTATTTCCAATTAGCATTTTCCTCATTTGTACTGTGGTTCAGTGCAAATAAAAACAAATCCTCAAAATATCAAAGGAACAAACTATTATTTGCTTGCTACTGTTGTGAGTAAATCTATCACAATTCATTTACTCCAAGAACTTTTGTCCAAGTTATAGCTGTATGATAAAAATTTGGTACAATTCTTAAGACATTTATATTACCATTTAAAAAATTGCAGGAAAGCTTATAGGAAAACAAACCATACATATACACAGTTATCATAAGACTACAATATTTTATGAGATTGTAGCAGTTTAAGTTACAGTGTGTTAATCTAATTGACCAGCAGATGGAGCAGATAGCAGTTAAGATATTTGATTTGCAACATGGAAACTAAAGGTACACATGAACTATATATTCAGGAGAAATATTAGTTTTAAAAATCTGAAAACTTTTGTGCGTACGCAAATTCTTCCTTATGTGTGTACGCACACTTTAAGGATGGAATCTACGCAAAGTTTTTTATATTAGATTTTGGTTGGATTTTGGTCATAATTTGACGTTGGATTATTTTGGATTTTGGTCATAATCTGATGTTGGATTTTGGTTGGATTTTGGTCAAAATCTGACAATGGATTTTGGTCAAAATCTGACGTTGGATTTTGGTTGGATTTTAGTCAGAATCTGACATTGGATATTGGTTGGATTATGGTTGGAATCTGACATTGCATTTTGGTTGGATTTTTGTCAGAATCTGGCGTTGGATTTTGGTCAGAATCTGACATTGGATATTGGTTGGATTTTGGTTGGAATCTGACGTTGGATTTTGGTTGGATTTTTGTCAGAATCTGACATTGGATTTTGGTTGGATTTTGGTCAGAATCTGACGTTGGATTTTGTTGGATTTTGGTCAGAATCTGACATTGGATTTTGTTTGGATTTTGGTCAGAATCTGACATTGGATTTTGGTTGGATTTTGGTTGAAATTTGGTCAGAATCTGACGTTGGATTTTGTTTGGATTTTGGTCAGAATCTGACATTGGATTTTGGTTGGATTTTGGTTGGATTTTGGTTGGATTTTGGTTGAATTTTGGTTGGAATCTGACGTTGGATTTTGGTTGGATTTTTGTCAGAATCTGACATTGGATTTTGGTTGGATTTTGGTCAGAATCTGACATTGGATTTTGGTTGGATTTTGGTCAGAATCTGACATTGGATTTTGGTTGGATTTTGGTTGAATTTTGGTCAGAATCTGACATTGGATTTTGTTGGATTTTTGTCAGATTCTGATGTTGGATTTTGGTTGGTTTTTGGTCAGAATCTGATGTTGGATTTTGGTTGGTTTTTGGTCAGAATCTGACATTGGATTTTGGTTGGATTTTGGTTGAATTTTGGTCAGAATCTGACGTTGGATTTTGTTGGATTTTGGTCAGAATCTGACGTTGGATTTTGGTTGGATTTTGGTCAGAATCTGACGTTGGATTTTGGTTGGATTTTGGTCAGAATCTGACGTTGGATTTTGGTTGGATTTTGGTCAGAATCTGACATTGGATTTTGGTTGGATTTTGGTTGAATTTTGGTCAGAATCTGACGTTGGATTTTGTTGGATTTTGGTCAGAATCTGACGGTGGATTTTGGTTGGATTTTGGTCAGAATCTGACGTTGGATTTTGTTGGATTTTGGTCAGAATCTGACATTGGATTTTGGTTGGATTTTGAATGAATTTTGGTTGGAATCTGACGTTGGATTTTGGTTGGATTTTTGTCAGAATCTGACATTGGATTTTGGTTGGATTTTGGTCGGATTTTGGTCAGAATCTGACATTGGATTTTGGTTGGATTTTGGTTGAATTTTGGTCAGAATCTGACGTTGGACTTTGGTCAGAATCTGACATTGGATTTTGGTTGGATTTTGGTCAGAATCTGACATTGGATTTTGGTTGGATTTTGGTCAGAATCTGACATTGGATTTTGGTTGGATTTTGGTCAGAATCTGACATTGGATTTTGGTTGGATTTTGGTTGAATTTTGGTCAGAATCTGACGTTGGATTTTGGTCAGAATCTGACATTGGATTTTGGTTGGATTTTGGTTGGAATCTGACGTTGGATTTTGGTTGGATTTTGGTCAGATTCTGACATTGGATTTTGGTTGGATTTTTGTCAGAATCTGACATTGGATTTTGTTGGATTTTGGTCAGAATCTGACATTGGATTTTGGTTGGATTTTGGTCAGAATCTGACGTTGGATTTTGGTTGGATTTTTGTCAGAATCTGACGTTGGATTTTGGTTGGATTTTTGTCAGAATCTGACATTGGATTTTGGTTGGATTTTGGTCAGAATCTGACGTTGGATTTTGTTGGATTTTGGTCAGAATCTGACATTGGATTTTGTTTGGATTTTGGTCAGAATCTGACATTGGATTTTGGTTGGATTTTGGTTGAAATTTGGTCAGAATCTGACGTTGGATATTGTTGGATTTTGGTCAGAATCTGACATTGGATTTTGTTTGGATTTTGGTCAGAATCTGACATTGGATTTTGGTTGGATTTTGGTTGGATTTTGGTTGGATTTTGGTTGAATTTTGGTTGGAATCTGACGTTGGATTTTGGTTGGATTTTTGTCAGAATCTGACATTGGATTTTGGTTGGATTTTGGTCAGAATCTGACATTGGATTTTGGTTGGATTTTGGTCAGAATCTGACATTGGTATTTGGTTGGATTTTGGTTGAATTTTGGTCAGAATCTGACATTGGATTTTGTTGGATTTTGGTCAGAATCTGACATTGGATTTTGGTTGGATTTTGGTCAGAATCTGACGTTGGATTTTGGTTGGATTTTGGTCAGAATCTGATGTTGGATTTTGGTTGGTTTTTGGTCAGAATCTGACATTGGATTTTGGTTGGATTTTGGTTGAATTTTGGTCAGAATCTGACGTTGGATTTTGTTGGATTTTGGTCAGAATCTGACGTTGGATTTTGTTGGATTTTGGTCAGAATCTGACGTTGGATTTTGGTTGGATTTTGGTCAGAATCTGACGTTGGATTTTGGTTGGATTTTGGTCAGAATCTGACGTTGGATTTTGGTTGGATTTTGGTCAGAATCTGACATTGGATTTTGGTTGGATTTTGGTTGAATTTTGGTCAGAATCTGACGTTGGATTTTGTTGGATTTTGGTCAGAATCTGACATTGGATTTTGGTTGGATTTTGGTCAGAATCTGACGTTGGATTTTGTTGGATTTCGGTCAGAATCTGACATTTGATTTTGGTTGGATTTTGAATGAATTTTGGTTGGAATCTGACGTTGGATTTTGGTTGGATTTTTGTCAGAATCTGACATTGGATTTTGGTTGGATTTTGGTCGGATTTTGGTTGAATTTTGGTCAGAATCTGACGTTGGACTTTGGTCAGAATCTGACATAGGATTTTGGTTGGATTTTGGTCAGAATCTGACATTGGATTTTGGTTGGATTTTGGTCAGAATCTGACATTGGATTTTGGTTGGATTTTGAATGAATTTTGGTTGGAATCTGACGTTGGATTTTGGTTGGATTTTGGTCAGAATCTGACATTGGATTTTGGTTGGATTTTGGTCGGATTTTGGTCAGAATCTGACATTGGATTTTGGTTGGATTTTGGTTGAATTTTGGTCAGAATCTGACGTTGGACTTTGGTCAGAATCTGACATTGGATTTTGGTTGGATTTTGGTCAGAATCTGACATTGGATTTTGGTTGGATTTTGGTCAGAATCTGATGTTGGATTTTGGTTGGTTTTTGGTCAGAATCTGACGTTAGATTTTGGTTGGATTTTGGTCAGAATCTGACATTGGATTTTGGTTGGATTTTGGTCAGAATCTGACATTGGATTTTGGTTGGATTTTGGTTGAATTTTGGTCAGAATCTGACGTTGGATTTTGGTCAGAATCTGACATTGGATTTTGGTTGGATTTTGGTTGGAATCTGACGTTGGATTTTGGTTGGATTTTGGTCAGATTCTGACATTGGACTTTGGTTGGATTTTTGTCAGAATCTGACGTTGGATTTTGGTCAGAATCTGACATTGGATTTTGGTTGGATTTTGGTTGGAATCTGACGTTGGATTTTGGTTGGATTTTTGTCAGAATCTGACATTGGATTTTGGTTGGATTTTGGTTGGATTTTGGTCAGAATCTGACATTGGATTTTGGTTGAATTTTGGTTGAATTTTGGTCAGAATCTGACGTTGGACTTTGGTCAGAATCTGACATAGGATTTTGGTTGGATTTTGGTCAGAATCTGACATTGGATTTTGGTTGAATTTTGGTCAGAATCTGACGTTGGACTTTGGTCAGAATCTGACATAGGATTTTGGTTGGATTTTGGTCAGAATCTGACATTGGATTTTGGTTGGATTTTGGTCAGAATCTGACATTGGATTTTGGTTGGATTTTGGTCAGAATCTGACATTGGATTTTGGTTGGATTTTGGTCAGAATCTGACATTGGATTTTGGTTGGATTTTGGTCAGAATCTGACATTGGATTTTGGTTGGATTTTGGTTGAATTTTGGTCAGAATCTGACGTTGGATTTTGGTCAGAATCTGACATTGGATTTTGGTTGGATTTTGGTTGGAATCTGACGTTGGATTTTGGTTGGATTTTGGTCAGATTCTGACATTGGACTTTGGTTGGATTTTTGTCAGAATCTGACATTGGATTTTGGTTGGATTTTGGTCAGAATCTGACATTGGATTTTGGTTGGATTTTGGTCAGAATCTGACGTTGGATTTTGGTTGGTTTTTGGTCAGAATCTGACGTTGGATTTTGGTTGGTTTTTGGTCAGAATCTGACGTTGGATTTTGGTTGGATTTTGGTTGGAGTCTGATGTTGGATTTTGGTTGGATTTTGGTCAGAATCTGACATTGGATTTTGGTTGGATTTTGGTTGAATTTTGGTCAGAATCTGACGTTGGATTTTGGTCAGAATCTGACATAGGATTTTGGTTGGATTTTGGTCAGAATCTGACATTGGATTTTGGTTGGATTTTGGTCAGATTCTGACATTGGATTTTGGTTGGATTTTGGTCAGAATCTGACGTTGGATTTTGGTTGGATTTTTGTCAGAATCTGACGTTGGATTTTGGTTGGTTTTTGGTCAGAATCTGACGTTGGATATTGGTTGGTTTTTGGTCAGAATCTGACGTTGGATTTTGGTTGGATTTTGGTTGGAGTCTGATGTTGGATTTTGGTTGGATTTTGGTCAGAATCTGACATTGGATTTTGGTTGGATTTTGGTTGGATTTTGGTCAGAATCTGACGTTGAATTTTGGTTGGATTTTGGTCAGAATCTGACGGTGGATTTTGGTTGGATTTTGGTTGGAATCTGACATTGGATTTTGGTTGGATTTTGGTCAGAATCTGACATTGGATTTTGGTTGGATTTTTGTAAGAATCTGACATTGGATTATGGTTGGATTTTGGTCAGAATCTGACATTGGATTTTGGTTGGATTTTGGTCAGAATCTGACGTTGGATTTTGGTTGGATTTTGGTCAAATCTGACATTGGATTTTGGTTGGATTTTGAATGAATTTTGGTTGGAATCTGACGTTGGATTTTGGTTGGATTTTGGTCAGAATCTGACATTGGATTTTGGTTGGAATTTGACATTGGATTTTGGTTGGTTTTTGGTCAGAATCTGACGTTGGAATTTGACATTGGATTTTGGTTGGTTTCTGGTCAGAATCTGACGTTGGATTTTGGTTGGATTTTGGTCAGAATCTGACGTTGAATTTTGGTTGGATTTTGGTCAGAATCTGACGGTGGATTTTGGTTGGATTTTGGTTGGAATCTGACATTGGATTTTGGTTGGATTTTGGTCAGAATCTGACATTGGATTTTGGTTGGATTTTTGTAAGAATCTGACATTGGATTTTGGTTGGATATTGGTCAGAATCTGACATTGGTTTTTGGTTGGATTTTGGTCAGAATCTGACATTGGATTTTGGTTGTATTTTGGTCAGAATCTGACGTTGGATTTTGGTTGGATTTTGGTCAGAATCTGACATTGGATTTTGGTTGGATTTTGAATGAATTTTGGTTGGAATCTGACGTTGGATTTTGGTTGGATTTCGGTCAAATCTGACATTGGATTTTGGTTGGATTTTGGTCAGAATCTGACATTGGATTTTGGTTGGATTTTGAATGAATTTTGGTTGGAATCTGACGTTGGATTTTGGTTGGAATTTTGTCAGAATCTGACATTGGATTTTGGTTGAATTTTGGTCAGAATCTGACGTTGGATTTTGTTGGATTTTGGTCAGAATCTGACATTGGATTTTGATTGGATTTTGGTCAGAATCTGACATTGGATTTTGGTTGGATTTTGGTTGAATTTTGGTTGGAATCTGACATTGGATTTTGGTTGGATTTTGGTTGGAGTCTGATGTTGGATTTTGGTTTGATTTTGGTCAGAATCTGACATTGGATTTTGATTGGATTTTGGTCAGAATCTGACATTGGATTTTGGTTGGATTTTGGTCAGAATCTGACGTTGGATTTTAGTTGGATTTTGGTCAAATCTGACATTGGATTTTGGTTGGATTTTGGTCAGAATCTGACATTTGATTTTGGTTGGATTTTGAATGAATTTTGGTTGGAATCTGACGTTGGATTTTGGTTGGATTTTTGTCAGAATCTGACATTGGATTTTGGTTGGATTTTTGTCAGAATCTGACATTGGATTTTGGTTGTATTTTTGTCAGAATCTGACATTGGATTTTGGTTGGATTTTGGTCAGAATCTGACATTGGATTTTGGTTGGATTTTGGTCAGAATCTGACATTGGATTTTGGTTGGATTTTGGTCAGAATCTGACATTGGATTTTGGTTGGATTTTGGTCAGAATCTGACATTGGATTTTGGTTGGATTTAGGTCAGAATCTGACGTTGGATTTTAGTTGGATTTTGGTCAGAATCTGACATTGGATTTTGGTTGGATTTTGGTCAGAATCTGACATTTGATTTTGGTTGGATTTTGAATGAATTTTGTTTGGAATCTGACGTTGGATTTTGGTTGGATTTTGGTCAGAATCTGACATTGGATTTTGGTTGGATTTTGGTCAGAATCTGACATTGGATTTTGGTTGGATTTTGGTCAGAATCTGACATTGGATTTTGTTTGGATTTTGGTCAGAATCTGACATTGGATTTTGGTTGGATTTTGGTCAGAATCTGACATTGGATTTTGGTTGAATTTTGGTTGGAATCTGACGTTGGATTTTGGTCAGAATCTGACATTGGATTTTGGTTGGATTTGGGTTGAATTTTGGTCAGAATCTGACGTTAGATTAATGTTGGATTTTGGTCAGAATCTGACGTTGGATTTTGGTCAGAATCTGACGTTGGATTTTGGTTGGATTTTGGTCAGAATCTGACGGTGGATTTTGGTTGGATTTTGGTTGGAATCTGACATTGGATTTTGGTTGGATTTTGGTTGGAGTCTGATGTTGGATTTTGGTTTGATTTTGGTCAGAATCTGACAATGGATTTTGGTTGGATTTTGAATTAATTGTGGTTGGAATCTTACGTTGGATTTTGTTGGATTTTGGTCAGAATCTGACGGTGGATTTTGGTTGGATTTTGGTCAGAATCTGACGTTGGATTTTGGTTGGATTTTGGTTGGATTTTAGTCAGAATCTGACGTTGGATTTTGGTTGGTTTTTGGTCAGAATCTGACGTTGGATTTTGGTTGGTTTTTGGTCAGAATCTGACGTTAGATTTTGGTTGGATTTTGGTCAGAATCTGACATTGGATTATGGTTGGATTTTGGTCAGAATCTGACGTTAGATTTTGGTTGGATTTTGGTCAGAATCTGACATTGGATTATGGTTGGATTTTGGTCAGAATCTGACATTGGATTTTGGTTGGATTTTGGTTGGATTTTAGTCAGAATCTGACGTTGGATTTTGGTTGGTTTTTGGTCAGAATCTGACGTTGGATTTTGGTTGGTTTTTGGTCAGAATCTGACGTTAGATTTTGGTTGGATTTTGGTCAGAATCTGACATTGGATTTTGGTTGGATTTTGGTCAGAATCTGACATTGGATTTTGGTTGGATTTTGGTTGGATTTTAGTCAGAATCTGACGTTGGATTTTGGTTGGATTTTGGTCAGAATCTGACGTTGGATTTTGGTTGGTTTTTGGTCAGAATCTGACGTTGGATTTTGGTTGGATTTTGGTCAGAATCTGACGGTGGATTTTGGTTGGATTTTGGTTGGAATCTGACATTGGATTTTGGTTGGATTTTGGTTGGAG
Organism: Misgurnus anguillicaudatus; assembly: GCF_027580225.2. NCBI lineage: Eukaryota > Metazoa > Chordata > Actinopteri > Cypriniformes > Cobitidae > Misgurnus > Misgurnus anguillicaudatus. The sequence goes on along the minus strand of NC_073357.2, from coordinate 36,061,705 downwards.
TCTGATGTTGGATTTTGGTTGGATTTTGGTCAGAATCTGACATTGGATTTTGGTTGGATTTTGGTCAGAATCTGACGTTGGATTTTGGTTGGATTTTGGTCAAATCTGACATTGGATTTTGGTTGGATTTTGAATGAATTTTGGTTGGAATCTGACGTTGGATTTTGGTTGGATTTTTGTCAGAATCTGACATTGGATTTTGGTTGGATTTTGGTCAGAATCTGACGTTGGAATTTGACATTGGATTTTGGTCAGAATTTGACATTGGATTTTGGTTGGAATTTGACATTGGATTTTGGTTGGTTTTTGGTCAGAATCTGACGTTGGAATTTGACATTGGATTTTGGTTGGTTTCTGGTCAGAATCTGACGTTGGATTTTGGTTGGATTTTGGTCAGAATCTGACGTTGAATTTTGGTTGGATTTTGGTCAGAATCTGACGGTGGATTTTGGTTGGATTTTGGTTGGAATCTGACATTGGATTTTTGTAAGAATCTGACATTGGATTTTGGTTGGATTTTGGTCAGAATCTGACATTGGATTTTTGTAAGAATCTGACATTGGATTTTGGTTGGATTTTGGTCAGAATCTGACATTGGATTTTGGTTGGATTTTGGTCAGAATCTGACATTGGATTTTGGTTGGATTTTGGTCAGAATCTGACGTTGGATTTTGGTTGGATTTCGGTCAAATCTGACATTGGATTTTGGTTGGATTTTGGTCAGAATCTGACATTTGATTTTGGTTGGATTTTGAATGAATTTTGGTTGGAATCTGACGTTGGATTTTGGTTGGAATTTTGTCAGAATCTGACATTGGATTTTGGTTGGATTTTGGTCAGAATCTGACGTTGGATTTTGTTGGATTTTGGTCAGAATCTGACATTGGATTTTGATTGGATTTTGGTCAGAATCTGACATTGGATTTTGGTTGGATTTTGGTTGAATTTTGGTTGGAATCTGACGTTGGATTTTGGTTGGATTTTGGTCAGAATCTGACATTGGATTTTGGTTGGATTTTGGTCAGAATCTGACATTGGATTTTGGTTGGATTTTGGTTAAATTTTGGTTGGTTTCTGACGTTGGATTTTGGTTGGATTTTGGTTGGATTTTTGTCAGAATCTGACGTTGGATTTTGTTGGATTTTGGTCAGAATCTGACATTGGATTTTGGTTGGATTTTGGTCAGAATCTGACATTGGATTTTGGTTGGAATCTGACATTGGCTTTTGGTTGAAATCTAACATTGGATTATGGTCGGAATTTGACGTTGGATTTTGGTTGGATTATGGTCGGAATCTGACGTTGGATTTTGGTTGGATTTTGGTTGGATTTTGGTCAGAATCTGACATTGGATTTTGGTCAGAATCTGACGTTGGATGAACGTTGGATTTTGGTCAGAATCAGGGGCCTGATGTATAAACGTTGCGTACACACAAAATGGGCAAAGAAATATGCGTATGCAATTTTCCACGCATATATCGGGATTTATAAAAAATAAACTTGCCGTAAATAAGTGCGCACCGTACGGATGCTCTCCACTGTGCATACGCACTCTTTTTGAGCTGAGTGAAAGAACACAAACTCTGTTCTTGTTTTTATACACATTTAGATGTAATATTTTTGTTTCATTCATGAAGATCAGCACTCAAATTGCATCTAGGTGTCGCACCTGCCTTTGAGTAGCAAATATTTAACAGATGAAAAGTATTGAAAAGACAAAGCCTCTATGGTGAATGGAGTGCCACACACATCTGTCATGAGCGTGTCTGCGTGTTTGAAATGCAAAAGAACTATATGAATAAGTCTTTTCTTCACTCAAACACTAAAGGCTAATGTTTCATGTATTTGAGGAATGATAAGAAGTTTGTTAGTGTTTATCATCTTATCATAGAGAAAACTTTAAAAAATTAATAGTTTTAATTTTATTAGGCCAAATGACAGAAACAAACCCGAGTGCCTACATTGCTACAATAAACTTTATGACCTGTAAGATGATGAAAAATAATGTAACATACCACTAGGACATTTAATAACATAGCCTATTTAAAGTTTAGCTTAATATAAAGAGACGTTCTTACAAAGCAGCTTTATATAAGAAACCTTTTTTAAGGTTTGTACTGAACTTTTCAATTCAATTCAATTCAATTCAATTTTATTTATATAGCGCTTTTTACAAGTGTTAATTGTTGCAAAGCAGCTTTACATGAGTAGATGTAAAGGAGAACACAGAAATCAATAGATAATATAAGCAGTAGAACATAGCGGCTAAGGTTAAACCGTACAAGCAAGCGTATTAATAATGTTACATATACAGTAAAGTGCTAAGCTAAGCCAAAGTTGGCTGACTCTCCCTGGGACTTAAAACCCCCTAGGAAGAAAACCCGGTGGGAAAAATCCTATAAGGACAAAAACCCTTGGGAGAGATTAATATATGTATATATATGAAGAGTTTGGTTCCAAAACGCAATAAACGCCATTTTTGAAAAAAATGAGTTACTGCCAGAATCAGTATTATATCAGGTCAGTATTATAAAGTAAATTCTTAATTTTATGCGAAATCCAATTTCCGCAGTGTTATTCTGTCATCTTTTCTCCCTTTTTTCCCAAAATGCAATAAACGCCACTCCCCTTTTTCTACAGAATGCCATAAATCCACTCCTCCACAGATTACAGCACACCTCACGCAATGTAAACAAAGAATGGCGGCGCGCTGAGTACACGGAATCCTAGTTTTCCTCATCTACTTTGTACTTCGTGATAACCAAACAAACAAAAACAAAATAATACTTTGATAGCATTGATAAACCTGTGATGGTTTTCTGTGACGGGAAAGAAACGTAAGCCATCAACATGTAATAATTTACGCAGAGGAACTCGGGAGACCGGTGCTTGTTTGGCCGGGCTGACAGCATCAAGTTACTGTCATGATAACACATTGACCCCAGAGGATCTTATGAAAAACTTTACATAATTTTACTCAAAGTCAACGAAAATCGAGCAGGACCAAAACATTTTACAGCTGATCGCTTTGAAAAACGTTAAGCGAGGACGACAAGTACAACCGATGACTTCTTAATATCACAAAGTAAGTGTTTTGATTAATGACAATAATGTTTATATTTTTAATTAGTGTGTACAACTAGTCAACTAAATGAATATAACATGGCAAAGATGAATGCACATTTATATAGGCGATTGATTCAATAGATTTATAGCATTTTTAATAAAAACTTGTCATGGATTTATTGCATTTTGTGGAAAAAATAATCCGTTTTTATAATAAATCTTTGAAAATCAAGTTATGGATTTGAATTTTTTTATGTTTTTATAACCTAAAGATGCTATGTGAAAGTTTGTAACAGAAAATAGTGGTTTTCATCTTGTCACTTTCTTGGTATAGAAAGCACGTTTTTACCGAAATTTGTCAAAATGGATTTATTGCGTTTTGGAACCAAACTCTTCACATATATATATATATATATATATATATATATATATATATATATATATATATATATATATATATAGATACGGTTAGGGATAGGAAGCGTGTAAGCGGATTAAACTGGTTCAGCCGGTGGTCGTTGGTCGCGCATCGCTAGGCATCAGGGTGAAGGACAGCCAGTAGATCAGTGGTGCGATGACCTTCACAGCAACAGGAACTGGGTCTGTTTGTCTCATTGTCCTCGGGGTTGAGGACGAGACAGGGAGACAAAAACAGAGTTCTATTAGCGTAGGGGCCGTTCGCATGTAATGCAAGTGTCATACATTATAGTTGTTTAAGTCAACTCGGTTCCAGACAGGCTAACTATTGTGGCAATAGTGTATTACCCATATGAGGTGTGTGAGTGCTTTGTTCTAGACAAAATAACTACTGCTGCAAAAGTACATTTACTGGACATATTTTATGTGAATGCTTTGTTAAAGAAGAATGTCTTAAGTTTAGATTTAAATTGATCGACTGTGTCTGATACTCGAACCACCTTTAGACACTTTTGATATTCTAGGGATAATTAAGAGACCCGAATTTTGTGAGTGCAGTTTACGTGGTGGATTGTATTCTGATAGTAGTTCTTTAATATACGAGGGCGCTAGGCTATTTAAGGCTTTGTAGGTGGTTAGTAATATTTTAAATTGTATGCAATATTTAACTGGTAGCCAATGTAAAGATGCCAGAATTGGACTAATGTGGTCATACTTTTTAGATCGAGTAAGCACTCTTGCGGCGGCGTTTTGAACCAGCTGTAGCTTGTTTACCTGATTTGCATGGCATCCCCGGAGTAACAAGTTACAATAGTCTATTCTAAAGGTCATGAAAGCATGGATAAGCTTTTCTGCATCTGATGCAGACAGCATATGGCATATTTTTGAGATATTTCTAAGATGGAAGAATGCTGTGCGGCAGACGTTGGAGATATGACTATCGAAAGATAGATTGCTGTCGAACATTACGCGTAAATTCTTAACCGTGGAAGATGGCACCACCGTGCAGCCATCTATGGACAACTTGTAATCTGACATACTATGTTTGTAGCGATTTGGTTCAATAATAAGTATCTCAGTCTTATTGGAGTTTAGCATAAGAAAGTTATGTGCCATCCAGTCTCTAATATCACTAATGCAGTCTGTTAGCTTAGCAAACTGGTGGGTTTCGCTAGGATGTGACGAGATGTAAAGCTGGGTATCATCCGCATAGCAGTGAAAACTTATGTTATGTTTCCTGATAATGTCTCCTAGAGGTAACATATATAATGAGAATAGGATAGGGCCTAAAACTGATCCCTGTGGTACGCCGAATTTAACCGGGGAGTGATATGACTCTTCCTCATTTACATAAACAAAATCATAGCGATTGGTTAGATACGATCTAAACCAGGCTAACGCCTGACCACTGATGCCAACATAGTTTTCTAGTCTACTTAGTAGGATTCTGTGATCTATTGTGTCAAAGGCTGCACTAAGGTGTAGTAATATAAGGATTGAGATTTCACCACGATCGGATGTTAATAGGAGGTCATTTGTAAATCTAAGCAGTTTGTACTTCTCTATAAGGTATGTAATATTGCAGTCTTAATGCAAGTCACGTTCAATGGTATAATTGATGCAGTTGCTGCCTGAGATAAAGACGAACATGACCCGAAACGATCTCCATCATCCGCTGGTCAAAAACATTTCATCTCCCTATGAGTTTGTTTCCATTAAAAATGTTATGAATATAATGACACATGTCTGGCCATATGTAAAACCAGCATCAACTTTGACAATGCCAGTGTTTGTTTTTATAATTTCATAAAAACCCATAAGGCAAAAAAAATAATTTCTCTGGCCAAAAGTATATTTTGAATATACACGAAATAAGTTAATTTTATAAAGTATATTTTTTAAGTTTAAACAAATTTTAACCTTTTTGTTTACAGGTTCGTAACAAAGTTTTTCTTCCAATGCGACGTGAATATATTTCCTTGAATTAAAAATTTGAAGGGCTAAATATATTTTTTAATGCTTTAAAATGCATTTTATATATTTAAATATATATAAATATATTTATAAATTATATATACTTTTTGCCGTATGGGTAAGTAGCGGTTTTTGAAAATGCAGGGTTTTAATCGGACAGCAACGATAATTTCCTTGCGTTTTGTAACGTCAATCCATATTAAAATGATATGCAGACCACATTATGCCCATAAAACTAAGGGTTATACGCTCCATCTATGGTTGTTTCAGGGAGGAGATGGGGGCGGGACGCACGTACGCACAATCTTCCGCTCACTGGGATTTATGAATGGAATTTTGTGCAGTTTCTGGAGTATGCATGGTTTTCAGAGGCGGACAGAGTACACAGCTTCATTACTTGAGTAAGAGTACAGTTACCCCTTGCTAAGTTTTACTCAAGTAAAAGTAAATGTACTTGTTTTTAAAAGTACTTGAGTATCAAGAGTACAAGAGTACATTTTTAAATTTTGCATTACTACTGCCACAGTGCACATTGAACCACGTGAGATGATTGAGATTATTGTCCGTATGCTCTTTGAGCTCTTCAGATCACATAATTCAGTGGAAAATGAATAGAAATCTTATTCTGTAAGACTAATTGTTTTACTAACATGTGATAATAAATCATTAATTCTCCAAATATGCGCACCATTGTACTAATAGCCCTGGCGGATTCTGTATATTTTATGTATTTGAATACAAATAAACCGGAGAAGATGAGAATGAATGTTTTATGATTGATGATTTCTATTCAAAATAACAAACGTTACAGATTAATTATTTTGCACTCCTGGCATAAATTAAGAAATTAATGTCACTGCAAACCAGTTTAATAACAAACAGTGGTCAAATGTTGATGCTAGAGTCTTAAACCTGTCTTGTGATGCTGAGTTTGTCCAGATCACGTAAGAGTGTGATGTTTTGAAGAGTAATGAATTTTGAACAACAATAATCCGGGATCACCAGTGATCCCTGCCGCTCTCAAGGGGTTGAATTTTTGTAAGCGGTGATGAAGCTCTGTTTTGGTAGACACAGCAAACACTTATAGCGAAAACTATCATTAACTTGTTTAGAAAATTAAAATAGTCTGGCGAGGTGGAGCCACGGGTTGTCACATTCCCGGGATGGACCTGCTGCATCTTCATCCATTGTTTCGTCCATGGTTTCTTCTCTTATCTAAATCTGACTATTGTGACTTTGGCGGAAAGCTGAAGGTGATAGCTGATAGGCTGTCCCAATCAGTGTCGCCTGCACAATCCAATCACGTTTGAGAAAAGGGAAACAACAAATCGAGGGTTTCTGAGATTTTTCTTTTTTCCTTTTTTTTAGAAGAAGTAACGGGTACTCACGGTTATGGATAGAAATGTAGTGGAGTACAGAGTACAATATTTGCCTCTCAAATGTACTTGAGTAAACTCATGAGTACTCCCCAAAAATAATACTCGAGTAAAGTACAGATCCCTCAAAATTGTACTTAAGTACTGTACTCAAGTAAATGTACTCCGTTACTGTCCGGCTCTGATTTCAAAGAGATCTACAACTCAAATATTCAATATGTATATATCAATAGATCACAATCACACCAGTTACTAAATGAAGGAAAGAAGCAGGTGATGAAGTCAAGAACACGACAGGGACAGAGTGACGTTTTGGATGTAACACACTTACCAATCACATGTATACAGCGACCCACACAGGTGCTGCATTGCATGAGGCCCATACCTGACATCAAAAGGACACCTTTGACATTTCAGATAGCTCCCAAATGATAGCGCACAGGGATCTTTTGCCACTACAAAGAAAGAACAAAAGAACAGACATGAAAGAGAAGTCAATAAACATATGGCAATTAATAAAACATTTTAATACTGAATTCAGTACAAAGACTTTTATTTTTTTCAAATCCAACAGAAACAGTATTAGTTTATTAGTTTGAGGTGAATTAATGATGTAGATGAGACGTTTTCAAATAAAGAGTGGGAAATCTACAAAGAAAAAAATGTTTTAGATTTATAAATACTGTTTGTGCCTCTATGTATATGTATGTAGGGGGTATTAAAAAAACAATTAAGATCCTGACAAGACCATTTCTGGCAAAGCTGGTTAACCAAGGGTCTCTTGCTGGTAATTATCTAGTTAATAAGTGTAGTGTGGAAACTAGCAAACCAACATACAATGCTGGGCACCAGCATCCAAACCACAGTGTGGCTGCGGCATTACAAACAAACAAAGCAGACATAACTGACAGACACACATTTTTAAACAGTCTGAAAGTCAGTAGCTGGAATACTCTTTTATGTTTTGTTTATTGTTTTAATGAGTTTGAGTGTGTGTATGTGATTCTGTTTGTATCGAGAATAGCACACACACAGGACACGGCAAATATCTAGGACTCTCCCCACCCCTCCTTTCCAACTTCTTTTATTGTGAATCTGTCTAATGGAGCACCCAGGGACCGCCCTCCTGAGAGACAGACGTTGTGTGTATGAGGGTGACTGCATGTCAGACAGCACATGAGACCTCCTATTCACATATTCCTTTAAATGTAATTAACTCCACCCCCTAAGTCTCACCAATCTTAGACCCGCATGGCAAAGATGGCAAAGCAGATAAAGGAAAAGTGTTAGGTGCATGGGAACAAAGTGTTTGCGAATACATATGTGTGCTTTTATATGGTATGCTGGGGGAATTTCGAAGTATAAATAGAAGCTTGGCAGTAATACACCTGTGTCTGTATGTATGCCGTTTTTATTAGATATTATTACACAGCTCATTGGAATGCTTGATTCTGATTGGCCAGTGGCAACATTTGCAGGCTTGTTATTCCCAGATAACAACTGCTCAAAATGAATAACACGTTAACCGGGATGCAAATAATTTTGACAGGTACAGTTTCATATTACACAAAAATTGCTTTTAACTCTTTCCCCACCAGCGTTTAAAAAAAAAAAAGTTGCCAGCGCCAGCATTTTTCATGATTTTTCACAAAAGTTTAATGCCTTCCAGAAAATGTTCTTCTTTAAATATATAAACAAAAAAATATATCAAATAAAAGAACAGACTCTCTGCTTTCAAACAACAACAAAAAATGTTTCATCCTATCTTCATTAGTTCTCTTTTTATCACCTCTCAAATATGGGTAGGTTTCAATTTAAAGGACTTTTGATAAAGATCAGATTCAGAGCAATCGTTAAAACATACACTGAGTTCTTTCTCTTTCACGTGAGGCGCTGCTTCCGTGTTGTATAAGTTGCGGAAGTGCGGAATGATGTTACTGCGCACCAAGGTCGAAGTGCTGCAAACTAAGTGCTCTGCCATACAATGTAGTTGTCATTTTTTATGGGTTTTATTTTGTGCCACCATACTTACTCGTGTAACTACTCATGTAGCAGTCTTTAAAAAAGGAAAACATGGAAGTGTTTGGTGGCTTCTAAATGAATCCCTGTTTGGATCCTAAGGAATGAATGGGGCTAGGCTAAATGCTAACAGATTCACGACACGCTTTACATAGATTAAGTGCATGCATTGAAAAAGATAGGTATGTATTAATTTGTTTAAGTTGAGGTAAGTACATAGTAAAATATTGAAAAACGGTGGTGTTTTCCTTTAAGAGTCACTGATCAGTTGAGTGCACACATGTAGTTAGTTAAACCCCACCAGTAAGCGCTGCACAATGGCATCCCTTAAAGCACCTTATCTGCCCACAATCAGATTAAAGAGGGATTGCTAAGCACTACAGAGCACAGGCAGCCTGGATCAAGATGATTTGATTAATATTCCTGATCGTATTATCCCTTAAGCAGCATAAATTGTTTTATTCTTATTTATTTATTTCTCATCTTTCCCCGCTGATTTTCAAGATTGCCTCACCTTTATCTGCGATTTCCACACACATGCCCACAAATACGCTTCCCACATACGACCTGCAGGGTCACAGACCCACTCTCAATACACACTCCCCTGCATTACCTACTGCCACCAGACGGGGGAGCCCTGCTGCACACAGTGAGATACACACGTACAAGGTCATTCACTCACCAACACACCCAACAACTGCTCTTAACATGCAAATGAGCAAGAGGAGAGACTGACAGACACAGAGAAAGAGGAGTTGGACAGGTTGTGCGTGGGGGGGGATCTGGAAACAGGTCAAGCTAATCATGCATATAATTGCATTTTGACATTGGGGGCTACTGGGACCAGACCTTTGAAGATCAGGTTATCCTGGAAGCACTTAAGTGATTAACAAATGAAAACGCCGCTCTAAACTTAATTAGGTAAGATATTGGGCCGTGCTGGGCAGGGAGCCTGGGGAGAGTTGTGTTTCCCCCCTTCATGGACACTCAGCACCCCGTGTAAAATGAAATCAAATGGTACGTTTTACACTGGCGTTCCCTCGTGAGTTAAAATATCTCACTCGCAGCTGAGACCACAGTCACTCTGTCATTCACACGTCACAGCAACAATGACATGACTTAAAACCAACACGACATCTTGCATGTAAAATCTTAAAATCTGTCTAACCCACCAGGGTCCTTTAGAGTCCCACAGTCCACTGTTAGTAATGACTGTGATACGGTATTAAATGAAACCAGTCCCACTTGGATTCTCTTTTTGTCCTTAATGAAATTAAAATGCTTTATTTTTAACTACTGCATAAAACGTAAATACAGCGTTCATGTGCAAAATGCTAGTAAGAATAGAACTGAGAGATCACAGTGGAAAAAAAACATTTTTAGCCACTTATGGCAGGAGGATCATCTCTCATCTCTCTGTACACACAAAAGCACAAGGGTTAACGTCTACGGTACACACAACCTCACAGATGTGCACACACACACACCAAACATCCAGGTACATACAGTTACCTCTGAAAGTTGGCCTCTGAACATGGTTAGCTACTTTTGCACTTTACTAATTCATGGCTGACTTTTCCCTCAGGTCTAGGGCCTACGCTCCCTCGCCTTCACTTCCCTTTAGAATTGCTCTTGGCACACACACTCACCAAATACACTCTCGGTTAGACACACAAACACGCACGTTTCCTGGGTCCTAGTGTGGTGGGGTTTGTCTCATAGCTGGAGCGTTTGTTTAATCTCGGCCCTATCTGTAAATAATTGATTCCGCAGTGAGTCTAGCTGTGAAGCCCACTCTGCCCGGCGTGCTCTATGACCACCCTCTAATTTATTATTTAATCTTGTGTATGGCCAGTGGTCCTTTAAAGTGAGGAAAGAAGATGGACAGAAAACAGGGCAATGGTGGGAGGATTTTCTGATTTAAAAAAAGATAAACCTGAATAGTAGCCTTTCGTTTTCAACTTGTTTTATCTTTGAGGGTAACACATTGATCTGACTCTTCCGAATGGAGGGAAATAACATGCAGGGTGAAGCAGAATTGACACAGTATCCTCAGAGCTACTGTCTTTGTTGAATATATAAGTTATAAATCAGATTAATTTACAGTATATAAGGAGTTAGTAGATACTTTGTCATGATTACAGAGATAATTTTAAACTTTATTAAATATTTCATTCTGTTCAGGTGAAGTTGACGGTCCTCACACTGCTATATTTAAACATAAATCAATTCCTTTTAATTTTACACAAAAATAATTTACTGAATATTTGCTTTTAGTTTAGACCAACAATTTTAGACAGAATCCCTAGGGGCCAACACAACAACAACAACAACAATAAAAACAAAGATCATTTCAAAATGCTACTGTACATATACTAAGGGAGTTGAAAAAACTATTTTAAGGCACTCCAATGCAAGCGGAAATAAAAAGGATGGAAAAAATATATTTTCTAACACCCTGTTTTAGAAATATTTGCCTAAATCTTAGAGCTCCTGTCATAAGGTAGTTTTAGGTTGTATATTTAATTTCGCATGCACAGTAAAAAAAAAATTGCAGCATGAAGTTTAAACAATAACGTAAAATAAAAATAGATGTTGATATGACATCCTTTTTTTAAAGTAACTATCTGAAAGTTTGCATTTTGCTATAAAATACATTATGTGAATCGAAAAATTGAATCCTCACTAATATGCAGGAATTAAACAATATTTTATCAATGTGATGTTACTTTAATTTTAATTGAATAAAACCACAACAGTAAATGTTACTGCTTTAAACCATATATTAAAGTTTATATATATATATATATATATATATATATATATATATACACTCACCTAAAGGATTATTAGGAACACCATACTAATAGTGTGTTTGACCCCCTTTCACCTTCAGAACTGCCTTAATTGTACATGGCATTGATTCAACAAGGTGCTGAAAGCATTCTTTAGAAATGTTGGCCCATATTGATATGATAGCGTCTTACAGTTGATGGAGATTTGTGGGATGCACATCCAGTTCAGAAGCTCCCGTTCCACCACATCCCAAAGATGCTCTATTGGGTTGAGATCTGGTGACTGTGGGGGCCATTTTAGTACAGTGAACTCATTATCATGTTCAAGGAACCAATTTGAAATGATTCGAGCTTTGTGACATGGTGCATTATCCTGCTGGAAGTTACCATCAGAGGATGGATACATGGTTGTCATAAAGGGATGGACATGGTCAGAAACAATGCTCAGGTAGGCTGTGGCATTTAAACGATGCCTAATTGGCACTAAGGGGCCTAAAGTGTGGCAAGAAAACATCCCCCACACCATAACACCACCCCCAGCAGCCTGCACAGTGGTAACAAGGCATGATGGATCCATGTTTTCATTCTGTTTATGCCAAATTCTGACTCTACCATCTGAATGTCTCAACAGAAATCGAGACTCATCAAACCAGGCAATATTTTTCCAGTCTTCAACTGTACAATTTTGGTGAGCTTGTGCCAATTGTAGCCTCTTTTTCCTATTTGTAGTGGAGATGAGTGGTACCCGGTGGGGTCTTCTGCTGTTGTAGCCCATCCGAAGATTGTGCGTGTTGTGGCTTCACAAATGCTTTGCTGCATACCTCGGTTGTAACGAGTTATTATTTCAGTCAAAGTTGCTCCTCTATCAGCTTGAATCAGTCGGCCCATTCTCCTCTGACCTCTAGGATCAACGAGGCATTTTCGCCCACAGGACTGCCGCATACTGGATGTTTTTCCCTTTTCACAACTTTTTTTGTAAACCCTAGAAATGTTTGTGCGTTAAAATCCCAGCAACTGAGCAGATTGTGAAATACTCAGACCGGCCCGTCTGGCACAAACAACCATGCCACGCTCAAAATTGCTTAAATCACCTTTTATTCCTGACATTCAGTTTGCAGATCAGGAGATTGTCTGTTTCTCAATATGCGCTCTTCAGCGATCTTGCGTCCTTGTGTTCTCGCTCTACATCAAAGTTAAATTCCAATTCTCAAGAACACAAGAATTGAAATTGAACAGGTGTTCCTAATAATCCTTTAGGTGAGTGTGTGTATATATATATGACTTTTAAACACTGATGTTTATGCACCTCTCCTCCTGCATTCTGTATGTGTGTTGTGGCTCTTCATTATTCAGAGATGCTTTCTGCTGGAATGTGGCATGAGCATCTAGATATGACAGCCACTCTCCCTCAGCAAGGTACACCTCAATTATGCATGCATAAACCTTGCATTTCATTGTGTGAATATATGCACTTATGTGTGTGCGCGTCTTCTCAGTCATTTGCATTTAGATCCCACAATGGTGCATTTACGGTAACTTAAATATAATATGACCCCATGACTGGTGCTGGTAAAAGCAAACAGTCGGGGAATCATACAACCCCCGGTGCAGAATAATTGCGATTTGAACAACACGAGATGCTTATTTGAGCAATTTAAGAATACAAAAATGGTCCACTCGACACACAGGATTCCTCCCAGACATCCGAGCTGAAGTAAAATCTCACTGAGTGCTGTAAGCCAGCCTGTTATTGTTTATGCTGTGTGTTTATCTGCATGAGAGGACTCGAGGAGTTCCCTGAAGAGACAGGAGTGCTAAAACAATTAAACGCTGCTCACTCTGAATTACATCTCCCTCCTCTGATCCAAGACCAACACAGACAATGTTTTCATACTGGAGCTCAGGAGCATCCATAAACATGTACATTAGAACTGCGTGTGTGTGCTTTTAAAGGTTGATTTGGTTTTCAAGCTTGATTGACTTCATTGTTTGGTAAAGATATGAATTATTTATTGGAAGCCTTACATGTCTGTGTCTGTGTGTGGGGAGGGGGATCGAGCTCATGGTGGGGACAAAATATGCATTGTACATTGCCCCCTTAAGAACAGTCAAACTTAAAATCACTTACACTGGGGACGTGCCGACAGTCCACCATGTGAAGAAATGTATTAATTATAATATAAAATGCAAAAAGGTTTGTGTCAAGGATAGAGTATTATTAAGGGTAAAGGGAATACAAAACTGGCTCAGTAAAAAGAAAATAAAAGTAAATGGAAACTCAAACCTAAATAGAAAACAAATTTTGTGTGTAGCAAAGGTAGATGTATGTATTTTACCTTTACTTCGGATGCAAAGCAAACACACATTCACATCCACACACGAGCATTCCCAAAAGTGAAATTCCAGCAATTATTCACAGGAGATTGCGCCAGGCTCTTCCGCCAGCTTGTCGACACTCTCGACTGGGCAGAGGAGACTGACAGCCCCATTCTTCCACGTCACTGTGACAGATAAATATTTCACACACAAATAAATAAAGGATGCCCTGCGTTTTCCCTCTCTGTGGCTCTTCACAGACCAGTGCCCTCACACACACACACACACACACACACACACACACACACGCACGCATGCACGCACGCACGCACACAGCAAACGTTTTTTGGGCATATCAAATGCAAACACACTCACACAGACACATAGCATCGCACAGGGGCTTAAATGAGATGACCCCATCACAATTTCCACATAGGGTTTCATCTAGTGTGCGTGGGACACAGGTAACTCGCCTCTCATCATCTCCCTCTACAAAGAATCAATTAATGAAAACCAGCACGTTGAGTCCCTGCTATTGGGTATAGGGTCCTGATCAGAAACCGAGCCTGGGTTGCTCTGTAATAGTTTAATTATTGTAGAATACATGTGAATTTTAATTCCTATTTTTCGATAGCAACGAGGCGATCACGCGTCCCTTGGGAGGAGTCAAAATTATACATTTAATTTCGAATTAGATATTAAGTGTATTAGTATCTCTCTTTATTCCAGTCCTCTTCTTCGTTATGAATGGCCTGTATCCACTTTATTAGGATGCTTGGAGCCCCTTAAGAGAAAAAGTGTGATCATTCAATTTAAAAGACAATAAAAAAATCCCAGGGTGGTTTTCAAAATTCTCATGAAGCTTTTGCTCAAATGAGCCACTGAAGATGAACATTGTAACCATATAGAGAAGACACAATCGAATATCTATGTGTTTTACTATGCTCATAATTATAACGAAAAACTATATCAAATAAGAATAACTATAAACTGTACACACTGTAAAAACAAAACATCAAAACCCTTATCATGCTTTGCTTTTTTTCTGCTCTCCCCTTTTTCTTTTTGCCCAGCCGAAACCACAGAGTGGCGTTATCATGTTAGCACCGAGATAAAAAGCAGACTGAAATATTGATGTTGGTGTTATGACTTTGTTCTACTGTATGTGGATAGACTGACTTCAGTGTGCAGCGATACAGGGGTGTGATGTGCTTCATTAGGAGGATGTGTGAGTGTGGATTAAGTCCACAGAGTCCGTGTGCCACCTCAGAGACACACAAACCTGCCGTACACATCCTCATCCTCAGCCCACTCCATCACTCCAGAGATACAAACCAGGCCCTGTGATTTTTTGACTTCCCAAACAACTTCATTTTGTCTTTAACCCCTTCACTGCGCAAAATATACACTATTGCACCTGCCCACTTCTCTTCTATGTTTCCTTTACCAGTCTCTCATATTCTCTCTGGCTCTTTGGAACAGAGAGATTGAAGCGAAGCAAACGGACGGCTTCGTTCAGACGTGAAGCAGAGTTACAACTCTATGGATCAGCTCAGGGGGAAAAAGGAAAACACAAGAGAGCAAAAAAGAAAATCAGCGCCTGTAAAAAAAACAGTTTCTGAAAATAAACAGCAGAACAGATCTCAATGGATGAATATAGAAGAACTCACCGAGAAACAGATCAGACAGACTGTGTGAATGCTGGAAAAAGTTTTTTTAACCTTACTGACTGAGATAATATTTACACACACACACACACACATGTGTACGTAAAATAAAAAAAATTCAGCCAGGAACAACCAATTCTATAAATTGTCATCTACTGAAGTGTTCAATATATAATATACCCTAAATATGATTTAAATTTCCTTCATTAAAACTATTAAATCTAACTAAGATTAACTATCAAATCATTAGAAATATCTTTTCATTAATGCTAATCAGTTTCCTGGGTCTGTTTGTTCTTTATTTCCATTTATGCTGCATCTCACTGCCCCATGGGAAATGTGTGAGTTATTTTCATCTCCAATATTCTCCGCTAAATCCATTATTTCTTCTTCCCCTCCCACCCCCTCATCCCAAATTACAACAGAAAAGATCCAGAGCATGAATAAGGAGGAAAAAAGCACAACCTTACATCAAAAGACAAGAGTGCAAACAAACAAACTTGCTGATGAGATTGAACAAGTCATAAACCCTCTTATTAACTTTCCCCCTTCTTTCTCCTCAGAATGTTTGCAAACCCTTAAAGTCTTGTCACAGCCCCACTCAAAGGCCAGTTCAATCTGGTCTAGGGTCTGTTTCTGTCTGTTTACAGCACTCCATCGCTTTTGTCCCGTGTGTCTGCAGGGTCTGCTCTGCGCCCGGCGCCGCTTCAGGCTTTTATTAAATATGCACCTTTCACAAAACCAGTCGCTAATCTCCACCGAAGCCTGGGACCCGCACATATGCAAATCCACATCTGTTCCGCTTCAAAGAAGAGATTCGCCGGGATCACGCTGCACACAGGAGTCTCACCCTCACCCCATCAGGAACACACACATACACACAAGTGTACACACAAACGTAATCAACTTCGGTTTCTTCAACCGTTGACCCTCCCCAGAGCGGCCGCACCTCCGTTCACCCTGCGTTTGCGTGTGCATCACGTTCACGCAACCCTTCCATTCACCCCCCCCCAACAATCATCTCAATCCACCACCAGCACATCGAGCTTATTAAAATCAGATCATGTCAGAGTGTCTCTTTGTATTACCACTCTGTTTTCTTTTGTAAGACGTCTGAGAGACAGGAGGCCCAAATCTGTTCCCCGGCTCAGGGTGGCTTCCCTTACAGAAGGGCCAGAGGACCAGAGGGTACTTACTCAATCCTACATAAGTGGCACCACACCGCTACCGCCTTAAGACATCCTTCTGAGCTTATTCAGCAGCGGATTACCGCATCTCAAATCTGCCGGACAGCTTCATCATCCAGCTCGGAGCATACGGAGCCGTGTCAACACAAGCAGCACAATGGTGCGTCAGTATCACAGCTACAGGGGTCATTTGTAAGACAATCAGTGATGCTTTTCTGCCAAAAGAACTGTCTCCAATCAATGTCATAAAACAGTTCAGTTGTTGACATCAATTGGGCTTGTGAGGTTGCCGTATAGTCCATGAGTAAAGTTTTAAAAAGTAAATAAATAAATGTACACTATCTGAAAATATGATCAATATATCATATCAACATATGTTTTACATTACTTTAACTTATCATAGTTAAGCGACTTCTACTTGTTTTTTTAAGGTAATATTATTATTATTATTATTATTATTATTATTATTAATACAGCAACATTTTTTACAGTATATAATAGAACAAAAGCAATTGATTTTAATTTATATAGGTTATACACTTTTTGGGCCCTATTTTAACGATCTAAGCACATTGTCTAACGCGCACGGCACATGGTCTAAATGGACGTGTCCGATGCCACTTTTGCTAATTTAACAAATGGAAAAATGCTTTGTGCGCCGAGCGCACGGTCGAAAAGGGTTGTACCCATTCTGGTAATGAGTAATGGGTGTGTTTTGGGCGTAACGTGCTATAAACCAATGATAGTATTATCTCTCATCCCCTTTAAAAGCCATTTGCGCTGGCGATATGTCTAATCCCTATTTAGATGATGGACTTTGTAAACTGGAAAACTAAGCGAAGGAAGAAAACCCTCAGTTTAAGAATAATGTAAAGAAATTGTGTTGTTTTCATTTTTATTGAAAATTTAAATTTTTTGGATTAAAACTTTTAAAAGCAGTTTTCTTTCAGTCATAGAAGTACAAATAGCAGGCTTTTAATTGCTGTAAATGTATTGATATCCTACATAATCATTTTAATCTCATAAAATAATTTGCAAATATGTAAGAAAAGGTTTGTACTGTAAAAATACTTTATTTGTAACAAACAAGAGATAACATTTATTTAGAGTGTACGCATTTGCTATTTACAACGTGGCGCTAAACGTGAAAATTATAATTGCACCGGGTCGAAACTAGCAAAATACACTTGCGTCGCGCTTTGCGCTGCATTGAGCCGGGTGTAAGATAGAGCCCTTAGAAAGTGTGTTAATTTTTAACACATTGGGTCTCGTTTACTAAGCATGCGTACGCACAAATTTATTCATAAAATGTACGTACGGACGTTTTAACTTACTAAGCATGATTCAACAAAAACTTTCATACTAAAATGTATTTTAAATGTATGCAAAAACGTAAGAACAACTTAGACCACACGTATGCAATAATCATGAACAAGGAAAAGAACCCTATAATATATATCTGTTATATATATTATATATTTTTCCTTGTTCTTACAATTTTGCATACATTTAAAATAAATTTTACAAAAGTTTTTGTTGAATCATGAGATGTAACTTAAAACATCCGTATGCACATTTTACAAATTTGTGCGTATGCATGCTTAGTGAATGAGACCAATGATGTGTTGATTTTGTGTTGAAATAAATTAATAGGACAACACAAGATGTGTTAAAACAACACAAAATGATGTGTCTAGTTAAGGACAACATATTAAATGTGTTGTCTTTATCTAGACACAAAATGTGTTGTTTTTAACTCTTTTAAGAGTGAAGGTATTTTTTTTATTTATGTTTAAAATGTTACGTTTTATATATACTGTATATTCTTTTTGCATAAATGTTATCTATTAGATTTCATATTCTGTTTCATCTCTATAAAACAACAGACATTTTAAGGAACAAAAACAGCAGAAAAATACTTAAAATTGTCTCAATAAAAAAGAAATAAAACTTTTTATGATTTTTTTTACACTCAGAACTGATGTTAAATTAATTTCAAGTAATTTTAGATGTGCAGAATTTTATATATAATGTAAGATGAAAGAGATGCTTGTGAATGAGGCACTTTGCGGGGGACCCCAAGCGTGATTTATAAAGATAGCAGATTTGCATGTTTAATTAAGCTATCAAACCACAAAGTAAAGAGCTCAGGTTTAAATCTGCAGAGTCAACAACCCCTACAATAACACATACCCCCTTCTCTTAATGAGTAAGACACACACAGACAGGACAGAAGAGAGATGTAAAGCTCTTAATTTATATGCAGTAAAAGACATTCACAGCCCATCACACCAATAAAGTCAAGCTTGAGTCTTTGTCGACCCACGATCTCAGGGAGAAAAGAGAGTAAACAAAGAAAATTGGGAAGAGAGAGATGCAACCAGATGCATGATGGGAAAGCGAGAGTAAGAGGGATTGAAAGTTGTACAAAGAAAAAAGCAGCGGTAAAGAATAGAAAGAAGAAGAAATAGATGGAATGCAAGAACAAGGGCGACTACGTCTTTAATCAGGTCGATGTGTCGTCTCACACGTTTCTGGGCTCAGGTTTATCTCTCATTAGCTGGGCTGCGGTGTGCAGTATTGTCCCTGCGTGTTTGAACTGCACCAAAGGAGTGGAGATTTACTTTAATCCAGCCCATCAAAGGTAACATACTAACACACATGTGCTAAAATATACACGCATATACTACTGTCTCGGATTAGACTGATGTGCGTATCTCTCTTTCTCTGTGTGTGTGTGTGTGTGTGTGTGTGTGTGTGTGTTTGGGGGGGCCCATTACACCCGCTTCACTTCTGAGATGTGACACCACTCACCCGCCATGGGCACACTGAGGATGACACCTTCAGCACACATTTAAATAATCTGTCGAGGTTCGGGTTACATAATTATGCCATGACAGTTTGTGTTTGTGTGTGTGTGTGTTGCCAATGTTGTGTCGCCAGGCTTACTGGTTATGAGGATAAGCGCCATGGGCCTGGCCTGCTCTGCAACGGCTGATTTTGACAAATTTGCAATTCAAAACAACTTATGAAAAGGTTTTTTTGGCCTTATGAATACGGATTTTGGAAGCAATATTTAAATTTTGCCAGACAAGGAAGACACTTTTGATGGCAGTAGGATTGCAATGAAGGAGCTAAAAAACACACACTTATATGCGCATGTACAAACTAAACAAAAGCACATTCAAATAACTAAAATACATATAAATATACAGCAAACAACTTTTCTTTTTGCAGTATCACAGCCTGAAAACAGCATACGGTGTTTCTGTCAGCACAGAGCACATTATAGTTTGTAAATGGCCGAGGGAAAAGGACAGCCTTGTGCCATATTCACCTGCTCTTAACAGGAGGACGGTCTGACAGTCCTGATAAAAGCTTGGCTAAAATAACACACTCTTATCACATCCCTCACCCTAAATACTTTAATGGAGAAAAGCACTTCTCTGGTGACTGCTTGATCTATCGCTTTACTTTATTCTTCTCTTTTTGACTTGAGCCATTCCAAAACTAAATAAGTTTATATTTAAACTTTCATTTGACCCGCAAGTGCCTTGGCGTCATCAAAATTGATGGATGTTTCAATATATGGGAGCACATCACTCACCCACGTTTCGATAGCATGAATAATCATTTGCAATGTATAATCTTCTCTTTAATGCTCATGTTTCCCCATGTAGTCATTTCACGGCAGGTGCATTGACATGTACAGCACAAGCCCTCTGGTGATCCATGCATCTGTTACCCAGAAGCCTCTGCCACCGTCACGCCCCAGTGACACAGTGACTCCCAGAGGCCATCAGGGCTGAAGCACAGGATGGGAATGATGCGATTGTGTGTGTGTGTGTGTGTGTGTGTGTGTGTGTGTGTGTGTGTGTGTGTGTGTGTGTTGGTGGGCGGGTGAGTTTGTGTGCATGTTTGAGTTAAGGGGGATAGAAGAGGTCAGCATAAGCCAGTTAAAGGCATTAGACCTCCAGACTGATGAAAAGAACTGGCCCACTGATCATATTAAAGGGAGCTACTAGGGCCCAGTGCTGCTGTGCCGGAGCACGGGCCAAAGCAAACACTGGGAGAGGGTGGTTAAGCCTGCCCTCTCAGACATCAAAGACAGAGGATCAATTCTCACCGTGAAGCTCAACAATCCCAGGATCTGCCACGCACACACACAGACCATGCATTGGGTTCTCATGCATGGTGCAGTTAGTGGGTTTCTGTCTTTTGGGGTATTTTTTATAAAAATATTAACCAGAAAATAAAAAGCATCCTGTATAATATATTCACCCTCATGCCATCCCAGGTGTATATGACTTTCTTTCTTCAGCTTAAAAGGACACTCTACTTTTTTTTGAAAATATGCTCATTTTCCAGCTCCCCTAGAGTTAAACATTTGATTTTTACCTTTTTGGAATCCATTCAGCTGATCTCCAGGTCTGGGGATACCACTTTTAGCATAGCTTAGCACAATCCATTAAATCTGATTAGACCATTAGCATCGCGCTCAAAAATAAACAAAGAGGTTTGATATTTTTTCCAATTTAAAACTTGTCTCTTCTGTAGTTACATTGTGTACTAAGACTGACGGAAAATTAAAAGTTGCGATTTTCTAGGCAAATATTGCTAGGAACTACAGTATTCTCTCAGTCTGGCGTAATAATCAAGGACTTTGCTGCTGTAACATGGCTGCAGGAGGCACAATAATATTATGCAGTGCCTGAAAATAGTCCCCTGCTATTGAAAGTAACCAAGGGGACTAATTTCCGGTGCTGTGTAATATTATTGCGCCTCCTGCAGCCATGTTACAGCAGCAAAGTCCTAGATTATTACGCAAGAATGAGAGTATAGTTCCTAGCCATATCTGCCTAGAAAATCACAACTTTTATTTTTCCGTCGGTCTTAGTACACGATGTAACTAGAGAAGAGCCAAGTTCCAAATAGGAAAAACACCAAAACTCCCTGATTATTCTCAGCGCGATGCCAATGGTCTAATCAGATTCAATGGACTGTGCCAAGCCATGCCAAAAGCGCCAGCGCCAGACCCGGAGATCGGCTGAATGGATTTCAAAACGGTAAAAATCAAATGTTTAACCCTAGGGGGGCTGGAAAATGAGCATATTTTCAAAAAAAGTGGAGTATCACTTTAACAGAATTAAATAACTGATGTCTAAAGCAAAATTATACTTTGTAAAAGAAAAAAACTATTCATATTTTATTTAGCGATCAAAATGTGTGACATTCTGAAACACACATTATGACAACTAGTTATGAGACACGCAAGAACTGCCATAAGATTTCCAATTGAAATTGATCATCCCTGTACCCCATTCTCTTCAAAGATCAAAGCTCTTAATGTGTTAACTATAGGGAGTAGCACAATTATGTCTTATTGTGTGGCCGTTAAAATATGCCTTGCAAATGAAGCAAAACAACAACAACAACATCATTTTATCTTTATCTGGGGTGACTTTTTATGCGTCATCCCCTTTTTGATCTTCCCTTGAAGGGTGCAAAGAGGCTGTTTGGAATTCGCCCTGTATGTTTACAATAACATAGAAATAAAGAAATTAATAGTACTAAAATTTGTGTACCTGAACAGGTAGAGGTCAAAGGTTTGATTAAGGTGTGTACTGATAAAATCCACACCCAAATGCACTGTTTAATGCATAAATGTATAAAATATAGTCGTGAGTGATCACATGGGGATACAGTACCTTGTTTGTATTCTGCAAGTGGAGCAGTCTGGTTTTTAAACACATCCTACTCTAATTTCAAAAAGGAGGTGTTTTTCCACCTCTGAAACAAACTATTATGACCAAACGCAAGCAAAAGCACCGTGGTAATGACTCTAATTAGCACGAAATGCTCACAGTTTGGCTGAACTTCACAGTTTGTATAGATCTCTGTCGGCCCTGTCAAACTGTCTGTTACAGCTGACAGTATAATAACAACCTCCGTATCCAGGGCCCTCGTTTAGAAATGTAAAAAGCTCCACATGGACACCTTCAATCTTCCAGCATGTTTCAAATTATCTGAAAGCTAAACAAAAGAAAAACGTCCACAGATTTTGTTGTTTTTCTTCTCCCTTCTCGCAGTCAAGGTGGTTGAAGGTTTGACAAATTTGACCGTAGGTGTGTTTGAAGCGTGCTTAAGTGTTTGTCAGGAGCGGTCAGCCTCAGTGTTTGGTCTGTGGTAGAACTGGGGAGGGGGGTAAAGAGGAAAGCAGCAGAGCCTGCTGTCGCTTCAGCAATTATCAGTCCAGGAAACAAAAATAGTGGGAATTGAAAAACATGGGAATTCAAAAACAAAGGAGCCATTCAGTGCACCAACAGCCAAGGACGTTTTATAAAGACTTTATGGAATTCTGTCAGCTGACACATAAACATTCACAGGGGAAAGTGAAAGGTATCAACCGTCAGCAACCAGGTGCTTCATAGAGAGCTTGGCACAAAGCAAAGTAAAAAGCGCACAGATGCACAAGAGAGTATCCTTACTGACACCTGATCCACAAACACTTTAGAGATAAGAGTGTAAACAGCTCTATATGCACGCAGAAATATCTCAGTTCCTCACACACTCATACACATAACTGCCTACAGTATGTTGGCACAAAGACTGTTTTGTCCTGTTGAAAGACTGTAGACCGGCCCAGTGGAGACTGTGAGGTTAGAGGTTAAAGCTGTGTGTTATGAGGTCTAAGAGAGGCAATCTTCCATTTAAACACCTGTAAGCACAGACCTCATTCACTCACACAACCTCCTAGTGCAGGTGCTAAAACATCTGCCATGTCCAGTATACCACCAACCCTGACACTGATGATGAATAAGCACTTGCTTTGCTAAATCACCCCATGCCATAGATGTGTGTGTCTGTGTGTTCATGTCCTCAACTTGATTCTCAATTTGAGATTGTGTGTTTGGCTTTACATTTTAATCTTTCCCCCTGCAGGTCTGTTTCTATATCTCAACAACGTGGTAAAAAACAGAAACGTTTTATATAAAAATGAAAATATTTATTACACAAGACAATGCTGCCAAAAACATCCATGTTTACACAGATCTGTGAATACTCAATTATTTATGCAGGCCAGTAGGGGCGATGTTACTTTGTTAGGAAGCACTTCTGCGCACATATGCATTTTTCTACAAAGCGATAAATACAAACAATCAAGATAGCAAAGAATTTAGCAGTTTGTTTGGGCACATGATGAGATAGGTTTGTAGACTGAATTAACACATGCGCATGATCTCACTGTTATCACAGATTTGAGTTTTCCCAGTTTACACAAAGACAAAAAGATATTGTCCTTAAAAACTTGCACTAAAACCTGTCTTCAAAAATTTGCGTTTTCAGAAACCTAAAATGCCGTTCTTGTATAAATGAACAGCCAATTTAACATAATATGACATATTAAGGTTATATTAAGGAGCTTTACCTGCTATAAAAACATGACTTTATAATGTTTATTAGTGAAACTGCAGGTTGCATTTAACATGATTGAAGTTTAACCCTGTAAAACCCTCGGTTGCAATATTACAACATCAGTTTAAAATCTAGTAAAGTATACCTGTACATGTTTTTTTCTCTTTAAAACCACAATTACACTTACAAAGTCCTAATGTTTGACCCTGTAATGATTTTGAATGGTAGACTTTGTAAATAGGTTTGCTTTGCTGGCCGTGAACTTACAAAACCTGCAAAACTGCCGTGAGGAACAATAAATCAACAATCATGTAAGTAAAATGCCTAAAATATTTTTTTCTGTCATTAGTTATATGTCTAGATCATGCAGATTTTAAGATATAGCTGAATGTTTTGATTATATAAGATTTTAAGCTTGTTATGTCAATGTTGAAGTTTTACAACATTGGGTCTGAAGGGTAACAAAATGTACCTGTGGACCTTGCACATTACAAGAATTTGCTGTTCTTCTAAACTGTTAAAAAAAAATTTTTTTAATCATTTTTTTGTAGCAACAAAATATAATATTAATGTTAAATGTCTATTTTGAGTTTTAATCAAAGTTTTAAGATTATTAAATACGTTTATAGGAAATCAATAATATATTTGAGAATTTGAAAGTATATCCCTACTGAAAAATCCAGCTAAGACCAGCATAAGCTGGTAGCTGGTTTTAGCTGGTATAAGGTGGCAGTAGCTGGTCTAAGCTGGTCCTCCCAGCATGACCAGCTAAGTCCAGCTAAACCAGCTTAAAAAGTGACCAAAACATAGCTAGACCAGCTTGCTACACCAGCAAAACCAGCTTCCTACACCAGCAAAACCAGCTAAAATCAAGCTGGAGACCAGCTAAAACCAGCTCACCAGCTTATGCTGGTCTTAGCTGGATTTTTCAGTAGGGATATGTGCCATATTTTAAAATATTTGTATCTTGTTTACAAAATATTCTTAGCTGGTCCTGTTTTCTTGCATTGGCTTTGTTTGCTCAAATATCTGTTTTCTGCATGACGGTCAGGTGATAATGTTTTGGAATGCGGGGTGGTGGGTATAGGTGATATTAGCATTAAAATAGAGGACAAAAAGCTTCCTAGACAGTATTGGTGAATTCTGTGGAATGGGTGAATCCTTTCAAATGTAGAAATGTGATTGGAAATGATTTGCATCGAGATTAATAAGCATGAAAATAATCAGTGTGTTTTTTATTTCAGAATTCTACCAGGCATGACTGTCTTATCTACAATGTGGTATGATGTCATTTATATCATCTAAATTTGTAAAAAGTGACTTTGAGATGGGACTCTGATATAACTGATGAGGAGGAATGTGGTGATGCTTCTCAACTATAAAAGAGAAATTAAAAACGTTGTCCATATGATGATAATGTGGACATGACGCCAACAAAACCAAGCCATTCATGCACACAGACCTTGCCCCATTACAGATATTACTGTCTGAAAAAGGATTTTATCAGTCTCAATACTGATATTTCTGTTATTGGCATCACTTATGATGCCATCTCCTTTCATAAACCACTGGAGTACCTCCGAAGGTTTGCGGCAGAAGACATGATCACAGCTCTGACAGATAACACCAATGAGTACAGTTTCCAAAAGAGAGAAGTTTCATAAACAACAAAATGGCATTACTATCATTGAAAATGTCTTTAAACACAGCTAAACACAGTAAATACCAGTTTTCTTTCAGTTTATCTGGTTTTGTAAATACAAACTGAGCATATTTTTATAATAAATAATTTTTCATAAAAATATGGTTTTGTCTGGTTATTATGTATTGTGTTATTATGTATATGGATATATTGGATACTATTATTGAGGTACATAAGCATTAGACACTGAAGATTAACTTTTAGATGTTATTAACATTTGTTCAGACATTGATTGAAATCACAGCAATTCTGCTACACAAAAGGCCCAATGCTGCAATATTACAACTTTCAAGAAAAACTTACCAAAATGTAAAAAATGTAAAAAAAAAACAATGATTTTTGCATCATTGGGTTTTTGCAACCTTTGATCATAAAGTGTGCGTAGGCAAAAATCCACTGCAAAGTCCATATTTATAAAAACTGTCTTTGACGTGGAAATGTGCTCAGCACCACGTCAGGGTCTGATCAGACGTACGCACTTTTGCTTGTCCGATTGCTGCAGGTTTTTGGAAATACAGTCTTGTTCAAAATAATAGCAGTACAATGTGACTAACCAGAATAATCAAGGTTTTTAGTATATTTTTTATTGCTACGTGGTAAACAAGTTACCAGTAGGTTCAGTAGATTCTCAGAAAACAAACAAGACCCAGCATTCATGATATGCACGCTCTTAAGGCTGTGCAATTGGGCAATTAGTTGAAAGGGGTGTGTTCAAAAAATAGCAGTGTCTACCTTTGACTCTACAAACTCAAAACTATTTTGTACAAACATTTTTTTTCTGGGATTTAGTAATCCTGTGAATCACTAAACTAATATTTAGTTGTATGACCACAGTTTTTTTAAAACTGCTTGACATCTGTGTGGCATGGAGTCAACCAACTTGTGGCACCTCTCGGCTGTTATTCCACTCCATGATTCTTTAACAACATTCCACAATTCATTCACATTTCTTGGTTTTGCTTCAGAAACAGCATTTTTGATATCACCCCACAAGTTCTCAATTGGATTAAGGTCTGGAGATTGGGCTGGCCACTCCATAACATTAATTTTGTTGGTTTGGAACCAATACTTTGGCCGTTTACTAGTGTGTTTTGGGTCATTGTCTTGTTGAAACAACCATTTCAAGGGCATGTCCTCTTCAGCATAGGGCAACATGACCTCTTCAAGTATTTTAACATATGCAAACTGATCCATGATCCCTGGTATGCGATAAATAGGCAAAACACCATAGTAGGAGAAACATGCCCATATCATGATGCTTGCACCTCCATGCTTCACTGTCTTCACTGTGTACTGTGGCTTGAATTCAGAGTTTGGGGGTCGTCTCACAAACTGCCTGTGGCCCTTGGACCCAAAAAGAACAATTTTACTCTCATCAGTCCACAAAATGTTCCTCCATTTCTCTTTAGGCCAGTTGATGTGTTCTTTGGCAAATTGTAACCTCTTCTGCACATGCCTTTTTTTAACAGAGGGACTTTGCGGGGGATTCTTGAAAATAGATTAGCTTCACACAGACGTCTTCTAACTGTCACAGTACTTAAAGGTAACTCCAGACTGTCTTTGATCATCCTGGAGGTGATCATTGGCTGAGCCTTTGCCATTTTGGTTATTCTTCTATCCATTTTGATGGTTGTCTTCCGTTTTCTTCCACGTCTCTCTGGTTTTGCTCTCCATTTTAAGGCATTGGACATCATTTAAGCTGAACAGCCTATCATTTTTTGCACCTCTTTATAGGTTTTCCCCTCTCCAATCAACTTTTTAATCAAAGTACGCTGTTCTTCTGAACAATGTCTTGAACGACCCATTTTCCTCAGCTTTCAAATGCATGTTCAACAAGTGTTGGCTTCATCCTTAAATAGGGGCCACCTGATTCACACCTGTTTCTTCACAAAATTGATGACCTCAGTGATTGAATGCCACACTGCTATTTTTTTGAACACACCCCTTTCAACTAATTCAACTAATTGCCCAATTGCACAGCCTTAAGAGCGTGCATATCATGAATGCTGGGTCTCATTTGTTTTCTGAGAATCTACTGAACCTACTGGTAACTTGTTTGCCACGTAGCAATAAAAAAATATACTAAAAACCTTGATTATTCTGGTTAGTCACATTGTACTGCTATTATTTTGAACAATACTGTATAAGCCATTCTTGTTGTTTGAACTTGGGTTTAGACATTGACAAGCGCTCTTTTATATGTCTGACATTAATTACGCATTGTTTAAAGGCGGAGATCTGCAACTGCTCGGCTGCGCGCACAAGTTCAAGTTCATTTGCGATTTATAGATTTGAAAGGGGTACGCGCGTTTTCTGCGCGTACGTTTGGTTTATGAATCACGCATTTTTGTTAAATGATCGTAAGATCAAATGTAGGATGGTTTTTACACAGCATTTTATAAATGAGGCCCCAGATCTCAATCCAATAGAGCACCTTTGGGATGTGTCGGAGCGGGAGATCCAACAAATCTGCAGCATGTTGAACCTATGCCACGAAGATTTAAGGCAATTCTGAATGCAAAAGGGAGTTGAACCAGGTACTAACAAGGTGTAACTAATAAAGTGGCTAAATATGAAAATATAGTGTCCAAAGGGGTTTCAGTGCAGAATTAAAGATGGGGTTATGTGCACTTAGTGGTTGCATGCATTCCTGTTGTGGTCATGGCCAGCAGAGAGTAATGATACCACTGTGGATGCATACTGTGCTTCTATTCCTTTTAATGCAATGCTGACAAATGTCATTGAACTCAAATGTGAACACAAACATTTGAACACGATTGAAAAACAACAATTATATTTGTGCATATCTGAGGTCTTTGTGTGAGCCATGATTATTTGTGCAGATCTCCTGCTTTTATTCATAATACAATCGGCATCAAATAAATGAAGAGTTATAAAAATAACACTGATCACAGGTCAGCCACCAGAGGCCACTTACACCATTACTTTCCATAATAAGTAGAGGAAATGAGGCATGTGGGAGGGTGAGTAAGCAATTTTTCCCTTAGTGGAAGCAGGGAACAGCTATTTTCTGGCTTGTTTGGGTAGCAGCGGTGTATGTTTGTGCATCTGTGTGTGTGTGAAAGAGAGAGCTGATGTTTCCACCCTGAGGCATGTGCTGTTTGTCAAAGGCCGACAGAAGGCCATGTCCCTCACTGTGGCATTGTGCCACTGTGATTTTCTGAACCCACCCATGTATTCATGGTTTATTCCAAGGCTATATTTATTCTCTCGTACTGACAGAAGCCACCCAGGAAACATGGACTGATCACACCAAAACTAAAAGAGGTTGACAATACAGACAACAGTTTTAGGATTAAACATTACACCGGCTTTAGAGCCTACCATTAAAACACACACATACTCTAAACTCAGAGATGCATTTCTAAATAAGCATGCAACAGTGACTATCAAAAGGAATATGTATCTTAAAACACAAAATTACTATATTGCTTAAATTGGAAACATCATTGTCAAGGGAACAGGGAGTAGAGGGAGTGCTGTTTAAATCTTGATCTATCCTTGCTTTCGTTGTCACGCTCATGGGAATTCATGGGAAAAGTAACAAGAGAATAGAGGAGATGAGCGATATATATATATATAAACTGGTCAATTCAATGTCTAATCTCAATAATTTCTTCAGGAAACAGACATTTTCAATATTTTACTATGTTCTTACCTCAACATAGAGAAATGAATACATACATGTACCTATCTTTGTGTGGCTTCTAAATTTATCCCTGTTTGGGTCCTAAGGAATGAATGGGGCTAGGCTAAATGCTAACACATTCAGAATGCGCTGTATAAAGATTAAGTGCACACATTGAAAAAAGACAGTTATTTAAGAATTTTAAAGCTTGACAACTCCCATCCTCATATGCATTCAATTATAGAAAATCACCTTTTACATGCCACAAAATAAAAAAGTCAAACATGTGACTGTAAACAATAATGGCCGTTGACTTCTTTTTTCGAGGGCGCACAATGTGAAGTTCGTCACAACATGTATGTAGCCCAGCATGTGTGTGTGTGGTTCGTAATTTTAAAATATGTGTTCGCCGAACCTGTGCATCCTGTGTCTTTTCAAAATGAGTGCCTGCTGCACATGCGTCTAAAGGGTTATGATAAAAGAGACGCTCGTGTTTGCCAGATACTCGCAAAATCTCATGCGTTATCAGAGTTTACTTTTAAGGGAGTGTCTTGCGTGTATTTTGTGAACGTGAGCGTCTCTTTTATCATAAACGATTTTGACACGTGTGCAGCAGGCACTAATTTTGATAAAACACCTGATGCACAGAGGTTCACTCGATGCTTCGAACACATATTTTGAAAACACAAGCAACACACATGAACACATTGTATAGAACAAAGCACTCACATACCTCATATGGGTAATAAACTAGTGCCGCAATAGGTAGCCTGTCTGGAACCGAGCGGGTTTTTAAACCACAATACTGTATGACACTTGCATTACATGCGAACGGCCCTTACGCTAATAGAATTCTGTTTTTCTCTCCCTGTCTCGTCATCGACCCCGAGGACAATGAGCCAAACAGACCCACTTCCTGTTGCTGTGAAGGTCATCACATCACTGATCTACTGGCTGTCCTTTAACGTGATGCCCAGCCGATGCGCGACCAACGACCACCGGCTGAACCAGTTTAATCGGCTTACCCGCTTCCTATCCCTACCGTGTTTATATATATAAATATATATTAATCTCTCCTAAGGGTTTTTGTTCTTCTAGGAGTTTTTCCCACTAGGTTTTCTCCTAGGGGGTTTTTTCGTCCCTGGGAGAGTCAGCCAACTTTGGGTTAACTTAGCACTTTACTGTATACGTTACATTATTACTACGCTCGCTAGTACGGTTTATCCTTAGCCGCTATATTCTACTTCTATAAATTATCTATTGATTTTCTGTGTTTTCCCCTACATCTACTAAAGCTGCTTTGAAACAATTAACAATTGTGAAAAGCGCTATATAAATAAAATTGAATTGAATTGAATTGAATGACACTCCGACAACTAATTTGGAGTTTGCGCCCCTTGGAAGAGCAGTCACCAGCCGCCACTGGTAAACAAAAATTTGTACTTTATTGGGTGACCTATTCTTTGATGTCTTTCTGATTGGCTAGTTGTAGCAAACTAGGCAGGGTAAAGAGGATGACGGACAGCTGCAAATGACGAGTGCTGGCTGGTTAGGTGTGATGTTTAAGGTTTAGGATTAGGGTAAGAAAACAAGAAGGATTAAGCTAGCCAAAGCTTTAAATGAGCTTCTGTGACCACAGCACAGCACAACCAGGCAAACTATTCAATTACAGAGACACATTTAGCCATACTCCACAACTCGACCTCAAACACACACACACATACAAATGCCTTCACAGAATATTTCCTCTTTAATCTTAAGACCACAGTGGGGGGAGGATCATTACTGGTCAGTGTTCGCTCTTTCTCTCTCCACTCTCGCTCTTTCTGACTTAGGACGGATCAAAGGGCCGTCGCGGTCTCGTCTGTTTTTAAAGTGGCATGTCGTCAGAGAAAAGAAAGAAAACCCCTGACTCTGCTAGCCGCTTGTCCGCAGCAAACTTTCCACCAAACAAAATGGAGAAAGCTAAACTCTAAAGAGTGTTAGCGAGCCGTGGCTTTCTCTCAAGTCTAAATGATGCAAGGAGTGGGCAGCCGGCAACGCTAGGGATGAATCAGAATTTCTCATTGCATGGGTTTACACTCTAAAAAATGAATTATTAAATGGCTATCATATCCCCATAGTATAAAAACAAACACAAGGGGAAGAGGTGGAAAAAGAAGAGAGAGCAAGATGAATACTGATGTTTTGGCCGAGCATTAGACCCAGATGGATTGGACGTTTTATGGAGACAGTAAGAAAGAAAAAGAAGAGAGAGAGAGAGAGAGAGAGAGAGAGAGAGAGAGAGAGAGAGAGAGAGAGAGAGAAATAGAAATAGAGAAAGACATGCACATTCAAAGTCCAAGCAAAAACTGATGCTACCTTTTAACCTCTGACAGGGCAGCCCACATCAGGAAGCACTTCACGCGGCTCCAAACAGATCCCACTGCATGCTAACATTTCCCTACACAGACATACACAGATATCTGCTCACTTTGACCTATAGGGTGAACAGGATGAATCAAACACTGTCAAATACAGTTCCATGGACACAGACGTGGGCTGCTGGCCAAGTTCAAACATCTGCGTTTTTTATTTGCTTTTTCCATGCCTTAAATACACTAAAATACACATAGTTCTCCTGGAGCAAAACTACCTGAGATGCATCAAAATATGCAGTCACTTAAAGGGAGTGCAGAACTAAATATCATATTTGTCTGGTTTAAACAGTAATGACAATATCCATGTAGTGTTTAAAGGGACACTTCACCCATTTGCATTAAGCTTTGTATTGTTAGAACCCCAGTCATGTTTTTGAATGGTCATGCATCATTTCCTCAGTTGCCGCTGAGACAGGAGAAATACAGATTTCAGTGTTGCACTTCCTTCTTTTAATGATGTAAAAATCA
The DNA here is from genome assembly GCF_027580225.2 of Misgurnus anguillicaudatus. Taxonomy (NCBI): domain Eukaryota; kingdom Metazoa; phylum Chordata; class Actinopteri; order Cypriniformes; family Cobitidae; genus Misgurnus; species Misgurnus anguillicaudatus. The sequence goes on along the minus strand of NC_073357.2, from coordinate 36,029,233 downwards.
TAATTTTGCATCATTGAAAGCAGAAAGTCCAATATCTTTGTTGAGCGGGTGAGACTGCAAACACACTTTTTCTCGGTCAAATAGACGGGTTGCCAGTTTACAAATATTACAGGGTGAGCGTGCATCCAGGAGGCAGAAAGCCTGCTTGGTGAGCTGGTCTGCTACTGCAACAACCTTAATTATTGGAGCGTTTTTTATTGTTTGTATATAAATAAAACTTGATTTTAGTTGGATCTGTTTTTCTGTCTTTATTTTTGCAGTGTTACTGTGATACATGTATGAATTATAATGTTAGGCTAGTAACGTAATAGTCTATCTATCTACTGGTACTATGTTAGCATCAAGCACCCAGCACTGACTCTATTGGTACTATTATCCACGCAACAACTCCTTGGCATTTGACTTACAGACACAGCTACTAGCCTACAACACAATGCACGTCTCTTCTTTCTGCCTCTTGGTTGCGCGCGCAAGCAGTTAATGACGTCGCCGAGCAACCTATCTATAGGCACCAAATTCTTTACGTTTCGACTACAAATATGACAAACTTTCAATAAAGATTAATGCAGTGGTTCTCAAACTTTTTCAGCATGCGGCCCCCCTTTTATACGGTACATTCCTTCGCGCCCCCCCAAAGAAAATTTATGACAAATTTGTTTTAAAACGTAACATTTTAATAAAAAACAACAACATTATATTATACAAAGTAGTGCTGTTGGTTAGTAGCCTTATCCCCAGCCCCCAGTTTTAGAACCACTGGATTAATGTTTCTACGAGTGAAATTCTCTTTTAAAGTGTATTAACATTAATTTTGGACTATTGTCAATTTGTCAGTGTTTGACTATTTTTGTGCATAAATATTCTTTCACTTTAGAGCATGTCTATTCTGCATATCTGTTCCACTTCACGCTGCCTTATATGAACAAGTTTTCCACAGAAAAGTTAGTATTAGTTTGCTTAAGAACAATTAAAAATAACAATAAAACAATTATAACATATCTTATCTGTGAATACTTGACAGGTAAATGTTGAATGCTCTACTATCTATAAAAAACTAACCCTCACTCTCTCTCGCTTTAAATGCTAAAGATAAAGGTTTTAAGTAGACTCTTAAAAAAATCCAGTTTTTTTTCAACCCGTGTTGGGTCAAAAAGGGACAAACTCAGCTATTGTGTTGAATTAACCCAGAAATGTTTATATCTGACCCAACAATATTAAAACAACCCAGCATTTTGAGATGATGAGTTAAAATACAACACAACGGGTTGGGGTTTTTCCTTTTTGACCAAACGCTGGGTTAAAAATAACACAGCATTTTTTTTGTACAAAGGCAAACACTGTAACACAAACTACCAAAAAGATGTAAAAAAAATAAATAGTGGAGAGTAAGGGAGAAAGTACTTTTTTTTTTTACAATTTTTAACAAATCTAAAACGACTTTGAACATAAGTAGCGAATTGTTTCTTTGTTTTGACCCTGTCAGCTGGTGGGTCAAAAGTAACACAATAGAACAAGATAGATTTTGTGTTACACTTTTTTTTGGTAAATATACATGACTATTACCTTGTTATATGTAACTGAAGACACATTTTGTTGTTTTCTTTACATTACATTTTCATTTCAAATTTCACTTTCATCAAATGTTTCAAAAGCAACCAGACAGTACAAACTTGAATTGTTAAGAAAGAAAAAAAAACATTTTCTCAACAATATGAACACTAAAATTAAATCAAATTAGAATCATTTAAATGTTTCACATATTGCAACAGTAGCAGCGGGACAAAAGTAACAAGTGTTACTTTCGTACTGACAGTAACTCCTGACATTTAAACCCGATTTACTTTTATTTGAAAAAACTGAGAATGCAAACTTCAGGATGTGTTACAGCACCAAAGAACATGTAGATTGATCAGTACTTTAACACATAAAATGAGAACCACAAAGCGTTAACATGCTTTAGGAATTAACTTATCATGGTCGAAAAACAGCTTTCTTGACCTACACGTGCAAAACGATGTTGAAATAATGCGATATTCATGCTAAATGGAGTGCAAATCTAGTCAGGGCTCTGAAAAAAATCGGTTTGTTACTTTCAGTCTGCTTTACTTTCACCTCAGTTCTCCCCTGCTATTGCAGATTTTAAACTGCTACTCCTTTTTGAGTTAATTTACTGTCGATGAGTCAACACGTTTTTTGGCACATCACATCATGTCATAAACTGACTACATTTTTATTACTAAATTTTAATTTTTTTTTATTGATCCACATGCATATTCAATCCATCACTCAGATAAATCATCATAACCATATAAAGTTTCTCGGTATAGCAGTCAGTATTGTGGATCTGGCATGGTTGTCCATCTCAACGTGAGTCTGCCAGCTGTGTGCCGTGAGGGAGAGACTAGTTCCTGCCTTACAGATGCCCTCACAGCCTGCATCTCCTCGGCCTCTGTCTGTTTTTAACGCTGATAGCTCTATGATTTATAGCCAGACTCTAGAAGCAATTTTCTGGCACACTGTTCCAAATGTGATGTTTCTAATGAGAGATAGGAACAATTTCAGGTAAGGGGATGAGGGTGTGATGACTCCGCCATCCACAAGGGGGTGCTTATCAGAGCCTGCTGGAGCTCCAGAGGAAATTCCAAAAAAAGAGAGGAAATCATAATAATCATTTTTCTCTAATTCTCACTTTTACACTCTTGTTGTGATTCCCTTGTCATGATGAGGGTCACACTGAAGGGCATTTCCTACAACATCCTAAATTATCACACATGATCATATCCCTATAAACCGGGACACTGCGTGTTTCTGAGCTGGACAGGAGAAATACAGTCCAGACAACATCAAACCAGTGGGAACACACATAGAAAGATATAAACTCCATCTGTTCAACAGGCCTGTGATATTCTTTCCTTCTTTCTTTCTTTTCTTTCTTTGTCTGACTGACAGGTCTCAAGCCTTTGAACAGCAGCTGTAAGTATAAAGAAGGATCCGTTTTTCCTGATTCAGATTCTCTCCGGTGAAACTCTAGAAGGACCTGACAAAAACAAACTCAATAAAATCAAAGGAGTGTGATAGCCCAGAGAACACTCCACTGTTTTTATGTTACTGGTACATTCAACCTTGGCTCAAGTTCCAGCACGCCCCACAGACCGAGTCTGACGCGATCATCTGAAACATGTAAAAACAAGAATTCATAATTCAGAAATTTCTTGCAGTATTTCTCAACTTGACCCTTTATACATGCCGCTCAAATACATCAATACTCTCATGTATTTTGAGTCATATATCAAGCTCAGCTCACATGAGTGGTAAAGCGTCTTTGATCATTGTTGTATATTTTGTATTGCCTGGGGTAAGAACAATAAGCGATAATGTTAGCAATGCAAGCTTTCATATTTATGAATGCACATTTTTTGGCATTAAGACTATGCTGACTTTTAACTTTACACATAAATCGAATAGGTCTTTCTAAATCTGATACTGAAGAGGTGCTAGAAGGCCAGATGCAAAAAACAGAGAACATACGCAGGCAAACAAGTTCACATTCACAACCTCACTGGGAGCATCCAGTTCCTCTTCCTCTTTCATAGACTAAAAAACACTCAAACAAAAAGACAATGCTGTCCGATAGATAAACTAAATGTATTGCTGACAGATGTGAATTCAAAAGGATGACAGCCAATAGAATAGAGTATTTTATAAAGATGTGGTTTTAAACAAGAGGGAAGAGATTATAGAAGCCTTGCTCGTCTAAAACACAATGAAACAGTCATTATAAAAACATCACTGTTAAAGCATCAAAACAGAGGCATAGCTGCAAGCAGAGTTTAATCACATAGCATGTCGTGACAATCAGATACATCCTGCTTTAAAAGTCGCCGTCAGCAATTGTGGTCAACGCTGACGACTAGACTTTAGTCTACTGATACCCAACAATGATAGCTGGGTGGTCATTTGTTTTGAAACATTCTTTTTGAGACTCCATAAGCCTTTAAAATGTATAAATGTTATTCAAATATTTGAATTTAGTATCTTTAAAAACTGCTATAAATGTATGCTTTAACAGTAGTCAGCTGTATTCAATGTGAAAGTTAAAGGGGCCATGTCACAAGACTTTTTTAAGATGTCAAATAAGTCTTTGGTGTCCCCAGAGCACATATGTAAAGTTTTAGCTCAAAATACCATATAAATAATTTATAATAGCATGTTAAAATTGCCACTTTGTAGGTGTGTGCAAAAATGTGCCGTTTTGGGTGTGTCCTTTAAAATGCACATGAGCGGATGAAGTGCAAACACTGATCACAATGATGCTGGTTTGTTGCAATTAAAACTCAACTGTGCTGTGAATTGTTTTCTCTCTGCACTAAATGGCAGTGCTGTGGTTGGATTAAGGGGTGGTATTATTATTATAAGAGCTCCTTATGACATCATAAGGAGAACCAAATTTCAATGACCTATTTTTTCATGTGCTTGTAGTGAATGGTTTACCAAAACCAATGTATTGGGTTGATCTTTTTCAAAGTTTCTAGGTTGATAGCAGCATAGGGACCCAACCATAGCACTGAAACATGGGAAAAGTCAGATTTTCATGCCATGGCCCCTTTAAATAAGTCAAATAAAAAATAATTTCCTTATTGTCTGTATGCTCTGAATGTTTTTACTATTCTTATTTATTAAATATTACTGCATATCAGACCAGGCCATTTCCCTCCAGAAAAACACAATTATGCAATCGCATGACTCACTGCATAATCAGCCAAAGTCTGAATATTTATGCAGGGGCCGCATTTTTTCAAATATGACGCACCTTTGCCGCATAAATTGCAGATTTCCACGGGCAAAATATGCGGGGCTTGATTTCATAATCCCCGCATTTTTGTAGCAAAAAGTCACATACAGTATATCTTTGCAAAATTTTTCAACTTTCTGCTTTTACTTCACACAAGCACAGCTATGTTCCCTGAGGCCATGGGAACGTTATGAAGTGACGTAATTACGCAATGTGAACATCATTAAAAAGCTGAAAATAACGCAATTTTTGCAATTTTCATTGCATGAAATTGCATAAATATCCTGCATATTCCATCGCATTTAAAAAAAAAAAACGTGCCGCAAGATCAAGGATTTTTGCCTGCAACAATCACAAAAAACAGCATTTTTTCTGGAAGGACAGAATTTAGCGCTGAAGTGATTTGACAGTACATTATATCATTTGATAGTCACATCCTTTCCTATAAACAAAAATGTATTCACACACTTACATACTCTTTATAGTTGTCTTTCTGATGTATCATACTGTATTTGCAAGTCGGTTAAAACATTCCACTCAATTTAACCTCTATAAGCATGGCTGATTCAGTTGTTTTGATAGCTGTCAATATGCAGGCTGTTATTTGAGGAGGGCTGTAAAAAGCACAGATTTTCTGACAGTAAGCGGTTATGAGAGGAACAGTGGGAGCAAGCTGTTTCCCAGAGTGCATCACACTAAATTGAGAACGGAGGGCTATGGTCTCAAATTGCCTCTCCAGAGAGGCTGGTTTCAGACTTGGGGTCCAAAATCTCTCAAACACAGACATCATGCAGAACAGACTCATCTCTCCTTGCCTCTCCTGCACCATAACCTCTTTACAACAGTACGCTCTCAGGAGAGAATCAAGAAACAAAAGTAAGGCATTATGGATATTGATTGTCCACAAATTCCATTTTCAGCTCCCAGGACACTAAACTGTGAAAATAAGTTAAAATACATTCTCTCAAATATCTACCATATGTGATGGCCAAGCATTAGCATCTTGCCTGGAAATTCACAGAAATTGACATATCTAAACTTCTCTGTAAAATATTCACTAAACAGTGAAAACACACACTCTTTTGAGATGTTCGTTTTAAATGACCAAAATCATATTGACATGCATAATCACGTAAGTGCGTAAAAGGGAACGTTTTGAAATGTTTAGCATGATGTATACTACACGTAACTGATGGAAGCACACCAGGACTGAGAGACGTAGGCTGAGTTCACACTGCAGGTGTTAATGCTGACATTTTTAGCTCTGTTGTTCACATTATCATTTAAATGAGTCTCATTTGTGAACCGTATATGGCCCTGAAGTGACCCGCATGTGTAGAATAAGACATGAAGTCATCTTCCAGCGTATAATTGTGACGTCTGTCGTATTTCAGTGATGTAAAAGTTGGATAAAATGCAACATGGCCATCCAGACTGAAGTCGCATTGCAATATATCAAATATGTAGTACGGATCATGACCCACTATTCGGCTCGCATGTGATTCACAAATTAATACGCAAATTTAAAAAGGGAAATTTTATAATTTGCACATGTTTCAAAGCTTTGCAAATGTTAACATTCAAGTGATTTTAAACAATTTAACCACAAAAAGGCGCTAAAGTGAACAGTTTCTGCACAAACCCACGTGCGGTTAAATGTGTCTGGTCCAGACGTGATCATCCTTCAAAGATCAGCAGATTGAAAACTCTTGATGTGTAAACTTTAGAGAGTTGCGTCACTGTGTCTCATACCGCAGTGGATTAAAATACATTTGGCGAATAAAGCACTGAAAAACAACGTAGCGTTTTTATGTGGGACGACTGCTTATGATGCGCCGTTTGTAATTCGCCTTCTGTCTGTGTGTGTGCCCGAGCGTAAGGGCACTCAGTAGTGCACACACGAAGAGACGCGTTTCAAAAAGCAAGCAAACATAAAATCTTTCTGTGTTGACAGGGCACATACAAACGGAATGATCTGCACACTATTCTTTTGCTAATAAAAACATTTGTTTATGTCTTAAGTGTATGTATAGATTAGAAGCAGAAACCAGTCTGTGCCTATTTGGTCTTAAAGAGACAGTAACCTCAATTTACCTATTTAAGTCTGTGTCATTAATGTTAATCAAACAACTGAAGACAAAGAGAAAATCACTTATGTGGCTTTAAAAAAATAATTACATTTAATCAATACAATAAATATAGTGTTATTATCACATTCGATTTCTGTACCTAAAGATAATTTTAGACTTTACTTAATGTGCAACTTTGTTCTTTTTTATAAATGTTTGTAATTTCTTGATTTGTTATTAGATTTTCCCATCCTTTTTCTTTTTGCTGATCTGAAAAATACTCCGATCCATGCCTCAAAAACCGTAATGTGATCTGAACCGTGAGTTTTCTGATCCGTCGCACCCCTAGTATCTGATTTAGGCCTGGGTCTGATTTGAAAAAATCTGATTTGTGCTCTGTCGGATTTGGGCAACTTTCACATCTATTGTGAATGTAGCCTTACACTCCAGAAAAGCTATATAATACAGTCGGATTTATTATATTTGGCAAACGAGAAGCGGTCTCTGGAGAAACAGATGATTGCAAACAATTGAATCAATCCTTCTGCACTTTGTTTCCATAGAGTGTGCATCCGTGTGTTTGTGTGTGGTCAGACCGCCAACACTCAAAATAAATAAAAATAAGATGTTTATACCTACTAAATATATATGAAGACCTCAGATGCAAAAGCCACTAAACACCACCTTTGTCAAAAATGAGATAATGATATTAACCAAATGCTCTTTACACATATTATAGGTTCATCAATTACTTTTGCCTCGAATATTTTTGCTTAATCCTGGCCTCAGGCCATTTAGAAATACCAGTTTGTTGGCAGAATCAGTTAAACGTGCAGAAGACAAATCGGTGTGCATCTGTCAAATTTCTAAGCTACAAGAGTTTTTTACCTGGTTAGAGGAGGTTTACCATGTATATTAGGATATTGACCAAATTGATCACCTTTACTCAGAATAGACAGTGAAGAGTGACTGGAAAGAGAAAGGGTGGGGATTGGGAAACGACCAATGGAGCACATTCAAACCTGGGTGGGTCCCTTGTGAGTACAACCCGAATGTTGTTGCCACATGCAACACAGCTTCCTCTTATGTGTGGTTTAGTGATTTCATTTCATTGAATTCTGATTTGCAATGTTTCAAGTTGCATCTTTAGTGATTTTGCAACTGTTTACAATGTCTTGTCGATTTTTTTGGAAGTGAAGGTTTTTGCCAACACTGTAAACGTTAACACACTGTTAACTTAGACTAAAATAACACTTCTCTGACATGCAGCTGAACAAACATGTCAACAAAACATGGCCAAACAATAAACAGTCAATACAGAAAAGCCACATCTAACATACAGTACAGTAAGCACTAACTTCTCTGCTACAACTGAAAACAGCTCGTTCTGCTCCATAGTAATGAAAAGTCCAATTCTTTCTTTTCATTAAAATGACAGAATGGATCTCTGTATTCCTAAAAAATCCTTTAATCACATCCTAAATGTGATGACAGTGATGACACTGTATCAAAAAAGACAAAGTAAAAAATGACATGAGGACATGACCTATCATAAAAGAAAAATATAATAAATTGTTTACGTGACTATATCACTTTGATGAGATCATCACACTTAAATATCAGCCAACAACTTTTTCCCAATGATGTGCATCACTTGTTTTTAATTGAAAACCACTCCATCATTTTTATATTAGTCTGTCAGTCCCAGAGGAAAACAAATTGAAAATCAATTTGCCACAAATTTGAATTGGACAAAACTCTCATAAGCTTTCATGAAATAAATAAACTTTCTAATAAACAAACAAAAGATGACATAAAAATGATCGCACACATTTGCCAATATGCGACCGCACTGCACAGATGCAACAATTCAGCCAGTAATGGTACTTAAACAGAGGGCAGAGGGGAATCCCGCAGGCTCCGGTAGGTGTTTGGCATTGAGGGAGAGTTTTAGATAAATGACGCTGCCCAGGAGCAGTGCCCTGGGACATAGCCCCAGTCTGCCCCCTGCCTTTGGCTGGCTAAATGGGCCGTTTCTGGGATGCCGGGGGCACAAGCATATGCCACTGAATCCCTGGTGAGGTCTAGCAGAGAGTAAACAGAGACTCTGCTAATGGAAGACTGCCTGCTTCTGACCTTCAACTGATCTCTCTCTGACTCTCCCTCTCTCTACCTCTCTCTCTCTCTCTCTCCTTAAAATAATCCTCCATGTCATTATTTTCATAAGATCTTCATTATGGTTGATGCATAAATAAAGCTTCTAACCAAAGGTCAGTAGGAGTGTGTTTATATCATTGTACCCACAACATACAAACACAAATACACCCTTGAGTTCCCTGAGTGTAAATACAAAGACATTCACACAGCATTTGATGACAAAACAGACTTCGCAATAAAGCCAAATTACAGGTACATTTATAAATCCAGACTGGGCAACTCCAGTGTGATGCTGTACAAACATAAACTGAAAAGCAAACTGGAAGCATTTAATGGTGCACACCCAACACTAATGTGCAGCTTGGTTTAAATAAGATGTCTGAGAGCAAAAAATACACCATACTGTTGTTGATGATGGAAACACAACCCACAACATACTTATGTTGTTTTGTTTTATGCTTTTCTCTGCAGGGGAATTACCATACAGTATTTATTTCAGTGCCCACACATAAAACCTGAGCAAAGAACGGAGCTAAGTGTGATGCTGCTCTTGTTATCAACAGTAAAGATAGCTAAGATGCAAAACCCTCTAAGAGCATCTCAATTTTGACAGTGTTGGCATTTAGAGGCTTTTGCATTAGAGCTCCTCATATGTTAAAAAAACTGGCATGAAGAGATAAAGTGGTTATTACTCAATCCGATGTTCGCTCAGTCACATTGTCCCAGCCCAATTCAGTCATTTTATCACATTTATCTTCCCTTTACAAGCCTATTATAAGCCTTTCTCTCATTCCAGAGTGGGCATATGTTTCATACGAGGGTAAATAATGGGGATTATGGGAAAATTGAGTCCCGACCTACTTCTGCCCTGATAGTGTACTAGTAGATAAGAGAGCCTGAAACAGAAATGACAGTTTGATGTGTCATGGTAGAAGCGAGGAGAGAAGAATTTGCAAGCTATATCAGAGTATTACAGGCCTTAGGCTACAGAGATGAATCAGTGCTTTCCGAAGGCCTTCTGAACCGGGCTGGCACAAAGTTACAAAGAGAGCAGAATAATACAATCACTGTATGATAATAGATGTGGCTATACAATAGGTATTGTGAGTTGTTGTAAGATGGTGCTGATGTAGGCAAACATTGTAATAGGTGTCATCTGCACATGAACCACATTTTTATCTGTTATCTCAATACGAAATACAAAAACATAAAGCCCCTACCACTAGCTTTGTTGTTATGTCCATCCATATTTATTTCTCACTCTTTTTAAAAAAAAAGATACAAGCAGAAAATACAGGAAATGTGTACACAAAATTAAAAACAAAACAATTTTCAGAACTAAATGTCTTCTTCAATGTGACCTTTCTTGGCACTAAACACGTCTTGAGCTTTTATAAGGAGACTGAAGTCCTGAAGTCATTCGATAAGAATTAGAAAGGATTTAATTTCATTTAGGTTTAAAGGGACACTTCACCTTAATCTTTGTATATGTTTTTGAATGGTCGTGCATCATTTCCTCAGTTGCCACTGAGACAGGAGAAATACAGATTTCAGTTTTGCACTTCCTTCTTTCAATGATGTAAAAATCATCATTTTGCATCATTGAAAGAAGGAAGTCCAATATCTTTGTTGAGCGGGTGAGACTACAAACACCCCTTTCTCGGTCAAATAGGCACCAAATTTGAAATGTATGTTACATTTCGACCACAAATATGACGCACTTTTAATAAATATTAATGTTTCTATGGGTGAAATGCTCCTTTAAGAGATCCTGCAGTTTCCTGCTACAGTATTGCTCAAGTGAAAGGGGAGTTTATACTTTTATACTGTTTTTAAAGGGATAGTTCACTTTAAAATGAGAGTTCTGTCATCATTTGCTCATGCTCATGTTGTTCTAAACCTGTATGGGTTTCTTTTTTCTGATGAACACAGGGGAGGATATTTTGAGAGATGATGGTAAACATATATAGTGTCCATTGACTTCCATAGTAAGAAAAAAATATTTTGGAAGTATTGTGATAAATTATGAAGAAAATATTTTGATAAATGATGGAAAGCACACAGTTGACAGTACCCATTAAATTCCATCATATTTTATTATTCCTACTATGGAAGTCAATGGATACTATGAAGAGTTTCGTGGCAAAACGAGATAAATCCATTTTTTAACATTTTTGTCAAAACATGTTTATTATTATGTTATCATGTTATTATTTTGTTTTATGGTGGTACTTAGCTGTATTTTTTAAGTTATTAATTTTAAAATAAAAACAAACCAACTGCAGTTTAATTTAAATTAATTGCAATCCAAAAAAAAAAACTAGATTTCTGAACAATAAAAAAAACGGTGGTTATCTCTTTTTGCAACGAAACTCTTCATATGCTGGGTGTTTACCATCATTTCTCATAATATCTTCTTTTGTGTTCATCAGAAAATTAAATTCATACAGGTTTAAAACAACATGAGGATGAGTAAATTATGGCAGAATTTTCATTTTTGGGTGAACTATCCCTTTAATACTACATATAAATTTATGTATTCTATTAAAGAGACTGAGAAATAATCATATATGATCGCTATACAATTGCAAAAACAACAAATCATATGGTGGCATGGTGGCCTTAGACTTTTGCACAGTACTGTAAATGTATACATTATGCTATCTATTGCGTGGTTTAGCACAAAGTCCTTGTATTCTATAGAGATTTCTGGGAGGGTGTGAGGTTTACTCAAGCCCTCATAAAACACAAGGGGTCATATTTAATTGTGAGGGCGTGATGATGAGACTGGCCTAATTATCTTTATAGGTTGACAGTAATATTTCATGTAAGTTGGGTGAGGGCCCGTGCCAGCGTGCCTTGCGGGTATGATTTGGAGAGATTTATGAGGAGCGGATCTGTGCCAGGTCATGTGCCCACAGCGATTTCGATAGTATCTAGACTGACAGAGCTAACAGAGATATTATTTATTCATCGTGTTGAAATAGCCAAATACAAGGGCGCAGTTGTGACTACAGAGTATGGGGTGTAGTCTAATTATTAATCTAAGCTGAACTTCTGGTATCTCTAGGGTCTCAGGCAGGTCATGGGAGGATGGGTTTCTTGTAAGAAGATTGCAAGGACGGGGCTATTGAGTAATGGAAGGAACACAAGCTCAGATTTTTCAAAGAACACTTGAAAGCTGCTCTGGGATATTGAGCAGGTGGGCAGTGGGGTATAAGGAGTTGGAGAGGAGGAGCGCACCGAGATCTCAGATCGCTCTCAATGCATTGGAAAGACCCAAGGGTCTCTCACTCCTACTCCTTCTCCATTTCTAAAGAGGTTCTTTCCTGGGGAGAAGGTAGCGCAGTTAGCTGGTCTCAAAAAGCTATTGTAGGGTAGGTGTTATTTATACTCTATATATATGATCTGCATCCTCACACACAAGCATTCAAACATGCATTTGAATATGCATACACATAAGTATTTATGTGAAGGATGCATTTTATCAAAACATGATTCATTGAAAGTCTGGTCGATGCAATATGTGTGCTATTGAATATAGAAAAGTAAAAACGGACAGGATAACATACTGGGTGCACTCAAATATTTGAGGATAGTGTTTTATAATAATTGATCAAAAAGCCCAAACTCTTTGAAAAAAAGGCTCTCCAGAGAAAACTTCAAAACAGTATCAATTATAGAGCAGAGCCTCTAAGGAAAAAAGCCAGACCTGCATCGATATGCTTTTCAGTGCAAATCACTCGAGATTATCAGGATGAAGAGAGAGAATAACAGCACTGGATAATTTAATCCAGTCCTCCTCTCAGAAACACACACACACACACAGACCAGAGAGAAGAGATATTTTTAAGAACCTTGACACTTCTTCAAAGAATACAGATATTACCCATTCCCAACGATCACAAGGTGTGGTATCGAAGTAATGAAATATATTTTAGTATGATTTGTTATAGAAAGGAATTTATTTTTATTGTGGTATATGCAGACCTGTGGGGTTCAGTCATCAGAATAATGTGCATACTATTAAAGTGCGTGCACACCGCCAGTAATTAGGAGGTATTCCTAATTCTGGTTGTCCTAACGACTACAATCAAATGAGTACCTATCCACTGCAGTAATTAAAATACGTTCTAGCTTCCCTGCCAATGACGCTATAGAAATAGAGTAGTGGACACTCTGACGCTCGAATGCATTTTCTGGAATCTTTTTACGCCTTCCGATTGATTGCTGCCAAACGTTTCAGCCTTCCGACTGGTTGCCGCGCGTCATAGCTCATTACCATCAAGTTGAATCGATTTTAAAGGCAGAGTCCATGATCTCTGAAAGCCAATGTTGACATTTGAAATCACCTAAACAGACACTTTCCCTTACCCCAATAGAATCTGGACCTTCTTTTGATAGACCCGCCCCACACATAAGCAACCCAGACAACAGTGATTGGCTACAAGTGTGTTTTGGTAGTCGGCCGACTTCCTTTTTCAAAGCATTTTCCAGAAATCGTGCACTCCGCCTTTAACTCTCCTCAACGTTCACACCATTCAAGACATGGCGCGCCGCTGCTCCGGGTCTCCTTGAAAATGAATGACTTCCGGTCACTCTGACGCTATCGCCGTTTGCGGTGTTTTGGCGCTAGCACTTTTAGCATAGTTTAGCACAATCCATTGAATCTGATTAGACCATTAGCATTGCGCTAAAAAATAATCAAAGAGTTTAGATATTTTTCCTATTTAAAACTTGACTCTTCTGTAGTTACATTGTGTACTAAGACCAACAGTATGGATTATGCTAAGCTATACTAAAAATGGTAGCGCCAGACCCGGAGATCAGCTGAATGGATTCCAAAAAGTTAAAAAATCAAATGTTTAACTCTAGGGGAGCTGGAAAAGCATATTTTCAAAAAAAACTGAAGTGTCCCTTTAACTGTCAAGTAGCTGGACATGCCCACTTCCTGTAACCAATAATCACTGTGACACTTCGCCGGAAGTCACCAAGCTACCATTGAAATGAACGAGACTGTGTCGCTCCGCCATTGCTAGTCAAAGAAGACCTCATCTCATTGACTGGCACATGATCACACAGACGCGCTTACATGCCATATCAGCGACACTTCCTAGGTCTTTCTCCCTAGCAAAGCCCTCTGTTGTGACACAATCATTACAAATTGATTGCAAAATAGCTAACAATCATGATTAAATCATTAAATTCTTGTCTACGCTTCAGAGAACGCGAGCAAAATTAACTTCCCACCAACCTCATTTTTTCCTGAACACGAAATAATGATTTTCTGCCAGTCTAATTACAAAGCCAACATCTGATCAAGCCAGCATCCAGAGGGGATTATCACATGCTGCAGTATTAGAGCTCATTACCAGCTTGAGTGCAAAGTTATTACACATTGTAATTGGATGGTGAGATTTATATACAGATCTGGCCAGTTTCTGTAAGATTGTAATTACAGGCACCGTTGGTTAGCTACTTATCACTGTGCCGGGAGGAGAAGACGAGAATCGGGGAGCGAGGGAGCGTTTCATTAACCCTTAACCCCACTGAGGGAAAACACTGCATCTAGCCTGCATCTGAGCTAGCGACAAGAGCTACATACGCTCATCAAACAATTTACATTCCCCCCTCCCAACCTGCCCGCTGACCCCCCACCCTGTACAAAAACGGGGCTTTAGCGTGAGGCCTGAAAGACTGATTCTCAACTGTTTGTTCAGATACGGTGCATTTTCCCCTTGACTGAGCTCCATTCTGTAATTAGCAGAGGTAACAGTGTGGAAAAAGTGTTCACCTGCTTAGAACTGCTTTATGGGGCACAGCACAGAGCGCTTACTCTCTGCATGTGTGCGTGCGTGTGTGTATGTGTGTGCTTTATTATTTCATCTCTTTCATTCTGTTGCTGTCTTAATCTTGATCAGATAACATAATCCACTGTATATTCTTTGATCATTTCCTTATCAAAATTGGCATCACTGAAGCACTTTCACACTGCAAAATGACAAAAATTAGCATTTATTTTTCCTTCATATGTGACTAATTATTTCTTTATGTGTGTCAGTTGGAGTTCAGGGTTAATCTTGAACTATGCAGTTGCTAAACTCAGCTGTATCTATATGTGACCCTGGACCATAAAACCACTCATAAAGGTCAATTTTTTAATATAATAAATATAATATAATAAATAAGCTTTCCGTTGATGTATGGTTTGTTAGGATAGGATGCTTTGTTGGAATCTGAGGGTGCAAAAAAAGATCAACCCAGTAACTTAGTTTTGGTAAACCATTCTCTGTAAGCATGTGAAAAATAGCTAATTGAAATTAGGCTCCCCTTGTGATGTCAGAAGGGGATAATACTGCCCTTTTATCTGCACTATTCAACCATGGAACTGCCATTTAGTGCAGAGATTAGCTCATTTGCATTTAAAAGACACACCCAAAATGGCCCATTTTTGCTCACAACTACAAAGTGGCAATTTTAACATGTTATAATGAATTATCTGTGGGGTATTTTGAGCTAAAAATTCACATATGTACTCTGGGGACACCAAAGATTTATTTTACATTTTAAAAAAAGTATTGTGAAATGTCCCTTTTAAAGTTGTCCAAATGAAGTTATTAGTTTTTATTACTAATCATAAATATATTTTTATATATATTTATGAAATGTACTAAATATCTTTATGGAAGATTATCTTTACTTAATATCCTAATGATTTTTGGCATACAAAAATGATAATTTTGACACATACAATGTATTGTTGGCTATTGCTACAAATATACCCTTGTGACTGGTTTTGTGGTCCAGGGTCACATATCGATTGTTTGTCAGTAAATGTATTTCTGGGTGTGGGCAAACAATATTTGTTTCATTTTGCACACACCAGCCTAAAAAAAGCTTTTTTGACTAAGCAAATTGTTACACGGGGATACATTGTAAATAACATTATTGAAAGACAAGTATAAAAGTCACTCAGGTGAGAATAATGGTTCTTGGTGAGAAAAAAAAACACAGAAAGAAACAGCCTCAAACAAAAACCCATTTACTTTTCATGCAACTGCCTGAGAAACAAGCCGCAGGACAGACAGAGAGAAAGAAAACAAATCCCACGAACATCTCATCAAGATAAAACAGAGCGCCACTTTCTTTTTATCCTGCGTGAAAATCAGGTCCCTATAAATCAATGCTGACTTACATTTATGAGACAAGGAGTTAACTTGTTTAATTATGCCACAGACAGCTCTATTCTTTTGTAACAAGTAATCTGGGTGGGGAAATCGATACTGACAGGCTGGTTGCATGCTGCCTAATTTTATATTACTGCCAGCCAATGGCGGCACGGCCCTGTGATAAAGCTGTGCTGAGTAGTTCATTATGGAGAAGGATGGAAATCAATACACACTGCTGTGTCTGCTGCAGAGAAGGGCTGATGATAAGCTTGATTCACTATACTGTAAAGGAGAATATGATTAAGGGACAGTTTAGATAAGTCTGTGTGTGCTCACAGATGTAGGCATGTTTTATAACAGTTGAGTTTTAACGTGCCATATACAATAGACTCATATTTGATTAAAAAATGTAGGAAATTGGATATTTAATGGGGCAGATAAATAATTATAACGTTTGGCTAGTTAATTTGTTAAAAATAAAAGTTTCTCTGCTGCTCCAAATGTGCCACATAATATCTCTGTCAAGTGAAATGAAAATTAGCTTTTGCTTTTCAAAGAGTGAAGCATTGCTGCCGCATCCCTGACAGTAACCAAAAGCACACAGCACAAGCAATAACCACCGAAAGTAAACAAACAAATGCACATTATGACTCATGATATTTATTTTTTCATTGCTTTCACACTATAATTTGCCCTTTATTGCTCCCATTAATAACCTTTACCAGGTTATGTTTAGCAGGATATGACAGAAGTCATTTAGTCTAGCATATAGAACTGAAAAACTGGGCAATTCATAAGAGGCTCTGCAACACAGTATTGTGTAGAAATTACATTAAGTGCAGTTTAATCTAAATATCCCATCTGCAATGCAGTTTATTGACTTCCTTTAATTTTCGGCTTAAATTCTCCACAGATTTAAGGTTATTGACTGGGTGTGTTTTCATGAGACACTGCAGCAGATCTGCAACGCTTCACTCAGCTCGAAAATGCAATAAAAAGCGAATGCTCTCGTGTTGTTGCTTAATGTTGTTTCGCTGACTTTTCTTTTAAACCCCTGGCCTGTTTGCATGCCAAACCTAACGCAATAGTAAATAAAAGTAGATGCTTTTCAGTTCTGTGTCTGATTGGAGAGAGAAAAAACACACCGAAATCTCAGCTGGCATCTGCTAGACTACTTCAAACCTCTTTTGATCAGTATAGGTGTGTGTCATCATTTTTTGATGTGTTTTGTGTGATTCCCTGATGGGCCACTTTCTGCTTGTAGATGCTCTAACTGAGGACCAGATTTTTTAAACCTGAAGAGAGGCAAGAGAGAAAGAGATGCTGAAGGAGAAAGGCGGAGCGCAAGGCAGCCAGAACTGGACAATCCAAAATCAATATAAAGTTAAAGAAATAACAAAAAAAAGAGTCTGAAGAAGAGTGCAAAGGGGGAAACAAGCAGCACCCCTTGGTATGTATGTGACCCATTTATGAGTATGTCCAATGCTATCTTATGGCAATTTGTACATATTTTATGAGATGGCTAAATTGTATTAATTTCAAAGACCACATTCGTACATTTTTGTGATGTTGGGGTTAGGGGTGGAGTTAGGGGTCAGGTTTCATTATTGTTTATTGTATGATCATATGTTTTTGTGCAATTCGCTTTGTAAAAAATCATACGATTAGCCGTATGCCGAAAAAGACTGTACATTACATTTCATCAATGGCTAACTTATTAGAGATCAAAGCATATAGGCTGATAATGTCAATGTGTTTATTGATTTATCACCAAAATACAACTGTATTACATTAAAGCATCCTAAAATGAGAGTCGCGTAAATATGCAGTTTTGTTGAGCTGTTACTTTTCGCAAAAATTTAAAATATTCACATGAAGCAAGTAACGACACCTCACCTACATAATTTGATTTGCAGTCATGCAAGTGATAAGATTCACAAAGCATTAAAACAAAATGTAAATTATGTATAAAATGTAATAAAAGTACTGTATGCATTACAATTACAATTTAATATCACACACACACACTACTCGTATACTAAGGGCGTCCAAAATGTTGCAGGACTTCAAAGTGTTAAAGGTGTGACACATCTGAGTGCAAGTTCAATAGCTGACAGTTAAATTGCTGTAAGAGAGTAATGATCTGAGATGTTCCAACATAAACAGACAATAAATCATTGCACAGCTCAGACAAGATTGATAAGACCTATTTAAGACATCTAAACTCACGCTGGTTAACAAAAGCAGAAGCCTATTCTGTGGTCCCATGGGCGAACTTTGACCCGGGGGTGTCTGATGACGATGTTATCTCAAAGGCCAATCGCTTCAGGCCAGTGATGCCCCGTTGGGGACCCTTCAGTCAAAGATCAGTTATTCATGTGGATCTCCCATTACACAGACACTCAGACAATATGATACTCTCTCAACCCCTCACCTCTCCCTCCTGTTGTGTAAGGATCTTTATGACAAATCACTACATTTACACACAGCATTAATATATCTATATCCATCTAATTTTCCAAGATTCTGAATAAGAATAAAAAATAATACATCTCATCCTGTCCTGCAGTTTATCTATGGAGATTTACATCAGCTGTTCCTGGTCCCTCCAGACCTCTCTGTTTTAAACACTTAAGGGCTAAATAAATAATGACAGACTGCAGGCTCACTGGAGCAGAGAGAGAGAGACAGAGGGCCACCAGCACAGTCCCATAGGCCAAAACCATACAGTCAGACTCATCCGTACTTTTGCTTTGTAGGCCTCTAAGTGCCCACCAGCAATACAATGATACTGAGGACTCTGGAAGTAAATCTGTAATAAAAACATTTCATCAAGGACGTGTTTTAGTCAATTACTCACTTATACTGTATATAACATATATATTCGTCTTCATGCCAATCTCTTTTCTTTATTCTCATGTTTGTTTCACTTTCCTTTCTGTCCTCCTTTTTCATTCATTTGTCCCTTCCTTCTTCTTTTATGTCTCCTTTCCATGTTTTCCACCTATTTCTTTTGGGGAGACCTGACATAGGGAAAGCCTTATTGAATCATGTTAAACTTTCTCTTCTCTGATTGAATTGCCAGATAAATTGCCTTCGCCCTGTACGAGCCAAGCTAAGTGTAAGAGCTTACAGTGAATACCCATTAAGACTGTATTCGTTTTTTTGAAAAGGACATCAATAAAAGGCTTTAAAATAAGCCCTGTTGTGTAAACCAAGCACATTGAAGAGAAGCTAGCAATGCTCAACATCCTGCACTTTCAGCATACAACAGAAAGCTTTACTAACTCTAAACAACAGGACGAACTGATATATCACACCATCCCATGTGAGAAGAGGAGGAATAGAGGCTTCAAATCCTCTCCGAATGACATCTGGACATCAATACACGTTGCCTCCCATTCAGAGTGACAGTAAAAGCTCTATTGATTTTTAACAGATTAAAAACACAGCGGGGAGCAATTTAAACCAAACTCACTTTTCAAAGTGTCCTCAGCCACTTGGTCTAATGTTATTCCAGGCAACATAATCATATCTGAAAATCTGTAGGTTGGGTGGTGGGGTTTTACATATTGAAGGGACACCTGTTTGTTTATTAAAAGGTTTTCTCATCTGTATAGATTATCAAATAAAATACAAATTCGGCAATTCAAATAATTTGGCATTTGATCACTTTTCTGTATCACTCACAGGATTATTTCACAGTAATGGCTATACGAGGGGGGGAAATAAGTATTTGACACATCAGCATTTTTATCAGTAAGGGGATTTCTAAGTGGGCTATTGACACAAAATTTCCACCAGATGTAGCCATCAAGCTACATCAAATATGGAATTCATACAAAGAAATCAGAACATTTAAGTATATAAGTTGAGTCATAATAAATAAAGTAAAATGAGACAGGGACTAAATACTGAACACATGAAGAGAACAAGGTGCAAAATGGCATAGAAAGCCAGATCATCACCTAAAATCTGTCAGTATTGAGAGAGAAACCCTGATTACTATCAGTATTAATTGATATCAGCTGCTTTAGTCCTAATTGATGGCCTATAAAGGCTTCTCATTACCTTAGAGGCACACAGGAACGACTTCATGATGGGTAAAAGCAAAGAACTCTCTCAAGATCTTCGTAATCTTATCGTTGAAAAGCATTTTGACGGGAATGATTATAGGCGCATTTCCAGAATGCTGAATGTTCCTGTGAGCCATGTGGGGGCTATTATCTGGAAATGGAAAGAGCATCGCTTCACCATAAACCGGCCAGGATCAGGTTCTTCACATAAGATCCCTGTCCGAGGAGTCCAAAGAATAATCAGGACAGTTCTCCAAGAGCCGAGAACCACTCGGGCAGAACAGGAAGACCTTGCATCAGCAAGTACTGTTGTTTCGAAGAAAACTATAAGCAATGCACTGAACCGCCATGGAATCCATGCACGCTCACCATGCAAGACTCCATTGCTGAACAAAAAGCATGTTGAGGCTCGGTTAAATTTGCAAAAGAGCATTTGGAGAAGCCTGTGGATTATTGGGAGACTAGTATGGTCAGATGAAAGCAAAATGGAACTTTTGGCAGTCATTCTACACACCATGTTTGGAGAAGAAATTGCACTGCCCACCACCCCATGAACACCATACCAACAGTTAAGTTTGGGGGTGGAACCATAATGGTTTGGGACTGCTTTTCAGCAATGGGTACTTTAAGACTTTTCATATTATTGAAGGCAGGATGAATGGAGAAATGTACCGGGACATTCTGGATAAAAATCTGCTGCCATCTACTAGAAAGCTGAAAATGAAAAGAGGGTGGACATTTCAGCAAGAAAATGATCCCAAACACAAGGCCAAGGAAACAATGAAGTGGTCAGTCAATCACCTGACCTAAATTCCATAGAAAATCTATGGAGAGAACTGAAGATCAAAGTTCATAGAAAAGGCCCAATGAACCTTCAAGATTTAAAGACCATTTGTGTGAAAGAATGGGCCAGAATCACTTCTGAGCAATGCAGGCGACTGGTCTCTTCATACAAGAGGCGTCTAGAAGCTGTAATCACCAACAAAGGCTTTCTACAAAGTATTAAATAAAGTGTTTTCAATATTCCCTGTGTCATTTCACTTTATTTATTATGACTCAACTTGTATACTTAAATGTTCTGATTTCTTTGTATGAATTCAATATTTGGCTTGATGGCTATATCTGGTGGAAATTTTGTGTCTATAGCCCACTTAGAAATCCCTTACTGATAAAAATGCTGATATGTCAAAATACTTATTTTCCCCACTGTATATATATACCAACACCAGCATTTCTGCAAAAAAAGTCAATATCACTTTTAAAATCAATAGCTGCTTCAGTTTTGGAGTAAGCCAAACACGCTGTGTCTTCTGTCCTCAATATATCTGTCATTATAGACAATTTAGGAAATTATATTTATGGCTAATTTAGCTAATGATGCCACCCACATTAGTTATATCAGGAAGTCAATAGAAAAGATAAATATATGACATCAACTAGTATTGATCCATTAGCTGCACGTGAATACTTTCAAAAGCTTTATGTTGTTTCTTTTATTACACATAAAAATACATTGATCCAAATCATTTGGGAAAACAGATATAAGTCAATTGACTGTACAAAGATCAACTGAGTATGAAAAATGTATGGCTATAAAATCAAAGCAATGTTATATGTTCAAAAGGGCTGAAACATACAGGGCTGTCGGTCAGAGATCAGAAGAAAACAGATTACATCGTAAAAAGAGTTAGTAAACAAACAGAGATCCATTGGGAACAGGCCTCGATAAGCAGCTACGCAAACTTAGAAGTGACTAGACCAGTTCCCTGGGGTTTGAAGAGGTATCCATTTAAAAAAATAAAAACACACACACACAAACAAATGAGCAAGGTTGTGCGTGGAAATCAGTTCTCCCTACTACAAGGACTAAAAAGGAGAAACTGAAAGGAGAGGGAGGGAGAGAGAGAGAAAAAAGATGAAATTACAAAGTGAAGCAAGATATTGAAGGTACTGTAGATGGCAGAGAGGTGAATGAGAAGTAAGGTCAGAAGAGCAGAGAATGCGTGACCACTCTATCTGCCTCCTAAAAACATTGTGACAATTAAAACCTATGGCACTGTCCAGGCAGTAAATACAGTGGGCTGAATCAATAGCGGCCAGCCATAAACACAGGCACATAAGATACAGCTGCACAAAACGCTATGGATTTCCAATGGGGCCGTGTGACATCAGCCACTTTCAAATGCAAATATTAACTTATGCACATCGTCCTTCTGGTGGTTGGGCACCTATCGATTGGATAAAACTAACTCTATTGATCACTGAATAGTTAATGGAGATAATTAAATCTATGAAGTACAGTACTTAAGACTGTTTCTGAAGTCCTTCCGCAGACTCAGGGGACACGCAGAGGACTTTTACGTTTAACGTGCCCTCACGCAATATAAATTAGTGTTAGAAACATCTTAATTTATGTCTTGAAGAGATTAAAGTATCGGAGAGTAGATGAAATCTGCACCGTGCGTACAAGTGTACAGTTATAGGCAAAATTATTTAGGTCACATTAGGCTGTCACCCAAGCGATGAGTCTTAAAAACGAATCGACCAACATAATTTATGACACTAAGAAATGCTGGAAACAGGAAAAGGTTGCTGTAGGAATAGCATTAAAGGGCAGTGTGCTGCGCGCAGGCCAATGTTAAACAAACTGCCAATCAATATCTCTT
Source organism: Misgurnus anguillicaudatus (assembly GCF_027580225.2). Lineage (NCBI taxonomy): Eukaryota > Metazoa > Chordata > Actinopteri > Cypriniformes > Cobitidae > Misgurnus > Misgurnus anguillicaudatus. The sequence goes on along the minus strand of NC_073357.2, from coordinate 36,006,304 downwards.
TTATTAGTGGTCACAATCAATGCAGGACTGACAGAGCCGACCAATTAACACTATCGATCGAAAGAAAAGAGGAGGAGAAGAGGATTCAAGAGAAATATCTCTCCCCTCACATAACCATAGGGTCTGAAACACTGGGTTCCCACACCACGTGGCTCCCTGGGGTGTGGTGTGGAAGACACCCTGACAGAAAGCAGACCTGGACTATCTCCCAAGAGGAAGAGGGGGGGTCAGGGGGCATTGGCCCCTGTCTACCGGTGCAGCCTGCGTGTGACGTGGGGTCTGCATTGGGAAAGCTGCTGCTCCTCTCTTCTCATCACACACGGAGCATTCTAATAAGGCCAGACTGCAAGTTCCCCTCCTTGTGCCCTCAACCCAAGGGAACTGTCCTGATAGTCTGTGTGTGTGTACACATTTGTGCAGGTGTGAGATTATTGATCTCACCGAGATAAAAAAAGACTCGTTCCCAAAATGAGACATCGTTCCTGACATGCGTATACAAATGCATTTATCCGTGTACTACGTTGAAAGTCCTTATCGTCAGTCAACAAGAATTTCTGCTGTGAACTGAATTGGTGATTTTTTTTTAACACAATCCACATGGCTCTCCAAAACAGCTTATTATCATGTTCCCAGTTTTTCCAAGTTATCCTTACATATCTTTTCCATCCCTTTCCACCGAGAACAAATCTCTCCACTAGTCTTTTTCTTCCTATGTCATGTCCTGTTCCCAAGGAGACAGGGTCAGAGGGCCATATGGTGAGTGTCAGCCGTGCTGGCGGCTCTTATGAGAGGTTATCACGGTGCTGAGCTACCTGACCCCTGCACCGTGCTCACACTCACAGACAGCAACAGGAAATGTGACAAGAAGAGAGACCAAGAAAGTGTGTGGGGGGGGGGCTTCCGAAATAAAGATCAGGAATTTTACAGTGTCTGTAGTCAGTGCCTTAAGTGGCCCAAAAGAGGTGCCGGTACTCTATTATTATTTTTTATTTTTATTTTTTTTTGCTGACTCGACTCCTCCCCTGAGGTAACAACAACTATATTGAAGGGGTTTTATATACAGCAGTCAACAGACGACCTTGTAAAAAATAATAAATCATTTTATTCGTTTGTGGATTTGTTTGAGCTAGAAACAGCTACTAAACATAAAAAAAATGTGCAAAAGGTAGGTATGTGAGTAAAATATTCAACATGTTTAAATGCTAAAACTGGCTTGAAAAAAGCTTTAAAGCAACACTAAAGAGTTTTTGCTCTTTGCTCCCCCTACAGGTTGGAAGCGAAATTGTCCATTACCACTATCGTAAATAATTTAGCCTACTGCAGCAAAGCTGGCTCTGATTGGATTGTAGGTCTGCCATAAAGCAAGTTTTTGTAGTTTTCACTCGAACTACAGGACCACGACGACGATTGGAAACTTCTTTAGTGCGGTTTTGGTCGATAGAGGGCTGCAAAGCGAATGTGAAAGTGCCGTTCACCCCGTTTCGAGTGGATGAATGACTGAAACTTTTTTGGAAACGTTATTTTAAGATAAAAAAAACTCTTTAGTGTTGCTTTCAAATGACACCAAGACCATGTCTATGGGTTCAAGAATAAAAAAAAGGCTTTTTGAAACTCGAAAGTCATCATTTTATTTTGTCGCATTGTTTTCCATTTTGCGGGCAGTAAAACTCCTGTGTGCGTTGTTCAAATTCATTGAAATTTTGTTCACTTGTAGTTTAGCAATTAAACTAAATATATTACAATTCCAATAATGTTTTTACTCCGCACATCGCCTGGGGAAATCCGAAGATGCGTCAAGGGGAGCCAAACTGACAGCGGAGATTGTCACGTAGCTACAAAAGGGTATTGGAAAAAGCTTACGTCTGACCGAGCAGCTATGGTTGCACGTTTCACACACAAGCACACCTCCCCGGACCACGTTGAGTTGTTGACACTGACAGCAGCAAAAGCGACGCATGCGCTTTTAACTAGTAAAACTCAAGGGTGTATGGGTAATGTAGTCTCTGCTCTGGGTGGGACGAATTAGTAAGCGTGCATTGTGAAGGGCGCTCTGAAAAGCGACAGCGCAGCCAAAGCATTAAAACCTCTGATTCAAACAGATGTGCAAATGAGCGTACCGGTACTCTAAAAGCACGTTCCGGCCACACGGAGAGGTAGTGGTACGCTCAAGAGCTACAGTATATTTGGAAGTGGCGGTACTGAGTACCAGCACGTACCGGCCCACTTAACATTGTCTGTAGTGTACAACCACTTTATTTTTTATTTTTTTAGGTATGTTTCTATTATTTATGTAATAGGGTATGAGATGCCGTGCTTTATTAAATTATGGCTGAGGGGGTTGTGAAATGCAAAGCAGGGTGCCTGCATCCCCTTTAGCAATGACTATTATAAGACTTTATTGTATTTTAAATTGTTAGCACACTAAAACACATGAAAGGAGACAGATGTCTATTAAAATTGTTCTTTTATAACCATTCAATTCAATAATACAAGTAAAAATACTTCCTGACATCAGTATGTTACTCTGCAACAAAAATAACAATGAGCAATGGACCAATTAGCATCCAGACGCAGATAAATCTGTCTGAAAATATGAAATAACATCATTAATGTACTATTTCTGTAGGTTCTGTGCATGCTGTATTAGCACAAAGTTTTGCTTCTATTTGACTGCAAGGGAAACTTTGAGTCATGCATTTTTTTCTCAACAAGAGCATACACACTGAGACTTGACTGACAAAAAATTGCTCATTTGGAAAATAACACGTCTGTGTGAAGACTGTAATATAAATGTCACTGTGAACTATGAATTTATGCATTTACACAATCAGACTTAAACATGTTTTAGAAGATAAACAGACTGTCTGCTGGAGGTGGATCATCTGACTGGCACCGGAGAAGAGTTTGTCAGCAAAACATGTAAAGGATGACCATGCATATGGGAAATCATATAATGGATGACATAAACCTTAGAAAATAAGAGGGTTTTTTCCATTTATCAAAAGGGGAGAGTCATCATTAAATCACTCTGTCTATCTCTCTCTCTCTCTCTCTCTCTCTATTCTCAGCTCCTGCCTTCAAAACATAATGAATCTCAGACAGGCAAGGATCCTCACACCCCCCCAAAAAATGTTTTTTGCTGTATGACTTATATGTGTGGAATGAAAGTTTAACTCGGGCCTCATTTAGGAGGTGCTTTGATGAATTAAAAAGGATCGAGAGTTTACGCTCTTTCTCTCCTTCTCCATCCGAGGATGGAAGAGTTCTATGCTATCCACCAAAGCGTAAAATATTCACAGAATGGGACCGAGTGCGTTCATTTGGGGTGTCAGTCCGTCAAACAAAGAGCTACTCAATAATCTGAGATTTGAAACGCAGCAGTCTTCTAAGAAAATCTTTACATCTCTGCTATAGCTCCACTGTTCACTAATTCATCCTCTGCCTGTCCTCCATGGACCCAGAGTGTTACGCACCAACCAGAGAAAGAACCACACACAATACACACTGCAAACCAGATTGATATAATATACTCGTTTCTTAAAATATATAAGTCGCCCAGAGTAACCAAACCTAAATATATGTGGTATAAAATTGCTGGTTGGATAAAAATCTTAAAAGCACCATATTGCATTTCAAGTAGCCAAACGCCAGCTGAACTTGTGTTTGCTTAAAGAGAATCAATAAACCAAACACCTATGAGGTCTGATCCAAGTTTCTCTGACTCTAAAGTAAACTTGACAATCTGCTAATCAGCAATTAGCAGTAACAACGAAAATCTGTAGCTGGTTTTGAAATCTGATGATGTATGCGCAGCCAAGCCAAGGTCAAGGGCTGTGTAAGAGCCATGTCGAGAACTAGTTTACAATAACCAGCTACTTCAACAATCAAAGGTATTTCATTTCACTTTCTGTACAGTTAACGAAACCGTTTGATGTTTGCAGCTTTATAACATCTGCTTTTAAGTTGGCAAAGGGATTTTTTCCCAATAGGCCTACTATAGTGAAATCCAGATTTTGGTTTGGGAAAATAACCTTAGTCTTGTGATTTTAATAGAAAAAATAAAATGCATAGCTGTGTCTGAATGGCACTCCACGGTAATAGCATTGTGTTCTGGAGATGAAAATCCACAATACTGCAAAAATAAGAAAGGGGTGACATTCCTAGCGTGTTGCATGAGAGTGATGTGAAGCCAAGCTGCGTCTGGGATGAAAATATTTTTCTTAGATGTTCTCTTTTACAGTAAGTAATGTGTGTTTCTTCTATTTGTTAATGAGTTTTACAATAAAGATTACATATAAAATGTATAACTGATAAAGCAAACTGATGTATAGCACTGTAGTTTTACTGATCATACTCATATATAGCTTATTATGACCATCATTATGAATTATTATAAAAACATCTGTTTTTTAATAAGGATAAACTTGATACTTTAAGACATGCTAGTTTGCTGAATTCATATCACAACACAGATAAAAGCAACAATAAGCACAGGGGACTGACTGACACAACAGGGCCTGACAGGGCAGATGAAAATAAAAATGTGTGGAGGAAATATTTTTAGAACCATCTGGCTTGCGTTTGAGACCAAGCATGAAGAAAAAAAAATCTCTAGTGCCTTGACTGAAAATGAGGAGCAGAGGCCACCGCAATTGAACTGTCAATGTAAGAGATGCTGTTTAGTCCAGCAGTGGTAAGGTTAGATCGTAGGCACATGATCAGCCTCTGTCTGTTCCCACTTATAGGTACCTCCAAAGCAGTACACTCTCACCTGCACATAAAAGCAGTCAGGTCAATTTTGTTAAACCTACAGAATAACAACAGTTACTTTATGATGACTACCAATTGGTCACTTTTGGTTTTTCCAAATCCCAGAGATGAAAACCTGAAACTAAAATGTGCCATCATAATAAGGGATAAACGCATGTTCTTTCTGCTTGTACATGTAACTTAATCTTTAATTCTCCCGCCCTACAATGCTCAACATTTTTCCTCTTCTGGCATTCTTTTAATCCAGGAGAAAAATCAAAAGTGAAAGAAAACCTCTCAATTAGTTGGACTTCTTACTAATACTGCATGGTACCCAAGACAAGGCTTTGAAGTAACAGAAAGTGGAAAAGTACATCTGACATCACAACAGCCTGGTCTGCTTTAATGTTTGCAAAAATTAGACTTAATCTGCTGTCCTTCCCTATACAGCAAAACCACAGCAGTGTCACAATCCAGACTGAGGAATTGGAGACTGGGACCTAGCAATGAACTGTATCCTTAGCAATAAACTGTGTGTCTGTCACAGTCCTTCAACCTCCCGCCAACTGTTTAAAAAAAGACGAAAACAGTGCAGCGTAAAGTGTTTATGCAAACAAACACTAAGCATATTTGTATGTATTGGCACCAGTGTTTGGTTAACCACCCACAAGCATTTGCAGATGGGACCTTTCTCAGGGGGCCACAAGCACAGAGAACAGACAGGGGGAGGATAAAAGACACAGAAGAGAGAAAAGTTGTACCTAAATGAAAGACAGATCAAAAATGAGACTTCTTTAGTGTCCGTTGCTTCTTCAGGGTAGCATAAGATGGAGACCAAATGGAGACTTTTGCTTACGTCTGCTGGATCTCAGAATTTTCTAAATTTTTGAGGAGATTGCGAATCTTTAGATTTGACCAAAGCATACAATCAAAACTCAATCATTTTAAAGGAATAGTCTACTCGTTTTCAATATTAAAATATGTTATTACCTTAACTAAGAACTGTTGATACATCCCTCTATCATCTGTGTGCGTGCACGTAAGCGCTGGAGCACACTGCGACACTTCGATAGCATTTAGCTTAGCCCCATTCATTAAATGGTACCAATCAGAGATAAAGTTAGAAGTGACCAAACTCATCAACGTTTTTCCTATTTAAGACGAGTAGTTATACGAGCAAGTTTGGTGGTACAAAATAAAACGTAGCGCTTTTCTAAGCGGATTTAAAAGAGGAACTATATTTTATGGCGTAATAGCACTTTTGGGAGTACTTCGACTCGCCTGAAAAGTCCACTCCCCTTCTCCCTCTCATAATGGGAGAGGAAGGGTGTTACTGCACCGAGTCGAAGTACTCCCAAAAGTGCTATTACACCATAAAATATAGTTCCTCTTTTAAATCCGCTTAGAAAAGCGCTACGTTTTATTTTGTACCACCAAACTTGCTCGTATAACTACTCGTCTTAAATAGGAAAAACGTTGATGTGTTTGGTCACTTCTAACTTTATCTCTGATTGGTACCATTGAATGAATGGGGCTAAGCTAAATGCTATTGAAGCGTCGCAGCGCGCTCCAGCACTTACGTGCACGCACACAGATGATAGAGGGATGTATCAACTCTTCTTAGTCAAGGTAATAACATAGTTTAATATTAAAAATGAGTAGACTATTCCTTTAACATTTCAACTCACTACATTCTTCCAAAAAAAAAAAAAAAATTGTTAGACGTTTTATTGTATATATGCAGTAACTCACTGGCAATGTGTAACTGCCCCATTACAGTACCATAACTGTACATGTTTTTAGAGTATGATGCCTTTACCACAGTTTCATTTTACAGTATAATACCCTTACTGTAACCTAGTTTAAAAATATATATTGCCTTAAAGGGGAATCAAACCCATGTCACCTGTGTCATAGGTCTGTAACACTACCACAGTGCCACAGAGTCACTTGATAAAAGTTACTGGCTATGCTCCCCAAGTAGCCTCTACTGTTACTCTCCCGACACTCCGAGATGTGAAATCTTGGCATCACTAGTGTTTTGAAGTCTTGAGGTCAAATTCAAATTTGACGGTCAGGCATTTATCCATAATCTCTTTCTTGTTTCTACCTACAATTCTTAATAAATTATTTACACTGCTGAAAAACAATTCACATTTTGAAATTTGCTTCACCGCTAAAAGCATAAAAAATAAATTGTATTTCATTTATATATATATATTTTATTTGTCCATTTTATATGCTTTTATAACAGTTTTATTTAACTTCAGTAGCACTACTGCTGTTGTTTTACAGCAGTCTACCGCAAAACATACAGTAAATCACTGTAAATTAAATGTTAATACCCAGTAATGAACTTGAAAAGAAAATAAGGGTATTTTCCTGGGCATTTTGTGGTAAGTAACTGTAGAAATTACAGTTAAGTCTAACAGTGAAATTACCTGGGCATTACAATCCATATAAGTATACTATAAAGCTGTATACTATTACTGTTTGTGAATAATTTTCATATTTGTATGTACTGTTTTTCTCATAAGGAGAATTTTAAGAGAAACTTTGAGAGTGAGTAACTTATCTTAATAAAGTCTCCTGAACTATGAAAGATTAAACTCTGACCAATAAAAGTTTCCTAAATAATATACACAGAAGTTTAAGAACCACATAAGTTGTTGCAGATGCTGCAGTCCACATCATGTAGAAGGGGTATAATTACTAAGAAACTAATGTACTGGCCTTATTTGTCCATAGAGTTTACTGGCAAGACGAAAAGATTTGGTAATGTGCGTTTTAAACATGCTTGACCAGTTGGAGCAGTTAGATCATTATGCGTGTGCACAGACATGCACAGTCACTAGAGGGCATTTTGGAAAACACACTAGCTCTGTCAGTTTAACCGTGATACAAGAACACTGATATGATCCTGTCAGTCATATTCACACAAACTCTTTATGTTTATACGTTTATTTATATTATTTGTTCTTTTATTTTTTATTAGGATGTTCTACAAACAAACGATTTGGACAATTTGCATATTTTTTACAAAAATGCATCTAATCTGCGAAAAACACATTTTAGTAAAAATTAATTATATTTTTTTAAACAATTCTTTCTTTATTGCCTCAAATGCAAAGCTTATTAAAACAATTATACTGATAACTTTATTACATCTGCAGTATGGGCAAAAGTAATTACATTATAAAGTCTCTCATTCTCTGGCCAATTTATTCATCTGCTTAAATCAAGTTTGTTCAGATTTCGCCGGGCACTGTTATGGCCACATCCATTAATGTGATGTTTGAGGTGTTCTCTTTAGAATATTTATTACTTTCTTTTCAATTTTGCGATAATTTGGCAGTGTTAATACCTGGCCAGGAATGAAGCGAGGAGAGACAGTGAGCAATAATTCAGGATCTTGTATGTCTGGGATTCATCTGAATATATCAGGAATATCAGACTTGTTTAATGAGATATCACTCCGCTTCGATCCTGAGTGTCCCCTCCCCTTCACTCTGCCCCTATCTGAGCAGGGCCTTATTATTATTTCATAAAAAGCTCTGATCTGTCTTATGAAAAAGCAGAAAAGCTTTGTGAAATTCATTAAAGCAGCCTGAGAAATGTATTAAATGAGAAGGTGAAGCTGGCTGTTGGTTTAACCTTTCTGCTGTGAGGCTTTGAGCCTTCATAATCCCTATGCAAGGCTAACAGAGGCCCAGACACACACATACACCCCTCATGAAGGTAAATGAAGGGACCGTTCACATTGCCTGAGAATGCTATTCAAAGTTTGGAAAATCTCTTACGAGATCTATATACAGTTAGCGAGCCATGTTATTACATACAGAAAAATGCAGACCAAATGTATTTTCAGACAAATAATAAGGATGTGTTTGTATCGGAACTTAAGACCCTGAAAGCACAATATGAGATGAAAAGTGATCTGTGTGGTGGAGGACTGGTCAGTGCGATCTACCTCTTCAGTTAAGGCTGATTTAACTTCTACTCCCCCACCCATCAGTACTGATCACTACGCGCTTCTGTTCATGCATTATGGATGAGGGTGCCCATATGCACTTGGGCTATCATGTGTGCCCTTGCACAATGCTTTAGAAAAACTACAGTGAACTATCACATATGAGATTCTGACCTTCCTCGAAACTCCTCTTACAAACTCTCACATGTAAGCCGAGAACTTTGTGGCATGCTTTATATTAGACATCTTTGTAAAAATGCTTAAACCCCACAGATTTGATGTATATTCTGTTACTATTTTCCTATTTGATTAATGAAAGTATTTTAACAGTTTCTTCATCCCCTTAAAGGGCATTAGCTTAATTTAAAACTTTCTTATATATGTTACATACTTGCTCACTAGTACGGTTTAATCTTAGCCACTGTACTTTGCTAATTTTATTGTCCACTGATTTTTCTGCGCTTTCTCTTGTTTTTATTAATGTGAAGCTGTTTGAACTATTAAACAATTGTGAAAAGCACTATATAAATAAAATGTAATATTTTACACTAAAGTATTTTACTTAGCACAATGTCATCAAAAAGAGACGAGTCCAGCCATTGGGTTAAATAAACCCAGGAAAATAGCGTTTACCTACTACACTCACAAGGTACAGAAGTTGTCACTTGGGTGGGTACTTTTAAAAAAGTACCTTTGAGGTACCAATGTGCACATTTTGGGTACAAAAGTGTACTTTTTAAAAAGGTACCTTCCCGGTGACAACTTTTGTATCTTCTCGTTTTCTTCACCTTTATTCGGAGAGTGTAAGAACCAAAACAATTTGTTAATATGTGCATCCCTCTTGTAATTTGTTTAGTTTAAAGTTTGCACATGTTGGACAAAACATGATGAGACTGTGTTAACTTGGACTAAACGTATCAAAGTATTGATATAATCCTGTCATTATACCCGCAACGCACTTGCACACAAATTGCGGCTCTCTGGCGCCTCTCAAAGAGTGAACTTGTAATCGCAAAGAGATCATCGCTGACAAAGTTCTCATCCCTTTCGGGCAGGAACAGTAAAAGCGACGAGAGAGGAGATAGTCACACTCTGTAGAGAAATAGAGAGACAGAGAGGGGTAGTCTTCCAATTATATTGTCGACAACATTTAATAAAACTGCATGTATTACCCTTTATCCAGACTTCATTCTGCGCGAGGGAGTCTTATTTCTACAGTCCCTTTTAAGTGCGCATACTTCAATTAGAATGCTGTTCCCGTCGCCTCCCACTGCTGCCGTATAATTAGACTTGAGAGATTCCGCTAATTTCTCCTCTCTCTCTCTGCCTCTCTCACTCCCTGTTTCATTCGGATCGTCTAATTTCACCTCAAAGGCATATTTTCACGGTGTAACTCGCTGGTTAAACAAGGCCATATCCATTTGTTAATTGACGCAATTACGCATTTCTCGTAATGGTCGCATAGGTCCCGAGATACGCATCAATCAGTTTTGTGTTGACCTGCCAGAGATGTGAGGGACTGGCCCTCTCTCTAATAGAGAGAGATGGAAACATCATCGCAATTAACATCAGGTCGGACCTCTGATCGACTAAGGGTCCTGCATGTAAAAATGAAATAAACAATAGGTTTAAGAAATCAAGAACATAAACTTTTTTATAAAGACTATAAACACATTTTATTTTGATTGAACCTTAGTCATTTATTTTCTCCTAAATGTATGCACATTATTAGATTTAAACACGTGATAATGTGTCGTAAAATAGGTATTTATGAGAACTGAATCAGAACCAACAGCTGTTTTGATCATTTGCTTATTATTTGCCCCCCAAAATAGAATTTTTACGATGAAATACTGCCAAAATAAAGCCTGAATGCTTGTTACATTAATTTAAAGTGCATATATTTATTATCAGAATAAAACAATATTTTTTTAAGATTATGTCTATTCTATAAAATTTTATAATTTCTGGTAATACCAATACAAGTATTTGCTTAAAGTCTTAGAATACTCTAATGTTTAAAAAAAAGGAAAATGAAAGGTGAAAAAACAGAGGGGACAGGGTGTGCAAAACACACCTCAAGAAAAGCGCGAAGCATGACGTGATTGGCAAAGACATCATTCTATCTGAGCTGTCCCGGGATTAGAATGACGTCACACACCGTTACCCGTGCACGGATGAATTCTAAAGAACTATAGAGGCACAAATAATAGCACAACCACAAGTTCATATCTTGCAAGTCCTACGTTATCCTTTAAGCTTTCTACAGCTGTTTAACAACAATATTTTTGTAGTTGATGAAGCTTAACTCTAATTTCTTATTTCACTAAGGAGATTATATATACATATAAAACCAGGGCTGGCGTAAACATCCTCAGTGCTTGCCAGTTAAGTGCAGTCATCTATTATTGAGCGAAAGGCCGAGTGTGGAAATGTGTGTAAGACTGTGGATTTAAAGTAGATTTGGTTTCAATCGATCAGCAGGAGAAGAATATTGCTTATGGTAACAAAAGAAGCAGCTATGTCTTTCTCGCAGTTTGGATATCCTTACAATGCAACCTCTCAGGTAAGCATGCAAATATATTTTTTGTACGTAAAAGCTTCATGAGATTTGATGTTATAGTGCGTTTTGCAAGCTGTTGTCATTTCTGGATATCTAACACAGAAGCAGTTTTTCCTGCACTCAAAGTAAACGCTGAAGTAAAGTTACGCTGTACCTTGTGTTTGTCAACATTTATAGAAATGGGTAATTTTAATTATAAATGACCTCACGTGTTGTTGTAAACGTGTAATTTACCTTTACCATGTAATTGTTTAGAGTGAGAGCCAGACTCCTCCCTTTGCCGGTAGCCTTTTGAGTCTCTGTGTATAAACTAATTATACATTTTCAGATAAAGGCGATTTTGACAGCATGACTTTTAAAATGTATAGGTTTAATTTATAAAGAAGTAATCATTACAGAGTGAAAGTATGCTGCGCTTTTTTACTTCTTTAGAAAGTTTTACTTAACACAAATTAAGCAACTAAACAGTTTTTAAACACAAGTAAATTAACTCATAAGAAATTAGGTTTAAAAATTGACTGCTAAAATTGAAATATTTCAATTATTTTAGCTTTAATAAATTTACTCTTAGCTACTAAAGTTAAAAAGGCACGTTTTTATATGTTTAATAAAAAAATACTGAATAAGAATAAAAGTATCTAGTATAATTTCAAATGTTTTCGTTTAACAAATTAATTTATTGCAGCTTACCTTATTTTTCTATTTTATTAAGAAAACTACGGAAACCTGTAACGCAAACATGAATGACACATCTATCTTACAATTTTCTTCATGCAGTTTTTCGTGTCGGCAAACACCAGTACGACTTGCTGCGATTCGATTTCCAGGTCGGTGACAGAAGGACCGAGCGCGCCTCAGAGCGCAGCTTCATTCTGCTGTCCCTCCTATGAGAACCGGCTGCTGGCGAGCACGCGCTCGGAGCTCAACGCTGCCCTCGGGATGTACGGGTCTCCTTACGCAGCAGCTGCGGCCGCAGCCGGTCAGGGCTACGCCAACTACTTTCCGTACAGTGCCGACCCCTCCGCCATCTACTCCAGCCTGGTATGTGAAGCAATCTCGTCAGATATAGCGCAGGTCCTCTGTTCAATCGATTGACTCATTCAAGTCACGGCATGTTATTGATTATTTTGGGTTGCTAAGAGGATCAAGCTGTCGAGCAAAATAACTCTAAGTAATCAGAAGAAATAAACAGAGAATTAAGAGACACTGCACATCACCTGCTTGATTTAATAGGGCCTACTTAGATTAATGAGAAAGATATTACCCCACATTTTTTTTGAAAGTATACAAGCAACGTGTTTACAATGATAATTTAAAGTGCTTATAAAGTGTAAATAATGCATGTCCTTTTAAAAGTTAAGTATAATACAGGACCACAACAAATGGCAGTAATGTGTGGTACAGCTGTCACATGTTAAAGGTATTTTTACTTTATCTATAGAACCCACAATATGAAATCAAAGAGGGGTCAGGGAGTCTTCATGGTACTATAACCCAACCCGCTGCCTACTATCCATATGACCACTCACTGGGACAATACCAGTATGATAGGTAAGTTTTAATTTTTTAATATAATAAGTATTTACTATAATTAGTATCTGTCTATAAATATTTTTTATATTATAACATAAAATGCTAAAAAAAATGCTGCGTTTTGTTTTGATTCAGATATGGGACTGTTGATTTTAATGGGTCAACACGGAGAAAGAATGCTACACGTGAGACAACAAGCACTCTTAAAACGTGGCTTTATGAACACCGGAAAAACCCGTATCCGACAAAGGGTGAAAAAATCATGCTGGCCATTATCACTAAAATGACTCTCACACAAGTGTCCACCTGGTTTGCCAATGCAAGAAGGAGACTAAAGAAAGAGAATAAGATGACCTGGTCCCCCAAAAACAAAGCAGGTGATGACAGGAAAGAAGACCTCATTAAGACTGACCCGGACAGCATTACCAAAGGTACCTCATACTTTTTATATGTAATATTAATTTCTGTAAATAAAACATGTTGTTTAAAAGCAACCTTGTGAATTTCACTTTTGTGTAATCTCAGTACCTTTCACTGCTCTTGCATAGACTCCAAAGAGAGTAAGGATGAGCAAGACCTGCAGTTCAGTGACCTGGACGACATTGAGGACGAGGAATGTGACAAGCTGGACAGTGACTGTGAGAAATCGTGTCAGGATGACCTCGCAACTTCCTCCCCACCAAAGAGAGACTGTAACCCTGAGCTGAACTTCTCATCCTTTCCCTGTGGCCTGAAGAATTTGGGACCTCTGAACTCGGACTATCTGGATCCGCTCGGCTCCAAACCACAGCAGTCCTCCTCACCTCAGTCCACTTCCATAAGCACTGTGGCACTCTCTCATTTTGAGACATCGGAAAAGCCCCGGATCTGGTCGCTGGCACGCACAGCTGCCGCAGGGGTTGTATTAGCCACACAGCAAGGAGACGTACGGATTGGGCCTGGAGACTGTCAGATGCAGACAGTCAGGTTGCCCACAGTTGGAGGAGGGCAGTGTGGTGAGCTGAAGGCCCTTCAGGACCCTACAAACTTGAGCAATACTGAAAATCTTTACCAGGAAGGACTGCAGGGGATACATAAAGCATACACGATTGGGAGCTACAAGAACCTTCAGATACACTCTTCATCCTATTCAGGACTGTCTGAATCCTGCCAGTATGCCTCAGTGGAAGGTACAGATTTTACTGTTAATTATAAAACTGTGGAAACCAAAAAGAAAGCAGTATATTCATTGATACAGTTAACTCCAACTGTTGATAATTGTGAAAACATCATAGCTAATCATTCAAGCCATAGTCAGTGGTGACAATCATATGTTCGTGCTAAATTTGTATAGTTCGAATTTAAATTGCTGTTACCTGTGTGTGTGCAGGTGTAGGTGACTGCCAATGCAAATGCAGTTTTGTTTGTGTTTACTGCAGGGTTCTCCAGCACAGGAAAGACAGAGACAGAACACACTGAGCTCAATAATACATGTCCAGCACTCCAGGATACTAAAATCACTGCATTCAGACCTGTAATGAAGAGGTGAGACAGGTGAGCTTCAGTAACGTACAATATACACATTGTGTACTTCACATATATGTGATTCAACTTTATACGTAATTTTAAAGTCTACACTCATTTTCAACCCAGTGTTGTGTCAAAAAGGAACAAACCCAGCTGTTGGGTTAAATTAACCCAGCATTTTTTTTTTAAATATTTGACCCAGAAATGGGTTAAAACAACAAAGCATTTTGGGTTGAAACAACCCAGCAGCATATGCTAAACTGCATCTCAACGGGTTGGATTCATTCCTTTTTGACCCAAGGCTGTGTTGAAAATAACCCAAATTTTTAAAATGTAGTAGACATGTAAACTGTTGTTTATGAAATCCAATCATCTAGAATTACATGCAATCCATCGCCCCACAGTCTGCATAGATTCAAGTGAACACTGTGTAATGCCATTACATACAGTACTCTCTAGTAAAGTGTATCTGATAACAGTAAACATTTGTGCTGTGCAGTGCTCAGCTAGAGTGTTTTACATTAACATTCATCAGTTTGAACTGACAGTCTCAGCAACTGTACAACAACAAATAAATACTTAGCATTTATTTGTATGTGTGTAATTTGAAGAAATGAGGCAAAATGAGGCAAACCCTCTGTGTATCTTATAATGCATTTTTTACCAATACCCTAACTTTCACAAAATTGGCTCATACTTTACATTTCCATTCTTCTTCTTAATTAGGACTGCGAAAATGCCAATAAACACGGGGACATTTTTATGATCTACATTATGCACTATGGAACGGAGGCAATGAAAAACTATAAGCCGATGGCAGCAGATACTTGAAACTGTAGCACAAGTTGAGTACATGCGCCCTTTCTGGAACTGTGAAAACTGGAGGCAGCCATAACTTTGCACAATATGATTTTATGGTGTCAATAACTTTATGCAATGTTTGGTGTACGTATGAGAATACATTGTCTGTGATTTTTTATGTTTGCACTGGCAATCGTAGTTTAGTAATCCTATTTATCTATTTATTGTCTGGCTGTTTGTTTGCTTTATTTATTTATTTATTTGTTGACATATGTCATCTCAAGATTGTGTTGTTATGTTTATTTCCTTGTGGTTGTGTGTTAAATGTTCTGTGATTATGTTTTTGGAAGCTGGTGTTTTTACTTTTGTTTACTCAACAATAAATGAGATGAGATACATGTGCTCCTGAGGAGTTGTTTATATCAAGAAACTGTGTATAAATGTTGTGTTGTCATTTATAAAATATTTTATAAGAACTGATTCCTTTCTTGTGATTATTTCTTATTTTATTGCTTCATCAACCAGTTTTAATTTTGAAGTTTATCCCCATGACTCAAATCTAGGTCATAGTTGAAAGTTCATAAATTCAGACCCTGATAAGGGACATCACCGTTTAATTGTGATTATTTATTCGGTATATTTGCATCAACACTCTGACTGTTCAGGCTCAAAGTCAGACAAGGACAGGTTATGAATGCAGCTTTGTCTCCACTGCGCTCGAGCGGGTGTATCATCATCATCCAGCTCCAATAATGTTAACGGCCACGCGCGTGAACGCACCGAAACGCGCATCAGGTGTTATAAGTTGATCGTACCCGATTAAACACGCTTAGCAAAAGCAAGACATGTTCAGAATTTTACAATAAATAATGGAAAATAAAATACTTAATGTAATTTATATAATAAATAAATAATGATTGCGTATATGCATGTATTTGTGCTGCATTTGTTTTCGGTTTACATGAGAACATAAAGTCCGTTTTTTTTACATTTAGCCAGCAATGAAACACATAATTTAAACTAAAGAAGTAACTACGCTTAAGAAATGACCTACAGGTCAGGGCCCGTAAATTAAGTCGCAGAAAGATAGACATTATTTCAGGACGGATTGAAAGATTAAGGCATGTAATAAGAGCATTAGGGTTGTATTAGGTCTATTCAAAAAGCTGTGGTCAATTTGTGGACAAACTGAAAAAGGGGGTGGTCTAGCTATGCGAAGTGTTTTCGGCAGAGAAATTCTCATTTTAAAATAGACAAACATGATTATTACAATATCGGGATAAATAATAGGACTTAACTTTTAAACCCGTAATAAAAGTTGATTTATAAAAGACTAAAAAAACAAAAAAAGATCTATAATGTATTTCTTCATGTTAAAATTATTTATTAAAAGTATTATTATTATTTTAATATAATATTATTATTATTAATATTACTGTGTCTAGGACGTCTATGACATAACAGTATGTATTTTATTTAATTCCAATTTAAGCTCTTTTGGTAGCTGTTTTATAGTTTTGTTGCTGAGGAAAACGATAAGATGCAGGTGGCATGCTTTGCCTCTTATATGCCTCCTATATTTTTGTTTTATTAAAGGTCAACTGACTATCATATGGATTATCCCTCGGGATCTGCACTACCAAGCAATCTGTCCAACAGGCGAGATCTATTTCTACAAATCTCCCTAAATATAATCCCTCAAAATCATATTCTGTATACTGTTTTGATTAAAAAGATAGAAATATACTGGCATGAAAAATAACTTCAGAACACTGTTGAGTACCGGCACTAGAAATGACAGGGGCCCGTTTTTCTTCATCAGACCCATCCATGTTCAAACATTTGGCAATTATACTGTCGTTACCTTTATATAAGATACTACGGCTAGAAAAGCGATTTAGTATTGACAAGTGCCACGTAGCTTGTACGAGGGCCACATAAAGACGTTTGCCTTGTGTTAAATATTTAAAGCAAAGGTAATTAAAATGGGAGCTGTAAAGAAGAGCTGCCAAACATTATTGAAGGTAATGATGCATGTGCAATGGGATTAGTGTGGTAGCGCTATACCTGAGGGAACCAGCAATAATAGCATGGATTTCTGCCACACAGCATCAGGCTCACGCTGCAACTAATAGATCAATTAAGAGCCTGTCTTACAACAAGTTTACACCATATTAAATCTAGACCAACAAGGGTGGAAAAAGTCTAAGATGTGCTTTTGAGTTAGGAAGGGGACTTTGGAAATGTCATATTGTCCTACAATGTGTTCTCTTCAAAGAACTCATCTCTTTGACATCCTTGCGGGATGTAGTTGATACTGTGCATTAGTCTAATGGATAGGTGCATGGGGACACATGGCATGCATTATGCAAGGTCAACTGGATGCATTATAATACTGGTCGTGCCTACTGACAAATATAAATACACAACGTATTTATTTGTAGTTTCATTAGAATTGACCTCAAATTTTTCCAGAATTATATTAATAAGCAAAGACATACAAAAGGATGGATGCATGGATATCAAAACAAGGCAGTGTCACATAGTCAAATCATCTCGCTATGCTTAATTATGGCCTGCTGTAGTGATAGAGGCCTAATCCAAAACAGATTTTCACTAATCTCCAGTAATAAAGACGTAAGAAATAAACATCCCCGGATGATGGATAAACAAGAAACCTTCAATACTATGCCATCAAAGGTCATTGTCAATAAGGCTTTTGCATGAAGTTAAAAAGATAACCTGAACCTTCGAGGATGAGCATGTATGTGAGAGTTTGTGAATGAGTCGAGTGTAATGACCGAACACAGCTCTGATCATTAAGTGTGCAGTCAACCCACCCTAGACAGCCTTTCTTCTGTAGTTAAGCTCTTTTCCAGTCCTGTCGCTCAAGCATCGTTTCGGACAACAAAACGATCCCTTATAATCAATAACGCTGTACACACTTCATTGTGATATAACAGAAAGCTTTGTATTGTTCAGCTAGGTTTGACTGTGTTTCCCAGCACAGCAGAATACATTCAAAGCCATTAGTAGGATAATCTGCAGCTGTTTTTATAAAGGTATTCAAGGGACTGACATTTGTTATTATGGGACTTATTAGTAGGACTCAGCTGTTGTTATCATATAATCAATATCTCATAAACTGCAAATTTACAATAAGCCTTTAAACTTTGCCAAGCATCAGGTTAGCCTTGTAAAACAATGCTGCTTTACTATAACTGTTTAAAAAAAAGAGGTTAACGGAAAAAAATATCTTCTGTTTAGTCAGCCACACATTTATTCATATGCTTGAAGTTGCAGTATTTGTATATATTATGACCTTTAAGTGACTTGTAGGCAAGATGCAATCGGTTGTATGGATTATATAGACATAAATATAAATCTATGCATCTATGCATCCTGCAGAATAACATTTTTGTAAATGAGGGTAATGAACAATAACAGTATATCATTCTCCGCTGGACTGTGAGGAAGTGGAGCACAATTGACAAACCCTCAATTATTTGTGTCAAAGGTCAGGGGAGGGTTAACTATTGAAAATTAGGCTATGAGGGGGTTCTCTCTGACCTCAGTATGCTCGCAGAGTTTTAATGTAAAAGCAGCTAACTGGTTCTGACAGGACAGCAATGGCCAATTCATACTAATAAGGCCCATAACAACAACAACATCACTAACAACAATTTGCCCAAAAGCAGACAAAAGAGGTAAAGTGAAGGTGCCATTTGATGTGTCCCACACAGTGCCACAGAGGGCATCTGAGAGACGGTCTCTGCAATGATGGCTCAGGGTTCAAATGTTGATGAGGGGGACAATGAACACACTTCATTACATTTTGTCAAAGGGCGCAATGAAATGTGTGCAGGGCTTTGTTTCTGTTCATGTTTCTCCTCATGGAATTCCTGGTAGCCGATGTTGCTACAAGGTCCTTGCTAATGAGTTTTGTCAAAGATAATTACGGTTTCCTATAGGTGGCCGAAGTGCTTGATGAAAGGCTGGCTTTGTGCTTCTTGCGGGCGGACAGTGTACTTTCGTACCTCGCTACTTCCAGTGCACTCTGAGTGACCTGTCTGACCTGAACTATAGGGTTCAGCCTAAATTTGAAGTAACTATCTTACATTCATTTTAACTTAAACTTAGCGTGATCAGGAATGGGACAACAGATACAATATTCATCAAATAGTCAAAATAGAATGATTAGCACAAAGTAAAACGAAGATGAGAAAAAGAAGGAGTATGGCAACATTGTTTATTGCTAAGAATTAGATAACATTTATATTTATATATACACTAGTCAACATTCGAAGTGGATCAAAACCCTTCAAAAAAGGCTACATAAAACCAATCCCTAATACCCATTTTTGTCTTAGGACAATTTTGATAAATTTTTTTGATCCACTTCAAATGTTGACTAGTATATTTATGCATTTGGCAGACGCTTTTTTCCAAATTAAAGGGACACTTCACCCATTTGCATTAAGCTTTGTATAGTTAGAACCCCAGTCATGTTTTTAAATGGTGGTGCATCATTTCCTCAGTTTCCTCTGAGACAGGAGAAAAACAGATTTTAGTGTTGCACTTCCTTCTTTCAATGATGTAAAAATCATCATTTTGCATCATTGAAAGCAGGAAGTCCAATATCTTTGTTGAGCGGGTGAGACTACAAACACCCCTTTTTTCGGTCAAATAGGCACCAAATTCGAAATGTATGTTACATTTCGACTACGAATACGACGCACTTTCAATAAAGATTAATGTTTCTACCGGTGAAATGCTCCTTTAACTTATAGTGCATTACAAGCTATACATCATTTTTTTATCAATATGTGTTCTCTTGGTTAATTTTGTGCTGCAAACGCAATGCCCTACCACTGAGCTATACAGGAAAATTATATACATGAAAATATATCATTAAAGGAACAGTATGTAAGAAATTTATATCAATTAATCATAAAATGGCCCTGATATGTCACTAGACATTAAGAAATCATTTTTATTTCAAATACTTAAATGACTGACAACAGTGGTCCGGCCAGGATATTGTCATTTAAAAAGTGGAGTTGCAGCCCTCAACTGATGTTTATAAAACGGCTCGTTCTGGTTCTTCATTCTGATTGGTTGAAACGCGTTCTAAGCCGTGATAAAATACCCCGGTAAACCCACGGTTCAGACCGCATCACAAGTATCACTGCGCCACTGTTGCTGCGTACTGATTTATGAGAATAAACACAACAGTCTTTAATCATATTTTTAATTTGTCTACAATTGCACAATTAATGGCGATATGCAGATAAATGTCAATAAATATTGTTGAGTCATCTCGTCGATAGAGAAAACGTTGTCTGAGGATTTTATAACTCAAGTTCATACGTCCGCTATTATCCACTGGGTGGCGATCTTTCCCAACTTAAACACTGACGCATTCACTGAAAACACAGTGTAGTATTGTTCATGGCTGTGAATTTGATCTCTTACTAAAGTTCTTCACAAAAATGGAATTATCTCCGCTTTTAAAACAAAAATTTGAGAGGTGATAAGAGAACAAATAAAGGTAGGATGAAAGTTTTTTTGTTTGTATTTGTTTGAAAGCCGATGGTCTGTTCTTCATTTGATATTTTATGTTTTTCTGCAAGGCATTAAACTAAAACTGGGTGGCAACTTAAAAAAAAAACGCTGACGGGGAAAGAGTTCAGCATGCTTCCAGGCATATTTGATCATCACTTCAACACTTGCATCTAATTTATACATTAATATAACTGTTAATGTATAAATTAGATGAATGGTGATTTATTACATAAACACCACAGTCTTAAATCATATTTTCATTGTGTCTTTGCTGCGTCTGTGTTGGTTGGGAACTGCGCTCTGTTTCAGTCACACTTGATTCTGAGGAACTACTTTGTTTGGCGGAAGAGTAATATTTGTACTAATATAATTACAATTTATTTGGGTTTTATTTTATAAAATCCCGCTAACGTTATGCATATGAAGTAACCGTTTTATAAACGCAATAAACCCCTCGAAGCGTCGGGTCACCAGTGCATCTTACAACAGCCAAGGGGGTTTAGGCACTCCGCTTCGCGTCGTGCCTAACAACGCCCCTTAGCTGTTATAAAATGCACTGGTAACCCACTGCTTCTCGGGGTTTATTGCTTTATTATGTTGTCATGTTGTGTGTTGGCCACCTGTTGTGGGATTGCAGTACCAGTTTTAGCCACAAGTTTTGTGGTTGCAGTACCAGTTTTGGCCACAATCCTACATACTGTTCCTTTAATTATTTTCTTAGCTTCAGCTACGCAGTTTCAATGACGTTGAAACACGAAACCCACTGCAGGTAAAACTAATTTAATTATAGTATGAATTACCCTTAAAACTGACACAATTACACTGGTTCAAATGGCCACATGGGCCTAATACACTGAAAAAATGATTCATTGAATTTAATAAATTTTTTTAAGGTAAGTGGTTGCAATCAATTTATTTAAGCTACATTTAAACAAAAGTTTTATATTTTATTTTACTTTACTAATCTTTTTGTTTAAATGTAGCTTAAATAAATTGATTGCAACCACTTACCTTAAAAAAATTGATTAAATTCAATGAATCATTTTTTTCAGTGTAATTATTTGACAGCCTCCACGGATGATGAACATTTTTCTGACTTTTTAAAGTGCAATTTAATTTTTTAAACACAGGTTTAAGTAAAAATAAAAATTGGAATTAGAAACTCTTATCACTAGAGATATTCGCTGTCTACTTGTCTTATATTTACTTGTACATACTTGTGCATACACTGAAAAAATGATTCATTGAATTTAATCAATTTTTTAAGGTAAGTGGTTGCAATCAATTTATTTAAGCTACATTTAAACAAAAAAGATTAGTTAAGTAAAATAAAATATAAAACTTTTGTTTAAATGTAGCTTAAATAAATTGTTTGCAACCACTTACCTTAAAAAAATTTATTAAATTCAATGAATCTTTTTTTCCAGTGTATTATGCTAGGTGATAACAGACAGAAAAGAAGCTGCTCCTTCATTGCAACCTCCAACTATAATTTACTAAATTCATGGTTTATATTTACAGAATGATGGCTTTTTCCCCTATAGCGATTTTTTGGAAAATAACTTTGCATCTTGCATATACAACTATCCACAATACCTCAAACCACACCTTTAAATGTGAAACATCGCCCTGCCAAAATTCCACCATTGTAACTATGATGTGTTTAAATGAGAAACAACAACATTTAACAAAGAGAAACCTTTTAGAAAGTAAATCAGGTTGAATTCACTTTAATCTTTGAGGTAGTTCACAGCACTATGCCTTTTTTAACTGCTAGGGGTCTGCTGCTCTTCTGTTACATTAAATTTCGTGCTAGGCAGTCAAACACAAATTATTCTGACAGCAGAGAATCTATGTCTACATTTACCATCCATCAAGATTTATTAGGATGAGACTGAGAAAGAACGCAAATCTGTTCTATTGTTAAAGATATATTCAGTAATGCAATTCAGTCTGTCTCACTGTAAAAGTACTAGTTTGTGAAGTTTTAAAACAGTTCTTGACACCTTCATTTCCAGAAAACCTCTGGAAACTTTACCATGAACTCATGACAATTACTTGCAGCCTGATGCTTACACACAAAGCGAGGGAGACAACCTGCGAGGAACTCCAAAAGAGGCGGGTGAGATTGAAGGGTAACCATTGTTGGCTGGCAATGTCCTAGAACCATGTGCTCCAGAACACGGTGTAATCAAAAGGGGCCGTTTGCAACACGCCCTCATACTGTTCTAGCTAGGTAAACAGCATATTCCAGCAGCCTTGGGCATTGAATGCAGACCACACATTGTCACAGCCCACTTTTTTAGACTAGACTACCATAAAAAGGCCCATTATGCGCGTGTGGGATTTTTTTGCCCAGTTAAAAAGCCCTCTGGGCTGTGGCCAATGACAGAGCATCATAATTATGCATTTTATTGGCCATCTCATTCCAGCTATGACTGATTCGGCTCCCAACCCTAAACGTTTCCATTCACCCTTTCATGTGGGAGGGCTGACAGTGCCACGGCTTGCCTGTTTCAAAGGTGGGCTGACAAATATTTACGACCTGATGTGAAGTCACATATAATCAGCTCCCATGAGCTGTTCGGGAGGAATCGGTTATTGGAACACGCTTATCTTTACATTACGAATGATACTTCAAGAAAACCCTGAGCCCGTGATGTGGCCGGCTAAAAATAATAAGTGACACATTTCTTTAGGATCACTCATAATGAGGGGTTATCAGCCAAGGTTGCCGTTTCTCAGAAAATGGAGGAAATAAATGAGTGGCCTCCCTCTACTGGTTAAAGTTATTACTGCAGTGATGATAACTTATGAGATGTGCCTTTTATGGGCAGCAGTCTACTTGAAAGCCACTGGAAGATGATGATGATAATTTTGAGACAGAATATAGTGTGAATTTATGAGAGCTGTAAAAAAACATTGTGTCGTGCTCAGCCAATAATAACCATGACATATACAGTAACATAAACATGCCATTCACTTATAGCAGACAACTATGACTAGAACTATAAAAACAGCATTAAACATTTAACCCTTTCCCTACTATTGACGAGTTATCTCAAATGCTTCCATGCCCTACCCAGTCTCACAAAATTATGTACATATAGTCACGTAATTTTTTTATTCGTTTTCTTGATACTGTCACGAACTTCCGCGTTTTTTCGTGATCGTATCACGAATTTCTGTTTATGTGTCATTGTCATGTATTGGTTACTCAACTGCTTTTTCCTATTTTCAGACCATTTTCGCTTCGGTTAAGGGTTAGATTTGGTGTTTGCGTTAGGATGTCACTTTAAGTATTGGTTTATACGATTTTTTTTTACATTTTAAAACATTGTCGCCTGGCGTCAGGGTTAGAGTTGGGTTTGGGTAAGGATGTCATTTTATGTAAATCTAACCCTAAACCGTAGCAAAGAAATGTCCAAAATTCGTAACAGTATCACAAAAAAAATTACGTGACTACATGTACGTAATTTCGTGTGACTGGGCTGCCCTGCCAATGACGCTTCCCTGATGAGCTTCTACGGAAATCTATAATTTCACTATTATCCACTAGGTGGTGCTCTTATCAATATTATAAAAAACTGAAGTACTAATTTAACAACATAGAAAACTCTGTTTATGTTTTGATCATCATTTTAAATATGATCGCTAAAAAAAGTCCTTTATAAAAATGCAATTATTTCAACTTTTTTAAGAGGTTATAAAAAGAAAACAAATGAAGATAGTATGAAAGTTTTTTTCCCGTTTTATTTGTTTGTTTGTTTGAAAGCAGAGGGTCTGTTCTTTTATTTTATATATTGTACGTTTATATATTTATAGAAGAAAATTTTCCTGGAAGGCATTTTGTGAAAAATCACAAAAAAATCTAGCGCCAACTTTTTAAAAAAAGTACATTTTATTTCTGAAACTGATGATAAAGAGGCAGAGGGAAAAACACAACTGTCTGACAGAGAAACAATTCAAGCAAACGGCAAGCCAGAAAAGCCGAGCACAAAGTAAAAATGAGCTAATACAATCCGAGCGCCATTAATATAACACTACGTAAATGCTTTAAAATAAAAGTTACTGGACTGATATCAATGTGTCAACTCTACTTCCTCCTTTTCATTTTTCTTATTTCCAGTCATTCTTGATTCTAATATCTCCACGTCTTCTTACAGCAGGTTAGAGATGTAGATTTATGACAGTAATATGTTCCTTCCCATGCTTTAACTGCCCATGAGCCCTTATGGCAGGGGTGCATTATCCAAAATACATATTTTCCTCTGTATTAGGAGTTATGGGGATAGCAATCCTCAAAATGAGAGCAATAAATCACTATTATGTCATTAACAGGAGCATGGTTCTGTCATTTACGTCACACTAACGGTCTGAGAATGGTAAAGTGGGAGCTGTTCAGATCATTTGTACGCACCGCATGTTTGGTGGTCCTGAAATCTAGCCGCTCCCCTCTCTTCTCCTGATGCTTCTCGCATCTGTTATGCATTTCCCTCCGATTCTGCCTCTTTGCGGTCGTCCGGCGGAACCCCACGACAAACTCGAAATGCATTTTCGCAATCTCTGTGGAAGGGGATGCGAGCATAGAAAACATATTAAATTTGTTACTAATTTTAAAACTCAGAGCAGAGCAGGCCACGTTTCTGCCACTCGTTTTCTGTACACAAGTCAGCTGAACCCCAACGTGACCACAACCACAATACAAACAGAGCAGGCGGAACAGCAGCTCCCTTTGTGCCCCACATTGTAAATGTTTATGAAAAAGGGCTTTTTAAAACTAACTGGACATAATGACATTACGCTAAAGCAGCGCTCGGTGCATTTGCTCTGATCTCTTGTTGTACTTCAGCAGCAGATAAAAAGGTGCTGCCTAAAAGCAAGACGGAAACAGAGAAGTGGAAGAGTGAATTCCTCAGTCCTACAGAATACGTCTCCAATCAAATACAGGTGCCCGAAAAATCCACTTACTACACAGTACTATACCATAGGGTTCAATTTAAACTGCACTATAGTTCAGCATCGCCAATTACACTTTTAAAAATAAAGGTTAAAAGGGTTCTTTGCAGCGATGCCATACATGAACGAATTTTCGTTCTCCTAAGAACCTTTAAAGTCAAATTCTCTTAAGAAAAACATTTCTTTCTTACCTTGTAACCATTTTTCTCACTTCAAAAAAAACCTTTTATGCAACAGAAAGGTTCGGTGAATGTTAAAGGTTCTTTATAGAGCCAAACTTTAGAGAGTACAAGACGCAAAGTTAAAAAAAACATTAAATAAATACTATGCAAAAGTCTTATGTCACCACCACCATACTTGTTGTTTTAGAAGTTTTAATGTCCATCGATATTTATTTTTCAATCTATTTTATTAAAGGTATTGCGGAGGATTTTCTTTTTCCGGGTGGATCATCAAGACTATTGGTCCTCCTAGTTCTCAATCAGGAGTGTTGCGCAATTGCATTTTATAAAAAAGTGGAGAAGGCGGTTCTTTTCCCTAAAATTCGAGAAAATCCTCCGCCTTTAAGATACAAACAAAAAATACAGGAAATATGTACAAAAAGTAAATGTCTTCTTTAGGCATCGTCTGTGTTTAGTGTGACCTCTCTTGGCACTAAACACATCCTGCGAATTTTTGAGCAGAATGAAGTAAAAATATTAATTTCTTTAAAATGAGAAATTAGGATTTAATTTCATTTAGGCCCAAGAGATCCTGCAGTTTCCTGCTATTGCTCAAGTGGAAGGGGAGTTTATCCTAAAAATTTGACATATCAGTTTACATTTTTATACCGTTTTTTATACTATATACACATTTCCTGTGATTTCTGGATGTATTTTATTAAAGAAACTAAGAAGCAATTATATATGATCACTATAACATTGCAAAAACAACAAATCTAATTGTGGCATGGTGGTCTAAGACTTTTCCACAGTACTGTATATGTCCAAATATGTAAAAAATTGGCATATGTTAATCCATTATATCAATTATATAAGTATGCATTATACAGCCGAACAATTACAGAGCTTTGAATGAAGCACAGAGCAGTCCTTCATTTACATTCATTCATGAGCTCTACACCATCACACACACCAATGTTACAGACAAGGTCAGAGACCCTAGAGAGCTGTACTCCTCTGCGTGTTTGTGTATCTGTCTGTCCGTGTGTGAATGTGACTGCTTGTCATGGAAACATATTTGATCCTTGCTTTAATTATTTTGCCCTCCCTCCACAGTCATTTGGCGTGCAGGCGGCCATGTTGGCTCTACAGCAGGACTGCGAGTGCAGCTGTCACTAGTGGAACTGCACTGACCTCTAGAGACCAATCTCTCCAGGCACAACATGGAGTTTCACTTACATTGACAGCTCTGGCAACAGCCCACGGGAGTGACAGAGACCCAGGTAGACCTGTAGTCTAGCACGGACCTGCTAATCCCATTCATTTCAGTCTCTCCGTGGACTCAAATTCACCCCTGCGTAGGGCCACAACTGGTCTAATGTGTTTAGCGTAGCTTTATACTCTGTAATTTATACTGCTTATTGTTATCCACACAGTTCATGCGTAGTTCATGGCGTGTTTGTGTGTATACTGTACATTTGTCATAATATATTTATGTGTGGCTGGCAGTAGACATGTAACAAAACTTTTAAAGTTTATTTGTCATACAGAGCAGCCATGTCAGTTCGCTTACAACATAACACTTATAAAAACTCTCATCAAACTAAAAATGAGTCATAGAGAAACTCTTTGGTCTGAAACGAAATATTTTCATTCTAAATATCATTGGGTGCCAGTTAAAATCAATGAAATCCTGCTGTATGCTAGGAGAGAGGCCAAATTATATATATTACTTCTCCTTTGAGTAAACATGACATATTTGGATTAGCGGGCAGATAGATATACAGACATTTCCAGCTTTTTCCAACACATAAACGCTCCAACCCATGCCTACAAAAACGCTATTAACTGCACGAAAATGTTGGTTCTGATTTTGTCTGTAAGCTAAAATGTTATTTTAAGGCAAACTTTTCATGATATGTAATTGATGATGATATGCACAGTATTTGTGTATTTGCTGATTCTAAGACCACCTATCGCAAAGTCCCGGTCTGTACTGTAGATGAACATGTGGCATTTTACTCAAATATCGGGTTAGAGATTTAATTTTTTATAGGAGTTTCACATTGTTGCTGCTATCATCATCACCACCAGTCCTCAATATGTGATAAAACATGATGGGAAACATATAAGTGTCTGGGGTCATAAAGGATCAATTTAGCTAAAGCAGTAAATCCTTACTCTCCATTGGGAACATAATAAAATACATTCAAATACAAGTGAATATGTATGCAATAGTACCGTACTGACTCGAAGCTGTTTAAAGCATTTGGAGGGCACAAGGACACAGCTTCACCAGACTAAGTGTATAATCTTAAAAAATTATATTAATATAAGATTTCAAGATAAGACGACTATAAATAAAATAACAAATGTATCCAAATGGGCACATTTTAGGGGGTCATATTTAGTGTTTGTGACATGCTTGCATCCATATAATGGTATATGAGCATGCATGCTAATTAATTTCCATATAGGACAAGCATATGCGTGCCTGTGTGTGTTATGGCAGATATGCACAGATGTGTTGCACCATAAGGCAGTGTACTGATTAGGGAAGTGTGTATTGCGTGAATCAAAGGGGACAAAAAGGAAACGATCAATCTAACTAATGGGAATCCCCGATGAGGAGTGTGGGCAGAGTCACCCAGATGTACCATCTCAATGACCTCCCAAAACAACAAAAACATGTAATATATGCACATATTATTTTTTTTTGTCAAAAAGAAAACAAATGTACTGAGCACACACACACACAAACTCAGTTACACATGTCCAGCAGCATAGCGGGACCTAACACATGCAACGTGTCATTGTTTCCGAGCATCAGCGTTTCATTTGAGGTCCCCACATGTGTCGGCCATATTCATCCACCCTGGAGGACTCTCTCCAAGTGGGAGTCCATCACACAGACAGATGAAAAAGCAGGCACATGTCATTTCGCCACAGCTTCTAAATGTGCGTGAGCGCGAGTATAGAATGAGTGGCAGGCGTTTATTTTCCGACAGCAGACTATGACAAACTAGTGCACTCTGGGCATCCTTTGTATATCGCATTTCATCCTTATAAGATCAAGACCAGTATCACCAAACACATGATTCCTGGTCTCCTTTCGGAAAGTCTGCCCCAGTCAATGAATACAGAAAGTGCCAGCAGCTCGGCATATTTGACATCTCTTTCCAAGACACATTTTGCATGCATTTAAAAAGTAAAAAATAATGTGTTAACCTTCACTTGATTTAAACCAGGAAGAAACCTTTGACCTCAAGTTGGAGGATAATGTGTGAGCCAAGGGGAATGCATTCCTGATACCCAGCATGAATCAGGGCCTTTGCCGTCCTTTTGGACGTTAGTTTAAGATTGCCTGGTTGCATAGAGCTCCCTTTAGTGCTGAGCGGACTTTCATAAAATTGATTTTCTGAGTACACCCTTTTAGCGGCTATAAGCTTGAAATATGAACCCTTCATTGCTGAGAGCATTTCTTCTCAATTTTTCCCCTCTCTCCTTTATTTCTTTTTCTCTTTTTATTTTTTTTTTTATCACTCCATAACTAATGATCTGGGGAGGGTGTGTGTTTGAAATTCTCCACAGTAACCATTTTCATAATTAAACATTTCTAATTCTGGAGCTTTGGCTGGCTCTGAGCAAACAGGCAGCGGCAGCGAAGTGAGAAACATTCAACGTCTTTCATTAGAGCTCTTTTTAAATCAGTGCTCTGGTTAATGCATCCGCTAATGAAGCAAGAGGACATTTAGCATCCCTGCTCATTAGGAGCTAAACTGCGGCCATTTGTTTCTACAGGAGAGGTAGAGGGTTATCAAAGCGTACGGTCAATCACATTTAATAACGGGGAGGTATTACTCTTTAATGAGATATTTAAAATTATTCAAACTCTAAAAACAAGGGTCCTTTGAGGATCCTGCACAAAAAAACAAAATGAACTGGTAAGAATGCAGGGTTGGCACGAATTACAAAGCAAGAGTCATACTGGCGTAGTGGTTCGTGCATGCTTTTGGCAAATATGTTGAAATAATTGACCACATTACCTTCAGCCTAAGAAAGTGATATATTATGATATATTATATCACTGCTCTTTTAAATCACAGGGTTCAGAGGCTTGACACTAGATGTCAATTTATCACCTTCAGACGGCCTGCCACTACACAGCGTTCCACCTGAAAAATGATACGTATAAATGATGATAAACATCAACGCATTTGTTATGTGGAAGAAAATGGATGGAGCCGCGGCACTCAACGCTTAGTATCAATGTTGTTTACATTATTAACGGGACTGGAAATAATAATTGGCCATATATTTCGCACAGTCTCATTTCCCCTCTGCCAGAGGTACTTGACATTCTGCAAGGGTTTGTAATGTAAATGACCAAAATAGTATTTATTCCATATCTTAAAAGCCAATGAAGTGATTGAGGAGAGAAAATAAGCCGGCTACAGGTGGGGGTCAATTATCATTTGAATAATCGAGACAGCAGCGCGGCGGACCCGAGCCTCTCTGAAGTGTGACATGTTTTTATCTTCATGCATTTCAATGAAGTCAGACCTGTACATAAAAGGTTATCACCTAGGAAACATATTTGCCTAAGCACAAGTTAAACAGGCGAGTGAGATCAGCATAGATATTCAATTTAGCCAGCCAACCTTGAACTATAAATATTTCAATAAAATCCAATGAGAGTATTTTCTCTCTCCCTCTTCCCTCCTCCCAGCTTTGATCCAATTCCATTTTAGCAGTGGGAGATAGGGGAATGAGAGGGGGATGGGATTTATAAAAGGAAGAGAGAAAAGAGAAGAGGAGAATGGGGGGGGGGTGAAAAACTCAGCATACTGTAGTTTAGCTAAATGTGCTGTTAGATGCATCTGGCCCCTAAAGCCTAAGAGAGAAGAAAGAAGGATTGACGGATGAAAGCAGACTGACAGGAAAAGTATGAAAGAATGAGAGAAAAAAAAGAGAAACAGGGACATCAATTTAACAACTTAGCTGCGGGCAATGGTGGATCCTACATTCTGGAAACATTAAATAATCTATTTTTGTTGGTTTCTCTGTCTATCTTTCTCTAGTAGAACATGAAGTCACTGTAGCATAGTCCTATAAGCTGTATAGACAGGACTCTACCCCAGAGATATTCTCAGGACCTGTCTATTTAAATTTAAATACAGATTCAAGGAGAACAACTGTTCACATACAAGTACTTTTTTGGCATAAGGAAGATATTTTTCCTGAACATAAACCTTTCTGATGAAAACTGTAAAAAACAATTACACATCTCAGACACACAAAAATGTATAGCAATAAGTGCAATAAAGACATTCTGCTAAAAAACACCTTGTTGAACAAAAGGGTTCATTTAAGCAGCTTTTGTGAACATACACAAAATAAACACACACATACAGAGAGAGAGAGAGAGAGAGAGAGAGAGAGAGAGAGAGAGAGGAAATTGAACATAGTAACAAAAACAAAAAATACACTTGGAAAATTCATATCTTTGTTTTGCAATCAAAAATTCCTACACACAGTGTGCTGATCACAGAAAATTGGCAAAGTGGATTCTGTGTTCGTAAACACATGCTGGAATTAATCCTGGGGTCAATCCCAGGATCAGTTCCGGAATGTCCCGTGTGAACAACAGGCAGGAACAATGCCGTAAGTGGTGTGTTGAAATGATGACGCATGTACATGGCATCACTATGACAAAGTTATCATGCAACTCTTTGAGCAATTAGGTTAAAACAACCCAGCATTGGGTAACCCCAATGTTCTGTCCAATATTTACTTATGCTATTGGTTAAAAACAATCCAGCATTATTTAGTGCATAAACATGGATTCTCGAGAAAGAAATTACACCAAGGGGCGTCATGCACCTATTTTTTTTAAGGGGGCACAGTGTGCACAGCTCACAGAAATTTGTGCATACACAGACATCAAACGAAATATTATAGAGCTTTCAGTCTTTTCAATGGCACTTACATTTCTAACAATCTTGAACACCACTTCTTTCATGCAAAAACCTCCAAAATAAAAGTGTTGAATAACTTTCATATCAAATACTATTCAATTGGAATAATGACATATTGGTATCATATTTACATCTGAAACGGCATGTTTTATTTATTTAAGTTTTAATAAATGACTTGTTTAATTGTGTCATTAATGCATTTTGCACAGCAACTGCAATATCCTATAAAATTAATGTAATTTTAAATACATAAAGTATATAAACAACAAAAATGACATAAATAATAACCATGTGATTGAGTTTAATGTTCAATAATAATTTAAAAAATATGTTTAGATAAAATGATTAGAGGAACGCATTATTGCATCAAATTTCACCTCATATGTGAACATGTGTGATTCCGCACCCCCGTGAACTCTGGCGAACTTTGGCGTGGAACGAAGATGAATCTAGAAATCTACTAATATAATGTTGAGACGGTCACATTTTAAACCATACATTTTCTACATAGAGGAGCTTAACATTAACGTACTGGGGTTTGGAAATGTTGTGAGCGTTTCTTACATGTTTTAATTCCTCAGATAGCCAAATGCAGCAGCAACCGCAAAGAGCCCGTGAGTGCGCTGAGAAACTGATGACGTCTGCGCTGTCTGCAGCACCTGCCGCCAGTATAAAGTAATGTAACACGATCAAAATACTATCTCCGAAAAGTGACAAGGATGCAGCACACAATTGATAATATTGTGCATATTAAACAAATTAAAAGTCAAATAACAGATTAATGGGCGCTTCTTTGATTTTGAGGTTGCATGCAAAAGCCATTTGGCTCAACAACAAAAAAAACAAGGGGGCATGTGCCCCCTCAGTTTGAATGTGCATGACGCCTCTGACACCAAGTGCACGATTACAAGTACTGTATATTACAAGTTAAACCCTTATGTCTTAAAGGGATCTTTACAAGATGTGAAATGTGATTTTACTGGCAATGTGAATGAACCAAAATTAAACAATCCCGGGGAAAAAAATCACAATATCAGTTTATTTACCGAAATCTCTGTGTAAAAAGGGCTGTAGTCAAGTGTGTAGCTATGCATTTCTTTTAACTAGCTGGGCTATAACATCTATTTCCAACTGCTAAATTACATTGCATTTTTTTCTACTTGGTTATGTAAATGAGGGCATTCCAAAGACTTCTGTTGCTTTTATTGAGTCAATTTTAATAACACTCTAGACCCTGATTCCAATCCTTTCAAATTTCTGGTGGCAATTTTGTCCTTCAAGTATATCTAAGCAACCCCCCCCCCCCCCCCCCGGTCTTCAGTCTGTGTAGAACCCTTCAAGGAAGTTTCTTCATTGTACTGTGTACATGATACTTGTACATATGACAATAAATGACTTTGAGTTGACACCCTTTACACACACAAACAAATTGACACATCTCTAACCATCTTATGCAATCTCTCTCTCTCACCTCCATCCTATGCCACATCAACTGACAAGCTGCTGCACTAACTCTCAATGCATTATGAAGAGAAGAAAGAGCCCCCCTTCGCTGGGCTAAACCACCCATAGAGACCCCGATCAGTGCCGTGTTGTGACAGAAGACCTGTCAGTGGGTCCAGGCTACAGTATCACTGGGCTGATTTAGTGCAGTCCAGACAGGGTGACAGAAGGTGAAAGCTCCAGCTATTTGTCACTGCTGTGCCCGTGTCAAAGTGTCAGGTGTGGGGACAGAGGGGGGGTACAGCTGGGTTGATAGTGGAAGAGACAGGCCCGTATGGTCTGAGACCCAACAGCCTGTCAACCAGGAGTCAAAGTCTGGGGAGCTAAAACCCCTCCTATCTTTCTTCTTGCTTGCTTTGTTTTTTCTGACACAAAGGTGATCTCTCTTTTCCTCATTGTATGTTTCTCAATGTGCAATCTTCTAAGAGCATCTTCTTTTCGTCAGTGTCTCTTTGCACTTTAGTATTTTTTTTTTTCAAAACATACCTTAAACCATTTCCTCTATCTGACTCTCAGTTGCATCTCCCAGGCCACAGTTCAGAGCACAGATCAAAGGTGCACCTGTACGTACATATACTTGTGAAAATATTTCAGAAGAATGCAGATAAAACTCCATATTGTGTGTTTAAAAAACAAAGCTGCACTACATAATATTTTTTACGATGTGATCCACTTTGTCTACAACTGTAATTAAACAACAAGCACCACAACAAAATATCAACAAAGTACTTTACTCAAATAGCCACGGTAAAAATAAAGATTTACCCTTAGGACTTGAAATCCAAGAAGATTAAGTGCAAAAATAACAACAGCAGCAAATCGCATCAAGCACACCATATGAAGACTTAAAAAAAAAAAACATTAAATGTGTTTATAAGACACAAGCAATTCATTTCTTTATTCTTTCTTAAGCCTCTTTACTTGAATATTTATTGGAGGGGGTGTGAGCAGTGTTTATAGTCGGGTCAAACACAGTCTCTCGAGCTTAATAGGGGATTACGGCTCACTCCCACAAAAGAACACTAACTGACTTTAGCTGCATTATAACTGCCATTACCTCCGCTGGAGATCCAGATTCATCTGCACGAGTGAGATGAAGTGATAAAGGATTAGAGCAGCGGAGGACATGGCAGGACGAGGGAGGAGGGAGTCAGCACATCCTGACAGTGATGGGCCTGGTTGTTTGTCCTCACCACATTTCCGATCTCCTCTTCTTTTCTGTCTTGTTTTGTTGGCTTGTCTTAAAGCCAGTCCCCCTCCCCAAGTCCATCTGGTACCTTTGCTCGCCCTCAAAACAAGAGCCCAACAGACTAATTACACTCACACACTCTCTTTCTTTCACACACGCACACACACGCACGCACGCACACACACACCTGACTCTGTTTAGTCGGGGCTGAAATGTGAGAGGCATTGGTCAATATATTGGTATTGGTCAATAAAGCAATTTTCACACTATCAAAAGATAGTTTAAAAAGAGCCGACAGTCATGGTATATATCCAATAAATCAAATTTGAGGTTTGTGTATAGATGGTTTTAGCAGTAACAACATAAACAAGCGGCCTTCGTGGTCCACACGTAACTTCCGGTAAACTCCGCTAAGAATAAATAACAAGAAAGTACTTAAAACGTAGTTTATTTATATAACAAGCAAAATAAACAACACATAGATTACTTAGGGGCCAGTCACACCAAAAGCGCTTTAAACGCTTGCAAACGCAAGGCGCCACGCACTGCCTTTTTTAAAAAAAGAGCAGTGCGCCGCGGCTTTTCATATTGTTAAGCAACCACCGAGTCGGCTGTTTTGTCAATCAAATATTGAAGCGTGAGCGCTCTTTTGCTGTTAACTGTCATATTAGCAGAAACTTTAAAAAGAGGACGCCTGCTCTGACCTTGTTTGAGGGTGAGAGGTGCACAAACACGCAGGAGAGAGTGAGCGAGTGGAGTCCGGTTCTTCAAAGCAACTGTAAACTTCCCTCAACACAACGTAAGGCCCGCCTCTCCCCTCATTCGATTGGACAATGGAAAGACAAGAATGACGTCGGGCGCTTCTCCGCTCTCAGCGCTCCTTCAAAAACGCGTGCACGGCAGGCGGCAAAAAAAACGCAAGGCGCTCGGCGCGCATAAACAGCGCGCAAACGCGCCCTGCCCATAGAATATCATTCAAAAAAGGCGCCTGCAACTGCCATAAACGCTTTTGGTGTGACTGGCCCCTTATGAAACCAAAACATCTGTTATTTTCGATAAGGTATTTGTTCAAGAGTTCAGTTTAGCAACTAGTCAGATCATTAAAAAAACTGAAACCGGAAGTAAAGTTCGGACCAGACGTGTATCGCTTCACCGCATGTGCGTCCGATGAAACAGTCTATAGGACATGTAAAGAAACATCACTAGTTTAATGTTAAGTATAATATGGTACTGTAAAGGCATAAGGTATGCTAACTTTACCTGAAACGTGTAACACGCAAACAGTATAGCGGACTTTAAAAACACAAGACTCATCATAATGTATATATTTTTAATCAATGCTTTAATTAAAAATATTTCATAGTTACACAGATTACTAAATGTTAAAAATTTTAAATATTTAATTTATAACTAACCATTTGTTCTGTATTAATTCCTGTGTTACCCACAGATCCATATACTGACACACACACATCTGATTTCTTTCTGTACTGTTTGTGTTCACTTTAAGACATAGCCTAATAACTGACTGTTTTTATGAGAATGCTTTCCAAAACTGTGGTATTAAGGGTGGTCGCACACCAGATGTGCAGCTTAGCGCCGCACATTGTTTTCTATGAGTGTACGCACACCAGCGCCGACAGGTGCCGCCTGTCCGCGGCGCCCTGACTCACATAGTTTAACATTAAATAACATCATATTTGTCCTAAATCATTAACAATTTACAGTGGCTGCTAACGTATATTTTGCATTTTGAAGTAGACGCTATCTGACGAAGCTTGCGCTATTTAATGTGCACTTCCGGTTCTACGATACCTCCGAGTTGTCCTAGACGCGACTCGACTCAACGCGGCAATGCGCGACGCTGAGCTGCGCGTCCGGTGTGCGACCCCCTTTAGAGATGATTTTGTGTGTATGTGTCCTGTCAAGCGCAGAGAGGTGTTGTGTTTGTGTGCTTTTTAAAACCACATCTCCGTGCATGCGCTTATGAGTGTGTCTCCATTTGAGTATGTGTGTGCATCTGTGCGCACAGAAAACAGCTCACTTTAACATCTTGCGCTCCTATTGTTTAAAATGGCTTGAATGATAACATTTGCAAGGTTTAGAAACACATGCCAATTATAAACTTTCTATATAAATAGTTAATAATTTCTGAATAATGCGTATTTGAGCGATTATTATTAAAAAGATTATTATAATTTATGCGTGATTTCTTTTGCTTTTTGTGTCTCTTCTGACTGGGTGGGCCAGTCCTCAATCTGAGTGGACCAGTGCCACCCTGGCCCTTGTACCCTCACCACTGCACCAAACTATCGGCAGATATCAGTCTGAATAATCGGCTATCGGTATCAGTGGAAAAATGTAATATCGCTGCATCTCTAGTAAAAATATTACGTTTTGTCAAAATATTAAATTCTTCCTATTTAGGCCTTATTTTTAAAAAAAATTCACTGTTGCCCCAAAAAATTATTTTCCATTCCATGCTGATCTGACAGAACCAGTATACGGTTATGATTTGATTTTCCTCCAATGGGTGAGACCCTTATTTAATGTGGGACCTTAATAAGACAACGACAATTTCTCATATAAACAACCGATTACAGAGAAACCCTCGTTTGATCCTATGTGGTGGAACAGACAGATAGATTTGGGCTAAGGCCTAAACAAGCCGGGGCACAGAATGTATGTATGTGAGTCCTGGCATTCCATCAAGGAACATGGAAGATATATACATGCATGGATCCAAAGGCCACACTCCAATAGGAGCATTGCCACAGGAAAAGCAGGTTGTGTTCACACACACACACACACACACACACACACACACTCATTTGACACAATTTTAATAGGGCCACCTCAAAAACAGTTTCTGCTGTATTCAGCAAACATCTTGCCAGCTTTTTGCTTGAGTGTCAAAGGGAAACAGAAGGTCCTAACAGGCAACTCAACAGGATGCCAAGCAACTGAGCCTGGCATGAGATCAATATTCTTTTTCATTTCACTTCTTTTAAAAATACAGTACATTTGATATCCATTGGGAAGTTAAAAAACTTACAATAAGGTTGAGATAAAATAAAATGTGATAAAGTTAAAATCAACTCAAAGTGTGCTTTGTCATTCTGCACAGCAGAACGAAATGGCGTTTCTCTAAGCCCAGTGCAAGGTAAGTACAAGTATAAGTAGA
Organism: Misgurnus anguillicaudatus; assembly: GCF_027580225.2. Classification (NCBI taxonomy): domain Eukaryota; kingdom Metazoa; phylum Chordata; class Actinopteri; order Cypriniformes; family Cobitidae; genus Misgurnus; species Misgurnus anguillicaudatus. The sequence continues at coordinate 35,968,643 of NC_073357.2, read as the reverse complement.
GCAACAATATAGAGCTGTACAAGTAGTACAATTAGCATATACGGTACAATAAGTATATACAAAATTATACAAAAATTGCACAAAGTTTCTACAGTGAGTAGGTGTGCACAAACTAATGTGGAGTTAATTGTAACAGCAGTGTTTCCCACAGGATTTTGAGGAGACTGTGGTGTTGATGACGTCACCAGCTAATTAGCATATATGTGATGTCATCATGTCATGTTTGCGTTTGATCTAGTGTTGGCATCTGAAATATGTTTTACTTCTACTCTTTGATCTGTATCTGTATTTGATCTGTATTATATATCAGATTATATTTCAAGCCGAATTAAGCTGTTAAATAGTGAAATAAAAATGTAAATGGGAATCATGAAAATTCTATTTGTGGGGGCCAATGTTGATTCTGTGGTGGGCCACCACAAATAAATCAATGTATGGGAAACACTGAACAGGGACCATTTACATTGTTGCAGAGGGTTGAGCAATTAGTTTTTTCGGTACTGTTTTCAGCTGCCAAAAGACGATCTCTCGCAAATTTATGGAAAGGTACCGTATTTTCCAGACTATAAGTCGCACTGGACTATAAGTTGCATTTATTTAGAAAATTATTTTTCTTTTGGGGGACATTTTGTTTGTTAAGTCTTTCTCCGTTGTCTTTAAGTTAATGTTTCAGTTAACAGTTTTTTTCATGGGATACAGGAGCAACATATAGCGCCCTCTCATGGCTGTAGACAGTAATGTTTTCCTTTGGTTCATGTTAGTCAGTATGAATTAATTTTGACATATAAGTCGCACCTGACTATATGTCGCAGGACCAACCAAACTATGAAAAAAAGTGTGACTTATAGTCCGGGAAATAAGGTATGCTTTTCCATTGAGTTATTAGCCTCTTTCACACAAGAGTTCTGGTAAATTACCATTAATTTACCAGAATTAATTTACCAGTAAATACAAAAATGTGCTGTTCACACACGCAGTGACATTCCGTCTTTTTACCAGTAAGACATCATTCACACATCAGTATCAAAATACTGGTAAATTTGTTGAGAAAGCGGAAGTACCTGTGGCGCACGTTGAGCTCAGTGTTGTATTTGTAAAAAATCCACATCGTTCATAACCACGGTCCGTATTTTGTTGTTTTTACGTCTGTGGTAAACTCTGACAGTCGCGAAGTTGCTCATGACCAAACAACATTGCATGAGGCGACGTCAAACCGAAAATGCGTTTTAATCAACAGTACTGTTTGCACTTTAGGCTTCACAGAGAGCGTGCTAAGGACGTCGGCAATTTGGCAAGTAGGTGGTAAGCTGTTTTAAACAAGTTTGGTAAAGAAATGTGGACTTAAACTTCAGGTGTGCTCGACTTTCAAGCAGCGTGTGTGTGGAAACGTCCTTAAAACAGTGCGGGGGTAAACGCGTCATCTGTATTAAAACATTATGATTGGTCTGAAGCTGTCAGCGCGATCTGACGTCGTCCGTTCTAAATGCCGGTAATCCTATATTTTTCGCTCACACATAGCGCTTACCGGTAAATTACTGGTAATCTTACAACCTGTCTTACTGGTAAATTGGGAGAACTGATTTACTGGAAAGGTTCTGTTCACACATGATCTGTTAACTGCAATTTACCAGTAAATTACCAGTAAAGACTGCATGTGTGACAGGGACTATTGATGAAAGAGTGTTGACTAAAACATAGCATTTTGAAATATGTCTGCAGCTCTTAGCAACTTTTTTGGTAGGCTTGAAAATATTTTCACCCAGCGGGGTTAGTTATAACACTGTGTTACAACTAACCCCTCAGCACTTGCGATATAAAAAAATGCTAATGTTAGCGTAGTTCTTCCCATTGTTTTAAATGGGCTACACACTAATGATTGCTGGATGCCAACAAAATACTGTAAATGTGCCTGTCAAATCAAAAATTGTGTGTCAAAATTTATTTTTGTTCATATATTTAATATTGATTGAATAAGATCATGTCAAAGATTAAAATCATAATGAAATGAATGGCTAAAATCAGACTTTGATTTTTGTATTATCTCAGAATTTGATTTTGAGACTTTAGTATGTTTTTTACAGACAAAACTTCAAATTTGTAGCAGAGATGTGTGTGTTGCTTGTGTAAAAATACAATTAATTAAACTCAAAAATGTTTAATAATTGAGCCAAAACCAAAAAGCGGTTGTGCCCCAAACCCCCCCACTATACAGTACATGTTCATTGCACATATTTTCAGCTCATTTACTGTCTTTAGGTGTTTTTACATTTTTTTAAATTGCATATAAGATTATTTTATTTTTAAGTGACTTTTTATTATAATAACCTGTATTCTATAATTTAATAATTTCTCAACTTTTATTACTTCTTACACCTTATTTATAGACTGTTATAAACTATGTTTCTGGAATGTTATAAAATATATAAAGGTGCTTTGCAAAAATGTGAAGCACTGAAATAAACAAGAAACTGAAAAAAACTAAACAGGAAACATCAATTTGTTTAGGTAACACCATCTGTTTCTTCCTTTAATGTTATAATTGTTTTTCATGCAATGATTTGTTTGCGTTGACAGTAATATATGCAATCTCACAGTGTGAATCCATAGAAAATAGCAATGAAAAGAAGTACTCAGAAACAAACATATTTGGGTCTTGCTTGGGTGTAAATAATCAAACACACACACCAAGAAAAAGACAGTTTGATTCTGCCCCAGGTGAAATTAAATTTAGGGTTATGTATTGCTTATTTTATATGGGGCTAATCAAAGAAAAACAAGCCACCTCCACCTCCCTCTACACAACCAACTTCATGGTGAACAGAGATATGCTATATGCTTCAGTTCAACTCAAGTACCCGAGACATGAATACCAGTAAAAGTAAAAATTAGCTTTGTAGATTTTCTACAAATCACACATGCTGCTCTGGTGTTTTCACTTACTTAATCTGCACATTTCCCCATCCTCCCTTTGCATCCATCTCTCTCTATCCACACGTCAGGTCATGCATGGACATCTGACCTGTATCCTGAACAAAGTGGGTAATTGGAGAGAGAGAAAGAAAAAATCAAAGTGAGAGCGCAATAGAAACTCAATGAGATTGAATGTTCATTTATTGCAGGTTGGAGCCCCACTGTGCGTGTCAATGAAAGGCTGTTCTGTCCTGGACCAACCATCCACTACGACCAAGCTCTTCACTCAGGCAATGGTCCACTAAAGAGGGGCTTCACATAGTCACCAAATCCCCTCAAGTACACAAACACACACTTAGTGAAAGTATATTCACTCTACATACACAAACTAAATCACTAAACCCCTTACAGTTTTTTGAGAAACACTCACGACTGAATCTCCAGTTTCCACAAACGCACACACTCTATTCTTTATCAACACTTGATTCCATCAAACGGACTGAATCCACGGTGTCACAGCACTCGGATGCAGTTGTGTATGCAAATCAATACACAGCAATAGTTCATGACACTGTAACAATTACTACAACTTCTAGTAGTACTAACATTAAAGGGATAGTGTATCACAACATTTAAAATATGTCATCATTTACTTACCCTCAAGTTGTTCCAAACTTGTATTTATTTCTTTGCTTTGCTAAACACAACAGAAGATAATTGTAATTAAGCAGAGAGCAGGAGCATCATTGGCTTCAATAGTAAAAAAAATCTTACATAAAGAAATGTATGCAGGTTTAAAACATGAATGATGACAGAATTTTCATGTTTGGGTAAACTATCCCTTTAATGAGTAGGACCCTTAATGTGCGGAGTTAAATGTGAAAATTTGCAGGACATACAATTCTATATTTGAGGTTAGAGATTATCATCTTTAAAGGGACACTACACTTTTTTTGAAAATGGGCTAATTTTTCAGCTTCCCTAGAGTTAAACATTAGATTTTTACCATTTTAAAATCCATTCAGCCGATCTCTGGGTCTGGCGCTATCACTTTTAGCGTAGCTTAGCATAATTCATTAAATCGGATTAGACCATTAGCATCACGCTCAGAAATGACCAAAGAGTTTCGATATTTTTCCTGTTTAAAATTGACTCTTTTGACCGACAAAAAATTAAAAGTTGCGATTTTTCTAGGCCGATATGACTAGGAACCAGGGCCTGAAGTTAACTTTTTTGATCACCTGCCACAGTGACTTTTTACCAGCCAGGTTTTTTTTGCCTGAATAGTAAATGATAACAATGTCTTTATTGTATGAATTAAATATAATTATTTTTATGAGCTACAAAAGTGATTTCTTCTAAGTTGTTTAACATTAATGACACAGACTTAAGTATGTTAATTGAGGTTACTGTCTCTTTAAGACCAAATAAGCACAGACTGTTTTTTGAATCTCTATACAAACACTTAAGACATAAATAAATGTTTTATTAAAAAAGAATACTGTTGAGATAATTTTGTTTATATGTGCCCTGTCAAGAACAGAAAGATTTTATCTACGCTTGCTTTTAGGAACGCGTCTCTTCGCTGTGCCCTATTGAGTGCCCTTAAACCCGCGCGCGCGCACACACAGACGGAGGGGGAATTCCAAACTGCACACATAAAAGCCTCACATACGTTGTTTTTCATTACTCTATTCGCAAAATGTATGTTAATGTACTATAGTGTAAGACACAGTAACGCAACTCTCTCTAAAGTTTACACATCAAGAGTTCTGATCCTTCACAGCACTACACATCTGGCAACTGCGATTGTACTGTAGCCTATATCAGCATTGCATTCTCATCCCATCTCACCAACATACTTACTCGCACATCCAAACGTAGACAGAGAAGTGCCTCATCTTCTTTCCAATCGCATGAACGTTGCGAAACAACAGTCACATCCTCTTAATGAATCACTGAATTATCAATATTTTTAATGATATTCGGGTCACGGTCGGTCGGGTCGTTTGAAATTAAGATGCCAATTAACTATTTTAAACAATTGCGAGTGGGTTAGTTGAAAACATCGGTCGGGAGCGGGTTGTTTATACATTGACCTGCGCATCATTGATTCGCATTGGCTACCCGCCAATGTGGCCGAGATTGACAGTGTTACCCGCCAATTGCAAAATCCCCGTGGTCGGGTGTTAATTTCAGGCCCTGCTAGGAACCACAGTATCCTTCCGTAATAATCAAGGACTTTGTTGCCGTAATATGGCTGCAACTCTTTGGTCATTTTTGAGCCTGATGCTAATGGTCTAATCAGATTCAATGGATTACGCTATGCTATGCTAAAAGTGGTAACGCCAGACCCGGAGATCAGCTAAATGGATTCCAAAACGGTAAAAATCAATTGTTTAAATTTAGGGAGCTGGAAAATGAGCATATTTTCAAAAAAAAGTGGAATGTCCCTTTAATAAGGTATGGTGTAGTCCAATTTCTTACCAAGGCCCACAGAAAGACAGGCCATTTTTGAAGGTTAAGAAAGCAACAACAGAAACCCGACTTAAAGCTACCATGCCACAGAAGGAAATACAATAATAACAATTACATCTTTTCTTCCAGCATTAACACCACAAAAAATACAGCACTATAACTCAAAAGCTAATGGCCATTGGGCTGCCCAGAATAATTTTCAAGTTTATTTATTTTTTTAATGTTGCAAAATGCCAAGACAAATTGTATTTACATATTATAGAAGAACACTTACTGATGCCAGCAAACATCATTAGCAGAAAAAACTTGTAAGCGCAGTGCTTTTAAAAAACCTCACCTCAGCTGCATTTCTAAATAAGGTCCTTCATGAAAGCAGCGTCATGGGTGGGCCAAAAGCCTCAGGTGCTTGGCCATGAGACAGCTGAACAGTGAAGTGGGTGTAAAGCAAGCCCAGGGAGGCCACTCAAATAACCGCTTTGTTGCAGAATAAATGTCATTTGTAACCGGGCTTTCAAAGGGCCATTTGTCAACATGTTTACAGCAACAATTCTAAACTAAAATAAGGTGGGTGTGTCAAAAGACGAGAGAGAGACTTAAAAACTGAGAGGTACAAATGAAAAACGAGGTGAAAGTGATTCTAATTAAATGCTTAAAAACAATTAAGAGGTGATTTGACAAAGGGCTATTGGTAAAGATGGAAGCACCCATGAATATGCATTATGCAGAACATCTGCAGTTATATAAATAAACTGGGTGTAGTTTTGTGTTTTTCATCATGATGGATAGTCCATTTAAATTCCTCTCACACAATCTTAATGAGGCAATCATGTCTGTGACACTATCAGATCCTGTGGATATCATCTTCCTAATTTCATTTGTGAAAACAACTGAATGCCACTGGCTATTTGCGGGAGCTGCAGTGACTCTCTCTCATATACTCTGCCCAGAGCCAACCCTGGCCATTTTCATTGTGTTTTAAATTACATTACTTCATCCCTTATTTTATTTGCTTAGCAAACACATAAATCTAAGTTAACAAACGTACATACAGTACTGTAGTCCATTTGTGATGCTATATTTTCCTTGCTCGTGTTTGTCCAAAGTATAGCCTACTTATGATCTCTATAAACAACATAGGATTTTACAAATCAACAAATAAACAACTTTTCTGAGCATGTGGGCTTTAATAATTGTTGCTAACTCAAGACAAAATCTACATCCAAAATGAAATTTAGTAAATCTTAAATCTTCAAAGAGGCCTGGAAAACAGAGAAACTTAAGCTGGTCTTGGCCTTGATCTAGTCTACGGTAACCACTGACCTTTTTTTGCTGCAATTAGAAATAATTAAAACGGGGATTAGAAAAATCTTAAAAGTGGAACACTGCAACGATGTCCTGTTCAAGATAAATCCTTTATAACAGCTGTCATGGAGTATGTCAGATGATATTCATGAAAAGAAATTCAAGAAACTGCAACCCTGGAAAATAATCTTTAAGAGACTCAGGGATGAATTGGTTTATTTTGCTGGGCTCATGCATGTCAAAATTATTTAATTCAATGTTTAGCATAGAAATTCTGCACCGTAACTAGAAACGTGTGATTAAGAAAGAGTCTATATGATGCTCAAAATTAGCAAGAATGGGAGATTCTTTAACTTTCCATATTTTATTGTGCTGAATTTGAGGAAAATCTGTGTAATCCAGTGGAATGGGTTTATACTTGGAAAAATGAGCCACATGGAGCTGTCAGAATTGCATTCTTATTAAAGATAAAGTTAACTAAACATTAGCTAAACTATCATTTAGTTTTTTTAGTAGGCCTATATGCAAATTGAGAAAATATGAAGAGTTTGGTTCCCAAACACGTTAGACGCCATTTAAAGAAAAATCGTTACCGTATTACCGTATTAAATCAGTTTTTTATCTGGCCAGTATTAAAAAAGTAAATTCTTAATTTTACACAAAATCCGTTGAGTTATTCCGTCATCTTTTCTCCCTTTTTCCCAAAACGCGATAAACGCCTACTTTTCTGCAGAATACAATAAATCCCCTAAACAAATCACAGCGCACCATTCCACGCATTGTAAACAACAATGGCGGTGCATTGAATACGCACAAAATCCTAGTTTTTGTCATCTACTTTGTACTTTGTGATCAACAAACAAAAACAAAATAATACTTTGATGGCATTGATAACCTGTGGTGGTTTTCTGTTGCGGGGAAGAAATGTAAGCCATTAAAATCGAATAATTTACGCGAGAGGCACTCGGGCGAAGGAAAAATGCTGGTGTTGTTGCTTGTTCTCCCAACAGCATCAAGCTTATGTCATTCTAACACACAGGGGATCTCATGAAAAACTTTCCATTATTTTACTCAAAATCAGCGAAAATCTAATTTTCTGAAAAAAGTTCAGCGATGACATTCCAAGGATGACAGTAGCAATTACAGTGTTCTTAATACAACAAAGTAAGTGTTTTGATTAATGCCATTAATGTTTTTTTTAATCAGTGTATACCACTAGTCAACTAAATGAATATAACATGGCAAAGATGAATGCACATTCATATATTGATTCAATAGATTTATAGCATTTTGAATATAGCGCCGACATATAGCACCAGTGCGCTCACGTCGACCCAAGTTGGATTGCCGTTTTGGAGGTCCTTTGCCGATCCCACTTCTAAATTCAGGCACAAAAGCCCCTAAAACATAACTTCAAAAAAACATGACTCATGTTTTTTTTAAATTCTCACTTGTTTACATTCTCTTCTCTAAATGGACTGGCCCCCAAAAGGCATCCAAATGCACAAAAGCAAAGACATATACAGTACATGCAAACGCGTATATGCAGACCTAGTGGACTGTGGTCGGCGCATCTGTCCGAAGCTCTTCTACAGGCAACACTTCTTGTGTAAAGATTTACTAAAGAACAGAAAGAGCAGTAAATAAAACGATTTCTAGGAGGAGGAAAAAGATTTTCTCTGTGAGAAAGCATCATCTGATGTTTCTCAGAGTTCAGGTTTCTTATGTATGCAGGACTTGGAAGCACTGGCTGACAGTAGATTAATATGGCTGGTACTAACATGGTTGGAGGATGAAGTTGTTACTGTACATGTACATAGAAGATGGGATCTGCCATTACAGTCTTTTACCTTGGTTTAAAACCAGGCTTTTAACCCTTGGAAAAGCAACAAAATCTCACCCAGCACAGAGTTAGCATAGAAAAAGTTGCACAACAGTGTGAAATGATTCAGCATTTTGTTCAACCATACTGTTAAATATTCATGTACTTTCAGTTGCACGCTCACCTATTATGTTTAGTTTAGCATCTGACTAAAAATGTGAAACATTGACGCAAACATGTTGACTTACTGCAAGTAAACCAGAGATACAGTTTTGCACATTTAAGGTAAATTAAAACAGCTACCTGTAATTTACATGGGGACACTTACAGTACAAAGAAATGCAGCTTATGTTATTGACCAAATAAATATGCGAATAGGGTGGACAAATATTAAAAGTCAGCATAAACTGGAAAATGGGCTCTGAATGTACATATCAAACCAGACACAAACTTTGGTGGCTCTTGGGTGATCACAGAGGCCTCGTTTTTATGTGATTCTTTTCTTCGGCACACAACATCTGAACAAACTGCTCTTTTATATACTGACCCAAAAATAGCAGTCGCAATCTGCTGAGAGAAGTGAAAGTGGGAAAGTTAAAGAAGACGATGAAGAAAAGGAAAAGACACTCGCACAGGGATTAACAATCTTGCAAAGGATTTAAAACTTTCCGTCTGGAGACACCAGGCCGATGCTTGCTGTATATGTGTGTGTTGCAGGGGTCATGTGAGGCCTTTAGGAGATAATGAGGGTATCTCCCTTGGGGATAGTGATCTGGTGCCCCCCTTCCCTTTTAATCAAAGTCACACAAACCCACAATCAAAACAGATTACATCAATGAGAAGAGCTTGGTATTAGTGTGTGGTTAATATTCCTGATTAGTTTCAATAAGGATCTTTCTATCCCTCCTTCTCCCATAGACTTTCTCTCATGGTTTAGTACTAGCTTCCCCAGTAGAGACCACAATGACAGGGAACATAATCCAACCAGTAATTGAGGCTGACAAGCCTGTACATTTGTAATACAACTTCATTAAAAGTATTTTCTTACATACTAAATAAATAAATATGATAAATATAAACATTTGTTTTTGTAACTTAACAACAATACATGATGGCAGCCCTTACGAAACAAAAATATATTGCAGTATATTGGAATATATCATGTAATATATTAGGCAACATATTCCCATATATGGAATTTAATATTTATATTTTCCAATATATTGAAATATATGCATGAAACATACATGTATATATGATACAAAATATATTGCAATCAAGAACAAAAAGGGCACTATATTTTTTACATTTAATAGTTTGTCTTTATATGCTTTGATATATTGCAATATATGCATAGACCATACATGTATATATTTGACAAAATATATTGCATTCAAGAACAAAGAGGGCACTATTTTTTTTACATATAATAGTTTGTCTTTATATGCTTTAATATATTGCTATATATGCATAGACCATACATGTACTGTATATATGAGACAAAATATATTGCAATCAAGAACAAAAAGGGCACTATATTTTTTACATGTTATAGTTTGTCTTTATATGCTTTGATATATTGCAATATATGCATAAACCATACATGTATATATGAGACAAAATATATTGCAATCAAGAACAGAAAGGGCACTATATTTTTTACATGTTATAGTTTGTCTTTATATGCTTTGATATATTGCAATATATGCATAGACCATACATGTATATATGAGACAAAATATATTGCAATCAAGAACAAAAAGGGCACTATATGTTTTACATGTTATAGTTTGTCTTTATATGCTTTGATATATTGCAATATATGCATATACCATACATGTATATATGAGACAAAATATATTGCAATCAAGAACAGAAAGGGCACTGTATTTTTTACATGTAATAGTTTGTCTTTATATGCTTTGATATATTGCAATATATGCATGAAACATACATGTATATATGATACAAAATATATTGCAATCAAGAACAAAAAGGGCACTATATTTTATATATATATATATATATATATATATATATATATATATATATATATATATATATATATATATATATATATATATATATATATATATATAAAATGCTCGAGTAGGAAGCTGAGATTCAGGCGCGAAGAGAGGACAGGATGCGTAACAGACACCAGCAACAAGGAGGCTGATAGATAGGTCCTGACCTATGATCCTGACCCACACACACTCCTAATCAGTAGGTGGCGGTAATGCCACTAAAAGTTGTTTGCCAACTGCCAGTAAAACTCAAGAAGAAGAAGAAGAAGAAGGCTGATGTCAGCAGGCTCCAAGGAAACTTCAAGTTTTAAAAGGTATATAAGTTTTCAGACCTGGTGCTTTTCAGTTTTTATTGCATCTCTGAGAGATTTTTGTGAACAACTTGTTGTTCTGCTCCACAGATGCTGTTTTAAAACAGTTTCCTATAAGGCCAAGGAAGCTGATGTCAGAAAATCTATCAACAGTAGAATCTGCAAGCTAATGGCATTAAGACACCAGGTGAAGAGCAAAAGCTATGTAAGTGGTTTACATCAGTGAAGAACCAAGGTGGACTCCTAACCAGGATAATGGACTGTTCTTTTGGAAAATTTTTTTTTTTTTTTTTGCTTTTTCACGGTTCCCAAAACTTCTTGAAAGTTTGTTTATTATTTATTTGTTCATCATTGTCTGTGCATTTTGTTCATTGATATTGTCTTTATTGATATTGTCTTTATATTTTATAATGGCACTGCTGAAATTTTGAAATGGACATTGGTAATTTAAGTTGCTTTAATTTATATTTTGTATATTTTTTGTTTAATGGCACTCTTTTAAAAATGTAATTTATGTAAATGCAATGCAACACATTTATGTAATGTAATGTAAAGCCAATCACATTTCCTTTGACTGACCATATGCAAAACCTCATGTGGTTTTAATAGGCCTATAGAGCTCTGTACCTCAAATTGGGTTTAGTATCTTTTCCTGATTAAAAGAAAATAAGGGTGGCTTTTGATAGATTACCCATCAGTCTGTGTTAATATGTGGTGTAAATGTTTGTATATTGCAGGTTGCATATTTAAGTATTTATATATTTTAGATGTTTCATGTACATATACTGTATATATCCCAAATATATTCATACATTGTATGTGCATTTTCTCATATATGTACACATATTGTGCATACATTTACAATAAATATGTACATATATTTCCATCTAATTTTAAATATATGCAAAATGTATTCCACAATATATCAAACACATATCTACATATATATTTCCATATAGTTGTACATATATTTGAAATATATTCTACCATATAGTAAACATACATGTGACACTATATCTGTACATATATTGTTAATACATGTTCCCATATATGCACATATATTTAACATATTTTCCATCTAATTTTACATATATGTAAAATGTATTCCACAAGATATCGAACACATATCTACATATATATTTCCATATAGTTGTACATATATTTGAAATATATTCTACCATATAGTAAACATACATGTGACACTATATCTTTACATATATTTTTAATACATATTCCCATATATGCACATATATTTCCCATCTTATTTTACATATATTTAAAATGTATTCCACAATATATCAAACACATATCTACATATATTTCATGTAAATTTCCATATAATTTTACATATATTTGAAATATATTCTACCATATAGTAAACATATATGTGAAACTATATCTCTACATATATTGTTAATACATTTTCGCATATAAATCAAAATACAATATTGCAGATATTTATAAATATAATATTGCATATATTTTTAAACACATATATTATATCCATGTACAATATATTGAAAATGGCAATAATTTGTATATTTTGCAATATACTGCAATATATTACACATATATAGAATATATGTACCATCAATATATTATTCCATGTATTGCCAATGTATAATATATTGGAAAATGGAAAGTAAAATAATATATTGCAATATATTACAATATATTTCAAGTAATATATTGGTAAATATATTTTCCTTTCGTAAGGGAGTTCTTATGTTTTATTTGCTTTTACCTTCCAGCAATCAAGATTATGACTGCTTGGAGTGTTAATGTTAGAGCAGGAGTGCACGTTGCCCAACATATCCACGCAACTGAGGGAAAAATCTCTAAACATCAAAGAGGCCCGCAGGCAATGTTTGGCTGTTAATTTTGTACAATGAGAGAGAACGAGAAATAGAGATTGAGAGACTCCATCACTTCAAAGTCAACCGGAGCTTTAAAAGGTTGGTTTGTTTTGACGGAAATCTGCCGAGGTGAATGAGAATCAAGCCGTGTAGGCAAGAAACTTTAGATGTCTGATTCACTCTTAACCCATCTACAGATCCCCCCAATAAATTCAATAATGCCTGGAGAATTAGGATTACCTGAGGAGGGACAGAAAAGTCTCTTAGACTGAATGTTAAAACCATTCCTGGAGGAAATGGCAGGCAATTAACCCATTGAGTCCATATGACACTTTTTGGCAAGATACTATTTTTGTGCGTTTGATCTGTGTGCATTTGTATAACAAAAGGCCATGTTAAATAAAATAATGATCATGTTTTGGAAAGAAACAACCTATTTCTGTCAGTCTAAGGCTAAAGTAGGCTAAATCTCCAGAAGGCAGCTGTGCAACATTAGCACAGTTAGCGTAGCACTGCGAGTTGCTCACGGCTGAGAAACAATCCTGTGAGAGACCATAAGTAAGGAACTACAATGCTGAGGTACCTTTCCCAATTTTAACGTTTTGGTAACATTGCGCCCCTAGTGTCATCTTAATGCTTTGCCTTGAAAAAAAAAACAGAAAGGCATTTAAGACATGACAGAAGGCTAAACCGCTGCTTTCTGAACTAGGCCAGGCTGTGATCTGGGATCTACAATTTACTAGATCTAACTGTCAACCCAGTCTCACAGCAAGTCGTGTTATAGTAACGAAAATTTTGATTCATTTATTCGTGTTTGATGACACAAATTTCTGCTGTTTTTCGTGTCTCTGGAGACGAATGTCTTTTTTGTCCTTCCCAGCACAGTTTCTATCAATGGCTGTTCGTGTCAGTGGCACGACTTTCTTCATCGTGTCATTTTATATTTTGTTTTCTCATCGTTATTTCCTATTTTTAAATCATTGTCGCTTGGGGTTAGGGTTAGATTCGGGGTTTGCGTTAGGATGTACTTTTATGCATTGGTTTCTACATGTTTTTCGTCCGCTTTTAAAACTATTCTCGCCCGGAGTTGGGGTTAGAGTTGGGGTTTGGGTTAGAAAGTCGCAGAAAGCAATTCTAACCCAAACCCCAAGCGACGATGGTCAAAAAATAGAAAACAACGATGAGAAAACAAAATATAAAATGACACGATACAGAAAGTCGTGCCACAGACACGAACAGCCATTCGAACATAGAAATTAATTAATCCAAATTTTCGTTACTATAACATGACTTATCGTGTGACTGGGTTGTAACTGTAGAAATTTATATTCAGTGTTCTTACATCAATACACAAACCACATAACATAATAAAATAACCGTCTTTAAGATCGCTTTCTATATATTGTAGAGCCTGTCAATCAATTTAGAGCGCCACCCTCAGGCTGAATTACGTAAGAACACTAAACTTTGTTCTGTGTGGATTTGAATGCAAAACAATTCAGCACCAGCCGCCACTAGCCATATCTTTAATGATGAAAGCACAGAAGGGTTAAATAATTAAAAATATTCACACGAAAAGTCTTAGCCTGGCTCCGCTCTCCTTTGTGCTTCCGCTTAATTTTCATTTCGCTTCAGCACAACGTCTGGGACTGCTGTGTAGAGATTCGTTTTCTCCGGCAAAAATCTGCAGGTCCAATCAACGAACAGAGGGGGGTGGCTAAGAACGATGACGTTGAGGTCGTGTGCCAGACTGAGTGACATACGTCACAACCAAACGTTAGCAATTGGTTATGGCAGATTCAGAGTGACTCTGGGCAGATCCAATAGTTTTAAACTTCAACAGAGGACCCTCCTTAACGGAAGTAACGCTTTGCAATGGAGCATGGCCAGACTCTCTGTACAAATGAAATGAATGTACGAGAGTCTGGTTGGAACAGGCTAGAAAAGTCTACTTTTATTACATAAATACTCTTATGACTCAGCATACACAAGTTTCCTTAACTCCCCCCCCCCCCCATTGACGGGTTAACTCTAACAGCTGTATTTCCATAGATGTTTTGAGGATCGCTCTGAATCTGATCTCTATCAAAAGTCCTTCACAAAAAACAATTTATCTTAGATTTTTGCTCAAAATTTGGTGTTTTTAAAAAACCTACCCATATTTGAAAGGTGATAAAAAGAGAACAAATGCAGGTATGATTAAACTTTTTGTTTGTTTGTTTAATATATTGTATGTTTATATATTTATAGAAGAACATTTTCCAGAAGCCATTAAACTTTAGTGAAAATCATGAAAAATGCTGCAGCTGGCTGGCAACTTTTTTTAAAAATGGCGGGGAAAGAGTTAAAACACTGTGACACAAACTTTTCCCTCTACCCCTCAAGTCTCTCCTGTAAAGGTTTGATATGACTTGATGTCAGAGTAGGAACACACAAATGTGCTTCAAACATCACAAACAAACATACAAAACAAAATAATCACAATATCTAAATAGGTGACCTGTGCTAAATTTCGGAATAAACCAAATATCCCAAATAAGCAAATATAAGCAAATATCCCACTTTGATTTCTGTGTCTTTGACTGCCAGAGCAATTGCTTGACATTCACAGACGTATCTCTCAGCTTTCAATACTAAAGAGAGTAGAGAGAGTTTGTGATCTTGGCGTGATATTGTTGTATAAGGGGATTTAGCTCCACCCTCCCCTGGCACACAGACAGATTACACAGTGATTATACGCAACTCAATATTGCATGACAACCTCCAGTGCGTGAGGGTTTACCATCATGTTTCATTCATTTAGTTTGAATGAAGCCTCATTTGAAGCATCGAAAAGCTTAAGATTTATGTGGAATTCATAACAGAACAGATGTCCTCTTGAATTTGCTTTACAGAAGACAAAATATCAGAAAATAAGCCTTGATTGCCTCAAAAACTTAAACATGTTTAGGTCTTAACCCCAGAGGGCTTATAGGTTATTTAGTTGCATCACTAAGAAGCAAAGCACCATGGGGAATATCCAAATGACAAATTTATATCAATGCCCTAATTCTGCCCTGCCACAATTCCTTAATCTGAGCTTCATATTGTCCTTCTCTGTATATTTTTTACTTTGACTACAATGTAAATATCTTTCGCTAATCAATTACTATCTTTATGTTCCAACAACATACGTACATCTTGTTTGCAGAGGGCCAAAAA
The DNA here is from genome assembly GCF_027580225.2 of Misgurnus anguillicaudatus. Lineage (NCBI taxonomy): Eukaryota > Metazoa > Chordata > Actinopteri > Cypriniformes > Cobitidae > Misgurnus > Misgurnus anguillicaudatus. The sequence continues at coordinate 35,952,736 of NC_073357.2, read as the reverse complement.
CCTTTTCATAGCATCTCTAGCATACTATGATTCTCGCTCTCTGTGTCACTGTGCAGAAAATTTGATACTATGACACCACAAACAGGATGAAACTGAAAATAAACTATTTCCTCATCTCTGTTTTTCTTCATTGTGCACACACGCGTATATACTGTATGAACACACACACACCTATGTGCATGTACAATGTGCATGCTTATATTTGCTTGGGGAAGGGTGAAGACTAGATTAAGAGTATGAAAGGCATATATTATTATTATTAAAGAATGAATAATACTTTAAATAAAAGCAGGCAGTGGAAAGGAACAGTCTGTAATATGCAGCAGAGATAGATTTATGCATATTCCAAGAAAGGCTGAAGGCTCTTATTGAGCACATTAAAAGCCCTTTTAGCCTATATCAAATATGCAGTCTTTCTATAATTAATTTAATCTAATAAAAAATAATTTAATATTTTCTGATTCTTTCCATGAAGTGAACTATGAATCCAATTTCAAGTCGTCTGATTGAGGATTCTCTGTATTGCAGCTAGCACACCGACCTCATTCTGCATGTCTCTGTTAACACACTGTGAAAAGCACAGCTCGGCAGGGCCGCCTAAGCTCTAGAAAAGAAATACAATGAAAATAGAAAAACAATAAAAGGAAATCTGAGTTATTAAATCGGATATTGCGGTAATGTATAATCTCTCAATGGTTCATGCCTGAACATCTTTGTTTAGCCAGTGTGCAGCGTACCTACAGTAACTGAAAAACTAATTCAGTTTTTATTTATCTATTTTCTAATAAAAGTCTGGCTGAGAGTTGAGTGGGCGGGTGGATGGATAGGCAGAAAGATGATGGGAAGAACCACATTAATCATTGTAAAATTATAAAGAAAAACTATTTTACATTATTCGGTCCTCCTATAGTTTGCAGAATAATTCCTATAACTGGCAGCAAAGAGTAAGAGAGATGGCGCAAGAGAGAGAGGACTAAATTGTATCTCCATTGATGTCTTTAATAGTATTTAATTCACACCAATCTTACGATCTCACTAGCTCTTTTACTCACTGTGAAACACTTGAATGAACCTATTAGCCCGGCCAGCTCGAATACCAAAAGAAAGCCGGGTTGAATTTAACAGAGCATTGTGTGTGACCGGCCGTTAATCTACTCTCTTCAAAACCTGCATCTGTTTTCACCGTGTCTGATTTATAATTACATCTTCCCTACAAGTGTAACACGTTCACTTGCAGTCATTCATTGGACCCTATGAATGTGAAAAAAATCATTAACTCGTAACTAAAGAGCAGGGCCCGGTTCCCCAAAACTGTCTTATCGCCAAGTAGTTCTTAACCTATTCCTTAACCTCTCTCTTAACTCTATGGCACGATTCCCAAAACGTTAGTATGCTAAGTATATTTTCTGTTAGTCACCTTTCATAAGGTTGGTCTGGACCAAAGAAAGGGTAAATTTTTTACAGATGGATTAAAAGAAGTATGACATTAGCAGCTCTTTTAAAATGTTTTGATGATTTCCAAAAGCTTGCGTTACTACATAAGAGACGCGCAGAAAATGCCACTTGGTTTCGGTCGCCACTCGGGTTCGGTCGCCACTTGATTTTCGACGGCATTCGATTTCTGTCACCACTCGGTTTCGGTCGCCACTCGATTTCTTCACCACTCGATATGGGTCGCCACTCGATTTTCGACACCACTCGATTTCTGTCGCCACTCGATTTTTGACGGCACTCGGTTTTGGTCACCACACGATTTTCAACGGCACTCGATTTCTGTCGACACTCGATTTTCGTCGCCACTCAATTTTGGCCGCCACTTGATTTCTTCAACACTCGGTTTTTGTCGACCACTCGATTTCTTCGCCACTTGGTCACCACTCGGTTTCGGACGGCACTCGGTTTCTGTCTGCACTCGATTTTGGTCACCACTCAATTTCAGTCGATACTTGATTTTGGTCGCCACTTGATTTTCAATGCCACTCGCTTTCGGTTGCCACTCGTTTTTTGTCGACACTCAATGCCAGGGCTATCTCCACAAGGTTCTCAAAACTTATTTTAATCTATTTATGTTAATCAATCTACTTACTTAACAAATATTTTAATATATTTACTTATTTATTTTATATTCACCTAGATTGACAATTAAGCTTGCTTCAACTTGAAATAATAAAAGATCATCTCTTTCCGAAGTCTATAATTATTAACTAATATTTTATTATTATAGTGCAGCATTTTATCAAGCTTTTCTGGTCTTGTGTAATTAAATAAAACAAAATGAAAAGGGTAAATTTTTTACAGTTGGGTTAAAAGAAGTATGACATTAGCAGCTCTTTTAAAATGTTTTAATGAATTCAAAAAGCTTGCATTTCTAAATAAGAGACGCACAGAAAATGTCATTCATGTCATTTCATAGATTGCACTCATTCACTTCACACACATATTATTCATGCTTTAAGGAGTTTATAAATTAGAGCTGTTCAAGCAAACACATGATTGTGTCTGGCCCAATATGTTTTCTGTTATTCGAATGAATTCGTTATTCATTTTGAAGCCATTATCCGTGCCCTTCCAAATAACGTATTCGGCTTCAGGCACATCCCTAATTAATACCAAAGAAAAGCACAACACATTTTATCAGCTAAGTAAACAGAAGGGTCAACTAGCTACCACTCGGTTTCGGTCGCCACTCAGGTTTGGTCGCCACTCGATTTCGGTTGGCACTTAATTTTCGTTGTCACTCGTTTTCGGTAGGCACTTGATTTCGGTCGGCACTCAGTTTCGGTTGCCACTCGGTTTCAGTCGCCACTCTATTTTCGTCGCCACTTAGTTTCGGCCGCCACTCGATTTCGGTTGCCACTCGATTTCCGTCGCCACTCGGGTTGGTCGCTACTCGATTTTGGACGGCACTCAATTTTCAACGCCACTCGGTTTCGGTCGGCACTTGATTTTGGTAGCCACTCGGTTTCGATCACCACTCGATTTTCATCGCCACTCATTTTCGGTCGTCACTCGATTTCGGGTGCTGCTCGGTTTTGGTCGCCACTCGGTTTAGATCGCCACTCGATTTCGGTCGCCACTCGGTTCCGGTTGCCACTCGATTTTTGTCGGCACTCGGTTTCGGTCGGCACTCGGTCGCCACTAGATTTTCAGTCGCCACTCAATTTCGGTCGCCACTCGATTTCGGTTGCCACTCGATAACAGACGCACAGAAAATGTCATTCATGTCATTTCATAGATTGCACTCATTTACTTCACACACATATTATTCGTGCTTTAAGGAGTTTATAAATTAGAGCTGTTCCAGCAAACACGTGATTGTGTCTGGCCCAATATTTTTTTCTGTTATTCGGATGAATTCCTTATTCATTTTGAAGCCATTATCCGTGCCCTTCCGAATAACGTAATCGGCTTCAGGCACATCCTACTCGATTTTCGTTGCCACTTGGTTTCGGTCGCCACTCGATTTTTGTTTTATGTTTTTGTCGAATGTTTTTTTTTTATGTTGTGCATCCTCACACTGGTGACCCAAGTTTATGTACAAAGTTTTAATACGTGAAAGCGTTATCAATTATAGCACGAATGGTGATGGGTGTGTAATATTGTTGTTGTTTCTATAATGTCATTTGTTATGGTGCCCGGTCACCACTCGATTTTTGTCGGCACTCGATTTTGAACGGCACACGATTTCCGTCGGCACTCGGTTTCGAGCACCACTCGATTTTCATCGCCACTCGGTTTCAGACGTCACTTGATTTTCGTAGCCGCTCGGCTGCCACAACATTTCGGTCGTCACTCGGTTTCGGTCCCCACTCGATTTTTGACGCCACTCGATTTTCGTCCCCACTCGGTTTCGGTCGCACTCGATTTTTGACGCCACTCGGTCACCACATGATTTCGGCCGCCACTCGCTTTCGTTCGCCACTCTGTGTTGTTTGGAAAAATAGGTTCACAAGTTTACAACGAATGTTAAAACACCTTTTGGAAGGCATCTTTTGCAGTGATTTTTGTATGAGCATATCAGTGAACACCCCTGACCACTCGGTTTGTTTCACATCTTTGTAAATGAAAGTTTAATGCATTTTAGGAAGGATTGTTCCAGTGCACCTATGCAGCCATTGTGGGGTTGGGGGTTGATACCACAGAAGCCGAAAATTTTCGGGCCAGCAGCATATGTCTAAATTTCAGTCAAAACCATTCTATTTCATCATAAACAATCTGAAAACAGGGCTTTAAGTGTAAAATACCAAACTTGTCCTTTAACGCCCTAATGCACCTTCGCGTCAAGTGGAAAAACGATCCCTGATCGATCACAAATAATTCAGCACCTTCACTGAGATAGGAAACTCTTAGTTTTCGGTTACAGAACAGCTGATCTGAGTTAGTTCAATCGACTCTGAGTAGGTTAACTCTGAGTCAAGTGTATGCACAACCACTATGAAAAGCCATCATCAATGGAGCTCAGACAATCACTCAGAACTTACACAGCACTACCCACTAGACCAGCGATAATGATGAGTGGATTTATAAGAAATGTAAAGGCAACTGTTCAGATGTAAGAGCACGGCCACAAAGGCTGATATTAGTAACTTAAGGATATTTCTATATCTAAAATGACTGCCAAGAAAAATAATATCGCTCACATAAATGCTAGTGGATATGACAAAAATCCACCCAGGGTCTCAAAATCCTCTCGCAACATAAATGTAACCTCCTACAAATAAATGCAGCTTCATCATCTACAGGATCCTCTAAAAAAGCGCACAAAATTTTTGTCAATATAGACTACATTTTTAATTTAAGTGTAATTTATAAAATATATAAAGCACTAAAGTAAAATGATTTGCACTGGCAATTTGATTATAGCTTAAAGACAGTTAAAAAATTATTTTACACTGTACATAATAAAAATGTGCACAATGAATGAATGTACTAAAGCAACTAAGAAGATTAAACACTGCTACTCCTTTAAAAATGGGCAGGAGACCACAAGAAACTCTTAATTTACAGGATAAAACCTGCTCCCGACCAGATTAGATTTACAGAGTAAGTTACCTCAGAAACAGACTCTGAGTACAAGTTACCTCTCCTTCTGAAACAGACTTGACTTCCCCGCTGTCTCTGGTTTAGCCTACCTCTCATTTTGAAACAGTTTCCCTCATTTCATGGTTAACAAACAGAGTTTTCACTTAACCACCTTTCTGAAACGGGCCCCAGAAGACCAACATGTGTATCTGTGTGTGTGTTTTCCTATAAGGGTGTTGATTTCCTAATAAATAGAAGTGGTGGCAGGGTCAGGAGCTAGGGTAGGGCGTGTCTGGTTGACTAAGGCTCGAGGGCTGAAGTGAGAGAATAAGCAGACTAAAGGGCTTGGCCCAGTGCCAGGGTTAACTGTACCTCTCCATTCTCTTCACAACAAGAAGCCATCCATCTATACCTCTCTCTTCTGACACCCTATTTATTCCCTCATTCATTTGTCATGTCCCCAATCAGCTGGATGAATAGAGGAGTATACTGCCTCACTGATGTATGGTCCTTCTAATTAAGACCAAACGAAAAGATCTGTTACTCAACTTAACTGTTGTCACTCTCTCTCTCTCTCTCTCTCTCTCTCTCTCTCTCTCTCTCTCTCTCTCTCTCTCTCTCTCTCTCTCTCTCTCTCTCTCTCTCTCTTCATTGTGAGTAAATCTCATTGTTCTGTCTTTTCTGGTGTAGGACCTGCGTGTAGGTCATCTGAAAAGAAAAAGAGTTGGTACGGAGGAGGACAAAGAGAGAAGTGAAGGAGAGAAAGAGAGAGCAGTCTGGCATCCACGATGCTTTTTTGTTTATTTACGGTGTTTAAAACAAAAACAGCAAGGCGATGAGGATCTCACCAGCAGGAAACCCCCTTAGAGACGCACAGCATATTCAAAGGCATGCAAATGACATGCTCAGAGAGGCGCCGAGTTCATTTTGGAACTGCTTAATTACCTCATTTCTAAAATAACGTGTGCTTTGTTTACCAGTACAGCACATGTAGGTAATGGCTCAGTTTTTTGTTTTCAAGTCACTACCCCAAAAACACCCACTTTTGCCCTGTCGCTGACACTGACAAAAACAACAGCTCGGGAGAATTAATATAACAATGAGCTGGGTGAACAAAAACAATATATTTAGTTGAGAAAAAAAGACTACAAGTTTGCAGAGCGCTGACAGGTCCCGAACTTAAAATATAATTACAATATTTATATTCTTGTTAAACAGCATTGACAAAGACAAATGTGCCAGTCTCACTCACAATTCTGAAAACCCAATGACCATCCAAGGCAAGGCAAGTTGAAGCACATCTGATCTCTTCTGGAAGCTGATTCTAGCTACAGGTGGCATAATAGCTAAATGCTCATGCACCTTGTTTTCAGCGAACCCTTGGTATTTCTAACTGACCCAATGATCTGAATAATCCGTTCATATTTAATTAGCATATCAGTCATGTATTTGGGTCATAAGCCATGAAGTGATTTATAAACGAGTAACAATACTTCAAAATGTATTCTAAGTGTAAGGACCTGATGTGCTCAGATTTTTTGGTTCTGGTCATAATTCTGGCAGCAGGGTTCTGTATGAGCTGTAGCTCTCTTATGGCCTTTTGGGGGATCCCAGTAAGGAGTCCATTGCAATAATATACCCTGCTGGTGATGAAACCATGAACACATTTCTCTAAGTGCTGTCTTGAGACAAAACTTCTGATTCTGGCTATATTTCAGAGATGGTAGTAAGCTGATTTGCTTATCGCTTTTTACATGACTACTGAAATTAAAGATACAATTTGTAGAATCTGCCGCTAGAGGGCGCATGATCAAAATAATAACAATGACATAGATTAATGACGCTCTGAAGTAGCGTGGAATGATGGGATTTGTTGTCTTTAACTCAAAACCGCTGATGGCCATCAATCAGACCGGAATGAGAAATCTTGTTCATCGATAAGGTAAAGTAATCAAGTTTAATAAATGTTGTATTTGATGACAATTTTATTTCATTACGTAAGGTTTCATTTAATGTTCAAAACTAAATTGTTAGTCATAGATGTTACAGTATTAGTCCAATTCGATGGTGTGTTAACACAGCACAGAATTCAGTGTTCAGATTACCACAAACAAAAGAGTACCAAACTGTTGTCATGTGGTTTCTACATCAGTAAAGGCGGTAACAAAGGGTAACGTGAATATTAACGTCATTGAACGGCGACTGCACTGCCCCGTGTCACTGTTTAGATTAGAATAGCAATTTTCTCATAATTTACAAGTAGTTGAAAACATTAGAGATATTGCTAGTAATCAGCAGGATAAAATATATAACACTGACCTAGTGGATTCTGGATATTTTACTGCAAATATCTTACAATTTGCCCTCCTAAGGTCAGACTCTAAGGGTGTTTTCACATATACACTGTTTAGGTCGGCCCAAATGACATGTCGCTCCGAGTATGGTTCGTTTGGGTCAGTGTGAACACAACAGCCGCACTCGGGTGCACACTAAACGGCCGCTCCGAAACCACTCTAAATAGGTGGTCTCGGAGCGGCTGTCGCCGAACTCTGGGGCGACCCACCTGTGGTGTGAACACTGCTGGACCTCGGGCCGAACCAAATACAGGAAGTTCTCCACATGTTTGAGCCACTGGGCTTCCGTTGTGACGTGAGCCGGGTTTTATATTGTGGGTTAACAACAAACAAGCCAATCCTGGTCTGTTGCAGAGATTTTATAAATGCATAGCTGTCCTCCACACACAAATAGTGACATTACGGGCTTTTTAGCAAATGGCTCCGTGAGAAAGGCTTTAATAGAACAGCTACGCAATTTCGCATTAAAGCAAAGAAACTTCGCAAAGACGTGCATCGTTTATCTTCACATCTTGATAGCTGCGCTCTAGCTTGGTCCAACCAGACTCTCGTACATTCATTTCATTTGTACAGAGAGTCTGGCCACGCTCCATTGCAAAGTGTTACTTCCGTTAAGGAGGGTCCACTGTTGAAGTTTAAAACTATTGGATCTGCCCAGATTCACTCTGAATCTGCCATAACCAATCGCTAACGTTAGGGCGTGACGTATATCATGCACCGAAACTGGCCGGAGACAACAAGTACGAATAATCAGACAAACAAAACTTAGCAAACCTGGTTCTTGCTCCAGCTTTAACTTCTGTATATTCGGCAGTTTTGCAACAACAGACCAAATAGATTTTCTCACGTCTTTCTCCGCTGCCATTACTGAACTACCACTCAAACTGACGCACAACCTCAACATCATCGTTCTTAGCCACCCCCATCTGTTCGCTGATTGGTCCTGCAGATTTTTGCAGGAGAAAACGAAACTCTACAGAGCAGTCCCAGACGTAGTACTGAAGCAAAATGAAAATTAAGCGGAAGCATGTAGGAGGGCGGAGCCAGGCTAGCTGCGCTCTCCCTGTCAGGCTGGTTGTCGTGGGGGTGGTCATGAGACGGTAAGAGTTGTCAGAGACCAGTGACAGCGCTGACCGTTGTCACGTGGTGTACGGTGCGGCATTTCGAGTACAGTAAAAAAAATTTGAACATGGACCGCACTAACTGAAAAATTATACAACGTATTTTGGTCCGCTCCGAGGCCGCACCACGGTGCGCACCAACATATGTGAAAACACCCTAAGATTACATAGCCTGACGTTGTCATACTCAATTCTAGTCAGAATTTGAGTCTGATACCGCTCCATTGAGCTAAAATTATGAGGCGTGTCTCAACCGAAAAATGCCTCTGCACTCAATTGGATAGACATACGACCAATCAGAGCAACGGAGTGTGTGATGTTGAAATGGCGTCTTTAGCAGCCTGACCGAACTGCTAGTTATTTCGCTACAATGATACTAACATCATTGTAATTATACTAAGTCTGAGTTAGCGAAGGTACATCAACACCTACTATGTTTACAACATTTCATTTATATCACAACATTAAGTATTTACTAAGTCATACAGTAAGACTATCTCTTACCATTTGTACGTTAGGTGAACTTCATCCACGACGATAGCTACCCATTACGTTGGCTTGAAAAATATCGGAGCCTAGCACGTCCCTCCACTTATTCAGCAACCACGATTCCAGGCTTCCGAAAAGAAGCTGGCAACGACCGCTAATTATATCCATCTCGTCGTGCACGCCGAGTTGCATCGCCATGATACCCATTTCAGTTGCTTCTTTAACTTTGTCCTCCATAGAAAGGACGGCGAAAACATAAACAAATGTCTTGATCGCGTTTCTCTGTTCCTCTTTTTAAATCAATGCTCTGTCGATATCTTTTAGAACAGACTCAATGTCAGAATCCACACATCTGAATTCACCAGCGGCAGCCATTTCATTGTAAACAGATTGAACACACGCGCTCTTTGGTGACGTGGTTGATACGTTACTGTTGATCATCTGTCCATCATCGTATAAAGCCCGCCCTCACAATTTGATTTGTTGGCCGGTTTTGGTATTCGCATAGTAGCTCCTCAACGGTGAATCCCCAGACCGATCTTCCCCGTTTTTCAAATTGTGGTGGCGGGGCTAAGATCGGCTGGCACTCAGGCTAAAGATTACACTCAAATTTCTGACATTATTTTGTGTCTTTAGACCCCTAGAGTCAAGGTATGTGTTAACCTTGAGAGTTTCATCTTTATTTCCAAATACAATGACTTCAGTTTTGCATTTGTTTATCTGGAGGAAGTTTTGACTCATCCAACTGATTTCATCAAAGTCATTGGGTGACAGGGCTAAGTATATCTGGGTGTCATCTGCATAGCTGTGGAAAGCAAATTGGGTAATTTTCATTATTTGACCAAGCGGGACATATACAAATTGAACAGAAGCGGTGCAAGAATTGAGCCCTGTGGGACTCCACATGTCATGGATGTCCACTCAGATTCTTGGGGCCCTATCTTGCACCCAGCGCAATTGACTTTGTCAGTGACGCATGTATCATTTCGTATTTTGCACTGGCGCACAGCGGGTTTTTCCCTCCAAAGACGCACGTCGGCAAACTAGGGAATGAACTTGCGCTCCCTGGGCGGTTCAGCGCAAAAAAGGAGGCGTGCTCCGGCGCAAACCATCTCTTATGCTATTTTGCAGTTTCAAAAAGCAATTGCGCTACTAACCAAAAAAAACTAGTCTAAAGTCAGTGGCGCGTTGCGCGTGGTTCATTATGCTATTTTAAGGGCGCATGCTTGACCATAATGTATAGCGTGCAGAACGCGCATTGCTTATCTAATCTACACAGATGCAACAGTTATCTTTGCAAATCATAAATTGTTACAATAAAAAATATAAGATAATGGAAATCATTAAATCATAAATTGTTACAATAAAAAATATTAATACATGAGATAAGGGAAATCATTGTGGTGAGCATTGTGGTGATAGTTTTTATTTATTTTGTGCGGCAGCGTTAAACAATTATCATGCAAATAACGATTAAAATATTTTCATAAGTTTGTTGTGTGGCTGTATTACGTTTATTTTATCTAAATAATAATTAAAATGTTTTCATAAGAAACCTTCATGTATGTGAACTTGATTTGTAAGTGTACTTTGGGGTTGGACCTTGCTTGCGTTTCTTGTGTCCGATTTCAAAACCCCAAACCCTTTCAGCGGTGAGGGTGGACGCAGCGATGTCCTCCTGTGTGCCCGGCGTGCCCGATTTATGCTGGCAAGCTTGGGATCCCCCCGTCTCCTGACATCATTGTGCTTGGCGCAGCTGATGAGACAATTGCGGCTATTTCCTCTCACGCCTGTTTAACCAACGCTGATTTGTGCGGGTTTCTCCCATCCCCATACAAAACAACTTCTCTGTCTTTGACTGCTTTTACAAGAACGTGGGTCTCCTCGGCTGTGAACCGCTCCTGGCGTGCGCCTGTCAAATCCGTCATAATAATAGCAACCCGCCATGGAACTTGCGCCCTTGCATTTAAAGAGAATGTTGGATAGCGTTCTGATTGGTTTATTTGACGTTACGCCCAAACCACACCTATGAATAATGAACCTACTTCAGACCAACCCCTTAGTGATTTGCGCCCGGCGCAAGACTTCTTTCTCCCGCCGGGAAAATAGCAACAGCGCCCAAGATCCGCCCACAAAGTCACTTGCGCTTTGGACTTGCGTTTCAGATCGTTAAAATAGGGCCCATGGTGTCTACTATGTAGTAACCTCTCCATTTTAGGTATGATTTAAACCATTTAAGGACCATCTCAGAGAGACCTACCCAGTATTATCTTTATGAGCACTGTCTCTGTGCTGTGATGCTGACGGAAACCATATTGAAAATTGTCCAGATAGCCAATTGAGTAAGAATTTGTTCAGCGAATTGAAAACAACCTTTTCGATGATCTTGCCTATAAAAGGAAGATTTCACACTAATCCACCATCATTGTACCTGCTGTAGATTGTAAAATGTATGCATTAATGCCATAATGTTTATGACAGACTTCAATGAGAACAGATAGCTTTGAATTGCTGTATATTCTTATAGTTTATCATAATAGATCTCGACTCTATTTACAAATGATGTTAATAACTAGCCATTGGAAGTTAAGACCTTAGAAAAAGGCGTGTATAATATTAAACACAACGTCACACTCCACTGCTCCTTAAAACATGTGTTAAAGAGACGAAGGGAGAGAAATACTATAGAGAGAGAGAGAGAGAAAGAGAGAGAGAGTTTGTAGAGCTAGTAAGGTGGTGAAAAGTGAGAAGACGCCTTGAAAAGAATCAATTACAGTAAAACGCATCAGAATCACTCGTGCATTTAATACATCTCATATCTGAGCATTTCAGCCCATTCCCTCATGCCTGCTGCATCAGCCTGGCCCATCTGCACAGCTTTGCAAAGTAGCAATATTTAAACTAATATCGATGCATTATGAGCCAACAAATCCTTTAAACAGCACATTAGGATGAATTGTTGCAGGGCTGTGATATCAAATAACGGGTATCAGCAGCAGAGAAAGCCCCTCGTTTCTCATCTGTGGAACACAATAGCACATTTGGCAAGGTGAGTAAGAAAAGGAGAAAGAGCAACATGACTCGGGCCATGAGCGTAAGGTGATCCTTGTTTTTGCATTAGGGAAATTGACAGTACTTGAGTTAAACGTTTGAGGATTACCTTCCATAAGCATTTTCTGTTATTGTCAGAAAACACTTAAAAATATGTTGTGCTAGCTGTTTACGTTGTGTTTTACAGAATAAAATAAACACGCCGCCAAATGTTGACGTTTCCCCCAGCATTCTGAAATGATATTCGTCACGCACCCTGCAGTGACCTCAATCGGCAGAAAAGACATGTTATTTAAACCAACATACTTAATCCAATGTCAAAAATAAATGACACGTTCACGTAATAAAAAAGTAATATCCCACAGCTGCTCACTAAATCTTTCTTTTCATGTCATCCCTTAGTGGACAAGACATGTTTATTACCAAATAACAAGAAGGAGGACAGGGATAAAACTGCGGCATGAGAACAGAACGACTGTTTTCCTTGGAGTCCACGTTGTAGACATGATGTAAGCCTGTAGGGTCCCTCACCAAGGGCCTGCAGGAACACTTGTTTGTTTCGTCCCCCAGACCTGGCAGCACACAAATATTTACCCTGATACACATTTCATACACTTGCTAGCGGACAATGTCTACACGTGTAGGACAACCGTGCAAAAAAGAGGACACATGAAATAACAGTGTTTCTTAAACAGATGAAGATGGAGTACACCCAACACGAGATGCCCAATCGCAGCTCAAGCAACTGCCGCCTAGCGTCCGAGCCGACCCACCGCGCTTCAAATTAGACTACCTGATCATTCATTACCTGCCCACACCTGTCAAACCAAACAATGAATATACAGCAGAGAATTGATGACTATTTGGACTGCATGTGGCAAAAAGGCTTTAATTTAATGCTATACTCTGTGTGGATAAAGCGACAGTTGTGATTGATTTGACGAAGTGGTCCAGATTTATCTTGCAAATGGAGTAATAGCTGTTCTGCGGCACGGAGGGTGATCTTGCACCAAGCTGATAACGCAAGGAAAGAACAGAGGAGGTAAGTCCCAACGGCTCGGTGGCACATCATGAGGAATCTTCTCAAAGTGTCGTGGAACAGATTGTCTTGGTCAAGGTTATGATACACTCATAAGTCTTAAGGAGTGTGTGTGGCACTCAGCTGCCACCCCCCCACCAAACGACCCTCCTTACAAGGTGACCTGAAGGAGGAAGCGAATAAGCAAAGACTAATCAGCATTTTTCTATGCGAGGCACTGAAATTGGGACAGAGACAATTAAGTGGATGGACTTGGAAATGTGGCTCACGGCAAGGAAAAACAGAATTTCAAAGGTGCACAAAACAAACAAACCACAACTGTCCTCTGTTCACTGAAGTATCTCTGCAGAGCTGAGGATTGTGACACAAGACTCTTTTTTTGGACTAGGAGAATTAACACAAACACACACGGACAGAAAAGCATTGCATGCAAATGTACAGTGTGTTGTCTCAGAAGAATGAGTTTCCATCACACACCATCGCCCCCTAGTTCCGCTCGGTGAGCCGAGCAGACTCCCCTCAATTCATTTATAAATGCGAGAGGGTTTCTGCATGAAACTGTTCTCTTCTACACTACATTTTAGTCTACTTGCATGTTTTGTTGAATAATGGGGGTGGGGTAGAAATGGTACGGTAGCGAAAGAAAAACAGAGGATGGCAATCCACGAGTGAAGCCATTGATAATGTTTTGTTTGTGAATAATCAAAGGTGTCTGAAGCCAAAGTGTGTCTCACTGGTATCTGTCATTTGGGTGTCAATCCAACTGGCACATTTTACACTTCTCTAGCACACAGACCTCACCTGCTGACACACACACTCTGGATGAATCTAAGAGCTGTCCAATCCATCAAAATGGGAATGAATGGGAAAAATTATAAATAGTGCATAGGAATTTTGAGAATATTTGAGTGACACTCTATTTTAGAATCCATTCAGGCGATCTCCGGATCTATACTCTCATTCTGGCGTAATAATCAAGGACTTTGCTGCTGTAACATGGCTGCAGGAGGCGCAATGATATTACGCAATGCCCAAAAATAGTCCCCTGCTATTGAAAGATACTAAGGGGACTATTTTCAGCTGCTGCGTGGTATCATTGCGCCTCCTGCAGCCATTTTACGGCAGCAACGTCCTTGATTATTACGCCAGAATTAGAGTATAGTTTCTAGCCATATCTGCCTAGAAAATCGCAACTTTTAATTTTCCATCTGTATTAGTACACGATGTAACTACAGAGAAGAGTGAAAATTTAAAAAGGGAAACTATCGAAACTCTCTGGTTATTTTTGAGCTTGATGCTAAATGGTATAATCAGATTCAATGGATTATGCTAAGCAATGCTAAAAGTGGTAGCAACAGACCCGGAGATCAGCTGAATGGATATCAAAACGGTAAAAATCAAATATTTAACTCTAGTGGAGCTGGAAAATGAACATATTTTCAAATAAAGTGAAGTAGTGTCCCTTTAAAGAACGACTTCACTATATACAGCAGCATGGGATGGATGTTTTCATAAAAATACATCGAAGGTCTTATGAGGGCATGAGTGTTCCTCAAAGCTCAACCCCGACCTCTTCTTAGCTCCTTCTCCCAGATGTAAATTTGTTAAAAATTATAATTTTTCTATGCTTAGAAATGCAAAGTACACTGATACAATACGGCATAAACCAGGCTAGGCTAGCTAGGTGCACAGTCTGCCTACAATATACAAAGTCTAACAGGGACAAACAGGAAAAAAAGTCCTGGTTTCTTCTCGTTTTAAAATACAATGACATATAATTAAATTACTATTATTTTAAGCATTTAAACCAGTTTTTATAAACACATTGCAGATTATTTAAGGCAGGTTACAGATGCGAAACGTGTTAATATTTACGTGAAGGATTGTGTGTCAGAATATCTTGAGGGTGATTAATGAAAATTTCTGAAAGCTCTATACTGCGCAGCATTGCGCTAGGTTGTGCACTAATACGAGGCACTGCGGGTTGCCTGCGTCTGTCTTTCCATCTGTCTACCTGTCTACTCTAAAAGCTGTTAATGCATAATATTCAGTCCTTCAATGAGGTGTGCGAGCCTCTCTCTGTCACATGAAACGGGCACGCAGCTTAACCAGGTCAACTTAAAACAGCTTTACTCCTCCTTAAATTTCCTGTGCCTGCACTTCACACGCCAGTGCCAGTTTTTGGTTTTCTCCTTGTCTTGCTCTCCTCTACTTCCACACTTTCATACATTCTGTTTATGAAAAGTATGCAATCGGAGGCCTCGTGCGAGCACGGATGTTCCTCAAAGCTCAACCACGACCTCCTTCTCAGCTGGATTCCTGAGCGAGACACTGATATCTACCTCTGCGTGAATCCTGTGTAGTACATTTAATTCCCAGTGAAACACGGCGGGCAGGGACGCTTCATCGGGGGAACAGAAAGGCATTTGAGAGCAGATTAAGAATATGAAGAGCAATATTCCCGTCGGCGGCATCCGCATGCGCCCAGGATTACAGGGTTCTGGGGAGATTACTGGCAGGGGAAGAGAGGTTACAGTACAGGCCTTGAAAACTTCTCATTCTCACCTGCAGTAGGGCACGAAGCAGATGTGCACACAAACATCTAGTAGTTTCAGAGTTTTATATAAAGTATAGCATATCGGAGTCTGCGTTTGGGCTAATATCATGTCTTAGGTTCAAGCACGCTAGGTCATTAAATGTAATATCTTATTATAAATTTGAAACATACATTTTACATACTTTATTACGACCACAAAATAAACAATATAGTGTGACAGTTTAAACGTCTGCTATTGTTAAGAATTCAGTATGATTTTCAGTTATAGACATTTTAGCCATTATTCATTATTAATTACAGAACACATCTGAAAAAGTGGTGATACCTTTAAATAGTCCCTTGACATATAGATGAGATGCGATTTCAAAAGAACCCCAGAGATCAGATTTCAGATGTGGCGATTACTCACAGCCATCAGTCATCTTACAGATGACAAAGAGTTTGTGTACATCACGGTGTAATTGCATACACATGTCCAGCATGTGCAGTTACCTGATCATTGCCTTTTTTTACCAAAAGGCAATGTTTTTTTTACATTTAGATATGAGAAAGCATGGGTATGAGTAGACAGCGAGCGACTTTTTTGTGTTTTTTTTAAGTATATGGAGATGGTGTCCCGTTTTTTTCTGTGCCTTAACTGTCAGAACCGATTTTAAGTTCTGGCATGTGGTATTTAACTTTACCGCTGGCCCGTCGCTTGGTTAACAGCATGCCACGCGTGCAAAGCAAGCAAAGGAAATCTGTCCCCCCAAGGAAACGGCTAACAATGCTACGACCTGGCAATTCCCCTCCGCACCTTTTGCGTGAGGGAACACGTACATATCACATGCTCAGCCGCCATGTGCAATCAATTACAAGCCTTAATGAATGCCAGCCGGGAGTCACGGCGCATGTGAGCTTGTGCAGGCATTTCAACCACAGCTTTACCATGAAAATTAAAGACCTATATTAAAACAAATTACAAGGCAGGGGAAAAAAACTAGATTACCATTTTTACTTAGCCTGACTTCTAAACAACAGCGAAGGGGAGAGACCAAAAACAAGCATAGGATGCAACGTGTATCGGGAGAGATAGAAAGCAGGCGTTACCAGTCCCCAGACACAAGTGTTAACCTTGTTGCTGATGAAGAGGCCAAATGCATGCTGGGAGGAAGGAAGGAGGGTGGGTGTAACCCAGCCACTTCATGCAGAGCTGTAGTGTCCCTGCCAGTCTTGCAGTGTTCCTTGTTCAACCAGAGGCCCAAGAGACACGCAACAGGGACTTTCCCAACCAGATTCCGTGCCCTTAGCTTCCGAAAAGTGCCTAGTAGTCATCAATTAGACTCTTGACAGGGAAGTCTAAATTTAAAAACACACACACAAACCAAGACAGGGTTCAATACACTCTTCCTAACACACTGTGGTTTTAATAACCTGACCGGATACCAACACAGCATACATTTTGAAGCTGTGAAGTCTCAGAAATAATCTTATAATCTCTTTGACAGTGAACAATGAACATAAAACGTCAAAACAACTAGACTTTAAAGATACACATGTATATAAAATAAGATACATTTAGATCAACACAACACATCAAAAAAGCTCATAAATTACTCACTGTATCCCAACACAGACCAAAAAATAAATAAATAAAACAATTGCAGTGCATAATGGTAGTTATACAGTTATTACCTGTGCGTACCGTAAATTGCTCTTTAAAATTACAGAACAATTCCATTGGGGCGACAGACGCCCTCATTATCCATCGGATTAGAGGGCAAAAGTGATCCAAACCCTTTTTAAACAACATCCAAAGCTTCATCAGCGGATACATCTCTACTCATAAGGCTACGAATTTGTCATTATTGAGATAATACGAAGGATGAATTACCCAGCGTGCATGAGCCTCATGGTGCCTGACCTGAGATCAGTCCCAGATGAAAAGAACTGGTGGGCTCAGAAATTCATTTTCATATAGCAAATGGCCATCATAATCGGTATGCTTAAAGTCCATCTGAAGAGACGTGTACATCTGCGAGTACCTTGGAATGAAAATGTGGACTATATATTAATATATATATATGGAGAAAAGCTAACAAAAAAGGCAAAATTACTGCTAAATTCAAACTCGGATTTAACATATCATCCTGCATTTTACATCCTCATCACTTGTGCATTGGAAGCGTTATAAATGGGAAGATGATTTGGAAAGAGCAAGAATATTGGAGCCAGTACTGATCTAGGTCATGATAAAGTTGACCCTTGCTTTCTTATTTTGAACTCATCTCCGATTCTCCCATTTCTTACGCACACATGTACACACAATTTCCTGTCAAGACTGATCCCCTTTCAGGGGAAAGGGGCTTTTAAATGATTTAGCACTATGATCCCGAGACATTCCAAGCAATTTCATACACCACTGATATTCACAATGATGCTCTTAGGAAATGTCTGGGCATATGCTACCCCCGTCGTTCGCATACGCATACGCGCAAACACAATCGCAATTGTGACATTGGTGTGAGATATAAAAAAAATAATGCAGGGGATTACGTCCTGATACTAGGCCTTATTTACTCTTAGATGTATTAGGAGAAACACCTGCCTCCGACTCCAACAGGATCAAGAGATTAATCTTACTGAGACTTAATACATACAGATGGTCAGACAGGAAAAATTAGAAAAATATGAAATATGAATACATTTGTCTTGTATAATATGAAATGCGATTCATCTATTGCAGAGATTACAGCTTGATGCATTGCTGTACTTAACAAGGAGACAAAGTTAATTTCTTTATAGGCCAAACGTTACTGGCAAGATCCCTAGAATAATAATGATTCTTCTGGGAATATTATATAAATTAAACTTAAGCCGTCTTCTCTGTTTGCATATTAATGGCTGCTGGTGTATTGTTGCTTTTGATTCATACGCTGTCAGGTACTCATGCAGCTGCGACAATGCTCTGCACCTAACATCTGACAGCTAAAAACATGGCATTTATTTATTAGACACACAAGCACCTTTGATGCTTTAGACATCTTACAATAGGGGATTTTTTAATCTAGGCCTTTATTCTACTTCTACAAGATTTTAGTATTTTCAATTGAAGATTTTTCAAATGGCACCGATCTACTGACAACACTCAATGCAATGTATTTTCAATGGATGATCGCTAAAACACTATTTAGTAATACACTGTTTTAAAAGAGCAGAAATAGCAAAGGTGATAGCACTGAATTGCTTCAGGCAAACACAAAGTCTTTATAAAAGCAAACATTATTAATGCAAACACTGATTTGCTAATTAATAAACACACAACATTAACAATATAAAACTTTGTATTAAAAAACTACAATTTAAATATTTTCCTAATCATTATTCTTGTTTGTGTTCCCATTACAAATTATTCAAACATCCTTTAGAAATCTACTAAAATTAACATATAAAAATTTAACCTAAATGTTTTTTTCAGTATGCTCGGGCTTCTAACCAGAAGTGTCTGGTACCGGCAGTGAAGTTAACTTTGCGTCTCTTTAACTTACACTCTGAAAAGTGATCCAGTAATCTCGCTTTGTGTCTCATTCCCCCCAACACCCTATGGGCCTCTACTTCCTGACAAAGGTCCCTCTCAATATCCTGGACTGAGAACATGAGGGTAGAGAAAGGTACGAGTAAGTGAGGAAGACAGAGGGCAAGTAGGAAGAACATGAGAGGCCTGGCGTGCCAGGTAGTGCTTAAAAAAAAGAGGCCATTTAGACTGAGTTTAGATCACAGGCAACAGGAATGAGGGGAGGCAAGACGCCTGCTAGACGTCGAATAATCAACATCTTTACTCCCTTAACACAGGCACACATCACAACAGAGGTGCTAGTTTTAGGCAGCAGACACAGACGCCACTCTGCCGTTTCAGTCCACACATTAATAAGAAAACCACTAGCGTGACTGACTCTGTCCTAACACTTGAAAGTCTTTAAATTATAGCCTCTGATCTGGATATGACCCACTCCGCTTACAAGGCCTTTTGAACAACATCCAAAGAGAACATAGTCCAGTTCTATTATAAAATCTGCCTAATAATGTGATAACATATAGGAATTTCTACCAAAAGGAATATTAATTTAGAGGGCACTAGAGGGCACTGCTCTTATTCTATTGCAATATCAACCTTATTGACTTCCATTCCCCCTAACAATATCTGAATCTCACAAATTTTAGTTAATAAAATATTGTTTGAAATCATTTAAAAGTAAAAAAAAATTCAGGACTAAATGTATTCTTTAGGCATCGTCAGTGTTTAGTGTAACCTCTCTTGAGCGTTTTTGAGCAGAATGAAGTTAAAAGACTAATTTCTTTAAAATTTTATTTAGGTTTAAGAGATCCTGCAGTTTCCTGCTATTGCTCAAGTGGAAGGGGATTTTACCCTAAAAACTTGATACATTAGTTTACTTTTTTTTTTTACAGTTTTTTTAATACTATATACACATTTTCTGTATTTTCTGGATTTTTTCTATCAAAGAGACCGAGAAACAATTATATATGATCACTATAACATTGCAAAAACAACAAAACTAATTAATGAATTAAGATATTATGTTTGTTTCTATAGTTTAGATAACCACTATTGTCTACTTGGCTGCCTACATAATGTGAAATCAAAATTCTTAAAAAATGTAAACAAAATTTTTTTGTAAAAAGCATGTAATCTGTTTTAAAATATGTATAACTTAGAACATAGTGTGTGATATAGGGCTGTCACAATTATGAAATTTGGCTGGCAGTTAAAGCAACACTATGTAGTTTCCATGTAAAAATGACTTACAGCTCCCCCATGTGGTTGAAAAGCGCAACAGTTGTGTGCTCTACCCTCCACCGCCACTTTCAGAGTGAGCTTGTAGCAGCTAGGAGGTTGCTCAGGTTGCAGCAACAGTACAATTTGTCCGGTTAAAAGTTGTTCTAACACTATTATTTAAAACATTATTTAAAGGTAAAAAAACTACATAGTGTTGCTTTAATTGTCTAATAAATTGTGACGATTATGACGATTAATTGTCTGTTTTATTGCTTTGACATTTACCTCTCTTTTTTATTCATGAAATAATTTTCACACATGATCCTACAAAGGCCATATTGGTACTGGACCACATGTCTGTAATGGGTGCAAAAAAAAGAAATCTATTCATTACAGATTTTTAGGTATAGCATCCTTCACTTCCCTAAATTTGGAATTGCTGTTTTGGAAATGTATGTTTTACCTGGCAGTTCATACTGCTTATCAAAGTTTTGCAGCATTTTTTAAAATGTTTTTTTCCCACTGTATGGAATGGCTATGGCTTTACAACGTTGTTTATACAAGTGCTGCAGCTCCCCCTTGTGTTTTTTAAAGAGATGTGCAATCATTGCGGTGATCTGAAATCATCACAATGAGGTCAAACAATCGCGATTAGACGATTATTAAATTATTGTGACAGCCCTAGTGTGATAAACATAATGTGATGTTTAATACACAAACACACACACACACACACACACACACACACACACACACACACACACACACACACAATTGTAAAAATAACAAACAGTGCAAACAGTTAAGTGAAGATTTAGGAACTCGGTACAGTAAACCGTCAGCTTAATATTTGCTCTACGTTGTGAAAATATGCTATTTGATGTAGAACCATTTATGTCAGATACAAATCGCATCCTATGAAATCCAGCTCTTACAATCACACAACCAAAGCTGATTAACTGTGCTTACCTGAGTATCTTACAACTACCCTCAATCAAAGACAGCAGGACTAAGCAGAAACAGGACATATTAATCTAAATGAGACAAACGTGTAGCAACTCATCAAAACTCGCCCATAAACAAACACAAAAAACAGACAGTTATGTATGAATCTATTAAAGACAGATAGACATAAATGTAGTCATAACGAAATACAGTGAAAAACTGCACACCATCACATGCCATGCTGGGAAAAAGATTCCTGAACATGACTGCACACTGAAGGGATGAAAGTGAGAAATAGACAGAAAGAGAAACAGTGGACTTATAAGATGTATACATCCAAAGAAAAGATCGTAACAATTGCATCACATTCTAAATAATTATACTTAGGCATGGGCTGGTTACCGGTTTCAAGGTATACCGAGGTTTTAAACAGTCAAGGTTTCAAAACCACTAAAATTTTATGTGATTACCGTTTTCAAGGTATAAGCTGTATTTACACAAAATTAAAAGTTAAATAATTAAGTCATGTAATTGATTTGATGTTTACATTTAATATTATTAATATTCATACATTTTAATTTGATAATTTTTATAATTTTTTTACAGAATATTTTAATTTAGGGCCTTATTTTTGTGTACATGTTGTATGTTGCTTAAAAATAAAATGTATTGAGTCCAGTTGAAAAGTTGTTGTTTACTTTTGAAATGGCATTAGGCCTACTGCAACACCGTGGTATTTTTGCTTAAGGTTATCATACCGCCAAAATCTCATACTGGCCCATGCCTACATAAAACACATATAGAATGCAAAAATTTATAATTTCACAGTATTTATAGGCATTGAAAGATGATTTCAAACACAATTTAAAGTTAAAAAGCATCCTGTTCTGTCAGCCTTGTGATAGAAAAAAATCTGTAATGTTATGTGAATATTTAAAAATAACTAAAAGCAATTCAAGGTAGCCATGAATATTTCAGCTGAATGTTCACACTTTTCTTGATATCCCTTAGAGTAATTTGTATGAGGCTTGAGAAAACATCAATATTTTAAAGTGGTAAAGGGTAAACAGATTTAGAAAAAAAGCCTGAAGGGTAGGTTGAGTTTTCTCTGTAAACTCATCTACACCACTGTCTGCACCAACAGCAAATAGCACTATGAATATGTTTCACTTAGATGAAGTACTATTGCCTACTAATCTAAATGTCAGTCATGGTCTGATTGCACTGTGAGGGATATGTGTATGTACTATGTTTCATGCAAATGCACACACAGCAAAGGCAAAGCAATCTCTCGAACTTGTTTCCACACTCGCCTGCTGAGCGCGTTCACGACGGTGAAGAATACGCACACGCGTGTCCTATAAACTATAAAGACACAAATCATTTACATGCTCGTCTCATCAAAGGCAGCTCCGCTCATCTCCACCGAGATTTTCCGCCGATCAGAGTGCTCTGGTTCCATCTTCAAGCGCAACGGGCTAACCTTTGCGACTGCCAAGAAATGTGATTAATTTTTTAAATACAGCTGTTGACCTATTATTGAGACGGAGAGACGCCACATGAGACACTCCACGCGCCCACTTCGTCATTATGGAACGAGTTATTCCATCAGTGTTTACAAGCTTGTGCTCAAAAAGAAACAAGCACTAGAAAAAGGGGGTAAATCAAAATAATTTCACAAATGCTGTTCTGGGCCATTTTCCTGAGCAAAACGTCAATCAGACCAAAGCCTTTGGAGTCATCGACACCCTGCCCGGCCTACAGAATATGCTTAAGGGGAAAATAGTTACAACAATAGCGAAATAATCACTACGTGCGTAACTTGTTATTAATGCAGTCATTAATAAACTATGCTGGAGATAATGGTTCCATGTTCAATAATTCATAATATTTCCATCACTGTGCTATAATGTGTCATGTAACCGCACCAGCATGCAATGGCCTGTTTCACAAAATTAACTACACAGAAATACTTCAGATTTAACTGTTCATTTGTTCAGAAATGTGATCCACTCAAAACCCAACTTAAGTAATTTCTTTGTGATATAGGGGCGGTTTCCCTGGACAGGGTTTTAGATTAGTCCAGAACAAGGCCTTAGTTATATAAGTACATTTAAGTAGTTTTTACAAACAAACCTTACAAAAAAACAATACTGGTGTACATCTTAATACAAAACGATTTCATTGATATACAGCCCAGTCTCAAAAAATTTCGTTATATATTCACTTTTTTTATTCTATTTTTGTGATATTATCAAATTTCTGCGTTTTTTGTGATCGTATAACGAATTCCTGTTTTCGTGTGATTATCGCGTATTGGTTACTCAACTGTTTTGCCCTATTTTCTTACAATTGTCACTTCGGTTTAGGGTTAGATTTACATAAAAAGACATCCCTACCCAAACCCAACTCCAGGTAACTAACGCCAGGCGACATATAAAAAAATAAATCCGAAAAAATAGTATAAACCAATATATAAGGTGACATTCTAATGCAAGCAACACATCTAACCCTAAACCAAAGCGACAATGGTTTAAAAATAGGAAAAAGCAGTTGAGTAACCAATATGTGATAATCACACGAAAACAGGAATTCGTTATACGATCACGAAAAAACGCAGAAATTCTTGATAATATCACAAAGAAATCAAAAAATTACGTGACTATATCACGAAACCTCGTGAGACTGGGTAGCGATATACAGTGGCTAGAAAAAGTATGTGAACCTTTTGCAATTTCATGGTTTTCTGAAAATATTTGTCATAAAATGTGATCTGATCTTCATCTAAGTCAAGGGTATTGCAACTCTGGGGTCTTGTTAAGATAAAAGGTTTGGGGGTGTGGACTACAACTTTGACTGATAAAAACCCCTTAAACTTTTGGAGTTTGCACTGCACAAGAACACGCTTATGTGAGCCATGCCTCGCCAAAAAGAGCTTTCAGAGGAGCTACGATCAAGAATTGTTTCTTTACATAAAGCTGGAAAGGGTTACAAGGGTTCTGGCGCAGTATGGCTGCCGTTACATCATCCAGGTGGATGCTGCGCATTGGTGGTGGTTGAGGAGAATCCCCTTTTCATATGTAAAGTGCTTTGAGTGCTGCAGAAAAGTGCTATATAAGTGTAACGAATTATAATGACGACTCATCAATGAGGTAAAGAAACAACCCTGGATGACAGCCAAAGATTTGAATGCATCATTGGAACTTGCTAACATCTCTGTTCATGAGCCTACAATATGTAAAACACTGAACAAGCAGGGCATCCAAGGCAGGGCACCACGAAGAAAGTCACTGCTTACTAAAAAGAACATTGCTGCACGCCTAAAGTTTGCAAAAGAGCACATTGACACTCCACAGCAGTATCGGCAAAATATTTTGTGGACTGATGAAACCAGGGGCGTAGGCAGAAATTTTATTTTGGGCGGGCCGGGGCAAAAGTGGGTGGGCCACTAGTTTATATTAGAATAAAATGACTTAAATAATAATTAAACATAAGAGTAGAAAAAAGAATAGACAATCTGCAAAAAGCAATTTTCGGCGAAGGCAATAATAAAACACTGTCTAAACATGTTCAACCAACACATAGCTCAATAAAGGCTGGACAAACCAGGCCAGGCAGTCTTATTTAGGCTAGTCAGTAGTGCAAAAACAGTTCACCTGAAATAAAGTAGGCTAAAAGTAACAGGAAATTGAAATAATGAAAACTCTCAGCAGAGCACGGTTTGAAATAAATAACAACACACTGCCTAATTTATATTAAATCAACCATATACAGTGCAATCAGCCTGGTGGAAATTAAGCTTTTGTGCCAAAAAATAGCAACACGTTTAAATTAAACAATGTAACTTAACCTATAAGGCATACATCTATACACAACACACCACTTTCAGTTAAATCACTTCCCGAGCAAAAATTAAGGAAATGAGTTAAACAACAGGCTTACCTTTGTTGTTTTCATTCTACAAAACAAGACGCAAACGCCTGGGTTTAATGTTGAAAACAGAAATGATCTCATTATAGTCCAAAGAGTCACAGAGTTATTTTTCAAAAGACAAAAGGCACAGGTTTTTGAGCCGAGTAGTACTCGTGGATTCAAATTGGGTTGTACGTGGTTCATCAATTGCCGTTAGATCGGCGGGTCAACCTGTGTCAGTCTGGGCAACCGGCGCCGCCAGCGCGCCTGACTAGCCGCCTTGTGGGTTGATGAGTCTGAAGAACTGGGCTGGTAGGACTCGGCAGATGGAGGCAGTGGCGTATCGTCTTCCTCAACTCTTGCTTTTTTAAATAACACATTAAAGAAACTTTAGCCATTATTGTGGCAATTTTAATATTAGCTAAAAAAGCAGTTAGCAACGTTAGCTGGCTGGCTGCCAGAGCCCGTCGCTCCCCACAGAGTGTACCTGTCAGAACCCCTAGCAACCAATTACGTTCCGGAGGCTTCCTACAACTTGCTTTAACAACTCCATTTTATTTAGAAAGCAAATTATACACACACCGGTCAACAATAAATCAGGATTATATTAATGTATTTTCTTAAATACATTTGAATAATAAAAATAAACAAAAAATTTATTTGGATTAAACTTTCCTGGGCGGGCCAGGAAGTTATGTGGGCGGGCCAGTGCCGCCCTGGCCCATTACTGGCTACGCCCCTGGATGAAACTAAGATTGAACTGTTAGGAAAAAACACACAGCGCTTACATCTGGCTTAAAAAGGGCAAGAGATATCATCATGGAAAAATGAAAATCATCCCATCTGTAAAGTATGGTGGAGGAAACAACATGATTTTGGCCTGCATCAGGGCCTGGCCAGCTTGCAATCATTGAAGGGAAGATGAATTCCCAAATATATCAGACAATTCTTCAGGATAATGTGAAAATGTCTGTACATCAGCTGAAACTGTGAAGAAGGTGGGTGATGCAACAGGACAACGATCCAAAACACCAGAGAAAGTCCACAACAGAATGGCTTCAGAAAAACAAAATCTGCTTTTTGGAGTGGCCAAGTCAGAGCCCAGACCTCAACCCAATAGAGATGCTATGAATTGACTTGAAGAGGGCCATACACATGAGACGTCCAAAGAATATAAAAGATGAGAATGGGCTAAAATTCTGATGTGCAGGTCTGATCCATAGGTACAGGAAGCGCCTGGTTGAGGTTATTGCTGCCGTTGGGGGAATCAGTTATTAATGGTTCACTTACTTTTTCCACAGCCATTTGGAATGAGTGTGTTTAATAAAGATTTTTTTTTTGTTTAATTATTTTTAGACACATTGGGGCGGTTTCCCGGACATGGTTAATGTAAATCCAGGACTAGGCCTTATTTATATTAGGTAATTTAAGACGTCTTTACAAACATACCTTAAAAAAACACTACAGGTGTGCATCTTAAGACAAAACAATGCCACTGATGTATGTTAAAATTAAACAGGACAAGGTGTTTTTTTAATTAAAGCAGCTCAAACATGCAGGAGAAGCCCTGTCCGAAAACCGCCCCATTATGTTTGGCAAAGTATGCTAAGATGTCAGTACAAGGTGTTTTAAATTGAGGCAGCTCAAACATGCATTTTGGGACTAGGATAAGCCCTGGGAAAACGCCATTTGGTCTTTACTAAATAAAATCATCATACATAATGTAAAGAACATTATGTGTAAGTATAACCATGATAATCTTTTTGATTAAAATCAAACTTTGATGCGCTAATAAAATAGCCCACAACATAGAGTGATGAAATGTCCTCTTCAAAAAGTACTTCTGAGTAAATGTAAATCATGTGCCTTTGGAGAGAGTTTCAAGTGAACAGCCTGAAATTCCCTTTGTAGGTCAGAATCGTACACTTGCCCTTTATGAAAAAATTAATTCACTTTGTTGTTAGCACTTGTACACTTTTACATCCAAATTGGAACAGGACCACAAGAGCCCAGTGTAGAGGTCACAGCTCAGTGGCACACATGAACATGGTCAGAACATGTCCCAAATGGACTGAGGAGCTGACAGGGCTTCTGACACGACCTAAATGAATCCCCAACAGCCAGAACCAACTGGGCATGGTGACTGTCCCGATTCATCCAGCCAGGAGATCTGGAGTCAAGAATCAGAGCGCTGGTTCAAGAGGAGAAGCAAGGGCCAGCTGGACGCGAGCAAAAGTGAAAGAGGACAGTTGCTAGCCATGTACCATTCCCCTTACACTAGTGACAACATGGAGAATCTGTAAGTGTGTGTGTGTAAGGGACGTCCTTTGAACAGACACGGAGATTGACCCAGAGGAACTAAATAGAGAGAAATGCCAGACAGTGTGAAATATGATGTTTTCACTTTGTCAAAGGCTTTTCCGAGTCCTACAGAGTCATCTTATGAATGTACCCTATTTAGTTTTAAACTCTGCCAGGGATGTTGATTAAATGTTTTATCAACCAACAGATGAATCAGTTTGCATTTGCATTCTGGTCGAGAAAATGTGTGTGTGTGTGTTGGGGGGGTCGAGCATCAGCGAGAGAGAAATAGAAAAGGAGAGAGCAAGCTACAAGAAAAGGATCTCTGGCAGTCAACACATGCAGAACAAAAGGAACAATTTGCATACAAATCAAAGTTTATCATCTCAGTCTCCATATGCCTGTTGTGCATTCATACGCACAAATGCATTCAAGCCCTGAGTGAACAGGACACCTCTTAGTGCTCTGTGTTCGCTGATTGATAGGCCATGCGGCGCTTTCATCGTATAAGAGGAGAAAGCTAGTGAGAGGTGCACAAGCAGGCAGAAAAGGGGAACGAGGAGACAGTGAACCGAGAATCACTCCAAGGTTCCTTTTTGTTTATTGTCCTGAGCGTGAAATGAGTCTTATCTTTGAAAAAAGATGAACACTCACACA
Source organism: Misgurnus anguillicaudatus (assembly GCF_027580225.2). Taxonomy (NCBI): domain Eukaryota; kingdom Metazoa; phylum Chordata; class Actinopteri; order Cypriniformes; family Cobitidae; genus Misgurnus; species Misgurnus anguillicaudatus. The sequence goes on along the minus strand of NC_073357.2, from coordinate 35,924,514 downwards.
TCACAGCCAAGTGAACATTAAACTCTCTCTCTCTCCCTTTCCATCCGCAAACGATAAAAAATTAACTCCTCTCATTGCAAAGAGAATTGAGAGGTGAGATATGCAGTAGAAATCCTTTCTGGGAGCTTTCAGCCTGTTCGATTTCAATGCTAAGTCCTCCAGCTTTCTCCAATAAAGAGCCCGCATCAATATACTGTCGACTTTAATCCCCCCACTGGAGGAAAAGAGAGATGTCAAAAGAAGTTAAAGGAAATCCACGGGCGAACTGCAGGCCTGCTGAAGTTCAATAAACCCCACAGAGAACACATCAAAGCATGTAAGAGCTTATGTCTACCACCAGAGGGCACACTTACTAAAGATTTTGATTTTTTTTCAAGGACACACGTTCTAATAAATTACTATCTGCTGCATTTATAGCATATTATTTGTCACATCATAAGCACAATATCAATATAAGACATCCCTAGAGATAATCTAATATATATATAACATGGAGATTATTGATCTAATAATCATATTCTCATATATTTCTGTATATGAAAACAAATCCCTCATATCTGAGAAGTCATTTGGTGATTTATATAAGGGTTGAAATTGTAAGGTTATTATTAACTCTACCACAGGTTTGACTAACAAAGAAAAAAGTCAATTGTCACAGAGAGGACATAATGATATTTTTTGATGATAATTATTATTCAGTTTTGGCCAAGCTATAGAAAGGCATATACAGACTGTAGAATGCACAAAGGCAACTGGGAATCTTGATGAGTAATAGACATGGCACCAAGTCATAAGCTGCTACAAAAACAATATCACATTTAGGGCAAATAAGAGGCCGAGAATTTATTTTAGGCAGTTTGGGGTAGGCAAAAATGAACCCTCAGGATTATTGGAGCCAATCTATGGCTCTCTTCAGTTTTAAATAGGGTTAGGGCCAACGTTTTGGACTAATATAGATTTACAATAGGATTGTGACACTAATTATACAAATATATATTTATAGAAAAAAATACTGCAACAACATATGAAGCCAGAAATTTTCAATACACATTTATCACTTTTAACTTTACATTTCTAAGTGTATTTTCATTATTTCGCCACCAGAGGGGAGGCTTTGCTTTTCTTAAACTATATGGATCTTGAAAATATATATAATTTCGGATATCACGCAACAGAATTATAGCCATGTGTACATTTAAAAAAAAATCAGGTGTGAATTTAATGCACACATTTGTTCGCCAAAATAAAAACTACAGCTAATGATGCTAAATGCTAATTTTATTCGATTTAATCTGTTGTTGTGCATTCACAACGCGTTTCAGAGCACGTGCCAACTATAACTGCCAAAAAACTTTCGTTCCCAAAACTGATTAACTTTATAAACTATGACTAAATTCCATGTATGAGTTTTGGTTATATTGTCTGTACGTGGCATTGTGTAATGTATTCCGTCGTGTTTTATTCACCAATTCACCAAAACAAATTGATCGTAAGAAGAACAACCTTACTTGGGCATGTCTAAGTAAAATTTCTTCGAACTTTCAGCCTCTCTGTGTATCATGCACGCTCGCTCGCGCTCACATCTCTGCTCGCTCCCGTTGACACGTCTCCTATTTCACTGCTCTTCTTGTAAACCGTTGGATCTGCGCAGTTTCGGCTGCAGCTCAACATCTGAACGGTGCGCGTGCACGCAGATCATATCCCACAGACAGAGCACGAGTGCAGGATGAGTCGCTGAGGAAAACAAAGAACATCTGCAGTACAGTCGGTGAAACTTTAAGCTTGCAGAACACCTCTCAAACGCCTTTATTAAACCCAGGCATTTCTGAACCGGACCAAGATGGCGTGCTATAAGTTCTTCAACTGTAGGCATTTTGTCCTTAAAGTTTTCCTCGTGCAGTTTCTTGCTTCCCTGCAAACGTTTGCTGCGCCCTCACCCATCATCAAGTTTCCAGGCGATGAGACTTCCCATACAGACAAAGAGGTGGCCCTGGTGAGTCTGCTTTAACTGTATAGTCCTCTGAATGTGTAAAATGTTAACAGTGATTGATATTAATTAAACATATGTTGATTTTGACCTTGAAATATGATTGTGTTTTGTGTGTCCTTATTTGTTAATTTTGTCTGTTCATTTTCTCTCTGTTAAATACCATCACTGTAAAAAATGCAGCATGAAGTTTAAACAACTTGTTTTTTACAAATCAATTCACCCTTTAATTTTAAAGGGGATATTTTACAAGATTTTTTAAGATGTCAAATAAATCGTTGGTGTCCCCAGAGTAAGTATGTGATTTTCTAGCTTAAAATACCATATAGATAATATATTATAACATGTTAAAATAACCACTTTGTATGTGAGAGCAAAAATGGTATGTCCTTTTAAATGCAAATGAGCTGATCTCTGCACTAAATTGCAGTGCCATGGTTGGATAGTGCATGTTAGGGGGCGGTATTATACCCTTCTGACATCACAAGGGGAGCCAGATTTCAATGACCTATTTTTTTCACATGCTTGCAGAGAATGGTTTACCAAAACTAGCTTCTTTTTCACATTTAGAAGCACTGGGGACCAAATTTAGCACTTAAACATGGAAAAAGTCAGATTTTCATGATATGTCCCCTTGCCATTCTACCTCTAATAAGTTGACATAAGTTATAAAAATAAGTTTAAATTGTTTAACTTATTTTTTTGAGTTATAGTGACATATGTTGATTTGACAAAAATGCTGCATGTTTTACAGTAATTGAATTAACACAATTTTATGGTTGCAGATTCTTGCTAGTTCTTACTTTTGCTTCATGTACTTTTGTGTTCTGTATCACAAGAACACAATATAGGGTGGATTCAGAAAGATTGGGACACTTTTAGACATCGAAATCTGAGTGAAAATACGCCTTTGGTCCTAATCAACCTGAATTCACCCTGATGTTTAAATGTTTGTGGTTAGGAAAGTATGAAGGGGAGTGAACATTCCTCTGCACCTTTTCTCTTCCACAGCACTATTTAAATAAGTTCTATGGCTGCCCAAAAGACAGGTGTAACCTGATGGTGTTGAAGGACACACTGAAGAAGATGCAAAAGTTCTTTGCTTTACCGGAAACTGGGGAGATTGACCAGCAGACAGTAGAGATCATGAAGAAGCCACGATGTGGAGTTCCTGATGTAGCCAATTACAATTTCTTTCACAGGAAACCCAAGTGGGGACAGAAAAACGTCACTTACAGGTGTGTGTTTACTCCAGACCATGCCCAGTTATTGCTCTCCACTGTTTGTCGGGTCGTCTTTAGACATATTACAGTGCCTTTCCTATAACTGAAGGAGCGTGGCACTGCCAAAACCAAGATAATGGGTTTGATTCTCAGGGAATAAGACATTTATTTCTTAAATGCTATGTGTTTTGTTGGCGCTGCCATTTCAGTTAGAACTTTGTAACCGGTCACACATAACGGAGGATAAAAGAGTTACAACTCAGACACAAACTGGCGTTTAGCCTGCACTCACACACAAGAGAGTAGCGGCCTTTTTATTAATGATTGCACACACCTGTGTAAGTTAACTCCGCCCATTTCATGAGAATTACTCACACTCAATTTAGAGAACATATTTACATAAAATCAACACCCTCACTTGTTCTTAAATTGACAGAATATAAACACAGTGCATCACATACATACAGTTCCAAAATACAATTAATCCATCACACTCCAAATAAAAAACACATAAATTTATCCATTTTTGCTTTAGACACAGATTTTGTTAAGATGTCTGCCACCATATCAACTGTAGGACAATAATGAATAGTTATTTTGCCATCATTTAATGCAGATCGAACAAAATGATACCTTATGTCGATATGCTTACACCTTTGTCGACAGACCGGATTCTTTGAAAGTGCAATGGCACCCTGATTGTCCTCAAAAATAGTCACTGGTGCATATTCAAGTACATTGTCCATTTCATTGATTAAATTGGTCAGATACAAGCTTTCTTGTGCAGTAGCTGATAAAGCCATATATTCAGCTTCACATGTGGATAAAGCAACAGTTTGTTGTTTCTTAGACTTCCAAGAAATAACAGGCCCATTTCTAGACAAACTGAAACAGTAGCCAGTAATACTATGCCTGTCATTCAAGTCTGCTGCCCAGTCTGCATCGCTAGCCACAAGTTTAAGATTTACATCACTTTTCTTATAGCATAGTTCCAAGTCTGCTGTGCCTTTCAAATATCTCAACACATGTTTAGCAGCAACCCAATGTTGTTCTTTTGGTGCCCTTAGATATTGTGACAATTTACTAACAATGAAGCTCAAATCTGAGCGAGTACTTGTCATCAAATAGATCAAACTTCCAATCACTTCTCGATACCTCTTTAGGTCAACAGGTTCACCATCAGTGTCAAATTTCACTTTGATTTCACATGGGGTTGATCTTGGTTTGCAGTGAGTCATATCAAATCTTTCCAAAATTTTTCAAATGTATCTTTCCTGATTCATTTTAACTTTACCATGTTCTTACGTAAAGTCAATGCCTAAGAAATGTTGAAGTTTTCCCAGATCTTTAACCTTAAATTTAATTCCCAACATTTCCTTCACATCAAGGAGTGTTTGATCATTACTTGCTGCAATGATAAGATCATCAACCCAAATTATCAGTATGATTCTTTCTTTGTCAGTTTGTTTACAGTAAACACAATAATCTGCTGAATTTTGAACAAAACCATTTTCAATTAAGAAATCATGCAACATTTTGTTCCAATTTCGTCCTGATTGTTTCAGACCATACAGTGATTTATTGAGCTTACATACTAGTTCTTCTTCTGTTTTTGACTCAACTTCAAATCCTTCAGGTTGCTTCATATAAATTTCACAATCTATAGGAGCATGCAGATATGCAGTTTTAACATCCATCTGATGTAACTTCAAATCATATTGTGCAGCAAGCTGCATTAGAACACGTACTGAAGTTATATCGGCAGTAGGTGAAAATGTCTCATTATAATCAATACCTGCCACTTGACTATAACCCTTTGCCACATACCTGGCCTTATATATTCTCCCATCAGGATTTTCCTTCACAGCATAAACCCATCTTCCCCCCACTGCCTGTTTACCTTCTGGTAGAGTTGTTAATGTGAAAGTATTATTCTCTTTCAGAGAGTTCATCTCATCCTCCATAGCTTCAACCCACTGCTCTGATTTTGAAGAGCTTAAGGCTTCCTTCAGTGTCTGGGGAACATCACATGCAACACGATAGCAATAGTCAATAGTCAATGGCTGATCTGCATCATCTTTGATCTCATACTCATAATCTGCAAAGTACTTAGGGGGTTTTCTCTCCCTTTTTGGATATCTAGTACCTTGACTGCTCTCATTTTCACCCGTTGTGCTGACTTCTCCCTCAACTTTCATTTCTTGTGGAATTACTTTAGTCTTGTTCTGTTTTGGTACGAAGGTTTCCACCTCCTTCCTGTATTCCACATATTCATCCACATCATCCACTGTCTGAGTATCCCTTTCATTTGTACTTTTTGTGACAAACTTCACCAGTCTACTCTTAAGTACTTTCCCTGTGTTTGGATAGAAGACAAGATAAGCAGGGCTATTTTTGTCATAACCAACAAATATACCCTTTTCACATCGTGCATCCAACTTTTTCTTGTCATACTTGTATGCATAACACTCTAACCCAAACACTCTCATTTTGGATAGATCAGGCTTTTTCCCAGTTATCAGATAGTATGGAGTTTGTTTCAGACGTCTATTATAACATCTGTTTCTGATTATAGCAGCGGTTTGTACCGCATATGTCCACAACTCCTTTGGTAATTTACTCTCAATTAACATACATCTTGCCATTTCAAACAAAGTCCTCCAAGCTCTTTCAGCTGTCCCATTTTGATGGGGTGAATAAGGAGCTGAGGTTTCATGTCTAATGGCATTTTTGCGGAGCAATGCCTGAAATACAGAGGATGTAAACTCTGTTCCATTATCTGATCTTAAACATTTAATTTTACCATAGGGTGCAACATCTGCAATGAATTTCTCTGTGGCTATGGCAGTGTCACTTTTGTTCTTCAAAAAATAAGTAAACACAGCTCCTGAATAGTCATCTGTGAATGCTAAGGCAAATCTGAACCCATCTTTTCCTGCTGGTTCTATAGGACCAGCCAGATCTGTATGAACAAGTGCAAATACATCATTTGCTTTCTCATCTAGATCTCTATTTCTAGTCTGAGCAAATTTGCCTTTTACACACACTTCACATTTCAAATTAGATCTGTCAATTTTACCTCTAATTTTCATCCCATCAGTAACATTCTCCAACTTTAACACGTCATCATAATTACAATGACCCAGTATTTCATGCCATGTTTGAATATCAAAGCATGCATTACACTCATCAATCTCGTTAACAACAGTACTCAGATAAAACAGTCTGTCATACATATGAATATCAAAAGTTGTACCATTTTTGTGAATGAGTCGGTTCTGTCCCTCTTTGAAGATTACTGTCGCTCCGTGTGAAATTGCCGCTTTGACAGAAAAGATGTCCTGAGAAAATGATGGCACGTAAAGTGCCTCCGTCAACATCACGTCCACAATGCGGCCATTGCTGTTTTTCAAACGCAATTTAGCGGTACCTTTCTTCAGCGCGATACCACTGGCCTGTTCTCCATCAGCCAGCTCCAGAATGTGGCTCTGAGGCTTGAAACTTAAGTCGAAATCCACGAACTTCTCAATGTCCGTAATGATGTGTTTAGTAGCTCCAGAATCTACCATGAGACCTTTCATTTCCACTCCATCAACCGGGACTTTATTCACCTGCTCCACCATAAACGCGAATGTGTGATCCTCCTCTTCATCCATTGCTTGCTTAACTTTATCCCGCTTTCTTCGACGACAGTGCACGTCTTTATGCGAGGTGCTCTTACAGAAACTACACCATTGTCTCCGCGCTCTCCAGCAACCACCGTGCACTCCGCGGCTTTATGACCTTTCTGGCCACAGTTGTAACAGGTAAGTCTCATGCTCCAGTTGTCCCTTCCTTTAACTTTCATTACGCTGTCCTCTCCCGAACCAGCAGTGCTAAACTTCTCGGTGCTTTCATAGCTCCTTAGTTTTACTTTAAAGTCTGCACATGATAGTTTTTCATCACTCTGCGTAACGAAAATGGAGAATGGTTTGAAAGTATCGGGCAAACCTTTTAGAATCATGGCAGTCAATAAATCATCGCTTAAAGTCTCTCCCGCATTTCGCAATGCTGTGATGGCAGTCTCTGCACGAATAATGTAATCTGTAACGGTTTCATTTACACCTTTCTGAAGAGATGTCAACTCCGTATACAAACTTATCACACGTGGCTTTCCCTTACCAGCGTAGTGATCTCTCAAAATCTCTAACGCCTTCTTGCCATCATCCGCGGCCTCTCTCATCACAAGCGACAGGCTTTTGTCGTCTAATAGTTGGATCAGAACTGCGTATGCCTCTTCGTTTTTACTATCACCGTCTTCCTCATCCGCACCTTCATCATCCACAGCTGATGCTTCACCCAGTATGGTGGATTTCAATCCCAGAAGACGCAAGTGTGCAAGGAACTTTGCTTCCCATAATTCGTAATTCTTTTCCTCTCCGTCGAAACATAATCGATTCCATCGGTTCCCAAAGTCTTTACTGGGCCCATAACCTGTTGGCGCTGCCATTTCAGTTAGAACTTTGTAACCGGTCACACATAACGGAGGATAAAAGAATTACAACTCAGACACAAACTGGCGTTTAGCCTGCACTCACACACAAGAGAGTAGCGGCCTTTTTATTAATGATTGCACACACCTGTGTAAGTTAACTCCGCCCACTTCATGAGAATTACTCACACTCAATTTAGAGAACATATTTACATAAAATCAACATGTTTCACTTTGGATAAAGTAGGGGTCAACCAATATAGATTTGAGAAAGCGATGTGGCTGATATGAGGCAGATAAAACATAAATGTACTTACAGTAAATAAGAGACTAAATAAAGATTTGTTATCCATAATATTTAAAAATGTACCCTTTTTAAGTACTTTTCTATATATATATCAGGGTTCCCACGGGTCCTTGAAATCCTTGAAAGTTTGTGAATCTGGGGGAAAAAGTTCAAGGCCCTGGGAAGTTTTTGAAAATATACATACATAGATACAGGTCATTAAAAATGCTTGAATCTATTTTATGCAAGAAGTTTTCTGGAAAAAAATCCATATTATTCCCTGTGTAGTAGTGTAGGATAATATCATGAAAAATTGTTCGCTTTAAATGCTTATATCTTCTGTATGAGAATATTGATTCATACCAAAATGCTTTTTTTGCATAGTTGTGTTTGACACATGAAAACGTCTTGGGTTACGTATGTAACTGTTGTTCCCTGAGAAGGGAACGAGACACTGCGTCTCCTTTGCTATACTTCCTGCGTCCCTGTAACACAGTCTTTGGCAATATTTCAGATAGCGATATACTTCCTGGCTCCGCGTCACCCTGTCTTTGTCGTTAAGCCTCACCATTGGTTGAATTTGATATACACATTCAAATGCACTTACCCCTGGATGCGTCTCTAAAGTGTCACAATAGTGCGAGTTCCCTCGAAAGGGAACTGTAACAGTGTATCTTAAAAGGATTGAAATGTGTCCCCATATTTAGTCCTTGAATTTGAGGTTATTGGACCTGGAAGGTCCTTGAAAGGTCCTTGAATTGGAAGTTAACTAAAGTGTGGGAACCCTGATATATATAATGTATATACATTTATTTATAACACATTCAGTATGTACTGTGGATCCGACACCTCACGTTACTGTTTGAATAGGACTTTGCTGCATGCCAGAGTGTTGTTATGCATGTATAACAGTGAATGAATAACAATTGGTCATCATTTTACTGACTGTCAGACTTTACAGCTGAGTTTCTTTTCATTAGGAACAACACATTTTAAAGAACAGAAAGATGTATTGGTCAATTGAAAAGATTTCTTGGCCACTTCAAATTATTAAAAAATTCTAAATATATCAGCCACTGCAGTATATTGGTCACTAGATCACTAGATAAAAGTGCCTGCCAAATATCATTTTATGTTAAATGTGGTCTTCTGGGTTTGTGAGTGTTTGGACAATTTTTCTATGACTTAGTAAACCAGTCAAGAACACAAAGAGCAAAACAACTTTTTCCAGACATACTCCCAGCGGGACCTTTGTGGCATGTTGCACAAGAAATTTGGAGGTAAAACTATTGTGGAATTTAAAAGCAACAACAGATCTAAACTGAGAAGTTATAAAGTTATTGTCCTGACTGCAGAAAATGAACTACAAAGTATGTTTGGCCTTTTACAAAGTGACAAAACTAAAACATTAACAGTCCATTGTAAGAAAAGCAAGGACAGTATGGGAGCTTGGGAAGATTTGCTGGTCTCCATGCCCTGGCTGTGTTTCCATTAAATGAGTCATGACCACAAGTATGTTTTTAACCGGTTTTCAGTCCTGCTTTGCAGATTTCTGGAAAAAGTGTCTCAGTCTTTTTATTGCCATTCTTATTGCTTATCTATCTAGAAATGTTGCATAATCAAACAATATACTTATAAATCAATATCATTTATAATAGACATACTTTCTAAAAATCTCCTCCTCATGCACATTACTAACAGTTCTCAGAGAAAAAAACATTGCTTAATTCCTCAAAACATTAGGGTTGAGCCTTACTGACCAGTTTGGATAAATGTACTTAACAGAAACAATGGTACCACAGGCTGTTGAATGCTTTATCCATGCTGTTAAATGCTTTATTGAATGCTATATTTTCCATGGGTGTTGATTATTTTTCTGTAAAACGCGCACCCTAACCTGTCAAATGTCTTAAAGTCACCATGAAATTTAAATTAAAAACTGTCAATTGTTTTGGAATATTGTGGTATTTTTACAAATTATTTATCTGTGAGCTTCATTATTTTACTTCCGTTTCATGTCGACTTTAAGATAACCACCAGAGCAATGTCTTATCAATTTCTGTGGCAAAAGTGATATACTATAAGCAGAAAAATTGACTCTGGTTCTTTACATTATTTAATAATAATGCACACCCACGGATGCTTCACATCGTGCCCCATTACCACCTTGGGTGTGCATTATTTTCTAATAATTCAACAGCCCATCGTTAATCATTCCTTACAAAATAAATTCACAATGCCTGGTTAAAGGAGTTATATGACCATTTAGAGTAGCTAAAGGCTAGTACAAATATAGACATTACAAGGTCTGGTCCAATAAAAACCTATTTTGGCCAAGAACCACACTTAAAAATGCTGGGTTATTTTTTTAACCCAGCATTGGGTATAAAGGGACGAAGCCAACATGTTGGGTTGTTATTTAACCTATGCTAAATAACCTAAGTTTTAACCCAAAAGGCGTCAAAATCTGAAGCATGTCCAAACGCCTTCAGGGTCAGTATGAAGACGCGAAGGGTGTCCCTATGCGTCACTATATCGACGAAATGGGAACTCCGTTGCTTTCATGCTAATCCCTCAGCGTCGGATATAGACGAAAGGGAATCCCGGAAGGTGAGACGTTATGCGACGATCGGCAGGATCGTGCCGCTTCTGGACGGTAACTACTCAATTTTTGTTCCAAATTTTTTACCATTGTCGGTTGGGGTTAGAACGACTTTCTGTTACATAAAATTACATCCTAACCCAAACCCAACTCTAACCCTAACCCCAAGCGACAATGGTTTAAAAATCTGAAGACAGGGTATAAACCAATACAGACATCCTAACCCAAACCGGAACTCTAACCCTAACCCCAAGCAACAATGGCTTAAAAATCTGAAGACAAAAAGTAAACTGACATCCAAACCTCAAGTCTAACCCCAACCCCAAGCAACAATGGTTTAAAAATTGGAAAAAAATTGAGTAGTTACCGTCCAGAAGCGGCATGATCCTGTCGATCGTCGCATAACGTGACGGCATCACCTTCCGGGATTCCCTTTCGTCTATATCCGACGCTGAGGGATTAGCAAGAAAGCAACGGAGTTCCCTTTTCGTCTATATAGTGACGCATAGGGGCACCCTTCGCGTCTTCATACTGACTCTCAAGGCGTTTGGACATGCTTCAGATTTTGACGCCTTGGGAAGTGAGAATGTGTTGCAAATGCTGGGTTTGTGGGGTCAAAGATTTTAGCTCCAACTCTGATAAAACCTTGCTTACTTGTAGTTTTCCTGTTGACTTTGTTTCCAGATGGACTTATTAGAAACTGCTTAACTTCAGGCAGTTAGATTAATGGTTGTTTGATCAAGACTTATTAATTCTGTCTGCAATATGCATCAAACAGTCAGTAGGGCATATGGGCATGGCTGAGACTAGTCTTGACTTAAATGAATTGCTATTGTTACCCATATTTACTGTAGTGTTGTCTAAGCCTTGCAGCGATAGTCCTTAGTCGGAGAATACACAATATTACAGCTAACACAAGTTAAGAATAAAAATCAAAATGACAAAAAAGGTGTAGTTGCAGTCTTTTGGCAATTGCTAAGGTGCCGTTGTTAGATTGTAATGTGATGTTTTGTTTGGCATTAGCTACAAGTAAATACCTGCTGCACTAAGGCAAGAGGTCTGAAATGTATTTTGCCAAGTTCTAGTTGGTTTTTTGTTGCATGAAGACTCTCCTAATGTGCATGGTTAGTGGTATCTTGACATTAGAGAGTAATTAAAGTGGCCTGCATAAGAAATTTACGAAGAGGAAACTTTCTCACTGATTACTGGAAAAACTTTGTACTGTAGATCTGTCCAACTCCTAAAATGTGTTTGCAGCCTCTGATGTTGCTTCATGTTTTTTCTGCATGCGGTGTCCTTTAGGGACCATTTCATGCTGCCTTAAATGTCAGTGCAGGTTTGGATTTGACAGTCCGGTTTTGCTTTGACATGGAGCATCTTCTAGGAGAAACCAGAGCTTGGTGCACACCAGCAGGTGATCAGTAACTGTATTATAAGCACTGTGAATGCAGATGTGGTTGTATTGAACTGGCCCTAATAGTGAAATTTGGGACATCATGTCACTTTATTATATGACAAAGGAAAAGAAGTAATAGGAAGTTTCTTTGTACTGAGAGTTGGATGGCACCAGTTTGGTTTCAGAAACTCCAAACATCTTAACATTGCGAAACATGTTATTATCTTAGGGAGGTTTTGACTGGATTTTGTCCTACAGTACAGTACAATGCTAATAAAAAAGCAAATAAAAATTTAGAACTTTATTGTATGGAGAATGAGCACTTAGTTTTGCAGCACTTCGGCCTTGGGCACGGTAATATTGACAGAAGTTTGAGCGAGATCAAATAAAGAAGTCTTAAAGGTCACATTCTTTCTGATCCCATTTTTTTTAACCCTAGTTAGTGTGTAATGATGCTATAATAGCATACATAATAATACCTGTAAAATGATAAAGCTCAAAGTTCACTGCCTGTCAATATATTTTTGTCAAAATTCACCTTTCAAGGCCTACAGCAAACGACCGGTTGGGTCTACAGCCCTCTACTTCCTGCTTTAATGACATCAGTAGAACAGTTTTTTGACTAAACTCCGCCCACAGGAATATGTCAGTCGCCGCTAAGCTAACGGCAAGCTAAACTGCTATCGAATCACAACACACTAAACAAACTACACAATCAGAACTCGATACGTATTTCTGAAGGAGGGACTTCATAGAACAAGGAAGATATCAGCCCGTTTTGAGGACAGTGAAAACACTGGTATACAGATAAGTAAATTGTGTGAAAAATACCACATTTTACAGTGTTATATTGCGCACTGTAAACACAATCAAAGCTTCGAAAATACAGAAAGAACGGGTAAAGAACTCTAAAATAATCAAGAAATTAAACTTGGAGAGTTGTGGTGAATAAACAAAACAGTTTTCTTCATTCCACAGGATTTTAGGTCACACCCCAGATCTGGATGAAGAAACAATCGATGATGCTTTCTATCGTGCATTTAAAGTCTGGAGTGACGTCACACCCCTAAACTTTACCAGGATCACTGAAGGAGAAGCTGACATCATGATTAACTTCGGCCGGAATGGTAGTCCAGAAAATCATGGATCTTTGTCTTTTAGATCCGTTCCATCTGTTTAAAACAAAAAATATATCACCTAAAGTTCAAACGTCTGTTTCATACTATGTTAGTTGTGACCACTTCTGTATTAAATGTGCTATCCTGTCTGTAGAGCATGGTGATGGTTACCCATTTGATGGAAAAGATGGTCTGCTGGCTCATGCTTTTGCTCCTGGCGCTGGTATAGGAGGAGACTCTCACTTTGATGATGATGAGCTGTGGACGTTAGGAGAGGGACAAGGTAGGTACCATTTATTATTTTAAAATGTATTGTATCTTGTAGCTTCTGTGATAAATGTATACTAAATCTAGGCAAACTATAGAAATCTAAAAAATTTTACTAAACCTTTACAGATCTTAAATCATCTTGGGAATTTTCATTTGTACAAACATATTTAAGGTACAGTAATTACATAAGGCTCTCTCTCTTAATCTTTATTCAGTGGTAAGGGTCAAGTATGGTAATGCCGAGGGGGAATTCTGTAAGTTTCCGTTCTTGTTCATGGGCAAGGAGTACAACAGCTGCACCTCTCAGGGTCGAGACGATGGATTCCTGTGGTGCTCTACCACATACAACTTTGATGAAGATGGAAAGTATGGCTTCTGTCCTCATGAGCGTGAGTACACTTGATTGTACTGTAGTACGATACCACAAGCTATAAGAATTTATTTAAAAGTTTGCTTAAATATCTTTTGGGAATAAAATGCAAATGCTTTCACTGATCGACCAATTTTGTCTATCCTGCATTGAAGTGCTGTTCACATTGGGAGGAAATGGAGATGGAGCCCCTTGTAAATTCCCCTTCACGTTCCAGGGAGACAAATATGATAGTTGCACTACCTCAGGCAGGGATGATGGGTACCGCTGGTGTGCCACCACAGAAAACTATGACAAGGATAAGTCTTATGGATTCTGTCCTGAGACAGGTCAGTCTGCACATTTCCTTCACAGACGCTTTGAAAATTACTTCATTAGTTAACGTTAGCTAAAGATTGATATGCTTGCAGTTTATTTAATGGGTGAATATTTGGTGTTAAAATGTGGAACATGCATACAGTTGGTTGTGCAACATATGTTATTAATAATTATACCACGGGTCTGTTGAATGCTGCATTCTGATTGGCTGAGAAATGTTCTATGGGTGTTGATTATTTTTCTGTAAACCGCACACCTATCTTTTCAAATGTCTTAAAAATAGGCACCAGAGCAATGTTTGTGGTAACCGTGGTATAAGCGGAATAATTGACTCCGGTCCTTTGAATTATTTGAAAATAATGCACACCTGCGGTGTAACGGCACTCCGCTTCGCATCGTGCCGCATTACCACCTTGGTGTGCATTATTTTCTTATAATTCAATGGCCCGTCGTCAATTATTCCTTACATAACCGTATGTAAATTGAGCCTACATTTTTCTCTGTAAAACAGGTTTGCAGATCAGAGTTATAGAAGTTATAGAAAATAAATGCAACACTTTAGCTGTGTCCCAATTCGAAGGATGCGACCTCCTTAGGCTGCAAAGGATAACGAATGGATCCTTTACAGCCGATTCTATCCCGAAATTCATTGAGCGCTTGTAACGGCTAAACAAAATGCACATTAAAACACATTTTTACACATTTTAACTGTAAAAAAGAATAGGCAACATTACAGTATGCAGCGTTCCCACAGGTCCTTGAAATCCTTGAAAGTTTGTGGATCTGGGGGGGTTCAAGGCCCTGTGAAGTTTTTGAGAAAATACATTCATACTGTAGATACAGGTCATTGAAAGTGCTTGAATCTATTTTATGCAAGAAGTTTTCTGGAAAAATCCATATTATTCCCTGTGTAGTGTAAGACAATATCATAAAAATTTTAGACTTTTTAAGCACATGGGCTAATCTGTTCACTTTAAATGCTTGTATCTTCTGTATGCGAATGTTGATTCATACCAAAATGTTGTGTTTGACACACGAAAACGTCCCTGAGAAGGGAACGAGACGCTGCGTCTCCCTTGCCATACTTCCTGGCTCCTGCGTCACCCTGTCTTTGTTGTTTAGCCTCATCATTGGTTGAATTTGATATACACATTCAGACGCACTTACCCCAAAGTGTCACTGCAGTGACGCAGCGCGAGTTCCCTCAAAAAGGAACTGTAACAATATATCTTAAATGGTAACACGATGTAACCTTGCTCTCACTTGAAATGTGTCCCCACATTTAGTCCATGAATTTGAGGGTATTGGACCTGGAAAGTACTTGAAAGGTCCTTGAAAGTGAAGTTAACTAAGGTGTGGAAACCCTGAGTATGCCAGGATGACAAGTGGGAAAAACTATTTTGACAATTACCTTAAGCCTATGCTGAAATTAACTGAAATTAATGTTATTGAACATTTACTTACAGTTTTTTTCGATTGCTAAACGACAGTGGGCACAACTGAAGTCACATGTGCAAAACTCTAACTACAGTCTGCACTGCAACAGTTCATGTGGACCAAACTCTAGTTCATTTTTCATTGCTTGAACACAGTTTTCAAAACTCTACACACTTTTCCCATGACTTTAACCACAACCTGCACAACACTGTGAATTTACAGCACTTTGTTCAAATGCTAACACACTGCTGTCAAAACTGTGAACCACACATTCAAAACAGAATTGATTTCAGTCTTGTGCCTTTCAAACACTGCTGACTGCAATTTCAGATAAATATAAATTCCAATTTCATATATATATTTCATATATATAAAATATTACCTTTCATATAAATATGATGTGTATATAGATATATATATATATCTATATATATTTATATATATATATATATATATATATATATATATATAGAGAGAGAGAGAGAGAGAGAGAGAGAGAGAGAGAGAGAGAGAGAGAGAGAGAGAGAGAGAGAGAGCTCAGAAAAACTAATTTTGGAAATGGAACAAGGAAGACGGGTTTGTGGAGGGAGAAGGGTGGCATGTAGTGGCCTGATGCTAGAGAGAGGCACGATTAGCTACTCAATTATAAAAAAAGTTTCATATATGAATTACAGTATGTACTTTTAGTTTCTACCTTTTTTTCTCATTACTGTAATTCCATAAATTACTCCAGACTATTGAAGCAAACTGCAAATTTTCATTTACCTTAAAGAATTGTTCTGTTCTAAAAATTTAAATAAATCATGTGATAAATCAATCAATAAATAAATAATTATTTGAAGAAAACATTACTTTGTATGAAGTCACTGAAATTGTTCAATCTGTAAAGATAAAAAGTTAGTATTTTGTGTATTGGTGTTTGATGTTAGTGTTTTTCTTCTCAGTGTGTTGTGTGTGACAGTGTGTGTTATCTCATTGAGGGTTGTGTTTAGTGTTTGGCTGCACTGAGCTGTTTTGAGTCATGTGTTTAGAGTTGTGTTTCTTGAAGTGAGTTTTGCAGGTGATATGTACAGTTTAGCTCACGTGACTTTTGGTATTGCAGACTGTAGTTAGAGTTTTGCACATGTGACTTCAGTTGTGCCCACTGTCGTTTAGCAATCGAAAAAAACTGTAATAAACATGGATAGTAGAGTAGGCTGCCTAGTTTTTTTTTATAACAGTAGGTTAGACGTGTCATATTTTCTAAAATACAAGTAATAACGTTTTTCTGGATCCATATTTATTTAAATAAATGCCAAACGTCTCTGCTGTGTCCCGTTGACAGGCGCACAGCAGGTAAGGCACATTATGGATCCTCCGAAGGCTAGGCCGTCTCATTTCAGTTTTCTTCATGGACTTTGGAAGCTGCGACCTTCGGAGGCTGCGACTTTAAAAGACAGAGTGCTCGCCCTCTGAGATTGTAGAAGGTTGCAGCTTTCGAATTGGGACATAGCTATAAGTCTTTATTCCCCTTTAAATTTCCAGTAGACTGTTAAAATTTCTCTTATTATTACGAGATACTTTCCATTGTGTTAGCAATCTGCCTTAAGTAAACCAGGAGCACAGAAATCCTCATCTGGTTGTAATTCCCTGGGAATGCAGCCCTCACTTGTGTGTGTGTGTGTGTGTGTGTGTGTGTGTGTGTGTGTGTGTGTGTGTGTGTGTGTGTGTGTGTGTGTGTGTGTGTGTGTGTGTGTGTGTGTGTGTGTGTGTGTGTGTGTGTGTGCACGCACACGCGCGTGTGTGTTGACTGAAAAATCTGAACAACAACACCAGAGTTGTGCAAGCCTTCACTTTACATTACAGACAAAGAAAAACACCTAAAATTAGCTGAACGTTAAAAATACAGCTCTGTTGCACCATACAGAAGGTGCCATCATTTTGGGACTTTGTGTCTCTATACTCCAGCTCCAGTCCTGTAGTGTTTAAAGACTTTGAGTTAACTTTAGATAATATGCAGGTTAACCAGTAAGTACCAGTGTTAAAGCCAGTGACCTCAGATTTAAAATCATACATACTTTCGTATAACTGTGTGCTTTTAATCCTCTTAGTATTTCAGAGTTGTTGAAAGTTTTGTCTTTCCAACTTTTTGGTCTTTGTGTTTAGCAGACAATTTTATAATGTCAATTCAGTGTTTGCCAACCTTTTGTGCATTCATGTTTCCAGCTATGTCGACGGTTGGAGGTAATTCCGAAGGCGCTCCTTGTGTCTTCCCCTTTAAATTCCTGGGCAACAACTATGACTCCTGCACCACCTCTGGCCGCAGTGATGGGAAGATGTGGTGTGCCGTCACCAAAAGCTTTGATGATGACCGAAAGTGGGGTTTCTGTCCCGACCAAGGTGGTGTAGCGATACTTTATTTTTGGGTTTCATTGTTTGTTCATTTTTACAGTAACTGGCTAAGCAGTCAGTACTATTTGACTGCAATTTCACAGTTCATGCAGCGATCTCTTGGTTTACAAGCAGCATACTAGATGTGCCCTTTAAAATCATAGGTATTTTGTTTTGCTCTCACGCCCAGTCACATCCTGTCCGATTCTAAGTACGGCTGTCTGACTTTAGCCAAAATATTAAATCCGCCTCTGTCCCTGTTTCCCAGGCTACAGTTTATTCCTGGTGGCGGCCCATGAGTTTGGCCATGCTCTGGGTTTGGAACACTCGGAGGACCCTGGTGCTCTTATGTTTCCTACTTACACTTTCACCAAAACCTTAAGGTTGTCTGATGATGATACTAAAGGCATCCAGGAACTCTATGGTAAGTGTAAAAAAAATAGTAATTGTGTTGAAATTAAAAATTATAAAGTACTGACATAATGTCTATCATATTTAATGAGCTATTCAGACATTTAAAGTGATCAAACTAAAGGATTATTGATATGCATTAAAGGTGCCATGGAATAAAAGAAAAACTGTATTACATAGCCATAAATGAATAATAAGAGCTCTGTACACGGAAATGCAATCAAATGGGGGGGGGGGCATATGCGTCATTATGAAAATGAAAATATTTTTATTAAAAACACTCAAATAAAACTTAATTTTAAAGAAACTATGACAGAAAATGAACACATAATAGATTACTAATGAATTAACAGATACCTCTAATGGGAATATCTGTATGATGAAGTGAAACTAAAGGGTTAATAAACACAAACTGAAGCAGATGTTGTAGAAAGATGATAGATAGCGCAAAGATTTTAAAAACATATTATTTCCCACCATTAATTACATTATCTTAAAGGAGTGTAACTGCTGTAGCATGTAAATAATGCACATAAATAACGTGAGCAAGAGCGTTCAACAATTATATCGAATCAACAGGCACGTGCAACCTAGCTAGCAGGTTGCTCAAACAACAAAATCACCAGCTAACTTACTTTAAATTTGCAAGAACTATAGACTAATACAATAACAGGCTTAAATAAACCCAAAACATAAGTCCACTTACAGTTCTGACGGACAAGCGTTTTATCAACTGGCTATCCTCCAGACGGTGACGGACCATTTCGGCAATGTGGCGTGCGTGCACGCTCACGGTGTGAAGCGCATTCGCGCTATTCTCCGAGATGTTTTATCAACTGGCTAGTTATCCTCCAGACAATGACGGACCACGTCTTTCTTTCATTTCGGCAGTGTGGCGCGGTACCCGCTCGCGGTGTGAAGCACGTTCGCGCTATGCTCCGCGATGCACTTGACGGCCTTTTGTGCAGCGAATTATTTATTTTTTTGGACGACCTAGTTAAGGCGGTTAAACCCTGCTAATATAAGCTACTGGAATGAGCCTCAAAGAGAGTGGAGCAGAGCCAACATTATTGTTCATGACCCTTCCAAATACGGCAAAAATAGACCATTTAATTTAAAGGACAAATCCTAGGGTTGTAAATGGACATGTAAATCATACCTTCTATGTAAATATCAAAGAACAATTTAACATATTATTTCAATGCATTATTTGGCACTGTGTATTTTACCTTTTTCTTATCTCTTTTTCTTTGTATATCTCTTTTTCTTTGTTGTACAGGTGTACCAACAGACAAACCATTACCCACTAACACTCCACCAGTCACTCCAATGGACATATGTAATGAGAACATCATATTTGATGCTGTAGCCCAAATCAGAGGAGAGATTTTCTTTTTCAAGGACAGGTAATTATAGCATACTTCTCATCTGATTCAAAGTAATATTGTGCATGTTGCGTGTTTCTTTGCACTGAAACATTCAAGTTAATATAATTGTCAAAGTTAAATTCAAGCAGGAAAACAGTACTGGTTTTTACATAAAATTTCCAGGCAAGAATTTCCTAGGTCAAAGAAAAGTCAAAGCTATTTCTTTCATGCGTTTACTGCCAGGTCCTCTGTTCATCTGCTTCCAGTGGTTTCAAAACCGCTACTTTCTTTCTGCTTGCATGCACTGGAAATGGCCCAATGGTCATCTTGGGAAAACTTTCTGACCCAATTTATTTGCCATTAACCATATCTTTTTAAAATCATCATAGAAAAATAATTGCATTGTAGTGACTGGAATAATACTTTGATGATTTAAGTAGCACAAGAATCTGAGTTATGCTGAAGCTTAAGCCACATTGTTAGTTTAAAATGCTAGTGCCTGCATACTCGGCGTGATCTTGTGGCAAGACTGAGTAGAGAAGGGAAAGTCCACGAACCTTATCCCACATCTCAACATTTAAATACTTTACCACAAACCTTACTATGTCAGGGGACATTTTTAGGCCATCAGTTAAACAAAATATTTTAGTGGGGGACTGAAGTTGCTGACTGCTATGCTGAATGCATTGCACGATTATGTAAACACTTTCCACTTCGCTGACTATAGACATTTGTACTGTCTGGTTTAAAAAGCTTAGTCTTGAAGTAGACATTAAAATCAGAAACTCAGCATGTTTGTATCCTAAATCTAAGCCATAACCAATCTTCTGGTTCAAAGGACAATACACATAAAGTATAGTACTTCTCCAAAACAGGTTCAAACATAAATGAGCCTAACTTAAACCACAGAAAGTGTCTACTGAATGTCTTATTCATTATCATTATTGTGGCTTTATCTCTGTAGCCTTTTAATTACTTACATGTATGTTAACCCTTAGCAATGGTCCCAGAGAAACACTCAAAATAAAAGCATACACATTTCACTTTTCCTGCTCTACTGCTCATTATATATTCAGAGATGCGAATCATGCATTTACACATTTCCAAAGCAAACATTTTGAGAGTATAAAGACTGCTGTCATTGGTTTTCGACATCATGCTCTTGGGTCAAGGGTTTTGGTGCATAACCAACATAAACAACATCCCATGAAATAAATTCCAATTCATGTCATTTAAATTACAACATTTTAAAAAGGTAGGGGAGAGCGGGGTAAGTTGTCACACGGGTAAGTTGTCACACTGTTAATAACTCCAACACTAGAGGCTCTATCTCAAAAATCAAATAGCCACTTTATGTGACTTCTTCTTCTATAGTGAACTTCCTGTTCACATGTGGTCAAGATCACTGTAATCTGAGGTTAGCACAATTTTCTTATTTTTCTGCTTAAAAAGTAAAAAAAAATCACTTTACATTTTATGCAATACAACTTTGTTAGGTGTGAATGTTTAAAATGATTATTTTGCACAAAATAGAGGAGACCGTAAAGTGTCTTTTGATACTTTAGCTAAAGTGATATGATGAGCTAAACTTGAGATTTAGACAACATTAGCACACAAGTAAGTATGGGGCAAGTTGTCTCAATGACTTTGGGGCAAGTCGTCACATCTGACAACTTGCCCCTGTACAAACAAAGACATCGAACATGCTCAGAAAACATGATATAGAAAAGAATAAGCCTCAATCTAGCAAAAAGCTGTTTCAAAAGAAAGGGAAGCAGAAATCTGGACCTATGAAAAACAAGGCAGCTAAAAGAAGAAAAATCATGCAAGAGTCATCATCAGATGATGAAGAGTGCTTCTGCCTCGTCTGTGTAGAGCCATTTTCAAAGAGTCGTCCAAAGGAGACCTGGGTAAAATGTGTAAAATGCAACAATTGGGCCCATGATGCTTGCACCTCAGGCCAGGCAATTTATGTGTGTCAGAATTGTGATTCTGGAGATGAGTCCTATTAGTCATACAGGGCATCTGTTTTGTTCAGAGGTTAAACATGTTAAGTTAAGCAAGTTATCTGCAGCGTTCCATTCAGTTATCTGGTTTTATGTGAAAGCCATAGAACATTTGAACCAAAGTTCAAAGTAAAGTGGTCTTGCCACTTAATTGAAATGTGCATTATTTGGATTGAAATAATTGTTTTTCCAGATTCTCCAGGCACGGATGTTTATATTTCCAGTTTGGTTTGAGTTTAAAAATTAAAATCAATATTCACAATTAAGTAGTTGTGTTCTTATTTTTAGATAATCTAGTGTGACAACTTACCCGCCCTAGTGTGACAACTTACCCTCCGATGGGGCAAATTGTCACAAGTGCACAGTCACTATTCAACAGTCTACAACTCTGTAATGAGATAAGATATAAAGATGTTATGAATACAACATATGTGCCCAAGACTTCCTTCTTTCATTTGGTATGAGATTTATACCATTTTGATGTATGGTGCTCAGTAAATGTTAGACAGTGTGAAAAGTGTGACAACATACCCCGCTCTCCCCTATACAGCAATGCTTTTTTAATACATTATAGATTTTGTATGTATCTTCTTCACAAGAACCTACATACAGAAGCAACATTCAGTATTGCAGCACTTATTCCTCACAGAGTTTAATAAAAACATAGAGGAATTTTAGATACTTAACTTAAATTATCTAAACTTGAGTGTTTATGACAAAACATAGGTAGTAAAAAGAGTCAATTTATAGTTAATATATTTCATTTTTGCATCCCAAGTAGGGTTGCAAAGGGGCAGAAAGTTTCCACAAAATTTCTGGAAGCTTTCCATGGTAACTTAATTTTGGGGATTTTGAAAATATTCCAAATTGGAAACTTAACAGAAATGTATGGGAATTTGCGGGAATTATTTGGAAATTTATATAAACTATATCATATACAAACATAAATAAACATTTTGTTTGGTCATAAGCAAACATGCTTGCAAGGTAATACAAATTTAAAAAATGACGCTTGACGGATTTAATTGTAACTAGATCTTTAATAGATTTTTTCATTGAGTAACACAAATAATATAAGTATAAATAAAAAAAATAAGTTATAAATAAGTATTTGAACACCTCTCTATCAGCTAGAATTCTGACCCTCAAAGACCTGTTAGTCTGCCTTTAAAATGTCCACCTCCACTCCATGTATTATCCTAAATTAAATGCACCTGTTCGAGGTCGTTAAATGCATAAAGACACCTGTCCACCCCATACAATCAGTAAGAATCCAACTACTAAGAGCTGTCCAAAGACACTAGAGACAAAATTGTACACCTCCACAAGGCTGGAAAGGGCTACGGGGAAATTGCCAAGCAGCTTGGTGAAAAAAGGTCCACTGTTGGAGCAATCATTAGTAAATGTAAGAAGCTTAACATGATTGTCAATCTCCCTCGTACTGGGGCTCCATGCAAGATCTCACCTCGTGGGGTCTCAATGATCCTAAGAAAGTTGAGAAATCAGCCCAGAACTACACGGGAGGAGCTGGTCAATGACCTGAAAAGAGCTGGGACCACTGTTTCCAAGGTCACTGTTGGTAATACACTAACACGTCATGGTTTGAAATCATGCATGGCACAGAAGGTTCCCCTGCTTAAACCAGCACATGTCCAGGCCCATTTTAAGTTTGCCAATGACCATTTGGAAGATCCAGAGGAGTCATGGGAGAAAGTCATGTGGTCAAATGAGACCAAAATAGAACTTTTTGGTCATAATTCCACTAAACGTGTTTGGAGGAAGAAGAATGATGAGTACCATCCCAAGAACACCATCCCTACTGTGAAGCATGGGGGTGGTATCATCATGCTTTGGGGGTGTTTTTCTGCACATGGGACAGGGCGACTGCACTGTATTAAGGAAAGGATGACCGAGGCCATGTATTGCGAGATTTTGGGGAACAATCTCCTTCCCTCAGTTAGAGCATTGAAGATGGGTCAGGGTTGGGTCTTCCAACATGACAATGACCAGAAGCACACAGCCAGGATAACCAAAGAGTGGCTCTGTAAGAAGTATATCAAGGTTCTAGTGTGGCCTAGCTAGTCTCCAGACCTAAACCCCTTTGGAGGGAGCTCAAACTCTGTGTTTGTCAGCGACAGGCCAGAAACCTGACTGATCTAGAGAAATCCCTGCTGCAGTGTGTGCAAACCTGGTGAAAAACTACAGGAAACGTTTGATCTCAAACAAATGCTACTTTACCAAATATTAACATTGATTTTCTCAGGTGTTCAGATACTTATTTGCAGCTGTATCATACAAATAAATAGTTAAAAAATCATCATTGTAATTTCTGGATTTGTTTTTAGATTATGTCTCTCACAGTAGACATGCACCAACGATGACAATTTCAGACCCCTCCATGGTTTCTAAGTTGGAGAACTTGCAAAATAGCAGGGTGTTCAAATACTTATTTTCCTCACTGTATATTCCCATTAATTCCCATGGAAAGTTTCCAGCCTTGAAAATTCCCGGAATTTTGCAACCCTAATTCCAAGGGATTCCTGCTTCCAAGAGTTAAAGTACATCAAAAAATCTGTATAGCACAGCCTGTAAATTTGTTTCTTCAATTCCCAGAGCGTCTCTCCATTTTCACTGATGAAAACTGTTAGTCTGTGGCAGCTACGAATAGAATCGTTCTGCCCTGGAAATGTCATTATCACAAAGTTATGATCATATTACAGCATAATTCTGTGAATCTGTTGATCTCTGCACCATTGAATCTCACTTAACTTTGTGGGCAATATGACTTGAGATCTCAGATATTCGCCCAGCTGGATAAATGCTACAGCTGTTAAAGCCATTTCAGAGAGAAGGAGGGATATAAAGAGACAGAGAGAGTACGTAAGGGCAGAGAGCGCACCCCCAAAAGGTTCACTAATGTTTTGTTTATACAGCTGCACCAGAAAGTCTTTATTGTATCTTATCTTTGGCTCATAATTATAAGCTACATCTGAGGAATTCTGTAAAATAATTTTTTTCTGTGTCATATTGCTTAATTTATAGAACAGCTGCAAGTATCAGATGAACTGAACTAATGACTTAGCTCAAGAGTTTTCTGTTGTAATGTGTTTTAGGGTTGTTCAGAAGTGTGTGCAGCTGTAAAAGATTGAGCTTTAGGGGCAAACTGTTAAATACGTCATTTGGATCGTAAAAGTCTAACCTGGTGTTGTGATCTAAAGTTTAGCATACAGACTCAGAGAAATGACTGCTGACAAAGTAGTTCACAAAATAGTTTAGTCTGCTGAGCAGTCCGCAAGTCTTCTTCTGTGAGACTTAAATGTTTTGGCCTTTGAAAAGTAGGTCAATGGAAAGAGGTCCGGGGTGGTGAGTATTGTTGCTGTGGTTAAAGCTAGGGCAGCATTCAAGTTTGGACATGTCCAAGTGGATCTTAACTCACTGACTTCAACCATAACAAGAAACAGCTGCTCAGTGAATAACCTTATTGTAACCAAAGTGCCTCTCTCTCTCTCTCTCTCTCTCTCTCTCTCTCTCTCTCTCTCTCTCTCTCTCTCTCTCCTTTCTCACTACACCCCACCCTTTACCATACCCCTCACACAAGCTTGTTGATATTGTTAGATTCAAAGCAAACCATTATATGATTGATTTATGGTGTGTTATAATACATTGATCTCTTCATTTATTCTTTCTCTCCCCTCCTGTTGCAGATTCCTCTTCAGGTCTCCTGATGCCCGGAGGAAGCCAACAGGCCCTATGCTGGTCTCAACATTTTGGAGTGATCTTCCAGAGAAGATTGATGCAGCTTATGAGAACCCTCTGGAGGAGAAGACTGTCTTCTTTGCAGGTGATGCAGAATAATACAGGAATCTCATTGCACTTAATGTAAATAGACAATCCACAAATTCACGGTTTTAAATTTCCTTTGGTGTGTAAGTGTGTATTAGTACATAGGGGTGTCACGATTCTCCAAATCTTCGATTCAATTACATTTTCGATTCTAATGTCACGATTCAATTCGATTCTCGATTTTTACTTTATTTTTTTGAAAGACAAAAAATGCTATGCCATTATTATTTTTATTATTATTATTATTATTATTATAGTTTCCCATTAACATGCACATTGCGTGCTTTTCCTTGCATTGGGGGTTTGTGGGCTTCACTTTTCGCGAGAGAGCTTGTAGAGAGAGGATTCCTTCTTGCATGCACATGCACTTAATGCGCGCGCCTTGGACTAGCATTTGAAATAAATCCAGTGCGTCATGACCAGCTGCGCTTCTCTCTGTCTCACGTGCACACGCTCTCGCATCTGTCCGAAGTCATAACATAAACTTAAGTAGTAATCCTTGCGTATTTGTTCAGTTTTATGCATTTCATGCGAGCTGAGGCAAACTTTACTTTTTGTTTAAAATATAACCATCTGCATCATGGCGCCTCTCTCACTCTCGCGCACGTGCAGAGAGCTGCGCTCTGTCCGAAGTCAGATCACTAGGTAGTAATCCTGTTCATGATATGCATGTTTTTAAAGGTACCTCTGAGTTTTTTCCGCCGGACGTGACATGGGGGCGCGGCAGCATCGACGGTCCCATTTTTTAATTCGAAGTTCGAGGTTGTGACTTAATTTCGATCGATTTCGATTTAAAATCGAAATCGTGACACCCTTATTAGTACATGTTAACAATATGCAAAAGGTACAAACCACAAATTATAAAACGGGCAGTTCTGGTTCTTCATTCTGATTGGTTAAAATGCGTTCTAAGCCGTGATAAAATAACCTGGTAAACCCACGGATCAGACCGCATTACATAAGTATCACTGCGCCACTGTTGCTGCATACTGATTTATGAAAATAAACACCACAGTCTTTAATCATATTTTTAATTTGTCTACAATTGCACAATTAATGGCGATAATCAGATAAATGTCAATAAATATTGTTGCGCCATCTCATCAATAAAGATGCTGAAGGGGAAAGAGTTAAGCATGCTTCCAAACATATTTGATCATCACTTCAACAGTTGCACGATATAAATGTTAATGTATATTTATTTAGATGAATGTTGATTTATAAAAATAAACACCACAGTCTTTAATCATATTTCCATTGTGTCTTTGCTCCGTCTGTGTTGGTTGGGAACTACACTCTGTTTTAGCCACACTAGATTCTGCGGAATTACTTTGTTTGGCGGAAGAGTAATATTTGTACTAATATAATTACAACTTATTTGTGTTTCATTTTATGAAATTCTGCTATGCTTATGAAATAACCGTTTTATAAAAGCAATAACCCCCGCGAAGCAGTGGTGTTACAGTGCATTTTATGACAGCTAAGGGGGTTTTAGCTTCCGCTTCGCGTCCTGCCTAACAACACCCCTTGGCTGTAATAAAATGCACTGGTAACCCACTGCTACTTGGGGCTTATTGCTTAGTAAACGATGACGCAAGTTATCATCTCCAACTTAAATCTTTTTTCTTGGACTACAGCAAACACACAAAATTTAGGCAACAGTTAACTTCTTGGGATTGGTGATGTAGACAAGACCAACATTATGATAATTCCTCCCGCTTCAGACTCACAGCCTGTAAGTTAACTCCTATTAGCATAGCATTGTGAGCGAATCTTTCAAACATGGTAAAGAGCGTCACATTTCCGGCTGACGTCGGAGGTATTCAGGCCAATCACAACGTACAGATTAGCTGGCCAATCAGGGACACAGAGTTTTTCTAATCCGTGTTTCAGGAAGAGAGTGAAATCTGGACAAAAATGTACGGTATGTTTTAACCATAAACCACGCAAACACATTGTATTATACCAAATACACAAAATAATGTTGTTTTATAGCAATGAAATAGGTGCTCTTAAATAAATATAAATGAACCAGAATGTGTGTTGCATTTACAATCATGTAAAGTTAGAGGGGGCTTCAGCTCCCCTCAGCAACCCTGCTTTCCGCACCCCTGCGTGTTGTCATCTTGTTGTTCACTTTCTGGTAGCTCATTATTATTAACAATGTATCTAAACAGACTGATCTTCATCTTTACTGATTTGCTGTAAGGCTGATTTCATTAAAATGTATCATGTGTCGTCATCTTGCAGTCTCCGATCTGCGTTTAGTGTGTTCGTTGTAGCTCAATAATATGAATGAAGTTATGAGATGTTTGCCCTTACTGATTAGCTGAACTTCTGAGGTGTTGGCTTCTGTTTGTCCTAAATCCGTAGAGAATGGTATTTAAATGTAATAAAACAACACGTTGGATGAAATGTTTACCTACAGTCTTGCAGCTGGCACAAACTCTAACTGCTTAATATTTTACATTATACATTTTTACATGTGCATCCACTTGTCAAGCAAGAATAAATGACCTTCACTATAATTTGTAACCACCTAATAGGTGATGAGATGTGGGTATATTCGGCCAGTACTCTGGAGAGAGACTATCCAAAGAAGATTTCCACCATGGGTCTTCCCTCAGATTTACATGCAATTGATGCTGCCTACTCCTTTCACAAGAGCAAGAAGACATACCTGTTTGCAGGGAGCAAGTTTTGGAGATACTCCTTTTTCTTAACATTTTCCAACAAATGTTATTCTGTTAAATTATGATCTGTTTTCTTTGTTTAATTAAGAATATGTTGTAGATGACGGTAACTATGGCTGTATATATATATATATATATATATATATATATATATATATATATATATATATATATATATATATATATATATATAAGCAGAATACAGTTACGAATAAATTCTTTTAATAAATAACCCAATGAAGCAATTTCTTTTATAAGAATATTTCCAAGTGAACAATTAACTTTCTAAAACAAGTTTTGGTAGCTTTGTTGCTTCCGTGTAACAAATCCAAAGATTTTTTAAATATAAATAGTATTTTTAGCTCTTACTGATCTAGGTTTATTTTAATTTGTTCATAATACATTAACTATTTTTTATTGTTAATTCATGTTAATTTATAATGTACAGTATAAATGAATGTTACTTACTTGAACAGTGAAATATAAAAGTATGTGTAGAAATTTGCTATTAAAGAAGAAAAATAGATGCTATAAAAGTTTTGCTCAATGTTATTTCTCGTTAGTTTTGGTATTAATTAATATTTATGCATAAAGCCTAATAAAATGTTACTTATTAATTATATTGACATTTCATTTACTGGAGTAAATAAATATTTATTAAACATAAAAGTGTAACCTCTATTTTTATCCTTTACCTCTCAGATACAATGAAGCCAAGAAAAAGATGGACCCAGGATACCCTAAACTTATTGCCGATTCTTGGGCTTTTATGCCCGATGACCTGGATGCTGCCCTCAGTCTTAATGGTGAAGGTAAGAGATAAACAAACTACATGTAGTTGCCTGGCTTCAGATCCATCATTGTCTGTGGTATTCCTTTGCTAACAAATTGCTTTCTGAAGTAAAAGAACCTGAATTGGGTTTTCATTTTACTCCTATCCTCTCCCACACCTATGTTTTGTTGGCTCTTGCAAGGATATCCGATCCAAAGTGTGCAGTTTTCAGTTTGTGTATGTATGAGTTAGACCAAACCTGGAGCCTGGTAGAGAATTCTTGGTAGTTACTTCCAACCCAATTACTGTTGGCATTAAGCCTTCAACAACAAAATGAAACTACCAATATATTGCCCAAGGTTAGCACGAGGATTTTTCCAGTAATATAAACACTCTAAATGAGAAACAGTGTGTAACAGAGGAAGAGGGGTAGAGTATTTAACAGTTTAACGTAAGGTGCTTAAAACACATGATTTAATACACATCCCATGCATTGTACCTCCCCTGTTAACGCATATGCACTTAAAAAGCATACTTTATGTGCACACAACAGAACAAGTCTGTGTAGCCTCTGAAAGGTTTCTGTGTGTGTGTGTGTGTGTGTGTGTGTGTGTGTGTGTGTGTGTGTGTGTGTGTGTGTGTGTGTGTGTGTGTGTGTGTGTGTGTGTGTGTGTGTGTGAGTAATTAAGCTGTTTGGTGTTAAGCAAGCAAAAGCTGCTTCTCTATGTTCTGAATTGAAACTCATAGTAAAAGATTGTGTCAGTTAACAGAAATAGATAACTTACCCGCATCCTTTGTATAATTAAGCTGTATATTTAATATGTACTATTAATATATGGATTATATTTCTTTTAAATCAAGGTCAAATGTTATCAAATTTTTTATTTGTTGTGCATTTCTATGGTGTTTTTTCAGGTTTTAGCTACTTCTTCAAAGATTCCCATTATCACAAAATGGATGACAGCACTCTGAAAACAGTCAAAGTTGGGGAGGTCAAAAAGGACTGGCTGCGCTGCTGAACATAAGTGGATCATTTAGCTCGTGGCACTCTGTCCTAACCTTCATCACTAGGTAAACAAGGTCAGCGGTACCTTGCCAAATGACAGCACATTTACCATTCTGCCTTCCTTGGTTATTCAGATTTCGAGTTAGCTAACCAGAGATGTCTGACAGTTTGACTGGCTGGATCATCCCTGCATGTTAAATATAGGCAAAAAAGGCATTTTTATTATGGTTTTATCATAATTTGGGATGTTGCTTTTTTATTTTTAGTGTTTATTATGGTTTCCGCCCCTTAACAAATGTAACCCATGTGTGTGTCTGATTTTTAAGGACTGCTGGCATTTTTCCATTTGCATATAAAGGTGGCAGTAGTGTCAGTGAGATGTATCTTTATTTTTTGTTTTGATTGTTTTATATTAATTTGCACAGAATAAATCCAAAAATGTCTTAAAAGCACAATTGTAATTTTATAATAGTGCTCAAGTTCTCAGATTAAGGACTTAATTCATGTTTTATTATGTAGCAAATACTATACATTAAAATGCCTGTGTTTTATAAGAGGACACATTTTTATACATGATAATTGTGTTGTCAACACAGAGACCAAATAACTGTCAAAGCACATCAGTCTTGTTAGTCTCGTTTTTTCTTCTCATGATACAGAGAGATTCAAGGCACGGGTTGCCTGAAGACTGTATAGAGTTTGTTGCATGATGGACTCATGTCAAGCAAGTATCATGAGAATACTGGTTAATAATCATTTGTACTATTTTCTCTCTTTTGTAGGTTTTTATGACATATGCAAACTGTTTATATTTTATTGTTTTATTGTATACTTTGTGCACTTTGTCACTATCTCTCTAAAATAAAGAATAATTATCATTTAAATGAGATTCAGTACTTTTAAGAAAAAATCAAGAAAACTGGGTAGCCTATTATTTGACAAATAAAAATGGTTTCCATCATTACACTACACTTCATAGAATTCCCTTTATTCAGCAAGTGTACACTTGCACACAAGGAATGTATTGTGGTTTTCAGGGTATGAGTACTTACATATTGCAGTATATACTTTACCATACATAACACAAGGAATAGGAAATAAAAATATAGTTATATGCCTAAATATGATGCAAGTGAGAGAGTTATTTACAGATGTGCACGTACTGTATATTTCGACTGTGTGTACTACTGTAAAAATATCTAATTTACATAAGCATGCATAATAAGGCGTCACATGTAGGCAAACAGCGACATCTAGCGGTTCATTCTCTAAAGAGCATAGTTTTGATATAATGATGACAATATTGTTCACAAAAAGGTTACATTTGGTATGTTTATTGGGCTATAAAGTAAGACCAACATATTATTATGTTTTATTCGGTAATAAAAAGACAAGACAATCTATCTTTTCCCACTATCATAGAGAAACTTTGGACTTCCTATTGTTGTTGTTTCCAAACGTTTAGACTTTTTGAAGCAAAACAAAGGGCACTGGTGTATTTTGAGATGTCAGGGCAAGTTGTTTTCAGTTTGGGCAGCTTTTACAATTTATTGACTAATCCCTGTCCGGGAAACTGCCCCTTTACAGTATGTTTGAACACATTTAAAGATTAACTGCACCAACTGTTTAGAGTAGCCTACTACTAAATACTAAATAGGATTTGCATAATAAGGCTATGTCTGGGAGAGATGGTGCGTAAACGAAGTACGTAAACGACGTATAGGCTGTGTCTCAAAGCCAAGCGAGCTATCTATTCAGACACGATCACATCAGCTAACACAAACTCGACTCGCTTTTTCACACAACTACTGCACGTGCTTCTGTGTGCCCTCTAGTTGGACAGCGCTGTGTTTTGAGTCACATCCGCAGAGCGGTAGCGGGCTTATGTATTGTGTAATGAGAGGAGTGCGCACAGGGAAGTTTTGACATATGAAGGAGCTCCTGTGATGAGTGAAGATGCCGCCGATGCAGAGAGTCCTCGAGCTACCCAGACAACACTCCCTTAACCTGCCGGCTGTCCTCAATCCATTTGTGCACGACCTTAAATTAACCAGAGCCGAGAAAATCAAAGTGAGTTCTGTTTCTTTTGTGTGTATAATACAGCATATTTATGAGACCTCGTACATGCTCCTTCAGTAAATAATCTTATAAAATGTATAGGGTTTTGTTCTTCGCGTTTAATGAAGGTCCCTTATGATTATTAACTGTGGTGTTATTTCAAATAAAACAACTATACATATTATAGTTTAACCGCGGTTACCACAAATTATTACTACAACATATAGTTCAACCATAGTTTTACAATTTAGTTTAATCAATACACCAAAACTAAAACAAAGCATGGTTACTACACTTTAACTATATTTAAACCATGGTTAACCAGAGTAATGTGAGAAACCTAACCATGATGTGTGCTTTTATTGTTCCATGATGTGCAAGTATTGCATTATGAGAATCAGATGGGGCTTTTGCTTGCACAAACAAGGAATGTTTTGGTACTTACTTAAAGTTAAGACAAATGAAATTAAGAAGTAAAATATAATAAAACAGTAATACAGAAAAATATATTTATTGCAAAGAGCAATAAGATTTACTGAGAGATACAGGGCATATGAAGAAGTAGGAATGAATGTACTTAGGATATTTACATTATCACTTTCTTTAACATTATCATATTTATTTTCAGAGTTGACGTGATCATATTCTAGCTAGATTGTCATGTGATAAAGTGGTAGCACTTTGTTTGGCAGTGCTTGTGCTTGCCTTGTGCATATATGGTAAATATGTGACAGATGTGTAGTACTTACTTTTGGGAATCCAGATGGTGGTTAGGTGGTATTATTGTACTTGCCAGGGGTACATACTTGGTCGTTATTACAGTATGTAGCTTACCTAGTACTTATCTAGAGTTACATAGTCACTACCAGGTGTGTACCACTGGTGGGTACGGTAATGATACTATTTGGTAGCCATGTGTATACTCGGAAGTGGGTACCACACACTTGTCTGTAAGTACAACATGTTTGACATATGTGTACAAGGTGGGTACACGTACTGTAAAATAAAGTTTTGACAGTTACAGTAAATTGCATGCAAAAAATCACCTTAGTTCTCCTTATGATTTGTTTCATGCATATTCTCCTTAGGCTTCTTACATGTCAAGCATATAGTGTTATAAAGCTCAGTGATGTCAAATTCCTCCTGTTAGTGTATATGCAACAAAAGATGTCTTATTTTTGATACTTCCTTCGGTTAAATTGATGTTCATTATGTGTGTCTCTTTATCTGGCCCACTGTGTAGTGTTTTCTTCTGGGAATCATCCTTGTGCCGCTCCGCGCAATTTTCTTGCTTCTCGTCCTGATGGTCATGTGGCCGGTCGCTGTCGCAATAACATTTCATCAGCCTTTGAAAGGAGCCGTGGAGCCCATGACTGGCTGGAGAAGGTAAATACTTTTTACTTTGACGCATGTTACACATTAACACGGTAGATTTTTCTCTGGCCTCTCTGGTTGCCACAATCCAATTTAAGACATTGTTTTTGGATTGGGATGGATGACCTGCAAGTCATAACTAGCCATTTGCATAGCAAATTTTAGCTGGTTATTATCTGGCTGTCTCTCACCTCTCTCCACAAAAGGTGTCTACATATATAAATTTGTTGTTACGCGTATCATTTATTTTTATGAGTAGTGGATTTACATTCCAGTCTTTTAGAGATATCGCCTCAGTATGTACACTTCAGCCCAAGATTAGTTTGTGATTTGTACGTTTGCTGTATGCTGAAGAGTAATTGTTTAACTCAGTAAATGTATATTCAAGGTTATTTCTGATAGGCCGTGCGGTTTTGTGTGGGTGTGTGAATTTTTCTTTATAAATTTGACACCTTGTATAGAAATAGACATAGAGTTTGTCGTATGTGGTTTTCGTATGAGAGGTGTGAATATTTGGTGAGTTGAGTGTATGGTTTAAACTCTGTTATTGACCTGTCTGTTGAAAAGTGATACTAACCCTTTCATTCTGTTTTTCATGTTACTCATCATTTCTTAGAAATGACTCTGAATTAACATTTTTTTTTTTTTTTTTTGATCAGATTAATAAACTCTCAGCTTAGTAACATGACTGTTGCTGTTGGAGGGATGTGGTTACTGATTAACTGATAAAGCAACATGATGTAGATCATGATGAGCATATCAGTGTGAAAGCTGTTGATGCAATACTTTTGTATCCGTGTTCAGTGCACATCCACACATGCAAATATGTTGTTTCAATTCCCTGTTGGCTCACTAGTAATTTCCTTTGTGTTTTTTGTGTGTGTTTGTGGGCAGGTTTCTGCGTCAAAGAGTGATGACCTTTCTGGGTCGGCTTTATTACTTTGGGATGGGCTTCAGGGTCGTAGTGAAGGGCAAGCAGGCCAGCAGTGCGGAAGCTCCGATTCTAGCCGTGGCTCCTCACTCTTCTTTCTTTGATGCCATTGTCAGTATCGAAGCTGGTCTGCCCTCTACTGTATCCCGGATAGAGTCTTTGGATGCACCCGTCTTTGGAAGTAAATAATTGATATTTAAAATATACAAGTTTATACAAATTGGAAACACAAATGGGAAATGTAAAAGTTTTAGTGTATATACAGTATGAAGAGCTCAGATGCAGCACCCTCTAAGTACATCTGACATGCTTTCTTGTTAATTTGCAACAAAAAACAAAGTGGTATTTATTTATGGCCTGAGACCGGGATTAGGCAGATTTGAGGTGGAAGTATTTAATAATCATATAGTATGTGCCGAGAACATCTCATTTTTGATGGTGGCAGCATTTATTGGCTTTTGCATCTGGGCTTCTCATATGTATCAGTTAGGTTCATAATGAAAGCAGGACAGAGGCCTTTTCTTTTAGTGTCATCACTGAGTGTGGATTTATCCCTCCTAAAACGAATTATATATAGGGCGGTTTTCCAGACAGGGTTTAGATTACTAGGCCTTGGTTATATTAGGACATTTAAATATTTTCTACAAACAAACCTTACAAAATGCAATACTGGTGTGCATGTAGAGACAAAACAATGGCACTGATATATTAGTCTGGGACTTGGATAAGGCCTGTCTGGGAAACCGTCGCATAATAAAAAATCAGCTGTTGTTGGCAAAAAACACCCAGTAAAATATACATTAAATGTGTAAACAACTCTGCAGTTGTTTACTAAAAGTATGGTGACAAAATTGTATGCATCGCTGAAACATTTTGTATATTTGACTATTCTTAACCAGATAATTTACAGCAAAGTTTTGTTTATTCCATTACTTGATATGTATGACAGTAAATGTTTGAGGTGTCTCAACTGAATACAACTTGCATGTACAAATCAATGGTCTGTATTAAGATACACACCAGTAACATCTTTTTCTAAGGCATGTTTATAAAAAAGCTTAAATTTAACTAAGGCCTATTTCTGGCTTTAGCTAAGCCTTGTCTGTGAAACCAGGCTCAAGTGCGAAACCGCCGACAACTATAAGAAGAAATGTGCTTATTTAAATTACCTATCATCAAATGTGAAGGGTCACCGAAGGAATTATTACTGTTTTTACTGACAATTTTATGGCGACTTGTTGTTTTAACTTACAAAAAAACAAAAGTAATTCAGATCTTTTACATTCAATAACCATAGTTTTAACATTATTTTACAATCAAATGTAAATATTAAATCGGTTACAGTATTTTTCTGTTTACGTAAAGGTTTTTTTAATTCTGTTAATCAGTTACCAGGTTTTTTTACTGTAGGGTGTTTACATTATCCTTTTTAAAAATTATGAACCACATGCAAAAATGACATTATTTATTATTACTTTATATATTGTCTAAATATTGAAAGATTTAAGTGCACTTTATAATCTCCAGGGTTTTTGAGATGTGTGCAACCAGTGCTTGTTTTACGCACGGATCCGGACTCTCGTCGAAACACTGTTCTTGAGATTGAAAGGAGAGCAAAGTCAGGTGGCCACTGGCCACAGGTGAGTATCTCCACTTCTACCAGATCTGCACTGAATGCTTATACTTGTAAACGTAACATGCCATGTCTTACTGTATTAACCATGAATGATTAAGCTGCTACACTACTATTCACACTTGGTAAAAACAAGATTGCAAGTTCAATCGCATTTCAGACAACGTTCCAACTTTTAAAAGCAGGAAATTACTCTTGACCCAATGTACTTTTACTTCCTTAGCTAGTGAGAGAAACGTCCGGTTCTTAAACGTCCTTCATAAAAACAATCTCTCTAACATTGTAGCTTTTTAAAATACACATTGTTAAAGGCAGGATCCATTATATCTGAAAGCCAATGTTGACATTTGAAATCACCTAAACATCACGCCCCTACCACAATAGAATCTGGACCTTTATTTGATAGACCCGTCCCACACATATGCAACCCAGGCAACGGTGTTGGTTATTAGACACGCCCCTTACTGCTGATTGGCTACAAGTGGGTTTTGGTGTTTTTCAAAAATTACCCCCCCCCATTAAAGGTTAAATGTTTTGTGAAACAAGCTGTGAGCTGTATTAATAAGTTAAACTTTAAAATCCTATATGTATGATATGTAATGAGGCATACAGTATTATAATATTATATTGTAAAGTTAGAGTATTTGCATCCAAATTCAGCCAACATGACACAGTAGCTACATGTTGAACCCATCAATTTTTGTTTCTGTTCTACTCTAGGTCCTCCTTTTTCCTGAAGGAACATGTACAAACAGATCATGTCTCATTACTTTCAAACAAGGTAAGAAGAATGTCTTTTCTTTATTTTTCTTTATAAGCTTAATTTTGTTATTATGTATTGCTTTATGTATGGATATTATTTTCATCACATGACAATCATGTTGCTGTTATGTTACCAGATAATCGGTTTACCTACTGCAAAGGCATACAAAGTGACACACACTGGGTTTAGGTGCACTGTTCAGGCTTGCTGGGTTCAGGGAAACCAGCAGCACATTGTAGATAGAGGGAGTATTTTACTTTGTCTGTGAGAGGGTTTTACATATCGTATCATTTGCATAAGACCTTGATAATTCATTATAGGTCATTGTGTTATTAACTGTCACAATATGTGCATTCTACATTCTGTTCGAAGTCCAAACAAGAAGGCAGTGTTTGCTTCATTAATATTCATTGATCTACCAGTTGTGATCCTAACACTCAGATAGCTGTTACCTGACCTGTACTGTAGGGCATGGAGTGATCAATAGTGTCAGACAGGCATTTAGAGAAGACAGAAGACTTTTGTACTAAGATCTTGAGTTAGAAGGCAAAAACAAAATGAACAAAATGAATGAATAAAAGGTTCTCATGTGTTACTCTTTTTGCCCCAAATAGGTGCCTTCATCCCAGGTGTCCCAGTACAGCCAGTTGTTATCAAATACCCAAATAAGTTGGTCAGTATACATTTTAAACATAGAATACAAAATAATCCATTATAACCAAGTAGACTTTAAAGGGGACATATCACTAAAATCTGACTTTTTTCATGTTTAAGTGCTAAAATTGTGCTTCTATCAACCTAGAAAATGTGAAAAAGATCAACCCAGTAACTTAGTTTTGGTAAACCATTCTCTGCAAGCATGTGAAAAAATAGGTCATTGAAATTTGGCTCCCCTTGTGATGTCAGAAGAGGATATAACCGCCCCTTAATATGCACTATCCAACCACGGTACTGCCATTTAGTGCAGTGATCAGCTCATTTGCATTTTAAAGAACACATGCAAAATGGCACATTTTTGCAAACACCTACAAAGTGGCAATTTTAACATGTTAAAATAAATGATCTATATGGTATTTTGAGCTAAAACTTTACAGAAGTACTCTGCGGACAAAAAAGTCTTGTGAAATGTCCCCTTTAATATAATCTATAAATATGAGTATTTGTATTTCAGTCTCTCAACTGAGTTGTCTTACAATCTTCTGCTCATCTCATGTGCAAACAACATGCATTCCAGCATTATTATGAACTTATGAATTTTGAAAATGATAGATTTTCTACAGTTTTCTTCTTTTCTTTTATGTGCAGGACACAATCACATGGACATGGCAGGGTCCAAAAATGTAAGTAATATTAATGATAATTAATAAAATGGTCATCGCGTGTTTGACACCCCTAAAATTAAGCCTTTACCAGTAAAAAAACCCCCAAAACCATAAAAGAAGATCATCAGATTGAAAGGCGGATGCATGATGATGCAGAAACACTGTTACAAGACTGCTGCTTGACTGAATTATCAGTTTCAAATCTCAATCTTACCTCATGTGCATTTGCTGAACGAATCTTGCACATCACTTAGATATGCTTTATTTGTAGTTGTGGAAGTATGTTGTAATGGAAGTTGCGCATTTATGAGTGTAAAAAGGCAATGCTTCCTGAAAATACTGTTCTTTTGGGCACTCACCACAAGTTCCTGTTTTAGGGCCAAACTACTGCTGCTAACGCTCTGTCAGCTCTATACAACGGTGGAGATTGAGGTTTGTGATTGTACAACATGGGAAATTTTTCAAAAGCATCTCAAGAAGGTGTTTAGAGCAGTGTAAATCTAAAGATGATCACAAGTTAACCCTGATAAACAGCTAACAACGGTCTTGCAAATAATTTTGGTAAATATCTGACT
This sequence comes from Misgurnus anguillicaudatus, assembly GCF_027580225.2. Classification (NCBI taxonomy): domain Eukaryota; kingdom Metazoa; phylum Chordata; class Actinopteri; order Cypriniformes; family Cobitidae; genus Misgurnus; species Misgurnus anguillicaudatus. The sequence continues at coordinate 35,885,912 of NC_073357.2, read as the reverse complement.
GTGTCTGTGTTTTAGTTTCTTCCTCCTTGGATTCCTACAGAGGCTGAGAAAAAGTGTCCAACAAAGTTTGCTCAGTCAGTAAGAGCTGTCATGGCAAAGTAAGCATACACTTTTAGGCATTTCCTTACTGGCCAGATAAAATACTATCTGGACCAACGTCTGTGTATGTTTTGCTAGGTCTTTGGCCCTTCCAGTCACAGACCACACTTATGAAGACTGCCGTCTCATGATAGCAGCTGGAGAATTGACCCTGCCTATGGAGACAGGACTCGTGGAGTTTACCAAGATCAGCATGAAATTAAAGTACGGCAGTATGCATTACACAAATATATATATATATATTCTTGGTAAGTCTCAAGACTCACAAAATGAAAGCCTATGACAGCTATTAAGCTTTTTATGTTTCTATTGTAAATTCAGACTAAAATGGGACAATCTAAAGAAGGAGTTGGAGACTTTTGCAAACATGGCCTGTTCGTGCAAAGGTGGAAGGATCACAATTGAAGAGTTTGCCAGCTTTCTAAAAATACCCATCAGCCCACCTCTGAAGGAGCTCTTCTCTCTGTTTGATAGGGTGAGCTTTATTTTTCAAATACTTAAAATGTGATGTGAATGTTTGAGACAAGAGGCATTATTCGTTTCATTAAAGGGAAATTTCATCGATAGAAACATTAATCTTTATTGAAAGTGGGTCATGTTTGTAGTGGAAAGTAACATAAATTTTGAATTTTGTGCCTATTTGACCGTGAAAAGACAGAAAGTGACTTTAGGGCGCATTTGTATGGAAAACTACAAATCCCACAATGCACCACAATGCACAGCGCTGCAAGCCACTCCCATTAATTGGAACACCGCTCAGATATGCTATTGTGTACACAAATGCCACGTTAGTATAACCAAGAAAATAAAAAAAAATCTCACTTTAGTCAGACGTCCGTTTATCCCTGCAGGCTTTGGCTGTCGCTTCCAGTTTAGGATTTTAAAATAAGTATCCAGGACACCCCTGTCCATTTACGGTACAAAGCTTGGGTAGGAGCAAGCTTCATTTAGTTTCTGATTTATTTTTGAGTGCTTGGCCAAACATGTATATTCCCAAAGAAGAAAATGCTGCATCCTGCACACAATATGTATACTCCACAGACGCGCTGGCCCAGCGCTTGTGCTCGTAAACCGAAACACGTTTGTGAAATAAACACGCGCAAAGTACCTCTTCTTGTCCGAGACCATTCACCAAACAAACGTCCATATCCTGATCTGATGCGGAAATGTTATACAGAAAGCACACAGCAAGAGTACAGCCACTACTAGTCCGTCCAAGCTCTAGCCAGTCCGGGCTTCCCTACGCAGCAGAGGCCGAGGATTTGCGCGGTCTTCCCCGGGCTCCTCTAGACAGCCGAAGCCCAGGCTCCGGCTCACCTCTTTGCTGTATTGTGACTCATAAAGGTGCAATGAACAGCGGATTAGAGCATCACGCTTGCGAAATCACCCTCTTCCATATCATATCGATTACTATTATTGTGATTTGAAGTCTGGCTCGCTACACAACGTCTGTTAGCTTAGCTTAGCATAAAGATGGCAGCTGAAGAAGGAAGTGCAACACTGAAATCTGTATTTCTCCCGTCTTAGGGAAAACTAAGGGAATGATGCACGACCATTCTAAAACATGACTGGGGTTCTAACAATACAAAGCTTAAATCGCTGAAGTGTCCCTTTAAAATGTTTATCTCAGGACTCACTTACAGTGTGGCCTATTTAAAACAGATGTTTTCTGTGTCTTTCTGCAGGATGGTGATGGCACCATTGATTTCAGAGAGTATGTCATTGGTGTCACGGTTTTGTGCCGACCAGCAAATACTGAGGAAGTAATTCAGACTGCTTTTATGGTAATGGTGTCATCTTATCACAGTCAAAACTTAAAGGAAAACAAAAGAGATGTTTTTCCCTCAACTTAGACAAATTAATTCCTACCTCCATTTAGCCTAGCACCAACTAAGTGCTCTTCCGCCATACAATAAAGTTCTCATTTTTATCCGCTTAAAAAATCACCACGTTTTATTTTGTGCCACCATACTTAAGGGCCTTTCACATTATACCTATAACTATAAAACAAAATATAGTTTTGAAAATTGTTTTGTATTAAAGACAAAAAACTGTTTACACCGTAACTATAACGATAAAGATACAATAAACGATATCGTTTGGATCACTTTCTGAGCGAGTTTTTTTCCCCATCTGATGAACGACAAACCCTTGACAGCCAATCAAATCTATTTTAACTTCAAGTTGCACTTGAAATGACAGTGGAAAAGCTTAATGTGGAGGTCTATAACATAAAATTACCTCAGGTAGACCTATCCAGCGCTGATGCAGTTGCTATGAAATTCACTACGTAATGCTTTTTTCCTACGAAACTGACTACGCCAAAAGGTAAGGCTGAATGTACATATTCAGTGAGATGCGAATTAGCATGAAGTTATCCATATAATGTGGCTGCTTATATAGTTATCGTTTTCGTTAACATTATATTTATCGTTATAATGTGAATGTTCCTTTACTCGTGTAATTACTTATGTAACAGTCTTTAAATAGTGAAAACATGGAAATGTTTGGTGGCTTCTAAATTCATCCCTGTTTGGATCCTAATGAATGAATGAATGAATGGGGCTAGGCTAAATGGATGCACTGTACTACGGTTAAGTGCACGCGTTGAAAAAAGAGAGGTATGTAATAGTTAGTCTAAGCTTTAAAATAGTAGGTTGAATTGATTTGCAAAACCACATTGTTTTAATCTCATACTGCATTTTTTTCAGTAAAGCGGTGTGGTTATGTTCAGTTAACCCATAACAGCATAGAGTATAGTAGTCGTGGTTAACAGAAAACTGAAACTAGTGTATAAAAAGAAACCACATGCAACCTGACATCAGTAGAGCAAATGGGGGAAAATCAGAGAAATGTGAAAATTTCATTCATGCTTGTGAACTCTCTTTGTAGCTTTTCGACATTGATCAGGACAACCGTATCACACAAGAGGAGTTCAGCGGTTTGCTACGATCTGCTCTCGGAGTGTGTGATCTTGATGTACACAGTCTCTTCAATGAGATCGATGCAGATGGATCTGGACACATCACTTATGGTATGTTTGGCAAATTTAGCAAATTAGATTTTTCTTGCCCTCGCCTTAACTGGCATCCACCTGTGAGTCTACACTTTGCCTACATCTCTCTCTCTCTCTCTCTCCTCAGATGAGTTCTGTACATTTGCTCTCACCCACCCTGAATATGCCAAGCTCTTCACCACCTACATCGAGTTACAGCGATACCAGGCTCTCCAGAGCGAGGAGTCCGAATATAACGGCTTTTTTCATTGCCCTCGTCGTGATGATCCCCAAGAGAGCAGCACCTCGGAAAAAAAAGACGATTGACACGGCAGGAGAAGGTGAAGCTACAATGAAGCTCAAGAAAGGCATTCAGCTCTAAGATTCTGACACGCCATTTGAAAATGTGCCTTAAGCTTGGGTTGAGTGTTATCCGTAAAAGCACATGTGCTGTTATATAGTTGAGTAGTTTTGGTTTCTGTGTACCCCATCAAATATTTTATAAACTATTTAATGTTTTATTTAAATGCTTTTGGATCAGTGTTTACAAATGGCGAATACTGTATGTATGAATATGCTATAACAATTATTTTCCTGTTGCAACACAAAATTATGTTTTATTCCAATTAGGTTTTTTATATAATGTTTGTAGCTTAAACTTAATTTTTCATTATTTGCAGATTGCATATCATCTTCAAATAATAAAAAAGAAAGGGATAAAATTGATGGATGTCTTTACTGAATGCTTTACATGCAGGTCTCCTTTTCAAAACTTTGTGTTAATCTTGAAAAGTTAATATTTTAAAAAGTGCTTTAAAAGAGATTTCTAATGCATAATTCTCAAACAATTATTTTGTTCTCTCACTCTTTCTCTGTGCTGAGGGACTTTGGTGCAGTACGTGTGTTTGTAATCAAAGGTTTTGCTTTGCATGTTGTTTTTATTTGCATTCCAATCGAGAGGAGATGTTGCTGAGTTAGCGTTCTGTCCCTGCTGCTTGTTCAGACTAATACTCTGTTCCATCCACTGAAAATAGGCCAATTTGTGAGCAAACAGGCAACACAACACGCCCACAACAGCATGCACCAGGGGGGTTGGTTCCAAATGATCCCTCTGCAGTGGTATTTATTTAGCAATGCAGGGTGCAATTATGATTTTTGTTAACACAGCAAAGATTGCTTATTTTTGCTATTTAAAAAATCCTTTGAATTAAGAATATTATTTGTTGTGCCTTTTATGTCTGGCTGAATGAACACTTGGTTAAAGAGTTTTACACTCTGAATATTATCAAGAGACATTGTAGAAAACTGCTGAAACAGCCTAACAAATACCCACAAACTTAGACCCTCCACTAGGTGTCAGCAGCACCCAGTTTAAAAGCTGATTTGCCCTTTGGAGTCTGTTTGTAATAAAACTGTGTTTTGAGGAAGGATAAACTGTGGTTTGTAGTTAAGAAATTAAGGCCTAAGGATTGTAAAGTAGATGTTGTCTTATCTGATAATCATCCATGTGTCTGCATGTTTAATTGCTGGGTACGTTTTATGAAACATGTGGAAACACCCAATCGTTGGTTTAAAGGTGGCAAAGAATGCACTTAAATAATATGTTAAATTGTTCTCTGATATTTAAGTAGAAGGTATGTGGCTTTATTAAGTGTAAAGGTTATCCAGAGATGGTTTCATATGTCCATTTACAACCCTAGGATTTGACTTTAGAATGAAATGATCTATTATTGTATCATTTGAAAGGGTCATGAATAATAATGTTGAGCTCTGCTCTGATTGGCTGTTAAACAGAGCAGCTCTTTTTAGTAGCTCTGTGTGTGTAAACAGACCTTATATTTATTTGAGGAATTATCAATTGTTTGGAAATAGTTTTTTTCAGTATAGACCCTGCAAAACATAACTGTATGTCAATAGTAGAACTTTGGCCTACGCTAGCAGATAGCATTAACTAGCATATAACCTGGTGACTTCTTTGTGGAGGGCGCACGATGCAAAGCTCATCACAGCATTTAATTAGCCTGTCATGTGTGTGTTCGTCATTTCAAAATATGTGTTTGTTGCGTCATGTCAACCATGTGCATCACGCGTCTTGTTAAAATATGAGCAAAAGAGGTTTATGACAAAAGAGACGCTTGTGTTTGCCAGATACTCGCTTAATCTCATGTGTAATCAGAGTTTAGTGGTAAGTTAATGTCTTGCGAGTATTTTGTGAACGCGAGCTTCTGTTTTATCATAAACCCCTTCGACGCGTGTGCAGCAAGCACATATTTTTTGACATGACGCAACAATCACATATTTTGAATTTGCGCCCCTTGGAAGAGAAGTCACCGGCCGCCACTGTTTATAACGCTAACTTGTTTTTAGCATTGTTACAACACTGTACTTAATTCAATTTGTAATTTAATGTTGGGGATGTACATCACGACTGTAACGTCACAGTCAGTGTTATGTTGAGATTGCATGACTGTTTTTCAGCTGTCTTTTGCATGCACAAGGTTTACATAAGAAGGAGGAAACAATCGTGAGGCTCGTGAAATGTCACTACCATGTTTAGTGCAAAAATAGGGTATGCAGTATATGCACTGCATGGAATGCACACGAGAGGGGGCACATAATGAATGTGTAAATAAGTGAATAATAAAACAAATTATACAACATGTTAAATATAACGAAATGAACTTTGTATGACATTTTAAATAAGTTATAAGTTAAAATATGATTTTATTATATCATGTGTCAACCACTGACCCTCAACGCAGACAACACAGTCACGTAACCCCAAACTGTATAGGGATGCATTCTGAAACAAGGAAGCGGGAAAATTAAAAACAGCCTTAAAATATATTTATTAATTTACTGGCATTTGTGTGGGTAAAAACTAGGTTTGAAAATCTAAAGGGGTTGCCAACACTATTATTAATCTATGCCTGAGTAAATACAGTTTTCCATTCTATGGCACCTTTAAATTAACCTAAAAAATGGCCATAATTGATGTAGCATAAGTTAATTTACACCCAGTGGTTTGTTTATATTTTACTCAACTATGGGTTTAAATGACCAAGCAGTTTGTTTTGTATCCAGGAATCTATTCATCCACTCAACAGTCCAAATCAGTAGTGAATGTCTGATGCTATAAACATACAGTACATCTGCAATGGTGGATGTTCTAATTTACACTGCCTTTATATGAATAAGAGTGCCAATGCACATGTGTAAAATATCAAATTTGTAATTTCACATATACAGTATTTTGTCACTCAATGATCACAAGTGATTATAAAGTTTTAATACTAAGGTCAAGGGTCATTCTACACTGATCTCCTTAGACGTTTAAACTTTAGTTTGACTAGAATTTCATTTATTAGTCCTAATGCTTTCTACCTGCACTCTTACAAGTTTTGGGACACAGTCAAAGAGCATTTTCATCTGCAGTAGTTATAAATTATAAAGGAGATTAGAAACATTCAGCACTAATGGCAAACAAGTTCATTACAAAGCGCTTTGATATAGCCTACTATAATGCTAAGTTGTGTTATAAAATACAAGTTACACACTATTGCGCATCAAAGAAAGAGAATATATAATGAGTGAATTACAGAGTGCTGTCAATATGATATCATCAGAGGGCAGGTCAGGGACGATTATAGTGATGATATCCTATGAGAAGCTAATGTTCTCTTTCGTCAGACACAACAGGATGAAGAATGAGATTGCACTCACTTCATTAAAGCCCTGCTGCTCCACACACTGCGATAACCAGCTGTGATTTCCACCGTCAATTTGTTGTAACCTTTTCAAACAAGAAGGGGGCATTTCATTTTAATCACAATTGATGAGATTGCATGGAATCAATTAAGTCACATTGTTGTTACTGTTTCTCGCTCTTTCAAGCTCACGCTCTCTCTTTACCTTTATTTTGTGCACGATATTGCCGCGCTCATTTTTTTTCAGCCTGAGGTGAGTCTGCCTAGTCAAATTGCGGACAATCAGTCCAAGTAATCGGGTTTTATTTGCAAACACTAAACAAGCATTAGCTGTCAGGGCTTTGGTTGGGCGGTCTATGTTGGAACAGATGAGGGGGCTGATCATGGGCTCTTCTGGAAAGGTCAGTGCCGACAGGCTAGGTGGCTAATTGACGAGTTGTAAAATCTCAGATCCCTCACTAACTCTTATTACATGCATAGACAATGTATGCAGCAGATACTTGTCCTTAGAAGGAGACTGTATCATTCTCGCTGTTTCCTTTTCTCTTTCGATCTGCTACACTTTTAAAAATTAAAGAGATTCACAATTCAATAGAATAACCATTTTTGGCCCAATAGTTCCTTAAAAAACCTTTAACATCCAAAAACCATTTCTGTTTTACAAAAACTTATTTTTCAGATAAGGCTTCTATAGACTATGAAAAGGTATGAAAAAATGGTTGACCTTTTATGCTGGATACACTCCAAAAGATAATCGGGCTGATTTTGGGCCAATTTCCCCCCTTCCGACAATCCTAGCTGTCCCGATTCCACAGATTGCCTTATCAGATTTTGCCTTGATGTGAGGTGTGTCCGAACCTGATCGGAAGAACGTCGGAGCTGCCCCGATTGTGAATCGTAAATATTAAAAATGTTTAATATTAAAGATCATGAAAAGCAATTCCCGCACACTATTTGCTTGCTGAAAAATTGTATAATTGTTGCGTTAACAATTATTAAATTATTCAATTTTTCAGCAAGTAGATAGTGTGCGGGAATTGCTTTTCATGTATGTTATGAGACTTTTTGTCCTCTTATCCTACGCACCTATCCATTCACTTCAGGTGTGCGACACTAATTTGTTTTAATATTTACGATCAGAAATCCTGATGTGTGGGGGGAACCTCGAGGACAAACGTGCGCATGCTCTTGACGTTATCACGTGAAACAAAATATCCAATTAGAAAGGGAGATGATGGAGGACAAAAGCAGTCATGGACAGCACAAAGTGACGTTAATGCAAAGTGAACCATGTTCCTGCTGTCTCCATGACTTCACCCAAACCCTTTTTTTCCCCTTGAATTTTCTGTGAAAAATATTCCAAACACTATCATTGATATTTCTTTTTGCATATCGTCCGCCATGCTTATTTTGAAGTCTCACGAGATTTTGCAGGATTTCCTGTGTTCACCGTCGAGACTTTGGTTGAAAATCTGTTTGTGTGTGGTGTGCTGTCTTCGACACATCATGGCACACCACACACTATAGGAGCAAAACGGTTAAATCTGGGATTTTTTATTCTCATGCTTGTGGTCTATCACATTTTGAATATCTTCTAAGATTTAAAAAAATCTTTTGTGTACCCGGCATTAGTCAGATGTTCTTTGAGGAACCACAAATGGTTCTTCTATGGCATCACTGTGAAGAAGTTTTTAAGAGTGTACTGTATACTTTTCCTTGTCAAAATATCAGAATATGACTTTAAATCATTACCTACATTACATTATATTTCTTTCTGTATGTTCGTAATTTGCTTCCAATGGTAGAGTGCTAATCTAATGTCCAAAAGGCCCTGACATTGGCAGGAAGCACTGTAAAACTCTTCTCAGATGAAGAACATAAACCACACATTATCCTTCTTTAAAACACTGGACGAAACCATGCTGATGTTCTCAACTCTGCCCTCTAAAACAATACATGCAATACACTGTAGACACTTTAATCCTCACATGACATATTTTGATTGCATAAATGTTCATTGTGTAAAGAACAAGAGGTGTGATGTGACAAAAGGTTGTATATTTCTTGTCCTATCAAGAGAGCTTCATGGACTCCATACTGTATGTATTTTTAAAAGTTAAAGGTCACGTTCTTCCTGATCCCATTTTTCAAACTTTAGTTAGTGTGTAATTTTGCTATAATAGCATAAATAATACCTGTAAAATGATAAAGCTCAAAGTTCACGGCCAGGCGATATATTTTCTTTAACTGAATTCCCCTTTCAAAGCCTACAGCAAATGGTCGTTGGACTACAGCCCTCTACTTCCTGCTTTAATGACGTCAGTAGAACAGTTTTTATCTAAACCCCACCCACAGGAATACGTCATTCACCAGCTAAGCTCAAACGGCTCTGCTAGCTGCTGTTGAATCACAACACACTAAACAAACTATATAATCAGAACTCGTTATGTATTTCTGAAGGAGGGACTTTACAGAACAAGGAAGACATCAGCCTGTTTTTAGGACAGTGAAAACAGCGCTATAGAGATAAGTAAATTGTGTGAAAAATAATATGTTTTTTTACACGTGAAACCAGCCCAGTCTCCTGAAGATGCGTATAAATAGCACGAAGTGTAAAACTCGTGCAATACATACGCCAAATTCCACTTTGGCTTGCATATGATATGCCAGTCCTTCCCCTTCACTTAAACGATGCATCTTTTTTTGACGTTTTATTTATTGGTTTCTCTTTTTTTTTGCTATTTTTTCCCATTTTCGCTTGGGTTTAGGGTTAGAATGACTTTTTTTATATAAAAATGACATCCTAACCCAAACCTCAACTCTAACCCCAACTCCAAGCGACCATGGCTTGAATATGGACAAAAACATGGAAAACCTGTATATTAAATAACCTCATTAAGCAAATCTAACCCAAAACCAAGCGAAAATGGTTTAAAAAACAGAAAAAAAGAGAAACCAATACATAAAACGACAAAAAAAAGATGCACCGTTTAAGTGAATGGGAAGGACTGGCGTATCATATGCACAGCAAAGTGGAATTTGGCGTATCTATTGCACGAGTTTTACACTTCGTGCTATTTATACGCATCCTCAGGAGACTGGGTAGCATGAAACATGAACACATGTTATATTGCGCACTCAAAGCTTCAAAAACACAGGAAGAACGGGACCTTTAAGGTCTAGGGACTTAAGGGTATATGCCTTCTTGTTTTAGTTATCACATAGGTTGATTTATCTATAACCAATCTAAGCATCTTTTTATCAGTTCATCTCTGTTTATTTATCATAGTTATCTATTCTTTCTGAGAAATGGCCTGCATTGTAGAAGATCTGGGTTTTCTTCATTCACCAGTTTCTCTCTGCGCCGATACCTATTGGTGTGGTATTGTGGATTGGTTTTATTTTATTACGTAATTGCATATTTAACATTTAAGATATTTCCCTCTGTGGACTGGTCTAAATATCTGAATCATGGAAATTTAGTTTCAGTGTTTTGTAAGAAATAATGCACTACCTCATAGATGGGCAGAGTAAAAATAACTGTTTTTAAACTTAAGTTCCAACAGCATCTTAAATCATTTTAACTTATCGTAACATTATTATGAGCCATATACTGTGACAGGAGTGACATTTCTCATAAAACAGAAAACTTAATAAATTGAATCTAATTTTAGTTCAGTATCTGATCATGGTGATATTACAAATACAGTAGGAGTTCAGAAGAGAATTTGTTGCTTTGTAAAGCATCTTGTGCTAATCTTTCATCCGCTCTCATTTATCAAACCATCATGATTTTTCCATTATTATTATTTATGTACATTTATCTCTCATGCTGACAAATAGAAGCTTGACGCACTCTCTCCACTACTGTTGGGATCTGTAACAAATGCATTTCTGTCCTTCCCTTGTACTGTACAGTTGCCATGCCGGTTGTGACGCACAGATCAATTTATATTGACATCTAGTTAAATTGAAAGCTGTATGCTACTAGTTTTAGCAGACAAGAATACCTTCATAATTGTCGGCTGTACTGTTCAGCATGCCTAAAAAGTACATCCATCCAAACCTTTTGAGAATAAGCATCAATAAAATACCTAATGTTCAAATAGTTTTCTTATTGAAAAATGAAGTATGTAATTACAAAAATCGGTTTCTAGTCAACAGTCCACAACTCTGGCATCTGCTCAATTAATTTAGTTATAGATCGTTTACAGTTGGCCTACATCATGCCTTATCTGGCTATACTAAATGAGCATTATCAATTAAAACTTTAACATAGTCTCCAAACTATTTCAGGTAAGCATGATGCATTTAAAGTCATTTTAAAAATTAGAAAGTAGGAATGCAATGTATGATTTTTGAATATCAAAATGTTTTCGATTTTCATTTAATACACTATCCTGGCTCAATGTCAATCTATGTTTAAGGATCGATCTGTGCTAAATCAAATGTTGCATAGTAGTGACAAACATCTACAAACCACAAAAAATACATTCATTAAAAATGAAAGAGCACAACCTAATCCTTGCTAATGCTCACTGTCCTTAGACCAGATGACCCTACAGTATATTTGTATTCTGTATTGATTTGTCAGGGATTACTTTGATTATTATTCGGTGACATATTTACACAGAGCCCTGGCACAATCAGTCGTCTAATTGGTATGGGTTTTATCCTACTTAAATGTGTAACTTATGTATAGTGTATGTTTACTACAAATATTTCAGAATTTTAAATCAGGGTAATTTACTCCACTGAATTGCATATTAGGGCTTTCATCAGATGTGATGTAGATACGAATTGAAAAAAGATTTTGATTAAAATCATTACACCCTGAACTGGACATAATCTACTATACAGTATGCATGCAGGCATGTGTTGATGTAAATAATACTGTGGATGCTCGTGCTTTTGTAATTTACATTGTAAGAAAGGATCCTGGCTAAGTGAAGGTTCATACCAGATAATACCACTGTTTACTCCCATCAGATGGATGTAATTGTAATATTGATGCAGAATATGCAAATATCCTTCGTGTTACTAGGAAAGGTGGTTTGTTCTAAAGGTGACCTTCTTTATCATCATCATCATCATCATCCTCTACAATATGTCTGGCAACACCTTGAAATAGAAAATAGAGATTCCAGCTTCTTTGAAAGAAGAATGTGTTAATGAACACATAAATCAGACTCTAAAACCCTATTTCTTACTTTTGTTATCTAATCTAGACCAGAATATGTACAAAACTGCACAAAAACAGGCCTGTAAAGGTTTCATAAAAGAACCGCTGGAGAGCTTTAAGGGGACATTCATTGACTTTAATGGGATGAACTGATCGCCCATATCTAATAGAAATCGTCGCCTTTGGCTAAAGCGGGTGTGGAATTGGATTACACATGGAACACAATGCTTTTACTGCTTCTAAGAAAACAACTAATTGAATCTATGAAGAAGAGAAAAGAAACAGGCAAGAGGAAATAAAAACAGACTTTACTGGTGGGAGACAGATTTAACGTAATTGTAAAAATGTATGTTTTTGATTTGTAATTTAACCTATTACAAACTTCCACGCGTAAATTAACAAAATTCAATTCGCCTTGCTTTTGGCTTCAATACTCTAAATGTCTTGTAAATAATCTACATATTTATGCAGGCGCGTTTATCCACACACTTTTTTTTAAATGCGTGTTTCCTGAGAATCGAACCGCTCCCTTTGCGTAACTACCTCAGCTCCACCAGCTGAGCTACAGGAACGAATAAGCTCTAACCAGTAGCTACAGCTTACATATCTGTCGCATATATACGAGTCGGTGGCTGATCTAGTTGTTAAGGATTTATATGTGAGAAAACTTTTGCGACTGGATGTTAAAAGACGCAATTAAGGTGAATCCAGCGGTGGCGCACGGTGTTGGGATGAAGAGCGCACCCTCAGGGGGCGGAGGGGAAAATATAAACATGAAGAGGATGATGTTCATATAGAAACAATCACGTGGAGAAACTCCATGTTGTTTTAAATGCTTACAATTTATAGCCTCTGGCTTGTAGGGAGGGGAGAGTAAAACTTGTATGCGGAGCGGCAGTCTCTCATTTTCTGAAGCGAGCGGATGGGACGGATTATGGAGGGACCCTTCAGATTGACAAGTAGGCTACACACTCCTTTTACTATTACACATTTACACTCCGCGCTTCACTTAACTTAGATATAGTTATACCATGTAGTAGCTACTTGCTTGTAAGGGAATAAATCGAGTGATTGTCATTTAAAAGTTTTCTTTTGCTTGTTTGGAGAAATGCCTTTGCGCATACAGTAGGTTGCAAACCATTTTGCGCTAGTTTGGTTATTAACGGTGTCACGCTTTTTTGTGTATCTTATTGAATGGATACAAATATGCTGTGCTCTTTCTCGTCATGCGATATTACACAGCAATAAACTTTTACTCATTTTCTCTAACAACTAATGAAATCTCCATCTTACTGCCGCTGTAGCGTTTTCTATCTATCATCATCACCACAGCATCATCATCAGCATCATCATCGTCAGTGCGAGCGGCGCGCACCTCACTTACTCCACATCCTCGGGGCCACGAGAGAGCAAGGGCGCAAAGATGAACATCCAGGTCGTGCCGGAAAACAACCTGTCCTCTATGGCCCCGTTGAAACAGTTTAACGTGGAGAAAAAGGAAGTGGAGCTGATCCTGTTGAAGGAGCAGAACGGGGTCCAGTACACGAACTCCTCTATCGTGGCATCTCCGAGTTCCCGCGACTGCACCTCCGCATCTGCGGATGAGGAGGAAAGGGAGACGTGGGGAAAGAAACTGGACTTTCTGCTTTCTGTCATAGGCTTTGCCGTGGACCTGGCAAATGTGTGGAGGTTCCCCTACCTGTGTTACAAAAACGGTGGAGGTAGGATCACTTTTTCATGACATGCTCCATTGATTTATTTCTGAGGGTCACTGCATTACAGTGGTCACGTTATACAACCATTAAAATAACATCATGTAGGGGTTTGTCACTGAAAACTGAAAAATAACTTTTGTTTGCAAGGGTCATAACAGTTTAAGAAAAACTGTTCAAACTAGTGATTCCAACCTTTTGTACCAGTGTCATGAATGTAGTTAACTTCTAAGCTATTGTTAACAGTTAACAATTATGAGTTACTCAATGTAGTTGTCACAGAGATTTTTGTAACAGAGATGTGTTGATATCTATCACAGAGACAACTGGTTTTGTGCAAATGTGTATAAATACTTTTTAGTCAGTGGTGGTATGGCCTCCCATTGTACTAAAGAAACAACAACAAATTCACCTGTCATAGATTAAAACAGACATATTAATATAGGGAATAGATTACATAAGGGTAGATTTCCAGCAAATTCATTTTGAAGACTGAATGACACTTAAAGCAATTTGGCTAAATGTGGCACAAGGCTGGTCAATCTTTATAAGATTTAAACAGTTTTTGAAAGGTAACAGGTTTCATACGAAATCATTTTACTCTACCCAGTCCTTTGTGTATTGTTTGCTACACCATGAATAATTTTCCTGAAGAAACTTTAATGCAAAATAAGGTTCTAAAGATCTGTGATACTCCACATTTATTCATTTTGTAAAAGGATATAATGTGTCCCCATGCAGGTGCCTTTTTGATCCCATACATTCTGTTCCTGTTTATTGCTGGGATGCCACTGTTTTACATGGAACTTGCCCTGGGTCAGTATAATAGAGAGGGGGCAGCTACTGTTTGGAAAATCTGCCCTATATTTAAAGGTAGGATGAAAATCTATATATGTCTAATTAATGTGACAAAAACATTATCGAGAAACAATGTAGCATGCAACACATTCCATACGTTCAATGTAAATTTACTCACAAAGCATACTGCAACTTCATTAACCTCATATCACAGCCAACAGGTCTTAAAACAGATGAAGTGTTTGATCATATTATAAGGTAATATGCGTGCTGCTTTCCTCCTCAGGTGTTGGCTACACTGTGATCATCATAGCTTTGTATGTGGGGTTTTACTACAATGTCATCATAGCTTGGTCACTTTATTACTTATATGCCTCGTTGACGAATGAGCTACCCTGGCTTAAATGTGGCAACCCGTGGAACAGCCCTAACTGCACAGATCCAGAACGCATTAATGGCACCTTTTTGGGTAACGGGACAACCTACGCCAAATACAAGAACACACCTGCCGCTGAGTTCTACGAGTAAGTCCTTTGAAATTACATTCTTACGTAAATTCATGCTCCAGTTTCTTTTCAACTGTTTTTATGACATGTCTGAGAAATTAGCATTAGCATTAATATTGTCATTTCCATGAACAATTATGCGACACAGTTTTATAGCCACTTTTTTGGTATTGTTTCACTTTTTGTCATACCAGTAATTCGCCGCTGCCTATAAAGTCTTGCTGATAGCATCTAATATAACTATAGCTTAGCTATTGATTTGTTTCCATCTATTCTTTCATTCCATTGTTCATGTAGTGTTTTGTAGGGCTGGCAGAAAGCATGGTACATTTGCACACTTTTAGATGTGTAAGCCTGTGTGTGTGTGTGTGTGTGTGTCAGCTTATGAAATCTGTTCTTGTAGATGTAGTTTTTTGTGTGTATGGCAGAAAAGCACATTTAAAACATGGCTTTGGTTCTGTAAGGATATGTTTTGGCCATTTAAAGGTCACATAACACACAGTTTCTGTTAAACTCGTGCTAATCTTGGGTACCTATAGAATAGTTAGAAAGATTTTTATTTACTTAGTTTCATATTTGTTTGATTATTGATGTAAATGTTTAAGGGGCCATTCACAGTTGCGTCTAAACGTGTGTTAAAGCGTTTCTTTCTTCTTTCCAAAGCGTTTGAGAGGTTGTGGGTCTTTCGTTAGTACGCAACCATGAGCAGCGCTCTTTGTGACGGGGAGGTTAACAGAATGCATGTGTGGATTTTTATTGCTCATCTGCCCCTTATGTCAATCATATAATTGTCTCATCTCAATATCAAGTATATATCATTAGGTTGCTTGCTATGCAGTTACATCTAGAGCAGTAGCCTTACAACTACATGGTTAAAAAATGTATTATAGTTAATAAATGTATTCAGGAATTTAATTTGTTAGTTTACTGCCAGGTTCTAATAATAAGAGTTTGAGACCCCTACCTTACATGCTGATTGCCAACAAAACAGACATTTAATACAGTTTTACTTATCACCTGCGGTTCCGATTCATGACCAGGACTTTATCGCGGGAACCTTTTCATCATTTAGTTTTAAATGATCTGCGAATCCAGGGTCGAACTGGACTTTGTTTATAAAACATTTGTCACTGAAATGCCGGGAACAAACTAACACACTTGCATAACTCGTTTCTGCCTCGGAAAATGATGGGTTCTATGGGAAGCTGAACAAGGTTTCTCTCAAAAATAAAAGCACACTTCTTTGGTGACACACACTTATTTTGTGAGCTAAAAACAAAATCTATCTGAACCAAGTCCAGCACTGCCAACAACTTCCATAATGATGGGCGTGCTCTTGCTCTCGTTGGCGCTTTTTGGTGAGAAGTGCCCATACACTGTATCTCCGCATCTATCGTACACTGTATCTCCGCAAGTTGTCATCTCAAAAATGTGGCTCAATTTGTCTCAAACATCCAACTTTTTTTTTAAACGTTCCCTATGTTTATCATGAGGATACAAAACTAATACTCCATTCACACAGCATCCCACAAAATTTCCTTAAAATTGGCAAAGAGAAAGTACGTCCCATAAAGGGGACCTAGTAACATTGCAGTAACATTAACGGAAAGCAGTCTGTATGAACAAGAGGCAGAAACAATGCCGTAAGTTGTGAGGACACGCATGTCATCGCAACCAAAAGTTATGGTTTAGCTCTTTGGATTTAAACGCATTTCAACATTTACGGCAAAAAATGTCGGCAAACTGGACTGAAGCAGAGATCAGCAAGCTCCAGATCAGAAATTCCAAATAAAGTCCCCCCCCTTAAAGGTGCAGTGTGTAAATTTTAGCGGCATCTAGCAGTGAGACTATTAGTTGTAACGATCAGCTCGTCCACGGCTCACCCCTCGCCTTTGAAACGCATAGAGAAGCTATGATAGCTGCCACAGGACAAACATGTCATCATCGGAGACCACTTATCAAGCAAAATTTGTCCTTCTGTAGAAACATGGCGGCACAAAATGGCGACTTCCATGTAAAGGGACCCGCAGTGTATGTAGATAAAAATGTCTCATTCTAAGGCAATAAAACATAATGGCTCATTATGTAAGGTCTTTATACACCCTTGATAATATAGTTATGTATATTATATTGCATTTATGTCAAGAGATTTTTCTAAAAGTTACACACTACGCCTTTAATTATCACTGCTCATTCGCTTCATTCATTCAGTGAAGAAGGAGATTTTTTAGTTAAAATCTGTCAGTATTAGAAGACAGGTGATTATCATCAGTCTAACTGTTATCATGTTGTTGTTTTTTTGGACAGGATAACAGATCCTATCCTTGCTTTCAAGCTAGAATTTGGTCATGTCCTTCAGAATCATGAAGCTCCAAAAAAACTTTACAGACCCTTATGCAGGGTTCACACCAGACACGGTAGAGGTAGCAAGCGCGAGTGATTTACATGTTAAGTCAATGCAAAGATGCGATTAGGCCTCCTGCGGCGTGGTACACAAAATCTGAACTTCGGCGGATTTCCGCGCCACCAATCAGGACCTTGCTGTAGTAGTGACGTGATTACAGGAAGCGAGCACAGTCTCATCGAAGTCGCAGAAGCCCCTCCCATGACGCGAATTTCCGCGTGAATGTCTTGAATGACTAGAATTTCATGCGCGGCTGGTGTAAATGCACCATTACAGTGTAGTGCATTAGATCCATATGTATCAGAGCATTGGCAGCAATATGGATTTTCATTAGTTAGTAACATCAAAATGCAGTTTTGACTGATGTAAAACAATATCTATTCATTAAAACAATAACTGTTTTATTGATCATACAAATAGATCTTAAATGAAGAACTCCTTCATTTAAAAAATTCTAGTGCTCTGGGGTAAAACACAGACACAAAGATCTGCTTGTTGGACGTGAACACTTGCTTAACAAAATTTAGGTCAGTATAACTAAAACTGGAATGCAAAACCTCTGCCTACAATCTATAATGCCATACAGGGCTATGTAAAACACTCAGTTCCTTAGCTTTTGATGTTGACTGAAAGAAGGCATCCGTTTGCACTTCAAAGAAAAGCAATCCTTTTCCTTGTTTCAGTGAAAATTGGGCTCCTCGATTTAGTACAAACCAGAGGAATGCCTGGAACAATGAAAAACCTTGTTTACAGTCAGTTGTGGAAAAATAAAAATCAGAGAGACACACGTCACCAAAAATCCTATTGATATTTCTTCATCCCATGTCTTCGTTACTACTGATTCTTTCACACCAAGTAAAAAAGGTTGTTTAGTACTGAATGTATATTACAGACAGTATAAGTCTTATTACTTGAGTTGTTGCTTAAATCTCACACAAGTTAAGGATTTGGGGTAAAATGGTGCTTTTAAAGATTCGAGGAAACTCTTAATTTTCATTAAAAAGATAAAATGTAAACTCTGGGCAACAGGCATGCCAAGCCAAACATAGATGTTGAAAGACTGCTAGTTAAAACTACAAACAAAAGGAAGTTTCATAATGGGACTTTAACACTCACCAGTAAAAACATTCAACACGCGAGACAAAGTGCCATACAGATAAATATAATATGTTTTAGCAAAATACAGAAATATACGTAATTACATGCTGTTGCTAAATCATAAATTACAGTTCTAACTTGTTTGAACAGTGTCCCAGTACCGCAATTCCTTAAAATTAGTATAAAAATATTATTTTAAATAAAATGAAAACGTTTGAATACCAAAATAAGAATCTGTTTCAGCTATGCTTTCTAGTGTGGTTGTCTGTCTTTTTTTAAATTAATCCAAGCTTCTTTCCTTGCTATGTTTCTCTCTCGCACTGACTCTTGTACTATCTGTCGGTCTTGTTCTCACTGTCTGTTTCTCTCACTTTCTCCCTCTCCTGTTCGTTTCCCCTCTTTCAGACCACTTTCCTATCGAGCACTGCTTTGAAGTGTCGTTTTCCCAGCTGTCTTCTGTGTATGAGGGGATGTGGAAAGCTGTCATTTCCTCCACTTTTCCTCCATCGTGTCGCTCTATTATAATAGTCTTCGGCCACCAGTAATCCTGGGATGGCACACAGGGCACTAAAGAACATTCATTACTGTCACACATACAACATATTCACACACTCTGCAGGTGTGCTATACACTGCATATTAGATTAACTAGTGTGCTGCCCAGAATAGCTAAAAATGACAGGGAGAGCCATGGACCAATCAGAGGAAGAGATGTTGAACCAGCAGCTGTCAGCGCTGTACCTCAATCAGGCCCCTAATAGAACGCACCAGGTTTATCGGGCTCACATGAACATTCATGCTACACTATTCTCGAAAGCCAACGACAACCAGACAAAAGCGAAAATGAAGTAATATGACAAGCTCAACAATGCATATTTTCTGAGTTTGTGCGTCACCCACATATCCTTTCACTACACTGTCTCTGCCAGTCTTGACAAGTCTAAGTCCATCACTGTTTGTTGAGAATAATGAACAGTTACTGCACTGTTGTATTGTTTTACACGGCGGGTGTCCTAAATTGAATTATCCCATCATTACTGAAATCTTGTTAAATCACACACAGTCTCAGATTTAACACTACACTGATGTCATATAAACAAGACAATTGGATTTTGAGGGATACAATATAATTATTTGGTAGAGATTTTAACTATATGGCATCTTTAAATAAGAATCCTTCGATAAACAGCAAGCAAACAATACTAAACCTTTAAAGTAAACCTTTATATCTCCGAAGAGTCTTTAGTTTAATCAGATTTATAAAAGAAAGATTAACTTTATAGAATTTTTCCGAAAACGTACGAAAAAATGAAGAGGATTTACTACCGCAGGAGGAGCGAGTAAGAGTCATGCAACACTATACAACACTCATTAACTTATGATTCACGACATGTTCGTGTCATTTATATAATATGCATGCCCTATTTCCAACATAAGACAGAAGTCTTACTTGCCGCATGCAACTCATGACCCGGTTGGGACTTTTCAATGAAATCAAGCGCATCAAACACACACGCAAAACTCTGCTGCTACCCCAGATAATAAACTATATCCATTGTTTCCATACGGCTGGCTTTCTTCTCCGTACATCCAAAAACACACTTCTTCTTTCGTGCCAGTGTTGAGTTTTGAAATTAAACAAAGCTGTTGTCGAGTGATATGATGTTTGCAAGTTCTAACCCGCTGATTGACGGGTGGACGGGGTTTTCCGGGGGAAGCGCCCATAAAAAGAAGTGATACGTCTAGAACAGTGTTTCTCAAACTTTTTCAGGCCAAGGACCACTTTATCTTCCAATTTTTTTCTGAGGACCACCTAACAGAATCCCACTCTAACACGCCCCCAAAAAACAACAAAATAGGAAGGATAAGCTAAATTTAAGTTTAATATGTTACTGTTTCAAGTAAAAAACTATTTTTTATACACAAATGCAATGCTATGTTCAGAAATTATTATATGAATTTTATTTTATTTAAAAAAGTGAATGTGAAATGATTTGCAGCTTAATATGAACAACAAACTGCACACGTGAAAAAAACCTGCAATTAAAGAGAGTATAACAGCTTAGGTCCCACTTAATGTCATTCCAAAGAGCCATTAGTTTAAAACTGAGGTGGTGGGTATGAAGTCTGGTAACAATGAAAAACAATTACCCTTAATGTCCAAAATTACTGAAATTACAGGGATTTTACACATGAAACAAAAACTAGTACATTACAAAACTAATAGATCTGTGGATTTTTAGCTGCTTTCCGTTGACACTTGATCTTTTCTTTTGACTCCTCTTTGGTTTAGCCACCGATCCATTTTTACGTTATTAAAACAGTATGGCAAGAACTGATATCACAGTTTCGCAAGTGCATTAAAAAACTACTTAAATAAGTGACGATTTTGTATAAACACTTGCCTAGTTTAGGTCATCTTTTGACGGACCACTGAGGGGGTTTGGGGCATTACACTTTAAGAATTACTTGTCTAGAAACCCCTGAAACGTCAGCTGGACCTGTAATCGAAAAAAAACTTTCCGAAACTTGTACGAACCCTGGCGAAGTGCATTCGGCACAGAAAAATTCTGTAACACGCCCAACTGCTTTTTTGACACTTTGCCTAGGTTTAGCATGAGGAAACAGAATGCATGAAATACTATTTAACCACCTCTTTAAAATGGTCATCTGTAAGTTAATAAAGCACATGATTTTTTTTAGCAAGTTTACATGTGCTCAGCAGCTACCTAGTCCATACTACTAGACTGTATGTTTAATAATGTGATGTAATATTAAAGGCTGCAATCTCACAAAATGTTATTTGTTTTCAACACGTCAACACTTTTTAACAAATCATGCTGCACTTCTGGGGTCAGCCAGAACAACCCCTAATGTGCGATTACATAAACACATTTCAGACATCTTTTACGAAAACAACTAAAATATGGTCCAAGGTTAAGAAAGCTGTAATGAGACCCCACAGACATCTCTTTATGGGCTATGGTTTGGCTGTGAGTACATAGCTGAGGATATGTTGAAATCATTGGTATCGGGGTGTAGTTTGGCAAAGACAGGACCTCAGATGAATGAAGAGCTCTTAAGGGAACGTTTGCCCAGAAACTCGCCAATTGAATGCAATTATTTCATTAGAGACGGCTGCATTCACACCTGTCCTGTCAGAAAGACTTAGAAAGCAGAATAAAGAGTGTATGAAATTTGGTTGGTAGATAGATGAATCCGATTAATCTATATTATTTCTGATTAAAATCATGGGACTGGATTAAAGCTTTCAGAATAAACAAATGCAAACCATAAAAGTAATTTCTCCCCTTCTTCCTAGTTTAATAAAGTTTTAACTTTTTCAACTGCATGTCACCATCATGCTTTTAAAGGTAAACACCACAGTTTTTCAATATTTTACTATGTTCTTACCTCAAATTGGATGAATTAATACACACCTATCTTTATCAATGTGTGCACTTCCTCTCTGCACAGCGCATCGTGATTGTGTAAGCATTTAGTCTTGCCCCATTCATTCCTTAGGATCCAAACAGGGATGAATTTAGAAGCCACCCGAACACTTCCATGTTTTCCCTATTTCATGTTTTCGGCGGAAGATCACTTCGACCTCTGCTTGCAAACTAAGTGCTCTTCCGCCAAAAACATGGAATAGGGAATATCCCTGTGTCTCAATTCATTCCCTAGCTCCAGAGGTCGTGAATCAGTACAGATCACAGATCGGCTCGCATGTGATTCACGGATTATATACGCAAATTTATGTAGGGAAAGTTTATTATTTGCACGTGTTTCAAAGGCTTACAATTGTTAACATTCAAGTGATTTTAAACAATTTAACCACAAAAAGGCACTAAAGTGAGCAGCTTTCTGTACGCACAGACCTATGGCACAGACCCACATGTGGTTTAATGTGTCCGGTCCAGTTCCAGAGAGTTGCGCTTCTGTGTCTCAAAATGTAATCCATTAAAATACATTTTGCGAATAGAGTAATAAAACAACGTAATGTTTTTATGTGAAGAGCGACTTTCTTTGTGCGTGTGGGCATTTAAGGGCACTCAGTAGTGCATACACGGAGAGACGCGTTTTAAAAAGCAAGCGAACATAAAATCTTTCTGTTCTTGACAGGGCACATACAAACAAAATGATCTCCACAGTATTCTTTTTATAATAAAAACATTTGTTTGTGTATTACGTGTATGTATAGATTACAGTCTGAAACCAGTCTTAGCTTATTTGGTTTTAAAGAGACCTCAAGTAACCTCAATTAACCTACTTAAGTCTGTGTCATTAACAATAATCAAACAACCCAAGACAAAGAGAAAATCACTTCTCTAGCTCTAAAAAAAATAAATAATCATTTTTCATTTATACAATAAAGATTTATACAATGATTTCTCTACCTAATGCTAATTTCAGACCTTACTTAATGTGGAACTTTGTTCTTTTTTCATAAATGTCTGTAATTTCTTTATTTGTTATTAGATTTTCCCCACCCCTTTTTAGCAGATACGAAAAATAATCCGATCCATGCCTCAAAAAAAAAGTGATCTGAACTGTGAGTTTTGTGATCCGTCACACCCCTAGTAAAGTTAGTACACAGTCTTAGCCATAAATGCAATGGTACTAATAATTGGCATAATTTATTTTGGTGTTTCGGTTTTTGGTCTTGGCTTCCTCTTTTTCGGTTTTTAATTTTTGCCAAGAATTTTCATATTTGTGGATCCCTAATTAAAACTACTGTCTGCAAAGTGAAAGATCACTGAAGAAATGCACAACGTAAAAAAGTTTAAGTAAGCTTGTTTATGACATAACCAGACAAAACCACAGAGAGTGGATTAAAGGTCAAGCTGTAGCAGGACAAGCAGGTTGGCATGTCCCATCGGGTTATTGGTAATAATGATGCAAATCGGAGACGTCAAACAACCTGAACCACTGGTCTGGGATTGGACCCTCTCCCGTCCCTAAGGCCCAGGAGGGGTCTGTCTGGTGTTCTTCATTAGCTGAGCAATGATGGTTTCATCACCCATTTATCTCTTATTTATCTGCAGGACAGAATTAGTTTTTTGACGGATTCACAAGATGCTTTCACAAGTTGGGATGCAGTTTTCCCCATATATAGACATCATAGCTGGAGATGAAACCAGTCCAGGTCCTTTATTGTTATTGTCAATGTCATCTAAATGAGCTATGACATATTACACAGAAAATTGCACATATGGGAGATTACATGACGTAATGAATTTAAAATACGACTCATTTAGCATGAGACTTTTGGGTCTTAAGCAAGCAGAGATTGATGAATTCTGCTTTATAAATCTAGAGAGTGTCCCGTGTACAGTATCAACATCACTAAAGCAAGAATTCATCGTTTTTTCAAAGAGAACAGTATTATACCGCTTTCGGAAAGAATGATTACACCAAAGCTCTGGGAGTACTTTAGGGGCTTGTTTATAATTTAAGAACAATGGCCTTTACTGTTTCTGCTCTTTGAACCTCACTGGGAGGTGCGGCACTGGAATTATTTACATGTAGGTCTCATTCTACAGAGACTCTTTTCAGGGGGCGTATACAGATACGATATTTTGTGGAGAGACAGAACCTAGCTATCATCACAACCTAACATTTCCACTATAATTCATCCCTTTTTCCTTTATGCAGCCATAAATTGCTAGAAACATTGGTCATCCCTCTTGGGAGGCAAGAACCAGGGGAAGACATAGGGCTTCATGGGTAATTTATGATTTGGCAAATCATTTGAAGTGACTAGCTCACAGTGTTTATTGTGTGTGCTCGCATGCAAGAGAAACTACAGTACATGCGCAGCCATAAAATAAGAGTGACCATAATCATAACACATAAAGCACATAAAAGTGGTTAAGAATGTTCCACAATAACAAGACAAGTTTCTGTAGACAGAGTTATCCTAGACTAAATTCTGTGTTAAAAGATTCTCCGGTGATAATAAAAGATTATTTATAAAATCCTTAAACTAAACTTTTAAACTTTTCCTTTAAAGGTCAAGACTTTTAAATATATGACTTGGGAGAATGATGCTAGACTAAAAAAACATCCAAAGAAACACATCCAAGAAATATGACTTCCAAGAAATAAGCACATATTACGCATTTGATGTAATTCAGGGTGAATATTTCATACCACTTTAGTTATTTTCCACACATTGTCATAAATAATTATTAGATGACATAGCATTTGACCAGAAGACCTAACACATTGGCAAAAAGCAGGCTCTAGCCAAATTGTATTTAGATGGGTTTGGTAGATTGCATCACAAGTGAATGGGAGAGACACATTCATGTTTACACCTGGTATTTTAATCCGTCTCTTGTGTCCACTTTCGGCCACTTCTGTCCTGATTACTGAGGGGGTGTTTAGTAAACATCTTGCACAGAGTTTTGTACATGTATATGTAAGAGCTTTCTCTGATATTTCAGTGCAATTGATGAAATAAACTTAAGCAACTTTCAAACGCTCGCAAACTGAAACAAAAATTAAAGAGACTTAGAGCCGCTTCAGTTTTATCAGTGAAAGCCTTAAGATTACCCTATACCCTGTTTGTTCAGGCTAATAGTCATGTCCTATGTTGAAATATTGTGCTCGATAAGATCAATAGACAGAGAGTATGACCTCTGTATTGAATATTTCCGTATAGTGAGGTGGGGGTCAGCTTAGAAATGGTATAAAACATTTTCAAAAACCGACCTCAGACTGTCACTGAGACAGTACCTTTAAAGATCCTAATATGTACCATTTAGGTCAGGGATGGGCAACTTTGGTCCTGGAGGGCAGGTGTCCTGCAGAGTTTACCTTCAACCATAATTAAACACACCTGAAGCAGCCAATTAAGGACTTACTAGGCATACTATAAACTTTTAGGCCCTCCAGGACTGAAGTTGAAAGGGTATTGCCCCAGTGAAAGATAGGAACCTTTTTACCTTTTTTTAACACTGCAATGGTTCCCTTTTGAGGAAACTCACGCTGGGTCACTGTAGTGATGCTTTGGGAACGCCTTCAGGGGTGAGTTTGTACGAATGTGTATATCAAATTCAACCAATGGTGGGGCGTGACGTGAAGAGGGAGCAAGGAAGTATAAAAGGTGACGTATAAAACACCCTTGCTATCTGAAATATTTCTAAAGACGGCTTAACAGGTACGCAGGAAGTATGGCAAGGGAGACGCAGCGTCTCGTTCCTTTCTCAGGGAACAAAGGTTACAAACGTAACCTGAAACGTTTTTACCCCATATCACTTGACGGTAATGATTCTACTGTAGATTCTACAATTGTGCTTTGTTGTAAAATCTTTGCTTTGCATCACAGGAAAGCAGTTGGCCTTGGAAAAGTTTCTCCACCAAGCTCCTAGAAAGGCAAATGTACACACTCTAAAAAATGTGTGTAAATATTGGACAGAACACACTGATGGGTCAAAAGTTACCCAGAAGTTGGGTTGAAACAATCCAGCATTGGGTCATTTTTAACCCATTAGTGTGCTCTGTCCAATCTTTACCCAACACTGGGTTGAAAAAAACCCAGCATTCCTTTAGAGTGCAGTACCACATAAAACCAGCTTATAATCTTATCACCTAAGAACGATAGATAGTAGATAGACAAAGTTACCTATCAAAAGTTATTTTTAACAGTTTAATAATTATGGTTGTGTGTAGGAGCCTCATTGATAAGACCTCCATAATTTGATAAGGAAGACACTCAAAAGAATCCCAGATGGACTGTCCCTTTACAATTGCCTGGAGAGCCTTTCTCCAAAAGGAATGTTATCTAACTGCAGATAAAAGTGCTCAAACGCAAAACACTTCAATTTAAAGTGAAAGATAAACCAAAAATGTTGCTGTCATCACAAAATCTCTATTTCAGACTGAAAACAGAGAATGTTTTAACCACACTGACCGTTTCTCCCCTCAAGGCGTGGTGTGCTACACATCCACGAGAGTCGAGGCATCCAGGACCTGGGACTTCCTCGCTGGGAACTCACCCTCTGTCTGGCTGTGGTTCTCTTCATCCTCTACTTCAGCTTGTGGAAGGGAGTCAAATCATCTGGAAAGGTGCAGAACCACAAAAGGATGTTTGTTTTAGGCCATTCTTTTAAAGATAAGTTTTATTAATATTGCACTGTTGAGATGCTGTATGTTAGGAATATTGTTCAGCCTGACGGTTTCTTATCGCAAAATAAATCCCTGAAGGGATTTTTTGCTATAACAACCGGCTGGCTGTATGTTATTCTGCCTATTACACAGCTACTTGCCACGAGTAAATATATGTGTCAGAAACAGGGACGGATGAAACCAAAAGCAGACGATGTTGAGGGGTGAACAGAAAACACTTAAACATTAACAAAACAAAAAGCCCTCGAGGGAGCAAACAACAGTAAACAGGATATAATTACAAAACACACACTTAACACACACTTGACCAAACACTGGCTTGAACACTAGATGACGAGAGTAATAACAAAACGAACGAGCACAGGACAAGAAACACAAGGGCTTTAAATAAGGGAGTAAATCAAGAGAGGAACAGGTGCAAGGGATCAAACAATCAAACCAATGAGAATGACAAGGGAGCGGGGAAAAAGGGACAGGACAAGGAAAACACGTGGCCAGCTATCAACAAACCATGGCCATGTGTTCCCACACAGAACATGAAACTGTCAGAACCCTGTCAATTTAAACTAGACACTAAAACAAGAGACCAATCTGACAGGGTCCTGACAGTACCCCTCCCCTAAGGGACGCCACCTGGCATCCCTCAAGGGGACACACAAGACAAACACAACATTACAGATAACAACAAGACACTAAACTAGACAAAAACAACAAAAAAAATAAGTCCAGGGGAACACAGGAAAATGACCATGGAGGAGCAGGACGTGGACGCAACGTTAACTGCATGGGCCTCAACTGGGCGGGCTGGGTCGGCTGCGCGGGCTGGGTCAACTGCGTGGGCTGAGTCGACTGCGCGGGCTGGGTCAACTGCGCGGGCTGGGTCGACTGTGCGGGCTGGGTCAACTGCGCGGGCTGCGCCGACTGCGCGGATTGCGCTGGCTCCGGCTGCTCAGGCTCCCACATTATCTCTGCCAACAGGACCTCCATTGCCCTGACCTCCGGGCTCGTGAGGGTAAAACAGACGGCCACCCTCTGACACGGGTCGATCCAGGTTATGACCTCCATCGTCCGCTGGTTTCAGTTTTGGC
Source organism: Misgurnus anguillicaudatus (assembly GCF_027580225.2). Classification (NCBI taxonomy): domain Eukaryota; kingdom Metazoa; phylum Chordata; class Actinopteri; order Cypriniformes; family Cobitidae; genus Misgurnus; species Misgurnus anguillicaudatus. Next base: position 35,858,188 of record NC_073357.2, on the reverse strand, counting down.
TCGTTCGTTCTGTCAGGAACAGGGATGGATGAAACCAAAAGCAGACGATGTTGAGGGGTGAACAGAAAACACTTTAATATTAACAAAACAAAAAGACCTCGAGGGGCAAACAACAGTTAACAGAATAAAATTACAAAACACACACTTAACACACACTTGACCAAACACTGGCTTGAACACTAGATGTAATAACAAAACGAACGAGCACAGGACAAGAAACACAAGGGCTTTAAATAAGGGAGTTAATCAAGAGAGGAACAGGTGCAAGGGATCAAACAATCAAACCAATGAGAATGACAAGGGAGCGGGGATAAAAGGGACAGGACAAGGAAAACACGTGGCCAGCTATCAACAAACCATGGCCACGTGTTCTCACACAGAACATGATACTGTCAGAACCCTGTCAATTTAAACTAGACACAAAAACAAGAGACCAATCTGACAGGTTCCTGACAATATGTATACTAAATAATGATTTGATTATGTTATTAGCTTATTTATGAAATGCAAACCTCCAGTGAAGAAAACATTTCCTATTGACTTTAAGCCAAGATACTTTAAATGAATTTAAAGTTCAAACATGGTGAACATGCATTTGGTTTATTCATTTGTAAACAAAATCTCAATAATGTTTAAAGCTCAGATGCAAAACCCTCCTAGCGCCTCACATATTTTCTTGTAAATTAGCATTTTATAAGACTTTTAATGGATTTTGCCAACAAACCAGTATTTCCGAATAGTCTGAGGCTGCGATTTAGCAGATTTGAAGCAAAAGTATTTGGTTATTCTCTCATTTACGAGCACGTTCAGCAGCTTTTGCATCAGAGCTTGTCATATTTATATTGAATTAATTTGTAAGTATTAAACTGCATCTGTCAAGATGACTTGCAGTACTCTTATATGAGGCTATGTTATCAGTTTCACGTGTCTGTGAACAAAAAATAACAACAGAGAGTCGCCACTGGCCATTCAGAATAAGCTTCAATATCCACACTCTGATATATTTAAACCGTTTTGTTTGTGTGTGTTCAGGTGGTGTACATCACAGCTACTATGCCATATGTAGTATTGCTGGTGTTGCTGATTCGAGGCATCACTCTCCCTGGTGCAGCGAATGGAATTAGGGAATATCTCAGAATTGACTTGAAGATGCTTAATAACCCACAGGTATGTTAATGGATCAATGACAAAGATGTACTTCTCTTTTTTAATAGACAGATTGTCATAGATTTTTGTTTGCTGCAGGTATGGATTGATGCAGCTACTCAGATTTTCTACTCTCTAGGAGCTGGGTTTGGAGTCCTCATCGCCTTCGCTAGCTACAATAAATTTGACAATAACTGCTACAGGTAAGACAGATCTTTATACATGTGGTAAGTGTCTCCCCTAATAACATATCGGTTATTACACAAATACCCTGTACTACCTCAGCAAGGGTGTGGGTTAAAGAAGATCCATGTCACCACAAATAGGTTTTAATTTAAGTTAGGAGCATGTAATGAGTTTTGCTGCATCTTCAAAGTAATGTCACACTGCAGCTAAACACTGACAGGTGGTAAGACACTGTGGCTATGGTTGTTATGGGTTGGAGTTCTTATGGGAAAACAAGTACAGTATGCTGTTTCTAGAGATTACATTTTGGAAGATCTGTTGATGGGACCAGCAGGTGGCAGTCACCTTGTAATTCCCAGTGGTTATATAACAGTCTGAAAAGATGTCGTATCCAAGTCATGTTTCTCTGTAGCTCAGTGGTTTGCAAACTGTGGGGTGTATGTTTTTTTTATGACTTTTTTATAAGACATTAATTCATTGTTAATTCGGTGCAATTAAAAATTAGAAAAAACTATGCTACTACCCAGCACTACATTGTATAATTAAGTATGTTTTGTTTAATTTAAATTTTATGTTTGAGATTGCTTTATGTCATTAATTTTCTGAAGGGATGCACACCCAAAAGTTTAAGAACCACTAATGTAGCAGATAGCAAGTATGGAGACTTGCCCAGCATTTAACCTCATCCAGCATACTGGACCTTATTCATAAATTATGGACAAACATTCTTAAGATGAAAGAAAAAAATACATACTAACTTGTGAACAAAATGCATGAGGTGAAGTGAGGGCAGTGTTGTGAAAGATACAGATTGATTAATTTATTAATTCAAAGTAAATTCAAATGATCCCTTGTAAATGTGCTTGCTTAATATTAATGAGGCAATATTGATTTCACATCACTATATGCTCATTTAGCTGAACCTAGGGCCACGGATAAGAAAACAAAAACAAAAAAATAAATCAAACAAATAGTAGTGTCTTCTTACAATAGTCATGTTCACATTTTACATTCAAAATACTAGTGCACAATATTCAGCTGTGTTTTTAACCTATACAGCTGTTCGGATTCACATGCTTCTTCACGGTATAAGATAAATGAATCTACTGTGGCTCAAAATGATGACTGTCTTTGTGTAAACTGGTGATTAAATGTTGGCTATTGAAAACCCACAACATTTTTGATGGAGTTTCAATAAAGAGCAGGGATGTTAACTAGGAGATGTTATAATACAAAGTATTTACTCTATTTATGTTAGATCCTGCAAATCGTAAGCTGTAATATATTTCCTGTGGTCTTTTGCAGGGATGCTCTCCTGACCAGCACTATAAATTGCATTACCAGTTTCTTCTCAGGGTTCGCCATCTTCTCAGTATTGGGGTATATGGCTTATCAGCACGGCGTTGATATAAAGGATGTGGCCACTGAAGGTCTGTAGCTTCCACAGCTTTATAGCTCTTAAATATGCTCATGTATCAGTGTCCTTCTGCTAATCTGTGTAGTGATTGTGCATGTCTGTGTCCAGGAGCTGGTCTGGTATTTATTATTTACCCAGAAGCCATTTCAACTCTACCTGGATCTACATTCTTTGCAATAGTCTTTTTCATCATGCTTCTGACCCTTGGGATTGACAGCGCTGTAAGTACAAATAAATCCTGCCACTGTCTTTTATTTATAAGTAACTTGTACTGTCAAAATAAAGTAGGTAAAAATACACTACTGATGTATCCTGTTTAGATGGGCGGCATGGAGGCAGTAATCACTGGACTCTCAGATGACTTCAAAATTCTCAAGAGGAACAGAAAGTTCTTCACATTCGCGACAGCGTTTGGGACGTTTCTGGTAGCGCTCTTTTGTGTGACTAATGTAAGTGTTCGAACAATACAAAGTGATAGTTACTGTTAATAGTTTTCACGACAAAAGTAATACTTTGCTTTTCATTCAAGGTTTAAACTTCATCAATATTTTAAGAGACGTTAACTGTGTACATTTGAAGGGGACATATCATGAAAAAATGACTTTTTCCATATATAAGTAATATAATTGGGTCACCAGTGCTTCTAAATGTGAAAAGCTTAACCAATGGTACATATACACGGGGCGAAAGCATTACTGCTTGACGGAAGGCTTGTCTGAAGTGTGGCCAAAGCCAATCACAGTGGCCGCAGCACATGATCCGATCTTCCATAAACGTAATTGGCTGGCTCTGCCTAGGTTTTATGCATAAGGCAATCTGATTGGCTGACGCACGTGTTGCTGCTTGAAAAGTTGAGAAATGTTAAACTTATGCGGCACTGACGCGGCGCTGACGGATCCACAGTTTAGTTTGGCAACACATGACGTCACCCATTAAAGGTGAATGGAAAGCGTTAACGCTTACGCCCCGTGTGAATGTACTGTAACTTAGTTTTGGTAAATCATTCTCTGCAAGCATGTGAAAAATAGGTCATTGAAATTTGTCTCCCCTTATGATGTCAGAAGGGGATAATAACGCCCTTTAATATGCAATATTCAACCACAGCACTGCCATTTAGTGCAGAGATCAGCTCATTTGCATTTAAAAGGACACACCCAAAAACGGTACATTTTGGCTCACACCTACAAAGTGGCAAATTTTGAACCTGTTACAATAAATAATTTCTATTATTTTTGAGCTAAACTTCACATACGGACAATGGGGAAACCAAAGATTTATTTTACATCTTAAAAAAGTCTTGTGAAATGTCCCCGTTAAATCCAACAATATCTAGTGTATCATAATAATGTTTATTTTCATGTCACAAAGGTTTTGATTATTTTTAATTTAGTGCAATCCCTCATATTATTATTTGTTATCTTCTTTTGTTGTTTATGGATAACAGGGAGGAATTTATGTGTTGACCCTATTGGATAAGTATGCAGCAGGGACATCCATTTTGTTTGGGGTGCTGATTGAAGCTATTGGAGTGTCATGGTTCTATGGTGAGTGGATGCTAAATATGTCATGATGTCACAATGCCATCATTAACATGGGTATAAAAAACAAACATATGGATCTAACAACATGGGTCCAACCCAAATCACAGTTATATGTGATGTAATTATATCATGCTTCTTTGGTGTAACGTTAACTTTTGAACATTTACATGTTCATTCATGTTTTTCCGACCTTATGACACACACACACACACACACACACAATTAGATAAGTCTTTATGCCATTCATCTTCTTATATTAGAGTGCATAGTTATAGCACATAACAGGAACCTGTCACGTATTGCAAACTAAAATGATTTACCTTAAGACTCAACTTTTTAATGCATTATAATAATGCATGTCTCTAAATAACACTGCCTTAACCATTCAGAGGACCATTTAAAAGAACTCAAGAGCAGGTGGCTTAATGGCTACTGACCAAAACATTAAGCATTTACTGCATCTCCACAGTATTAAAATTATTAGTACAGAACAAGACGTGTAGTCTCAGTTACTTTAGACATAAAAAGAGGGAGGACATTTTTACATCTAGAGCTTTGGTAAATCTTCTTAAAAACTTAAATCTGTGGTGAAAACTTGGACTGGAATCTCACTGGTCACACTAGTGGCTGTAAAGAAGGTTTACATTTATAAAGCTCTAAAAATGTCACTGATTGTTGTTTAAGTCTATTTCCTGCATATATAGAAATAATAAGGGGTCTCTGTTAAATATGTGCAATGTCTTATGAATAGTGCAAATTGTCACATGATCAGAGGAGTTTACTTCCTGTTTGTATCATGAGAAAATGATGGCTGCATCAAGGCCAAAAAAACAATAGGTTATTAAAGTATGTTAACATAAAGATATAGAGACAGAGCGCAATGCGTCATAACCTGAAAACCACGCCCACTGGGGGGAAAACAATCCATCCGTCTCCATTGACTTTGAATTGCGAAAGGCTTATAACAAAAAACTGAATAATGCCTAAAAGCTGCTGTCTGACAGGGTGTACAGCTAACAAGCCAAAAACCCCAGAAATACTTTGTATAAGCTGTAGACCCCTAAAAAAGAGCATTTAAAGACACAAAAGTGAACACAGGCAACTTTTCATAGTACTACTATTATTAGAACTACGCCCACTAAAGGGAAACATAATCGGCGATCCACTTTTGTGTTTTAAATGTCGTTTTTTGGGGTCGACAGCTTATAAAGACGTATTTCTGTTTTTTTTTTTTTGTCTTGTTAACTGTACACCCTGTCACACAGCAGCTTTTAGGCATTATTCTGTTTCTGGTTATAAGCCAGAAATGACAAGGAGGTGGCCTATCAAAATACAAGTAAATATATACAGTGCCCTCCACAATTATTGGCACCCCTGCTTAAGATGTGTTAAAAGCGATCAAATTAATTCTTTCTTTTTTTGCAGAAGCATAATCTCTAAAAGAAATTTGAAGATTTTGAAAAATATACCCTTTAGTACAAGTTAATAATAATTTTTAAAAAGTCCACGAATTAGGAAAAAAATATATATTATAAAATCACCTGTTCCACAATTATTGGCACCCCTAACAATTCCTATAAAAAATAATTAAAAAAAGTTTTAAATATATTTTTCTGTACTTGCTAAAGTTGGTCAGGGTATCTAGTAAGTTTTAATTAGTAATTCATGACTTCCTGTTTCTCTGGAGTATAAATATGACGTGACAAAGAGGTCTAATTCTCTTTTGTCATCATGGCAAAGACAATAGAACACACCATTCAAGTAAGGCAGATGTGTGTCGACCTTCATAAGTAAGGCAATGGCTACAAGAATTAACTTGCCCGTATTTACAGTCAGAGGAATCATTAAGAAGTTTAAAACAACTGGAACAGTGACAAACAAGGCTGGAAGAGGTCCCATGTTTATCTTGCCACAATGCACAGTGAGGAGTATGGTTAGAGAAGTAAAACATTTTCCTAAGCTTACTGTCACAGAATTGCATCAAAGAGTGGCATCTTGGGGTTAAAAAGTCTCCATAACAATTATCAGAACGTCTAACAAGCTGTTTGGGAGGCATGCACGGAAAAAGCCTTTTCTCACAAACATAAACATCTGGAGATTGCTAACAGTACTGGAACTTCAACTGGGATCATGTGCTTTGGTCAGATGAGACTAAGATTGAGCTTTTTGACAACAAACACTCTAAGCTGGCGTAAAACAAAAGATGAGTATGCCGAAAAGCACCCCATGCCCACCGTGAAGTATGGTGGGGGATCTGTGATGCTGTGGGCCTGTTTCTCTTCCAAAGGCCCTCAGAACCTTGTTAGGGTGCATGGCATTATGAATGCTTTGAACTACCAAGACATTTTAAATAAAAACCTGAGGGCCTCTGTCAGAAAGCTGAAGATGGGTCGTCATTGGGGCTTTCAGCAGGATAATGATCCAAAATATGTGGCAAAATCTACACAAAAATGATTCAGCAGTCACAAACTCAAAGTCCTCCAATGGCCATCTCAGTTCCCAGACCTCAACCCAATCGAAAACCAGTGGGGCGAGCTAAAGAAGAGAGGACCCAGGACACTGGATGATCTAGAAAGATTGTGCAAAGAAGAATGGTCAAAGATCCCTCTCTCTGTGTTCTCCAATCTTGTGAAATGTTATAGGAGGAGATTAAGTGCTGTCGTGTTGGCAAAAGGGGGTTGTACAAAGTATTAATATCGGGGTGCCAATAATTGTGGAACGCATGATTTCAAGTTTTTTTTTCTAAACATGTAAATTCTTTACCACCAAAGTAATGTACTTAAATCAAAGGTTGGATTTTTGTCTTTTTTGCATTTGGGTTCTATGTTGTTTAAAGGGGGGGTTTAATGGTATTTCAAGCATTCTGACTTATTAACACAGTTATATAGTTGTTTCCTCATGCTAAACGTAGGCAAAGTGTCAAAACAGCAGTTGGACGTGTTACAGAGTATTTCTGTGTCGAATGCACTTCGCCAGGGTTCGTACAAGTTTCGGCAAGTTTTTTTCGATTACAGTTCTAACTGACGTTTCAGGGGTTTTCGATATGTATCACTTCTTTACATGGGCTTCCAGCGGAAAACTTCCCACAGAAAACCCCGCCCACCCGTCAATCAGCGGGAGACGCTAGAGCTGCTAACAGCTTATCACGACACTCAGCTTTGTTTAATTTCAAAAGTCAACAATTGCACCAAGGAAGAACTGTGTTTTTGGATGTAAGGAGAAGACATCCAGCCTTATGGAAACAATGGATATAGTTTATTATCCGGGGTAGCAGCGGAGTTTTGCGTGTGTGTTTGATGCAGTGGATTTTCCCAACCGGGTCATGACGAGTTGCACGCGGTAAGTAAGACTTCTGTCTTATGTTGGAAATAGTCGCTTGCATATTATATAAATGACAGGAACATGTAGTGAATCAGAAGTTAAACAGTGTTGTATAGTGTTGCATGACTCGTACTCGCTCCTCCCGCGGTATAACTCCTCCTTCTTCATTTTTTCGTACGTTATCGGAAAGATTCGGTAAAGCTAATCTTTCTTTTAAAAATCTGATTAAACTAAAGACTCTTCAGAGATATAAAGGATGTCATACTACTCTATAGGTACTCCAGATTAACATCAGAAATGCAGAAACAGCGTGTGTTACGTGAGCTTTAAATAAAAAGGACCACATATTAAACAGGGTTGCCAATAATTGTGGAGGGCACTATATAAAAACCTGTATATACATATATATATATATATATATATATATATATATATATATATATATATATATATATATATATATATATATATATATATATATATACATACATACATATACATACATACATACATACATACATACATACATACATATATATATATATATATATATATATATATATATATATATATATATATATATATACACATACATATACATATATATACATATACATATACATATATATATACATATACATATACATATATATATACATATACATATATATATACATATATATATATATATATATATATATATATATATATATATATATATATACATACACACATAAATTTTTTCAGTTTTAGTTGAACATTATTGATGTTTTAATAATGGTTGCACTAATATAACACATACCAAGAATGTAACAATTTTTAAATACATTGATAGTTAGTTTGAAATACAGTAATATTTTTATCTATAATATCATTCACTCAGTATTATCTCATATCCCTATTGTGTTGTATAAGGTTTCTGTGTATAATAGTAACACTAGAATGTGATAAAACTCAATAGAATGTGAGTTTAATTAATAATTGGTGTGAGATAAGAAATATGTTGTAACTGTTAACATTAGTTTATGCACAGTGGCTTATTGGCATTAACAACATTAACAAGGATATTTAAAAAAAAAAAAATCAAACCAATTTTATGTGTACAAGTTATTGATTATTTCAATAGGTTACTAATGACACATCATTGGAATATTTTCATGTCTGAGAAAAATTTGGCCTTAAATGGGTTAAAGTAGTGGTCCAAAGTCTTTAGTGCACTGGTGTTTATTCCATATTATGTCATTTAAGTTCAAAAACTATCCCATGAATTTAAAAATCATCTCTCTTTATGTCAGAAAGGGGGAAATCCTCAAAACTATCAAATTGCAAGATTATCGCCTTTGCAAACCATCATTTTGCTTCCTGATTTCCAAAACTTCTCAAATCTCTTTCAGATATATTACATAACTTTTAAAGACAGTTCTGTCTCAAGAGTACAGTACAGAGCGTTCAAATCATGTTCAGATCACTGCTGATATTGTAACAAGAGAAGCCACTATTCAGAGGAGGGTCCAGATGCTTCTAATTTTCTGTGTATGTATGTCCCTTAGGCGTCGACAGATTTAGTGAGGATATCGAACGCATGATGGGCTTTAAACCAGGAATCTACTGGAGGGTTTGTTGGAAGTTCATCAGTCCAGTCTTTCTACTGGTGAGTGAAATGGAAGAGTAACACTATTAAAACGTAAATATAATGGGTGACGCCAAAGATTATTCAGACTATTTAGCAATTGACCAAAACAACACCAAGCAGTTTCTGTACTTCTAAACAGTGAAGTGCTTTGTAAGAAGTTGTTTCTGTATTTCTTAACGTTGATTTTGCGTGCAGTTGGTGGTGATCGCCAGCATCGTTACCTCAAGCGATTTGAAATACGATGAGTACACTTTTCCATACTGGTCCAATGTGGTTGGCTGGTCCATAGCTTTGTCCTCCATGCTGTTTGTACCCCTTTACGCCATCTACAAGATCCTTAGTATGCCAGGCACTTTAAAGGAGGTAAGCGACAAAAATGAATTATGTAAATGAATTCATATCTAAATGCATTTTTTTCTTCTTCAAACTACAGTGTTCTATATATTTTAGTGGTATAGTCATAGCATTTCAGGAATGCTTTACATTTCAATGTTTATGCATGAATGAGTGTTTATAAGTGTAAATGCGTCACTTGCAAAACACGCTACAGACGTCTAGCTCGGTTCTCAGACATACTCATGTTTTCCACAAGCACCATTGTCTCTTAAATGCTTTCAGAGGTCATCTTACACTTGGAAAATACAATGTCACATTTCCTATTGTTATCTGTTTCCTAGCACATGGTTAAGTTTTGTTTGGATCTGTGGTTCATTTTTGCTGCTTGTTTATGCTTTTTGTTTGACATTATTTTTGTAATTGTAGAGGATAGCATACTGCATTACTCCAGAACATGAACATCACATGGTGACCGAGGGCAATGTCAGACAGTTCAAGGTAAGACCAGTGCACAGTAGTAAATGTGCCATTACAAATAGGTGCTATTGTATATTTGTCTAAATATGAAGAGTTCAGATGCAAAACCCTCTTAGGTGCGTCTGACATGTTTTAATTTAATGACTAAAAGGCTATTAGTCAGGAATTGAAATGCCTTATTTTCACAAATGTCACTGTAGTCATTTCATTGGTATTTAACAAATTTGACTGTCTTTCGCTGCAAAACGCTCTAAGTACATGCAAAAATATTAACTTCTAAAAAAGTCTCCAGTCACTATTCACTGTGCCTGTGTAAAAGGCTCAAAAATCCAGTCAGTATCCTAATGTATTCTATACATAACTCATGCACTGTGATGTCCTTCATAGTTTATTCAGTTCTTTTTTGCTGAAAAATCATTGGGCTGTTTGTTGCGTCATGTAAACCATGTGCATCACGTGTTTTGTCAAAATAAGTGCCTGCGGCACACGCGTCACAACCGTTTATGATAAAAGAGACGTTCACAAAATACACACAAAACACTCGCTTAACAGTAAACTCTGATTACACATGAGATTATGTGAGTATCTGATAAACGCAAGCGTCTCCTTTATCACAAACCCTTCAGACGCGTCTGCAGCAGGCACTTATTTTGACAAGACACGTGGTGCACACAGGATCTCTCGATGCGCAGAACATTTGAAAAAAAGGAACCACACACGACGGGCTACATACATGTTGTGACGAACTTTGCATTGAGCACCCTCGAAAAAAGAAGTTACCGGCCGCCGCTGCTGCTTATTATTATTATTACAGTGATTCTTGGGAATTTGGATAAAATTTGGTTTTAATTTTGAAAAAAAAGTTAGTTAAATTACAAAATCTGAAGGTATATCATTATAGACCAAGGTCTTGGCTGCTCAGCAATTTACCGGTGCAACCTCCCCTGTTCATATTTTTTTTCATAAAATAGGCGTTTTTCCAGTTATTACTCATACAACATTTACTTTAAGCCTAAATAGAAAAAATAATTATTTTTTATTTAATAAACATATTTTTGTATTAATAGAGACTATTAATTTAATAACTCAACAGCACTGAAGAAACATATTGTAAGCATATTCATTTAAAGGTGCAGTGTGTAAATTTTAGTGGCATCTAGTGGTGAGGTTGCGAATTGCAACCAATGGCTCAGTCCACTGCTCTTCCCTCGCTTTTAAAACGCATAGAGAAGCTACGGTAGCCACCACCAAAAAATATCATAGACGCAGACAAATTAGTAAAAAAAAACGTTTGTCCGTTAAGGCCTTTTGTAGAATAGAAACATGGCGGCACAAAATGGCGACTTCCACATAAGGGGACCCTCATGTATGTAGATAAAAACGTCTCATTCTAAGATAATAAAAACATAACAGTTCATCATAAAAAGGTCTTTATACACCCCTGATAATATAGTTTTGTATATTATTTTGCATTTCTGTCAAGAGATCCTTTTAAAAATTACACACTGCACCTTTAAAACAAACAAAACTCCGTCTGACGGTGGTGACACTAATCTGACGGTGGTGACATTGGCCTCATTTTTCCAAAATCTATACCACTTAAGTCAATGGCTTCTTGCTTAAACTTTATGTAAATATTTGGTCCAAAAAATAACAATCCTGAGCACTGTGATGAACAAATATCAAATCATAACTTCCTAAAATACATAAAACCTGACAGAAAAGACAGAAAACCTGACGGTGGTGACATCTGACGGTGGTGACAAAAACCTATGGATTAAAAAAATTGATGAGTTGTTCACATTAGCCATCTTGTTTCCTGTTGCTAGTTACTTCAGACCTCTTCTTAAAAATGATACATTTTTTTCATAATCTAATCTAATATTTTTTTTTTACAAAGATGACGGTGTTGAGATGTTATGGTTGTCACAGTAGCAGTGTCCAAAAATATGAACATGTTTAAGAGAAAATAGCAAACATACAGGAGCTTGAGCGATCTTGAAGCATGCAGTAGAGCTGAAGGTTTGAAAATGGGGTCCTCAGGAATGCAGTTGACACTGTAGTTGTCTGATTTTATTGCCTTTTATAAATATCTGACAGTGGTGACGAATATGTGGGACACATTTTGAGCAATCACAAAATAATAGTAAATATTCTTCAAAACTCACTGTTTGTAATTTTTAAACATATTACAATGTACCCTTTCATGTGGTAAATATATTATTAAATTCAATTATTATTTTTGGCTTTTTAAATCCAAGTTGAAATGATTATCTCTTAATCGAGGACAGCTGATTTTGCAGGCAATGGGCCAGCATATAATCATTAAATTAATAAAAAATAAAAATAAACCTATAAAAGAACCTTACATATGTGCAAAGGACCCCCTGATTATAACACTGATTCTTTTTCTCCATGAAAATGTTTTTAATTTCGAATAGAATTAGCACTTTTCTTAGTGGGACATGTTTTTGCCAAAGTTTCAAGAATCAGTGATTATAATTATTATCGAAGTAACAAGTAAAGTAACGCATTACTTTTTAAATGTACACATTAATATTTAAGTTACTGTTTTTTAAAGTAATGCGAGTTACTTTTCAGTTTAATTAATTTGATTAAAAAAATAATAATGTACTGAATTAAACTAAACTGTCATGACACGGAGGTGGAGTGAGGACACAAACGCAGAGTTCGGAAAAATAAATAACATTTAATAATAAAACTGGAACAAAACACGAGGAGTACAGGTAAGCAAACACAGGAACATCCAAAATGTGACACGGGGAACAGACAGGGTAGTAATGACAATCTTCCAGCGACAAGTGTGACACAGACAGCAGTATAAATACACAAAGACTAATGACACACAGGTGGAATGAATGAGGTGATAATTAACAATTGTCCAGGTGATGACAATATGGAACAGACACAAAACATGACACGGATCACCGTGACATAAACATAGTGATGTAGAATTACACACTCTCTATGTGCGCACCAGTTTGTGTCATAAACAGAGATAACAGGCCAGAGCTTGATATTTTTGCGATGGAAATATGCGATTTCTGAATGCAGAACTTCATAAAAACACCCGCAAGGCCTGAAAGAGATCAAGCCTCAGTCAAGTAAGAAAAAGTAAACGCAAAGTAACTTAAAAGTAACATAAGTATTACTTTCTATGAAAAGTAGCTAAATAACGTAATTAGTTACTTTTCTGGGAAGTAACTTAATATTGTAATGCATTACTTTTAAAAGTAACTTTCCCCAACACTGTTTATGACTGTGTGTGGTGATCAACATCATTATTATTTATATAATTTTTTTGATGGCGGCATTTATCTGCATCTGAACTCTTTATATCTTTTATATATCAATGTATGATATACACAGTCAAATACTGTACATATATCTTGTTTTTCAAGCTGAAACATTGGTTAGCCATCTGATGGGAGGGAGGCCGGTGGGAAATCTTCAAAAATGCTACTTGAATGCTGTAGAAGATATGGTGTGTGAAAGAGAAATGTTTCTTATTGTATGAAAAGGGTCCTCTAAGAAAAAGGACAGAATTGAAGTTGGATTTGGGCTTTTCTCAACAACACACTGTCCAGACTGCTCCATTTGTGTTCAGTGGTTGACTTGACCTATATTGTAGGCCAAAATTAATGTTGCACTTGTATTTTTTTAACCATACACTACAAGTTAATCTCACACCTTTGGAAAACCTCAAACTTTTCAAAACACAATTTTTTTAATAATCCAGGTATTTTCCACTTTTATGATTTATAAAATTATGTTATACCTTAAATATTAAATATATCCGTATAAGTGGACGTGACATGATGACCAACGCTATATTTCATAGAGAGAGTTGTTGAAGATTAGGTAACACACACTAAGAAATGGAAACGCCCTTGATATTCGAGATCTCTCGCTTGATACAGCAAGCTTTGAGGGTTTTAAGTCATTGATATGTTTTGAAATCCAGCTGTGGGTTCTCTACCTTGTTTTCCAAGAATGGTTTGGTTGTACAGCTGGCTTGCATCAAGAGTCCACCAGGATTTATCTGAAGCACATCTTTCCTTTTCTGACACACCTTACAAAGCAGACATACACCACTGTGTCAGTGCCTTATCTAGTCATAAACTTCCTGTCATTTAGCCACTCGTCCTTAAGTAGAGAGTGCAGGGACGCATAACGTTGAGCAGAGAGCCTCAACTATCTAATGCCAAGGGAACTTTATAGTTTGAAAATAAACTGAGGCTGATTCCAATGAGCTTAAGAGCTCATCCGCTATTATTTCAATATTAGGTAAAAGGGATTTTTTTCTTTCTTTGTTTTGTAAGTCTGCTCAGTGGATCAACATTAAGCTTTAGTGAGTTATGGCCTTGGCTCTGAGAAACAAGTATTACACTAGCAAATGTTACTACAGGACAAATAAGCCACAGTATCATTCAAGAGTAAATAATATTACATGTCAAAAACTTTTATGCCTCATTCATATTATTATCTTATCTTATTAAATCATTTTATTACTGATTTAAAATCAGTGAATCAAACACAGAACTCTGTATATTAAAACTGGGGAAGTTTAAATGAATGTGTAAAGCTTTACCCCAAAGGGGGTTTCTATTTGACATAAAAATTGTTTATTAAAAGTCTTTACTTTCTAGCGATAAAGTTATTTAATGAAAATGTCAACAGTTCCGATTCAACATTTTGTTTGCAATACACTGACAACTGCAGTTTAATAACTGAGCTTTTGTGGTACAGATCCATTACAGTGTGGTCTGTTTGTACAAGTTTTATGAGTTTTGTGTGTGTCTTCTAGTTCACCTAACAGATTATGTCTCATAATTTCAAGTACCTGTCAAGATCAATGATCCTTCTGACTTATGTGCTGACATGACGCACAGTGGGGTTCTTGTTTGAAGGAATGTTTCGCTAACATTTTTAAGTGCCAAAATTAACCCCTATTATGGCATCTCTGTTAGTTTGCGTTTTATTTATTTGTGAAGAATCCTTTCAAATAAACGAAACAAAAAAAAAAAAGTATTTAACACATGGTCACTGGTTGGACGCAAACAACGTACAACATGTGGATTATGAAATATAAAGAGATTCAAATATATTCTTTTGTTATATATCTAATATTATATGTATCAAATCTTTATAAAATGTGAATGTACACCATTTTAAACATAAAGTGTCTACTGTTATATCATGCTGTGTGATGTCGGTAAGTATTCAGAAATGTATTATTCTGTGTAATCGGGGGTGACGTAGCCACATGAATGTAAACGGAGCAGCTCTGGCATTTCTGAGCAATGCTTACAAAATGTGTATAAATACAAATATGTACTTTTGATTGTGAGTATATATAAAGATATGCACATTATAATAATAAAGCCCTTTCCAGTACACATACAGATAGAAATCAGTGCTTTGTCTGTTCAAATATTTATATTTTTGTTTTGTTTGGAACAACATAAACTGTTTGTTTGTGGGTTTTTTTTGTTTTAAGACAAACGCTGACTTTGATTATAGACTACAAAGGTAGTATGTTTTTATAAGTTGTTTTGTATCTCCATAGCATTCTGCTTCCTGTGTGCGCATTCAGTTTATTTCTTCTTTTTTGCCAGATGTACCATGAGCTAGTAATTCAGAGGCCATTCTGCATCAATGCTATTAAACACAATGCCCCCGGGTCAGTTTTGCATTGCACTTTATATACCATGGAAGTTTCTCCTTCTCTCTCTTTCTGTGCATTCAGTAAAGGTTAGCATTAGATGGAGAAATTGATCCATTGTTTTATATTGCCCTCTGACGACCACCCAACAGAGTCTGTGAAACAGATTGGTTTTGCAATAGGACCTAAACCAATAATTTATTCTACACAGATTGTAAATGATTCAACTGGGATTGTATATTAAAAGTCTATTAATCAAATAAACTGCTTGGGTTGACTGTTAAAGAAATGTTGAGTTCTTAAATAATTTTGAGACACTTCTTTTAAATAATTTTATACAGTAAGCATACTTGTATACAATGCCATCTTAGATTTTGGTCAAAATTATTTGGTGTCATCACTTTGGAACAGCCATCATGTTGAGAGTTTGCCAGAGTATATAAATTATATTAATATTATGAGCTTAAAAAATGTGCATCTGACATGCAAATTAGCAGTTTTTATGAGACTCTTAATGGATTCTGCTAACAATCTAGTATTTCTATATGGCCTAAGGCCGTGATTAAGTTGATTTAAAGTTAAAGTATTTGATCAGAATCAGAATGAGGTTTATTCGTCAAGTGTGCACACACACATAAGGAATATATGTGACAAGGAAAATACATATATGACAAGAAAGAAGAACATTAAAATAACTGAGGGAAAATATACATCTGGGAACTTATACAGATTTGCATTATGTATTGTACATAAAGCTGTATAAATAAATATGTGAATATATGTATTTATTTAGATAAAAAAACTGTTATTGACTTATTCAGTGTTCAGGATGTTAATGCTATAGGGACAGATGGTAATTCTGTGTTAATTGTTCAAGCTGAAGATAGCATGGGGGGAAACGTGCACATGTTAGATGTTAGTGCACAGAGATCTGTAACGTCTGCCTGAGGCGAGAAGCGTAAACAGGTTGTGGTCAGGGTGAGAGAGGTCTGTGATGATGTTCCTTGCCCGTTTCTTTACTCTCGAGATGTACAAGTCCTAAAGGTTGGGCAGGTGCACACCAATGAATACCTGATTTGCTGGCTGTTTAGAAGTGCACATAACCGACAACAGCTAAATAAAACTGTCATCAGCACCTGTCGCAGGTTGAACTTTTTCAGTTGACGAAGAAAGTACAACCTCTGTCAATGTGATTGCCCCACTTCAGGTCCTGAGAGATGTTAGTGAACCTGACCCTTATTATAATTAACTATGGTTTTATTGTGGTAAAAGTATAGTAACCATAGATTTTTGATGTATTGATTACTATCAGCAAAACCATGGTTTTACACCACTAACCATGGTTTAACTATGGTTTTTGAAAACCATGGTTATCAAAACCATGGTTATTTTGTGGCAACCATGGTTTTACTACAGAAACCATGCTTTTTTGGTTTTAACTGTAGTAAGACCATGGTTAATTTTCGTTAGGGGAATGACTCCACTTACAGCTTTTGATAAAATCTATGTGCTGAAAGGATTTTGCTAATAGCATTATCTCATTTTTGATAGAGGTGGTGTTTAATGGCTCTTGCATCTGCTCCTTGTTTATTTATTAAACAATCAATAATTTAGCAAACTAACAAATACACATATTTAAGTCACATGTGATGTCATCTTGACAGTGCAAAACATACCAGCCTGTATCTTGATCTTGACATGACTACACAAGATCAGATAAACGTACTGTAGACTGGTCATTTCATATCATTTGACTTCAAGATAACAAATCATAAAGCTCTCTGCAAGATCCATCTGTAAACCTAAAAACTCTGATATGATAAAAATATAGGTATAGTTTGTATTTATAAATAGTTATAGTTTCATTTTTTTTTAGATGCACACAACTTGTTGTCTTATAGAAAATAAAACAATGTACTCTTGGTGTGGTATTACGAAATAGAAAGGTTGTTTATAAAGGAAAAGACAAAAAAAAAGAGAACAAAAGCCAATGAATGTGAATGACAGTCAGACTACACATAGGCGACAGCAGGAATTAGGTGTCTGAAAGGAAATTAGAGGGTTTATTCTGCTTCAGTTTGTCTAATGTTTAGAGGAAAATAATGAATAAGGAAAATGTCAGACTACCTTTTCAGCAAAGACATTGAGGTAAATAGCTTCAGAAATTAAAACAAAACTGAAATAGAGGTAAACACACTTTCCAAATTTGAAGTCTTCACTGCATGGCCACTATATGCTCAGCTTGTATTATAAATGTTTGGACTAAATATACCAGCTTTACTGTATGTTTGTGCATTTATTATTTATACTAATTACATTTAATGATGCTTAAAAAATTGTTTGCTTTTAGAAAGCACAACATTTGGTACCTTTACAAGTAAACAATTGTCTGAATTGCATACAGGTAAAAGTAAAAAGAAATTTTGTTCAACTAATCCTTATTAGTTACATTAACTGAGCTTTAGGTACAGACTACATAATTAATCCCAGATGTACTACAGGACACAGAGTGTTTCCCTGGGAAAGACCACACTGCACTCAGAGCAGCATTATATAAACTAACAGAAAGAATGATATGATTTCAGCTGCAGGATATCTTTTATTTCATTTTATTTATGCTTTGGCCATCCTCCTAAACTCAGTTATTCTGGTCTGTATATCCTCCACTGATGGGAGAGAGATGACCTGTTCTGAATTTCCGCACTCTGTTCTCCCTGCGCTCCTGATACAAGAAGATATTTAATGCTGATAACACTTTCTCTCTGCATACATCTCTCTTTCTTTCTCTCTCTCCCTCGTATTCATCTGCTGCATGTGGTCTGCCCTGTTTTCCCCGCTTAATTCACCAAAAAGGTCAAAACCACAAACTTCTATCAAATTTGCTTAGCCAATAAAATTTAAGATGGCTCTACACAGACAGCGGGCTAATTGCAGACCCTCTACAGCTGTAATGCAATTAGAGAGCTTGGCGACTTTTTTAGGTTCTCTTTATATTGAGGGCCTTGTTTTCTCCTAGTAATCCAATCGGCGGAGATTAATCCATGTGACCGCACTGATAAAATCTGTCGACAGCCAAAGACGACCTTAAGCCACTCAATAAAGAGACAGACAGTGTGTTGAATAATTTAACATTCAGTCAATGCCAAAATGTAAAATGTTCTAGCCCTAATGCGCTCCTAATTATAGATTCAATTTCATAATTTATAATTACAATTTACCGAAAGGTGAAAATTTATTTTTAGTTGAGCAATTTTAGTTTAATTCCCTTACACAGCACAAACACATGAGCAGTGGCGACCGGTGACTTGTCTTCCGAGGGGCGCAAAATCAAAATATGTGTTCGGTGCTTCATGTGAACCTACATCATGCATCATGTAAAAATACGTGCCTGCTGCACACGCATTAAAAGGGTTTATTATTAACCCTTGTGCATTGTTCAAATTTACTACCTTTCGTGTTGTTAGTGGATGAAAACATCCACTGAATTCAACGAAAATGTATCAGATGAATATTTTTTCACATTTTTTTTCATAAATCTGTTAATCAACCTCAGTACTGATCAAAACTCCCAATTCTTCACAAAAATTCAATGATTTTAAAACTCTTTAATTGCCAAGTTTATAAGTGGTCTCACTGATTTGGGGAAAATTTGGGGTGATTGTAAACTGGATTTTTTTTTACCTTTTTCACAGTCTTGAGCATGCCAAAGATCGGCAAAAACATTGGCTTTGAGGCATTTTTAGTTTTTGTGTGGCATCAGTTTTGGTTTTTTTCTCCCTCGTTTGTTGTTGGTGGCTGTTTTTGCCCCGTTGGCCTCCATTGTGGCCGCGTTTTTTGATTGCAGAGCTATGACGCCTTTTTGTCGTTCGTTTTTGGGTGTTGGTGTTTTTTTCCTTTTGCTAAGAGGTCAAATTAGTCATTTTTACTGTTGATCACCATGTGGCACTATTAACCCTTAAGTAGCCCTGTGCAAAAACAAAGCCTAATTTCTGGCTTGTACATTGTGTTTTATGGAGTATAACTCCATAATAAAAGCATATTTGTGTGTGTGTGTGTGTGTGTGTGTGTGTGTGTGTGTGTGTGTGTGTGTGTGTGTGTGTGTACTTGGTAATTATCACGTTGTGGGGACCAATTGTCCCCACAAAGATAGGAATACCAGGTTTTTTTTGTGACCTTGTGGGGACATTTTGATGTCCCCATGAGGAAACAAGCTTATAAATCAAACAGAATGATGTTTCTTGAAAATGTGAAGTAGGAGAAGGGTTTCTGTGATGGTTGGGGTTAGGGAATGGGGTAGGTTAGGGGAATAGAATATACAGTTTGTATGGTATAAAATGCATTACGTCTATGAAATGTCCCCACAAAACATGGAAACCGGAATGTGTGTGTGTGTGCGTGCGTGTGTGTGTGCGTGTGTGTGTGCGGGTGTGTGTGTGTGTGCGCGTGTGTGTGTGCGTATGTGCATGAAAAAAAGACACAGGCACCAGCAGCTCAGGAGTGAAGAGGGGAACATGCAATTGGTTCAAAGAACAAACATGTCAGCACTTGCATCTGTTGTTTTTGCACAGGGCTACTAAAGGGTTAATCGTGCCACGCGGTGATAAACTGTAAAAATTACAAATTTGACCTCTTAGCAAAAGGAAAAAACACCAACATTCAAAAATGCATGATAAAAAGGTGTCATAGCTCTTCAATCCAAAAATGTGGTTATAATGGAAGTCAATGGGGCAAAAATAGCCACGAACAATTAAATGAGGGAGAAAAAAATTAAAACTGATGCTACACAAAAACTTAAAATGCATCAAAGCCCATGTTTTTACCAATTTTTGACATGTCCAAGATGTGAAAAAGGCAATTAAAGGGTTAAAATCATGGCATTTTTTGTGAAGAATTGGTAGTTTTGATCAGGACTGAGGTTGATTAACAGATTTATGAAAAAAAATTTGGAAAAAATATTCATCTGATACATTTTTACAGCCGTTGAATTTAGTGGATGTTTTCATCCACTAACAACACGAAAGGGTAGTAAATTTGCCCACGGTATATCGTTGAGTTTTTAAAAAAATTCAAAGCATTTTCTTAAAATATATGTAAATATAAGATTTGTCACCAAAAATCATTCAATTTGATAAAACAGAGAAAAAGTTGTGGCCAAATTAAGAGTAAAAAAGCCCTAGTGGATGAAAACATCCCCAACAACACATAAGGGTTAAAGAGACACGTTCACAAAATACACGAAAGACACTAACTTAAAGGTCCTGTTCTTTCTGTGTTTTTGAAGCTTTGATTGTGTTTACAGTGCTCAATATAACATGTGTTCATGTTTCACATGTAAAAAAAAAAACGCGGTATTTTTCACACAATTACCCATCTCTATAGCGCTGTTTTCACTGTCCTAAAAATGTGCTGATGTCTTCCTTGTTCTATGAAGTCCCTCCTTCAGAAATACGTAATGAGTTCTGATTGTGTAGTTTGTTTAGTGTGTTGTGATTCGACAGCAGCTTAGCTTAGCGGAGCCGTTTGCGCCAAAGCTGGCGGCCAATGTATTCCTGTGGGCGGAGTTTAGTCAAAAACTGTTTTATTGATGTCATTAAATCGGGAAATAGAGGGCTGTAGTCCAAAGCGTCCGTTCGCTGCAGGTTTTGAAAGGAGACTTCTGTTAAAGAAAATATATTGCCTGGCAGTGAACTTTTAGCTTTAGCATTTTGCAAGACCTTCAACACTAAACTTTGATTATACATTTATACAGTATCTGGCAAACATGAGCGTCAGTTTTTTGCAGGCTTGTATTTTGACATGATATGTGATGCACATAGGTTCACATGACGTGCCGAACACATATTCTGACATGATGAGCCACACACATGACTGGCTAAATACATGTTTTGACGTTTTTACATTGTGTGCCCTCGAAAAAGAAGTCACCGGATGCCACTGATTATGAGAGTGTAGCCCATACTTGACATGTGACCTCTGCATTTAACCCAGTAGTTAATTCTCAAACTGGAACCTTGGCCCCCTGGTGGAAGTGGGGAGATGATGCCGGCTGGGCAGTTTTATTAAATTTTATGAAATACATAATTAAACATCAGATTACTAACCACAGCACTACATAGTAATACATTTTTTTTTAATATCATTTAAAGTGATTAGTAATGAGAGTTTTGTGTCATGAATTTTCCTTGGGGTGGTGGGAAGGGATGCACCCTACACAAGGGGGGGGGGGGGGGGCACACCCCGAAAAGTTTGAGAACCACGGATTTAACCCATAACAGTAAGTTGTGAACACACACACACACACACCGGGCAGCAGTGGGCAGCCATTCACTGCAGCGCTTCGGGGAGCAATGTGCCTTGCTATAGTTTACCTCATTTGCAACCTGCCAACCGTGCGATTCAAACCGGCAACCTTCAGGTAACAAGCCCGACTCTCTAAGTCACGACTGCCCCAATTATGAGCAAATTAGGAGATACATTTTCCTGTAACATCATTGCCTTCCGATTTGACCATGGAATTTTTTTTTTATTAATTTTACTTTATCACAAATTTCTCTTATATTCTACCACAAAATAATAAACTGGGTTCAGCTAAGCTTAGCTTTACTTTTCTAAAAGGCTTTTACTATTTCCCAGTGGTAACATATCTGCCAGTGCTAACTCTTTTCATAAGAGCTCTGTATATTTCCAAGCATTAAAAAACAGGGTCAATGCAGGGCATTTCCTCCCTTTACAGGGAATATTTGGGGTGTAACCGTGAAAGCCAGGAATCAATGGTCTTCTTCAGTAAGTGTACATAAGTGTAGAATCTAGCTCATTTTGGGCAGATAACTGATATTGACGCACATAAGGGATGAGGAATTTTGTTTTTTAGAAGATGCTAATACTCCATTAAGTTTACACTGAGGTGGGCTTCAACAAACAGCTACAAACTTTGTTTTGAAGGTGTCATTTTCACACAGCCTCAAAAAACACCAATGGGGTTAACACACTGATCCAACAAATACAGAGCTTTGTTTTTTTTTCTGAGAAATCCAGATACACTGGAGACACTATTACGTTTTCCCTGAAAAAACAGACTAACTAAATATGTACACAGCAATCAAAGTTTGCATTCATACAAACACTGTGTGGTGATGAGTCCTTATCATGCATATCAGCTTTGGCATGAGCAATGAGAACAAGCTGGTCGCATGGTTGGGTGGAGCCAAAGAGTCACCCGCTCTTGAGACACATCAGGAGACAACCAATCAGCACAGGGGTTACACCTGGTATTAAGGGGAGTTTGGTTTGATCTGATCACAATCGGACAACGCTAAATACAGGTAGGGCAGTCACGATTATGAAATTTGGCTAATAAATTGTGACAGTTATGATGATTAATTGTCTGTTTTAATGCTTTAACATTTAATTCTCATACATTTTTTGTTTGTTCATGAAATCATTTTCACACATTGTTGTGATTATTTAAATTAAATTTTTTGCCTTATGTCTGTAGTGGCTACAAAAAAATCAATTCCTTACAGATCCTTAAGAATAGCATCCTTCACTTCCCTAAATTTGAAATTGTTTTTTGTTTTGGAAATGTATGTTTTACCTGGCAGTTCGTACTGCTTATCAAAGTTTTTTGTACTGCATTAAATAGCTTTTCAATTTATTGCACTACACTGTCAGTAAAGGGGCGCCAACTGATACTGTCTCGTTTATACAGGCTCTGCAGCTCCCCCTTGTGTTTTTTAACGAGATGTGCAATCATTGCAGTGATCGGAAATCATCACGATGAGGTCAAACAATTGCGACGAGATGATTATTTAAACATTGTGACACCCCTAAATACATGTGTAAAACGTTTTGAGCTCGTCCACTTTTGACCCCATTCATTGCTTTTTTGGTGTATAGCTTATGTGGTTGAATGTGTTCAAATAGCCACAAAAGACGGCCTATTGATTTCATGTATGATGTACCGATCACAACATTTTCCCATCGGTCCTGATTTTAGGCTGCTCTCCTCTTTCATTTTTGTTTCATTCTGCAAGCGTGTGAAAGTTGTTCAAGTTTATTTCATTAATAGGCTTTATGCCCAGCTGCACTACTTCCTGAACTTCAGCCAGCTCCTTAGCTGTGTCCCAATTCAGGGGCTGCGACCTTGTAAGGACGTATTTTAAGACCGATTGCGTCACAGCAGCGCGACTTCAGGCTGGTAAGGCCGTCCCAATTCGAAGGATGCTTAGAATGAAGCCTCAAAATGCGTCCTAATTTCTCCGCGATGTTAAGGATAGAACGAATGGATCCTTAACAGCCGAGGATATCCCAAGATTCATTGCGCGCCTGCAACGGCGGCTGGATATTCTAAAATAAACAATTAAAACCTTCATTAAATAAAAGTGTGTATTTATCAAAAAAAGTTTGTCACTGTTTTAGTATTATAAGTTATGTTTTGTGTTAATATTATTATTATTATTATGATGCATATATTTCTAAGGTTGATTAATTAAATTTAATATAGCCTACTGTTGAATAGTTTAATCTACATCAACGTGTCATATTTTATAAACTAAATTAATATTTTTCTGATTTCATATTTATTTTAATAAGTCAGAAACGTTTCCGCTATGTCCTGCTAACAGGCGCAGCAGGTGACGCCAATTATGGGTCATCCCAAGGTTAGACCGTCTCATTTCAGTTCTCTTCGCGGATTTCTGAGGCTGCCACCTTGAAAGACCGAGTGCTCATATTTAAGGTCGCATGCTTATAAGGTCGCAGCCCCTGAATTGGGACACAGCTCACGTTTCCTGTCTGCCATTATTGGACAAACTGATTAATCCAGGTGTGTCTGATTATTGTTGTTGTGACTACTGAGGTCAGGCACACCTGGATTAATCAGTTTGTTTGTGACTACTGAGGTCGGGCACACTTGGATTAATCAGTTTGTCCAATAATGGCAGACAGGAAACAAGGAGTTGGCTGAAGTTCAGGAAGTAGTGCAGCTGGGCATAAAGCCTGTTGTTCTAAAATATCAGAGAAAGCCCTTACATATACATGTACAAAACATTGTGTGGCATGTTTACTAACAACACAAGAAGCAGTACTCTGACATAGTATTAGTGTGCATTAATGTAAACGTCATTTCCCCGCACGTGTTTTAATGACTCGTCCAAAGACCATCTCCAGGAAAGAAGCGGTCGAAAGTGAACAAAAGAGATGGATTAAAATATGGGAACGTAACTGTATGAAAGTGAGCATCTTCCTAGCGTGCCCCAAAACCCATGACTCTGCATTCTTGCACCCAATCACCACATTCCTAAATGTGAGCTTGGTCTGTACTCACCTCCCATATTCGTTCCTCCTTTAATTAAAACAACAACCCCACCCCAGGTTAAACAGCATGAGATTAAACTGCGTGTGTATCATAAACTTTAGCTCACAGAATGAATTTTATGTAGGTGGTCTTTACGAACAGGGCCAGCATTTGCGTCACTCACACTTTAATAAATATTGTATGGTCCATTTCAGCAATTGAGATACGCTTGAGAGCCTTATCATTATAGGTTATCTGATGACCAGCTAATGCAGAGCTGATGGTTGTTCAAGCGGTCAAATGAACACACTCAGAAATATCAGCACATGCTGTGGCTCTTGCACACTAAGGAATGTAGAGTTATAGTGATTGTGGCCACTGAGGGTGCTTTTAATTACCAACCATTCCTTTCTGCCATGACTTTGTTCCACTCTCTTGAGCACAGATTGGTTGTGATGTTCAACTTTGTTTCCTGTTTACTCTATGAAACACCATACCACAACTGTTGTGTGACTTCAGATGGTAACGGAAGGGTAAAGGGTACTAGCAATTATATCACCCCCCAAAATAAATATTTTTATCTACATACGCCCCTTAGATGGAAATCGCCATTTTGCACTGCCATGTTTCTACAGTAGCCCTTAACAGACAAACGGTTTTATAGAGTGTGTTTTGTCAGTCACTACGTACTCCTGTCTCGGCTACCGTAGGTTCTCCGTGCATTTCGGAAGGTATTGTAAGCTGTAGGCTGAGCAGCTGGTTGCAATTCACAATCTCACCACTAGATGCCGATAAAATCTGAACAGTGGACTTTTTATTTATATATCTTGATATTTTTCACTTACTTTGATTTTTTGTACTATTCCTAATCTGTTTAATTGCTTGTTGTAAATTGTGGGGTCATTTCAATATACATCATACTGTGAATGGTTGTGCATGTGACCAATGAAACTTACAAAACAAACCTACAGAGATTTCATAGTATAATAGAGGTTGAGTGCTCACTGACCCTTAATTGACTCTATGGTGTATATTACTGGCAATAAGTAGCAAGTACAGTTAATTGAATATCCAGTCCAGCTGTTTATACCACTTATTTTTCTGTCTATGAAGAAAAAAACTTTACTTATTTCTGACATTTCTATAAGTTCTATACATCAGAATACATAGACAGTGCTTTACTGTTGTTTGGAAAGACATTCTCCTAATCTAGAAAATGTTGTCAGAACCATCTGATATCAGATTGTCTTTATGTTCAAAAAACCATTGTTTTCTATCAATGTACACAAACCAGTCAATTGCCTGATGTCTGCCTGGGATGCCCAGCTATGACAGCAATGATGATGCACAAATGTCGACCACAACTAGGGTGGCCATTCGTGCCATCTCCGCTGGACACGTCCCAAACATGTTTTCGGGTTCGTTCTCCGGAAGTCGCGTTGGTCAACCGCATACGCCATCAAGGTTTAATATTTCGGGTTTAATTTCAGAAAAGCAACCGTTACATTTCAAGGTAAGAATGAAACTACAATGATTGTATGTCTTAAAAGAAATAAACTTTAAAAAAAAAATTCTAATGTATTTTAACTGAAATGTGATGACGTATGCGGTTGAACAACGCGACTTCCGGAGAACGAACCCGAAAACATGTTCGGGACGTGTCCGGCGGAACTGGCACGAATGGCCACCCTAACCACAACAAACCACTTTTAAGTAGCAAGTTATTTTGGAGGAAGGATGTTTGTCAGCATGATTAGAGTTTTAAAGGAAAACACCACCGTTTTTCAATATTTTATTATGTTCTTAACTCAATCTTTGTACAGCGCCTCGTGAATGTGTTAGCATTTAGCCTCATACATTCCTGGCTCCAAACAGGGATGAATTTAGAAGTCACCAAACACCAAGCCACCATGTTTTCCCTATCTAAAGACTGTTACATGAGTAGTTACATGAGCAAGTATGGTGGCACAAATAAAACTTTTGTTTGGAGCCATAGAAATGAATGGGGCTAGGCTAAATACATTCAAGAAGCGCTGTACAAAGATTAAAAGTGCACACATTGAAAAAGGATAGGTATGTATTAATTCATCTAAGTTGAGGTAAGAACATAGTAAAATATTGAAACATTGTGGTGTTTTCCTTTAAATTAAAAAAGTATAAATTTTAAATCTCATTTCAGGAGCTGACTTTGGAGATTTTATTTGAAATATATTTCTACATGAGATAAAAAATACCTGGTACTGGCAGAAATATATTACATAAGATGCCATCATTAAAGACTATAATAAGAGAGTATGTAAGTTAAAAGGAGAGCCAAAGTGTGTTTCACAACAAAGATGTAAACTTTGTGAGTGACAACATCAAAGGCTCCTCTCGGAATAGGAATTTCAAGGACTCAAAGACTCCCTAGTGTGTAAGTAATTGGCAGTTGTAAACTCGAAGAAAAAGGGATTAAAATTAGAAATAATGGAGAGAGAGAGAGAGAGAGAGAGAGAGAGAGAGAGAGAGAGAGAGATTGTCTATGAAAGATCTATAAAGTATAATATATATTTTTGCTATATTATTGTAGAAACACGCTTAATCAAAGTTGCTTTTCTGCCAACATGACAGTAAGTAAGCACTTTGTCATCAAATTTAACACTTCCATCAAAGGAAGACATAAAGAAAGTCTGGTAGTAATTGCTGGCCTAAACCAATATCTACAAGTAACTGGACACTTAACTGAACAGTGAACTATACATTACATGTTAACCAGCAGTCGTGTGAAAATAATTGATTG
Source organism: Misgurnus anguillicaudatus (assembly GCF_027580225.2). Taxonomy (NCBI): domain Eukaryota; kingdom Metazoa; phylum Chordata; class Actinopteri; order Cypriniformes; family Cobitidae; genus Misgurnus; species Misgurnus anguillicaudatus. The sequence goes on along the minus strand of NC_073357.2, from coordinate 35,830,371 downwards.
AACAGGACTTGATAGTACAATCCCTGATCAGAAGAGTCTTTTTTGAGTGGCAATAGGTTCAACTGCTACTGTATCACTAGCTGTCAATGTGCTTGCTTTTAAAAAATCCTTCCATGTGAGTGTCACAAGGTGAAGATTTTTCGGGCGGAACCAAAAGTTGGGATGTTTTCCGCCCGGACCAGGAAGAGGGATCACCGGACATCCGGTAGCATCGCGAGGGCTGTAATCAGCCAAACTAAGCACAGCTGTGCGTTGTTAGCAGGAGCGCCGGGTGATTGGAAGATCGCATCACACGGAGGGATACTTAGGAGCAGCTTAAATCACAGTTTGAGTTGTTGTTGGTGTGCATCGAAGTGCTGAGTTGTGCTCACCTGGTGTGCTGTTGATCGCGATTGATGCTCTCTCTCTCTTCCTCGTACTATTGACGGAGATACAGGAAACCTTATAGGTTGAAGAAACGAACGAATATCGATATCCAAGGAGAGAAACCAAGGAAACTGTATCATTTGTATTTTGGAGTGTTTGCAGTGTGGATTAACGTAGAGAAACGAGGGGCGAAGGAAGTGCAACAGCCGTGAGTAGCGAACTTATTTCACTGGAAAGAATTGTATATCTGGACTTGTAATTTCTCTGAGTACCTCTAGGAGAAGGAGGGCGGCCCTACCCCTGAGATAGCGTGGTGGGTGAGCTGAAGGATCCAACCACTAGGCCGTGTTTATCCATCGCCGTATTCGCCCCGAGCGAAGTGGAGGAAGACGGGTGTCTTTTTGTGTGCACTGGGTGTGGTGGGTGAGTCTTTGGATGTAGAAACTTTCACTTTGAAGTGGTGCTGTGTATTGCTGTGTACTGCAGTGAAATTGCTGTGTCTTGTCAGACGTACCCCCGCCTTCACTCATTCATCAAGGGAAGACGAAGAGGTAAGCGGCCCTAGAGAAAACCTGTAGACATTTATGCTGTGAGTGTGTTTCAGTTTCGAATAACGGAGTGGCATCCTGGAGTGATTTCTCAGCCGAACACTCGGCGGCCTTTATAGAGTGGTGGTGAAGAACGGTAGAGTTGGCGGTGTGTGAGTATGACTTTGGACCAATAATATTGCTACCTTACCTGTGTGATTTCCATTGTCGCAGAGCTAGAGGCGAAGGAGATCCGCCACCCCGAGGTCTCTACAACGGGGCGCCCCTGTCCAGTGTTCAATTGCCCAACGGGTACCGAGGAAAGGGCAGCGCTCGACCCGGTGTGACGGTGTGCATTCTCGCACCTCTGCAGACCAACGAGCTCGCCGAGAGGGTTTGTCCCCGGCGCCATATAGGAACTACTGTCCATCCGACACACTGTGGATGCCAGCTGTCGTAAGTCCACCACCCTGTAAAGTGTATACTAACCTTGTAAGTCCATTGATCGACAGGGACGAAGAGTGTGCCGTGTATGTTGACCTGAGAGAAGCCACATTGAAAACCACGTGCTTACAGTCCAGTACAGAGGTGAGAGAGCCATTTGAGTCAGATTCATTGTGTCCTTATGTCCCAGTTGCTGTCTGTGGAGAGAGAGAACAAGTGTGAGCGCTACGAGAACGAGCTGTGAGGAAACCTGCACTTACCAAGAGCTGTAGCCAGCGAAGAGGTGAGAGAGCCATTTCGAGTCAGATTCATTGTGTCCTTGTGTCCCAGCTGCTGTCTGTGGAGAGAGAAAACAGCGTGAGCGCTACGAGAACGAGCTGTGAGGAAACCTGCACTTCCCAAGAACTGTAGCCAGCGAAGAGGTGAGAGAGCCATTTGAGTCAGATTCATTGTGTCCTTGAGACCCAGTTGCTGTCTGTGGAGAGAGAGAACAAGCGTGAGCGCTACGAGAACGAGCTGTGAGGAAACCTGCACTTACCAAGAGCTGTAGCCAGCGAAGAGGTGAGAGAGCCATTTCGAGTCAGATTCATTGTGTCCTTGTGTCCCAGCTGCTGTCTGTGGAGAGAGAAAACAGCGTGAGCGCTACGAGAACGAGCTGTGAGGAAACCTGCACTTCCCAAGAACTGTAGCCAGCGAAGAGGTGAGAGAGCCATTTGAGTCAGATTCATTGTGTCCTTGAGACCCAGTTGCTGTCTGTGGAGAGAGAGAACAAGCGTGAGCGCTACGAGAACGAGCTGTGAGGAAACCTGCACTTACCAAGAGCTGTAGCCAGCGAAGAGGTGAGAGAGCCATTTCGAGTCAGATTCATTGTGTCCTTGTGTCCCAGCTGCTGTCTGTGGAGAGAGAAAACAGCGTGAGCGCTAAGAGAACGAGCTGTGAGGAAACCGGCACTTACCAAGAGCTGTAGCCAGCGAAGAGGTGAGAGAGCCATTTCGAGTCAGATTCATTGTGTCCTTGTGTCCCAGCTGCTGTCTGTGGAGAGAGAAAACAGCGTGAGCGCTAAGAGAACGAACTGTGAGGAAACCTGCACTTACCAAGAGCTGTAGCCAGCGAAGAGGTGAGAGAGCCCTTTGAGTCAGATTCATTGTGTCCTTGTGTCCCAGCTGCTGTCTGTGGAGAGAGAAAACAGCGTGAGCGCTAAGAGAACGAGCTGTGAGGAAACCTGCACTTATCCAGAGCTGTAACCAGCGAAGAGGTGAGAACCATCCCGTCCGATAAATTGTGTCCTTTGTGTCCCAGCCACTGCCTGTGGAGAGAAAGGGAAGGAGAGTGAGTAGACGATAAGGAGTCGTACGAGCCTGAGCAGGAAGTGCCGCGAAGCACGATACAGGTACACAGATAGGAGATATTGACACCAACACTGATTTTACTTTGATTCTGCCTCCAGGAAGGAAGAGGAGGGCGCCACGGGCAGAAGGAACCAGGCAGGAGCTGTTCTTTGACGTCCCCTCCCCCTGTCACTCACTCGGCCGTGGCCCCCCCTGGAGGGCAGAGCCTGATATCCTCGTTGTTGTCTGGTCATTGGGTTGGTTTTGGGGACCTCCTCGAGGTGGAAGTTGAGAAGGGGCGTGGCTTAACGATTAGCAGCCAGCCCCTGGGTGTGACATGAGCTTACATTGCTCCATGTTTTCCCGTTGTCCCTGTCTGGACTGCGAGGCTGCTTTTGAACATCTCACTGCCTTCTCTTGCTGCCAGACCTTGGCTACTACCAGCCTTCTTCTCTCTGCAAATTTTATCAAATATATATATAGCATATTTCATGAGCTAAATATATATATATATATATATATATATATATATATATATATATATATATATATATATATATATATATATATATATATATATATATATATATATATATATATATATATAAATATATATATATAAAATTAAATGAGATATTAGAAAAAGAACACTGATCAAAATTAAAGAATTATCTGACAAATCCTACTTAACTGGCAGCCTAACTTTCCACTTTTTACTAATTTGCAAGATGGTGAGCCAGCAGGTTATCCAGGTGAAGGCCAAAGGGATGACTCTTTCAGCCATAGCAAGAGAAGTTGGTCATTCCAAATCTGTGATTTCTAAAATATTGCATCTTTACAATGTAACTAACTTATTCAAGTCCCCCAAAATGGCTGGTCACCCACGAAAGACAAAAGCACGAGAGGAGAGAATAATACAAAGAATGTCAATGGGCAATCGGTTCAACACTGCATCTGGAATTGCTCATCAGTTTAGTGCTAAACAGAGTAAGGATCTGTCTTGCTATACAGTGTTTTGATAGTTAAGAGATTTTGGACTAATAGACCACAGTTACTAAACCAGAATCAAAAGCCTAACCATTCCTGAGGATCATGTTGTGTGGAAAACTGGTCCAAAGTTCACTCAGCGATGAGTAAGTTTAATTTATTTGGGTCTGATGGGAAACAATATCAAATTTGGAAAAGTCTGAATCCAATGTTTGTAAAGAAGTCTCTAACATGCAGTTCCTTACCTGCGTTCATCGCCCAATCAGAAAGCAATTTACATGCAGGACAATGCCCCCTCTCACACAGCCAAAGTCCTTGAAGCTGAAAACATTGAAATAATGAAATGACCAGCCCAGATTCCTGATCTAATCCCGATTGAAAATCCTTGGGGACAAAGTTATGGCTTATAAACCCACTACAGTCACCGAACTGTGGAAGAGACTGCAAGAGAAGTGGACCAAAATCTCACTAGAGCAGTGTGAGAGACTAGACATGTCCTGTGGACGCAGATGTGCAAAAGCTATTCAAAACAAGGGCCTGTATACTTCCTACTTATTTTTTACTACTCTAATATTCAGAAATTTTAGTTGTAATGTTACTTTGTGCACCAAACGTTGTTCTTTAATTTTGATCACTGTTTTGTTTTTGTTAAAGTTTCTTGGTTATTTTGTAAAACACACTTCTACTAGCTTACAAAAACTCCTTCAAATTCAGAATGATGAAGATTACATTCAAGGGTTCATGATTTGATCTCTAATTTTGATCTTCACTGTATATAGGCCTACATATGAAGAGTTTGGTTCCAAAACGAGATAAACGCCATTTTTGAAAAAAACGAGTTACTGCCAAAATCAGTATTATATCAGGTCAGTAGTTAAAAGTCAATTCTTAATTTTACGCAAAATCCAATATCCGCCGTGTTATTCTGTCATCTTTTCTCCTTACAGCCCACCAGTCACGCAATGTAAACAAACATGGCGGCGCGCTGAGTACACGGAGTCCTAGTTTTCCTCATCTACTTTGTACTTCGTGATCAACAAACAAAATAAAATTATACTTTAATTGAATTGATAAACCTGTGATGGTTTTCTGTGACGGGAAAGAAACGTAAGCCATCAACATCTAGTAATTTTCGCGAGAGGCACTCGGGTGCTTGTTCTCCCGACAGCATCAAGTTTCTCATGCTAACACATTGACCCCAGGGGATCTTATGAAAAACTTTCATTATTTTACTCAAAGTCAACGAAAATCGAGCAGGACCAAAACATTTTACAGCTGATCGCTGTGAAAAATGTAAAGAGACGACGTCAAGTATAACCGCAGCAATGACAATGTTCAATATCACAAAGTAAGTGTTTTGATTAATGACATTAATGTTTTTATTTTTAATTAGTGTGTACAACTAGTCAACTAAATGAATATAACATGGCAAAGATGAATGCACATTTATATAGGCTATTCAATAGATTTATAGCATTTTGAATAAAAACTTGTCATGGATTTATTGCATTTTGTGGAAAAAATAATCAGTTTTTATAATAAATCTTTGAAAATCTAGTTATGGATATGAATTTTTTATGTTTTTATAACCTAAAGATGCTATGTGAAAGTTTGTAACAGAAAATAGTGGTTTTCATCTAGTCACTTTCTTGGTATAGAAAACACGTTTTTACCGAAATTTGTCAAAATGGATTTATTGCATTTTGGAACCAAACTCTTCATATATTAGTGGTGTAAATCTGACAGTTCATTACGATTCGATACAAAATCGATTTTCTCCACCAGTAATGAGATTTTTGCAGATACATCAAATTTATCGTTATTTTTATATTGCGAACCTAGTTAAGCAGTTACATTTTTACAATCTATTTCCCAATTGGAACATTTACAACAACAAACTAACAAAAATACACTTTTTTAAATTAAGATAAAGTAATAATGATGGGCAAAATGTTACATAAAATCAAGCTTGTGATGGCAACAGTCAAAGTCTTTCAGTATTTTGTGCCAAAATTTGCCGCTTTGTTGCTGCATCGCATTCACTTGCTGACGCTAGCAGATGAAAAAAGCGTGCTTTGACGGAAATGCATAGATGGACATTACATCAAGTGATGAGGACGTGAAGAATGTCAAAATAAAGGTACCTCAAATTGATTTTTTTACGCGTGGCATCGATGGTGCATCGGATTGTTAGAAATAAAATATATGTATCGATTCCTATCGATGTATTGTTACACCCCTAATATGTATTTATATTTAAATTAAATAATTATTTTTATTTTTCGTTAGGGAATTAAATAATATCATGCCAATAATGTGTGACTATTATGCAGAAAGCCTAATGAAAGTTTTTTTTTCTGGTTATTTTTGGAAACAATCACACATTCCTATCAGTTCCAGTATTTTAAATGTTCAGGCAGATACCATGGGTTTTATCTTGATCAGTTGAAGGGGGGTTATTTTGACATTACTCAAAACTGCCACATAAATGCAGGAGGAAATAGCCATCACAACCTTGGGGGGGTATGAGAGTCAGTTATTTTCAGTCATAGTCATGACACAAGGGAACAATAATGGGTGAAAGTTTGGTCATGAATGTTTATAAAATATCAAATCATCTATTAATCAACACCCTATCTGATATTATAACATAGGGTATGACTATCTTGCAATTTGATCTTCCATAATAAGATCACAGTCTTGGCAAGGCCACTAAAGAAAAGATTTCAAATAAACACAAAATCCACTGTATATTTAAAACATAACGTCATAGTATAAACATAAAACATCATAATATTTTCAGAAGAGATAAACACTGTTTCAAGGTTGTATGGGAGTCTTGTGTTCTTGTTTTAAACCTGTGACACGCACCAACTCTGGAAGTTCGAGCAAAACAAACATAGAGACTGACAGAAGGTTGTTTCCCAAATATACTCCATCCATGTGCTTTAGAAAATTAAAATGTGCATTTTAATGGAAAGTGCAACATTAAAAATCAGGTAAAACGATAATTAAACATGTTTTGTCTTCTTGTGTAAATGTTCATATTCATTATGACAACACTCAAATAATTCAAGTATGTCCCTGTCTCCTGTAGGTTTTAAAGGATGTCTTTCCTGATCGTCCAGAATGGTTATGCACTTGCTTTTGCTTCTGTTTTCTGTAGTACCAGCAAAGAGTTTTCCGGGCAGACTATTTATAGCACAAAGTAAACTCAGATTTTGAGATTAGGCAATGGGAAATGAATGTTTTTTTAAAAGACGTAATTTAATTGTTCATTGGGGATGCATTATTTTGGTTATCTATCTGTGTGTTCTCTCATCTTTAATATGAACAATTTTATAAACTGGCTAATGGAAAATTTACTGGCTTCTTGTAGACAGAATCAAATTTAAGACACTGGTTTATGGCCCACAATATATACAGTAAAATGACCTGGCCCTTCTCTTGTAAATATCTACCATTAAGCGCCACACATTCCATAATCAACTTCATCAGTGTGATGCAACATTACAGCACTTAGTTCCCAATGTGAAAAAATCCATAAACATCTGCATGTGACAAAAGCACAATCAGAAGAAAATAAAAAAACTGCCTGCTGTCTGGATATCAGAGAAAACAGTGACAATGGACTTAATTTTAACTGCTTCAGGTTTGTGTGATAAAGCAAGTACACACGCTCTGAAGTTTGTGATTCAGGAAAGCACTACATTAATATAATTCTCACTTCACAAATTTCACCTGTGGGTAAAGTATATTTTTTTCTTGAATGGGCCCATTTTTTTTCCATTGATATTGTTGCTGATTCTTTAATTTCTGTTCTGCTGTACACCAAAGGATTGGGATGTGACTGATGTAACACTACAGGGTGGAGCATTCACTCTAAACAGGATGGAGTACCAGTCAGGTGCGGCCCGTCTGTATAGGTGGGGCCCCACAAAAATATTATTTTTCAACAAATATTTTCTGAGATTTGTGTGTATATATATATATATATATATATATATATATATATATATATATATATATATATATATATATATATATATATGAAGAGTTTCGTTGCAAAACGAGATAAATAAATTTTTTAACAATTTTGACAAAACATGTTTATTATTATGTTATCATGTTATTATTTTGTTTTATGGTGCTACTTAGCTGTATTTTTTAAGTTATGAAGGTTTAAATCAAAACAAACCAACTGCAGTTGCATTGAAATTAATTGGAATGCACAACCAAAAAACGAGATTTCTGAACTATTAAAAAAAACGGTGGTTATCTCGTTTTGCAACGAAACTCTTCATATATATAAATACACACACACACACACACACACACACACACACACACACACACACACACACACACACACACACACACACACACACACACACACACACACACACACACACCTAAAGGATTATTAGGAACACCTGTTCAATTTCTCATTAATGCAATTATCTAATCAACCAATAACATGGCAGTTGCTTCAATGCATTAAGTGGTGTGGTCCTGGTCAAGACAATCTCCTGAACTCCAAACTGAATGTCAGAATGGGAAAGAAAGGTGATTAAAGCAATTTTGAGTGTGGCATGGTTGTTGGTGCCAGACAGGCCAGTCAGAGTATTTCACAATCTGCTCAGTTATTGGGATTTTCACGCACCATCATTTCTAGGATTTACAAAGAATGGTGTAAAAAAGGGAAAAACATCCAGTATGCGGCAGTCCTGTGGGCGAAAATGCCTTGTTGATGCTAGAGGTCAGAGGAGAATGGGCCGACTGATTCAAGCTGATAGAGGAGCAACTTTGACAGAAATAACCACTCGTTACAACTGAGGTACACTGAAAAAAATGGACTTAGTGGGTCTTTGAATTTAAATAAAATAAACATGTATATGCAACACAAAATATTTATATTCCTTGTGTAAACATAATTTAATTGATTAGGATTAAAATGTTTTGTTTGAATGTAAAATGAACACATTATTCTCACATTGATTAAAATTGATTGAATTGAATACTTAAAGCAATAAAATTGAGTTTGCACACAAAATGGCACCTCCTGAGCAGCAGGGGCAGTATAGCTCAATGAAAAGGACGTCAACTGCCATAAAAGAAGAATAAAGATCGTTTGTTTTGGGCGCCAAAATGAAGACTCAGCAGCAGTCAGTCAGAAGAACTCTATCAGACGGACACCACGTTATTAAAGTAAGTTCTATTATTTATTTATGTTCGCTTCATACGTGATATATCTTCACTAGATAGACTATTTTTGTTTACAATATGTAGCCATTGCAATGACTTGTAGTAAATATTAGTTTGGAGGAGGTTGGTGGAGTAAGTTAACAGTCAGTCAAGCTCATAAAGAAAAACATAGAGTTTTAAAAATGTCAGCTGTTTAACGTTATTTCACGTTTGGTAGTTTTATCCGAGTTGAAAACTGTCAGATTTGAGTTGACTTTTGAGGCACTTTTTACTCAGCTGTTCTATGGAAACGTATCAGGACAAATAAAACGCTAACCAAGTTATTCTGTCCAGAGTAACGTTATCCATGTAAGTAATTTACCAGATAATATTAATTGACTACATTAATAATGACATTGCGTATGAAACAAACGGTCTGCTTAATCAGATGAACAGACCCGCGTCAGTTATTCGTGACTTCGCTACGCCACGAGCAACACTTGATTCTATTAGAAAAAGCTTTTTTAAATTTCTCGCGTGTCTTCTGGTATATTAACTGAAAAAAAAATCGCTTTGAAGTGACCACACCTTAAAGCTGACGTTTTCAGAAGAGAACCTTGTTGTTTTAAGATCTCTTTTTGTCCAACATTGCGTCCTAATGACAGATATAATACTAATTTCATTATTGTTCTGTGTATGTGTGACCTTCATCATTTGAGGTTGTGTGTTGATTTCACCTCTGAATATTTCCTCTTATAGGTCCATCATCCTTTCATGCGCTACACAGCATTGGTAAGTCATTTCTTTCACTTTTGTACTGCTGTTAGGAGCTATATCTTATTTTTTGTAACTAATATACAATTATTATTCTTTGACTCGCAGTACTCAAATATACAATGGTTGGTTAATTTGTTTTCAGATAAATGCTGAATTTAAAAGAATCACTACTGTCTTATGTTCCTGCGTGTCACCTGGACCTCCAATCCAAAAACCTGATGAAACTCTTCTATCAGAAAGGATGACAGCTAGCAAAAAGACTTCAAACAATTAATGATCAAATGACAGAAGTAAGTAATATAGATTTATAGACATAAAAATGTGTAAACATTGTTGGAAGTACAGAACATTTAGTATGTTTTAGTTACAACATCTTTTGGCACACAGTCATTAAAACACCTGGGAAGATTTAAAGGGGTAGTTCACCCAAAAATAAAAATTCTCATCACTTACTCCCTATCATGTTGTTACAAACCTTTATAAATGTCTTTGTTCTGATGAACACTAAGGAAGAGATTTTGAGGAATGTTTGTAACCAAACCAATCATAAGCCCCATTCACTTCCATAGTGGGGAAAAATAATACTATTGAAGTGAATGGGGCTCATGAACAGTTTGGTTGCAAACATTTCTCAAAATAAATATCTTCCTTCATGTTTATCAGAACAAAGACATTTATACAGGTCTGTAACAACATGAGATTGAGAAAATGAGAGAATTCACTTTTGATGTGATTGTCAGGTGTGGTAGCACACACTCGAAACGTGGCCTCTTTATTTAACTCATTCCAGTGTAGTGAACACTAGGGATGCTCCGATCAGGATTTTTGCAGCCGATACGATCACCGATTTGTAATCTTCGTGACCGGCCGATACCGATTCTGATTTTTTTAAAGCTGATATGCAAGCTCTTTGATGACTGTAACTGTTACATTTTTTCTAGATAAAATAATACCACGGATGTTGCCTTTGTTATATTACTTGCAGTAATTAGGTATATTATTGTTTTAATAGTGACTCAAATAAATAAGCACAACAAATATTTATTCTGCATAGAGAAATTTAATATGCCTTTAAAAAGACTTATGTCTCCTAAAAGTACTGAAAATAAAACACTTCACAGACTTTACTGTATTAATTAAATATACACGCATTCGTATGAAGTATAAAAATTCTTTAGTCAAGAGCAGAGAGTGATTTTATTGAGAGATGAATAGGTTACTGCAGCTTTAAGACATGAGAGAGAGATCGCTCTGTTCACGTGCACTGATGACAGGCTGCTGTGTGTGTGGGCGGCGGCTGAACGCAGACAAGCAGCTGTGAGGAAAATAAAAGTTTAAACGCTCAAAACTTTAAAACGCATGCAAATAAGAAACTTTCGGCATGAGGATGCAATTGTCCGTGATAGATATGTGTTGTATACGCTGTTTGATGGGGATGTGAAGACGCCTCACGCTGTTGACCGGAGCACGTCCTCATAGAAAATACGCATATCTCTGTAAAGGCAAAGAGAGACATACAAATCGGCACGCCGCACATGAGCAAAGGGTTGAAAAAATGCTCGTGCTACGTAAAAAAATGTCTTTAATTGCAGCCACATTCAGGATCCTTTTGATGACAAAAGTAAACAGAAAGATCGGTTTATGAGATCGGCAGATTTAACGAGCACCGATCGAGTCATTTAATGCCATTATCGGCCGATCGATCGGAGCATCCCTAGTGAACACACACACACACACACACACACACACACACACACACACACACACACACACCTGGAGCAGTGGACAGTGCAGCTGCCTTGCTTTGTAACCCATGTATTTGTAACCAATTGTAACATGCTGTGGTAATGCACATGGGTCTGTATACTTACATTTATATTTGTTTGCATTGTACTAATTTCCAATGACACTTTTATTGTAACAGTAACCTTTTTTCTGTTTCTTTAACTACATTTGTTTGTTTTGTACAGGGCATGGATGAAGTCAGCATCAGTGAGGTCATTTGAAGACACCAATGTTGGGATTTGTGCTCTCAAACAACATGCTTCTTGTGATGAAGAAGAGGATATTTGTATAGTCCTGGAAGCCATGAAGGTGTTGCAACATCGTGTTTGAGCTGATGTATGCCTTAAACCTGGGCTGCGTTCAGCCCCGACAAAACGTTGCACAACGTTTATTAAACAGAAACGGTGATGCGTTGAACGCCCTGTTGTGATGACGAAAGAGTTGCAACTACGGTAGCTGAGAGGCCATTCTTTGTGTTCTTTTTTAAATGTTTCCGAAGTCTGATGAAATCGTTATAAATGTGTGTTTAATACTGTAAAAGACCCTCAATGTTACAGTCACTGACCTTGCCGTCCAGAATGAAAGACAACATTCCAACTTGAACCCATTGAGCGAGCTGTCTCTTTACTACCGCGTGGTTTTATACATCTTGCCGCTGATTGGGCCGACATTTCTGACACACCCACCAAACAAGAGAAAACGCTTCTAAAACCTGTTGCATTCCGTTGCACACCGTTTCCAGGAAACGTGTCGTTCAACCCGGAAACCGTAGCAAAACGTTGTGCACCGTTGTGAGATTGAACGTGCCCCTGATCTCCGCTTTATTTTTGAGGAAATCCAAACTGCATTGAGAGTAACTTTAACGAACAGTTTCTTTCAGTGAAAGGATCAGAAAGACTGTGTTGCTCATTTTTGAATTTTTTATCTGTTTTATGTGTTTTCTCTTATTAATACATTAACAGTTTGCTGCTCAGAGTCGATTTTTGAAATGGTTGTTGTATTTTGTTTTTGTTTAATCTTTGATTTAACATTTTATAAATGCTGTAGCTCTGACTTTCTGAAGGAGTGATATTTTCCAGTTTGTAAATCCATTTTATAAATAATAGTACTTACTGTTTTGCATGTCTCTTTGGAATGCAGTGTTTGTGCTTTAGCACTTCTAAATCTACTGTGATAGTAACTATTTTAAACATTTGGGTCAGTTTCACAGATGGGGCTTTTCCTAGTCCCAGACTTTTGCAATGCCATATATCAGTGCCATTGTTTTGTCTAAAGATGTACTCCAGTGTTGTTTTTGTAAGGTAGGTTTGTTTGTAAACTTTATTTTATTAAAAATATCCTAATATAACTAACTAGGGCCTAGTCATGGATTAATCTACAACCTGTTTGGGAAATTGCCCCTTTATGTATGTACTGCATGTGCTGATTGTTGTAATAGTTATTGGCTGTTAATGAATTAATGTGTAGTGATTTAAATGAATTGATGATCTGAAAGCAGTGGTTTGCCTCAATATCACTAAACATTTGTACAAAACTCTTTGCTTTTTATGCCAATGCAAATGTATTTTGTATTTAAAAATAAATAAATAACATTTGGATAATTATGGATGATTATTCTGGTGCCAGAGACATAATGAAATTGCTTTAGAGTTACATAATCCCATAATATAAGCATTAAAAAAGCATGTTGGAATTAGAGATGAAAATCTAGTCCCCTTACATAATAAAATTACTTAAACATTACAAAATAAATGTGTTATAGTAAAGAGAAATATCACTTTGAGTCAACATATTTCTATTAGACTACTTAAAGTAATTAAAATGTTTTGGTCTGACACATAAAAATTAATTTGAGAAAATTATTTTGGTTTTAAACAATCGGATCATGTGGGACCGATGTACACATTAAAATTACGTAAATTGAAAGGATTTTTTTTTTCAGTGTATGCAGCAAAGCATTTGTGAAGCCACAACAAGCACAACCCTGAGGCGGATGGGCTACAACAGCAGAAGACCCCACCGGGTACCACTCATCTACACTACAAATAGAAAAAAGAGGCTACAATTTGCACAAGCTCAACAAAATTGGACAGTTGAAGACTGGAAAAATGTTGCCTGGTCTGATGAGTCTCGATTTCTGTTGAGACATTCTGATGGTAGAGTCAAAATTTGGCTTAAACAGAATGAGAACATTGATTCGTCATGCCTTGTTACCACTGTGCAGGCTGGTGGTGGTTTGTGTAATGATGTGGGGGATGTTTTCTTAGGCCCCTTAGTGCCAATTGGGAATCGTTTAAATGCCACAGCCTACCTGAGCATTGTTTCTGACCATGTCCATCCCTTTATGACCACCATGTACTCATCCTCTGATGGCTACTTCCAGCAGAATAATGCACCATGTCACAAAAATCGATCCTTTCAAATTGGTTTCTTGAACATGACAATGAGTTCACTGTACTAAAATGGCCCCCACAGTCACCAGATCTCAACCCAATAGAGCATCTTTGGGATGTGGTGGAATGGGTGCTTCATGCCCCGGATGTGCATCCTACAAATCTCCATCAACTGCAAGATGCTATCTTATCAATATGGGCCAACATTTCTAAAGAATGCTTTCATCACCTTGTTGAATCAATGTCACATAGAACTAAGGCTGTTCTGAAGGCGAAAGAGGGTCAAACAAAAATAGTATGGTGTTCCTAATAATCCTTTAGGTGAGTGTATATATATCTGTAGGTAATGTTTTGTAATATTTACAACTCAAATTTTCTAATATCCTTTCAAAACATTAAAAATCATTCTGTTGAATTCCGCAGATTTTCAAAAAAAAAAAAAAAAAAATCTGCAAATAAATCTAAAAAAACTGCAGATTCCGTTTGGCCCTGATCATAGGTTAGTCAAATAGCCTTCGATATGACTCAAAATCTGCCCTACCTAAATTTATAGTTAATAGCCAGAAAATGCAAACACCACTGTTTATTAGAAAGTGTGGGTCAATATTGTTTCACCACGTTAAAGTATCTGAGTTTAATTCAAATAAATGATGTTATGATTTTACACTTAAGGCCTAAATTATATAAATGATATAATAGACTTATGGAATCTAGTATATTATAGAGTGATTATGGTAACCTAAAAATGAATGACACATAATGCACTAGGTTGTTGACAAGCTTACAAGACCAATTTAAAAGCCATATCCCCTTCCAGAGTTGGACAGGAGAGCTAGTTAAACCAACACAAGCATACATAAACACACCATGAAGTATGGTAATGCAGCCTCTGAGAGATAATAGTCCTCTTCATTACAGGTATGTCTTCTCCTTGGATGACTTTACTCCGGAAAAAAAATCCCAGACCCCTACACAAAGCTGGACTGTAAGACTGTGTGGAGTAGAGCCACCAGACATATTTTTGGTTTTAACTGGCTCTCAGTCACAAACACTATATAAACTGAGATGGGGAATTGGGGATTAGTCCATCAGATTGCACATTGTTAAAAGGTTCCATTCAAGACAGAAATAAAACTTTGACTTTTAGTTATTAGTCACCTACGCCACTTGTGGTACTTGAGTGTGGGGCATCACAAATCCTTGCTTATCCCAGAATGTCCTCCTAAACAGACAGGGCTTCACACTCACATCAACAGATATACATATCCAAAAAACTTTCTGTACTTCTTTAGAATCTGAGCTTAATAAAAGTAGTTTTTAAAAACATCAGTTGAATCAAGACCAGAAGGAAATAAGAGAGCTTTCCCATGAGAAATATCTGGAAATATGATTGTATCCAGCATTATGTAATAAGTGTGTGTCATTTTTCGTTTGGTTCACTGTTCCGTAAACAACAAAACCAAGCAATACTCTCTTGTGGTTAAAGAAGGACTGTGCTGGAGTCAGCTAAATTGACCTGAAGAACTTTGGCTACATCTACAGGACAATAGTGGAATTTATATTCTGATCATCAGGGGAATCTGAACTTTTAAATTAGTTAGAATATAACTTTTGATAATCTTATTAACAAAGAAATCCCTTACTTTTTACTTTAGTTATGTCTCACTGGATGCTTAGTATCATTTGTAACCAACACTGAGAGAATGGAAAAACACATTTCATAATAGTGGAGAAGCACATGTTTTAGCAGTTATGTGCTTAGACAGAAGCCCTGAAGCAATGTACCAAGCACTTACTATAAACCTGCTGGAATGAGAGTGCTTGCACTTAAGCTATAATTATGATTAACTTCTTTAAATGTAATACCCAAAGAGTTGGTAATGTTCTGAAAAATCAAGCTAAAAAGAGGGTGTGGCCATTACACAAACAGAAAGATCTGCACATCTGGACCCTTCAGGATCTCAAGTAGTCCAGAGGAATCTATTAAAATGGCTAATATCAAACAAAACTAATTCAAATACTATTAAAATCCCAATTTATATTAATCTGTGAACAAGATGGAACATGTAAAGTGTATAACTTTAAAGGACAAACCCACTTAGCCTGTGTTTTTACTTGCTTACATACACAGTAAAAAAAACGTATCACATGAAGCCAACAAGACATTGGAACTTGTCAAAACTGGCCCACTGGCATTTTAATTTTCTGATAATAACCTTACTGCATGGTAAAGCAAACTAAAGGAACTTATTTGATTTTCATAAACAAGCATGCTATCAACATTATTTTGGTTGTTTCATTACATTTTTCTTCTTGTTTATTATTTTAGCAAATGTTTGGATGGCTTGAGACAAAATGCATGGTATGCATACCATTGAATGCACAGATGACATTCTGCCTTAGGAGGGCGCAAGAGACACGGTAAAGTTTTAAAGGAATATTCCATTTTCTTAAAAGAAAAATCCAGATAATTTACTCACCACCATGTCATCCAAAATGTTGATGTCTTTCTTTGTTCGGTCGAGAGGAAGTTGTGTTTTTTGAGGAAAACATTGCAGGATTTTTCTCATTTTAATGGACTTTAATAGACACCAACAATTAACACTTAACTCACCATGTAACAGTTTTTTTCAACGGAGTTTCAAAGGACTATAAACAATCCCAAACGAGGCATAAGGGTCTTATCTAGCAAAACGATTGTCATTTTTGACAAGAAAAATTACAAATATACATTTTTAAAGCACAACCTCTCGTCTAGATCCGGTCCAGCGCAACCTAACGTAAATGCGTAGTGACGTAAGTAGGTCACGTGTTACATATATAAAACGCACATTTGCGGACCATTGTAAACAATAAACTGACACAAAGACATTAATTAGTATCAGTTGACATACAACAACGTAGGAAAGGTCCTCTTTCAACACACTTGTAAACACTGGGGTGGAGTTTCGCGTTCGTCTTCTGTGACGTCATGACATATTGCGTGGGGTCACGCTGGCGCATCACGACCGGATCTAGACGAGAAGTTGTGCTTTAAAAGTGTATATTTGTTATTTTTATTGTCAAAAATGACAATCGTTTCGCTAGATAAGACCCTTATGCCTCGTTTGGGATTGTTTATAGTCCTTTGAAACTCCGTTGAAAAAAACTGTTATGTGTTGAGTTAAGTGTTAATTGTTGGTGTCTATTAAAGTCCATTAAAATGAGAAAAATCCTGCAATGTTTTCCTCAAAAAACATAATTTCTTCTCGACTGAACAAAGAAAGACATCAACATTTTGGATGACATGGTGGTGAGTAAATTATCTGGATTTTTCTTTTAAGAAAATGAAATATTCCTTTAAGTTGTCTTTAGTTGATTTTTCTTTCTGAATATGCAACATATACAATTTAGCTTTCTTACATAATGGATGCTTTGCCTTTTGGCATTGTTTTTTACTATATAAATATTTATGTTTACTAGCCTACTATTAGCTATTGTGTTGCTCTCCTGCAGTATGTTTCATAATAATATCTGAAGGGGGCGTCAGTTTGTGTTGAAAAGTGGTGGGGACAAAAGATCAGATGAGAAAACATTACAGCAGGACGGGAAAAATATTGAGTAACGGCACATCAAAAATGGGTATAGTGTAGGCCAGTCAACAACACAAAAATACTCAGCATAAAACCCTCAACAATGTCGACTGCACATGTAACAGTCCCTGCAACATCAGCTCAACGAACAGCGCCAAAGCACCATACTGTAGAAATCAGCAGCACGTTAAGTAAATGATTACCATGAAATTCATTACATATGTAAAAGAAAACACACCATAAACACACAATCCAACATGTGACCCTGGACCCTGGTCGTGCAGTGCAAAACAAAATGACTTTCTTACTTAGTATTTTTGTCTTGTTTTCAGTAGAAATATCGAAAAATTCTTAAATTAAGATCCTTTTCTTGATGAGCAAAACGACCCAAGAAAATAAATCTTGTTTTTAGGCCAAAAATGTAAAATTTAAGTGATATTGTGCATAAAACAAGCCAAAAAATCTGCCAACGGGGTAAGCTAAATTTCTTGCATTTTTCTTGAATTTTGTGTTTAAGAAAAATGTTCAAGATTTTTTGCTTACCCCATTGGCAGATTTTTTGCTTGTTTAATTCACAAAATCACTTAAATTTGATATTTATGGTCTAAAAACTAGACTTATTTTCTTGGCTCGTTTTGCTCATCGGGAAAAAGCATCTTAATTTAAAAATGTTTAGATATTTTTACTGAAAACAAGACAAAAATACTAAGAATTTTTTCATGAAAATCATTTTTTGCAGTGTATCACTTGATTGTTTATAACATTTTAACCAAATGCTTTCAATAAGTGGTGGGGACAAAATCAGCCATTTCAAAAAGTGGTGGGGACATGTCCCCAGTGTAAATTACACCAATGATATCTGAATAAATAAATTGTTAAATTCTATTATGAAAAAAAGATTTTTAGCTCACTGTCTCCTGTAAGTGTGCCTGATGTACTTTACTATCCATGATTCATGACCATAATGTGCATGCTATCTGTAATGTTAAATGTGCATGCAGCTATTAAACAAGTAACTTATTTCTGTTTGCCTGAAAACATTGATTGTGTATGTCAACGACCCTCAAGGAAAAAGAGTTTAACCCTCAAACGGTCCTTGGGGTCTAAAAAAAAGGTTCCCTTCATCTCAGAGATATAAAATTTTGTGACTTTTGCTAAATAATCTATCTTTACATACACACAAAAAACTGGGCCTGATTCGGTTGTTCTAGGTATGTAAAAAATGTTTTATTAATATGGCCCTTGGGGTTAATATGACCCCAATTGAAAATGAATGGGAAATGCAAAAAAAATCCATTTGTCAAAAAATAAATATCAATAAATCCAGCATAAATCTGAAAATGTTGACACAGAAATGAAGGCCTGGTACTTAAGTGCATAAATGCAATGCAGAAAACACATGCTCACACAAACATACACAAACACACACTTACACAAACACACACAGGTATGACTGCCAGAGAGAGCATTTGTATGGAATTTGGCAAATAAATTCAGTCACAAATGCAGAAAATAAGATATAAAGGGGTGTGACTTAATGCACGCACATGTACCCTCACACACACACACGTGCACGCACACAAACACGCACACACATACACGCGTGCGTGAGCACGCAAACAGACACACACACTTACTACAAAACTACAAAAAATTACTATTTGAAATAATATTTATTTTTAATGTCCTTCTAATATTTATATAAACAAAGTAGTGATTTGAGCAGTTGGCCACATCCAGTGAAATAAATGGGTCTCTATGGGCATCTGCTGGTTGAAATGATTTAATTCCTAAACTGTAATTCTTTTATGTTTTTTTTTTCTAAAAACAGATGGCTGAATTCAACACCTAACACCTATATCAATATCTAAAAACACTTTAAATAAAATTTAGATTATAATTAATGTGAATTTTCATTAAAAAAAGTATATTTTTCAGGCAAGCTAATGGTGTAGTTGAGGAATTTAGTGGTAAACAGGTACAAAAGTACTTTAAATCTCTCAAAACACAGCTTTATTGTATAGATCTAAGTAAACAACAAAAAAAGATATATTATTTGTATTATTGAAAATGTATATTTTTCTTACAATGATGCTATCAATTTTGAGGTCATATAGACCCCAAGGGCCAGTAGTGTAAACAGAAAACGAGGTGCGTTTGAGGTTTAATCAATTATGTCTTCATGAAAATATAAATTTGCAGAAAGGGTTGTGCTTGGGTTAGGTTTAGAGGTAGGCAGTATTAAATCACAATTGCTTGTTATGAAAACTAAAAACCAATGGGGCACAGAGAGGCCATATGTGTTTCAGCCTGCTAAAAATTGTAATGGCTGTTTCTCAACATTAATTTTAGTAACTCCCACTGCAATAGTCCTATTTCAATAGACACAATGAGTGATGAGGTCAGGGGGAAAGGAGAACTACTGTAGCTAAATTGATAATTAATTTTAATGTATTATTTATAGCACTATATTCAACCCAAGACTTTTAAAAGCATTTGTGAAAATTCTGCATCGAGCATTTTAACATCCAACCTGATAGCTGTTCTGGTGTACAATACATGAAAACGTTTGTAAAATTCTTACTTGGACAACCTTAACACATACATTTTAAATACCACTGTAACACCGTGATTAACAGATTCGTCCTTATCCCAGTGCATTAGCAGACCAGATGCAGTATGTGAAGGCCATAAACACAAAAAGCCCATGTTAACAAAAAGCTAATGCATTTAACTTGTTTTATAGCGAGAAGGCAGAAGGTTCTGACCTTAGGCAACCTAAAATAGAAGTCTTAATTACAGACTGCTTCAAGACACATCCCACATCTTTTGTGGCCTTGTTTCATTGAGTTTCTTGAAAAGAAATATTTGAACTGACAGACACAAGATACACCCTAATATCAGATTCCCAGAAAAGCATAAAACTCTCTTTGAGTAAAGAAGCATGTGTATTAAAAGTGTGCCCAGATTTCAGAAATGCTGCTCTTAAATGCAAACATGAGATGCCTTAAAAGAAGTGCCAAAGATGTGAAAGGGCACAACCATGTGAGCTCATCTATAGTCAAGATAAATAATAGTAAGTTGAAATGACCTGTAAATCTGAGTTGATTTAACAAAAATTTTAAGGCATCAAAGTATTTTTACAGTTACAGCTGTAACAAGTATCCTAAATACAGAACTTGCCGGTTTTTTAATTATATAAAGACCCGTCACCTTTTAATCACAACCACCATTCACTTTTTCAGCAATTTCAGCTACAGTAGCTTGGATAGAACCACACGGTCCAGCCTTCGCTCCCCACATGAATCAATGTGCTTTGGCCGCCCATGACCCTGTCGCCGGTTTACCACCTTGTCAAAGTTGGCCAAATTGTGATGGCTAGAAGACTGGGTCAGAGCATCTCCAAAACTGCAGCTCTTTTGGGGTGTTCCCGGTCTGCAGTAGTCAGTCCCTATCAAAAGTGGCCCAAGAAAGAAAAAGTGGTGAACCGGAGACAGAGTCATGTGTGACCAAGGCTCATTGATGCACGTGGGGAGCGAAAGCTGGCCTGTGTAGTCCGACGAGCTACTGTAGCTGAAATTGCTCAAAAGTGAATGCTGGATCTGAAAGTCTAGTGGAGTCCACGCCTCGATGGGTCAGGGCTGTTTTGGTGGCAAAAGGGGAACCTACACGATATTAGGCAGGTGATCATAATATTATGGCTGATCAGTGTGTGTGTGTGAATATATCTTTTTGACTCAAAACCACTGTTTTGTGTATGCGTGTGTTTGTGATTTTAGCTGTTACCTATTAACTTGTTGGAACTGGCTGCTGCTTGTACACTGATATCTTGCCAAGGTGCTTACCGTTTCCTTTTGACATGCTAACAAAATCTACATTTATCCAAGTATTTCCACTGTAAATCTGAACAATTTTAGCATTATCTTCCCAGTCCTTAAATCCTTAAATAAGAGCTGATTTCACTAACCAAAATCTGGATAAGAAAGAAAGCTGTTTCTATACAAACACTTTGATTTGTCTGGGTTTTTCCAGCTGAAGAACGAAGCTACCCACCATCAGCCATACTAGCCCTGTGATTCACATTTTAAGCCGGGAAACATGAGTGAGCGGCAAAAGTGAGACAGCTGAAAGAGTTGAGAAAAGCTAGACAGGCCAAAGTGTCAGAGCCACTCTATTTGTCCAAGCTGGAGGAGGGGTTGGGAAAAGAGGGTGGAGACTATGCTAATGGCTTGAGAGGAAGTGAGGGAAGACTAGAGGAATGTGTTGGAGGTTTCTGGGAGAGTTCAGCTGAGAACGTGCTATCTGCCAAAAGAAGACAACGAAAGGAGAAAAGAAGGACACTAAACTAATGCAAACATGCCCCATTTTACTGTGGTACCAGTGCAGGATAACTCACCGTCCTATGACAGTCTGGAGGGAATAAACTGGGTGGATTACAGAGACACAGGACAGGGAGGATACTCTGGGAATGGAGACACAGTCAGTTCGGATGGTAAGTTTTTTTTCTTAATTGTCAGTCTTAGAAAACATTCCTATGAGGCTTAAATTAGGAGCTGAGTTTGAAGTTTACAAAGTTTGATAGTTTGACAAAGATTTAATCTTGGATGTCTTGACAATACCAAGCATCCTCAAACCATCAGCAGTGTGGTAACCATGGCAGTTGTTAAATAACTCATGTCACAAGATCCAATGACTACTTCCCGGTTCCTGATTGTATCTGTTTAAAATGCTGCGTTATTTGAAGTAAGGGTAAGGATTTAGCCGAGTGGCTGAAGCCGAGACTCTTGGCATACAGCTGACATGCCAGACGCCACTGTGGTGACAAAAGAAAACAATAAAGGGCCAAAGCAGTGGCGGGACTGGGGGGTTAATGGGACAGGCCCAAACTATTCACAAACACAAAAGCTGGAGCTCTCCTTTTGTACCAAGACTGTCCTTTACCAACTGCAGCTGAGGGTTTGACTAGTATTTCTTTCCTCCATCTTGTTCCTTTCCACATCTTAAAACATCTTAAAACAGAGAAAACACAATAAGTGATGCAGAGAGAAATGAAGGCTGAGATAAAGATGTGCGGAGCCCTGAAGGCTTGATTCAGAGATATGGGCCTTTGGTAATGCAGCTGTGACTTAGTTTTCTAAAAGCAAAGCTGACTGTCAAAAGTCAAGTCTAGCTGGAGCCAGTCTTGTCATGTTTTTGCCTAGAGACTGTTCAAAACTAATATTTTATGAATCAGAACTAAAGTGTAATATAGTTTAGACTTGTTTAGCATTTAAAATTAATATTTTTAGCTTTATTATCAGATGTCCTGAACAATCCCACAATGTACACTCAGTTTCAGATCAATTATACAGTAATAATGAATAATGAATGATTATAATGAACATAACAGAATGAATCACAAAGAAGAATCAAAAAAGTTAATACTGTATATTATTACAGAAGCCTAAAAGAAACACGTATACTGTATATACACACAAACTGACCTTCACCTCAAGCATATCTCAAGGATTTTAAATTTTCTAAAGCTTTATAAAGTCTCTATTTCGCTATTTTTGAGTATACAGCAAGCCATAATACTTTCAGGAGTACAATTACACATCTTATTTTAGTTTCTAACAGTAGATGTATGTTTTATGACAGGGCAGGTCTGGATTTAAAGCAGAATGTGATGTGTAATGGTTGTGGTTGTGTCCATGTCCATGTCTCTGTATACAATGAGTTTGTTTGATTTTCTTAATACAGAAGACTGGTTTAGCGTAGCAACTGCACTGGTGGATAGTTTAACATTAAAGGATTAGTCCATTTTCTTAAAAGAAAAATCCAGATAATTTACTCACCACCATGTCATCCAAAATGTTGATGTCTTTCTTTGTTCAGTCGAGAAGAAATTATGGTTTTTGAGGAAAACATTCCAGGATTTTTCTAATTTTAATGGACTTTAATAGAGCCCAACATTTAATACTTAACTCAACATTTAACAGTTTTTTTCAATGGAGTTTCAAAGGACAATAAACAATCCCAAACAAGGCATAAAAATAACAAATATACACTTTTAAAGCACAACTTCTCGTCATGTAGATCCGGTCGTGATGCGCCGACGTCAAGAGGTCACAGAGGACGAACGCGAAACTCCGCCCCAGTGTTTACAAGCGTCTTGAAAGAGCACCGTTCCTACATTGTTGTATGTCAACTGATACTAATTCATGTCTTTGTGGCAGTTTATTGTTTAAAATGGTCCGCAGATGTGCGTTTTATATATGTAACACGTGACTTCCCTACGTCACTACGCATTTACGTTAGGTTGCGCTCGACTGGACCTAGACGAAAAGTTGTGGTTTAAAAACACATTAAATTTTCTTGTCAAAAATGACAAACGTTTCGCTAGATAAGACCCTTATGCCTCGTTTGGGATTGTTTATAGTCCTTTGAAACTCCATTGAAAAAAAATGTTAAGTGTTGAGTTAAGTATTAAATGTTGGGCTCTATTAAAGTCCATTAAAATTAGAAAAATCCTGCAATGTTTTCCTCAAAAAACTTAATTTCTTCTCGACTGAACAAAGAAAGACTTCAACATTTTGGATGACATGGTGGTGAGAAAATTATCTGGATTTTTCTTTTAAGAAAATGGAATATTCCTTTAAGAGAAGCTGAGACGTAGGATGTTCACACTGCTAACTTTGTTTTCTAGCATGCTAGCTTTGCTACACACTGGCATCATTGTGTCAAAACAGGCCTTTAATGGCAAAACGACCGGCTTGGAATCACTCATTCACCACGTCATGCCTTACTGAGAGGAGGGCAGGGAGGAGGATAGTCTGGCTTTTCCCGGAATATAAAAATGTTCTGTTCTGTGTGCCCAGAACAGCCGTATTTAAACCAGCAAAGGAATAGAGTGCAGAAGATTTCTTATCCTGACATAATTAGGAGATCATGTTCAAATCTTGTGTAACACTAACAATGCAGGCTGCTCCTCTTTGTATCTGCACCAACAGGTTGTGTTTTTAACATTTTTGTTAGGGATACTAACAATGCTGTCTAACAGCTGGTTAACAGCCATTCTAGCAGTGTATGAACAAAAATATATGGATTTTTAACCCAGGTGGTTCCGACAAAGCATTTTCTATAAAAGTCTCTCTACTAACCCAACTTTTTTATTGTTTTATTAGTGGGCATAACACAAAATCAGCAGCTGTTGTGTTCTGCCTCAAATGCTTAATGGCCAGGGAGATCTATGTCATCTCTGGAAAAACCTACAGAATAGTTATATGACACAGAAATAAAAACACAACTGTGCTATTTTGAATGCAAGCTCTGGGCAGTCCTTAACAACATAAAGGTCTGTGGTCTACTCATGCCCTGTAGGCCTGTATTAGCTTATGTTGAAAGACAACTGTACTTGCCAGCACAGCATATTGACATATCTCTTACTAATCTCATACATAAAATAGTTTTTAGACTTTAATCAAGATCATGAACAGAGTTAATAAATAGGCATAAAGGGGGTCATTTATAACGCTTGGGGCCTATAAAGGGTTTATCAAAAGCTCAAGAGCAAAATAAGGACAAATCTGAAAGGACCTAGAAAATGCCTTGACCAGGAAATGCCTGAGAAGATGTTAGTACCATTCTTTTAGGTGGGAGTCAGAGTAGGATGTGTTTTTATTTAGGGCTGTGCAAAAATATAGATACAGCTAACTATCATGATAGTTAGCTGTATCGATACTTTGATCTCTACTATCGATATTTTAAAACGCATCAAATCCCTCTGTGCGCGTCAAACGACCTCCTCTGCCGCTGCTGCCAATGTCTCAGAAGTTAGAGAGAGTGAGAAAATGACAGAAAATTTAAAAACACCTGCAGCTTTCAAAGAGAAAAAGTATCGCAATGTATCGCAACATGCAACGCAGTGTACTGTACGATACGTATCGTATCATGATGTATCGTGATACGTATCGTATCGGGAGGCCCTTGCCAATACCCAGCCCTATTTTTATTGTGATCTTATTAAGGCAATGATCAATTGTATCAACCTTCTTGTTTTCATACTGCATATGTGTTAATAAACCAGCATCTTTAGGATGATTGTTATGATCTGTAATGTTTGAAGCTCTATCAGCACTACGCTATCAGCAATAAAATTACAAAAAGCTGCCTGTCACTGGGGTGATACCTGCTTAAAAGGTACATTTTTGTACATAAAGGGTGCATACTAGTACCTACACATTGGTACTTCAGAGGCACATACTGTATGTGACCCTGGATCACAAAACCATAAGGGTCCTAAGGGTGTATGAAGGTGAGATTTATATCAATTTACCAATTTATGGGCTATAAAGCTGAACATGGTTTGGTTTGTTAGGATATGACAATATTTGGCAATTATTCCAAATCTGGAATCTGAGGGTGCATAAAATCAAAATGTTGAGAATTTAATTGTTTATATATTTGTGGTGGGATATGTACAAAATATATTTATGACCATGATCTTTACTTAAAGCCTCTCTATGCATTTTTTGCGTTTTTGTCAAACAGCGACCCCTAGAGTCGCTGGAGAATACTTGCAACTGTCCCACTGTAATTTCCCACTCTAGTACCGAAGATAATGACCAGATAATGTTTCACAATTTCATACAAATATTAGGCTACTGCATAGTCTACTAAACTACAGATGATGGTAACAGGATAATAAGAAGTTTATTCCAAGTGTAGAGTGCATAATAATAAAGTAGCCTACCGCGTTTGCTGGCTTATAACGTTTTTACATGATTGCAGCTAAATCACAAGTAAACACAGTCTATAGTCTATGTCTACTGTATCATTTCATTTGTGTTCTTTTATTGTAATGTAAAACATCACAAAATGCCATGACAATGTTAATTGTGTACGTTGCATTATTTCATAACATTTGTCGTTATAATGTCACTATACATGATTATTGCTATTTATCATAATAGTTTGCAAATTGTGCATGTTTACACTATTTACAACCTCTAGGCTTATTTATATCCTGATAATTATGTGAGATATTGACAACCGTTGTCATGAAAATCGCATGACATACTACAAGCAAGCGCAACAACATACAACATAGACCGCAAACAACTTTACAAATAAGAGATTTACTTACTAGTCCATCAAAAAGATCGCCAGATCAGCATCCCTGTTGCATCCAGTGCTGTCTTTTAGCTCATCTAACGAGTAAAAACCTGACCGAGTGGGACTCTTGTCCGGTTCCTAATGCGGTCAGATTCTCTTTTCCTTTTCCTACTCTCTTCCGAACGCGCTTTCTTAACTTTTAAATCGTTTAGCCTCACGTCTCAAATTCGCGTGTGCAGCTGTTGTTATGGGCTTGATCGACTTCATGCGGCGCTGCAAGAACCGACAGCCGGATGACGTCAAAGTGCCGTCTCGGATCATTCTCTCGGTACGTTGACGTCATCTGGCGGTCGGTTCTTGCAGCTCCACATGAAGTCGAACAAGCCTAACGTGTGTGACGTCGTTGCCGTAAAGCAAGTCGTGATTCTCGCGAGATTTGTCAGGGGCGGTTCTCTCAAGCTTGCATTGCTGGTTTTGTTAGCGGCGTCCTCCCCGAGCTTCAACAGGAGGATGATTCGCCCTACTATGACTTTGTTTACCACCGAAATAACTTTGAAGCTGTTTTATTAAGGTAAAATAACTGCATAGTGTGTCTTTAATATAATGATGTTTTGTTGGCTACTGCTACAAATGTACACATACTACTTTTAGTCCCGGGTCATATATCTGTATAAGGATCATTTTAAAGGGTACCATCCCAGTGACAGCTTAATATATGTACATTTATTCTGACAGAGCACAGTAGGGCTTCTTCTCACTTTAGCTTTAGATTTTCTCTCATTACCAGACATCAAAGATTGCATACTTTCTGCTTTCTCAGCAGGGTAAAATTCCACATATTTATTCATTTGTACTTCACTAATGCACAATAGAACTACTCATTAATGGGCTATTGTGCAATCTGTCCGAGCCACTTTTAAACTTAATACAGTATAAATGGCATGTGGTCAAAATCTTTTCCATTTACTGTAACTTTTAGAGAGCTTCCCCACAAATATTGCTATTCTATTATAGAAAATGATACAAAATTCTAGGTCCAGATAATCTGATATATTTTGTAAGATGTCTAAATACTTATTAATTACTTAAATATTTAGAAATATTACAGGCTGTTGGGATGTCACAGTTCTCATGATATTCATTAAATCTGTTTGACTTGTAAGAAAGATTAGCAAATGTTTTATGTAAGTGTTTTAAAATTTGAGATTAACCTCTACTATGCTGATAAATTGTACTTAACAAACCTATTTTACCCTCAAATAGTGAAAGCATTACCAGCATGCACTCTAAAAAAGCTTAGCTTGTGATCATAAACAACCATGTTTAGCGCTATACAGGGAGTGCAGAATAATTAGGCAAGTTGTATTTTTGAGGATTACTTCTGTTATTGTACAACTACAGTGCTCTTGGTCAATTCAAAATGTTAACAAACCCTCAAACCTAAACATTTAAGTAGTAAAAGTGAAATGTTGGCTTTATTAAGAGAATATTTCTATGTACATCATTATTAGGCAACTATTAGTGTGCAGAATTATTAGGCAACTAAATGAAAAACAAAGATTTTACCATCTCACTTGTTTTTTTTTCAACTGTTAAAGTGAGAATAATAAACAAACTCTACATTTACAAAAAAAAATTAATAAAAGAATAAAAAATAAAAAAATATATAGACTCAGTGACCAATATAGCCACCCTTCTTTTCGATAACAGTCACAAGCCTTCCATTCACGGATTCAGTCAGTTTCTTGATCTGGTCTGAACCAACATTTGTGCAGACGCAACCACAGCCTCCCAGACACTGTTCAGAGAGGTGTACGGTTTACCTTCACTGTAAATGTCCTGCTTAAGAAGGGATCAAAAGGTCTCAATAGGGTTTAAGTCAGGTGAAGAAGGGGGCCATGGCATTAGTTTTTCATCTCTAAGGCCTTTACTGGCCAGCCATGCAGTGGAGTACTTTTGATGTATGTGATGGAGCGTTGTCTTACAAAATAATCAGTCTTCTAGGTGAGGTTTAGCACTAAAAATGGTTCTCCTATGATTATAAGCCAATAAACCACTGTTGGTACTATTTTGCACCATTTGTTTTAGAGTAGGGATACACACACACACGCACGCTGTTTGGAATGTACTCGCTGTTATTATGACAATCATGTCAATTAACCAAGCATGTCATCATTGCACAGTAGTACATTGCCAATGAAAATCAAGACCTTAATCGGCCTAAACAGCTTGACTTCACTCATAATGAAGACCTTAAAATGGCATGTCGGGCCAATTTTACACATAATCTTCTTACTTTTTATAATTAATCAGCTTTTGTACAGTATTTTCCAACACAAACAGGTTGGATGTTTTTGTTTAAAATCAGCTAATTCGTATGTGAACATAAACAAAGGCATAAACACATGTACAAAAGGTAATGCAAGGCACCAGAATGCAAATCGTTGCCTAGTTCAATTGAAACCATCCCCTGTGTAAGAACATTTATTGCATTCCACTTCCATGGAGGTAAAGTTAGCTAATTTACAACTCACACTAAAGTCTGTCTTCCTTTGAGTCTGCAGAGGTTTGAACTACAGCTGGCTACCAAATGTGCTTTAAAGTCTTCCCACTATGAACACTTGAAGAGTTGTGGACTGTATCTGATCAATAGACCATAGGTTTTTCTAAACAAATAGAATATTTCTATACATTATTTTTCCATCAAGCAATTATAACCACAATCACAATGTCCTGTAAAATAGCTAAATGTGTCCATGATGACAGCTGTACCTGCAGCTGTGAGGCTGGTACTGTAATGCTTTGATCTACAGCAAAGTCTTGTTTTTTTCACAGTCCTGTTAACGTGTTTAGGCCTGTCACCACAAGAAATTTGCTTTCCTTTCTGGCAGACACACAGCAAGAGATTTTAAATGGGGGCTAGCCTGTCATGTAATCATTAATTTGCACTTTGTTAAGAGTAATAACAATCAAGTAAACATTACATCTCTTGGAAGTTTTTTCTCATTTTCTGCCTAAAATGCCAAGGTAGTGTTAAACTTTAATGCATTTAATCTCAAAAAGAACAACAGCTGAATAATGAGACTTTTATTAAGCTAGAGGGCAGCATTTGACTAATTGTTAAGGTCTGTTCTGTACACCTAATGCCAGTCCGCTCACACTCTGGTGCATTTGACTGGTTTGTAATGCATAGGTGCCTGGGAAGCTGTGTGTATTGTATAACGCAGTATATATGTACCTGTATGAATGTGTAAATGTATAGTGTGTGAGCTAGTGTATACACATTTAGTAACTGTATTGTGTGTATGCACTAGATGTGATGTAACTAAGCATGACAAATGTTTGATATAAGAGTGTGTGTGTGTGTGTGTGTGTGTGTGTGTGTGTGTGTGTGTGTGTGTGTGTGCGTGTGTGTGTGTGTGTGTGCGTGTGTGTGTGTGTGTGTGTAATATTGAACACTCAATTTTTAGTAAAAGTTCACAGTATGACCTGGATAAAGACTCTGCACACTGCTTATGCTGCATACACAGTAACACATGCTGGTTTCAGGGGCAGAGCCAGACATTGTAGACATTGGGGGCTTAGTCCAAATCTAGGGGTTCCAACGCATAGTCCCCTGCTGATATTTTTTCTCCATTTACGGCAGTTTTATAAACTATTTTTATCTAAGTGTTCTCTGTATTATTATTCTGAAACTGTAACATAACACATTTTGACAATGACACTTTAACTTCTCTTATCTAAAAATAAGCAAAATATGTATGCTGTAATACAGTAACTATGAAGTTACATAAGAAAAACAATTTCTCACCTGATTATGGAAGCTCTTTCTCTCTCTCTCTCTCTTGCAACCTCCTCCCTACCTCTTTGCACTGGCAATTATTACACATAAGCATATTAATGTAAGAGATTGAGGTTTCACATTTTATAACTGTCTATCAATGTATTTCTGAGATTAGATTATTGTGAATATATATACTTTCTCACCTTCTTAAAATCGTATATCCATCTATTAAAAAAGGGATATGTGCAATGAGCAAGGCTTTTTCAAAGTTTTAATTAACTGTAATTAAATACTTTAAATAGAACGTTACCAACGACAGTGTGCAGCAGAGCTAGACAGAGCGATAACAGCCGTTAGCCATAGAGATAAATTAATATATCAGTTGAGTATTTAACAGTATTTACATCACATATGAAAAATGTGTTTACTGTTGGGAGATTGGATTAATTTGCCTTCAGCTTCGGGCTCTGTTTACACGTACATGGTTATTTTTAAAAACTGAGAGATTTACCTTCGTTTGTGCCCCTCGTTTACACGCAAACGGAGAACTCGCCTCTGAAACCGATTGTTTCTAAAAACTCCGGCCAGAGTGGAGATCTTGAAAATCTTCGGTTGCACGGTTGCATATAAACTGAGACAAAAGGCTTGTTTGAGATGCAGCTTGCCTTGCCTGAAATTCAGACGAGAGCAGACGGCTGCAGTGAGGGGAGGAGTGAAAAAAGAGCTTTTAAGTCAGACACTTCACCAATCTCGCAGTCCAGTCGACTACAAACGTCAGCATAGGCAGAGATCACGTTCGCGTATTTTATCGCGGATTAAATAGATGCAACTTAAATACCAATAAATTCATTTACATAAAGATGTTTATAAGGAGAATCAACGAAGGTGAACTGTTCGTTACTGGAAAAGGTTACTTAGTAAATGTTGGGATGAATAAATCTAGTGGTAATACAAATTCGTTTCTGTTGTGTGAAATATAAACAGCTCACAGTACAAATAAATCAACACCAATACAGAAGTTTAGAGGAATTCATAAAAAATATAAATGTCATAGTAAAGAACAACTGAATTAATATAAAAACTACTACAGGAATGAGAGTTTTTAGAATTAACAAGTCATCAGCTGACATAACCTGGCCAATGAGCATTAAGCTGTGTCGTCAGCAAGTCTTTTCCCATCGTGCTTTTCGTCAACGCAGTCGGTGGAGAGCAACTGCGCTCGGCTGTAGAATCCGACGAGCCCGCCTCTCCATCGCGAGAGTTATTTTGCACACGTCAGCGTGACATCAGAGCAAGTCGGACGTAAGTCGGACACTTTTCTAACCGACATGCATCTTGCGCGGATCACCGGTGATCGATTCTGCGCAGAATTTGCTCATCTCAAACAAGCCTAAACGGATGTTTAAGCAGGCAACGTCACAGAGTATGCGCCAGAGCTCGCACCTACGTCAAAAGTGCGACCTATGTTTACATGTGACTGCTACGCTGAACGCTTCCAAGATCACATTTATGTTCGTACAAACTCCTTTCGTGTGTTTGTATTTGCAAATACAGCTGCTCAATTATGTCGAGGAGCAGAGATGAGTGCTCGGAGGTCAGCAATTTTACGCGTGTTCGACTTAATGCGGCGCTGCAAGAACCGACAGACAGATGATGTCAAAGTACCGCGAGAGCGATTCGAAATTAGACCTCTACGTGTGATTCCTCAACTCGCTCTCGCGGTACTTTGCCGTCATTGATCACCTACTGCAACAACTCCTCCCTCCAACATGAAGAACCAGTTCGCGTCACGACCAGCGCTGCCGGTGATTGGCTATTACGTGGGCTTCAGCTTCTCTTGACGGCATATATGCACGGGTACGTGTAAATTTGAGGTGTGTTCGACTTCATGCAGCGCTGCGCAGACCGATCGGCGGCTGACTTGAAGCAGTGCATTACGGTTAGTACTTTTGTCCGACTTCAGCTGGCGCTGCAGGCACGTGACTGTGTCATATGGTTTTTAAGTACCGCGAGAGCGATTCGAGATCAGCCGCCTGAGTTAAGCCGAAAGTATACTAGGAGGTGTGTTCGACATCGGCTGTGGCTGGATGTAACCGATCGGCGAGATTAGCCGCGTGCAGGCGGGGAGGAGCCGAAAACGGAGACGTGAAGTCGGACGCTCTGTGGTTCCCGTAGCTTGCTGCATTTACGTCAGGCATGGCTGATCACGTGCCGTTTGCTTGCTTAATTGCATTAAACATGATTTGTAAGATGTAAACTACATAAAAAGTGAATTATACTGTTTTGAATGTCCGTGTATGAGCACGAGTGGAACTGAAGAGGCTTACAGCATCTGTTTTTACAAGAATAAAGTTCAAAATAAGCATAAATTATTTAAATACCAATGTAGTTGGGTCTACGTTTTTTATTCCTTTTTATTTTGATGAAGATGAAACAATATAACATCGCGACTACATGAAAATAGCTTTAACTGTTATAAAAATACAGATTTGTGAGCATTTGTGGAACTGAGGGCGTGAAAATAAGCACGAAATACACGTGATTGTTGTCATGTGGTGAATCCGACCAATGGTGAAACAGCTGTGTCGTCATTACAGCCCGTGCAGCTCCTCTTCGCAAGCTGCGCTGGCTGACTCCGGCGGCTGATCTCGAATCGCTCTCGCGGTACTTAAAAACCACATGACACAGTCACGTGCCTGCAGCGCCAGCTTAAGTCGGACAAAAGTACTAACCGGAATGCACTGCTTCAAGTCAGCCACCGATCGGTCTGCGCAGCGCCGCATGAAGTCGAACACACCTAGGGACGTCCGCGTATGCGCGCCGTCCGCATGACGTCATTTTCGTCATCAAGAGGGTCCGCGGCCGGCCGCGCGGACCGTCCGCGTGCAGCCCAAAATTTGAGACCGCGCGGACAGTGCGCGTACAGTCCGCGTACAACAGCGCATGCGCGTGAAAATATTTAGACAGGGCACTCCACTATAAACAATTATACAGGAAATAGACAACATTTGCACACACACTATCGTTTTTCTTCTTTAACTTTTACTTCTTCCAAGAACAGAAAGCTGTGGAGCATGTTTGTTTGATTTCTGTTCTTTGTTGTCTTGTTTGTTCTAAACTGTGTTTGCAATGGTGGATCAGTTACTTTTCTTCACCTATCTTAATGTTTTAATGTACAGTAAATGTCGCCAAATCAGTGCTGCCCTGACAGCCTGTTAGACTAATAATTTGAATAAGAAATCATTTGTATTGCGTATAGTGTCGAACGCGGCCATCCGCGTGTAGCCGCGGGGACTATACTCGGAAAGCTGCGCGGACGCGTGCGCGCGCGAGCCGGACGCGGACGCGGAAAAAAAAGTATACCCGGGCCTTTAGCCAGCGCAGTTCGCGAAGAGGAGCTGCACGGGCTGTAATGACGACACAGCTCTTTCACGATTGGTCGGATTCACCACATGACAACCATCACGTGTATTTCGTGTTTATTTTCACGCCCTCAGTTTCACAAATGCTCACAAATGCTCTGTATTTTTATAACAGTTAAAGCTATTTTCATGTAGTCGCGATGTTATATTGTGTCATCTTCATCAAAATAAAATGGATTAAAAACGTAGACCCCACTACATTGATATTTAAATAATATATGCTTATGTTGAACTTTATTCTTGTAAAAACAGATGCTGTAAGCCTCTTCAGTTCCACTCATGCTCATACACGGACATTCAAAACAGTAATTCACTTTTTATGTAGTTTACGTCTTACAAATCATGTTAAATGCGATTAAGCAAGCAAACGGCACGTGATCAGCCATGCCTGACGTAAATGCAGCAAACTACGGGAACCACAGCGCGTCCGACTTCACGTCTCCGTTTTCAGCTCCTCTCCGCCTGCATGCGGCTAATCTCGCAGATCGGTTACATCCAGCCACAGCCGATGTCGAACACACCTAAACACTTTTCTGAAAACTGACATGTGTGCACGATATTGTTTTTGAAACCGGAGAGGTTGAAATGTCCGTTTATGAAAATAGCCGTCCACGTGTAAACATAGCCTTATTGTCATACTTCTTTTCCACAACATCCATCAGCGTGTCCAACAACTTTGTTGAATTACTTATCAAATATTCTGGATAACACTGCAGATAACAGTCAAACAAAAAAGGTTTTGCAAGCAAGCTGGGAGAAGGAGAAAGGAAACAGAAAAAGCTTTGGATGGACAGGAGATCAAATAGCAGCCGATATGAGAATAAATAATAAAGAATTTGAAGAAGGCCAAATAGACCAGTATGGATACTAGAGTACCAAAAAGTAGATAAAGAGCTACTAAATACGAGACAAAGTGGTGAGCCATCAGATACAGTACCAGATTATTACAGGAGGAGGGAATCCATATATAAGGCATATATTCAGATTTTTACGGATGGATCAAAAGAGGGAAATACAACGGGTTTAGGAATGACTAACAGAAGATGGCAGTTCTGTAAAACACCAAAGAAGAAGAAGAAGATAACAGTCAAACGCTTGTATTGCTTTACACCAGTGCTATTCAAATCTTACCCTAGATGGCTGAGCACTACAGAGATTAGCTCCAATCCTAATTCAATTCAATTTTATTTATATAGCGCTTTTTTGTTAATTGTTGCAAAGCAGCTTTACATGAGTAGATGTAGGGGAGAACAAAGAAAATCAATAGATAATATAGGTAGTAGAATATAGTGGCTAAGGATAAACCATACAAGCGAGCGTATTAATAATGTAACGTATACAGTAAAGTGCTAAGTTGAGCCAAAAATGGCTGACTCTCCCGGGGACGAAATAAACCCCTAGGAGAAAACCCAGTGGGAAAAACTCCTAGAAGGACAAAAACCCTTGGGAGAAATTAATATATATTTATATAAACACGGTAGGGATAGGAAGCGGGTAAGCGGATTAAACTGGTTCAGCTGGTGGCCGTTGGTCGCGCATTGGCTGGGGATCACATTGAAAGACAGCCAGTAGATCAGTGGTGTGATGACCTTCACAGCAACAGGAACTGGGTCTGTTTGTCTCATTGTCCTCGGGGTTGAGGACGAGACAGGGAGATAAAAACAGAATTCTATTAGCGCGTAAGGGCCGTTCATGCAAGTGCCATAAAGTATTGTGGTTTAAAAACCCGCTCGGTTCCAGACAGGCTACCTATTGCGGCACTAGTTTTTTACCCATATGAGGTATGTGAGCGCTTTGTTCTAGACAAAATAACTACTGCGGGAAAAGTACATTTACTGGACATTTTATGTGAATACTTTGTTAAAGAAGAAAGTCTTAAGTTTAGCTTTAAATTGATCGACTGTGTCTGATACTCGAACATTATTTGGTAAATCATTCCAGAGCTTATAGGGGCTAAGTAGGAAAATGATCTACCACCTTTAGACACTTTTGATATTCTAGGGATAATTAAGTGACCAGAATTTTGTGATCGCAGTTTACGTGGTGGATTGTATTCTAATCAAACTTACTCACCTGTGATTGTCTAGTGATCATGAAGACCTTGATTACAGTAGCTTGCTCAGTTGTTTGATCAGGGTCGGAGCTAAACTCTGCAGTGCTCTGGCCCTCCAGGGTAAGATTTAAATAGTCCTGCTGAAAAAACAGCATACCAGCAAGACCAGCGTATGTTGTGTTTTGGTGCTGGTTTGCTAGTGAATGAACACCAGCTAAACCAATACCAAACCAGCATTGACCAGCATAATTCCCATGCTGGTTTGATGCTGGATTTTTCAGCAGGGAGCCCTGCTTTACACTTAAAGTCGCCATGAAATGGTAGTAGCTAAAGCCTTATTTTCCACATGGTGACGTATAGCCTATCTGAGGCCTAGTCCACACGGACATGGGTATTTTTATAACCGTGAGTTTTTTCAAGCGGTTCGGCCGTTCGTCCACACGAAAACGCAGTATCAGGGCAATGAACCCGAGCATATTTGAAAACCCCGGCCAGGGTGAGCTTTTTAAGAAACCCCGGTTACAGTGGTGTCGTGTAGAGAGTAAAACCGGGGGTTTTGCCTTGCGACGTCAGAGTGTGCGCCGTTATCCACTGTGTTTGACGTCAAGATTGTGCGCCGCTGACTGCTTTGATGATGGTTCTGTGCAATGGCGGACATATCTTGCTAATAATAACTGTGCTAACAGGGCCTCTAACATGTATACAGATAAATGCTCAGTTATGTCACTATATTGCGGAACACGATTTGGGTTATATCCCCGCCTGCTGGCGTGGCATGCTCTTGACAGCGCTTGATAGCGTGCTTTTGCTTTATCGTGTGGATGGATATTTAATTTAAACCGAGCATGTGTGGACGGGATTTTTTTTTAGGGAAAACTCCGGTTATAAATATACCCGTGTCCGTGTGGACTACGCCTGAGTGAAACCGGCTTCTGAAATGAAACAAGGCAGGGCTGGATTTGAATTTGTCCATGAGATCTGATTGGATTGTTTGAAGTTGAGTCATGTTGCTAACTGCTAATCGCTGTGATCTTCTCCAGAACCCCACCCACCTGATATATCATATGGCCGGAAGTAAAGAGAGATCATTTTGATGAGGGGAGGAGATTTGCGTTTTTGATTAAAGATTATGAGGCACTTGAATTTTTAAAAGATAATGAAGCTCAAAGATAATAATTTGTAAAAAAAATACCACAATATATGACTTTAAGTTTTGCTTAAAAACTATTTTCACTCTGCACCTGTGGCACTTACCATTCACGTGCAGCCAAACATGAAAAATTGTTGTTTGATTACTACATGATTTTTCATTGATTTATAATTAGAAAAACACTCTTAAGCTACAATGTTTGACCATTTATAGATATCTTAAAACTTGCTCAAAGATGGTGGCACCCACATGTACGTAAAAGATACCACATCAGCTTGTACAACTCAACAATAAAATGTGTTTAATTGGGGTATACATGCCTTCAATAAAAATTGTTTTCAACTTCCTCCGCCTCCAGGTCATGGTACTCATAAAGAAGACAGTCCCTTCCTCAGCAGATCAGACTCATCATCTAAGAGGAATGACTTCTATGACAAAAACCTGGCCCTGTTTGAGGTTTGCTTTACTTTAAACTGATATTTAGATTGTTGTTTTGGTCTTAATATCTCATGTAATAACTTTCCAAAAAATACAGTAATGATATTCTTCCAATTCAATTAAAAATGATCCCCAAATTCCAGGCTAAAACATGCAGAATTTTACAACCTTTTGGTATGCGTAGCATGTACTGAAAAATGTTTTTCCATAGGAAGAATTGGACATCCGGCCAAAGGTCTCCTCTCTCCTCAGCCGTCTGGTCAATTACACAAATGTTACTCAGGGTGTCAAAGAGCACGAGGAGGCAGAGAATGCTGATGCGTCCAGAAGACGACTCCCTAAAGTAAGAAAATGGCTGCACAACTTTCTTCTAAACGACAAATCCGTCATTGACATTCTAATTTGATTTTCATAAAACATATGCAAATACATTCCTTATTCCTTCCTTATTTTCTCTCTAGTCTCCAAATATGGGCACTCTGATGGGAGTCTATCTGCCATGCCTGCAAAACATCTTTGGTGTGATTCTCTTCCTGCGCCTCACGTGGATCGTAGGAACAGCAGGTGTCGTCCAGTCCTTACTCATCGTTCTCATGTGCTGTTCATGTGTGAGTTATTGCAGATGCACGCACATAAACAAATCAGCTGCCTTTCATCATGTCCAAATTTCACACATGTTCTTTTGGCTTCAAAACAAACTGCCTGCAGACAT
Organism: Misgurnus anguillicaudatus; assembly: GCF_027580225.2. Taxonomy (NCBI): domain Eukaryota; kingdom Metazoa; phylum Chordata; class Actinopteri; order Cypriniformes; family Cobitidae; genus Misgurnus; species Misgurnus anguillicaudatus. The sequence continues at coordinate 35,792,353 of NC_073357.2, read as the reverse complement.
TATTCAGAAAGGGAATGGGCGTTATATATCGTAACACATTTTTGATTGTTATCTCACATGATTATCTCACGTGCAGCGCTTCTCCACATTAGACTGAGTGTGATGAAGCAACATAAATAAACAAATCAAATAAATGCCTTTGACTTTTCATCTACAAGATGACATAACTTTGTCCAGTCCTGAATACATTTATCTGTTGTATTTTGGATATGTTAATAGTAATACTGCAGAAACTAGAAGCTTAAATTAAATAATGCTCATTGTAGTCAATTGTGGGAATTCTGGGACAGTTATTTATCAGTCAGGCATGGTATTGTGTGTAACTCTGAAACTATGATGATCAGTACACAAATCATTCTGACCCCTTTCTTTAAATATTCCCTCTCAATCGCCCCCTACTGGATATTATTCATGATATAAAATATACAACGTTCAAATGTTTTCTTTTTTACAGACAATGTTAACTGCAATATCGATGAGCGCCATAGCCACCAATGGTGTTGTCCCAGGTATTTATAAATATTCACATTATTACTTTTTTAATATAAATACTTTTACATTAAAAAGTGAATATGAGACAGAAGTACATAATTTTACATTTCATTTTGACCTGTTTTTACATAGGCCTATAATGTACAATTTACCAACTCAACACATTTGAATTTTTATACGTTATCTAATGTGAGCTTATTGAGACCATTGGCCCACAAGCCAATAAGCACCCTAGCAACCAAAACAAACACAGTTACAGTATAGGTGTGTTCGAGTTTATGCGGCACTGGGCAGGCTGAACAGAGAGGTTTGCCGCTTGCAGTCGAGGGAGGAGTTGCAACCAGAAACACTTTATATTGAATATTTAAGCCTATGCCTAAACAAAAAACATAAGCATAAAATACCAATAGAGTGTGGTCTTTCGTTTCTTTCATTTTGATTTTATTACATGATGACACAATATAACATATTAACAAGTTTTACCTGTGTATTAGTGGAACCGGAAGGGTTGAATTGAACATGAAACCCATGTTTCTCCCACGCTCTCGAAACACTCTCGCGGTACTTTGATACCACACGTCACAGTCACATGCTTTCCATGCCAGCTCAAGTCGGACAAAATTTCTAACTGGCATGCATTGCTTCAAGTCAGCCGCTGATCGCTCTGTGCAGTGCCGCATGAAGTCGAACACACATAAACTTTTCAAATCTAAATGTCATGGAGACATGGGAGTTGGTTTATATCATCCATACTGGCACCTACCTTTGAAGTATCGTAATTGGCTAATCCAAGACACACCCTAGCAACCAAAGAGAATACCCTAGCAACCATTTAGGAAGGGCTATATCTCTGCATCTGAACATCATAGAGACATGGAGGTTGACTCTTTTAATTATGATAGCTTTATGCTAGCTTCATGTTAAATCATGCTAGCAGTATGCTAAATCATGCTACAATCATGCTAGCTTCATGCTAAATCATGCTAACTTCATGCTAATTCATGCTAACATCATGTTAGCTTCATGTTAAATCATGCAAGCTTCATACTAAATCAAGCTAACATCATGCTAACTTCATGTTAAATCATGCAAGCTTCATGTTGAATCATGCTAACATCTTGTTAAATCATGCTTACTTTATGTTAAATCATGCTAGCTTTATGCTAAATCATGATAGCTTAATGTTACATCATGCTACTTTCATGCTTAATCAGTTAAACGTCATGCTAACTTCATATAAAATTATGTTAGCCTCATGTTAAATTATATTTTAAAAAATCAGCTTCATGCTAAATCATGTCAGCATTATGGTAGCTTCATGCTAAATCATGCTACCTTCATGCTAATTCATGCTAACATCATGTTAGCTTCATGTTAAATCATGCAAGCTTCATACTAAATCAAGCTAACATCATGCTAACTTCATGTTAAATCATGCAAGCTTCATGTTGAATCATGCTAACATCCTGTTAAATCATGCTTACTTTATGTTAAATCATGCTAGCTTTATGCTAAATCATGATAGCTTAATGTTACATCATGCTACTTTCATGCTTAATCAGTTAAACGTCATGCTAACTTCATATAAAATTATGTTAGCCTCATGTTAAATTATATTTAAAAAAATCAGCTTCATGCTAAATCATGTCAGCATTATGGTAGCTTCATGCTAAATCATGCTACCTTCATGTTAAATCAGGCTTTGTACTAAAACATGTTAACAGCCAGGTACCCTACTTAACCAAACTTCTGTCAATCTGTTTTAAACTTTCAGGCCAGGCTTTGTCAAGCCAACATAAAGTTTATCCACAAACTTTTCTATCTAGTTTGTATTGTTTTGTCATTCTTTTGATATTTATTAATTTAAATGTTTTTTTTATTGCAGCTGGTGGAGCTTATTTTATGATATCTCGGTCTCTGGGTCCTGAGTTTGGCGGTGCAGTTGGTCTCTGTTTTTATCTGGGCACAACGTTTGCAGCTGCCATGTACATATTGGGAGCAATTGAAATTTTTCTGGTCAGTCTTTTCTTATTACAACAGCAATCTTTCATTTACCTTTAGATGTTTATATATTTCTTCACATAAATGTCTATGTGTGTGAGTGTGTGTGTGTGTGTGTGTGTGTGTGTTAGATTATAAAAAAACAGATTGTGGGCTCTTTCATAAACCAACCCTGATACTAATCATTACTTAACTCTTTCATCCACAGAAATATCTGATTCCTCAAGCTGCCATATTCCATGCCACAGATATCCATGCAGGGAACGGTGCAATGTTGAATAATATGCGAGTGTACGGCACAATTTGTTTGAGCCTCATGGCTATGGTGGTTTTTGTGGGGGTCAAGTATGTCAACAAGTTTGCCTCTCTCTTCCTGGCCTGCGTCATAATTTCAATCGTTTCCATCTATGCCGGAGCTATAAAATCCATCTTTCACCCACCAGATTTCTCGTAAGTGTTTCTCTTATACATGTGACCCTATCTATGAAATAGGCTAAGGTTTTAGAATCTCAATCTATTTGAGAATTTGATCATTAAATCATTGATTTCACATGAATTTCAGTCTATGACATGGCTTCACTCAGCCAATAGTAAAGATATCAACATTCTTTACATTATGCAGGATAATTTTATGTAGAAAATAGTAAGGAAAAAAATAGCTGGGTTTTCGCTGTGTGTTTAAAGCAACACTATGTAGTTTTTTTACCTTTAAATAATGTCTCTAAAATTATTTCAGTGATAGAAAAACTTTTAACTGGACAAATTGTACTGTTGCTGCAACCTGAGCAACCTCCTAGCTGCTACAAGCACACTCTGCAAGTGGCGGTGGAGGGTAGGAAACACAGCCCGCCCCTCCCCCTGCCTGCAGAAGAGTGTCTGATACCAGGCACTGTTGCGCTTTTCAACCACATGGGGGAGCTGTAATTCATTTTTACACTGTGTCTGATACCAGGCACTGTTGCGCTTTTCAACCACATGGGGGAGCTGTAATTCATTTTTACATGGAAACTACATAGTGTTGCTTTAATATATGTATATTCCGAAAGTCCAGATACACGCAGTGTAAAATTTGAAATAATAATGTAATGCGACCCTTTCAAAGATAGTTCCAATAATTACATTTGGAAATATGTAAAGATATAATATGCTTATATTAAATTCTATTTGTTTTTTCTACATAATTACAAAATGAACTAAAATAAACTTGTATTGAAAATACAATTGGACACAAGTAAGTTTATGAGTAACAATAATTTTTATTCTTACCTATATCTAACTGATTACTCTTTTATTCTAATTGTCTAGGATTTGCATGCTCGGCAATCGGACTTTAGCTTGGCATCTTCCTGACATTTGTGCAAAGACAGTAATTGTTGGTAATGACACTGTTCCCACCGACCTATGGAAGAAATTCTGCAATTCTGAGAACTCCAGCACAGCTCATTGTGATGAGTACTTTCTGCAGAACAATGTTACGGAGATCCAGGGCATTCCTGGGTTAGCCAGTGGCATCATCAAAGGTGATAAACTTCATATCTTATGAAGGAATTAACTAGACAACTTCTGCTCTTCCAAGTTTTTGTAAAACCTTTTGTGTGTTATAGAGAACATGTGGGGGGATTACATGGAGAAAGGACAGATTTTAGTGAAAGCGGGTTTGCCCTCTCTTGATGTCCATGGCTCCATGGAGAGCTTTGGCTTCTATGTGACTGCTGACATTGCTACTTCCTTCACACTGCTGGTGGGAATCTTCTTTCCTTCTGCTACAGGTAAAAACCATCTGTGCAGTTTGATCCTAAAAACATATTCATGTTTCTAAGCTCATATTATGACTTGAAATTGAATTCTGTGTCTCTTTGTCTCTGGGACAGGCATTATGGCTGGATCAAACAGATCTGGAGATCTAAGAGATGCACAGAAGTCTATTCCTATAGGGACAATTCTGGCTATTACCACTACATCTCTTGTCTGTATCCTTTATTGCTGTTGCTACTGTTTTCTCTCTGATGTAATGTTTATTCAGAAAGCATTTACATAAAATATTCCTTTACGGTAAAAGATTTCAGCTCTGTGGTTCTTTTTGGCGCCTGCATTGAGGGTGTAGTACTCAGAGATAAGTATGTCATCTAGTTCAGTATACATACATTTGCATTTGTTTTTAATAATAATAAAAAAACTTAGTCTTATTTGTTCATGTGCTACATTTTAGATTTGGAGAAGCAGTCAGTAAAAACTTGGTGGTTGGCACACTTTCTTGGCCCTCCCCATGGGTTATTGTGATTGGCTCCTTCTTCTCCACAGTAGGTGCAGGACTTCAGTCCCTGACCGGAGCACCTCGCCTCCTGCAAGCCATCGCTAAGGATAACATAATTCCTTTCCTAAGAGTAAGATTTCTAACAGACACTCTATATCTTTTATAATTCAATGTGTTTGTTACATATCTATACAAATATGAAATACCATTTGTTGGTAATGTACTGTTTTCTATACAAAATTATCCTACATGTAAAGAACATTCTGTCAACCAACATATCTTTAATGTTGACTGAGGAAGACCATGCGAAAGTTTGAAGTTAAAGTGGCTGTGGTCCATAAGCTTTTTTGTATTCACTTTTTACACCTTAAGGCCCCAATTGAAATAGTTAGGAGAAATTTAAAGGAGATGGAAATGTTTGTATTCTAAGTTCCTGTTAAAGATATATCCTTTTCTGAAATGCCAAACCACCAAAAAAGCATTTGCATGCCCATATGTAAAATGTTTCCCTAAAATGTAAATGTGTTACGTCAAAGGTGATCCTGATAGCTGATGGCTACTTACGGTCTGTGTGTGTGTGTGTGTGTTTACAAACACAGGTGTTTGGACATGGTAAAGCTAACGGAGAACCCACGTGGGCTCTGTTGCTAACAGGACTCATAGCAGAGCTCGGCATCCTTATCGCTTCACTTGATATGGTCGCTCCAATTCTCTCTATGTGAGGATTATTAACACTCACTACACATAAACAGTACATGCAAACATACACAATGTTACAAAAATTAAACCATTAACTTAATTAAAGGTGACTGAACAACTTATTATTAATTGATTTATCGTTAGCAGCGTAAAGATTTTGTGTCATGTTTCTAATACAAATGATTACGTAATGCTTGTGCCACCTTCAGCCCACTGAAACTGTTATATTCAGTCACCTCTCTTTCACGCCATGACAGCCCTACTGAAAAATCCAGCAAAGACCAGCATAAGCTGGTAGCTGGTTTAAGGTGGTAGTAGCTGGTCTAAGCTGGTCATCTCAGCCTAGCAAAGCTGGTCAAGCTGGTGGGTCAGCTGGTCTTCCAGTCTGCCCAGCTAAGTCCAGCTAGACCAGCTTAAAAGGTGACTAAAACACAGCTAGACCAGCTTAAAAAGTGACCAAAACACAGCTAGACTAGCTTATGCTGGTTTTAGCTGGATTTTTCAGTAGGGAGATGTCCTGTACAGTAAACCACCTGTTTCATTTACTGTAGCATGTGGTGTCTCACCTGAGTTCTTATAAGTATTATCTTTAACACATTTAAATGTTAAAAATGCTTGTTTACTTAACAAAGACCAGCATAAGCTGGTAGCTGGTTTAAGGTGGTAGTAGCTGGTCTAAGCTGGTCATCTCAGCCTAGCAAAGCTGGTCAAGCTGGTGGGTCAGCTGGTCTTCCAGTCTGCCCAGCTAAGTCCAGCTAGACCAGCTTAAAAGGTGACTAAAACACAGCTAGACCAGCTTAAAAAGTGACCAAAACACAGCTAGACTAGCTTATGCTGGTTTTAGCTGGATTTTTCAGTAGGGAGATGTCCTGTACAGTAAACCACCTGTTTCATTTACTGTAGCATGTGGTGTCTCACCTGAGTTCTTATAAGTATTATCTTTAACACATTTAAATGTTAAAAATGCTTGTTTACTTAACAAAGACCAGCATAAGCTGGTAGCTGGTTTAAGGTGGTAGTAGCTGGTCTAAGCTGGTCATCTCAGCCTAGCAAAGCTGGTCAAGCTGGTGGGTCAGCTGGTCTTCCAGTCTGCCCAGCTAAGTCCAGCTAGACCAGCTTAAAAGGTGACTAAAACACAGCTAGACCAGCTTAAAAAGTGACCAAAACACAGCTAGACTAGCTTATGCTGGTTTTAGCTGGATTTTTCAGTAGGGAGATGTCCTGTACAGTAAACCACCTGTTTCATTTACTGTAGCATGTGGTGTCTCACCTGAGTTCTTATAAGTATTATCTTTAACACATTTAAATGTTAAAAATGCTTGTTTACTTAACAGGTTTTTCCTGATGTGCTATCTTTTTGTAAATTTGGCGTGTGCAGTGCAAACCCTTTTAAGAACACCGAACTGGAGGCCAAGGTTCAAATACTACCACTGGTAAGTTTGCATTTACTGTAGATTGCGTGTGTGTACATTAACAGGCCTGATTTGGTGTTTAGATGTTGCATTTGAATTGAGGTTAAACTGTTATCTTGAAGCTAAGGGATATTTTCCACTTCATAGTGTTGCTATTCACTTCCTGTGATTACTTAAACAGTGCATGTTGTGCTGCCTTATCTGAAAAAATGTATGTAATAAATTAAATAAGTGCAGCTGTTTTGGGGTAGGTGATGTGAAGGAACTTATTTTGTCTCTCTCTCTCTCTCTCTCTCTCAGGGCTTTATCTTTTCTGGGCATGAGTATGTGTTTGGCCCTCATGTTTATCTCTTCATGGTATTATGCCATTGTAGCCATGGTCATTGCTGGTATGATCTACAAGTACATTGAATATCAGGGGTAAGTGTTTTCCAATTAAATCCATTTTTACTGATAGGAATCACTGGCTAGTATGTGCAGTTTTGTTGACGCCATCTCTTTCAGAGCAGAGAAGGAGTGGGGAGATGGAATCCGTGGCTTGTCTCTTAGTGCAGCACGCTATGCTCTCCTTCGCCTGGAGGCGGGACCACCCCACACTAAAAACTGGAGGTTTGTTCCCATCTTTCAGCTCAATCAAACAATGTTTGTTTTCTATTAAAAATGTTTACTTTGCATTACAACATATTATATAAGCAAACCCTAAAAAACAATGTATACAAACCCTGTCATTATAAAAAGTCTAGATGAAGTCTTTTCAAGGTGATGTATGTGAAAACACATATTTAGAAATGTTTAATTTAGATATTGTTTAACTTGTGTACTCCTTTAGGCATTCTTTAAACAGTGCTTATACTGACAGTACTTGTTTGTAAAGTCAGACATTAGTATCGCATGTAAGCTTCAAAAACCAATGCCAACATTATATGCTATAAACAATATATTTATTTAATTTGTTATAAATTATTGCACAATAATAATGTTGACAGGCCACAGCTGCTGGTTCTGCTGAAGTTGGATGAGGATCTGCATGTAAAGTATCCCAGAATGCTTACCTTTGCCTCACAGTTAAAAGCAGGAAAAGGTCTAACCATCGTAGGATCTGTGATACAGGGCAACTTCCTGGACTGTTACGGAGAAACACAGGCCTCAGAGCAGGTAGAGGAAGTCATCTTGCAGTATTTACATCCACTGTTAGCATACAGTAATCATTATTGCAGCCATGGACAATATTTATTATAAACCTTTGCAGCTCTGTATACCTAAATTGTAAATATATTGTACATTTTTGTGTGCTGTAGTAAACAGTGTGTGTTAAAAAAAACAAGGCGCAAAAATAGAAAAACTGAAACATTGATGATGAGGTTTTGCTGTGTTTGTGCTTTTTACAAGGCAATAAAGAACATGATGGAGATCGAGCGAGTGAAGGGTTTCTGTCAGGTAGTGGTCGCCTCCAAAGTGAGAGAGGGGGTTGCACACTTGATCCAGTCCTGTGGTCTGGGAGGCATGAAGCACAACACAGTTGTTTTGGGCTGGCCGTACGGCTGGAGACAAAGTGAAGACCCTCGTGCTTGGAAAACCTTTATCAGTAAGCACAAGAGTTTGGGCAGTTTCATATCTTGTATAGTCAAGAATATTTAAGTCTGTTATAGCTCAGTTGGTAGAGCATTGTGTTATAGTAGCAGTGCAAAATGGTCATTGTTTTAACCCTGGGAAACACACATACTGGTAAAATGTATACTTTGTAATGCATTTTCAGTCGATTTGGAAGAAAGCAACATCAAAACTATGGAATAAGTATGCACATTATGTTGACTTATTTTTTTTCGTCTAGAAAATACTGTTAATCTTTTTATTTGAATTTTTATTTACATTTTTAATATATTTACATTTTTGATTAGCCTGGGAAAACCCAGACAACTTCTGGCAAATTTAGATTTGCTCTGCAAGGAGCCTGGCAAAGAGGCCATTCAAGACCATTTCTAATCGCGGCACCAATCAGAAATCAGAAACGTTGGGGCGGGCTTTACACGATGACAACGGCGCCTCGACGGTGAAGCAGATTCTGTACATTACAAAGATGGATGCCGCTGTGGAACATCACTCATTCGAATCAGCTATTGTGTCGGTTTTAAGCGATTTAAATGTTTTGTTAAAACCCGAGCAAGGAACAACACTCGAAGCCTTCATATGATGTTATCGCTGTCTTACCGACTGGATCCGGCAAAAGTCTGATATAGACAGTTTCAGCAGAAACAACATAAACAAGCGGCTGTCGTGGTCCGCACGTAACTTCCGGTAAACTCTGTTAAGAATAAATAACAACAAAGTTCTTTAAACTTAGTTTTTTATATAACAAGCAAAAAAACAACAACACATAGATTACATAGGAAACCAAAACATTTGTTATTTTCGACGAGGCATTTGTTCAAGAGATCAGTTTAGCAACTAGCCAGACCATTAAAAAAACGAAACCGGAAGTAAAGTTCTGATCCAGACGTGTATCGCGTCAGCGCACGTTTGTCCGATAAAACTGTCTATAGCTCTACATGCGTCATCTCCTTCATCGCTCTGTTTGGTTTTAGGTCTATCCAATTGGACACAGAGGCATTTGAGAGACATCCGTTGGTGACGCCTCTTTGGAAATGATTTGTCTATGAAGCTTTGCCAGACCATAACTCGGTTACTAATGAGAATGGTCTTGTTTTAACCAGGCTAATTTTAGATTTTTAAGATTTAAAGATTTTTAGGATCATGAAAAAAAAATCAGGCAAGTGACCCTAAACTTCAATCATTACAATAAACTTTTTGTTAGTCTCCTCTGCTTCGATATCCTCTCTCTGTTTTACCGTAGATACAGTGCGGTGTACTACAGCTGCCCACCTCGCCTTGATGGTCCCAAAGAATGTGTCGTTCTATCCTAGTAACCACGAGCGCTTCACTGATGGATACATTGACGTCTGGTGGATTGTGCATGATGGTGGCATGCTTATGCTTTTACCTTTCCTTCTCAAACAACATAAGGTAATTGAATTGAATTGCAGTATAACTACTCATAAGTTCTTTATCGAGAGTATCTGCCTGAAAATGCTGTGTATTTTAGGTCTGGCGTAAGTGTAAGATGCGAATCTTCACCGTTGCCCAAATGGATGATAACAGCATTCAGATGAAAAAAGACCTGGCAACCTTCCTATACCAGCTCAGAATAGAGGCAGAGGTGGAAGTGGTTGAGATGGTATGTTTGTTAATCTCTACCATCAGAAACACTGCGTGCGTGTTACAGTGTAATGCGATGTCATGCTGCTTAATTTTGTGATTATTTTAAGGACGACAGTGACATCTCAGCATATACGTATGAGCGGACACTCATGATGGAACAGAGGTCACAGATGCTAAAACAAATGAGACTGTCCAATGCAGAGAAAGATAGAGAGGTATACTGTGTGTGTCTGTGTATTTATTTAAGCAGCGTGACAGCTGCAAAGCACGCCTTTGTCATAAGCATAAATAAATAACATTCTGCCTTAAATAACAAATATTTATTGTCAAGTTAATTATACACAATGCGAGCTGTTTTAGCATGGTCTGATTAATCTTCACTCTAGGCCCAGCTAGTAAAGGACAGACACTCATTAATAAGAATGGGCAGTCTGTATTCAGATGAAGAGGAAGAAACCATTGAAATATTGCCAGAGAAGAACCAAATGACTTGGACTAGTGACAAGGTGGAAGCAGAAAGACGAAACAGAAACAATGCACCAGAAAACTTCAGAGAGCTCATCAGCATCAAACCGTAAGTAATGTATGCAAATAGGATTAAGCATGCATGCGTTATTACATCCCTGTAACAGTACAGCTAGCAATTTGTCCATGAACCTTTTTGGTATTTACACACTGAACAGTAATTTAATATGTATGTAAAGGTTAATGTAAGCATAAGGTTTGGAGAATAAAAATTAGTCTTATTTCGGCACACAACGGTAAGTCCTTGTGAACACTGTACAAACTTGTGTCTGTGTTGTGTTTTACAGTGATCAGTCTAATGTTCGGCGGATGCACACAGCTGTTAAGCTCAATGAGGTCATAGTTAACAGATCCCATGATGCCAGACTGGTTCTGCTTAACATGCCAGGTCCTCCACGTAATCAAGAGGGAGATGAGAACTATATCCTTATGTTGTCAGTCTGCCCACAAAATAATCTTCTAGCGTTAAAGCTTTCTTTTGCGCCATATGTACCTGTGTTGTACCCATATGTATCTTTGAAGTACTAATATCTACAAATATGCACTCTTTAGGTACAAAGGTCTACTTTTTTAAAGGTTACGCACCAGTGACAGCTTTTGTACCTTTGTTTTTAGTGCAGAATTGCACCTAAAGGATTATTAGGAACACCTGTTCAATTTCTCATTAATGCAATTATTGAATCAACCAATCACTTGGCAGTTGCTTCAATGCATTTAGGGGTGTGGTTCTGGTCAAGACAATCTCCTGAACTTCAAACTAAATGACAGAATGGGAAAGAAAGGTGATTTTTAAGCAATTTTGAGCGTGGCATGGTTGTTGGTGCCAGACGAGCCGGTCTGAGTATTTCACAATGTGCTCAGTTACTGGGATTTTCACGCACAACAATTTCTAGGGTTTACAAAGCATTGTGTGAAAAGGGAAAAACATCCAGAATGCGGCAGTCATTTGGGTGAAAATGCCTTGTTGATGCTAGAGGTCAGAGGAGAATGGGCCGACTGATTCAAGCTGATAGAAGAGCAACTTTGACAGAAATAACCACTCGTTACAACCGAGGTATGCAGCAAAGCATTTGTGAAGCCACAACATGCACAACCTTGAGGCAGATGGGCTACAACAGCAGAAGACCCCACCGGGTAGTACCACTCATCTCCACTACAAATAGAAAAAGAGGCTACAATTTGCACAAGCTCACCAAAATTGGACAGTTGAAGATTGTAAAAATGTTGCCTGGTCTGATGAGTCTCGATTTCAGTTGAGACATTCAGATTGTAGAGTCAGAATTTGGCATAAACAGAATAAGAACATGGACCCATCATGCCTTGTTACTACTGTGCAGGTTGGTGGTGGTAATGGTGTGGGGGATGTTTTCTTGACACATTTTAAGCCCCTTATTGCCAACTGGGCATCGTTTAAATGCCACGGCCTACCTGAGCATTGTTTCTGACCATGTCCATCCCTTTATGACCACCATGTACCCATCCTCTGATGGTTACTTCCAGCGGGATAATGTTCCATGTCACAAAGCTTCATTTCAAATTGGTTTCTTGACTATGACAATGAGTTCACTGTCCTAAAATGGCCCCCACAGTCACCAGATCTCAACCCAATAGAGCATCTTTGGGATGTGGTGGAACTGGAGCTTCATGCCCTGGATGTGCATCCCTTCAAATCTCCATCAACTGCAAGATGCTATCCTATCAATTTGGGCCAACATTTCTAAAGAATGCTTTCATCACCTTGTTGAATCAATGCCACGTAAAATTAAGGCAGTTCTGAAAGCGAAAGGGGGTCAAACACAGTATAAGTATGGTGTTCCTAATAATCCTTTAGATGAGTGTATCTGAATATGTTGCATTTGGTACTGTACACATCCCAAACCTATTCTTTAACAAGGAAATCTCAGATATGGAATTTCTTGAGGTGTTGACAGAGGGTCTAGAAAGAGTGCTGCTTGTAAGAGGTGGAGGTCGTGAGGTCATCACTATCTATTCCTGAAAGATCCATACACAGCAGTGGCGGCCGGTGACTTCTTTTTTCGAGGGCGCTCGATGCGAAGTTCGTCACAACATGTATGTAGGCCGTCATGTGTGTGGTTTGTAATTTCAAAATATGTGTTCTGCGCGTCGAGTGATCCTACGTGTCTTGTCAAAATAAGTGCCTGCTGCAGATGCGTCTAAAGGGTTTATGATAAAAATGAGACGCTTGTGTTTGCCAAATACTTGCATAATCTCATCCAAAAACAGAGTTTACTGTTAAGGGAGTGTCTTGCTGTATTTTGTGAACGGGAGCGTCTCTTTTGTCATACACGGTTTTGACGCGTGTGCAGCAGGCACTTGTTTTGACAAAACACGTGATGCACATGGTTCACATGATGCAACAAACACATATTTTGTAAACACGAGCAACACACATGACACTCCAAACACATATTTTGAATTTGCGCCCCTCGGATGAGTAGTCACGAGCCGCCACTGATACACACACCACTCGTGTTAAACTATGTTTAGTCATACAGTGTTATTTAAAGAATATGCATACTGAACTACACACAGTCTAATGCCAGATTATATATCAATCATGCCTAGAGTAATTGGGAATAATAGGGTTTTAAACTAAAGCGCACAAATGTAAATTTTGTCTAGTTTATTTCACTTAAATGGCAAGTATTCTGTTTAAAATGTATACCTTTTCAAATGAACACATTTTAAAACTTATAAATCAGTTCCAGATTTAGGCCAGAATTGTGATTTAAGCAACAATCTTCTTTATGTGAGTAAATTAGGAACAGAGCTTTTACCATCCATGATGAATTCAACACTCCATGCAACAAGCCAGGAGTGTAAGTCAGAACATATTAACAAACTTCACCAAAAACTTCATAGTCTTTTATATTATTGTAAGTTATTGAATTATGTTCAATAACATGCAAGACACCACAACGCAATGAGCAAGAGTAACACGCAAAAGAGAAATGGTCGATCTGGCCAAGTTGGCAAATCCATTTGCTTTCAGGACACAAGTGCTGAAGTTAAATTTTCATTTGTGTGCTAATCATTTTTTTATTTATTTTTATTTATTTGGAGAAACTCCCCATTGTATTGAAAGTTAAGTTTAGACAAAAACCAAAGGAGCTGGGGTAGGATAGATGTTGTTTATGAATAGCTTTGTAGATTTTGTAATTTATAAATGGGTTGTTCAAATTTTAAATAACAGAAGAACTGTTTTGTAAGTGAATTGTTTTTTTTGTAAGTAAACATACTGCAAATGCATTTTAGTATACAACTCGTAATGAGAAGGAGACATTTTAGATACTGATACAAACAAGTCTTTATTCTGTTTGTATAGCATGATTACTGTACAGACAATATTTATTTGTTATACAAATAGAAGAAATATATGGAAGACTATATTGATATATATATATATATATAAATATATTGACTAATAACATCAAATCTGGAATATAAAGACAATGTTGGTTTACTGATTACTAGTCTTAATGTTCTTTAAAGAATCTGAATAGTATTCCATGATAAAGAGAACTATAAATATTTCAACAATGAAATAATCCACTTGTCTTTTTATACTGTGTATTTAAAAAATACATTGTAAATGCTATAAAACTAAAATATGAAAACAATAAAGTTTTATTAAAGTGCAATATGAATTGATGAACATGCATGCTAATACACTGAAACCACAGATTGGCCAATTTGCAAACCTGAGAAGTTATTTGTTATTACATTTTCTTTACAACAAACCTCAGATTCTTAACTAAACATTATTTTGCAAAGAAACCAAAGAACGCAGCAGCCAGACTTCTTTTAAAGTGTCGCAAACATGAACACATCACTCCAATTCTCAGACCCCTACACTGGTTGACAATTTGTCAGAGAATAGATTTAAAAATTCTCCACTTTGTGTATAAATCCCCTCATAACAGAGCTCTGGTTTATTTATCTGAACTTCTTCATTTGTACACTCCACATAGAAGCCTTCGATCTTGTGACCAGTCTTTGTTGGTGGTCCCCACGTTAGGTTAAAGCGTAGAGCGGGAATACCATGCCATTAAAGATTAGGATGGCGCCTTCCTTGTCCCTGCTAAAATCCCATCTGTTTTCCATAGCTTATTGACTACCTTGACTTTAAAAATTTGCTCTGTAAAGCACTTTGGTCAGCCTGGTGGCTGTTGTAAATGCGCTTTACAAATAAAATTGAACTTGATATTGAAACAAGTCCTCACAATGTGTCAAACGTTCAAACATTTAGGGCAATCAGTGCACTCCGTTTAAGACAGAACTACATGTCTTAACTGTGAAAGACAGAGGATGAGGCAGAAGATGTGATAGGAGTTTTTGAGATCTGTCTAAAGTTAAGAGTTTCTGAGAACTGAGATCTGTTTGAAAACTGGTTAGTCATGTTAGGAATGACACACTTTAATGAGACATAGGCAGCTAACGTTACTTCATTTATCGAGTAAGGGCTCGAGTTGTTATAACTGCGAACCTACTATTGTGTTTCATTCAAGCACATGCAAGAATACAAAACCTTGAAGGAACATAAATATTTTAATTTAGTTATACAAATATAGAAGTTTGTTACTAGACCAAATTAATTTACTCTTATTTCAACCCTGGTCTTGCTGAGATTTACAGTACGTCAAGGCAAGACAAATTCTAGTCTGATTGTACTTGTATACCTGTATTCCTGGATGATGTATTGATTTAATATAAAAATACCTGCACAAAAAGTGGAATAAACCAGGCTAAAGCACTTACAGGCAGCAAAGGAGATTTTGTGTTTCGGCTACTCTCGGTCCTGACTGGAGGGGCCAGTATCACACGACAGCTGTTGTTTGCCTCCAGAAATGGGATTTCTACTTCAATTGGTGAAGTGTTATTCATATTATCACGTACCTGCACGTTAGAGAGAGAGAGAGAGAGAGAGAGAGAGAGAGAGAGAGAGAGAGAGAGAGAGAATGTGTTCATCATGTACATCCCCTACCCCAAAAATGCTCCATTTTGCCATTTTTCTAAATTTAATAAAAATTCAAACTAGAATGTGATCAGCATAAATCTATCAAGATGACAAAAGTGGACCACACCAGAATTCACCAAAGCAGTGTGATAAACTAGTGATGTCTTGTGACCTCAGATAAGCTGAAGTCATTTTAAACATGGGCATCGTTACCTCTAACTAATTTTTGACAGCTGTAAGTCAAAATCACAATGTAATAGCGGAGTAGAGACTGAGGACAAAGTTCATAAGAATGTCACCAGACTTATTCTAAGTGGCAGCATATAATCAGGAAACTGATGGAACTCAAAAGAACTCAGATGATTTAATTTTAACATCTTACAAAGAAATAAGAGACTTGAATGACACCGTACCGCAATGCAATTGGTAAGACTACGGGTTGTGCGGGAATTCTGTGAAATATTTAATAATAATAATGTTGCAATGATAATAAATAACTTTTCAAAGAAAACCAGAACTTTTGTTACAACACATTCTCACTTCCAAAGGCGTCAAAATCTGAAGCATGTTCAAACACCTTTTAGCCTCAGTATGAAGACGCGAAGGGTGCCCCTATGCGTCACTATATCGACGAAATGGGAACTCCGTTGCTTTCATGCTAATCCCTCAGCGTCGGATATAGACGAAAGGGAATCCCGGAAGGTGATGCCGTCACGTTATGCAACGATCGGCAGGATCATGCCGCTTCTAGACGGTAACTACTCAATTTTTTTTTCAATTTTTAAACCATTGTCGCTTGGGGTTGGGGTTAGAGTTCCGGTTTGGGTTAGAATGTCTTTATTGGTTTATACTTTTTGTCTTCAGATTTTTAAACCATTGTCGCTTGGGGTTAGGGTTAGAGTTGGGTTTGGGTTAGGATGTAATTTTATGTAACAGAAAGTCATTCTGGCCCCAACCCCAAGCGACAATGGTAAAAAGTTTGGAACAGGGGTTGAGTGGTTGCCGTCCAGAGGCGCCATTGTCCTGCCGATCGTCGCATGGCGTGGGGGCATCGCCTTCCGGGATTCCCTTTCGTCTGTGTCCGACGCTGAGAGATTAGCATGAAAGCAACGGAGTTCCCATTTCGTCGATGTGGTGACGCGTGGGGGCACCCTTCGTGTCTTCATGCTGGCGCTGAAGGCGTTTGAACATGCTTCAGATTTTGACGCCTTGGGGAGTGAGAATGGGTTGCTTATAGAGATACAGATGTTAATTGTGAATAAACATCAGGTCTCTTGAATGGTAGTACCAAAAACATGGTAGACAAATGCATATTGTCTTTTGTGTTAGACATGTAAAAATGAATGCATGCCTGTGGAACATTTCTCAACCAGAGTAAAGCATTCAACAGCCATGTGGTATAAGGGTTAACAAAGTATGTTATAAATGCTGTTGATTTGAGGTTTACCTCCAGTTATGATGTGTGCTATATGTGACCCTGTCTGTGAAATCCAGGCTAAAGTCTCATAATGCAATTTGATTTTTAATTTGAATCAGTGACTTACTCTGTCAATATTAAATATATCAAGATTATACTGTATTTTCACAGGAAGTTCTTTACATTATACGTAGATCAATTTTACGTAGAACAATAAATCCCACAAAACACTTATTTTAAATAGGATCATATGTTTAACACTGACCTTCTCAACCTTTTCAAACACTCTAAGAAAGTTCAGTCGTAAAACTCCGGCCAATTCTTCCTCAGTCCAGTTCCTTGATATCAGTTCGCTAATAAGAGCTGGATATTTAGAGACATCATCCAGGTCTCTAGGAAATCTGTAATAACACAGGCACACATAATACAGACATGTACAAACGCGCACACACATAATGATAAGAGCCTGCATGGATTATGTTAAGTTTCCTTTGTAAATATATGTACAGTATTGACTGGTGAGATGATTACTTCTTACCCAAGAGCACCATCAAAGTCTGCTCCAATCCCAATGCTTTCAGCTCCAATTACCCGCTTTATATGGTCAAAATGATCTAAAAAGCAATGTAAGATATCAGTTGAAAGAAATGTTTATGTACATAGAATGATGGACTAACATGCCCTTTTTACATAATGTCTCACCAGCCACCATAGAGACATTTGCCTCATTTGAACATGCTACAAAACTGCTGTAGAAGTTCACCATGATAAGCCCGCCATTTGTTTTCTAGGAAAACAAGGAAAAAACAAGTAATAACTGTTGATACTTGTTAAGACAAAGAAATAATATTTCTTGGCATCATCTAGGCCTATATTTGAACATAAAAAAATAAAATGTTTTATAGCTTTGTTGTACCTTATATTTTAAAGCCTAATACATAAATGACAACAATGACATAATTCAGTATTAGAGGTGCAGACTAATTTCCATGGTGGTCTTGCAATTCGCCAGCTAATCAGCTTGCACATCAGCGTAACTCAAACTAATGGGCTTTTCAGGTAATTCCTAGTCAATGGAAATACATGTTTCTTGAATGCTTTATTCTGATTTGAGAAATATTCCACAGGTGTTGATTATATATAAGTGAAATAATTGACTCCAGTCCTTAGAAAATAATGCACACCCGCGATGTAATGGCAGTCTGCTTCACGTGCCGCATTACCACCTTGAGGGTGCATTATTTTTAAAAAATCCACATCCCATCAATTATTCCTTACTTGTGCTGTAAGCAGTATGGTGCAAAGCACTATCAGAGCTCTAATAATCACCCACCTCCACCCCCAGCTCATCCTGTCTAGATCTCTTTATGTGACATTGTGCCCAACACTGCAGCAGCATCACTTTCATGCTTATTGTAGCATGTGTGTATTAGCATTAGCAAGTCTTCATACTTGCTCTGCAATAGCAGAAGCGGCAGTGTAAGCACATCAAGTCCAAAAACATTATTATAAAACGGCTCGTTCTGGTTCTTCATTCTGATTGGTTGAAACGCGTTCTAAGCCGTGATAAAATACCCCGGTAAACCCACGGTTCAGACCGGATCACAAGTATCACTGCGCCACTGTTGCTGCGTACTGATTTATGAAAATAAACACCACAGTCTTTAATCATATTTAAATTTTTCTACCTTTGCACAATTATGGCGATATCCAGATAAATGTCATAGATATTGTTGAGTCATTTCGTCAATAAAGAGAAAACGTTCTCTGGGTTGTTTTTGTCTTAAATGGATATTTCCGCTATTGTCCACTAGATGGCAATCTTACCCAACTTAAACACTGACGCATTTACTCAACACAACAGCGTTGTGGTGGATTTAGCGTAACGTGTGAGTTTTGATGGCTCTGAATCTGATCTCTTACAAAAGTTCTTCACAAAAATGGAATTATCTCCACTTTTGAAAATTTGAGAGGTGATAACTGATAAGAGAACAAATGAAGGTAGGATGAAACGGTTTTTGTTGTTGTTGTTGGAAAGCGGATGGTCTGTTCTTTCATTTGATATTTTATGTTTATTTAAAGAAGATAGTTTTTCTGTTAGGAATTAAACTAAAACTGGGTCGGGCAACTTAAAAAAAAAAAAACACTGACGGGGAAAGAGTTAAGCATGCTTCCAAGCATATTTGATCATCACTTCATCACTTCAGTTGCACGATATAAATGTTAATGTATATTTTAGATGAATGTTGATTTATAAAAATAAACACCACAGTCTTAAATTATATATTTTCATTGTGTCTTTGCTGCGTCTGTGTTGCTTGAGAATTGCGCTCTGTTGCAGCCACACTTGATTCTGAGGAACTACTTTGTTTGGCGGAAGAGCAATATTTGTACTAATATAATTACAACTTATTTGTGTTTCATTTTGTGAAACCCTGCTATGCATATGAAGTAACCGTTTTATAAACGCAATAAACCCCCGCTTCGCGTCGTGCCTAACAACGCCCCTTAGCTGTTATAAAATGCACTGGTAACCCACTGCTTCTTGGGGTTTATTGCTTTAACATGCCATGACCAACAGACTAAAATTTATAAAGGAAATAAATAAATAAAGGATGGTCTTACAAGCAGCATTAGCAGGTCGTCAGGTACATTGCGAATGTTGTTACAGACAGCATATGCTGAGGAGTGGCTGAAAATAACTGGGGCTGCAGAATGCTTCAATACTGCTCTGGCTGTTTCCCAGGAACTATGTGACAAATCAACCAGCATTCCCAACCTGTTCATTTCAGAAACCACAGCCTGAGGAAAGGAAGTAAAGTTACTGTACACAAACTAATCTAATCTTTGGTTTTTAATGTAACAATATACAATGCATTCGGACCACCTACATTTTATTTAAAATCTTGTTATGATGCAGCCTGATACTATTAATCGTTTAAAATCAATTTCTTCTGAATGCCCTGTATACCCAATTATATCACAAACTCAGCTACTAAACAATATTTGATGGACATCTTTAACTACTGTGCAAATAAAATGAAGAAATCTTTAACCTGAATACTTCTAAGACTAAAGGAAAATATTTTTTTAACAAAAAAGCTTTATAAAAGAATAAAGGGAGCTTTAAAGGCTTGACAAAGTGGTTCAACTAGCCTATCTTTCATTGAAGTTTACCTTAAAGTGTAATTTGCAATGAACATGTATACTCATAAAAATCTTACCTTACCAAATTCTGTCAGACTATTGTTCTTTCGCTGGTAAAATTGGTACAGTTTAGATGAGCTCTCAGCCCTACACATATGACATTATTAAAGTATATGAATTAAACTTGTGAAATATGACAAAAACAAAACATCTGTATGGGAATGTGAAACGTGTGTCTCTAGCAAGCAATTTACCATGGTGTGTTGCAAGTGTGTGTAAGGGCCATGGATCTTACTCCAAGCTGGTAGAACATGCGTAGTGCTGGTAAACTGCTGTCGATGGTGTGACCTCCCTCCACACTGATTAGACAGGCAATTTTTCCACTGGTCTTCTTCATTCCTCAAACATACAGTACAACATTTTTTATATAAAATATACAAATTATATAATTTACAGGATTGCATTTCCCGATAACAACATTTGCTTTTAGCATGCTACGAAGACACTTCTGGTTACTACTACCTTTTCTATGCTTGTTTCTTGAACTATACCTAGGGGTCTCCAACCTTTTTGTGATCAAGGACTACCACTATGGATAAATCTGGGGGCTCTTTTTTTTATATAGTCTACTCAAAACATTCATTCACACGGAAATTTGTGTTATGGGAGGGGCTTCTGCGCCTCTGCTTGCTCCCTGTAATCACGTGACTACTAGAGCAAGCTCCTTATTGGTTAATGTGGCGCGAATATCCGCCAAAGTTCAGATTTTTCAACTTGCACGTTTCCCGCAGCAACGCTCCCCTTGTGATGTCAAAAGGGGATATTACCGCTCCTTAATCTGCACTATCCAACCACAGCACTGCCAGGTCCGGACCGTAAAGTCCGGACCGTAAAGTTATAAGAGGCTCGGGGGTTACCTCGTCAGAAAAGCCGGGGCGGCAAGGCCCGGTCTCGGTGTGTCAAACTCATCATGACACACAAAGATTCCAGTGTAAATTGTGATGTAGCAGTTTCAACAATACACTCGTTTTCCCAGGACAATGCTAACATATTCCCGTTATAAAACATTTTCAAACGCATTATTTTCGCAAATTACAGAAATTAAGACCCGGCGGGGGATGTATACTGCTTGTGGGCCGCGTGCTAATTGCTAGAAGCTAGCGGGAGGTCCGGACCATAACAGTTTTTAGAGGCTCTGGGGTTAGCCTTGTCAGAAAAGCCGGGGCGGTAAGACCCGGTCTCGGTTAGTTTGGCAAAACACTTTTAGTTTGGCAAAGCACTATTACTTAGTTCTTGTAGAATTGTAAAATAAAACCGTTAAATTTTTTTTAAACTTTCCAAACCACGCTGCAAACTATTTAAGTTTTCTTAGTATTGCAATAATGTTTTATTTAAGTAATGTTTGGGGATTTTACCTGTGTAATGTCAGGGATACCGTATGCGATTTCAGCGATATCATGCTCACACAAATGCCAGCTCACACGGTATGAGTGAATTATACTGTATGCGATGTAAAGCCAAAGATTGTGTGCTCACACTATTCGGTCAGATTGCCAAGCTTCGACTTGACAACTCACACTGCATTTCTGAAATAAACATGTGGGACACCCAAACCCTAAAGTGTGGCTGTTTCCTGTTTCAGAAGAATCACACATTCCTAGGAAATGCACTTTCTTTGCAATATATGTTATTCTGTGTGCTGAAGCGTGCAGGCAAACACGCATCATTGAATGATACCGTGGGCAGGACTTACAGCAGGACAGAATGTCAGTTATATATACTGTACAGTGTAGGCACACTTTTTAAGAAAAAGTAGAAAGAGAAGAAATATCCTTAAATAATTAATGACTGCATAACAGCATTGCAAGAAAAAGTATGTGATTTCATGTTTTTCTGAATAAATTTGTCATAAAATGTGACCTGATTTTCATCCAAGTCAAGGGTATCTTTCATGTCTTTATTAAACACACTCATTTAACATTCAAAACGGTGGTGGAAAAAGTAAGTGAACCCTTAGAATTAATAACTGATTGACCCCTCTTGGTAGCAATAACCTCAACTAGGCGCTTCCTGTAGCTGTGGATCAGACCTGCACATTGTTAATGAGGAATTTTAGGCCATTCTTCCAGGCAGAACTGCTTTTGCTCTGTCATATTTATTGGCCATGTGTATGTCCCTCTTCAAGTCATTTCATAGCATCTCTATTGGGTTGAGTTCTGGGCTCTGACTTGGCCACTCCAAAAGGTGGATTTTGTTTTTCTGAAGCCATTCTGTTGTGAACTTTCTCTGGTGTTTTGGGTCGTTGTCCTGTTGCATCGCCCACCTTCTACACAGTTCCAGCTGACGTACAGACATTCTCACATTATTTTAAAGAATTGATATTCTTGGGAATTGATCTTCCCCTCACTGATTGCAAGCTGGTAAAGGCCCTGATGCAGCAAATCACGCCCAAATCATGATGTTTCCTCCACCATACTTTACAGTTTGGATGATGTTTTCATGATGATAGGCCGTGCCCTTTCTACGCCAGATGTACTGCTGTGGAATGTCAATGTGCTCTTTTGCAAACGTCTGGCATGCACCAATGTTCTCCCTTCGTGGGGTCCTGCCGTGGATACCCTGCTTGTTCAGTGTTTTATGCACCGTAGACTCATGAACAGAGATGATAGCAAATTCCAATACTGCAGGGTCATAGACTAACTTTTTTCACTGGTTGCATTGGTGCGCTTTTTTTGTGCACCCAAATTTTTGACACAGTTTTACAGGCACCCAAACCTGTTAACCCGCACAAGGACGCGGGCATCCTGAAGGGCTCTTTATTTACATTAATTAAAATTTACTTTTAGTTTAAATGTACTTACCTCAAACAACTATACAGTACATCATTAAAAATAGTTAAAGTTTAAGATTCAGTTTTTGACCTTTATTTTATTCTGAAAATCCTAAAGTGACAATAATGTCTTCGTTTTTGTCAGGAGTTTACAATTTTTTTATACCACGGGTCTGTTGAATGCTGCATTCTGATTGGCTGAGAAATGTTCTATGGGTGTTGATTATTTTTCTGTAAACCGCACACCTAATTTTTCAAATGTCTTAAAAATAGGCACCAGAGCAATGTTTGTGGTAACCGTGGTATAAGCGGAATAATTGACTCCGGTCCTTTGAATTATTTGAAAATAATGCACACCTCCGCTTCGCCTCGTGCCGCATTATTTTCTTATAATTCAATGGCCCGTTGTCAATTATTCCTTACGTATTTAATTTGAGTATTTCATTTGAAATATGACCCTTAGTCGCAGTTATTGAGAAAAATTATCTTGCATGGTCCTCATGAAAGCACTCGACACAACAACGTCCATTTTGGGCTTTTAATTCAAAGTGTGCATATTTGGAGAAATGTTGATAAAAAAATTTTGTCCAATTTCTGCAGGGAGAGGTAATATTTAATCCATATTTACGTTCAAACCATTTATGTTCTGGCTCCGGACCAGCGGCCTAATGTACAAAGGCTTGCGTTGAATTCATACTAAAACATTGCGTAGAGGAAAAGCTGTAAATGTGCGTACGCACCAAAAAAAATATGATGTATAAATCTCTGCATACGCAGGATTCCACATATATTCTCTTTGTTCATCCCAATTGACGTGAAACTGAGCGCACATGTACGAGCACAACACCACACCCTGTCTCCTCCCTCAATTTAATTAATTTAAATATGGTAATTAGTCCAATTTGGCAAAAGAAAGCTGCAAGAAAATGGCTAAAGCAAGCAAGAAATGAAAATTTCACTGAAAATTAATGTTGGTCCTACTATCAGAGATACTTTTGGAACTTTGTCCTCCAGAATTAATAACAAAAGAAAAAAGATTGGAAGGAGTTTGTCTGATGCCATTAACGCGATGGGATCTGAGAGTCGCACCGTAAATGAACTTAAGAAGAAATGGTCTGATATAAAGGTGGCAGTTAAGCGGAGAACTGCTGCACACCGACAAGTGGGCAGAACAGGCAGTAGTACAGGGGCCGATAAACTTACACCCTTTGATCAGAGAGTTGCCTCTATTGTAGGAGACACAGAATCGTAACCATTGATGTGGGAGACTCGGATTTACTACAGGACTGCCAAAAAGGTGATTTCAAATTTATTTCCTTAACTTTGATACATATAGCTTACCAGCCAACATTTAATATTAAAATGCATGCAATGTAGCTGACGAAAAGTACACCAGATACTTTACGTATCCATTGCATTTATTGCAAATGCGTGTACCCATTAATGAGGAACAGACTCAAATTACTGTTAACATATGCCTGTGTTTATTTGGACTTAGGAACCGCAGGAACAAAAGCAGGAACCTCCACTGGCACGCACTCAGAGTCTGCACCACCCAGGCATGGATTAACGCACGGGCCTACTGGGCACTTGCCCAGGGCACTGGGCCAGCAGGGGGCCCTGTCAAATTTACTGTGTCTATTCTTTTCAAGTAAATATTTTAATTTTATTTTCAGTAAAATTTTGTTAAATATTGAGGAATAATGGAATGTTTTTTGCAGTTGCAAAGTATTAACTAGTAAATAAATCAAATAAATAATTTTAATGTATTGCTGCGCTGTTGAAAGGGACATCTAGAGGCGAGTGAAAAGCATTGCGTAATATAAAAGTCACGCGTAAGAAGACGGTTACTCAAAAACCAAAACAAAAATGAGTTTAAAAACACAACCAAGTGGATCAATGAAAAGAAAGCACAAAGGAACAGCTTTTCCTCACCATGCCAGTCAGCAATTGTGAAGGAGAATGTTCATTTTCTTTAATGGCAAGAGTAAAAAACGAACTAAGAAGCAAAATGTGTAAAGGACGTCTTTAATGGCCATTGAATGTGATCTTGTGAGGGAACTGGATTTTGATGATGTGGTGGAAGCGTTTTCTCTGAGGAAATCGAGAAAGATACCCCTCAGCTAAGGTAAATTTAAACCAACTTTTTTTTTAAACCAAACTTTTTGTTCTAAGCTAGGGGCTGGACACACCAAAGCTTTTACGCACGCGGCCGGCGCATGTTTTCAATTGATTCCAATGGAAACTCTGCGTTTTTCAAATAAGCAAGCAGCTAGTGGGTTTTATTCGCGCTCAGCGCTGAGTGTCGAGAGTTCAAAAATATTCAACTTTGAGTGAAAAGCTCCACTCGTCTTTTTGATGGAGTATGTTGTACAGTATGTTGACAGATACTGGTGAGATATAAATAAACCAATTTGTGGTGTGAAAATACAGAATATTGTGTGCATTCTCTCCCCGCGTATTAGTGCCATTGTTAATCCTGTATTATGGGGCACACAGGCAGAGGCGAACCAACACCCGAGCCCCGTGCACACAGGTGCAACGCTGTTGCCCAAAAAATTGGTAAAGGGGGCCTTTGAGACATCTGTGCCCAGGGCACATCATCGCCATAATCCGTCCCTGGCACCACCCCAGCAGCCAGAGCCCATTCAGTCCAGTGTCTCCAGCGTTTCTAATTGTACCTCCAGTGCTTAAGCCCGTCCATCTGGCCGCGTCTTGACACATGCTGTTCTGGAGCACAACAGCAAATTGTTAGGGCCATTAGAGAAATTAACAATCACCTGAAAAATGTCACTGATGTCGTAGCCGATGGTGTAGTGGGTAGCGCTCTGACATTTGGTGCTTTTGCACTTTCAGAGACCCGAGTTCGATTCCCGGCTCATGGTCTTTGCCGATCCCATACCCCTCTCTCCTCCCTGTACTTTCCTGTCCTTTCCTCATAGTTAATAATAAAGGCAAAAAAAGTCACTGACGCACTCACAGACATAAGTCATTCATTAAAGGAATTGGTCAAAAAATGAACTTGAAAATGAAAGCTGGTATACGCTGAGTTTTTGTGCGATGTGTTGATATGTGAGGCCCCAGGGCTTAACATAACCTGGAAGGTTGATGGCTTCTTGTCAGACCACTGGTTATGATTAATCCCTCGAACGGCTGGTCACACTGGTGCGACATAATTTTTTTTTAAGTCATACCATTGAGAAATGAGGTGATGCCTTCAAATCTTTGGCTGTCATTCAGGGCTGTTTCTTTACCTCATTCATGTGTCTTTGTTGTGCTCTTGGTGTTATTTTGAATAGACGCCCACTTGGTAAAGTACCAACAGCCCAAAGCGTCTCCATTAGCAGATTGTTTGCCTAACTGTAGACTGGTGAATTTCTAAAGTCTATGAAGTAACTTTGTAACCCTTTCCAGCTTTATGTAAAACAAAAAATTTTGATCGTAGCTCCCCTGAAGCTCTTTTTGGTGAGGCATGGCTCACATAATCGTGTTCTTTTTGTGCATAGCAAACACCAAAAGTTTAAGGGGTTTTATCAGTCAATGTAGCTGTCGTCCACACCTCCAAACGTATAGAGGGTATGCACGTGACGTCACTTTCGGCGAAAGTGCCTGCGGTTACGGCCACTGAGTGGCAAAGACAGAGCGGCAGAATTTGTGCAAGGGGAAAACGCGTCTAAATGGGAAACAGCTGTTGAGCGATAGACTGTACTAACAGATTAACAAGAATTCAGAGTGTTTTACAGACTGCCAAAAAACACAGAAAGGAGAAGTAAATTGATCGTTCATGACAATGTCCACAGACCACAGGTTGACAAGTTGCTACTGTAAGGTCACTATCAAGCAGAGGTTTTACTTTCTACTTAAAGTATTTTTTCAAGTATTTGTATTTTATCCGCGTTTTTCTTTGGAAAACACATTCCAAAGCATATTATCATAATTCTTACTCTATTACATTTCATAAATACAACTTTTTGTTTTACATTTAATATTTAAGTACATCTACGTGCTTTTAATCAAGTACAAGTACACAATTTTAACGTAATTAGGTATTAAATAAATTTTAATATGCAATATTATAGAATACACAGTATGATTATATGCTTTAGAACAGGGATGGGCAACTTCGGTCCTGGAGGGCCGGTATCCTGCAGAGTTTAGCTCCAACTTGTCAAAGTTTCTAGTATGTCTTGTAAGACCTTAATTGACTGCTTCAGGTGTGTTTAATTATGGTTGGAGCTAAACTCTGCAGGACACCGGCCCTCCAGGACCGAAGTTGCCCATCCATGCTTTAGAATGTAGTGAGGAAAAAAAAATTCCAATACAAACACCCAAATGAAGCACAGATGCTTGGAAAATGTAACTGATGTAACAAAGTATTGTCCACGTCTGCTATCAAGTCCAACTAAATTCAATTTAAGCTGATAATATTCAGTTTTACTTGCATTGAAAACCAGCCATTTTGTTGAACGTTTGCCACTCAACAGGGCGTGCTCTGGCGTGGTCACGTGGAAAATTGACATCAATGCATACTCTCTATAATCTCTATAGACTTCAGGTGTGCTAAAACTACAATTAGCTTTATTGAGGTCAATAACTCAAGGGTTCACATACTTTTTCCACAAGCACTATGAAGTTTTTTGTTGTTCTCAATAAAGACGTGAAAGATCAGAATGTTTTGTGTAATTATTTTAGACACATTCTTTTTGTCAAAACCCTTGACTTGGATGAACATCAGATCACAGTTTATGACAAATTTATTTTAGAAAACAATGAAATTCTAAAAGGTTCACATACTTTTTCTTCCCACTGTAGATGGTGTGATATGCACACTGGATGCACAGTGCCAAAAAAAAAACAAAGAAAGAAAGTTTTGGGTAGTCGGTTAGGTGTTTTAACTATGCAAACCCCTCAAGAGGAGCGACCAATATTTCTGACATGTCAGAAAAGTATCTGACAGTCTGATTTCGGTCGGGAGAGGTTAATTCTCCATGTACACTGTGTGACAACACCACACAACAAAAATACTATTTAGCCCAACTTAAAAGAGTCCAACATCTTAAAACCTAACAGGTAACTTAACTCAAACCATTTAAAGGAACAGTATGTAGGATTGTGGCCAAAACTGGTATTGCAATCACAAAACTTGTGGGTAAAACTGGTACTGCAGTCACACAACTGGTGGCCAATATACAAAATGACAACATAAACATCAGTTGAGGGCTGCAACTCCACTTTTTAAATGACAATATCCTGGCCAGACCACTGTTGTGATTGATATAAGTATTTGAAATGAAAATTATATCTTAATGTCTAGTGACATATCAGGGCCATATTATGATTAATTAATATACATTTCTTACATACTGTTCCTTTAAGTAAACCGGTTGCATTAGACCATTTAAGTTTTAAAACACATACATTTAAGTACTGTGAACTTGAGTTATGTGCATTATGCACTTATATTTAAGTAGTGTGAACTTAAATATAAGTGCATAACTGCTTCTGACTCAATTTGTTTAAGTTCACAGTACTCAAATGTATGTGTTTTAAAAATAATGCAACCGGTTTGCTTGAATGGTTTGGGTTGAGTTAACTTTTAAGTTTTACAGTGTAGAAATAAGCTTAAATTCACAGTGTATATCTGGCTTAAGCGGGGCACGTAGTTAAAAGTTTGGGAACCCCCTGCTCTAGTAAACACAAGCTCAGGGAACAATTTTGTTAATTGTAATGTTTTGAATATGGCCATTTACAACATCCTCTCCGGAAACAAACTTCCGTAGTCTTTTTAAAATGATAAAGACACTTTTATGTCATTTAGATTTCCAGGCCATTATGAATGCATCAACAAAGCCACAGTAACAAACAGAAAAAACAAAAAAGACGATACACAAACCATTGTGTATGCAACCAAACCCATTGTGTACACAACCCAAACCAAACACAACAAATGTTTTTATTATTAAGTTAGATATGCTCTGAGAAAATAATACATCTAATACAACAGGTAAAAAACAAGAAAGCCTTCTAAAGGGCCGTTCACATTATAACGTTAACTATAACAATAACTATATTAGCGTCCACATCACAAGAGGAGTAACAAAAACTTTATACTCACGCAAAATCACTTGCCTTTAATGGCATTAACTAGTATTGCATATGTCTTGTAATAAAAACTTTAGCAATTGTTTCAAATGTCACTAAATATTTAAATATGCTGTTCTTGTTGCATTTCCACAGCAGGTAACCAGCATTTGTCCTCAACACGCATTTTGCGTAATTCTAAACAGCGAATCTAGTAGTTTGTGTAATATTTTGGTTTTTGTCGTAGAAAAAAAGATTACGTAGTGAATTTTACAGCAACTGCATTAACGCTGTATACCGAAATCTTGAAATCAAATAGAT
Organism: Misgurnus anguillicaudatus; assembly: GCF_027580225.2. Classification (NCBI taxonomy): domain Eukaryota; kingdom Metazoa; phylum Chordata; class Actinopteri; order Cypriniformes; family Cobitidae; genus Misgurnus; species Misgurnus anguillicaudatus. Next base: position 35,762,980 of record NC_073357.2, on the reverse strand, counting down.
TTGATTCATCGTTCATCAGGTGGGGAAAAAACGCCTAGAAAGTGATCCCAATAATAATATTGTTCATTGTATATTTATCGTTGTTGTGGTGTGAACTCCGCTATTCTCTTTAATATAAAACGATTTTAAACAAAATATTTTAATAGTTATCAGTATCTTTATAATGTGAATGGCCTTTAAGCCTTGCCAGGTTTGGGTCAGCAGTTTTCTTTTATAGTATATCCTCTATAAAAGGATACTTAGGTTTTATTACCTTCAGCTGTGGTAACCAGTTCCAGTTCTTTGTTTTCAGTACATAGACGACGAATAACATCAATCTGTTCCAAGGTCAGTCTGACCGCATCCTTGTCTTGAGCTGTACACAACACGTATGCTGCAAAGACCTAACAAACATAAATTTCTTACATCTCACAGAATGACTAACAATCCAACAAATCTCTCTCTCTCTCTTTTAGGATCTTCTTAGTTACAATATAACACTTGGCAGACAGTTTCATTGTAAAATTATTAGGAAGGAGAACTATGTACTATTTTTGTTAGGATAAACCAGGAAAAAATACCTGTCCTCCTACATGACCAGCAGTGAGGCGACTGATATCTGTAGCTACACGAGGAATGTTGTGTGAATCAAACAGTCTCAGGTTGTTGTTATAATGTATCCTCAGACGCAAAGCCAAGTCATTGTGTCTGAACAAAGAAAACATTAACCAGTATTATAACTATCAAAAATGCTGCAACACAGGCATCTGTTTGATACTTAAATTCTCCTCTGCCTGCCATGATGTATGCTACTAAGCATTTCCAGCTCTGAATTCTTCTCATAGTTATGTTTATTGCACAGACAAAAAGGTAAAAAAGTGAAAAGTAAGTCCTACCCATCAATTAGTGGATATTTGGTCATTATATCCCGTGCCCTACTGGTTTCAGATATGACTCCATGAAGAAGTGAGAGACGGATGAATATGAACAACTGTATCCGTGGACCACTGATACCTCCGTTATTATATATCAACATTCTACAGTACTGATATTAAAAACAAGTGATTAACGTTTTGTTGTCATGAAAATGGCAAATGTTTAAAAGAGCATTTTAAATAGATTTCACTTTTTTGACTCAAAGCATTCATCTTAAAATACATATTAAGAAATGTGTTGGGGAGACCGGAGCTACTTTTTCTATTTTCCTTTTTAAAAGGATTCATAAACCTCATAAAAATGTAACAACACGGTCAGTACTGACCAAGGAGTGTTAACCCACACAACAAAAATACTAGTGAATGTTCAGTATTTACTAAAGTACTAGTATTTTTCACCTACCATGGTATTAGTTAAAAGTTAACACTACACAATAGTGTAGGTATAACAGTGTAGTAATTACTGTAATCTAGTGCTCTATACTACAATTTACTATAGTAAATACTAACTTATACTACAGTATTTTTTCATGTGGGATATTTTAAGTTTCTTATATGCACAAAATGTCACATTGAATTTTTGATGTGGCTCAGGCATTCAACAGCAATACAATAGGCTAATACAATAAAAGAGACAAGTAAACAGTAATTGTGAAAAAATAAAAACGAAATACACAATTATGAAAGCAAGACATCAGGCTATGTCTATACAGTGAGGCGTGTCAATCCCCTCATGAGGAATATATGACTGGAGTAAAAATCCACTACTCCCGTTATGTCAAACGCGCCCGACTTGGTATTAATAACACGACCAACTTTAAAAGGCTTTAAGAGCCCATTTGTAAAATGTACATATTGTCCAAATAACAGCATTACTCACCGTTTGGGCAGGCTTGCTTTAAAGCACTCATCGACATACACTACTGTAAAAAGATAATCAGAGAGTGCGTTTGAAGCAGTGCGTCTTTTCTCCGGAACTTGTGAAGACAAGGACTTGCCCAAGTATTGCTTTTCTTAATTTAAAACACATAATGCCTGCCATCGGACAAATGCCGCCCTCTACTGAGTGCTTTAAGTAGGCACATAAACAGTGCCAGATGTGGACTGTAATTGCAGGCACGTAAATGCCTTTGGGCAGCTGTATTCTGCCTGATTTTATCACGTTTTGACAAAATGATAAACAGACAATATAAGACAATAACAAACACAGTGTTTATAATTTAGGTTGGTAACTGAATGTCAACAGTTGATTATACTGATCCATCAGCCATCTTAATGCCATAGATATAAATTACTTTTTGCAGATGTCCATTTTACAATGTCAACCAGCTTAAACTAAATCTCTTCTTTTACGTTTACGTCATAGGTAGTTAGTTACATAAGCTGGGCTGTTACAAAAAGCATCTGGATAGGCCTAGCCTACTGTATGAAATGCAGTCAGTGGTTGGGCTAAACCTCATTGACTACTTGGGTGGGTCAACTTAAGGAAACTTCCTGACTCTACCTACATTTCTGATCCCTTTGTAATGGCATGTCTGTCTGCAGTACAACTTTTTAGAAAAATACACACATTAAATTTGGTGCCAAACACCTATTCTTCAATTCGGACAAATATTGAATGCCTCAATAAATCAATGAAATCAAATACTGTATGTGTGCATGCATATACATAATGGGTCAGTTTCCTGGATATGGTTTAGAATAATCCAGGACTAGGCCTTAGTTACAGTATATTAGGATGCTGCATCTTGAGACAAAACAATGAAACCGATATATGCTAAGTATCAGTACATAAGGTTTTAAATTAAGGCAGCTCATGCTTTTAAGTCTAGGACTACCCATAAGTGTCAGAAATGGGAGGCTAGCACTAAATGATTTTTGTCTGACCAAAGTGTCATTAAGGAGATACAAGAATAAAACATTTTGGTGTGTAATGTTGCCTGTAGCTACTGAAAAAAAGATAATGGTTTTGAATCCTGGAACACACATGTTGATTAAAAATTTATAGCTTATAAAAAGCACTGTAAGTCGCTTTAGATAAAAGTGTCTGCTAAATGCATAAATGTAAGTGACAGTAAAAAGTTTTAGTACAGCAGCTGGACCATTATAATCATTATTATACCGTTATGTAATCATTATATAACCAATATAGTCATTATTATCACTCAGCGCTGCATCAAAGTTTGTATTCTGATGAATTAAATTTTTTGTGCACAAGTATTTATTGTAATCAGATTACCTTTTCACTGCATTGTTTCTGGTGAAGTCCATGTTTGTGGAAAAGGTGCCTGCATGGCAGTTTGCTTGCTGTATTCATGCTGTCGTAGCCAGCTTCTACCGAAAACATGCCAAAAGGCATTGTGATGTCAGAGGCCCATTTTTCCAGTGTATTAGAGCAAATTATAAATGAAGAGATGTATAACCTCTGTTATCTTATTATGCATTGTTAAATACAAAAATAAGTCAGCACACAGCATAATAATATGGAGAACCTTAGATGAACATTTAAGTATGTTCTAGCACATCACAACTTATATAATATATTTTGAATACTTTGCAAATTTAAAACAACTATAACCATATGACAAAATATTAATAATTTAAAAGTTAATACAAAGCTGTTTTAGCTATGCATAATAAATTATTTAAATGATTAAGTGCTTTAAAATCAGCTTATAAAATTACACTGCAGCAGGGGAGACCAGGGCTGGTTGTCTCATGGGTTGGTTGTCACACTGCTTATTTCAGACATACTACATGGCGCTGTGGTACAATTTTGATATCAAATTGTTAGCCTTTAATAGCTTACTCATTTGCACTTGTAATTTTGCTGAGCAGACACAAAACATTGAGGTTAGGAGACATTTTTTTATTTTTATGGTCAAAGTAAATTTTCATGTTGGTGTTGTTTTTGTGTTGAGATCTTGTAGGAGGATATTAGTCATTCAAAAACAAAACACTCATTAAAAAGCCAAAAGAAGTAGCTTTATTTTGAGTCATCTTTTAGCTATCAAGTTAAAGCCGTGTGGCAGCTAGCTTAGCATGTTTGTCAAGAAGTCAGTTGGGGATGGTTTTCACATAGCTTGCGGGGTTGGTTGTCACATGTGAGTATTGGACATGTAGACCTTTTAAGACTGTTGGTCTGTTTGTTTGCTGTTAAAATAAAATAAATAAAGAGGTTTTAACACTAAAAAATATTTCATTTTATTTCTCAACACAGTAGACAATTCAAGTAACTGATCACCCACTTTAATCTCATTGTTTAAACATAAGGGGCATTGATGACAACTATCATAGGGGTGGTATTCATATTAAAACTTATTTGCAGTTTCTATCTTAAAAAACTAAAAAATTACACATTATCTTTTCAGATCCCAATTTATCACCGAAATCCTATTGAACCACTATAGGGACAACCGACCCCATACCCGTGACAACCAACCCTGTGTGGGGTTGGTTGTCACATTGTGTCAGAGTGTCTTTGATGGTTAATTACTTCCTGTTACAATACATTATAAAAGTAAACAGTATACACATTTAAAGCCAAGACCCCAAGCTTTCATTTCATATAGGAATTACTGCTGAAAGATTTTTTGAAGATGAGCAATTCATGATAAATGGTGTGATCAACAGTTAACAGATATTAATTACAGTGGAAAGACCTTGAAATGCTTCTGCCTCTGACTTTAAAAAAGGTTACTGTTATTTATGATTTCACTGGTAAATGTTGAATCTGTAAATATTTTTAAGGTCTATGCTTTACGGTTTGAACTCTGAAACACACCAAATACTTGAACTGTTCTTCATGCAGTTCACTAGATCGTCTGCGCATTCAGATCCTAGTGATTAATGGTAAATGAACTTGGCTTGCTGTCCTCGAAGGGAGCTCTGCACCAGAGCTCTGAACCTTCAGATAGAGTGAACCTGAGGCCGGGGCTTGAGCCCCAAGTTCAATCCTCCCTGCAAAAGAACTGCACAAAGGAAAAAAAGGAGCAGTGAAGGAGGAGATGTGCGGAGGGAGGGATGGCGGAAAAATTGCAGCTGGACATGAAGGCCTGAAGATGGCCTTATATACGCCCATAATGATGACTGACAGGCCTGAATGTTTAGGCTCCTCCCAAACTAAATAAATCTTTGGCTTCCCCAGAGTACATATGTAAAGTTTTAGCTCAAAATATCATATAGATAATTTATTATAGCATGTTAAAAGTGCCATTTGGAAGGTGTGAGCAAAATGTGCTGTTTTGGGTGTGTCCTTGAACGTGCAAATGAGCTGATCTCTGTACTAAATGGCAGTGGCGTGGTTGGATAGTGCAGATTAAGGGGCGGTATTTTCCCCTTCTGACATCACCGTTACTGGGTTGCTGTTATTCACATTTTCTAGGTTGATAAAAGCACTGGGGACCCAATTATAGCACTTAAACATGGAACAAGTCAAATTTTCATGGTATGTCCCCTTTAAATAGTCTTAATTCACCTTGATCCAACGTTGATCGGACATCAAAATCCAACACAAATGGATACAGAAATCTGACAACATAAAAGTTTTTTTCCAGTATAAGTCTGTGTACATTTATTATGAAATAGCTTACAACCTGAAGGGTTTCTGCAGATATTAAAATAGTCTTAATTCACCTTGACATCTGCTTAAAATGACTCATGAGCTCCTCTCATTGGTCACTAAACACATTAATTAGCTCAACAACAGTCTGTGATTGGATGTTATACTCAACACTGGAAAAACTACGCAAAAAGAAATATAAATGCAACATTACTGCTAAATGTTATTTTGTAATTGTCATTTTGGATTCATTTTCACGTCTTATTTTTATTAAGATTCAGTTTTGTGCAGAAGCATTTTTACATTATTATCTTTTAACAATATTTTTTTTCTCTAATTGTATAAAAATGTAGCAAGTCCCAGGATGCATGTGCAAAACACGACTTTCAACAAGTATCTCATAAACACACGATGAGTGTGCCACCTAGTGGTCAAAAGTTACCATGACATGACAGGATAGATCCTGGAGGCCGAACCGATCTGTTGTGATAATGTGCTAGTGAATTAAATGGCAAGAATGAACTTGATTTTAAAGTCATATTTTTGTCTTATTATTTTATTTGCATTTAACAATAAACTAAAAAATATAGGGTGCCTTCAGTGTACTAAACACCCACCATATAGAGAACAAATTCCAAGTGATTCTCTGGAGGTAACCAATATAAAATTACTTTGGACAAAAAAAATGAATGCGGACACAAAAACTAGAATGTCTTGTCTTTGGTCATTAAAACACACACAAAAATTGTGAATTTAAACTTTTCTGGGCTGTTAAACATACTGTACATGTTCCGGCCAGCAGATGGCAATGTTGTCCACAGACAAACACCGATCAACCGTCATTCACGAGCTCATACACCTGCTCCGCCAAAATATAGAACTTGTTTTTTAATTGTAGGCTTAATCAATTTTACGATCTAACTTTTTGTCCAGATTTAATATATCCAGCCTGGCAACAAAACGCAGAGAAAACACATAAGAAAATAAATTAATACTAAGGAGAGAGTGACCAAGAGAACAGGTAACTTCGTTTTTTACATTATCTTCAAAAATCTTGTTTTTTGATTGTGCATTCCAATTAACATCAACCAAACTTGGTTTGTTTTCAATTAAGCCTTCATAACTAAAAAAAAGCTTGACAAGAAATCAGCCACGAAGTAAGAACTTACTTTGGGGCACAGACAAAAGTGAGGATCAAAAATGTTACAAAAGAAACAACGCAAACAACAAAAGAGCAATAGACCATGGGAGACAATCCAGACAACTAAACCATTCATGTTCTAACACTCTGTATATTTATATTGCAATAAATGTCATCATCTTTTTTATGGTTTCTAAAGGAATTCTATGGAATTTAGCCAGGAGACTGGGATGCCCCAGACAAGACCTTGATTTGGTGGTCCGTAAATCATTTTTGGGTTGATTTTGATGTATTTTTTGGATCATTGTCCTACTGCAAGATCCAACCACGGCCCATTTTAAACTTTCTTGCAGAGACAATCAGGTGTTCATTTAACATTTGTTGATATTTGATTGACTCTGTATCCTAGCAAGATGCCCAGATCCCCTGGCAGCCCCAATTAACATTAAAGACCCACCATCATATTTAGCTGTGGGCATGAAGTACTTTTCCATATGGCTACCTCTCCGTGTGTGCCAAATCCACCCCTGGTGTTTATTGCCAAATAGCTGTATTTTGGTTTCATCTGACCACCGAACCCGATCCCATTTGAAGTTCCAGTAATGTCTGGCAAACGGAAGACACTTGAGCTTGTTTTCTGGATGAGAGCAGAGACCTAACTAACTTCTGCAGTTTTCTTGTGGTTCTTGGAGAATTCTTGGCCACTCGAACTATCCTCCTGAGTCCTGCCAGTGCATTAGGACAAGATATTCACAGTTTCAGGCAGATTCATTTGACTGAAATCTCTTAATTCTTGCTCTGAGGGTGGAAATTGGCCTTTTTAGTGTTTTTGTTCTTATAGCCACTTCACATTTTGTGAAGCTCAACAACCTTTAGCCACACATCACAACAATGCTCTTTGTCTTACGCATTGTGATGAATGACTAACAGAATTTGCATGGCCTATGTGTGATCTTATATTTACACCTGTAAAACAGTCATCATGGTTGAACAATTTCCTGTTCCTATTCATTCAGGTTTACTAAAAAACTGACAATATTGAGTACTTATAAAATATTTTGCACGTGTGAACCCGAGTTCAGTCTGCTGTGTGAAAGAGTCTTAACCATTTAAATGCAGTATATGTTAATAGGATTTATTTATTTATGTTGTTGTTTATTTATTTATTTATTTATTTATTTATATGCATATGCCCTGGACCTGTAACAATGTCAACTCTTGTCATATTTTAATATTATTTTAAAGGATTGCCACTAGGTGGTACAATGGAGTCAAACGTTCACTTACAATTACTCCTAACCAGTAGGATTTTCACAGACTCTGTGTGGATGTTGTTTATGTGCTCTTTGGATAAGTTTCTTTAGAGAAACATGTCGGTCGATAATTAAATGTAAATATATTAAAACTTTTTACCAAATAATAAAAATATTTACTGTATATGTCAGTGTGTCAAAGATGTAGAACCTAAATATTAGGAGTTGTTTAAAATTCTTTCATTTGCAATTTCTGTATTTAAGTTACTTGATGTATTATGTTAAAGCAATACAATATTTTAAATAAAACAATAAAACAAAAAAGTTCCTGTAACTCAATTTGTAGAGCATGGTGTAAGCAATGTAAATCGCATGAATTTGAATACATGCATCTGTCAAATGCATAATTAAATAAAACAAAACAATAAAAAACGTATGTAAAAAATTAGATTTCTTAATAAATTATTTGAGTGTCCCTTTAACATTCAGAGTGTGGTGTATGCCTACTGCACCACATCCTGGAGGTTTGTGAACCTCTGGTCAAAACTTCCACCTCCTTTAGCCATGTGCCTCATTTTAACTCATGTTAACATGCAATTCATCAGCAGTTTGATTACAGAGGTTGACTGACGGCTGCGTGATGCCATTCATCAGTCTGTGACAACGGCAACAAAAGCCTGAGCAGGAAGGGACTGAGATGTTTTTCATTAAAGGCTACCAAGGAGATGAACCAAACAAACGTTGCCATGAACGAGTGTGTTTGGATACATACACACACAGAGGGCAGGGAAAGGCTGCCGGAGCCAGGTGCCGGTCCTGGGCCGGCTGTTATTGTGTGCTGAGGTTACCGTGACAACAGAGGGACCAGAGCTGGCGTCTGCCTGTCCCTTATGGGACACATTGGACAAATGGATCCGCATTCCTTTCATCTTTTCCCTGTTGTGTGTAATGCTGAAATCACTTTTTTCATGGAAGCTTAGCAAACATGTTGATGTTGTGTTATGAAGTATTTTAGTTTTGTACAGTGATGATTAATACCAAATTATGACAAAATGTGGGTAAAATGAGGACAACATGTCTCTATTTGACCTAGCCATATGTGATAAATGCTGTAGTTAAAGGGACACTTTACTTTATTGAAAATATGCTAATTTCCAGCTCCCCTAGAGTTAAACACATCATTTTTGCCGTTTTGGAATCCTTTCAGCTGATCTCTGGGTCTGGTGGTAACACTGTTAGCATAGCTTAGCATAATCCATTGAATCTGATTAGACCATTAGCATCATGCTCAAAAATGACCAAAACGTTTAGATATTTTTCCTATTTAAAACTTGACTCTCGTGTACTAAGACCAAAAGAAAATTAAAAGTTGTGATTTTCGAAGCTATGATATGGCTAGGAACTACACTTTCACTCTGGCGTAATAACTAAGGACTTTGCTGCTGTAACATGGCTGCAGCAGGCGCAATGATATTACGCAGCGCTCAAAAATAGTCCCTTTGGTAACTTTTAATAGCAGGGGACTATTTTGGGGCACTGCGTATTATCATTAATAAAATATTGGAACTCTTTGATCATTTTTTAGTGTGATGCTAATGGTCTAATCGGATTCAATGAATTATGCTAAGCTATGCTAAAAGTGGTACCACCAGAGCCAGAGTAGGGTGGCCATTCGTGCCAGTTCCGCCGGACACGTCCCGAACATGTTTTCGGGTTTGTTATCCGGAAGTCGCGTTGCTCGACCGCATACGTCATCAAGGTTTAATATTTCGGGTTTAATTTCAGAAAAGCAACCGTTACATTTCAAGGTGAGAATGAATCTACAATGATTGTATGTCTTAAAAGAAATAAATCTTAATTTTCTAATGTATTTTAACTGAAATGTAAGAACCTCGATGATGTATGCGGCCGAGCAACGCGACTTCCGGAGAACGAACCCGAAAACATGTTCGGGACATGTCCGGCAGAACTGGCACGAATGGCCACCCTAAGCCAGAGATCGGCTGAATGGATTCCAAAACGTCAAAAATCATGTGTTTAACTCTAGGGGAGCTGGAAAATTAGCATATTTTCAAAAAAAAGTGGAGTGTCCTTTTAAAATGGTATTTTAAAGGAAACTTAGGTCACAAATAATGGCAAATTATTTTAGTTTATTGCAAAAAACACATTTTAGTCCTTAATGCTAAATAACTAGAGAGAGCATAAATAACTTTTTGTACAGCAGTATTTTTTCAGGATCTCCTTATTTGCAGACTAGGATTGGTTTAGTTGAAAATAAGCCTATCAATGTTTTAAAATGTTTTATTTGATATTTAAAATAAAACATAATACAATACACAAGACTTAAAATACAACACACCAAAGGATATCTAGTAACAGTTTATGCAACATTATGTAAATGCGAGTTCCAGTTTCAGTAACAGTAAACTAACTAACATAAAACAAAGACATGACATTGAAACCTTAATTCTGGCAAACAATAGGACACACAGACACATGAAACACATAAATGACTTTGCTCTTATTAAACTTATACCAATGAATTCATGAGAAAATGTAATTATAGCAATTAATTAAGAGCGCCCATATATTTGTTATGGAAAAGAAAAACTTTGTGTCTCTTTTTCTTCCGGTCCAAAAGAGTGTGATGTTCACTTGCATGTTTCCTGTAGCTGTTTTAATGATTTTCACCTAAAAAAAGGATTCCTTATACCTTTCTGTCAAACTTCAAAAGAAAAACTGACCATGAAACCATGTTCTTTAAAAAAACAAACATTTACAACACTTCCTGTGTGCAAGTGTCACTCTGCTTAGTGGCTGTGTAAGCCACAGGTCAAAGTTCAAGTTTGGCTTTGGTCCAGACCTAAGTGCTGATGAAGATGGAGCTCAGAGCCTCGAATGTGTTGACATGAAGGCCTTACTTGGCCTTTGTCTTCTCCTCATAAGTTCCAGCATTCTTATAGGCCCCTACGTATCCCGTGTGCTCCACAAGCTCCTCCCGTCCACCTTTACCTTTGCCTTTCCCACTCTCATCGAAGCGCTCCTTGTGAGAGCCAGTGTATTTAGTTGTGTCAGTTAGCCGGTCCACTGCACCAGTTTTTGCCACTTTCTAGATAGGAGTCATGAACATGACAAAATATTATTTACAAAAATAATATAATCACCATGGTTACTAAATGACTGAACTAGAAACTGAACTTACAAATTAAACCATAAAACATAAATCGAAAGAAGCTGACACCTTTAGTTGTTTCATTCTTTCTCATCAATACGTGTTTGTATTCGGCGAATACCATATACATTACATTACATGTTCCCATAACCCTTTAAACGCAGATGTTAAGATATTGCGACACAGCCTAACTGACAATATCAAGGTGATGTAAAGGTGATTGATTTCAGCAGGTGTCAGTTTTGATGTATTGTTTCTTTTTTTGTTACTGCCCTCTAGTGTTGTAAACAAATGAAGAAATGATGTAGTATCTAATTATCTTACTAAATCTTGCACCTGGAAGCCCAGCAGCACCATTCGTATTAAATGACACACCCAGTTTGAATCATAGGGGAACTTTAAAGTGGAGCACTTGACTGTGAGTTGAATTACTGTATGTGAAGATAGCCTGTGCATATAAAGGACTGCCACAAGTAGGATTGAGAAACTGATACATTACATCTGGCAGGCAGGGATTTTCTTCATTCACAGTTTACATATTTCATAGCCAACATGCTCATGTCACAACAAAGGCATTAGTTGCTTGGTTATTATGTGACGGATGTTTGGGCAACCTGGTAATTAGCTGGGAGATGTTAGTAGTGGAAGTTTTTTTTGTGTTTCCTGCTTAAGTTATTGAATTATACTTAAAGGGGCCATGGCACAAGACTTTTTTTAAGATGTCAAATAAATCTTTGGTGTCCCCGAAGCACATATGTGAAGTTTTAGCTCAAAATACCATAAAAAATAATTTATTATAGCATGTCAAAATTGCCACTTTGTAGGTGTGTGCAAAAATGTGCCGTTTTGGGTGTGTCCTTTAAAATGCAAATGAGCTGATGAAATTCAAACACTGATCAAAATGATGGTGGTTTGTTGCAATTAAAACTCAATTGTGCTTTTCTCTGCACTTAATGGCAGTGCTGTGGTTGGATAGTGCAGATTAAGGGGTGGAATTATTATAATAAGAGCTCCTTATGACATCATAAGGAGAGCCAAATTTCAACAACTTATTTATTCATGGGCTTGTAGAGAATGGTTTACCAAAACTAAGTTACTGGGTTGATCTTTTTCACATTTTCTAGGTTGATAGAAGCTCTGGGGACCCAATCATAGCACTTAAACATGGAAAAAGTCAGATTTTCATGCCATGGCCCCTTTAAGTATAGTAACATACATAGCACACACTGTAAAAATTATATCATATTAACATATATTTTATGCTACTTATGTTGATAAAACTTCATGCTGCATTATTTTTAGAGTGCACGAATGTCCAAGTGCTCAAACCAAAATTTCTTAGTGGATTATTGTCAAATGATAGCCTTACCGTTACACCAACATTGGTGGGTTCTTTGCCTTCAATTAATTTATATATGGACTGCAATGCCTCTTCTTTGCTTTGACCTTTGAATCTCTTTGGAGCCAGTTCTTCCAGAGCTTTCCGAAACTCCTCATACGTTATGACCCGAGATGTCTTTCCTCTGAATTGTAAAAGGTATAAATAGGTGTTTTAATTATGCAAATATATAAATAAAATGTACAATGTCGAAACTGATTACTTTTATGTTACAAATGAAATGCACAAACTCACTTGACTTTGGTGAAGACAATATCTACATCAGTGCTGGTGACGTTCTTGCCGTCGACAACTTTGCAGTCTTTGCATAGTTTGGCCCAGTTTTTCCCATTCAGTTCCTTCCCGGTGGCTTTTGTGTCACCATGAATGGCAAACTTTTTAAAGGAGCTCAGGAGCTGGTCCATCTCTGTGCTTTCTGCCATATTGGGTATTCTGCCGAACAAATAGTAAGACTATGATCTAATGGAAAGATTTCTCTGAAATAAGCGTACATTAACTGACCAAATATGTCAGCTGCAAGAGTGCCATGATAAATAAGCATTACTGAAGCCTTGATTGGTAAAGAATGAAAGGGCAGAGAGAAGATTAGTGTGGTATTATCATCTCAAAGTAATATCAAATGTCTATTATATGCAAGTTTCAAAGCCTCAGGATGTATACAGAAGAGCACATCATGCTCTGATTTAAAAGGGGCAATTGTGAATGACCACAGCAATCTGAATGATCTGGCCTGTGATTTTAGTTTTGTGCTAATGTTGCAAAAGTTTTTGCCTCTTATTGATCCAGCATGGGAAACCTCTTTAGAGCTTTTTATTCACCCTGTCTGTTTACCATTGGGTATTAAAGGGACACTACTTTATTTTTTCCAGCTCCCCTAGAGTTTGTAGCCGAAAATAGCCCCCTTAGTATCTTTCAACAGCAGGAGACTATTTTCGGGCGCTGCGTAATATCATTGCTCCTCCTGCAGCCATGTTACGGCAGCAAAGTCCTTATTACGCCAGAATAAGAGTATAGTTCCTAGCCACATATCTGCCTAGAAAATCGCAAATTTTAATTTTTCGTCGGTCTTAGTACACAATGTAACTACAGAAGATTCAAGTTTTAAATAGGAAAAATATCTAAACTCTTTGGATATTTTAAGTGCGATTCTAATGGTCTAATCAGATTCAATGGATTGTGCTAAGCTATGCTAAAAGTGCTAGCTCCAGACCCGGAGATCAGCTGAATGGATTCCAAAACGGTAAAAATCAAATGTTTACCTCTAGGGGAGCTGGAAAATTAGCATATTTAAAAAAAGTGTGTCCCTTTAAATGGCCAAAATTAACAAAAGGCCACACACTGAAAAAAAATGTTATGTTGAATTTACTTAATTTTATTAAGACAAGAAGATGCACACAATTAATTGATCTAACTCCAGATATATTTTTTAAGTTGAGTGTACTTATATTTATCAATTGAGTGTACTTATATTTTATAAGTAATTTCAGATTAATTATAATCATAATTATTTTGAGAATTTACTCAATTTTTTATGTTCAGTACACTAAAATTAATTATGTGCAACCAGATCAATTTAATGGTTTAATTTCTACATACTAAAATGAAGTTTAATCCAATCGTTTTTTAAATCTCTTATTCTATCTTAACTTTTCACATTTAACTGCCACATTATGTTGAGCAAATAAGAAGAGACTCAGGTGGTCTCAGTACTGGCATAAGCACAGTTACTGCTTACATCATGAATTTCATCGTGTCACCTGTCTATACACAAGCACCACTCTTCTGAATGATGGTAACCACAAAACTCAAAACAGAAACAGAAATTTTAACCTGCAATCAAGTCTAACAAGTCTTTCATTTTGGTTAAAAACCCCAAAAATTGTGTTTAATTCCAAATTTTACTCTCCAAATGCAGTCCCATGCAACACAAAATGTCCTTCTTACAAATTTGGGTGGATTTTACTCAATAATTTGTTAATTTTGAATTACTTAATTGTTTTATGTTATTTTTACTTTTTACAATTTTTTAATAGAATTTAATAATTTATTTTAAGTTAAATTTACTAAGGCACAAAATATTTTTTTTCAGTGCAGTTTAGGAACAAACCAAAAGTAACACTTAAAGGGGCAGACCCCAATAAAAGAGCCAGTGTGGTGACTTGCATCAGGTTCCTTTACAAAGAAATGAATTTCCCTTTATATGATTTTTATTTTAAAATCATGCAGTGACTTTATGATGCCCTGTCTCATATGTTTTCCTGCCTTAGACTAATAAGGCCAGTTGCTTTCTCTACTGTACTGTATGTCTGCACAGGCCAGCTATTGATAGATGTGAGAGTAGGTGTGTGGATGATCTGATGTATCTTGGGGTTATTGTGGAATGTTTCAGATGGATGTCAGAGGTTTGGCAACCGAGTCCGACTATACAGAGGTGATGAGCAAAGCAACAGTGGGTGGGCTTGCCCTGGCTTCAGTTTTAACCTTTTTAACCATCTGCAATCTCCACTTATTGTCGCTCACATACACAGACGTGCTAGATACTCCGATATATATACAATTTTATTATGCAAAAAGTATTTTTTATTATGTGTGGTTTATGGATATACCCCAGTATAGTTGTATGCACATGTAAGTGTGCTCGAGGGATCATATGCTTTTCGCTGTTGAAGTTATCCCCATACTGTACAGTTTTGCCTCTTGACACAGGCACCCGAATAAAGACATCATTGTGAGAATGAGCCTCACCCATCTAACACACACACACATAAACTCACAGAAACATTTGTGCTCTCTCTCTCTCTCTCTCTCTCTCTCTCTCTCTCACCTTTTCACATATATACACACTTAAAGCGACACCCAGTAAGCAAGATTCCCTTGCTTACTACGCTTTGTGGAAGTGTCCATGGAAACTGTTGTATAAAAGAGGGAAACACAGAGACACACCCATCCAGATGGAACACACACAATCATACACAACCAAATAACATGATGGCTTTTCCTGTCATTTATTGGACAAAAGCATCTTCCCTCCAGCTCTAGACCTTAACACCTCACCATTGTTTAAGAAGTTTTTGCACACAGAATATAAACCATGAAATTAACATAACTGAATGTTTTCTTTTTTATTAGACAGATAGCAAACCTATCTGCGGATAATTTTAGTTTAGTCAAGCAGTTTCAATTATCCTTATACACACTGTAAAACATTTGCAGCATTTTTGTCAAATCATCACATATTTTTATGTTACTTTAACTTAAAATATGAAGTTAAACAATTTCAACTTGAATTTTTAAGTTATGTCAACTTTTTTAACCCAAAACTTAAAATAGTAGGTTGAATTGCCTTGCAAAACCAAGTTGCTTTAATTTCGTGCTGCATGTTTTTTTTACAGTGCAATCCTATTATTATAATTATGAATGTGCATTACACTAAAAAAACATTCATTCAATTTACTCAATTTTTTAAGGTAAGTGGTTGCAATCAATTTATTTAAGCTACATTTAAACGAAAAATATTAGTAAAATAAAATAAAATAAAAAATTTGTTTAAATGTAGCTTAAATAAATTGATTGCAACCACTTACCCCAAAAAATTTTAGTAAATTGAATGAATAATTTTTTTTCAGTGTAGAAAATGTTACACAGAAAAACACCATTGGCACCATTAAAGAAAGACATAACACTCACTTAACACTTATACCAATAAATGTTCATGTTTTATAACCCAGATTTGTGTAATTTTGTTCAGGGACAAAATCAGTGCTGCTGATAAGCGAAACAAATAAACTGATTTGTTTTGCACTCACAGTAGCCTATACACAGTAGTACCTAGATACAGCTCCCCAATAATAACCCCATCAACATGAACCCGCAGCTGCTGCATGCCGATGCATGATTTGCATGGCTCTGTATGATTACAGCATGTATGTGTGAGAAGCAGACACAGGTACTGAAGTCAGGTGGTTTTGTAAAAGCAGTGACACTCTCTGCAAGCATTCATGTGTATGTGTGTATGCAGATATTTGCATATATAAAGAAGATTCAAAAAGGTTAATGCAAGAGAATAAGTGAGAGTACAGTAAAATTGCTCTTACCTGTGCTGCTGCCAATCCACACACACACAAACACACACACACCCTGTCTGCACAACTTCTATCTCCTCCTGCTCTCTCACCCTCTGTCTCTCTCTTTCTCTTACTCTCTTTCTGTCTGACTCTCCTGTTACTCCCTTCTCAAATGAGCTTTAAAGGGGTGAGGGCTTGTTATCATCTGTTTATTCCTGTATCCATGGAGACGTCCTGTTTAACATCAAGGGATGGCAATAAAAGAGGGAGAGAGAGAGAGAGAGAGAGAGAGAGAGAGAGAGAGAAAGAGAAACAGAAAGAGAGAGAGAGACTCAAGCTGTAGTGACCAGGGTCATTGATCATTTGGGGTGAACAAGAGGCTCGAGTATAGCAATGAAGGAAACCCAGAAAAAGCACATGGACGCTGTCCAGGGTGGGGCATGTCTGTCTATCTTCTGACTATCTGTTTTGTTCTGTTTTGTTTACAAAAACAGCAACTCATATACTTAAGTGTGTATGTGTAAGAAGGAGAGTGAGGAATGCTATTCATTCAGCACTGCACGCATGTGTTAGTGAGCATGTGCAGGAAAGCATATCCAAAATGTGTGTGTGTGTGCACGTGTATGCATAAGAGAGAAAAACTGTATTGTACATTACAGAAATCTACACCATCATTGTGTTGTTATGTTTTTAGTACAACATACGTGCACATACTGTAGATGATTGAGAGCTTGGTAATGAAACACGTTAAGAACTGATTTGTTAGGACATTTGAGGTCCTCATAATAATTTTTTACCACAAAGAAATTTTGGCTTGTCACTTGTTTATTTTAAAAATATGCACTTACAGATATGAATGGGGTCAGTTAATTAATGTTAAAATTCACTTTTCTGTGTGTAGCTACATTAGACGTGGAAATGTTTCTTTAAAGAATTATTCAATTTTCTTTAAAAAAAATCCAGATAATTTACTCACCACCATGTCATACAAAATGTTGGTGTCTTACTTTGATCAGTCGAGAAGAAATTGTGTTTTTTGGGGAAAGCATTCCAGGATTTTTCTTATTTTAATGGAGTTTAATGGACCCCAATACTTAACAGTTTAATGCAGTTTCAAAGGATTCTAAATGATCTCAAACGAGGCATAAGGGTCTTATCTGGCAAAACGATTGTCATTTTTGGCAAGAAAAATAAAAAATATGCACATTTAAACCACAACTTATCGTCTTCTTCCGGTCCTGTGACGCGCCAGTGCGACCTCACACGATACGTCATCACGTCAAGAGGTCATGGATGACGTATGTGAAACTATGCCCCAGTGTGGAGAAAGAGGACCGTTCCAACGTTGTTGTATGTCGAATGATACAAATTAAAGGAATAGTCTACTCATTTTCAATATTAAAATATGTTATTACCTTAACTAAGAATTGTTGATACATCCCTCTATCATCTGTGTGTGTGCACGTAAGCGCTGAAGCGCGCTGCGACGCTTCGATAGCATTTAGCTTAGCCCCATTCATTTAATGGTACCATTTAGAGATAAAGTTAGAAGTGACCAGGCACATCAACGTTTTTCCTGTTTGGGACGAGTAGTTATACGAGCAAGTTTGGTGGTACAAAATAAAACGTAGCGCTTTTCTAAGCGGATTTAAAAGAGGAACTATATTTTATGGCGTAATAGCACTTTTGGGAGTACTTCGACTCGCCTGAAAAGTCCTCTCCCCTTCTCCCTCTCATAATGGGAGAGGGAGGGTGTTACCGCGCCGAGTCGAAGTACTCCCATAAGTGCTATTACGCCATACAATATAGTTCCTCTTTTAAATCCGCTTAGAAAAGCGCTACGTTTTATTTTGTCCACCAAGCTAAATGCTAACAGATTCCTGTAAAAAGACTAAGTGCACACATTGAATAAAGATAGGTATGTATTTATTTGTCTAATTTAAGGTAAAAACATAATAAAATATTGAAAAACTGTGGCGTTTTCCTTTAAAAAACACATTGGTACCTTAGAGGTACATACTGGTCTGGTGTCATGTGTGGAAAAGACAGAACCCAGTTGCAGACAGCTCTTAAACAAAATACTTTATTCAATGACAAAAACATCCTTGAGGGGGCAAACAAAGAAAACAATCCAAATTACAAACATAACCGGGCAGGCGTGTGCGCGCACACACTATGCTATCTCAAGATACACAACGATCCAGCACAAGACAGCAAACACGAGGGCATTAAATAGGAGAGGAAATAAACAAGGTAATGAGGGCAGGCAGGTGGAGGGTATGACCTAATAATTGAATAATTAACAAGGAAACAAAGGTGTCAAGACTCAAAACAGGAGTCATGTGCTTCCCCCAAAAAACCACAAGACAACAAATAGGGCTGCCATGATCCTTTTACGTGAAAAAAGACAAATAGCATACAGGGACACGATCATGACAGTCTGGTGCCTCAAATATGTAACAAGTACATATAGTACATATGTATAAGGAACTTTTTAAAAGGTACCGTCCCAGTGACAACTTTTGTCCCTTTTCTTTTTGAGGGTGTACACAGAGATGTTTGTTTAAGGTGCATCACATTCATCTATCTCTGCAGTCATGCTACAAGTAATAAAATCACATAAATAAAATATGTGAAAAATAGTTAATTATTCATTAAAATAATTAATAATTTATCACACTCATCATACATGAGTGGTCAACTTTAAGATTTTCATTAAATTATGAGTATGCTGTACAATAGATATAAATGGGGCTATTCAATCTTAATTTTAAAATCCACTTTTTCAAAACTCTAGCCACAAGAGTACATGTGTTAACATTATTATAATTTATACCACGGGTCTGTTGAATGCTGCATTCTGATTGGCTGAGAAATGTTCTATGGGTGTTGATTATTTTTCTGTAAACCGCACACCTATCTTTTCAAATGTCTTAAAATAGGCACCAGAGCAATGTTTGTGGTAACCGTGGTATAAGCGGAATAATTGACTCCGGTCCCTTGAATTATTTGAAAATAATGCACACCTGCGGTGTAACGGCACTCTGCTTCGCGTCGTGCCGCATTACCACCTTGGTGTGCATTATTTTCTTATAATTCAATGGCCCGTCGTCAATTATTCCTTACGTATTAAGATCACATTTCACAGAAGCACAGCAAATGTGTCGTGCATTTAACTGTGAAAATGTTTTGAGTGTTTTTGGGATGTCACCCATACATCAAACATCAGAAGTAGCTTTGCTCGTTTTGATACCAGTCCCAATGCTGATCTGATGAAATAATAAATCTTTCAGCACTCACTCGACCAGACTGACTTACAATTCACTCAACCAGAAACACATCCGAGAAAATCCACACACCTCAGCAGTGCATTGAGTGTGTTGTGTATTTGTTTTCTAGAAAAGGAGAAAGATACTGTATTTATTTACCTCAAATTGAATATCCTTGGGTGTGTTGAAATACTGAAGTATTCAGCCGTCACATTTGTTTTTCAAAGTTTTCTGAGTCAAAAAGCCTTCAGTCAACATTCAAAAGCAAAATCCCCATTTAGTACATTTATTAAGTAAATACATCATTTAGCAGGCACTTGCTGCTAAAGCAACAGTGGTAAGTACACATACACCTGATGCAACCTGGGAGGTGTCCTGCATATGGATGAAATGTTGTTGGCTCAATACTTGCAGGACTTGAACCAATAACCTTCCAAAACCAGAGCTTCAGTCACCTTATGGGGAGAAAAAAGCTAATCAACTTGAACTTGAACTGGCTGGCCAATAAACACTCACCAATCCTACACATAAGACCCTGAAAACTCATCACATCCTGAATTAAAAAATGGCTCAGCAAAGGCTCTGTTATACACATTACCATTAATATGGAAACATACTAGATTGAGTTATTTCTTTCTGCTAAAACAATGAGTCAAACTATAGACACACTACACACACATTGCTCAATTAACCAAGCATTTGATGTTTTAATGATGTGCTGAGTGAAGTTAGACATGTAACTGACAAATACACTGTATGTATGACCTTTAGCTGATTGACACATTTAGTGGGTGTACGTGTGTTGTCATGGATACATTTTGCTGTGATTTCAAACTATCACATTGCAGAATGGAATGCAGGAAATAATTGTGCTCTATTTATCATAATGTGACATTTACAAAAAACATGTCAAATGCGTGCAAAACAACATTTTAACACATCACTCAATAAATGAAATGCCTCAGCTACACAGAAACATCAAATCTGACCTTTTCATTCTTAGCATGTGCATGCCTTTCATTTGCACTTAGAGACATTATAATCAGAGATGGCCTTAATGAGGTATACATCAACAAGTCTGCAATATTTCATCATCATTATTCTTTCATCATTGATTCAATGTGAGCGTGAGGAAGTGGTCAGCCGATGGAAGATTTTCAGGCTGTAAGATCCAAAAAAAAAACATATAGCCCACACTTCCTTTTCTCTTTTTAGCTTCCCATTTGTTTGACCACTTTCTATGTGAACTAATGGCTCTTTCATTATCAGCTCATTTAGTGCTCCATAAAGGAGAGAAAACCCCACAGCCAACGGGAAACAGATGTGTGCACCTGAGAACAAAAGGTCTAGAGTTGTGTTTTTCGTGTTAAACTTCAAGCTTTATTCCATCATCCATTGGTCTCAAGTCACTTAAGATATTAAAGGGCCCTAATATTGGCATATGATACAAGTAAAGCATTTTAATAAAGCTCTGTCTGAAGAAGTTGTCCAACAATGATCAATAGTGTCCACAACAATGAGCGCATACATGCAAGCAGTGGGAGAATCAGAGATGTAGGAGTCAAGCACATTGCATCTAACAATCACTTCATATTTCAATCTTTGTTTTAACTGCTGCCATGGAGATGAATTCTGTTAGCATTGCTTATTTTCTTTCCTTTTGTCGTGCTAGGGTCTATAGATGAGATCATAATTGGAAATGAATGAAACATACCGCGAGACAGTGATAAGTGAAAAGACCCTCGCACAAAAACAGACAGTTCTGTTTATGGACTCTTTCATCATCATGCCTGTCTCCGCTGCATGTAATGACTATTGAGTATTATTAATATGCTCCTATTTAATGGATATGCTTCAATCTGTTGAGAGCAAAAGTTGGCCGTTAAAGATGTGTGCAACAGAACTTGGAAATGGACATTATGTTTCGATCTGGTTTAGATCTTTTGACTTATTTGGTTTTCTGTTTTTCTTTCTTCCTTAATGTGATGAAGTCAAAGGAATAACATACATTTTGATTAAAAAGAGCTGTATTACAATCCGTGGGATCTACTGGGGCTCAATGTTTCTGATGTCATAGTTATTCTAAGTAATGAGTCTGTTTGATTTATTTACTTAGTTTAGTTTACAACTGGACTTAGCCTTAAAGAAGCAGGATTTAGACTTAAAGAAAATTATTTAGTATAAACTTTGAAAGCCTTTAATGTCTTGTTTCAGCATCAAGTAAAAATGGAGCTCTAAGCTTTTGTTTAAATTCTATAGCAAAATACTTGATTTTACCATAATAAAATAAAAAAATATTCACTTTAAGGGACACTCCAATTTTTTGAAAATATGCTCATTTTCCAGCTCCTCTAGAGTTAAACATTTGATTTTTACCGTTTTGGAATCCTGATCTCTGGGTCTGGCGCTAGCACTTTTAGCATAGCTTAGCACAATCCATTAAATCTGATTAGACCATTAGCATTGCGCTAAAAATAACCATATTCGATATTTTTTCCTATTTAAAACTTGACTCTTTTTTAGTTACATCGTGTACTAAGACCGACGGAAAATCAAAAGTTGCAACCTTCCAGGCAGACACGGCTAGGAACTATACTCTCACTCTGACGCAACAATCAAGGACTTTGCTGCTGCAACATGGCTGTAGCAGGCGTAGTGAGATTACGAACTGCCCGAAAATAATCCCCTGCCATTGAAAGTTACTAAGGGGACTATTTTCAGCTGCTGCGTAATATCATTGGGCCTCCTGTAGCCATATTATGGCAGCAAAGTCCTTGATTATTACGCCAGAATGAGAGTATAGTTCCAAGCCATATCTTCCTAGAAAATCTCAACTTTTAATACACAATGCAACTACAGAAGAGTCAAGTTTAAAATAGGAAAAATATCCAAACTCTTTGGTTATTTCTTAGCGCAAAGCGTATGGTCTTATCAGATACAATGGATTATGCTAAGCCATGCCAAAAGTGGTAGCGCCAGACCCGGAGATCAGCTGAATGGACTCCAAAACGGTCAAAATCAAACGTTCCACTCCAGGGGAGCCGGAAAATAAGCACACTTTCAAAAAAAGTGGAATGTCCCTTTAAGTTTAAATAATTATAATTTATGAGTATTACCATAACTTATTACTTATTGCATTAGCTAACAAGAACCTACCCTGAACTATTTGTCTACAACATTTATTTATATTAGTTCATGTTAAGTTAAGCCTTTACTAGAACAAAGTTGTAACTGTTGTAAAAAACAAAAAGTAAAAGTTGTAACTTGTAACATTAGTAAATGCACAACACAATTGTACTGGCATTAACAAAGATTAATAAATGCTGAAAAATGATATTGCTAAATGTTAGGTCATGTTAGATAATGCATCTACTAATGTTAACAAACAAAACCTTATTGTTAAAAGGCACCTGTTATGCTCATTTTTGCAAGATGTAAAATAAGTCTCAAGTGTGGACAAAATGTGAAGTTTCAGTTCAAAATACCCCACAGATCATTTATTATATATGTCCAAAAGGCCGCTCTTTGGGTGGGAGCAAAAAAGTGCTGTTTTCATGTGTGTACCTTTAAAAGCAAATGAGCTATAACAGACAATTTTCAGAGTGCTTTCAGGTAAAATGGATCTGATTCATGTGAATACCATCTGAGACAATACTATCTCACTCTTGAGATATGGCGTCAGCGTACAACTTGCTGAGGGCATAAACTATGGAAATGCAGGACTGTCAGTCAGTGGCTGTGGGCGGGGCTTGATCAGTGTGATGTCACATTAACAAGATAATCAAAACGGCATGTCTAATGAAAATGCTTTGGTTTAATGGGGATTAAAAAAGGAAGAGTGGGTGGATTTTTTTCATTGTGCCATCATACATTTATGTCCGAACACCTTGTAAAAGTGGATTTTGCATAATAGGTGCCCTTTAAGTGTTACCAGTATTAATAGTACACTGCATAATAAGAAGTTGCGTGCCCAGTCTATAAGCCTGTAGTGACAATGGTATGGCTGCAGGCGGCCAGAGTTTTAAAAACTGAGCTTTTGCATCATCTCTGATGACACTATTGCATGCAATGTACCTTAGACTCCAGCCAAAAGATTTATGTCAGTAATGCTCCTGCTGTCACTTTGAGTCCTGTCACATGTTCTGCTGCATGCCTATCCTTACTAGAGCAACTTTGACTGACAGTGTTACAATGTTATAATATTCGGATACCATGGTTACACTGACTGACTACACTGATATTGCAAAATAGATCACCTGGGACTATAAGGCAGTGTCAAAAAATGTAAGAATGGGTTATAAGAAATGAACTGTGGAGGAAGTAACAGAAAATAAAATCCCAAACTGGAAATATACAACTGGCATTATTTGGGAAAGAAAACACGCTTTTAAAATGAAATTTAAATTCTCATGCCTATGAGAATGATCAGAATGATTTTAAAAAGAGGAAAATGCTGCAAGGTTTAGCAGTTTGACATTAAATAGTTTAATGCAGAATTTTTCCTAGTTTAACTTTTGAAACAGAATTGATGGAAAGTTTGAAGACACAATCCACTTGCCGTGTTATTTACAAACCCAAAAAACAATAGCCACATTTCTGAGCAAGGAACACACATAAGCTAATTGGTTAAACACACCCTTATTAAGTTGACATATAATGACATCATGATAAGAAAGACTTAATTCTATGCCAAAGTCAATATCACATTTTAATTAGTTTGAAAGATCTAAATATTTTTTCTGCAGGTTTGACCTTGACTAGTAGTGGTTCCTGGCAGAGAACACTAGCAATGTCCTTAACTGAAAAGCCTGTGTTGTATTAAAATATATCAACATGCTAGAGCAGGTGTTTGGATGACATGTTTGTGTGAAAGTCCTGTTGAACTGCTAATGCTTCTCTGTCTCTTCAGTTACACAGTGAATAATACTTTGACAGTATTAAGCAGTGGTGGTTTACACCAGAAGTGTGAATACTGGACTTATGTCATCAACTTTATTTATAGCATTTTTAGCTGAGGCTGCAGTGGTGTTGTGATCTGTGTTCCCAAGTGTTGCTATAGACACTTAAAGATTTAACTACTGGGTTTGTGAAAGTGTACACAAGAAATAGTCGCCTAAATATACTGTAGGTCTTTATTTTAGGAAACTGTTCTAAAAGTGTAAATTTTAGCGGCATCTAGTGGTGAGATTGCGAATTGCAACCAACAATTCACCCCTTAATTTCAAAACGCATAAGGTAGCCGCCACAGGACAAACATGTCGTCATCTGAGACAACGTATAGGGACATAAATCGCTCTATAGAGCAGTTTGTTTAAGGCTACCATAGAACATAATGGAAACTTCAATGTAAGGGGACCCGCGATGTATGTAGATAAAAACATAATTTTAAGATAATAAAAACAATACAGTTTTTTATGTAAGGTCTTTATACACCACTGATAATATAGTTATATTTATTATATTGCAGTTCTGTCAAGAGTTCCTTCTAAAAGTTACACACTGCACCTTTAATAGATACAAATTATTATTGTGCAATGTTACTGCAGGTGCCGTTTCTGTCAGAAATCTGTTAAGTTTGTATGGGAAATATTATATGTGTATGATCGGAACATTTTTGTACTATGCATATACAATTTTTTGCATGTAATTTAGCACCTTGATGATCTGCTAAACTGCCCAAATTGTGCAATATACAACCAGAACTGTGTCCCACAATGCGATGCACTTGGCCATCCATTTCCAGTTTCACAAATAAACCAGACTTAATTGGAATTTATTTATAAACGGATCCTGGAACAAACATGTAATGAGGGCATTTGACAAAACTCCAGCATACTAGCTGTGTTTTGAACTGTTTATCGTTTCAGCCTGCAAGTTTAATGTACTAAGTTTAAAACACTATGTAGTAGACAAAACATTCACTCTAAAAAATGCTGGGTTATTGGGTCAAAAAGATACAAACACAGCCGTTGGGTAAGACTAACCCAGAAAATGTATATATTTGACCCAACAATGGGTTAAAACAAACCAGCATGACCCTTTTTGGCCCAACGCTGGGCTAAAAATAACAGGTTGAAAATCAGTAGCTTTTTTCGAGTGTACACTACTGCACAGCATTCTAGTGCTCTATTTAGTTAATATATCTCTGGTGACTAAGAGCTAATTTCTATTTCCTCTGTTTGCCAGTTAGATATTTTAACTCGTGTATATGTTTTCAACAGTGCAAAATTTATTAAAGGGTGGTTTCTTAGGTAAATCTTACAAAAATAAATCACTTGTTCTTCAGAACGCTGAAAATAATAAACTGTAAACAGATACAAATCCATGAAAGCTATGCTAATTCATAAACTATGAAGCTCCAATGAAATAACTTAAAATAACCCAAAAAATCGAATTTACATATTGCTTCCCCTTTAAGCCACTGTTGGGCCTTATTCATCATACAACATTACATCTAGCAGTTCCCTCTACATCATATTAAACCCGTCACCGAGCCATTTCTATCTCTCCACAACACACCCCGCAAATCATATACTAAAAATAAAGATCTGACAAGGTTCTCTAAACAATGTTTGACAGCCTATAGACACTCATCGGGGTCTAATTAGATGGTGCAATAACCGAAGACATAAATGTTTGTATTTACTAGAGAACAGATACTCAAACTTATCTGGGTAGATTTCATTCAAACTAGACATATACAAGCTTTTTAAAAACAAAATACAAGAAATAATATTTTAATAAAACATACAATAACAACAATAATTTAATGAAAAACTTATTGTAACATTTGTACAATGTACAAATACTGAAAAAAAAAAATTGTTTCATTTTAAAAAACAGAATGCAAAACTTTGGCAAATAACATTTATAAATTAAGGGCTGCATTACCGTTAAATATTAAAGTAAGCATGTTAAAGTATTAAAATGTATTTGTGCGATGCTACATTAGAGTCGTAGTGAAATGTACTGGAATGAAAAGCTAAATAACATTGTATTTTCTAAACTTTCCTCAAGATTCATGAGATGATTGTGGGTCAACAATGTCTAGATCCACAATCAGCTTCCACTCTTTCATAACTCATAACCTCTTAAATATTTCAATGTATGCAATTCTGAGCTGATTGATATCAGACTTTGTATAACCCCTTTTCAAACATGGCTATAGCAACTTTTTGACCGAATGTTATTGAGCAAAGAAATGTCTTTACCCTGAGGGGTTTGATAACTGGAACCTCTTATTCCAGGCATTTAGCCTCATTGCGGACATTTAGTGTTTTCTGCATAGGTTGCATCAGGTTATCAGAGCTACAAGTCTATGCGATTCTCATCAAAAGCTGGAATTTTTTGATGCCGTCCGACTGCCTGATTAGTCCTGACTGAAACCAACCGGTGTGTCTCTGTAGTGTAGCAGTCGTTTCCACCCTTTAGCTGGGGTTGGGATCTTCCACACTTCTCTTTTTACCGGTCCTTTTCCTTTTTGCCAAATAGGGACTTTCTTCAGCACTTGTGCCTTTTTGAGGCATAGCAGGTTCCCCGCTCGCTCGACTTGCAAACACAGATGTATTATGGGACATCATCTCAAACCTCTGCTCTGCAGCTCTACGACCATTTGCCTTCCTCCTGGTCCTGGGTTGAGGGTAAGGTAGAAGTTGCCCAGCTGCAGAGGGTGGCAAAGCGCATTGGAGGGAAGAGGAGTAAGTGGCTGAAGCTGCAGGGGCAGAAGTGCAGATGGGGGCTGGAAGCCCCGCCAGGGCGGCGCTGCCGAGCCGGGCCATTGCTACGGGGATCTCCTCCAGGGATTCTGCGGAGTCAGAATGATACTCAGCGGGGGGACCAGCTGCCTGTACAGGCCCAAGAGGGGGGAGGGAGGACCGCATGGGAAATGCTGGGAAGGGTAAACGTTGACCGAGAGATGCGGACACGGTGGCAGCAGCTACAGAGGACTCTAATTGAGGCAAGCAAGACACACGTAGACACAGATCACAAAGGTAACTATGACACTATCAGGTCCACTGAAAAATATTGAGTTATAAAAATGAAACATACTAAATTTTAATACAGTATGTAAAATCGTTGTAGGTATAACTGATATCTAATATAAGCAACTCAAGATAAAATAAGCATTACACCAATAAGACTATCATGGAAAACTACTCACAATACTTAACACCTTGTGGTGTAAAAAGCTAAGACAACATTTAACCAAGGCACACAGACAGTGTAAGAGCATGTACATTAACTATTAAAGCTAAAACATACCTTGTTAACCGAGTGTTTTCAAACAAAGTCATGCATGATGCCGCAGTCACGTTAGTCTTTTCATTCCACTGACTTTCATTCATACAACAACAATTGCCTCAGACCGGAAGCACAAGCTATTGTAAACATTTTCGCAAAAGATATGGTTTGGTGACCTGTGAATTTGTATCATGTGAAGATGTGCGACCAGTAGATGATTGATATCTCACAGCGTGACTTTTTAGGTGGATGAAAAACATAACTGTATCACACAATCCTATTTCATACAATAATAATTAAAGGGGCACTACACTTTTTTTAGCTTATTTTTTAGCTCGCCTAGAGTTAAACATTTAATTTTTACCTTTTTGGAATCCATTCAGCTGATCTTCGGTTCTGGTGGAACCAATTTTAGCATAGCTTAGCATAGTCCATTGAATCGGATCAGACCACTAGCATCGTGCTAAAAAATGACCAGAGAGCTTCGATATTTTTTTCTATTCAAAACTTGACTCTTCTTGATATTACGCAGCAGCCGAAAATAGTCCCCTTAGTAACTTCTAATAGCAGGGGACTATTTTGGGGTGCTGCGTAATATCACTACACCTGCTGCAGCCATGTTACGGCAGCAAAATCCTTGATTATTACGCCAGAATGAGAGTATAGTTCCTAGCTATATCTGCCTAGGAAAAAAATCGCAACTTTTAATTTTCTGTGGTCATTTTTAGCGCGATGCTAATGGTCTAATCAGATTAAATAAATTGTGCTAAGCTATGCCAAAAGTGGCAGCGCCAGACCCAGAGATCAGCTGAATGGACCCCAAAACGACAAAAATGTAATGTTTAACTCTAGGGGAGCCGGAAAACGAGTACATTTTCAAAAAAAGTGGAATGTCCCTTTAAAGCAAACATAATGGTGCAAGCACATTCAAATCCATGATGTGCAAATAAAAATAAAAAGTAACAATATAGAGTAGGGCTGGGCGATTTGACCTAAAATCAAAACCTCGGTTAATCTAACATTTGACATCGGTTACGATTAATAAACAATTATTTTTTGCCTCAGAGTTCACTGACAAGGTTGGAAAGTTTAGGGCACACCTTAAATCAGCCTGCAATGCAATTATTCACATTTTTCCCAAAAAAACTGCATTACTGAAAAATATTAAATAGACTTAACTCTATGCAGATGTTGCATGTCATTATGTACAATTGATGAAACTTTCAGAATGGGAAGTTATGAACCAAAGAATCATACAACCCCCATGACTAATTATAGACATCAGATACATACATAATAAGTTGTATCCAGATAGCATATTGTAATGAGATGAGTAGGGCAAAATACATACTTGGACTGTATCCTTTACACGTTTCTTGTATTCAATCCATTTTTTCTTAACTGGGCACTGATGTCTAGGCCATTTATTCTCATCTGTAATGCTTTTGGTGTTAATGTAGACTAGAAGTTCTCCCGTTCTCTCTCTCCATCATCTCTGAAGTGTCTAATTAAACTCACGCGGGCGCGTCTTTTCGCGGTTTTGAGTGAGTGAGATGTGATGACATTACCCGGGCTGAGACCCATCGGTAGATTAAACTGAGCGCGTGTGCGGTAAAAACCCGATCGCGCATTCCGTATTTTTGTCACAGGTGCCTGCACATTCGCGAGTACTTCTTAAAAAAAAGTACTGTGCTTCTTTTGGGCACTAGATGATCCTGCTGCTCAGTTAAACAGTGTTTGAGTTCTCCTCCATGTTTCGCTGTGCCACTGAAAGGACGGGGCGGAGTTACGCAACATCACACGCAGCAGTTTGTTTTTAAAGGGAAAGTATTAACAGGATTAAAAACCGAAATAACCGACATGATAAAATAATGTCGGTTAGAGGTTCTGAATTTCGGTTTCGGTTATTTTTCGATTAATCGCCCAGCCCTACTATAGAGCGTGATCTAATACATCCAATTGCTGCCGATACACTTGTATGCAGTGGTCTGCATAGAAATGTTGCATTCTGAAAGTCTAGTGTGACCATGGCATCAGGGAAAAAACTATTACATCACCAGGTTATCATGATAATTTTAATTATTAAATACTAGGACAATATAACTAATCCTACACTTCACTAAAAGAATAAGTAAAACAGACTTCTTTTCAGGTCTTACATTCAGCATTTTAGCTTCTAAGCTGTAAGACCTTAATCAACTGGTTGTATATCTGTCTGTCTTACCCTGCTCCCCAGAAGTTTTTGGCATGCCTTTGGTGACACTGGTGTCAGTGGACCTGTCACTGCTCAACTCGGTTGCAAGTTTGCGTACTTTCCTCTTTTTCTTCTATCCAAATAAATGAAACAGCAAACATTTGTCAAAGTTTGAAGTAAAGTAAACAAAGCAATAGTTGCATATTTAAACCCTGAAAATCACATATGTTTTGTGTATCTATTGTCTGTGTGTGGTACTGTGTCTGACCTGTGTGTGTTTGTGTGGCAAAGGTGATGCTCTGGGCTGCAGGACAGCTTGGTGGAGCTCATCTTCACCCATTTTTTCGGATGAGCATCTGACCCTGCCGTTGCCATAATGCGCTGCAGACAGAAATCCAAAATCAAAGCATCAGACACAAAGATCAAGCTATTTTTGACATTATTAACTTCAGATGTTAAAGACCTGCCCAACTTTCATTTGTTATGACTGGACAAAAGAGCTGCCGAAAAACAAATGATAAAGGACAAAACACATTTTCTGCTGATGATACTACATTTTGATTGGTTGCAGAAAGTACAATAAGATTAATCTGAATTAGCAAATATTTAATAGGCACGCAAGGGGTGGAGCATGTGCAGAGCTTTCAGCTGTGTACTGAATGTGCAGATTTTGTGTGGGCCTGCCCATCACCCACCCATAACTGCTGATCTTTCACATCACAGTATCTGAGCAGACATCAGAGTGGAATTCAAGCCACTATCCCGGCCATTGCTGGCTCACGTCCACATGCAACCACATATCCACACCTCTCTTTAGATGTATTACTAATGATGACCCATGATCTCATTTGACAGCTGACACACCCAGAACTAGAGCCTTTCTTTCTCTATTTCAGTATTAAGTTTTCTAGAAAAAAAAAAACTCTTAGATAAGACGACTTTATTAAAATATACTCTCTAATCTTACAAAAATCTTGCAGACTGGAGAAACATCAGTGATTTGTCAAGATACTTACTTTCATAAAAATACATTTTTCACATGTCTAAATATTAGCTGATATTGATAATAAATAGGGTTAATAACCATTTCAAAGTGTGGCCTTTAACATTTAACAACTTGAAAATGTCATTGGTAGTGCTGAAAATATCTGTAAATCTGCTCTGTGTCAATAGATTCATGGGAAAGACTTCAGCACAGTCTGTTTAGAAAACAGTGACTATGACAACACTGTGAAAGCTTTCTTTGTAATTGGCATTATATGAAGTTACCGTTAATACCGACTGTGACTTCATTATGTAATATGACGCATGGATAAACCAGACCTCAGTAACTTAGGACTTGTTTTACACCTAATTATTTTGGCTTGACTATTTATAACATATCATATTTAAAACTCTAATTCTAAGCCACTGACTGGTAGACATCACAACCATGTAATAATTTCATATAAAAGATGCCATTAAATGCAGTTGCATTTTCAAATATGTGCTAAATGAATTAAAAAAGCATGTCAATCACATTTCACTGGTCTAGCGGGACTTACGCTGATCCTTCTTGGGAGCTCATAGCACTGGGATCTTCCACCTCCATCTCAGGGTTGGTATAGCCTAATGTTCCAGAGTAACTGACTTGTTGCTGCAGCAAAGCAATAAAAAAAATAATAATAATAATGTGAGAGACAGACCATCAGACAGTCAATAGCAGATCTTGAGAGACTTTGCATGACCAAAATAAAGGTAATTCACTTGCTATTGATTGATTCTTAATTAGACATAATATTATAGTGAGAATATTACATTATGGCTGCACGATTGATATATTTTATATACCATGATCTATTAATTGGGGTAATTGATGATTAACAGATTTTACATTGAGGTTTTGATTCTCGATTCAACTCAATGAATATAGATTTAATACAAATACTATATTAATAAAAAATAACAGTGAACATAAGTTTGCAAGTGGTTAATTAATAAAAAGAAATTTAGAGCCACAACACTATCGTTGTCGTTTTGCTTGCGAAATCTAAAATGCTTTCATACCTCTTACTTTTTATGTGAAGGTGGCATCAACGTTGATTAAGCACCTAAAACTGCCATTTTAAGTACTGAATGACAGGCTCCTTGGTTACATCGCGCAAGGCAAAAAAGAGGGTGACATCTAGTGTAGAAGACTAGTAATTTAATTAACGGTAATCGTACGTTCAATGTTTGCAGAAAAAATAGATTCTGCTCTTGGAGAATCGATTCTGAATCGAAAAAAGAAAAAAGAAAGATTAATCAAAAAAATCAATTTTTTTGCCCAGCCCTAATATTTAGTGCTCAAACATACGGGCGAAACGCAGAGAAATGAGCACAAATGGACAGCTGCAATTAAGGCTTTTGTTATGTTTGATTATGTAATTATTTCACCCGTTATTGTAATCCTGATTAGTTTTTTAAGTAAATGTGCAGCCCGATTATACAGTGAGGAAAATAAGTATTTGAACACCATGCTATTTTGCAAGTTCTCCCACTTAGAATTCATGGAGAGGTCTGAAATTGTCATCAAAGTTGCATGTCCACTGTAAGAGACATAGTCTAAAAAAAATCCAGAAATCACATGTATGTTTTTTTTTTTACTATTTATTTGTATGATACAGCTGCAAATAAGTTTTTGAACACCTGAAAAAGTCAATGTTAATATTTGGTACAGTAGCCTTTGTTTGCAATTACAGAGGTCAAATGTTTCCTGTAGTTTTTCACCAGGTTTGCACACACTGCAGGAGGGATTTTGGCCCACACAGATCTTCTCTCGATCAGTCAGGTTTCTGGCCTGTCGCTGAGAAACACGGAGTTTAAGCTCCCTCCAAAGATTCTCTATTGGGTTTAGGTCTGAAGACTGGCTAGGCCACGCCAGAACATAGATATGCTTCTTACAGAGCCACTCCTTGGTTATCCTGGTTGTGTGCCTCGGGTCATTCTCATGTTGGAAGACCCAGCCTCCCTCGACCCATCTTCAATGCTCTAACTAAGAGAAGGAGGTTGTTCCCCAAAATCTTGTAATACATGACCCCGGTCATCCTCTTCTTAATACAGTGCAGTTGCCCTGTCCCATGTGCAGAACCCCCTCTGCCCTCAAGAATGATGCTACCACCCCCATACTTCACAGTAGGGATGGTGTTCTTGGGATGGTACTCATCATTCTTCTTCCTCCAAACACGTTTAGTGGAATTATGACCAAAAAGTTCTGTTTTTGTCTCATCTGACCACATGACGTTCTCCCATGACTCCTCTGGATCATCCAAATGGTCATTGGCAAACTTAAGACGGGCCTGGACATGTGCTGGTTTAAGCATGGGAACCTTCCGTGCCATGCATGATTTCAAACCATGACGTCTTAGTGTATTACCAACAGTAACCTTGGAAATGGTGGTCCCAGCTCTTTTCAGGTCCTTGACTGGCTCCTCCCGTGTAGTTCTGGGCTGATTTCTCACCTTTCTTAGGGTCATTGAGACCCCACGTGGAGCCCCAGTATGAGGGAGATTGACAGTCATGTTTAGCTCTTTTCATTTTCTAATGATTGCTCCAACAGTGGACCTTTTTCACCTTTTTCACCAAGCTGCTTGGCAATTTCCCCGTAGCCCTTTCCAGCCTTGTGGAGGTGTACAATTTTGTCTTTAGTGTCTTTGGACAGCTCTTTGGATTCTTACTGATTGTATGGGGTGGACAGGTGTCTTTATGCAGCTAACAACCTCAAACAGGTGCATCTAATTTAGGATAATAAATGGAGTGGAGGTGGACATTTTAAAAGCAGACTAACAGGTCTTTGAGGGTCAGAATTCTAGCTGATAGACAGGTGTTCAAATACCCATTTGCAGCTGTATCATACAAATAAACAGTTAAAAAAATCATATATTCTGATTTCTGGATTTTTTATTATATCTCTCACAGTGGACATGCACCTAAGATGACAATTTCAGACCCCTCCATGAATTCTATTCTAACTCAACCTTTGCCTAGAAATTGAATTAATGAATTTTGAAGAATATCAAAGGAGTTCACATTTAATCTGGGCTCTTATTGGATGCTTTTCCTTCAATATTCTGTTTAAGTCATCTATTTAAATGATATATATAATGATATAAGGTATATTTTATAAGGTATATTTTTATCTACAAAAGTAATTTAAAGCATTTAACCATACACCTTTAGATGAAAAGATTTTTAAGATAGTTAACATTTTAGTCAAGTGTAATCAGAATATTATAGTAAAAGTTAAAGGTGCCAAAGAATGTATTGATACATTGTTCTCCAATACCTACACAGAAAGTATGTGGCTTTATTAAGTGCAAAAATGATCCAGAGTTGGTTTTACATGTCCATTTACAACCCTAGGATTTGACCCCACAATGACATGGTCTATTATTACCTTATTTGAAAGGGTAATGAACAATAATATTGAGCTCTGCTCGGCTGTTTCTCAGATCTTATGTTTGAGCCTGTATCAGACGAATATACAGATTTTGAGGAATAATCAATTGTTAGGAAGATCTGAAATGGACTTTTCTGAGTGGTAAGTTTGTGTTTTTTCAGTATGGACCTGCAAAACGTAACTGTAAAGACAATAGTAGAACTTCAGCCTAAACGCTAGCATTAACTAGCATAGAACACTAACTTTTTAGCATTATAACAATATTGTAAGTAAGTGAATGTGATATTTATTGTTTGGGGCATACATCTTGACACTGTGTGATGTTGAGGTTGGTCTGTTTTTCAGTGGTCTTTTTCATGCACATGGTTTACATGAGAAGGAGGAAACAATCGTGTTTGAAGCTCACGTAACGATATGTCATTACCACATACAGAACTCTTATTATTCATCATCTGGCAAATACAGTTAAGTGCACTTTAAACCAAGAATCAACCAAGAACTGCTGTCAAATGATGGTGGAGTACACCATCTGTGTAGGTCTGGTAACAGAGGGTTTGGCCAAATTAATGTGTTTTCATGGTGATTCATTATGGCTTCCCTTGATTAAACTTGATTTAGTGTAGACGCCCTGGCATCCAAGGAACATCAAGTGGTATAAGTGCATAAGTGGATGCTTATTTTTGTTGTTGTTTGGAGAATAGGGGCGTTAAGGAGGAGTATGTGCGTGTAAGTCTGTGTGTCTACTGGGTGTGTGGGGTACTTGTGGCGCACGTGCACTTGTGAGTATACAGTATGTGGTTATGTATGATTAGTGAGACAGCAGCCCTGCCCAACACAACAATCTGTACAGCAAGCCAAAGCAAACAGTTCTTTTAGGAACGAGTGAAGTCACATGCACACATCCTTTCATGAGGACTACTACGGAGTAAAGATTGGGTCAACTTACATAACCGTTTTTAAAGTATTTGCTAAGTCTGAACCTGTCTAGATTTAACAGAATCTCAAAAAAATGGCATGCATCTCAGACTGTTTAACCCACAATATCATGTGTTACATAGTTTTATTTTATTAAATTATTTTGGACAAAGTACATTTTCACATTGCAAATATTTACAAAGTGATCAGTGTCCCTCACAACAAATCTCTTATTGATCATTTCAACGCAAATATTTTACATGTATCATATCCATTTTTATTATTTTTTGAATGACTCAGTTTCAGTCAATATAAACTCTTTTTACTCTTTCATGCAGCAGTAGTGGCCAAAAGTGATTACTGGGGGGGATTTCATACAATATTTGCTTTTAATGCTACCTCAGGTTAGAATAAAACACCTAAATATAAGGTGTATGGTACAAAATGAACAAAACACTAAACATTATTTTTGTACTTTTATTAAAATATTAAGAAAAAAAACAAAATAAAGCATATAATGACTACAATTTTACCTGTTCTTAAATTTTGTTCATCCACTTTTGTGGTAATATTTTAAAATTATTGTCCTGGGTTATGTTATTAACTTTATTTATATTTTTTATTTATATTGTTTATTTGATTTACTTTTATTAACTGCACATGTGTTGTGTGTAATTTTTTGCAAAGCCTCCTTAAATTCTTCTCAAAGTTGTGCTTCAGTTTACACTCTAAAACTACCAATGCAAAATGCATACAAAATGTTTAATGCATCTTTAAAATATCTCTATATATACAGCAAAGATGTCAATTGTTCAAAGTTGGACATCACTTTAAGCCACAACTGCATATGCTGTATAAATATGTACGTACATAAATAGACTATTTAAGGAGCTAATTCCCAGTCAGGTACAAGATATCTTGCTGTTGGGTGGTACTGTCCAAAACCGATGTTATTGCAATGCCTGCTTACACCCTCATATTTTAAATCCAAATGGTAATGCTCCATTAAGAGAGAGTTATACTGTCTTTAGAACACACACCTTGTGTTCTGTGGCAGGAAGTGAACTCATGGTGTGCGCTCATTTCCCATAGTTCAGTGTGAGCTCAATGCGCCGCCCCTGTGAGGATTTGGCACCAGCCCGTTGGAGAAGTTTTCTTGGGAATGTGTTAATTGCTCTGTGAAGCAACTGTGCAGACGATTTCATACCCACAGTAAGTTGTTTTACCAACATGGTTGTTAAAACAACTAGGTTGCCATGGACAAGTCACACTAGCAATGCAGGCAACACTTGCTGTATTTGAACACTTATTCCAATATACTAGCATTCATAAGAAGCTGACAGATTTATGACAACAACCGCCGAAAAAAATTATTAAGTGTGCATCCACATTAATAATATCTTAAAATAAAAGCCTTCCCATAAAAACAATTATGCTCAAACATCTCTCCGTAATCCTATGCATTTGATTTCTGTATTATGTTCATTAAATATGTATAAAACTAACAAGAGTCAATAGGTAAGGATGCACCTATAAAACAGATGTTGTAAACCTATATCTATTAAGGTGACAACACTTCTGATCATTAATTATTTAGCAATATAGAGTTGGAAGCAAGTCAACTTGAAAGCTCAGTAGACACAACCCAGCTGCATACGTGCATATAACCTTGGCTGTGCTTTATATATTATGCACAATGTTTTTGCGTGTTACCTTGATAAGATTCGTCTTTGGAAGGCCTGATTCATTCTCTGAAGGGGAGTTTCTGATATCTTTGGACTCTTGTCGATGCCGCTGTCGCACAATATACTCATATGTGCTAAGTCTGTTCCACACTAAAGGAAAGAATGTGAGAGAGAAATAGAGAATTTGAAATTGTCTATTTTTACATCCTCCTTATGTAGTATATTATTTATAATATGACTAAGGATATGAATCATGCCAATATTATTCAACTTGTCACACTGAAATGCATTGTGAATTTTAGGGTGTAGTCTCATTTTATTTCTTATCAATGCCCCCTTGTGGCACATGATAAGACACAATTCATCAATATAATGGCTATTATCTATAGGCATTATTTGAGTGGCAATCTTTTATAGTCTTTAGAGTGGCTAATGATGTCAGTTTACATAGGCCAACATCCGGACTCTTTCAGCTTTTGTTAGCATTTAATGAGGTTAGAATTTGACTGCAAGTTATCTTTGAAAGTGCTCAAACCCTTGACTGAGAACCACAGATTTTTCTGGTTGGATCTTTAGTCTGGATAATGCAAACAAGAGTGAGTCAAAAATTCAGTATATACAAATAAAACCATCTCAATATGATGCACAGAAATCATCACGAGGTGTAACAAACTGAGTTTACCTTAAATAAGTGCATTAACCCAAAGGAAGAGGTCACATGCACAGTTAAAACTACAGTATGATTTTAAAGCAAAGTGCTAAACTCAAAACCAACAGCTGGAAATGTTTAATAGGAAGTACATGCCTAGTAACAGAAAATTAAATAACCACAAAACAAGACAGATCATCAGATGACTGTCGGTGTGCCTTTACAAAATGATCTGTGGCTTTGGAGTAGTGTTGCCATGGTTACTACGGCTGCACCAATCAACCCCAGTTAAATGACCCTGTTGACAGCATACAGTGGTGAATGACCAAAGCTGTTTGGTTTCCAATGTGATAACTGCACTGCAGTATTTTATTTAAAGCAAAATTAAGACTATACCACAGCCCAAACCCAACTTCTGAAATATAGCAGGGCAAGTATCAGTCTGCTGGATCTTATTGATCAACTAAGCAATATTTGACATCATGGAGTGTCTCATTAATTACAACTGTAAGCAAAATGTTTACTAAAAGTCAAAATGATCTGTTCATATTAAATGCTCTTAACATTTTCCTACACATTTTACACATTGTACATTTTTGTCTTTAAAGGCACAATATGCAGTTTTTTCTGCTAGAGGTCGCTAAACAACAACAATGGCCGCAGCTTGATGATGTTATTAAAGGCGGAGTGCACAGTGTTTGAAAGCCAGGGTTGATATTTGAAATCACCTAAACAATCACGCCCCTACCCCAATAGAATCTGGACCTTCTTTTGATAGACCCGTCCCACACATACGCAACCCAGGCAACGATGTCAGTTAGTAGACATGCCCCTTACTGCTGATTGTCTACAAGTGTGTTTTAATAGTCAGCCCAACTCCCTTTTCCAAAGCGTTTTTCAGAAATTGTGCGCTTTAAAGAGCGTGGAATGAAAGAAGGTGTATTGACCTTCAATTTTGATAGGAATCCATCCGACAGGACTCATAAATCATGTTCATGGATGATGTATTGTAACCGTTACATTATAATGTAAACTTTTCGGCGTTTGCTGCATCGCTTATACCGCCCTGCCAGACTGGCTGTCTTAAATAGAGAAATAAGTTAATTGCTTGATTTGTGTTGTTGAACCAAAGGGTTTAGTTTCATGCACAAATAGCATTACGATTTGACCCTCACAAAGTTTTACATTAAATGATAATATATTTGTCCAATCATGGCCCTGTGCTTATTTCTGTCCATATTCTGCATGAAGATCTTTAAAGGTTTCTACTTAATTCGCAATTTGATATGCAGCCGGTTGCTGTCTTTATGTCAAACGGGCGGGTATGAAATAAATTGATGCTGATGTCAGCTAACAAGTCAAGTGTTATTTTAATCGTGCGGATGCGGGTTATCAAACAGGACTGTACATGACTCATAATAAGGAAAACGGAATGACAGCATGAAAATTATAAAATAGCCTACATGTTTATATTCTGTACATTAAACCACCATGGGTGCTAAACCGCGGTGTTAGTTCACACAAAAATGAAAATTCTGTCATCATTAACTCTTCCTCATTGTGTTACAAACCTGTATAAATTTCTTTGATCTGATGAACACAAAGCAAGATATTTTGAGGAATGTTTGTAACCAAACTGAGCATGAGCCCCATTCACTTCCATAGTAGGAAAAAATAATGTGAATGTGGCACATGAATGGTTTGGTTATAAACATTCCTCAAAATATCTTTAGTCATGTTCACCACAACAAAGACATTTATACAGGTTTGTTACAACATGACAGTAAATTATGACCGAATTTTCATTTTTGGGTGAAATGTGGGCAAAAATTTGGGTGCACCTAACTTTTGTGCTGGTGCACCTAAGAAAAAAAGGCGCACCAGTGCAACCAATGCAAAAA
Source organism: Misgurnus anguillicaudatus (assembly GCF_027580225.2). Lineage (NCBI taxonomy): Eukaryota > Metazoa > Chordata > Actinopteri > Cypriniformes > Cobitidae > Misgurnus > Misgurnus anguillicaudatus. The sequence goes on along the minus strand of NC_073357.2, from coordinate 35,723,205 downwards.
GTTAGTGTAGAGCCCTGAACCTGTACTTTACTACTAGGGCTGGGCAGTATAATACGTTTTGGTAAAATAACTGTATTTTTCCCAACGGGACACGAGATGAGACAATACAGTCTATATTGTGTTTTTTTGCAACAGAAACTCTGCCAGAAATGTACACTGAGGTCAGACACAAGCTTTCCAACCAGCTCGCATGTTGTTGCATGAAACACTGTCTTTAAATTTTATTTTCACTATATGCCGTTTTAATAAAAGTAATTGTGACATCTCACGTGAGCCTAAGACTTGCATGTAAACAGTCATTCCACTTTATAGAAAACACTGAAATAGTTTGATGTCATTCACCGATCTGCACAGTGCCACATGAATTCAAACAGATGTATGTTTTCTGTGACAGCAAAAGCACCATAACCTTTGGACATAACACTGCATGTGATAAAGAGTAGACGTGAAAAAATCTAAAGCTGTGCTAGTAGTTTTTGGATACTTTAATGCAAAAATCTTATATATTGTGCCTTTAATACATACAATCGGGCTAATATTGAAAGCAGAGACATGAGTGCGGTCTGATAAGTACTCACTGAGGTATATGTGAAAGCAGAGTAAGTGGCCAAGCAAAAGTGCAGACAGTAGTCCCAGGGCAATGGTTACTCCTGCCAGAGCAGGAATGGCGGGACCTGCTGTGGTGACTGGAGCCACAGGCAGAAAGACAAACCACACCACAGACTCGTTCTTTACTGCAGAAAGAGAGAGAGAGAGAAATAAAGCAGCTGAGAGAGTTGAAGCATAGTGTTGAGTGTAGCGTTATTACATAAAATAATGTGTCTCTCACCCTGTTGAAAGTGCTTGTCGGATCTGAGTTTTGATGGGTCCAAAAAGAACTCTATGAAAACAAAACTGGCAATAACTACAACCAAAACAATCCCCAGAAGAGCAGAAATCACACTGTTGAGGAAAAGCCTGTGAGAAGCAAAAAGAGAAAGAAATAATAACATAACAGCCTAACAAAAATCTACAAAAGAGATAAGGTTTTAAAGTAAAAATGGAATTGGAGTTGGCATTTGTAATATTTAAACTTCAGTCGGGAGTCACTACTTAACTTTCATATGTTTTGCATGAGGCTTCAAATCAGTTTATCATTTTGAAAGTACAGACGCTCATCAAACATGAATGTTTTTATTTAATGAATTCATTTGCCGGCTTATAAAGTTGAACAAACAACTGATTCACTGCAGCTCAGTGCAACCAAGTAAAACTCAGTAGCTGTATGACTGTTTGCTTACAATGCTAAGCAACAGCACTTGACCTCATAATTGCTTTACGACTTCCTTATGAGATATTATTATTAATGTCAGAAAAACATCTTTTTTTATGTCTCAACAGCATATTAGTGGAACGTCAGTCGTTCACACAGGATTCCTTGAAAATAGGCGTTCTGTTAAAAATATATTATACTACAGTATCTAACAAGTAGACAAGAAAGTCTAAGTTTAGAAATTCAACCAGTTTAGACTCACCAATAGTTTCTGCTGCCCACACAGTTGTTCAACCATCTACAGTGGTGGTCAAAGCTCGCAACACACTTGTTACAAGCACTACAATGTTTTGACTTGGGACCCCTGTAAAAATGAAAGTTACAGGTAAAGATTATTCACTATCCTCCATGTCACCTCCTTGTGTCTCACTATACATTCTGCATTTATGGCACAAATGCATAAAAACACAACATTAGACAGACACAAGCATATGTTTGTACTTACACATCCACTTCACAGAGGTAGCAGTGACAGTTCTCAATGACATGTGCATGTTTGGTGCGATCGAACACCGGCAGGGGTCCCTTGTAACTCTTAGCTCTTACGTTATAATCGGCAGGGTTGATGGAAACTGCCATAAGGTGCATAAACAGGTGACAGACAAATGTGATCCCTGTACACTGAACTTTGAGTTAAAGATTATAACATTTATGCATTTGACAAGCACATACATTTCTTTTATCACTATGTGTGTTCCCTTAGATTGAACCCCTTTACCAATTCAGCTACAAGAACTCTGTTAATCTAACATCACATGATACCATAAGAAATAGCTTTTTCTCTGGACCATGTGATAAACTAGATCACATGATAAACTACAAAATAAGGATACAATATATCCAGCTGGGATCCAGTGTGTAGGGAGCAAAGGCACAAACACACCAAAGCCAGTGACAGCAAAGTACAAGTACAGCAGCCAGGCCAGGAGCTGGAAGGGGTGCGGGGGCCAGCTCCAACCATTAGTGCGAGAGCACAGAGGCACATCGGCTCGCCTGGGTCCCCCTTCAGTCACCGGTGCTGTGCGATTTGAGTTTTTACTGCAGACATCCATGAGTAGAGAGCCTCCTTTCTCACTCCTGAGATTAAATTACAACATTATTTAACAGATCAGGTTTAATAAATGTCATGCCACTGTATTTATTATATTTAATTTTTACTTTTTTTTTACTATATATTAATTTAACTAAAGGCCACTTTATTAGGTACTTTATTAGATGTTAGATGATGGCTAATCAATCAATCAATCAATGACTGCCAATCACATGGCAGCAACAAAGTTTAAACCGAGCATCAGAATGGGATTTAAGTGACTTTGAACGTGGCATGGTTGACAGGCTGAGTATTTTTTAAACTGCTGATCTACTGGGATTTTCACACACAATCATCTCTAGGGTTTAAAGAGAATGGTACCAAAAAGTGAAAATATCTAATGTGGGGCAGTTGTGTGGACAAAAATGCCTTGCTGATGTCAGAGAAGAATGGACAGACTGGTTTAGATGATAGAAGGGCAACAGTAACTCAAATAACCACTCATTAGAACCAAGGTATGCAGAATACCATCTCTGAAAGCACAACATGTTGAACCTTGAAGCAGATGGGCTTCAGCAGAAAAAAATTGTGTGCTACTCCTGTCAGCTTAATGCTCACCAAAAATTGGAAAATAGAAGATTGGAAAAGCATTGCCTGGTTCTGAAGGCAAAATGGGATCCCGGTACAAGATACTAGCAACGTGTACCATGTGTGTGTGAAGATATAACGTTAAGCATATAAGTTATAAGATATAGGCTATAACTCACCTGCTCAGTTATAGGTGTCAGTGGTTTGGGTTGTTGTTTCTCCACATCCTGATCCAAAACATTCTGACCATCTGCAAACATTACCTACACTGCCCTTTCTTGCCAGGAAAACCTTCTCTAACCTGACACATATTTGTGCCTTACTCATCCATAGCACCAGCAGATAAGCCCTGTGTGATTGTTCATTCATTTAAACCCTATAAAATCATCTGTCAACTGAATGTTACCTGAATAACCGCACATCATAGTTTCAGTCAGTAGTAGATGAATGAATGTCGTCTGCCATCGTGAGTCAAACCAGCAGATGACTTGAAAACGACTAAAAACCTACGTTGTGACAGAGTGGAATAGGCTAATGTTAGCCGCAGGGTCTGTCTGCACCGTTAACTGATCATTCTGCAAACAAATCACATATCACGCATTTCTCACCCTCTGTCCATAGCACCTGATACATGTAATCAATCTAGACTGGTTTTAAGATTGCAAAAACACGCAGTTTAGAATTATTTTCGGTAGTAGAGGCACACTGTATGCAGCATTTTCGGCATATACTGATAATTTGTGTAAATTATTATGGACGGATCGACGCACTTAGCCACATCCGGTAAAACCGTTATACACTTATTGTTTCAAAATAAAAGTCCTCGTAAACAAATAACATTGAATAACCTTAGCTGGTGATTTAAATTGAAAGCTAAGGGATGAAACTATAAACAAAATATTTTTAATATTTAGTTAAACGTTGTTTACTGATGCATGACTTTGCACTAGCATCGCGGAGTATTTAATGCACTGTAGTTAGTTGTCCTGTAGATGGCAGCAATATCATTCATCTTAACCACTCGCATTTAACGTTGTCAGTAGTTTACAAGTTTGAAAGTTGTTTTAATTCAATAAACTAAATTTAAATTTTAGTTTAATTATAAATGCAAAGTATAAGTATATGTTTTCAGAATATCTTATTTTATGAAAAATATATGATCAAAATAAATGTTTAATTCTGTGTCCCTTTATCATGTAAGCATAAAGAGATGGTATGATTCCATAAGCCTAATCATAAATGTCATTGCAATATGATTTAGACCATTCTTACAAATACGTTAACTTCAGTGTCTCATATTTGCCTATATTTGATTCATCACCCAGAAACAGTGAAGAATATCAAAGTTAGTACATTTTGTTACTAACTGTATGCATTTTAAAGGGGCCATGGCACAAGACTCTTTTAAGATGTCAAATAAATCGTTGGTGTCCCCATATAGCACATATGTGAAGTTTTAGCTCAAAATACCATATAGATAATTTATTATAACATGTTAAAATTAGGGCTGGGCAAAAAAAAATCGATTTTGCGATGAATCGTTTTTTAAAAGAGCAGAATCTATTTTTTTCCATATTTTATTCTGCAAACATTGAACGTAAGATTAACATTAATCAAATTACTAGTCTTCTTCACTAGATATCACCCTCTTTTTTGCCTTGCGCGATGTTACCAAAGAGCGAGAGGTGAGCCTGTCATTCTTTCATCTAGTCCTTAAAATGGCGGTTTTGGGTGCTTCATCGACGTTGATGCCACCTTCACATAAACAGTAAGAGGTATGGAGGCATTTTAGATTTCGTTAGCAAGACGACGACGATAATGTTGTGGCTTTTAATTTCTTTTTATTAATTACCCACTTGTAAACTTATGTTCACTGTTCTTTTTTATTAATATAGTATTTGTATTAAATCTATATTCATTAAGTTGAATTGAGAATTTAATATAAAAACCGACCCGAGATCCGAGATCGAGAATCGAATCGATTTGATAGCTTGGGAATTGAAATGGAATCGATCTGGAACATCTTAATCGATACCCAGCCCTAGTTAAAATTGACACTTTGTTGGTGTGTGCAAAAATGTGCCGTTTTGGGTGTGTCCTTTAAAATGCAAATGAGCTGATGAAGTGCAAAATCTGATCACAATGATGGTGGTTTGTTGCAATTGAAACTCTCCAATTATTTTTTTCTCTCTCTTTTTTTCTGCACTAAATGGCAGTGCTGTGATTGGATAGTGCAGATTAAGTGGGCGGTATTATTCTAATAAGAGCTCCTTATGACATCATAAATAGGGCCAAATTTCAACAACCTATTGTGCTTGTAGAGAATGGTTTACCAAAACTAAGTTAATGGGTTGATCTTTTTCACATTTTCTAGGTTGATAGAAGCACTGGGGCAATTTTTTTTTCATTTTCTTTTTGTACCATGTCTTGCTTTTCTCATTCCAGAAGAAATTAATTAAAGCAAGGACTGTTTTGGAGAAATGTGTCATTAGCTGAACAAAAGTTGTAACATGAATCTATAAACTGCTGGATGCCTGTCATTTTTGCATGGCTTGCATTAAGAATATAACAGCTGCTTGCGACAGACAGACATATTTTTCTGGATGGATAGACAAAAAAAGACAAATCAGGCAGACAGACAGGTAAAATTGCCTGATACAACCCAACACTGACACAACAAGTCTCTTACAAACTCTTACTCCTATAAGTGTAATAATATACTCTCTGCTGGGAATGACCACCAAACCCCTGCAAATGGCATGTGAGGAGGTTCCTCATTCGTTGTAAATAATTCAGAAAAGAGCTGAATTTGTCTGTTATCATTGCAAAGGGATGCTGCAATTTGATACTGCATTGGAAATGCCAGTGATGTCCAACTTGTCCTATGGTACAACTGCTCCTGTGTGTATGAGCACATCTGGAGGTCTGGAACATTCTGGCTAAGCAATCAAATTCCCAAAGGAACATTTTTGGATGAGTATTTATTAAAAGCGATGGGTTTCTGCATTATTAGTCCTGCACCTGTTTTCACCCCCACCCCTAGTTCTCAGAACTAGATGGTCTGGACAGATAGTTGGATGGAAACCTAGTCCTCCAGACTGGGTCAAATGAGGTAAGACTAAAAGAGTGACTCTGTTCTGAGCACGTCTGCAAAATTAGCATGCTATTTCATCAATATATTACATAACATTGAATGCTGCAGGGAGCATTTTACATACTCCATGCTAATTAAAACTTCCCAACAGGATCTGCTGATATCCGACCAAGATTTCTAGAGAACAATGAGCTCTATTTCAATGTTTACCTAACAGTCTTTGACTGTGTGTGCACTGTAAATTCTGATGGTTTATTTTTAATCCAATGCTGGGTAAGCATTGGACAGAACACATGTTGGTTAATAAATAAACTTATGCTGGGTTGTTTCATTGCAATGCTGGGTTGTTTGCCCAAGCAGTTCAAGTTAAATGCACAGGAGTACTGAGCCTTCCTCTATTGAAGATGGTGTTCTGAAAGTTTTCCTTGCAGGAGTTTGTATCAAAAACAGCAAAACAGAGGCCACTGAGTTCAGCTGGAGTGGGGATGACATTTTCACACACACTTTAACACATATAACATAACACATACAAGATCAAAGATAAGGGGGGCTAATAGCAATAGGTCATTAAATACACCTTGGTACAACGAGGACTTTTTGTTCACTTATAATTACCATAATTATATAGTATAAAGCTTAATGTCAGGTGTCACTGACCTTCCGTTGTACTAAACAAGCTACTGGAACCCTGTCAGAAATGAGTTTATTATGTCATGGCTCTGGCACCATAAATCCTACAGTACTTTATTTCTTGGCTTAGACTGAGATTTGTCCTGACAGGAACTGGTTGAACCAAAGAAAGCACTGCTGTTCTTGAGTGGCCCAGACCACGTAGGAGATGAAGACTTGAGGAAGCGTGTTGTAGAGACTCTGGCAGATACACCCAGATATACAACCTCATGCTCAAGTCTTGGCATACCATACCACCGGTCTGATAAAATTAGAATCAGGAAGCGGAACAAAACGTGAAGTACTTGGTATGGTATTTGGTTTCTTGGAAGTTGAATGTGACGGACATGCTCATGGTCTCATTCATCAAATGATAGGGGCACACTGAGCCTTGACTGTATTTGTAATGAAATCATACATGTGAATGTAATAAACTCACTGTCAGAGTGGCTTGCACTTCATTGCCCGGAAGGGCAGAGGTCTTTATCACTTTGCATTACTTTGTTAAATTGCCAAACGCTTGTTTTAAAAAATGCATTTATAGAACATACCTAGTAAATTCATTCTATTCATTTAAACTGTTATGCAAAAATATTAATTTTTTATTAATAAAAATTATAGAAAATACAGGAATAATTATTGTTTGCTGTGTGTTGAGTGTTGGGTTTAATTAAAAATATTATTTCAACAGGTTCCACAGTTTTGCAATACACCTCTGGTGCAACTCAGACACATCATCAGTGATGTATCCTGGGTTCATTTTACAAAAGAAGTTTAAGTAAACTCAACAAACCTTAGTAGAGTCACCAAATAAAAATTGAGTTTATTGTACATAAAAAAAATCATTAATGATGACAATTTTTTTTTCAAAATTCCATTTTATAAACTCCACCACCTTTTATTGGGATTTAATATGTCCATAACACAGAATCAATCAAAGTGCAGCTGCTAAGTACAACTTAACAAATAAACCTTTTTTAATTCAGTTAATCAAACATATCACAAACATATTTGAAACACAATGTTGCAGTCCAAACCGTTTGTTTGATTTGTTCTAAAATATATCAGAACAAGTAAATTAACTCATACTCGGCCACTTATTTAAATAATGGTGCTACACTTCTGCAAGAGGATACAACAATTCTGCCAGAACAACAATTACCCATAACACACTGCAAAATCCTCAACCAATGAGATGCAAGTCTGTATTGGTTTTATTAATCTGTTACTTTTATGCAACAATTTTATGTTGGCTGAACAAATAAGTTTTAAGTAAAGCTGACAAGAAACACTTTTTGTTGAATGAACTAGATTAAATTAAGTTCACATTGTTAAATTGATCAATCACAACATGAATGAATGAAGTAAAATTGACAAAAGTGAAAAAAAATGCTGGGTTACTTTCAACGCAGAAAAAACGGAACAAATCCATCCCGTTGGGTTGTAATTTAACCTCTGCTGGGTTGTTTTAGCCCATTATTGTATAAAATAGAAATATTTTCGTGGTTAATTTAACCCCCCTGCTGAAAAATACAGCATAGACCAGCATAATTCCCATGATGCTGGTTTAGCTAGTGGTCACCAGCATACCAACACCAAAACACAACATATGCTGGTCTTGCTGGTATTCTGTTTCTTTCAGCAGGGCCAACAGCTGGGTTTGTTCCTTTGGGTTAAAACTAACCACGCAGTTATAGTGTAATCTTAACTGCTGTTACTTTAGCTTCCTGCTATAACATTTTTCTCATTAGGTCTGTGTTATCTCACAAAATAAATCACACCCTCTTTTTCTGTTCCTCCAGTTTGATTCATCCCTTTTTCTGGTCTTTTGTTGAAGAATTTGCTCTAATTTCTACAATGGTGGCTACCAAGAGAGAGAACGGGAGTTCTTGGCATGGTCTGCGCTGGTCTCATTTTGAAAATTGAGTATACAGAAGCACCAGCTCTGAAGTTTCAAGGGGATGAATTGAAGAGGTCAGAGTCTGGGAATCTGACCTTGGAATCATCTCTGTCTGTGCTTTTACAACTAATTCTTATCACTTTCTCTTTATAATTGATGTTGGGTTATAAATCTCTGATCCCCTGCCACCAGAACAGCCAGTAACACTCACTGTAATAAAAGTGACCATACAAATAGGGTGATTGTGCCTGTTCATTCAACCTTTAGCCATTTCTAACTCGCCATTTACCTCTCACGGCAGGAAGAATGAATATGGCCGCTGGGCCTGTGTTTATGGTGGGGTACATGAGGATGGTCAGGAGAATCCTTCACTTCTTTTGCCAGCTCCTCAACAGGAGTCTCATGGGATTGCTGTTGGTGTAGCACGCTCTTCCTCTCCTCCACAAAGGGAGATTTGACCCTTGCTGTGTTTAGGGAAGTGGACACAGAGGGAGGTGGCGCAGCAGGAAAAAAGAATCTAGAGCAACAAAACAATAGCATTACAAATAAAGGACGCTTACAGACATTTAATGTTTGCAGTCTATGTCTGCCCACCCAAAATTACAACTGACTATATCTACAACTTAAAAATATCAAAGATAATGCTTGTTTATTACAGGCATTGCATCTTCTCTGAAGCCAACAAGCAATAAATGTGAATGTATTATTGTTGACTCCAATAATACCCCCATAACTTAATACTGGGTTATAAGGGTATTTATGTAATTACCAAAATATGGGTGAGGAACAGTTTACTGTAAATATGGGCATGTGTGGGGAACAGAACTATCAAGGTGGGTGCAGCTTTCAGATGCTGGAGTCTGGGCAGAAGCTGTCCGGTCTTCTCTGAAACAGAGGACACCTAATACTTGGAATCATATTTTATGGAAGTGCAACACATGGAAATGAGCCAAAACACAAGCTGCCAGCCATGCTCTTGGCCAACAGCCCTTTTGGCTCACAGTTCCGGTCGTTTGTGACTAGCCCAGAATGACTGGTGGGTAATGATTTCACCATTACATAGTTAAAAAGTGGGTTGCATCCATTGGCAGCCTCTCTTTTTAAAATATCCTGTTTAACCGATCACCACATAGGCATGCACAAACATGTGATGATACAAAAGTTATGGTTTTATCACAGTAATTAACCTTTTTAACATGCCAAAGACAAAAATGCAGGTTAGGAAACAATGTAAGTCATAAAACTGGCATACATTTCAGTGATAGGGCTGTGGTAATGTTGGCCCTGAAATGTTCAAGAACATCTTCAAAGTCATGGCCAAAAAACAGAACAAGCAGAACAAAAAATATCACTTTGATTTACAGAGCCAGATGGTAATGGCATCACAGTCCCCCCCAACCAGAGACCCAGAGATCAGTGGCATTGAAATAGTTGTGGTAATTAAAACATAATATTTATATTAATATTGTAACAAGTAGGGCATTGGATTACTGTTCATTCTTATTGTCTCATGCACTCCACAAAGTATGGACAGACTAAAATAAATTTGACATGGAGGCAAGGAAACCATACTAACCACAATCTAGACACAGAATACGTGATTGGCTGTGTGTCCCTGCACAAATAACAGAGACAGTCACGTAATTTCAGTAACTTGGTTTGTGTGTCACTTTTTCATGACAATAGAAGAACGTCCAGGAAAATATGATTCACACATCAGATGTTTTGTTGCTCCTTTCTCTAGTGTAATAAAGATTTGTTATCAATTGATTATTTTTGAAAGCTACATCAAAGCTTTCTTAGAGGCAACTTCTATTTAAATGGCTCAAACTCTTTGAAAAATGCATGTAAACCCCTTGAATTTAGACATGTCAGAAAAAGGTACACGGTCAGCGTCTAGCAACAGCAGAGCGACGCAACATGAGGACTTCCGCGTCAGACATGTGTCAGGAATTGAGCGTGTCCAGCTACTTGATGAAGTGGAAAAAAGTCAATTTTCTGCACTTGATGAGCCCATTTTGGGAGTGACTACGAATGAGAGTTAAGCAGTGGAGCTCATGTCATCAGTCAAGTTGCAATGGATGATTATTCATTTATTTTTAAGTATTGTCAGTGCTTTAAGTGGCCCAAAAGAGGTGCCGGTACTCTATTCTTTTTTATCTTTATTTTTTTGCTGACTGGACTCCTCCCCTGAGGTAACAACAACTATATTGAGGGGTTTATATACAGCAGTTAACAGATGACCTTGTAAAAAATAATAAATACTTTTATTAGTTTGTGTATTTGCTTGAGCTAGAAAAAGCTATTGAACATAAATAAAATGTGCAAAAGCTAGGTATGTGAGTAAAATTTTCAACATAGATAACTGCTAAAACTAGTTGTTCAGATAGAAAGAGCTTAAAAAAACTTTTAAAAACACAAAGACCATGTCTATGGGTTCAAGAATAACAAAATACAGCTATGGTTGGGCGTTTCACACACAAACACACACCTCTCCACACCACGTTGAGTTGTCGACACTGACAGCAGCAAAAGCGACGCATGCGCTTTTAACTTGTAAAACTCAATGGTGTATGGGTAATGTAGTCTCTACTCTCGGTGGGATGAATTAGGAAGCGTGCATTGTGAAGGGCACTCTGAAAAGCGGCAGCGCAGCCAAAGGATAAAATTAAACCTCTGATTTAAACAGATGTACACATGAGCGTTATGGTACGCTAAATGCATGTTCTGGGCGCACGGAGAGGTGGTGGTACGCTCAAGAGCTACATTTGAAAGTGGCGATACTGAGTACCGTCGCGTACCGGCCCACTTAAAGCACTGGGTATTACTAGAACAGCCAGCATTAGAAGCACCTCCGAACAACCATATTGGAGTGGCAACTAGCGATAACGAAAGAACAAAATAATTATACATACATTTTCAACGTATTGATTTCTAATCAATGCAATTAAATAACATTTGCAACAATAGCCTTTCCACAACCTGAACACATGCCCTAGTCTTCAGCAAAATTGTAACCACCTAAAAACCTCAGACATATGGTGCAGACGCACTTCCGGCGACCCCAGTTTAAATCCCGGCTCGAGGCCCATTGCTGACCCCATACCCCTCTCTCCACCATGTAATTTCCTGTCGTCTCTGAATTACTGTCAATCAAATAAAGGCAAAATATCCAAAAAATATAAAAAAAATGAATCTCCTGAGATCTCATGCTTTAAAAAATTATAAACAAGAAAATAACAATTTCTAGGAATATACATAAACCCCATCTAGCACCGTTCAAAACCTGCAGGGAAGTTTACTGAGCACATGAAATTAAATCCATGAGTAAAAATAAAAAAGTGTAAACAGTACTAAGTAAATTGGACAGAGTAAAGTGTTATTTTTTTTCATCTGCTGCATGTGAGTTTGTGCCCATAAACTTGGAAAACTTCGTAAGAATCAACACTGTTCTCTGTAGCTGTAATGTCCTAACTTTGTATTAATTAACAGCACAGATGAGGTCATCTGGTTTACTTTACAAGTGGAGTCCAGATGTAGAAGTTTAAGTTGTCTGAGGGAAACTTCCAAGAAAAGGAATTGGACCAGGTTCAGTTCTGGAATGACTCTACTAAATAATTGCTTTGAAGCAGATTTCAACAGTGCTGTTCAATGAAAGTTTTTTTTTTAATAAAGATGTTACGTACCGAACAGTATGTTGCTTTACAGCAGTTCTCTGGTAGAGGTTTCTTTACCAGTTGATTAAATTCAGTTTACACAATATGCCATTTTTTTCTTGATGAAAATCCTGGAATGAAGGGAGTTGTCGTCTTCACCTCCACTGCTATTGCAGTGTCAAGGGTCATGGGAACATTTATATTTTGTAACGTACTGTAAGTTGCTTTGGATAAAAGCATCTGTCAAATACATTAATGTTAATCAGTCTGACAAGTTCAGATGGGTGCATGACATCAAAGTATTGTGAGAGTGACTCGACAGTTTTTGAATCGGTCTAACAATATTTTGATGTCACGTGAAGTCAAACACATCTGTGATTTCTACAGTATAAGCAAAATTAAAGGATGGCCAGGATATTATTTACAGGCTGTGGGACATTACACTTGTAAAAACTTTCTCTAGATTCAAATATGGTTGGAACTATTCATAGGGAGGGGGATCTAAAGCTATGTCATACATTTTGACTTATTACCACTGTTTAAGAGTTGGATTCCTCATGCTAAACATAGGCAAACGTGTGATGGAGTATTTCTTTGCCGAATGCACTCCACCAAAGATTCATACGTAACAATCTTGCTTTATTTATTTTATGGGCAAATTCAGTGCAGAAAGTATGGTTGCCGGGATTTCAGAAAGTAAGATGTGATCCTGGGTCAACTTTTTGTTGGTCCTAGATCAACTTCTTAATCAAAGAAACCCAAAATTACCCTCAAACCCAAACAATTTTTTACCCCTCAAATTAGGTTGAAATAATCGTTGAGTAGAATTTTTAAAAGCCCCTACCCCATCCTAAACTTTAATCTAACCAGAGATCACATCCTACTTGTTGAAATAATGTTCAGGAGCACTTTAGCCGACGTCAGGTCTTGATATCGGGCCTTGACATCAGATTGACGTTGGGCCTTGGTGTCAGATTGATGTGTTCTTTATGTCAGATCAATGTTGGATTAGACTGGGTCCTGGCATCAGATTAATGTTGGATTTTGATGTCAGGTCAATGTTGGATTTTGATGTCAAGTGAACATTGGGTTTTGACATCAGGCCAACAATGGGTCTTTACCATGTGGGTAGGAACGCACTACACTGTAAAACCTAAAAGTTAACTCAACTCAAACTATTTAAGAAAACCGGTTGCATTAAACCATTTAAGTTTTAAAACACATACATTTGAGTACGTTGAACTTAAACAAATTGAGTCATATGCAGTTATGCACTTATATTTTAGTTCACACTACCTAAATATATGTGCATAATTGCACATGACTCAAGTTCACACTACTTAAATGTATGTGTTTTAAAACTTAAATGGTTTGAGTTAAATTGAGTGTTAGGTTTTACAGAGTACATTTACGTCGTTAAATTAACTAAAGTAAGATTTTGAAAAATATGTACTCTTGAGAGTGCAATTAAAAGAGAGATTTTACACAAATATACTTTAAATGTAAAATTTTTATTTTGACTTCTTTACATTGTGCAGCGTTCCTTCGTTCAATGTTGGGTCTTGACGTCAGGCCAATGTTGGGCAGTGGCATCAGATCGAAATTGGATTTTGACATGAGATCAACGTTGGGTTTTGACGTCAGATCAAAATTGGATTTTGATGTCAGATCAAAGTTGGATTTCACTACATTTACTTTGTTATATTTGCTTGAGATAAATATGTACACTTGAGAGTTCAATTAAAAAAGAGTAATTTTACGCAAATACATTTTTTAATGTAAAATTTGTACTTCTTTACACTGTGCAGCGTTTCTTTGTTACTGTATTGTAATTCATTATGAATGTTTTTTAATTGTGTCTCGTGTTTCTGGGACATTTGCAAATTAAAAACTCGTTTGAGTCAATTCTTTACAAAGCAAATGGGCCACACGTTTTAAATTAGTTTGCAAATCAGTTTTAATGAATTGTTCATTACGTTGCAAACACTGAATCTTTAATTTACATTACATTAACATTTAGCAGATGCTTTTTTCCAAAGCAACTTACAAAGATTAGGAAACAATAAAAGTGATGTGTCATAGGGAGGCAATAGTATAAAAGGTGCTTATAGCCAGATACAAGTTTTCACTATTGCGAAACAATACCTCTTGAGAGTCATTTTTGTAGCACAGAATGAAGAAAATCGATGATTGGTGTCTGATTCACTGTATATTGTACAGTATGTTCCCTCCATAAGTATTGGGAAAATACATTCAAAATTCCCCTATTTGCTGTGGAGTCAAAAATGTCATTAAAAGGTCAATACAAAAAAAAGAAAAGAATGTCACTTTTTTACCATACACAATATACCAATTCAATGGAACAACAAATTATATTTTAATACTTCTAATGTGGGGATATTGGCTCAAACGTTTTGAAGTGATGATCTGGGTCCTGAGGCATTAATTGTTCAATCATAAAAAAGCAGAGAATATGTAGTATCAGTTTGATCCATGAGTCTTGCATTTGTGTACCTGGTCATCATTACACAAATTTTTTTTTACCTTGTGGGGACATTCTGAGGTCCCCATGAGGAAACAAGCTAATAAATAAAACACATTTTTTTGAAAATCTGAAGTAGAGAAAGTTTCTGTGCGGTTGGGGTTTGGGTAAGGGAATACAATATACAGTTTGTACAGTATAAAACCATTACATCTATGGAATGTCCCCACAAATCATAACCAGAATGTGTGTGTGTGACTTTCTACTTGAGTAATTATTTATATTGTTAGGCTACTTGTATTTGAGTAAAGTTTTTGGCTACTCTACCCACCTCTGAACCTAACCATAGTTATTTACTAGGTGCTGCAACAAATACTTAAAGGGTGTCAGACAAATTTGCATAATTTGATGCAAATTCAAATGCTCTCTTAAAAATATTTTGGGTAAACCTCTGGCCCAGCTTTAAAGTTAAAACTTATCAAATCCTATTTGAGGTCCAGCATGTCACTGAAACTCATTTTGCTGTGATCAGTATTAAACATAGAGAGAACATCTGGGTCATTCTATGAAAATGGTGGCTTTTTGAAAAGACAACTTTTTAAAATTTTTATTCTTTTTTATACCAAAACTTAAAGTCAAATAATAGTTAACCTCTTAACATTATAAATCAACTTAAATGACAGCTTAATGTATTTTTATATTTTTACATTAAAAAATGCTTGTGCTGCTTTTTTGTCACTGATGTTACCTATATTTTAGATGACAATTCAGGCTTCCCAGAATGTATTTTGACTATTTAATTTGCATACATAATCAAAGACAGAAAAAGTTAATCTAATATTAAGAAATTGACTTGATTGGTAATAATTTACTTTAAACAGGCATGCGTAAAGTTATATTGTGTGACCTTTTTCTATTTCTACCATTGTGTTTTTTGTTGTAACATTAGAAAATAATTGAGGTTGAGTGATCAAAATTGAATGATGATATCCTTAAAATGCTTACTTATGAAAGCAGCAACAGTAACACCAGTGACGATAACACCAGTGACAAATCTAAGATTGCAGCCACAGTAGCTCAAACCACACTCTTAAATTGTAAATAAATCACTTAATCATGCCATTTGAAAAATAATATTAATACAATTTCCTTTCCCCTAAACTGTAGAACACCAATGACACATCTTAAGTCCTCTCATGAAATTATCAAATTATTTATCAAATTGCTAAATGATGAGGAGAGAGTGCACACTCACCATGTGCTTTTCAAAACAGCCATGCCTACAATGAATGTTTGACCCAGGAAGAAGTTGGCATGGATGTTTTTTTTTTCAAAGTGGTGGTTTTTATAAATTGTAACACCAGTGACATGAAATTGAAGGACAGGTATTCCCTGTAAATTATTTATAATATTTAGTATATTTTTTAACTCAAAATATGTCACTAAACCACGACTCCTGACCCGAGGGAAAAGCCAATTTCATGGTACTGACCGTGTTCTACAATATATATAAAAATGGTTTGCAATATAACTGTCTTACATATGTTTTATTAATAATAAAACACTTCATTTAAAACAAAAACATATATTTTCTGTCATTATCTGACAATTTTAAGTGTTTTTCCTGGTGGTTGGGGCCGGGACAGGAAAGCCACCATTTTCATGGAATGACATTGATGATCTTGTTCTTCCAACTTCCATTCTGTGAAATACAAAAACAACTGTGCTTGCAGTGGGATCGTGTAATTTAACCAGAAACAACAAATTCTAATTTCTTTCTGATTGCCTGGTAGGTGGCATTTAACTCTGCAGAGCTGTGTTCGACTTCACGCAGCGCCACAAGAATCGACAGGTGGATGACATTAGAGTAGCGTGAGAACACTGCGGTACTCTAATGTCATGTGCTTGTCAGTTCTTGTGTCACTGCGTAAAGCCGAGCACACCTAAAAAACTCAAAACAGCTATGAACTCGGCAGAGAACTTTCCCGCATATATGCTTGCGCCTCGTCAATTAATTGCATAGCAGGAAAGGTTATCAGTCACTCTAAGCATAAGAAATGCAAGGTGTGGCGTGTGAGCGTGTGAACTGGCTGAAATACGTGTACTTGAGAGCCCTTTGTTCTGTTCAGAGAAGTAGGGCACACGTAAGTAAATTAGACAAGTACGGACATCATGTGGCCACAATGTTTTGCTGAGAATCACAAAAACATCAACATGTTTAAGTATTTGGCCTGTCAATCAAATAAGCATAACAATAACAGTAAATCAGGGCTACACACAATGAGACACATCATTTAGTATACAGTAACAACAGTTAGCTTGCCTTTGGCTTAAAACATTAAGCCAGGCTACTATTTCCACAAGGACCCACAAGTAAGCTATGGATACCACAAAATAGTCTCAAAGATTTGTTCTGCATTATTTGCTCACACATCTACTCTATTTTGTCCACTATTGTTCACTGTTTATCTTTAGTCATCACTCTTTCATGCATGTGTGCTGTCAGAAAATTGTCTGTGTTCTTCATCTACTTCCTAGTAAAGGGGGTCAAGTTGACAAAGTCCAGTCAGACACAGGAACAATGGTGGTTTTGTGCATGTTCCTGGGTGTTTATCAGTGCGAGACTGCCTTCATGTCCTGCTGGGCACATTCTGAGCCTCTTGTCATGAATGCTACCAACTTAGAGCAACATAGATGCAATGTTGGTCAGCCTCCCTCCGGTCCATTCCGGTCTATTCTCCTTCCTCTTATTCCTTTTTGTCTATTTCTGCAGAGGCGTCATGCCCATTCAAACTGAGCGGGCACGTGCCCCCTCGGTTTTTTGAGCCAAATGGATTTTGGATGCAACCTCAAAATCAAAGAAGCGTCCTTTAATCGGTTACTTGTTTTTTAATCTGTTTAATATGCACAATATTATCAATTCTGTGCTGCATCCTTGTCACTTTTCAGAGATTTGATAGTGTTTCGATTATGTTAGCACCATATAGCATATCTACCTGTGTAGCACATGTGCATATCTGGTGCTATGGTGCTACGTTTATCACCCCTGGATGGTTCTTTATATGTGCTTTATAGGTGCTAGCCCTAAAAATGGTTTCCCTTTGATTATAAGCTTTACTATTTAGCAAATTTTTGAGTGTACTGCATATGACAATAACTGGGCTATTATGATTGAAGTCATAACTTTTTATTGCAGTCACTGCCTCAGAGATTGCAAATGCTTTTGCACGCAACAATTTTCAGGAGCTCAAAATGTTTGAATGTGACAAACTTTATAAGTCCATAAGATTTTATGATATGCAAACTTATTATAGAAAAACTAACTGTGGCTACCAGAAACAAAAATCAGCATTTTCTTGTTTAATTTGGTCAGTAGTAGTTTTCACAGTCTCTTTTTTTCTCTGTGGTTGGTGTAGATTAGATGCTTGAGCTGTGGCCTTTGCTACAGTAGCGTAGGATTTCTTTATCTGCTGGAATTTTCAACAGTTTGAGGAACCAGCTGTGATACATCAGTGTAAGAGGTTGGCCTCGGGAAACTGACAACACACAAAAAAAGTGGTTATGGGAATGCAGAACACAATACTACCGTTCAGGTAGGTTTTGGAATTTACCTTAGATTACATCTGACATTAGAGAGTATGTTTACATACACCCGATTGTTGCTGTTGCATAACCCGAGCGGGAAACTTATATGCCCTGGGAGTGGAGGAGTATTGAACTCCATCCAAGATGTACACTACAAATAATCCTTTTGATGTCGTAAAGGTTTATGTAATGATGATATAAACCTTGTATATCTTGACCTTTAGTTGGAAACACAGGGAAATTCTGCACATGGACAATTTAAAAACTGAGACTCTATGCATGTGATATTCATTGTTTTACATATAATTAATGTGGCAAATTAAAACAACTTGGTTATGCAAGTAAATTTAACATATTATTTTAAAGCTCACATAACACATGCCGTTTTTGCATTTCTGATGTTAATCTGGAGTACCTATAGAGTAGTATGACATCCTTTATATATCCGAAGAGTCTTTAGTTTAATCAGATTTATAAAAGAACGATTAGCTTTACCCAATCTTTCCGATAACGTACGAAAAAATGAAGAAGGAGGAGTTACTACCGCGGGTGGAGTGAGTACGAGTCATGCAACAATCTACAACACTGTTTTAACTTATGATTCACTACATGTTCGTGTCCTTTATAATATGTACGCACCTATTTCCAACATAAGACAGAAGTCTTACTTACCGAATGCAACTCATGACCCGGTTGGGAAAATCCAGCGCATCAAACACACACGCAAAACTCCGCTGTTACCCCGGACAATAAACTATTGTTTTCATAAGGCTGGCTTTCTTCTCCTTACATCCAAAAACACACTTTTTGATAAGATGTTTGCAAGTTGTAGCGTCTCCCGCTGATTGACAGGTGGGCAGGTTTTCTGGGGGAAGTGCCCATATAAAGAAGTGATACGTATAGAAAACCCCTGAAACGTCAGTTGGACCTGTAATCGAAAAAAAAAAACGTTCCGAAACTTGTACGAACCCTGGCGAAGTGCATTCGGCACAGAAATACTCGGAAAACACGACCAAATGCTTTTTTGACACTTTTTGCCTACCTTTAGCGTGAGGAAACAACTCTATAAGGGGCCAGTCACACCAAAAGCGTTTATGGCAGTTGCAGGCGCCTTTTTTGAATGATATTCTATGGGCAGGGCACATTTGCCCGCTGTTTATGCGCGGCGAGCGCCTTGCTGTTTTTTGCCGCCTGCCGCGCACACACTTTTGAAGGAGCGCAGCGGAGAAGCGCCCGACGTCATTCGCGTTTTTCCATTGTCCAATTAAATGAGGGGAGAGGCGGGCCTTACGTTGTGGGAAGTTTACAGTTGCTTTGAAGAACCGGACTCCACTCGCTCACTCTCTCCTGTGTGTTTGTGCACCTCTCACCCTCAAACAAGGTCAGAGCAAGCACCCTCTTTTTAAAATTTCTGCTAATATTAACAGCAAAAGAGCGCTCACGCCACAGCTGACTCGGTGGTTGCTTAGCAATATGAAAAGCCGCGTCGCACTGCTCTTTTTTTTTTAAAAAATGCAGTGCGTCACGCCTTGCGTTTGCAAGCGTTTAAAGCGCTTTTGGTGTGACTGGCCCCTAACTGTGTTAATAAGTCAGAATGCTTGAAATACCATCGAACCTCCCCTTTAAAACAACTAAAAACAAGTTGAAATTGTTTAACTCAATTTGTTCAATTAAAGTAACATAAAAAATATATGTTGATTTGATATAATTTTGACCCAAAATAGCAATTTGTACCTTTAGTCATGTAATTGTTCATTGGGAACCTTTCAGATGGCAAGTAAATGAAATAAAAGGGATATAAAAGTACATCTTAGTTTTTGAAAAATTGTACTCTCAGGGTCACAGAGTAAAAGACTGCTATGTGACACATCTATGAGGGCTCTGTGTACTTTTTACAGCATACACATTTTCACACAAGCTCGTGTACTACAAAGTAAAACGCAAACCTGGTCTTTTGTATGATTTGTCCTCGAGTCATGCTGACCCAGAGACTTCATGTTCTGTACCTTAAAAGATCTCTTTTTTTTTTCATTTGATTAGATTTTCTTGTTCTCATCAAAACCTTTACAAAATAAGAAAAATGTTACCTTCCATATACAGTTTATGATTTTAATGTGTATGAGGTATCAGAAACTGTATTATGCAACGTAAGGTAGTATTGAACATTAAATAATACAGCAGTAAATTTAAACAAAGACATGTCTGGGTTATAAAAAAGAATTTGCATCAACCTTATTCCTCATGTGACAACAATGCCCACCAAATGCCCAAACATAAATGTATGCCACTAAATCTAAGGCTCAATGGAGTCTTACCAGAAAATCTGATTTTAATCTGTGAGCATTTTATTTACCCTCATGGTTTTTTTTCCAAACGTTTTGTTTAACCGAAAGCAGAATGTTAGGCAAAACATACAACCAATGAAGAGATGGTTTAATTCTGAAGAGCTCCATAAAGAACATTTAATGAGATTGTGTGGTTATTAAAGTAGTCTTCATTAGACGTGCATATCAAAGAATGGTGCGAGTTCACCTGTACTTTCCAGAAATGATTCAGTCCCTCTATTTCCCAAGCAAGATCCCTGCAGTAATCTCTATTTTTAAGTCTGTGGTGGTCCTGCTGTACACTTGGATTCTTTCATCTGTGTTTCCAGACCTCATTTGTTGTAATATTACAGAATTCCAGATCACAGATGGCCTCCTCTTCACTCTTGAACACAAACAGTGTGCTGGCATGAATCACTTTAGCTTTACCTGGGTCCATGTGAACACAGCAATTATTGTTTTTATGCCCATTTAAAGGGTATCTGGACAAGTATAATGAACATTTCTTAACAGGTTTATTTACTTAGGAATGCAGCCAAGCTACATTGTGCTTAGGTTTGGGTAATTGTGTCTTGTACATTTAATTAAAAGTGGCATAGCTGTCTGGTTCTTTAGGTCTCGCTTAAATCATGGGCTAGGATCACCTTGATTATGAAAACGTCATGAAAACAGCAGCGGGCAGGTCTTTAGTATTACAATAATTAAAAATAAACAAACAGTGATGTACTTGTATTTGTAACTGGAATTTTTCAAACACATTTAGAAAAATGTGCTTTAATGTGGTGCTGATGCAGCATTTATAGATTTGTTTTAGTGTAATCTAAAGCCATAACTACATACAGATACAGTAACATAATGACACGTGAAACTTCACTGATCCAGTTCCATCTCAATATGAGGTGAAATATTGCAGAGACAAGAAAGTAAAATGCAACCAAACACTTAATGGAAAAAATTTAATGGGAAACATTTGTGGAAAGAAACAAGAATTATGACAATATTGTGTTTGTGCTAAATAAATGTGCTGTTTTGATTTTGGTGCACATTTACAGTGAAATGAAAAATAAATATGAGGAGCTCAGATGCAAAATTTAAATAATTATATTAATTCGCAGCATTAAGTGGATTTGAAGCGAAAGTATTTGATCACCATATGTAGTATGTGTCAAGAGCATTCAGTTTATGCGGAAATACAGTTTTTTTAGGAAGAATCCATTAAGAGTCTGATAAAAAAATGCTTAACCCTTAGCAGGTTTTCCATTTGAGATTTTCTTTATTTGGAGAACTCAACAGTTGCAATTTTTGCAAACAAAAATTATATATTGCAAATGGGCAACCTGAGTACACACACATGGTAAAATTGAGAAATTGATTGATATATTAACTTTAAAGCAAACCATGTGCTTAGCAAAAAACATCCATTTTCATCTCAAAGCATTTCATGATACCATTCCTTAACAAATGTTGTTTTGGGGTGAAATGGGTCGCAGTGTTCTGCTTAAAACATACCAGATCCAAATCATCTGATGGTTCATGGATGTTTTCACGTGTATCCCACACCCTCCCCTCACACTCCTTTTCATTCTCTCTGTTTTGGGCAGGACTGGGCAAGGCTATAAGGGGACATCAGATTGTCTGTGCCAAGTAAGAAAATATCAGACACTTGAGAATAGACTTGGCCAGATTTAAGATAAGGGTTCCAGTTAAAGTGTGTGAGGGTACTCAGCCAAAAATAGCTATAATCTGTTTAATCTCAATCGACAAGTCTAAACCAGGCCAAAAAGTCCTACATGTACCTGTGGGGAATTTCAAAATATTTTTAAAATGTATCTTTACATCTGAATTGCATTTCAATATTTTCATCCTTACCTGCATTTTTTTGACGGACTAGAATTCTTTGGAACAAATTTGCAAATTGTATATATATACATATATATATATATAAACGCCTTGTTGATAATAGAGATCAGAGGAGAATGGGCTGACTGATTCAAGCTGATAGAAGAGCAACTTTGACTGAAATAAACACTTGTTACAACCGAGGTATGCAGCAAAGCATTTGTGAAGCCACAAGATGCACAACCTTGATGGGCTACAACAGCAGAAGACCCCACCGGGTACCACTCATTTCCACTACAAATAGGAAAAAGAGGCTACAATTGGCACAAGCTCAACAAAATTGGACAGTTGACTAATTGCCTGGACTGAGTCTCAATTTCTGAGGAGGCATTCAGATGGTAGAGTCAGAATTTGGCATAAAGAGAATGAGAACATGGAGACTTGTTACCACTGCGCAGGCTGGTGGTGATGGTGTAATGGTGTGGGGATGTTTTTTTGGCAAACTTTTGGCCCCTTAGTGCCAAATTGGGCATCATTTAAATGCCATGACCATCCCTTTATGACCACCATGTACCCATCCTCTGATGGCTACTTCCAGCAGGATAATGCACCATGTCACAAAGCTTGAATCATTTCAAATTGGTTTCTTGAACATGACAATATGTTCACTGTACTAAAATGGCCCCCACAGTCACCAGATCTCAACCCAATAGAGCATTTTTGGGATGTGGTGGAACGGGAGCTTCGTGCCCTGGATGTGCATCCCATAAATCTCCATAATTTATAAAGCATGCGTATGCACAAAATGAGGCTGGATAAATGTGTACACCACTTCCCATGTAAAGGTTGTGATCTATAAAATACAAACTTAACGGGAGAATGTGCTCTCCAGAAAGGAAACTCTGAACCGTGCGTACGCACATTCTGAAGACAATGGGAATTGTCAACACAGAGGTGGTGCACTGAAGTCAGATTGAAGAAAGTAAATTGTTTATAAGTATTGATGCCACATACGCATTTAATTTAATTCTATATCATATGTTAGATTCATGTTATCATGAAGATTAAATCCAGCAGTGTTATTTGTGCTTTCTTACCATTACACTGTCCACTACGAGAACAGAAGAGGAAGATATGACCCAACTAAATATAGAATAGTATTAAATATCCTAACATGATAACTGCAGAACAGTGTAAATAAGTTAATATTTTCCTTATTTACTGTGCATATCATCAAAAGTCTGGAAATCCAGCATAAAAGAAACACGTGTTTGCCTATTACACTAAAATAAATGAAATAAATGTTTACTCACACATGTGCACAGTGGCGGCCAGTGATGTCTCTTCCAAGGGGCGCAAATTCAAAACATGTGTTCGTTGCAAACCATGTGCATCATGCATCTTGTCAAAATACGTGCCTACTGCACACACGTTGATAAAAGAGACGCTCATGTTTACAAAATACTACAAAATACAAAAAAAAAATTTTGATTATACATGAGATTAAGCGAGTATCTGGTAAACGTGAGCTTCTCTTTTATCATAAACAGTTTTGACGCGTGTGCAGTAGACATGTATTTTGATAAGGCGCATGATGCACATAGATCACATGAAGCGCCAAAACACAAATTTTGACATGACGAGCCACACGATGGGCTAAATACGTGTTGTATTAATACATGATTCATTTTATGCTTTGTAGAGCAGAGTAGAACACTTGTACTGCTTTAGAAGAATGCGCAGGCGCGCGTACTAAAGAAGCATAAAACACATATTTATTTATTTTATTTGATTTGATTCCACTAATTCATGCAATGATTTTGGCAAGGTGTTAGGGAACAGTCTTCTAACTGTAAACAAATAAATACTGCGGTGACCCCCGTGTGTAATGCTGCATGATTGCACTGCTGGAGGATTACGCAAATGGTGTCGATTTATTGCCAGGACGCATACCAGCTTACGAATGAACAACTGGATGCCAGTAATTAATATGCGGATCAGCATTCATAAGGTGCATTCCATTGACTATTTACGGTTAAAGTGGGCGTGTACAGGGCGGCATATGAGGCTGATTCACGTACGCACACTTGCAGGCGATTTGATTTATAAAGAGAACATTGCTTACAGGTGTGTGTACACACGGTTTTACAAGTCTGAATATTTCTTGCCGTACGCAATTTTTGGCTTTTGTGCACACGTAGACTTTTAGGAAGGATCCTACGAACAGTTTTATAAATGAGACCCCTGAACCTTTAATTCCAGTTCCAGGTCAACTGACAGTTTTCCAAAAAGCTTATGACAGATCTTGAACATTGTTAACCTGTGCTTGCATATATTTTTTACCTAAATTAATTTGAACTTATTTGCATTTGTCATCAGACATGAATGTTTTTGTTCCCAGTCATTAGTCTGAGTGTGTCTGTAGGTAATTTACCATGTAATCCACATCTTGCTAATGCTATTAGAAACATGTGACTGAAACTATATGGAAATTATAATGAACAGCACTTTCGATCTTACTGGTTATTAAGTGTGTAACACTGATCTGCCCAAATACCAGTGTCAACATGCATCTTTTAAACATTTAAAATCATGTCCCATTTATATCTCAATATAATCTATAAAGAGATAGTAGGAGGTTGCAAATTTATTTGTAGTTACATAGTCTTACAATATACAGCGGGGGAAATAAGTATTTAACACATTAGCATTATTTCAGTAAGGGGATTTCTAAGTGGGTTATTGACACAAAATTTCCACCAGATGTAACCATCAAGCCAAATAAAGAATTCATACAAAGAAATCAGAAAATTGAAGTATACAAGTTGAGTCATAATAAATAAAGTGAAATGACACAGGGAATAAGTATTGAACGCATGAAGAGAATAAGGTGCAAAATTTATATCAGCTGCTTTAGTCCTATTTGATGGCCTATAAAGGCTTCTCGTTACCCAGGAGGCACACAGGACAGACTTCATGATGGGTAAAAGCAAAGAACTCTCTCAAGATCTTCGTAATCTTATTGTTGAAAAGCATTTTGATGGGAATGGTTATAGGTGCATTTCCAGAATGCTGAATGTTCCTGTGAGCACTGTGGGGGCCATTATCCGGAAATGGAAAGAGCATCACTTCACCATAAACCGGCCACGATCAGGTGCTCGACGTAAGATCCCTGTCTGAGGAGTCCAAAAAATAATCAGGATAGTTCTCCAAGAGCCAAGAACCACTCGGGCAGAACTTCAGGAAGACCTTGCATCAGCAAGTACTGTTGTTTCGAAGAAAACTATAAGCAATGCACTGAACCGCCATGGCATTCATGCACGCTCACCATGCAAGACTCCATTGCTGAACAAAAAGCATCTTGAGGCTCGGTTAAAGTTTGCGAAAGAGCATTTGGAGAAGCCTGTGGATTATTGTGAGACTATAGTATGGTCAGATGAAAGCAAAATGTAACTTTTTGGCAGTCATTCTACAAACCATGTTTGGAGAAGAAATGGCACTGCCCACCACCCCAAGAACACCATACCAACAGTAAAGTTTGGGGGTGGAAGCATTATGGTTTGGGACTCCTTTTCAGCAGGGTACTGGAGACTTCATATTATTGAAGGCAGGATGAATTGAGAAATGTACCGGGACATTCTGGATAAAAATCTGCTGCCATCTACTAGAAAGCTGAAAATTAAAAGAGGGTGGACAAACACAAGGCAAAGGAAACAATGAAGTGGTTTCAAAGAAAGAAAATCAAGTTGCTTGAATGGCTCAGTCAATCACCTGACCTAAATCCCATGGAAAATCAATGGAAAGAACAGAAGATCAAAGTTTATAAAAGAGGCCCAAGGAACCTTCAAGATATAAAGACCATTTGTGTGGAGAAATGGGCCAGACTCACAAGAGGTGTCTAGAAGCTGTAATCACCAACAAAGGCTTTTCTACAAAGTATTAAATAAAGTGTGTTCAATACTTATTCCCTGTGTAAATTAACTTTATTTATTAAGACTCAACTTGTATACTTAAATGTTCTGATTTCTTTGTATGAATTCAATATTTGGCTTGATGGCTACATCTGGTGGAAATTTTGTGTCAAGAACCCACTTAGAAATCCCCTTACTGATAAAAATGCTGATGTGTCAAATACTTATTTTCCCTGCTGTATATATTTTCGAAGCACAGCAGAGTACTGCATGTCTTATATAGCTTTCTGCATCTGTTTAATCATTGAAACATGATCTGGCAACAGGAGGCTGAATTTTCTGTCTCCTCAAATTGGTTTCTGCTTTCAGAACTAAGATAGATAAATTCAGCATTCAGCAAAAAAAAAAAAAAAAAATTTGATAAGGTTTATTAAAAAATGTCTTGGTTAACTTTTGATCCGTCTGATTATTACTGCAATATTCACATTTTGGTATAGCTTTTAGCTACACAGTATTTCTGTGCAGTTCTTAATTTACCAAAAGAACACAACATCTGGATTATGTCTACAAAAATCAAAAAATGGTTGGACATTATACCACCTTACTGCTTTATATACAGCCATAAAATAAACAAAAAGTACTATTTGAAGTGAAACGTGAATAAGCATTATTAAAACATTTCTTTTGTCAGGACACATTAATATATTTTATACAATTGTCACAGAATTATGAGGGAACATTAAACTGGAGCTCTAGCTGTTGGTCTTTATGATTAAGTAATACAGACATTTTGTAAAATACCCTTTTAAAGGAATAGTCTACTCATTTTCAATATTAAAATATTTTTCCTATTTAAGACGAGTAGTTATATGAGCAAGTTTGGTGGTACAAAATAAAACGTAGCGCTTTTCTGAGCGGATTTAAAAGAGGAACTATATTTTATAGTGTAATAGCACTTTTGGGAGTACTTCGACTCGGCGCAGTAACACCCTCCCTCTCCCATTATGAGAAGGAGAAGGGGAGCAGACTTTTCAGGCGAGTCGAAGTCCTCCCAAAAGTGCTATTACGCCATAAAATATAGTTCCTCTTTTAAATCCGCTTAGAAAAGCGCTACGTTTTATTTTGTACCACCAAACTTGCTCGTATAACTACTCGTCTTAAATAGGAAAAACGTTGATGTGTTTGGTTACTTCTAACTTTATCTCTGATTGGTACCACTGAATGAATGGGGCCAAGCCAAACGCCATCGAAGTGTCGCAGCGCGCTCCAGCGCCCACGTGCACGCACACAGATGATAGAGGGATGCATCAACAATTCCTAGTTAAGGTAATAACACATCCCAATATTGAAAATGAGTAAACTATTCCTTTAAGTGAACTATAGCAAATTCACATCAGCAGCTGATGTTACTCAATACCCTTTTGTCCCAACTGGAGTCATTAATTATCCTGAGAAATAATGGTCGATGAGTACAACATTAAACCGAACATATGATCTGTGCCAATAATTTGTGCTTTACTTTTGAACTTTAAAGATGGATTATTATTATTATTATTATTATCAATGTACTTTATTGTGCCAGATGGAGTACTGCAAACTGTGTATATGCCCTAACTTAAC
The DNA here is from genome assembly GCF_027580225.2 of Misgurnus anguillicaudatus. Lineage (NCBI taxonomy): Eukaryota > Metazoa > Chordata > Actinopteri > Cypriniformes > Cobitidae > Misgurnus > Misgurnus anguillicaudatus. Next base: position 35,695,195 of record NC_073357.2, on the reverse strand, counting down.
CTCACATCTTATAACATTTTGTTCTTCACTGGTGGATTTATTAAAAGTTATTACAGCTCAGTTTTACATTAATCAAATGAAGAAAAGAAAGATCTACAGTGAAAAGCCAAGTGTTTATGTGAAAGCCAATAATTTAAGGGCATGTGACGGCACTTCAGTACACCATGAGTCAGTATAGGTTTCCTAATGCACCTCATAAGTATATTATCCTGAAAGAATGCAGCTCTTAATATATGTAATGCGCAGCAATGAACCGAGAAATAGTGGTTAGTAGGTCATTGCATATTAAATGTAAGAACAGCTGACTCTGTGTGGGAATGTTCAAACAGCTGCATTCTGTCTGACAGAACAAATGATTTCTGCAAACTGAGCTAGCAACGTATATACTCAGATGAATTACTTGAACAAATAAAAAGTCATGTTGCTCAGTCGGTTTTGTATGAGAATGAGGCCTTATTAGTACTAATCCTTTTTTTTACTGAGGGTAAGTAGTTGTGACACTTCACACTTTGATTTTTCAACCAGAAGCAGGCTTATGCCGTACTGTGTTAAGCTCATTATAGATCACAGTGACCCTAGATTTGAGAACATGAGCCTGTTCAATGAAAGGCAAAAGCTGAAACAACATGACTACAAAAACAACAAAACAAAGCATGATCTTTACTAAATGAACAAACAAGCAATGCTTCAACATGTGACCACGTGCTTCACTAATGGCTAAAAGTCTGCCTGTACGTGTTTTTTAGATAAGACCCTTATCCAGAAAACATGTACTAGCAGACTGTCTATATCTGTGAAGGTGACACAGATTGCAGCTAATACCGTGGAGTGTTGGAGGTATCAGCTTAGTGGATTCCAATAATGGTAATGAGCCAGTGTTCCATTTCACAGCCAAGAAAACCAGTAAACAAAGTGATGCTTTAAGCACACACTTGAGTCCCTTGACTCATTGTTCTGCCAAGAACATTGCAGGTATACAGGCAGACAGAATGCACTGAAAACATACCTCTCCAAACTAGGTGATTAGGTGGTTTAAATCAGTATAGAAAATATGTTAAACCTCCTAAGACCTGGTGTGTCCTCATACATCTCTGTGTTATTTTCGGAACAATCAACTTTGTGTTGTTTTAACAAATCTTGTGTTGTCCCTTTTATTTATTTGTAGATAAAATCAACAGGAAATGATACATAATGTGTTACAATAACACCTAATGTGTTAAATAGGATAACAGAAAACAATGTGTTAAAAATTAACACATCCTTTCTTAGGGCTCTATCTTACACCCGGCGCAATGCAACGCAAGTGACTTTTGCTAGTTTCCACCCTGCGCAATTATCCTTTTCACATTTAGCGCCACGTTGTTTAAATAGCAAATGCATTTGCGCCCCCTTTTGCGCCCATGGGCGTTCTGATCTAAAAACGAGGTGTGTTCAGGCGGATTGTTGGCGCGTTGCTATTTTGAGGCAACTAACATAGAAATATGTTTTTTGTTATTTAAAGTGCGCATTAGTAATATGCACCTATAAACGGGACGACAACGCTGGTTTGCTTATCACATACATGAATGCGCAGCAGCAGCAAAACGCTTTTAAATAATAAAGATTAAAGGATTGAATGTAAAAGATTATTATTGAGTTTCTTAGACATACATGAGGACCGATTATGAGACGTTAGAAGAGCTGCTTCACCTGTAGCCTGGTAAGTAAAAAAATGCTTTGCTTTAAACAAATGCATCTGTTTTTAAATGTTTGTAAATTCTTTATCTCTTGATTGTTACAAATAAAGTATTTTTACAGTACAAACCTTTTCTTACATACTTGTAAATTATTTTTTGATGATATTGGATAGCCATACATTTAAAGCAATTAAAAGCCAGCTTTTTTACTTCCATGACTAAAAGAAAACGGGTTTTAAAGGTTTTAATAAATTATTATTATCCACTTAGTTTTTCAGTTTACAAAGTCCGTCATCTAAATAGGGATTAGACATAACGCCAGCGCAACTGGCTTTTAAAGGGGATGAGAGCTGAGACTCTCATTGGTTTATTGCACGTTACGCCCAAAATACTCCCATTACTCATTAAAAAAATAGGACCAACCCTTTTCGACCAAGCGCATGGCGCACAAACCATTTTTCCCATTTAGACGTTGTGCTGTGCGCTTTAGACAATCCGCTTAGATCGTTAAAATAGGGCCCTTAGAGTGAAAGTGGATATTTGATACCTGTTAAAAGTATTTATTTATTTCACACAGGAAAAACACAGCTGTAAAAGATTATTCCTAAACTAAATTCAATTTCAGGAAAATGGTCAGGTTGAAAAACAACTAATCAATTTAACAACTGAAAAAAAAACAGTTGATAAACAAACCTCACAGATTATAGAAGCAGATCATCATTAGATTCTTGTGTGCATGTAGCCTACTTAAAGGGTTCTGCCAGTAAAACACTAATCCACTTGACGAAATGTAATTAGCAAGTAATTCTATGTTTGTGGATTTAATTTGGGAACATTGTTTTTGTTGGAATGAATAAAGAGCGGATTAAAATTCACCAGCTAGTACAATGTGCACAGGGACTCGCACACGTTACTGTACGTCGAAAACACACACAGCAATGGTCAAGTGAGTGCACATCTTTCAGAGGTTTCCAATTCAGGGGTTATGATACTTAAAAACACACTGCCCTTGTTGAAAACATTGTCTTATAGTAGTTAATAAAAATTATTACTGTATATATATTGAATATATATTTTATATATATGTATATAAAATTTGCACACGTTATGTATAAAATTTCTATTTAAAATATATATAACATTTAAATTTTATTTATTTATTACTTTTTTCAATAGTGACAATAATTAAAAGAGTTGGAGTATTGAAAGTTAACAAATTTGGTAATACTTCAGTTTCAGTTAAGGGGTACCTGTCATTACAGAAAAAAAGCCATGAAACTCTAGTTGTATTCAATCATATTCCTGGAATATTAGCAAAATCCACTTGATAAATAGCTCAAAGGTTCTTAATTAAATAACACAGGTTAGTTAAAGTCACAATTAAATAGATTTTTTACCTTTTAATTTTTGAAAACTTTAATTTTTTGTAATGTTGTGGTATTTTTTTTACAAATTACTTATCTGTGAGCTATATCATTTTTTAAAAATTAATCTGCCCTCATAATCTTTAATCAAAAACACAAATAGCAACATGACCCTTCTAAATTGCTACTTCTGTTTCATTGTGAATTTAATAAGCAGCATTTCAGCATTTCATAGAGTTCAGAAAATTTGTAGAAAGGAATCTCGAAATTAACACAGTTAAACTGGTAAAACATTTTTTTATTACAAAACAGCAAATAACTGTAAATTACCAAACGAGCCAGTTAATTAACAGTTATTTGCTGGAAACCGTGCTGCCAGTTAGGCTACTTACTGTTTTTTAACAACACAATTTTTTAAAGCTGTTATTTTCTATATTTAGTAAAATACTTTCAAAAGCATGTGCAGTTAATCAATGTTTATTCGACTCAACTCAAGTTATATTATTTACTGTACAATACAGTACAATAAAAAATGATACATATTTTAAACCACCTGATTTTATGTATTATGCCTTAGCAGAGTCCAAATGTGCCCTTTGAAACATTAAAATTTCACCACAAATAATGCAGTGTCCCCAAAAAGCGATTGAACAGCCAAACCGTATAAAAGTTTCTTGTTTACAGATGAAATCGTTGTCGCATAAATGGCCCTTCATATTTTGTGGAGATTTTGGCACATGATGTGCTTTCTCTAGCTGATAACATGAGGTAGATGTACTCATATGATGACAATAAAATCCATAATAACGAACACACAGACTTTTGTAACTGACTAAACATTAAGACTAAAATAATCTATTAGATCATCTTGCAGATTTATTATCATTGTCTTCTTTGTTAATGTATTTATTAAGGTTGCATATGAATGCATTCTTGTGCAGCCGCTCTGTTAGACTTATTGAAATGTGAAGTAAAGGAGAGGACCTAGACATGTTCTACACCAAGAGAAATTTGTGCTGAGTTTAAATTGAAGAGAAGCAGCAAAACCGAACTGTAGGATGAATCATAGAGAATTTCTAGGTGAGAGAGAGAGATCGCCACAGCTCCGGGCGAATGTGGGTTGCTTCACTCTATGGAACATTCAGGACAGAATGTGTTCCTTGGCAGATGATGTCACATTCGTGGCAGTAGCATGACTTTTGTCTTCTTTGTGTAAGCTCATTTGTTTTTGTGTACCAATATGTATGAGTGTGTTCGTGCGTTTGTGCGTGCATGCGTGCGTGCGTGTGTGCGTGGGAAGTGGTTCTGCAGATTGTACGAGTTGTGCTGTGTTTGGCAGATGTCCATTATTTATTCTGTTGTATATGTCTGACAGATTTTTAGAACATACTGTCCTGGGAAAGCTGTCTTTCTGCACATGTATCTCTCTCTCACTTTCTCACTTTCATCCTTTTTTTCTGGCTTGTGTTTAAGATGAGCAGGGATCTGAATTAATCAAATCTTTGCTCTTTTTGTAAGACACCAAGGAGGATGATCTATATGACGGAGGATTTTTCCCTCTCCATGTTTCAGAGTAAAGCACAAGTGGCCAAAAACTGCAACTTTTGCAGAGGGAAATTAAATATTTTTCCTCTCTCATGATCCCAAAGAAAATCTATTTAAACACACTATCTTGTTGCAAATGTTAACAAAATTTGCATGAAAGTACACACCAAAACACTGATTTAGGAGGCAATTATTCAGATTGCAGATCATAAATGCAGACATGCTCTGGACATCGTGCATGCTCAAAATTAAGATTAAACACAAACACTTGTCTTCACTGGTATTGGAGAAAATGTATAACATTCCTTGTATTTTGTGCACTTGCTCAAGTTAGAAACACATCAAACATTTTTACAAAACATTTTTAAAGCATTTACAACATTGCATTTTGGATACAGTACAATGTTCTATAAACTACACATAAGATTTCAAGCTTCAAACTGCATCTTTTAGAAAAGGTACATTTTAGGGTTAATTTGTCTTAATTAAATGATTTGAAAATGTAGTGAAGATAATTTGGAAATGCTTCTTCTTCTTCGTTTAATGCCGGGTAGCACCAACGATAAGTGCATTATCGCCTCCTAACGCCACTCTTGTCAAAGTGTACAGAAGCTACTCCAAAATAGGTGGCAATAATGCACCTTAACATTGGTCCTACCTGCCATTAAATGAAGAAGCTCTATGAATGTGCTGGCCAATAGAGGGTATGCAACGACGTCACTTTTCCACGTGACCACGCCAGAGCTCACCCCGTTGAGTGGCAAAACATTTACTGGTTTTCATAGCGGCTGCTGCAAAAAAGACAGTAAAACTGACTATTATCAGCTTAAATTGAATTTAGTTGGCCTTAACAGTGACCCTAACAACTTGCCAAACAACCAGTAGTCTGTGAATATTGGCATATGGCCAGACATTGCTTTTCCTGACATATATGTTTGTCTTGCCTAGCACTATTAAACCATCCCACCTTTGTAGAACACAATGCTGCTCATCATAATAGATGTTTTTTAATGAAGCCTCACTGACAAAACACAGAATAAGAGTATTCATTGATGTAATTTTATAGGATTTTTTATACGAAAATTGTATATACCTGACATATGGCTACTGCTACTGATTTACTTCTCCTTTGAGTGTTTTTTGCAGTCTGGAAAAAGACCGCTTCAAATTTTTGTTGAATCTGTTAGTACAGTCGATCACACAACTACTTTTCCCATTTTAGACATGTTTTTGCTAATGCTGTCACTCAGACTTTTTGCCACTCAGTGGGCATCACCGCAGTCACTTTCGCCAAAAGTGACGTCACATGCATACCCTCTATACCGGAAGCTAGCTATTAAGGTTTATAAAGTTTTAAATATGGATATTATCATATCCATTACCCTTAGAAGGACATTATTATAATACCCACTTCAGTCATGTGAATTATGTCTGGATGAATGCACTTTTTTGGGATATTTTCTAAATTAACTTTGATTGTGTTTGTCTAAAAAAGGATAATCATGTACATCGAGAATCCCATACAGCAACAAATTATATTTTAAAATATAATTTTTAAATATTTCAAAATATACAAAAAAAATTTCACCAATATATTTTTTGGCTATTTTTTAAATAGTTTTTTTAAAATAAATATATTTAAAGCATTTACATTTAAGAGGACAAAACATCTTGAAATGAGAAATATAAGCTGATAAGCTGACAATATATTAAGGTACACAAGGTCATCCAAATGCCTGTTCAGACTCACTGTAAAGTTACTGTCTACACTAAAACATACTGTATCATAGTTTACAATGAAAGATTAAGCCAACCCACTGTGTTTTTTTCAAATGTGTGGTAACAAGCTTTCATTTTCTTAGACTAAAGTTTGTTGTTAATAAAACTGGATTCAAGTCAAGGAGGAATATGTCTAAACATAAATTCGAAAAGCTGACAAATACCAAAGAAACATTTCAATGCTTTCCTGTAACCTGCCAATAAAATGTCACAAAGTTGATGGATTTATGTAAGATGTAGTCATTCAGGTCTTCTCAACCTGATCAGATTACAACGTCACCAGTTCTTAAAAACACAAGACAAGGCTTAGCAGAACCTACACAAAATTGTACATACAGTACATTGTGTCACAAATTCCTAAAATGCAAATCACTTTTAAGACATAATGGAAAAGCCGGTTGAATAAACCTACTGAAAGGGCAACGGGAAGACACCTGTGCATATATCTGTTATATAAATCTTGATTTATTGCTAAGATAAAGTGTACCTTGCTATGCCTCTTTCTGGTACATGCATTTCACAACCATAAACCAGGATAGCAAGCATTTATTGTTTTAATATCACTATATTAGAGAGAAAGAAATTACAATCTGGACTAAACCATCTACACTGTAACAAACTCTTTGCTGCCTTAAATGTTTTTGTTGAATCAACTAAGATTAACAAGTAATTTTAACTTATGAGTTGCTACAATTTATAAAGTTTGAAAAAAATGAATAAAGAAGTTTTATTTATAAAAATTTTAAATAAATAAATTAATTTTAAATAAATATTTTATTTTAAATAAAAATAAATTATTTTTATAGAATCTTTGACTCAATTGTTCTTTGAGGAACCAGAAATGGAAACACTATTTTTAAACGTATATAAAAAGCTTTCGACTATAAAGTTAAATCCCTCTCAACAATGTGCACATCTGTTGAATTTATGAGAGAATAATCCAGATGATAGTGGTTAAGAGGAGTGATTCTGGTTTGAAATATTGACTATGTATAAGCTTTGCTTTCCCAGTAGGCCCAGCAAGAAAAAACAGGCTTCCATAAAATCGTTTTCTTTGATTTGTAATGTCAGAACCTTACAACTCGAGACAAAGAATTGTACTTTCTATTTTACATACATTTTACATCTCTTTGTAAGAATGTGCAATAAGTTTTACCTGGAATTTTTCCCAGGGACCAATAACTCTGACCCCCTATTGACAGAAAACCTGCGTCAGCAGAGAGCAACACACTTGCTTATTTTGTGCCGCTGTCATAATATTTCATTATTTTATGATGACTTTGTCAGACTTTGTTAGTGGTGATGAAACCTGTTGCTTTAGGGAAGATGGTATTGATTTGTTCACACACAAAGACTTTCTATGGCCAATATACTGTACATGAACCATGAAAAATATTATAGTGGATTTTTTTTACTTTTCCCTCACATTGACCTCTGGATTTAGAGAATGATTTAGTGAAAACATCTTGATCTTGCTTTTCTGTGTGTGTTCTAGCCAAAAAAGTTGTTACTGTTATACTGTATGTTTGACATGTGGCAACATATCCAGCCAGAAAAGTTATTAGAACTAACTAAAACCATTACATAGCTTAAGAAACCCACATTGACAAATGCAATTTTTAATTATTAAATTGGCCTTCACTGTTGCAGTTAGTAGAAAGTATATAGTAAGTAACTTTGAGCACACCTGCATATCACATCCAATTTGAAACATCTCATAAAAGAAGCAAGCATATCCGTTTCACATGTCACTCAACAATTTACAATAGCGATATATAAAATAATGGGTAGATTACACTCTTTCCTGTAAGAAACCCTCAAGCTGTTTGCTGTTTAAGCATAATCAAAGCTCAGCATTTACTTCAAAGGGAGATACAGTATTCTCTTTAACAGAAAACACTTTTCAAGGAACGTAACATGCTTCCGAATATTCAAACATCTTTTCAAGTTTTTTGTTAAAGGGGACAATAGACCCTTTTAGTGCCAACGTCACGATTACGTCACTGCGCTATCAAAACAAAAGAAAATCTGGAGGCGGCTAAAACAAATCAGCATAGAGTTGGCTACACAAGGAACGCAAATGTCATCTTGTGTTAGTACAGGCTCAAATTTGAAATTTTATCGGATACCAGCTGCCACAGCCAGGCAAAAAAAAGACAACAGCTGTGGTTAAACTCAATAAAACGTGCAGACTGGACAGAAACGATCATCCAAAATACTTCAGCCCGTACTTCATATCATGTAGACATCTAATGTTTTATTCTTCCTTAATTTCTCTTTTACTATATAATCACAAATTTGTTATGAGATAGGTGTCAGGCTTCTACTCAACTGATGGTAATCCTGACACATTGTCCCTCCATCGAGTGAGCGTGTACAAGTTGGCCGATCTTGTTCTATCCCTTAAAATTAACTTTTTCCAAATATGATTTGCGGTCCTAGACAGTGAGTGAACATAGTCAGATAAAATTGGATTTTGTCCAGTCATTGTTTATAAGCTATAACACTTTACAATAAGGTTGTATTTGAAAAGTTCAGATGCAAAACCCTCTAAGTACATCTGACATGTTTTCTTGTAAATAAGCAGTTTTTTATCAGGCTCTTATGTTTAATTTCAGTATTTTTTATTTTAATGCCAATTAAAAGATTACTGGTCATTAATTAAAATGCCTTATTTTCACAAATGTCACTTTTTACATTACTTTTTACACTTTTTAATTTAACAAATTAGACTGTCTTTGGCTGCAAAACCCTCTAAGTGCATGCAAGCTTTTGTAGCAAAACTCCACTTCTTTGGACAAGACATTTAGCAATTGCAAAATCACTAGAAACATTGTAAATAATTCAAGTCACAGTGAACATAAATCTCTCTGCAGTGTATTGTGTATACTTGCAGACTCTAACCTCTATTTTTCTTGTCATTGGATTATTGTGTCATCTTTATCGTCTCATCTGTTTGGATTATAAGGAAAGTGTTATTTGTTATGTAAGCAGGGGGGCCGTAAGGGGGGGAAAAGTTAGGACGATTCTAAGGGCCCATGAACTTTTGAGGGCCCCAGCCAAGGACTGTGCCGCAAACGCAACCCCCTTAAAGCCCAGTATACACTGTGCGATTTTAAATAGTCCTTTAGGATTGTTGCTTGCCACACTGTGCGATCAATATTGTAGTTAAGTCCATGTCACACTGTATGATCTCAGTTTCCATCAATGTCAGACTGTACGAGTTAACAAACGTGTCCGCAGTTTTACGTCATCAATCGACGACGGCTGTGCAAACACACGCTGAAGCGGAGGCTAGCAAACCGAAACAACATTTACCGTTCATTTTATTAATAAGCATAAAAAGAAGAAGGAGACGAGTACCTGGCATTTGAATTTCCAGCGCGGTTTCTCTCCGGGCTGCTTCATTTATATCCTATCATGGTACAGTGGTGATGACACGTTGTACAAACACTCTTTATCTTTCAATAACTCCTCAAGTTTCTCCTCCTGCTGTATAGTCAACCTGGCTCTTTTTGAAATTTGTCTGCGTTGATTTGTTGTTGTCGCCGTACTAATTGCATCATCGGGTTCTGTGCTTCTATTGGTTCTTGATCTGCCAGTTGTCGTAGGAAGATGTCACACAGCAGGATTGTGTCTCAAAATTTCTGACACTGCCAGATTTTTGTCAGAGGATAATTTTGATCGCAATGGTCATTACTCGGCTGTCTGTGAACATGTCAAACTAGCGATCAAAGACGGCAGATTTTAGCCTGGGATTCCAGAAATCTTTTAGGATTTCATAATTTGTCCCAGACAGCTAAATCGTGGCTGAAATCTCACAGTGTGCACCGGGCTTAAGCTGAGCCCTCTTAGCTCCGCCCCGTCTTTACTCTGCGTGTTAGCGCCGTCTTCAATCCACGGTCTCACAGTGCGCGTGAACTTCACAAGAGAGCAAGGTGTGTGTATTTACTGCTATTTGCTATGATATCTGCATATGTGCACTTCCTTACTAAAAATGCAGTTTAGACAATGTGACGCTGGAGCAATACAATGCAGTTTTCTTTCCACTGTAAAGTCTTCGCTCTGTTCACCTCAGTTTAAAAATAAACAAGGTGATTTACGTTGCAGCTATTTTTTGTGTGAGCATACCAGTGAACACCCCTGACCACTCGGTGAGTTTCACGTCTTTGTAAACTAAAGTTTAATGCATTTTAGGAAGGATTGTTCCAGTGCACCATTAAACCCATTGTAAAGGTGGGAGGTGAAACACAAACACTCGAAAATTCTCGTGGCAGCCGCATATATGTCCAAATTTTAGTCAAAACCGTTCTATTTCATCATAAACAATCTGAAAACAGGGCTTTAAGTGTAAAATACTGAACTTGTCCTTTAATCAAACAATGGTGAGTAAAAACATTGCAATAATGAGAAATTTAACAGGTATTCCTAATAATCCTTTGGATGTGTGTATGTATTTTACAATATATTCAAATACAATTTTTTTTTCAGGGCTAAGGCAAAAGTTCCACCCTTAACCCCAAACAAATGCATAGTAAAACCTTTATTTGCATTAGCTTAAAATAAGACAACATTAATCCTTTAATATAAGATTACACATTACTCTCTGAAATATTTTGTAATATTTGAAGCAAGCCATCCTGTTTGTTCAGTCTCAACAAGAACAAAATGTTTCATAGAAGTTGTTTATTCTGTGGAGTCACAGCTATATATCGCCCCCCATGGTCAAGGAATGGCTTCAGAAAGATAGAAATATTACTTTTGAGCTGGTACCTAAAGATATATAACTTCCAATCATCACTCCTTATGTTCATGCAAATTTGTGTTTACACCTATTGTCACTTATTTCTCACTATTCATCATTTAAATTATACAGCCTTTACTTTGCTGATGGACATGCTGTTGATTTAATCCTTTTTTTAAATGACTCCTGACTGTAAAAGATTGAACCCATTAAAATAATGTCTCATACTTACATAGGCATAGTGTCATAAAAATGTTGTGGGACGAGTGTTTCACAAACAGTGAAGGTATTGGATAAATGACAGCCTTCAGAGACTTTCAGAGGTCTTTTAACGCAAGGTCAGGGAACATTGTGTTCAGCAAAGGAATGAACAAGGATGTGCAAGAATCACATTACAATCATTTGTTTTACTGTGACATTTAGTTAGTTTGCACTGTTCTCCATAATGTGGATAAAGGGAGGGCTGAATGATGTATTATTATTTTACGCCTTACTGTCATCTGTAATCAAGGTCTATTTAAAATGTACATGTACTGCTGGAGGGAGAGAGATAGAAATAAATAGATAAGCTGGTTGTGATTTTGAAGAGAAAAAGAACAGGCTGAAAAATCAAGAATATATGTAAAGTTTGCAATAGACGTTACGGAATTAAATTCTCTTTAAGATGGTATGAAAGCAACAAAAGCCAATGAGATGTCCTTTACTTTTATATATACAGTATCAAAACATCACTTTGTGTGTGTTCTGCAGGGGAGGATGAATCTGCTCGTTTCATCCAAATGAGATTTGGGTCGAAAAGATAACAAGTTGTTTGGGCTCATAGTTTGAAATAGCACCAAACTAAAAAGCAATATATTTCAGTGCCACTCATGTGCATAGTTGTGCTATTGGCCAAGTGATTTAAAGTGTTTGATCCAAACACTGGGATCTCTTATGAATTGGATGTTTTCCATAGCTTTGCACATGCATCTGCATTGATTTTCGGTCTTTATTGCACATGATCAGAAACACACTTTTTGATCTATTCCAGCTCTGTTTATTATCTTCAAGACAGAGACTTTTAATGCATAAACATTTGTTTAGGGAATCTTTGAAAGAAGGAGCCAGTTGCAGGTTTAAATCATCAAATTAAAATGACATCACATGACCCGGCGTACTCCTCCTTGAATACATACTGTACACATGCACATTAAATTGCGCACACTAAGACACGTACTGCACACTCACCTACCAAGAAATGTCACATCAATACCTAATACTTACACTGACAATTCTTATGCAATAAAGTTTGAATAGGATATGTGAAGCACAAATTATAGCTGAATTGGTAGATCATTACATTAACAGGGAAATTAACATAAATTCATTTAATGCATTGTAGCTTTGGATAAAAGTGCATATATGAACTATCCACAAATGTAAACATTTTGGAAGCAAACAAGATATGAAGATCACCTGGTTTTTTGGAAAGGGGACAAATACTTGTAATGTTGGAGGGGGGGGGGGGTTGAAATGCAGCAAATCCTTGGCCATTGGGCTTTGATTACATCTGCTTGAGCTTAGTCCCTCCCCTCTCCTGCAGAGTACACTATATATACACACACAGAGAGTCAGACAGATCTGTTCACAAGCTTCTACACTCCTACTCTGAGTTGGAACATCTAAGGTGTGTGTATGTGTGTCAGCTTGCCTGAGCTTGAGATTGCAGGGAATCGAGTAGGCACATGGTTGCTCATTTGTAAGTGTGCTCCCACTTAAGAAAGCAATAAGACAAGAGGGAAAGGTGCCAACACCAGTTTATCAGAGAAGGAGAGAGAGAGAGAGAGAAGAGTCAGGGAAAGCATATAAAACAGTTCCACCACCTGTGCAATGGAAGACTATTCAGTGTCTTTCTGGATTTACATGGGAGTGATGTCCATCTTTGTTTGTGGAGCGCTGAAGAAGTTCCTGGCATCCCACATCGGTACCATGCCCTTGGTGGTGGCATGGCTGGCAGCCACTCTGTTGGTGGAAAGACTGTGTGCCCTGTGCATGCCTGCTGTGCTGGCAAGATTGGTCCTCTGTGTCTCCTGCTGGCTGTACTTTACATGGGCCACCCCTAAGCCATCACTGCCAGTTGAGGGGAAGGCAGTCTTCATCACAGGTAAGAATAAAATATGAACCAAAATGTTTGTTTTATTTGATCTACATCAGCTTTTTTTATGAGCTTCATTCATTGCTTAGTAAGAGCTTTGTTGTAAAGCAGCTGACTCACACTGTCATTATGATTTAACCATTGACCTAAGATGCACGTGAACCGATGCACTGATTGTAAATACAGAAATGTAGGTCATTCCAGTTGTATTCTGTTGTGCAAAATTGCTACAATCCTTTGATTGTTGAATTAAAGGATTCATTAACTTACAAATGTGATGAGAACTTGTTTACCCCGTATTTTAATTGTATAAATAAATTTGTAGACACCCAGATTTGTCAGTACATGTTGCATTCTGAGTATTCAAATTTCTTTTGTATTACCACAATAATAACTTTTCTAATTAGTCATCGATCGTTCTGTGTACAAACAACCTCTTATGATTGACAAACCTGAACATGCTGTACCATAAACTGCATCAAGCCAATCAATATGTAATGCTTTTTTTTAATATATGTAATGATGCAGTAACTGCATTGACATATACTGTATTGAGAACATGGTAAAGACAAAATGTTCTGTTCTTCTGTTCAGGTCTGGGGGGGGGGGGGATTAGTCGCGTATAGATGTCAAAAGTTTGACTGTACCTATGTTTTGATGTCTTTAAATGTTCATTGAATTCAGCCGGGTACACTGGAGGGTTTTTTTAAGATCAAAGGGCTGCTGTTTTACCAGGTGGTCTTTCTACAAATCATTTCTAAAATTATAGCTGGATTTTTACTGGCCTTCTCAATTTGCACTTTTGTTTCTTAAGGCAGTGAAGCAACTTGCTCTAATGTGAAGTGCTGTATTCAGTACATTTTGTCCAGTCAGCAGACCTCAAAATGCCTTTTGCTCCATTAAGATTTATGCCATAAAATGACCCTGCATCTCTCTCTCTCTCTCTCTCTCTCTCTCTCTCTCTCTCTCTCTCTCTCTCTCTCTCTCTCTCTCTCTCTCTCTCTCTCTCTCTCTCTCTCTCTCTCTCTCTCTCTCTCTCTCTCTCTCTCTCTCTCTCTCTCTCTCTTGCACACACACACACACACACACACACACACACACACACACACACACATTCTGGTTTCCATGTTTTGTGGGGACATTCCATAAACGTAATGCATTTCATACCATACAAACTGTATATTCTATTCTATATTCTACAACCTGATAATTACCAGGTACACACACACACACACACACACACACACACACACACACACACACACACACACACACACTCCTTCACTGACTCTGTCTATGGCATGTGTGAAATTTGAAATCAGCTAATAATAACAATCTAACTACACTGTGGAAGTTTAAATATTATGGAATTAATACATTTTTTGACTGGTGGTTTTCATCTGAATCCCATAAGGTCCATTTAGCCATGTTTGATTTTTTTTATTATTATTTTTTCATATATTAGTCCAAAGCAGCCATTAACACAACAAAACAATACTTGGATACCAATGATACAAATTACGCTTTTATATGTGCAGCCGCCAGGCAAGCCACTGAATTTGGAGAATGCTAGAGTTGCACAAGCCTGGGAAGTACACTCATTTACACCTTGCAAAAAAAATAGAAATAAAAAAATCCTTGTGCACCCCCAAGGCTTGTCTGGTTCCTGCCTGATATATATTTACTTGCATGCATGTACTGTATAGTAAATTAGACTGTTCCTTTGAAATGTTTTTTTGTTCTGTGTGGACTCCAGGTATGTTTTTTTTAAGCATTTAAGTTGCAGTTTCCAATCAGTCATAGGCGAGATCTTTTGAAAAAACTTTTTTTTTTTTTTTTGATTATTGAAATTAAAAAGTTAAATGTTTGTATCCTTGAACTCGTCCTTTCCCTTTGGTCAGTTTACTTGGGTTACGTTTAATCAAGCTGTTACCTTTATGACGATTTCTAAGAAATAACTTCATTGGGTTGCTTAAATCCCCTAAAGCTGTCTGCTATCTATTGGCATGGTAACAAGCACCCGATCAAACTTCATTCATTACTTATTTTAACACACATAAAGAGGAAGAACCCATGTGACCTTCAGAGGTGGCCACTGAAGTAGTTTTTTTTTTTTTTTGTACCAGAGTTAGAATACACTGTGAATATATATTATACTTTTACATAGATTTATTGTAATATTTTTTCTTATATGACCCTCAAAGAAATAATCTAAGCCGGGTTAAACAACTCTTGTGCCAAAATAAAGAAACAGTGGAAAACCTTTAAACCTCACAGAGCCAGCAGAAAAGCACAGCTAGTTCTTAAATTTATTTGAGGTTAAAGTGTGGCTGGCCTAAAATCAGCTGAATCCAGCCACACTATTATTCTGGCATATACCTCTTAAATCTTTAGGGATTCCTCTAATGCTCAGTGTGACAAAGCTGTCATGAAAAAGAAACAAATGGAAAATTCAATTAAAAACAACAAAACATATGTAACAGTCAGCAGACAGACTAATAATACTGAGGTGTCTGTTTCAGAAACACTCCTTCCTGTGGCCACCTGCTTTCATTGTTATGGAGGAATTATATTAATTGTCTAATTAAAGGAATGCCACACACACTTATGTTCTCTGTATATAGACGGTTCATCGGACGCACGTGCGGTGACACCTTACTCGTCTGGTCTGAAATTTTACTTCCGGTTTCAGTTTTTGATGGTCTGACTAGTTGCTAAACTGAACTCTTGAACAAATACCTCGTCGAAAATAACTAATGTTTTGGCTTCCTAGGTAATCTAGGTGTTGTTTATTTTGCTTGTTATATAATTAAACTATGTTTAAAGTACTTTGTTGTTATTTATTCTTACCGGAGTTTACCCAAAGTTACGTGTTGACCACGAAAGCCGCTTGTTTATGTTGTTACTGCTGAAACCGTCTATAAATGCATCTGTTCTCCAAAAATTACACCTTTAATGGTTGAGAACATTTGCTCTTACTCCCCCCCCCCTCTCTCTCTCTCTCTCTCTCTCTCTCTCTCTCTCTCTCTCTCTCTCTCTCTCTCTCTCTCTCTCTCTCTCTCTCTCGATTTCACCTTGCCAATAAACCACGATGACTGAGTTAAGCTGTGATTAACACCAGGTTCTAGCACCATGAAGGTGTGAGCTTCTAGAGTTACGTACCATCTCATATATTCATCCCACACAAACATTCTCATCTCTTCATCTATCCTCATTACCATGGTGTTCTGCAAACACGAGGTAAATATCATTGCCACCCAGCTTGGCTCCTGACACCTTTACTTTTTTCACCACTCCGTGCTTCAACACTCCGAGATGTGAAGTTTATCAAACTCTTTTAATTAGTAGGAAAAATAACAGTGTACACAACCTCAGATAATAAAAAGCATAACTGAACTCCATCATTTCCTTATAACATATGACATCAGTCTGGATCTCTACATGAACTATTAAGTACCACTTTACATTAGCCTGTACGTGTGAAAACTGGCACTGGGAAATGCGATACGTAGCATGAGGCGCTCTTATTGTGTGTGCATGCTGAGTACAGCATGAGGAAGCACGACTAATCCCGCACTTGATGAAAAGTCTTCTAGTTATCCACCAAATTTCGGATGTCATCTTACAAAACACCCTCGATGGGGCAGATGTGTACAGTATGTGTGTTCGGTTCAAAAGGAGAGAAGACAATTGCGCAACCACTCCCCTTCGTCTGCCTTCGAATAAAACCTTCTGATGCGCATAGCAGGGTTACGTAAATGTCTGAGTTGCACAAGTGACAGATCAATCAAGCAATATGATTTAAGAGGGCTGTGTTTCATCGCGCTCCAAACAACACAGAATAAAAAAACACATACTTAACATTTCGATGGGTTCCAGTGTTAAGAGAGTGTTTAACTTCCTGTTTTCTTCAAAACAATCGCATTCTAATGACAAAAGCGCATCTGGGCTCGGATTGGATTGTGTGAGTGCATGCTTCTGGGGTAGCGGGGGGCAATCGTGCACGGGCACGGTTCTTTTGGGTTTGCACTAATATGAGTGCGCCCATATGACGTAACCAGGAGATTCTCTCTGGTACACCATCTTAGTATATTAGGTGCTTAGGACCCCCCATACTGTACGACCCCATAAAAAATGAAAAGCATGGTTAAAGGAGGACAGAGGGGAGAGGGTTCAAGAGAACTAAACAAACAGTACTGGAAGGGCGGTCTGATTTAAGAAGATTTTGGGAAGTCAAATGTTGGTTGAGGCGTGGCCCTGCTCCCGAACCTTGGTTAACTAGCTAACTCCCTTTTGGAAATGTTATTTGTAGCTTGGTGTTTCCGTGCGATTTCTCAAAATCCACATAAAACCGTGGATGGAAACCTCGTGCGTGTCTCTATATCACACTTCGTTAATATTTTATTGGCTGAGGCCAGGGAAGTTCCACATTTTGCCTTGATGACAGTATTACTGACTGTCCTGCAGCCCTGTGGGGTTCACATGTGTGAGAGGAGGGAGGTGTGTGTGTGTGTGTGTGTGCGTGCGTGTGAGAGAGAGAGAGAGAGAGAGAGAGAGAGAGAGAGAGAGAGAGAGAGAGAACTCACACGCGCTCCTCTCCGACCCAACAGGTCTCTGGCAGGCCCTTTCTTTACCCAGTGTTCCTGGAGACACTCCAGAGTGCAAGGCAAGCCAGTTCAGAGTTGGATAAGCTATGCTAGACCTGAGGTGTCTAATAATACCCATATCAATGTTACATAAAAATATGCAGAATGCTTTTTGGGGGAAAGGGGCGTCTAAGGCATTCTTGCAATGCCTTGTTGGTCTAAGAAGGTGAAACTTACAAGAGAGAAAAGGTTTACGTGCAGCATCGTGGTGCCAGAGAGTTCAGAGAGGATGTACTTGGCACAGATGTATAAATGGCAAGTTGTCAGACCTCAGCTCATCTTGTAACTCCTTCAGAGACATTTCTCACAATTAGTTTTAGACAATTTTATTGCGAAACAATATAATCTTTTAATGTCAGTAGCTTCTGTGTCTTAAAGTTTAAATGCTAAATCTGTATGCGTAATACAAATACACAATACTAAAGTTTTACCCACTGTGTTTTTACAGGTAAGCTTGTTTGTTAATGGCAAATTCTCGTATTCACTAATAATTAAAAAGTGAACAGTGCTGTTACCTTTGGCACAGAAAAGGTATAAATTCACATACATGTTACGATTTGCTCTAGTTTGAATGTTAATGAATTCAGATAATTGTTCATTTAGGAAGCACGTGCCTGTAGTCAGCTATTAGCAAAATACACACCTGAATTGTTTCCGTATAACAGCATCGCCTGCACTGGTGAAAATGTGATGCATGTAAAAGATGAGCTCCTGCCTGAAAGCACACACAGCAAGACCTTTGAGTAAAGCCAATTTACCAGTTCAAACACACCAAACAGAATATAGGTCACAACCACAAATGATTGTGTTGGACATTAGGCTATTAGGACTGTACAATCATTTAGAACCAGACTGAGCTATTGTACATAAATCATGATTCACACTTAATTGAGCAAATTGTAGTTCAAGTGGTAATAAAAAACTACTTTGGTAAAACATCAGTGAGTCATGATTCTTTGCATATGTGCGTCCTAAATTTAACAAAGTACAAAAGTGCAAATCTGTATCCGTGAATTCGATCCTAAAAGAAGGCCCAGCTAGTGTACAGACAGATCCTGCATGTCCTCAGAATACCTTTAGATAACAGTTTCCCTGAAATGCGGAGGTGTGACTTTTATTGGTGTGTGTTTGAGTCCTCTGTACACTGAGTAACTGCTGTTATCGTAACTGGCTTGTAAATTCTTTGTCGGACATTCGCAGATAGATGGCGAAAAGCGAGGGCATTTACTTCTGAACGGTGAGCGATATGTCGGACAAGCTATAAAATCTTTCTCCTTCACACATCTGTGGTACGGCTTTGAATTCTCTGCCAATCAAAGGAGACACATAATGGACAATATATTAGTTTGGTTTGGCCAGGAACAAAATTCATAAACAATAATTTTTCAAAAGAACAAAGATTTTAATCCTGGCATGCACAGAAAACCTTTATTTCTAAAGCCCAGTGGTTCAATTATGTTGCAGACCTCACATTGAAAGAAATATTAATGTGTGTGTATCTATTCATGTCACTATTATTTTCATGGTCTGTATTGTACTGTTGTTGACTGCCAAGAACAACTCACACATCGGGGAGGTCAAAAGAACTCCGAGCCTGCTGTTATTCTACTTTAACACTTCTTCATGCATTTGGATAACGCTCTTATGGGCTTACACATTTGTACTGGAATGACCCCTTTTTTTTAAATAACTTTTCTTACACTTCCATGCTGGGTAAATATTGGACAGAGCACACCGCTGGTGTACAAATTGACATTGTGCTCAAACAGAAAGATGTGAATCTCCACTTACTTAATCACATTATCATGGAACGTGGCATTGGATGATGCCTTTACCTAACTCGGCTTTTGTTGTATTTGCTGTTTGTGTAAGTTTATAGGTGTGCAATTGCAGTAAGATTATATTTCACCAATTACGGCATTGAAAGGGTGGATGCATATCAGAAAGGAACATAACATTGTTATGTTTTCATCTCCTCTTTTTTTTCTCTGTAGGTTGTGATTCGGGGTTTGGTAACGCTACAGCAAAATGGTTAGACGCGATGGGGTTTGAAGTGTTCGCAACTGTATTAAACCTGGAAGGTGAGGGTGCCAAATACTTGCGCAGAGTCTGTTCTTCACGCCTGACGCTTCTGCAAGTAGACATTACGCAGCCTCAGCAGGTACAGCAAGCCCTGATCGACACCAAGGCCAAGCTTGGCATGAGAGGAGAGGATTTATGTGATGCCGTCGTACATTTTATGTTTTTATGGCTTTCCGTGAACAACAGCAGCTCATCAATATACAGATTTACTCCTAAAATTAGCCAGATCAAACAATTATATTTTGTATCAAATGTGTGTGTGTGTGTGTCCAGCGTATTGTTGTTCTGTTTATGTGTCACCACCAAGTAAGGTTGTCTAATTCAAGACATCTAATCTGAAGAGTAAATGTTGGGAAGAGGATAGGATAGGGGGTGGAAGGGTGGTGCTTTCACAGGGTTGTGTGTATGGTTTGGCAGTACATCAAGGGGCTATGTTATTTCAAACATCATACACCACAGCACCAGGTGGCTTGAACACCCATCACAGAAAAAATCTGTTTTTTTACAAAACAAGGTCACAGACGTTTATAGAGCAGCTAGGTCGGTTAAAAAAAATACTAAAAAGAGAAATACAGACCATTTGTGTAAACCTGTGAATATCTGTATGAATAAAACAAGAATAAATTAAAACGTACATGTTCCTTTTTCCTAGATCTTTGGGGCCTTGTAAATAACGCTGGCTTGTGTATAAATATTGGGGATGTGGAGCTCTCCCTCATGTCGAACTTCAGAGGATGCATGGAGATAAACTTCTTCGGGACTCTTAATGTTACAAAGACCTTTCTGCCGCTTCTGAGGCAGTCGAAAGGCCGAATTGTGACAATCTCCAGCCCATCAGGTACACACACGCACACACATGAGCGCTAACACCAATGCTAGTAAATTTTTACTATCTTCTAAAGTCTCTCATACTTTCCTCTTAATATAAGAGTAAATAAAAGTCTGCACACTTTGACATTTATGAGCGGTTTGGCGTCCTATTTCAGTGCAGTATCTCATTAGGATACTTAAAGGCCCTGTGTCTTTCTTGCAATCCATATAAAGTTGTCAGCACTTAAAAGTGTTTGACAAATGTCTTCATGCCAGATGGGTTTAATCCCACCAAACCAAACACTAATGTGAACCCATGTTATGGTCCACATGTTTTCTGTTCTTCTCAAGTGTCCACTAAGCACTTTCACAGAGAGCAGTCGACAGGAGATACACACACAACATTTTTAACTTTGCCTGGCACTGCGGATTTTGTCTCCATTTGTTTACTGCCATCGTGCCAAAACAGTATGATACTATGAGTAACAGGCTGGCACAGGATGCTGTCGTGTTCTTTGTAAACACTGGCTCATGGCCTTTTTAAATAAAGATGTCTCGTGCTGAAGAAAACAACACGTTTTGGCAGTCTTGAACAACGGATGCTACTGTCATACTGGCTGAAAAAAACAATAAAACCATTACAGAAAATTCTAATGGTACCATTAGGGACCATCAAAGAACAATACACTGTAGTATGTTTTGGCCCATATTCCATTAGAACCAATACAAGGAACCAACACATACCATTAGAGACCAACAAAGACCAATACACTGTAGTGTGTTTTGGGCCATATTCCATTAGAACCAATACATACCATTAGGGATCAACAAAGACCAATACACTGTAGTGTGTTTTGGGCCATATTCCATTAGAACCAATACATACCATTAGGGACCAACAAAGACCAATACACTGTAGTGTGTTTTGGCCCATATTCCATTAGAACCAATACATAGAACCAATACATACCATTAGGGACCAACAAAGACCAATACACTGTAGTGTGTTTTGGGCCATATTCCATTAGAACCAATACATAGAACCAATACATACCATTAGAGACCAACAAAGACCAATACACTGTAGTGTGTTTTGGGCCATATTCCATTAGAACCAATACATACCATTAGGGATCAACAAAGACCAATACACTGTAGTGTGTTTTGGGCCATATTCCATTAGAACCAATACATAGAACCAATACATACCATTAGGGACCAACAAAGACCAATACACTGTAGTGTGTTTTGGGCCATATTCCATTAGAACCAATACATAGAACCAATACATACCATTAGAGACCAACAAAGACCAATACACTGTAGTGTGTTTTGGGCCATATTCCATTAGAACCAATACATAGAACCAATACATACCATTAGGGACCAACAAAGACCAATACACTGTAGTGTGTTTTGGGCCATATTCCATTAGAACCAATACGTATCATTAGGGACCAACAAAGACCAATACACTGTAGTGTGTTTTGGGCCATATTCCATTAGAACCAATACATAGAACCAAAACATACCATTAGAGACCAACAAAGACCAATACACTGTAGTGTGTTTTGGGCCATATTCCATTAGAACCAATACATAGAACCAATACATACCATTAGGGACTAACAAAGACCAATACACTGTAGTGTGTTTTGGGCCATATTCCATTATAACCAATACATAGAACCAATACATACCATTAGAGACCAACAAAGACCAATACACTGTAGTGTGTTTTGGGCCATATTCCATTAGAACCAATACATAGAACCAATACATACCATTAGGGACCAACAAAGACCAATACACTGTAGTGTGTTTTGGGCCATATTCCATTAGAACCAATACTTATCATGAGGGACCAGCAAAGACCAATACACTGTAGTGTGTTTTGGGCCATATTCCATTAGAACCAATACATACCATTAGGGACCAACAAAGACCAATACACTGTAGTGTGTTTTGGGCCATATTCCATTAGAACCAATACATAGAACCAACACATACCATAAGAGACCAACAAAGACCAATACACTGTAGTGTGTTTTGGGCCATATATTATTAGAACCAATACATAGAACCAATACATACCATTAGGGACTAACAAAGACCAATACACTGTAGTGTGGTTTGGGCCATATTCCATTAGAACCAATACATAGAACCAATACATACCATTGGAGACCAACAAAGACCAATACACTGTAGTGTGTTTTGGGCCATATTCCATTAGAACCAATACATACCATTAGGGACCAACAAAGACCAATACACTGTAGTGTGTTTTGGGCCATATTCCATTAGAACCAATACATAGAACCAATACATACCATTAGGGACTAACAAAGACCAATACACTGTAGTGTGTTTTGGGCCATATTCCATTAGAACCAATACAGAGAACCAATACATACCATTAGAGACCAACAAAGACCAATACACTGTAGTGTGTTTTGGGCCATATTCCATTAGAACCAATACATAGAACCAATACATACCATTAGGGACCAACAAAGACCAATACACTGTAGTGTGTTTTGGGCCATATTCCATTAGAACCAATACATAGAACCAAAACATACCATTAGAGACCAACAAAGACCAATACACTGTAATGTGTTTTGGGCCATATTCCATTAGAACCAATACATAGAACCAACACATACCATTAGGGACTAACAAAGACCAATACACTGTAGTGTGTTTTGGGCCATATTCCATTATAACCAATACATAGAACCAATACATACCATTAGAGACCAACAAAGACCAATACACTGTAGTGTGTTTTGGGCCATATTCCATTAGAACAAATACAGAGAACCAATACATACCATTAGGGACCAACAAAGACCAATACACTGTAGTGTGTTTTGGGCCATATTCCATTAGAACCAATACGTATCATTAGGGACCAACAAAGACCAATACACTGTAGTGTGTTTTGGGCCATATTCCATTAGAACCAATACATACCATTAGGGACCAACAAAGACCAATACACTGTAGTGTGTTTTGGGCCATATTCCATTAGAACCAATACATACCATTAGGGACCAACAAAGACCAATACACTGTAGTGTGTTTTGGGCCGTATTCCATTAGAACCAATACATAGAACCAACACATACCATTAGAGACCAACAAAGACCAATACACTGTAGTGTGTTTTGGGCCATATTCCATTAGAACCAATACATAGAACCAATACATACCATTAGGGACTAACAAAGACCAATACACTGTAGTGTGTTTTGGGCCATATTCCATTAGAACCAATACATAGAACCAATACATACCATTAGAGACCAACAAAGACCAATACACTGTAGTGTGTTTTGGGCCATATTCCATTAGAACCAATACATAGAACCAATACATACCATTAGGGACCAACAAAGACCAATACACTGTAGTGTGTTTTGGGCCATATTCCATTAGAACCAATACGTATCATTAGGGACCAACAAAGACCAATACACTGTAGTGTGTTTTGGGCCATATTCCATTAGAACCAATACGTATCATTAGGGACCAACAAAGACCAATACACTGTAGTGTGTTTTGGGCCATATTCCATTAGAACCAATACATACCATTAGGGACCAACAAAGACCAATACACTGTAGTGTGTTTTGGGCCGTATTCCATTAGAACCAATACATAGAACCAACACATACCATTAGAGACCAACAAAGACCAATACACTGTAGTGTGTTTTGGGCCATATTCCATTAGAACCAATACATAGAACCAATACATACCATTAGGGACTAACAAAGACCAATACACTGTAGTGTGTTTTGGGCCATATTCCATTAGAACCAATACATAGAACCAATACATACCATTAGAGACCAACAAAGACCAATACACTGTAGTGTGTTTTGGGCCATATTCCATTAGAACCAATACATACCATTAGGGACCAACAAAGACCAATACACTGTAGTGTGTTTTGGGCCATATTAAATTAGAACCAATAAAATTCCCAAAAAAACCAATATAATTTCTGTGATGGTGTTTATTGTTTTTTTTCAGCAGGGGATAGCAGAAATTAACCGTTGTTCTTTGAAAGGACTTACAGGATGCCTGCTGTCTTTAAAAACTCCTCACAACTTCTGAGTGGGCAAGCTGTAGCGATCTAAACACAAACCTTATTTAAATGCTTAAGGCAAAACCACACTATGTCTTGTAAACAGTCAGAATCTGTTATTAACCCTCGAATGCCGCTGGGTTTCCTCTGTTAGGCTCATTGTTGACTTGACTACAATTCACATCTCTCATCTTCTTTTGTACAACCTTTATTGCCCTCCACAATGAATGTGGTATGTGTCGTGCTATAAAACTGTAATGTCAGCAGATATGTGTAGTTGACTGTGTATTTTTGCCTTTATATCTTTAGGAGAGCAGCCCTTCCCTTGTTTGGCTTCGTACGGGGCTTCAAAAGCCGCTCTGAATCTTTTTATGAACACACTTCGTCATGAACTAGAGCCATGGGGTGTCAAAGTCTCCACCATCTTACCTTCTGCCTATAAGACAGGTGATAACAAATTGACATTTTAAACATAATAGTTGAACTTGTACTTTGTCAAATGCTGTGACAAATTATTTGACAGCAGCTAATGAAATTATTTTTGGTTTATTAGTTTAGGACATCAGTTTACACACCTAGTGCTGGGAAACTGTGGGACAGAGCACATTTCTGGGTTGGAGTTAACCGAATGGTGGGTTGTTTTAACCCAACTGCTGGGTTATTGTTAATCAACCATGTTGAAACAACCCAGCAGTTGGGTTGAAACGACCCATTGTTTGGGTCACTTTGACCCAGAGATGTGTTCTGTCCTATGGTTACCCAGCACGGGGTTAAAAACAACCCAATATTTTTGAGAGTGCACCATAAACATAATTCTTAGTACATAGGTTACATAATTAAATAAGTGACAGCACTATTTTGACCTAGTGTGAACTAGCTAAATAGGTAACATATTAGAAAGAATAACCATGTCAGTCAAGTTCTTATTTAAGCTGTTTATTTACATCTTGGCCGCAGATCAGGTTTTTAAGTTGATATCGCAGCTATTCTCTGCAAGTTGTTTGAACAAATAGTTCAGCCAAATCCAGGTCTTGGATTACAATATAACTAACTGAATAAAGTGTGCCCAGACCTCTGTTTACACTCTCTTTTATGTTTCCAACCCCCCACACCGGTTTCTTACATCATTTTTTTGCCTTTTCCTTCCTTATGTTCCAGGACAGAGCAGTAATGCAGAGTACTGGGAGAAGCAGTACAAACACCTGATCCAGAATCTGCCCCCAAGCCTCCTCGAAGAATATGGTGAGGAATATCTACTGGAGACCAAGGAACTGTTTCAGAGTTACGCAAAAACAGCCAGCGAGGATCTGAGCCCTGTAATCAACACCATCGTGGATGCGCTCCTTTCTCCTCAGCCCCAGGTGCGCTACTACGCTGGGCCGGGTTTACTCCTCATGTATTTCATCTGCAACTATTTGCCCTTGAGCTTCAGTGACAGGTTTCTCCAGAAACTGTTTGTAAAGAAGAAGGTGATGCCACGTTCACTGAGGAAACAACAAGCACTGAGCCTCAACAACAACAACAACAACACCATAAATGATAACATGAATACAATTAACAACAACAATGACTTCACAAAGATAATTGATGAGTTCAGTTGTGATTAGTTAGCACCACTAATGCGATCTGCTTACAGAGATTTGTCTCCATTGTGCATACTTTGCTTTTCTCTAGCTTTTGTTTTGTGGTTTATGTGTATTTTGAGGGGATCACTGAATTGCACCAAGTCATCTACTACAGTATGGTAACCCCAGACTCGTTTAGTATCATGAAGTTAAAAAATAATAATAATAAAACATACTCATAGGTCATATTTATATTGTGAAAGTTCTCAGGCAAGGCAAAATCCAAACAGATAAACAATAGTTTGTGTATTCTGCTAAATGTATTCATTCTGGGCAGTCACCACAGAGACAGATTTGGGTTCCATTTTGAAATGTTGCACATTAAAAACTTTCCTTTTACTACATTGGAGTGGCCAATTATAATATTGCTAGGGTCAGAATCTGAGTATGGACCAATGTATGGTAACCCATACTTGGAATGTGACCTCTGCATTTAACCCATCCAGTGAGTAGTGAACACATGCACTGCAAGTCGTGAACACCCGGCAGTTCCCGGGGGCCATGGGGGGACAGGTGCCTTGCTCAAGGGCACCTCATTCGCAACCTACCAGCCGTGAGACTCAAGCCGGGTTACAACCCTGACTGTCTAACCATTAGGCCATGACTGCCCAACATCATCATGTAAATAAAAAACATTATGAGTTTTTTTATTAAATAATTGACCAATGGACTGAAATGGTTCCTTAAGTGAGAAGTTCTTTTAAAAATGTATTTTACTCCATGATTTTGTATTTGTTATACTTGTTATATTTTTTCTATGTCACATTTTGGCATGTTTATGCCATTTTGTTCTAAATAGATCACGTAAACTGTGAATTTTATACAAACATGAAAAACAGAAAAAAATGTACATTGTTCACTTGATCATTCTTAGAGTATATTAAAGTTGACTTTTTGAAGTTGTTTGCATTTCTTTTCAAAGAACATCAACAATGGCTCCCAGCTGGTCAAAGATCTTTGTGTATGTTAAGTAATCTCACGTAGCCAGACCTTTAGTACTGAAGGTCTGGTGTTTTTCGCTGCTTTTTCTGGACAAAGCCCGCCCACAAGCTGTTTGACCGACATGTCAAACAACCAATCACAGTTTGTTTCGTCTATCGTCAGACTCCTCACAATAACGAGCCGGCTGGCAACAAGTCAGTTATTGAAATAACCAGCCGCAATCGAATAGCATCTAAATAAACAACATTACTCACCATAGAACAACGTTGTGCACTTCATCGACAGCCACACCAATGAGACGCTCCCGTTAAACGTCTGTTTGAAACATATCTCTCCACTTTTTAACACATACAAGCAATTCAGGAGAACCGAACTTTTTGACTCCACTAACTGCCTCCACCAAAACTCTTGGACGTCTTCTAGAGAGTCTATGCCGCGAACTTTGCATATTTTTGAGAATCCAATGTTTAGCTGATCATGATAACTGGTCATTATTATCCATGTGAACACGACTGATTCTCTTTCTCAATGGAACGTCAGATATTTTTTTTCCATGGACCGAAACTAATCGCGACACTCGCGTCTCCTGGAAAACTGGTTTATTTCAACCAATCAAAAGACGACTTTAGACATTCTCACAGGGTTTCCAGAAAAGTGTACAAAAAAAATCAGACGTTCAGCCAACAGTTTGTGGACGTGACGTCTGAGGCTGAGACTATATGTTAAGTAACCTCTGAAGTAATTGCTATTAAAACCCAGCATCACACTAACACTGTTTATTAGCAATTAACATTTATGTTAATTCCTAAACTCTCAAAAAAAAAGGTACAAAAGTTGACAATGGGGCTGTACCATTTCAAAAAGTGCACTTTTTTACCTAAATCGGGGGTCACTCATCCTGGTCCTGGAGGGCCGGTGTCTCTGCAGAGATTAGCTCCAACCCTAATCATACACACCTGAAGCAGCTAATAGGCTTTATGCCCAGCTGCACTACTTCCTGAACTTCAGCCAGCTCCTTGGCTGTTTCTCAATTCCAAGAATGCAAAGAACAGACTTGCGTTCTCGTGGAGATTGATCTTCCCTGCTGGGGGATCCAGCTGGGACCAGCATGGGCTGGTGAGCTGGTTTTGGCTGGTCTCCATCTTGGTTTTAGCTGGTTTTGCTGGTGTAGGAAGATGGTTTTGCTGGTGTAGCAAGCTGGTCTAGCTGTGTTTTGGTCACATTTTAAGCTGGTCTAGTTGGACTTAGCTGGTCAGGCTGGAATACCAGCTGGCCCACCAGCATGACCAGCTTTGTCAGGCTGGGAGGACCAGCGTAAACCACCTTAAACCAGCTAAAACCAGCTACCAGCTTGTGCTGGTCTTGGCTGAATTTTTCAGTAGGGTTGCCAGGCGACCTTGGAAGAATGAACTCAGAAGGTCGCGAGAACACAGAACGCACTTGTGAGAATTGAGATGTGTGCGATCTTCCTGTTGGTCACGTGACCTCCCCAGGTATCAGCGCGCAAGTCTGCACTCGATGCATCCTTGATATCAAGAACACATCCAGGTATTTTCATGCGTCCTCTGAACTTGCGTTCTTGAGAATTGGAATTGAACTTCACCGGTTAATGATGACGTAGAGCGAGAACACAAGGACGCAAGATCGCTGAAGAACGCATATTGAGAGGCAGCCCTTGTTTCCTGTCTGCCATTGTTGGACGGGCTGATTGATCCGGGTGTGTCTGATTATTGTTGTTGTGACTACTGAGGTCGGGCACACCTGGATTAATCCGTTTGTTTGTGACTTCTGAGGTCAGGCACACCTGGATTAATCAGTTTGTCCAATAATGGCAGACAGGAAACAAGGAGCTGGCTGAAGTTCAGTGCAGCTGGGCATAAAGCCTATTAATGTGTTTCAGGTGTGTTTGATTAGGGATGGAGCTGGACTCTGCAGAGACACCGGCCCCTTCAGGACCAGGATTGGTGACCCCTGACCTATATGGTAGAGATATGTTCCTTTGAGGTCTCTAAATTAGGAACTTTTTATGACAAAAGTGTTGTACCTTTTTTTTCTAAGAGTTTACAACCAGATCCACAAGTACAGTAATGTGCAAAAGTCTTAAGGGGATCGCACACCGGCCGCGCAGCGCCGCGCAGCGCCGCGTCGCGTCGCGCCTAGGAGAACTCGGAGGTATTGTAAACCGGAAGTGCACATTAAATAGCGCGAGCTTCGTCAGATAGCGTCTAATTCAAAATGTATAATATACGTTAGCAGCCAATGTTAATCATTAATGATGTGGGAAAATATGATGTTATTTAATGTTAAACTATGTGAGTGGCGCTCTGTGGCGCGACAGGGATTAGAACAACTTCCTGAGTCACAGCTGGGCGGCGCGGACAGGCGCCACCTGGCGGCGCCTGTGTGCGTACACTCATAGAAAACAATGTGTTACATTTTTTTAGAACGGCGCGGCGCTGCGCGGCGCTGAGCTGCGCGGCCGGTGTGCGATCCTCTTTAGGCTATCATCACCAGCTTTGTTGTTTTAGCAAAGTTTTAATGTACATCCATATTTATTTCTCACTATTTTATACAAACAGAAAATACAGGAAATATGTACACAAAATTAAAAGTAAAGCAATTATCAGAACTGAATGTCTTCTTCAGGCATCAGTCAGTATTTAATGTGACATCTCTTGGTATGAAACACATCTTGAGCTTTTTTGAGAAGACTGAAAGTAATTAGATTAGAATTAGAAATTAGGATTTAATTTCAATTAGGTTTAAGAGATCCTGCAGCTGCCTTCTATTGCTCAAGTGGAAGGGGAGTTTACCATAAATACTTGACACTTCAGCTTATACTTTTATACTGTTTTTAATACTACATACACATTTCCAACTGGTTGTCATGTAACTTACTGAAGATTTTACATTTATGTAATTTACTGGCAACAGTTCAAAGTTAAATGAGCATTTATCTTCTACAGTTAGTTACTGGCAACCAGCTGCATTACAGCAAACTTTTACAATGTAATACCACATATCACACAAATTTTAATTTTCATCCTAATGAGTTTTTAGGATTTTTGATTACAACAGAAACATTATTTAGTTTCTGTTATGATCTTTTGATTTCATGAAATTGGGATCCAGACGTGAAGAGCGCAAGGGGGTCGATATTTCCAAACACCCTCAGTTGAGATTGAGAAGTTAGTCTTTTGAGGAAGGTCAGAATTCTGGGAGATTAACGGTTAAGCATGTTTATCTCATTAACTGCATTTATTGTTTTTGGAAAGACCAGTGTGGAGTTTACCTTGGATAGCTGAAACATAATAAGGAATAAATGAGACACATTGTCACATCACATCACATTGGCTTTGTGATTAGCAATGCATTGCCATAATTAATGAGAACTTTGTTCCTAAACAATACAAAGTGTCCCTGCCAGTAAACTCTGTACATGTGCGTGGAACAAATACAGATGAGCATATTATTGGCTCGTTCTCTGCTTGTAGCTCTTAAACAGAATACATAGCCTACATGTACATAAAAAACGTCAAACAAATGAATAAAAAATATTAAATTAATATGGCTTTCATATCTTTTTATTAAACGTTTTTACATTTAGCAGTCATTTACAACAAAAAATTTATTAATACAACAAAAGTTAGGATATAGGGCAACCACGGCTTTTTTTCACACTGGAAAGATTGGGGGAAGACCTCGACTTTATCTATAATCTAGTTATATTGTACTTGCATGCATGGCTCAATTGTGCCTCTCATGTAATAGTTGAAGTCTGAGCTGTGACAGAGGTCAAAGTGTACCATTTTTTTCCACAGAAACCTATGGCCAGATGCCAGAATTACCTTAAATTATTAACATAGTGTTTTGAATGTTGTGCCATGGTAACACCATGGTTTTTTGACACTGCACAAAGGTTATGCTGTACAAGTAATGGTATTCTTGGATTACCATGGGAAAGTCATGTTAAATAAATATGGCCACAATGTACCATACTGTGGTATTATGTGCTTTTGCTTCCTCCTCACTACAACATTAATATAGACAGTGGAGTAGGTGTGCATGGTTTGGTTGGCAACATGCCTATTTTAAAAGAAATCCAGCTGTGGTCCTCTGATGTTAAAAAGAGCCAGCTGAGTTTGGTAACTGGATCTTTGTGCCATGTATGTCAGCTTTAAGGCTATACCTAAATCATTTAGTCCATATTTGTCTCTAGATTAAAACTGTTCTCTCTCTCTGCAAATTATAAATACAGATGTGACCTTTATAAACATGTGAAAAAAAGATTTTTTTGTGCTGTGTAGCATGGAGTAGGAGCCAGTTGAGTCTTATTCATTGATTTCTAATAACTTCATACATGGTTTTCAATCCTGTCCTCAAAGGGGTCATCTAAAAAATAATTCGGGATCTGTTGCCACTATTTTATTTAATGCATTGGTGCAAGTTAAAAATTCTAAGTAATTGATTTATTAAAAGATTTAAAGTTGCAAAAGTTTTTTATTAAGTTGTCCAAACATGATAATGTTGATAGTTATATCAAGTTAATATTGTGTGTAACTTCAAATTAATTATCTGTGTTAGTTTGTTTAAAACATTATTTAAGTTGTAGTAACTCAATGCATTTAACTTGATAACTTCAGGTTCCCAGCATGCTAAATGTAGTAAATGTAGAAATATGTTGTTATTTTATGCATTTTTAATCAAGATGAAAACATGATAAGACTTTTTAATGATTATTGTTCTGTACTTTTGGTATTTAAAAGATTGTCTGTTATGTTGTTGATTTTTAAGAGGTTACCATTGTGCTGAAGAATAGAGCATTTGCTGAAGTTGAGAACAGACTCACCACGCAGCATTATTTTTATGCTAAAACTGGTTGTCTTCTGCAACTTGACAAGTGTTGTTAAATAAAAAAGTTTAAATCATTTTAGTAGTTTTGTGTAAATCAGTGTCCACGATTGAATCAAAGGTAACACTTTACAATAAGGTTCATTAGTTAACATTAGTTAATGTATTAACTAACGTGAACAAACCATGAGCAATACATTTGTTACAGTATTTATTAATCGTTGTTAATGTTAGTTAATAGAAATAAAGCGTTTAATTGTTTTTTATGTTAGTTCACGGTGCATTAACTAACGTTAACAAGATTTTTTAAAAGTATTAGTAATTGTTAAAATTCACATTAACAAATATTAAGAAATGCTGGTTAAGTGCAGTTCATTATTAGTTCATGCTAACTAATGTAGTTAACTAATGTTAACGAATGAACCTTATTGTAAAGTGTTACCGAATCAAATTTAAAATGCAAAAAAACCCAAGTTAAATCAACTTAATTTTTATGAGTTTTCAACACAATTTTTTAAGTACATCCAACTTCTTATAGTTTGTTGGCCGGAATGAATTTCAGAAGTAGTTGTCTTAACTCAAAATAATTTATGCAAACTGTTGCGTTATTTTTTTGTTGAGTCCAAACAATATTTTTTAGAGTGTATTATGAGATTTTTTAAAGATGTAAAATAAGTATTTGGTGTCCCCAAAGTGCGTATGTGAAGTTTTAGCTCAAAATACTCCATAAATAATTAATTATATAATTATATAAATAATTAAGCATTAAATCCAAACCAGATTTGATGGTTCAGGTGTGGATGGATCTTGGGGCACCGTCAAAAATCAACCAGTGCCTTATGCTCAATTTTTTTGTTGAGTCCAAACAATATTTTTAGAGTGTATTATGAGATTTTTTTAAAGATGTTAAATAAGTATTTGGTGTCCCCATAGTGCGTATGTGAAGTTTTAGCTCAAAATACTCCATAAATAATTAATTATATAATTATATAAATAATTAAGCATTAAATCCAAACCAGATTTGATGGTTCAGGTGTGGATGGATCTTGGGGCACCGTCAAAAATCAACCAGTACCTTATGCTTTCAAATGGTTTATGTGTCTTCCTAATGTCTTATCCCAGTTGTCAACTGATTGCAAAGTTTTATTTATTTTGAAAATATCTTCATTCATGGAACAAGTTCACAACTGTGGTATTGCCAGGCTATGATATAAACTAAAGTCTACTGGCTAAAACAAGGACAAGCTAAACTATAAAAGTAGGGCAAAATGTTGTATTATTATGAAGACATTTTTATACGTTTACAGCTCTTTTACCTCTACTTTGAATTTTACACTTCATTGAGTTGTGTTTTAAGGTGTGTTACGGAAATGTCCGTAAAATTACTAGATAATATACTGGCAAAATATACCAGTACATTTTATTTGATATCTAATTTTATTTTTTTCCCAGTAAATTCTTTTTAAACCATGGTTTCAGGGCTGTAACATTTCTAGCTGTGATAAAAAGTTTGGTACACATGTAGACAAAAGTTTTTCTTTTTTGAAAAAAAAAACAAACTAAGCAAATTGTTTTGATTCATGTCGGTGGTATGTTCCAATATTGACAGGCAAAATCACTCAAAGCAGGAAAAAGAAATACACAATGTTTCATCACGGCTAAACCCTTGGGCCGTGTTGGTGGGAGGTTTGTACTTAGGACACAGGACATGAGATTGTGTCACTCGATATCTGAACAATAACATTCTGCTAACATAAAAAAAACGGATTTGTCTAGCATTACCTCGAGTCTGGGGTCAATGAGCCATAAAAGGACTTATCTATGAGATTTTCCTGTCAACACTTTGTATCACCCACACATCGAGCAGGACAAGTGACTGAGTTATTATTTGATCGAAATCTGAATCTCAAAATCATTTCAAAAGCACTGCAGGTGCGTAACAGCAGAGCCACAGTCCTGTTTGCCAGCTCCCCTCTGTAGTGAGGACTTCTGCGCAGTGTCTCAGTAGATGCAGAGGTCCAGATCCAGCACAAAATCCTTGCCAACATCAACATACTAAGTATATCCAAACAAATGACGCTCCTAAAACTTAGCGTACTTAGGAGTGATGGAAAATAGTAACGCTTGTGCCAGCCAGACTCGATAGAGGATTTTAGATCCAAGAACTTCAAGGAAATGCATTGTACAGCTGTTTCTAAGTATTTCCCCAGTCATTTGTTTTCTGTTATTTTAATCAAAGGAGGATTACCAACATGAATGAAAAACACAGATGTAATACATATGTAAATAAATTATTCAATATGCAATCACAAAACTTTTACAGACATTGATTTTAGCATTGATTCCTGCCTTAAAAGCATCAAATGATTTATGCAGAAAATTTGGCCAAATCCAACCCTAAACAATAACATTTTGCACAAAACAGTTTATGAAAGTGAAATATTTTTTAGTTCATTGCAAATTCATTTAAGTACACTGTGATAAGCCTTCTCAATGAATGATCTAGTCATGCCACCATTCTGGTTTAATCCACAAGCACATACTGTATAATCCATTATGATTCATCTATTTGTTTGATTGTTCCCAGGGATGAACACTATTACATTGTAAACATTTAAAATGTTGTTTCTTCTCGTTTTATCGGGTCAGAGGGATCTGTCAGGTGGCCAAGCAACAAAGTGCACAAAGTTTGGGAACACACGGGGGCCTAAGACCATATACAGTATAAGATGCTCACTGCAATCCAATACAGCATTCTTTGAGGGCATGAACTTAAAGTTATGTTAATCTACTGGCTGTACATTTGGCTTATAAACCATGAAAAAGTAGGTTAGCAGTACCAGTTACACCACAACTCTATACAATGCACTATATACAATATGTTCTACCTCTAACTTTTTGGAGGAGAGATCATGACCTTAAATCTTTGATTCATAAAAACAAATGGGTCTCATTATTCGCAGAATTCCAACCTGCATGCATCCAACGTAACATTTAACTGTGTCCTGTCAGCATGATGCCATATGATGTCAGTTAATGTGCAGCGACTGCAAAGCAGTTTCCGGGGTTTCCGGTTTGGGGCAGCCCATATGATGCTTTTGTTTCTGTGTTTTCGGTCTTTTTGTAAGTGGGGGGTCACCGAGTGCAGTCCTGCATACATCAAAGTCCTCAACTTTTCCTCTCATTCATTACTTGAAAAGGCCTACAACAACATCTTATTTGCGGGCTATTTTTGCTGATCTGGTTTCCAACGGAGACCTTCTTGTCAAAGAAAAAGCCCTTGGAGATGAAGCTGCCCAGACCTCTCGCAATAATCCCAGAGGGTCAGTATAGGTTGTGCAATGGCCTTTTCTTCTCAGCAGTTTGATCCTGCTGGTGCACATTGTTAAATATTGCCATGTTGAGACATCTCTTCACTTGCAGTCTACGCAATCCTGTAGTCTAAGAAAACTATTTGCATATATGTTTGTTTTGTGTGCTGTCCCAGAAAGATAAACATGAAACGCCTGCTAACCTGCATCTCCAGTGTGACCACATTCAACATGCAGGTGCTTGTCTGCTATTCAAGAACAGTTTACAATATATCACAGTTGCATTCAAAATATCATCTTTATATCAGTTTCTAACAAAAACAAAACATAACCAAAGGCATCTATGAATCATCCTAACCAAACATCATGTACTCACCATTAATTACGGGGACCAGGGGGTGAATGGGACATCGCTCTGAATAGCTGGAATTTTGAATCCAATTAGAGAATTGTGAACATGTTATTAAAAGCTCAGTGACAGCAACCACTATTTGCCCCAAAAGGGAATGTAGGTCGTGGACACCTAGTTTAGGCCTACTGTCAATACTGGCAAAGCCTTCAAAAACAAAATAAGGGATATTTGCCAAATGTGCCAAACACAAGAAATTTGTTGTGATTTTTACAGGGGCTCTGAGTACACACTTTACATACATATACATACAGTACATGAGAAAACAGAAATTGAATTAAGTCAAGTAAGTGGACTAATTTGCTTTTTTACTTAACTGTAAAAAGTCTTGCTCCAGATACACATTTGTATTATGATACCATGGTGTTAAGTGCACTTCCTGAATAAGACACACTAATCCTTCAAATGGTATTTCTTCAATGCACAATATGTGAGTAGAGTGTACCTATCATTTGACACTAAAGGAACGCTTATATTTTTATCTCACCTCATTCAAAAGGCTCTTATTCATTTCTTTAACTGGCATAAACATGTATTTGCAGATGCAACCAGAAAAGTATTTCGTTTCTCTTGTCATGACGGCCTTGGACTTCCATTATATCCATTTTATGCATCAGTTCTGCCTTAAACTTAACTTTACAACAAAAGCCAATCATACTCCATACAGTAAGTAATGGATTGTAATACAGTGTCAATTTCTTGAATTTTCAACACTATTCCAACATTATCACTGTAATATTGTTCATTTTTACATAATAACAAAAAAAAGTTTGGAATGCCTGAACGATTTGTGCACTTTCCAGGAGTAGCTACTATTTTGATCTGTACAGCCGAGGGAGAACACTGTAACCTTATTGCATTCAGACAACTGCCAGCTGAGATCATTTGCATTTAGTGTGGTTAATACTGTATTACAGGTCCAGAATACTGTAGAGCAAAAAATAAATAACTGGGATTGTTTGCAGTCATTAAGCATTTTTAATAAGTCCTGGATCAATGTTGTAGCACGTACTGTAGAAGTAAAGCGGATAGGATTATAGGGTGTGATCCAAAAATCCCTCCTTCATAAATCAACTGACCCAAACAGAAATGTATGTTCTGCGTCGGTGTTTTGGGGCACTACTAAGCTTTAGGAACATTATCAATAGTTCGAAATCAACAAATGCATGTTCAAACCAAACTAAGCATGTACAAATTGCCCCAGGGTGCACGCGTTTAGGTATATCTTAATTTTTGGCAGAATACATAGAGTAAGTGTCAATGTAAACAAAACATAATTAGCCCTGGAAGCCTAATGTGTGTTCTTAAAGACGCCAATATCTTTGCCAACCAATACAACACATACTCTCACCTGCATCTGACTCACCTTAACACAATTCATACCTTTGACTAATAATGTTAATAATATGCACAGTCTGAGTAACAAGTAGCAGTAATTACTTTATACCCTGGATCCATTTAATCAGCTGAACGCTTGTCAGTCGTAAAACAAGTGAATTTCAATTATAAAGCTGTTGTACTGGTACAAACAAGTTTGATGGTAAATCGAAACCAGTCAAGGCTGAATCAAACTGAATTGAACTGCAGACATGGATTGCATGAAACTGAACTCAGTGCAGCATCTGGTGGTAAACTCATGCAAGTACAGTCATCCTGATTGAATGAACATAATAAAATAATGCAAGCACAAAAAGACAGTATATGATATATACATATATATTTCATTTATATCACTTAAACTGAGACAATATGGATACAATAGTACAGTAGGTTTTACATTGCAGGACAACTGAGTGCAAGGTTGTAATACTAGATCCAATAAACCTTTCCGATTCAGCCGTCAATCATAAAATATCTACTTCATAAATTAGGTCAGCACAGACATAAGCACTAATTTACAAACAGGAAGCACACAATTCTCATTTCTCACAAATGGATAAAATGAACACGCAAAAAATCCCCATTGTTTTGGTTTTAAAGGGCAAGCCCACCATCATTTAAGATAACTAAGGATTCTTCAACTCTCAGATGCGAAAACTGGACCCTCTAAAAGGACTGAGATCAGAAGTTAAGTGAGGTTATAATCTGAAAGTGTACATTAATTATAAAATGCAATACATATGTGCAATGCATAAAAATAACGATGGAATGTATTTGTACATCAGCACGGGAGAGTTTATCACAATAAGATCTTTGTACACAAAACTTCCTCCACAAATGTTTGCAACCACCAGTGTAGTTGCCTATATGCGATGATCCATTACTGAAATACAGATAAACAATGAAAGATAAGTGTGGCGTAGTGCTACGAGTAGACACAAAGAGGAGACGGAATCATTTTTTTATCCCTAACATAACACAGAGCACAGTCAATGCATGCCATCTGGATCATTCTTCAAGAACTGTTATGTACCATTAGAATATTGGGATGTAGTTGTCAATCTTAGCCCTGTGTCTTTGGGCAATACACTCTGCAATCCACACAATGTTTCGGCACTCTTGTTCCTTTAACTTGACGTAGGCATAGAACACGCTGAAATGAAATTGGTTCAGGAAGGCCAGCTTGTTGAGTTTTACCTTAAAACAAATAAGCCAAGTTTTCCCATTAGCATAAACATTTCAGACTAGCCAGGTATTTAAAATAAAATGTTAAATACTCTAAAAACGTATTTAAAATTTAATAAAACATTTCTCACCTCATGCTCAAAAAAGCGATCCTCAAGAGTTTTGTCCCCTGGATTGCTGCCAGCACCCTCAAAAAGGAGCTTGTATTCCTAATGCAAATTGTACCCAAATTAAATCAATTATCAAATGTAACTATGTAGACAAATTCTTAAATCACTATAAGACAAACATGAATAGCATAACTCATCATGAGTACAGCTTTAAGGGAACACACTATGAAACTTTTAAAGGGGTGGTTCAATGGTATTTCATGCATTCTGACTTATTAACACAGTTATAGAGTTGTTTCCTCATGCTAAACGTAGGCAAAGTGTCAAAAAAACACAAAAAAGTATTTCTGTGCCGAATGCACTTCCCTAGGGTTCGTACAAGTTTCTGAAAATTTGTCCAGCTGATGTTTCAGGGGTTTCTATACGTATCACTTCTTTTTATGGGCACTTCCCCCAGAAAACCCCGCCCACCCGTCAATCAGCGCGAGATGCTAGAACTTACAAAGATCACATCACGCGACAGCTTTGTATAATTTTTAAACTTATCAATGGCACGAAAGAAGAATTGTGTTTTTGGATGTAAGGAGAAGAAAGCCAGCCTTATGAAAACAATGGATATAGTTTATTATCTGGGGTAGCAGTGGAGTTTTGCGTCTGTGTTTGATGCGCTGAATTTCACCGAAAAGTCCCAACCGGGTCATGAGTTGCATGCGTAAATAAGACTTCTGTGTTATGTTGGAAATAGGCACGTGCATATTATATAAATGACACGAACATGTAGTGAATCATAAGTTAAACAGTGTTGTATAGTGTTGCATGACTCATACTCGCTCCTCCCGCGGTAGTAACTCCTTCTTCTTCATTTTTTCATACGTTATCGGAAAGAATCGGTAAAGCTAATCTTTCTTTTATAAATCTGATTAAACTAAAGACTCTTCTGAGATATAAAGGATGTCATACTACTCTATAGGTACTCCAGATTAACATCAAAAATGCAAAAATAGTGTGTGTTATGTGAGCTTTAAAGGAGTTCATATGGCTCATCTGCTATTAACT
Organism: Misgurnus anguillicaudatus; assembly: GCF_027580225.2. NCBI lineage: Eukaryota > Metazoa > Chordata > Actinopteri > Cypriniformes > Cobitidae > Misgurnus > Misgurnus anguillicaudatus. The sequence continues at coordinate 35,655,447 of NC_073357.2, read as the reverse complement.
TTATGTAAGGAATAGAAAATAAAATTTAGGCTATTCAATGACAATCTTAACAGATTTTATTCTTAATGTTTAGACTGGTGAATCACATGGTGAGTGAATGAATGAGCGAGTGACTACAAAGACACTTACAGGATAATAGTCAGCCACAGCTTTGACCTGCTCGTAGTCATCGGCGCGGGCCAGCTGTGCAAGTCCCTCTGGGTAGAGCTTCCCACAGTGAGGGAAAAGTTTAGCTCGGTCTTCTTTGGACAGCTCCGTACCAAAGGAATTAATGGTGATGATGAATGCCCTCCTGTCTGCTTCAAACTGAGATACAAAACAAGGGATTATTTCTTAAAACCATTTTGTCAAGCTATGTCAATAAAACAAACTAATTAGTCTGTTAACAATAATTAAAATAGACTAAATACTACTGTGTCATCAAACCATTGTTGGCTAGCTTTAAACATTAATCTTTAAATGAATTTTTTATTTGAGAAAACACAATCACAAAAATCATCGCATCAGAATCAGTTTTACTTTATTTAATGTATTTCTTTTTCTCTCACCTCTAGAATAGGGCACATGGTATCTGCAGTTGTTCCTCCCAGAGAGGAACAGAATTTGTAGAAAGCTTCTAGATAAGCCTTGTAAACAAAAAAAAAACCTAATGTCAAATACAGCTTATGGTTTCATGGTAAAAATACAAATTAATGAGACTATGAAAATAACACTGACATATATTCATTAGTGTTAAGTCAGATTTGGCCTTCACTACAAGCACATACAAATCTACATTCCTATTACCCACACACATGCCTGTCAAATGTGTACTGTGGCATAGCTGTTGTGTCATGTAAAAACCTGCAGTTTTCAATATCTACTATTTTGGGATTTTCAAAGGCAAGACTGACCTTGTAAAGAGTGTTACGTATTATTTCAATGTTCATTTCATCCAGATCCTGCTCGGAGATGCAGTCCTGAAAGAAAGCAGCTGAAAGAAACACAGGTGGTAACCATTAACTGTCACATGGGGATGTGGTCGTGTTGACATTATACATGCATTAGGACTCTACCTTCAAATATCAAGCTTAAGAAATTAAGAAATTTACAAAATGCAATTGCAAGACCCATAACTTGCTCTCTCCCTTCGATCACGTAACAAGAAGTTTAAAATATTTCATTGCTGTATCCAAAAGCTAAGGCAGCTGACTTGATGCCTCGCTGCTCAATAAGGCAATGACTTTGGAGGCAGCATTTGAAGGCAGCTCCAAGAAACGGATTCAGACAGGCTTCATAGGCAACATAATGTTATTATAGTTCAGATACAAATAGAAAGCTTCTTTACAATAACCATAAACATATTTTTAGACCACTACATCAATTTTTATCTAGAAATGCAATCAAAACTGAATATTAAAGGGGACATTTCACAAATAATTGGTGTCCCTCAGAGTACGCATGTGAAGTATCTTATAGATAATTTATTATATCATGCTAAAATTGGCACTTTGTAGGTGCAAGCAAAAATTTGTCATTTTTGGGTGTGTCCTTTAACATGCAAATATGCTGATCTCTGCACTAAATGGCAGTGCTGTGGTTGGATAGTGCAGATAAAGGGGCAGTATTATCCCCTTCTGACATCACAAGAGGAGCCAAATTTCAATTACCTATTTTTTAACATGCTTGCAGAGAATGGTTTACCAAAACTAAGTTATTGGGTTGTTCTTTGTCTATGTTGATACAAGCACAGGGGACCCATTAATAACACTTGAACATGGAAAAAGTCAGATTTTCTTGATATGTCCCCTTTAAACTTTTACAAAACTGAGGTCCAACCAGTTTCTATGCTGCATTTTATTTTTCCAGCTCGATCCTGCTACATCCTGATCCTGATACATCTATGCTGCCTTCAAAAACTGATCAGATAAAAGTATCTCAGGAAACAGGAAGTAAAGCTAACATCGGATTCGGACGACGTTCCTTGATGCCATCCTGCTTTGGATTGTAGCCTCCGAAAGCAGCATTTTATAGATTTCAGACACAGCCCGTGTATTTATGTTTTTATAGGAGATTTCTCACCAAGTGGTGTATCCACCAGGATAGCATTGTAGAGCTCTGCTGGAGTCTGTGCGATGTTGACTGCCTCCATCTGTTCAAAGCTGCCAAGAGGGTGGCACTTGGGTACCAGCTCTGAGATGGCACGCTGATGCAGAGTTCCAGTGATCAGCAGGATAACATTATCAATCATATAGCTGTATGTGTAAAAAATAAAATATGACATTTTGAGAACTGAAAGACTTTTCAAAAATTCACGGTCAAAAATATGATTGGCTGGTTATAAATGATACACCTAGTATAATGTCACTCTTCACATTAGGGCTGTGGGATAAATTAATTTTGATTTTGGTTATGGGAACCTCTTTAATTGTTTTTAATTACATTTGTATATCTTTTCTATTTTCTTCATTGTGCAGCACTAAATGGGGAATGTATTGAGAAATTTTCATGTACAAATTTCATTAAATAATTGCATTAAACAATTGCAATCTCAGAGTTTTTATCAAAATAATAAAATTGCATAATCAAGCAGAACTACTTCACATGGTGTTAAGTATTTTACAAGTACTCACGTGATGAAATCCATAAAGCTGGCCAGAGGCTCATAGGACTGGTTCCTCATATGGCAAAACTCAACCACCATTTTCTCCTTCAGTTTGTCATCAATGACAGAGACTGTGAGAGGAGAGGCTTCATTGGCCAAAAAGCTTCCATAGTCAGTGCTCTGCAAATGAAGCTTCAGGTCTTCCAGTAAAGGAAAGCAAAACCTTTAAATATCATTTTCGTAATTTACAAACAAATGCACGTACAACTGTAAACTTCTATCCTAATGCTGTTATAAGACAAAATGCTTAATGCTTGTTTCCGGCAAGATTTCTATAATCATTTAAGATTTTTTGTCTCACAGTTTCCAGTTCCCTAAAATGCTGACAAAATTCCAAGTGACGCACTATTAAAAACTACAGTGGCTTCTTAAAGAGACCATATGCAAATTTTTATGTGAAGAAACATTGAAATATATTTAAATAATTTGTCAGATCTGGACAGAGATGAAAATGTGCAAACATATTTAGGAAAACATTAAAGTGACAGCTAAGTCATATAATAAAATGAATACAATAAATGATTTTAAAAAGTAGAAAGATTTGAAAAGCCTACCTAAAAAATAAATAAATAAAAGTGTATGAGGATTCTTAGACGTTTTAGACATGTTAGTATAAAGGCAAATTATGTATTTTAAATTAAAAGACTGGGCTGTGTTTAAGACTGTTTCATCCTCAGGACGAAAAAAATTACAGACAATGGAAAGTATTTCGATACAGTTAAGTTAAATCACAAAGTATATTTTATGCAAGACTGTAAATTGGAATTATTTTGTCTTGTTGGTAATAAAGTATTTACGAGGCACAAAATATCAAGTCTATACTGACTAATATAGTCAGTTTACCTCTATTACATGATATATTTTCTTTAAAAACTATGCCTGATATGTTTATTACATTTCGCACAGACTGAATGCGAATCTGTCCATTCCGTATTACTGACGTCATGATGTATCACATGACCACCGGCTCAACACAACCATCACGACCTGCATCTTCTATCAAAAACCCTTACTATTTACCTCAAACATTGCGATTAACAACATGTTGCTTTGTTTAAACCTTTAAAAAAATGTTAAGACTTGCGTAAGACTACGCTAACATTTTTTACACATAAAAAATATATAAGATGTGTGCCTGACAGGATGACAGGTAAGGCTCTTGTATCAAGGCCTTTAGACGGACTAACAAAATATAATGACCACATGTATATTTATATCAAAGAAGAGGAAAACAAGATCTATAAACGGTTATACATATATTGATCTTTATCTTTTAAATGACATTTAAACACCCAGGGTCCGTGCTGAGTAAAGAAACAAGCTAACTGACATTAGCTGTACTGTAAAACGATTTGTAAACAGCTTAACACCTGGTAAAAAATACGAGTTTGAGACAAGGATCAAATAGAAATGTCAATTTATATTCTAAGCTGTATGTGAAAATCTTGTGAATGAAAGCAACACATACTAATCGGCAAAATACACTCGACTCACCTTCCAGAGTTTCACACTGAACGAGGTTCAAATAATCCGCTTGTGATAAAATCCCAGCCTTAAAACCTCTGACCAGCCCCTCCAGATAACCATTATCGACATTAAAATACAGTTCAGAGAAAGGCATGGTAAGAAGAAAAGATTACAACACCGCTAGCTAAAACAAGAGAGAGATGTAGCCTTCTAGCAAGACCTGAAAAAAGGAAGCTGTGGATACCCGGATGTCCGTGCACGCGCACGGTAACACACACTCATGTGACCAAACATCTGACTGTCAAGCTTAACACTGATCTCAGACCAGCCCTAAACGATTTTAAAACTGATCTGAGCTAGTTTATAAACTCCGTTATTGTTCATTTGTTTCAAACCATAAATGCAACCTAGTTTTCTGTTTTAGTTAATTATTTATGTAAGTACCGTACTAAAATTCTGACATTTAGAAAGATTGTCAGTAGTAAGCTTTCTTGTGACAGCAAGAAATATATTTCTATCTTTCTCTAAGTATTCTTTAAACATTTTGATTTTTTGCGGCAAAACAAGTGGGTATACGCAAATTAATCCGTAGAAGTCGCTATACACAAACAACCATGCGGAAAAAGTAAGTATACGTGCGTATCACCCCGACTACACCAAGATACACCATATTGAAGTAATGATGGCCCTCTTGTGCACTAACCACTAAACACTTCATTACCCTGCAGGTTTTGAAGCTAATACATCTGCAGTCAACTGATGACTCCAGCCTGCTGTTTTAATGATCATGACGCAATACAGCATCCATTTGTGAGGAAAAACACTTATGAGCATGAACTTATGAGATGGAGGTTAGATTTATTGCATGTAAAAGTGTTATTTCCTTGTACAACAGCAAAATAAGTGACTAAAGCAGCATGCCAATTATGTTATTTCATATTTTCAAAGAATGGTGTTAAAGGCTAAAAAAGGACAACCGTTTAGGATGTCAAGTGTCAAAATTCAGTTTCACTGCATTAAGGTTTATTTTCAGATTTTGCAGCTTCGATGTGGTAGAGCATTGCATTAGCATCACAAAAGGTAATTGGTTTAAACCCAGGAAACATGCTGATAAAAACGTGTATCTTTTAATTCAAAATGCATTTTTGGATAAAAGAGAGTGAGTGTGTTTGTGTAAAGCTAAACTGTGAATGAATGATGCCATTTCACCAAATACATGTTGCTATTTAAAACATGATGAGCTTTTAGCTTATATTGAATTAAGCTGATTTCTGTTCATATCCTGTTATTTGGAAGACATAATGACATATCTGAACAAATAATGGACTGAGTGTTTCTGAAAGAAAATTGATCAACATTTAATCTTGTAGCAACCAGGGTTTATCAAAGAGCAGTGCTGAGTTCACAGAATTGAATTTTCTTGGGACAAATGTACATTAATTTCCATGTTCTGCCATACACCATCATTTGAAATAATGTTTTAATTTACCTTAGATAGGTTGGTTACGTCAATGTTTAGAAATCTTTTGAAACAACACATCAAATGGGAGTACACCATATGTGTACAGCCTTTCAAATACCCAAATCCCTTTAATTTAATGTACTCCATTTAAACAAATTACAGTTTGCAAGTTCCTTATAACGTATCAATGAAAATAAATTATAAGTATAATTCCATTGTGTGTTGAATGGATGTGTGTGTTATGTGGTTGAACTAGGCACAAAAGGCCACACCTCCGTCCACTGATCAGGACCATGTGGTCCCACTTCAAGAAGCTGCCTTATAAATCAAGAAGTGTTTTGCCGTCCTCTGATAAAAACGCTGAACACTGCAGGTAGGTAAAATACAGACACTTCATTTAAACATGTAGGTGCACACACAACCCCACACAAATGACAATGTTAACAAAAATATTTACACACACAAATATGTATAACTGTCTTAGAAAGGTTTCATCTCATTTTGTATTTCTAACTTGAATTCTTTCTTTTCTTCAGTGAAAAGGTTCAAGCAGATCATCGAAAGTGTGGCTGAATTTAATCTTACATGCGAGTTGGGTAGGATGCCGAACACAGTGTTTTTCTGCTGGATTATGATGAATGTCATGGTGATGGCATCACATCCAAACCTGAAGCGCAGTCAAAGTTCATTTAGCTTTTCTGATACAGGTAAGTTATTTTATTTTTTTAAGTGAATTATTTTCTGTTGATACATTTGAAGAATGGTCTTCAAAGTTTAAATTGTGAAACAGAAATGTTGACATATGTTTAAATAATTATGTTTTTATAAGTCATAATTACATTTTGTTATTTTTTTTAGAAATATTTGAGTGCATGTAATTATATATATTTGGCTGCTTTTAATGCTGTGTGTGTTTGGATCTTTTTGTTATGCACTGTGAAGACTTTCTACCTGAAGTCGATCCGTATCAATTTGAAATAAGCTCAGCAGAAGAAAAACCGATAGAGGATCTTGGCTTCTATGATGAGGTAATGATTGACATTTAGTATGTGCATTCAAAATCAAGCGACTTACAGAACTTACTTTTAAATTGATTATAGACGCTATGTTCTGCTTTAAGCAATGGTTCAGCACTGATTGATCAACTGTGATCTCAGTTATTCTCTTGAACCTATTTTAATTTAAAAATGTAACCTTTATGTTTGTCCTTCACATCATTTCAGACAATACATATGTGAAACAATCTTGTTTTGTATGACTAAATGTCACTTATTGTCTGAGATAGGAGGACCATATAAGATAAAGCTACCTACACTGTTAAAAAATAATCAAAATGTGTACCCCAGTTCAGTACATGTATGTCTAAGCCATTAGGTACAGATATGTATACATTTGGTACCACTATGTACCTTTAAAATACTAAAATATATCTTTGGAGTGCTAATTAGCTCTCTTTGGTACCAATATGTACCTGTAAGGCAGTGGTTCTCAAATAGTGGGGCGGGACCCCCAGTGGGGGCTCGAAGCGACACCAGGGGGGGCGCGCGAGACCCCAGGGAAAATACTTTTTCAGGAAGTGATTTTTAAAGACATTACACCCCAATCACGCTGATAAGCCGCTTGTGTTTTTTATTATTATTTATTGATTATATTTAATTTTTCAGTATCAAATGGTAAAAAATATTATACTTTAAATAAGGATTGATTTTTTTATTTCAGGCAAATTGATGCATTTTAAGTCTTTTCTGTTACAGACTAAAAAACAATGTTAATAAAGTTATTCTTTGTTGTAAGTTGATCAATATTTCTTTTTTTGTGTTTTCTTTTTCTGTTTTCTCAATGCTAATAAGGATACAATGTTTTGCAGATGTGTAATTTTATAGACAAATTATACTATTTACAGTCGCGGCAGAGAGTTGGGGGGGCGCAAAATGTTTACCCAAAATTCCTAGGGGGGGAGAAGCACTGCTCTAAGGTAATATGAACTTTTGAAAGGGTACCACCCCAGTGACATCTAGGGTACAATTTTTGACAAGTTTTACTTACAGTGTATGGTAATGTGTTGACGTTAAAGTTTTTTTTTTTTTGTAGCTCAATATAGAGACTAAAAGTTAGTCTGATCGGTTGAAGATTGGGAGAGAATTTATGGTTAACGTTGAGAGGACTTGGAGGGAAACCCATGCAGTTATTTTCATTATTTTCAGACCAAATGGACCAATGATAAATAAATGAACACTTCACTCAGCGTTCTGAGCTGCAGTATGAAAGAGCAAACCCTGATAAAAATGATAATGGTGATTATATATATATTTCTCATTTCTTTGTTGTTGCCATGGCCACAGGACGTGGGTAAAGCTGTGCAGCTGCAGAGAAGAGGCACTCGCTCCCCCAGTCGCTGTATCCCGCATCAGCAGTCCTGCCTGGGCCACCACCTCCCTTGCTGCAACCCCTGCGATACGTGCTACTGTCGCTTCTTCAAGGCTTTCTGTTACTGTCGCAGCATGGACCACACCTGCAAACACGATCATGCATAGAGCCAGGCATTTCCCTGAACTGGTTAATGGCTGTGTACATTTACAGCTTATACAGCCAATGAATGTGAATATGGACAGTGCAGACATACTTCTAAATACAGCATTACATTATCCACAATAAGGTTTCTTATTATTTATGCAAATATCATATGCACAAATCTAAAGTGAAATTTTATTGCAATGTTACTTTAATGTTGTCTTAAATATTTTGTATATGTAATTTCAATAAACCAGGGTTATTGCATAAAGTAAGTCTAGTTATTGTTGAAATACATCAGTACTGATTGAATTAATTAGAAAACGTATATAAAAGTTAGTACAAAACTAAAAATGTCATGCATTTGAAAAACGTTTGACTGATGGTGTGATTGTTATACAAATATTTCTTATAAAAAATACAGAATATTTTATATCACCTATATAAAGTCTTTATTAACAGACAGAGAAAGGGGAAAGCAAAAGTGAGGACATGCATTTTTATTATTTTAAAAGTAAAAACAGTATGAATTTAGTTTGAAGCAATGGTCTGGTCAATCCAGTCACGAAACTTGGTGACACGGCCATACACCGCAGGAGTAGAGATTGAGCAGGTGCTGGTACCCCATGACACGATACCAACCAGAGTCCAGGTGCCATCCTTCTGACAGACCAGAGGACCACCAGAATCACCCTGAAACACACATAAGAGAGTTTGTAATCAGCATACTGTTAAAAATGTGATTAATGTAAGTAACAGATGAAACAAAAGCAAGGAATGCTACAATGGAATTTAACTTCTTCATTAACTGACATAGCACTGGTAACATGGTTTCTAGCAGTTCATTAAGTTGGGGCAGCTCACCCATGCAAGACGAAGCACCAGCGGCACCAGCACAGATCATGGTGTCAGTGATTTTACTTCCCCAGAAGTTCTGGCAGTCACTATTGTTTAGCAAAGGCAGAGTGGCCTGCTGGAGGCGAGGAGGGGTAGTGCTGGCTGAAATGCAATGAAAAATTGGAAAGCACATTACAATAAACATACATACATACTAAAATGAATCAGTTAAGATGCATAGTAGAGTATAGATGATCATACATTTTAATTTGCTTCAAAACTGAGAATAGCTTAAATTTGACAAGGCTACAATACTTATATACAATGAAAAAATGGAACTGAAACATGATCATATTGTAAAAAATGAACCTAGAATTGTATCTGGTCAGGCCCCATCCAGTAGTCATACATGACATTCCTCCAGGGAAGTTGTCACTTGTTTTAGGAAGGCACACAGGAGACACCTGCGTGGTGAGCTTAGCAGGGGTGGCCAACTTGATCAGAGTGACATCATTGCTTTTGGTGTAGCTACTGTGGTTAGGATGCCTGAAGACCTTTAAGAAGAAAATATAGACAGATTAGCAATCACTTTTTTTGCAGCTATTCATCTGGTTCATTTCCTTTGCCCCAATGTGATACAGAGATACACACCTTGCCAACAGTCATGGTCTGAATGGGCTCAGAGTTGGAAGAACGGTCATGCTCACCCAGGATGACGCGATGAGAGGTCCTATAACCAAAATATCCACATTAACTAAATATCAGAGTATAATACAGCATATCTGTAATCTATTATTATACAGTAACTGATATTATTCACAATTCATTTTATTATATTTAAAAACTCTCTCTGTATATATTGTGTGTTAGTGTATTAGGTTTGCTCTTGAATGCTGTCTTACGTCACATCACAGTGAGCAGCTGTCACAACCCAATATTCACTGATCAAGGAGCCACCACAGAAGTGCCAACCAGAGTAGTCCTGTGACAAACATAATGTAAATGTACAAATTCATTGAAGACTGATTGTCAGAAGACCCTTTAAGAGGCCCATTATTACCTGCAGAGACACCTGCCAGGGCCAAGAGTGAGGCCGTGCCTCCTCACCATTCACAATCCTGGAGTAGCCAGTGATGACAGGTGAGATGGCAGGATTGCCACAGCCAGCTGGAAGAAAAAAGTGTCTTCATATTATTTTTCAATGAATGACTGAAATATTAATTTAAAGTCAGAGAAAACTTAAAAGCAGATATTCTTGTTATAGTATGTACCATAGGCTGTACTAGCGAAGGCAAGGCAGGAGAGTATCCAGAGGAAGGCCATTGCTGGATATAGAGCGTGCCTGATCATGTGGGATCTTTTATACCCAATCCCCAATTATATTCTGGACATTTTATCTCACCACTCTGGGAGATTGTACACCTTGCAAAAAAGATTATTTTTTTACCCTACAAAGATAAGGGTTCATCTGCACTATAATTTCCAGTTGCTTTAAATCCTTCATATATTAATTTATTATTATATTATATTATTAACCACATTAACACACATTTACATTCTATTCAAAATGATTAAAAAGTCTTTTAATAGTAAAATATGAACATCTGTGTTAATATTGTGTTAATCGTAACACTTCAATGCTATGTAAATGGAAATAGTTGATAATAATTGTTTACTGGAGATGACCTTGACTGTATTTCACGTATCCTTACAGCTGCTGGTATGGTTATTTCATAATAATATTTTTTTCTTTTTATAGAATTTTAAAACTTGTAAGTTTTATTAGAAAATGTTATAATTCACATGTGTCTCCTTATATTTTCATTTAATTTTGACTGCATAGTCCTGAACATGTTTTCTATTTTCATTCGCACTGATAAACACATGGTTCAATTTTTAAGTCCTCTACATCAACATCTGCATCAATTCCCAGGACATAAAAAAGTCTATTTGAGTAAAACATCGAAGCTGCACCTGCAAGTTTCTGCCCTATTCTCCAACCCATACGATTGTTTAGGTTGTTTGTCCTTTCCCCCAAATGTACGACACAAAGATGCGTTAACTAAATTAGCATCTCTAATGGCAACAGGTAAACATTATTTTATTGGTCTATGAAATTATATTGGGGTATATTTTTTCAATAATGACATGTATGATTTTCAATTTAAACCTCAAGGATTTGTTGTATTTTGAGCAAATAACATACCCATTGATTTATAATATAATATTAGTATCAACTACTATTTGTCACAATTTTATTTCAAATTGTATGAATATAAAATTATAAAATAACAGCTCCATGCTAAGCATTCTGGGAACTAGAAATCCTCATCAACTTTTTTCTGATTTTTCCTTCAGATTTTGTTTTCCAGAAGGCATTGCATGAGGCTTTATTTTAGTTTTTATTTTAGGGTTATGTAATACAAGTTTTATGTAAGGATAAAAACTTGTTAATGTTTAATGTTCATTTAACGTTTTTTTGAGTGTTAACTACATACTTTTAGTTTTTCGTTAAACTTTTATTGTGGCTTTAACTAATTCAACCTTATTTTATACGTTAGCAACTCATCACTCGACATAAAAAAGTTTAAAAATGACTTGTAAATCCAAGTTGATTATACTTAAAAATTGATGTGCAAAAATGTACATTGTGCAACCATGCTGGGAACTGTAGTCTTCTTAACCTATCGTGTTTAATTAACTTTTTTCAATTATGTTAAATTGACAAATATTAAAATCATTTCTTGTTAGTTTGAATCAAAACCTAAATATTTTTTTGTCAGCTCATCAGAGACTTACACAATACAGTTTTTTACGATTGCTATGACACTTTTTTCAATACTTTTAACAAATTTTCTAAACTCTTAACGCACCAACACACCTAAAACACACAACTGGCAAAACAATTAATTTTATCCTCAAAATCACACATTGTAAACTAAACTCTTACACTGTTTACAAAAACACTGTAAATATGTTTCAGAATCAACTAGTTATACCAGATCACCAACACATGTTCTCTTACAACAAAAACATTTAGTCAATCATAACACAATGTCATGAAAAACACAAACATAAGGTGGAAAAACAAAAACTGCATACGTTTATGTGTAAGTCTGTCCTTATAGACTGTAGTAGATTATAGATTATAGGTTATAGAGTTTTTTTGAAAACTTTTTATATTTTTGTTTAGTTGGGTTTAGTAAATGCATGTATTATGTTTGTTTTGCTGCAGCAATTCAAGACAAAAATGAATCATCCATCTTAGAGTATGTTTTATAAAAAAAGTAGACATAATTGTTGCAGTAAAGGACTGCAACAGGACATTACTGCAAGATATTCAATATTACTTACATTTACAGTAAAAAAGTAAAAATAAACAAATACAAACAGAAAAAGCCACTGAAGAATAAAGCAAAAAAGAAAATCTCATCATCTAATCTATTGCGTTTCTATTTGGCCACATGTTCTCATTCACATTACACCTGATTTTCTCTGGCAAGGCATCTTGTGAAGAACATTTTGCCATGTCTTATCCACTTCTGACAGTGTTCAGGTGTGATGTCTGGGAATGCACCATCTATTGCATCCAGGTGGGACTGGAGGAAAATCTTCCCCTTGACCTGGTGGTCTTCAGTTGACTTGTGCAGCCATATATCTTATTTTTTGTGTTGCTCATATTGTTCCTTTTCCACACAAGATGGACCTAAAGAGGCCGTCCTTTACACTATTGTATACTATATAGTCATGCAATTGAAAGAACCTGAGTGTGTTTCCTAGGTGGGAATCAGCTGTGATTTATATATTTGCATTGGTACAATAAGTTGTTTTTCAATCCCAATGGAATAAAATACAGGGGATATATTTATGTTTCAATTCATCATATAAACAGCTGTTTACTTTGACTATAAGTGAGGTTTAGCACATGATGTTATCTATTTTGACATGCTGTGTGAAAGCATTTGTAAATTTGACATTTAAAATCTATTGTTTTGGTCTTGTTTGAGCTTGTCTGTAAAAGAAGTTAAAGCATCTTAAATTTTTGTTAATTGTATGCATTTTGTGTTAAACCAACAAGAAATGTGTTAATAGTATAGCTTACATAGGTGGATGTAGTGCTAACTGTGTTAAGAGTTTTGAAAACTTGTTAAAAGTATTGAAAAATCTGTCATAGCAATTGTAAAAAACTGTAATGTTGAGACGAAAATAAATAGTGAAATTATTCCTTTAAGTGGCGCTTAAGAGACAACTATTTTAAAATTAACAATTAAATTAACTCAAAATGAAAATTATGTCAAAGGAATTTACACATTTAAGTTAGTATGTTTTTCATGAAATTAAGTTTACACTATTTAATCTTTTTAACTATTTCGAACTTTCGGGTTTACAGAAGTGCTGTAAGGATTTAATGTTTTAGGAATCATTGCATATAATGGGTCAGTGCTGATATGATGTCATATGTGATGGATACAGTGATTATAAAAACACTTTAGGGCAGATTCATAGTGAATTATTGGGATGTTTATAGCTCTTTGAGTCTTACTCACTTATTTACACAACAACAAGTTATATTTATCAACAAGTTGTTCATAAATAACAGGATTTTCTTAAAGTAAACTTCAAATCATGAAAATAAATTTCTTATTATTTTTGGATAAAACCTAATCTATTCAAATTTAAAAAACAAAAGTCCATGGTGTGTATTACTGTAAGAATAATTTTTCATTATTCTGTAGCATTTATTAAGATAATTTAATTTATTATTAAATTAAAATATTGAATAAATTACAAATCTGTCCCAACTATTTTTCTGGCACAGTAATTTTTTACCTTTTGGGGACATATTTTGGGGGAAAAAACGTTTTAATCACGTGAAACTAGGGGTTGGGTTAGAGAAAGTGTGTGTGTGTGTGTGTGTGTGTGTGTGTGTGTGTGTGTGTGTGTGTGTGTGTGTGTGTGTGTGTACCTGGTAATTATCATGTTGTGGGGACAATTGGTAAAAGATAGGAATACCAGTGTTTTTGTGACCTTGTGGGGACATTTTGATGTCCCCATGAGAAAACAAGCTTATAAATCAAACAAAGTGATGTTTCTTGAAAATGTGAAGTAGCAGAAGGGTTTCTGTGATGGTTGTGGTTAGGGAATGGGGTAGGTTAGGGGAATAGAATATACAGTTTGTATGGCATGAAATGCATTACGTCTATGGAATGAACATGGAAACCAGAATGTGTGTGTGTACGCGTGCGCGTGTGGGCACGTGCGTGCGCGTCTGTGCGTGTAGTTAAATTCTAAGTGAATAAAATCATTACAGCATGTACATAAAACAAGCATGGAGGTAAATGTTCTTTATTGATTTTCTTTATTGATTTACTTTATGTAAGAAATGTATGAACCAAAATGGCTGCCTTAGTTAGCAGCAATAGTCTGGTCAATCCAGCCATTGAGTTTAGTGACACGAGCACACTCCAGACATGCTGGTTCAGCAGGTGCTGCTGCCCTGACACAATTCAAACCAGAGTCCAGGTGTCACCCTTCTGATGAAGACCAAAGGGCCAACATGATCACCCTAAAACAATTAGTCAGAAATTTAGAAATATATTTTAGAACAAATATACAGAATATCACCTATTTCTTTATCAACAGATCTTTATCCAGGAAAGTGAAAGCAAAAGTGAGGACATATTTTTACTACTGAGAAAAATTAAAATAGTACCAATTTAGTTTGAAGCAATGGTCTGGTCAATCCAATCACGGAGCTTGGTGACACGGGCATATACTGCAGGAGTAGAGGTTGAACAGGTGCTGCTACCCCATGAAACGATACCAACCAGGGTCCAGGCGTCATCCTTCTGACAGACCAGAGGACCACCAGAATCACCCTGAAACACACATAAGAGAGTTTGTAATCAGTAAGCATACTGTTAAAAATGTGATTAATGTAAGTAACAGATGAAACAAAAGCAAGGAATGCTATAATAAAATTTATAGCCTTTATTAAGATGATTTATAGTTTCTAGTAGTTCGTTAATTTGGGGCAGCTCACCCATGCAAGAAGAAGCACCAGCGGCACCAGCACAGATCATCACATCAGTGATTTTGTTTCCCCAGAAACGCTGGCAGTCATCATTGGTAAGCAGAGGCAGAGTGGCCTGCTGGAGGCGAGGAGGGGTAGTGCTAGCTGAAACGCAATGAAAGATTAGAAAACACATTTCAATAAACATACAGTGGAAAATGAATCAGTCAAGAGAATGGGGCATAGTAGAGTAGATGATCATCTATTTGGTTTGACTTTCTTACACATTTAAACTAAGAACATGATGACACAAGCAACATAATTACATTGAAAATGGAACTGAAACATCATAATATTGTAAAAAATGAACCTAGAGTTGTATCTGGTCAGGCCCCATCCAGTGGTCACACATTTCATTCCTCCTGGAAAGTTGTCGCTTGTTTCAGCAAGGCACACAGGAGACACCTGCATGCTGAGCTTAGCAGGGGTGGCCAACTTGATCAAAGTGATGTCATTGCTGATGGTGAAACTGTTGTAGTTAGGATGCTTGAAGACCTTTGACAAAGAAAATATAGACAACTTAGCAATCATGTATTTATGCATCTACAGTATTCATCCACTTCAAATTTCCTTGATACAATTATAATGAGAGATGCACACCTTGCCAACAGTCATGGTCTGAATGGGCTCAGAGTTGGAGGAACGGTCATGCTCACCCAGGATGACGCGATGAGAGGTCCTATAACCAAAATATCCCCATTAACTCTAGAAGCAGGTCAGTATAAATATCAAAATATTATTCAGTATTTCTGTAATCTATTGTTATACAGTAACTGATATAATTCAATATTAATTACCTTTCACAATAGTTTTTTTAGTGTATTAGGTTTGCTCTTGAATGCTGTGTTACCTCACATCACAATGAGCAGCTGTCACAACCCAATATTCACTGATCAAGGAACCACCACAGAAGTGCCAGCCAGAGTAATCCTGTAACAAACATAATGTGAATTTACAAATGATCATTATAGACTGATTGTCACAAGACCCTTTAAGATGGCCGATGATGTTAATTTTTACCTGCAGAGACACCTGCCAGGGCCAAGAGTGTGGCACTGCCTCCTCACCATTTACAATCCTGGAGTAGCCAGTGATGACAGGTGAGATGGCAGGATTGCCACAGCCTGGAGGAGAAAAGTAATTTCAGATCATTTTTCAATGAATGACTGAAATATTCATTAGGAAAAACTTAAATGCAGGTATTAAAGTGTCTTGCTATAGGAACGAGAGGATCATACCATAGGCTGTACTGATGAAGGCAAGACAGGAGAGGATCCAGAGGAAGGCCATTGCTGGAGTTAAAGCATGCCTGCTAATGTGGGGTCTTTTATACCCAATCCCCAAATAATATTCTGGACTTTTTATCTTAACCACTCTGGGAGATTGTACACCTTGCAAAAGTTATTTTTACCCTGCAGATAAGGCTCCATCTGCACTCTAGTTTCAGACATTCATTTCCAAGACTGCATGCAATTAATTCTGCTTCACGTAGAATGTCATTCTATTTAAAATGATTCAAAATTCTTTCTATATTGTAGAATATATGGACATCTGTGTTTACATTGTGTTAGTCAATGTATCAGATGTGAAAGCCTGACACGTCAATGCTAATGGAAATAGTTGATAATAAGTGTTGACTGGAAATGACCTTGACATAATGTACTTCACATACCCCTACGGTGGCTGATATTTCATATAATATTTTTTTAAAATAAGAGAGTGTTGAAATAGATGTACGTTTTATTAGAAAATGTTCTAATTCACATTTGTCTCGCTCCATATATTTTAATTGCAGTAGCCCTGAACACCCTTTCTATATTCATTCATACTGATAAACACATGGTTCCATTTACAAGTCCTCTACATCAACATCTGCATCAATTCCCAGGACATGAAAATGTTCACAGGCCACCACTTGCTTATATGAAAAACACTAAAAATGTACATAATCACATTTTGCACATTGCAAATGGAATTGCAAATTGCAGTATTCTTCAGACTGACATTACCAACTGATGTATCCCTCGAAATAACTCATTTTATCTGTTTTGCTATTTGAGACATCAACCATCTCCCCAATTCTTTCAGAGAGCATAAGCAATTTTATTTTACATGTATTAATTTATCAATGAATGTATTAGAAGCAACAGCATGATATGGACACAATGAAAACCTAGATAAGTTGGCAGAACTTGCCAACTGATTGCCTTCACTTTTGTAAGTTTTTTTTATGTAAGTCAACTCAAAAATTGTTAACTAATGTGATGTTAAATTTTCATGAACTTTTGACATTCGGATGATGACAACTGTCATTAAGTGCAATTTGTTTAATTATGTCATTTTTGGTGCAAAGATGACATTGTTTGAGATGTTGAGATGTCTTTGTTATGACAACTTGACATTAACCAATACATCATAACTTGTCATGACAACTTGACATTACCAAGACAACATAACTGGCCACTTTTTAACAGTGATACAATTTTTTTGTGTTAATACTCTGTCATATAGTTTTATAACAGTGTTATGAATATTTTTCTTGACCTCAACTGGTACAAATATAATTTGTCATTAAAAATAAATACTCTGTCATATAGTTTTATAACAACATCATGAATATTCTTCAGTTCATAATGTTTTATTTAAGTTTCCTTCATGTGTTTAACAAGTAAAATCAATAATTCAATAATAATAATAATAATAATAATGATTAAAATTGTATTTTAAATGATATTTTATTGCATTTGGAGACCAAATCACTTAAAATGAAATGAAAACAATACAATGTAGAACCCTCTGTTTGAGGAAGAACAAGTTCTGTTAGTTGTCAGTTTTTTATGTATTGTGCACGTAGATAAAGTTAAGTATAGTCTTTTGATGTGTCTCTTGCATTTTGTTAAGGTATTTAAAATTATTTGACATATAGTATCAACACTTAATAAAATTTGAATGACAGTTTAATGTATTGTTAACCCATAAAGCTTCTTAAGTTTGATAATTATTCTGCTATGACATGTTTATGTCGAGTTGTGATGTATTGGTTTATGTCTAAATTTCATAACAAGACATCTCAAGCAATGTCATCTTTGCATCAAAAATGAACAAATGGCACTTAATGACAGTTAATAAAATATTAATATTTATTAATAAATATGCATAAAATCATCTTCATGTTCATGACACGTGTCATGTCATGATTATGAAGGTGTCATGTCAGTCGCATGAACACCCCTTAAAGTAAAGTGTAACCTTTTTGGGTTTCCTTTATAATGTTTTCTCCTAAAACAAAAGTAAAGCACATTGATTTATGAAACTCACAATGAGCAATTTGAGATCTCAGTACCAGCCGTCATCACTTATTGGTACAAAAAAAGTTAAGCTAACTCAACCTTATTTTAAGTTACAGCAACTCATCACTAGTCAAGATAAAAACATAAACATTGAAATGACTTATTACAAATAGTTAATTCAAAATCATTAGTTACATTAACATTAGAAGTGCTGAATTTAGCGTTTTACTCACTAACAATTTTGGGCCCTATAAAAAATATAAAGTTGGGCCTCTTACCACACTCATTTTGCACCAAACATATAAGCCAACTTAGCTCAAAATCTTTGTTTGCAATTTAATACTGACCTATTACTTTTTGCTATTGCTTAGGTATCAGTATTACATCAGAGACCTACTATAGCTGTAGCTAGCAGATGTTTATTGTGCAAATGTAAATGTAATAAAATATTTAATAAAAATCAAATATTCAGAGAAAATGCAACATTCTTATGTTCTATGGTGTGAATGAACCTTAACACAAAAACATTTAGCTTCATACACTGTAGATAGTTATAAACCTGCCTGTGAAACCCCATTTAAAGTATTTATTTGTTGTTTACTGTTTTCTACATAAAATCATCATATATAATGTAAAGGGCATTCTGTGGAAAATGATATTATAATGAATGAGGAAGATTATGTCAGAGAAAGAAATCAAAGTAAAATGAGTGCTTGAAATCAAACTGTGATGCTCTTTATCTGATTACCTCTTCCTCAACTGGGAGAGGAGTTGGGAAACTTCCTGGGAAAGAGTGGATAAGTGCCAGCGTTGCATGTGTAGGAGTCCGCTAGCAGTTTACTAGTTTGCTAACAGGGTATTCCTATATGGAGCAAAATTGCTGAAACGTAACCTACTTAATATTGAATAGAGGTAATGGTTGGCTATGCAACTGACGCTAAAATTACAGCAACATTACTTATTTACACTTAAAACGTTAAGTTTTAAGTAAATAACAGGGTTTTTTGAACTTCAAGTATTATGAGAATAAAAATCTTCTTTTTATTTAAGATAAAACCTAAAGAATAATTTGTCACTATTCTGTAGAAATTAATGAGAGAACAGACTAATTTATTTGGTTTAAACTAAAATGTTGAAAAAATGCATTTTAAAAAAAAGTTTATTTGTCTGGCACAGAATTTTCACCTTGTGCAGGCCTCTCAAAGCCTTTGTGAATAAAATCATTAACATTTAAAAAACAAGCATAGGTAGATTTTTTATTGTTTTTCTTTATTGATTAACTTTATGTCTGAAATGTATCAACCACAACAGCTCGCTTAGTTAGCAGCAATGGTCTGGTCAACCCAGGCACGGAGTTTGGTGACACGAGCATACACTCCAGGCGAGCTGGTTGAGCAGGTGCTGCTGCCCCATGACACGATACCAACCAAAGTCCAGGCGCCATCCTTCTGACAGACCAGAGGACCACCAGAATCACCCTGAAACAACAACAATGAGTCAGAAATTTAAGGTGAAGAACAGAATGCTAAAACAGAAAAGTAAACTGTGAGACTTACCATGCAAGAAGAGGCACCAGAGGCACCAGCACAGATCATAAGGTCAGTAATGTTGGTACCCCAGAAACGCTTGCAGTCATCGTTGGTGAGCAGAGGCAGACTGGCCTGCTGGAGCAGAGCAGGGGTATCAGGGGCTGAAATGCAAAGATAGATTATGTTTTACATGATACATAAAGACTATTGCTGCTAGGGATTACAGTAAGGTAACTTAAATGTTTGGGTTATATTGAAATGTCATGCATTATGAGTGCTGGCGCAAAGCATGAGTCTGAAGTACAGAAATTCTATGAAAGATTGGAAGTAAGAGCTCTACAAGGAAACTGAATCTACTTTAAATAGTTGGTTTATGGTTGTATATGTGAAAATATGGTTTAAGTGGAAAATAAATATTAGAATAAAACACATTATAATGTGCTTCAAATCACAAAAGTTTTGTATTTTTGTATGCTGTGAGAATAAAATGAATCTACCATTGTATCTGGTCAGGCCCCATCCAGATGTCACACACTTCATTCCTCCGGGGAAGTTGTCGTTTGTTTCAGCAAGGCACACGGGAGACACCTGCATGCTGAGCTGAGCAGGGGTAGCCAACTTGATGAGAGTGATGTCATTGTTGATGGTGAAGCTGTTGTAGTTAGGATGCTTGAAGACCTTTGAGTAAACAATTTCAAGAACTAAGCATTTGAATTTAAAAGCCATTCTGGGACAGAATTCCTGTTCTGTTTAGAAAAATAAGTATAAATTTTTTTACCTTGCCAACAGCCATGACCTGAATGGCCTCAGCATTGGAAGAACGATCATGCTCACCCAGGATGACACGATGAGAGGTCCTATTAAAAAATGTTTTATAGAAATCATTAGATATTGAACTGAATACTGCACTTGTCCTGTAATGAAATGTGGCATAATAATAATAAAGAGCCTGTAGGTTTATGAGGGCATTATAATTTGAATGCTGTCTTACAGTACCTTGGATTGCAATGAGCAGCAGTCACAACCCACATCTCACTGATCAGGGAGCCACCACAGAAATGGAAGCCAGTAGAGTCCTTATTAAAAACATGACTTTTATTTAGTTATTAGCTATTAGTTATTCCTAACTCATGCAACATTCTATTATACACATGTCATTGGCAAATAAAGATGTCTGATTGTACCTGCAAAGACACCTGCCAGGGCCATGAGTGTGGCACTGCCTCCTCTCCATTCACAATCCTGGAGTAACCGGTGATGACAGGGGTGATGGCAGGAACACCACAGCCTTAAAAATATAAATAATTATTGGCTGAACTTTTGATATCAATTTAAACGCATTCTTCATTCAACTGACCTCAAACGTAGCATGTTACAGATTAAAACTTAAGACCAACATACCATAGGCTGCCCCGATGAAAGCAAGACACGACAGGATCCACAAGAAGGCCATTTCTGAGCTGAGATCTTTGAAATGTCACACCAACTCTTGGGGCTTTTATATACCAGACAACTTTCTGTATATTTGCTTCAGTTGCAAAATACTGTGGCTATGAACGTGCATGTACTGTGTGAACTTGTCACCTGCTCATGTTTGTAATCTCAATCTCTTGCGATAAAATTGAATATAGAGGAAAATTTCCATGTTTAAAAGTGGAAAATTCTGATAGTCATGAGTTCATGACCAGAAAAAAAGGGAACAAGAAAACATAAAATAACTAGCATTTGCAATTCATTTTTACTGTACTTTATGCACTGTATATTGTATGTTGCCACTGCAGTTGTAAATACTGTTACTGATAAAACATTTATTTTTAATAATAATATGTTCATGTATCCAAAAAAAGAAGATTAGATTTGCTGTGACACACAAATGGTGTTTTGTAATTGAATTAATAATTTTATGCTAGCTAAAACATAAAAAAGTTATGCTCATTCCTTTTGTCGGATAATGTACTTGTTTATTTAAAAAACAGACAAATGAAATGTTAACATATCAGTTATAAGTTGTCTGCTTATAATGATTAATACTGTATAAAAAGATAAAGAAAAAATTGTAAAACTTTACATTAGGGTTGCTTTGTAAAATATTTAGGTAAGTATTATTAACTTATCAATTAATGAAGAGTTTATGGAGAGTTTTATACATCACCTACATCAAAAATAAGACAATACTCTGGACAAGTACTATATGTTCATCAAATACTTTAATATTGACTAAGTAGGGCCATGTTAAAGATTGAAATTAAAGTGAAATCTTTCAAGGATAGGGTCACAAAAAAATCAAATATTTAATATCAAGAGTTTGTGACACGTTGCCATGTAAATTTGTGAGTTTTTTCCGTGACACTGACACGTTTTTCCGCCTTTTGCGTGAACATGTCACTGTTTACTTGTCACTGTCACGTGTTGGTTGCTCAACTTTTTTGTCCTAATTTCTTACCATTGTAGCTTCGGTTTAGGGCAGTGCTTCTCAATTATTGTCTGTCACGCCCCCCCTAGGAAGAAGTAAACATTTCGCGCCCCCCAACTCTCCGCTGCGACTGTAAATAGTATAATTTGTCTATAAAATTACACATCTGCAAAACATTGTATCCTTATTAACATTGAGAAAACACAAAAAGAAAACACAAAAAAAGAAATATCGATCAACTTACAACAAAGAATAACTTTATTAACATTGTTTTTTAGTCTGTAACAGAAAAGACTTAAAATGCATCAATTTGCCTGAAATAAAAAAAATCAATCCTTATTTAAAGTATAATATTTTTTGACCATTTGATACTGAAAAATTAAATTAAATATAATCAATAAATAATAATAAAAAACACAAGCGGCTTATCAGCGTGATTGGGGTGTAATGTCTTTAAGTGACGGTGCAAAAAAATCACTTCCTGAAAAAGTATTTTCCCCGGGGTCTCGCGCGCCCCCCCTGGTGTCGCTTCGAGCCCCCCCTGGGGGTCCCGCCCCACTATTTGAGAAGCACTGGTTTAGGGTTAGATTTACACGCTCTACAAATCGCTGGGTTATTTTTGACCCATTATAATGGGTAAATGTTGGACAGAACACGTGTTGGGTAAAAAATGACCCAATGTTGGGTTGTTGTTATGCAACCATGGGGTATAATAACCCAGCAGTTGGGTTAAAATAGCCCAGCATTGGTAAATTTTTGGCCCATCATGTGTTCTGTCCAATATTTACCCATTATGGGTGGAGAATAACCCAGCCATTTTTAGAGTGCATAAAATGACATCCTTACCCAAACCCTAGCCAGGCGACAATGGTTTAAAAATCATAAAATATAAAAAAATCATGAAAAAAGGTATAAACCAATACTTAAAGTGACTTCCTAACGCAAACCCCAAATCTAACCCTAAACCGAAGCGTCAACGGTTTGAAAATAGGACCAAACAGTTGAGTAACAAATACGTGACAATGACACGTAATCATAAATATGTGACATGTTCACTCAAAACGGCGGAAAAATGTGTCAGTGTCACGGAAAAGACTCAAAAATTTACGTCACTATAGGTACGTAATTTTGTGATACAGGGTTGCAACTTATGCTAAGATACAGTGGTGAGAAAAGTAGGATTGTGCACAGGTGACAAGCAGCTGTGCAGACTACGAGAATTAATTTTTCGCCACACCTGCTCCTCGTGTCATCACTGGTAAGGGTTAAATAGGGCTTACTGCTGTAAATAAGACAGGGTTTTTTCCAAAATGTCTTTCTTGTGGCTGTTGTCCTGCTTTGCCTTCCTTGGTGCAGCCTATGGTGAGAAAATATTCTTAGATTTCATTTCCATTTTTTTATTAAATGAAAATAGTTCAGTTAAATTTTTATATTTTATTTATATAATGATATTCACAGTTTCTTAGATGCTTGTGTAAACTTCCTATCATTTGTGTCATTTAAAGTATTTTTTGCATCCATTCTTATCCCTGTTCACCTCTTTTGTTTTCAGGCTGTGGCGTTCCTGCCATTTCCCCTGTTGTCAGTGGCTATTCTCGCATTGTAAATGGTGAGGAAGCAATGCCTCATTCCTGGCCATGGCAGGTGTCTCTGCAGGTACTGTGACAGCTAACAATGTTTCACATCAGTGTTGACATCAACCTGCAAATTACTACACACCTAAAATAATCATTTGTGACTAGTATTGTTTTTTGTCGGTTTCAATTTGCAGGACATCTTTGGCTGGCACTTCTGTGGTGGGTCTTTGATCAATGAGAATTGGGTGGTGACTGCTGCTCACTGCAGTGTGAGGTAAAATTAAATCATATTATTTAATTCACATATGTGTAGGATTAAATATATATCCCTACATTTACTTCTTCACTATTTCTGCCAAGTATTATGCTCTATATGATGTATACTATTTAACATTCTTTTCTTTTACGGCATCATCTACTTTCTATGATTTGATGTATACCAGAATATTTTTTGTCTGTTGCCACATTCTCAGTATTGCAAAAATTCATCTGCAATAAATATTCTGGACAAAGATAGTATCTCTCAGATTTATTTTCCTTAGTCCAACACAGTGGAGCCATTACATTATGTATGAATAAAAATGGTATAGATTACATAACTTCTGGGACTCTTCTGCAGAACCAGTCACCGTGTGATCCTGGGAGAGCACAACAAAGCAAGCTCTCAGACTGAGGAAGCTATACAAACTATGAAAGTGGCGAAAGTGAGAACAAAATATTATTGGCTTTGTTTTGGTTGACAAATATATTTACTTACTTATGTGTTTTTAAAAAATCTGGTATTTATAAAGCAATTATGTGAATTATAGGTGTTCACCCACCCTGAGTGGGACCCTAATACCATCAACAATGACATTGCATTGGTGAAGCTGGCTTCCCCCGCTTCCCTGGTCGATCACGTCTCCCCTGTCTGTCTTGCTGAAACTTCTGATGTATTTGCTCCTGGCATGACCTGTGTGACGAGTGGTTGGGGTGTCACCAGATACAATGGTATCTCTACTTAATACTTTGGTTTTAGATTAAAAGAAACAGGTTCACAAACAAGATCATATAAAGGCATATGCAGAGGTTGAACGCTTACTTACATTTATATATTTCTAATGTAAGTTATAATTTAAGTGCTAAAATGTGCAATTCAATTAAGCCTTGTAACTAATTTTATACACATACAGCACCAAAACATCCTTATATTGTGGTTATTTCAGGTCAGATCAGATGTCTAATTAAATACAAGTGACAGATATTACATATATTAACTCTTTATTGCTCTTTCTCTCTGTTTTGCCATAGCTTTGTTTACTCCAAATGAGCTCCAGCAGGTTGCCCTGCCCCTGTTGTCTAATGAAGACTGCAAAAACTACTGGGGAAGCAACATCAGTGATGTCATGATCTGTGCGGGTGCAGCTGGTGCCTCCTCTTGCATGGTATGACTCTCTACCTCTATCTCTTAACTCTATAAAGTGTCAATATTTAAATTTAATATATTCAACATTTTTATTTTCTAATTAATAGAATGTTAACATTGAAAGAATATCCCTCTCTCTCTTTCCAATCTGTTTAGGGTGACTCTGGTGGTCCTCTGGTGTGTCAGAAGGATGGCGCATGGACACTGGTTGGTATTGTGTCCTGGGGAAGTAGTCGCTGTGACACCACTATCCCTGGTGTGTATGCCCGTGTCACAGAGCTCCGTGACTGGGTGGACCAGATTCTGGCTTCCAATTAAAACCACAAGACTATTTCATAAAAAAGAATCATATGTAAAGATTAAACTTTTGATACTAATACATTTTAAGAGTGTTCACCCCAAAATGAAAATTATGTTATCATTTACTCATGCTCATGTTGTTACACACCCATATGCCATGCAAATTGTATTAATTGAAGAATTAAACTTTACTGGAAACTTTTTAACTCAGTTTGTTATTTTGGTCATTATTATTGTATTATTGTGGTTTTAAAAACAAACAATACCAAGTCTGTGTCTTGCCTTTTACTCGTTTTATATGAAATTTCACATGAGTACTGTATGCTCATAAAATTCATTCATTCGTTCATTCATTCATTTTTAATAGATTTTTACCGAAGTGTGTTTTACCTATTACACATCTGTGGCAGATGGGGGCGCTAAAGACTCCGCAGCCTCGTCCCCTCTCAGAATACTGTTGTTTTTGCAGAGGTGGACACTACTTAAGTATTTTAGTTACATTTTCCAATCAACTGTGCTTTATCAGAGTGTTTGTCTTGGGAAAAAAGTACTTTACTTTACTAAAAAATGTTCACTTCATTTTAATAGAATCATACTGTGTATTCCTTTTATATTGCATATTACAATTGATTTAATTACATAAAATTTTTTTGTACTTTTTTACTTTTCTTTGGTTCGAAAGTACTTTTTACTTAAGCAAAAGTAAAAAAATAATAGATGTTTAATGTACTTAAATATTAAATATAAACCAAAAACTTGTAATGAAATGTATTGGAGTAAAAATTAACAATATAATAATATAAGATAATATGCTTTGGAATGTATGTTTTCCAAAGGAAAACACTGATGAAATACAAATATTTGAAAATGTACTTTTATGAAAAAAGTAAAAAATAAGTGTCCGTGTTTTCTAGTATGCATTCAATGTGGAAAAGCTGGAGTACTGCTCAAAAATTATTTTCTGTGTTTTTTTACTTAAAAGAGCCTCCACTTTAAGTAAAATGTGGTTTATACATCATAAAATGTCTATTGTGCATTCAATTTATTACGGTTTTAGATCTGGCACCTCATCAGTCTGTTAAATATGCAGTTAAACACCATATAGACTTACTGTCTCCATGGCAACATGTCTCAAAGTCATACACAAATGTCAGTTGTTTCAGAGAGATGTCAAAATAGGAAACAGAAGATAAAAGCAAGGGACCAGACTGAAAGGAGAGCTCTCATCTTTTCTCTGTAATGATGCTCAATGCTGTTATAAATACGGTGGAAAGACAGTAAAACAAATTGCATAAAAACACAAACCTTTAAACCACTTGTTATGTTCAAGTAAAAATACATATGATGTGCTAA
This sequence comes from Misgurnus anguillicaudatus, assembly GCF_027580225.2. Classification (NCBI taxonomy): domain Eukaryota; kingdom Metazoa; phylum Chordata; class Actinopteri; order Cypriniformes; family Cobitidae; genus Misgurnus; species Misgurnus anguillicaudatus. The sequence continues at coordinate 35,628,586 of NC_073357.2, read as the reverse complement.
AAGCCTGGCAGGGTCCTCAGAGAATAAATTCAAGGTGAATGTCACTCTGAATCAAATCCAAGCAATTGAAGCTTCTTTTTTTATAGATTTGCCCATTTCAATCACCTTTGAGTTTTATGTATTCATGCAGGCTAGGGCCAGACCAGAATTGAACATTCAAGATTAGAAGAATAAGATGAATTCATTTCAGACCAGTTTTAAATTCAGTTCTAGACCTTTATCCAATGTTCTTTGAATGACTTCATGTTTATTTTATATGATCAAAGATGAAAGGAGTTGAAGTCAAGGGCTATTGATAACAGATGGATCAACTCAGACTAAAAGACAAATAATGTATCAATTTCCCCAAAGGACTAATCCCAGTATTGAGAGGATCCGGCAGCACGAGTGGTGCACAAGAGATGGTTCTCAACTCTGTTGTGGTAATATTATCTGTGGCTCTGCATAAACATCTTGCACTATAAGGGCCAATAGGAAAATATTTAGTTGTTTCTGTGTTTGAAAAAGGATGTCACAATTAGTTCCTTTTGCGGTAACGAGAATCTGTAACACCCAAATTTTGTTGACATTTGTTGATTATCTTTTATGCAGGGATTGTTTCTTGGATGGTTGCTACAAAAACATTTAACAATGTAACACAAAAGATGTTTAAATTAACAGAGTGAAAAATGTAAGTTAATATTTTTTCAGGCTTGAGTGGAAATCTCCATGCGAGACTTTTTCTGAACTTTGTCCTTGGAAGTCCTTTTGCACAACTTAATTGTGTATTTTGTTTTGTCTTTTTTACAGACTTCCTAGAGTATGGACTAATGTTTAACTTAAATGTGTTAAAAGTAAATAAATAAACTGTAATTAGTGAGAAGGGGTGTAATATTTTTTAAGGCACTTGGCAAATAATTTACTTAAAATATAATAATTTATACTATAATTTGATTGATAATATAGGACGTTGTGTTGTATTGTGTTGTATGTTATATGTGGTGTTGTGTTATATTTTATTATATTATATTTCTTGAATACTCAGTCAATAGATATGTTTGTCATCATTTGGAGAATGACCTTTCACATCATTCACCTTACCCTATTTCAGCTCAATAACAGACTGGGTTCTTTCTCTTTTCCTTTTTTTTACTCTCTTCACTTTGGAAAGGTGCACTTCACTGATCTGAGGTTCTCCCCCACAATAAACCAGGCAGCTTTTATGTGTTTCTTTTGCCTACAGTGGGAAAGAGAAGATCAATATAGGGTATGCCTTGAGAGTGCCAGTCCTCCCGGGACACAGAAGTGTGCTACTGTATACTATGATATCAGTTATACCCATATATACAGTATATATACACTCACCTAAAAGACTATCAGGAACACTTATTTAATTTCTCATTAATGCAATTACCTAATCAACCAATCACATGGCAGTTGCTTCAATGCATTTAGGGGTGTGGTCCTGGTCAAGACATTCTCCTGAACTCCAAACTGAATGTAAGAATGGGAAAGAAAGGAGATTTAAGCAATTTTGAGCATGGCATGGTTATTGGTGCCAGACGGGCCGGTCTACAATCTGCTCAGTTACTGGGATTTTCTCGATCAAGAGCAGCTTCGACTGAAATAACAACACGTTACAACCGAGGTATGCAGCAAAGCATTTGTGAAGCCACAACACGCACAATCCTGAAGCGGATGGAAAAAGAGGCTACAATTTGCACAAGCTCACCAAAATTGGACAGTTGAAAAATGTTGCCTGGTCTGGTAAGTCTCGACTTCTGTTGAGACATTCAGATGGTAGAGTCAGAATTTGGCATAAACAGAATGAGAACATGGATCCATCATGCCTTGTTACCACTGTGCAGGCTGATGGTGGTGGTGTAATGGTGTGGGGAATGTTTTCTTGGCACATTTTAGGCCCCTTAGTGCCAATTGGGCATCATTTAAATGCCACGGCCTACCTGAGCATTGTTTCTGAACATGTCCATCCCTTTATGACCACCATGTACCCATCCTCTGATGGTTACTTCCAGCGGGATAATGCACCATGTCACAAAGCTCAAATCATTTCAAATTGGTTTCTTGAACATGACAATGAGTTCACTGTACTAAAATGGCCCCCACACCAGATATCAACCCAATACATTTCTAAAGAATGCTTTCAGCACCTTATTGAACCAATGCCACGTAGAATTAAGGCAGTTCTGAAGGCGAAAGGGGGTCAAACACAGCATTAGTATGGTGTTCCTAATAATCTTTTAGGTGAGTGTATAAATGTGTGCGTGTGTGTGTGCACGTGTGCGTTTGAGAGAGGGGGGGTTCTTAAGATGGTTTGATACATTTTGCTCTCTCATTTTTGCTGTCTGGAAGAATAATGCAAACACCACAGTCCAGCAGCCTTCATTTTCATAAAGAACACACAGATTTTGCTTTCATATTCTAAAGCCATTTCTGAAGGCTTTCTGATGCTGAAAAAAGAAGACTAATGAATAGCTTCATGCTTGTCTAATTATCTCTCTTATTTTCCGATCTTTATAAAATATTAGACCGAATCCCACATTTAAAGAACTCTGTGTCTGCACAGTCTATATATCAGCAGCTTTGAATTGATCACTCTTGTATTGCAGTATATGAATGTGTATAGATAGTATTCATCAATTTGCCACTTTAAATGTCCTCAAGAAAGGAGTATAGCAATATAGATTAGCTATAGCTTGTTTATTCTCCTGTATCTCCTATACCTTATTCCCTTATTGTGGCCCATTCAAACTTGTTATGAAAGAAATGTATTGTACATAAACGGACAAACTCAACAATTATAGTACAATACAGTTTGTGTTTCGGACCACACACTGAAATAAAAGATACTTTGGACTACTTAATAAAATTACTATAATTTGGGCATCCAGTTTTGTTACATGCAATTTTATCTCAAGTTTTTAGTTCTTTATTCCATAAAATAAATTGTTACCTTTTGAGTTTAGCTAAAGAAAGGTTTTCTTTTAAATTAAATTGGTTCAGTTGGGTCAATACACTTTAGTTGATTAAGATTAAACTAATTTATGTGTAACTTTATTTCTCTTGTTAAGAAAAGGTTTCCTTAAGGATAACAATGAGCTTAATTTTTAAGTAAGGTGTAGAGATATCATAAGGAACAAAAGCGCATGCAGCACAAACATAACCAATTTAAAGCCTTGCGATCAAAACAACTCCAGATAATTATATTTAATGAGTGTTCACCACCTATATAAATGCTTTTCTCTATAGTGAACAGTGGTAACCACTTAAAACTATAAACTCATCTAATCTTTATTAAGATGCATTAAATAACACTTTATTTTGACATTTACTCTCATCCAGTGTCTTAAAAAGCTTCAGCAATGTTAGTTTAGCGCAACATAAATCATTCATATAGCCCTAAGATGAAGGGATAGTTCGCCAAAAAATAAAATTTGGTTGTTATTTACTTTCATGTTGTTACAAACCTGTATAAATGTATTTTTCTGATGAACCCAAAGGAAGATATTTTGAGGCATGTTTGTAATCAAGTTGTTTATGAACCCCGTTAACGTAGTATGCTTTTTAAATGTGGCCCATGATCGGTTTGGTTACAAATATTCCTCAAAATAAAACTGTTTCAACTAAGCTATTTTAAGTAAAGTCACAAAATATTATATTTTAATTAAAGTAAAAAAAATATATTTCTTTACATATAAGCACAAATTGTTCATATATTAAAGCTAGAGTTGTCAAACACACACAATCACTAATTTAGACACTGTCAAAAAAAGTGTTAGTCTGGCTGTTAAAGAGCACCAATTATCCTTTGGTGTGTAAGTGTGTATTAGTTAACGATATGCAAAAGGTACAAATCCCAAAGCAAGCAATGACGCGAGTTATCGTCTCCAACGTAAATCTCTTTTCTTGGACTACAACAAACACTCGAATTGTAGGCAACAGTTTACTTCCTGGGCCTGTTGATGTGGACACGATGGTCATTATCATAATTCCTCCCGCTTCTGACATACAGCCTGTAAGTAGTCTATGTTTTCATATTTAAAGAATTTATACTGACTACACCATGACTCAAACAAGTTTTGTTTGTCATTTCTATAATTACAAATGCAGACATTGTTTTGTTTTAGTAATCCTTACCTTACCAATCTGTTACGTCCTGCTCAAGCTGTGCTAGCAAAGTTAATCGATCAACTTAATCATCTGCATTTTTTGGATCAGATTCGGCTCATATTGATAAGGTAGTAAAGACGATATTAACTCCTGTCAGCATTGCATTGTGGGCAAATCTTCAAAACATGTTAAGGAGCATCACATTTCCGCCTGACGTCAGAGGTATTCAGGCCAATCACAACGTACAGGTAAGCTGGCCAATCAGGGACACAGAGCTTTTCAGATCGATGAGCTTTGTACAAAATCAGAGCGTTTGAGAAAGGCAGAGATATCTGGAGCAACAAAAATGTACGGTATGTGGAAAATAATGTGACAAAAGAACCAACGTAAAAATGCACTTTAAATAAATTACAGTTTTTCAGTGTACAAAGACAAACTGCATAAAGACTATCAAAGATGATATCTGTAACATTTCTTTCCCAATAAGTCACTAAGAAAAGAGTAGAGGACACACAAACAGTCATCAAAAAAAAAACATGCTTTTTACTCACATAAAGTAATGGCAAATCCTATGTCATCAACTAGCAGAGGCTATCTGCCCATGCTAACCAACCAAACCCTGACCTCTGGCACTAGCAAATTTCCAGTATACCATTACTCTGTTTCAGCCTTCTCTTGTCAGCAGTACCCTCACTAAAACTTGTTTACGTGGCATCACATACATCATTTGCTTATCCTTGACTTTTTTCAATGCACAGGACTACTCATGGGCATAAAATGTTAATTGGTTGCCTGATCTCCCTTGGGTGATGAATCAAGGATGTATCACTCAATCACTTTGCATATAAAAACTGTATTGTCAGCATGAGAACTGTTAACATTTTTAATGTTAATGATATTTGTATGTTAATGCAATAGTTGTTTTTCTTTTTTTTTAGTTCTGAACACTACTTTGAGTAAATAGCAAATATTTTTCTGAGACAACCAGTTTCAAGATAAAAGTCATTTCCTTAAATCCATGACTTTTAAAACATTGCTTTGTAGGCTGTATGAAAAAATTCACAAAATCAGATTAAAGAAGCTGCAAGTAATTGTTTGATGCCTATTTGTGTACAGTAATCTTTGACCTTTAAAACTGTCAAATGCAATTGTCAGGACTATATTCACTTAATTATTACAGTTTGTTTTAATCCTTTGAAACAAATGATGCTTCTACTGACTGAAATATGCTCCTCACATGATATAAGAGAAGCACAACCTTCACAACCAGCTTAACTAACTTAACTGAAATAAAAATCAGCCTGATCCATTGACTATCAGTCTCTCCTGACCCTCTCTTGGACTCTATTTATAGACTTACAATCTCACATTTCCACACTGTCACCTTACTGATCCCCCTCTCTATAATGGCACTTAATTTACCCGTCATATCAGAGAGGATGATCTCCACTGCCTTCTCAGAGGACAACACATTAGGAAAGCTGCAAGGATGGATATGGTGAGGGTCAATAAAGCACTATAGACCATCCAGCTGTTATTTGTTTATAAACATATAACAATTATAGCGCTTATGCACAGCATCCACCCACTTTAGACTCTCTGGGATATGCACAGGTTTTTTAATAAAAATAAATGATATGAACACAATGATGTTAACACATGACACTCTTCCACATCAAATCAACCTCATTTCTATTCCTTGATCTCCTGCCTCTGGGGTACAGTCAACATGGGCCACTGCTACACCCTAAAACACCAGCAAATAGATAAAAATACTATTTGAGAATTGTATAACTGAAAATGGCATCATCTATTTGCTAATGATTCAAAAATTCCTGCTGGCACAACCTGTCAAACTTCAAGCATGATCTCACGAGTATGTGTTTTACGTGTTGGCACCAAAGTTAATCATATAAAATCATAGCGAAACCCCACCCCTAACCCCTAAAGTCACAGAGGCAAAAGCAAGTCATGCCAAAGTGTATGATTGTGGTCAGAACAAATTAATACAAATTAGCCTCATAAAATATGTACAAATTGCCATGAGATAACCTTGGCTGTTTTTACATCTTGGAACTGAAACACCTCTAATTGGAAAACAGACTGGTTTGTGGTATATATAATATATTTTACCTTTTTAACTGTTAATGGTCTCAATCTGTATGCTTTTGAAACAGCATTAAGAATGTTTTCATCTGTTCTGCACTCGAAGTCATGCGTTTTCAATAAAAAAAATGTTTAATGTGTAAGTAATAGCCTATAATATACAAAAATTCTACCATAGGCATACACCCATTTAATATAAACATTTCAGTCAAGAAACCCTATATTTTTGACTGTAGTACTACTATATGTTGCTATAATCTATCATCATGGTGGTCTGTTTTTTAATCCCCTGGAAAATAACATTGAAATCATTGAAATTTAAAAATGAATTTTTAAAAATGAACAGGTTTGAAACCTATTAAAAATGCACTTGACTACTGTATTTAGATCAAAAATAGTATCAGCTGCTATAAAGTGCAAGAAAATGTTTACAGATCTTTTCCGAGTTCATTAAACCAGAGATCTTTCCAGAGTCTTGCACCATTTTATTATTTGTGTGGGTGTCATTCTACTTATAAAGATAAGTAGCATATACTTAACTCCTTATAAAGAACTGATTACTGACTGAAATGACCAATAATATAGACTACATTAGACTTGACTGCCTGATAAACATTATTCTACTTTATTATGTGGTTAACATTGTTATTTAAGTAAGTTCAGCAACAGTATCAACACACCACATAGCATACAAGCAGACCTTACAGTCAAAGTGTTACAGAGTCTGCGCGAGCCTGTTTATCTGTCACACTTTAAGATTGAAAACAAGTGTAAAAGTCCACAGACAGTATTCCAAGTTCACAGGTACAGAGACACAAACATGTATTCGCTCTTTGACCCAAAGACACGATTGGTATGACAGAAAGGTAAAAGTCGTTATTAATTAAACTTGGCTACAGTATATTGGTCTCCCATAAAATTTAATCGTACACGACAACATCACGACACATGACACGCGCTTCCGGGGGAAAACTTTCAGTACTGGGCGTTTGACTGTGATCCAGCGTCTTCCCTGCAAAGAAAATGCAGTATGATGGGCGCTGTCACCAGTGTTTCACCGCCAGCCGGTGCATTTCCCAGCTCAGTTCATAAATGAGCCAGCGCGCAACGGCGAGGATCTGTATGTGTGCGCAAACTTGGGAAAATAACGCATGGATCAAAATGAGAAACTGAACTATAGGGAATGATTGTACCACTTTCTTTGCCCAGAAACGGACTTACGTCCTATAATTTCTACTGGAATTGAATCGTAACTCGAAGGAAACATGGGGTTATCCCGAAATGAAACGATATTTTGGACAGAGGACCACATGGAAACGAACCAAACGACCGAAGCTTTTGGTCCGGAGGTGGTGATTGTTCCTGTCATCTTTGGGTGTATATTTTTTCTGGGAATTGTCGGGAACACTCTAGTGATGGTTGTTATTGGGAAAATTAAGTCAAGGCGCTCGAGAAGCACCACTAACATTTTCATTTTAAATCTCAGTATAGCAGATTTGTGTTTTCTTCTGTTCTGCGTCCCGTTTCACGCTACCATCTACTCTCTTCCCGAGTGGATCTTCGGGGCGTTTCTGTGTAAATTCGTGCACTATTTTCTCATGGTCAGCATGCTGGTGAGCATTTTCACACTTGTTGCAATGTCTGTGGACAGGTACATAGCCGTGGTTCTCTCCAAAAAGTCCCCATGTATTCGTAACCGGAGGAATGCGCTCATTGGCGTGTGTGTCATCTGGATGCTTTCTTTTATCTTTGCCGTCCCGGTTGCGCAGCACCAGATTTTGATGGATCACCCCAAGGCTCCTAACAGCTCGTTCTGCTGGGAGATTTGGAACGAACGGGTGGCCAAGCACACCTATAAAGTCACCATTCTCGTGATAGGTTATCTGTTACCTTTGGTGTTGATCACATGCTGTTATGCCAAGGTATGAGTGTTCAAACATTAAACAGCTTCTCGAATTACCGCAGACACCTTCACTTGCAAAGTAGCCATATTACTGATTTTAACTGTGTATGATTTGTGAGTTAATAAATAACGCTATTTAAATAGATAGGGTGTAAAAAATCTAAAGAAAAAAGACCTAAAGTCTACAATAAAAATAACGTTTGTAAGTTTGGCAAACATTTTCCAAAGTGCAGAATAGGCTATGGTTTTGAAATGCATGATATTGGTTTGGACAATATCATCACATTAGTCATAATAATTCACTATGGCAAAAAACTTTTTAAGTGACAAAACAATATTAATGCAATAGTTTTATCACTAATTGCCTCTGTCATCTATGTTATACAATCTAAAAAAAAAAGCCCAGTATTTTCAATCCATGGTTTCCAAAAAGGGACAAACCCAAATGTTTTAAATTAACATATGGTTTGTTTCAACCCATGGTTGTGTCAAATATAAAAATTTTCTTGGTAAATTTAACCCAATGTTTCAGTTTGTCCCTTTTTAACTCAATTGCCCAGCATTATTTAAAGTGCAATATATTTTAAATGGTGGAAGAATTACAGTGTACAGTCATGTAATATGGTATTTTCTTTCAATTTCAGGTGTTGTATCATCTTCATAAAAAAATGAAAAATATGTCAAAGAAGTCTAAACGTTCAAAGCGAAAGGTAAGATAATTGTTTTTTTTTAATGAATGTGTTGTCAGTTTTGACAAAAAATTATGGTTATTTATGAATTATTTATGGATATGATTGTAGAAGTACAGAAAGGGCAGTGTATTCATAACACCCCTGTTGTTTCAATCACCTTTTGTTTGCCTTAAAGCGGTAATCATAATTCAAAATCAATCATTCTCAGAAAGAATAAATGAAAATGAACTGTCAGATGAGGGCAGACGACTCCGTTATAGAAAATTTTCACTGTTTGACTTCATTTGTGTGCTATCAAAAAGAAACATTGCACTGTATGTCCTTTAGGATCTCTGTGTTTCATGGTCATATTGACTAAATTATATATTTCAGATGCAGTCTGTCAATCAAGAAATTCATGTCAGAAACATGCATCTGTGGTTTAGGTCCTCGCTTAAGTTAATGGTTCGTAATAGCCGATGCGCTCGAGAGAGATATTTGTAACCAATGGCGACCAAGGCACCTTCTTTATGCTGGACCTGTAACAGTGAGAGTGCACGTTAGAGAGTGGCAGGAGAGAATTGCAGTGCTTTGAATTTACTGGGAAATAATTCAAATATGTAAATCTTAATGCATCGCACACAAATGTACTTGACACTTGAAATCTGTATCTCTAGCAGCAGATAAACTAACCTGAGATGCTTTATAGTATATCACATTCATCAGATAGTGGATGACCCATTTATGTGTATTAAAGGGAAAATGTTGTTTTAGAACACAGACTTTCATGTCAGCCAAAAAGACACATTTTGTAGAAGATGAAAAGGAGTGGTTGGCATCTTACACGATAATCCATTTTGCTGCCTGTAAGGAGAAATGTTCAGACTGAGCTCCTCAAGTCCAAGAATTTGACCACTTGATCTGTTGTTACCCTCTCAGTAAGAAAGGTACAAAAGTTGTCTTTCAAAAAGGTCCTTATATTTTATGTAGCATTTTGGTACAGATATGCAATATGTACCTCCAATGTGTACTTTTGAGGTACCAATATGCACCTTTTAGATACAAAAGTGTACTTTTGGAAAAGCTATCACCCTAGTGACATCGTTTCTACCTTCTGGTACTTTTTTGTGAGTGTAGGAGAAAAATGGTCACAAACCTTCAGTACTTAATGTATTGTTTTCTCTTAATGTAATTTAGTGGTCCTGAAATCATTTGTTAGGTGAAGAGATTACAAACTCTGAAAGTGAATTCTGTATTCCCACAGTGCAGTAGCAGTGTGCCAAAGTAGATTTATATTCGGTTTCTTATCAGATGCCTTAGAATGTGGATATATTGCGAGGAGTAGAAGTGTAATATATATTCTGATAACCTAAATATGTGTCTTGGCAGAAGGATGTTGTTAATAAAATAGTTTTAAGAGTGCCACAGAAAAAATAACTTACTAAATCAGAGCCTGTTTCCAGCCCGACACAAAGCAGCGAAAAGTGCTGTGAGAAAGCTGAACATAATTATGCATAATTGTTGGAGTACTTCATTATTGTAATAATTGTTATCTGTATCATTAATTTTGCATCTGTGCTGTCACAGTATCTTACACAATAACATAAGACATCCAAATGTAATAGTTCAATTATCGCTATTAGTTATCTTCCCTTTCCTTTGTTCTTTTGTCCCCTTTCTCTTTTCTGTCATTAGAAATCACATTTCTGGGCTCTAGCTAGATAATAAGATGAATGCCATAGAAACTGTGATGTAAATGAATGAGACTGGAAACTTGATACTCAAGTGCTGCAAGATACTAAGAATAAGTGTTACATGTCTGTGATTACCATTTTTAGATAAGTGCACATCAGATCACTTGGTCTTTATGTGGCAACACGTGTAATTATATTTACAATTAATTAACTAATTAATTAAATTGGAACCAAAATATCAATGCTTCTTCACGTTTTTTGTGACACATGCAGAGAAATGGACATTGGTGTTTTTTTATCAAGCTTTGACACTAAAATACGAAAAACTTGCTAAAATGTTTATATCCAGTACGATTTATAATAAATAACACAATCAGTACATTTTCTTAAGCCACTGGTCACTAATTTAGTATTTCATTACAGTAAAATTACTTGGTGAAATAAGTGACTAGATTAAGCAGGAGTGTTACAGACTATACCATTATGAAGCTGTTTGTTTTGAAAGTGGGCAGCTGCCTTAATTCCAACCTGCATCATAGAAAATTGGCTCTTTAACAGAAGAGCACGATAAGAGCTCTTTACGCTCACCCTGGGGCTCTTCAAATCTGATAGCCAAGCACAACAAAATCACAACAACAGTTCCATTCTGGAGTTTCTATGCTTTCTGTGTAATGATAAAATAAAACTAAGAAATGTTTTTGAAAATCTGACCAATAAAAGTTGAAATCTTTAATAGTGGCACTGCATCGATCAGAAAAACATCAAAACTTATATGTGCTAAGCACCTCTTCCTAACCACTGAGGAATCATATTAGACAAATTATATGAAGATTACTGACTGTAGCTGCTACTTGCACATTTTTGTTTGTCTCAGCTGAACTTCTAATAATAATAATTAATTTTTATTTATAGGTGCTTTCATGGCACTCATGTAGACCAACTAGTAAAGAATTGCAATAATCTATATGTGATGTAACCAAGGCATGTACAAGAATAGCAGTGGTATTTGTTGTCAGAGAAGGACAGAGACGGTTTATATTTCGTAAATGAAAATTTGCAGATCAGCCAGTTCGAGCTATAATGTACCATCACCCATATTTTTTACCTGTAATGAAAGAGAAAGTATAGATGGAATTCAGTCATGTGACCTTTTACGTCATGCCGCCATCTTTAGGACCTACCGAGTACCAGTAGCTACTGACAAGCATTGGCTAGCTTGCTACGATTTACGGATTTCTTATCGTTTACTGTCTATGATTCTTACGGATACAGTGAATGGCTACGAAAGACAACATGTCACACCTCGACTGTGATGAAAAGAAACGCTACTTTAAAAAATATTCTACTCGATCCCTGATGCGTTCTTCCAGCCGCTGTTCGCTGCTACCGAACTACCAATATTTTACAACATAAGAAGGTGCGACACAAAATAAAACTTTGCTAGAAGTATCACCTGGATCTCTTTTGGTACACAGAGTTTACTAAAAAGAAAGGTTTTGTACAACTGACTTTGGCTGTTATGGTGTCCGCTCATCATCTCTGCCAGACGTAAATAATCGATTTCCAAATGCGAATGAATGAATCTCATATGAGGCTCCTTTTTCAACTAGAAGGTCAATATTGTTTGTCACTTGCGACAAAACAACGAAGTATCCGTGCATTTATATAGAACTATGCTTTAGGAGCTATCCATCTTTACTCTCCTCCCTCCTTAACGTCACATTCGCAGATCGATACATATTGACTGGCAAGATGGCGGCGAGCGGACACCAAAACAACCAAAGTCAGTTGTTCAAAACCTTCTTTTTAGTAAACTCTGTGTTCACAAACAATGTTACCAATGCTCGAGTTCACGTGTAGAGACACAGGTGATACTTCGAGCAAAGTAATATGTTGTGTCGAGCCTTCTTAGTGTTGTAGAAATATATTGAAGGCATTGCTCCTAGTTCTTTTGCGATCACTTGCGAAATGCGTCTATAGCATAGACTAATCAATGGACAGAGAAGTTACATTTGGATTCAACAAGAATTTCAGTTTTATAAGTATTACGTTTCAGAAATGAGATGAAAATCATTTCTTTATTTCGGTTAAGCAGTTTGACAGAGAATGTGAAGGAAAAACACAAGTGGGGAAAAAAAGCCGTAAAGCTGGGAGTCGTCTGCATAACAATGAAAATTAATACAGAATTTGCTGAAAATGTGTCCCAGTGGCAATAAATAAATAATAAAGGGCCCAGGACTGAACCTTGAGGGACTTCAGCGGTAACTAAAGATGGCTCGGATTTGAAATTTTGGAGTTGCACAAATTGAGTGTGTTATGAGAGATATGATCTAAACCAAGAAAGACAGGTGCCTGTAATTCCCAGGGCAACCACCCTGTCTAGGAGAATGTTAAGTGAGACTGAATCAAAGACTGCACTCAGATCAAGCAAAATAAGTAAAGATAGCTGTCCGTTATCATAAGCAGGTCATTGGTAATTTTGACTAGCGCAGTTTTTGTACTGTGTAGTGGACGAAACCCGGACTGAGATTCTTTAAACTGTTTGTTGACTGATAGATAGTGTGAAATCTGTGGTGCAACTATCTTTTCTAAAGTTTTAGAAATTAATAATAAGTTTGCAACATTTGCAAAGTTAGTTGGATCTGTATGGGAGTTCTTATAGCTGTTTTAAGTGATAAATGAACAATGCCAGAAGACAATAAAGAAATAATAATCTCAGTGATTAAAGAAGACAAAGAGGATAAAATACTTTGCCTAAATGTGTAGGTAGAGGATCTAAGTGGCATATAATGGATTTGGATTTCTTAATAATACAGGTTATCTCGTCAATAGTGGGAAGTTGAAAGGTAGATAAAGGAGGCAGTAATAATAGATCTAAAATACCACTGTCAGCATTATTACAAGATATTTGATTATGGATGCTTGTAGTGTATGATGAGCACACAATACTTTAAGATTGTAAGTCCTGTTTTGGCATACAAACATTCAAGGCGACGGCCTTTAGCTTTAAGTTGATGCAATTTTTGGAGAATACAAAGGAGTGAGTAAAGGAAATGGTCCGGAGCATATACATCTAAAATCTCATGAAGACTATCATTATAAAAATTAACCATGTCCTCCATAGTGGATTTGTTAACTTTGCTGGTAAGATTGGCTAGATCAGTGGTTCTCAACTCCAGTCCTTATCCCCCCCCCCCCCCCCTTCACAGAATGTTTTAGATATCATCTGATATGAAACACCTGATTCCACTCATCAGACTCCTTTCAGGATGTTTGAAACGTTTCCTTAATTAGCACACTAACAAGCTGATGAACCGAATCAGGTGTTTTATATATGGAGACATCTAAAATGTTCTGGGAGGGGGGCCGAGGACTGGAGTTGAGAACCACTGGGCTAGATCATCACTGTTCACTTATTTTCCTGTGACGTGACTGCTTAAGCATGTTGTGATAATTTACAGCTCTCTGACTTAATTTCTTAAACACGTGTTAAAGTATATTATGAAAAACACTTCTCTATTCATGCATAAATTTGAAGGACATCAATCCTCATTGGTTTTTCCGTTGCATTGTGGGAAATTTTTAGGGAACGAATGTTCCAGTGGGCTTTGTTTCTGTGACATCACATTAACAAGATAATCAAAACGGCATGTTTAATTAGACTGCTTTGGTTTAATAGGGATTAAAAAGGTAAAGGGCATTTTTTATTGTGTGGTTGTTGAGTTCACACACTGTCAAAACATTTACAGGTGCAGGTTTCATGGAAAAGTACTTTTTGTATGTAAACCTTTGCATATGCAAGATTCCTTTCACACAAAGTGAAATATTTCAAGACATTTGTTCTAATTTGATTTATACTTACAACTCCAAAAACTAAAAAAATCAAATTTTTCAAAACAATTTGATTTTCTCAAACATCACTCAAATAATTATTTACCAACATAAATTTTCAAATTATGTAGTTATGCACTCAATAATTTGTTGGGGCTCCTTTTGCATCAGTTACTGCTTCAATGCGGCGTAGTATGAAACGATAAGCCTGTGGAATTGCTAAGGGGTTATTGAAGCCTAAGTTGCTTTGATAGCGGTCTTCGGCTCCTCTTTATTGTTGGATGTTTCTTATCCTCCTCTTGACAATAGGTCAGTTAAGTTGGCAGGTCAATCAAGTAATTTCATGGTCCAAAAACCAGTTACAATAGGCACTGTGGGCAGGTGCTAAGTCCTGCTCCAAAATAAAATCAGCATCTCCCTAAAGCTTCTCGACAAATGAAGCATAAAGTACTCTAAGATCTCCTGGGTAATGGCTGCATTGATTTTGGACTTGATAAAGTGCAGTGCACCAACACCAGTAGATGACATGGCACGCTAAATCATCACTGACTCTGGAAACTTCACACTGGACTTCAAGCAAATTGGATTCTGTGCCTCCCCACATTTCTTCCAGACCTTGATTTCCAAATGAAATGCTAAATTTACTTTCATCTTAGAAGAGGACTTTGGACCACTGAGCACCAGTCCAGTTCCATTGTTCTCCTTAGCCCAGGTGTAGCCCATTTCCTTAAGACATCTGTGTGTGGTGACTCTTGATGCACTGCCTCCACCTTCACTCCACTCCTTGTGAAGCTCTCCCAAGTTCTTGAATCTGCTGTTCCTTACATTTTTTCCAAGGCTGTGGTCATATGTTGCTTGTGCACCTTTTTCTACCACACTTTATCCTTCCAGTAAATTTTCTATGAATATGTTTTGATACAGCACTCGGTAAACAGCCAGTTTCTTGTGGAGGGTGTTGATGATTGTCTTTTGGACAACTGTCAAGTCAGTGGTCTTCCCCATATTTGTAGTTGCATGTACTTAACTAGGCTAGGAGGTACCTGCTACTCAAAATTAATCAAGACAATCAAGCTCAAAATTAATTTGAAATTATTTTGAAAAAATGTATTTTTAATTTTTCTATGCTGTAGGTTGTAGGCACCAGAATTAAAGCAAAAAGGGTCTAAAAATATTTCAGTTTGTATGAAAGTTTTCTTGCATATACAAAGGTTTGCTTTTTTGAATGAAACTACAAAAAATAAAGGACTTTTTCATGCTATATTTTTTTTTAGATGAACCTGTATTTCCAAACGCTTATAAAAGTAGATTTTTCATAATATATGCCCTTTAAAAGTTCTAAACGTTTGTTCAAAATGTTTAATTCATCTTAAGAGGTCGATATAAAGATATGTGTTGGACCATTCTGGAGGGACTGACTGATTGAGATGTAGAAAGTCATCAGGCTGCTCCAAGTCTCGGTTAAGCAAAGAAAGTTAAAATTGCGTTCAGAGAATTGGAAAGAGATTAAATATTAAATATTACAAGAGAGAGCTTTTGGCCTTGTGGTGTTAAATTTGCTCCCGTTTTATTTTTCACTTCAGTTCTTTCTTTTCTTAAATTAAAAACCTACATATAGGCACTTCATGCTTGGTTGTTCTGTTCTCATTTTCTTTCGATGAAAAAGCAGCGCAATAAAGAAAATCGAACACGGATTAGGATTAGCTAAAAATATTTGGGTCTTTAGCCCAAAAGGCCCTTGGCTGACCAACAGTTTACACCATTGTTCATTTTAGCTGTCAGGTTATTTGGGGGATTTAAATCATAGAGGTTTTTTACTAGCCTATGTCTTTTTAAGGCTTATTATACACTTTGTTTTTCAATCATTTCTCCACAATGCAGTAACAAGCCTGCCAAATTGCAGTATTCAAGATTTAGAACAAACCATATGATGGCAATGGATTGATGACAATGTGTTTGCAGTAAGTCAATGCGTTTGCTTGTTTTTCTGCCTTTAATTACAACACAGAAATTGGGATTGACAGCAAAACGGCAGGTTGTAACCATTCTTAGCTGAGACAAATTAAATTGTGCAGAGAAAAACTGTCATTAAGCGATAATAAGTTTGTCTAGGGAGTTTATAATAAATAATTCATAGTCGTTCACTTGGCCTTCTGCACCTTTGTTATGGAAAAACAAAGCAATGTTTTCCACCAGTTTGTTTGGTCTTTGCCAATATTTAGCTTGTTTCAAACAGAGTGTACTTCTGGGTTTTACACCTCATCTATGTACTGTAATGTAGGCTGCTTCATATTGGTACAAGTAAAAGTGACTACAGTAATGCTAATGAAAATTCTTTCATATTGGTATCGATAGAACTGAGTACGAATATCATATTAATGATTGACTGATAATTAAAATGTGTTATTTTGGCAATAAAAATATATTATTAACCCCTTAAAATTCCTGAAAAAGGCTAAAAATGCCTAAAAAGGACACAAATTGTACCTGCTGTGTTGACTGTATCTTAAAACGGTTTACATTATTAGAATCACAAGAATTCCAGCTTTCCAAAGATATGTGAAATGTTTAGCTTTTTGTTTTTGAGTTGTTGTATTTGATGAAGTTTTTTGTCAAATAATGCAGGGTACCTCTCAAGGTACCTTGGAATTTTAAGTGCAAATACATAAGCTAATATGTTTTGCTTGTTATTTTAATCAGTCTATAAAGATTAAAAAATCAGCAAAATATGAATTCTTGTGTGTTTCTGCATGTCAGTCTATTGCAGGATGAGACTTTTACAAGAGTATGGGACATTTTCACTGGAGTGTTGATCACTATGTAGGTTTTGTCTGGATAAAATTACTAATCGAACCACAATGGTC
This sequence comes from Misgurnus anguillicaudatus, assembly GCF_027580225.2. Classification (NCBI taxonomy): domain Eukaryota; kingdom Metazoa; phylum Chordata; class Actinopteri; order Cypriniformes; family Cobitidae; genus Misgurnus; species Misgurnus anguillicaudatus. Next base: position 35,611,410 of record NC_073357.2, on the reverse strand, counting down.
TTATATTATGCATTAATGCTGCCCTGCTTTCTCTGCTTGTATTCACTATTGTAATTTACTGTACATACAGTATTTGCGAGGAATCAAATTCATGACCTTGGCATTGCTATAACATCATGCTCTGCCAGCTGAGCAAATTTTTTAGTGTGAGCATACTTATTGGCATGTAAATGGCAAAACTTTTACATTAATACGTTGGTGCAAAAATGAATAAAAAAATAGTCAGCTTTATCTGGCCATTAGGAAAACTCTGATGTATGTCATTTACTTTGTAATTTCTTTGCCTTACCTGTAATATTGTGTTGGGATTTAAGATTTTATTATGATTTCTCGTGTCATATAAAAGGTTAAATGAAATGTCATTATTGAAGATTTTTTTATGTTACGATTGCTGTTTTTTCATTATCTATATTGAAATAAGAAATCATTCAAAGATCTTCCCAAGTATTTCTTTGTCTGTCTATTTTCGGATAGTGACTGCATTTTTTTATTCACTTTGTTCAACATCAGGGGAGCTTAAGCTAAGCTACATTGCTGTTTGAGAGAGAAAAAGCTGAAGTGGATTTTGTGTCATCTGTTTCTCATTATGTTTAAAGATATATGCTTAAAATGATGTTTCTCATATCTGTTCCTTCTTATTCATTTAAGATTTATTGGGCTTGAGCAATAAATATCACCCAAGAGAGTAAATTGATTTTGATCAAAACAGACTGAAGATCTCAATTTTATCTATTTTATCAAGACCACATATTTTACAAAAATGTGCAAACCAGAAAATCCAGCCATAAATTAAACCTGATAAATGAACCTGTCCTCCTTCAAATAACTTTACCATATTTTCTCATCTATGCTAACAGCTTATTACAATTGTAAATTGTAGGATGATTTATTGACAAAAATGCTTTATAATACATGACTATTAATACATAATACATGACTAAAAATGGCTCATTCTAAGTTAAAACATAAGATTTATTATATAATCTTATGTTTTAACTTAGAATGAGCCGTTTTTATCTACATACACAGCAGGTCCCCTAAAGTCCATTTTATAGTCTTGCGTAAGGTCTACAGCGTAGCTACTTCGTTATCCATAGCCTCTGCATATCTCTGCATAGCCTGACGTGCACCTCACCAAATTCTTAAAGGATTAGTCCCTTTTCTTAAAAGAAAAATCAAAATAATTTACTCACCACCATGTCATCCAAAATGTTGATGTCTTTCTTTGTTCAGTCGAGAAGAAATTATGTTTTTTGAAGAAAACATTGCAGAATTTTTCTAATTTTAATGGACTTTAATAAAACCCAACATTTAATACTTAATTCAACACTTAACAGTTTCAAAGGACTATAAACAATCCCAAACGAGGCATAAGGGTCTTATCTAGCGAAACGATTGTCATTTTTGACAATAAAAATAACAAATATACAATTTTAAAGCACAACTTCTCGTCGTGTAGATCCGGTCGTGATGCGCCAGCTGACCCCACTACGTCACCGCAATACGTCATCACGTCAAGAGGTCACAGAGGACGAACGCGAAACTCCGCCCCAGTGTTTACATGTGTTGAGAAAGAGGACCGTTCCTACGTTGTTGTATGTCAACTGATACTAATTAATGTCTATGTGGCAGTTTATTGTTTAAAATGGTCCACAAATGTGCATTTTATATATGTAACACATGACCTCCCTAACGTCACTACGCATTTACGTTAGATCGCGCTGGACCGGACCTTGACCAAAAGTTGTGGTTTAAAAGTATATATTTTTTATTTTTCTTGTCAAAAATTACAATCCTTTCGCTAGACAAGACCCCCATGCCTCGTTTGGGACTGTTTATAGTCCTTTGAAACTCCGTTGAAAAAAACTGTTAGGTGTTGAGTTAAGTATTAAATGTTGGGTTCCATTAAAGTCCATCAAAACTAGAAAAATCCTGCAATGTTCTCTTCAAAAAACACAATTTCCTCTGGACTGAACAAAGAAAGACATCAACATTTTGGAAGACATGGTGGTGAGTAAATTATCTGAATTTTTCTTTTAAGAAAATGGAATATTCCTTTAACAGCGTGTCAGTTCTACGTGGACTGCAAGTGCTGTGATTGGTCCATTAAAACCCCTCCCATCAGGTAAAAAACTGCGTCATAGGTATTTTCGTTTGCGACGGTGAGAACAAAGATGGGTCAAGTTGAGGGGTGATTTAAATCAAACTGCAACAAAAGTTGCAGTTTATTTACTTCCATCACTGCTGGTCCTCTCTAAACATACACTTTCACATTCGCTTTGCAGCCCTCTATTGGCCAAAACCGCACTAAAGAAGTTTCCAGCCGTCGGGGTCACGGTCCTGTAATTCGAGTGAAAACCACAAAAACTTGCTTTACGGCAGACCTGCAATCCAATCAGAGCCAGCTATGCTGCAGTATTTACGACAGTGGTAATGGACAATTACGCTTCTTACCTGTAGGGGGAGCAAAGAGCAAAAAGTCTTTAGTGTTGCTTTAATGCAGTGCGAAAATCCGGCAAAGTTCAGATTTTTCAACTCGTCAACGCGTCAACGCTCAATTCGCGCCACTCGTGCTTAGCGCATCGCATGATGCCTATTTTTTCGTCTTTGCATTGACTTAACATGTAAATCACTTGCGCTTGCCACCTTTTTCAGGTCTGGTGTGAACGCCCCATAACGCGAAAGTTTCTGTGGAATTGCGGCTGATTTAGTAAACGCCCCTACAGTATAGGAGTCATATTTGATTATCACAAATATGATAAACAAATTTGACAGACAGCCTATATTATGGGTTGGATTGTCTTGGAGCACATTTTATGAATTCACACATGAATTTAAATGAAATCCCTGTTGGTTTTATTCATAAACTGTATCGACCCCTTTAAAAGCTAGCAAAGAATGAATTGTTAAAGAAGAATTTTTATCTAAATATACAAAGCGTCTAAGGAATCCCTAAGAGATAAATTTCCTGTCTAGTGAGCCTATTAACACCTGTGACAGTCTTGGTTGAACCCCCACGGCGACAACTCTGAACATTAAACAACTCATAAACACAAGTGACACAAGAACTCGCAGATTAATGATCCTAACCTTTTGATAGTTAACATTTGGCTATTGTCAGAATAAATGTCAGCAAAGACACAACAGAGTTACAATAACCTATAATAAAATGCAAAACAATATAAATCACAGATTTCTAAATCATTTGAAACTACATTAGACGGTAAACAATGTCAACAAGGTTTTAAATGATTTCTAGTTCTGCCCCAGTAAAACCAATAATGTGTTTAAAGACAGAGAAGAAACAACTGAATTCAAATACTGGAAAGATGTTACATGTGTATATGGGTACATCAAAATTAAAGCAATATTAAAAACACCTAAAAATGTGTAAACCATCCTTAACCTCTTATAACAATAAAGCCGTGCCATGCCCTCTTGTCATTCTGGATTTATAACACTAAATATAACACAATATTAATAGTGGACTTGTGAACTTGAGTTAATTGTGATCTTGAAAACTGACTGACTGTGTGTGTGTGTGTGTGTGTGTGTGTGTGTGTGTGTGTGTGTGTGTGTGTGTGTGTGTGTGTGTGTGTGTGGTGCGTGCGTGCGTGCGTGCGTGCGTGTGCGCGTGCGTGCGTGCATGCGCGTGCGTAACTATGAGCTGTCTGCTGTTTGGAACATTAGATAAGTTTTCATGTAATGACTCATATGACCTTGATGTATGTTTTTGAATGATTATAATCTGTTATTCGACCGTGTGTTTCTTTAAGTACACTCTTAAAACCAATTTTGACTTCAGTCTCTGGTTATCTGATCACAGGTAGTAGTAAATATAGGTGTACACAACATGTTTACACAAAAGGTGTACAAGACCCAATGAAATATTGCTTGAAATAAGATGAGACCATTTTGTCTGATATCATAGATTTAGACACAATATTTTTACCTTCAGATATGAAACGCCGTAGGGCTGGCCTGGAGCTCCACCTTGTCGGGGGGCCCACACAAGTCTCATGGACGTGCTGAGTCAAAAGCAACTACTACATGCGCAGAGACCTCATTATTTAAAATAAAAATCTCAGAAACTGTGCAGAACTGTCATTGTTTAAGCCTTGCCAATTTAATGTGAAGGAGAACGCATGCAAAGTTTTGTGTGCACGGCGCACATCCAAAGCATGCACCCAGTAAGCCGCATCTCAGACAGCGTGCAATTAATTCTTGTTCACGTTTTCATGCGCTTAAGCAGACAAATTCACACAAAATGATTTCAAAATAATAGTTGTACTGACAAGTACAGTAATACATCTTAAGTGATGTATGTGATGTGGGCAAGTACAATTTTGAACCACTTGGCTGACCAGGCTAGCAGAAAAAAGCGAAGCGGAGTGTGCATTATGTAAGGAATAATTGACGACGGGCCATTGAATTATAAGAAAATAATGCACACCCAAGGTGCAATGCGGCGTGAAGCGGAGTGCCGTCACACCGCGGGTGTGCATTATTTTCAAATAATTCAAAGGACCGGAGTCAATTATTCCTCTTATACCACGGTTACCACAAACATTGCTCTGGTGCCTATTTTTAAGACATTTGACAAGTTAGGAGTGCGGTTATCAGAAATGAATGCATACCCACAGAACAATTCTCAGCCAATCAGAACACAACATTCAAAAGACCCGTGGTATAAGATCTGAGTAATCCACACATGACAATTGACTGAAAATAACAAATACAGAATTGCAATGCTACCATTGGGGCCCATCTTCATAATCTTACCCCTTACTGTGTTTTGACATCAGTCCGACGTTGTGTTTTGACATCAGTATGACATTGGGTTTTGACGTCAGGCCGACATTGTGCTTTAACGTCAGTACGACGTTGGGTTTTGATGTCAGTCCTATGTTGTGTTTCGATGTCTGGCCGATGTTGGGTTTGGATTTAAGATCGATGTTGGGTATTGATGTCGTTTTGATGTCAGGCCGATTTTCATTTCCTACCGAAGCAGACCATCTGCCGGATTATTTGTTTTCAACCCGTTTTTTTATATACAACAAAACAACATCTGACAATTTTACACCTTGACGTCAGGCCATTTTGGCCTTTTCCACGTCATCCCTTAAAATACAAACATTTCTGGTGAACCAGATTCTTTACGCACGAATAAGATCTGAGTAATCCACACATATGCCAATTCAAATCTAATCAGTTGAAGGTTCAGTGGTCCATCACAGAGGATAAATGTATTACCAGGAGGTTGCTCTTTCATAGCGTTCATAGGAGTTTGGATGGCGTTCTAAGTTGTGTTTAATAATGTGAAATAAACAGAAACGAACAGCAGCGTGGTGAAAGAAAAATCTGATAAGCCAGAGAGGTTTGAAGATAAAAATTATTCAAGCCCAGGGCTCTTTTACTCCTCAGCACAGAACAGACATCTGAGATCTGTGAAACTACCAGGTGTAAATCTGTGTCGACTGTCCAACTGTGATCAGACCACACAAAATGAATCTTAATAACAGGTGTAAACTGAGGTTTTCATAGTGAGTGACAAATGTGCCTTCTTTGCCGACATGTTGTAATTGGACTTTCCTTTGGCCTACTTTTCACTTGGATGTGAACTTGTCAACTGAAAATGAAAAACAGAGGGATGTGACAGCAGGGAAAATTCAACAATGATGCTTTCTGTTTGTGATCTTTTAAGTGAAAAACCGTGAGAGGCCATGTGTAATACTGACTTCTCCACTGGTTAAATGTAAATGTAACAAAGTAAATGTAGCAACTGGCTGCATTAAAGGAATATATGAGGAGCTCAGACACGTATTAAACGTTAATTTAATACTTCACTTAATCCCAGCTTCAGGCTGTTCAGGCCTCACCAGTTTGTTGGCAGAATCTATTTAAAGTTTGATAAAAAAAATACTCATTTATCTTCATGTACAAGAAAACATGCAGCTGTGCTCTTCATATGTACCAACTTTTTCATAATGACTTTGAATGCAGCTCATCTGAATAGAATTTAGGAATTTAGATGATAATAAGCATACATCGTACACATCTTACGTTAAGTACCCATAAGTTGTTTGTGTTTTATAGCAGCTGGGTACCATTATATATTTCATAAACCCATAGACTCAGTTGCATATAAACATTATTTTTAATATTTCTTGCCAAATGTTGTTTATTTTTGTCTTATGTCAAACTTATTTGTTTCGCTTTGCTTGGTGTTTAAAGTAGATATAGGCTACAGCATCACATCAGCAAACACGTTCTTACAATTTATTCTAAATCAGATCAATATTTCTATTGCTCACTAATATTAGGTCCCTTAAAAACTGAATAATTTTACTTAAAGGCAGGGTATCTGATTTAATCCAGAAACATTTTTAGTTACGCTGGTTAAAAGTCTCCTCACATCCTGATAGCAATCACTATGTTAAGTTGTTTAAATGTATTTGAAGAAATTGATGTCATCTGTGAAAGGCGTAGGACCAAAAAGTTTTCAACCGATTTAAATGGAGGGTGGGATCATGATTTCATCATTAGTCGGCTACCGTTAGCGTTTTTCAAAATTAGATACCCTGCCTTTAAATTTGTATGTAAATTCCCCCCATATATTTTCTTCAAATGGCATCGCGAGAACCAATAACCCAAGGTAATGTAATGGCATATGAGACTTACTTCCGTCAAGTGTGCAGAAGGGCCCTTTGCGAAGGGATTTGTTCACATTCGTTTGGAATGCCCTTACAAATGGCGTCGCCTTTCAAGGGTGCTTAAAAATACCCATTGAAAAGTACTCGTTTGAAAAATACCCATTTTGTTCTTTATTAACTTTTTATACGCCACTGACAAGTTATCTAGTCAATTAAGAGAAAACATTTGCATAAAAAAGTGTTCCTGATGAATTTTTATGTTAATTTGCAATACCGCAAATTTCCACTATAGACACCCAATTCCCCAATTTATGAAAAAACTGAAGCCAAAATTTTATTTACTAATTTTAAACTCTGTGTATGTTTGGATAATCGTTCTGAATCTGATCTCTAACAAAATTCCTTCACAAAAATGCAATTATTTTAGCTTTTTGCTAAAAACATAAGTATTTTTTTAAGAAAAATACAGATAAGAGTTTATAAGCAGAGGAAAAATATAGATATGATAAAGGTTTTTTCCAGTTTATTTGTTTGTTTGTTTGCTTAAAAGCAGAGGGTCTGTTCTTTCATTTGATATATTTGTAAGTTTATATATTTTAGAAGAAAATTTTCTTGGAAGGCACTTTGGGAAACTTTTGTGAAAATCACAAAAAAATGCTGGCAGGCAACTTTTAAAAAATAGCTGGCGGGGAATGAGTTGAATAAAACTGAACCTCTGTGCGCAGCGGCACAGAATTCTCTAATCTAAAAGAGTAATCTGGGCACCATCCATTGTGGTGAGTGTACAGTTCTCTAGTTTTAGGAAAAACATTATAAGAATAACATTTATTCCTCAGACATAATCACTGCAGTTTCACTGCAGATACTTTTTTAAAATAAGACCTGAGATAATAAACCTTCATGACCTATAGTATGCAGTCGATAAATTTGACCTCCGGAGGATAAGATCTTCGAAATAAGACGCAACGTGGATAAACGGCAACTCATGCTGTACGAGTAAAATTGAATGCGATGTAAAGTCAAAGCTCACAAATTGTGTTCTCACAATTTGATGAGCTGTGACTTGACAATTCACACTGAGCATCTGAAATAAACACTTGAGACACTCGAACTTAAATATTTGTGGCTGTGTGCCTGTTTCAAAAGAAACATGCATTCCTGAGAAAAGTGCTGCCCTTTTTATATGAGATGATATTGTGGGCACTCGTGTGTCAGTTACGTGTGTGTGTGTGTGTGTGTGTGTGTGTGTGTGTGTGTGTGTGTGTGTGTGTGTGTGTGTGTGTGTGTGTACAGGTGTAGGCTAGCCATATATTGTATGTGTTTACCACACAATTTCCCAGAAAGAGAAGAATTATCCTTAAATAATGCCTGACTGCAAAACAGCAGAGTAGGTGGCGATATACATACTGGATTTACAGTGCCAAAAAATAAACAAAAGAAGAAGAGCACAAAACACTAAGTTTAGGGAAATTAGGAAAAGCTTAGGGTTCGTAGGTCTGCTTCAGCTGTGCAAAACCCTCACAGGAGTGACCAAAAGTGTGAATGCAAAAGTATGAAATAAAGGTGGTGTGTGTAAAATTTTAGCGGCATCTACTGGTCAGATTGAGAATTCCAACCAACAGCTCAACCCTTAATTTCCAAACACATATGGTAGCCACCACAGGACAAACATGTCATCGTCTGAGACAACGTAGGGATGAAACGCGCTCTGTACAACAGTTTGTCCATTAAGGGCTATGTATGTAGATAAAAACGGCTCCTCTAAGCAGTGGCGTGTTTACCATTTTGGGGGCCCTAAGCAAAGTCCAAGAACCGGGCCCCCCATGCCCCAGCATTGCCCAAGGTTTTTCATTTGAATTGCACAACAATAATATTCAGTATATAGAATTAAGTGAGATATATATAAAGCGGATTTATTTTGTTTTACACTGCTTAAAATAACACTAAATTGTTACAGTTTGGTATGACAAAAATTCTTGGTTTAAAAAAATGTTTCACGCCCCTCTCAGATATATTTTTTGCTCGCAAATGTCTTACAGGATGTATTTCAAACAATGTAATTAATACTGCAACTTCAATGTCTGACATCTTACTAAAAAAACTAAATGAGGAAAAAGACGAAGCTTTAGATTATGATTCAGACTGATCTAACAAGCTGAACTAACAAACACCAGCAAACAACATTGTAAGTTGGTTATTGCTTGAATTTATGGATGGGAATCACATAACTCTCATGTTCATATTGTAAAACCAAACTTACTGTGAGATACAACAAGCATATAGACTAGACAAATATTAAAGATGAGATTTGATGACAATAATGAGACACAGAATATGATTGATCTATTTTCGACATGATTAAAACCCCTGCGTGGTGTCTTTATCATGTTTATACCTGTACGAGCGTGGAACAAAAAATGCGTGTCACCAATCACAGGTGTGAAGCCCAAAGTCTTTAAAGTAAACTTGACCATAGAGTGAATGTTGTGCAGTTACGAGAGCAGAGAGAGTCGAGGGAGCGCTCATTCCAGCACTTGTGTGGCTGCATTTGTGAGCGCTGAGCAGAGGTGCGTTTTCCCGTAGAGTTTCGCTCATGAAGTAGCCTATATGTGCCCTCACAAGGATGCGCGCATATATTATTCTACGTACAGACTCGCACATATCGTGCTCGTGCATGCTTCATCCGTACCTTAGATTTGGGTCTGAATAAACGTTACATACTTTCGCACACCTTGTGGCCAGTAGGGGGCCCCCCAAGCCTGTGGGGCCCCATGCAATTGCGTGGTTTGCGTGGTGGGTAAACACGCCACTGCCTCTAAGGTAATAAAAACAAAACAGTTCATTATTTAAAGAGCCACACAGATCCAATATCGAAAATGATCTGTATTGCAGTGTGTCATATTAGCTGTCCATGAATGTAAACAATGTGCAAAGTAGTTGAACCAAAAAGTGCACGATTAATAAAGTGAATGGCTTCTAAATAGGGGTGTCACGATTCTCCAAATCCTCGATTCGATTACATTTTCGATTCTGAAGTCACGATTCAATTCGATTCTCGATTTTTAAATGATTTTTTTAAGACAAAAAATTATATGCCTTTTTTATTATTATTATTATAGTTTCACATTAACATGCACATTGCGTGCTTTTCCTCGCATGGGGGTTTGTGGGCTTTACTTTACGCGAGAGAGCTTGTAGAGAGAGAATTCCTTCTTGCACGCAAATAGACTTAATGCGCGCGTCTTGGACTCCTATTATCTGAACTAAAACCGGTGCGTCATAAGCAGCTGCGCTTCTCTCTGTCTCACGTGCATGCGCATCTCGCATCTCGCATCTGTCCAAAGTCTTAACATAAACTAAAGTAATAATCCTTACGTATTTGTTCAGTTTTATGCGTTTCATGCGAGCTGAGGCAAACTATACATTTTGTTTAAAATATAACCAGCTGCATCTTGGCGGCTCTCTCGTGCACGTGCAGAGAGCTGCGCTCTGTCCGAAGGCAGATCACTAGTAGTAATCCTGTTTATGATATGCATTTCAAGGAGTTGTAGCAATACATCCCTCGTGTTTAAAATATAAATCGCGTTCCGCTGGATGGATGTTTTCAAAGGCACTTCTGAGAGTTTATTTTCCCCCGCTTGGCAAGCCGACCGGACGTGACATGGGGGTGTGGCAGAATCGACGATCCAATTTTTTAATTCGAAGTTCGAGGTTGTGGCCTAATTTCGATCGATTTCGATTTAAAATCGAAATCGTGACACCCTTGCTTCTAAAGTAGGGAGTCGACTCTGAATCGCTGAAACGACTCGTCATATGGATTGAATCTCCTGCCTGCCTATATCCACGTAATATGAACACTTTGCATAATAATCTCCGCCTACAGCCTTGCCCGGGAGAAACTAAAACTATGACCTGCCCACAGAAACCTCAGCTAGTTAGTGTGTAAACATCATATTAAGCTGTGTTTTCAGTTTGTGTGTTTTGACTACCAAAGGATGAAGGTATGAAGAATCTGTGGTTAAAATTACTTTTTCAAGCAGAAAAGATACCCATATGGTTCAGTACTCACTTTATTTGGAACAACATGCTTCTTCTAACCACAACCTGTCAGTTACATACTTGCTTAAATGAGTGTAAAATGTTAGTGTCTGTCGTCATTTTATAACTTGGACTAATGATGAATGATGTGTATTGATGTTGTTTAAACTCCTAATATACTGTCAGAGAGTCATGTTAGCAAGCGACTAACACATGTGCACTAAGTGTTTACATTTTTGCTATGGTTTCGGTTAGCTTGCATACTTGCTTAAATGAGTGTAAAATGTTAGTTTCTGTCGTCATTTTTATTGCTTGGATTAATGATGTGTATTGATGTCGATAATGTCTTCTCAGTAAATCATGTTAGCACTAGGTCAATACATGTTGCACTATTGTTGGTCTGTGCCACTGATCTGTCAGTTGACCAATCAGAGCAGAGTAGGCTACTGAAAGGTGGGGTTTAGGCAGACTTGAGTCGTTGAACGGCTTCACGCGAATCGTTTGGGGATCTCTGAGAAATGGGGTATTTTTTTACATTTATATTTTGTGATTATGCGAGTATGGAACTGAAAGATCCCAGAGATGTCAGCTTTCATGCTGATAAATGTCTAAATTTTCAATTCAGCAAATCATGACTGATGATGTTCACACCGCGGTCACACCATTATTATCATTCAGTTCGTGACAGGTAAAGACAAAGAAAAGATTTGTGTTGTAATTTCTTCATGTGCTCTGTCAGAATTGTAAATGTTAACAATCATTCCAATAAAGCTGCGGTGATAAAGTTTGAGAATGACATGTGAAAGATGTTTCTTCAAGTGCATAATTAAATAAAAGCAGAAAGCAAGGGACACTCGCAGCTTAAGAGAAAATGCGCTCTGCTACATGCATCAAAGGGAGACCCATTACAAGCTTGTTGTACGCCTCAGCAAGGATTCTATTTCCTTTGAGATCAATTGATTGATGTTGCTGCCAAAGTAACTTTTTCTCATTTTGTGGCAGATAAGGAGTCAGCATGCTATGAGGAAAAGCTTGCTCGTAATTGAAGGAGAGAGATGTGTGATGTCTCAAAAGAATACACTACAAATCAAATTGACAAGTTTTAAACTTTTCTCTACGGAGAGCTTGAGCCTTCTGCAAAAGCCTGTGTTTGTATCAGAGCCAAGTGGTTAAATATTCGACGTTTACGTTACTTCTGGCATGCTTGTATCCAATATAACTTACAGTGCATTAAAGATTTTATTGTATTTGGGACTCAAATCCATGAAGCCAGCTTTGCAAGCACTGCACCATACCAGTTTTCTACAGGAAAGCTTTTAGCTCCAGTATATTAACCTGTGGCACTCATGAGTCTGAATCCATCTCATCACACGATCCAATTTTCTTTGGCAATGCCAAAATGAAGTTTAAAAAGAATGCATTAACGCTAGTGTATGTGTTACTATTAGTGATTTAGTAAAAAAAAACCTCTGGATGTAGTTACTTATGAAAGACTGCTTTTTTATTTCTTCATTTCCTTTTGGTGCACAGAGCTGAAAGGATCTAATGGTACCAGGGTCACGTCGCTGACATAAGATGTTTTTCAAAAGTCCTCAACATTTTAAAAGAATTTCCATTTTAATTTATTCCATTACAGATATAAATATAAAGTCAACCTACTTGAACCTTCATTCTGTCTAATTCAAAACTCTTTAAGTGCTAGCATCAAATCTGGGTGCCACTCAGAAATGGATACTTGCTGGTAGGTGGGCAAAAACTGTAGGCTACAGAACTAAAAATGCAGAGAAGTAATTTATACTTGATTATACTAAAGTTCAGTGGCGGCTAGTGACTTCTTTTTTCAAGGGTGCACGATGTGAAGTTCTTCACAACATGTATGTAACCCGTTATGTTTGTGGTTCGTAATTTCAAAAGATGTGTTCTGCGCATCGAGTGAACCTTGCATCACATGTTTTGTCAAAATAAGTGCCTGCTGTATAATCTCATGCATAATCAAGGGAGTGTCTTGCATGCATTTTGTGAACGTGAGCGTCTCTTTTAACGGTTTTGACGCGTGTGCAGAGCAGGCACTTATTTTGACAAAACACGTGATGCACATGGTTCACATGATGCAACAAACACATATTTTGAAAACACAAGCAACACACATGACACTCCGAACACATTTTTTTTATTTGCGCCACTCGGAAGCGCAGTCACGAGCCGCCACTGCTAAAGTTAAAGGATTTTGAATGTATAAAGCTTTTACAAAATTAAAAGTGAAAGTATCTCACATTAGTGACCCTGTCTGTTGAAACCATGGTTTAAAGTGCGATAGTTATTTTTCAGATATTTCTAGATAAAATCATCCCACATAAAGAACATTTTGTGAAAAGATAACCTTGTTATATTGATTGAGTAAGGCCATGTCAAAGACTGAAATAAATGTGAAATCAATGACTGAAATTACATTTCGATGCTCCTAATGAATCTCATAATTACTTTGAGACTTTAGCCTGGATTTCACAGACATGGGCTCTTTAAGTGCAAGTAAAACGCATCTTAATTTAATTGCACTTAATTATTTAAAACATTGCTCAAATCTAGAGACAAATGTTCTGTTTTTATGTATTTATGTGACACTGTGAAGTTATATATTCATGAAGTTATATTCATCTAAAGCTAATATATACTGTATGGCTTCAGGTCAAAGATTGATTAATGAGATGTCTCTTCAAAAGGAAGAAGGTGTCCAAATAAAGATTATATGATAATAATGTCACGATCCTGGCTTTATGCATAGTTTCTAGTCTTGTGTCAGGATCGTGACAGCCCCATGTATATTATGTGTAGCACATGGTCATCGTTGTTTATTGAGGCCACATTTACACATAGCCGGGCATTTAAAGAAACAAATATTTCCCCGCCTCCGTGTTCAATAATAACATTGTGCACACAACATCGTTTTCAAAAAACTTGTCGTTTACATCAACCTGCATAAATACGCCATGGCACATCATAATAACTATGCCAAACCTATGCTGCCCTAAGCGCAGTAACTACGCATTTGGTCAAAATTGAGTTAAGGGTTGAAATGGGCTTTGTGAGATCTGATGTGTCTCCTGGTAAAATTTTGTCCCATTTCAGAGAAAGATGTGTGCCAAAATTGCAGTAACTTGTTTGACTGCCTGGTGTAAAAACTTTTCTCGGTTTCAGTGTTTGCGTAGTTACTGCACATAGGGGCCGTGCACACCAACGCTTTTACGCCCACGGCCGGCGCATGTTTTCAATTCATTTAAATGGAAACTCTGCGTTTTTCAAATAAGTCAACAGCTAGCGTTTTTTTTTTCGCGCTGAAAACCGGCGCTCTGTGGTTTTCCGCGCTCGGCGCTGAGCACAGAGAGTTGAAAAATGTTGACCTTTGGAAGAAAAGCTCCGCTCGTCAATGTCAGTTCTCACGCGGCCGTCCAATCACAGTGGAGGTGGGGCGGGACAAGTATCACAGCAACCATCCGTCTCACAGCTGACGTATCAGAGCTACCAAAGCGCTGAAAAACAGCTGGCATTCGCCACCCTCCAGGTGTTTTCAGCCACGTTTAAAAGTTTTGGTGTACACAACCCCTTAGCCTTTGGAGGGCAGTATGGTTGGCAGTGTGGGGAGAGGAATAAAGCCATGCAAGCCAATCAAAATCCTCAGAATCGACACCAACGAATAGGACAAGCAACTTCCTGTTCATTTCAAAACAGCAAACATAGGGCGCTCACATGACGTTAAGCATTTTCTGGTGCATAATGTGACGTTTCAGAACCTAAAACCATGTTTCTCCCAGTTGACACAGCAACACATAACCAGGCTTATCAGAAATCTCTACTTACAGAGGTTTTAGAAATAATAATTTTCTGTGATAAAAACACGGTTTTCTTGTAAATGAGAGGCCAAACGGCAGGGAAATATCTGCGTCTTTCCTTCGTGTAAACGGGATCTGGCCATGTAGGTCACTGTCCCGTCTAGTGTCTTGACCAAACCCTCTCGTTTCCTTGTTAATTATCCTTGTTATTGTTTAATTCATGTCACCTGTTGCCCTCAGTAGTTATCCCCTATTTACTGCCCGGCTGTGTTTGCTGTCCTGTGCTGGTTCATTTAGCAATAATTCTGGTTAAAAATCAAATCTCTTTGTAGCTTGTGAATTATAATTTTTAGTCAAAGTATATTGTCAAAATTTATTGTTAGTCTAGTCTGTCTTTTGTTTGTTAAGTTTTGTGGGTTTGTTTTCTCCTCCTTTGTCTTTTAAAATAAGTCTTTTGCATTCATATATTGTTTGTGTCTGGGTTCTGTCCTTGGATTCCTGACAAATAATGTCAGGGCTATAAAAGCTCAGCCATGCTTGATCAGTAAAATAGACAAAAATATGATAAATGTAGATTACAGTTTCTTGTGAAAATGTATTGTAATGTTTACCTCATAATGCTTTTCCACACTCTCTTCTGAGGTGGGTGTGCATTTGTTGTTCTTGGGTGAGCATTAAAACGCCATATCAAGATGGGGTTAATGTGGCATTGCCAACCCTTGATGCTAATGACTTTTTAATCAATCATTAGACAGCTTTCATGCATGCATACTGAACATCAAAGTAAAATCTACTGCACCGATTTATTAGACCATGACAAAGCCAATTACAGATCAGAATAAAGAGACATTCCCCACAGTGGCCCCCTGGGGTGTCCTGAGATGGTGCCAGGGAGCCCCAGTTTAATGGCATTTTATAAAACATTAATTTATCATAAATTCTAAAGATAAGGCTACTGTCCAATACCTCTACAATGTAAAATAGAATATGTTTCCAAAACTTAGCACGAAGGGATGCCCCATACACAGGGGGGCCAGACGCCGCAATAGTTTGAGAACCACTGACATAGAGATTTGACATCTTAAAGGCGGGGTGCATGATTTTTGAAAAACACTTTGGAAGAGGGAGTCAGGTCGAGTACGAAAACACACTTGTAGCCAATCAGCAGTAAGGGGCGTGTCTACTAGCCGACATTGTTGCCTGGGTTGCGTATGTGTGGGGCGGATCTATCAAAAGAAGGTCGAGATTCTATTGGGGTAGGGGTGTGTTTGTTTAGGTGATTTCAAATATCAACATTTGCTTTCAGAGATCATGCACCCCGCCTTTAAATTACAATACGTTTTTTGCAGCACTATTCAACATTTTTCACGCTCACACTGTCAAGCTCACTTTTTTAATGGCCTTTGACACTTTCATTGCAGATTCACTTTATGGTCCCAGTGTGGCATATGTTTGAAGGTTAAGACTAAAGTGTGGAGAAAGCAGCAGTGACAGAAGAAAGAGAGCGATTGAGAGAGATTTATGTGTTTCAAAGCGAAATAGACTATTGAGAGAAACAAGGGTCAGATAAAGAAAAGGATTTCAAACCAATTGCCGACAATGGAGGTCACAGCAGGTGTTTGACAGCTGACAAACTCCCTCAGCTCTCAGTAACAAGCTGCAAAGGTAACTGTTACTTTCTCCTACCATGCTGAATAAAGTGCATGTGTTCCTCAGTCCAAACAGGTGGATGGTGCCAAAGGGAAAATAATAGTAATTATGTTTGAATCAGTCTGAGAGGCGCTATATGCTCCCATTATTTTCAGCGGTTTATTCACACCGATATTTACTTGTGTTGTCAGTTTTTCAATGCTGTTTGTGCAACAGTGGACAATGCCAGAATGACATATGTCTTTCAGGTTGTATGTAAAACTTTGCTGTTTGCTGTGAATTAAAAATGTATCCTTGCCTTACTCAGTATTAAGCAGAATTTCACAGTCACAAATATGAAATATATACTGTGTGTTACATTTATAAAGACATTTTGTTTTGAGGGGCCTAATGGAATTATTTCACCCTCTTTTTAAAAATGTCTGCATGATAAACTGCGACTGTTATGCATTTTATCGAAATGTTTTGACATCATGGAAAACAATGGTTGCAGATAACAGCAATGCAAGTTATTTGGTTCGACATTGTATTCCCTGCTATGTTAGATGATGGATTTTTATATTTGAATGAGGGTGATCATTGTGATCCATTCACCATCAAATATGCCAGTTTATTTTTAGTGCATTGTTGAATGGAACAAATAGTCAAACTGACTGTTTTCTCTGTTTTCTTCTTTGTTAATGATTCTTTGCTCATTATTAAAATAAATTTGGTCTATATAATCTTTTATTAAAAATGTATAAATTACTGTGTTTTGTAATGACTTACCTCTTTGGCTTAAATCCTCTCGTATTTTTGACCATTCTCCTCCAACCATCTTTCACAGTCCTGATGGATAAATCTTATCGTTTGTTGAATATTCTGCTTCACTTGGAAATACGTGAGAAAAAATGGGCTGCAAACACAGTTTCATGTTCATCTAAGTTGATTATTATTGGCAGTTATTCATTATATAGCATTGTACATTTAAACCCATCAGAAGAGAAATAAAATAGTTGGTTTGTCATTAGCTTTGAATCATGCTCTTTTCACAGTCTTGATGTTTTTACTGAATTTAAAATACTGAAGGAAAAAACATGAAATGGTAAACTTTAATAAGATTTATAAGGGCTTTCGAGTCCTCTATATTCCATTGCTTTTCTATTGGTGGGTCTTTCTATTTGTTTATAATGGTGTTTAGATATACTTCTTTACTTGTTTAAAACCTGCCAGTCAAACTATTTACTCTATCTAAACTCTTTTGCTTTGTGTCAAACAGGATGTAAATCAAACAATTCAACAATTACATATACCCTTAAAGTAAGCCAATCTTTTTAAACACATTGTAAATGTTATGTATTGCTAAAGCAGCTGTAAACTATGTAGTATTAAATTGCAGAATTACATTGTTAAACCGTTTTGGTACACCATTTCTGAGTTCTGGGTTTTTAGGCAGGTCTAAAACAGTAACTTGATGACACACTTGAGACACTCCGCATGACCCCGCCCCTAACACAATCACGAGCATCCATTCAGGTTGTTGCTGTATTTGAAAGTTGAGAGAGATGGCAGCTTTCCTGCGAGCAGGCGTGGTTGTGGCATGACAGCAGACACAACCCCACCTCTTGAAAGCAGAGAATCCTGCCTATTTTTCCAAGAATTTGAACTTATTTTATATACTTGACGTTTTTCCATCATTCAGATTTGTCTGGGTGGTAAATAACACATTTTTTTGTGGTGTGACAAACTCACAAAACATTAAATATCTTCCTTTACAGGGATTTTAATAGAAAATTACATTTTTAAATAATTTAATCAGTGTCTCATGATGCAAAGGCTATTAAGTATTGAATCGCTTAACTAGGGCCAATCTAACCGAAAATTTTGTTAACCAAGTACTGTGCGTGGGTGTGCGTGGGCTTGTGTGTGCATATAAAGTAAACACACATATTCACCCATAATATACTGACATTAACCTTGCACTTATTACCTTAGTCAGAATTATTGAGTTACAAACAGTACTTAACCTAGCAAATCACAATGTGTGGGTTGTGATTTGTGTAAAGCAGATGCTGTCTACTGCCTACTACTGTCTATCTGCTCAGCTTATTAAAACAATTGACAGACCAACTATAAATACAGAACAAGTCTGGCTGGTCTTATCTCCACTGGTAATGAGTTTATATATTAGAGGGAGGTTAAATATCTTCTTTCTTTGTACGTCACTTAATATACAACCACAAGAAAATGACATATTCCAGATCTTCATACATTGATAATTGCTCTCTGTCTTATTCAGTTCTTCACACACATTGGGGATTTGATAAGTAGAATGAACAGTCTAAAAAATTGTGCATCCCAAAATTGTGTATTTATTGAAAAGGAAATACTTGAACAATGCTTGAGAATGATGTCATCAAGAATAATCAGTGATTGATCATGAAATTCATTTTCTTTTGATTGTATTCATATGTGGCCAATGAAAAAATACATTTTGTTTTTATACATTTTTTATATATTAAATAAAATATTGTGATATTGATATACCTGTCATATAACATTTTTATTAAGACTATTCCCAGATGAGGTTCGAAGAACAGAACAATCCAAGATTAATGATTACATCTGAATAACTCAGTAATTCACATTAGTGGAGTGAATGTAATCTTCAGAAAATAAATATATGTTTCTTCCTCCTTTCTGAAAGCAGACAGCTGAGCTAATTTTCCTGGACACTGTTTATTTTTCGGAATGTATGACTACATAACACCCATTATCAAGGAAGCACTGGAAGCACCTCTACAAATGACTGCCAAGTTCATTTTTAGCAACATGATTTAGGTTGTTCTTCTCTTGTCAATTATCTCCTGGTATGGTTTATCACCTGCCCACTCGAAGGATGTGTTGCATCATCAGTGCTGTTGCTGCATTGGCTGTGTATTACCAAGCGCACAGTGAGGTTCACCGGTTGGCATCTGCCTCAGTATCTTAAAACTGTTTGGCTACAAAACGAGAAAAACTAAAGAAAATGTCACACTCTTCCCACTAGCTTTAACTTGTGCATTTGGCAGGCGCTTTATCCAAAGCAACTTACAGTGTATTACAAGCTATACATCTTTATTAACTTGTGTCCCCTGGGTTAGAAACCCGTGACCTTTTGCACTGCAAATACGCTCTACAACTCAGCTATAAAGGAGCACATCTAAATGTACATATAAATGTTAAATAGTGTATTATACTATTCATTGGGACATTTTTTAAGAATAAAAGTACCAACTGTAAACATCTGCATATTAAAAATGAGTATGATTAACATGTATATTTTCTCTCTCCTTTGTTCCTCAGACAGCTCAGACGGTGTTGCTGGTTGTCGCTGCTTTCCTCATCTGCTGGATGCCTCATCACATCATAGCAATGTGGGTGGAGTTTGGCCAGTTCCCTTTGAACGATGCTTCCTTTGCTTTTCGCATCATGTCACACTGCCTGGCCTACGGAAACTCCTGCGTCAACCCCATTCTTTATGCCTTCCTCTCTGAAAACTTCAGAAAAGCTTGCAAGCAGGTCTTCACATGCCGTTTTTTTTACTCTCCTCCACCCGTGGAGAAAGTGGTGCGCATACGCATGGAGAACTTCTCCACAACGCATTCCACCACTAACATATGAAACTCACAATGTGTTACCATCACTGTTTAAATATCACCAGAAGGGGGCAAAGGGGGGTTCGTTTTTTATGCTTTGTAGCTTTATGTCATAGATTTCATCCAAGGAAGAAACGAATAACAAAGACAGTGGTATTAAACAAATTTACTTGTGAAAAGGGAGTTATTTTTATTTCAATATTATTATTTATGTACATATTTAATGTGTTTTAATGTTTATGAAAATAAGTGAAACTGTACAAACTCAATTATTTAATTATATGATAAGTTTATGTTTTAAAAGAAGCAATGAAGAACATGACAGTGTTTGTAAGTGACCTGCAAAGTGTTGGCCTATACACCATTTGTGTACTTTATGTAGTATTTTAACAAAGACTTAGTTAACATGCCAGCTGAGATATTGTCTTGTGCACTGTGATTTACTATTTATTCATTAACATCAGTTTACATGTATTATGTCGTCTACTATGGTTTTATGTCATTCATGAATAATAAAAGAATAAAAATAAAATACCTAATTCAAGAACACAATAATTTATGTGTAAGTTTGCTGGTCCTCGAAGAGTAATTCAGAATGTGTGTTTATAATGTATCTGTATCTGTAGTAAATGCTTGTGGTTAACTGTTTGAC
Organism: Misgurnus anguillicaudatus; assembly: GCF_027580225.2. Lineage (NCBI taxonomy): Eukaryota > Metazoa > Chordata > Actinopteri > Cypriniformes > Cobitidae > Misgurnus > Misgurnus anguillicaudatus. The sequence goes on along the minus strand of NC_073357.2, from coordinate 35,590,973 downwards.
ATAATAGAGATGACCCTAAACAAAAGACCAATGGAAAGTCTTTGCATGCGTGTGCATCTCCCACCAGTCCATTACTGTCACCCCTCTGTGAGATACCAGACAGAAGCTCTTGTAAACATTTTTCTACATGAATGGATTACATTTCACTTATATGGCAAAAGTGCCAGCACTGTTGATCTGGCATTGCGCCATGTATAATAGACATTAGTCCTCCAAGATATAGACCCTTTTACTGTTTGTACACAATGATGACGTGGCAATCTATGCGCACGTATTTTGGCAACGGAAGTATGGCAAGAATCAGCAGTGAAGCAACACAGACAGATAAAGTTATTTTAAAAAGTCGACTTATCAACTTTTTCAACACAGCTACCAGATCCGTGTACTATAGTGGAGTGAATAGATGATGTTAGCCGATGGCTATATATATATATATATATATATATATATATATATATATATATATATGAATAAAAGCACTGGAGTCTTTGTTGCATTTCAAATCCCAAAATTTGCTGAAAACATATCACATGTCCGAAGGTTTGCCTTTAAGCATTAGATAAAACAGCAGTAATTCAGGTTTTATTTTTTAAACCCCATCAGAGCCGCTTACATCTAGTGTTTATACCTCTTCTAATCAATGTTATGAAAAGCGCTCTTCTCAAAAGCACTGCTGCAAAGTTCAGATTTATCTCATGGCAACCATCCTGTTTTGCAGAAATAATAAGCAGTTGGCAGTGATGCATGCAGCTTTACTTTCAGACTTCTCTATCACTCTTACCCCTATTATGCAGATAACAATTACGGGCTTCAAATAACAACACACAAACAAACAAACAGCATCGCAAAAGCTATTAAAAAAAGAAATGTATGACTATGCTTAATTAAGATCGGTTTTAGTTATGATAGCATTTAAGGGATCTGGGTTTTGTGTTATTTTTAGGTTTAGATGCTTGAGCCCTGTTAATACCTGGCATAATAGCATGACTTACTGTAAGCCTTACTGAGCTTTCTTACACAGAAATACAAAAAATTATTAATTGATTTCAAATAGTTTATTACAAATTAACAACAGATATATCTTACATTTTTCACTGTTTTAAGCCTTATTTAGTGATCATAAAATATATAATTTTTTGTTAAACTTTACATTTCTTTAAAGTCTGTTTTATTGCTAGGTTTTTTAATTTCTGACTCCATTCCAGGTAAAGAACTTCTCCTCCTGGCAGCTGTCTCAATTTTTTGCACGAGTTCAACATCCCAGCGATGAGTAACAAAGCTCAGCACCTCGCCTCCAATGGAGCTACCCGCTCTCCCCACACGTCCTGCTCTGTGGATATAATCTGTGTGGGATTCTGGGAAGTCATAATTGACAATAAGTCCAACCCTCTGTGTGTCCAAGCCCCTTGAAGCTATGTCAGTGCATATCAGAATGTCAACATTTCCTCTCTGAAAGTTTTTGAAGATACCTTCTCTCATGGCAGCGGGCATTTCTCCCTGAAGCCTCATATGACGAACGCCCATTTCATCCAGCGAGTAGCCCAGCCAGTTGACAGTGGATGCCGAGTTGCAAAACACCAAAACACCTTTGTGCTCCTGTTCAGCCTTCTTCAGAGCCTGATGAAGCTCCAGAATCTTGTCGGCACCTTTCACCCTCAGAAATGTCTGTTTTACATGAGGCATGAGACAATGTAGCATCTGGCTTTTAACAGTGACCATGCTGGCCAAATCAGTCACCTTACTGAGGATCTCTCCGACACCACCAGGGAATGTGGCTCCCACGACAACAAGCTGTGCTTTACGGGTGAAACCGACGGTCTCGGAGAGCCTGGATGCCACTTGGGCATGGGACAGAATTTTCTCAAGCATGCCTGCAAAGCTGTCATCAAACATGGTGTCAGCTTCATCAATCACAAAGAAGTTAAGGTCACTCAAACTGACAAATTTCTTCCAAAGGGCCTTTAGAAGGGCACCGGGGGTGGCCACCAAAACATCTGGTTGGCTGTGCGAGACTGTCGCTTTGATGTTTCCCACACCTCTGCCTCCACCCACAACTTTGACCAAAAGCCCTGACTGCTGGCCAATGGAACGAGCCACAGACGTTACTTGTTCTGCTAGTTCTCGCGATGGGACCACAACCACGGCTTGAATCTTTCTCTCCGTCTCTGTGAATTTCTCTAACTGCTTTTCTAATAGCAGCTTGTGGATGATGGGAAGTAGATATGCGAGTGTTTTACCACTTCCCGTCTCTGCAGCACAGAGAACATTAAAACCCCGCAGTATTTTAGGAATGGTTTGCATCTGCACTGTGGTGGGATGAATTATATTCTGACCCTGTAAAGTCTCTACCAGTTCTGGACAAATGTTAAAGCAATTAAATGTCTTTTTGTGGTCATCACTCTCGCCCTCCTGTTTCACCATGAATGGTGGTGCACTTTGGACGCTGTTTATAGTAAAGTAATCCCCAAGTGCTTCTTTGTTTTTCCATCTTTTAGAAACAAGCACGGGTTGTTCAAATTTTCCAAGCGTATAGCCGACAGACTGGTTCAGCTGAGGGTTTCTGCTCCTGATCAGTAGTCTGCCAGGTTTGACTGTTGGGAGCTTGTTAATTTTTTTGCTTTGCATCTGCTTGATGTTCTCTATGCGCTCCTGCATTCGTCTCGGGATCCGGATCACCACAGACTGTGAGGAAGCTGTAGTCATACTGCGTACACAAGACAACATCGCATCGATCCGTCCACAAATTAACGGAGCGCAAAAAGAGTTGCGTAGTACTGACAGCTGTTTTAATACGAGAATGTTCCCGAACTTAAATGACTGCATTCTGAATATTTGTTCGGCAAATCAGTATTCAGAATCGATAACGATATCAGACAATCTCTTCAATATACACATTTGTTTATAGTTTCGTGACAAGTAGCACTCACGTGCAGACAACCTTGGGTCTTCGAGTCGCGGAATGATGACGCAAAGCACTTCGTTACGCCAAAATTAAAGCCCCAATGTTTTTCAGTGTTCGACTTCAAGATTTATATTTGTACTATTCAAAACATGTTTACTTTTGCTCTATCTTTTAAAGTCTTTTAATAATTCAAAAGCCATGTTAAGAAAATGTAGTTTTTTTTCTTTCTTGCACTATTACATAGTTGTTAGGAGATAATATGAATAAAGAAATATAAATAGATTTCAAATCAACACAACACATCAATACAGTATTTTTCATGTTATCATAAAAGTTTTGATTGCCAATCACATAATCAATAAACCAGAAAATAGGCATATTCAACTCCATGCTGCGCAGACCGATCATTAAAGGGGTCATATTATGACATTTTTTTTAAGATGTGAAATAAGTATTTGGTGTCGACAGAGTATGTATGTGAGATTTTAGCTCAAAATACCCCACAGATAATTTATTATAGCTTGTTAAAATTGCCACTTCGTAGGCGCAAGCAAAAATGTGTTGTTTTTGGATGTGTCCTTTACAATGCAAATTAGCTGTTTAAATGCAAACACTGATCGCAATGATGGTGGTTTGTTATAATTGAAACTCAATTGTGTTTTTAATTATTTTTTTCTCTCTCAATATATCAGCACAAAATTTTCCTTGCAAGACAGGCAAAATCTGAACAACCTCATTTTTCACATGCTGGCAGAGCATGGTTTACCAAAACAAAGTTACTGGGTTGTTAATAGAATTAATAGAAGCACTGGAGACCCAATTATAGCACTTAAACATGAAAACATTTTCAAGCTATGACCCTTTAAAGTCACCATGACAATAAAATGAAAAACTGTCATTTGTTTTGGAATAGTTTGGTATTTTTTAACAAATGACTTTTTTGTGAGCTTCATTATTTAAAAAAAAAGAATGTGCCCTCATGATCTTTAATAAAAAAACGCAAATCTCCTCTCCTCCTCAAAAAACGATCTCTCATTACTTCTGGTCATTTAGTATGAGGTGGGCATGCAGGGTCCGGGAAAAGATCGCAGCCATTAGCAATTACACGAATACAATTTAAAAACAAATACAATTTAAAGAAAAAAAGAAAATTACACCCTGCTAAAAAAAACAATAAAACCATTACAGAAATTTCTAATGGTTTTATTGGGAATTTTATTGTTTCTAATGGAATATGGCCCAAAACACACTACAGTGTATTGGTTTTTGTTGGTCTCTAATGTATTGGTTCTATCGGTTCTATGTATTGGTTCTATTGGAATTTGTATTGGTTCTAATGGAATATTGCCCAAAACACACTGCAGTGTATTGGTTTTTATGGTAAAAGCTAATGATTCCTATTGGTATTTTAATAGAAACCATTAGAATTTTCTGTATTGGTTTTATTGTTTTTTTCAGCAGGGCATAAGGAGGGTATTATACAATCCTTTTAAAAGAAGGAACTTAACGCATTGTTATATTCTATAGTCCTGGTAGCTTTACGACCTATCCTTTCAATGTTTTAAAATAAATCTTCATTTGAGCTTTAAATTGGGTAATACTCCTTTATCCCAAAATAAAAACTTTGCATTCAAAGACCGATCGTCAAGGTACCACAAGGGCGATGCAAGGGTATGCCTCGTTGTAAAATTGCTATTCACTATTTTTTTTCTGGTTCAGATTTATTGAACAGCTGCAGGATGTCTGGTTGAACATTAGGTCTCACACCACCAGTGTGTACTTATTGATGATTTATTCTTAATGGCATGTGGTTCTGTAAACATAAACAAGATACAAATATAAATAAGCATAAGTGTACATTTACAGATCTATAAACAGTACTTAAATCTTAGTTATAAGCAGCATATTAAATGTCACGTTAAAGAAACAAATATAAAGTCAGGTACATAAATAAAACATTATTAATTGGTAATGTTATATACTGCCTCCGATATTGCACGTTCAGCGCAGACGTAACTCGTCTGACTGACAAGCCAGGCATGTTCCAAGACACATTTGTAATGATATCACTCGTTCTTGTGGTACATGATGTAAAACACAGATAGGTCTGTGCAGCGCCGCAGGTTGTTGACAAAACATTCTTAAAAAATTTGCATTCTTGTCTTCAAGTAATCTTATAGTAGTCCCAGTAGAGCTGAAAATGTACAAACTTTTTTGGAAAGTTTCCATTTAATTCACCTTAAGCAATACAGAACTATTCTAGATTAGGATATTTGTTAAGTCATTTTCATTTAATAATGTGATAAACAATTAAATAGAGGGCACAAAAGGCCTCATTGCCAACATTGATGATTTATGACTGATTTATATTAGATTTGTATCCTGATAGAACTGATGAATAAATAAGTATAGGCAAGTCAAAAGTTAGAAAGCCACCACTAAGGTTCACTTGTTTTCTTACACATACTAAGTGTAAAGAATAAGTAATCAGCAATTTATCCAAATTTGGTTTGGACTCCTGACAGCTTCATTAATCCCGGCTCCAGCCTGTAGCAGCAGAGGTGTGCCGCTGCTGACCCCCTTTCACAGCCATTCAGCTGTGTCTGCATTTCTCCTGTGGTTTGAGAATTAGAAGGCAGAGTGTGATCACATATAAATCTCCCTGCGTGATGTGTGTGTGTAAGTGAGAAGAGATCCTAGAGGGAGCTTGTCATATAATCGATAGTTATGTCACAGCCTTTAACAATACTTTGTCAGAAGAAAGTCCACTGAGCTCTTGTCTTTGCTATTAATGGACATTGTAGGACAGAGAAGCACTTCAAAAGAGGGAGTTATTGACTACATTCACTGCTCTCTCATCACCTGTTCATTAATGTTAACAATAGAAATTGCACCACTATTGTAGGGTAGCAGATTTGTATTGATGAAGATATTTGATTGCTTTAATATTTATTCAAAACTTGTAGAAATTAATGTCTGAATATAATTCAACCCACAGATGCAAACCATTTCGAAGATACTAAGGGAGGGACACACTGTCTCAATTCTGCAGAGATTGTGACTGATGGATTACTTACCCATTAAAAACCAAAATGTGCTCTAGAACAAAGCAAATAGTGTGTTACTGTACATACATGCTGTGAGTACCTGTTTAAAAATAAAAATGCATTACTAAAAATAATTTATCAAAATTTTGATTTTCAGTGTTGTATCGTTTTATATATATTATTTTATATTGTACAATTGACAACCAATGTTCTTTGTAATGCAGTGTGCGTGTGCATGTGTGTGTGTGTGTGTAACCGCCGTGTGCGTGTGTGGTGTATCAGCAACATTTGTATTTCTCCGAGCTATCAGTCTGAGTAATGGCAGTGTTGTTTGTCAGCCCTGAAAAACATGTTGCATTTTTTTGTATGCAATTGCATGCTGGAGATTTTAGGCTTTTGTTTGTGCTGTTGGCCACAACCACTGTTTAGAACAGAAATAGAAAAAAATAGAAGATAAATGGTTGTGTTTCACAATGAGGTTGTATTGGTTAACATTAATAAATGCATAAGTTAACATAAAGTAACAAGCAGTTTTTCATCATTTATTAATCTTTGTTAATGCCAATAGTTATTCATGCTAGTTCATGGTGCATACAAAATATTTGATTTAAAAATATTAGTAAATGCTGAAATTAACATGAGCTAAGATTAATACATGTTGTAGAAATATTGTTCATTGTTAGTTTATTTTTATTGTTGGTTGTTCATTGTTGCTAATGCATAATGTTAACAAATGCAACATTATTGTAATGTGTTCACAAAAAAAACATATCATTCCAATCCCCAGAACTGAAAATAAAACAGACAGGCTAGTTGTGTTACGGATTTTTGACAGCACAATATGAATTTTACATATCCAACACAAACAACATCTTTACTTATTTTCTCTGTGGAAGAATGGTGCCTGTGTTGCTTAATTCCAGAAAATACTACAATAATATTATATTAAGTACTTAAAAATAAAGTATGTGAGTGATTTATATAGTTTCCCTGCAATGTATAGTATAGAATATTCAACCTATTCATCCTACTGTAATTTTTCGGTTGTATTAAAAATTCACCAGTTAGCACACATTATAGTTTCATTGGAAACAATTCATCTGTCATCCACAATCTATGATTTTGAAAGCGGATGTCAGAGTTGTTTTTTTATTATGCAGAGTATGATTTAGACAAATTTCATGCTGCTCTTCTTTTGATTGGTTGTTTTTACTTAACCCATTTTTAAGATCAGGTGCCCATCTGGAGTTGTTAAGTTCTGGCTGGTTTTGGTTTGCCTTGAGAACGTCCACTTTACTCTCCTTCATCTCATTCTGCTTTCCATCTGCTTTCCCATGTGTCTTTTTATCAACACTCAAGCTAATTACACAGAGTCAGAGAGTGGAGTGATAGAAACACATTCTTACCAGCATTCATTATTTTCTCTCCGTGACATGAAAAACACTTCAAAATCCTGATGAGCAGTGAGATAAGGGTCTGAGTCTGAAAAGAATATTTAATGAAACAAATGATGATTAAGCGATAGATAGCACTGGATATCAGATTAGGAAACCAACAATGAACCTGGCAGAATGTGTCTTTGTATAAATGGTCAAAAAATGCTCCCTAGCTGTCATTTGATCAGTAGCTGGGTCATTCTATACAGAAAAGGTGGAATTCGGGTGATGGAAATCTGCTTAAATGAACTTCTTTCATAACACCCAAAACTTCTATAATAGCATTAATTAACTTGTCAAATCTATGAATCCACAAAACGGGGAGCTTAATCTATGTTTAATTTTTTATATATTTTAATAAAGAATCCATGACGTTGTATCTTCAATACCTGACAAAATGAGAATATAATAATAGATAATGAATATGATAAAACTTATAAACTTTTCCATCTTGTTTTGTTTGTATGCTTTTATGTTGGTCAGTTAAAGGAATAGTGCTCAGGAAGTACTCATTAGAGAAGACGGTAACACCAATGACGGTAACACCAATGACAATTTACAGAAAAAAATGAAAATTTTAACAAAATGGCTGCCATTAGCCATGTGCCATTTCATCAGAGATGTAACAATCACATACTTATTCAGTATAATGTATTTTAATGTAAAGATCTTAACACTCCCAGCTATAAAAAAAAAGAGAAACACTAATGACATCCAAAAAATGACATCCATCAAAATTCTTAGATATATCATGATATTTTAGACAAATAAGGTAAACATCTCACAAACCTTTTGCACTTCTTCCACTGCACTTCTTCCACTGACCTCTTGCCCCCAAAAAAACTTCAAAGAGCTGATGCATTGTTTCAAAATAAAGGTGCTTTGGGTAGGGTAACACCAATGACATAAATTTGGGGGACAAATATTTATTTGATATTATTTATATTAATAGTGTATTTTTACCATTTCAGTGTTGTAGTAAATTCATACAGGGTTAAAGGTAAATTAGATTTGTTTTATAAAAAACATGGTTTTAAATAATAAGTACACAGTTCAACTTCCATGTATGATCAAAGGGACAGGGCAATTTTCAGGACCAGACATTTAAAAAAAAGTTTAAAAAAGGAAAAAAAAGGAAATTACATAAATAAACTCTCTCATCATGTTAAGGACAGTCTATATTTATTAAATATATATCATTTTGGGATTATTGGGTCAAATTAAATGTTTAAGGGGTCTGCAAAAGCAAGGGACAAGCATTTCCACCTTTTTTGTAGAATGAGCTACCCTTTAAAAAGGTCTTAATATGTGTACACTTTAGGTACAGATATTCATATATTTGGTACCAGTATGTACCTTTGAGGTACCAATATGTACCTCTGAGGTACTAATATGTACTCTAAGGTGTAGGCTATAATTTTTGAAAGGGTACCACCCCAGTGACAGCTAGGGACCATTTAATTTCTGTATATGTAACACATTACTCCAGGACTCCAGTTGGGTATCATAGAGAAATCAATCATGTGTGATTCAAATGGCAGACTGTTGTTCACCACATTATAAAGCAACAATGGTCCTTGAGTCAATATTCATTTTACAAGCGCTATGTAGCAAACACTCGCTATTATTTCTCAAGGTTTAAACAGTGCTAATATTTTCCACTTGTCTCCATTCCTGTCATAAATGCCTTTGTGATTGTTGAACACCAATAAGACAACAACAAGCCCATGACAAACGCTTGGATTAACAGTGATGCCTCCGAAGGTTTGTTTGTTTTGAGGATGATAGCAATTATATCTTAAACACATTATTCCCATGAGATGGTGAGAGTTAATGAATGCCTCGCAGTAATGATGTCTGCTTCATCAACGCAATTGTCATTGTTTACGATCAAGTACATTGTGCGCTCAATAACATCTGTAGTTTATGCTGCCCACTCATACTCACAATCTTCTAGCACCTCGCACGTCAGCTCTTACTATTCACTGCCTAAATAGGCTTTTATGTTTTGTATAGACCAACTGTGTTTGGTTTCAGCTTTGTTGTAAAGCTTCTTGAACCCCTGTGGCATTATGTCACAGCCAACACCACCTGGGATATTAGATAATGCAGCTTGTTAGACACAGAGCTTAGATCCTGGTTGTACTAGTCTGAAGGGTATAGTTTGCTGTTTATGGTCTTTTTGTTGTATCTTATCTTAAATATTTGGTTTAGAAAGGGGTTCAGGTGATTTGTTCAAAGTGGTGAAAAGGTGAAGCAATAGGAGAAAATAAGATTGTAAAAGTGCTGATTGAGCTCAGAGAAAGAAATGTTGCTTGTGTGCTTATCCACGCATGGAAATTGAGGAGTGGAAAACATAACTTTTTTCTAAATATTTTAATTGCTATTTTACGTTTTTGATTGTTTGTTAGGCCTTTAGTAATATACAGTAGTTGGCATTGCAACTAATATCACATTCCAGCATCTATAGCTATATGATGACAATCGGTTAATCTATATACAAATATCTACACAAGTTGATCTACCATGTTGTACCATACACATGTTGAGGAGAAGGGCAATTTGATATATCAAATTAACCTAACCTTTCTGTTTTTGGACTATGGGAGGACACCGGAGTACCCGAGCATGCAAACCCCACACATAGAAGTAACAGTGTTTGCTACCCACTGAGACATTACACCACCCTGGTAATAAGCCTAACCTTAAAGGAATATTCCATTTTCTTAAAAGAAAAATCCAGATAATTTACTCACCACCATGTCATCCAAAATGTTGATGTCTTTCTTTGTTCAGTCCAGAAGAAATTATGTTTTTTGAGGAAAACATTGCAGGATTTTTCTCATTTTAATGGACTTTAATAGACACCAACAATTAACACTTAAAGGAACAGTATGTAAGAAATGTATATCAATTAATCATAAAATGGCCCTGATATGTCACTAGACATTAAGAAATCATTTTCATTTCAAATACTTATAACACTGACAACAGTGGTCCGGCCAGGATATTGCCATTTAAAAAGTGGAGTTGCAGCCCTCAACTGATGTTTATGTTGTCATGTTGTGTATTGACCACCAGTTGTGTGATTGCAGTACCAGTTTTAGCCACAAGTTTTGTGATTGTAATACCAGTTTTGGCCACAATCCTACATACTGTTCCTTTAGCTCAGCACGTGGCAGTTTTTTTCGGCGGAGTTTCAAAGGACTATAAACAATCCCAAACGAGGCATAAGTAAGTGTCTTATCTAGCAAAACGATTGTGATTTTTGACCAAAAAAGGGAACAAATGTGCACTTTTGGGGCACAGCTTCTCGTCTGGATCTGGTCATGATGCGCCAGGTGACCCCACGCGGTGCGTCATGACGTCAAGAGGTCACAGAAGACGAACGCGAAACCCCGCCCCAGTGTTTACAAGTGTGTTGAAAGAGGACCGTTTCGACGTTGTTGTATGTCAATTGATTAACTGATACTAATTAATGTTTACAATGGTCCTCAAATGTGCGTTTTATATATGTAACACGTGACCTCTCTCTGTCACTACGCATTTGCGTTAAGTCGCGCTGGACCGGACCTAGACGAAAAGTTGTGGTTTAAAAGAGCATATTTTTTATTTTTCTTGTCAAAAATGACAATTGTTTCGCTAGATAAGACCCTTATGCCTCGTTTGGGATTGTTTATAGTCCTTTGAAACTCTGTTGAAAAAAACTGTTACGTGTTGAGTTAAGTGTTAATTGTTGGTGTCTATTAAAGTCCATTAAAATGAGAAAAATCCTGCAATGTTTTCCTCAAAAAACATAATTTCTTCTCGACTGTACAAAGAAAGACATCAACATTTTGGATGACATGGTGGTGAGTAAATTATCTGGATTTTTCTTTTAAGAAAATTGAATATTCCTTTAATTAAAGTTGCAATCTAGAATCGATTATAAATGAGCAAAAATCTTGCAAAAAGTAACTGTGCAAGTATTGTACATGCCCAAAAAGTATTTAAAACTGTCATCTTACCTGATTCGCAACAGCAATTTTATAATATTACTGACTTATGATGGGAGATATAGGGCCTTATTTTAACGATCTAAGCGCATGGTCTGAAGCACATGGCGGAGATGCAATTAGGGCATGTCCGAATCCACTTTTGCTAGTTTAACTACGAATAAATAATCTGCAGGCTCATGGTCCAAAAGGGTTTGTGCCTATTCTCTTAATGAATTATGGTGTGTTTTGGCCTTAACTTGAGCCTCATCACCTATTCCCTTTAAAAGCCAGTTGCTCTTGCATCATGGTGGATTCATTATTTACATTGCGAAATTTGCAAAAGAAAAGACTGAACGCTTCTCAAAACTAATTTCATTCATCATTAGCCTACTGCAAATATGTAATGTGTTAGGGGCGGGTCGTGTTTTAGACATGCCCAAATAATCCTGAACACAGAAATGTGGATAAACAAATCTGACAAATCTCTATATTTTCTGTAATGCCATAATCTCCAGAGGACGAACACCGCATGTCAGGGCTCTTTGCAGTATGTTTGCATCAATGAATGCTTCAGAGGATGAGCAATACAGATGACCGTCCAAGCTCTGGTTTGCGTCAGCTGATAACATGAGAGCGGGACCAAACCATCTGACTGGTTCTTTGTAGAATGGCGGTAACTGCCAGTTTGCAGAGCACCCTAATGAAAGATAGGCTCTGCGTTGTTCTCAAAAGAGAAAAGCAAACTGTCAGATGCTCAAAGACTCATGCCAGACTAATGCTATGATGGACTCTTCTGTCGTGACTAATCCTTTTTAACACTTGACTTCTGTTTGCTTACTTGGGAGGACCAGAGTAGCACAGGATGTCATGCTGATGCCTGTGTGCCGGCATTAAAAGAGTATTGTTGTGGTTAGATATTCCATGTGAAAATCACAAACTCACCCTGTGTCACAGCAATGCCAAGCCCACACAGCTGGTGGTCATACGAGCCCAAATAAGTGCCGGAGTTGATGTCTTGGCCTGTCTTCTCCTTCCATATCCCCCACAGATCCTCACAGCTATCTGGAGACGTGACAACACTACTTCATTAGGGCCTTCTGCCAGAAGGACTTATCCATGCAACAGAGATGCCAAACAATGTTGGCTATAAAAATGATTTCCCAGGGTAAATATGTTTAGATTTCTTATGTTGTTGTTGTTGTTGTTTTTTTTGGGGTTTTTTTTCCGTTCCAATTTTAAAGTAGCCTACGCAATGTTTACCAAAACAGTTGTTTTCTTACTCAAATGGTCGGCATTTGTAACAAGCGAGTCGGTGAGTGGATTCCGAATGCAGAGGTTTATTAAAACACAAGGCAAACAAATCCAAACAGCAGGCAATACAACATAGTCAAAGGAAGGGCAGATAAATCCAATAACCAGAAAGACAGTCCAAAATAAGAGTAATCAAAGAAACAGTGATACAATAAACAGGCACAATGGTCATAAAACATGAACATGGAACATAAACATGAACAGTGCACATGGACACGCTTGGTACGCAGATTAACTGACAATACTTCACGATGTGAACGTGAAACAGGCATACAGTATGTAAGAAATGTATATCAATTAATCATAAAATGGCCCTGTTATCCCAGCTAACAGAAAAAAGTTCTAAGAACGTTCCCTGAAAGTTCTTTACGTTCCCAAAAACGTTCTGCCAACGTTAAAAGTGTCCAGTTTTCTTGACGTTCTAAGAACGTTTTTGTGTTGTCTCAACGTTAGAGGAATGTTACATTTTACCATTTTTAAACGTTATGACAATGTCATGTTTTAATGTTCACACAATGTTTAAAACAACAACTGTTTATTATATTGACTTGTTTAATTGTTATGTAAATGATAGAGAAACATTGCATTTTATTATATTTATTTTTTATATTTATATTATTTTATTATATTTATTATATATTATATATTTATTATATATTATATATCTATTATATATAAGTTTAGATGTTGATGTTTTGTTTCATTTTAAGTCACCATTATTGTGATTAGTGTTCGTTTTAGTTGGGCTCTTGAGCCTTGTCTTTTGCTTGCTAGTTTTTTCCCTGGTTGTGTTAACTTTTTGTTAATACACCACATTTGTTATGAACATGTTAAGTTAGTAGTGTAATTCTGTGGTGTGGTGGTTGGTACATAATGGTAAAAAATCATTCCTAATTAATTTACTAATCAAAAGTTTATTTTCTGTCAATAATGTAAATGAGATCCAGCTCTTTCACAGCAGTTTGTCATTAAAGAGTTTTAGAAACTTTGGACAAAAAATATCCGCTATTTAATTGGGATGCACAAACATCAAGAATCAGACTATGAATCTCAACCATGGTGACAATTAAATGAAAAACTTCATGCTGCAATGCATGCTGGATATTAACAAATTACAAATCTCATTCAGGACTCCCAGCATGCACTGCAGCATGGATAAATAATGATTTTTTTTCCAATTTTCTTTGTCACCATGGTTGAGATTCATAGTCTGATTCTTGATGTTTATGCTTCCCAATTATGAAGCAGATATTTTTTGACAAAAGTTTCTTAAACTCCTTAATGACAAACTGCTGTGAAAGTGCTGGATCTCATTTACATTATTGACAGAAAATAAACTTTTGATTAGTAAATTAATTAGGGATGATTTTTTTCCATTATGTACCAACCACCACACCACAGAATTACACTACTAACTTAACATGTTCATAATAAATGTGGTGTATTAACAAAAAGTTAACACAACCAGGGAAAAAACTAGCAAGCAAATGACAAGGCTCAAGAGCCCAACTAAAACGAACACTAATCACAATAATGGTGACTTAAAATGAAACAAAACATCAACATCTAAACTTATATATAATAGATATATAATATATAATAAATATATAATAAATATAATAAAATAATATAAATATAAAAAATAAATATAATAAAATGCAATGTTTCTCTATCATTTACATAACGATCATATAAGTCAATATAATAAACAGTTGTTGTTTTAAACATTGTGTGAACATTAAAACATGACATTGTCATAACGTTTAAAAATGGTAAAATGTAACATTCCTCTTACGTTGAGACAACACAAAAACGTTCTTAGAACGTCAAGAAAACTGGACACTTTTAACGTTGGCAGAACGTTTTTGGGAACGTAAAGAACTTTCAGGGAACGTTCTTAGAACTTTTTTCTGTTAGCTGGGATGTCACTAGACATTAAGAAATCATTTTCATTTCAAATACGTATATCACTGACAACAGTGATCCGGCCAGGATATAGTCATTTAAAAAGTGGAGTTGCAGCCCTCAAATGATGTTTATGTTGTCATTTTGTGTATTGGCCACCAGTTTTGTGATTGCAGTACCAGTTTTAGCCACAAGTTTCTCCCATCACTACTTTTCGCCTACTGCTTTTGGAATACTATGAATACTAGTCACCTTGCTTACTGATTTTTGCTTATATTTTGAATGCAGCTATGGATTAAATATACAACAGACAGAAAGTAAGTGTAGAAAAAGAGTGTGAGTGCCCATGGTACAGATAGTCAGAGGTTGCCACCTGATGGCAGGATGAATGGGTACTCTCCCATTTATTACAGCATTGTTGCAGTTTTTAGTTTAGTTTAGTTTAGTTGTCATTTCATTGCACCAATGCCCCCTGAATTTTTGTGATTGCATTGCCCAGAAATTTTATTTTGCATGATATTCTCTAGGTAAACCTTCAAGACAGTCATCTACATGTGACAGAACTTTGTGAAGAGAAACTGGAAATATTTACCAAACCTGTAAATACTGTACTCTAATACAGACATGTTGTTTTTGCTTTGCGTGCATTTTGACATAGCTAAAAATCTCAAATACATCAATTATTAATGTTGTTTTGCAATGGAACTATTTTCAGTCATTAAACTAACAACATTGTCATCTGATGCGGATTCATGAGCCTTACAGCAAAATTATCTCAATGCATGCCTACTAATGGATACACTTTGCAATACGTATACCGCTGAAAAATTACTTTATTAATGCATTTGTATGTTTGCTGCATGATTTTTTAAAATCTATATTATTATTATTATTATAATTAAATCAAGCCATCCTTTGTACCATTCAGCCTAATGCAGAGTTTTAAAACACATCTGAAAGAGACAAAAAAAGATACACGTAGAAGATACAAATGTTGGAATGTTGGAAACTAATGTATTTTTCGTTAGTGTGTTATGGAAGTTCTGGATGGATGCACTATGATATATAATTAACAGTGGCGGCTCGTGACTACTCATCCGAGGGGCGCAAATTCAAAATAAGTGTTCGGACTTCGGAATGTCATGTGTTGCTTGTGTTTTCAAAATACGTGTTTTGCGCGTCGAGTGATCCTATTTGCATCACGTGTTTTGTCAAAACAAGTTCCTGCTGCACATGCATCAAAACCGTTTATGATAAAAGAGATGCTCACGTTCACAAAATACATGCAAGATACTCCCTTAACAGTAAACTCTGATTATAAACATTGAAAAAAATTATTCATTTTATTTAATCAATTTTTTAAGGTAAGTGGTTGCAATCAATTTATTTAAGCTACATTTAAACAAAAAAATTTGAAAGGTAAAACAAAACAAAAAACTTTTAAATGTAACTTAAATAAATTGATTGCAACCACTTACAAAATTGATTAAATTGAATGAATCATTATTTTCAGTGCATGAGATTATGCGTCTCTTTTATCATAAACCCTTTAGACGCGTCTGCAGTAGGCACTTATTTTGACAAGACAGAACACAGGCAGAACACATACTTTGAAATGACGAACCACACACATGACCGGCTACATACATGTTGTGACGAACTTCGCATCGAGCGCCCTCGAAAAAAGAAGTCACCGGCCACCACTGATATTCACCCATTTTTAATAATTTGGGTATTCCTAAAAGATACGGTATTAGGATCAATGTAGAGTCTCTGTTTAAAAGGAACAATCTGTTAAAGAATTCCAATTAAATAGACATTTATGGAGACAAACACACCGAACAAAATTCTACCTACAGCCTTATTTAACCTTAAGAGGATTACACTTTTAGTATAAATGTCACTGAGCCCACAAGACATCTTGTTAAGTCTTGTTATGTCTTATGTTTTATTGCAGCCTTTAGTAATCTGACTTAGCTGCATAAGTAATAGGAATGTGGTTCAACATGCTGTAAAGCCAAAGCAAAGGTCCTGGATGTAAGATTTGCTGTGTTATGTGCAGGCCTTTCTTTCCATCCCTATTCAGAATAAATTGGTCATTCAAAAGTTCTATTGAACCCTGGAGAAACACTGGGGGAGAAACCGATTTGGAGCACATTGTGGTTTTACCTTGAGACGTACAAACAGGAATGTCAAACAGCCAGAAAAAGTTTTCATAAATGTCACTGCATATCTCCTGTAATCTCCTGTATTGAAAAGACAGCAGGCGTTTAGAATTTGCATTGAAAAGGGCTTCTTTATTAAAGTCTTAATCCTTGGGATAAATTGGCTGGTGTTAATATCACACTGTGGATCTGCTGAAAATGTGTTATATACCTTAACCCATGTGATGGTTAGCTTGGCAATGTTTTCCATTTATAACAAAAGAAAAGTGTTGTTTTTCAAATGAACATTAAGTCCTGTATTGTTAAGAAGATTATATGATTTGAGCTGTTTACGCAGTTGGTGTAACACACACAAATACATACCTGTATACACACACAAGACGCGTTTATTGTTGTAATTGAATACTTGAATACTTTCCGTGTTTGCATGTTTAAGCATATTTGATTATGCATTTTAGATGGTACTTGTTAATCTAACACAATGACTTAAGATGCATGGCTTTCTCTCTGTCACGTTCAAGCACAAACAGATTATCTCTATGCATTGCAAAAGTCACGTTCTCTTAATTAGCTTCTGATTCTTTAAATCTTCATGAAATAAAGTTGGGTTTGACATTTAGTCATTGGTCATTGTGACATTATTTGTTTTCTTTTCCTGCATCCCTCTCTAATATCTTTAGTAAAGGTTTGCATTCTTCATAATAAATCTGTTTACTTGGTTTTTTAATGGTTCAATCGAACCAGTATTGGGCACAGAGTTGGAGCAATTTTTCTAACGCTGAATGATTTTTACAGGAAATAGTCTGAACAAATCAAATTGTACTTCATGCACAGAATTATAAGTGAGTGAGTCCCGCACAGAGATTAACCACAGGGGGCTGATTGAGAGTCAGCTATTCACAATTTATTGGGGTAATTGACAAGAGTCTAGATAAGAGATAAGCTCCTTAAAATGTTGGGGTTTGAAAGAAATCACCTAATAGTTTTTTCTAAGATTAACAGTGCTGCAATGCACTCAAAACAAAAGCGATTTTAAAAAAAAAATTATGTTTAGGTGTTCCCTGTTTAGGATTCACAATATGTGATATAGAGATTAAGATTGAAATTAGGAAGCTATATCAAAACCCTACTGAAAAATCAAGCTAAAATGATGGTAGCTAGTTTGAGATGGTTTTAGGTGGCAGTAGCTGGTTTAAGATGGTCCTTCCGGCCTGGCAAAGCTGGTCAAGATGGTGAGTCAGCTGGTCTCCTAGCCTGACCAGCTAAGTCCAGTTAGACCAGCTTAAAAAGTGACCAAAACACAGCTAGAGCAAAACTAGCTAAATCCAAGCAGGGAGACCAGCTAAAACCAGCTCACCAGCTTATGCTGGTCTTAGCTGGATTTTTCAGTAGGGAACATCTATCATATTTATGTTTGGATTTACAAGACTGGGCATGTGCCTTACAAAACAGTCTTTTTGCTACTGCCATAAGAGACAGTGAGAAAGTTACAAGATTTTGGTGTACACCAGATCCTTCAAGGCATCCCATTTCAGGCACAGAGGCACACTGTCTGGCACAGGACATTTCTTGAGAACAGCATTAGCTCTAAATTGCCATTTTACATGAATTTTTAATTTAGCAAATCGGCCACATAGACTGAAACTACTTCATTATATGAATTTACTACATGCAAATGCAACAAGCTTGTAAGATGTCTTTGATCATTTCGAAAGCACCACAGGTAAAGGTCTGGTTTTGCTATAGCTGATGTTATCTGCCATGTTGGCCATGTTTTTTGTCCTCGAGTGCCTCCAAAGAAGTATAGTTAGAGCTCTTACCCTGCTGTTATTATATCTAATAAAGAGAACTAGCCATTATTTACCACTGCTTGTGGAGACAAGGGTCACATGCAGCAAACTGAAGGAGAGTATCTCTGGTAGCCTGTGGCACATTGAGCCTCTCGAGATGGCTAATGGGTAGTGTCTGTGTGGGTGTATGTGGTTTAAGGGGGATTAGTATTGATCCTTTTGACATCACTCCCAAATGTTGCATCGATCAGCTATCTATCTATCTAGCCAGCTCTTCTCTCCACGCAGTGCAGCACACAGACTAAAGACTGAGTCACATGTTGGACACAAACGCACTGTATTTACGTAAACACTCACACACACAACAAACAAACAAACACTGAATGAAGACGCAGGAGTGCGTCATCATAATGCTGTAGATTATAAAGGATTTGACAGAATCCAAACATCAGCTGGACATTTCTCTGGCAAATACAAAGTTTACTTGTCCTGTGTTGTGTTTTACGTTGTGGTGAATCTCAAAAAATCTCACATTTCTTTGTACTTTTCTATTAATATTACACAGTATTTAATAAAGCAATAAAGGAGTAAATATATATGTTACGTATGGCAAATGTATTTTTTTATATAATAAATAAATATTTTTAGGTTTACGGTTACAGAAATATGAATTCACTAATATGGGAAGCCTTAGATATTTCTAGAGCAAAAATTACTTACTGTACATTTTCTATGATTCTTTGTACATTGACTGAGATGGTCATAAAAGTTTAACATTGCAATAAAGCTGTGGTTTCTTCAGCTCAAGCTATTTGGGAGAAATTGTGATTGGTGTTGCCGGAGCTTTTTACTGTTAGACATGTTTGAGTTCATTATGCTTACTCATGGGCGGATCTACGGGGTGGCAAAGCCTGGGATACAGTCTTGCCACCCCTGTTGCCACCTCATTTATAAAATCAGATAATATTTTTTAAGTATATTTTATGTTCATAGCCTACATGTTGAAGGCCAAGGAGAGCTGCACCAAACTCCTCTCAAACAGAAATTGCAGACTTATAATCGCCCTCCCCCTCAAAATGGTTTCATCCATCACCAGCACAGCTAGCCTGGGTTTCCCCATGCTGCCTTGCGCGCAAATTTATTCATGCTGCAAGTCTAGCATGGAAACTATGGATCAATTTTGCCCCTGAAATAGGGAACCAATCACAGAAACGGGAGGGGGCAGCAAGACGATGACGACATCTATGCAACACCGAAGCAGTTTTTATCCAACACGGCAGCAGACATGAAGTTACTTTTCGATAAAGCCTTAGATAGTGCTCTAAGTAGTTTTGAAAGCAAGTTTATTTAAAAAAGAGCAAGTTTTGGCGTTAAACAATTTTATATCCAAGAAGGAGGTTTGGATATGGCAAGATATGATAGCCACTGATTTTTATAGGACCAACATGTAAGGCATCGTCGTCGACGAAGTACAATTAACGAAATCAGAAAAAATCCAAAGTGCTCAAAAATAGCTGAAAAAAAAATTTGTTTGGGAAAAAATTAGTTAGGTGCTCTTTGGTGTAGGGTATACAAAACGTGAAAAAAAGGGGAATCCAAGGCACTCTTCATCAAAAGGTAAAAAGCCTTTATTTAAATATGGCTATAACATTAAAAACATATAACAGGGCAGTAACCCACGCGTAGCGGCACAGATAGCCTTCTTCAGGGTAAGAAATACCTGAAGAAGGCTATCTGTGCCGCTACGCGTGGGTTACTGCCCTGTTATATGTTTTTAATGTTATAGCCATATTTAAATAAAGGCTTTTTACCTTTTGATATATGAAGAGTGCCTTGGATTCCCCTTTTTTTACAATTAACTTGAATTTATTAATATCATATTGTCATTATGTCTACTGTGGTTGTCACAGTGCCACTAAGTTGTGTTGCTTTTCAATATCAATATACAGCTACTGGTTTAGTTGCATAGCTTTCAGCTGTGTGCACACGTACCCGATAAAAGTTGTTTACATTTGAACTTATGTCGCTCTACATACGTCATCTGGAACGATTGGCTATGAGCTACGTACAGATGCATTTGATAGGCATTCGTAGCGCCCAATAAACCACTCTGGGAATTCGTAAACCACGCCTCAAATACGAGAAAATGAGCATAGGGTTTCCAGACCACGTCTCATTCTCAAGTCACGTTTCTCAATGTCGGAAGCCAGAATTTCGAGGATGCTCCGTCATCGACATCCATAAGGACTGTTCCAATGTCGAGGATCCCGGAATTGCAATGAAGGACTGAGTCCTTCGTTCAAAAAATATCCCATATACAGGAAAGGATGCATATGTGTATCTTTCGCGCTCTTCACGCTCTCAAATCACCCACAATCCTATGTGCGCATCGCCGAAAACACACCTTTTAACTGACGTAATGATGCAATGACATGCACTTGCTAGCCTGTTCCATTTACGTGTTCTCCAAATTCTAAAGAGGAGCCTCGCCTAGCCTCTGAAGGAAGTGACTTGGAAAGACCAGTCCTGCCAAGGAAGTATCCTTGACATTGAGAAACAGCCTTCGAGACTGGTCTGGGGTTAGCCAGGCTACAGCACGGCAGCGACCCCCACGAAATTTCACTGGCCTGGCAGCATGCTAGGTCGACATGCCAAATTAAACTGAGATATCTAAGCGGTGTGATACGGTAAGTAGAGCTGTCACTTTCCGTTCAAAAATGATTGCACAATCGATCGGGACCAACCAACAAAAGTTTCGAAAACGAAAATAAGAAATGGATTTTAACGGCCTTCTCCTGAGGCTGGAGCGCGTCCAGTTCGTCACGATACGCCTGCAGCGAACGCGCGTCACAGCAAATGCAGCTTCTGACACACACACATATCTATTTCTGCATAAAATGTCTCTTTTTACGAGAGAGAGTGTGTGAGAGAGAGATTATAAATTAACATTCTTGTGTACATTTAATTATTGTATGTTATATTGTAATAAATCCAAATATAATGTTTTACTAAAAAGAGCCTTCACTGAGTCTTTATTGAATCAGAGGGAAATGTTTTGACAGTCATTGTAATCATTGCGACAATCCTGCATTATAATCTTGTTTCAATCCAGATAAGCTAAATCTATTGATGACTTATGTTGTATGACTAAATCTTTAGACATTTTACTAAATATAAGTAACTTTGCAACTACTTATAAACTACCAATCTTTAGAGAATTAGTAAACTGTCTGCTTAATATCTACTAACACTTTATTGCGATGATATCTCAACAGACTTTCAACTGTCTATAAGTATCTTTGCAGGTGCATGTCAACTTATTCCACTAACCCAAACCTCTTCCCTAACCCTAACCCTTACCGTTTACTAATACTCTAATGACAGTTAGAGGTATAGTTGCAAATTATTGAAAGTTAGCTGACATGTAGTTGCAAAGTTATTTATAGTTAGTAGAATGTCTAAAGTGGACTATCAAAATAAAGTGTAACCAAAAACATTTATTAAACAAGAAACTAGTGATGGGTCGTTCGTGAACGAGCCGCTCTTAGAGCTGATTCTTTGTAGCGAACGAGCAGAGCCGCATCTTCAGACGCATGCAGGGGTGGCACCGTAAGAGCCAGCTCTTCTAAGGGAGCCGAGCCAGAAGAGCCGAATCTATGAAAAGAGCCGGACTGCCATCACAAAAATGTAGAGCCGGAGCTTGAGCCGAAAGAGTTGAATCTATGGAAGAGCTGGACTGCACATCACTACAAGAAACAAGAAACCCACGAGGGGCAAACAAATAGAAAACTAAACACTAACATGACTACACTATATAACACTAAACAAACACACAGGTGTCACGGCCGGGGGCGGACCCGAATATACTAAAGGCCACACCCCTCTTAACTCTTCCACCTCGAGGAGTTTCCCAAGACCACCCCAATGACCAGACAGACGAGTATACTACAATTAAAACAAACTTTATTAAATATTTAAAAGGGGAAAGGGGGAAGGGAAAAAGGAAACTTTAAAACTAATGGCTCTTCTTTGCCTCCAGGGCCACTTGGGGAAAAGACTGGGGGC
The DNA here is from genome assembly GCF_027580225.2 of Misgurnus anguillicaudatus. Taxonomy (NCBI): domain Eukaryota; kingdom Metazoa; phylum Chordata; class Actinopteri; order Cypriniformes; family Cobitidae; genus Misgurnus; species Misgurnus anguillicaudatus. The sequence continues at coordinate 35,568,375 of NC_073357.2, read as the reverse complement.
CGGGGCTCTGGCTCAACAACCCGTGGCGCGCTCCGCTTCTCCTGGAGGCAGAATCGAACACAGTCAGACCAGGGCAAACACTCCACTGATGCCCGCAGCCCTGGGGGATCCTCGTTTCCCACACAGGGCCTCACTGGTTCAGGTAAGTAGTTGCTGCAAGCATAGAACAAATTAGTCCACAGGTTGCGTTACTCACAGTGCCGGGGGATCCTCGTTCCCACACGGAGCTTCACTGGTTCAGGTAGGTAGTTACTACGAGCACAGAACAGGTTATTCCACAGGTTGCGTTACTCACAGTGCCGGGGGATCCTCGTTCCCACACGGAACTTCACTGGTTCAGGTAGGTAGTTGCTACAAGCACAGAACAGATTATTCCACAGGTTGCGTTACTCACAGTGCCGGGGGATCCTCGGTCCCACTAGGAGCTCCAGTGGTTCAGGTAGGTTGTTGCTATAAGCACAGAACATGTTATTGCACAGGCGGCGTTACTCACAGTGCCGGGGGATCCTCGTTCCCACACGGAGCTCCACTGGTTCAGGTAGGTAGTTGATAAAAGCACAGAACAGGTTATTGCACAGGCTGCGTTACTCACAGTGCCGGGGGATCCTCGTTCCCACACGGAGCTCCACTGGTTCAGGTAGGTTGTTGCTATAAGCACAGAACAGGTTATTGCACAGGCTGCGTTACTCACAGTGCCGGGGGATCCTCGTTCCCACACGGAGCTCCACTGGTTCAGGTAGGTTGTTGCTATAAGCACAGAACAGGTTATTGCACAGGCTGCGTTACTCACAGTGCCGGGGGATCCTCGTTCCCACACGGAGCTCCACTGGTTCAGGTAGGTTGTTGCTATAAGCACAGAACAGGTTATTGCACAGGCTGCGTTACTCACAGTGCCGGGGGATCCTCATTCCCACACGGAGCTCCACTGGTTCAGGTAGGTTGTTGCTATAAGCACAGAACAGGTTATTGCACAGGCTGCGTTACTCACAGTGCCGGGGGATCCTCGTTCCCACACGGAGCTCTACTGGTTCAGGTAGGTTGTTGCTATAAGCACAGAACAGGTTATTGCACAGGCTGCGTTACTCACAGTGCCGGGGGATCCTCGTTCCCACACGGAGCTCCACTGGTTCAGGTAGGTTGTTGCTATAAGCACAGAACAGGTTATTGCACAGGCTGCGTTACTCACAGTGCCGGGGGATCCTCGTTCCCACACGGAGCTCCACTGGTTCAAGTAGGTAGAAGGCGAAGCTCTCGTTGTCACGCCCCGGGCGCAAAGCTTGGTTTTCTCTCTCTCTCTCTATAGGATTCAGGCCGCAACAGATGTCACCATCTCGCGTCTCGTCGGAGGCTGGGCAGTTCGAACGCTATAAGCACAGCATACGCACAGCAAGTCAAGCGTAAACACCATCAATCAGTGAAACTCACCCACAGCACTCTTATACCACGTCACGTGAATTTTGGATCGTCCTTGCCACCTGACCACGACGACCTCGAGAGATCGGTTGGGCAACAACTGGATCCCAAGGGAGGGAGAGATGTATGGTATTCACTAGCCCGGCGTGTCGGTTATCGCTTCCCTGGCTCACCTGCACTTCCTCTTTCCCACAGGGCCACTGGCTTACTGGCGGCGGGTGCTTCGTCCACGCTTCTGGTCAACCGCGGCTCACCCACGCTCTCCTCTCCAGTGGGGCCAGGGACCTCACGAAACACAAGAACACACACCAGGGTAATCCTTCATACAAGACATTTGCAGAGAAGTATCACAGCGGTTACTCACGCTTAGTTGCCAATAACCTCTGTTCACGGTGCTCTCGATGGCTCTGTGTCCACTCCTCCTTACATAAACTCCACAATACCCCTTCGTTCGCTGACTGCCTCTCACTCTCTTCCCCAGGAGAGCGATCCGACCAGCGTGATCCGTCTGCAAAGCAGCAACACAACGTACACAACGTATACCACCACTCCTTGTTTAATGTCTGCAAAGGTGTCTTTATACCCTGACTCTTCTCCTCGTTAGCCTATTAGCAACCGCTGTGTTAATTTGCCCCACCTGAGCGTGATCAGGCTTAATTTTGCCTTTGGGGAAACCCCGGAAATGAAGTGTGGAAGCCGGATTCCGCCCGTCGTCCAAATAAAATGTGGAAGCCGGGTTCCGCCCGTCGTTCAATTAAACGTCACCTGTGACATCCTCCCCCGCCGAAATGGTTCTAGTCCCTAGAACCGCTTCCTGTAACCCACTCTCCATACCGGATGGGCGGCCGCCCCCGGGTCTCACGCTGGGGGCGCTGTGGTGGGGGCTCTGGGGCTTCTTCGGCAGGTAAGTCATCCAGCTCTCCTGGAGCCTCTGGGGCTCCTTCAGCAGGTAAGTTATCCGGCTCTCCTGGAGCCTCTGGGGCTACGTCGTTCACTGGACCCACTACGACAGGTAAGTTCTCAGGCTCCCTTGGGGCCAGTCGGGCCGGCCCCTCCGCCGGGCCTCTTGGAAAGATGACCCACCCTCCATACCAGGGGGTAACAGCCTCCGGCTCCTTAGGAGCCACCTCTGTAGCTAGTGGGGGATAATTTGGACAAGGGCGGATCATATTCCGATGGACCACCCGATCCGGCCCAGGCTTCCCTTCGGGCCGGATCGTGTAGACCGGCTGTCCCGGTCTCTGCTGCCGTTGCACAATGTACGGCCTCGCCTCCCACCGATCACTCAGCTTGCCTCCACCTAGACGCCGATTGTCCCGGACTAGTACCCTTTCTCCAGGGAGCAGGGGAGCATCCCGCGCCGTTTTATCATACAACCTCTTGTTCTTCTCCCCGGCTGCCTGGATCTTCTTATTGACCTGCTCGTAGGCAAAGTGGAGACGATGGTGGTGCCGTCCCACCCACTCGGTCACGTTCCCTTCGTTCTCACCTCCCGCTGCTCCCAATAGGAGATCTGTGGGCAAGCGGATGTGTCTTCCAAACATTAAGTACGTGGGGGCATACCCCGTTGTACTGTGCACGCTGTTATTATAGGCTTGTAATAGATTCGGCAAAGCACTCACCCAATCATCCTGGCGTCTCTGGTCCAGAGTGCCCAGCAGACTCAACAGGGTCTGATTGAAGCGCTCACATCCTCCGTTTCCTTGGGGATGGTACGAGGTCGTATGGGTCTTTACACAACCGTACAGTTGGCATAGCTCTCGGATGATGCGGGACTCGAAGTTCGGGCCCTGATCTGAGTGCAGGATCTCAGGGCACCCAAATGGCTGGAACACTGCCCTCCATAATGCTGTGGCTGTGGTACTTGCTGTCTGGTCGAGGGTGGGGATAGCCCAGGCGTATTTGGTGAACAAGTCTGTCACCACTAAGATGTTCTGGTACCGGTCCTTGGGACGACTCAGGGTCAAATAGTCCATCGCCACAATATGGAGGGGGGCCTTTGCGAGGATCGGAACCATCGGTGCTCGGGGTTCCTGCCGGGATTTAAACAGAGTACATCGGGGACATGCTTGAATGAACGTACTCACGGAAATCTCCATTCCTGGCCAATAGAAGTGTCGGCGTAGCAACGACATGGTGCGTTCCTGCCCCTGGTGTCCCATCTGGTCATGGTAGGCCTCTAACAGTGCCCGAACTTGGCTGGCCGGTACCACAATCTGGCTAACCTCCTCGTCGGTCCCCGGGTCCCGTATGGCCCTACACAATACACCTTCACGCAACTTCAATTTCTCCCATTGTCCCAGTATTTTTCGACCCACCTCTGTCTGGGCTTGTCTCTCGGCGGGGGTCGGTCGCCGGGCCTGCCGAAGCCACTCGCCCAGATTCCGCAGCTCTCGATCCTCCTGCTGTCTAGCCTTCCAACGCTGGGGGTCCCATCCCCAACTTACAGGTGCTGCCTCCCGTTGGCTCCCAGGTGCCTCCACTACGCCGACCATCAGTCCTTCCTCTCCTTGTTCTCCCTCAAATGGGGCCGGGCCCCTCGAATCGGCCCTAGCTGGCAACCGGGAGAGGGCGTCGGCGTTGGTGTGCTCCCGCCCCGGGCGGTACTGCAGCTGGTAGTTGTAATTGGCTAGCTGGGCCACCCATCGCTGTTCTACTGCTCCCAACCGGGCTGTCTGCAAATGTACCAGAGGGTTGTTATCGGTGACCACGGTTACCTTGGCTCCCCAGAGGTAATCCTTGAATTTCTCGCTCAAGGCCCACTTCAGCGCCAGCAGTTCGAGCTTGAAAGAACTGTAATTTGCATCGTTTCGTTCAGCGGGATGGAGGCTCCGGCTGGCATAGGCGATCACCCGTTCCACTCCATCTTGTTTCTGTGCAAGCACCGCTCCCAGGCCCAGATTACTGGCATCTGTATAGAGAAGGAAGGGTTGAGAGAAGTCAGCATACGCCAAAATCGGGGCTTGTAAAAGTTCTTGTTTCAGGACCCTAAAGGCCGTCTCACATTCTGGGGTCCATCCCACCGTGGGGGATCCTCGTCCCCTTGGTCGTCCCGTCCCGACCAGTAGCTGGTTCAAGGGTTTGGCGATCTTAGAGAACCCTTTAATAAATCGTCGGTAGTAGCCGACAAAGCCTAAGAATGATCTCACTTGCCTTACAGTCCTGGGGACCTCCCAGTCCCGAACTGCCGATACCTTCCCGGGATCAACGGCCACACCAGCTGCGCTCACCACGTGTCCCAGGAACTGCACCTTACGGCGCAGCAGGTGGCACTTCTCCGGTTGCAACTTTAACCCATACCTCTCCATCTCTCGGAATACCTTTTCCAGGTGCTGCAAGTGAGTCTCGAAGTCTGGGGAATACACAATCACGTCATCAAGGTATACCAGCACAGATTCTAATAACTGACCTCCCAAACATCGTTGCATCAGTCTCTGGAAGGTGGCGGGGGCGTTGCAAAGACCGAAGGGCATCCGGTCCCACTCAAAAAGACCAAATGGCGTAGTAAAGGCGGTCTTCTCTCGGTCCCGTTCCTCAACCGGTACCTGCCAGTACCCGCTGGCCAAATCCAAGGTGGAATACCAGGCCGACTTGGTCAAACTTGTCAGGGAGTCCTCAATACGAGGTAAGGGAAATGCGTCTTTCTTGGTCAAGCTGTTCAACTTCCTATAGTCCACACAGAACCTCCAGGCCCCGGTCTTCTTCTGGACAAGCACTATCGGTGCCGCCCATGGGCTACTACTCTCTCTCACGATCCCCTGCTCCAACATACCTTGTAAAAGGGTCCTCACTTCAGTATATAGGGTGGGGGGTATTGGTCGGTACCGCTCCCGACTTGGTGCAGCTTCTCCCGTAGGGATACTATGTCGTATTACCGTCGTGCAACCATAGTCTTCATCGTGGGTGGCAAACACGTGTTGCCATCTCTTCAGTAGCTTCTGTAGCTCTTCCACTTGTTCCTGCTCCAGGTCCTCTCCTCGTAAGGAGTCCCCTGTCAAGTGGGCCGGTACCTTGTTCTCCCTCGTCCTAGATGCTCCTACGGTTTGCGTTAGTGCTACCTCAACTACTGCAGGGTGCACTCGCCGGAAACTCACATCTTCCTTGTCCCGCACCTGATGTCCCTCGACCGACGTCACCGTCACCAGCCGCTGGTGCTTGTGTAAGTATATTGGGTAGGGATTTTCATTGCAGACCTTCACTGGCACTCGGCCTCGTCGTACTACCGTCAGTCCTCGGGCCACCCTCACCTGTGTGCAGTCTTCATGAGGTTCCACCAACACCCAGCTCTCAGAGCCTCGACGCTGTTGTGGCACCCTGGCCCACACTATGGCTTCACTTTCTGCTGGCACCGACAATGCGAATCGACATGCTACTCGACCAACCTCTTCTCGGCCATCTTGGTTCTTAGCCAGCTGCACTCGCCTGCAGTCGGCCACTACTCGTTCCCAGCCTGGCCGCTCGGCCCTCGGTATTGTCTGAACGGGCCTAGCCCGAAATAGCTCCTCCCAACACTCCGAGAGGACATTCATACCCAGGAGGGCTCGATGACGGCCAAGGCAATGGTCCTGTACAATGATGACCCCCTTCTGCGGGACTCGTACTCCATACAGTTCAAAGTCGGTAAGTCGATAGCCGATGTAGGGGATCTCTAAGCCGTTCGCCCCCTTCAGGGTAAGCCAGGGCGCTTCAACCTTGTGTGCGGGGTGGGCTCCAAATAATTCATGGGACAAGCTTTCTGAAAATAAAGTCACTTGAGAACCAGTGTCGACGAGACAGCGCACCGTGGTGCCACATACCTGGGCCTCTACTATTGGGCTAAGCCCAATCATCCCGTCCTTGGGTTCCATTCTTCTATGGGGGTCACTTTGGGGGGCGCCGACCACATGACCCACTGTGGCCGGTCGTCTTAAAAACCCCCCTCGGAGGTTCTTCGTGGTCCGCACTGCCTACTCACATGCCCGGCGGTCCCACACCGATTACAAATGGGCCTCCCCTGCTCGTCCCACTCGAACCTAGGGCGACTCGCCTGCCAGGGCCGCCTCATCCCATCCCGGCCTCGCTCAGAGTACGTCCGTTCTCGGGGGGCGGGCCCTTCTTCTTTCCTTCCCGGCCCTAGGCGCAGTTCCCCTACCAGGGCCTTGGTTAGCTCGGCCATCTGATCTCGCACGTCTTTTAAGAGCTCCATCTTCAATGTTTGTTTCCAGTCTGATACCTCCGAGGCTGCCGCCGGGCCACTCACTGCTGCACACACGGGGGCCTCCTTGGCTTCCGCTTGGTCGCCTTCCAAGGCCATGGCCTCCTTTTTCAGGTCATCGAACGTGAGCTCAGGGTCTCGTCTAAACTGCACTCGGAGATTTTGTCGTAGGGGGCCCTCTCGTAGCCCTAACAGGAACTGGTCCCTTAACAGGGTCTCCTCATCTCCAATCCCATGATCTCGTCGTCGCTGTAGGCGTGTATACTGTTCGCGCAGCTTCAGAGCGAAGGCTCGAATGGACTGGTGGGGGCCCTGCTTACAATTAAAGAACTGCGCCCTCAGGACGGCCACAGGGGTGGTATCACCATACTGCTCGGTGAGGAAGTGGAAGATGGTCTGGGCGGTGGCTCGAACGGCTTCGGGGGCGGCCTGTACTTCTCGCCGGGCCTCTCCTCCTAGTGAGTTTAATACAAACTGCTGTTGTTGACTGGCACTCAGCCCCTGAAGGCCGGCCAAATACTCGATTTGGGCTCTCCACTCCGTCAAATGAACCTCGGACTCGACCCCAGTATACTTCTGCACCCAGGGGTTTCCCAGGAATACGGGCATGACACGGGGTGGTGTTTCCGGCCTTTCCGGCACAACACGGGGTGGGGTTTCTGGCCTTTCAGGCACAACACGGGGCGGGGCTTCGGGCAACTCGTCGTCGGCCATTGGAGGACCTTGGTCGCTCAACTCGAGGTGGAATCCTGCCGACTACGCCAAATCTGTCACGGCCGGGGGCGGACCCGAATATACTAAAGGCCACACCCCTCTTAACTCTTCCACCTCGAGGAGTTTCCCAAGACCACCCCAATGACCAGACAGACGAGTATACTACAATTAAAACAAACTTTATTAAATATTTAAAAGGGGAAAGGGGGAAGGGAAAAAGGGAACTTTTAAAACTAATGGCTCTTCTTTGCCTCCAGGGCCACTTGGGGAAAAGACTGGGGGCCGGGGCTCTGGCTCGACAGCCCGTGGCGCGCTCCGCTTCTCCTGGAGGCAGAATCGAACACAATCAGACCAGGGCAAACACTCCACTGATGCCCGCAGCCCTGGGGGATCCTCGTTTCCCACACAGGGCCTCACTGGTTCAGGTAAGTAGTTGCTGCAAGCATAGAACAAATTAGTCCACAGGTTGCGTTACTCACAGTGCCGGGGGATCCTCGTTCCCACACGGAGCTTCACTGGTTCAGGTAGGTAGTTGCTACAAACACAGAACAGATTATTCCACAGGTTGCGTTACTCACAGTGCCGGGGGATCCTCGTTCCCACACGGAACTTCACTGGTTCAGGTAGGTAGTTGCTACAAGCACAGAACAGATTATTCCACAGGTTGCGTTACTCACAGTGCCGGGGGATCCTCGTTCCCACACGGAGCTCCACTGGTTCAGGTAGGTTGTTGCTATAAGCACAGAACAGGTTATTGCACAGGCGGCGTTACTCACAGTGCCGGGGGATCCTCGTTCCCACACGGAGCTCCACTGGTTCAGGTAGATTGTTGCTATAAGCACAGAACAGGTTATTGCACAGGCTGCGTTACTCACAGTGCCGGGGGATCCTCGTTCCCACACGGAGCTCCACTGGTTCAGGTAGGTTGTTGCTATAAGCACAGAACAGGTTATTGCACAGGCTGCGTTACTCACAGTGCCGGGGGATCCTCGTTCCCACACGGAGCTCCACTGGTTCAGGTAGGTTGTTGCTATAAGCACAGAACAGGTTATTGCACAGGCTGCGTTACTCACAGGGCCGGGGGATCCTCGTTCCCACACGGAGCTCCACTGGTTCAGGTAGGTTGTTGCTATAAGCACAGAACAGGTTATTGCACAGGCTGCGTTACTCACAGTGCCGGGGGATCCTCGTTCCCACACGGAGCTCCACTGGTTCAGGTAGGTTGTTGCTATAAGCACAGAACAGGTTATTGCACAGGCTGCGTTACTCACAGTGCCGGGGGATCCTCGTTCCCACACGGAGCTCTACTGGTTCAGGTAGGTTGTTGCTATAAGCACAGAACAGGTTATTGCACAGGCTGCGTTACTCACAGTGCCGGGGGATCCTCGTTCCCACACGGAGCTCCACTGGTTCAGGTAGGTTGTTGCTATAAGCACAGAACAGGTTATTGCACAGGCTGCGTTACTCACAGGGCCGGGGGATCCTCGTTCCCACACGGAGCTCCACTGGTTCAAGTAGGTAGAAGGCGAAGCTCTCGTTGTCACGCCCCGGGCGCAAAGCTTGGTTTTCTCTCTCTCTCTCTATAGGATTCAGGCCGCAACAGATGTCACCATCTCGCGTCTCGTCGGAGGCTGGGCAGTTCGAACGCTATAAGCACAGCATACGCACAGCAAGTCAAGCGTAAACACCATCAATCAGTGAAACTCACCCACAGCACTCTTATACCACGTCACGTGAATTTTAGATCGTCCTTGCCACCTGACCACGACGACCTCGAGAGATCGGTTGGGCAACAACTGGATCCCAAGGGAGGGAGAGATGTATGGTATTCACTAGCCCGGCGTGTCGGTTATCGCTTCCCTGGCTCACCTGCACTTCCTCTTTCCCACAGGGCCACTGGCTTACTGGCGGCGAGTGCTTCGTCCACGCTTCTGGTCAACCGCGGCTCACCCACGCTCTCCTCTCCAGTGGGGCCAGGGACCTCACGAAACACAAGAACACACACCAGGGTAATCCTTCATACAAGACATTTGCAGAGAAGTATCACAGCGGTTACTCACGCTTAGTTGCCAATAACCTCTGTTCACGGATGCTCTCAATGGCTCTGTGTCCACTCCTCCTTACATAAACTCCACAATACCCCTTCGTTCGCTGACTGCCTCTCACTCTCTTCCCCAGGAGAGCGATCCGACCAGCGTGATCCGTCTGCAAAGCAGCAACACAACGTACACAACGTATACCACCACTCCTTGTTTAATGTCTGCAAAGGTGTCTTTATACCCTGACTCTTCTCCTCGTTAGCCTATTAGCAACCGCTGTGTTAATTTGCCCCACCTGAGCGTGATCAGGCTTAATTTTGCCTTTGGGGAAACCCCGGAAATGAAGTGTGGAAGCCGGATTCCGCCCGTCGTCCAAATAAAATGTGGAAGCCGGGTTCCGCCCGTCGTTCAATTAAACGTCACCTGTGACACAGGACTAAACTAGACTTATCTTAACAGGAATATACAGGAACAAAAACAGGAACTCTACATGACAGGAACAAAGCAAAATTAACGTAGACAGAACACAGAGCACAAGGACTTTAAATAGGGAGAACTAATGAAGACAATGAGGAGCTGTTGGAAATACGGTAACGAGGCAGGAAAAAGGATATCGTCCTTCGAGTGGTGTTGATGGGAGTAGCTGAAAGAAAGGAGAGGAGAACAGCATCAACGAAATCGTGAGTACGCTGAGTTGCCCTTGTGTCTGTATGCCTTCATTGAATATGGAATATCAGTATTTCTCTGAGTTGTGAAACAGTGTGCAAGCGGCCCCACCACGGGAAGGATTGGTGGGCGAGCCGGAACCGGTTAAAGTGGGAGGACGTTATCTTGTCGTGGCCGTGACGTTTGCCCTGGGCCACTCGCTGTGTCAGCGACTCCGATCTTCCCCAGGACGAATCTCCGGCCTGAGTGTAGAGTGTTGACCTTATGTCACTGGAGTGTGTGGAGTGCAGTGGGTGAGTCTGTCTTTGACGTGTGTATACCTGAAGATTTGCAGTGTTGTGCCGTGTCCCTGTTGTCTGCACTCACTCTCTAGGCCGAGAGAGAAACCCTGTTGAAGAGAACGTGCGTTGTGCTGGCGGTGTCCACCTTTTTCATGCAGGCCCGCTTGTAACTCCTGACCCCTTCCCCCACCTAGAGGTGGCAAGGCAACAACGACGAGTGAGGTACTGTGTGGATATTGTGGGAAAAACGTCAACGGAGGGAAGTACTGGCTGCTGCAGGTAACACGAGATGCTGTGGCCTCTGTGTATGTTTACCTGTTGTGGAGTGATTTCAGAAGTTAGCCCCTGTCTAGATCTCTTGTCCTGTTGGTTGGAAGGGAGGAGAGGGAAGCGTTCGAGTCAGTCCTGCAGTGCATACTGGGTGTAGACAACCTGGTAACGGCCGTGGCCGTGTCAGGCCCAGCGAGCAGCAGCTTTCGATTCGTGCCTCCATCTGCCCTTGTACGAAGCCAAGAGGTGGTGTATTTCCCTCCCCATATATCCACTGGAGTCAGTTAAACTTGTGAAGGAAGGCTATGTGTCTGTCTGCTACTAGTTCTACAGGTCTGAGCCTAAGGTCTGAGCCGTGGGAGTATTGCTAGCGGTTAGAAGTGACCGGGTCGAAGGCTGGTTCGGAAAGCCCGTTTGGTGAAGAAGGTACGAGTGTCACGGCAAACACATCCATTTCAGTCTCCCAAGCTCCAGAAAGGCCAAAGCCTGTCGTCCACTGCCTTGAGGGTCTGTGAGTTGAATTAATTCAGAGTCTTTGTATATTCACTGTATGCCCAAGCTACTTGGAAGTTATTTACTTCGAATACGCCCCTGTACGTCCAAAGTAAAGATCCAGTCACTTTCCTATGCACGTACCTGTATGCCCAAGCTAAAGTTACTTACCTCTGAATACATACCTGTATGCCCAAGCTAAAAGCTACTTACCTTTGAATGCGCCCCTGTATGCCCCAAAGTGAAGATCCAGTTGCCCTTCTGTACACGTACCTGTATGCCCAAGTTAAGATCTACTTACCTTTGAATACGTCCCTGTATGCCCAAAGTGAGGATCTAGTTGCCTTTCTGTACACGTACCTGTATGCCCACGCTACAAGCTACTTACCTTCGAATACGCCCTTTACACCCAAAGTGAAGATTCAGCTACCTTTCTGTACACGCACCTGTACGCTCAAGCTAACTGCCATTTGTTTTAGAATACTTACCTGGATGCTCAAAGCGAAGACTCAGTTACCCTTCTGGGTATGCGCCTGTATGCCCCAGCTAGCAGCTACTTACCTGTGAGTACCTACCTGTATACCCACAGCGAAGATCCATTCACCCTTCTGTATATGCATCGGGATGCCGAAGTCTAAATACTACCCATCTTTGTGTCCTAAGTGAAGTTTAGTTGGCCTTGGAGCCCCCATCTGCCCATCGTCTAGGCGCCTCCAGAGCTGGGCCCCCGAAAGCGGATACTTACCTCAGTCCAACGTGATACTCACCGTGTCTTTCTCTTTGCCTTCAGGAAGGAGGAAAGGCGCCACGGGAAGTCAACCTGAAATACAGAACCCAGTGTTAGTTGGCATCAGCGGTTAAAGTCACGTGAGAGAAAGGTGCAATTTCTCTGATGACCTACCTGAGGAATCCCCGTGACGACGTTAGAGCCTTCCAGGCCCGAGAGTTTGGTTTTAGGATCCCCTTCCCTTCCCCTACCTACCTTTTAATTAAATTAAATAAAGTTTGTTTTAAAGTTTACTTACTCTCTTGTGTGTCTGGTCATTGGGGTGTTCTTGGGACCTTCTCGAGGTGGAAACTAGGGAGGGGTGAGACTCGCAACACCTGTGGTCCGCTCCGACCTGTGACAGTTGTCCAGTCATGACTTCCTGTTTTACAGGGGAATAAATATTCAATAACACAAAGCCCAAATCCCCTTATTCATTCATCACCAAAAAGATTATTCATAACCCAAAGATTATAGTTTTGATGTTCGGCAAAAGATTGTTGAGCTACATGAAGCAAAAAGTGGCTTTAAGGAAATAGTTAAAACCATTAAAAAAATCTGTTTCCACAATCAAGGCAATAATGAAGCCGATTTCGAGTGAAGATGTTGCAAATCTGCCTGAAACTGAAAGTGTGTCTATTGCCTTAATGCTCAGCAAGGAGAATAATTTAAGTGGACAAGAAGACTCTCCAAGGATCACAGATGGGGAACTTCAGAAATCAGTTGAATCTTGGTGTCAGAAAGCCTAAAAATAAAGGAAACACAATAAAGGGACTTAGTTTAAGAAACAAATCCTCTGCTTTCAAGTAAAAACAGACTTCAGCATATTTATTTGCCATACTGGAACTTTAATCGGGACTGGGTTCAGCGGCCAAATGAAATTAAAAAGAGTTTATTGAATACAAGATAGCTTTGGTGCACACAGGGATTAAAACATGCTCCTTGTACGTTTAAATTTAGCCTACCCCTCAGCCGGAAATGTGACGCTCCTTACCATGTCTAAAAGATTAGGTGGTTAACAGGAGTTAACTTAAAGGCTGTGAATCAGAAGCGGGCAGAATTATTATAATGTCGGTGTACATCACCAATCCCAAGAAGTAAACTGTTGCCCAATACTTGTGTTTGTTGTAGTCCAAGAAAAGAGATTTACGTTGGAGATGATAACTTGCGTCGTCGTTTACTGTGGGGTATGTACCTTTTGCATATCGTTAACATGTAGCCTACTAATACACAAAGGAAATTTAAAACTGTAAATCGGACAATAGGTCCTCTTTAAATTTTGTAATTTAATGACTGTATTGAAGAATGATTCTCAATGAGTGTTAAACATTTTTAGAGAAATTAAAGTACAGTGATCAAGTGGTATGCACAATGTTCTTTTCTTGGCTCTTTATTGCCCCCTGTTGACAATTCTGGAGTACAACTCCTACACGGTAAAAAGTAAAAGTTTGATCTATTTTTAAAACATGACATCAACTTAATTTTTTTGCCTAACGTAAGAAGATTAAAGTAAATAGGTATTACCAATTTAAGTATTTTTTAAAGTTCATCCAACTTTGAATTTTTACAGTTTAGTGTACAGCAATTGTTTATATTTAATGTTGTTTTAAGCTCAAGCTTTAATTATCACTATATGTTTAGAACAACCAAATTCCCATCAGTACTGCTACCATGGCGGTGCCACGATACATTTTTGTAAAGGTTTCCTGCAGATGCACTGCAAAACTCTGTGACTTTGATCAGAATGCTTTTAGTGCTAAAACGTTGTGCATAAGTAATCTGGCCTTAGTGTGTCTTTTTAGGCCTGCAGTTCAAGTTCAGGGTCAAAGCCAGATAACGAAGCAGATCCTTGTATCCCCCACAGCATACTTATTTAGATCCACGAGAAAACAAATTAATTAAATTATTATAGATAAGCAAAAATATGCTCGTGCTACAAACAAAGAAAGCACTGTTGCATTAGTTGTGTGTCGTACACGCAAAAGTGTAAAACCACTGGGTGATGATTCAAAAACTTTTGAATCAAATTGAACTAAATTTTGTTGGTAAAAGAGCATGGCATCTGTGCACTATATTAGAAAAGAACGATGTGGTTTGTGATTCTGCTGTATCGATAACGTATTCAGAGATGGTGGTGTTTTGTGGCTGTTTCAATTGAATGAACAGTAGATGGCAGCATGCATTAGTTGAAGATCATTTATTAAGGTATTGCAAGTAAAAGATTTTGATGAGCTTTCGTTATTTCTTCTTCTTTGATGTCTATTTCTTCTACTTTGATATCTCCATTCTGCACGTCTTGTTTTTTGTGCGAGATTTTTTAAATAAGGCTTTCTAAAGACAGATCATTTTTATTCTAAATCAGATAAGACGCATTATAGCTAAATTGTCGAATGGGGATAAGACTTTATGTTTAAAAATACTTTTTCTTGCACACAAAAGGCAATAATTTTAATGCAATAAATAATCTGATTAGAAACTAATGTCTAGCTCTGCATCTATGGGAAGATTAACCTTATAAATGAAAACACTGTAATTATGCAATATTATCTCTTGGCATTTCAATAAGCTTTTTTTTGAAGCACTATCTTCTCAAAGCAGTTTTGATGCTGACATCTTTATTATTATTTACAAATTATGCCCATCCCCATTTATGCACAAAAACACACCCAAAGCAAAACAAATGTCTGCATGTCTAATAAATTCAGCATGTTCATTTTCAAATGAATGCACATGCTTGTTTATCTGCAGTTAATACTGTAAGAATGTTTAATGTTGCACATCAAATATATCCTTGAAAACAAAACTACTTTTGAACCGGATTTAGGTGACAATAGAAAGTTCTTCTTAACTCTCTTTACGAGAACACAGTATCAAAAACCACATCGTCCCCCTCCTACACAATCCACGGATAGCATGTTCTCTGTCTTCCTCCCACAAAGGTCATCAGAGATGAAAAGTAACTCAGGTATTCTGAAAAGTAAACAATGAGTTTTGGCAGGATCATTTATTTTGAACAGTGCTCAAATGTGTTACGGCAATTGCTTTTCAGGATTATTTACATAGATTATGTGTTAATTTCTGAAACTTTGATAACAATGTTAATAAGTCACATGATTAAGGATGGTTGAATATTAATGAGCATTTTTGGGAATTATAAAATAACTATACTATACTACTTGGCTCTCTTGTATGTTTTTTCTGTTAAAAAGATTTTAATTTAGTGCTTTAACACTGCTGGGTTTAAATTAACATGCTGGCTTGTGTCAACTAAAAATGCTTGGTTGCTTCAATCCATGTTTGGGTCAAATATGGAAATTTTGGGTTAATTTAAACCAGCAGATACTGTAGGTTTGTTCATGTTTTACCTATGAATAGATTGAAAAGCAAGGATTTTTGCATGCTCCATAGCAGTATTTGGTGGGAGTAATTAGCAAAATTGGTTCCTGAGTCAGATGTACCAAAATATGAGATACAGGCTTGTAGATGGCAAGCACTTGTGTATGTTGACCTGTGCATAAACAACATGCACGGGTCAACATGCAATCATACACGGGTCAACATACACAAGTGCTTGCCATCTGCAAGCCTGCGTCCCATATCAATTCTGATAATTACTCCCATCAAACCATTACAGCAATGGAAGTATTTATTAAAAGATGATGTTCCGTGTAGATTAAAGTTGACTTCAAAGTAATTAAAGACCACAGGAAATGTGATATTTATGCTTTCACATGCATATGTGAACATTGCCTTTCACGCCCACATGCGTAAAAGAAAACATTGTTTTTCAGCTTTGTGAATTCCCTGTTACTCGGCACTGACACATGACAAAAAGTGCCATCTCCTCACCTTTTTGTTGTTGTTGTTGTTGTCTGGTTACATGAAAAACTGCTGATCCATAGGCTTTCTGTGGTTTGATTATTTATCTTCTTTTTTTTTCAGGATTTGTCTGATATTCCTAATATTGCAGTTGTAACACACAGTACTGTTGATTTAGTGCAAACCAGAAGGAGATACGATTATACATGTTTGAGGTGTTTCTTATTTATCATTACATATTGTTTAGAAGTAAAACAAAAAGTATATATAAAATCTGTAATAATCATTTAATTTATAGATGGTTTTATAGATTTAAAACATTGTGTTTATTCTCCTCTCTCTTCCAAGGGCAACCCCAAAATAGGTGAAGGCTATTTTAAAATGGTCATGGATGGCAAAGAGTAATAAAGCTAAATGCAAATAATAAAATGTTACTAAGGATATCATAAAACTGTGCATGCTGGAAAGTAAAACAAAAACACTGCACTATGAGTAGTCTGGTTTAAACTATGGCTGATACCCTGTGTGTTTTGTAGCAGCCACTGTTAATATCCACATGTACTGTAATTATATTTGTGTGTGATGAGAGCTCAAACTATATTCCTTTGTGCTGTATATAGGGGCTAAGGCATTTAGATGAACATAGATCAAAAATCACAAAGTAAAACAATTACTAACACAAAAAATTAATAAACAGCTAAAATAATATAACATGCAGATAAAAAACTATAAAAAAGCTGAAATATCAAAATTGTTTTGACTGACAAATTAAAATAGATGAATTGTACACCCTTAAAACACATGACAACTTGCCAACTAACAACTAATGACTAACATTTATGAAAAATACCCTTGTACAGGAAACACAGTTCAGTCTTTCACCTAAACTCTGACTTTATTATATCAGTGGTCTCCAACATGGTGCCCGTGAAGAGTCTGTGAGTTGCCCGCCAAAGCACACTCCTAATACTAATAGCCTCAATTTTAATATTTATTGATTCATTTTTTTTTTTTCATTAGCTTGGCTTCTTTTGTGTATTTTAACATACATTTTGTGTTGTTTAAACAATGATAAAACAAATATCAACAGGTAAAATAGAAACAAAATTAAAAAAAAAAGGTTTTGAGTAGACTATCAAAAATGTAGCCCTCCACGTTTTATCAAAAAGGTTGGAGACACCTGCTCTATATAATATTACTAATAATATTATTACCAAAATGTAGGATTTATGCTTTTGTTGTTTTATTGTGTTTACCCTGTGTTACTATTACAAAATATAATAATTATTTTATTAGAATTTAAAAAAAAAACCCTCAGAAACATTATTCTAATGTTAGAGTTTTTGAACCATCTGAGCTTTAAAACCAAATCTAGAACCACCGAGAAGAAAAAGCACATGTTTTATCTCACTTTTTGTATAGTTGCAAAGATAGTCTATAGCCCTTGTGTCAACTTTCTCTTGTGACAACTACCCCGGTTTGGGTTTCTTTATTTATTTATTTTTATTACCTGCATTGAATTCACACATTTATATTTTAATTACATTTACAACAAACGTGGCTATACGTTATTAAGTACAGTACGACCGGCACAAACTAGAACTACAAAACCCATAAACCCTATCCAAAATATACTAACAGCCGTGTTTGTGTGTTTTACGTGTGCGCGGGAGCGCGCGCTTGTGTTGTCTGCCGACTCTTCTGACGTCATCGCTGGAACAGCCCTGTCACGCGCTGTTAGTAAAAGTTGGGATAGGAGGCTCGAGACGGAGAACCGCGGCGAACTCGATCAACGGTCTTGCTGACGCACGAGGCTCACCTCCCCTTTCACACCACAGGCGAAAACCCTAAAACTCTGTGTAAGCTCGAGCGGTGTGGATTATTTTAAGAGTGAAGCTTCATGCAATAATATTATTCTGCTCGGAGTTAGAGAGATATAGCTCGGAGGAAAAGTTAAAAAGTTTTACATTTATCTTTAGTCAATGTAGTGAGTTTATTCAAGAGTCGGCGTACGTAGACGGGTGAGCCCGAGCTGTCAAACCCGATGACTACTGCAAACTGCCCCGGGAATGAAGAGCTGGATTTCAGACTGATCTTCGGGGAAGACGGGCAGCAGCCGCCGCTAGGCCCCGCAGGTTAGTGCTTTACTCCGGGATACTTACACACACTTCATCGGTATAGATTAACTCATGAATAATGCATCAAAAAGTGATGAGGTCGATAACAAATGCAAAACAAGTATACACAAATGCATTAGAGACCGCGCTGTGTAATTGACAGTGTTCGCCGGCTTTTTGCTTTACAACAACTGCTGTATTTGTGGTTTCATGTGTAGTCGTGAATTCAGCCAATGGAAGCGAGAAGCGGTAAGTTTAGGCGATGTGGCGGTGTGTGTGTGCGTTAACCGGCGAGTTAATGTAATCAATGAGATTCGCACCGCAAATTTACTGAAGAGTTTAAACCTAACAGCGGCTATGAACCTAGTGAGCTGTCTAGGCAGACTTTTCGGGTTAAAGTTGTTTGAGTCAGAGCCACCATGTCTTATGCAGCTGAATCTGACAGCTGGTGCACAGAGAGAAATGCTATAAAAGTTTCTGAAATCCCTTGCCCATGCTTTCAACTTTAGCACATGGAAAAGGTTTCAGCCCAAAAGTTTCCATTAATACTTTGTGTTGTTACAAAGTTAATCAGCCATAGTTAGTTTTGTTACTGACCTTTGTTGTGCTTTAAATAATTATATTGTTGTATGTGAAGAAATAAATGACTCTTAAAAGAGATAACTGTAACTGTTTTTTTTTTACTAAATAGTATTCCTGTATAGCTCAGTGGTAGTGCATTGCGTTTGTTGCGTAAAAGGTTGTGGGTTCAAACCCAGGGAATACACATACTGATTAAAACGTATACCTTGTAATGCACTGTAATTTGCTTTGGATAAAAGTGTCTGTCAAATGCATAAATAAAAGTAAATAAATAAAATTGCACATTCTTGGGTTACCATAACATTCATTAGCATATCGACAAATCTGAAATTGAAAATATAAACATCCCTGTTATGTACAACTCAACCAACATTTTATAACTTAATTCATTTTGCTTTGCTTATACATGCTGTATTGGTATTTGCTAATATTGAATACTAACAGCTCTTATAATGCTCTCACAAAGAGTTAAAAAAAGTTAAAGTGGATTGTGAATAGTAATTTGATAAGTCTGTTCTTAAACTTATGTATGTATTAATTGTGAAATCAGCTGCACAATCGGCACTGCAGATCCAGAGTTTGAGACTACCAGACATGGCAACAAGCATGGCTTGTGTATATGTGTGTGTGTGTGTGTGTGTGTGTGTGTGTGTGTGTGTGTGTGTGTGTGTGTGTGTGTGTGTGTGTGTGTGTGTGTGTGTGTGTGTGTGTGTGTGTGTAATGGCCTAATGAAAAATGTGTGTGAGAAGTAGCAACCATATCTGCATCTGTCAGTGTGCTCGAGTGTGTCGTGAAGGAAAGAGATTTGGGTATAGTGAAAGCAGAATGCCTGTGTGGGTGGACCTCTGTGTTTTTTGTTTAAGTTTTGCATGAGTTTTTTTTTTGTATTGCATAGTCAGGAATTGAGTTCTCTGGTATATTTACAAAATGCCCACCATGTTTTGTTTTATGTTTTGAAACCTAATAAAGACAGGAGGCTTTGCTAGTTTATAAACTACAGGAATCCGTTTAACCATAACTGCTGTGCTGGCATTGAAGCACAAAAGCGATTTCATGTCTAACGTGACAACCACCTGAGAGTCTTTACGTAAATCAACAAAACAAATAGAAAAAGCATAATTTGAGACAGAAGGTGGGTGGATATATTTGGACGAACAGTTGGAAATAAAAGATCTTCTGTGTGCAAGTGTTGTTTTTAGCGTATTGCGCTGCATAACTCACCCCATGTGTATAGGGTTTGCACACGCTCATACGTCAGGTGTTATGAATCATAATACGCAGAATTATATGAATTTATATTGTCATTGTGTGATTTCTTATTCCCCCTTATTGATAGAAATTTAGAGAATGAAATATAAAAAATAATAGAACTGAAGCTTGATGAAAAAGTAATGAATAAAATTGTTTCATTTCTGACCTGCAACTCAGTGTTTTGCGTTATTAAAGGCCTTGGCTAAAAATGAAACAATGTTTTATTAGAAAGAAATTGGAAATGCTTTCTAAATGTCTTTGTCAAATCCTAATAAAGCAGCAGTATTTCAGGTAGATAATTGAATTAGTTTTTTGGTTGTTTAGCAGGTTTGTTTTTAAGTCATGTTTTGAGTCATCATGATTTTAATGCAGTAAGAGGGCAGGGCTGTTGTTACTATACACACACATCACATGTCTCTCAATGCTGCCTTAATCTCTGGCTGTTAACAGTCACAAAAATAAGATGACTGGCCAGTTTTTGTGATTTTTATGTACACAAGACAAGGCAAAATTAATAACTGATTTTTCGTTTCCAAAGCACAAAATCACATATCAACTTTTTTAGGGATGCACCGATATGAAAATTTTGGCCGATAACTCTTTATATTTGGGGGCCGATAACCGATATATATCGGCCGATAAATATTCAGATTATTTTCACAATGAAAAACTCCCAGACCGCGGACATCTTGTCTTTGCGCTAGACTAGCATACTCTTCTTAAGCCCGCAACACGTGTCATCTTTGTGCTATGTCACAGAAAGCACCAATCAAAACTTCACATGGCCAGCAATGAGCAAGTGAAGTGGTTCAACAAACCAAAATAATCCATCATTTACCGGCTTTCATTTATCTGCCTAATTTTGCTATCAGACCGATAATATTAAAAATAAGCAGTTATCGGCCGATAACGATATGTCGGCCGATATATTGTGCATCTCTAAACTTTTTGTATAATTCTGTTATGTTGTTAGCACTGATCTATATAAATGACTGCATTGCTCATGATGTCACAATTGTGAAGCCACCGCGCTGCCATATTGGTATGCCCAAACATTCTATTAAATCAATGGACGTTATCAGATTTTAATTACAAAACATCACTTTACTAGTCTCCGTTTTTATATCTGAAGCCTCCCTGTACATTATTACGACGCAAACGTCCTACACATACATACATATTTACTGAAAGTTGTACATTTTGCTTTTTAAACAGTAAGTTAATATACATTCATCTTCTTTACAGTATCAGATCAGCGGACAGACCGCAGCATATTTAGTATTAATGACAAATGTGCTCATTCTGAAATCTAAATAAATAATCATGCTTTGTAGTGTAGACTAAGTGCATGCAATAATTAGGTGGTTTTGTAATTATGTTACAAGTTACCTAAACTTAGGTTTAGATTTAAAAGAAGAACTATATTTTATGGCGTAATAGCACTTTATGAGAGTGAGAAGGGGAGCGGACTTTTCAGAGGAGTCGAAGTACTCCCAAAAGTGCTATTACGCCATAAAATATAGTTATTCTTTTAAATCCGCTTAGAAAAGCGCTACATTTTTATTTTGTACCACCAAACTTGCTCGTATAACTACTCGTCTTAAATAGGAAAAACGTTGATGTGTTTGGTCACTTCTAACTTTATCTCTAAATGGTACCATTGAATGAATGGGGCTAAGCTAAATGCTATCGAAGTGTCGCAGCGCGCTCCGGTGCTTACGTGCACGCACACAGATGATAGAGGGATGTATCAACAATTCTTAGTTAAGGTAATAACATATTTTAATATTGAAAATGAGTAGACTATTTCTTTAACAGAAAATGCAGCAGACACACTCACCTTAACGTTTTTTATAAATCCTTTATCCTGCATGATTAAAACATAAATATTGCAAATAACATCAGAAGTAACAATTAATCTACGTACACACATCCTAAAAATTAATCTTGTCTGATACGCTGTAAACTGGGTGAATTTAGATCATGATTTTGAATGTTAGTCAATGATACCCTCTGCCGGTTGGGCATACCAAGATGGCCGCTCGAACTCTGCGATGGATTCACCTCACGCTGTTACGTTAAGCGTTCTATGTGCAATCCAGTCATTTATATAGATCAATGGTTGTTACCCACTATTTAACATTCAGCTAGTAAATGCCACTCATTTGATAGATGATGTAGAAAGTTAATTTTAAACTCCATAACATTCCAGTGACTTTTTTATTGAAATGGTCAAAATGAATATGGTGGTCCCATAAGACTGTAGCCAATTTATATAACAATATAACTTTTATATAATATTTGACATGTTTCTACAGGATTCTTCAGTGTACCAAAATAAATGGTGGTAGTTGATATTCTTGTTAGCGATCAGTAGTTCACAGTCAACTTCACTTTAAACAACACTGAACAAACAAAACCAAATCCTCGCTGAATTCTTGCAGCATGACGGTCTGTTCGTTTGGTTAACCTGTGAATATTTGCATAATTGTCATCGTCACCTTGGATGACCCACGTCAGACTTAAGCACATGTGCTGCGGCAACTTTCATTTGTGACATTTTTACTCATGAAGAGAAATGACACAATTTGTGTATTAATCTTGTATGGAGCTTAATAGGAACCAAATACATTTACTACAAATGTTTAGTTCCTTAATTTCATACCTGTATACAACCGAGGTTGAGTGTGCAGCAAAAGTGGCCTCTTCCCCTTGTAGAGGTGACTGTAGTAGGGGCAGAAGGTGCTCTCTCAGGACTGTGTAGAGTCAGATAGTATGGAGCTGTCTGGCATAGTGCCCAGGCACAGCATGTGGTTTTGAGATGGCAGTGGAATTCAATGGGAGGGGCACAGGACCCTGCTGCCTAAACAGAAACAGGAAAGACGGTACTCTCTTTTTCTCTTTTTTAGTTTTCTTCTCTTGATCTTTTTTATCAGGATGGAACTGGCAGCGTTGATCAGTACAATCTGTCTCATCCCATGGCTCTGAAAATTTAGGTCAGCAGAGTCCATGAAGCCAGCGTAGAGTTAGTATACAAGTCAGTTGCCAAATGTTGATGAAAAAATCAGAGGATGCAGTGTTTAGCATCTGCTAGCTTGTGTCTGCTCATCTGGCTGGCTGGCTGTCTCGGTCGTGGGAACGACTGAAATTACATCGCTCTCAGGGTGGGTTATTTTGAGCCACGGCAAAAGTGGCAGGGGGCAGGCTGCAGGTTCGCTGGTCTCGTCAGAGACGGACTCCCCCTTAGCCAGCAAGTGCCACCAGACGAATTGTTGGACTATTCAGCCGCACGCTGCCTCGCTCTGTGTGTCCCGAGATCAGAGGAAAACTGTTACAATGCTGTGTGCTACGTCCCCAGGTGAGGTCACAGACTCAGGTGTAGCAGGCCTAGCTGCTTGTAGGTCAGCGGATGGTTGTTGGTGTAGCTCAGACAGGGAGCTTTATTTAGAGCACAACAGCTAACAGCAAGCCATGCTAGTGTGAAGAGACGGTGACCATGGCCGATCCTCCAATAGGCCTAATAACTATTTAAAATATTGTTTTTGCTGTAAAAATTCTTGGGGGGTTTTATTTTAGTGGTAAATGCCAATGTGTAACTCATCCTGCACCAATAAAGAAGTGATACCGCACATCGTGTGACTTGTTGAGGAGAGCTATGCTATTACGTTTCTAAGCAGTTAGACCTAAAAGGGCGAAAAAATCCCAGACTTGTAGGAACCTAGGACAGGATTATGGGGTAGACTTGACTTGGGTCTGTAACACCTTTGCAACCACCTAGAACATTATAGAAATCATATAGCAGTGCATTATAAGCACTTAGAACCATTTTATCAACCTATCTGAAACATGAAACTTTTAAAAGGTTGCTCAAACATGCACGTGTTTACTGGTGTTCATGAAGTCCTACACCGAGCAGAAAATATACTGAAGAGCGATTTGTCAGTGATGCCGTCTATGGTCAATGATACATTCAAAATTTCCGGTTCTGCTTGGGGTTTGAGGAAAGGCCAAAGTGCTGACTCTTGAATCTACAGTACCGTGTCAACATACAACGTCAGTGTGTGATTAGCTACTTATGGGCAATCCATGAGGCCATATTCCATGAGGAGATATTCTGCACAATGTAGCTAAAGAAAGTTGTTGAACTCCAGCATGAATGTGTAAACGGAATTGCCATAAGATGGGGCACACTGAATTGGTCCATGCATAAAAAAAAAATGCTGGATTGTTTCAATACATGCTTGGGTAAAATATGGACCTATGCTGGGTTGTTTTTTCCCAAAATTCCAAATAGTTTAAACCTATGGTTGGGTCAAATACAGACATTTTCAAGGTTAACCATTTCAGCCATGAGTTTTGAGTTTTCTTTGCACGTGTCAGAAGTAGGAAGAGCATGCTGCTTCGGGGAGCTGAAAAATGTAGCGCTGATAACATTATATCCATCAGGACATGTTTTAGAAACAAGTTGATATAGCGTTGATAATCTGTTCTAACAGTTCGTGGCAGTAAGTGTGCTGTTTAGATTGCTCTATTTAACTAAATAAAACTATGAACAGATAAGCCAAGTTGTTTTGACAATCTGGTTCTGGTCCAACCAATTTATTTTTTCAAATCAGTATTGTAAAAACTACAGCAAAATTGTTGTCTATGGTGATTCTGTTCTTATTTTGCCATGTGCCATCTTCATTTGCTGGGAATATTGATTGATCTTGACAGAGAATTAGCTTTACATGCATTCTTGGGACTTGGGACAAAAAGCTGTCATAGGTTCATGTCTCAAAGGTGGTTTCCAGGGCTTAGGTACGATGTGTACCCATTAGCTGTCTCAAGTGATTGGGCCACAGAGAAGGTGTATTTTCTTGTTAGAGGATATGAACAATGTGTTCAAGGGCTCTGAATGTGAGAGAAGGTCTTTAAGGTGGTGGGTGCTAGGGGCTTGTTTCCTGGGGCGAGGCACGAGCAGATAGAGTATGTGTGGCATTTGTCTAGTTTAAATTTAGTGTAACTGAAACCAGTAAACAGGCGTATGCGGCTATTAAACAGGGAGCATTCTTAAACTTTCATATAGTTTGGCATTAGTGCCAGATAGTGACCGACGCATCGTGTATCAGACACAGGTGGGAGTTGTGTCTGAGTTGAGTCTTAGCTGTCTCAGTCAGAACGGATGAGCTTCTGTATGATGCTTTAATGAAAAACAACATTGATTGAGTGAGCACTTTAACGCCGTGCATAGTTTTTTAACTGGTAAACAGCTTCCCACATATTTCTGTAAAATTTATTTGTGATCCTACAAGTTTTCATTTGTGTACTTTTATTTTGTATTATTTAAAACTAGAAATAACCAGAAATAGTCCATAATTAAGCATAAGTAAACTAAAAGTGTTTTAGCAGTGCTTTTCACGCCTCTGATTGAAAAGGGGCTTTGCTCACTGGGTAGTGGCGTAACGATACCAATGTCATGGTTTGGTTCACATGATGGTTTTAGAGCCACGGTTTGGTTCAGGAAGTTTATATAACCAAGGATGCAGATTGTATAACTTTGTTTTATTTGTTTCTCTGAGGGTGATGATGAGAGATCAGTACAGGATGCGAGTGACACCAAGATGCAATCTTTTTTCCATCACACATGCAATATAGCATTAACATGATGTTTATTTTGTGGTTTAATGATAAAATATGTTTTTAGGATAAAATCATTCCAATAATGTCTTTAAATATTTAACAAATGCTTTTATTGTAAACCTTTTTTTAAAGCGTTAATCAATGTATATTTTGGCCAGTAACAATGCACTGTCACTTTCACTGAAGCCCTTTTCACTCCGAGATTATGGAAAATACAGGGAAAATGCATCCGGGATTTGTCCGGGATCGTTTGATTTTGGTTCATTCACACTGCCAATGATTTGTGATTGATTTGGAGTCTGTGGATGCATTCACACACATTCCGTAAATTTAAATTCCTGCACTTAGTAGTTTTTTTTCACAGCATCTAAAATTTGCTTATAATCCGTCATTTTCTTTCGCTAAACCACATGTGTGCATCTTTGTTCAAGTTAGATAAGATCATAAGAAGCATGTGATGGGCTAGTATGCTGGTGAATGATCTTGGCTTCAGCGCGGACAGTAAGGAGCTCCTGAAACTCGGCTTCAGTCCAGTTTGCAGACATTTCTTGTTGTAAATGTTAATTTTATTTAATTCCCCCCATGTGTCAAAGAGCTGAACGATAACTTCGTGTTACGGTTACACGACACCCTCACTACAGCACGCCCCTTACGGCATTTTTTTTTGTTGCCATTTGATCACACAGCATTGTTCCTGCCATTTCTTCCCACCGAATGTTTTCCATAAATGTTATGGCAATTTTACTAGGTCCCCTTTACAGAAGCGATCCCAGAACATATACGTAATGTATTTGTGTTCACACAGAAGGTTCTCTGCCAATTTTACGGAAATTTTCTGGGACCAAAGTGCTGTGTAAATGAGGTTTGAGCATGGCCGGGCCAGCAGGGGCATTCGGTATGCCTGAGAATATAGCAAAACATAGCAAGGGGATTGTATTATGGGTTTTCAGCTCGGTTCTGAGTATTGTTACACCCCTTGCCCATTGGCCTACTAATCATCCCTCATACTAATTGGTTATATCACTCTGTCTCCTCTCCACTAATAAGCTGGTGTGTGGTGGGCGTTCTGCCGCAATATGGCTGCCATCGCATCATCCAGGTGGATGCTGCACATTGGTGGTGGTTGAGGAGAATCCCCCTTTCATATGTAAAGCGCTTTGAGTACTGAGAAAAGCGCTATAAATGTAACAAATTATTATTATTATTATTATTATTATAACTGGTGGAAAGGTGTGATGGTGTGAAAAAAGGCAGATATTGTATAAAAGGGTGTTCCAATAAGTGAATAAGTACTGCTAATTTGCACACCAACAATGTTAACATACACACACACATAGATGGACAGCGATGCAGAGAACAGCAGCTACACCAGTACTGGCAGCTATGAAAAAGTGGAGGACTTCCTCACCAGAATTACAGAACACTTATTAAACAGTTTATCAATACAAACTTCAAAAGAAGACTATTTGCGAAACCGGATTGAACTAGTCACCAATTCACAAAACTGTCCAGTAAAAATAATTTCCTTACAAACATACTTTTTGTGTGCGTTTGTAGGCCACCGCAAACTAGCAGCATGCACCCAAACTTCAGCTCTGGCTGCGTTGTGGGAAAACTAAAACAACACTTTTGTGTTGTTGCTCTGAACAATGCACACAAACATGAGCCATGACCCTAAACAGCAACGAGTGATCAAAAAGCAGTGATGTGCATTCATAATTAGAGCTGCAAAACGATGAATCGTGACTAATCGTTTACAGAATAAATGTTTTTGTTTACATATATGTGTTTGTACTATGTATAATAATTACCTGAGGTTCGCCGTTGGAAGTCAACAGACATTGGACTGAAATGGTCACAATGTAGAAATGATGATAAAAGGCAAAACTGAAGTGGTCTCTTAATTTTTCTGGTGGCTGTATTAAAAAAGATTTTTACTTGTACACATGCACTGCAGTGAATTAAAATGCATCTTTATTTGACACATAAGTCAAACAACTAAAAGTTTCTTGCATGTCAAAAAATTATTTGAAAGGGGGAAACCCGAGCCTCAAAAAGTGATGCAAAATGCTCGTCAAAAAGTGTCGGTACAGTAGGGAATACCGTCCTGTGTGCGTTTAAAATTTACCAAGGGGTAAAGATTTTTCTTCTTTTCGGTATTGTACACCAGAGTCACAGCGGAGTGCTGTTGGCAGCTATTGTAAATGCCGCCAGTGTGTTCGACTTTTAAATGATGCACAACGCGGACGTGCTGTTTACGACCTCCTTCACATAGTGTTACTGCATCTAAATGAACATACGTTCTATCTAGGGGTGTGCATTGGCACTGCCCTCACAATTCGATTCAATTTCGATTCACCAGGTAACGATTTAATTTAATTCGATTCTACTATGCATTGCGGAAGTAATTGAAACTTCACAACTTTATTGTCCACTCAAGGCCTGAAAATAAACAGTGACATAATCGATTATGGCACTTTGGTGAATCGATGCTGAATCGTGCATGCGTGCATTGCGATGCATCGCCTAATCGATTATTGTTGGCACCCCTAGTTCTATCTGATGTGACTGGTGTTGCGATATTCAAACATAAATTGGCTTTTAGATCATGCATCTTGAATGAGCATTTTTATTCGTATAAATTCATAAGAAAAATTTGATACGAATATCAAGATTTATAAAAAAAAACTATTGTCAGTAGTCTACCACTGCCTAGACAGCACACCAGATGATGCTCCGAGGACCACTGGTGGGCCATGGCAAACCGGTTGAGAATCATTGGTGTAGTTGACGAAAAGAGTATACAAATATTTGTGTCATAAGGGTCAATTTTTTAAATTGAGATTTATACATCATCTAAAAGCTAAATTAATAAACTTTCCATTGATATATAGTTAGGATAGGACAATATTTTGCCACGATACAACGGTTTAAAAATCTGGAGTCTGTGCAAAAATCTAAATATTGAGAAAATCGCATTTAAAGATCAAGGTCCAAATGAAGTCTTAGCAACACATTTTATAAACAAAAAAGTTTGTTTTAGCACTCTCTACTTAATTACAACTGTAATGGCATTGTGGACCCAATTGGGAAATTGGAAGCTTGACTGGAAACCAAACTTGAATGGGAAGTCCCTAAAGAGCGGTAGGAACGAGTGCAAGTTTGTAGGCGGGTTTCTGGCCAATTTTGTTAGATTTTGCAGCATCCACTCATAAAGTTTTGATATATTTATGGTAGAAAAAATTTACAAAATATTTTCATGGAACATGGTCTTTAAATAATATACTAATGATTTTTGGCATAAAAAACAGTCAATCATTTAACCCATCCAGTGTATATATTTTTTTCTTTTTCTACAAATATACCCAAACGGCTTATAACTGATTTTGTTGTCCAGGGTCACATTTTGTATAAAGTATCACAGATTTTTAAAAATCCCATACAGAATTAATGGATGTTTCTTTTTATGTTTCTTTACCTTACACTTGTTTATTAGCTTGTACCTAAGGTCCTCTTGTTCTCCTTTGGGTCACTGCTTTACTTCCTTCCCCTTATTTCAGTCCTCAGGGCATTGTTACACAATTTACCCTCTGGGCCGTTGTGTAATTAAAAGTGTGTCTGACAGCTGGATGGTTAAAGGTGTGTGTGTGCGTGTGTTAGTTGTGGTATATTGCAGATGAGGCTCTGAGACTTTTGGTGGCCAAGTTGATGAGTGTATTTTGATTAACCGCAACAATTTAGTTTCATTCATCCATAACAGGTTTAATGCCTGCTTCCTCTACTTATAAAATGCAGTTTGAGCTGCAAAAACTCAGCCAGTGCAAATGTCGACTAAGTTTGCTGTTGATTCTGCCTGATTCATGTTCTTGCTTCATCTTTTTCTTGCAATTATTTTTGTCAAGACTTTGTTTGCAAATTTTTAAGGCACAACAGTAAGTTTCTGGCCAGTCGATGAAAGTCTTGTTTTAATGTGTTAATAAACTTTCTAGAATAAATTGATTATGTTGGTAACATTGTCTTGCTTGCTGACAGGTTTTTACAAAAATGCAAGCATGACTTGTCTTTGTAAGAATGTACTGAAAATTACAAACCAATTAGTAATGTCTTCTAGTTAAATACAGGTACATGATCAAGATGGAAAGACATGTCACTTTGTAAGCGCACTGTGCTTCTGCATGCAGCATATCACCCTGTAGCCCAAGACTGGTTGCCCACTGAAGCAAGTAGGGTTGAACCTGGTCAGTACTTGGATGGGAGACCTTGTAGGAAAACCAAGTTGCTGCTGGTTGAGGTATTAGTGAAACGAGCAGAAGGTGCTCACCCTGTGGTCTGTGTGGGTCCTCCTAACACCCCAGAAAAGTGATGGTGACACCATACTGTCAAAAAGCAAAATAATTTTGGATGATACGTTAAACCGAGGTCCTGACTCTTTGTGGTCGTTAAAAATCCCAGGATTTAGGGGTGTGCCCTGGCATCCTGGCCAAACTTGCCCATTGGCCTACTAATCATCCCCTCATATACTGATTGGCTAAATTACTCTGTGTCTCTCCATTACTAGGCTGATGTGTGGTGGGCTATCTGGCGCAATTTGGCTGCTGTCGCATCATCTAGGTGGATGCTGCCCATTGGTGGTGGATGAGAAGAATCCCCCTTTCATATGTAAAGTGCTTTGAGTGCTGCAAAATAACACCAAAGCAATCAGCCAGATCAAACACGGAGACGTGTATCAGTGTATATGTATAAATTTTTTATTGTATTGGCGTTTCATCCACACGGATCCGGCGTTTTGGGAGACTGAAACCGCTATTTTTTGAAACCGGGTCCTAAAGTGGATAAATCTGAAATCGACACCCTTGTGGTTTCGTGTGTACAGCCAATCTGTATATTTTGTGAAGCGAAAACGTCATCACATCACGTGTCGGAAGCGTCACATGTAACAGCAACAACAATAATGGCGGACTACGTGATTGTGTTCGTGCTACAGAAGCTACTAAGCCTACTAGCTTTATTACAGCAAAATCTATTGCTTCTATGCAATTGTGGTGAGCAACAAGCGATAATGGACGAAACCATACGTTGGTTATGCGCATGCTCAAAGTCTTCTTCTCCGTTTATAGTGTATACAGTATCTGTGGCAGAATTACAGCGCCCCATTCTGGTCCGGCATATACTTCACTGCTTTCAGTCGGTTTCAGTGGTTTCGTGTGTGCGCAGATATTTCTTGAGACGACGCCGTGTTTACGGATTATTTTTTTAGAACAAGGAAAAAATGATCGGATAGGGAATGCACCGGCTTCGTGTGGACAAAGCCTAAAAGTCTGCAAGTCTAATGGGGGGCTTCTCTGACAGGGTACGTCCGTGCAAGGTGTTTTTAAATGTTTTTTCAAACGTGCATTTTAGTCTGGCACTAGGTTAAGCCCTGTCCAGGAAACCGCCCTAAAAGTTTAATAAGCCAATAAATAAAATATACAATTATATGTTCATTCAATGATTCAGAGATCACACGTTGGTGTCTGCTACTACCAGAGTTGTTCCATTGTTCATTTACTACCTGGTAAAATCACCTTTCATTCCAGGTAAGTATGAGCAGACAGCAACACTAAGCAATATTTAGGATTCATTATGATTCAGAGGTTGCCGATAAGTTTAAGGGAATTGTAAGCCTTTCTGTAGCATGAATGGGCCAGACATAAGATCTGAAACCAGCTCTATGGCATTGGCAATTTCAGCAGTGATAGACAAGGTTGGGACTAAATGAACCTGAGGCGTTCCCTCTGCCGGCTGAGCTTTGTTTATCCTGTAATGTTATCACAGCGTGAGATGGTTTAATTAGCGAGCTTTATTTAGAAAGCAAACATACGTTCATGTTGGCTTAGGCTCCCATCACCTAGCACAGCGGACATCCGCAGCTTGTTGGTGATGTAACTGGCTAAAAAACTGGAGGCAGTGCAGTGCCTCCCCTGGACTGGGAAAAGTTGCACTATATCCAGAAAATTGTCGTTAAGGGGAATAACGGATGTTGTTTGGAGCTGTAAAAACTAGAAAATATATTATGCTTTGTTAGTAGATTAATAGGCCAGTTATTAAACTATGATTATAACAAAGCAAAGCCTTGGCGGTTTCTTTTTTTATTAAAGACAGGCTTTGCATTAAAGCCTATAAATACATCACCAGCAGGCACAGTAAGGGAGGCAGAGCAGGCTATTTCATCATTTTAAAGCCTTCATGGTATAATCTGGGAACAAAGGATGTTAGTCATGTTTAATATTTAGGCTACTTTTTTTCTCACTAGGGCTGTGTAGTGGCAAGGGCCTGACAAAGAAAAAACATATTGCGATAAATTGGTCAGGATACAATATAACCTGGTATATTACAGTGCAATACATATGTTGATATATTCCACTGCTTTGAATAAAAACGTAAAAAGAGCTTAAAATACAGAGTGCTGTGTAGCACATGAAGTATTCGGGTGTGTATCACATTATATTGATAACTGAAAAAATAAAAACTTTCTATCTATTCTTTTAATCTTTCAATTTATAAGCAAATGTTATTTGCATTGCACAGTGTCACTGAACAGTGAACAGAATAACTAATAAAAAATAAATAATTATAACAATCAGTACATTCTTGTCTTAAACCAGAAAAGTGATTTTCTCTTTCCGTTTAGTTGTTTGATTGCCATTAGGGTGCACCGATAAATGCTGATATACACTAATAGTACGTGACCATAACTGTTCTGAATCGCACAACCAATATTATTCACAGCTATTTTATGTACAACGGCTTTTATCACCGTAATTAATTGAGAAGCATAGCAAGCATCATCGGCCGATATATTGGTGCACCCCATTTGCCATTATTGAAACAGACTGCAGCAGGTTACAGGTTAATGTCGCTTTAAGACTTAATGCACCAATCCATTATATTAATACACATCCTGTTTCTTTCACAGCTGTTTTGTTCATTACGTAAAGAATTGTGTTCATGACTTATGAGTAAACTTGCTGACACCGTGATATTTTGAGGTAATTTTGTGTTTATGTGTCTGGTCAAGCACAGGGAGATATAAAAGATAATTATATTTTGTCTGAAACGGGTCTCTCTGTGTGCACGCTTTGACAAGTGTGTGCAGCTGCGTGTGCATGCTTTTAGTGTGCGTGCACTTATAAAGCTGCTAGTACAGAACTGTACTCAATCCAAACATCTGATATCAGGGTTATATTTGTTGTAGCAATCATTGACAATCATATTTGAGTTTAGCGGTCCAAACATTTGGAGCAGAATCCAGCTCATAAAATGTATTGATACTGGAGTTTGAAATATCTCTAAATATTCTGTCAGGATAGTCAGTGGTTGCAAAACCATGAAGTGGTTTATCAATTTTAGGTATTTTACAGATGTATAGTACACACTTGCTTCTTAGAAGGATGACTATTCACTGTCTCTTATACGTCCTAAAGTGACAGTCTAATATCTTAATCTGTTTTTTAAAGTAATCTATGCTTTGAAAAGACTTTGAAGTGCTATACAAAAAAAAAAAACAGTAGGCTACTTATATGTGATAACAAATTTTGCTGGACAGTATATCTGTTCATTGATATAATTATCAAGTTTTCAATTACTTTCAAGATCTGTCCATATAATATTTTATTTGTACGCTCTCATAAATAAAAGTACAAAGGTTGTCACAGTGCCCTTTTAAAAAGGTACACATTTGTACCCAAAGAGTGCATATTAGTACTTCAAATGTACATTTTGGCACCTAAATGTACTTAAGTGTATTTTAATTTCTATATGTATAGCATTTTTTCACATGTTGCATGGCTGCAACATGTTGGATACATTTTTACGTGTTAAAAACAAAACCTAAAAAAATCATATTTTGCTTAAAAAAAGAAAAGTCTTAAAATCCTGTAGCAATTTCAAAGTAATAAACAGAGTAAATAAGCTCTGATTTAAAAATAAGTTTAAAAAGGGGTCACCGTGAGTGTGAGAAAAATGACCCTCGATCCCAGCTGCCCTCATTTAGCTCTGTGTGGTTGACTGAGAGCATCCAGTATATCGACTAATGAGACACACATATGCACACACACACACGTACTGTATGCAAGCTTAGGTTGAAGCGTGCAGCCACAAGCATTCACACACACACACACACACACTTTTTGTTATCCGCACGGCAGCAGTTGTGCACTACAGCGATTGTGGTGCTACAGGTGTGGGCTGAACTATGCGGCTTACGTCAAAGACTCAGTCTTTAGTCGTGACGGCACACTGCCAACAGTTCTTAGAAACAAACAGCTTGTTCAGTTAATCTAAATCTCTATTTTATTATCATGTGTGCAGTCAACTGTATTAATTGCTTATATTATTAGCATTTAAATCTCAATCATTCACTTTTGTTGTGCTCTGAATTATATTTGAGTTGTTATTTCTGCTGGTTGTTGCAAATGGAGGCGTTTGTTGTGTTTGAACTGTAAGATAAGCCTGCAGCTCATGAGAGTGCATTTTACATAGGGAACTCCGGATTAGGTTACACCCGTCTCTACAGACGATATGCACGTGGTTCAGGATATTGTGTAAGCAAGTCAGAAATTTACCCTTTTTGAGGAAGGTACACAGGCACATCTTATAGCACAGAGTTCACACAGTCTGTGCAGTGAATGAAGCTGGGGAGAGGAATGATTTTGTAATGTTTTTTTTTATGATGGTGCATGCTTTTCACACAGCATCAGCAAAACAAATTATTTGGCAAAAAAACTGAGGAAAGCCAAACATCACGTGTATGTATAGGAAAATGATGTGACGCAAGACATGAAAATCAGTTCAAAGTGGAAAGGCAAAAAATCCAAGCTCTTAAATTGAGCTTGAGTGTTTCTGTTATTGGTACATCCTTAAGTTATCTCCTCTAAAATACTACACACATTGTCACATGTGATTGTAGGTAGTGTTGGGTGATATTCCTCATACTGAGGTCCTCCAATCATCTGCCTGTATGATCACCAGTACACGATAGTATCAAAGGGTAGGGCAACAGTTTCTCTTGCTCATATTTTTACTCACGTATGCATGACAAGCCACTGAATTTGGTGGACAAAAACAGGAGCTGCTTCACTTTGGGCAGCTGGCAACACTGTAATGACAGCGTAACCTTCTTAAACATCATGCCATAATTCAAGCACGTCTTTGATGCCCAGGCACGCTGTAAATAATTTGTGTGCCAGGGAAGGTGAACAACTACGTCACTGATTTCAAACACCTGCATGCATAACAACCTCTTTAGTGCGAGGAAAAATCAAAGCCGCTTGCAGTGCAGGTTATGCGTGAATGTGAAACTGAAAATACTGCTGACATAATAATTTAAAACATTCATGGGCAAAATAGCCAACTATTGTTATGAAGGCTGTCGCTATCTGCCATAGGTCTAATTATCGACACAATCTTAGTTGTAAGTACATTCCTCAATCAATTACCCAGACATCAATGCTAAATTGAACTCAAAGCATAGCAGAAATAATTGCAGTTTGATTCATCTACCGCAGGGACAAGGCCATCCCTGGCTTATAGATCCTTACTACAGCATCTGCTCATCTTTCATCAGTGGTCGATGGGTTCAAACAGTTGTTGTGTACAACAGGTGTCTGTCGAAAATATGTTCTGGATGTTTGGAGAGGTCCATCCTGCTTCTGTGCTTAATCGAATTATGTGGACGTCATTACTAATGGAATAATGTGTTGTTGACTGTAATAATTTTTTCATGAATTTGAGTTCCTGTTGACTATTTTAATCCTGATTTAGCTCATGCAACAACAACAGTTTAACTGTGTGTGTGCGTGCGTGCGTGCGTGTGTGCTTGTGTATATACGTGCATGCTGACACACAACCACACACTCCTTCACAACTGTTGTTTCATACTCCGCACTGCCTGATCCGATAACCAGAACCATTGTGTGATGTAACACACACAGATGCACTGGACCAGGTGGAGACCAGGAGAGTTGGTTTCACCTGTGGGTCACTTTACCAAGTATTACTAGGCCCATGTATTACTATTGTCATGGACCGGGTAAGGTATTGAGTGCTTCTCAGCACACTGCAGCGATTTCCCACTATTATTAGCTTAGGCACAGCAAAGCCTCTTAGGGCTCTTTATTTAACCAGATAGCCAGTCTGATGTGAAGCTGAACTGTGTCTGATGTAAACAGGCAGACACTGGGACTCCATGCTGCATACGATCGGTTTTACTTTGCTCATCATAGATTATAACGCTAAAGTATTACTGACCCAGGATCGGTGGCCCTTCTCTGCTTTGGTGCTTTGAAGCTGGATAAAAGGTTTCTGTTAACCACAACCACTTATAGAGGGCTGCAACATTGTTTAAGTGGTAAATTAGAACTTGCTTCAGTAACTAAACCGTATAGTACTGTATATTAAGCTTTTATAGCTCGCTGAATCCTTCAGCAGATGATTCTGGTCACAGAGTCAGGCTTTCTCTTACCGATGCTTTTAGCAGACATAAGGTAACAAGAACTTAAAAATCTGCTTTATAATAATTTTCGTTTATGAGGCAGAGATGAAAGGAAATGATGCACAAAATGAACTGTAAATATATGATTTGAAAAATATATCACCAGCAATACGTTAAAACACTTCTGCTAGTCTTTAACAAGTCCTTATTTTTTTATTTCCACTTTTATTAAAGATGAGGCAGAAGTCACATCACAATAATTGCTTTTCATCATGTGAACTAATGGCCATTAGATGGCCAACCTGCTTCCAACATGGCAGTATAGGTGATTTTTTTTAGGGGAACAGGCTGTTCTTGGAGAGCTTGCTGTGGTAATCTAACCTCATTTTCTGTTTTCCATTCTTTCTTTCTTTCTTTCTCTCATGGTATCATTCTGTTTTTCCATTCCTTATTTCATTTCTTTATTCTGTGCGTTAAAGCTGCAGTATGTCATTTCTGCAGTGTTAGTGGGACCAGACAGCACTGCGAGACTAATTATAAAGATAGTGTGTGTGGTTCCAGTCTGCCATTGTTTGGACAAACATATGCACTGTTGTGTCCTCATGCACACCGTTCTCATTTTCAGTAACAATGTGAGGGCGTTTGTATGCTTCTTTACACTAACTACTTAAAGGACATAAAGTGTACTTTGAGGCATTTGTTGTTACCTGCAACCCATGAGTGTCCCACTGCCAAGGGGGTCTCACTGAGGTTACCCTTAGCATTAGGGCTGTGATGATGCATCACATTTCCCATTAAAAATAACTGTCTGAAATCGATTCTGAATCGCAAGACTCCGATTCTGTGTTTTATGCTCAGCTTGTGCGTGTGCTACAGGTCTTTGATCATTAGAAAGTCCTTATCAGTCTAAAATCATTATGAGTCTGAGTCGTTTATAACGTGCATTTAAAAAAGCAACACTCGTCAAACACAATCATTCAAAATATTCATAATATTATTATTATGAAAATACCTAAAACTATTTGAAGAATAGATATGTAAATATATGCTCATAGACATTTCCTGGAATAGTGGCTGCCTTAGGGGCCAGTCACACCAAAAGCGCTTTAAACGATTGCAAACGCAAGGCGCGACGCACTGCCTTTTTTAAAAAAAGAGCAGTGCGACGCGGCTTTTCATATTGCTAAGCAACCACAGAGTCAGCTGTCTTGTCAATCAAATATTGAAGCGTGAGCGCTTTTTTGCTGTTAACTGTCATATTAGCAGAAACTTTAAAAAGAGGGCGCTGGCTCTGACCTTGTTTGAGGGGGAGAGGTGCACAAACACGCAGGAGAGAGTGAGCGAGTGGCGTCCGGTTCTTCAAAGCAACTGTAAACTTCCCTCGCCACAACGTAAGGCCGCCTCTCCCCTCATTCGATTGGACAATGGAAAGACAAGAATGACATCGGGCGCTTCTCTGCTCTCAGCGCTCCTTCAAAAACGCGTGCGCGACAGGCGGCAAAAACCCGCACGGCGCTCGGCGCACATAACCCGCGCCCAACCGCGCCCCGCCCATATAATATCATTAAAAAAAGGCGCGGGCAACTGCCATAAACGCTTTGGGTGTGACTGGCCCCTTATGCGGTAACATTCCAAGGCAGGAAGGCATCAAGGCATGTCTGAATCCAATGTTAGGTTTACTTCCTGACTCCTGAGATCTTGTCCCACAATTCTTTGCGTGTGCACTCATGGGGAATGTGATTGGTCGAGCCTGGCCAAGAAAGCGGCTGGAGCACAAATTTGGTGTAAATAAATGTATATTTTCACTTTTTACAAATTTTAATTGCATTTCTAGTGAGAAATTAGTATTGTAGTTTTCAAATATGTGATTAGCTATCACAAAGGCGCTCTCTGTTTATATTTCAAACACGCTGCCTTTGAAATATGTCCGAAAGTGTTTCTCTTAGCTGCCTTCATGCCTCCGAAGTCATTGCCTCATGAGGCAGTGAGGCAAGAGGTCAGCTGCCTAATGCTGCTTCCGAAACTGACTTTTTCCATACTATATAGTAGGCGAAAAGCAGTAGGCAAGGCGAGTACTATGTCAGAATACGTAGTATTCCAAAAACAGTATGGGAAAAGTACCCGGATGACCTACTAGTTCCGGTTAGATTTCGGAGTGTGCATACGATGGACACTTCACTATCCCACGATGCCCCAGGAGCGGAGTTATGAAACAAAGAAGAAAGGCGAAAGCAGCGATGCGGCCGTTTCCGCGCTGGTATGACATGACGTGATGACGACGTATGTCACGTGATGTATCAACATGGCTGATGTAGTATGTCTGAATCGCATTCATACACTAGCATTCATACTATACAGTACCTACTGTTTTAACAGTCAGCAAGTACTTAATCTCATTCAGTACCTACTGAACAGTATGCAGTTTCGGACGCAGCCTAAGTTTTCAGACGCAGCCAATATTTGTAATGGTTGTTCTTCTGTGGCACAAGTGGAGTTTCTGCACGAGAGCGCCCTCTGGCTTTTGGATGTGGTGGCATTTCACCGTAATTCATTAAAATTCATTAATTCAGAAAACGTGCATTTGCACGAT
Source organism: Misgurnus anguillicaudatus (assembly GCF_027580225.2). Classification (NCBI taxonomy): domain Eukaryota; kingdom Metazoa; phylum Chordata; class Actinopteri; order Cypriniformes; family Cobitidae; genus Misgurnus; species Misgurnus anguillicaudatus. The sequence goes on along the minus strand of NC_073357.2, from coordinate 35,530,088 downwards.
TAATCGTCCCAGCCTTACTTAGCATTACACTGGGTGTCTGAATATAGCCTGAAATCATTAGGATTCAAAATATCAGCAGTGCTTTTCCTGTCTCTCATCTGTGCCTTTATTCTTTCTCACCATCATTGTATTTATTCATAGCTCTATGCTAATGTGCTGACAGCGAGTGTTTTAATCAAGTCTTCTTCTGCCTTATTAATGAAGTAATCCATGGAATTGTGGGTAAAAAACAAAACAGCGTCTTTGTCCTACCCGATTAAGGGCAGCTACACACTAGAGAAAACTCCTAGGAAAAAAGGAACCCCTAAGATCGGTGTAGACATCACGCCAGTTTGACATTTCTGGCAAGACAGTGATTTGTGCTGCAAAGTTACTGTATTAAAAGAGTGTGTGAGAGAGAGAAAGTGAGTCAAACTGATTGTGTGCATGCTCATGGTCTTTTTCCTTGGGGTCAGAGTTCACATTTGGTTTGACATGTTGAGTCTTGTGGGATGTAGGTTAAGTTTGTCTCTCTTCCTGTCTGTCAAGCTCTGTCGTCACGCATAGGCATGTCTTATGACAGGGAGTGCGTGGCGCATCGAAATGAAGCAATCAGCATAAGATGAGGACAGAGAGATAAAAATAGAAAGCAAGCAATGATGGAGAGAATGACTAAGATTAATTAAAGCTGAAGAATTCAGTCAGAGGAGATTTAATGAGAGAGAAGCAGTTCATTCTGTCTTTTTGTCATACAGATGCTTTTACAAAAAAAGAGTATTATAAAATCACAATATTGTTCTTTTAGTCCTTTACTATAGGTGTGATTTCATAAATTGTCCAGTTCATGCAAAAATTTACAGGGGAATTTAAGTTTACATTCAAGGTCAGTGTATGCCCTGGGAATCAAACTCATGACCTCACATACACAAAAAGCAACACTCGTCAAACACAATCATTCAAAATATTCTTTATTATTATGAAAATACCTGAAACTATTTGAAGAACAGTGATGTAAATATTCTTATAGACATTTCCTGGAATAGAGGGTATGCACGTGACGTCACCTTCTGCGAAATTGACTGTGGTTACGCCCACCGAGTGGCAAAAGAGAGACCTCTGTCCTCTCTTCTGTCTTTCCTGTCTAAGTGAGGAATTAAATAGGAGTTTCCTCTAAGTATTTAACCTGTTAGGGTGCACTCACCCTAAACCAAACTGTGCCCCAGCGCGATTGTTCCCCCTCCCTACTCAACCAGAAGTGTACACTCACTCTGTACTTGAGTGATCCAAGCCCAGGGGCGCTTTCGTCATTAGGATGCGATTGTTTTGAAGAAAACAGGAAGTAAAGTCAGTGTTTTTTTATTCTGAGTTGTTGGGATGCGATTTCCCGCAGCCCTCTCATATCATATTGCCGAGTTGATCTGTTGCGTGTGCAGCTCAGACATTCACCTAACCCTGCTGCGCACATCAGAAGGTTTTTACAAGGCAGATGAAGGTGAGTGGTCGCGCAATTGATATCTCTCCTTTTGGACCACGCTGTGGCGCGATTTACGATCACACCTGAGCCCAAGTGAACCACGCTCGAGTCAAGCCGGCCAGGGCATGATTAACCAAACCGCACCCAGGCACGGTACAGAGCAATCACACTAGTCAAACGAACCAGGCTTGGGAGGTCAAACGTCCAGTGGCGGCTTGTGACTGCTCATCCTAGGGTTGCAAATTCAAAATAAGTGTTCAGAGTGTCATGTGTCTTGCTTGTGTTTTCAAAATATGTGTTTGCTGCGTCATGTGAACCATGTGCATCACGTATTTTGTCACAGTAAGTGCCTGCTGCACACGTGTCAAAACCGTTTATGATAAAAGAGACGCTCACGTTCGCAAAATACATGCAAGACACTCCCTTAACAGTAAACTCTGATTACACATGAGATTATGCGAGTATCTGGCAAACGCGAGTGTCTCTTTCATCATAAACCCTATAGACGCGTCTGCAGCAGGCACTTATTTTGACAAGATACATGATGCACATAGGATCACTCTACGCGCAGAACACATATTTTGAAATTACGAACCACACACATGACGGGTTGTGACAACTTCACATCGAGCGCCCTCGAAAAAAGAAGTCACCGGCTGCCACTGCAAACGTGCCTGGCCGCGGTTTGGTTTGGATAGTGCGAGTGCGCTCTTTGTTTTCAAAGCTGGAGGGCATTTCTTCACCCTAACTTCTACTAGGTGGTTGTTCAGGACAGTTCATGGTTGCACAGGCTGGGTGCAATCTTCCTCCGTGACTTTAAAATCATGGTTAAGCTGTTACCTACCAAACTGTGTTTGAGTGTGATCGTATTTAACATTGTCTGCTGCCTCTGCCCAGTCACTGGAAGCTCATCAATAACCTTTAATAGAGCACAGCCAAAAATCCTCTGTGGGTGTGTCTGTATACTGTATTAGTTTATAATAGCCATCTGTGTGTCTGTGAGTGTGAGTTTCTTTATTAATAGGGTCGGTCTCTATGTGGTGACAGGATAAAGCATGTGCGTAAGTGCAAATTTGTTTCCCGTTTTTTCGGACGTCTTGAGAAGGATGTGCGCGGGATATTCTTATCTGGATTTGAGCCCATCTGTTGCCCCACCCATTGACTAACCCACCGGTTCGGTCTCATTATATCCTCTTGTCTCTCTCTCTCTCTCTCACTTTGAGATATCATACTGAGATATCAGTATTGTTTGTGCTATATTGCTTCTGTTGTTAACCTGTTGCTATTGTTATAGCATCTACAGATTCCCCAGTGGCTTGTTTGAAGCCAGTCTTTCCTATTCATGGCTATCAGAACAGCTCTCCAATAAAGGAGAGAGCGAGAACAGAGAGAATTGCCTGTTCTCATTCATCTCTTTTATCAGTGGACCAAGACACAGACCTTGAATTGCATGACAGTAATTATTTATGTATTATTTATATAGTGCAAGCAATTATGCTATGAACTTTATTGTGTGGTTTACAGTTTCTATAAATGACTGATTGTATGCACCTGTTCTCTCTATCATTTCACTTAACCTTATAAACTGATTTTACGCACAGTCGTCCTTGGAAATCAAGCTATTCCAGAATGCCCAGGCGTTTTGAAGTTTCTCAAACACGTGTTTACTGTCACACTAGATCTTGCCACTCTGATTCATTGATAGTATATGGAAATAAGCTTTTTATTCATTCCGATGTTGCAAATGCGAAGTAACAAATGAAGTAATCTTGTAACTGCCAAGTAGTACCATTACTTGATTTAGTATTTTGTGATCAGTGAATATTCATTGCACACATTATTATGAAAGATGGTCAGATTTTTGTTATCTCTCTAACAGACAAGAATTAACACTCAGGGTAAATGCATCTTCACATTATCTTGTTATTTATGGCGACTAGGGCTGGGATAAACAATTATTTTTTAAACGATTAATCTAGCGAGTACTTTTTCGACGCATCGATTAATCTAACGATTCATTTTATCAGTCCGATACGACTTCGATTGGATTCTCGATTATCTCCCCATTAATTAACTTATAGTAATTCATGTTGATTTACATATCTGAATGTATACATTTCAATATATGTTTATTGCTCTTAAAATTTCTAAATAAAAAAGACAATACAAGTGCAAAATAATGCATTCTTAGTCAGATGTAGCATTTAATAAAGTGTGTGCAATTTAGTAACAGTATAAAAATTTCAAGTTCAAATTACTTTATTTTACATGCATTTATGAGCAAAATCTCTTTAATGTGCCTTTTGATGGTCAGTGTATTTATAACTTGATTGGTTTAACCCACATTGTTTTCCTGCTGTTCAAGTCCATTTAATGACAGATATAAACACAATTATAGACTTAAGAAGCACATACATTATTAAATCTCTTTCTCTTACATTTGTTAAGATAGATTAGGACTCATTTACTCCTGGACAGAGAGTGAATGCGCAGTCTTCTGGCAACAGTGACATATTTCATTGCTTTCTGTTAAATTGCTCCAAGTCATGACTGTTTAAAACACACTTGGCAATCACATTCATGATTTTATGATAAAATGACACTTTTTCGCATCAATCCACGAGCATTTAAACCATAAACAAAGCACTTTCACTTTAATTGAGCGTGAGCAGCGCAGCAGAAACGATTGCAGCACTGTTGCTACAGAGCCGCGAGCTCGCGCTGTTTATGTGGCAGGGTGCATGCTTGTTAACATGGGCGCTGAAAAAAACATGAGCCGCTTACCCACTTCTCATACTTGCTGTGTGAAACCGGCGTGGACTGAAGCCACTCGCGTTGCTACTACTATACCTTTTTTTGGCTCTGACGAATCGACGCGTATATTTTTCTGATAGCAGGTAGGGCTGGAAAATGATTCAGATGATCCCGATCAATTCGATTTCGATTCATAAGCTATCGATTCGATTCCGATTCTCTGTTCGATTCCGATTTTCGGACCGATTTTTATACTCGATTCTTGATTCAACTACTTAACAAATACTTTAATTAATAAAAAAAAAAAAATTAAGAGCCACCAACCTGTATATTACACTTTTTTATTTTAGGTACACTTGGGTGCATTAAAACAGAACCCATCTCTAATTTTCAAATGCATTCAATTATGTTAAATACAATACAATTTTGATGCAAGATGAAAAATGTATGCTGAAAGAAGTCAAAACAGTCGCTTGATCAAACAGGATCAGGTTATTTCATAAAAAAATCGAGAGAATAGATTTTTAATCGTCCACGTAAAAAAAACGATTAATCGAAAAATCTATTTTTTTGCCCAGCCCTAATAGCATGCTGAAAGTATTTAGGAATTCTGTTATGTGCTTTGTAAATGCTTATTCTCTCTTCCTAAATTTTCTGTCCTTGTTTTGTTTTTAGATCTAGAACCGGATGATAACACCTCATTTTACATCTTAAATTTGGGCCAGACTCCATCAGTGGTCAGCCAATCACACAGTCTTCAACGGCATGGAGGTCCACCCCCAGCCCAACTCATTGCCACCTCTCCCTCCCTGCAGGGCCACCACAAGGCCTATGAGCCCAGCTACCAACCTCAGGACTCTAAATACACACCCACAGGGGTGGGGGGAGGAGGGAGCGGCCCACCTAAAGCCTTTGAATGTCCCAGCATCCAGATAACCTCCATCTCTCCAAGCTGCCAGCAGGAAATGGAAACCAGTGAGGAAGAGATGAGAGCGAAGGGTCCGGACAGAGACTACCATGACAGACCCCTGTCCCGCGATCACCTGTACCTGCCTCTGGATCACTCATACCGGGATTCGTCCCTGAGCCCAAGTCCATGCAGCAGCCTATCCTCTCGTAGCTGGTTCTCCGACGCGTCATCATGCGAGTCCATCTCCCATGTGTACGATGACGTGGAATCTGAGCTAAACGAAGCAGCGGCCCGATTTACCCTTGGTTCACCGCTCACCTCGCCAGGCTGTTCTCCGCAGGCCGGAGCGCAGGAGGACGTATGGCAACAGCAGCAGCATCATCACCCCGCCTTTACACACTCTTTGTCTCATTCACACGCCCATTCGCTCTCTCCCCGACAATCACCATGCCACTCACCCCGTACGAGCATCACAGATGAAAACTGGCTGAGCCCTCGCTCACCCTCTCGTCCCTCTTCGCGCCCGACATCACCCTGTGGGAAGAGACGCCATTCCAGCGCTGACATATGCTACCTGGGCTCTTTATCACCCCATCACTCCCCAACCGCAACACCCGGTCCCTCACCCAGGGGCAGCGTGACCGAAGACACCTGGATAGGAAGCCCATCGATGGGTATGTCACCTTTCCAGTGTTGTCCCTCCGAGGCCGACATACCCTCCAAAACAAGGAAGACCTCCCAGGACTGTACAGCAGCAATCCAGCCAGCGAAGGGCGACCTTGGCATGGATGATCCTGGGAATGTATCTCCCTTACTAGACTCTCCTGTTGAGGATGGCATGCATGGATTAAAGAAGGACGGACCTGGAGAACAGTTTCTCTCTGTCCCATCACACTTTACATGGAACAAACCCAAACCAGGACACACACCTATTTTCAGGTAAACCCTCGCTTCAGCAGCAACTATAGAACTGAATTACTAGCCACATTATTGGTTCATTATTTGTCCAAGGTGTACATGTGGGTAAAGTTCTGTAATACTTCTCATTAAACTGTTTAATACAAGGGTTCATGCCTGCGTAAAATACAATAAAAAGTGAGGTTCCTAGAAGCAGAATAGCGGCATAGCAATACAGTACAGTTTTTATTACATTTTGCTATGTTCATTTTAATTTTTGCTAGGCAGTAAAAAACATGCACCATCTTTAAGTTTCTGTAGCTCAACTTTGATCACAGGAAAAACACATACTGATAAAACATTCAGCTTGAATGCCTTGTAAGTGGCCTTGGATAAAAGCAAATGTCAAATGCATAAATGTGAATATTAATCTGATACTGTCTAGGTAGGTAGCTCATTTGGTTTTGAAACACAGATACTAATGTGTATTGAGTGAGCTGGTGAACAGAAAAGGTTAAAAGTGTGTCTGCTCTCCATATCTGTGTATCAGATAGTATGTATGTATGTGTGTGTGTGTGTATGTGTGTGTCCTGGTCTCTATCACCATAAATCTGTAAAGAGAGCGTGTGGCTGTGGGCCACAAACATTTCCCTACCCACAGTGATTCTGTTATGGGCCTCACCAGCACACACACACTTCAAGTCTGTCAGGCCCTATTAATAATCCACAATATATATTTAGCACATTTGCTTCTTTACTTGTCACATAAGAAATAAACACAATTCCCCTTTTAACCATCTCACACTCTTTCTAACAAACACATCAAGAAACCTTCAGCACAAACAACATGCAGCAGTGTTGACTAACATCTTTACAGCCGTACCCTAATACAACAGAGACATGATACCTGATCCCTGTTATATGATCCTACAGCTCCTGCTGTCTGCCATCGGACCTGCGTGTGTGTGTGTGTGTGTGTGTGTGTGTGTGTGTGTGTGTGTGTGTGTGTGTGTGTGTGTGTGTGCGTGTGTGTGCGTGTGTGTGTGCGTGTGCTGTGTTATCTATCAACAGCAACAGAAAGAACTAGAAGCTTGTCTGGTTTGACAGATGTGTGTGCCATGACAGGGTGGGTAAAGTATTGGCTCTGCAAAATGCTGTAATGTATAGTGGGTAGAGCCAGCTAAACATAACACACTTTCAGATGAAGGCACATCGACAGGCTGGACGATATCAAATATTCATGATGTGTTTGCTATGATTTTACTGGGATGTCAAGCTAAGCAATAATCGCAATGGTTTTAAAGTGCCCATATTATGACTGCTTTTTCACAAGTTAAATAGGTGTATGAGTTCCATAAAACATGTTTCAAAAGTTGTTTGCTTGAAATAGCTTCTGTAGGAAAAGATTGTTACCTATCTCTAGTAGCCTCTGTTTCCGTGCATTTCAGATTGTGCCGTTTTGAGGTGGTATTACATATTTATGAGCTGCTGCTCCTTTGATCACGCCCCACTACTAACGTCATGTGCGCGTGCTCAGTGGTATCGTGAGCAGTACAGACCATACTGTGTTATTATTTTATATATTATTATTATTATTAACGGTTTATGTTGCCAACAGACCAATCAAGCAAAAAAGTATCACTAATAAGTATACTCCAGGATAAGAAACCCATGACACACAATGATTCCAGAGTAAATTGTGATGACGCAGTCTCAACAATACACTCGTTTTCCCTGGACAATGCTAACATATTCCCGTTATAAAACTTTTTCAAACGCATTATATTCGCTAATGACAGAAATTTAGACCCGGCGGGGGATGTATACTGCTTGTGGACCGCGTGCTAATTGCTATAAGCTAGCGGGAGGTCCGGACCGTAAAGTTATAAGAGACTTGGGGGGGGGTACGTAAGCCTCGTCAGAAAAGCCGGGTCGGTAAGGCTCGGTTTCAGTTAGTTTGGCAAAACACTTAGTTTGGCAAAGCACTATTACTTAGTTCATGTAGAATTGTAAAATAAAGCCGTTACATTTTTTTTTTTACTTTCGTAACCACGCTGTAAACTATCTAGCCTGCAAAAAAGTATCTATATAGGCTACGGTCTACATTACAAACAATTATTCACGTTACTATACATTTAAAAGGTATAATTTAAGGGATTAGCATCAATGTATGGTCTCTGTTTTGAGATACAGATGCTCTAGCATCGTAAATGTAGTATTTTGTGACAGAAAACCTTTTGTGTTTGACATAACGATCGCGAATCAAGTCTGTTTCAGATGTGTGAATGATCCATGAAAGTCCAATAAAATCCAATGACCATTTTTGTCCACAGATGCGTATAATCCATGAAATATAGATACATAGTCTTACATTAGATTTTGCATGAACGTCTTCTCGCCTACAATCTGATGACTATTTGCATCGTTACACACTGTATATTACTTTTTAGGTTCCAATAAACACGCGTTTAAACTTTGTTTTTAAAAAAGTAGGCGGGAGTATAATCCGTAATATCCAAATAGCGCTGTTATTTCCGTGAGACATGATAACAGCATAGAGGGTATCAGCGAAGTGACTGCTCTGTGCTTTCTAGCTACCTGGTGGGTGGAGACCTGCGAGTGGGGTGGTGGGCGGGAAAATTCAAACGGAATGTGACGAAATGGCTAGTTACAACACAACGGCGCTGAGAAAAATAATGTCAGGAAAACATAAAGGCACATTGTCCAAATAATGTAAATGCATTTTGTGTTCATAATTGTGTTTTGGTGGCTACATGTAAGATCTATTCCAACCCATGAAGTTTGGGAGATAAAACTAGGTATCCTAAATAAATGTCTGATAGTAAATTTTAAAGGTCATGTTCTTTCTGATCTCATGTTTTAAACTCTAGTTAGTGTGTAATGTTGCTATAATAGCATAAATGAAGAGTTTGGTTCCAAAACGCAATAAATCCATTTTGACAAATTTTGGTAAAAACGTGTTTTCTATACCAAGAAAGTGACAAGATGAAAACAACTATTTTCTGTTACAAACTTTCACATAGCATCTTTAGGTTATAAAAACATAAAAAATTCAAATCCATAACTTGATTTTCAAAGATTTATTATAAAAACGGATAATTTTTTCCACAAAATGCAATAAATCCATGACAAGTTTTTATTCAAAATGCTATATATCTATTGAATCAATAGCCTATATAAATGTGCATTCATCTTTGCCATGTTATATTCATTTAGTTGACTAGTTGTACACACTAATTAAAAATATAAACATTAATGTCATTAATCAAAACACTTACTTTGTCATATTAAGATCACTGTCATTGCGGTTACTTGACGTCCTCGCTTAACGTCTTTCACAGAGATCAGCTGTAAAATGTTTTTGGTCCTGCTCGATTTTCGTTGACTTTGAGTAAAATAATGTAAAGTTTTTCATAAGATCCTCTGGGGTCAATGTGTTAGCATTAGAGAAGCTTGATGCTGTCGGGAGAACAAGCACCCGTCTCCCGAGTGCCTCTCAGGAAATAATAGATGCTGATGGCTTACGTTTCTTTCCCATCACAGAAAACCATCACAGGTTTAGCAATGCAATTAAAGTATTATTTTGTTTTGTTTGTTGATCACGAAGTACAAAGTAGATGAGGAAAACTAGGACTCCGTGGACTCAGCGCGTCCGCCATTGTTTGTTTACATTGTGTGAATGGTCCGCTGTAATATCAGAAATGGATTTATTGCGTTCTGTAAACAAGCAGGAGTGGCGTTTGTCGCATTTTGGGAAAAAAGGGAGAAAAGATGACAGAATAACACGGCGGATATTGGATTTTGCGTAAAATTAAGAATTTACTTATAACTACTGACCTGATATAATACTGATTTTGGCAGTAACCCATTTTTTTTAAAAATGGCGTTTATCGCGTTTTGGAACCAAACTCTTCAAATAATACCTGTAAAATGATAAAGCTCAAAGTTCACTGCCAGGCGATATGTTTTCTATAACAGAATTCGCCTTGCAAAGCCTACAGCGAACGTCAGGTTTGGACTACAGCCCTCTACTTCGTGCTTTAATGACTTCAGTAGAACAGTTTTCTGACAAAACTCCACCCACAGGAATACGTCAGTCGCCAAGCTAAGCTAATGGCAAGCTAAGCTGCTATCTAATCACAACACGCTAAACAAACTACACAATCAGAACTCGATACTTATTTCTGAAGGAGGGACTTCATAGAACAAGGAAGACATCATCCTGTTTTGAGGACAGTGAAAACAGTGCTATAGAAATAAGTCAATTGTGTGAAAAATACAGCGTTTTTTTTTACACGTGAAACATGAACACATGTCAAAGCTTCAAAAACACAGAAAGAACGGGACCTTTAAGATAGATCTTTCGCTGGTAGATGTTTTTATATTTGATTTGGTCACGTCATTTAATCTACATCAGCTAGATTCAGATTAGCCTCCTTATTTAAAGTTCATATTGTACCATGTATTATGTTGCAGTTCCTATTCCTAATAAAGTTACCAGCCAGTAAGCAAAGTAACATAATATTTTAAGAACAAGCCGACGCCTCTAACATTCGGTTGCTTCTGTAGTTAACTAAACAAATGTACAGGCAGTGAATGTTGTGTGGCTATCATGTGTGTGGTGCCTCCCTTTGTGCCACCTTAAAAGAAATTGAAAGACATATAAGCCATTCCAAAACTTAAAATTTGAATGAAACAAAACATATTAAATTATACAATGTAGTGCTGTTGGATAGTACCCTTATTTTTTTAGGTTTAATTACAAAGACTTTATGATAAAATCATGTATTTTTTTAAAAATTGCATCAAACTAGGGTCCCCCTGGCATCATCTAAGGGCCCCCCATAGTATAGAATCACTATACTATGGTATTAATTTTCTGGCTTTTAGCAAGGATTAATTGTTGACGTTACGTCACATAATACTTATGCTTAACGTAATACTAATTAATATTAATGAGCCAAGGTTAATTTTGTACAAATGTTCTGTGCATTCATTTGCCCTGTAAGGTAAGCATACAAAGCCACCAAATAAAGCAATTGGATGTTGTCAGACTTAGGCCACAAGGTGACAAAGGTCTCAGATTCAACTATCTCAGGTTTCTCCTGGTGATACTGTTCATGTCACTGTGACAGCAGGGCATGTATATGTCACCTCCAGGAAAAGTAGAGGAAGCTTTAAAAAATTAAGAAAATAAAACCGATCAGATGTGACACTGAAGTATAGTTCACCTAAAATTTGGCCTGTATTATCCTGTCTGAGCGGATGCATAGTTGTTTTTCGCAATTTTAACATCTTTGTCTTAAGGTAAGGTACAACAAGGTAATCTAGGATCTACATTTCTAAATAAAATGACAGCGCTTCACAATTCTGTGCTTTTCACTATGCACTGTGTATTTGCTCTCTGTTTATGTTGTTTCTGGTTTACACACAGGGCATCATCTCTGCCTCCTCTGGACTGGCCCTTGCCAAGTCAGTATGGACAGTACGAGCTAAAGATCGAAGTTCACCCAAAAGCTCATCACAGAGCCCATTATGAGACCGAAGGTAGCCGAGGGGCCATAAAAGCTACTTCCGGTGGACACCCTATTGTCAAGGTGAGCAGGCCCTTCTACTAATAGTACTGCCTGTGTTTCTATATACTTGACCAAACATGCTTGTTTTACAGTACTACCCTGATGGTACAAGATGTTTAACTTGGTTTAGCTTATAGTTGAAATTTTTATGGCCTTGATTTCTCAGTACCTATTATGCTGGCCACAAAAAGCAGGAACGGAGCATAAGGCCACACGTTCCTTCACAGGAAGCAAAACTTGACGAAAGACCACACAGAAAGAGTCTGCCGTGTGGCCTAGTAACCTCATTACTGGTCGTAAAAATTCTTTTTACTGGTTGAACGAGTGTTATGGCGTCAGCTAGGTCTAAGTAAACAGTGTAGCAATCTGATTAAAGATTTATATGGTACTGACTGCTTCTGTGCAACTTGCCCCAGTGGGTTACCTGTGTGCTTCAGTGATGGTGATGCCATCATTTATGTAAAATGAAGCCCAATTAGTGTGTTGCTGTATCATGTGGTTGTCCTGATCAGATAGGTAAGCTTACCTGGCACTCTGCTGAGTCTAGTTCTCTTATAGAGCCTGAGAGAGAAAGAGCTTGTTGATAAATATTTCATGGTCTTGGAGGCAGTGGCCTCTTTTGTGGAGACCGTAATGAAGCACATGCACAACTTTGAAACCGAGATCAATATACAGGTAAGGAAGAAAAGGCCTTTCCTCTAAATCGTAACCTTTGGCTTTGAATGGTCCAGTAGACAATCACAATTACACTCTCAGAAATAAAGGTACAAAAGTTGTCACTGGGACAGTACCCTTTCAAAAAGGTACACCTTTGCACCCAAAGAGTGCATATTGGTGTTCAAAGATACATATTTGTACCTAAATGGTACATATTAGGACCTTTTTTAAAGTGAACTGCCCCAGTGACAGCTTATTTTTGACAGTGTACTGCAACTTCTGCCACATCACTCAGCGTAGCATCTGGGGAGGCATTCATTGGCCATCATTTTTGTTTAAGACCTTAAGGTTACCTATGTTATCAGTTTTTGTGACTGGCTTTATAGTGTCTATTTTGTCTTGCCTGATCAATGGTTCTTGATTAGCATTTGTGGGTTTTTTGGACTTCAACTATTCCACTACATAGCCAGGAATATGAAAATTATCTCAGCAAATCACATCAGCAGCACTATCCACAATTTTATTAAAGTATTCCAAATGTTGGAGTGATACAAATCTCTCTATTGTAGTCTGTTATTTGTTTGTGGTTGGCATGTTTTTAAATGTGCACACTGTGCTATAGTACTGTAGAATTAAAAGTAGTACATTATATTGTTCAATAATTATAATAATCAATTATTGAATTTTTATTATTGTTAATAATAATAATGTTAATCAGTGCATTATTAGATTACACTGGAATTTTAACTGGTGTTTTATATTTATATATAATATTTGTTTAGATAGCTGATTATGTAAAGGTTGTTATGGTGATCCATGATATATTTAAATATGCATATAAAATACAAGAATTGTTCTTAGAAACAAAACCACAGGATGTTGAATTAGAATGGCAGGAAGTGAAATTTACTGAATTGCAAAAAATAAAGTCATACAACAGAGACAAAAATTATAATTATACTGAATAAAAATGAAATATAATGAAATCATTATAATTTAATATGAATCTTTAGATTTTTTTTACATTTCTTTTTACAGCTAATATGCTGTGTAATTAACATTTGTGGATAATTTTAGCTGAAAATTGTCATTTTTTAAAAAACACCGTAGACTGAGGTTTTCTGTGTTTGTCAAGTGTTTATTCTGCTTAAATTCGTTTTTCTAAGAAATAGGTAAAATGTAAAACTTCAGAATAGAGCCAAAAGTTTCATATCAAAGATGTTTTATGCTCAATCATTAAGTACACAAAAACATGAAAAGCATTAGATGGTTACTAGGAAGTTTTTTAATAAGATGTTTTTTTTTTCAGAAGCTTATATGTAAAAAATATTTGTATGCACATATTATAAAGGAATGTTGCCATATTTATAAAAATATTATATAAAATCTATAAAAGTTTATTGATATATTTTTTTTGTAAAATATTCTAATTTAATTTTTAATTTTAATTTCTCTTTGTGAAAAATATTTTTTAAAATCCTCTTATGAACTGGAAGCAACTTGTTTTAATTTCAGTATGGTTTGTCAGAGTGAGTTTTATTTTTAAGAGACAGGTGTTGATGTTCTAAAAAAATCCTTATTAATATGCTTAGTCAGATGCTTGATTTTAGTAAACTAATTAAAATAAATATGTCAGATGTTTTATTTAAAAATCTATATATTTCTGCATATTAACAGAATAAATGTTGCTTCATGGTCAATTATGGAAAAAATGTTATAAGATTCAGGAAAAAAATGTGTTGTCATTTCCAAAAAATATTTTTTAAGTCTAGTTCGCTTTGAGTTTTTCCCAATCTTTCATGCATCAAACCATGAGAACCAATGTTGTGTAAGCGTGCCTTCTTTTTATAACTTCAGAGTATTAATGACTAACTCTTTAACATTGTGGCCCCACTTCCCCTCACACTATGACTGAGGATGCATAATTGCCTTGCATCAATGATGTCTGCTCTGCATTACACACACTAACCAATCTACATAAAAATACTTAGCTAGAAAACCTGGATATTGCTGTAGACATAGACAGGAGTGTACATACAGTAGTTGACTTGGGTACAGAAATAAAGGTTCAGCCAAAGTACTGCTATCCCATGATTGCAGCAAGAAGAATCAGCTGACCAGTCTAAATTTGTGTCCCAATTTGAATATCCAGTCGATACAGGCGCGCAATGGTTAAACGTGCATATTTTAAAAAAGATCCTTTTGTAACTGTTTTACTACTTATGCTGTTTTAGCCTGAGGAAAGAATGACGCATTTAAGGCTGCATTTTGAGGAGCCTTCAAATTGGACCGACCTTACTAACCTTTAGTCGCACTGCGGTGACAGTCGGTCTTGGAATGCAGCCTTCGGAGGATGCAGCTATTTAATTCGTACGCAGCTTATGAGTATGTGATCTTCACACAATGTGAATTTTTGCAGCCCCAAAATATTTCAAATGCTAGATTTAGCTGCGTTGTTCACTTTGGTTGCACTCATTTTGACTACTTTAATTTTTCGATAGCTGCAACCACCTAATTCAATTTGGAAAAATCTGTGCACATAAAATCTTCCAAACCTTCAGATCTTTTAGCTAACAGCTGTTTACCATAATGTTTCCCATGATGCTTCCTGGAGCTAGTGCTGCTGGAGCCCTAAGCTGCTACTGTGGAGTATCTGTTGTTAGTGACGTCAGTGGGCGACACCACAGACTCCATCTGTCCCGGGAGTGGGGCTCTCTGCGGTGACTGGATCTAAGAGACAGAGAACAGACTCATCGAGCCATAATGCCGTCAGCAGCACTTAACGCTGCCAATTAGCCGAGACTCATACACCTGTATGTCAGGTGTTTTTATGTGTCTGTAACTATGTAACTCTGTGAGAAAGAATCACACGAAGAGGTCATTTTTTATGGACGTGTATTATCTCTCTTTTTTTATCTAGTACATGCAATGGGATAAAATTGGGGTCGAATATTGATATTGACTGAGGTGGCGTTTGTATTTGTGATATTGACTGAGGCGGGGTTTGTATTTGTACACTTAGTGAGAAATACCTCAAGCCGGTTAAGCCGTTTACATGTGACCTGAAATCGGGGTAATGAAGAGCAAGAAACTACCTGTGTCAATCGTTTTTTGCTAATGCTGTGTAAGGCTTTCCCTGATGAAAGAAAATCACTTTACACATTTACATGACCTTACACATTGTCAAGTTAAGTAATCATAAACGCGCACTGTGGCTGGTTGTGTTTCAGCTGTTCTGCATGTGTTCATGATGGAGAAATGATACTTATCCCACATGCTTGTTTGCTAAAACAGTTAAATGCTTTACTTTTGACATTTAGTGGATAGATCTGAAATAAAGATAACTCTTTACGCTACTTATTTATTTACTCTACTAGGCATCTGAAACTCCTGAATAGTTTTTTTCAAATTTTCAGCCTCAGTTTCAGTAAATTCATTGACTACTTTAGTACTTTTAATTTAAACTACATTTTATTGCAACTTGTTTCGTGGTGGGTTGATAAAAGTCTGCACATGGCTGCCTAAATTGCATAAAGCCAGCCAATCAGATTTGATCTTATTGTTTTTAAGATGGTATTTTTGTGGGCAGTGTGTATCAGACAGTTTGTGGGTGGTCCGTAGGTGGTTTGTCTTATAGTGATCCCGCAGACAGAGCGTTACATGCGAAAAACGTGTGTTTGCTTGAGTAAAAGCGAGCAAGTGTGTGAGAGTGTGCATGGGGGTGTTGTGACTGGATGCATTTGTCTTGTTCACCTGCAGCTTATTTGCTGTTATTTGTTGAAGTGTACCAATCTTCATCCTAGAGCAAAAGAATCTGCCCCAGTTGGCACAGTGTCTACACTTTCTTTAACTGCGTAATGTTTGTGTGTATAATAAAGAATGGGTCAGTTAAGCGCATGGTGGATCAAACACAGCAAGGTCATAAGGTTGAGTTGAGGGAAGGTCATGGAATTTGTAATGAAAGGGGCATAAACAACCTATTCTTACAACTAGAAACACACACACACACACACACACCAGCACTTCACCACTCCAGGTAATACATAAGATGTGAGAGAGAGAAAGCATACGATAAAAATACGAGGAACGTGTGTATGTGTCAGTGGATTGTAAGTCAAGCTGCCATAACAGAAGACTGAGGTTTGAAGTGTACAGTAGCCAGACAAACACCAGCAAAACAATGTGACAGTGTTTACTGCTAGTGTTTGGACTGGGCTTATTCACAGAACGGAGATCTGCGAGCAAGGCAATGCCCTACAAACCTTGCTCCGGCCTCTCTCTCTCAGTACACCTGTTGTTGTTGCTGGGAGACATGCACGTTCTGAGCCCATCTGGCATAAACTTTCTAAATGTGTGTATGTGTGTTTATTTGCCGTAGGATCTGTTCATGTATTTTATTGTTAGAGAAAGTGACTCGTACGTGGATTAAATGGCTCAGTGTGTTCAACACAAGGTGAAAAATAAATTAGGATGTTTTTAAAAGAGAGATGTTAAAAAATATATTCTAGGTTAGGTGCAGCTTAATCTTTGTCGAAAGCATCTGTGGCTTGCTGTTAGTTACCGAAAAAAGGTAGGGGGTAATACCCTTTAAGAGGGGCTAAAGCCAACTTTCAAAACAAGTGAAGTAGAATTTTTACTTTCAAAATTAGAAATGCAACATAAAAAGCAGACTAACATGCAGTGTTAAGTAATATCATATCATGCTTTGCAAAGTGAAGCCATTTAGTTTCTATTTGACACGTACATGGCTCACAAGTTTATAATGGATGTGTCTGAAGGGCTCCCGCGGTGGTGAATCAGTATACCGTGTATGCAGGTTCGGGACCCTATCTCATTTCACATTGGAACACTGTTCACTTATTTTCCTGTGATGAAGCTGCTTAAGTGCGTTGTGATAATTCACAGCTGTTATTCATCAACAACCAACATCTCTCTGACTTGATTTTTAAACACTTGTTAAAGTATATTGTGAAAAATGCTTTCATTATTCTCTTACATATCTGTGCATAAATTTGAAGGGCACATTTAAATATTAAGAAGATTGTGGTCCTTTCCTGTCTAGCGATGTGTGTTTATTTTAAAACTAAAACAAATGCATTTCGATTTCATGCAGTTTATTGAGCTGGCTCGCACAATTTTCGGTTGGAGAGCTTCATAAAATGTCACGTCATTTCCAGTAAGGGAACATAGGGACCGTCAATGCTGACTGGTTTTTGTGTTTCATTGTGGGAATTTTAGGGAATGAATGCCTTATTGCACTGTAAGGATTATGCAATTGAGACATTAAAATGAGTCCCTGATCAGTGCCCAGTAGGGCTGGGTAAAAATGTCGATTCATCAATGCATTGCAATTATTTGTTTCTCAATTCAATATCGATTCATCAAATCCTATGAATCGAATCCAAGCCTCAAGAATCGAATCCAATTGTGAAATTCCTAACAATACCCAGCCCTAGTGCCCAGACTACTGAACAAGGGAGCTGATTGAGACACAGCCAATGTTTATATTTGTGCCACTGTGAGATTTGCAAACTGTGAGCAGTGATTTTAAATGGAGTTCTCATGACAAACAGCATGAGAAACTTTACCTGTCGAGTAGAAACTTTGCGTGGGAAGCTCAACCTGTGCTTTTATAGTAGCGCACCCCAGCATGTGAAATAGTCTCCCAAAAACACTCTTGTCTTGTTTCTTTCTTCAGAGACCTTTCTCTTCTTGTCATACAATTCATAGACACTTTTTCTCTTGCGACCCTCAGACATTTTGAAAAAACACTGAAAGTGCGCATGTGCAGAAAGCGAACCTAGGGACGAGCACGTACGACAGCCTTGCGTCAACATATCATCAGAATGATCGACAACTGGGGTGACCAATAGTCTAGATCAGTGGTTTTCAAACTGGGGGCCCAGGGGGGCCGGGAGATGGTGCCAGGTGGCCCCAGTTTTATGACATTTTATGAAATACATTAATTTATCATGAATTCTGTGTAATTAAACCTAAAGAAATAAGGCTACTAACCAAAAGCACTACTTTTTTGTATAATTATAATTTTTTAATTAAAATGTTGAGTTTTAGAACAGTTTTTGTCACAAATTTTCTTTGAGGGGCCGCAAAGGAATGCGCCGTACACAAGGGGGGCCACACGCTGAAAAAGTTTGGGAACCACTGGTCTAGATGATCCACCCGGAAAAAGAAAATCTTCCACTATACCTTTAATAAAATAAGAAGAAATAATTAAATTATGAGCAATAGCACAAATAAATATAATTCAACAGTCTTCACTGTATAAATTAAATTTAGATAGATCCTTATTAAGATACAAAAGTTAATCAGTCACCTTAAGTGTGTGGCTAGTTGTTTTTTTTCTGTGTCAGTTATTGTTTGATTAACAATTAAAAAGGCAAGTTTATTTGTGCAGCTACCCGGTTTATATGGGGTCCTGTCACTATAAGACCTTATGCAGGGATTATATGTATTTTTATTATATTTGTTTCATTTCAGAACTATTTACATTTATTTAAGACATAACAGACTATGTTTTTATGAAGGTTTTATGCTGTCTAAACTTTTGTAAGATAAATATATATAAATATTAACATTTGAATATTTTTTAACACATACCGGTACATCCTTACCAACAAAGAACAACAACCTTTTATCCTGAATTATGTGTGTTGTCATCAAATGCAAAAGCAATGGATCAAACTGATACTACACATTCTCTGCTTTTTATGTGTAAAGAGTTAATGCGTCAGGACACAGCTCATCACAACACTTTTTAGTCAATTGTCTCAATATGACCACATTAGATAGAAGTATTAAAATCTAAATGTGTTGCTTCGTTGAGTTGGTAAAATTATGTTTAGACATTTCTGGATTCCACAGCAAAACTTGTTGTTTTTTTGTACTTTTTATTTGCGTGCTTTTTGAATCATTGTGTGTAATTGATCGCTGTCTAAAGCATTAGATGTGGCTTTCCCAGTGCAGCTTCAGAAGTGCACACATGTAAAGCTTCTCAAAAAGCCTGAGAGTAGCTCATTGGGATCACTTGTGCTTAAATATTTAAATTGGCAATGTCCAAAACACGTGCAAATAAAAAAAATCCCAAACAGTCAAGTCACATTTCTTTCAAATGTCCTAAGCATCGCTCACACTTGCTCACGGCCATCAGGCACTGCTTATTGTCGAGCCTTATTTATAGTAATAAGCAGCTAAAAACAATAGTAATAAATTCCAAATGATGTTGAAGACGTTGTCAGAGTGATCTCCTCTTTGATTGTTTTGGTCAGCCTCCGGAATGAACGGTGCTCTCGCGGTTCACGTAGCAACTGCTGGTGAACATATGAGCTGTCCCTTATGATGTCCTGGGTCTTCCTCCTGGCCTGCTGCTCACAGTGTGAGAACAGACTTGCAGAACAGATGCTTACAATGGCTTTGCGTCTCTGTTTTTGATCTTGTAACAAGCAGATGATGGAGAAAGATTGTCAAAAGAAGTGCTACAGTTAAAACAGAACTGTACGGCTCATTGACTCACTGAATGGGACGCGTTCTTTTTGGTTTTGTAGTGCCGGGTGTTATCCTAGTGCATGTTTAATCATGTTCTTCATTTCGTAAAAACAAAGTATGAATACATTGAACTTAAAATAATAGTCTATTGTAATATACAGCATGTCACAGATGCTGCCCAGAGCGTAATTGTGTTTAATCTGGAATATTACAGTGCGCGTCTCACTTGGATAGTAGCTTTATTGTTTTGCACAAAGTAGAAAAAACATCAGAATCTTGATGACCCTCAGACCTCATTGTGACTGATTTTCTGTGCTGATCCGAAGTGTTTAGACTTGATGAAGTCATGGTGGCATGCTAAGTGTTTTTGTAGTTATTAAAGATAAAGGTCTGCTGTAATTGTTTTTTTCCGGAATAGCAGCCCTGGTGGCTTTATACCCTAATGTGTGTGTGTGTGTGTGTGTGTGTGTGTGTGTGTGTGTGTGTGTGTGTGTGTGTGTGTGTGTGTGTGTGTGTGTGTGTGTGGCTTTTGATGTACAGTAGCCTGAGGCTGTATCTGATGTGGATCTGAGGCAGACAGTACTGGAGTGAGCAGCAGCTCTGTAGTGTATATGTGTGTTTATGTCTTTGTGTTTGTGTGAGTTTTAGTTTCGGCTTTTACTCTGACAGGGAGATAGAGACGTGTACTGACCTTATTTAAACAACTGCCCAGGCTCCTGGGTCCGAGTGCACTCTGACTATATACCCGTATTTATTCTTGTCTCTCTCTCTTTCTCTCTCTCTCTCACACACACACACAAATACACACACAGGCATAAGTTGTGTAAACATTACATGAGTGAACAGAGCTTTCACTGTGTCCAG
The DNA here is from genome assembly GCF_027580225.2 of Misgurnus anguillicaudatus. Taxonomy (NCBI): domain Eukaryota; kingdom Metazoa; phylum Chordata; class Actinopteri; order Cypriniformes; family Cobitidae; genus Misgurnus; species Misgurnus anguillicaudatus. The sequence goes on along the minus strand of NC_073357.2, from coordinate 35,509,453 downwards.
TAAGCACAAACGGGTCCACGTTTCGAGGCCAGGGGCCAATGTGTGTGTGTGTTTGTGTGTGTGTGACCTTGAGTCTCTGCCCCTCCCCCTCAGGCTCGGGTTTACCCACACACAACATCATACACGTGCATGCACACACATGCACCGGCTGGCCTCACCATAGCAACCATAGAGCAACACAGAGAAACAACTTGCCAGCAGTGGGTAGGAAAGAGAGGGATGGGGAAAGAGGGAGGAGGGGTAAATGAAAGAAAGAGTCTGAAAAATAAAATGGAAGGAAGATTTTCAAGGAAGAAATTCAAGGTGCTCTTTAAAACATGTAGACTTAAATACAACAACAAGAAAACGCGCTTCTCCACACCAAAATGCTCACCCTACAGTACATGCACTTGTTGTACATGTTTGTTTTTTGTATTTAAAATCTCACCAAATCTTTTAGCCCAGCAGCGCAGCAAGAAACCGTCGGAACGAGACGTCTTTATTTAGTTCTCGATATGAAAGGCAACCCAGGGAGGCTATTTTCACCCCTGTTAGTTTTATTCCAGCTATGGGACATGTGACCGTTCTTAATGTCAGCAGTTTAATATAACCAGTGTCAGGGAAAGGAGGTTACAGGAGTGCAGAGACCGTCCTCTTGTGAAATTTCACACAAACACACGCTGTGGATTTCATCAGGTATGTCGGCGTGACGTGAGCTAATGAGAGGATAAATGAAAGGATGGCTGCTGATGCCAACATCACCTCTCCTGCTCTTGATTTTCAGCTTGTTTGTTTGTTGTTATTTCTTCCTTTCATTTTTTTCTCACAGCATGAAGCTTTTAAGCTTTTCTATGGGATTAGTAAGAAGAAATAAAGTGGGAATGGAAGAGGCCTGAGATTTTGGTCTTGGCTCTCTATCTAAGTATCAGAGGAATAGCCAGAGAGGTGTGGAGTTCAAGAGTTTAAAGAGCACCTATTTCATTGCTGAAAAACAACGTTATTTTGTGTATTTGGTATAATACAATGTGTTCGCGTGGTTTATGGTTAAAAACACATTATTTTTTCCACATACCATACATTTTTGTAGCTCTCTTTCTGAAGCGCACGGATTTGAAAGCTCTTGTGTTCATGATTGGCCACCTAATCTGTACGTTGTGATTGGTCTGAATACCTCTGATGTCAGCCGGAAATGTGAAGCTCCTTACAATGTTTGAAAGATTTGCTTACAATGCAATGCTAACAGTAGTTAACTTACCGGCTGTGAGTCAAAGCAGGAGGAATTATGATAATGTTGGTCTTGTCTACATCACCAATCGCAGGAAGTAAACTGTTGCTTACAATCTGTCTGTTTGTTAAAGTCCAAGAAAAGAGATTTACGCTGGAGACGATAACTCGCATCATCATTTACTTTGGGGTTTGTTCCTTTTGCATATCGTTAAAGGAACACGGCCAGATTTTGGGAGTTTGGCTTGTTCACTGTGTCCCCCAGAGTTGGATGGGTCCATGCATGCCTTTTCTCATCTCCGTGCGTGCTGTGGCTCTGTCTGACGCAGCCCCTGCTATAGCTTAGCTTAGCACAAAGTCTGGAGGTGAATGGCTCCAGCTGGCGTACTGCTCCCAATGGGTGACAGGATGACGCGAACGTTTTCCTATTTGTGTGTTGTGGTTTGTGTAGTCGCACCGTGTACAAATAACAAGGTGGTATGAGAGACAGCGATCTTTTGGCAGTATACATACTGGGAACTATATTCTCAGAAGGTGCAGCACTGCAACATGGGCAGAGTGATTTGCTCGCAGCACCCGAGAAGCCCCCTGGTGAGGAGCAGAGAGTTCGGTCAGAGTTGTACAAATCACTCCGCCCATGTAGCAGTGCTTCGTCTTCTGAGAATAAAGTTCCCAGTATGTATACTGTTAAAAGAGCGCTGTGTCTCATATGACCTTGTTATTTGTACACGGTGTGACTATACAATCACAACACATAAATAGGAAAATGTTCGCGTTATTTTGTCACTTATTGGGAACAGTATGCTAGCTGGAGCTATTCACTTCCAAACTTTGTGCTAAGCTAAGCTAGTGGGGGCTGCGTCAGACAGAGTTACAGCACGCACGGAGATGAGAAAGGTATGTATGTACTTATCTAACTCTGGGGTATACGGTGAATAAGCTAAATTCCCAAAATCTGTCCGTGTTCCTTTAACGTACTAATACACATTTACACACCAAAGGAAATGTAAAATTGTGAATCGGACCATTAGTGTTCTTTAAATCACATACATTACATCTGATTTAAAGGGATAGTTTATTCAAAAATGAAAATTCTATCATTTACTAAACCTTTATGAGTTTCATTATTCTGTTGAATACAAAAGAAGATACTTTGATAAATGATGGTAACGCAGTTGACTGCACACATTGACTTCCATAGTAGGAAAAACAAATACTATGGAAGTCAATGTGTACGTCAATCATGTGCTTACCATAATTATCAAAATATTTTCTTTTGTTTTCAACAGAATAAAGAAACTCATGCAGGTTTAGAATAATATGAGAGTGAGTTAATGATGACAGCCTTTCATTTTTTTATTTTTGGGTAAACTTTCATATTAAGTAGATCTATAAGTATATTAGTAACATTGGCATGTTGAATTTTATTTGTATGTTGTGGTTTCACTGGAACAGAGAGTGTTCAGATGAGAAACCAAGCCAGATGTGTCTAGATCAAAGCTTTATGCTAAACATTGCTGCCTCTACAGTATGAACAGGTTCATCACATATTTATCACTAAAAAGTAAAGGATTATCTAACAAACATTTAATGGCTTTTTGATGAACAGTAATAAGGTGATTCAGAGTAAAATAACCTCAGATGTTGTTTTATATATGCCTGTTATTTTTAGCAATAGTATTGGATGACACAGATAATTAACAGCTGAATTAAAGTGATTTTCGGTGGAAGACAGGCAGAAGGTATAAAGCCTCCCTGAATACGGTCTAGCAACACCTGTGAATGTGAAAAATTCTCTCATAACAAATAGTGTTATTATAAAAACCCAAATGGCTTCTCTTGAAGAGTTAATGAACATGAATTCACTAAAACTTGTAAAGACTAATTGCCACAGCTAATGCATCATGTGAAAACCTTTTTAACATTTAAAAACTGAGATCTTCCACAAAAATGTGCACTGCAGTCTTTCTTACTGGAGCTGCTTAAACATGCTCTAAATCTGAAGCTGAAACATGTTCTTGGAATTTATTACAGACATAAAATGTTCATGGCTTGATGTATCACATGCGATTTTTCATTCAGTACTGTGCAAAAGTCTTAGGCTACCACCACCACCAGACTTGTTGTTTTAAAAGGTTTAATTTCCATCCATATTTATTTTTCAATCTATTTAATTAAGATACAAACAGAAAATACAGGAATTATGTAAAAAAAATAATTAATTAATAAAATTTTCTGGACAAAATGTCGTCTTTAGGCATTGTTGGTTTTTAGTGTGACCTTTCTTGGCACTAAACATATCTTGAGCGTTTTTAAGCAGAATGAAGTAAAAAGACTAATTTCTTTCAAATCAGAAATTATGATATAATTTTATTTAGGTTTAAGAGATCCTGCAGTTTCCTACTATTGCTCAAGTTGAAGGGGAGTTTACCCTAAAAACCTAACACATCAGTTTACATTTTTATACAGTTTTTAATACTACAGTACATACACATTTTCTGTATTTTCTGGATGTATTCTATTTAAGAGACTGAAAAACAATTATATATGATCACTATAACATTGCAGAAACAACAAATCTAATTCTGGCATGGTGGCCTAATACTTTTGCACAGTATCACATCATTCGGACAAATGGAGTGTTCCTTTAAAAGTTTTTTACATTAAAATTAAAGCTTTTGGTGACCTTTAAGCCAACATGAAAACAACATGTTCTTCTGTAATTCAAATTCATGATTCATTATTGTGGATATTCTGAAGAAAACATTATAATTGCCTCAGTTAAGCTATGGACTACTCAGGTTTACAGCAAAATTAATTGCTAATGAATAAAATTAAGTGTTGCCTCGCCATATGTTTTTATTGAATACTCTAATTAAAGTGTATTTTACATAATTCAAAATATTGTTGGTTGTGTATGCTGTTTAATTGGCTTTGAACTACGTAGCTTAATCTTAACTACATACCTTTTGAAAAAGCATTGATAATATGTGTTGGACTAAAATAAAGTATTGGAATCCAAAAGGTTTGAGACTGTAAAACGTCTTGCATGAACCTGGCAGCCCACTGTACATGCACACCAATGGCTCATTTTGTTTTCTCTCTCTGTCTCTCCTTCTCTTCCAAACACACACGATGACAATTAATTGTCCGGTATAGTTTGCTGCTGTTACCAAGGGTAGCAGGAGTCCCATTGCTGAAATAAATTCCACATGGACATGATGTTGGTGAGGTCATGGCTCATCTCTACCTTCTTCAGGTCTTTCAGCATAAACATGGCCTCTGCTCCTGAATTCCCCAGTGCCTGCCTGGCTGCCCTAAACAATAGCGAGTTTAACAATGAGTACACTATATTCATCCCCGACCCCTGTGCCAGGAGGTCACTGTCTGCAGAGTGCTTGATTGAAGATCATTAGAAAAAGATGAGGCAGCGCTTCCATGAAAAGCACAATCATTTTTAGTTTTTGGAAAGTGAACGTCTACTCTTACTCATGCCATTTTCTTTGCCATTTAATTTCGAAGCACAATTCATATTTCGAAACATAGCATGCCTTTTCGTATTTTTATTTTTTATTTCTTCTGTTCATTTAGATTTCCTTACCATCTACTTCTCTTTTCCCTTCACAAACATATCTGTCTCTGATGTCAAGACGTGTCAGTTTATATGTAAAGTAAACACATGCTTTTCTCATTATAGCGTTGCTCTTGGTCTTTCTGTTACCTGTGAATAGTTTCTCCCACTCTTTCTTCCTTTCTTTTCCTTTGCTCTCTTTCTTATTCTGTCTCTCTTTCACTGCATTAAGTCATATATTATTTGCCAACCATAACATTTCAACAGTGGAGGGATTGTTGGTAGCTTGTGTGCCCCACCTAAAGTAGGTAACACCCACCCACACATGCGTGTCAGTGGAAAAGCTCCCCTTTAGTTGTGAACTCCTCACCTGTCCAGGAAGCTTTTTGGCAGGTCAGATATATTGTACTTACATAGGCAGGATGTTGCCATACCGGCTTGCTGTGGATCAGTTGACATCATTTATAATAACTTAATTTCTTAACTTAAAGTAACATAAAAATATATGTTGACTTGACATCATTTTCTACAGTGCAGGAAGTAAAAAGCTTCAGTGAAAGCTTTTTTGTTCTGGATAAAGCTTTAATGACCTCGCAGAATTACATTTAATTATTCATATTTTAATGGATTTCACTTCCCATTTCCATTTTCAGATGTTTAAAGTCATAATGTATAATTTCATTTTAGCCGAAGAAATTCTTTCATGATTTTGTTTTTCTTTTCTCACTTTTTTCCCACTCATTTTTTCTTTCAATTCTGTTTTTATACTTTTTCCTTTCTCGTGGCTCAAAACGTGTCTATGTTTCCGTCTGGATTTTAGTTACTAACTGTGTTTTGGATTCGTCTTGGAAAAAGTAGGCTACGTCTGATATTAACATTTACAGAGGACGATTTGGGAAGTAATTGCACACGTGCAGTATTTTTCTGATGGAAACGCATAAGGGAAAAATATTGTAATTTAAATGAAGAATATTCCCTTCTGACCTGGTAGGATGTTCAATGCTTCCAAAAATATCTGAGATCACGTTTTGGGTCCACTCTCTCACTGTGTGACATTCAAATGAGAGATACTGTAGAGGTATACCATATTGTTTCAAGTGTTTACAGTACTAAATTTGACCAGAATGAATGTGAACAAGCACTACTGTATATATGATGTCATATGTATCTCTGCTTGTCATGCAACAATAAACCCTTTATATATTTCATGAATATAAAAGCTGATTATGAATCTCTCCCAACAGCTCACTGGCTACAATGAGAAGCCTGTAAATCTACAGATGTTCATCGGGACGGCGGATGATCGCTATTTGAGGCCGCACGCTTTCTACCAAGTTCATCGCATCACAGGAAAAACAGTCGCTACGGCAAGCCAGGAAATTATCATCTCCTGCACGAAGGTTCTGGAGATTCCTCTCCTTCCTGAAAACAGCATGTCTGCCAGGTACCTGCTGGAATTACTTTATCATCAATCCAAATTCTCATAGATGTGTTCACACAAACACCCTGAACCCATATTCTTCACCCTGAAGGACCTATCAAAGACCTAACACTCCTGCCCGTCACACAAAACTGCATTACATTGTTATATTTAAAGTCTGTGTAAATTTATCACAACACTGAAAATTATTATTAAGCACAGAATTTGAATGATTAAAAAACACCTAGTAAATAAAATAAGTTATCAATATTTTCGAAGAACAAGCAGGATTCTCTGCTCTCAAATGACTAAGTGTTTCAGCAATACATTTCTAACATTTACAATGTGTACACACAGACTTTAAACCTATCAGTCAATATTAAATATTGAATAAATTAATTTTGTATTTTCACAGAGAGCTATTTACATTGTTATCACAAAAAATTACTTTCACAAACTGGATCACATATTTGCGCCCCATGCACAGAAATCTTTAAAGCTGTATTAGTATTATTTTAACATATTTACTATGCTATACAACTGAACCTAACGCTTACAGAAATCAGTTGATGTTATTAGACTTGTTTTGGCTGATAACCCACAGTACAGATTTTTATTTCTGTGCCAGCATTAAATATGCGACTTTTTTGGTTAAACAATGCCCATATGCTTTCATCGTGTGTTATCAGTCATTTATTAACTCCACGAATACATAAACATATCTTGTTTCAAATGGTGAATGATGAAATAATTTTGGATAATATCTCCTTCCTGAGTGTTTTGTGCTGCTGTGTGTTGGTTAGTATTGATTGTGCTGGAATCCTGAAGTTGAGGAACTCCGACATCGAGCTGAGGAAAGGAGAGACGGACATTGGACGGAAAAACACTCGGGTCCGCGTGGTCTTTCGGGTTCACATCCCACAACCCAACGGAAAAGTCATCTCGCTGCAAGCTGCTTCAATTCCAGTGGAGTGCTGTACGTTTCACACTTGCAAGCACACACAACCTTAAAAGCTCAGAACCCACACATATCAAAATATCCCATGTGTATATTTGATTTTCTCATGTGATTATATAGCTCAGCGCTCAGCACAGGAGTTACCTCAGGTTGAAAAGGCCAGTATTAGCAGCTGTACTGTGAGTGGAGGAGAGGAAATGGTCATCACTGGCTCCAACTTTTTCCCGGAGTCAAAGGTCATCTTTCTGGAGAAAGGTCTTGGTAAGAATTGACTCTTTCTACTAATAGCAGGAATATTATTAGCAGCATATTATTATTTTACATGCTTATTTTGCACCATGTTTTGGTCAAATGATTGTGTATAATGATAGGTTGTTGCTTTCCTACAACTAGGCGTGTGACAGTATTCATTTTGCATGTTACATAATTGCTAGGACTTTATTCACGGTCAACTATTATGGTCTTGGATTGGACTTTATTATATTTTTACTTGTTGATTTTAAATACCAATTAAAAAAAATAAATAAATTATATATATATATATATATATATATATATATATATATATATATATATATATATATATATATATATATATATATATATATATTTATACAACAGTTCTTTCTGGTTCTCGAATCTGATTGGCTAAGAGCTATACGATATTGTACTGATAACGGCACTGTAACCGCTTCACCTTTTGTATTATTCCGCCACCTAGTGAATGGAGGTCCTAAGCAGGCTCATCTCTGAATGGAAAAACACAGACGTGCTGTGTGAATCACTCTCCGTGTGTGTGTCTCATTAGTTTACTAGCTCATAAATCAGTCTGTGAATCCCCAATCAGAAGTATTATTCCGTCAAAGATCAGCGCTCTTGGATGTTATGTTAAAGTTAATGGGAGAAATGTCTTGTCACATCGTGTGGACGATTAACACTTGGAAAGAGGAATATAAACACTCGTTTTTTTCTGGAGCTATATCTTTTATCAGAACGCGAAAACACCGTGGAACTGCAGGTAAGCCCCGCAGCTTTTAAATGTGGACATTGATCATTTACTTTATCGTGACGTGACTATTAAAACATATTATGAGATATCGCCACTGGTATATTTATAAGCAGCATGCAAAAACATCTCTCTGACACTTATAAAAAACCGTTTTGTATAGTACTGACAAGAACAAAGTTTAATAATAATAATCGAGTGCTCGTATCGCGTTAAGAATAAATGAGAAAGCAATAGTAACTAAGGCTGTCACGATTTCGATTTTAAATCGAAATCGATCGAAATTAAGTCACAACCTCGAACTTCGAATTAAAAAATTGGATCGTCGATGCTGGCACGCCCCCATGTCACGTCCGGTCGGCTTGCCAAGCGGGGGAAAATAAACTCTCAGAAGTGCCTTTAAAAACATCCATCCAGCGGAACGCGGTTTATATTTTAAACACGAGGGATGTATTGCTCCTTGAAATGCATATCATAAACAGGATTACTACCTAGTGATCTGCCTTCGGACAGAGCGCAGCTCTCTGCACGTGCACGAGAGAGCCGCCAAGATGCAGCGGGTTTACTTTTAAACAAAAGGTATAGTTTGCCTCAGCTCGCATGAAACGCATAAAACTGAACAAATACGTAAGGATTATTACTTTAGTTTATGTTTAGACTTTGGACAGATGCGAGATGCGCATGCACGTGAGACGGAGAGAAGCGCAGCTGCTTATGACGCACCGGTTTTAGTTCAGATAATAGGAGTCCAAGACGCGCGCATTGGTCTATCTGCGTGCAAGAAGGAATTCTCTCTCTACAAGCTCTCTCGCGTAAAGTAAAGCCCACAAACCCCCATGCGAGGAAAAGCACGCAATGTGCATGTTAATGTGAAACTATAATAATAATAATAATAATAATAATAATAAAGGCATATCATTTTTTGTCTTAAAAAAAATCATTTAAAAATCGAGAATCGAATTGAATCGTGACATCAGAATCGAAAATGTAATCGAATCGAGGATTTGGAGAATCGTGACACCCCTAATAGTAACGTTTCACAAGTATAGTTTTATTAACTTTTACCTCGCGCCAAAACAATAACAACACAAAAGACACTATATATGAAAAAAAAAACAAGTACAAGTTTGATCATGACACCAAATACTGCTGATTTGATCTCATTTTGACGATCATAAACAAACAAGGCCAACATGAGAGCCAGGGAATCCCTTTCAGGAATGTAGCCCAGAGAGGGCGGTGGTCAGCGGGGCGAGTGAACACTGATGTCCGCTCATGCTTTGGTTCTCAATCTCACTAAGCAAACGTTCAAACAGGCGCTATCTTTACTAATCGACTGCAGATTTAAATATAATACAGATACATTCTCGACTGAACTAATCTTAAAACTACACTTTGTGACCAAGAAACGGTAATATAAAGAAACGGCTTTTCCGTCTATTGAGTTGTTATGAGCTTCAAAGCAGCCGAAAGTTTTACCTGTCATTCTGGCCGCCCTCAAATCCGTGGCGGAAGAAGTAGTTCTCAAACAAAGAGGCTTTTAAAATAACTCCGTTGTTGTTTTCTAGTTTTCGTTCATTACAGAACATTTACTGATAAAATATAAATGACAATGATAGCAACACTGTTTCAAATAATATCAGCATAATAAAAAGATTATGAGAAGGTTTCTCACTGTAGTTTTTGTTACACTCGCCCTCAATTATATGAGGCACGGACTAAATATTGTTTTACATAAGCGAGGATAGCATTATACATATTGATTAAAGTAAGCTACTGTGATTTCAGAGAAATATAAAGAAATTATGCTAATATGTTATATAGAGTTATTACAGTATTAAGAATTGCCCTTAATGAAAATATTGTGTAAATTATTTATCACAATAAACCGTGTAATTGAGTATAAGCACAAGTCTAACTACAACACCTTTATTACTTTTAACTGTCTCTGGTATTACACTGGGCGCTCTTTCTTCTCACATTATAATTTTTAAACTTAAATCAGTATTTTTGTCTATTTATTTAGTATAAAGCACAGTTATTAATTTTAGTTTAAAGCACAATTATTTTACATTCATTATTGTTAACTAAACCCCTCTGAAGTGGGATTGTTTGAGAGAAAATGGTGAGATTAACTTTTGCACATCAATAATTAAAAAATATATTTGACTCTGATACTGTCAAATTTATCGTTGCAGTTATTCACAACAACATACAACTGATAATATGGTGCATTATAAGGTGTTTTGTGTGCATTGTGATGTATTACAATAAATAAATTCTGTATTACAGGTCCTAAAAACATGCAGTAAAGTATTACCTTAATTCAGTTTATTCTCTGTCTTGTTTTGGCTAAAACAGTCTTATTGTTAAAGAGACGAGGGTCATGTAATTTACTGTTTATTTTATAGTCTGTTTTGTGTGGGTTGAGTGTTGATTTCTCACTTCACGTTTCAGAGCAGGATTTGATTGTTTTTCGTTAACCAAATTGATTTATCTTTGCTTTATCTGCATCTTGACCTCCCACGATTTCCCTTCTCCTTTGGGGACAATATGTGTGTACGTGTATGTATGTGCAATTCAGCATGAACACACCTGCACACCTACACACACAAACACCAACTGCGCTCAAATACACACTTTTGCACTCACTCCGTACACACACACACACACACACACACACACAAGCACTGACATACACGCAAATGCAGTCTGCACACACCTACATCAACAATGTGCTCACCCTATGAAAACATATACATGTGCAAGAATTTAAACTCGTTTGTTTTTCTGTCTTGTCCACATAGACACACAAACACAGAGTGGATTTATGTTTGGTCGTGTAGCTGCGAGTCGGTGATCTTCTAGAGATCCTGTAGTCCTCGTCATCTGCTGTTAGGATGACTCAGAGGTCAGCGCAACTGCTGCGTCTGCAGGACGGCCGCCGATCGTTCGTTGGCTAATACAATGTCTTGCCTTTTTCTTTTCTCCTGAAAAAAAAACTATTTGATAGTGCTTGAAATATTCTGCATTATACACATATTCTCAATAAATTGTGAGAGAATCCATAATTTTTATATAGCACTTTTCAGTGTAGTTTTGTTTTTATTAACATTTGCAAGTACAGTTTATAAAACCAATTATTTAATACAGATTGTAATACTTTTCAAAACAATTCATTAACAGCTGTCACTGTGGCGGTACTCTTCTAAAAGGTACACTTGTTACCTTATTCACCCCTAAAAGATGCATACTTGTTATCGAACACATCATTGCACTTAGAATGACAAGGCTGCTTAAGAATAAGAAGTTTTATTTGGTATTGTTTAATCTGTTTGTGGTTTAACCCTATCTTAGTTATCTCTCAGTTTTTCAAATATAAATGCTACATACTCTGTTCAAGTAATTTGTTACATCTTAATGTTCCTTGGGTTCGGCCGGATCTAGTAAAAAAAGTTTTAAGTAAAATGCTTCTTCTGCTTGGAATAATTTAGAAAACAATTAAGCTGCCCATGCATTCGTCAATAAATTTGTAGTTTGAACAAATGATGTGGTCTATCTTCTGGCAAGATGTTGTTGTGTTGGTTTTTGATTTGTGTTATTGTGAAATAGTTTTTTGTTGCTGCCTTCTTGGCCAGGTGACTCTTGTAAAATAGATTTTAATCTCAATGAGTTTTTAACCTGGTTAAATAAAGAAATGAATAAGCTCCCAGCAGTGCTCTGTCTGCGTAGATTTATGTTGATCCTCTGGGTCTCAGTATAAGCTGAAATCAATCGTACACACTATAAAAAAACCATTAGAGACAGTTTATGATCTCCACCAGACTGCTTCTCTTTTTGACTTTGTGTGTTATTTCTCTCACTCTTCTACTTCTCACATTGGTACCAAGGAGGATTAGGGCCAAGCTGAAATAAAATAATAAAACCATCTCGATATTAAAGTCATTATAATGCGATATTTAACTAGTAGGGGTTTTTTGTTGCTGTTTTTTTTAAGTCAAAACAAGTAAAATATAGAAAATAAAGTCAATTAGAATGAAGTTGTATAATTTTGAGAATAAAGCCAATATATAACGAGAATAAAGTCGTAATATTTTGATAATACAGTCATATTTTTACATTAACGTGTTTGAAGTGATGTGAACAAGCAGATACCAAATGACATACCTGACTTTTTCATAAAACAGGCAAATAAAAGGGATACGCTCAGAATCTGTTTCAGAATAAATATTTTCAATTTAGGCATACTCCCCATGTGGTTTAAACCATTAAGACCACTGATATTAATACACTAAATTCACTTTACACTAAAGAAATATTATTAATAAGCATGTACGGTCAAGCAGAAAAGCCCAAAATGTGCTCGTTTTCATTGAAGAAAGCGAACATGGCCTTTAGCATTTATTTTCAAAATTTTACAACTTTATTCTCGTTATATATTGACTTTATTCTCAAAATTTTACGACTTTATTCTCGTTATATATTGACTTTATTCTCACAATTTTATGACTTTATTCTCGTTATATATTGACTTTATTCTCAAAATTGTTTGACTTTATTCTTGTTATATATTGACTTTATCTCAAATTTTATGACTTTATTCTCATTAAATATTGACTTTATTCTCTAAATTTTACAACTTTATTCTCTAAATTTTACAACTTTATTCTCGTTATATATTGACTTTATTCTCAAAATTTTATGACTTTATTCTCGTTATATATTGACTTTATTCTCGAAATTTTACGGCTTTATTCTTGTTATATATTGACTTTATTCTAAAAATTGTACGACTTTATTCTCGTTATATATTGACTTTATTCTCAAAATTGTACGACTTTATTCTCGTTATATATTGACTTTATTCTCAAAATTTTACGTCTTTATTCTCGTTATATATTGACTTTATTCTTGAAATTTTACGACTTTATTCTCTAAATTTTATGTCTTTATTCTCAAAATTTTATGACTTTCTCGTTCTATATTGACTTTATTCTCAAAATTTTACAGCTTTATTCTCGTTATATATTGATTTTATTTTCAAAATTTTATGACTTTATTCTCGTTACATATTGACTTTATTCTCGAAATTTTACGACTTTATTCTCGTTATATATTGACTTTATTCCTGAAATTTTACGACTTTATTTTCAAAATTTTTCGACTTGATTCTCGTTATATATTGACTTTATTCCTGAAATTTTACGACTTTATTTTCAAAATTTTACGACTTTATTCTCGAAATTTTACGACTTTATTCTCGTTATATATTGACTTTATTCCCGAAATTTTACGACTTTATTCTCGGAATTGTATGACTTTATTCTCAAAATTTAATGACTTTCTCGTTCTATATTGACTTTATTCTCAAAATTTTACGACTTTATTCTCGTTATATATTGACTTTATTCCTGAAATTTTACGACTTTATTCTCGAAATTGTACCACTTTATTCTTGTAATATATATCCACTTTATTCTCAAAATTTCACGACTTTATTCTCTTATATATTGACTTTATTCCTGAAATTGTACTACTTTTTTCTCGAATTTTACAACTTCATTCTCATTATATATTGACTTTATTCTGTATATTTTACTTATTTTGACTTTTCTTTAAAAATTACAAGTTAAATCTCGCATTTTAATGACTTTTATCTCAAGATGGTTTTATTTTTTTTATTTTAGCTTGGCCCTTATCCCCCTTGGTACATTGGACAGATCTGGTAGAGAAATATCACTTTTTCTTGCACTGTACTTTTTTATCTACTGAAATTCTTTGATACTGTAAGCAACTTAAAGAATCTCTCTCTCTCTTTCTCTCTCTTTCTCTCTCTTTTCCCTTCTCTCTTTTTCTTTTCTCTTTTCTTTCTGTCTCTCTTGCTGTGCTCATTTTTTCCTTTGCTCATGGATTCATTCGTTCTTCAATAATGAACCACAAGTTAAGACCAGCCTCAAATGAAGACAATGAATGAAAGGCATTCTGGGAATACGAGTCTTGGCCTGCCTCAAGTGTGTATGTGTGTGTTTCCAGTTTGAGACATTGACACACTGTCTCACTCAATAGAAGTTTACACATGCACACAAACTGACTCAGTCAGAAAGACACTCTTTATAACTCACCTCTCCTCTAATTGGCAAAGTGTGAAGCATGCCAACAGGAAAGTGCTCAAGGGAACCTGTACGGTGTTTGCCCACGCTTTTGTTGAGAAGTACAAAAATGGAAATTTCTGAAACGTTAGAACAAGCAGGCTGGAAAATTGGCCCTCACGTCTTGCTCTGAGTAACTCAAGGAAAAGTTCATATCTTTTTGAGTAGGAGATGATCACATAGTGTCAGTTTGATTTGTGAGAACTAATTGTAGATGATGTGATCTAGATTTTCCACCGCTCATCCTGTTGTGTTTTATATAAATGGAATATGGTAGTTAAAGGTGCTTTGTGTAATTTTTGTGCTGTTTGATAGTGGTGTGGATACAGCTTTAAAAAAATAGATCATCTTCACTTACCAGTGTTATTGTAGCTATGTCCTATTTGTAATGTCATGATTAATTTATTATATGAACAAAAGTGTTCAATTACAGAATGGTTGTCAGCATAAGAAAAGTGGGTATGTTTTTATAATCAAATATATTGTGAGCACGGAGCAGAAAGTATTATTTTATGTACATGTATACCCTTTAAATAAGAAGACAAAAACAGTGGATTGAGGGCCTTTTTTATTTGTGATCACATAAGTATGAATGAAGTATTATGTTTTGAGTGGGTCTGTTTTCCTTACCATTAACTGTGATTGGTCAGAATAACCCATGCTGAGACATGTCAGTGTTTTATGGAGATTGGAAAATAAGTATAATCTGGTGTAAATTCTCTGGCTGAGAGTTGATTTAGTCTGGAGTACATAAAGTTATATCCACAAATCACTCCAAGCTGCTAGAGGGAGAAGGTCGGGTTTTTTGTGGACTGGCACGGGGCCGTGCGTTTGGGAGGCATTTGTCCCTAGGGACCGCTCTAGTGGTAGGGGACAAAAGAGGACATATGAGAAGGCGACTGATAATTTTGGGTATCATTTTGACAGATTGTATCTAATCTAATTGAATGACTTCGTAATTAGATAGGTTACTTATGTCCAACTGTGGACTCCATGTGGTAAACCTGAGGCTTTGTACATTTATTTGTGAGCTGTTGAATTGGGAAAGATGGATAGAAAAACTGCGAATAGGTCAAAGGACCTTTTATTTAAATAAAAGAAATAAATGTTTCAGTTAATGTCAGGACCACTTACATTATTTTGTGTGAATGTAAGTGCCCATGTTCATTTAACTCTATCAGTGCCAAAAACATCAGCCTAAATTCTCTCAAAGTTCCCAAAGATTAATTTATTTGTTCTAGTTGTAGTGAGACAATACAGTTGACAGATATGAAAAGAACAGTGTTTACAGCAAACAAAAATCAAACTCATGAAAGAAGCACAAAATAAAAGTTTTCTTATTATAATTAATGATTCATGCCATTATAAGAGAGGAAGTGAAGAGTAACATTAAACATCTGTTTCAGGTGATGCCAATTTACGCTTGCCAGAAGGACGTTTAATTTCCATATAATTGCATAAATAGCATCATATGATTTTTTTAGAAAGTTTATTTTTCTTAAGTTTGTTTTTCATAAAATTAATAACAGAACAGCTGAATTTCTGTGTGTGGGGGGTTGCAGGCATGCTTGCCGGCAGGCCGTAATGTCTGTTTCTTGTTTGAACCTGCCCTCATGATGTGCATGTGGGCCTTCTCTGGTGTCTCTCAAGTGTGTGTTGAATGTCAACATGTGCTGCAATACTACTACTGCTGAAGTCAGAAGCATTCAAGGTCATTTTGGCATTAGAAGAACGGGGTGGTGAGACATTACACAGTAACCTTGTGTAAACACAAACCGTCTTTGGAGAGTAATACTCTAGGTGATAATGAAAACTGTTCATGGCAGTATTCAGTATACTCTTCATATTCCTTTTTTAAATTTTAGTAAATGTATATATGGGTAATGTTGTTGCAATACCCATTGTTGATGGTGGTGGTGATTTAAACTATGTAAACAAGGAAATGTACTTTGAAAGATATTCTGTGCACACACATTAACTTTATTACAAGTGCAATGTTACTCATAGACTTATTTTACTTGGAATATATTTAGATAATTTTTCGGTTTGACTGCATCAGACTCCTAATGTATCCTCTGTACAGTTAAGTTTATAACACACATCCCTCATCTCTGGTTGTAACAGGCCTCATATGGCATCTCTACATAATATTTAAGAGTTAAGTGTCTTTTTTCTTTGTCAGCGAGGGTGGAAACACTGTATAAAAATGATCAGATTTTTTCATTAATGAGGCTCTCTTGTTGCCCATTATAAAGAAATCAGTTCCCTTTATAATGTTTCCCAACTAGCTTTTTTTTTCTTTGGAATGTTTAAAAAAAATGTTTTTGTAGTCAGCACAGTTTTGTACGCACTCCCTGACATTTTGATCTATTTGAACGATTGGGGCTCATTCCATGTGTGTATAAAGACTTGTAGTTTGCAAGCTAAAACAATTTCTCATTGTATTCTCGATGCGATGCACAATTTGTCAAGTGTCTCTGTGGATTCAGTGAAAGGAGCACCTGTAGAAACATGCTACTTCATGCTCCCTGTCAACCTTGTGAAACTTAATGCTGATTTGCTGTTCGTAACCTACATTTCTAGTTTAAAAGCTCCCATCTGTAACTACAGTAAAGTACTCAAAGACATGATGGGGATGATGATTATGATGGTGGTGATGATAAGATGGTTTGGCATAGAGTTTAGTTCAAGTCAGATCAGTTTGTGTGCTACAGTATCTGCCATAAGAAGTCATGCTAATGCTTTTCTTTCTTCAGATGGACGACCACAGTGGGAGGTTGAGGCGAAGGTCATCCGAGAGAAGAGTCAAGGAGTGAGTGTCTGTTTTTATGCATATCTTGGAAAATATTTGCCAGCTAAAGCACAGACCGTACACAAAACACAAATATGTGTACAGACCCTACTGAGTACAATCCTTTTAGTCTCTCGGCTATCATAGGATATCGTCCATTAACAATCCTTGTTGTTACTTTTGGAAGTTAAGACGAATACAGTGAATATGTTATTTCTGCTTGTTTTAACTGGCACAAAAAGTCAAATGGTAGATTACAGAAAATTATGTTTCATCTGCAGTCGAACATCGTGGTAGAGGCGCCTCCATATCACAGCAAGACGGTCAGTGCAGCCGTGCAGGTGCAGTTCTATGTGTGCAATGGCAAACGGAAAAGAAGCCAATCACAGCGCTTCACCTATCTACCAGGTACATTATTAGTATACAGCACACATTTCCTGAATAAAATAACTAATGCTTTTGCTCTTATGTGCTGTTATGCATTGTTATGAAATAATATTAATTGAAATACTGTAAGGAATATTTGGAGTTTTAGAAAAGTATTGTGAACTGCAAAATGGTGATTTAAAATTGTGGGGAAAGTAAGAAATGGAGACCAGTCCCAGCTGCTAAAAGTACACTGTCCCTTATACTATACATTCTAATGCATTATTACCATAAAAATTTATTTTCATTTTATTTGCTGGTTACTTAAATGTAATTTGCCTGGCACACAGTCTAAAAGGGTTCATCCTATTTTCGTAATGAGTAATGGGTGTGTTTTGGGTGTAACGTGCAATAGGGCTGCACGATTAATCGAAAAATAACCGAAAACGAAATTCAGAAACGTTAACCGACCCTATTTTATCATGTCGGTTATTTCGGTTTTTGGAGGAGAACTCAAACACTGTGTTAACTGAACAGATCATTTAGTGCCAAAGAAATACGAAGTAGTCGCGCATGTGCGGGCCGCGTGATAAAACTACGGAATGCGCAAACGGGTTTTTACCGCAAATTTGCATGACGTGTTAAAGTTTTATGTCATCTTGCTCTCGGTTGAATCTACCGATGAGTCTACGCAGCCCGAGAAAAGTCAACACATGCCTCAGAACCGCGAGAAGACGCGGGAGCACACGCGCATGTTTAATTAGACATGGCAGAGATGAGAGAGAGAGAGAGAGAGAGAGAGAGAACGGGAGAACTTCTAATCTACATTAACACCAAATCATTATAGATGAGAGTAAAGGTATTGTATAGCAGTGCCCAGTTAAGGAACACTGAATAGAAGACAAGAAACGTGTAAAGGATACAATAGGGCTTTTCACACCTGAAATTGTTAACCCTGGGTTATTCTAAACCCAGGATTAATGGAATCCTGGGTTATTTTTTCATGTTTTACACTGTTCAAACTTAACCAGGGGTTAAGAGATAACCCTGGGTATTCATAATTTGACGTTTCACACTGTGCATTCCTAAACCCTGGGTCAGGAGTCTCCAACCCAGTTTCAACACACCTGTCTGTAATTATCAAGCCTTGATTGGTGTTTAATTAGGGTCATAACATTCTAACCCTGCTTCGTTTCACACTGCATGCGTTTGGCACCACAATGCGGGAGCAGGGTTTCATAACCCTGGGTAAAAAGCGGTGCTAACACCGCTTTCAAATTACAGGTGTGAAACGCTCCTTAACCCAGGGTTAAAAGCGGGGTTTAGAATGAAGATAACCCAGGGTTAAGCGCAGTGTGAAAACCCCTATAGACAGCCACTCATCTCAGGATATAACTTGTATATGTACCTTATGGCTAGAATTAGTATGTGGGTTGTATAATTCTTTGGTTCATAAGTTCCTATTCTGAAAGTTTCATCAGTTGTGCATAATAAAATGTGCAGCAACTGCATATGGTCAAGTTTGAAATTTCAAATTTAGTATTTTTCAGTAATGCAGTTATTTTGGGGGGAAATGTAAATAATTGCATTGCAGGCTGATTTAAGTTGTGCTCTAAATTTTCTGCTTGTGCTCCTTAAATTTTCAGTCAGGGGGTACAGTTCTCCTAATGACAAAAAAGTTAGCCTGGAGCCCTGAAGTACTTGACTTAAAAATTGTTAGTTATTTATTTTCTACTTTTTCTTTAGGAAACTTGCAGTATACAGTAAACTAAAATGTGACATGTGTGAAATGTGTGTTTTCATTTCAAGCAATGTGTGCTTTGATTTCAGTTGAAGTCAAAAGGTTAAATAAATAACCTTCACACAAAATACTTTCCTCTTCACTTAATTCTTTTAAAATCACAAAGATAACAACAAATGCCCTTTCAATAGAAAATGAGCATATTTAAAATACAAACCTTGCCAGCGAACTATGAGGCAAAAAATAATAATAATCGCTCATTAATCGTAACCGATGTCAAATGTTAAATTAACCGAGGTTTTGATTTTAGGTCAAATCGTTCAGCCCTAACGTGCAATAAACCAATAAGAATCTCATCTCTTATCCCCTTTGAAAGCCAGTTGTGCCCACGCCAAGGCTGGTTGCTTATTTACATGGCAGAGTTTGTAAGCGAAAAAAACGGTAAGCAGAGGAAGAAGACAACCAGTTTAAGATTGGTGTTAAAAATTGAGTTGTGTTTTATTCATTATAATGGTTATTTGTGTAATCAGGCTTTGGTTCTCTTTAAACTAGGGATGTCCCGATCAGGGTTTTTTGCCCTCGAGTCCGAGTCCGAGTCATTTGATTTTGAGTATCTGCCGATACCGAGTCCCGATCCGATACTTCTATAATACATAAAAAAATAAGGAAGAGCGAAAAAACAGATCCAGGATGTTCCTTATGTCATGCCGCACGCGTTGCTGTTTCTGTGTGGAGTCAAAAGGGTCTAACTCTGTGCCAGCGCATAACTACAGATGTGTTAAAAAATAATGAGAATATATATAGTATATGTACAGGGGTTAAATTGGGATTTGTTTTGTGGGGAGGCTTTGTTGGGAGGGAGGGTTCGAGGGGTAACATGTTTAATCCTGATGACAGCAAAGCCACTGGTGTGTTTCAATGCCATTTTGTACCTCTGATATGATTTTAAGTTTCAGTTTTAAAGCTGTGCCACATGTTGACCCAAACTTTAAAACCTGAACTTTAAAAATTATGCAAATCTATGAGTCTGACATCCTATATGCATTTGTTGCACATGTCATTATGCACAATTGATCAAACTTTGAAGGAAGTTATAAGACTTAACCTCCTTGACTAATTCTATGCATAAGATAGGCTACCCAAAAAGACTCAATTAACAAGAAAAACAACACACTGATTCAGCAATATGTCTTATAAAATAGCCATAGAGAATCCCTAAGCTGGTCAGCAGTTAGTTAAAAAAATACCTATAGTTAGGTCGTAATTAACTTGTATAATCAAAATACATTATTTTATTAAACTATACAATACGTTGTATCCAGTTAACTAGTGTAATGAGATGAGTGACATGGCTATACATACTTTAATACTTTGTTTCTAGACTTCTATTACGTTTTTTCGACGTGGGAACCATTCTTACCTCTCTCTATCTCTCATCTCTCCAGTAATGTCAAATGATCCTGCGCGAATGCGCGTTCTTGAGGTTCTGAGTGAGACGCGGAGCTGCGTCTGAGCACATGATGACAAAAACGATCAACGCGTCGTTTAAATGAGCGGTAAAAACCCGGTTTTGTCGTAGGTTCCCTGCCCGCACGAGCGTGAAGCCTATGAATGAAAACACGTCAATAGGCTTGTTTGACTTCATGCAGCGCCGCAACAATCGACAGCCGGGTGACGTCAAACTACCGCGAGAGCGACCCGCAAAATCATATGGAGGAGTTTGCTTTTAAATCGCTCTCGCGAAACTCTGACGTCATCCGGCTGCCGGTTCCCGCGGCGCCGCATGAAGTCGAACAAGCCCATTCTCTTCTCGTCAGTTCACACGCAGCAGCGCAGCGCGTACACTGGCGCGGAGCAGAGCGAGACCTTGATGCCGGATTTTAAACCCTGCATATGAATCCGAGTCCTGATCGGGAGGTAACGTCCGATTCCGATCGAGTCTGAAACCACGTGATCGGGGCCGATTTCCGATCACGTGATCGGATCGGGACATCCCTACTTTAAACATCGTTATTTCGGTCATGGAGTATTAAGTAAAATAAGATGGTAAAGTATGAAGCATAATTACTGTAATGTCAAAAAGGTTTTTATGAAAAGAATTTAAAAATATTCTAAAAAAGGGTTTGCTTGAATAAAAATACTTTATTTGTAACAAACAGGAGATAAATAATTTACAAACGTGTGGAGAATTCAGTGTTTTAAAAAATATATCTTAAAAATGGTTCTCATCTCACCATATCCAGAGGTACAAAATCATCATATACAATAAATCCATGGTAGTATTTAAAAAAAACTAAATAAATGCAATATATTTGCACTTTTTTAAAAGCAAAAAAAGCAGCTTACTTTCCAAGCTACAGGCGAAGCAGCTCTTCTGCCAGCTGATCTCAGCTTCACGCCTTCTAAAGTCCTGTAATCGGTCCTCGTTTATGTCCAAGAGACTCAATAATAATCTTTTACATTTGAATCCTTTAATTTGTCATATTCAAAAACATCAGTTTGCTGCTGCGCATCCATGTGTGTGATAAGCAAAAGCACGTTGCCGTCCCTTTATAGGCGCGTATTACAAATGTAGTCTTTAACAAAAACAATATTGGGCCATTGATTTTAGACTTTAGACCAGGTTTTAGTTGGCCGTTGGCGTGTCTCTTTAAGTTGCCTCTAGGGATGGGACGATTACCGGTTTCACGATTAACCATGATAAAATGTCCTGACGGTTAGTATTATCGTTTAAAATGTAATTATCATTACAACCGTTTTTGATTACCGTG
This sequence comes from Misgurnus anguillicaudatus, assembly GCF_027580225.2. Lineage (NCBI taxonomy): Eukaryota > Metazoa > Chordata > Actinopteri > Cypriniformes > Cobitidae > Misgurnus > Misgurnus anguillicaudatus. The sequence goes on along the minus strand of NC_073357.2, from coordinate 35,487,477 downwards.
ATTTTGAAAACTTGCGGTAACTCCTGTCCAGCCAGAATCAGCTTGACGCAGGCGCTCGCATGCAAGTTTTTGTGCGAGAAGGCGTGGCGGATGCAGTAACAGGTGCACTGTGTTTTAATGCGTAGCTTATGTGTGCATTTGATGTTCTTATTTAAGGTACTGTTCATTAAAACAGGTTCATACATCTCAGGGCTCCATGTTAATGTTCATTTAATGCAGGGGTGTCCAATACAACCAGTCGATCGCAAATGCAATGCCGGTAGATCGCCTATAAGTTAATAACTGTGTATGCTGCTCCACGCCTCCACGAGCTTCGGAAAGCAAAGCGCCAAATTGGCATTATGGTCTTAGAAGTCTTTTTGAGTTGATGCTCATTTCTTCTCAAGTGTGTTTTTAAATCTTATGCCTGCCCGCTGCAGCGGAGTCGTCTAACTTCCGAAATTTGGATGCACATACATGCTGGAGTTGATCCACACGTACGGTGTACGTGCGTGCGATCGATCGACCTACCGAACGAGAGAGAGATGCTTCTGATAATGTTGTCAGTTTATTTCATCAAAACCGCATCTCCGCTATTCCGCTATAAGGACTCAGCATGTACTCAAGGATTTTTTTTAACTCCTCAAAAAGAATGGAGTTATGATGACAGCCCTAAATTCAACGTAGAGATAGTCCTCCTAACACACATTTAAAGTGTTATTAAAAAATGTAACAGTGTTTTGTTAAAAAAAAATTTTAGCAGGTAGGTCTTGTCAGCTTTATCATTTTAAAAGTAGATTGCCACACAAAAAAAGGCTGGACACCCCTAATTTAATGTTTATGCTTTAAAAAATAAAACTTGTTAAAATGTTTTCAGTGTGTGTATCAGTTCTTTTTAAACATTTCCATCTCAATTTAAAGCAACACTAGGTAGTTTTTTTACTTTTAAATAATGTCTCTAAAATTATTTCAGTGATAGAACAACTTTTAACTGGACAAATCGTACTGTTGCAGCAACCTGAGCAGCCTCCTAGCTGCTACAAGCACACTCTGAATGTGGCGGTGGAGAGTAGAGCACACAGCCCCACCCCTCCCCCTGCCAGCAGAAGAGTGTCTGATACCAGGCACTGTTGCGCTTTTCAACCACATGGGGGAGCTGTAAGTCATTTTTACATGGAAACTACATAGTGTTGCTTTAAGAAAACTATGATAATATTGATAACCGTGATAACTTTGGTCACTATAATCATGATATGAAATTTTCTAACTGTCCCATCCCTAGTTGCCTCAAAATAGCAACACGCGAACAATGCACCTGAACACACCTCGTTTTCAAGCCAGCACGCCCATGGGCGCACAAATGGGTGCAAATGCATTTTTTATTTAAACAATGTGAAGCTGGACATGAAAATGATAACTGCACCGCGCTGAAACTAGCAAAAAACACTTGCATTGCGCCGGGTGTATGATAGGGCCCTTTAACTAATTCATCTTTCAACATTTTTACAGTATTATAGTCCATTTTTTACTGTAATACAGTGAGTTTGATTGAACATTTAATTGTTTTTCTGTGTACAGTAAACTGCTTAAACTGTAACAAAAAAATGTTTTTTTCTAATTTTAACCTTTACCTTCCACTCATTCCTCATTACCAGCTTGAGATGTTAGTGTTTTTAATTAATTTCACCAGTGTTTTCTAGGCTGTGTATTTGTTAGGTTTATGCATCATCTGAGAAAAAAAGTTTGATTTTGACAGAAGACAATATGATTTTGACTTGAATATTTGGTTTTGACCTGAAAGTTTGAGGTTTGTGCAGGTTGGTGTATAGTTTTGATTGTGTTTTTTTGTTTTATAGTTGTAAGAAAATGGTCAATTGTTTCATAAATAGTGTATTAGCAATTGAGAAAGACTGTAATATTCCTGATGCATGGAGTTGACATTGAACCTGGCTTTAAAGCAGTTCTGTGACTCAATTTTATGCAAACTAGTTTTCGTACTAAGTTTACTTAACAGTAACAAGAATGGCACACGTGTGGCTTCTCAAAACAAAGTTACCCGTTTGATGATGCCCGTGTTCCTCTGCACACTGCACCAGTGTGGTTAGGGATGAGGTTGTTCCAGTAACAGTTGAGCACCTGGTAACCGCTCATGTAAAACACCTTAAAACAAGATTCAGCATAATTTACGTGTGGCTGGAGGCATGCAAAACAGGTGTATTCAAGAACCGGACCCCCTCTATCTCTTTCTATCTTAACATTTAGATTTTTCTCTCCTTTTGTTTACGCATTTATAGTCATACAGAATTATTTTGCAAAGATTTTCCGTTTGATAGGTCATGAGGTTGAATAATAATTTATCTGACAGGTTGGGTTGACATGCATACATCAAAGCATGTAATTGCTCCACTATTGATACTATTGATATTAACATACAATGAAAAAGGCCAGCATCCGGAGCGCAGTAAAAAGCGACGTCTAAGTGCCGCATAGTAGAGAGTTGTAAGAAAGTGCAGTCGTGTGTGGTTCTCATAGGCATGAGCTGGTTTGTTATTATTTTCCCAAAGTGAGTCAAACCGAAAACAGCGTTGGCGTAATTAAATCACACGTGAGCATTTTTTTTTCTGTTTCTATCAGTGAGTTGCATGCTAACCTGAGTTTACTTTTGTAGAGATAAAGACAAAACGAGAGGGAGAGCGAGACTGTTTGAGGCCAGCCTCCCGCCCACCCTCTTCGCTCCACAAAGCACCCACTCAAATTAGGGTTTCCTGTTTTCCACACTAACCCGTCGGGCCTCAGCCAATCAGACAGCAGCACATGCAGCCAATATTCTGAACAGGCCGTAGCGACTGCGGTTGCCATAGCATCGGCCTGCTGAGAAAGTGTCATGACAGGGGGAAGTGCTGAGGTGCGATGTGTTTAGAGTAAAGCCGTACACTTTATGAGTTATGAATAAGACCTGAAGTGATAAACAAAAGATAGTCTTAGTTTATATTCAGACTATTGGCTATGTAATGCCAATTCATAATAAACTTTACTTAAAGTCTTTTTACAGAAAAATCCACATGTCTTCTTCCAAACTGCATGTGCTCTTACCTTAAGCTTGTTATTTATTAAAGCTGAACTTGTGCTTGTGAACTTATTTTTCCGAGTACGTTAAGGATATACAGTTAGTAACGTTAAACTGAAACACACTTGTAGTCTCTCCCACACATGTCCGCCACTCGCTCTTGATATGAGGAGGCTATGATTTTATTGCAGTAATGGCCTGGGCCGTGAACTGGATTCTGGTTTTCGTTTGGAGCAGTGCTGGAGGGCAGACAGCATTTTTTAGCTCCCAAACTCAGCACTAGTTTACATGGCACTCATGCAGGCAACATATGCTCACTCAGAGTCCACAGCAAGTAAAAATAACCCCCATACGTGCGGGCCAGGGAAACGGCAGATCGGGAAATGGGTTACTGAACACTATGTGGCTGTTACTCATTGTTTGCGCATGTTGAATTGCAATTTGGATATAATTCGGAAGCAGAGAATATGGGTCAGGAGTACATCAGCAATTTGAAATTTTAAGAAATTACCAAACCTAAATAGACAAAGTGTTGCTATTATTAAATGACTTAATCTCAAAAGAAGTACTAAAAATTATTTAAAAATTTTAATTTCCCTCCGTTACAATTATTGCACATTTCAATGTCAAGTTTTTGCACCTTTTTCTTATTTTTTTCATCCTCACTTTCTCCACCCTTCCAGTCCTGGTCAAGCAAGAACATAGAGATGATCTGGACTCCCCGGCCGTGCCACCCATGTCTATGCCCCTGGTCCATGCTGCCAGTTTGGTTTGTGCTCAGCCGCTGTCCTCACCAGAGCACTCCCACCCACCAGACGGCCTTCTGTCCAGCTCCCCACGTGGCCTGGCTCCAGGCCTGCACCCGCTCCAGGCCCCCTGCGCCCCAATGGGCTCTCCCACTCTACCCCACCTGCCCCATCTTCAGGCTCAAGGGCTGAATGCCCCTCCTGAATGCCAGATGCCCTTCCACCCAGGCCCTGCTGCCACTGCCAGATCGTCATACACACCTCTACAGCACAACATGCCCTTCAATGGCCAGCACAGTCTTCCTATGACTGCAGGCTCCCCACAGGCCTATGAGCGGATGCCCTTTCAGCCTGATGGGTGTCACGCCCTGGGTTTGGGGATGGTGTACGGCCCATCTTCTTCAGCACCCAACTCTGGAATGGCGGCGGGCCCGGCATCGAGCCCCGGCCATTCGAGTAGCGGCCAGCTCATGGGACACTCTGCCCCGCATCTGCACTCTCTAGGTTATCACTGCCCCACTCCAGGGCAGGTTCCCTCACCCACTCACACACTGGGACAGACAGCACCGCAACTCCAGCATCCATTGGTGTACCATCCGGCAGGACAGCGGTCTGCTTCCTGCCCAACGCCATCCAGCGCTCCTGTCCATATGGTGCCATCCCCACACTCTGGGCCCTCCTCACCCCAGCTCCATTCGCTTCCCTATCATTCACCCACCTCACCTTCTCCAACATCCAACAGCCCCTTAGGGCCTTTACCGCTTTCTGGACAGCCTTCCCCCCAGGCTAGCAGCCCTGTCCTGGCTGGATTGTCCCCAACAGGGTCTTTGGTGAACCCACTTACCCAACAGGGAGAGAGGCTGAGCATCAAACAGGAGCCAGATGATAAAGAGCCCACCTTCCGTACCATCGGCTTGCAGGACATTACACTTGATGATGGTGAGTACTTTTTGTATGTCTGTGACTTCCACGTGCACTCACAAGGATAATAATGTGTGCATGTTTTTTAGAATTTTTGCAGTTTTTACTTTAACAAGAGATCACTATGTCACAACTGAGTAATTCACGTTATGCTTTATGTATAAAATTATTTGTGTAAACAAGTTTTAAGTGTTTTAAGTTTTTTATGTAGAAGTTGCTTGGGACCTTTACAGTGTTTGGCAAGTTGTTAAAAGTGTCACCATGACACAGTCGTGTATTTCTGCAATGTATAGCATGTGTACTTTGTGACTTTCAGTATGCATAAAACTAATACGCACTGTACTTTAGTGTGATATGCAGTAATGTACACTACAGTGTACAACACAGCATACCACAATGCAATAGTTTCAATTTGACATTTCCATTGTGACAATGAACCTTTCGAAGTAACATCCATCGCAAATTACATTTTTATTTTTCTCATGATTCTTTCTCGTGACTGCTAATGAATTTTTTTCATAAGATTACATTCAAATTCTGAATATTTTTTTAAAGAGATGAGTCAACCGAATTCATACAATAAAATGTGCTTAATGTAATCATGCAATAACCTAAATCATACAGAAGCATGGTTGAAGCATACAGTCGAATAGGTTAAATACAGTGCAGTGCATTCAGAGAGAGAGAGAGACTCTCAACAACTATAGTTACAACAGTGACATGTTACTTCAGTGTTTATGTGAATATTTCTTGCTGACGGTATGTTTATATGAGAAGTACAGAGAACAGACCACATTGGTTTCCTTATAAAAATCTCAGCAATCTGCTGCATAATCAGTATTATATTGATTTTGATGCCTGGCACTGCACCATAGTAGATTCATGTTATTGTTAAATTATAGAATTAAGTTCAGCAGCATAGATTCCAGCAATGTTGTCATGTTTGTAAGATACAGATCCTGGATCAGAGTTTGATCATGGGGAGTCACTTCTGGTTTCTCTTTTACTGCAGTTACGTATTCAAATGTGCAGTGAGAAGGAGTTAATGAACAGCTTGAGTTTCTCAAATTAGACGTGTGTGTGTGTGTGTGTGTGTGTGTGTGTGTGTGTGTGTGTGTGTGTGTGTGTGTGTGTGTGTGTGTGTGTGTGTGTGTGTGTGTGTGTGTGTGTAGTGAAGTGAAGTGTGAGTCCAGAAGGATCCAGTATTTGTTTGAGAAATTAATACTGCCTCCACTGAATGTAGTCATGTGTAAAATACACACAAAACCACACTCTTGGGTGGCCACATGCTACTTTAGGACTTGTAGGGACTATTTCACTAATACATTCAAAACTTGGAAACATTGACAGAGGTCACGATGTACACAAGAATAGACATGTTCAGCTACAGGGTGTTTTCTCAGCTTTGGGCAGTGTTATGGTCGAGGGTGTTTTTTACATTTCAAAAGCCTTTTATGTATAGATTTTAACAATCTGATGCATTTCATTAGTTATTGTGAAATATTACATTTAAAAACAAATTATTAACCTTAATTGTTACATAATAATTTTTCATACAACCAATAAGCTCCCCAGAATAAAGGTTTTTGTAAAAAATTATATTAAATCAACATATATTTTTTTGTTACTTTAAAGTTGAGTGTGTAATTTTTAGCAGCATCTAGTGGTGAGGTTGTGAATTGCAACCAACGCCTCAGTTCACTGCTCACCCCTCGCTTTTAAAACGCATAGAGAAGCTACTGTATCCACCACCGGACAAACATGTCATCTTCGGAGACAACTTAGTAAAAAAGCTTGTCCGTTAAGGGCTTCTGTAGAAACATGGCGGCCCAAAATGGCGACTTTCATGTAAGGGTGTATGTAGATAAAAACGTCTCATTCTAAAGTAATAAACACACAACGGTTCATTATGAAAGGTCTTTATACACCCATGATAAAATAGTTTTATATATTATTTTGCATTTCTTTCAAAAGATCCTTCTAAAAATCACACACTGCACCTTTAAGTTAACAAATTAAAGGAATAGTCAATTTTCTTAAAAGAAAAATCCAGATAATTTACTCACCACCATGTCATCCAAAATGTTGATGTCTTTTTTTTTTCAGTCGAGAAGAAATTATGTTTTTTGAGGAAAACATTGCAGGATTTTTCTCATTTTAATAGACTGTAATAGAGCCCAACACTTAATACTTAACTCAACACTTAACAGTTTTTTTCAACTGAGTTTCAAAGGACTATAAACGATCCCAAACGAGGCATAAGGGTCTTATATAGCGAAACGATTGTCATTTTTGACAAGAAAAATAAAAAAAATGCACTTTTAAACCACAACTTCTCGTCTAGGTCCGGTCCAGCACAACCTAACGTAAATGCGTAGTGACGTAGAGAGGTCACGTGTTACATATATAAAACACACATTTGCGGACCATTTTAAACAATAAACTGACACAAAGACATTAATTAGTATCATTCCACATACAACAACGTCGGAACGGTCCTCTTTCAACACACTTGTAAACACTGGGGCGGAGTTTCGCGTTTGTCCTCTGTGACGTCATGACGTATTGCGTGAGGTCAAACTGACGCTTTCAGGACCGGATCTAGACGAGAAGTTGTGGTTTAAAAGTGCATCTTTTTTATTTTTCTTGTCAAAAATTACAATCGTTTTGCTAGATAAGACCCTTATGCCTCGTTTGGGATCGTTTATAGTCCTTTGAACCTCCGTTGAAAAAAACGTGTTGAGTTAAGTGTTGGTGTCTATTAAAGTCCATTAAAATGAGAAAAATCCTGCAATGTTTTCCTCAAAAAACATAATTTCTTCTGGACTGAACAAAGAAAGACATCAACATTTTGGATGACATGGTGGTGAGTAAATTATCTGGATTTTTCTTTTAAGAAAATTGACTATTCCTCTAAGTTAAACAATTTCAAAAAAAAATTAAGTCAACAAGTCAAAACTTAAATTAGTAGGTTATATTGACTTGCAAAACCAAGTTGTATCAACTTGCATTTTTTTACAGTATACTTCAAAAAGTGTACTTCAAATATCAATCGTGTGAGGACAAATTATGTCAGAATATTTCTGTTCTTTTTTATTTATGAAACTGTACCAAGCTGGAATTAGTTTTGCAAGCTTGCATAAAGTGTGGAAATATTTTGTATGTATTTAAATGTAATAGCATTAGCAAAAATTATATAAAATATTTTATAATAATAAATTAAAATAGAAATTTCTCCTGTACTGTACTGCTTGTCCATTGTTAGTGGACAAATGTAAATAGACTAGTGCATGTGAGAAAGTGGTTTTAGCTAGTTTATGTTCTCAAGTACACAAGACTAAAGGTGCCTAGGGTTAAAGATACACCCACACACAGAGCGGTGCATAACTGAGCTCTTACAGCCTTCATCCTGCACACATTAATGCAGTATTAAACCCATGCATGCATCCTCATGCGTTCAGCGATTGGATGGATTTGAGCCTGTTTAAAAGTGAAGTTCCAGCAGGGACTGTAGCGCACGCACTATAAATAGGGTCTGTGTCACTTTCTGACTGAAGCTCTTCAGCTTTGTGAGTTTTTAAGGAGGTCAGAAATGAACTACAAATAGAACAGAACACAGCTCCAGTATTTCACATGAACGTACAGTACAGCTGTCAGTGACCAGTACGCATCACCACATGCTGCGATGGTATTTTATCATCATAATAAAAATCCTAGTGGTCATTAGTAGTTATTACATTTAAATATAAACTCCTATGTGTGAAGTGTCTTACTTTTTCTCTTCATGAGAGAATCATGAATCACTCTTCATCACGGTTAACTGTCTCTGCAGCTGGCAGAAAGTTTCACTACCTATACATTTAAATATAAGTCAATGTATCAGTCAGACTGCAGTTCTTAATCACACTTTTCCGGCACTTTTATAGCCCCAGATACTTCAGTTCCATTTGATGAATCACTTTTCAGCAGAATTCAGTGGTTCTCAGGCTGTCCGTTGCACTGCATGCTGGGAGTTTTATTTGAGCGTAGATGTGTGTAGTAGTAGATATTTACAGATCGTCTGGGCTTTCTTTTCAGTAGCAGTTATGATGCAGGTTAAACTGGTTTTAATGGTGCTGACTAGCAGGCAGCAGGTGGTAGGTGGAGAACCCACCTGATATTCCTGTCCTTTTGTTTTTATTTAAGGTCAGCATGGAGCGGTGCGCTGATTAAAGCTTGTTTATTCGGAGAGATTATGTACCGGGCTGTCATATAGTGTAGTGGAGCGCCATGAAACCTCATGGATCTGTTTCAGGGTTTTTAAGATTGAACCGTATGGTGTTGTATATTTGTGTATGTGTGAACAGATGGCACAGGTGATGTCAAAGACTCTCTTTGCAGGAGGTGTTGAGGAGGGGCTACAGACAGACTGACAGATGGATGACAAATACAACAGGGAACCGGCACAAACATACAGAAAGGTCAAAGCAGGAGTAGACAAGCAAAGGATTTAAGGAGTGTGAAGAATAAAGATATAGAGTTGTCTAATTGTTAGATGTAGACTAGTTATTTGTCTAGTGAGTAGCGTGTGTGTGTTAAATGAGTGTGCCATATTTTCCCTGATGAGTTTTGGATCGGTTCCCTTGTGCCGAGCAGAAGGAGCAGTGTGTCGGGAGTCTTAAGTCTCCAATGTCCTCTCTTCTTGTATCATCTCCAATCTTCGTGTTTCCTCTTTTTATCTCAATTTGACTCGGCTGCTTTCATCTCTCTTTTCTTCTCTCGTGTCCTCACTTGTCATTCTGATCGTCACTCTTCTCCTTGTCGTCATGTCAGTTGCTTTAATGAATGTTGTCTCAGAGGTCTGTGTTTAAGATCAGGCCTACCGTGTGTACACAGACGTGCGCTTGTGCTCCTTTGTTCTCCATGTCTGTGTGCAGCTGCCACGCCGGCGTGAGTGCACTGATCTGGGTTAATAATAGGCAAAGCCTGCTGTCTTTGAGTCCCGTATCTCATCTTGCTGTACACACACAAACACCGTTGCTCGGTCGTAGAGCTTTTTATCTTGGCTTGAATCATTTTCCCACAGGGAATGATAGAGTCTTGTGTTTGGATGTGTGGACCTTGCCAGGGAAACGATCCGATTTGTCGGTGACGTGATAATCAGACTTTTCTGCGCCAATCCAATACGTCTGTTTCTGTGTGGTTTCGACGTTCCTTTTGTGGGTCCGTCATGCAACTTCCAGATCTGTAGTCTTTAGCCAGTGCTAAACAACTGTGTCAATTAAATAACACAACCGCTCTCATCCCTGGGGGATAAAAGAGCACGGAAGGAAGAAAACAAAGAGCTCTGGGTCCAATGAACAATCAACAGACTCAACTGAAACTCGTGGAAACCTGGTTTTGTGTCATCTTTCCATACAATTAGAGACTGTGGAACATTTTGAGTTTTGAGGTCTTGGCGGAGACAGGCAGTGGCGCTGTGGTCTGTCCAGTTTGCATTGCTGTGGTGTTTGGCTGTAGATATGTGGCGTAGTGCAAAGATCTCTGGGAACTGATGTGACAGGACCGTACTCTCTTACCAGGAAACTCTAACTCACAGTTATTCATTCTCTGTCTTTTTTTCCATGTTGTGTGTTTTTGTGTAAGGAAAAAAGTATTATTTTTCTTTAACTCTTTTTTTGTACTTTTCCACAGTTATACACTTCTCCTTCTGGTTTCTTTTGTAATTCGGTATTACTGTTAATATAATAGGCATAAATAGCTTGTTTTACTATTTTTTAATCACTTAAGTGATTGCAGAAGACGTAATGTAAATATTATGTAATGGATATGTTTGTTTTACATCCCAAAATTAGAATTTTGCAATAATTTTTTTTTTTTGTAAAAGCATATTCAGCCTCCCCTTACTGATTTTCTTCGTTATTTCTTTGTTTAGTAAATAGTGTTGTGCCGGATCACAGTTGATCCAGGGTTCGGCTTAGTTTCCCCATGGTGCCTTGCACGCAAATTTATTCACGCTGCAAGTCTAGCATGGAAACTATGCACCAATTTTGCCCCTGGGCCTGAAATAGGGAACCAATCACAGAACGGGGAGGAAGCAGCATGATGATGATGACGTCTATGTGACACACCGAAGCAGTTTTGTTTATCCAACATGGCAGCAGACGCGAAGTTACTTTTCAATGCAGCCTTAAACGCAAGTTTATTTATTAAAAAAAAACGATTGGCTATGAGCTACGTAGAGACGCATTTGATAGACATTCGTAGCGCCCAATAAACGGCTCTGGGCATTCGCCTCAAATACGAGAAAATGAGAATAGGGTTCCCAGACCACGTCTCATTCTCTATGAGACTGGTCTGGTGTTAGCCAGGCTAGGTTCGGCTTGCATCCGATTCGCGGATAAATCCGCAAATTTAAATAGGGAAAATGTATAATTTACACGTGTTTCAAAAGCTTGCAAATGTTAACACTCAAGTGATTTTAAACAATTTAACTGCAAAAAGGCACAAAAGTGAGCACTTTGCTGCCATAACATGGCTGCAGGAGGGGCAATGATATTACGCAGCACCTGAAATAGTATAGACCCCTTGTTAACTTTCAATAGCCCGAAAATAGTCTGTTGGGAGTTACCAAGGGGACTTTTTCGGGCGCTGCGTGGTGTCGTTGCGCCTCCTGCTGCCATGTTACGGCAGCAAAGTCCTTGATTATTACACCACAATGAGAGTTTAGTTCCTAGCCATATCTGCCTAGAAAATCACAACTTTTAATTTTCCGTCGATCTTAGTACACGATGTAACTACAGAAGAAGCTTTTCACAGGAAAAATATTGAAACCATTTGGGGGTTTTTTGAGTGAGCGCAATGCTAAATGGTCTAATCAGATTCAATGGATTATGCTAAGCTATGCTAAAAGTGGTACCGCCAGACCCGGAGATCAGCTGAATGAATTCCAAAACTGAAAAAAAACCAAATGTTTAACTCTATGGGAGCTGGAAAATTAGTATATTTTCAAAAAAGTGGAGTGTCTCTTTAATCAGTGTTATTAATGTTAATCAAACAACCCAAGACAGAAAGAAAATCCCTTCTGTAGCTCTAAAAAATAATATTTATATTATACTATAAAGTCTTATTCATTTAATGAACCAATGCTAATTTTTGACCTTACTTAATGTGCAACTTTGTTCTTTTTTTATAAATGTTTATAATTACTTTATTTGTTCTTCTTAGATTTGTTCTTCTTAGATTTTAACCACCCCTTTTTTTGCTGATCCGAAAAATGCTCGATCCGTGCCTCAAAACCCGTAATGTTTTGTGATCCGTCACACCCCTATTAGTAAACATGAACAAAAACACGTCAGGCCTGAGTTTGAAGATGTCGATTTAACAGGTTAAGTTTTATATTCAAATGAGTGCCCCTAATATGCAAATAAAAAGTTAAGTTGGTGAGGTTAGCGCAGTAAACCCTATATCTTAATGATTCAGACACAAAACAATAAGAACCTCCTTAGTGTTTTATGACGACTGAATTACCGTAAAGTTTTGCAAAAAAATCCCATCGCCCCAGGGCTATGTTGTGTTGGCTATTAAAGCCAGTGACTAAACATGTTAAAAAGGTAACTTATACCTAAGGTTAAAGATTAGGGGATGAATCACTGACTGACTCTTTTTAAAGGGGAATCCACATATATGATTCACAGACTAACTAACTGCTCCCTTGTGCTCACTTTGCCCCTTTTTTGAAGTTATTTGAAACGAGTATATTGTTGTTTGTCTGCATAGCGTTGCTGGGTTTGTAGAGGCTAAGCACTGCTAATAACATCAATAAAAAATAAATCAAGAGAGCACTTGTCATTGCTTTTATCATTAAAGATAAGAAGAGTATAAGAGTCCTGAACTAGATTTGACATATTGCGCTTTGTTGTTCAGAAGTAACCGATAAGTTCATATTAAACTGAATGTGAATGTTGGGGTTTTTGTGTGCGTGTGTGTGATGGAAACAAATGTTCTGTATATATCGTCTGATGAGGTCAGTCTTGCCTTGCTATAAAATTTTCCATCATAACACAATTCACCCGCTGCTTGTGTCATATTATCAGGATCTCACCTACAATGGAATAAAGTTTTATACTTAATGTTGGGGACACAACCCTAATGTTTGTGTGCCTTATTTTTTCTTATTAATAAAAATGTTAAGCTTTTTACCTTTACGTGTTAATCCAACAGTTATAAAGCGGTAAAAAATATGATTCCCGACCACCCTAATGAAGCAGTGAGGACTGACGGTAATCTCTTAGTCATTGTTGACGACGGTTGTCCGACCCTTTCTGTCTCAGTTAACGGTCAGTCGGCCTGCGGGTAGTCCAGTGATTCACAAACTCGGGGCAGCACCGTAAAACAATATCATTGACTCTCAACTTTCAGGCTCAATCTCTGTGTATTATATGTAAATTAGGGATGCCCCCTTCACTCATCCAGAGAGGATCCCCTGTTTAAAGACTCTGCTCTGGGTCTCTCAGGCATTATACGAAAGAGATCGAGATGAATCATGCTTTCTTACATGTGGGGTAGGACGACGCTGAAACCTCTGAAGTCTCTTACTGCTATATTGCGATATATTGCACAGCAACTTCCCGTATTCAAGTGAGTCAGATGAATCGCTAATATCGACAAAGTGATAGTCTCAGTTTGGACACCCGCTCTCTGAATATACTCTGTATTGTTTAGATTTGTCCTATATCGTTTATAATAAGCTTCTGTGATGTGAACTGTGCTGAGGTGACTGACTCACTGTTAATCCGATCCAAATGACGACTGGAAGAGGGCATGCATTTTACAGCTATGTATGTTTCTGTTTCAACGAACGTGAAAATTACAGTAGGCTACGTTTAATGTCATGTGAAATTGTCAAAAGTAAAACAGTAAAAACTTTCAATCCAAGAGGAGAAAGGACATCATTTTGGAAAAAAGCCCCCTTAAAAAATGAACAGAGTGGCAGACAGCATACTGTATTAGACTTGACGTGATGAAAAATATCACAGGCACGCAGATACTTTTTAAATACCTGTCTGTGTTTATATTGACGTGCTATGCATTTGAACTGTGCTATAAATATAAAATGTTTGTGTTCGCGGGGTTGTTTTTATGTTAGTCCAATGTTTTGTTTGCACCCATATTATTTAGCTTTACCATTGTTTTAATATATATGTATGTATGTATGTATGTATATATATATAAAATAATAAAATATATAAAAATAAAAATAATAAAAAATAATATATATGTATATATATATGGGCAAAGATTAATATATATATATATATATATATATATATATATATATATATATATATATAATAATAAAATATATAAAAATAATAAAAAAAATAATATATATGTATATATAAAATAATAAAATATATAAAAATAATAAAAAATTATATATATATATATATATATATATATATATATATATATATATATATATATATATATATATATATATATATATATATATATATATATATATATATATAATGTATATATATATATATATATATGTATATATATTTTATATATTCTATATGATATATAAATGTAAAAAAAATTATATAAATAATAGGTTCTGAAATGAATATATATATATATATGTATGTGTGTGGTTAAATATACATAATACTTAAACACAGTACACACGCATATATTATGCAAAAAAATCACTTTTATTTTGTAAGCGATTAATCGCGATTAATCTTTGTCCAGCACTAGTACGTATATATATATTTTTAATAACATTTTAGTTTACTTGAGCTTCAATTATGCTTATGCAAAGACTGCACTTCCACTTCACTTTTGTCCCATCTGTGTTTGATTTAATCTACACATAAATTACCCATGAAGAGTGTTTCTCCATCCTTTACTTTCGTTTGTTTTAGTTTTACTTTTACATTGATCTGTAAAGGAAAAGTAGAAGTGAACCAAAATATAACGTCCCATGATCTCCAACAAGTTTTATACTCCTATCTCCAGATCTCCTATTGCTCTACACACACTTAGGTTGTTTGTGCGAGTGGCACATTGTGTAAATTGAATAATGTGTGCAGGAGGTGCTGCGAAGTTTTGCAACGCAGGTTCGCGCCGAGTTGTGCGTGTGTAAATAGTTTAGCGTACGTTGATGAAGTGCGATGGGTCGGGCGGTTCATTGAGTGGGTTTTAAAGCAGAAGTCACAATCAGCACAGTGCAGGTCTGTATGTGTGAAGTGTCTTCATGCAAGAGGAAGAGCCGCCTACGCCAACAGGATGATCTGTCACAGCGGCTGGGCATTTGAAACATACATACACGCACTCAAACATCCAGCTTTTGCACACAAATAATAACATCAACCACAACACAATGTACCAAAACAAGTCTAAACTACGAACACATGAAGACAAACAATACCACATGAAGCTCGGGCACGTACACAAACTGCAAACAAAGAAAACCTAACAAACATGCTTATAAATATTACACACTGATTGCAAAACAGCAAAAGATATCATCTATAAAGAAACACAAATAGCCGCAATCTTTCTATAAATATGAAACGTGTAGGAAGGTCTTAACCGAAATGATACTGGCGCAAAATCGTGTCACAATTTGATTTTTTTTTTTTTCGTGTGTAATACCCGTCAAGCGTTCGGTTATGTTATGTTTACAGTCTTAGTTACTCTAAACAGTTTAAATAAATGGAGGTACTCAAGACTTTGATTTAAAGAGTCTAACAGTATAGTTCTTTATAAGGTATTGTGCCCCTTTTAGCACCCCTGCCATCATTCTCATGTAAACACGGATTTTTTAATTTACCTTTAATGCTATTTTTAGTATCGTTCAGCTTCCTGCCTTTTAAAGTTTTGTAAGCAAATGATTATGATATTATATCTGGCTATTGAAGCAAGGTTTTTTTTTAAACTCCGCTTTAATCCTGTGTTGAATGGGAACAGACCAGCTGCTTTGTTCTCTTTGACTGAACTCACCTGCTTTTAGTTCGACTGGAAAATGTGAAGCTCGTCCATCCCAGTCGGGCTCCTCATTGGCTCAGTTTGAGAGTTCGTCTGTATGAGGAATGCAGGGATTATTAACTCACTTGCACAGGCAGGTACACATTTTACATGAAGATACCCGAGGCCCCAGGTTTTCCTTTTTTTTTTTTATCCAACCAGCTCTTCAGCTTTTTCCTTACTCTTACATGTCTTATTTATCATCACCTTTCATAGATGTTTTTTTTTTAATGACATGCTTTAAAATCTGATGATTGAATGTAGCGGTGTGTCAAAACCTGCCATGTGTTTAGCATTTTTACTGTGAGGAATTATCTCTATTTTACCAGTTTTAGGCCCGGCTGCTTTGTGAAGCGTGATTTGTTTTTAATTGAATTGATTTGATCATATCAGTACGTTACGATTAAGCTGTTGTCCTATAATATCATCATTACCCAGCTTTGAGGATTTTCATTTCATTAATTAGGGTCCTGCTGGGGAGTCCTGTTAAAATAATGTTTGCTGAGTGTTTAACATCAGTTTCCGGCCTGCTAAAGTAATTACAACACTCGCTCCAGTGCGTTCTGGAACATACGTTTTTACAATAGATCAATTTTATACTAAGCTTTATAGTGCTTAAAAACCCAAGCCAACAAGGCTTAAGGAAATGTAGTCGAAGACCATTAAACATAATAGACCTGCCTGCACCAAACTAAGCCTAGTTTTGTGCAAAAAAACCTTTTTTAAAGCCTTGCGTTGTACTCTGTAAGACTGCCTTTGTCAGATTTGGCATTGTCACGTTCCCAAAACACTAACTCAAGTACGGTACGCTTGTCCCAGATGACATCCTGCTGCACTCCTGTAGCCACAGTAAATCTCTCTCTTTCCATTGGCTGTGTCACATACCAAAGTCTTGAGTTTATTTATTTTTGTCTTTTCTTTCTTCCCACCACTATCTGTGTTTTATTTTCATCAGCTCTTGAGGATAATGTCGATGGTAACGCAGCTCAACACTGCCCTTCAATGGTTACATACAGAATAGGAAATTGCAAAGTGCACTTTAATGACAAATAAAAACTTATGCATGCCTACACTGTTGCCACTGTTGTGAATGCTAAAATATTTTTTAATCTCAGACTGTTTCATGTTTGTGTTTCAGTGAATGAGATCATAGGCAGAGACATGTCTCAGACCCCCGGAGCTCATGGAGGCGCCCCGGCTGCACACAGTCAGTCCTAGCCAAAATCAGACTTGGAGGACCCGAGCGACAGGCTTACACCCCGACCTCCTGCCTAACGTCCAGAAATCAATAGTGTGGATCCAGAAGCAAACAGAAACCTGCTTCATACAGCTGGAGAAGATGACAACAAAGTTGGGCTGTATATGCATGCACACATAATAACAAAACCGTGCATATTTTCGCACGCGGTTATGTAAGACTTGGATTGAAATTGTCAGGCTCACAAGGTTCTCCTGGAAATAAAAACAATAATTCAGGGCTCTCTGACAGCATAATGTATTATTTGTGGCTTGCGGATTAACCCTTGCGTTGGCTAGCTATGCAGTGCCCTCATCCCTGAACAGAATATGCAATTCTGCAGTCACTTTTGTTCGAGATGCCCAGCGCAATGTCGCCTGTCAGTGCACATTCTCCCAGTGCTGCCCCCTAGTGGACGGACCACTGAGTCTGTAGTAATATGCAACATTCCACGTGTCTAGTGACCTTTCTGAACTGTAGATAATCTGTTTAATGATTGACCCGTTTCCTCTTCAGGTTGAACAAAAATGCCTTATGTGCTAGCTAGTGATTGTGATTAATAAAGCTTTCCGCTGAGAACTTACATTAGATATCTGTTTTCGACGAGGACACTGTCGAATTCAGTTTTGTGTATTTTATACTTAGAAGTAGCAGACCTTGTGTTCTTGAGTGCTGTGAATTGTGTTTGTCAAATATTTCACAGTGCTGTGCTTTCCAGTTAAAGGAATTGTTCTCAGAGTCTAAAGACAAAATAGATGTACAGATGCATGGGTAGATGAACTCGGAGATGACTGAAAACTGATACGGGCTGTACGTGCATTGAACTAAATGATACGTTGACTATGCTGAGACTCGCTATGTGCCTTCGATTAGACAAACAGTTATGCATGAACATATGCATTGGACAACTTAACATTGAAAGGTGAAAGTCTTGAAAATAACTTTTTTTTGCATTCTGACAATCAGCGAGTAGACTTTAGGTATCTTCCAATATTGATGTCTGTTCCTCGAATCAAAATCCAAACCCATCAAATCTTCTTAGACTTGCAGTGGGTCGTTTTGTTCATTATCTGGGAGATTTTGTTCACAAAAACCCAGTTTAGTGCAAAGTGGTCCTGACACGCGAATAGACGCTGCAAAAACAAATGCTGTTTTTTTATTTGTATTTTGCAAATCGATGAATTTTTACTCCTTGCCTTGAATTTTTGGATTTAAAATTTGTGTGAATATTTTTCTAATTCTTAAAAACAGGCGCAGTCAAAACATTTTTTTCAAGACTTGCAGCTGTTACAATGACTGTTATGTCAAGTTTGATGCTATGCACTATAAACCTGCCTTTTGCCTTTAAGAAAAAAGTACAAAAAAAGACAACCTTGATGCCTCTAGACTAGATGCTGTAGAGATGCTTATTCATAGATTAGTATTTTAGTGTTGTGTGAGTCTGTTTATGCACAGAGCAAGCATCTTAATGTTTTGTGCGTATGCGCTTATGTCAATGAATTGTAGATATTTGTTTTTGTATCTTTCAAAAACCTCTGAATCTGAATGGTAAACAAGCACATTGATATATGCAAGGATAGACAAAATGGTGGTGTGACTTTTCAAACATACAAATAGCAGGTTTGTTTGTTACTCTTGATCTATACAGTATGTAAGTATATATACAAATATATATATTTTGTTGTATGTAAACCCTTACATATAATGACAGGTGTTTTCAATGCCACTTTTTTGACTATTTAATTTAAACTATCGGATATACAATAGGAGAAGCCTTAACTTGTGCTCGAATACAATTTTAGAGAATGTGTGTCGTCCGACTTGTGGGTTTGATTTAGGAGTAGCTCAAACTAAATAAAATAAATAAATAAATACGTTAAGGCAGAGCCGGTGGGTACGCACCTATTTTTGTTCTCTTCTAGAAACCAAAGATCGAACAATCTGTTCCCATTTTACATACGTATGACGACAGACACCAGAACTCTATTTTTGATACTTTGAAATGGATGTCATTCCTAAAGTTTGAGTATGTTGATGGTTTGTAAAATAGAAGTACAGGTTCAAATGATGTTTACGGAGCCTTGTATTATTGTTTCATGTACATTTTGTATTTAACATTTTGTAATTTTTAAGACTGCAGTGCTTTGAAATGATTCAAAGGGAACAGCGTGCGGCGTAGGCTCTTCTGAGGTAGTGTATCAAATAAACTGAATAAATGCCCAACTGTCTCTCGCCTTTCATTGTGTTTTGGATTATGATGAAACAAATGCCCACTATTCCTGAATGATCTACACAACAACAGCCATGACCGTTTACTCCTAACAGCACGCATGGAAAGTAGGCTTTCAAATACACATAAAGAACATTTATTTTACATGAGGCTTTTTTATGAATGCAGAAGAGCTATTTTAAAAATACAATAGTTAATCGTGGTATACAAAAGCACTTTGCTTTACATCAGGGTATTGATCAACTGTCAGGGTTTGGTTTGTGATAATGGCTGGCTGACTGTACATTATCTCTGCATAACAGATATAATATACTGCTGCTATAGACGGGGGGCATTAACTAGTGCCAGGGTAAACTGGTCTTCTAAGGTTTCTATTTTGTAAGCTGCTTAATGTTGTTCTGCCTCATTGGAGAGAGTAAGGTAGAGAATTCTAGGAAATATGGAGGCAATTTCTCAGACAGGGATTAGACTAGTCCTAGACTAAATGTAAGTGCTGTCCAAACTGAAAACAACTTGCACTGACATATCTTAAAATACATCAGTGCCGTTTGTTTTGCCTCAAAATGTCTTTAGTAAGGCATGTCTGTTAAAACTAGTTATATTTCCTAATTAAACTAAGGCTAGGTCCTGGCTTAACCCTTTAACTGCCACACCAAGAAAAAGGCATTTCATTTTTTCATTTCTTATCTCCTTATGTCGCTAGTTAACACACTCAATGTATTTTTTTCCAACACATTCCATCATTTTTTTAAATATCGGCCTCTACCAAATGGTTGATATGTCACTTAAAGGAATTCATACTATGGAAATCAGAAAATATGAACTTTAATACTATTTTTTAAACATAATCAAAATAAAATTGTATATTAAATCTAATTTATTTATGGAAGTATAACATTAAAATATTTCATGTTTTAATTTCAACACAGGAAATGAAATGTTTTCTTGTTTTTTTACAATAAAAAATAACTAAAAGTAACAAAAATAAACACATTATATTCTTTCTGCACAAGAAGGCAAAAGATAGTAAACAATGGCATTTTAGGCTTTTATGATTCAAGTGTAGTAGTGCAACAGTATTTTTTCTTTCTTTTTAAGATATATTAACGTTTCTTTGTAAACCAGCAATGCTGTGTTAGAGTAAGCCAACATTAGCAACAATCCTTTAAACAATATAGTTAATTTTTGGTTAATTAATCAGTGATTATGATTTCCATACATTAATCATACGAATTCATTATATTTATTTAAAAAAAATATCCAAAAGTGGCAAAAACTTAAATTATCTCAATTATTCAATAGGAAATAACAATAGCTGTGTCATATTTATAGCTGTAAATGATCAGAAATGCATACTTTTCAGCAAATAGTTCATTCAGACTGCAGAAATGGATGATCTGAAAACATTAGCTTAGCTTTTCTACATTTACCATAAGTGGCAAATCAACCGTTTGGTTGAGTATGTTTTTGAAAAATTATTAAAAACCTATGAACATTTTTTCATGGCATTAAGTAACATAATTTCCTACAGTGTAATAAGTTAAAAAATATGCTTTCCTTGCAAAATTTCAATTTCAACAAGAACAGTTCACATGGCATGAGTGATTTCTTTCTCTCTGACATCCAACTAAGAAGATGTGTTTTGACAAGTGCTGTTGATTGACACACTGACATAACATATAGGTCAACCAAATAGTAGAGATGGCTCAAATCAGCTTGAGTTAAGTACTAATCTCAATAAGATATAGGGACTCAAAATGTGCTCAACCATTTGGTCGAGCCAATCCCTGTTTAGGAAACCACCACAAAGTTTTCAAAAGTGAAAAATGTATAATTTGTTTATATGTAATTCAGACTGCATAGACATGCTTTTGCATGTCCAGTACACCTGTAGCAGTTTCATGGACATTTCATTTTAATTCTACTTAATTCTGCATCCACTTTCCTACCAAACACTGTAAGCCCGGATAAGTTGAGATTACTTAAAAAAAAATGGTAACTCGTTGCCTTAAAAAATTAAAGTAATGATTACTTAAAAAGTTTTCTTAAACATATAAGTTGTTCTAACAACAATTTTAAGTTGAATAGACTTAATGTTTTAATTTCTTCCAATATTCCTGCACTCTTAACACGAATTTGTTGACATTGCTAGAAATTTGTGAGGAAACCTGTTGCATATAACTTTAGTTTTTATCACTTTATATTACTTTTGATGTTATAAATTGTATTATAACACAAAATTAATGACTGACTTTAAGTCAATCATTGAATAAACGAGATTCTCCGCAGAAACACACACAAAACTGTGTTTTTGACATGCATTGTCAATATTGTGGAGAAAAGTACAATAAAATGTGCTGAAGAGGGTTCATGTACAGAAACACTGATCACCTGAACGGTGACTTCACAAAATTATAATTTACAACAAAACAACATCAATAATATAAGAGCTTGAACCTATATGTCATTTTATTAACAAATATTTGAGTAGTGCAAGTTCTTATCAGTTTTTATTCTGTGAAAAAGCAAAAAATAATCAAAATATTCAGTTGTAAAGGATTATGGGTATTCCTCACAACATGAACTAATACTTTTAAGTTCATTTTACTTGAATGTTTTAGTTTAATGGATTTGTAAGCTTAAAAGTTATATCAACTAAACTTTTTAAGCTTTGGCTTCAAAACAGAAAATATTAAGTGATGTTTAAGTAAAGATTCTGGGTTAACAGTGAAATAGAGCTTGAATTCAAAAGTTTGTCCAAATTTACCCAGGTAAAAATAAACAAATATATTAAAAATATCCTTAAATACCAGAAAAAAATTTTAGGACGTTGTTATTTTGTTCTGAATAATAGTGTAAAAGTTATATACTACAAATTTACTAATTTAAAGGGCACATCCACTTTTGTCTGGATGCGTGTTGGCTGTGTTGTGTTCACACACAGCCAACACACATCCAGACAAAAGTGGATATGCATAATACGTGCATTTTAAATTAATAAATTTGTACAATGAAAAAAATCCACCTGCTCTTACCATTTTTCTAAATCCCAATTAAACCAAAGCGGTCTTAATATACATGCTGTTTTGAATCTTTTGTTAATGTGACATCACACAAACAAAGCCCTGCCCACAGCCACTGGGTTCATTTCACCCAAAAAATTTTCTAAAGATACTTACTATTATTTATCCTGGCCAGAGATGAGTTCCTACAACTTATATAATAGAATTGACTAAGTTCAAGTTATAACAACTCCTCTCTATAGACTTATAAATCGGAGTTGATTAAACAAAAACAAAAAATAAGGCAGCAAAGAATTTTATACAGTGTGGGCAATTTTGAAAGAGCTGTGAACTCTTCCTACTACACACTGAAACAATAATTAAAACTAAAGCTACTTTATGCAGTGCGTGACTAAATAAAAAGCTATTATGCTTTAAGTGAACACTCACGATTTCACACGCTTATGTCAGCGCAATATCAATTTATTTGTTGCATATAAGAGTCACATTTACACATACATACATATTTCAGAAAAAGGAAAACAACAAAAAATGCCCCCTCTTTCGCTAGAGAGGTGTGCCTGTTTGTCCAGCCTGTATTGCACTCTGGGTAATGTAGTCATGAAAGAAAAAGACTTTGATTCTAGCAGCCTGCTATCAGTAGAAAAGAACTGAAGTAGATTGCAAGTCCAAAACAAGGTGAGACCATGGCATAGTTCAGACTGCACATCTCTAATGGGGGCAACAGAACGCACACCTCCTTTCTATAAACAAGCATGAAAGCATGCAGATCACACAAACAACTCATTTCTCTTTACTTTAAATAAAAATGGTCCCTTTTTGACTGGATTAAACTAAAAATCAGTTCATGCAAGTCTACGGAGTACACACTTGGTCTGAGCTCTATTAAATAAAGAAGGTCGTTTCAACCATTATGCCCTCTTTAGGTTGTATGCAGCATAACAGCCCTGGAGTATTTAAAGCAAATATTTGTCTTCTCTTACAATCACACTCCACTTCCAATGTATCTTACAACAATCCTTTTTTTTCTTATAATGGCAATATGAAGTATTGCGTTGCGTTTTGGTTTCCTAGTGCAAGGCAAAGGCCTAACGTTAGTATACTACACAGCCTAGTGCTTCAGAAATATTAATACACAAGAGCTTCTGCTGATGTTGCAATGTTACAATGTGGCCCGAAACAGGATAAAAGATTTCTTCACATCAAAAGACATAAAGGAACAAGTTAAGCATGCATGCAATCGCTCTCTATTTCTCACGCTCACACACATATACTCTCATGTACACAAGGAGCAAGGCACTGTAACTTGGATGTTATGCTTGCGTGTATATAAACATATATACATAGTGTCAGGTCCCCTACTGCTTTGCATCAGAAACAGAAGGACTGTCTGCCAAAGACAGGTCATGAGGGAGAAAAAGGTGAGAGATCAAGTGCGGTCCTTCCTCGATGGGTGTAGCGGTCCGTGTTTGGTCACTCACAGCAGACCAGGCGGATGGGGTGGCCGGAAAGGGGAAGATTGGAGCGTTCGGCAACAGCCTGTCTCGCCGCCTTCTCACTGGGGAAGGTCACAAGTGCCTCCCCGCTACGCTGACCACTCCAGTTATACAGCACGAGCACAGAGTCCGCCTGGAGCTACACACACACACACATAAGTGCAATTATTACAAAAATGCATGCATTGGATTGTAATGGATCAAGAGCCCTCCACATGCTTAGACACCGGAGTGCTGCGAAGATAAAGGATTAGAGCTATTATTGAAGCAATCCAATAAACCCTTCACACACATAAATAAAGTCAGCCTAAAATGATTCAAATAAACGTAATGACTTTACACAGAGGTTTTTTAAGAACCCCCATGAAGGCAGAAAAGAAGACCCGCAATAAGTTAAGAGCAGTGATGCTGCCCAATCCCAAACCGATCAGAGAGAAACAGCATGATTACAACCCAAAGCTCATTAAAAAGGCATACAGTTAACTGAAAGCAGAGTAAAACCATTTAAACTATTAAAATACACTCAAACAAAAGAGAAGAGAGCGTTAATGGATTCAACATCTGATTGGAGTTAGAGGGGTTAGAATTTTAGTCCATGCACAAGCAACAGGTTTCGAGTTGGGGGGCATCGTGGGACCTTACCTGAAGGAGCTCCCCCTACAGACACAGCCATTCTTTAGACTGAATCAGACTCCGGCCCTGATCACTCACTCCAACCAAGCTGCTGTAGTCTTCAGGAACATACTACAGCACAATGAGCCACAGTCAGTACTAAAGGCCTTACTTTACACCCAAACACTCATCACTTGTCTCAACACTGTTCATATATTTAGAGAGAATGGTACAGCAGTTCTAGTAGGGGTGTACTATTGATCAATCCAACACGAAATTTTGTGTAATACGATTATAATTACTATAACATACCATTATGCTTTAGCTTAAAGGAAAACACCAGTTTTTCAATATTTTACTATGTTCCCACCTCAACCTAGACAAATGAATACATCCCTATCTTTTTCAATGCGTGCCACCAACACTTCCATGTTTTCCCTATTAAAAGACTGTTACATGAGTAATTACACGAGTAAGTAAGGTGACACAAAATAAAACCTCTTGAAAAGCACCCCCACTCTGGCCCAAACCATGAAAATACCTACTTTCACTAAAAGGGCTGTTTTTACTAAACCATTTAGAGTATAAGCATAAGGTATCATTAGAAAGATAAAAATTTAAAAAAAGTTAGAGAGGCTGAAGTACATTGTAATAAAACATTTTTTGCATAACATCTTTTTTAATACTAAAAAATCTTAATGATAAATGTGTGTGTGAAACCTAGAAATGCAATGATCCCAAAGCCACAAGTCTAAAGTTGTTATGTTTCACGTTTGAGGTCAATAGGC
Source organism: Misgurnus anguillicaudatus (assembly GCF_027580225.2). NCBI lineage: Eukaryota > Metazoa > Chordata > Actinopteri > Cypriniformes > Cobitidae > Misgurnus > Misgurnus anguillicaudatus. Next base: position 35,462,362 of record NC_073357.2, on the reverse strand, counting down.
CCAAAAAAGACTAGTGCCTTTTCTAAGTGCCAGTTAGCCCCAAAATAAAAGTCTTTTGTTTACATGCATACACGTTCGTTCTTATTATTATTTATCCTTATGTAAGCGTATAAAATGCCGTTTCCACACCAGGAAATAAAACGTCACAAAAAGATTGTTGGATTTGTTATCTAATTGGCTACACGTTCTGTTTATCAATATTTTCCATGAAGTCATTGGAGAAACGAGCGAGTCAGATGACGTCACGATATTTGACAGCACTGTTTGGATATTATGTATTATACTCCCGCCTACTTTTAGAAACAATGTTTGACTGCGGGTTTAAACGCGAGTGTAATCACATTTACAATGTTACGACGTACATAGCCCTCAGATTGTATATTATATTCTATTACAAGACGTTTATGCGAAATCTGATGTAAACAATGAACAATAAATCTATATTTCATGGATTATACACATTTGTGGACAAAAATGGTCATTGGATGTATTTTATTGGAGAGTTTTTATGGGTTATTCACACATCTGAAACAGACTGGATTCGATTCGCGATCGTTATATCAACACAAAGGTAAGGAGTCCCGTTTATATTTTGCATGTTGTCATCTAGACTTCTGTAACAAAATACTATATTTATGATGCAAGAGCATCTGTATCTCAAAACAGAGACCATACACTGATGCAAAACCCGTAGACCTTTTAAACGATGTATAGTAATGTTAATATTATTATTGTTTGTAGACAGTAGGCTATATTGATATTGTTAGCAGCGTTAAAAAAAACTGACGTCTTTCCGCCCCCGAGCTAGTGCGCGTCGAGAGGTTAAATAGGGAAAACATGGGAGTGTTGGTGGCTTCTAAATTCATCCCTGTTTGGATCCTAACAAATAAATGGGGCTAGGCTAAATGCTAACACATTCACAACACGCTGTAGAAAGATTAAGTGCACGCATTGAAAAATGATAGGTGTGCATTAATTTCTCCAAGCCGATGCAAGAACATAGTCAAATATTGAAAAATGGTGGTGTTTTCCTTTAATTATTCTTATGTAAGAGATATGGGGGTGGTTTTCCAGACAGGTCTTATCCTAGTGCCAGACTAAAATGCATGTTGGAGGTGCCTTCATTTAAAAACATCTTGCACTGACATATCTTAACATATATCAGTGCCATTGCATCTTAAGACAAAACACACCAGTATTGTTTTTTTGTAAGGTATGTTTGTAAAAACTACTTAAATGTCCTAATATAACTATAAGGCCTAGTTCTGGATTAACCTAAACTCTGTCCGGAAAACTGCCCCATGAAGTCTGCAAGGGCTACTGAGGATACTGAAATACAAGACACTAAAGTTACAAAGATATTTACACTTTTATAATCAAGATTTATAAATGATCTTTAAACAAATGTCAGATGCATGTCCCCCTACAGCACAACACAAGAAGTGACACCAATATATCCCCAAAAATATCTATTGAAACAGCACACAGAACACACAGCACCCAAAATACACTGCACAACAAGAAAAAAAAGTATGCGTTATAACAAGGTTGCACATTAAGAGTCTGAGTTTGCTATAGATAAAGAGAGAATGGGAGGGGGTTCAGAGAGCACCTGCCAAAAAGAAACACTTCCCACACACAGAGAGCCATAGTGTGCATTGTGTCTCTTAAGTTAAAAGCACACTTGGAGTGTGGACTGGGCTTGGATCCATTTCATCAGTTCAGCCAGAAGTCAAACCTGAATTCAGCTTTTCACACACGCGTCGCTGCGATACGCTTTTTGAACAGCGTCGCGCACGCACAGATCAGATACACGCACAGATGGGAGTGCCGCGCACCTCAGAGGGCAGGGCGGGGCAGACAAACTGCATGCTGGAGACAGTTTCACCTTCATTCCCACAAAAATAAATAATATAGATGCTACTAGAAAAATCTCCTTGACTAGATGTGACAGAGGAAGCAAACACAGACCCGTGCCCACAACAAAGCATCAATTACGTCCATCTAACCATCCCTCAATCTTTAATAACCCGCTTCCCTCCTCTGAGTGTACAGTAGGTATCATACCGTCCTCTGAAGACTCCGACTACTCAGGTGTCAGCTAATGAGAGGTGAGGAACAGGAGGGACAAAATGTACAAAATGATTGAGCACAATGCTACGCTATACAACTATGGTATAAAACACAGCGCTGAGTCTCAAAACATTTTCAGACTTAATTAAAACACGGTATGCTGACATTATTTGACGTGTATTCCATAGTTTATTCTTAAACTTGTACTCTCAGAAGCAGATCAAATCCCACTTTAACTGTACAAAATCTTCTTTTTCATTTAAGTAGATGAATGTGAATGAGTTAGTCACCTGATATCCCTGAAAGAAGCTGAGGATGTCTTTGACCCCGGCATTGTATGGCAGGCCCTGCATTCGCACCAGCGCTCCATGCTGAGGGGACAGGATGGTAGGGGCCGGCTGAGCGGCCATGGTTGCCATTGAACCCGGAGGGGCCGCAAAATAACTCACGGTTGAGGGAGAGACTGGTGGACTGGAAAGAAGAGTGGGGAAAGACTTTGTTAGTCAATTTATTGTATTTGGTTCTCGATTGTGCCATAAATGTATTTGTTGTACCTAGGGTAGTAGGCTGTGTAGTTCATATTCATATTCATGTAAAGCTGTGGGTGTGGGGAATAATAGGCTAAAGTGGGTCCAGGGCTGTGTGTTGGGGGCTGTGGAGTTCTTGGAGTGGCCAGCAGGGGGGGCTGATACAAAGCTGCCTCAGTGGGAAGCATGGCTGTAGTGGCAGGAAAAGCAGCGTAGGTTGGTGGAGAAAGACCTGAGAGAGATTAAACAAAAGCACAGACGGACACCTTACTTCAAGAGTTAACGCAGAAGGCACCCCCTAAATAAAAATCCAAGTAGTTCTAAACGGGTCATTTGGGCATGCAAATCTTTCTCCCTTACACACAAAGTATGTGAATGTCATGTATACTTAGCTCAGCTGGCAAAGTGACACTAGTGTCTCCACTACATCAGTCTCCTCTACATCAGTCTCCTCTGGTGTGCCATGAGCACATACGACCCTTTCTCAAGCCAAGGTCAGACTAAGCAGATCAAATCGCAGTAAACAGACTTCCCTTTAGTGCTGCTAGACGCCTGCTCTTTCTAAATGCCAAAATGTTACACCTTTAGATCAGTGACAGAGGCGATCGCGCTGCTTTCTTGCAGATAAATTGCAATCTGATCTCAAGTGGTCGATCTGATAGCTGAAGACTAGAACAGTGCAGGCACACAAACACAAATATTCATCTCTTGAAACAGGTACAGATTACAGCTACTGGCTCACGCTGAATACTAACTATTTTTACCATAGTTCACCTTATCTGTTTTCTACAAGGACTTGACATAACCCAAGGGCCCGGGTGTTTATTACCAAGCAGGTTTGGATAACAGCAGTAAAGGTTTAAGGTTGGACGAGGGGTGGAGTGTCTCTTACAGGGCAGTTTGCAGGGAGGTGGTGACAGGCCGCTGCGGTTCAGGGTCCCCCCCATCAGCACGAAGCTCATCTCCTCGGTAGAGCACTGGAACACCTCTACGTAACGGTCCTTCATCATCTTCTTATGACACTTCTGAGCCACCATAAAAGCACGGTCGGCCGACTTCATCTGAATAAAGGCATCGCCGGATGGACGACCCTGCAAGAAGACCAAAGAAAAGTAGGGTTAAGGTAAAAGATCATTTCTAGTTTCATTAAAAATGACAGGGATGTTGAAAACTACATATTTAGGTGGTGACCCAGCGGCTACATGCAGTATAGGCCCTCCAACCAAAGTCATTTTTTGTGATTTACTGTTTTTTTATCATCCTATATAATGTAAAGAACATTTTGTGAAAATATAACCTTGATATTTTTGTATAGGATATTTTGTATAGTACGGACATGTCAAAGATTGAAATCAATGTGAAATCACGGAGTAAAAACAAACTTTGATGCTTCTAATGTTATGATAAAAGTTTAGCCTGGATTTCACACACAGCACATACATAAAAAGAGGTAAAAATGTACAGTAACAATACCAACCATGAAAATAATTGTCTTTAGGTTCGCAATCTGACCGTTACATTTATAGCGCTATCGAACAGCATGTGTATTAAAATTTTTATAAGATGTACAGTAATATGCAAAAGTCTTAGGCCACCATCACCAGCTTTGTTGTTTTAGCAAAGTTTTAATTGTCCATCCATATTTATTTCTCACTATTTTTAAGATACGAACTGAAAATACAGTACGTACACAAAATTAAAAACAAAAAATTTTCAGAACTAAATGTCTTCTTCAGGCATCAGTCAGCATTTAGTGTGACCTCTCTCAGGGGAGTCATGCACCAATTTGTTTTAAGGGGGCACAGTGTGCACAGCTCACAGAAATTTGTGCATACACAGACATCAAACGAAATTTTATAGAGCTTTCAGTCTTTCAATGGTACTTACATTTCTAATAATCTGAACACTTTCATGCAAAATCCTCCAAAATAAAAGTGTTGACTAACTTTCATATCAAATACTATTCAATTGGAATAATGACATATTGGTTTCATATTTACATCTGAAACGACATGTTTTATTTAAGTTTTAATAAATTACTTGTTTAATTGTGTCATTAATGCATTTTGCACTTGCATGATTATCCGAGCCGTAAAACCCAGCTTTTAAGGAGAATAAAGTGGATTGCCGACTACGTTTCCCCCTAGTGGACGCAGTTCTACTAATGTGAGTACTATGAAAAGTTGCCTGTTTCCACTTTTGTGTCATTAAACGCTCGTTTTTTGAGCTCGACAGGTTATAAAAACTTATTTCTGGGTTTTTTGGCTTGTTAGCTGTACATATTGTCACACAGCAGCTTTTAGGCATTATTCAGTTTTTTGTTATAAGCCAGAAATGACAAGTAGGCGGCCTCTCACAATACAAAGTCAATGGAGACGGTTGGATTGTTTTCCCCCCCGGTGGGCGTGGTTTTCAGGTTATGACGCCCTGCGCTCTGTCTCTATAGCCACGTGATTGATTTTAATGTTCAATAATGATTTTAAATTTTTTTAGATAAAATTATTATGGAATGCATTATTGCATCAAATTTTACCATATATGTGAGCATGTGTGATTCCACACCCCGTGAACTCTGGCAAACTTTGGCGTACCAAGATGAATCTAGAAGTCTACCAATAACGTCGAGACTGTCGCATTTTAAACTATACATTTTCTACACAGAGGAGATTTACTGCACATTACCGTACTGGGGTTTGGAAATGTTGTGAGCGTTTCTAACACGTTTTAATACCTCAGATAGCCAAATGCAGCAGCAACAGCAAAGCTCGTGAGCACGCTCAGACGCTGATGACGTCTGCGACTGCGCTGTCTGTAGCGCCTGCCGCCAGAATAAAGTAATGTAAAACGATCAAAACACTATCAAAATGGCAAAAATCTCCAAAAAGTGACAAGAGTGCATCACAGAATTTATAATATTGTGCATATTAAACAGATTAAAAGACAAATAACAGATTAAGTGACGCTTCTTTGATTTTGAGATTGCATACAAAATCCATTTGGCTATAAAAAAAAACAAGGGGGCACGTGCCCCCTCAGTTTGAATGGGCATGACGCCTCTGACCTCTCTTGGCACGAAATACATCTTGAGCTTTTTTGAGGAGACTGAAGTCTTGAAGTTATTCGATTAGAATTAGAAATTTGGATTTAATTTTATTTACGTTTAAGAGATCCTGCAGTTTCCTGCTAATGCTCAAGTGGAAGGGGAGTTTACCCTAAATACTTAACACCCTTCAGCTTATACGTTTATTGTTTTTAATACTACATACACATTTTCTGTATTTTCTGGTTGTATTCTAAAAAAGAGACTGAGAAATAATTATATATGATCACTACACCATTGCAAAAACAACTAATCTAATGGTAGCATGGTGGCCTAAGACTTTTTGCACAGTACTGTATATGTATATAAAATATATATAACTGTAAGAACAGATATCACACTGAAGAGCCCTTAAAAACATCAAAAGTAACAATAAAACTAGTCAACTTCACTTAACTAGTCCACTCTTGTTACGCATGCCCAGTGTCTGAAAAAGTTATGTCCCTCTGCATCTTTATCACCTGTTGATTAAGGACCATGTGCACTCCGTGTGGTTTGATGTCAATGGTGTGTTCCCCCATAAAATCCAGTATATCTTCGATGGCAGCAGTGTAGGGCAGACCTCTCAGCCTGATGCAGTCTCGTGTGCTGCCTGTGGCGATGAAGGGAGGCGTGGCCAGTACAGGCAGAGACACAATGGGAGGAGGAGGAGGAAGAGTGGAGATGAGTGGAGTGGACATGTAGCGGTTCAATACCTGGTTTAAAAAAATAATAAAACACACAAATAGAAAGCAACAATGACATTAATGATTGATAAGAGAACTATTACAACATCCCCTGCACTGACAGACTAGTTGCCATTTATTCCAACCTAACTTATCTGTTAACAACATCCCAAAGAAAACCACTATAGCACTATATACACTCTCAGAAAAAAAGGTACAAAAGTTGTGACTGGGACAGGTTCCTTTCAAAAAGGTACACCTTTGTACCCAAAGAATGCATATTAGTACTTAAATGGTACATGCTGGCAGTTCAAAGATACATATTTGTACATAAATGGTATAAATTATGACCTTTTTTAAAGGGTACTGCCCCAGTGACAGCTTTGTACCTTTATTTTTGACAGTGAGTGTATACAGAAATCTCTATTTGTGACCCAGTCTGTGAAAACCCAGCTGAAGTCATGTTTTGTGATTTATTGTTCATAAAATCATTCTGCATAATGTTAAAAACATTCTGTGAAAATATAATCTTTATCTCTTTAATAGTAACTGAGTAAGGCACATGTAAATTGATATCAAACTTTGATGCTACAAATCTCATAATACAGTGCTGCCAGGGATGGCGTATTTTTGTAGGCAAAACCCGGAAGTTAGCAGGACACTGGTTCTCTTGCTAAAAAGCCCACTATTTTTTCCACAGACCTTCGAATTGGTGCAAAAAATAAGCTCTGTGTGTAACAAAAGTTTATGACACTTAAACTTATTTTTTGCAATAATTCAAAAGTCTATGGGAAAAATAAATGGGCTTTTTAGCAAGGTAACAGTGTCCCACTAACTTCCAAAGTTGGCATACCAAAATACGTAATCTCTTCAGCACTCTATTAGAGACTTTAGCTCCTATTTCATATCACATTTTTGCAACTGATGCATTATATGTAGTCAATCATGCTAGCAAACGTCCAAGAAGGAACCACATTGTCATGAAAATCTGACTTTTCTAAGTGCTATAATTGGGTCCCCAGTGCTTCTATCAACCTAGAAAATGTGAAAAAGATCAACCCAGTAACTTAGTTTTGGTAAACCATTCTCTGCAAGCATGTGAAAAAATAGGTCATTAAAATTTGACTCCCCTTGTGATGTCAGAGGGGGATAATACCGCCCCTTAAACTGCACTATCCAACCACAGCCCTGCCATTTAGTGCAGAGACCAACTCATTTGCATTTAAAAGGACACACCCACAAACCTCACACCTACAAAGTGGCAATTTTAACGTTATAATAAATAATCTATGGGGTATTTTGAGCTAAAACTTCACTCTGGGGACACCAAAGATTTATTTTAAGTTCAGTGAAATGTCCCTTTTAATATACATTGTCATGCTTGTACCTGTTGGACCTCTGCCGCGGTGCTTCGGAACAGCTCGATGTATCTCTTGCCCAGGATTTGTTTGTGCTTCTTTAGGGCATTTTGGGCATATTCCTCACAGGCAAAGAGAACGAACGCATCACCCGTGGGACGTCCATCCGGGTACTTTACAAAGAGAAGCCCTTCCATTCCATCAGTCACAGGGCTCTCCGGACCCAAAAAGCCCAGAACGTCCTGGGGAGTGGCAGTGAAGGGAAGCCCCCGCATTCGAATAATCACCTGGTTCTCCTTTGAAAGAAACTGAGCGACCTCATTGGACGTCCCTGTCAGAAAGGAGTAATATTATCGGCATGATAACAGAATAAACGTTAAGTGATTGCTATTTTCTTCGCCACACGCAAGCAATGTAACTGGATTTGAGGGCAACAAAAGGTGCAGAATGTCAGAAGGTCCACACTGGATGCTTTCAGGTACTCTAAAAGCTTTCAGCAGACCCATCAACACACGCTGTGTAATTATATCTAGGCAAGCCGCTGTTCTTTTACACCTGCTGTGTGTGTGAGGCTTTTCAAAGGCACCTGACCCATCTTTCTCCCTAAGGGAAGAGCTCGCTTTTTTGGCCTGGCCAAAACGGGGAAAGGAGGGAAGGCGAGTTGAGTTTCTCCCTCTACCTGCCCAACATGAGTCAGCAAGGGGAAGAGACTGACAAAGAGCCTTTTATTCCCAAAGCAGGAAAAAGTGACACACACACACACACCTGGAAATAACAAATGGAGATTTGCTTCTAAAATGGAGTACTGTCTATTTATACCGTCTCTATAAATGTATTCAAACTTTGAATAAGTCTCACCTCCAGCGATTTTCAAAAATTCCTCTCCTGTGGCTTTATATACCTGAAAGAAGATTAACAAAGTATTTTGGATCAATGGACTGAACAACGACTCTCACTATTCCCCAATCAATATATATATCTGGCTGATCGGAGTAAAGTACATGGCTTGGATGATAAGAGGAGGTGAACTTACTTCAATGTATCTGTTGCCCATGTGGTGTTTATGTCTGTCCAGTGCCATGTCCCTGTGCTCGGAGTTTATGAAGCGCACCAGAGCTTCTCCGTTCCTCCTGCCCTGAGCGTTCAGACACAACGCGACCCCTCCTCTGCCACACACAGATATAAGAATATACACATTTAGACAAAGGTGAGATGCAACGCAGCATTTAAAAAACACCTGTATGTTTTGACACTGCATGCAAATCTACTTTTCCATCAGTTCTGATGTGACATTTGGCTGAATTCGCATTCACAGAGTCTCAGTGAGGTTTTGTGTTACACTCTTAATGTGTACTTAATGGTCAGTTCAGAGCACGCTCGGTATCGTTGCGAGTGTGTGTTTCGGTGATGTGCGGAGTTTTAATCTCACTTGGCAATATTGAGGCCCTTGAAGAAGCGAGCAATGTCCTGATCAGACGACTGCCATGGCAACCCACGAGCTCTGATGACCGTCTCGCTGTCCACAGCTTCTGTTTTACTGCTGGAAGCCGGGCACACATGCAGACACACGAGTAACAGTCACTCATTCTCAGCAGTCCTTACAGTGTTTAATTGAATATTCATAACAGAATGCCAAAAAACAACATGATACTACAGGTTAAAGCTTATGCAAATGCAAAAGCTTATGCATGCTTGCGTTGTTCACCATTGCATTTATACTAGTATCGAGTACGTACCACGCTCCAGATTCGAACTTATAGTTGACAACCTCAAAATCGGGGAATGTGTGATCTACAAAAAATGATTTGGATATCAAAATTAAAATACATTAACAAAAAGACAAATATATAAAGGATCAATCTTTTATGTAGTATAACTCACTGTAAGGCTCAGCCAGGAGGTGTAGCAATAGCAGGACCATGTTCTTCACCTCCATCACTCCTGCCTCCTGATCCACCACCGTGGAAACACACACATCTGGGAATAGGGTCAAGGCACATACACTGCTATATGCGCACACAGGCATGTAATACACATTGATACCGAAGGAGCTTAAATGATATTTTGATGCATCATCATATAGACATTTAATGATGACGATGTTAAAATGATGAAGACGAGCATCTATACTAGTGAAGAATCTAGATCAGTGGTTCTCAAACTTTTTTGGCATGCGGCCCCCCTTGTGTACGGTGCATCCCTTTTTGGCCCCCAAAGAAAATTTTGCGACATAAAATATTTTAATTAAACAAAACATTAAATTATACAATGTAGTGCTGTTGGTTAGTAGCCTTATTTTAGGTTAAATTACACAGAATTTATGATAAATTAATGTATCTTATAAAATTTCATTAAACTGGGGCCCCCCTGACACCATCTCAGGGGCCCCCAGTTTGAGAACCACTGATCTAGATAACAATTTTTGGCCCTGTTGAGATTATCAGCACTGGCCTATACAATAAAATGTATTCATTTAGCAAACACTTATCCAAAATGACTTACAAATGAAAGAGTATTTAAATGGGCGGGGGGTTAAAGCTATTTTATGCATTCTAACTTATTAACACAGTTTAAAAGTTGGATTCCTAACGCTAAACATGCAGTTGGATGGATTATTTCTGTGCCAAGTGACTTCACCAGGGTTCGGTTCAGAAACATTAAAGATGCCAAAGAATGCCTTGAAATATGATGTTAAATTGTTATATGCTATTTACACAGAAGGTATGTTACTTTATTAAGTGCAAAAATGATCCAAAAATGGTTTTACATGTCCATTTACAACCCAACCCTAGGATTTGTCATTTGAAGGAAATTGTCTAATTTTGCCCTAATTGGAAGGGTCATGAATAATAATGCTGAGCTCTGCTCTGATTGCTCTGCGGCTCATGTCAGTAGCTCACATTAATTAACAACTTTGTACTTAATTTAATGTGTAATTTATTGTTGGGGGCGTACATCTCGACTATGACATCACAGTCTGTGTTATGTTGAGATTGGCCTGTTTTCCAGCAGTCTGGAAAGGTTTCCATAAAAATCAGGACACAAGCGCGTTTGAGGCTCACGATATGTCATTTCCATGCTCTCATTATTCATCTATGTCTAGGTAAATACAGTTTTTATTCATACATAACAATCTTGCTTTATTTCTTTTATGGGGAATTTCAGTGCCAGAAGTACAGTGAAAGTCCTTATATGGGCACTTTAACCAAAATAGCACGTGCACACACACACCAACAAAATCAACATCACTGAAGAAGTGTGTTATTGTTTGTGATTGAAATTTAAGCTTGTTCAGCTTCCCAAAGAACCCAACAATATGGAAACAATGGATAGTTAGTTTATCTGGGGAAGCAGCAGAGTAAAACTGCATTAAATGCCTGTGTTTTGTTGGCAATTGGCACGTAAGTGCATATAATGCAAACTTCATGATCATGTCGTGAATCATAAGTTATTCAGAGATAGTGAGATGTTTTGTGTGCGTTGCCTATTCGTGACTCGCTTGGCTGCGGTACGCCTCGAGGGGGTCAGGCTTATTCTGAAAGAATCTGTACAGCTGATCTGTCTTTTATTTATCAGATAAAACTAAAGACTCTTTGGATATATGAAGGATGTAATACTACTCTGTAGGTACTTGAGATGAAAAAAAACAGCATGTGTTATATGCAGTGTTGGGGAAAGTTACTTTTAAAAGTACTGCATTACAATATTAAGTTACTTCCCAATAAAGTAACTAAATGCGTTACTTAGTTACTTTTTATGGAAAGTAATACTTACATTACTCTTAAGTTAATTTTGCTTTACTTTTTCTTACTTGGCTGAGGCTTGATCTCTTTCAGGCTTTGCAGGTGTTTTTTATGACTGAGAAGTTCTGCATTTAGAAATTGCATTTTCCATCGCAAAAAATGTCAAGCTCTGGCCTGCCATTTTTGTTTCTTACGCAAAATGTTCCTGCTTAGGCTCGCACATACAGAGTGCGTAATTCTACTTGACAATGTTCAGTTTAAATTAGTACATTATTTTTTTTAAACGAATTAATTAAAATGAAAAGTAACCCGCACTACTTTTTTTTTAAAAAAAGGTAATTTAAATATTAATGTGTACATTTATAAAGTAAAGCGTTACTTCAGAAAAGTAATATTTTTACGTAATACACATTACTTGTAAAGCGTTACCCCAACACTGGTTACGTGAGCTTTAACTTATATCTAAGGAGCTAATAAATAGTATTCTACAAAGCTGTGTTTACAAGTAAGAATAGAGTTGTAGCTAGGAAAAAAATAAACAGCCAGTGCCATTTAGTTTCAGAGACAGGATACAGTCCAGCATGGAGAGCAGAGTGAGATCTTTGACAGGACCTGCATTGGGGCAGCATTTGTGAAACTCTTTCTTCAAGTCCACAAACGAGTAGAAACACTCCGGCAAGACCAGATTCTACAACACACAGAGACAAATGATGAGGATTCGAGCAGGAAAATATGTTCATGAGGAGCCCAAGGGATGGGCAGGGAACAGTGAAAATTAATAAAGGAGGATTGAAAGTACTTTAATGTCCTCTGGAGATGCCAGCATTCCTGTGAGGATTAAAACATGTTTCTACTGAACACACGACACCACAACTGACAGCTCATTTGAAAACGTCACAATGAATAAAAGCAGAAATGACAGTCAAACTCAAAAAAGTGCCGAACATGCACTTTTATGTTATTAAAAAAACTATACATTTTTGCACCATCTTAATTGCGGGTGGAGATATTAGAAAAATACAATTATCCTAATTTGAAGCGTTAAAGGATTTACCTTTTTGGAGGCCTCAGGGTGCAGCACCTGTCGAATAAGCAGTGGGCCGTCTACACACAGCGTGTATGAGCTTCTGCCCAGAGATTTGAGTTCAGCTGATACTGACTGATGAAACTAGAGAAACACAGAGAGAAAAAAAACGAATAAACAATTCGATTTCCATTTTTAGCAAAAGAAAAATCACAACATCAGATGCAGCTCCAGGCAACAGATTCACTTCCCTTTATACTTTGGTTCTCAAATCAAAACATTCGTTGAAATAACCAATTGTGCAGGCAGTACATACTGTAGTTATGGTTGAGAATTGTACATTTGATGTTTTTTTTAATTTGCATCTGATCATGTCATTATTTACTTTAAAGCTCAGAAATGCAAAAATGTGCTTCACAAAGTCACCAGCCAATGGCTGAAAGTGAAAGAAGTGTTATTAATACTGAAAGGTTGTTAAACTATCTTCTAATCATCAAACACATAAATTAACTGCCAAACGAGTTTAAAGCTGAAGCTCACGGACTTTCAACTACAACGTCAAGGACACTATGGAGGTCACCCTCAGTATGTTGTAAGACACGCACATGTTGTTACCCGTCTGTGCGCATGCGTGTGCTTGTTTTGCAGATTAAGCAGCAGGTCGAACCGGTTTGGTGAAAATACAGGAAGCGAGTCGTAGCCATCGTCGTCATTATTTCAGATAAAATATTTCATGTGACAACAGCTATAGATGACAAAACACATGCAAAGTTCTAAAAAAAACACCACTTGCTCATTCCCAGTTATAAGGGCTCCCACATACACACCAATGTTTAGCAGGAAACATGGAGCCTATAATGAACCGCTACAGATGTTTAGTAAACTTAGCCATCTCATCTCTGCATCAGTCAACAACAAGTTGTTAACCACAAACTAGGACCTGACAATTCAACTTTTCAACTGACAGACCTCTCAGATACACGGGTCACTGCAAACATACTCATTCCACAGCAGAGACTAATGCTTAAAACAAACAAGGCACCGCTATATGATGTTTATCGCAGTAGATATACTTGCTGTTATCAGTGGGCAGGGCTGCTTTGTGTCATTTACATGAGAGTTTGAAACATGAAATGTAATACAGAGCGACTAGGTCAAGAAATATTTGCTATTCAGTAGTTTTGTCATGTTTGGTTGTTTAGAGAATTAATTTTGCCCCATGCCATTATTATTGAATTCAATTGCAGTCACAATTATACACATATTAGCTGTTTTACAATGTCTTTGGCCCACATTCACAGACAAGGTTTATCTAAAGCTAGGACTGGGCCTTTGTTAAATTAAGATGTTTGAGCATATTTTATAAATAAAGATGTTACTGGTGTGTAGACAAATCAATGGCTTTGGCATATTTTAAAATCTGTGCAAGTTATTTACAGTTAAGACAGCTCAAACATGTGTTTTAGGACTAGCCTTAAGCCTTGTCTGTGAAACCGGGGGTTAATATTTAGAGTTTTAGAACTTTCTTAAACCTTTAGATGTTTCACGAACACATAACATATTAAATAAACATAATAACGTAAAATAATGTCAAAAAAGTGACTGCATAAAGAAACCAAAGAATATAGGAGAAAGAAGTTCAATTAAATCATAAAAATTATTGGTTACAATTGCAATAGAAAAATAATAATTACAATAGTACAAAGTACATCTTGAGTTTTGGAAAAAGCTGAAATGTCGCAGACACATTGGGGGAAGATATTTCTACCACATGGCCATTTAACACAACCATTTTTTAAGACAAAAAATATGTTGTTTTTTTCAGTGATATACATTTTAGGTGATATTGCTACTTCTACATTATCCAAGAAACCAAGATCTAAGTAGATCAAGTCCCTGCAAAGTCAGATATTAAATGTGTTCTGAATGAGAAAAATGTGTTATTAACCACCCAGCCAAATTCAAATGATTTAAAAACACCAAATAAATGGTAAATAGTAAATGGACTGCATTTATATAGCGCTTTTAACAGACCTATGGCCATCCAAAGCGCTTTACAATTTTGCCTCACATTCACCCATTCACTCTCTCATTCATACACCGACGGCGGTATCAGCCATGTAAGGCACCATCCAGCTCGTAAGGAGCAGCTGTGGTTAGGTGTCTTGCTCAAGGACACCTCGACACTTGGTCAGGTGGAGCCGGAGATTGAACCACCAACCTTCCGGTTTGTAGAAAACCTACATGAACCACTGAGCCACTGTCGCCTCATTCTGATAAATAATCAGAATCTTGGAAAAACAGGTAGTTTCTCTGCTCTCAAATGCTGGTGGCGTGTCTGATGTCATCACTGAAACCACACCCATTCCCAGGAAAGGTGCCATCCCTCTTCATTTTTAAACACCGCTACAACCTTAATGGATGCTCGCAATTGTGTTAGGAGTGGGGCCATGGCATGCGCAGTGGCTCAAGTTCATCAGTGAGCCATCATTTTAGGCCCTTCTAAAAAATCCTGAACTCAGAACTGGTGATGATCTAACTCTGCTATTCAGTACTAAATAGTTCACAGTCTTTGTGGTGTGTTTCGGCAATGCATTTCTAACATTAATAATGTGTTTAAAAACAATTTTCTAAATTTTAAGCAGGGGGACTTTAAGCAGATATGATAATTGAGACATGACACCAATCTGCAGTAAATTAAAGGCGGAGTGCACAATGTTTGAAAAACGTTTTGGAAAAGGACACGGGCCGACTACCAAAACACACTTATAGCCAATCAGCAGTAAGGAGGGTGTCTACTAACCGACATCCTTGCCTTTTAAAAGAAGGTCCAGATTCTATTGGGGTAGGGGCGTGTTTGTTTAGGTGATTTCAAATATCCACATTGGCTTTTAAACATTGTGCACTCCGCCTTTAAGTGACAAAACTATTACTCTGTTAGAACAAGGACATTTTTGCACTTTTATGACCCAATTTAAATTTCATACCATAACAATCGTAAAACCTCCGTTCATTGAAAGTATTCTGTTTTGTGCATATTTCAAGCAAACAAACATGAGAGTATGCATTTTTGGAAACACAGTTTAATATGTTTAGGATTTAGTCCGAGAGCTTGTTGACCCTCCATTAAAAATCTATGTACGGTATACTGTCCATGTCCAGAAAGGTAATAAAAACATCATCAAAGTAGACCATGTGACATCAGTGGGTCAGTTAGAATGTGTTGAAGCATCGAAAATACATTTTGGTCCAAAAAAATACGACTTTATTCAGAATTGTCTTCACTTCCGGATCTGTTGTGAACAGCGTGCATAACACTGCATTGATGCTGCTCATGTAAGATGCTGCTGACGTGTTATCTGGTGCGCCACAGCATTTTTTTGCACCCAAGCTTTGTTTACAGTCTGAGGGAGACACACGCTGTAAGTTTGAAAAAAAATCTTCGCAAACATGTCTGAGGATAACGCGTCAGCAGCGTCACTGCAGTGTCGTGCACGTGGTTCACAACAGACCTGGAAGAGAAGACAATTCTGAATAAAATAATTTTTGTTATTTTTGAACCAAAATGTATTTTCAATGCTTCAACAAATTCTAACTGACCCACTGATGTCACATGGACTTCTTTGATGATGTTATTTTTACCTTTCTGGACATGGACAGTATACCACTTCAATGGAGAGTCAGAAAGATTTCGAAATATATCTAAAATATCTTAAACTGTGTTTCCAAAGATGAACGGAGGTCTTACGAGTTTGGAGTCATTAATGACATTATTTTCACTTTTCATTTTTAAATGACTTAAAAAATGCTGTTATGTAAAACCTATAAATTTAAAAATCTATCTAAAGGCTGGGAAAAAAACAACAAATATCAGCCGTGTAAATCAACCAATATCTGCAGTTCATTCAGTTAAATTCCACTCATGTTCCTGAACGGTGTTTTGTTTATGACATAACCTGCCCATCCTCAAACCACATACTAATACAGAGCTTCACATCAGTCATTAAGGGCTTAAACCAGTGTCTTGGAATTGTACGGAATTTACAAAAACAACTGTTGATGTATACAGTGCCTCTCGTGCATTTTAACACTGATAAAATCCTTTTTGCGTGTTTTTACTAACAGCCCTACCTTGCGCAAATTAGCAACTGCAAAACATTACGCTACACAAACATTCTCCTAAAACAGAAGGCACACCCTGGTGACAGCAGCACACGGCCAAAGAGAAGATCAAACTCCAAGAGAAAGCAAAGCACACAAAGCAGAGGAAAATAAAGACAAATATTTTGCAGGCTGAAAGGCACAAAAAAGGTTTTAGAATGAAACGCATGCTAACTGAGCTTCATTAGAGTTTCAGTTTCACATTGCCCAATACAATGTTTTCAGTGAGAGTGAGGGAGAAATTCGATCTTTGGTTCACATGATGATCAATCAATCGCACCTGTTGAGACTGTTTGCACTCTCTGTGTGTGTAGGAAGAGTGCAATCCAAATGCCATTTTGGTCATTTTAAATGCAGAGGAACAGTAATCCTTTTCTCAAGAGGAGACAATCAGCAAACAGGCCACTTTAGGAAAAAACATGATTATAAATCTCTAGAAACTTGCACAAAATCCTGTAATGCCCCTCATTTAATCAAACACTCGAAAGGACGATCAGCTGAAAGTATCCTGTTCTGTACATATTTTTAAGCGACAAACATAAGAGTATGCATTTGTAATTTGTAATTTATTTATTTAAATGTAGACAATTTTTTATATCTTAATAATAGCAATACACACAATGTTTGGCTGTTATTGGTTAACATTTAAATACGCAAAATAAAGCGCTAAATAATAATGTAATGCTTTTTCCTTCAGTTAAAGTGGGAATTTGGTGAAGCGCACTTTTAAATGGAATTCACCCCGAATGCCCACGACGCACCACAGTGGGAGTGTGCCGAGATAAGGTAACAGGATGTGCCTGCAGCAGCACCGCTCCGATGTTTAAGCAACATTCACATTAAAGCTCTTTCATCAAATCTATTCTGTATTGACTTAAAAATTATGTCGGTACAGGCATCACATCTAATCTCTATAAACTGCACTAATGGCAAGTCTGTTTCTTTCTGCTCTGATGCTGAATGAAAGAACGGATGAAAGCGTCACTCATCTTCTCATACATTCTAGCGGCTGTGTGTATTTCCCAGAATCCTCCCTGGGCACTGACGGTCTGTGGAGAAATAAAACGCTTTGGCTCATCGCAAACACACAGGTACTGACATGCATCTGCCAGGCTGCTCTGCTGTCTCAGATAAAACACACATATACACACCCTTTCTCTTATACACACCCAAGCTGACTTTCTGACAAACATCTTATGAACAAATAAATCCTACATAAAGACTTAATAAAATCCCCTCCCTCGCCCACATATTCTTGGCGACACACAAATATACACACAGGTGTGTTAGCTTCACATTATTCCCACAGCATCAGCCTCCAAAAGCAGGTGTACAGCCAAAACAAGAAGTCTTTTTTCATAGGTTTTTTTTTCATTGGTTTCACACAACCACCAAAGCTCTAAAAAACACTAAATCCTCCAAAATACCTGCCGTTAACCTGAGACATAATTCAATGGTTTCAATGACTCACAGTGTAAATGGCCCTGAAAATAGTAGTTTATTCGTTTTAGTTATAACTGAACTAGACAATATCAAAAAATCTCAGTGAGAATCACTCGTGATGTCACAGTTCCTTTTACTAAAACATCTGATGCAGATGACTGTAGACGTATTTGTACAGATTAAAGATTAAAACAACCACACCAGTATAGCAACCAACTTGAGAGTTTTTATCTTTCTATCTCTCTGAAAGGCAGGCCAGGGGAAATTGATTTCACTGGTTAATATTTACAGAGCCCCTTAGGGATAGGCTACAACTAAAATGCGATAGCATGCAAATACCACCAAGTGAATGGAACAAGTGTGCAATACAACACAAATGCAAGAAAGTACATTTGTCTAGAATAACAATTAATGTCCATTCATTTCAAATCAACAAATATAGATCTATGAGTTAATGCATGACTACAACAAATATCCAAAACAGTCCCACACCTGAGCTTTAAATTCCTTTGTGTTGGACAGTAGTGATAGGGTGTCCATTATAAAAACAGTTGGGGGTGGGAACAGGTTTACCAAGCACAAACAAATTCTCTTTGCGTCAGGGCTGAGAAACGTGTTTGGCAACACCCGCCCTTTGTCATAACATACCTGCAGAACTCAGTAGGAACCTGAAACTATCCATATCCTGCTAACACGGATATAGAGGAACTGGCTGTATTTTTTATTTTCTCTATTGTTGTTTTGCTCGTGCTTTTTTGTAATCCATTGACGTTTATGGCTTTCAGGTAGGAGCATTCACAGGTAAACATTCCGTGTTCCAGATGTCTGCTGAACACATCAGTTCAAAAACAAGACTAGACCTGCACTCTCCCCCCGAGCAACGGGCTTGTGCCTTCCTTACCACACCCAAACCACACACACATTATTAGACACACAATGATAACGCCAGCAAAACAATTTTAAAAATTGACATATAGGGGTGATTCTCACAAAACCATTGAAACACCACGGCACTTATGATTTAAGTTTTAAAATGTGTAATATAGTAACATTAAAAAGCATCAGAATTAACACAATACTGTGTTCTACCTTGCACAATGTGTGATTTCAACATAAGAATTTATAATGGGAAATTTTATCTCATTTTCTGCTGAAATTCTCATTACCGCAATGTGTCCGGCTGTGTTTGAACATGCGTTATGTTGTAATTTAATCAAATTAACACACAAATATTAAGACAAAAAATAAATGGATGTTTTGCCAGACTACTTTAGATGATAGAAAAAATATTTACTGAATATTCATGTATAATAATAATGAAGAAAAATTAGGAAAATGATGTGTCCATGCCTGATGTTCTCATCCTCCGCAACACTTTTTGAGAACAGTTTAAGCACACATACAGAATTTTAATAAAGTTTGATTTTGAGTGATCAAGCACATGGACCAGTTACTTCAAGATGGCTACAAGGTAAGTTCATTTTTTTACAGTTAATTTGAAATATTGTCTTGTCAGAATGCTTACACGACATTTTGATTATCATTACCGCAACAGATGCTTATTAAATGTTAATTTAATTAATAGAAGCATAATACTTTGATTTTAAATGCATGTGCAGAATCTCCAAATTATGTTCTTTCAGGTTTGTCATGTCATTTTGAAAATATGTCAGTGTTGATGTTTTCTGACTAATTTTTTAAATTATGTTACAAAAGTGTTAAATGATAAGTAAAAGTTTTTAAATTAATGTTCCCATTTACTCCAGACTTTGTTTTTCAATGTCTGGTGGGAAAAAAAGTAAATTTAAGCAATTTTTACATTTTCATGCTTGACATTTTTAAAACCAAGTTTTCGTGAGAATCACCCATATTTTCAGCAGTAACAACATAAACAAACAGCTTTCGTGGAACATACCTAACTTGTTCAAAGAATAATAACAGAGTCGTTTCATTCTGATAAGATGCAAAATAAATAACAAGTAGTTGAAATCATAGCTAAAGCGTCTGAAAAACTACACTGAGCTAACGTTCTGGTGTAAAATGTGTACTATATAACGTATACAATGATAACTACAGATCAGCAGCCAAACCTCCCTTCACATAGCGGTGATGCATGATTGCAATCTTTCCTTATCCTTAGGAAACCAAAACATTTGTTATTTTTCTACAAGGTAGGGATCGACCGACATGGATTTTTTTTTAGTGCCAATACCGATCTTTGTTTCATCAGCCTTAGCCGATGACCGATACAGGTGAGGGTGCTATGGAACCATAAACTGCACTCTCCACAATGACGAGGAACTATCAGCAAAGGATATTGATTTCTAGCACTTTACTACTAAAAATATATAAAGAGATGAGAAATAAAACCCCGCTTTGTCCAGCTATGATCAGCTGTTAGGCCGAGCTTTCGATGTTGTTATGGAAAGGTTGGTTGTTTTTAGACACATGACCTGCAATCGCTTGCGGCTTCCAGCACTCTGTCTGTAAATAATGCCGGAAGAAATCGGCGAACACAGCAGCCACGTATCGGACGATTCCGATACACATAAAACTTGCAAAAACCGGCCGGTCGGACGATATATCGGTCAATCACTACGAAAAGGTACTTGTTTCAGAGTTCAGTTTAGCCACTAGCCAGACCATTAAACAAACGGAGACCGGAAATTAAGTTCTGTCCAGACGCGTAACCGCGGCAACGCATGTGTCTCAGATGAATTCGTCTATACTACAGTTATGTAGGCACAAACAATTAACAAATGGGAAACCGAGCTTGTTTATATGTAAAAAAAGAGTGCATGAAATATTGGCTAGGATTTTTTCCTTTTTCAAAAAATATTAATTATTATTTAAAATGAACAATATATAATCTGTTTACGCATTGATCCTTTAAACAAGTGCACTTAAACTGTATACACTTTCAGTATGTATGATCCTGGAATCAAACCCATGACCTTTGCATTGCTCATTTACCAAGTGAGCCACAGCATGTGTTAATGAGCAGTTTGTTAAAATGAAATACAGCCTTTGACTCATACATATAACACATACACTGTATACATGTTGTGGGCAAGTGTAAGGATGCGTGCAAAGGATGTCATTTGGGATGAAGGTCTCTCACCTGCTGTAGGATGTCCTCCAGCGGCTCTGCTTTACACAGCTCCTCTGATGTGAGTCTGGTCTCCTCCTTACATTGATCTGTGAGATCCACACTGTCTGGCTTCACTAGACGCCGATGAAGTTTGCCCACCTGTTAACAATATCATCTCTTTCAATGCAACTTTCCTGAGAGATCTGTGTCTGTTCCCCATGCGCATGGATGCACATAAATGCTGTTTACGTGGACAGCTCACAGAAGGGTTGAAATCCAGTTGTGGGTCACTATAATGATGTTATAAGGCGGTGTGTATTTGTTTGTGTGTGCGTGTGTGTGTGTAAATGCAAAGCAGACACGGCAGGGTTACTGACCTACAGGCGATGACATGCACCAAACAAGGCACGCTTTCGTCGTCTCGTGGCTTTAAAAGGCCTTATTTTATTATAATGCTTACATGAAGTAAGCAAATAATTTAAATAAACCTTGACTGTAACGACAGCATAACCTAACGCTGGATATAAAACAGGTAACATCATAACTTTCGGAAAGCGCACCTTGTTGGTTAATGTCAGCTGTCAAGGTGATTTCTAAAACAAGACTAGTGTAACCATGACTAGGTGGCTAGTTTAGAGAGACCTTACAACATGGTGAAAAGGTCCGTACCTTCTTCTCACGTAGATCCACAATTTGCCACACCAAGAGAATTAATTCCCTTTCATCCGACCCCAGTTTACCCCCATTTGCACCAGCTGTTGCCCCAAAGAACACCACCAGAGTATCACTGTGCGAAGCCATCAGGGACCACAAAGGTAAAAACTACAAGTAAGAGCAAAGATCAAATAAAAACAGTAACACGAGGGTCCACCTTACTCCAAGAGAAGCAAACAAAAGAAATGGAAATTCAATTGTAGTACACGAGAAAGGACAGAGGATTACTCCAGGAGAAGGACACGAGAGAGTATGCGGCACGAGACTCTACCTGTTGCTGTACTTGTGTGTTCTCTATCCAGAGTTACTGGTTTGACTGGTAAAGAAGGCAGAAAAAATCCTGGTTCGTCTCACGCTAACCCCATAACAAGCCCTGAAGGCTTTCTCGCTGTCTCTTTTTTTCTTGGTTACCTGGCTTTGGTTCGGCCTCCCTGTTGGGAGTCAATCTCCCGAGGGACCGACGCGATTGGCTGGTTTGTAAAGGTGAGGGTAGGGCGTATGCTATGTAACGCGCGCTGATTGGTCTATTCTGCGATAGGAAGTTGTGGAAAAGAATAGAATTTACTTTGTCGTGGTTAACAGCAGCTTACCTATGTAGAGTGTGTCTACTTTGTATAATATAAAAAAATGTTAGATAAGACGAAAACTTTTTTATAAAGATATAAAAATATCTGTTAAGTCTCCCCCACTTATCTTTGATATTAAATGTCTTTAATTTAGCATGTTAAATAAAATAAAAAAAACTACGCTAGTGATCTTTGTGTTGTTTAACACTTTCCTTTTTTAATCCAAGTTTATGCATATTATGTTTTGACGTGTATATAAATAAATGTTATGGTGTGGTTTATTTAGATTATTAAAACAAACTCAAGGCTTCTGTGTGAAAATGTTTCATTAAATTGTGAAACCCAATTTCGATATACATACAATATAGTTTATGATGACACGAATGTTGTTGTTGATTTATAGAACAGTGGTTATAAGTTATACAATAACTAATAGAAAAGATTTCTTTTTATAAATAAGCAATCTGTACTTTTGTTTGTGCCTGTTTGTCAGTAATAATAAAATTGGACAAAGAGGCAGTCAGTGCTTGTCGGCAGACCTCTCACTTTACCAGCTGTGTGCCAACCTAATGTGAAGAATGTATGTCTTTTGAAAGGCTCAGGATGCAACTCTCTGGTTTAATCTTTAGAAAAGGTCGTCTAATTGTTGAAGTCATGAAATTTGTGTTATAAAAGAAAGAGAGAGAGAAAGAGAGAGATAAAAACTACAGGTCTAGACATGAGCACCTGTCATATATTGTGTCAATAGTGCAGATGTCTCTCCTTTACACCTTAGCAATACAAATTTCATATATTTTTGTGTAGCTACACTGAAAAAAAAGATTAATTCATTTCACTAAATTTTTTCGAGGTAAGTGGTCGCAATCAATCCATTTAAGCTACATTCAAACAAAACAAAAAATAGAAATACAAAACAAAACAAAAAACTTTTGTTTAAATATAACCCAAATAAATTGACTGCAACCACTTACCTTAAAAAATGGAGTAAATTGAATGAATAATTTTTTTTTCAGTGTACCATTAGTAATCAAAATGATTGTTGTTTCAAAATTATAATTTGTGTAACATTTAAAGGGGCAATTAGGATTTACCCCCATCTAGTGGTGAAATTGTATTTTGCATTCAAACGAACAGTGCTCTCTAGCGCCTCCCCTTTCCAAATGTGTGTTGCAACTACGGTAGCCGTTATGTAATCGCTGATCTCCTTGTCCGTTACAGCTGATTCACGTGTTCTGAATGAAAACGCATTGTGGTAAGGCGTTGGTAGGCTAGTGCTTTTTGTCCCTCTCTGCTATAATAGTTTATCAATACGGCAGAACGATATGGATGCCTCCTTGGACTTACCCGTTCAATGTAAGTAAGGAGAAGAAATTCTAAGCTTACAAAGAAAAGTCAGATCACTGGCAGAGGTCATTTGACACCAACGAGGACATATTTATGAATAAAGACATTGATTTTGATTAATAAAACACTTAAAATCCTACTTACAGTCCCTTTAAAGGAATAGTATGTAGGATTGTGGCCAAAACTGGTATTGCAATCACAAAACTTGTGGCTAAAACTGGTACTGCAATCACACAACTGATGACCAATACACAAAATGACAACATAAACATCAGCTGAGGGCTGCAACTCCACTTTTTAAATGACAATATCCTGGCCATACCTCTGTTGTCAGTGATATAAGTATTTGAAATGAAAATGATTTCTTAAAGTTAGTTTATTCAGCTTTATAAAAGAAAGTTTAGCTTTACCGATTCTTTCCGATAACATACGAAGAAATGAAGAACGCATGCAACTTATGACCCGGTTGGGACTTTTCAATGAAATCCAGCGCATCAAACACACACGCAAAACTCCGCTGCTACCCCAGATAATAAACTATATCCATTGTTTCCATAAGGCTGACTTTCTTCTCCTTACATCCAAAAACACACTTCATCATTCGTGCCATTGTTGAGTTTTGAAATTAAACAAAACTGTGTCGCGTGATGTGATGTTTGTAAGTTCTAGCGTCTCCCGCTAATTGACGGGTGGCCGGGGTTTTCTGGGGGAAGTGCCCATATAAAGAAGTGATACGTATAGAAACCCCTGATGCAATAGGTGTGCCTAAAATGTGTTTGTAAAGTTTCAGCTCAAAATATCCCACAAGTCAATTGTTATAGCATGTCCAAAATTACCCTATTTGGATGGGAGCGATAAAAGCGCTGTTTTCATGTGTGTACCTTTAAATGCAAATAAAATACAGCTCCTCACTTCCTTACCAACAGACAGTGAGCAAATTTGGTTAAAAACAGATCTGATTCCCATGAATAAAGTCTGAGGCAATAGGGCAGTCATAGCCTAGTGGTTAGAGAGTCGGGCTTGTAACCTGAGAGTTGCTGGTTTAAGTCTCATGGCCAGCAGGATAAGATTGAGGTGCCCTTGAGCAAGGCACCTGTCCCCCACTGCTCCCCAGGTGCTGCAATGTATGGTAACCCAAATATGGGTACTGCTAAAGGTTCTTATGCCACAATGATGATATGCCTCAATAGCAGAACCATTTGAAGAACCTAGGCATCCTTTCAGTCTTCTGAGAAAAATACTTAGTTCTGCAAAAACTCTGATCTTTCTGTAAGCCCATCATAAAGGAAGTGGAATTAAAGTTCCTAGAGACTTCTTCATAGTGTACAGCAGAAAAGTAAATGAAACAATGATATTCATGCTACTGGAAAGAGGTGTTATGCACCTACTGTATATTACAATTTTGATTCCCTAAAAGTAGAGTAAATGGTCATTCACACTGATCTGGCTTTCTTTGGCTGGCTGTTCAATTGGCAAGGAACATGTTTGTTGGCGTTTCTCAGATTGGTGTGTGTGAATTAACCATAAAACAAAAAACAAATGACAGATAGATTCTTCTGAACTGACCTCTGTTTTTATTAATGCACACTTCCTCTTTCACATGCCGACTGGAGTCACAAACACACATGTTGCAATATAAGGAAAAGAGATGTGTTGAAATAACGCACCACAAATAAAAGACCATTCCTGAATCAAAGAATTTGCAGTTTATATATTGTACTACAAAATCACATCACACAGACAAAACTATTAAATAAGTGATTTAATATCATAGAAACTGGGTTGTAATCTAAGCAACAATGTCCTAGTGAGTATTAAAATATAAATGAAATGTATCAGAAATTGCACTTAAGAAGCATTTATCTCTCACACACACACAAAAAAAAACATTTAACTTAAAATTATAATTTGGCTAAAATACAAAAATTAATCAAAATCAAAACATCTTTACAGATATGCACTTTTATGAGAGTATTGTTGGTTGGTAATTACAGAGCTTCCATAGTCAGATCTACAGGCAATTTTGTCTCTGTGAGACACTGTGAGGTACTGGTGTGTGAATTTTGTCTTTTAGAAACAAATGATAACTCTTTATTCCCATGAGCCGAGGCTGTACTGGATATATGCTGAAACAACTTCTGTATTCCAGTTTCTCGAAGTGAGCTGCGGAAGGTACGTGCGGCAAACATATAAAGAATTGGGTTCACTGAGCTACTAATGAACACCAGGGCTCCTGTTATCAAGGTCATGGTCGTATGGGCATCCTCCAAGTTTTCTGTCACTTTAGGATATGTAGTCTTTAGAGCGATTGCAGCGAGGGAAAGAAGGTTCATCACATGATGTGGGATCCAGCAGAGTCCAAACATCACCACTACACTGCAGATGAGAACCGTCGATTTACGCTTGGACTTGAAGTTCATGAGCGCTATGCGACTGAAGAGGCAGCCGTAACAGACCACCAATGTAATAAAAGGTATAACAAAGCCTATAAGAGTTTCTAAAGTAAGCAAAACGACCTCCTGCGTGTCAGACGTGTACTCCCTGAAAGTACACTGAACGTTTTCTGGAGGACCATCCAAAGTATGAGTTACAATAACCGGAATGCTCAAGGCAAACGAAGCCATCCACAACACTACCAGTAGCTTATTCAGGGCTTGCTTCCTTCTCCAGCCCGCTGACGCAAAGGGGTACCTGACAGCCACGAAACGTTCCACGCTCATAATGGTGATGAGAAAGACGCTGCTGTACATGCAGGCATTGATAATGTACACCATAGCTTTGCAGACAGCCTCGCTGAACACCCAGGAGTGAGCCAATGAGTAGATCCACAGAGGAAGAGTGATCAACACCAGAAGGTCTGCGATTGCTAGGTGAAGAATGAGGAGAACTGTGTGCGAGCGCTGTTTCACGTGTTTCAAGATGGTCCACACCACCAAGAGGTTCCCAGGTGTGCCCACGAGAAAGCACAGACCCAGAATCACACAGGCACCCACCAGGCCTACATCAGTCTCCTCTTCTCCCTCAAGAAACTTCGTACCGTTCATGTTTTCCTCGCTGGTGTACTTTAGTCTTTTAAACTGAAGCTGGAAAATAAGTCTGCTTCAGCAAGAACTTACTTCCCTTTTGAGAAACAAAGAAACTGAATCTCCAAAACACAGAAAGAAAAACAGTTGCAAAGAGAAAGAAAATGTCTGTGGGAGGAGCAATAATAACAACCACAAAATCAACCATAAATGTCATTTTTATAAGTAATTTTAAAGCATTTTTCCATTCAATTCAATTTATATAGCGCTCTTCATAGTTTACATTCATGGGTTTATAATTTGGTCAAATTTGGTCTTGTTTGATAAAAAAAAATCATGTCTGTTGTTACATTTCTATCACATTTGATTTGCTTTGTTAAAGGACAAGTTTGGTATTTTACACCTAAAGCCCTGTTCTCAGGTTTTGACTGAAATTTCGACACATGCGGCTGCCCCGAGAACTTTCAAGTGCCTGCCGCCTCACCTCCCACCTCTACAATGGGTGTATAGGCGCACAGGAACAATCCCTCCCAAAATGCACCAAACCCTCGTCCACAAAGACGTGAAACCCACCGAGTGGCCAGGGGCGCTCACCGACATGCCCACACAAAACTCGCCGCAAAAGACGCCCTCCAACAGGTGTTTTACCATTCGTTGTAAACTTGTGGACCTATTTTTCCAAACGCCTCACACCCTTATATTCTTCCGTTGAGAGCTTGAATAATAGACACTCAAGCTCAGTTGGTGGCGATAATCCGCCTTTGCCAATTGCAAGAATACAAACAAAGTTCCCGGCGCGTACCTCACAGCACATCTAATACAAGTCAATGGAGTTGGACAAAACTACGATAAAACCTGTTGGAATGCGTCTTTTGCAGCGATTCCCGTGTGAGCACACCAGTGAACACCCCCGACCACTCGGTGAGTTTCATGTCTTTGCAAACGAAAGTTCAATGCATTTTGGGAAGGATTGTTCCTGTGCACCCACAGAGCCACTATAGAGGTGGGAAGTGACAAAACAAACACCCGAAAACCCCCGGGCCAACACCACATGTCCAAATTTCAGTCAAAACTGTTCTATTTCATCATAAACAATCTGAAAACAGGGTTTTAAGTGTAAAATACCAAACCTGTCCCTCAAGCATTTTGTGTGTCTAACAACAATTCGTGAGCTCTTTATGTTCACTAACATTTGGATCTTCCAGGTTCATGTCATGCTGCAGTCCAGGATCTTGTAAAAAGTCATCTTTTGTCTGGGGAGTCTGGGATGCTAAATCTTGAAATAGCCTCACTATTCCTGACTTCCTTAGATTTCCATGGAAGTTTTTGGAAGCAAACACATATAGCACAGGGTTCACTGAGCTACTAATAAAAGCCAGAGCTCCGGAAATGAACACAGCACCATCAATGATATGGGACGGTTCATCTGATTTGCCTACTAGAATTTGCACCGTCTCTGAGATATTGAGAGTGTGATGAGGTAACCAACACAAAATGAAGGCTACTACCACTCCACCAATCAGGAAGACAGATTTCCGTTTATTCCTAAATCGGACCTTTCGGAGCTGTGTGGCAACCTGGCAGTAGCAGATTGCAAGGATGATAAAGGGAATAATAAACCCAAGCACAGTCTCTAAACACATACAGAAAACTTCGAAAGACACAGAGCTGTAATCTCGATACAGGCAGTGTTTCCCTCCATGATCATCTTCATCTACGTATTGTGTCAGGATAACTGGAATTCCCAAGACGAATGACAAGATCCAGGTCACTGCCAGTATTTTCGACAAGGATGTCCGTTTTTGCCAATATAGCATCTTTAAGGGGTACCTGACAGCCAGAAAGCGTTCCACGCTCATTATGGTGATGAGAAAGACGCTGCTGTACATGCAAACATTGATCATGTATACCATGGCTTTGCATGCAGCCTCACCAAACACCCAGGAATGAGCCAGTGAATAAATCCATAGAGGAAGTGTGATCAGCACCAGAAGGTCTGCGACTGCTAGATGAATGATGAGCTGGACAGTATGCGAGTGCTGTTTCACGTACTTCAAAATGGTCCATACCACCAGCAGGTTTCCAGGTGTGCCAACCAGGAAGCACAGACCCAGGATCACACAGGCTACGGTGTTCCCCGTAGTTGACCGGTTGTCCGACATTGTATCATTGCCGCTAGACGTGTTCATATTTGTCTGGTTTCAGTTATTCTGTCTGGTAAATGCGAAACTCTTTGGCTTAACTTCCTTATGATTTAGCTTACATAGCAAATCAGTTGCCCATATTATTCATGCAACAAAAATAGGGACTAAGAAAGGAAGAAAGAAATCCCCATGCAATGTAGAATAGAGATTACACTTTATATATGGTACAGTAGACACCAATATGCATGCCTATTTTATAAAACCATAAAGCACTTTTTATGTCACATTTAATTTAACAGTTGATTTACAGTTGGAGGGGTCGGAGTTAGCAGATGCTCCTATCAGGAGCAGACTTACTGTCATTTGAGAATGAGTGCGAAAGTTTATATGCAGGTTTTGATTGACGTTTGTGAGGGAACATGAATTTAAAAAATAATAATTACACGGATAAATTGTTATAATAAACAATGCAAAATTACACCAAAATATAAGAATTGCATTTATAAGAATTTTAAGTTTTGATTTCATTGCTTTTATAAGAAGAATATTGGGGTGTCACCTTTTGTGGTTTGATTTGATTTAATTTAATGGACAAAAAGTGAAATAACACATTTGTCAAGGATAACACAATAAAGTTATAAATAACTTATTTCCATTGTGGTCCTTGAAGTAAAACACAACTTCACTTCTAGTGTAAAGGAAGTAGGGGCATTGGCATTACAAATAAATAAACCACATCATCTAAAAACTTTTCCAGAATACCAAACAAATACAATCACAATAAAAATTCCCACAATATACAAAAGCCATACCTACTGTAGTCTAAACAACCCACCTAATATCCAATTCATGCTAAAACCACCTTTATTCACTGTTCCCTTACTGAGAATCATGTCACATTTGTTTTTTGTGGTTCATGGTCACGGGTTTGAGCACTGGTAATGACTCTGGCATAAGTTACTATACATTGGGAAACTGACAACTAATTTTTCAGAATGCAATCAGCAAAAACCAGGAAGCAGTGCTCCAATTGAATCAAGTCTTATGGGGGTCCCCACCGTGACATAGCAGCATCAACGTCATTAACGGATCATCAACGGATCAACGTAAGATCTTGACGTAAAATCAAAGTCGGATTTTGACATCGGATCCTGATGTCAGATTAACGTCAGATTTTGATGTCGAATCAATGTTGGATTTTCATGTCAAGCCAAAGTTGGGTCTTGACATCAGGCCAAGGTTGAGTCTTGATGTTAGGCCAACTTTGATCAGATGTCAAGACCCAACAGTGATCTGACGTCAAGACACAACGTTGTTCAGGGAGCATGATGCATAGTTGCTCACTCTTGTTCCCTTGAGAATCATGTCGAATTTGTTTTTTGTGGTTCATTTCTACGGAAAACATAAGAATATTGGTGTGTCTCAATCAGCTATCTTAGGTTTTGTGGTCACGGGTTTGAGCACTGGTAATGATCCTGGCATAAGTTACTGTACATTGGGAAACTGACTACTCTTTTTTCAGAATGCAATCAGCAAAACCAGGGAGCAGTGCTCGAACTAAATCAAGTTTTATGGGCAGTCCCCACCATGACATGGCTGCATCAACGTCATCAACGTTGGATCTTGACGTCGGATCAACGTCGAATCCTGACGTCGTATCAACTTCAAATCCTGACGTCAGATCAACGCTGGATCTTGACGTCGGATCACCGCCGGATTATGACGTCGGATCAATGTCGTCTCAACATTGGATCCTGGCGTCGGATCACCATCGGCTCTTGCCGTCGGATCCTGACGTCAACTCAACATTGGATTTTGACGTCATTTCAATGTTGGATTTTCATGTCAAGCCAAAGTTGGGTCTTGACATCAGGCCAAGGTTGGGTCTTGATGTTAGGCCAACTTTGATCAGATGTCAAGACCCAACAGTGACCTGACGTCAAGACACAACGTTGTTCAGGGAGCATGATGCATAGTTGCTCACTCTTGTTCCCTTGAGAATCATGTCACATTTGTTTTTTGTGGTTCATTTCTACAGAAAACATAAGAATATTGGTGTGTCTCAATCAGCTATCTTAGGTTTTGTGGTCACGGGTTTGAGCACTGGTAATGATCCTGGCATAAGTTACTGTACATTGGGAAACTGACTACTTTTTTTTCAGAATGCAATCAGCAAAACCAGGGAGCAGTGCTCGAATTAAATCAAGTTTTATGGGCAGTCCCCACCATGACATAGCTGCATCAACGTCATCAACGTTGGATCTTGACGTCGGATCAACGTCGAATCCTGACGTCGTATCAACTTCAAATCCTGATGTCAGATCAACGCTGGATCTTGACGTCGGATCAACTTCAAATCCTGACGTCAGATCAACGCTGGATCTTGACGTTGGATCAACTTCAAATCCTGACGTCAGATCAACGCTGGATCTTGACGTTGGATCAACTTCAAATCCTGACGTCAGATCAACGCTGGATCTTTATGGCGGATCACCGCCGGATTATGACGTCGGATCAATGTCGTCTCAACATTGGATCCTGCCGTCGTATCACCATTGGCTCTTGCCGTCGGATCCTGACGTCAGCTCAACATTGGATTTTGACGTCATTTCAATGTTGGATTTTCATGTCAAGCCAAAGTTGGGTCTTGACATCAGGCCAAGGTTGGGTCTTGATGTTAGGCCAACTTTGATCAGATGTCAAGACCCAAGTGACCTGACGTCAAGACACAACGTTGTTCAGGGAGCATGATGCATAGTTGCTCACTCTTGTTCCCTTGAGAATCATGTCACATTTGTTTTTTGTGGTTCATTTCTACAGAAAACATAAGAATATTGGTGTGTCTCAATCAGCTATCTTAGGTTTTGTGGTCACGGGTTTGAGCACTGGTAATGATCCTGGCATAAGTTACTGTACATTGGGAAACTGACTACTTTTTTTTTCAGAATGCAATCAGCAAAACCAGGGAGCAGTGCTCGAATTAAATCAAGTTTTATGGGCAGTCCCCACCATGACATAGCTGCATCAACGTCATCAACGTTGGATCTTGACGTCGGATCAACGTCGAATCCTGACGTCGTATCAACTTCAAATCCTGATGTCAGATCAACGCTGGATCTTGACGTCGGATCAACTTCAAATCCTGACGTCAGATCAACGCTGGATCTTGACGTTGGATCAACTTCAAATCCTGACGTCAGATCAACGCTGGATCTTGACGTTGGATCAACTTCAAATCCTGACGTCAGATCAACGCTGGATCTTGACGTTGGATCAACTTCAAATCCTGACGTCAGATCAACGCTGGATCTTTATGGCGGATCACCGCCGGATTATGACGTCGGATCAATGTCGTCTCAACATTGGATCCTGCCGTCGTATCACCATTGGCTCTTGCCGTCGGATCCTGACGTCAGCTCAACATTGGATTTTGACGTCATTTCAATGTTGGATTTTCATGTCAAGCCAAAGTTGGGTCTTGACATCAGGCCAAGGTTGGGTCTTGATGTTAGGCCAACTTTGATCAGATGTCAAGACCCAAGTGACCTGACGTCAAGACACAACGTTGTTCAGGGAGCATGATGCATAGTTGCTCACTCTTGTTCCCTTGAGAATCATGTCACATTTGTTTTTTGTGGTTCATTTCTACAGAAAACATAAGAATATTGGTGTGTCTCAATCAGCTATCTTAGGTTTTGTGGTCACGGGTTTGAGCACTGGTAATGATCCTGGCATAAGTTACTGTACATTGGGAAACTGACTACTTTTTTTTTCAGAATGCAATCAGCAAAACCAGGGAGCAGTGCTCGAATTAAATCAAGTTTTATGGGCAGTCCCCACCATGACATAGCTGCATCAACGTCATCAACGTTGGATCTTGACGTCGGATCAACGTCGAATCCTGACGTCGTATCAACTTCAAATCCTGATGTCAGATCAACGCTGGATCTTGACGTCGGATCAACTTCAAATCCTGACGTCAGATCAACGCTGGATCTTGACGTTGGATCAACTTCAAATCCTGACGTCAGATCAACGCTGGATCTTGACGTTGGATCAACTTCAAATCCTGACGTCAGATCAACGCTGGATCTTGACGTTGGATCAACTTCAAATCCTGACGTCAGATCAACGCTGGATCTTTATGGCGGATCACCGCCGGATTATGACGTCGGATCAATGTCGTCTCAACATTGGATCCTGCCGTCGTATCACCATTGGCTCTTGCCGTCGGATCCTGACGTCAGATCAACTTTGAATGTTTACGTCATTTCAATGTTTGATTTTCATGTCAAGCCAAAGTTGTGTCTTGACATCAGGCCAAGGTTGGGTCTTGATGTTAGGCCAACTTTGATCAGATGTCAAGACCCAAGTGACCTGACGTCAAGACACAACGTTGTTCAGGGAGCATGATGCATAGTTGCTCACTCTTGTTACCTTGAGAATCATGTCACATTTGTTTTTTGTGGTTCATTTCTACAGAAAACATAAGAATATTGGTGTGTCTCAATCAGCTATCTTAGGTTTTGTGGTCACGGGTTTGAGCACTGGTAATGATCCTGGCATAAGTTACTATACATTGGGAAACTGACTACTCTTTTTTCAGAATGCAATCAGCAAAACCAGGGAGCAGTGCTCGAATTAAATCAAGTTTTATGGGCAGTCCCCACCATCAACGTCATCAACGGATCAACGTTGGATCTTGACGTCGGATCAACGTCGGATCCTAACATCGGATCAACTTTAAATCCTGACGTCAGATCAACGCTGGAACTTGACGTCGGAACACCGCTGGATTATGACGTCGGATCAATGTCGTCTCAACATTGGATCCGGGCATCGGATCACCATCGGCTCTTGCTGTTGGATCCTGATCCCAACATTGGATTTTGACATCATTTCAATGTTGGATTTTCATGTCAAGCCAAAGTTGGGTCTTGACATCAGGCCAAGGTTGGGTCTTGATGTTAGGCCAACAGTGACCTGACGTCAAGACACAACGTTGTTCAGGGAGCATGATGCATATTTGCCCACTGTTGTTCCCGTACTGAGAATCATGTCACATTTGGTTTTTTTTGTGGTTCATTTCTACGGAACAAATGTTTCAGTACACTAAAAGATTTTGCATTTGACTACCGACAAAGGCAGCTGTTTAAAACACACCTTTTGTTTTGCTCTTTATATTACTGTTCGTAAACCACACATGGTATATATTATGTTGGATTAATGAATGTATCTTTTATACCATGGCACTGTTAAATGCTTCATTTTAATTGGCTGACAGATGTTGATTCACTCAACACAATGAAGAAGTTTTAGGCCTGACCTGCATTACAGCTTTAGATGGGGTTATGTCTCTCTCAACAGCTAGAGGGCTCGCCTCTGTGAATTAAACATGTTTTTTTTTGGTCCAGTGCATAATGATGAATGTGACAATATCGCCATCTCCTGGTCATGCTCATTACATACACCATTAAGTCTTGACTGATATTCAGTCCACACTTTTGTTTCTTGTTTTAACTCTTTTACTGTTTATACTGTAACCTATGTTGCAGTGTCTTAAGGTTTGAATGTGACCGTACTAGTGAACAGTGAAGTTGGTCTCGTGTAGCCTACAAGGCCTACTCTTAACATCATACTTCATCCAGAATGTTC
This sequence comes from Misgurnus anguillicaudatus, assembly GCF_027580225.2. NCBI lineage: Eukaryota > Metazoa > Chordata > Actinopteri > Cypriniformes > Cobitidae > Misgurnus > Misgurnus anguillicaudatus. The sequence continues at coordinate 35,427,731 of NC_073357.2, read as the reverse complement.
AGAGACGAGTTTTGGCAGGTTAGGAATTAAAAATTAAATGTGATTAATGGATCTGAAACGTAAACCATTTTTGCTCACCAAACAAAGAATGATGGAAAATTCTGTGCTCCTAAAGTAATGACTATTTTATGCCACAGTATGATATGGTTGTAAAGCTGTCAGAACTCATGAAAGATTCAGAATAGGCCACAGCATCTGCCATTGAGCGCATATTGTTGCAACATGCATGTGGAATTGCAATAAAAAAGTTGTATGAAAATGCTTTAGTAAGCAGATCATTTTTATCCGTCCCATGAATTAATATACATAATATATTACCTATACGGCAAAAAATATAATTTCAAATACAATTTTTAATATATTTTAAATAGCCAAAATATATACAGTACTGTGCAAAAGTCTTAGGCCACCATGCCAGAATTAGATTGGTTGTTTTTGCAATGTTATAGTGATCATGTATAATTATTTCTGAGTCTCTTTAATAAAATACATTCAGAAAATACAGGACATGTGTATATAGTATTAAAAACTGTATAAAAATGTAAACTGATGTGTCAAGTTTTTAGGGTAAACTCCCCTTCAACTTGAACAATAGCAGGAAACTGCAGGATCTAAACTTAAATAAAATGAAATCCTAATTTCTAAAGAAATTAGTCTTTTTACTTCATTCTGCTTAAAAACGCTCAAGATCTGTTTAGTGCCAAGAGGGGTCACACTAAACACCGACAATCCCTAAAGAAGACATTTAGTCCTGAAATGTTTTTTATTATTATTATTTTGTACATATTTCCTGTATTTTTTGTTTGTTTCTTAATAAAATAGATTAAAAATTATTTATATGGATGGACATTAAAACTTCTAAAATAACAAGTCTGGTGGTGGTGGCCTAAGACTTTTGCACAGTACTGTATATGTACTGAAAAATATTTTGAAATATGTTTGCAAAAAAAATTTCAGCAATCATTTTTGGCATTTTTTTTTTTAATATTTTGAAATATATTTTAAAGCATTTATATTCATGTAACATTGGAAGAAAAACTTTGTGTTACAAATCTGTAAACATAACAGGTTTGAAAATATTATAATTACATATATTTTCAATTACAACCCATACGGCAAAAATATACATATAATTTATATATACATACTTTTATATTATATATACATACTTTTATATTTCGGTAAGGAAAAATATATGTTTTTGCCATGTGGGTTGTAAAATTAGTAATGTATTGGTTGCCCTTGAAATACATTGTAAAATATATGTTAATATGTAAAGGTTAAAACAAAATATATTTTCAAATTTAAAATATATATTTAATTAAGCTTCACTTTCTACAAAATGTATTTATCATATATTTAAAACATATTTTTAGCCACAAAAAAACATATTTCTTTTACTTTTTTAAACATTGCATTTTTTTTGTCACAATATTTCACTATGTGGGGATTTGTTTAACCTTGAAGTAGCGTATCGATTTACAACAGCAGTCATTGTTTGCAGGCACTTGAAAGAGAGTGAACAGGTGTCACAAGCATCATCTGAAGACCGTTCATGAACAGAATCTGCAATGTGCATCTAACAGTAAAGAGCGTGCAACAGACAATTTCTCCAAATTTAAAGTCCCAGCACCTCAGCAACCTTCTCCAGACTAAGATGCAACAACAGCCGGTCCAGCAGTGCATATGAGAACATTAATACATGAATACACTGCTGGAAATAAAGAGATATGTGGATCTTTCAGCTGAGTCTGGTCATACTGGAGGAGGACACAGCAGACGGCTCAAGAACAGAACCCAAACAGATGCTGGAGAGCCTGTCAGATTTAGCAAACACTGCAGTTCTACTGTAGCAATGCTGATTAATGCTATCTCCATCAACAGTGATGCTTTACAGGCAGAGCTCAAACACAGAACAATGGCACAGACCATTAAGAATGTAAAGAGACAACACCTGTGACAAAACAAAAGGGTCTAATACAAACTATAAACATGGGAAGAAGCCCAGAGGACCTGTTACAATCACTCAACAGTGTCAGCATGACAGATCAGTGCTGGAAGAAGTAGGAACATGTTTCAGCTATAAACAGTTATCACAGAGATAACCCATGAAGCATGTGCAGGTGAGAAACACCATAAAAAAGAGACAAGACGAAAACCACTGCAGAGCAAAAAGAACATAAAGACTCGTCTCAGTTTTGCCAGAAAACATCTTGATTAACCCCAAGAGTTTTGGGAAAATACACTGTGGACTGACAAGACAAAAGTTGACATTTTTGGTGTGTGTCCCATTACGTCTGGCGTAAAATTAACAACGCATTTCAGAAAAAAAAAACATCATACCAACAGTAAAATATGGTGGTGGTAGTGTGATTGTCTGGGGCTGTTTTGCTGCTTCAGGACCTGGAAGACTTGCTATAAGAATTGTAACCATGACTTCTGCTGTCTGCCAAAAAAATCCTGAAGGAGAATGTCCAGCCATCTGTTTGTGACCTCAAGCTGAAGCAAACTTGGGATCTGCAGCAGGACAATGATCCAAAACACACCAGAAAGTCCACCTCTGAATGGCTGAAGAAAACAAAATGAAGACTTTGGAGTGGCCTAGTCCTGACCTCAATCCTATTGAGATGCTATGGCATGACCTTCAAAAAGCCGTTCATGCTCGAACCCTCTAATGGAAACTATGAATGATGAAAAACAACACTGGAAATTCAGTTTCCTACATGCTAAATAACAGATAGCATGCTAAAGATAGCATGCTAAATAACATTCAGATAGCACACACTACCGGCTGCACGAGAAAATTAATTTACTGTCATGGTTGGACTACAGTATAGTTTCCAGAAGCATTACAGTTTTATGAACAGTAAATAGTGTGGCTAGCAAGTACAACTGCTTATCCATAACTTTAAAGAACTGATAAACAACATTGTTGCTTCATTTTTTTCTGTTTAGCTCATTCTGCCATTATCAAAGAAATGCATGGAGTGTGAGAAAGAAAACACATCTGCTGATACACACTTAGTTTCTCTTGGAAGAGCTAGATTTCATTGAGCTACAGCTGTAAACCTCACTAAGCATCTTTTCTCACCCTTCAAGTGCTTACAGGTATTTAGGCTAAATAAATCCATTTAGCTAAATCAGTACAGGCTGAACTGAACACAAGCCTTCAGGTTTTTTATGAGATACATGTAGCTACTGTATCTTTACTGTATGCCAACAACCATTAAAGAAAACAATAAAAATATAGCTGCAAGCAGCAATTACCAGTGTTTAATTGTTTTAAAAAACTATACATATAAACCAACCCCCATGTTTATGCTGGTCTGAGACTGCATGTAAGTTTGAATAATATAAACAAGTCCCAAATACTTTATGACATTCAGATTTGAAGAAATAAATGTTTTAGATTGTGTTATAGGGCCACCTAGTGGTCAAGCTCTGCAATTTAGTGCATGTGATCTCAGCCTGGGCTCACACATAATTGAACTATCTTTCATGCTAATATCTCTTTTTCTTTATTAAAGTAAAATTGGCCTTGCCCCTTTCAATATTTGGCACTAGTAGTTTAGTTCTGCACACAAAGTTGTTCATAATTAGCCAATGGAACAATTGATATGAGTATCTTGTTTGTATGTGAAACACCGCGTAAAATACAAATGTTTCATGTTAAAATCTTATTCTTATTATAAATTATAGACATTTAAGTAGAAGTGGTCACGCCCCTTTAAACGTTTGGGCATGATGTTGCGACAATAAGTCAAAAGTTCAAATATTTGATCATTATTAATATTCAAAGAATTTTTAGCACTAATTGGTTTCGATTGGCCAAAAAACTAGGATTAGTGCGCAAAAGTGTATTTTTTGCATGATGCTGAATATTTAGCAAACAATTTGACTGAGACCAGTGGTTCTTGAGGCAAAGTTGTTCAGAATTAGGAGATCTATCAAATAATATGAGCATTGTGTTTACATCTAAAACACTGCATAATACACTTTCACTTAAAACACTGAAAAACGTGATAGCGTTTTTCATACTTTGCACAGACCTTCGGGGCCAAGAGTCAAACAGTTCCACCGCATTTCATTCCGATCGACCCCCGTTAACCTGTTAAAGTCTTTAGTGCTGGGCAAAGATTAATCGCATACAAAATAAAAGTGCATTTTTGCCAAATACATGTGTGTGTACTGTGTGTAATTATTATGTATGTATTTTTATATATTATATATTAAATGGATATATAAATAAAAATGTTCTGAAATGTATGTGTGTGTGTTTAAATATACATAATAATTACACAGAGTACACACACATATATTAGGCAAAAATGTACTTTTATTTTGAATGCGATTAATCACGATTAATCTTTGCCCAGCACTACTTTATAGATATTCATGGTACCTTGATCGAAGACCACATGTGCTAGGTTTTAAGTCAATTGGTGGTCTAGTGGTCGAGCTGTGCAATTTTTGTGCAGACTGGGCCCTTGTATGTGTGTACCAAATTTGGTGTCAATATTCCTGTCCCCAGTTATAGCCAATTAACTGCAAGTGGCTTTGCCCACTTCGTACATTTGGCCGTGCCGTTTCGGTGGTGACCCCTCCACACTCCACATTCACACTCCAAAGAACATTTTAGCACTGATTTGGTTCTGATTCGTTTTTTTCAACAAAATCGAAAATAATGTTTGTTTTTCATTATGGAAATGAAATCAGAGATATACATTTTGTTCCACTTGAACCAAGGTTTCCAATGACAAAATTTGACAAAAATTTGAGTTATGAGCATCAAAGCCTTTTTTATCACTGTATCGCCTCCCATTGTCCAATCGTGGGATATACTCTTTTAACCTATCCCCAATTTGAGACCTACCATTTGAACAATTTTCACAATTTTTACCGTTTGGTCTGCATGATCAGTTTTATGGCAGAAGAATAATAAAAATCTTGGCAATTACAATAGGGTAGTGCTTGAACCCCTAAAAAAAAAATCTAAATTCCATTTTCAGTACAAATCAATCCATTTTTATTACTTATGTGGGAACTTGTTAGGATGAAAAAAAGAAACACATGAGTACACATTCATGCTCCAACTTAAAGTGGAACTTGTAGGATATTTGTATGGGGTTTTTTGTTGTGTTATTGGTGACAAAGAATGGCACTTTAGTGTTCCTTTATACATGTAAAACTTAGCAAAGTCCAGTACTTCCTAAACGTTATGTCCTCAAAGCACCAATGGTGCAAATATTTACAAAAAAAATCTACATTTTGTTTTACCCATTAATGTAAATAACAGAACTGAAATAAAAAACATCTCTCCAAACAGGAAGCAGCAGAACCCAGCACCTACTGTAGGAGTAGCAATGTACGTAGGGCTGAGCTGACCCAAGGTCAGTCTTAGGATAGTCAATGCTCTGAGGACTCCAGACTCTGTTCTGATTCTGGATCAGGACAGGGTCATAAGCCAGAGAGGCACAGAACTCCACTGCATATTAACACTAAACTGAACCAACTGACCACAGGTCAGATTTTATGGAAATACTAAATAGAAGAACACAGATATTCTACAGCACCGCTTTGCAAATGCTTTAAACATAACTTTAGTGAAATGATTAGAAATTTAACAATCAAGGCCTATCGTTTCAAAATCAATCTGCAGCACCGTGGGCAACAAAAACAGTGGGAACTGCTTAACTAAAACGTATAATGTACATTACTACAGTAATTATTTACAGTTAATAATACAGCAAAGAACACTACTGCTCTAAACATCGGAAAATAAGATAAATACAAGAATATTTATTCAGCTTTATAGATCATCTTTAAATTTATATAAAAGCTTAATTAAACTAAAAAGTGGCTTAAGAAAGAAACAGTGCTATTTTGAGCAACTCAACAGGAACAATAAATAGTAGCTCTGTATTCCTCTTCTGCGTGGTAACGTGGTCGTCTCATTCTCAGGCAAGATATTAAACCTATATGGAACATGAAGATATGAGAATCACGTTACATTACATACAAGCATCCTGGAATAAACAAGCATGACCAATGTATTTCATATGGTGAGATTAGTGTATTATTGATGTGATGTCATGAAGCAAAAGCCAAACTTACTGCAGCAGTGGTTACTGAGCTCACACTATAGTAGAGGGACCTATCACATGAGCACCTCCCTGTGACAAGAAGGAGAGGGGTGCAGGGGGGTTACATTACAGGGTAAAGTGAAAGTTCGGTGTGATCCATGTGGGTTAGTGCTAGCATAAGCATTGTGTTATAAAATATTTTGAGACACACTGACCAGCCAAGTGTTGGGTGTAGGCCAGGGGTGGGCATCGAGGGCCACAGTCCTGCAGAGTTTAGCTTCAACCATAATCGAACACACCTGAATGACATTTCCAAACAGTCCTGAAGACTTCCATTAGATTTTTAAGCTGTGTTTGATTAGGGTTGGAGCTAAACTCTGCAGGGCTGTGGCCCTCAGGACCAGGAGTTGCCCACCCCTGGTGTAGGCAGTGCATGTATGTATTTGTAGCAGCTAGGTGGTTGAGGCTGAATTAGATTTCAGTCTGCAATGATGCACTCTCACATTTAGGGTGGCCATTCATGCCAGTTTCGCCGGACACGTCCCGGGCGTGTTTTCGGGTTCGTTCTCCGGAGGTCGCGTTGCTGGACCGCATATTCCAACGAGGTTTATTATTTCGGGTTTAATTTTATAAAATCAACCGTTACATTTAAAGGTAAGAATGAAACTACAATGATTGTATGTCTTAAAAGAAATAAATCTTAATTTTCTAATGTATTTTAACTGAAATGTGAGAACCTCGATGGCGTATGCGCGCGACTTCCAGAGAACGAACCCGAAAACATGTTCAGGACGTGTCCGGCGGAACTGGCACGAATGGCCACCCTACTCACATTAGGCCTTATGTAAGGGATAATGTATAGGCAGCAGTTATTGCAGAAAAAGCCCAGACAGTGTATCACACACGTACACTCTTAGAAAGAATTTACAGATCTTTGTGCGTTAAGCTTTTAACACATTATGTGTAATTTTAACACATTATGTGTCATTTTGTGTTGATTTTTGTTAAAATATAACACAAGTTGTGTTAAAATGTGTTTTTTCAATAATAACACAGAGATGTGTTGGTTCTGGGACAACGCATTTAGTGTTTAATATGCTGTTTTTAACACATTCGTTCTAAGAGTGTAGGGGCTTATTTCGCGATAAAAAACGGCTGCCTATACATTATCCCACTTATTACATGGCTATTTACCTCATAAGTAAGATAAGGAACATAAAATATTGATTTAAAATGCTATTAGTTTTGAGCGTGTCGTGACTGGCCAATCAGAATTAAGCATTTAGTGAGTTGTTTAATAAATTTATTTAGTTAAACAATTTGGCTCCTTTTTTCTTTTGGTTGAAAAAAACAAACAAAAATCTAGTATTAACTACTATTAAAAGAATGACATTAAAGGAAAACACCACCGTTTTTCAACATTTTACTATGTTCTTACCTTAACTTAGACGAATTAATACATACCTGTCTTTTTTCAATGCGTGCACTTCATCTTTGTACAGCGCATTGTGAATGTGTTAGCATTTAGCCTAGCCCCATTCATTCCTTAGGATCCAAACAGGGATGAATTTAGAAGCCACCAAACACTTCCATGTTTTCCCTATTTGAATACATGAGTGGTTACACGAGCAAGTATGGTGGCACAAAGTAAAACGTGACGATTTTTTTAAGCGGATAAAAATAAGAACTATATTGTGTGGCGGAAGAGCACCTAGTTTGCAGCCCTTCGACCTCTGGCGCAGTAACATCAAAACTTCCTTTTGTGCCATCATACTTACTCCCGTAACTACTGATGTAACAGTTTTTAAATAGGGAAAACAATAAAGTGTTTGGTGGCTTCTAAATTCATCCCCGCCTGGATCCCAAGAAACGAATGGGGCTAGGCCAAATGCCAACACATTCACGACGCGCTGCACAAAGATGAAGTGCACGCACTGAAAAAAGATAGGTATGCATCAATCTGTCCAAGTTGAGATAAGAACAAAATATTAAAAAACAGTGGTGTTTTCCTTTAACTATACTCAAATAATGATATTAAGTACAACAGCAGCACCATTGGCTTGTATGGTACTCTATTGTTCACTTAAAAGGAGGATGAGGTCAATTATTTGGTACAGACATGTTTATTGTGGTTTATTTCAGGGTTACGTACAGGCCAGGCAATAAGCGACACATTTTCAGATCTACACACATGTAATACTAACCGCTGAGATGTACTGGCTGTTGAAGCAGGGTTTCTCCTGTGTGGGAGAGGTGATGGAGGAATAGCAGGAGGAGTCACATGGCGAGCTGGGCTCCTCTGACAGAGCCTCCGGCAGGTGACTGGACACACATCCACTGTCCGAGCCACTCGAGCCGCTGCCAGACAGACAGTGAGACGACGAACCCGAGCTCTCTGTAGCTAGAGACGAATACAAAGACAATTCAAAACCTTAACATCAGGTGTGCTTTCGCATCTGTACAGGCATAACCACATAAAGCAAAGAAACCACAAATAAATCTCTCTCAGATATATCCGTTACATCTGACTTCTAAAAATACTCTCAGTCAGCACAAACACACTTATGTTACTGTAACTTGCTACATGTCCATTAAAGTTGTTGAAAAGAATGACATGGGACTTAAAAGCACCCCTACACTTCTTTAAATCTTTAATGTTTTATATATTTGGCTTTAACAGTTGGTCTTCCCCCCATTTCCATCCCTGATTACTAATAAAACTTTGTGCACATACTCATAGATGGCTGACTGCTAGTCTCATGCTCCAGTTCATCCTCTTCGATGCAGGGGCTGATGAGTGGTCTCTCTCCTGCTAACAGGCTTTGGCTGTTGTACATGTGAAGATTCAACGGCCCCAGCAATGTGGAAGAAGACGGGCCACCGGCCACTGGGGTCCCACTAACAGGAGTGTTTACCGCAGCCCGTTTGAATGGATTTGAGTGGTCAAATAGAGAGACAGCAATGGAGGCTCGCGTTCTAGCCCCTGTGAAAGAGAAAATGGAGTGATGCTGGTACAATTGCACAATCATATTTAAGACAAAGCTTATTATAGGTTGTACAAATTAAGCTGAAGTGTATCAAATATGATGTTAACATCTTTTTCCTGTCCCAGCTTAATATGTTACAAAAAGGTTTAATTCCTGAAACATGTAAACCCTGTGGCACAAAACATTGCTCTGTGTGTTTGAGTGGCCTGACCAGACAGCAGGATCGGCTCGTGACTGCTCATTCGAGGAGCGCAAATTCAAAATATGTGTTCGGAAAGTCATGTGTGTTGCTCATGTTTTCAAAATATGTGTTTGTTGCATCATGTGAACCATGTGCATCACGTGTTTTGTCAGAATAAGTTTCTGCTGCACACGCGTCAAAACTGTTTACTCTGATTACACATGAGATTGTGCAAGTATCTGGTAAACGAGAGCGTCTTTTTTATCATAAACTCTTTAGACGCGTCTGCAGCAGGCACTTATTTTGACAAAACACGTAATGCACATAGGATCACTCGACGCACAGAACACATATTTTGAAATTACAAACCACACACATGACGGCCTATATACATGTTGTGATCAACTTCACATCGAGCACCCTCGGAAAAAGAAGTCATCGGCCACCACTGCCAGTCAGTATCAGCAACACTGTTGTAACCAATAGCATGAACACTGACCAGTGGCAGACAGGTGCATTGTTTGGTTTGGTTAATTTTGCTTAATAACAACAGAGAACTTTGTAAGCTAAGGTCAACATATCAACCAGTTCGAAGTTATTGGGATTAAAAGATCAAGTGTTAGTAAACAGGCTCACCTCTGCCTTTCATAATGTAATCAATGGCTCTGTCATTGATAGCAGCATCACTGGGTTTAATGTCCAGGAAGGGTTTATTTCCCACCCCCATTGAGACCATCTCTTGCATTCGAATTTCTGCATGCACACACACATATACAAACAAAGCATTAGTGTTTCCATTATCACCACATAGCCTACACACACACAAACACACACACACACACACACATAAAGGCTGAAGTATAGTCTATTTTTTGCACGTACGTGAGGGTCAGCGTTAAAATGTGCGTGATGCAGTTTTCATCAACATAAGAGTGGGTGCGTACTGTTTGGTACATTTGGTTGCAATGCTTATGCATCAAACGTCTGTGTACACGTATGATTCAAATAAACTATACTTTGCAAGGCTGTGCGTTTAACCGTGCACATACATTCACGTACATGTAAAAAAACTGACTATATTCCAGGCTTAAGATGTGGATTAGAATGAGTGTAAATCTGATTTCTTTACACTGACAGTAAATATGCAAACACATTGATTTAGGAAACAATGTATCTAATTTGCATTCTTCTCTCATGCTTAGAGTCATGCCAAACTGTAGAAATAAAATAGTGATGTAAATATTTTCTATCAGCATCAGACTCCGACAGATAAAATGTTCTTTATGTTAAAGAAAAATGTTTTTCAATATTTTACTATGTTCTTACCTCAACTAAGAGGAATTAATACATACTTATCTTTTTATAATGCATGCACTTAATCTTTGTACAGCGCATCGTGAATGTGTTAGCATTTAGCCTAACCCCATTCATTCCTTAGGATCCAAACAGGGATGAATTTAGAAGCCACCAAACACTTCCATGTTTTCTCCATTTAAAGACATGAGTAGTTACACGAGTAAGTATGGTGGCACAAAATAAAACGTGGTGATTTTTTAAGCGGATAAAAAATGAGAACAATATTGTATGGCAGAAGAGCACTTAGTTTGCAGCACTTTGACCTCTGGCGCAGCAAATATTAATGTAAGTATAAGTGAGAGGGGGAGGAGTCAGGAGTGATGATGTTACTGCGTGCCAAGGTCAAAGTGCTGCAAACTAAGTGCTCTTCCGCCACACAATATAGTTCTTAAAAAATTGCCACGTTTTATTTTGTGCCACCATACCTACTCATGTAACAGTCTTTAAATAGGGAAAACATGCAAGTGTTTAGTGGCTTCTAAATTCATCCCTGTTTGGATCCTAAGGAATGAATGGGGCTAGGCTAAATGCTAACACAGTCACAACGCGCTGTATAAAGTTTAAGTCCACTCATTAAAAAAACATGGGTATGTATTAATTTATCTAAGTTGAGATAAGAACATAGTAAAATATTGAAAAACTGTGCTGTTTTCCTTTAAATCAGCATTTTCTGTTTTCAGCTCTCTTATTCAGTATTTCCACATTATAGTGTGCTAAACAAAACAAATCCAAATAAACTCACACAACCATTTCAGTTCTTTCTCACCTTTATTTCGTGTGGCCTGTTGCCACAATATCCGTGCGATGTCTGAAGTCCAGGCGTGTTTGATGTCACCAGTGCCGGCCTGGAGAATATAGGCCTGGTTCTTTGATGTTCTCCTACGGAACCAGATCTCAAACCTCAGGGCATTATCACCCGACGTCTCTGTCATACCCACATCTGCTGTCTACAGAGAGTATAAAGAGGCACAATCAAACAACATATAACAATCACTGTTGCACATTTAGTGCTATAACAAACACACGTACCTTAAAAGAATGTTTGTATATGTAAACATCCAGACCACCCTCTATCCGTTTGGGTTTGCTAAACAACACTAGGTCTTCAAACAGAAACACGTGTCTTTGGCACTTCTTTCTGCCGTACCAAATCGTGAACTCATCTTGACGAACCAATTGGCCCTGTTCCTTCAGATTCACCTGAGAGCACAGACAATGTATCATTATCTGTACATGTAAACACAATCATGTTTATTCGCGTATTTGCACACTTACGTCACAGTCTCTGATGGCATCCATGGCAAGCAGATCGTTGCCGTGGCGAAGCTGAAATTTGACCATTTCTGTGGCGGCACGTAGGCATGCTAGCTCCTGCTCCTGGACCTCGCTCACTTCTTTGATCAGGTCTTTGAGCAGCAGGGCGTACTTACTCATGCGCTGGATGGGCTTCAGCAGGTATGACGCCAGGTCCATCTTATCTCCCAATTCTAGCTGCTTATGCTGAAAAGAAAGAAACTTAATGAGATATATCTACACCGAGTAGTCTTTCATGTACGATGTTCTCTGGTCTGCAGTAAGTATTGTCCAGCTGCTCACCCTGAAGAAGCTGTTTCCATGGCTGGCCAGAAGCGCATCTGACTTTGGCTTGTTTTTGCTGTACAAGGCATATAGGCTGAACTGGTCTTGATGTAGGTTCATATGGAAAAAAGGACAAAAGCAATATGTCAGGGTTAACAACCACCTTTCCATTTTAATGTACTGGAGCAAAACAACCCTTGTTGTTCCGGAAATGGAGGAAGGGAACATTTTGCCAAATAATTTCCAGGTGTGCTTTTGTTTGGAAAGACCTAATGGATTTGTAATGTGTTTAGGTTCATATGGAGTGTGCCATAATTTCATTGCATGTACTGTTATGCCAAGAATATGTCAAATGTGATTTGCTCTTAGTTCATGCACTGCTGTAGGTCAAACAATGTGTCTTTCCCTCTCCTTCCTGTGAATCACTGCTTTTGAAAGTGTCATAAAGTTAGGAGCTTCATGCGAGCCGGCACTGTAAATTTACCACAACTATTGAGGAACTAAATGAGATGCAGACTGATACTCATTAAAGACATCAGAGCTCTGCTTGACTCACATGCACACAGCAAGTAAAAGAGAGAACAAAGACATTGCTCACACTGTCAGTCCAAATCTAATTTGGATTAAAAACATGAAATCGGATATGCACAAAAATTGGATTTGAAGTTTATATTTGAAATCCCAAAGAAATGAAAATGTTATAGACAATTATATTAGTTATAAGAATCTAATTTATTTTTAAAGGTAAAGAAGGTAAAGAATAAAAGTCTCTTACATGTCGCAGGAAGCAGTGGCTGACGCGCAGTGGGTGGTTACAGCAGCTCTCCAGCTCTTTAAGGAAATACTGGCTGTGGAAATCAACCAGCTTCTCCAGGTTCCCGAAAATGACGCTGCGCTTTCCACGCAAGTCCTGCGGCAGGTCGGCGCGCTCCATCTCAGGGAAATAGTTGTCAATGATGTACCGCAGAGAACGCACATATTCCCGCTCTGTTGTAACCATCTCGTCCACAATGTGACGAAGTTTACTGAGGGGCAGAGATGGACACAAGTGTTAACATATCTTGATTAGCTACACTTAATTAAATGAAGCTATAAGGACAAAGAGAAAGGTTTTCTAAAAAACATTGTTAATTAAAACTGCATAGGATATATATATATGTCTGAATGTAGAAAGGCTACATTATTAAAACGCCATAACTACTGTATGTAAGGATTTTATATGTTGTGTAAAGTAGTGGTCCATCAGTGTTAGCTAGGGGACCCCCCCATAATCTTCTGACATAATTCGAACACTGGGGTTAATACTATAGTCCAGAAAGACTGTAGCACTGAAGAGGTACCTTATCTTATTAAGAAGAGGATTGGCTACACAATAAGTCTGGGGTCTTTGACTACTCTTCTTCGGGGGCCAGATTTTAAAATTGTAAATATAATGCGGGCCAAACTTTTACCCCTATTTTTACCTTTCATATATTTTTTACTTTTATCTTTAGTTTAACATTGCAAGAGCCAAATGTTAATAGGCTTTATGCCCAGCTGCACTACTTCCTGAACTTCAGCCAGCTCCTTGTTTCCTTTCTGCCATTATTGGACAAACTGATTAATCCAGGTGTGCCTGACCTCAGTAGCCACAACAACAATAATCAGACACACCTGGATTAATCAGTTTGTCCAATAATGGCAGACAGGAAACAAGGAGCTGGCTGAAGTTCAGGAAGTACTGCAGCAGGGCATAAAGCCTATTGTTATGAACAACTATAAACATTGCCCATTGCACAAAGAAGTGCAAGTGTAAAAGATCAACACATGTAGAGCTCAGTCTTAAACTTCTTTTGTTTATAACTGTTTAACATACATAAATTGTTACATTTTAAGTATCCACAACATACAACCAGTCTTCTCCTAATGACTAAAATTGCACTTCATGTTTTCATTTTTTATTATTTTAAAGATATATAGGCTAAACCGCATTTCCATTGTACACTACATCAGGACATGACTGTCAGGAGTTCGCCCCCTAGTGGCAGCCTTAAAGAAATTTCAGTTTAATCGTAAATCTGTGTCATGGGAAAGAAGCTTTAGAGCCTTTAATCTACGAATATATTTATACTTCATAATTGACTTACCAGTAATCAATTGTTTTTAACTTAAGTGTTACTGATAAAAGGATTAATAATCTTCACCTTGTGTTTGATTAGAACACACTAAAATGAATCACTTCTGGTTGGCGTGTCACATGGGGTGTAGTTGCACAAAAATAAAAAAATGTAATGCATCCAAAGCTCGAATTGGACCGGATATTTACGCACCCACAAATGGTTGGCATCCCACGCAGCCCCTTTACGACTCTCTTTCTGTTTTATCGGCCGTCATGTGCCATGTACAGTGAAAAGGTAAAAGTAACCATGCTGATTTTAAATCAGACGAAGATGACCGGTGGGCCGGATAAAGATGATTGAGGGCCGCATTTGGCCCGCGGGTGGCCAGTTGACTAGATACATGCATGTGTTAATAAATACATACTTTATATTTTTAGATGGTTGTTATATGACATTTATATTCACAATTTAAATTAGGTCTGCTGTCTCAGGACACAAACTACAGTAACTTCTGTCAGAACGTTGAGAGATTTTATGTATGATGTTTAGAAAAAAACTTTCTGTACCTCTAAAGCCACTACCTCATCTCTTGTCAAGTTAAATAATAGTAAGTTGAAATGACTTGTAAATCTGAGTTGATTTAACCCCCAAAATTTTTTTTTACGGTGCAGTGGAGAAGCTCCCACCTGGGAAAGTAATCTGTATCTCAGGCGCTTTCCCAGGGGGTTAAAGGGTGACCAGAAGGTCCCACAGCTGGAAAAAGAATCCATTGAGATTTTTAAGATTATGGGCTTTGTGATTGCCTACTGTAATATAAGAGATAATCATACTATCCCCTTATAACTTCTTCATGCACACGTGAGGCTGTTCAACACATGGCAGGGTATATGATATAAAATCCAGTCCATGTGCATTTATTTTAACTTTGGCTTTCTTGCATGTGCCTATTTTAAGCATTCAACTGTCGAACATGTCAGTATTCATTTATATTCTCCTGTGAGACAGGCTAAATATTTATGTTTCTGTGTGTCTTGGCAGCTCCATTGCTCATATTGTTACAACAGCAAGTGAGTAATGCATTACTGCCAAACTGTATGTGTGTGTGTGTGCTCTGTTACACACCATTCATACGGCGGTGGTTATATAAAATCTTGTTTAATGCTAAAGCATGCTTCAGTAAGCTGATCTCATGGCCTGTATTCAGCAGACCTCCATGGCTGACTGTGCTAATGTTATAACAGGTGAGTGTGCAATAATGCTTGCACGTGTGCTCTGTTTGACCTACCTGCCCTTGCTGCGCGGTTCTAGAGCGGGACTCCCACTGCGTTGTGAATCGAAGGAAGACCACCCGTGCATGGGCGGCAGCCGCGGACTGTACGGCCGATCGATCACCTCAGTGCTGCTCACCTCTAGACCCTTAATAAACACACCCGTGTTCCCTCTTCGTGCAGGTTCGCTCAGAGTTCGTTGACAGGTCCCGTAACGCGATACACTTTCGCTACCGCCCGTATCAAAGCTTTGAGTCTTCCGCAGAACCCTGCGATTTGATTCCATAGAAGAAATGCTTGGGCTCGTGGAAGATGAGGAAGATGATGCTTGCCCTTCCGGTTGTGGACGTTGAGGAGCCTCATCTGTAGAGACACTGCGCGTCAACCTGTTGGATCTGATGGGGGTACTGTGGGGTATTCTGTGCTCCGTGCTATAGGGGCTTCCCGTGGGAGTTTGGAAAGAGTCACAGGTGTCCAGGCGAATGCCTGAAGGGCTGCCGGGTGTTGAGGATGAGCTTGAATGAGAGGAAAGTCTTTCTCGGCCCCAGCCTACACCGAATGCTTTACGACACGAGAAGGAGATGCTACTGCTACGCTCTTGACCTTTGGCACTAATCTGTGAGTTCCGCCTGGAAGAAGCTCCGCTCGCTGGTCTTGAGTCACTCTCACGGCGAGAACGAAGGGCTATCTCCAGCTTTTTCTCAAACATCTGCTTGGTCTCCTGACACTTGGACCAGGCGAACTTCCACTGCTTGAGTCCCTGCTCGCTCCTCAGCTCCCCGGCAAGGTCCTTCATCTCCTGGAACCGAGAGTCTGGAATTGGAGGATGCTGACTGTGATAGGTCTCCAAACATGTGATCACGTTCTGGCACTTCTCAGTCATGCCACAGTCTTCCATACTAACACATGCCAGATGACGCATGCCCTCTAGTGCCCATTCATATGCCTGAGAGAGAGAGAATGAAACTGAATTAGACAATGATATAATAGGACAGAGGGTGCCTACAGTGAGAAAAATATGTGGGAAAGACATGAAAACAACACTTTCTGTGTGGTAAAACGTCAGCTTTGTAGAGAATAAAGGCAATACATCACAATACGGCCTTTTAATACATCTGAGTAGGAACAAGAGACTCTTTATGAAAAAAACTATGAGTGCAGTGTGAATAAAAGAGGAAAGAGCAGATAAATAAAGAAAGGGAATAAGGAAAGGATAGAGAGATTGAGAACCTCCCAGCATCTCTTTCATGTAAAATAAAGAAGTTTTTTACCAGGAACTGGGAGGTCTGGGTAAGAAGGCTTTAACATGCAGCATAACAGCAGGAGAACCTCAGAGTTCCAGCTATGTGTGACAACACACTCCCACAAAAACAAATAGCAACTGTTTTACCAATCATCTTACCATTTAGGAGAAAATCTGATGGCTCTTTCTCAAAATTTAAGATTTCATTACTTCTATATTTTAACGATTTCTCAATAATATTCAAACAGGTAGGAAGTTTTTATGTATGCTCATCATGAGGATGTAAGAGTTTAAATGAGTCCGGAAAATGAGTAGTCAAACCTCAAAACTCACACTTAAATTCAATTTAAATGTGCTTTATTGGCATGACAAAAACTTTAAATTGGTAACTGCGCTTTCACACCGCCACCGGGAAGAGTGTCAAAGTGGACAGAAGTCATTCATTTTCAATGAGAGACAGGGGTGAGCTCTGTCGAGCAGTAGCGCATCATGTACGTTGTGTGTGTCGAAGCCAGTTGAAATCAGCACAACTTTATGGTAATGAGCTATGACGTGGTGTGGGGCAACCAAACGGAAGACGTAAACATTCGGCGGCAACCAATCGGGAGGTGGAAACCTCCGCTTGAGAGGATGCATTCGAGTGTCAGAGCGTCCACTACACCTTTTCTATAGCATTGTTGGTAGGGCAGCCAGAGCTTTTATTGATTTACTCGCCGGTGGTGGTGTGAAAGCACAGTTATTGTACGTTCACACCGCTGCAGACTTGAGCTTCCAAAGTTACCGGAAGTCATTAATTTACGTAAAAAAAAGCGTCAAATCCATCAGCGTCGCGTTTTGAGCGACCATAGCGTCAATCAGAAAGTTGAAAGAAGCTCAACTTTATAGTTATGAGCTATGATGCGGTTCAGCGTCAAGCAGCGGCAAAACGCCAGCAACCTGAATATATATCTGAATATAGCCTAGACATTCTTCACTAGCCAGGGCTCCAGACTAACTTTTTCACTAGCAGCACAGTGGCCCCCAACTGAAAATTTTAGGGGCACAACCAGATAATTTAGGGGCACATACCGTAAATCAACATGCTAACCAAATATTCAGAGTTCTACTAAGTAATACATTGTATTACTAATAAATACTTTGATGATAGATGCAGAAAGTACAATGTGCTGTTTTAAATTCAGTGTCACATCACAAAAAAGGTCAAATTTACTGGTCGCACATGTGCGACTGGATGTAAAATTTAGTGACACACTCTCAAATTTTGGTGGTAAAATGCCACCATTTGGTGGTAGTCTGGAGCCCTGCTAGCTGATTCAGGAGCAACATACGATGTAAACTTTCATTCCTACCAAAACATTAGTTCTGAGAAAACAGACTTCAGAGAGGCCAAAGCTTCAACAAGCTTCCCTGTACTTTTTGACAAGCGTCCTTGACCGGTTGGCTTGACTTCTTTGGAAGCTCAAGTCTGCGGCAGTGTGAACTTACAGTGATACCAACGCATTTGCATCTGGTTTGCGCACAAATCTGGGCTTTGCGAAAAGTCCAAAATAAGTACTGCCCTCCAAAGGCTAAGTGCAGTATCTACGCAAACACTGAAACTGAGAAAAATGGCTTTAAAGTTTTTTACACCAGCCAGTCAAACATGTTACTGCAATTTTGGCACACACGTTTTTCTGAAATGGGACAAAATTGAACCAGGAGACTTTGTCACAAGACACAACAGATCTCACAAAGCCCATTTCAACCCCTAACTCAATTTTGACCAAATGCGTAGTTACTGCGCTTTGGCTTTGTAGGGCAGAGTATATGCTGTAGAATTAAAAGTGAAATAGTAAGGGGCTGGACACACCAAAGGATTTACGGCCGTGGCCGGCGCATGTTTTCAATTGATTCCAATGGAAACTCTGTGTTTTTCAAATAAGCAAGCAGCTAGCGAGTTTTTTCCGCGCTGAAACCCGCCGCTTGGGTTTTTTTTGCGCTCAGCGCTGAGCGCAGAGAGTTCAAAAATATTCAACTTTGAGTAAAAAGCTCTGCTCGTCATGTCAGTTCTTACACGGCCATCCAATTACAGTGGAGGAGGGGCGGGACATTACCACAGCAACCAACCGGCTCACAGCTGAAGTATCACAGCTACCAAAGCGTTCGGCTGATAAACAGCTGGCATTTGGCGTCCTCAAGGCATTTTCAGCCGCGTTTAAAAGTTTTGGTGTGCACAACCCCAAAGTTATATAAAAAAAGCTTAACACACAAGTTAAATAACAGAATAAAGAAGTAATATATATGAACTGTCTACATATAATATATATGAACTGTCTACACACTGTAAACCCGAATGCTCAAAGTAATTAATTCTATTTAGTACTGTTAACTTAAATCATTACAATTAGTTCAAATTAATTAACCTTGTTGAGTATTTAGAACTTTCAGATATTTATGAGTTTGTACAAATTAAACTTTTTAAGTTAGATGAATGCATGTTGTTTTTAATTTGCACTAACTGTCTCTTTAATGTACTCCAACTTAAAATCCCTCAGTTTAGAGATTTTGCGTCTGACGTCATCGGTGTTCACGTAAGCTGCTCGCGTTGAGTTCTTCTCCTCAAGATGACGGATCGGTCGCTTCATGGGGTGCTGTAAGTATCACCTCAATGTATCAATTCTAAAGGCCATTATGTTTACTTTTCATGTACATAATTGTGTTTAACAGTTAGATGTGATGTAGATATAATATTTTTAGATGCGTTGTCACATTGTTGCTGTCTTTTGTGAGTAATGGCATATTTGGCTAGGGAATTTAGTGACTGCAGTACTGGAAGATTCCAGTAGGGGGCGTTGACAGGTGACTAGGGTCAAGCACGCGTTCCTTTAGTATCATAGAGCAATACACTGATCGAGGGAAACTCAGCGTGTTTCTTTGTCTGTATACCTGTTCCCTTATTGCAGGTAAAACCCCTAGAAAACCTATTATTTATTGCTTTAATGCTTCAGTGACTGTTGTGGGAATTATTATGAGTTTGTTTTATGCACTTTATTAGTTAAAAAGTAGCTAAACTGTGTTTAATGAAAAGTAGGTCACGCGTGGCGCACGTCAACCCCCCTCAATGTGACGATAACTTAAGCGTGGTCAAAATGATTGTTTCTAATGATGTGTATATTAAGGTTATGGCAATGCAAGTTTTATATGTATTGATCAGGGTTTTTAAGTTTGTGTTTATACTATTAGTCGATGTGTTAAATGACTGGTCTAAAAGTAATAAACAGTGGTTAATGTGAATCGTTGTGCACATGGCAGTTTAAGTGATTAACTCAATATCACGCAATGAGATGTAAATGAGACATATATGTATACTATTAATATGCATTATATTGCATTTGTCAATGTATGTGTTTTAATGAGAGAGAATTGTTGCGTTTGCTACCTGTTTATTTTTAGATCCTGCTTGCTATTACTGTTTGAATCATAGTGTTTAACCATGTAAATGTTTCTTTTCAGATTTCAAATAAGATGATAGACTGGGAGTGCAGGGTGTAAAAAGATTCATCGTTCAAGACTCCACCTCCTCAGACACCACAGACTAGAACATAGACACTGCTCAAAAATAAGTCCACTTCCTTGTATGTATCATGATTGCCCCTGCATGTTTCACACATTCGGTGAACTCAAAAGTCACCTGTGTAGAAGCCATGTAACGGATAATTCCTAATAAGTGATGTACTAAATTCTGGCAGCATCATTTTCATGTTCTTAATCTTTTTTGTTTCTGATTTTTTAGCTTGAAGATTCTGAAGTGCACATTGAGAAGGAGCCACTGGAGCAATATACGGTTGTGCGTTACAGCTCTAATGCCCAAATGCATAGTGACCCAGTGAATGTCTCTGTTGTTCTTGAGGATGAATTGGTCCACTCCCCACCCACAACCAACTTCCAGAGGCCTTTCTTGTCCTGTTTGGATTCCAGTATGCTTTTCACATACAATATCCAAAATGACTTGCAAAAACATTTGTATTTGTGCAAAAAACTTTTGCTTGGCCTGGAAGGTGGGAAACTGTCTCCTCGCCTGCAAACATTAAAGAACGAGTTGATGTGAAGCATAACTTGTACTACCTCAGCACACACAAAAGACAAAAAGAGTTACTTAAATGTTATCTAACTGATGTTACTTTGATTTTTTACTTATATCTTCTTAGTTCTTATTGACAAGTTATTGTATTAACAAACGGTTCAGTTTAAGAAATTGTCATGTTTAATGCAACTGTGTGGTGTTAATATATAAAGTTGGCTGTTAAGCATTACTTGCTCATTTCTCATTTTATAAAATGCTGTTAAACAGTTTGAGCCTGTTAAAAGGTATGTTGTGTTGCTAAGAGAATTAAATTTTTGACTGAAAAATATTAAATGCTATTAAACAGTTATGTTACCTTGAACCCATTAAAAGGGTAACTTTACTTTTGTGGGTTGCTAAACAGACTTTAATTTTTGACTGCAGATTGTATCACATTTGTAAATTTAAGAGAGATGTTTAATGCAACTGTCTCATGCTAGTTTAAATGTATGAAATGTGCTGTGGAGCAATCCTTTTGTGAAATAAATTGCCAAAATTTTATTACATATGTCATGTCTTTCTGTGAAATTGCTGAAGCATTTTGATAAAGATTTTAGAAGTTGATTTAACCTGATATAGAAAATAAATAATTTGCTTAGCAAGAACTCAAATAGAAAAGTATAGTAAATGACACATATGATTTGCAAGAACTAAAAAAACACAAGTTTAGTAAATTAAATGTTAGAGTTGCAAGAACTCAAAATATAACTGTGAAGTAATTAAAATGTTTGATATGCAAAAACTCAAAATATAACTGTGTAGTAATTAAATTGTTTGATATGCAAAAGCTCAAAATATAACTGTGTAGTAATTAAAATGTTTGATATGCAAAAACTCAAAATATAACTGTGTAGTAATTAAAATGTTTGTGTGAACTAACTAAGTACTTTCAGTTAGGTCCAATTAACATAAATGAGAACCAGAAACTCAAAACTTAGAAGTTCTGCATAATTAAAATCAGGATCATCAAAACTCAAAAGATTTGAGGCAACTGATTACCTCAAATTTTTTGAGTAATCCCAACTTATTCGGGTTTACAGTGCACTGCAAAAAATTACTTAGTATTTTTGTCAAGAAAAAGCATCTTAATTTAAGAATTTTTAGATATTTTTTACTGAAAACAAGACAAAAATACTAAGTAAGAAAGTCATTTTTTGCAGTGTACATATAATGGAGACATTAAATCCCTAATGTCCCAAGAACCCTTCTCTTAGCAGCAATTAACATTGGCCAAATTTGACCCGTGGGTTCTCCAGGATTAAGTCAGGCCCGATTTTCTCTTTTGACACTGATATTATTATTACATATTTGCTGCTAACACAACCCAGTCTCTCTCTCTCTCTCTCTCATATACACGCATTCTCTTTAACGTTAAGGGGTTAGGGTGACATTGAGGCCACATGCCTTCACAAACTTCTAGCACCAAGATCCTAAACTCTCTCTAAAAACAGGAGTCAGAGGTCAGATGTCCACACTAACAATACAGAGTGACAAGAAGTGACCAAGCAGCAGATTCAGAAAGACAGAATCGAGAAAGACACAAACACAAGACAAAGGATGCGAAGGCGTCAAAATTAATGACTAAAACACCAAATGGCAACAATAACTTTGAAGGTCTCATAAAATAAATGCACGCTCAATTTTTGATCTGAATTTGTGTAACAGAGATGTAAAAATGCGTAGATGTACTGCAGTGATGTCTTCCATCAGCTCAATTGGTGCTTGCAATGTAACATAATGGGTTAAAATCCCAGGGAACACACATAGTGATTAATGTTAATAATTAGATTGTATATATATATATATATATATATATATATATATATATATATATATATATATATATATATATATATATATATATATATATATATATAAATGACCATTACAACTATTTTTAAAATACAACATAAAATAACTTCTGTGTTTTTAAAAACTGAAAGTCAAAATGATTCTCTTTGGTAATTTGGAAAGTTTGGAAAGCCCACCACAGACCCTGTTGATAAAACAAATAAACATCATGTGCTGTTGATTCTCCATCACCTTCCTGGCCTCCTAAACTCCTGATGAGTGAAACAGACATGGGAAACACAAATGTAAAGAGTTCTGTTCCTGCAGTAAACCACCACCAACTGTTTACGGTGATAAACTCACCCACAGGTTCTGCAGAGGACCTGGGGTCAGAATCTGAGGCCAATCCAGCTCTCAAACCTGCCCCCACTGGTGAAAAAATACCCCCTGTGTTTCCCCTTAGTGAAATAAAGCAGACACTTTGATCTATAGCCCAATATAGTTCCTCACTCTATCTGATGATACCCATAATAGTGTGGGCAGGGGATGACATCATCGTTTGGTTGGTTAGCGTTTGAAGTATGAATGGTGTGGTGTGCGTGGCAGGACTCTGATTGGTGAAAGCAAAATTAGTTTGCCTGAGGGACGCACCTCAAAAGGCCCCACACCATTCATCTCTGCACAAAGAGCGAGAGAAACACCCAGAAATAGAGAGGGAAAGAGTTAGATGTGCTAAAACAGAATAGTGGGAGTTTGGACTGAGCTTTTGTGAACTCCCATAAATTAATCTCTTAGCAGTTTAAGTGGGTCAAGAGGAGCGTTTTAAACTTGAAAGGAACCATCTTTTATTATTTCCTCCAAAATAAAACCACCAAAAGGGGGACTGATGTCATAGACAGTCTCTGATCTCATGTCTGAGCAATTCCAGGAATTTGTTTATCTTTAAGGATAACGTGTGTCAAAGCGTGAGCCTGCTATTATACACTTGGTTTAAGGATTCACCGCTTTAAGATAACTCTAAACATTATTACTTTGTAACTCACTGGGGTAATAATCTATAGGCTGGCCCACGTAACGAAACCCCGAATACTTCCCTGTTATCTTATGATTAAAAGAAATGACTGAAACGCAGTACTACACTGTAGCCACACATTATTGTTCAATTTTGCCTTGATAGCCTGAGATGATGATGGGTGGATCTGGTAGGAGCAAAATAGGGGGAACAAGTCTGATTTACTATAAGCTGCAGGAAATGAGGGTGAGCAAGCGAGAGAGAGACCCTTTTTAATAAAGACACCCTACTGAGTGTTAAAAGACCAACCGCAGACCTAAGTACCTTTGTATAACAATCTTTTCTAAATCCTGCTCAACAGAGGCAAAAACTTTTATTGTTCCTTTGCTATTCAAAAATGTCTATGTTTTTACTTATTACTCCAAATAGAGTTATTTTCCTAATCTGTGACAACATGTCAGGCACCATCTGCTATCTTATCCTCCATTTGAGTTTAATCTAAAGGAATGCAAATAGTAAAGAATTATAAAGAGGGAGGGAGAGCTAGAGAGACATGGCACCTGTATGATAACTAGTCCCTTGTGATTTTGACTAATTCAATCTAATTATAGTTTTCAAAACAATATAATAGTGCATTAAATTCACCAATCGTAAAGCTTATAGAAAGTCATTAATCTTACACTGATCAATTAATGCGTTTGTATGATTGATGAGTGTGCAATTTGGCTTAGTGCACAATTCAGTTCTTTTGTTGTGCGTCATGCGAGTATGCGCGTGTCTGCTGCGGGGGGGATGCCTCTATGTTTCTTATAAAGATTCATGAATGTCAAAGCCTGAGCGATCAGACTCAAGAAAGAAGAGTTCAGCGAAGGCATACACATACACACAGGGGAGGGTAGAAACAGCAAGTGACAGATGTGCTTATGATCTCCTCTCTCTGGTTTAGGATAAAGAGCGTGTTGGATATGTAGAGCAGTGGGAAGCAGACACACGGCAGCTGCTTCACAAATAAGACGGACGTAAACTCCTAATGCGAGCTGGAATCATCTCAGACTACTGAAAGTCTTTCTGGGGCACGCAACTTTTGCAAGCTTTTTGGTTTAATTCCACATACAGGAAAAAGACTCATAATAATTGAGTTGGTTCATAAGCTTTGATAGTTCAAAGGCAGTAGATGTGTGTCTATGCAAAACAGATGTCAAACAAACTGTTGTACTGGAATATCGCAGGAGCTGTTTTTCATAAAAGCCTGCCGGCTTTATTGGGGGTAATGACTGGTTGGGAAATGAAGCTGAGAGGACTGGAAGGCTGCTGTATTTTTTTGCCTGTTGGTCTAGCTGGCAGTGCGCTCAGGTGAGGGCTGTAAAATCGTCACCGTCTGCCTATTAGTGCAACTTTATGAGCCGAACAGGAAACAATTCTGCTTGGCAAAGATCCTGCATAAGTGAACACAGGTTTTATTTTGAGCCTTTTCAAAATATTAATAGTTTTCAAAGCAATTGAGTAAATAGTGAAACTAGTTACAGAGTTTTCGATAAAGGGATAGTTCACCCTAAAATGAATTCTGTCATCATTTACTCATCCTCAACTATTGACTTCCATAGTAGGAAAAATATTTTTGAAGTATTGTAATAAATGATCAAAAACACAGTTGATGGTACCCATTAAATTCCATCATATTTTTTATTCCTACTATAAAAGTCAATGCTAACAATCTGCTGTGTGTTTACCATAATTCCTCAAAATATCTTCTTTTTCATCATAAAAGAGATTCATACAAGTTTAGAACAACATGAGGATGAGTAGATGATGACAGAATTTTCATTTTTGGGTGAACCCTTAAAATGACTCAAAAAAAAAAAAAAAATGAGTCACTCAACATTTTTGAATTTAATCAAAATTCAGCCAAAAATAAAATAAGGCTTTTAAGAAAAAATGATGACCCATGAAAGCACTAAATTGATTAAAGGGTTGGAGAAAATTTCCAAAGTGAATTAGTGACCGGCTAGTAGAGAACAAACAGTCTATGGTAGCATGTGGGCACAAAAATCACAGGAGTGTGTTGTGTGTTCATGTCTAAGTGAGTATAATTCGATTGAACTGCACCCAGGGAGGGGGCTGGGAAAACAGGTCTGGAAAGCAAGCCAATCAGACTGCATTAAAACTATCACATTGGCATTAATCAAAACCAATCACAATACTGATCAGAGTGAGTGGGCCTGCAGAAGCTTATTAGGTCACTCAAACACTAACATCCCCTAAGGGAATACACATTATCCAACAAAGTAAGAAAAATGAAAATCCTAAAATCAGACCAAGAGCCTAAATACTACTCATACAATCATTAATGTGATGAAGGGTTACTGGAAGAAATTTAACTGTATGTTTTGGATGCACTTTACACCAACTTGAAATGAAGAAAGAAAATGACTGGATAAAAATAAAGTTTTAAATGGCAAACAAATGAAATTAAAATTTAGCAGCATCTAGTGGTGGGACTGTGAATTACAACCAGCGGCTCAGTTCACAGCTCACCCCTCAATTTCAAAACGCAAAGAGAAACTATGATAGCTGCCACACGACAAACATGTTGTCGTCTCACAAAACGATTGTGGGTTGTGCCGATAGACAACAGTTTTGTGTATCGACGATCGTCAGACATATCGCTAATAGCGGGCTTTCATGACGATAATTGGCGATAGTTATTATAATTATCATCATAGTTTCACATTAACATGCGCATTGCATGCTTTTCCTCGCATGAGAAGGTTTGTGGGCTTCACTTTGCGCGAGAGAGTTTGTTATGCTTGAACTCTTGCTCGGACCTGAATGCCCGCGGCATGGACTCCTTCTAGCACCGCAACTTGTAATACGCGTGGCCAACAGATGGTTAAAACCAGCGAGTTTGTTGTTCCCACTCCCTGGCACGCAGGAAATTTTAGAGCGCCTGGACTTAAAGGAACAGTATGTAAGAAATTTATATCAATTAATCATAAAATAGCTCTGATATGTCACTAGACATTAACAAAACATTTTCATTTCAAATACTTATAACACTGACAACAGTGGTCTGGACAGGATATTGTCATTTAAAAAGTGGAGTTGCAGCCCTCAACTGATGTTTATGTTGTCATTTTGTGTATTGGCCACCAGTTGTGTGATTGCAGTACCAGTTTTAGCCACAAGTTTTGTGATTGCAATACCAGTTTTGGCCAGAATCCTACATACTGTTCCTTTAATGACACGGATGGATTAATGGCATCAGTTTTAAGAAGGTTGTGGTAATGACAGTGTTGCCCTTGCCTCATTTTTTGTCCACCAATCAAGTGACTTGTCATACAGTAAAAAAGTAAAAATAAACAAATAAATAAACCAGTAAAGTACTGCCCCTCCCCCCGATACTATCGTGTATTGTCGATCTCACAGGCTGATGATAAGACAATCTCAAAATGGGGCATATCGCCCAACACTAAAGTTTTGTGACCAAGCAGTAAAAGTGCTAGCCCTAAACTCTTTTGGAGCATTTAAAAGTTTTTTATGACAAGCACATGCCATCCAGGTGGCTAATGAGTACAATGTGAAAAAACTCTCCAGCGATTAGCCAACGTGTTATTACAAGCTGTGAAGTGAAAAGCGACAGCCCTTTTACTTTGCCTATTCTGTCTGTCAGTCTTCCTGCCATTCTTCATCGAACTCTATAAGAACATCATGGGAGGTCAACCATCACACACATTTGTTTATCATCTTTCATTTCTTGTCACTGAACAAGTGTGGAGGTCAGTGTTTTGTATCCACAGGTGCTAACCCTCAGGTTCTGCCGTAACAGTAGGACACAGGGACTCGGAGACGGGAGGCCACAGTCAAAGCATCACAAAGGACAGACACACCTAATTAACAGAGCATGGGGCTGGTTTTGTCCTACTGAGTGCTGTCTCCTGTTGTCCGTTTGGGGGTTTGAGGGGCAATGAGGTGTAGAAAAGGGGACTTGGGGTCTAGTGTTTTTGGAGGGAACTGCCCCAAAGTGGTGCTCTGTTTTGGGGAGGGGGCACATGCCTCAGGCTCAGTCAAGCAGCAGGAAGATAAAGTAGATTCAGTAGTCTCTAAATGTTATTAGAGACCCCAGAATGATAAGACAAAAAGTGAGAAGGAGATGCTTTGCTCAAAGTAAAGACTGAAATGAACACACATACATAAATATACATGCAAGACACATACGCTCGTTGTGGTTGGCATATGCTAGAAGTCAGTGACTGGAAAATGAGGTTTACATAAAGGGATTCCTACAATAGATAGATGCAAATGCAAAGTAACTCTGACACCTCCAGTGACTCTTTCTGTATTGTCTAAGTTTACCTGCAGGACATCTGTGTTTGTCTACATTGCATGTCACAAAATGTGTAGTCAGATTTACAACATACTATTGTTATTCTCAAAAGCAGCTGTGTGATTCTCATGAAATTAGACTTATGAGATGTCATGAAACATTTTGATAAAAAAGTAAATGCAAAATAAGAATATCAAACTAAGAAGCATACAGTTACAAACATCTCTTCATGTACTATTTTGCACATGATTTCAAATAACATCATACAAACCAATTTAGTTTTTTTCCACATTTAAGGGGAACATTTTCATTACCGCAATGTGTCCATGACTGGATTTTGGTTCTTTGACATGGAAATATTTATAATTAAAAAATCTAAAAAATAAAAAGCTTCAGTGCGTGTTATACTATGAACATTTACAGTAAAGAAACATGTGGTATTTGGTGATCATTGGTAAATGTAGAGACAATAATAAGGAATATAAATTTGTCCAAGAAAAATTTTCTCATCCTCCGCAACAAGCTTCAATCATTGTTTAAGCCCTTAAGGAACTAAAAAGAATTTGTTGGAAGGGACATAATTGACTGTGACACTCAAGATGGCTACCAGGTAAGCAGTTCTTATTTTTTCTCTCCAGATAAAAGTTAAATTTTGTTTGTCATAGTACCTAGACAACGTTTAAGTTCTCATTACCGAAACATGAGTTTGTAAATGCATATATTTAATGTAATATCATTTGCGGGTAATGATCATTTTTGATAATGATAATCGTCTCGGTTACGTATGTAACCCTCGTTCCCTGAAGGAAGGGAACGGAGACGTCACGTCGTGACCGATGTATTGGGAACACAATACGTCGGTCACGACGTGACGTCGTAGTGACCGACTGAAAGGGAACTAAAAATTTCTATAGGAAACATTTTTAAATCCTCTAAAAATAATGGTTATAGTAAGTTCAGACCTTAATCTTATATGTGCAAAAAAAAGTTGCACATAAAAAAATCTGATGCTGGACACCTTTTAAGTCTGGATTTCTTGAGAATCACCC
This sequence comes from Misgurnus anguillicaudatus, assembly GCF_027580225.2. Lineage (NCBI taxonomy): Eukaryota > Metazoa > Chordata > Actinopteri > Cypriniformes > Cobitidae > Misgurnus > Misgurnus anguillicaudatus. The sequence goes on along the minus strand of NC_073357.2, from coordinate 35,398,658 downwards.
AGCTAAGACTCAACTTGAAAATAAATATGCAAGCTTTGTGCATTAACCTTATGAAAATAAATGTACAAGCACTGTATAGCAAGGTTATTATAGTTTTGCTTTTTTAAATTAGTTTTTATTTTAGTATCGTTTTCAATTTTGCTTTAAATTTAAGTTTAGTTTTAGTTAGTTTCATGAATGGTTTTGTTAGTTTTAGTTTAGTTTTTATTTTGCAAACACATTTCTATTTAGTTTTTATTTTATTAAGTTTCAGTTATAGTTTTAGTAATTATAGTTTAGCAGCTAACAGCAGCTAGACTGTCTGACATATTTATTAGTTAACTGAGGTTGCTGTCAGCCTCAGCTAACCTCTCATGCATAAAGTGCCATCTACAAGTAAAGACTCCTTAAAAGTTTGTAAAGATTGCAATGTCTCTGGGTGGGCGGGGATTAGTTGGAGGCAAAAAGAGCCGCGGACGCAATGCTGACAAGCGTAAGCTAGGACGTTTTAGGAGGGATTTATTAAACATAGATGCAGAAGAAGGTTCGGAACTGTCCGAATATGTAAAGTTATATTTTACAGCTATTTTTGTAAATTAACTCTGTAACAGTTAGTTCTTGTATCTTGTTCTCATTGGAAACATTTTAACCAGGTTTTGGATTTTCCTACATATGAAGTATTTTCGGCTGGTTTGGGGAATTTTGTCAACTATAATTAGCAATGGGGATTATTTTAAGAGATCATTCAAAGAATGCCACACACATCTATCGCTGTATGTTTGTATAACATTTAAGCTAGCTAGTGCACTGACGGTTGACTTATCATCACCTATAAAACAGAAACTTTCTGATTTGTACTAGATAAGACCAACACACCAATACATACTGTATGCATAGATTATTTTACCTGATATGAACTGTGCACTGCAAACACGAGCATTATTTGCGATCGTCTTCGTCCATTCAACCACAATTGTCTTCTTTATTTCTGGAATTTCTGCCTGGATCCGGTAAAACTTAAGTTTTGAATTAAAAGTGCTGTTACTTCAATTTTGGCAGCCAAAAACACAAGACGACGACATTTTAAAGTCAAAACCTCAAACTTTTAGTGCGCCTGCTATGAGTTCTTATGTTTTGCCTCCAGCTAGAGCGGTGACGTCACAGTGACGTAGGCGATTAAGGGGTCTATTATAAAGCCTGTTCAGATTTTCCACCACGGGATGAGAGCTTATTAATTACGAAAACGAATACTTATTTTTGATAATTATTATTTTATTTCAGTTAGTTTTTCAATAACTGTTGCTCGTTTCGTTTAGTTTTAGTTTTTCATTTATTATGAATTTTTAATTTTATTTCAGTTAACGAAAATGTTTTTTAGCTGATAGTTTTAGTCTTAGTTTCAGTTTTCGTTTACGAAAATAACCTTGCTGTATAGTAACCGGATAAAAGGATGGCAAAGACAGTATGTGCCATAGATTCATACTGAAGCATGGAATAAGGGTGTATGGGACGTCGGCCCATGTTTTAATCAGCTAAAAAAGCTATGCATAATGGTTTATTCATTAAAATATTGAAATGCATCAAGAGTAATAGATACTATTATTTGTGCAAAGATAAAAATGACTTTTTTAATTTTAAGGGAAGTTGTACTTCCAAAGTAATTGCCAATGATCTTTCATTCTCATAGTGTCACATTACACTACAGGATGCTTTATAAAACCATACACTTAAAACACGCAACAGCAAAACAAGTCCTTTGGGCTGGAAAAGGAGTAATGAAATGTGATGTCAATCAATGATGTCACCTATAGAAGTAAGACTGAATGACAGAATATTAGCCTGCGTGAAAATCATCACTCATAGGAACATGCTCCTGGGGCAAAGCCGTAAAATAATCCACTTCCATAATGATCTGACTTACAAGGTGTGGAGTTACACTGAGATAATGGATGGCATAAACCCCCCCGATGAGACCATTTGCCCAGGGCTGCAAACTCCAATCTAAGATGTGTGAGAAATGTTGGTCAAAACCGCACGCAGAGAGGAAACTCTTTTAAACACAGTGCAGTTCACACACCCAGAGCAAACCCAAGCATCCCTCAGCAACATACTTTATCAGCCATACACTGATTGAACAGAGGACTTCAGAGAGAAAGTAAAGAAAAAGAGAGAGAAAGAGGGTGGAGATTAACTAAAGAAACTCTCCATGGATTCCCGAAAAGATTCATTCAAAAGTATTTTTGAAGAACGTATCTCAATCATAAAGCTATCATTCGCACACATCCTGCTACGAAAGAGTGCAGAAGAAGGCCTGTTATATTAAATGGCATCTAAGCCTCTGTCAAATTGTGTAAAATTTTTAAAATTTTTGCTCATACACACTTTGCTTAAACTATCACAGTTTGGACAAACTCCACAACGCTCCTGAAAGCCTCTAAACTCCTACCTCTTCGTGGCTATATCCGTTTTCCTGCTCGGCTAAGACGCTGGTGGTCCCGTGACCAGAGCACGGAGCGGCGGCAGTCATCTTTTCTCTCTCTCTGGACTGACAAAGTAACTGAGAGAGAGAGAGCAAGTGGCGCCCACTCTTCTCCTCTCCCCACCTCCCTGCTATTCACAGGCAAATGCAAGTCTAAATACCAGATGGGTTTGCCCCAGCAACTTCACTAGAGGGGACAGAGGGGGGTTGAAGCCGGCATGGAAAGGGGGGGGGGGATGGGACAGGAGGGTGTCTGTCAACATCACTACAAAGACTCTCACTAGAGAGGGCAAAGGAAAGAGGGAAGCAAAGGAGACTAAAACTTGGCACAGTGGTGCTAACTGGACCGTGTGAACCAATAATGTGAAAAAAAAATCTTCTTCAAGTAACTTGAAGTGATTTTATATGCACAGATGTTAGTACATACTGTGTGACATAACTCCAGGAAATTATAGTGTATACATGTAAGGTCTGATGGACAAAAAATTAAATGGCACATATTTAGCACAAACTTGATAAAAGTGTGTGCTAAATCAATAAATGTAAATTTAAATAATTTTGAGCAAGCTGTTATATTGCTGACATTCAGCTATAGTGATATTAGAGGATAGACAACAGCAGAAGGCGTATGGTGAAAGACTTTGTTCCTTGGAGACATGGGAGTATCAATAACCTGATCAATACCCAAACGCTCACAGTATGTTGCATGAAATGCAGATCTAATACACCAACTGCTGCATATGTCAGTGGTTAATAAAATAAAAACTCTGTCTCTTCACTGCTTTAACTAGTCTTCAATGATTTACTGTATCAATATTATAAAACTTATATTAATCTTAAAAACATGTCTGGGTCATAAACGCAGACAAAAATCAAAGAATGAAATATTAAAATACATTTTGTTTAAAATATATGCAAAAAATATACTTTTTGAGACCATTTGCAGTGTGAATTTATTTTTGAATTCTTATTCAAAAAAGCCACTCCGTACTTTAAAGTGAGAAATGAAAAGTACTTCACTTTATTTAAAGGTGGTGTGTGTGAATTTTAGGCAAATTGCAACCAACAGCTCATCCCTCAATTTCAAAATGCATATGATCTCCGACATGACAAACATGTTGTCGTCTGAGACAACGTAGCGACTAAACGAGCTCAGTTTGTCCATCTATGGCTACTGTAGAAACATGACGCCAACTTCCATGTAAGGTGACCCACGGTGTATGTAGATAAAAATCTCTCATTCTAAAGTAATAAAAACAATACAGTTCATTATTTAAGGTCAAGGTACGGTCCAAATTCATCTTTACATGAAAATATTAAATATACTAATATATTTATAATTGAGCGTTGCAGCGGGAAATGCACAAGTTGAAAAATCTGAACTTTGGCGGATATTCGCGCCGTGTCAACTAATCAGGAGCTTGCTCTAGTAGTGACGTGATTACAGGGAGCGAGCGGAATCACAGAAGCCCCTCCCATGACGCGAATTTCTGCATGAATGTCTCGAATGACTAGAATTTCATGCACGGCTTTCATGGGCGAATGAATCGAGTAAACTCAACATGTTCAAGCGTCCAACTACGTGGGAATAGCACGTTTTTGCCGCCTCTACCGCGGCTGGGGTGAACGTACAGTTACTGTTCTTCATAGACAACATAATATTAATATATAAAGATTAGGGCTGGACGATTATGGCCAAAATCATAATCATGGTTATTTCTGTAAAAACCATAATCATGTTTATTTAACAAGATTACTCTGTGCATTTATTTTACATTTTTATATTAGTAAGTGTTGCAATAGGCTACACGTGTCAAAGCAGTGGCGCCTTCGAAGTGCCTTACAAACATCAATCCAGCAGCACGCAATAATAATTTAATTGCGCAAATAATTGTTTTACCTCAATTATTTAGTTTTTGTAATTAAAATTGAAATTCAAAAACGATTAATTGCACAGCCCTAAAAAATATTAGTATTAGTAATACTTTTTTTTTATTAGAAATTATTTATTTTCGAGGGAATAAAATGTGGTGTGTTCTCATGAGATTCACTCATTTACACTCACTGTGGGAGAGACATAAATATGCTCATCCTCTAACTGTTAGTGAGTGTTAACTTAGTTCTTTAGTGAAATGCTACTGAAAGGCCGTCTTATTATCATTATAATGACAGGACACACAAAGGTGACATTTCCTTTGCCTTTCAATGTGCAATGCTAATGTGTGTGTTTTGTCCTAAAAACCACACAAAACAAATGAGGTAGGTTTCCTCCTACATACAGAAGTTAACAGAAGAAAGAAAGATGTTTTTGATATCCGTTGTGATGAAATCCACTAGACCCACATTAAGTGCGAGCTGTAAAGAAAAGTACAGTCCTCAATTCATCACCTTCTCTATTGTTCAATAGGGATCTAGTCATACTGTCACTTCACCATCGGTCTCTCATAAAACAACAGGAATCATTTCAGTGATTTCTCGCTCTCTGCAGTTTTACACAAACAGACCATCTGGAGCAGAAAGGATTCACACATCGGGCTTTACTGTCTGCTTTGCCCCGGGGCACACATGCACAGCTTTTCTGTCACTTTCTGCACCGCTGGCTGCTGTGATTGTCTGCAGGGCTCTTATCCAGACAATAGGTTGTCAATATTATATTTGTCACCCAATGTGTGTCAGTAAGGTCAGAGGGAATTAATTCACTTATCGCATTAACTTAGGCTGTTTACTTTGAAGAGAAACCTATATAGGTCACACCGCAGTGAAATTTCTTACAATTTACTTCACTTGGTCATTTTTCTATGAAAAAAAATGAGACAAAGGGTCAGGAAATAATGTAAGAGACACAGATCAGAATTAAACCCATCTCCCACATGAGCACCGTACCTCATTGTGTCTGGAGACTAGACCATTATTTTTCTAAAGAGATCTTTGAACTACTTTAATATAATATACAATACATCTCGTAATATAAAATAATTATAAAAATAAAATGCAAACTATGTCAGTTTAGTTGCTCTTTTTTTAGACATGTCATGGTTGTCCTGACCATCATAGCTTCAGCATGAAGTGTCTCATCTCCTGTGGGTTTATTCAGCTTCAGCTGTCATATCTCGCATTGTTTTCCATGACCACAATCCACACTGCCCAGATCATCAGTCAAGGCTGGACCGGTTGCTAGGTAACACACTCAAACAGCCACTGTCTAAATTTGGGATGGGCTGGTCTGTCATTAAAGACAAATCAAGTACTAGAGCCCTAAATGTGGACACGCATGCACGCACTTACGCACACACACACACACGTTTATGCACATAATAGTCACACAAGGCTAATATACTCCCTACATTACTATGAACTGAATGCAAAACTACTAAACAAGGAGTGATTTAGGGTGTTTTCACACCTAGTTCGTTTGAGCCCTCCAAACGCTCTAAGAGCATGTCAGGGTGTACATGTGAACAAACCGGTTCGCATTTGGGTTCTTTTGTGGTTCGATTTATTTTTGATATGTAAAATCAATGAGGTCCCGGTCCGTTTCGGGTGTCATTTTGACATTGTATCAAAATCAATAGCTGCACAGAAAGCTGGGGTCTGAGTTCTTATAAAGTTTTAATGTGAACAAAAAACGGTCTGAGATCACTTCAGTTCTGAAGAGTACCAAAAAAAGAACTGGGTCTTCTTTTGAGTCCACTATATTGTGAACACCAAAAGGACTGAGGTCACATTCGGCTAGTTCCTTTTCTGGTTTACTTTAAGTGAACTGGGTTTGGTTCTTTTAAAATGAACTATATGTGAAAGCACCCTTAATTTACATCCTGTGAAAAGAATGACAATGCATTCACAAGAATGTGTGTAAAGGGACACCTGCTGGTGTTTTATGAGTAAATAAGAATAATGTAAATCAGAAAAATGATACCAGTGAGTTCCACAAGTGCTATCCCACTAAGACCATCTAATCATTGCAAAACAAAGACTATGCAGAGTGCATGCCACTGATCTCAGACCTGACCCAAAGAGTTGTATAGATCAAACCAGCTTTACTTTAAGCCGTGCCCTTTTGTAACTTATACCAAACACAAAACCCGTCTTTGATTACTAAACAAATACACTTATGACATTTGTCGATTTGCCAACAGATGGCAGGAGAGGGCTGGATGAAGTCGCCATGCCAACAGGGCAAGGGATTGTGCATGGATGTTAGTAAAGAGCACTATGATAATGCTAATGATAAAATCTGATAGTGGTCAGCCAACAAGACCATCTGTCTCTAACGGGAAAGGAGGGGAGAAGACTCAAGCGTGCGCCACTGACCCAGTGCCACAAAAGAGGAAAAACACAAGGAACTGTTCATGATGGTCTGATCACAGAGACAATAGTGTGTGTGTGTGTGTGTGTGTGTGTGTGTGTGTGTGTGTGTGTGTTTGCCTGACATCACTGCTTGTCAGGGATTTCCGTAATAGCAGGCACTTTAGAGACACTGTTTAATACTCCGAGCAAAAACATCAACAGCAAAAGCTTGTTGGAAAACCTATATGAAATTATTTTAACTGATCTCTGTTCATGCCTAAAACTAAAGCAATAAAAATGCAATGAGCAACTGATGATCACTCACCTTGTCAAAGAACTCGTAGAGCCGAACAGTCTTGTCAATTTTGTCCTTGGTGTCTTCCACTCGCTGGGAGAAATCGTGCAGGTGCACCCAAAAGGAGCGTACTTTCACCTCATACACCTGAAGCTCGGACGAGGAGATGTCTTCCCACTTCTCTAAACGCTTGAGGAGAGCTTCACCGCTCTTACAGTGCTCCTGAACAGACACACACACACACCCAGTTGACACAGTGCAACGGTATGAATAAGGTGACTACATTTAAACAGGCACAAACACCCTGAAGCTTGTATTGACACAATTAAGCAAATGTTTGCCTCCTGTAGTAAAATATTACCTGAAGATCTAACAGCTCAAATGCAACCATTATAAGGCATTTGTTAAGCGAATACGAGATAACTATGCAGACGTGCTGTCTAGGGGTTAAGGTGTGGTGTGAATAACGTTTAATAAGAGAGTTTACGCACATATGCGGCCGCGTAAAAATCTTTGAAGAGGGTCTGTTTCTGATGTAGCTGCTCCAAGGAATCTTCAAGTTCACCGAGTGTCTGCAGACGGGTCTCCCCCACCTCCTCTATCCACTGACTCACCTAAGAGACAGCGAACACAAACAATCCCATTTACCCAAAATGACTAAGAGTACATGAATTCAAACATGACACATGCTCTCGAACGTGAGGAAATAAATCATGTATGTGACATCTGATACAGATGCTATGGTGCTGAATGAAACTTTCTCAGGGTTTCCATGTGTGTGCTTTGAAAATCTAGTTCGACAATTCTCACTGTAGTCATGCCAAAAGTTTTTTCACACCTTCTGCCTGGAGGCTATAGTCAGTCATTAAAACAATGAGATGAATACATCACCAGAACAGCATGTATTTGTATAATAGCAAGGATGTTTATGAGACTCGAAGTGTTTGTGTGTACAGCATTTCAACGCAGAATATCTTCTTTTCTTGTGCTAGAGGTTAATTATAAAGAATTAACCCTGAAGACATAAACTCATAAAAATTCTAATTAAGAACGTTCATTTACAATTTATATCATCAGCATATTTACACAATTCTTCTGCATTTATGACACGAAAAATTAAGTTACATTATTATTTACATTAACCTTACCTAAAACATTTAATCAAAAAATATTGTACCGCTAAGCATGAATAGTATGCTGTCACCTGTCCCAAATACAGTTCATAAAAGCAAGTAGAAAACTTTAGTACTCACCTCTCTGAATCCCTCTTCCAGGATCTTAAACTCCATGATGAATTCCAGTTCCTGTGTGCATTTGTTGGACAGCATCACAAGCTTGTGAACCAGCTCGTCCACTTGGTTATACAGATGCCCTGCACTCTCGATGGCATCTCTAAAACACACAAACACACAGGGTGTCTTCAGTACTGTATCAGTTTGTGCAGATACTGTCCTGATTTTGATACTAGTGCCAGAGAGGAAGTGAACAAAAACACTGTGATTCGCTAATTCATTTTAATAGAACACACTGATTGGATGAGACATTTAAAGCTCGAACATACAAGCTTGTTGGACACAGAGGGTCTGTGTTGAGTAGTGCGTGCGAGCATGTGTTGTGTAAGATACAAAGAGTATACAAAGGCTTAAAATATTGTAAACTGTATATTGTAAATGCATGTGCACAGTATGTAACAAAATATCAATATTTTTCATGAATGTTTGTGAGTAAAAATAAATGATTTGTGAATTGACACACAGTGATAGAGCACATTGTGTAAAGCAGCAGAGGCTGATGTCTACTGGATGACTTCATCGCTGCTGTAGTGTACAATAGTAGACAATACTGTATTGTGCTCTAGTCAAACATGTCATCTAACTCAGTCAAAGAGTTATCCAATCTATGCACATGCCTATCCAAATACATATCAACCAAAAACATGTCAGAAATGTGAATAATACAAATGGAACTTTGGCAACATTAATCAAAAGCCAAACTATGATTTTAATTAAGATGTTTTTATGAAGAACATTATTTTGTTCCTGTTCCTTTTAAAATCTCTGCACAAGAGCAGTTTAAATATCTTTCTTGTGTGGCATGCCAATACAAAGTTTAATCTTTTGATCTAGCTGTGATTGTGATGGAAGTTTAGCGCTGGAAAGAATCTGTGTGTTGAACACAATGAGCGGCATGAGGGGCTAATCAGTGACCTCTACGTCATTCCAAAACCCAACAATTATTCACAGTACACACCCAAAGCAAACACTGGCTATCACAGTATGCAGGAAATATCAAAGGCATTCCAGCAAGAGAGAATGACAAGAAAGAAGCAGAGAAAGATAAGTCTAAGATGGATGTATGAAAAATCGGAAGCTTTTATTGCCAGCTCAATGAAGCATTCAGTCCTAGTACTATGATTTTAGATTGAGAGCTTAGTAGGTGTTTTATTAAAGCACCTATTATTATAGAGTCGTTTTAGACCCAATGTTGCATTTACTTTTATTGAATTATACAATGTTTTGATGAAGGGGGTAACAGCAACTGTTAGGGGTAAAAATTCTTCCTGTTTATGAAGATTTAGAAAAGAATAAGTTGTCAAAAGCACAGATGAGTAAGGAGCGATTCATATTTCGCGTCTTTTGCGTGCGCAAATACGTTATTTTGAATGTAGACGCGCAGCAAGTGGGCACCATTATTTTAGTCTGTGAAAAAAAGAAGGTCATGGTTCATCTGAAGGAAGTGTTAAGAAGATAAAGTTTAGTCCAGTCAAAAAAAGAGAAAAGGCTAAAAATAGTATGAACAAGCTGGATTTGTTCACTAATGTCCATTGCTTTAGACTCTGTCACACCTGTGTGATTCAGTCTTTGGGTGTCTGTCAGCATTCAGGTGACGTGTTAGTGTGTGTAAAACAGTTTATCTAAGATTTCATTTTGGAGGAAAATTAGAAACTTTAGAACAAGAAGACACCCAAACGTTCTCTGACAAAACTCAACTCACAGAATTTGAAAATAATACTAAATATGCATTAAAACTTTAAATCATCTTAAAAAAGAACAAACGCAACCAATTTTTTGCGCGTAAGTTTGGCTCACACTTCACAAAACTATTGAACTGTTAAGTTGTGTTGGAAAGCAAATGGTAAACTAATGGCGCTTTTCCATTGCATAGTACCCCACGGTTTGGTTTGGGTCAGGTCGGGTCAGCTCACCTCACTTTGGCTTGGTTAGCTTTTCCATCAAGTTTAGTAACACTTCAGAGTAGGAGGGATTATAGGCGTGTCGTTATATTTGCGCTGCTTACTGCTGTGACATCATACAAGTGAGAGCGTTGTTGGAATACATCCCTATACATTCATTTATTTCTCAGTCTGCCACAAAATTAAAATTGGCCACCATGAATAGATGTTTACACATCACGTTTATCACTACCTCTGTCTCAGATGACAGTTTCTGTACAGACACTGGTGGCGTCAGTCGACACGCTCCGCTGAGCCTCATTTAAGTTGCATTTAAGCATAAGTGCACATCACAAATGTGCAGCCCCAAACTGCAAGTCTGGAAAAAAACTGTTATGGTGTTCCTGATTCTCAAACTGTGGATGTTTTTCATCGCTAAAAGAGAGTTTGCAAACTTATAGCAGAGCCCTGATGACAACATGTTTACTCAAGACAACGCAAGCTAGCATGAAGGTAAAGCTAATCTTTTACATTATAGCGATGACGCTGGTAGTGACGATTCTCTCAGACCAATCAGTGATCTACATTGTTTTCGCATCACATTTTGGAATCAGTTCGGGTCGCTTGGAACCCCAACCGAGGTGGTATTAAAAAAGTATCGGCTACTACATACTGCACCCAGTGGAAAAGCCCCCAAAAGTAAGCTGACACGACCCAAACCAAACCGCGGGGTATTATGCAATGGAAAAGCACCATAAAGCTCTTCTCACTCAGAACTGACATGCAAAACTTCGTTCAAAAGAGGTTTTTGTCCGCGATTACAGCATTTACTGATTTTGACAATTCTTTAGATAAAACATGTCTGTGCCACTATCCAAACATTGCACTGTCTATATGAGTAATAATAAGACATGTCATTTGTTTGGGGCTATACACCTGAACATATATTGCAATTTCATTTCATTCTGCAAGTGGTGCAGAAAGTGTTGCACACTCTGACTCTACCTGTATATCCAAAAGTATTCCACAAATTTCATAAAATAAAAGTAAAAGAGTGCATAAAATGCATCTGGGCCTATCAAAATGAATGAGCCTGAAATCAGAGTAACAGAGGAATATCAAAAGTAGATCCGCACAAACATTGGACTCCAAGTGTATGTTTATACTGTATGTCTAAGCAGAAGGCCATAAGCCAGCACAGAAATGCCTCCAAGTTTTAAACAAAGTCAAACAGGAAGTAGCACCAGAGCCCCACTTCATCCAAACTAGACTGTTATCAGACACAGACACATGTGCATACCGGTGTCTGTTTAGCTCTGAGATTCTGTGTGTTTGTTTCAGGAAGAAAATAATTAAGTGCAGATAAAGACATTTCTTTTGGCTCAGCTGTGGGAAAAAATATTTTAAACCTTGAGCTGAACCCAACATTGATCATCAGAGGCTTAAAAATGCTCTTTCACGCTGATATTTGAGATTATAATTCTTGAATTGTTTTGCGATGGCCTTATCTCACCTGTAGTCCTCTGTGAGGCTGACACTGGTCTCTTCCTTTCGCAGACGGGACAAAGCAGCTCCTCCTTCCAGCTGTAGCCGCACCAACCTGCTGTCGTCCAGAACACTCCTCATCAATTCCCTGTACTTATTCAACAAGATCTCAGCCTCCTGTAAATACACATAATTACATTTTAATAATTTGAAATGATTTGAAAAAAAATCATATTCATTTTAGAAAATAATTTTCTCACCCTCAAGTTGTTCTATACCTCTATAAGTTTCTATAATTTGTTGAACTCAAAAGAAGATAGTTTGATAAATGTTCATAAGCACACAATTGATGGTACCCTTTGACTTCTATAGTAGGAAAAAAATACTATGGAAGTCAATGGGTACCATCAACGGTTTGCTCACCAACATTTATCAAAATCAACTTAAAGTATCATATAAATAGAAAGTAAATACATTTTCTATTTTTGGGTGAACTATGCCTTTTAAAACAGTATTGAATTATATGGTATACTGTGTAGCAAAAAAACTCATCCAAAGTCAAAATTATTAATTGGTTACAAACTCATCAGACATTTAAAAAAGCATTAGAAACATGGTGGTGTATAACATATACACTCTTTTTCAGTTGCCTAAATCACATTGTCTTCCAGATCACACATCTTGTTATTACATACACATCATAACTACTAATCTCAGCAAATAATACCAGTCCCATCTCCAGTACACACACCCCATCATTATGTTCCTGTCCCACAGTCATCTCTCTGGATATTAGCTGTGCCCGGTGTGGTATCGCTGCACTGTTATTACCTATATGCTTCCACACACCTGCATTATTATTATTCATTAAATGACATCAACACTTCCATTATCTAATCCTATATCATGTTTGTACTTATTAAAAGATCAGAAGAGCTTAAAACTTCAGTACTCTATGTTACTGTCATGCCTTCAGGTGTGTTTGGGTGTCTGTAGGTGTAGCTGCCTTTCTACACTTAAAGGGCACTCGATGCAAAGTTCATCATGACATATATGTAGCTCGTCATGTGTGTGGTTCGTAATTTCAAAATATGTGTTCTGCGTGTCAAGTGATCCTATGTGCATCACATGTCTTGTCTTGTCAAAATAAGTGCCTGGTGCAGACACGTCTAAAGGGTATATGATAAATAAGACACTCACGTTTGCCAGATACTCACATAATCTCATGCGTAATCAGAGTTTACTGTTAAGAAAGTGTCTTTTGTGTATTTTGTGAACGTGAGCATCTCTTTTATCATAAATGGTTTTCACGCGTGTGCAGCAGGCACTTATTTTGACAAAACACGTGATGCACATGGTTCACATGACACAACAAACACATATTTTGAAAACACGAGCAACACACATGACACTCCGGACACATATTTTAAATGTGCACCCCTCGGATGAGCAGTGACAAGCCACCACTGCATTTCATGAGGGCACTAATCTGCTTTTGCTTTGTCTGTACCCATTTAGATGCAAAATTGCTTTAAGACAAACACCTTATATATTATATATAAATGTGTCCCTTTAGTATGTAATGTTCACTTTTTTAAAAATATGATGCACATTAGAGGAATGGGGATACAGAAAAAAATAACTCAGAATTGTTGGTAAAAGACGTGGAAAAGAAGAGGGGACATATTCATATTAATGGCAGAAGACAAAGACCAAGAAAAAGTGGAAAAGGAAAGAAAGGACAGGCTGAGACTTGTTTTCTAGTCATTTAACATCTAAGGCTCACTCCATCCTAAAGAGGCTGTTTTAACATTCAGCACAGGGCAGAAATCCATACCGCAAAACCTTCTCTGTCTCTCCATGCCACTCTTCAAAAAAACCTCAGTAAGTGATTATAAAGATGGCTGCAGATAAACACTCCTATGGGAGATCATTATTTCTCACGAGGCCCTGCTTTCGCCCAGTGCCTGTGGATAAAAAGGTCTCTCATGACCTCAAGTGACAGTCAGAGGTCAACTCAGTCAAAGCCTTGACACACTAACCCAAACCACACACAAACTGAAGTCTACTCAGACTATTATTTAAAACTAGACATATCTCCTAAATAGATCTGTCTCTGAATCACTGTAACTGGATGCTGGTGCCACTGCTGTAAACGTCCTTCAGAATAAAAGACTTCAGTGCCAAAGTGATGTCCTCAAGAGGAAGAGTTTAACGTCACACTGAATGATACAAATAGTCATAGGAGTCTTTGCAGCTGAAGTCTCTGTTTATAACTAGAAACGGTTGCACATTAGACCACAGACTAACTGCCTTCAATCCCCAGACTCTTAAAGGGGTAATAGCGTGAAAATCTGACTTTTTCCATGTTTAAGTGCTATAATTGGGTCCCCAGAGTTTCTATCAACATATAAAATGTGAAAAAGATCAACCCAGTAACTTTGTTTGGGTAAGACATTTTCTACAAGCATGTGAAAAATTAGGTCGTTCCGATTTCGGCTGTTTTGTGAGGTAGCAAAACATGCTGTAATTAATTATCTGTGGGGTATTTTGAGCTAGAACTTCAATTACGCACTCTTGGGACATGAAAGATTTAGTTTACATCTTTAAGAAATCTCATAATATGACCTGTTTAAGAAAAAAGAGGTGTGTGCATTCAAGAAATAGAGATTAGAGATAGAGACACACAAAATTATTTAAACCTTCAGTTTGCTCCATAAAATGCTGAAGGTAACAGTGGCAAATTTAAACTACAGAAGCTGCAATGTTGGATGTCTGACTAACGGACAGTTTCTATAGTGTAACAAGTTGTAGCATTGTCTCTGTGCCGTGGTGCTAGATAAACGGCAGTAAAGCTGCATGCATGCATCAACTGTATAATGTACTGTAATGCATTTAACACTTCTAACTGGCCGTAGAAAGGGAAAAGCAGCAGCGCTGGATTAATAAAACCATAAAGGCAGAGTGTGTCCTGTGGGATTGCTTTTGAAACAGATGTCTATTGACTGTTGTAGTACCTCTGCTGTAGGTGGCAGCACTGTGGACTCCAGCTTGTTGATGCTGTATTGAAGGAGGTTCACAGCATCTTCACAATGCCTGGTCAACTGCTCCAACCTCTGAGAGACAAAAATAAAGCAGAGCATTAATTCTTTCCACACTTAGTGGAGGATTTTTGTCAGTTATGAGTAATTAAATGTATTAATTCTTAGTGTCTTTTATCATACCATTTGTGGCCCTTTAATAAAAAAATAAATACCCCTTCGCAAATTATGTGCAACACATGTTCAAGGCTTATTGCTTTATTAATCCATGTTAGTCATACAACTGACGATGATGACAATTATGAGGATTTTCTCACCATTCTGAAAGCGACCCAGCTGGTGTGGGAATAAGGGAAGTTGCCATCAAACTCAGTGGGAAGATGAGCAATGTCCACGTGTTTATGAAGAGATTTCATTGACGTTAACAGCTCCACCTGACAAACACAGAACAAATTTTATAAATGCTTGGACAGATGCCTAGTCCTAGACTAAAGTTTGAGCATGTTTGAGCTGCCTTAATTTAAAAAAAATCTTGCACTGACATATCTTAACATATATTAGTGTGATTGTTTTGTCTCAAAATACACATCAGTAATGTTTTTTGTAAGGTATGTTTAGAAAAGTCCTAAAATAACTAAGGCCTAGTCCTGGATTAACCTAAACCCTGTCTGGATGTTTAAATATATTGTGTCCAGCTGTTATACCGTAGTAAACGACTGTTTTAGCTACTGTAGTTCAGTCAGTCTTTCTGCTGAGAATATCTCCGGCACTCTGATTAGACACTTGAGCTTTAAAATAGCCATCTATTTATCACAGAGTACTGGGTTACTCTTATTAGGGACGCACCGATGTATAAACTTATAATCGCTATCGGCAGATAAAAGCAATTTTTTCACATTATCGGACATCAGCTGGTTGTTTAACTCTTTCCCCACCAGCCAGCGCCAGCATTTTTCATGATGTTCACAAAAGTTTAATGCCTTCCAGAAAATGTTCTTCTTAAAATATATAAACATTCAACATTTTTAAATGAAAGAAGAGACCCTCTGCTTTTAAACAATAAAAGTAATCTTTTTATCACCTCTCAAATATGGGTAGGTTTCTTCAAAAACACCAAATTTTGAGCAAAAAGCTAAGATAATTCCATTTTTGTTAAGGACTTTTGATAGAGATCAGATTCAAACCAATCTTCAATACTTACAGGACATTCAGCTGTTTGCACTAGGGCGATACTTCTGGGTTATATAAGTTGCGAAAGAGCGCCCCAGGTGGATAATAGCGGTATTGTGGAAAGCCGGAAATACTCGTCATTGGCAGGGAAGCGTTTTCTCTTAATAGACAAGTTAACTTTTCAATGGCGGGAAAGAGTTAAAAACAGCTTCTAAAGAAAAAAAATCAACTTACGCTGTGTGATTATTTTAAATTTGTTGACAATGATAAAAGAATTGCAGTTTGTAAGTTTTACGCTTTTAGGGTTTTACAACAAAATAATTTAGTATATATTGGTATCGGCAGATGTCATTCTAATGCTGCGCACACACCAGACGCTAAGCATCGTGTTCCTTGCTCTACATTAATCACATGATTTAATTTTATGTCATGCAATTTTTCAGCTTGAGTTAAATGTTTTCAACTTGCACGGACAACACACGTCAGTTGCGTCGCCCCACGCGTCTATTCGCATCTTTGAATTGAATTTGTATGTAATCTACTCGCGCAAATAGTTAAATTCGCTTCTGGTGTGTACGCACCATAAGTATTCTATTATCGGAACAGAAATGTTATATTGGTGCATCCCTAATTTTTATCAGTATGTGTTCCATGGGAACCCACAACCTTTGCACTTTACCAAATTGAGATTCAGGTAAGCTTTAATATAGTTCCTATTTATATTTAGTGTATATTTACAGTATGTACCTATTTCTGTATATCCACCTATGTAACCCTAAAAGTACCACATTATGTAGCACCACAACCAATGAACGCAAGAGTCATTTTTGTGTGTACATGTGTGTGTGTGTTACCTGAAAAGAGTAAGCTTTTTCCATGCGTAGAGCCAGATCTCTGTCAGCCAGCAGCAGTACTGTATGAATGCATCCAGGCAAGGCTTCCTGGAGAGAATAATTAGACTTTATTGTAAACAGCATCTTGGTTTTCCATGTGAATGACTAAACTGCAGATATGTTTTCAATCACTAAACTGCTGCCAATAAAGCCAATGTTATTAACTGTGATGGCTGCTTGTACTACAAGAACATCATTATTCCTGAATAGAGATTGGTTAGTGTAAATAGTACTCTGCAGAAAGTTGTCATTTGTGTTTAAGGTCTCCCGCCAAGCTTCGTGTAAGTTCAATAGGTTTTAATAGGTGCAATGAACAATGGAGCTTAACTTGCATTTGTATCAGAAATAATCCTTATCAACTTCATTTAACAAAAGTTTTCCAACGGTTATATAATCAGACATAAATACTTTACTGTCTAAGCCCTCAGACACATAAAAAAGCCTTCTGTCAGTCTTAATAAAGCATGCATGCAAGGTTTCATGCATCATAACAAAAGAAAGGACAAAAACAACACCCTGTAAAAGCAGACAAGGATTTTTGTTTTCTCCCATGTCTTCATGCACTGAGTTATGCAACCATTGTAGTTACATCAGAACAGTAGCAAGAGAAAAACTTCTCTCGAAAAAAAACAATAGTATTTATTGAGGAATGTTCCAGAAACATCAACAAAAAACTTGGCTGAGATAGAATTACTGCTGATATTTATTGCCAGGTGCAGTTTTCATCCCCTGAGCATTGTTTTCCATGCATTCTAAGCATAGTAACAATGTGAAAATATGGCTCAGCTTTCGGCTGCCATGTGAGGACTAAAGACATGAATGTGAGGTTTGATAAAAGTAAACTAAAATCTAGTAAATAATAAAATATTTTAGAGAGACAGAAAGGGTATGATATAAATAAGCCAATGTCGGCTGACTCCCCTGGGGTTGAAAAAACCCTAGGGATATATATATATATTAGCCTGACGTTGTCATACTCAATTCTAGTCAGAATTTGAGTCTGATACCGCTCCATTGAGCTATAATTATGAGGCGTGTCTCAACCGAAAAATGCCTCTGCACTCAATTGGAAAGACCTACGACCAATCAGAGCAACGGAGTGTATGTTGAAATTACGTCTTTGCAGCCTGACCGAACTGCTAGTTATTTATTTCGCTACAATGACACTAACATTGTGATTATACTAAGTCTGAGTTAGCGAATGTACATCAACACCTACTATGTTTACAACATTTCGTTTATATCACAACATGAAGTATTTACTAAGTCATGGAGTATGACTATCTCTTACCATTTGTACGTTAGGTGAACTTCATCCACGACGATACCCTACGTTGGCTTGAAAATATCGGAGCCTAGCATGTCCCTCCACTTATTCAGCAACCACGACTCCGGGCTTCCGAAAAGAAGCTGGCAACGACCGCTAATTATATCCATCTCGTCGTGCACGCAGAGTTGCATCGCCATGATAAGGTTGCCCATTTCAGTTGCGACCAACCTTTGCCGAATCCCATATGAAGGACGGCAAAAACATCAACAAATGCCCTGCTCGCGTTTCTCTGTTCCTCTTTTAAAATCTATGCTCTGTCGATATATTTTAGAACAGACTCAATGTCAGAATCCACACATCTGAACTCTACAGCGGCAGCCATTCAACACACACGCTCTTTGTTGACGTGGTTCATTACGTTACTGTCGTTTATCTGTCAATCATCGTATAAAGCCCGCCCTCACAATTTGATTCGTCGGCCTGTTTTGATATTCTCATAGTAGCTCCTCAACGGTGAATCCCCAGATCTTCCCTGTATTTCAAATCGTGGTGGGCGGGGCTAAGATCGGCTGGCACCCAGGCTATATATATATATATTTATTGACGTTTTATATATATATATAAGTATTATAGAGTATATAATTTGGTATATATATATATATATATATATATATATATATATATATATATATATATATATATTATATTTATTATAATATATATTATTATAAGTATATAATTTGGTATAAAAAACGTGAAGTGTCTTTTAAAACCACACATTTTTTATATTTTTTGCCAAATCAATTTATAAACCAAGGGGAAAAATCAATACTTCAGTTGGCCACATTTCAAACATATCTATTTGAATATAGAAGAAGTGCAATTGTCAGCTCAGAAGGACATCTATAATAAGATGACAGTATCAGTGGTGCAGGGATCCCATAGATGTTCCCTGAGGACCAGCCACTGAGCGACTGCATTCATTCAGATTATTCTATCTGTCAGCATTAGCACTGACCCTGACTGCACTCAAGGGCATCTGAACACACGTGGGACTTGCATTGTTCAACATTATCTTATAACATCAAGATGCTGTGTAAAGCCACAAGACGGCACTTGTATGCTCTTCTTCGTGGATTATGGATGTGAGATCAAAGACAAAGAAAAAAGTCATAAGAAGCGAAGGTCATATGGGGAATTTTTGCAGCTGTGAGAAGACGGAGACAATGAAAACTTCTCAGAGAGGATCTGTACTGTCCAAAACAACACTGTGATTAAAAGCATTCCTCGATGTGAATTTTCCATTGCTGATTCTTATCTCTGTGTTTAAATCAGGCAGTTAGTGAAGTCAGCATTGGCATGGCCTCAGTAACTGTTTGTATTAGTTGTGCAGGTTTCTGGCAGTAGAAGAAAGCAGCATTAAGACCCACGGCATCAAAAGTGCTCAGGGATCAAGTTCCTAAAGCATCATTTGAGTGCTTATTGGTTTCCTCAAATCTTACATGCTGATTAAGACAATTCAAATTAACATACTTTGTAGGACCACACATAAGAGATAATATTCTCCAAAACATTGAAATAAATGTACATAATTAAGTCTGACAGGTTATGAACGAATCCAGGTTCTCACATCAGATCCTAATTTAAAGTAGTTTTCAGCAACATAACCATAACCATCCAAGCCGAGGAAAAAAATCTCTTCTGCCCTCATACTCTCATGTGAGCATGTCTCAACATGTTATAGTGCATGAATGCATGGGAATCTCATTGTTTATTTCCACAGTTGGTAAATCGCTGTTATTGTTTATTATGTGTTGTTTTCAGTTGGTTTTTAGAAAACCGGTCTGTCAGGGTTTATCCAATAATGACTGTGATTTTGTTGACGGAAACTCTGAATTCCTCAGTAGCAGATTGGTCTGACTAGAAGTTAAGGTTAAATCTCAAGGTTTATGGCATGTGCACATTGCATTCCACATAGTATTAAAGTAGGTAGAGGAAATGCTTGGAGTGCTATGTGATGCTATACTCTGTGAGGAATACGGCTGCTTAGGGAAATATTTGTTTCCCCTCGAGGATATGAACAAGTGTGTGTCTGTGCATCTCCCCTATTTAAAATATAACCTACTGTCAGGGTGTTTTACCTGGAGGATGTTGAAGGCTTTAAAGAGAGCAGGGACAAGAGAACACCTACGGGCATCCACCAGGACAGTCAAACCTAGGGCACTAACTTCCTTCCTATAACACACATGGAGATTCAAATTAAGGAAAAACTCATGAAACAGTGATCCAAAACTAAAAAACATCACAGGTAAAGAAAAAACTTTTGGGCCAATAAATGTAACATATGTTGCTTAAACCTAGATTTGTAACAGCTAAGTGGTAGTTTACCTGAGTGTGGTGTAGAAGTAGACCATGATCCGCACCAGCTCTCCACTGTTGCAGTTAGGATTTAACCAGATAGTGTTCTTCATTGTCACTGTCATAAGTGCATGACCCGATTTATCTCTTGTTCCTTGGATTAAAAAATAAAGTTTTTTACCCCAAATCTGTATTTGAATAGACCATAAGTGTTGTAACCAGTTTCTTACCAGGCAGACAGAGCACTCCTGAGCTCAAGACTTGAGGATTGATGTCGTGTGTTTCGCTCAGAGCAGGCTGGGTCCTCTGGGAGATTGCTGGCAGTGGTAAAAAAGCTGCTGAGGGCACTTCCCTCTGGCTCTTAGCTAGCAAAGGAGTAGCAGACAGGTTGCAAACGGTGCTGTCTACTGCCTGACCGCATGCTGTAAAATAAAGGTTGGTTGAGTCACACATACCTAAATATTAATACAAAAAAAACCAATCAGAATTGGTTTATAGCATTAGGTTGATGATAGTTAATCTACTGTACCACTAGAGACAATAGCAACTCTTCAGTATAAGCACAGATAATGTTAATTTAATCAATACAAGTTAGTTTGTTACTAACTTTGATTGCTTAGTAACATGTAAAATGTTTAAAAAATAACAAAATCTTTAGGTCATCCATCTATCCATCCATTCTATGAACCCGCTTATCTTCTGCAGGATCAAATCTCTGAGTCATAAAAAGTATAAAACTATTCAGTCTGAAAAGACAGACAAAATTTACACAAATTTACATTACAAATCTGCTGAGGACCCACAGTCCAAAATCCTCAACTAACAATCCCAGGGGTTAAAGCAAAAAAAATCCTGATTCTGCAACCTCGGGCGCATTAATATTGACAGAAGTTTGAGCGAGAGGGGGAGTAGTCAGGAGTTATGACGTTACTGCGAGTTGAGGTCGAAGTGCTGCAAACTAAGTCCTCTTCTGCCATACAATATAGTTCTCATTTTTATACGCTCAAAAAATCACCATGTTTTATTTTGTGCCACTATACTTAACTCGTGTAACTACTCATGTAACAGTCTTTAAATAGGGAAAACATGGAAGTGTTTGGTGGCTTCTAAATTCATCCCTGTTTGGATCCTAAGGAATGAATGGGGCTAGCCTAAATGCTAACAGATTCACAATGCGCTGTACAAAGATTAAGTGCACGCATTGAAAAAGATGGGGATGTATTAATTTGTTCTATTTGAGATAAAAACATAGTAAAATATTGAAAAACTGTGGTGTTTTCCTTTAAATAATTGGACATTGAATTTATACTAATAATGTAATTATTAATATTGCTAAAGTTAGTAAAATACTTTGCTAACTACATGTGACTTTTGAATTCAAATGCAACTGTTAGGTGATTTATTACAGACTCAAGATTATGCAGTAATCCTAACACTACTTTTCTGTATTCTATCTATTTTTCATTTAGTAATAACAAAAGGGAGTCGGGACATACTTTCATATAACAAACGAAATCTTTCATTAGCGAAATATCAGTAATAGCAAAGTCAATAATAAGAAAATTTCACATACTTTTGTATTATGTAATATTTTCTAAAAACATAAAAAGTTATCAACAAACAAGTATATTTGCTTTATTAACGTGATTTCAAACAGATAAAGTTTTAATCATTTTATTACTACATTCACAAATGTATAAATTAACAAAAAAGGCTCAAAAACTAACTTGTTTATAAGGTTTGCAGTTACTAAAAAATGTCTGTATCCATTGACATTACATGACCAAAGAGCGAACGACTCGGACCCAAAGACTCGAGAGAGGAACGAATCAAATCTATATCCACTATGGACTGCATAGCCTTATATTTGAAAGATCGGATGACTGGAGCCCAAAAACTCGAGACATAAACTATCAATTCTGTTTCCAGACGGTATACACAGCCGGAAAGGGACTGTCATGTTACAGAAGCACAATGTCTTGTACACAAGGACTGACTTTGAGGTAAGCTAATCGTTTCAGTCAGTTTCTTGTGTAGGTTTCAGTGCTTATGTATATGTCAAGAAATAATAAAATAAGCATTTTTATTTCTCATAATTGGTTAGAAATGTTATAATTATTTGCATAAGTGGTTGTTCTGAGGGAATTTGTGAAATAACACGTAATCCAATTCAAATGAAAGGAAAGAACGAAATCACTCGAAAAAAGATTTGTTCATTTTGATAAACGAGATTCAAAGACCTTTCCATCACTACTATGTTTACTTGCTAGGTGACATCTCCACTGCTGGATCTTAACCACACATTTTAAAGATCCGCCTCATTCTACCTCTGATTGGCTAGTTTGTTAGTTTGGTTGAGAGTGAAAGATGTGTTCCTCTCATACTATTTATAGGCAAACACATGAACTCGAACTGATATTAATATATATATGCAGCCAAGGCTGTATACCGGAGATCCGGCACGGTGCCAGAAAACTTAAATCCCTGCAATCCAATGGAAAGACCATCAAGAACAAACACCGAAGTTATTAAGTCTGTACCAGCACGTGGCTTGGCCTTAAAATCTCATACACACACACTTCTCTGTTTCAGGGCAATTTCAAAGCATTCCATGTATCACTCTGTGCATCAAACCATAGGGAGGGATGGATCTGTGCCTATATACTTGACAGTATGATAGGGCTCAGCGATAAGTAGAGATCAGTTTCCGGTAGTCATAAAACTAAAGCTGTGCTCCAGTGCACTGCCATGCACTGCCGCTACTGTTGAAGGAAACAGATACTGAGATCAAAAACAGATGAGATGCAGTCCTGGGAGTTCCTAATCTAGCCTGGGACTCTTACATAAGGACAGAAAAAACACTGATAAATTGTTCTGAACTAAAATCTGGCTGATACTGCTATATTTCAGAATAAGGATTAGTGCTGTAACAGCAGGTGTGAGGTTCTGAATAATCTAAACATAATGGAATGTTATTCTTTAGCTACTGTAAATTTGACAAGTAAGAATTTATAATTTATAACATCCCCAACAAGCTACAAACGTCTCTGTACCCACATCCAGCCAATCTGCTCCTTGCCAGAAATCACTCGCATTGAGACAGTAGACCACAAGAAACCCCTAAAGAGCTGAGTGCTGCCCCAGACAGGGCAAAGTAGAGAGGGTTTTGGCTTTACACTCTCTCACCGCAGTCTGGAGTTCAGCCTGGAAAAGCCGATGGGCTATCACCTCTCTATACATTTCTTTCCTCTTATTTCTATCTGATTTTCATTTCCTAACGTGAACTCCAAATAGCCAGACAATTTGGGACGTCTCAATTATAACAGGTATATTTCCATACAGTAGACATATTTATTATCCTAAAAGGTGCCTTCTTGTGAACGTGTGCATATACTGCCTGTGTGTGCCTGTTTTAAAGATTACACACATCAATAAATGCAATACTCCAGCCAGTCTTCATTCAAATATGGCTTACCGGAGGAACGCTTACTGAGCTTATACAAACTACCTAGGTCCTCAGTCTTTCTAAAAGTGTGTGTTACATCTGCACACTTCATCATCTCTCTCACAGCTTGAAATGTCATTAAAGTCTCTGCTGCTTTTCATGCTGAAGAGTTTTTTAGAGCTTAACAACATTCAAAAAAAAAAAAACATTTCAAAAAAAGCATTCTCTTTCAGCAAACTGCTGACAATGAAGATTTTATGTTTTACTTTTCAATTTCTAGACTGTGTTTCAATTTCTTATAACTGTGTAATGAACAGTAGACAAACCTGATACAATCAGACAATAAATATGGATGCACATTGAAAAGAATAAATAAAAGAAAATATATATGCCGGTAATAATGGTGTTAGCAGTGATGATGTGTGTTTTGGGTATATGAACCACCCACTAAGAGAGAGAAAGAATAAGATCCATCACAGTCAAACTACCACAACAAACACACCATCATTTATTATTTCTGCCATTCCTTTCTTCAAAGCAGTGTAACCTCCATCCATTCTCTGTTACTTAAACACTCCATCTATATCCATTCACCATACACTTAAACACCCCCCTCCGCTTACCCCTTGCATTTTCTGTGGTCCCACAGCAGGGATTGTGTTCAAGCCCACCCACCTCACCTCATCCCATATACGTATCTCTTTCACACCTGTACCACACCTGAACCAGGTGAACACATCCAGGTACGATTATGACAAAAATCATAATTTGACGATTATTCACCTTGGTGTTGTAATTGCGGTTATTATTGACAATTTTACATTGAAATTTTGAATTCTAAAGAGCCAACAAACATCCAAAGAATAATATAACGTATAATATAATATAAAACGAATGGCTAAGGGCCCGTCCCATTTCTACCCCCTTAAAACTTCCACTTGGTTTTAGGTGCCCTCGACAGTAAAGTCCCCTCAGTGAGGGAAGTGGGGGTGAAAATCTTTCCCTATGAAATGGTACACCACTATAAATGAGCAAACGTGCTCATCTACATCACACACAGCGTCGATGCGTCTACCGGTAGTAGCCTACTACTATTTTCATTCAGGAAAATGCCGGGTTCAGCGGTTGTGTTGCCGGTTGCATTGGCTGTGGTAATTTATTTACGGCTACTTAAATCAACATAGACGACATGTGGAAAGCAGAAGAAACATTCGCTGTCTTCTTGGCCTTGTGGATTTGTTTCAGATATGTCGATTTGTTTAAATATTTTGATGTTATGTTCAACTAAGCTGTTGATGATTTAACGCTAGCCCAACTACAACTAGCCTAACCTGTTGTTTGTTTCGATAAACACAAACACTTTTCCAGCGGCGTCTGGCATCTTGGTCTTGCTCCCTAAAATAATGGGACGCCATACCCCTACACGTGCATGCGCAAAAGCGAGGGTTAGGTGAAAAATGTAGGGGAAGGGGAGGTATTGAGACACGTCAACTTATACATTTTAAAATCTCTGATTGACCATTATATTTGATGCCCAAACACAGAGAAATGAGCACAAATGGACAGCTGTAATTGAGGCTTTTGGTAATTATGTAATTGTTTCATCTGTAATTGTAATTGATTGTTTTTTTGTTTAATTGTGCAGCCCTACATCCAGGACAACCAAATCTTTAAGATGAAGCAAAGTTAGCACTCCGATAACAACCATGGCAGATATTCTTCAAAATTCAAGATACCTACCAAAAATGTTTGTTGCCCTTATTAGCAGTTTTGAATGTCTATACAACCAGCTCTCGGCCACACAAAACACCCTTTGGCTGCATAGATCTTTAGCATTGCTCACATTCAGAAAGTACACTACCAAAATACACAAAGCAAAAACCCTGCACGTGACCAAGGCTTCTTTTCAGCTGTTTCCTTTTACAGCTCACATGTGAAACCATGTATCTTGGACAGTGTTCAATAAAATGAATGTGTGTGTCTACAGTCCAAAATATGACCTGCTGCAAAGCTAGTCTCACGCTTTTCTTTCAGCTCTTTCTTATGAAGAAAAGCAGCTCTTTCAGGCCATGGCACCGGCCATTTGAGAGCCATTTGTAACTTGTCAGAGGTCTGCAACTGAAAAACTCTTCACATGGATAACACCCCGCTGGCCTGCTAATTTAGTGAAAACATACTAGGTGGACACGGCAATGGATGAACAGTGAAAAATGACTCAAACTATAACAAACAGCCTCTGAGAGGAACAGAGATGGTTTGTATAGTCTCATTCATGCATAAACACTTCCATTAAAAGGTGCAAGTGAGGAAGAACAAAATAGAAAATGAGAACATTAACTTAAAGCGGGAAATAGTGGTGAATAAGGTTTGTGAATTAGGAGGAAGAGGAGGAGGAAAACAAGCAGGATCAGGATTCTTGATCAGCTGAGGGAATGAAGGGAGTTTAAAGTAAAGTGTTGTAGAGGCAGCAGAGATGGAACCAATGGCAAACAGGTTTTGTCAAAAGGAAGAAAGTAAAAGGTGAGAGGGATGGACTTGATGACTCAAAGATGACTCTACCTTGCTCCTTCTGCTGATGGTAATGGGACTCCATGTCTGTTTGCTGTTGATGCTCTGCTGGAGAGCCATTCACAGAGGAAGTAATCCCATCCTCTTGACTCTCCTCATCCCTCCTTACATTCTCTTCCCTCTTTCTCTCCTCCTCTCCTTTTTGCCCTCCTTCTGCAGTGGGTGTGTCATCTCCCTTCACCAGTGTGTCCTGAGTGTGTGTGTCCATTTGCTCTGGGTGCGTGTGTCCATTTGTGTTTGGCACCCCTGAGGCTGGATCAGGGACTTGAAGGCATGCTGACTCAACTCTATTTTCGGAATAGCTTGGCACTATGGCCTCAGGCTCATTCACAACCACAGGGCATGTCACAGTACTGACCCCAATCACCTCTGAGCTTGAGGTCACATCACTTCTCTCGTCTGCTGCCTCTCTATCCCCCCTATTCTTTTCAATATCAGTGTCTGTCCCAACGTTGGTGCTACCCTCCTTGTGAACTTGAATACTTGTTGATGTAAAGTCAGACTTGGGTGTGGTATCAACCAGACCTGTTTGAGCTGTCTTAACTTCCTCTGCAGTACTAACTGCAACTATATCTCTATCTGTCGTTCTTTCTGTTACTCTACTGCTTTTTATTTCCACCTTTTCTGCCTCCTTGCAAGATGACTTTTCCACTTCTCTATCTGCATGTTCTTTCTTTGTATGGCAAACTTCAACTTCTACCTCTGATGTTATTTTGTTCTCAGAGGGCTCTGTCCTCACCTGACCCTGGGAAAATGTTGCAGCCAGATTCTCCCCAGGCTCTGTGGTGACAGAGGCGAAGATTACCTGTTTCCTTTGCATAGTAGCTAAAACAGGCCGACCTTCCTCCAGAGCACTGGCAATACAGTCACCAGATTTCTCTTTGTTATAGCCACCATCACTAAATGTCTGGTGGTCGTTATTTATAGCAGGAGTGTCAAGAACTGACTGGTCTACAGGAAGAACATGCTCCTGTTCAGGTGGTGATTGGATGCATGTGTGTACCTGACATTGGCTGGACTCTGTGTGATTTGTCTGTTTTTGTAATGACATACTGACAGTTAAGGGCTCAGAGTTGGACAAGTTGTTGTTGTCTTCCAATTCAGCTGTTACCTGCTTATATTCAGAACTGACTTCTTGTCTTTCAGCTGGATCAGATATTTGTTGTTCAACAATAGCTAGCTCTGAGTACTCACTCTCTAAAGCACTAGGTAACACTGGTTCTAATATGTCAACTTCTTTGCCCTCCAGCTGGACCACATTGACCGGTGTGCTGTCAGGTTGGGATACACTAATTAAGTTACATTCCGGTTGTAATGTGTCAACTGTTCTGCAGTCTGGTATTAAAGTGCTAACTACTATGTTGTCTAATTGAGATTGGTTGTCTAGTTGTGAAGATTTGACTGGCTCATTTTCTGGTTGTGATGTATTGACTGGTTTGCTGTTTGGTTGTAATGTGTCGACTGGTTTGTTTTCCAGTTCAGATATGCTTACTGGTTTGCTGTTCGTTTGTAATGAGCTGACAAGTTTGTCATCTACTTGTGATGTGTTCACTAGTTTGTTCTCTGGTTTTGGGGTTTCAACTGCCTCATTGTCTAGTTGTGATGTGCTGACTAGTTGGTTGTCTAGTTCAGACATGCTTATTGGTTTGTCGTCCGCTTGTAATGTGCTTACTAGGTTGTCATCTACTTGTGATGTGTTGACTGGTTTGCTGTCTAGTTGTGATGTGTTGACTGGTTTGCTGTCTAGTTGTGATGTGTTGCATGTTGGGATATCAGAAAGTGAAGCAGTATCAAAGCTGGAGTGCTGCGTAAACAACTCTTTCTCAGATGCATGCTTAAAGACACTGTCACAGTGGGCTGTACCTGTTGCACAGGTGGGCTCAGGCCTCTCCACTTGCTGATGTGAACTCTCTACCACAGCTGGTACAGTGGGGGTTAAGATCACAGGTTGGTAGGTGTCATTTAGGTTTTCCTCAATCAGCATGGCACAAACCATGCTCTGCGAGCATGCTCCCGGCTTTTGAAGACTGTCTGTTGGAATAGCTTTAGAGTGAGTGGATCCAGCCGTTTGCGGTTTATGTAGATTTCTGTAGTTCATGCTAATGGCCTGTGTGAGAGAGCCTTTTTGTGGGGAAAAACGTGGTAAGGAGATATCGGCCAGCTCTACATACTCGCCCTCAGAATCCTCTGCTGTGCAGCTAGAGCTTCTCCCACTGCTATCTTTATTAACCTCTTCAAGAGCAGGGAGTAGTTTATCATTTTTGTTTGAACAATCCATCTCCCCTGATTGGTCTGTGGAAGTGTCAATAAAAATCCTACATTTGATATCCTCAGGGTTGTCCTCCTGATCTATGTCAGAGTTTCTCCTCTCTCTGTCCCCATGTTCGTTGATCACCCCTCTACTTTCACCTTGTTCTGAAACTTTGGGTGGTCTGCTGATAAATTCTGGGTGAACAATATCCTCCCATGGTACCCTAAAAATATCATTATCCGCCGATAAAAGACAGTGTTCCAGGGCGTTTCTTTTGACCACAGTCCTTTCCCGGTTGATGGAGTCCAGCCAGTCCATGGTGAATAGAGAGGTGTATGCTAACTCCGGCACATCCAGTTCCTCCACATGCTGCCCGCTAACAGCCAAGCACTTCACTGTGATGCGTGGAGGGCTTTTATGTGAGGGTGTCACTTGCAAGTAGAAGTCACTGGGCTGTAACACACGCCAGTCCAAAGAGGAAAGCTGGATTATGACTTTCTCATGGATACACAGTGGCCAGCCTTCATGACGAAACAGGAAACCACAATATGGGAACTGTCGAGAGAACAAGGGGAAACAATCAGTCAGGTAATCTATCATTGTTAATCTATATGTCTCCATTACATTATGCAAAAATACACATGTTTTAATACACTGACAATAACATTGAGCAAAACACAGTTAGTGGTAGGATTCTGTCAAGTTAAGTAATCTCTAGAAACACCCGGTATACAGCGAAAATGTTGTTATTATTTTTAAAGGTCCAGTTTTTCCTGTGTTTTCTGACATTTGATTGTGTTTATGGTGCGTAATATAATGTGTTCATGGTTCGTGTGTATATAGTAAACTAGCTAATAGACCAACTGTATAGTATTGTATACAAGTGTTTAATATCGGTATCGGCATCGGACAGAAGTTGTCTGTTTAAATCGGCATCGGTATCGGCACATCCCTACTCTTATATATTAAAGGAATATTCCATTTTCTTAAAAGAAAAATCAAGATAATTTACTCACCACCATGTCATCCAAAATGTTGATGTCTTTCTTTGTTCAGTCCAGAAGAAATTATGTTTTTTGAGGAAAACATTGCAGGATTTTTCTCATTTTAATGGACTTTAATGGACACCACCACTTAACACTTAACTCAACACATAACAGTTTTTTCAACGGAGTTTCAAAGGACTATAAATGATCCCAAACTAGGCATAAGGGTCTTATCTAGCAAAACGATTGTCATTTTTTGACAATAAGAATAACAAATATACACTTTTAAACCACAACTTCTCGTCTAGATCCCGTCCTGAAAGCGTCAGCGTGACCTCACGCAATACGTCATCACGTCACGAGGTCACAGAGGACGAACGCGAAACTCCGCCCCAGTGTTTACAAGTGTGGAGAAAGTGGACCGTTCCGACGTTGTTGTATGTGGAATGATACTAATTAATGTCTTTGTGTCAGTTTATTGTTTACAATGGTCCGCAAATGTGCGTTTTATATATGTAACACGTGACCTCCCTACGTCACCACGCATTTACGCTAGGTCGCGCTGGACCGGACCCAGACGAAAAGTTGTGGTCTAAAAGTGTATATTTGTTATTGTCAAAAATGACAATTGTTTCACTAGATAAGACCCTTATGCCTTGTTTGGGATCGTTTATAGTCCTTTGAAAAACTGTTAAGTGTTGAGTTAAGTATTAAGTGGTGGTGTCCATCAAAGTCCACCAAAACGAGAAAAATCCTGCAATGTTTTCCTCAAAAAACATAATTCTTCTGGACTGAACAAAGAAAGACATCAACATTTTGGATGACATGGTGGTGAGTAAATAATCTGGATTTTTCTTTTAAGAAAATTGACTATTCCTTTAACATCATTCAACCGGGAATTAGAGGGCTATTGTCCAAACCGGCAGCTCGGTGTTGGCTTTGAAAGGGGAATTCTATTAAAGAAAATATATCGTTTGGCATTGAACTCTAAGCTTTATAATTTTGCAAGTATTATTTATGCACTAACAGCAACATTACACACTAACTAAAGTTTGAAAAATAGGATCAGGAAAAACGGGACCTTTAAACCTTGGAGACAGCAAACCTTTAAAAAATATAAAAGATAGAATGGCTACTTAGTACAGGAAAAATATAAAAAAAACTATTGTTATCAACTAATCCCCACGTTCCTTCCTTTTAGCTTACATCTGACTTGCTCTCAGTTCTAAGACACTATTTTTCATAAATATCGTTTTGTGAACAAAATGCATTGTGAGAAGTACTATACAAGTACATTTGTGCAGAATTGAACTAATGCAATTAAGGCTTTATTAACTGCCTTATAAATAATGTCTTTCTTCCACTTTTAGCACGCTTTTAAGATGCCATCCAATTCATACAAAGCAGTAAATTACAGATAATAAGATCACAGAGAATTAGAGTAGACAGGGATTATATGAGACACATTCTGTTCTTGTTAAACCCGGATGCTTCTTTAGTTCATAACCGAGAAAGTTTAGACAATAAGCCCTTTTATTGAAACTCAATTTAGAGCCCTGCAGTCACTATCAACCCTGTTTATTTCATTTAAATGAATAATGTTCGCAGTAGAGAGACTTCACCACAAAAGCAGTAAAATTGCTGTTTAACGTCCTCTTTGCTATAGAATGGAAAAACAGTTCCATTAAATCCCAAAATGACACCATAGGTCACTGGGTTTCTTCCTATATGATTTGACGACCATGTCACAGACTTTAATACTGACCCAATCTGTGTAACATGATTCAAAACTGCTTTCGGATATACCAGAGAAATGAATATTCTGAGCTTGACTCTGGTTGGCTGATAATGACCCATTTCCTTTGAAAGGCAGAGGAGGCCAAGGGAGGAAGAAGGGTTGTGTGTCCTTGTGTTGAGGGTATGGGGGAGGTGAAAGGGCTTTTTATTCACAGACCTCCTAGTTAAAGCTTCTGTTTCCCATTATTATATCCTTATTCACCTTCAAAACCCAAGTTGTGGCCCCTACCTACATGAGAGGAAGAGACAGACCTGGAGATACTTCACTGACCCCAGGTGCACGAAAGAGCAGCTGGTCCCACTGTGTTCAAGAGAGCATACATGCACATAGTATACATAAAATGATAAAAACTATCTTGTTTAGGGGCTTTTTTCAGGTGCACACTAAAGCACTTCCCTGTCTCCACCTGTGCTAGCATTCACATGATGAGACATCACAGTTGAACCTTTGTGTAAGAGTGCAAATGATGGGACGTTTTGGTGGTGTTACTATCAGCTATCACAGACTCTATCCTTTGATATTTTAAACATGCTTAGGTTAAAATCTTTAAAATCTTTCAGGCGTATGTTGGCCATTGGGGTATATTGTTCATGCCAACATCATTGTAGCCATGTCAACTGTAAAGAGGCAAAACACAACAAAAAAATACCTCCCCCATCATTTTATTTCCTGTCCTCCCCTTGTCAAATTCTGTACAAGTATGCTATACAGCACATGGGGGTGTCACAATGAAAACTGTAACTGAGGAACCAGCAGCTAAAATGGAGCATGAAGAGCATGTATAAGTGTAGACAGCTGTGTTGAGTATGTGAATGTGTGTGTCTGTACAGCTGTGTGTTGAGTACTTGTGTGTAACTGTGTTGTGTGAGGGCCACACTGAAGATCTGTCTGGGAAAAATCCTTGCGCTCCGAAGCGCTGATAGGACTTCTGGGGGCTTGTTCTCAAATAACCAAAACAAGAAGCATGAACACAAACATTCGGGCCAACAGGCTTTGCATTGCTTTTGTTTAACATGCCTGTGTGTTCTAGCAACACCCTTATGATGACTAATGATGAGTGGGGGCTCAGCTAACAAAACAATACACACAGAAAAGGACATGACAGAACACAACTACAGATTGACAAAAAGATCCGGATTTCACACTATGACCGTACAGTTGGGAATGCTGGGCTTAAATTAAAAGAATGAGAGAAGCAATGAGTAAGAGAAAGCAGAAGAATGAAAAGGAAATGTGTAACTCGCACATGCATCCTGTTGAAGGCAGGTAAATACGTGTCTAGAGATTTTATAAGAGTACAGAATAAAATTTATATTGTATGTCTGATACACTACTCGATTTAAAGGGACACTCCACTTTTTTTTAAATATGTTCATTTTCCAGCTCCCCTAGAGTTAAATATTTAATTTTTACTGTTTTGGGTCTGGCGCTAGCACTTTTAGCATAGCTTAGCATAATCCATTGAATCTGATTAGACCATTAGCAATGCGCTAAAAAATAACCAAAGCGTTTCAATATTTTTTCTATTTAAAACTTGAGTCTTCTGTAGTTACAGCATGTACTAAGACCAACGTAAAATTAAAAGTTGCGATTTTCTAGGCAGATATGGCTAGGAACTATACTCTCATTCCGGCGTAATAATCAAGGATTTTGCTGCCATACCATGGCTGCAGGAGGTGCAATGATATTACGCAGTGCCAAGAATAGTCCCTGCAATTGAAAGTTACCAAGGGGACTAGTTTCAGGTTCTGCGTAATGCTGTAGCCATGGTACAAAGTCCTTGATTATTACGCCAGAATTTTAGCACGATGCTAATGGTCTATTCAGATTTAATGGATTGTGCTAAGCTATGCTAAAAGTGGTACTGCTAGACCCGGAGATTGGCTGAATGGATTCCAAAACGGTAAAAATTAAATGTTTAACTCTAGGGGGACTGGAAAATTAGCATATTTAAAAAAAAGTGGAGTGACCCTTTAAGTTATCCACATTAAATCTCTTCCTTTCACATTAAAAAGTCAAGCATTTATGTGCACAAATTTTATTTTGGATGCATAATTCTTATCTAGCTTAACCAGCATGCCTTCCATTGTCTATTAACTTCAAATCTATGGTATTTTAGGTTGGTTCTGAAGAGAGTGAAAATTTAGAGGGTTCTCCACTCGTACCAGATGGGAAACCCACCCCATTCCCTTTCTCTGTCTATTTATTTCCTTAAAATGAAAGGGAACTTTGACACTTACGCATGCATCCTGTTGAATGCTCTGTAGGATGTGTTTTGCAGGCACCAGGAAGTCGATGATGTAGCGTAGTCCGTCTCCGCGATATGTTGTCTCGACCACGTCTAACACCTGGCACAGCACGGTGGCCGCAGTGGCTTCAAACGGAGGGTAAAGAGCAGAGAGCGAGCTCTGGATACAGCTGTCCAGAGATTCAGAGTCCTGGAGAGAAACATACAGACACGCTCAGCTTTCAGCAGAAGCTCTATAAATATACAAGACCAATTTGATTTCAGATATAAAAAGTTCTACTGTGTACCAACTACATCAGCAGTGTTTTTGCCGTATATGTTATTTTGACATATGTAAAGAGAATGCTAGATGACTTCAGTTAGGTCACTGATCATTCTAACAGCATGAAACGCAACATGCTGTCCATCAAACCAAGAGACAGCAAGATTAAATTCTGCAGCTCATGCATACTGGAAGCACATTGAATCACCCAGGCTTGTTCTTGTCTGTCAATACCCAGGAAAATCTTGTGCACGTGTCCGGAAAACAGCTGAACAGCGTTCCTGGTGGTCTTCATGATGGGCTTTTCACTTTGAGGAAGCTCAAAAGAGTACAGCAACCGGCAATGAAACATGACTCTTAAAGACCAACCAAAAACCTGCTAAAAATATCAGTTGCTCCAGTCACACTTTAAGAAACAGGCTACTACACTACTTAAAGCGGAATTGAACCCTAGACATTTCAGCCTGTTATCCCGGGGTAATTTATGTCCATTTTTCATTTTACATGAGATAAAAAAATAAATTTGCACGATTTTGATTATTAGACTGTGTTGAAGTGGAATTTTCGTAACAGTCTTTGATGGACTCAATTAACCAGAATGGACTGCGCGAAACTGAGTCATTAGCTCCACCCACTAACCAATGCAGCCTTCAGGTTTGTCGGACTTCGTGTGGCGCCGCAAGAACAGGCAGCCGGATGACGTCAAGGTTCCTCGAGAGGGATTTAAAAGCAAACTCCTCCGTATGATTTCTCGAATCGCTCTCGCTGTACTTTGATGTCATCCGGCTGTCGATTCTTGTGGTGCCACATGAAGTTGAACAAGCCTAATAACTTCTTTTACCGCTCAGCTTGCTCTCAAATCAACTCAAGTCAACTTGAAGTTAGCTGGCAGACAAACCCAACCAAACTGTAACTCCGCTTTTACCGTCTCTGAAGGGGAAATCACCAATACCCTCAATAAAAGATGACTAGAACCTGTGCAGTATGCGGATGTAATGACAACAAATTTAGGCCACCGGGAGTATTTATTGTTTACATCAGGTAATGTAAAATGGTAAACATTTCTAAAACATAATTTGGCTAAGTTGTAGCTTGTTTTGTGTAACTACGGTAAACATACTACGTAAAAAGTTATCATCATGTTGTTGTTTTTATGAACACGAGCAAAGCAAGCTAAGGGGGCGTGCACACCAACGCTTTTACGCCCGCAGCCGGCGCATGTTTTCAATTGTTTCCAATGGAAGCTTGCCGTTTTTCAAATAAGCCAGGAGCTAGCGGCTTTCTTCCGCGCTGAAAACCGGCGCTCAGCGAGAATTGAAAAAATATTCAACTTTGGATGAAAAGCTCCGCTTGTCAATGTCAGTTCTCACACGGCTGTCCAATCACAGTGGAGGAGGGGCAGGACATTACCACAGCAACCAACCGGCTCACAGCTAAAGTATCAAAGCTACCAAAGCGCTCAGCTGAAGAAAGCTGGCACTCAGCTGAAAAAAACAGCTGGCATTCGGCATTGTCCAGCCGTTTTCAGTCGAGTTTAAAAGGTTTGGTGTGCACAACCCCTTAAGTTAGCTCATCCTGTGCAGCTGTCATTCAAAGAACGTTATCATCTACTGTCAATCATCTCGCCTCAAGACCCACCTCCATTTAGAACGTTCAGAATTATGTAGTCGTGCATTTTTCTTCCGGTGATTTGACAACCCGTGCATGACAATTCATATTACATAATCATATGTTTCCACATATACCTCTGTTTAAATGCCTTACTACTAAAGTGTTCCCGAACCATGATGAAACCCCAATAACTCACCCTGGCTGTCAGGCTATGTTAATGTGGTGTATTTATTACAGTCATACTTATGTATCTCACAACACTACTTGGGTAACCAAAGATCAGAAGTACAGTATATTATAACCACTGTCTGTCTGTCTGTACATAACGTTATTCACCTAGTGTACTGTGTGTGTACATGAAAAATGTGCAATCTGGGGGTAAGATTGTATTGACAAAAAAACTACAGCAGGGCCAGAGTTAAAGATAGTATTGAGAAAAAGAAACCGAGAACATGGGAATGATCAGACTAAAAACACAGCTCAAAGCACTGCAGGGTTACAGGTGCACAGTCGATAAATGTTTTTATTCCACCAGACAATGAGAAAGCAGAGATATCATGTAGAAGGAATGAGAAAAACGTCCCTGAAAATAAAACACTGAATGTTACAGGATAAGAAAGTACTAGACTACATGTCCACAGGTGTGTGTACTGAAGGGGAAAAGAGTGAGATAATCAGCCAGAGCAAAAAATAAGACAACATAATAAGAGATGCTGAAACACAAATCAAAGGCACTTTCTTTCTTTCTTTTATAATAGCAGAGTTGCATTACATACTTTACTGCACAAAAATGAATACATGTAATCAAATAATGTATAATAAATATATGTATGTGTATACACCAATTCTTGTGTAAATGGGCAAGATGTAATATAAGTGTTTTAGCATGTCCAAAATGGCCCTATTTGTGTGGGAGCAAAAATGTGCTGTTTTTGTGTCTGTACCTTTCAATGCAAATGAGCTACAGCTCCTCACTCCCTTACCAAATGAGACAGTAAGCTCGCTTTTAATTAAAGTAGATCTGATTCCTACACAGTCTGAGACAATAGTATCTTACTATTGAGATATGGCAGACACATACAACTTACTGAGGGTGGAAACTATGGTAGTGCAGGACTGTTAGTCAGTAACTGTGGGCATGGCTTTATCAGTGTGACATCATATTAACAAGATAGTCAAAACAGCATGTTGGGAATTAAAAGAGATAGAAGGGTTGATTTTGTTCATTGTGGGGTGTTAATTGCTCACATACTGCCAATACACTTATTTACAAACAAAACACCTTGTAAAAGCGTATTTTGCATAAATATAGTGGTGCTACACAAGACTAACTTTGCATGCCCAGACACGGGAATTGTTTGGCAGGAGGTTATCAATTTGTCAAAAGTTTAAAGGACTTAGCATTGCTAATAGCTAATAGAGTTTAACACAAAGAAACATATAATCATCTTCTTATTATGTTCTCAACAGACTAATGGGGAAGAAGCAGGTTAACTGGGGCATCATGTGTTCAAAACTGTTGAATTTGGTGTGTATATGTTTTGTGCCATACTGTTATGGGTGCTGAATCTGAGACCCCCCCCTCCCAAAAAAAAAAAAAAAAACATCTGAACCATCTGAAATAACAGACACATGGGATGAAATGTCATGTTTTACTTTGATTAGTGTGTGTGTGTGTGTCTTATGCTGGTCTAATATACTGATTGCTATCTGTTTTCATTTCATCTAATCTTTTTCTTTCTCATCCCCACGTCTCACTTTATCTCTTTTATTTCTTTCCTGCTTCCTCTCTATTTTTCACTGATAAATTGTAATATGGCTTTTGTAAATCCAGTAGTGCATTACAAATGCTTATACCACGGGTCTGTTGAATGCTGCATTCTGATTGGCCGAGAAATGTTCTATGGGTGTTGATTATTTTTCTGTAAACCGCACACCTATCTTTTCAAATGTCTTAAAAATAGGCACCAGAGCAATGTTTGTGGTAACCGTGGTATAAGCGGAATAATTGACTCCGGTCCTTTGAATTATTTGAAAATAATGCACACCTGCGGTGTAACGGCACTCCGCTTCGCGTCATGCCGCTTTACCACCTTGGTGTGCATTATTTTCTTATAATTCAATGTCCCATCATCAATTATTCCTTACAAAACCCATATGAATAACCGGGTTCATCTTATGCAAATCAATATAGTGTTTACAAACACTAAAATACTGTACAATCTGGATGCTTAAATGTTATTTATCAATATCAGTCATTTCAGATACATGAGCTGCATGCTCTGTGGTAAAAACAAACAATCAACACTCCACTTCAGGAGTAATTTACGTCATGAAATAAGACTGAACGACATGGAGAAAAAAGTAAATGTCATAAATTTGTATAATGTAAAAGTGACATGCAATGTGATAAAACCTAAGATTAATGTGTCAAATAATATCAACTATTTTTTACAAAAATCAAATAGAAATATAAACAAAGAGGCTTAAACTACCATTTACACATGCAATATGATCTTAATAGCATTACTATAAACAAACAATGATGAGAATGGGGCTTTGCTTTCAGTTTCTTTAGCATTCACTCAAACTTTTTATTGCTTAAATAGATTGCTTATACAGATGTCATATTTCCCTTTTGATTTGTGAAAAAATTAGATCCTTATAAAAACAGTGTGTGATGTGTAGAGGTAAGTGTTTAGCTTTCATTGTGTGCATATAAAAGAGAGAAGTGTGTAGCACAAAGAGCCATAGCTGCGAATCCTCAACCAATTATGTCCATCATTAAACTGAGAACATGAGATGAGAAAAGCTTTTTTTAGTATGGCACCCCGACGGCCTTCAAAGCAGACAGGGGGGTTTTCCTCTCAAGCATTTTCCACTGATGCGCCAAGACGACATTAATCAAAAGAGTAGGCACTGGGGCTTGGAAGAAGCTTCTACAAAAATCCAGCAGAATCTCTCTCTGCTTAATCATGTATATCATTAATGTCACCACAAACACCATCCATTACCATGGGCAAAAAATATTATCACTGTTCCAAAAGCTGTCACTCCAACTAAAACATCACAGTGGCAGAGCATCAGAGGAATATTTTGATTAAAGGAGGCTGTGGTTTCATTTACTTATGACAAATGTTCAGTCATAAGTATGACTTCGCCGGCGGTTATGTTTTACCCTTTACATTCTAACCCAGGAAGGAAGGGGAATCAATGCAGACTTCCTTTTTTGCTCAAAGCAAATATTACAGGTCAAATATTTGACATACCTTGTAAAGGTAAAAATGGAGAAGAAAAGAAACAACAGCTTCATATTTGTGCTGAATACGAGACCCTAGAAGCACCCAGTCAGAGATGAAAGGGATTTAATGCCAGATACTGCAGACTGCTTTATTTTTCAACATCTTAATGACCACACAAACCTCTTCCATCTTTGTTTTAACTCATCTTGGATTTTAAAATATGGCGTCTTTTTGTAGTCATGCATATGGGATGAACAATCTGTGTATGTGTGGTGTAAATCACTTTCTCAAAGGGATTTTTAGTTTTTGTGGTTGGACTTGTTCTTCATTGCACTGAACTCAAACAGGTCCTGACACAATCGACAGTCACGTTTCACATATTATGTGCTGGTTTTGGAACAATATTCCCTTAATTTGGAAGAATAAAGTCAAATTGTATTAAGTGGAGAATAGAAAATAATAAACTGAGAATCCTGGATCTGAAAGCATGATCAAATGCACTAAAAATGTAATGAACAAATAGAAACACATAATTTTCGGAATGAAATTTTGTGTGCACAGATTTAGTGTGGGCTTGCACGTGGGACACAAAATGGTCTTTCTATTTTTTTATAAATACAAAATCTAGGCTAACTGAAACATATCCCAAAATGTGACAACCGTCTAATGAGGGCTGTCTGTGTTTGGGGATGTTGTTCCTCTAAAATTGTTATTTATGGTCTAGGCTCTTTTGAAGATAATCATGACATGGGAGTACACACCATACGCCTTTGTTAAATCAGGCCTGCCCCATTTTAAGGCAACAGCTTGGCCTTTGGCTGGGCAATATTAGATTACTTTAATAAAGCATCTCTATGGGTCACACTCTTACTAGAGAATAATCAATTGCACTTGTCTCAAGAGAACAGTGAATTTCACTGCTGGCTGTTTAACCCTTACAGCACCCTGTTGTAGATAAAAGAGGAAGACGTAAACAAGGAAAGCATTGAAAGCATTAACAAATGAGATAATAAACAAACATACATAGGGCGAAGGATGTGTCAAATCATGTGCAGAATGACAAACAAAGGAACTATGGGAAGTTCTGCGTGTGCATATTCCATGTGGGCTTGGTAATGAAGTATTGCAAGTGGTTGGATCGATAATGGGAATGTGAGAAGTTTAGACTTGTTCTTATAAACACAAAAATAAGTGTGACAAATTATTGTGGTATCTTAACACAGAAGAAATAAA
The DNA here is from genome assembly GCF_027580225.2 of Misgurnus anguillicaudatus. Lineage (NCBI taxonomy): Eukaryota > Metazoa > Chordata > Actinopteri > Cypriniformes > Cobitidae > Misgurnus > Misgurnus anguillicaudatus. Next base: position 35,358,585 of record NC_073357.2, on the reverse strand, counting down.
ACTGCAGCAATAATATAATACATAATATATAAATAAGACATTGGTCTTTGAACTGTGTTTGTTTAAAATTGCGGCCAAGTTCTAACAGATGTGTAAAGGAAAAAGAGACATGACCAAATTTGTGTGCATGTACTGACACACACACACACACACACACACACACACACACACACACACACACACACACACACACACACACACACTTAGAGAGACTGTATGGTAGGGCAAGACACAAAGGACCTGACCTTTCACCCCAGCACAAGTGACAGAATAAACCAGCTGTCCATTTGTACGACACATAAAAAGAAAATGACAGTGAAAGACAACAGCTTTTACACCAAAGAGTGAGATTTTCCATTTCCAGTGTTTTGTTCTGTGCCAGCTATTGTGCATGAATATGCCACTGAGGTTTAGTGGGTAGACACTTAAGCTGGGGATCAAAATTATGCCGGCTTGTTAGTGGGCATTACTAAGACACAGGAGAGACATAAAGCCTTTTCTTTTCCTCCTCGTCCCCCGACATACACATTTCCTCACCAAGTAAGTTAAAGCAGTCTGATAAGAAAAAAGGCAGAAGTATATTAAATTTTTTACATGTATCCGGACATGCGTGACAATTTACGTCATCACCATCAGATTTTTAACACATTGTATGCGTTTGTTGTGCATGTGCCTACAAAAAAAGGTTGTATAGCCCAGGAGATGCATTGCATTTTGTCACAAGGTGCATGTCAAATAAACTATACTTTGCAAGGCTGTGCATTCAACTGCGCACGTAAGGGAACAAGGTTCCCCCGCTGCCTAAAAGCTGAAACAGCTGTTGCTCCATCACCCCTAGAAAACTCAGCAACCACATCAGATTGCTGCACAATGATTTTAAGTTTATTCATAGATCATTACAGGGGTCAAATCAACCTGGGAACACCTATCCAGTGCTCAAACATAGCAACCAAAAAGAAAACACATTCAGGAAACTACACTGCGTACTAGACAAATGGTACTTTTATAGATATTTTCCAAAGGAAATTCATTTCCAATGGATCCCCAAAAAGACTGTTTTCATAAAGAGAACAGGATAAGAGTTCAGTAAGATGACATGAATGAGTTCATATGGAACTACATTTAACTTTGTCTGGCAGCTGACCGATATCGGCAGGTCAGTTTATGGCTAATACAATTTAATGTAATAATAACAATTACATTTCACAGATGAGGTTTAGCTAAAGCCAGGACTAGGCCTTAGATAAGTTAAGATGTTTAAGCATCTTTAATAAGCATGCTTTAGAAAAAACGTTACTGGTGTGCATCTTGAAACAACTCAATGGCACTGGCATATTTTAAGATCTGTCATTGCAAGTTATTTTCTGTTGAGACAGCTCAGACGTGGGTCTAAGGATTGTCTGCGAACACTGTTTACGCTGGTAAAGTTTCTAACATTTAATAATCTGACCTAACATCTAAGGATATAACTTCTAGAAGATAAGCACATATGAAGATTATAAACGAGTCAGAAAGGTTACAAAAATCAAAATGAATGCTGTGCAGCGAGCATCACATTCTTGGTGTCAGCGAGACATAAAATTAATGTGCACCGACATTCCACAGGGATTCAAACGTGATGCTCACACAAGTCATAAATGTTAAAACCACTTTGCTTTCAGCTCTCAAACACATAAAAAACCCTGTAAACTGCTTGCATCTCTTCTCATTTGGGTCTTCAAAATGTACCATATACACTTCTAAATCCCAGCATTTACAGAGATTTTCTTTATTTATTTATTTATCACATCATCCCAGCATCTATGGCTAGATTCATGGCGAGAACTGGCTAATCCATACATATTACACAAGCTGATCCACACACAAGTTGGGGAAGAGGTTATTTGGTATCCAATTCACATAACTTGAATGTTTTTGACCTGTGGGATGAAAACGGGAGTACACTGACACAGGGAGAACATGCAAACTCCACACTGAAAGGCCACATGGCCTAGCCAGGGCTCGAAGCCGGGACCTTCTTGCTGTGAGGTCATGAGCACTAATGAACAGCGACACAAGTATTAAAATACTGCTCTCTGATCAAGCCAGTCATGGCTGGCGTCAAGCTGTAAACATTGTGCCATGAAGCCAGAAGTCACCAGAGAGCCCATCCCTCTACAGCTGTCTACTCTACAAATCAAATGTTCATCATTGGCAACATTTAGGGGCCAGTCATTTTTTTACTCTTTGTATAGTTTGACCAGTGGACAATGACATGTTTGTGTCTCACATTAATAATTAAAACAGAATAGAACTTTAACACAAAAATTCAAATCACAAAACATACTGAGAACTGTTAGTTATCTCGTTTGATATCTATAAAATAAGCAATGATTAACCTAAATATTTAGCAGGAAAAGAGCGCCTTTATGACTTTGCAATAAATCCTGATAGAGGGAATATGGATTAAGACATAGCTCAGTGACATGCAATGTCAAATGTTACATGATAATCTTAATCAACTGTATATGGATGCCAGACCCGCAGCTTTTAGATTCAAGTGCCTTCTCAAAATAATCCCATCTAATTTTAATCAGCCTTTCCTTGAAATCCAAAACTGTAGATGGGAGACTGGCAAATAAGCAGTCTAACACACAACTCAAAATCTCAAGTCATTGGGTCTCTGGGGTTAATCTCCAGAACGGTGTACAACTCCAGAGCGACAGCACTGAGATCAAAGCCTATTCATGTGCTCAACAAAAAAAAATGTTGACTTTTGGCCCTCTGCCACTGATGGATTGAGTTCTTTCGTCCTTTCCATTGTGAATTGAGACTTTATTGGCAGAGAGCTGGATTTTGTGGCGACGCTGTCTGAGCCTGAACTCAGCAGAAAGTGACAGTGTTTGGTTTTTGTGGAAGGGTTACGAACATTTTGGTACTATGCGTGACTATGCATGGGTACCAACTGTGAAAATTGCAGATCACATTTAGTTACCATTTGTCCTGTCATTAAATGGTGACTTATAAAAATTGGACCTTGGAACTTGGACTTTCTGATATTAATTATATGATAAAAGTAAGGTCTACATCAAAAGGAAAAGATTGAGAGATTTTGTTTATCTGTATCGCCGATAGCTTTAAAAGCTTAGCATTAGCAACTTTTTAACAACAGAATATAAGACAATCTTTCAGGTCAGAATGAATAATATCTCTCTATCAGTGACTATTCCAGCTTGCTGTCCGATACAACTCAACTCCACTAACGAAGGTCGTAGGGTGTAACAGAACAGTAAATTTAGCAAAATACGAAAATTATACATTACAGCCAATGTTTGTGTGTGTAACCCCTTTTGCATTCTCAGCAAATGGACCATTTATACACGCAGGGAGGTTTCCTTCCCTGCCCACACATTTGCAGTGTGACAGCATACTCTGAACATCTATAGCAGTGCACACGGTTTCATATCCCTCTGTAATATAATGAAATACAGCTTTAGAGATATTTCATCTGTTTCAAAACTACAGATGACAAAACCCTCTTCCTGCTTACTATAATGATACGCTGTGCTTTCCAGAAGAACTGACAGAAACACTGCTACTTCATCCACATTTGTTCTTTGTCCATAAACCAATCAAATCATTAGCATGTTAGTTTAGTAAGCATGTTGAGGAATCAGCTGCCTAACTGTAATAAGTCATTATCTTAAGAGACAAAAGAGACTGATCTTATACTGTACCTGAAATAAATGTTAAAGGATAAGTCCATTTTCTCATTAAAAAAATCCAGATAATTTACTCACCACCATGTCATCCAAAATGTTTATATCTTTCTTTGTTCAGTCGAGAGGAAATTATGTTTTTTGAGGAAAACATTCCAGGATTTTTCTAATTTTAATGGACTTTAATGGACCCCAACACTTAACAGTTTTAATGCAGTATAAAATTGCAGTTTCAAAGGACTCTAAACGATCTCAAACGAGGCATAAGGGTCTTATCTAGCGAAACGATTGTTGGTTTTTGGCAAGAAAAATAAAAAACATGCACCTCTAAACAACAACTTCCCCTCTTCCCCCGGCCGTGTGACGCCCCAGCGCGACCTCACGTAATTGCATAATGACGTGGAAAGGTCACGTGTTACATCTATGAAACGCACATTTGCGGACCATTTTAAACAACAAACTGACACAAAGACATTAATTTGTATCATTCGACATACAACAACGTCGGAATGGTCCTCTTTCTCCACACTTGTAAACACTGGGGCGTAGTTTCGATAGGCCATCCGTGACCTCTTGACGTGATGACGTATTACATGAGGTCGTGCTGGTGTGGCACAGGACCAGAGGAAGATGAGAAATTTTGGTTTAAAAGTGCATATTTTTTATTTTTCTTTCCAAAAATAACAATCGTTTCGCTAGATAAGACCCTTGTGCCTCGTTTGAGATAGTTTAGTGTCCTTTGAAGCTGCAATTTTAAACTGCATTAAAACTGTTAAGTGTTGAGGTCCATTAAAGTCCATTAAAATGAGAAAAATCCTGAAATGTTTTCCTAAAAAAAACATAATTTCTTCTCGACTGAACAAAGAAAGACATCAACATTTTGGATGACATGGTGGTGAGTAAATTATCTGAATTTTTTAAAGACTTATCCTTTAAGCAAAACTTAAGCATGGAAGAGAAGCACAAATCAAGTCACAGCTTTATCCCATATCATTACATGCTTGGTATCCGAAACCCATCTCATATTGCATAGTGCTCTCTCGCACTGCTCCTCAAACAGCACATGTCTTCAGTTGTGTTTATATATCACGGTTGTCACATAGAAAAGCGGTGGTCGTGATTTACAGGCATGTAGGACGAAATTAGCCCTTTAACTCTTCAGTCAACATCTCTCAACTCTCTCTCCCCATCCCTCTGACATTAAAACCTTTACTCACACATCTGTTACATCCTTCCACTAAAAAGTATTCAAAGTCAAGCCGACATTCCTAAATGTGGTGGACCATCTATCTTTGTACATCACAACATGAGAGCATGCTATTTGTCCTGTGCATACAGCATCACAGGGGCAGAGTTGAGAATTAACGTTTAGAAACCGCTGAAAAACTGGTTGGTCCAAACACACGTTACCATGTGACCTGTTGCTCAATAGTATTTGTATTATTATACCTATCTAACCACATACAACAATCACAAGATCACAATCCATTCATGTGACTGAATGATAGGCTCTCACAGGAACAGAGGGGTTAGTATGAGGGAAAATCTGACTATAAACAGAGCATTCTGAGCGTTAAACATAAATCTTGTTTAAGATGTAGCATAACAGAGATAAGAAACAAAAAAGAGCATGAGAGAGAAACAGATTATGCTGTATACCCTGAATTATACAGGTGCTATCAGGAGAGGCAGAATTCGACTTAATTACTAATTATAGTAAAGACTATACCCAGCTGTACCCAAATCTTTTTGCATTTTTAAAATTAAAATGTCTCTTTTTTAAATAATTAATCAATTTACATACCCAAATGGAGATTATGACAGAATTTGGCTCCAAACGACACATCTAAACAAATGTCTCTAGTGACATTCAACTGCACACACACATGTAAACACATGCCTATACTTTCAATATCACAGACAAGGTGTTCTCATGAAACCCCTTATATTTGACAAAAAACAGCACAGTGGAATTCCTTATTCAAGAGTCATGTGATCTTTCAAGCATGCGGCTTTACTCTGAAGGGTTAAAGTTTAACACATCAGAGCAGGGTCAAGAAACAGCTCGAAACTTCAAAAATGGATGCAGACAAAACTCAGAACTCTCTTCTTTGAGCACTCAATAAACACACACACACACTAAAGCATCTGAATAAACCTTCAAACAAAGCTTTTAGATAACCTAGTGACCCTTGAACAAACGTCTCTACAGTGAGCTGGATTGAATTAAAGATTTTTCATTGCCAAACTGCCCTTGGACACCAAAACGCAATGAATGTAAAATGAGCCTATAAATGGGCCAAATTTAAGGCTCTGACATCATGATAAGCAGCACTGAACTGAACGAACAAGCATTTGCATTTGTTTCCAGTTATGCCGAAGCTATTGCAAGCAAAAGATCACCGACCAAGAGCTACAAAGTTTCTTAAAAAAACGAACTATATGCAGGCATAACTTTGGAATAGGATGTTTAATTGTACCCTTACCTAGTTCTTTCAATTACAAAGACGGAGAAATTGCAAACAGGACAGTCGCAGTAGCGTACTTCTTGGAGAAATGGTTTTAGAGCGGTGTGTTTGTACTCAAGGACAAGCTCCAGGTCAGAGGAAGTGCCTCATAAATGGTCTGAACTATGAATGTTTGTGGTTCAAGAAGCAGATGTAGCACCGAGCAACCTGCTTACAGACTCACTGTGGTTTGGGTTGATAAATGAGTATATGAGTATACCAATAACAATGTCTTTCACTGTAAACACTTTCATTCAGTGCCTCTTTACATTTGCTTCTCTTTCTGCTCTCGGTTTTCTTTCTGGGCCCATTTTCAATATCAACTCTAGCAAACCCAAACATAGAAGATGAGGCTAAATTGAATCCACACATGGCGTTTAGTATTCGGTGTTCTCTACCCCAGATGGAAGAGAAAATATAGGACTATTGTTCAAAATGAGACTTATTCCTATCTATCATATTTGTTCCTTACATTTACACTGTGCCTTAATCTTATATAGACTAAACTTTCACGCAAACTGACCAAAAGTCCTGTGTGTCTTTCCTAAGGTAAATTGTGAACATGTAGCCAATCAGATTACAGTTTACCAGATCAACAAATAACTTTTTATTTTGGCCTGCAATGTATTTCAGATGGTCTAAACAGACTGTGTGCGGCCCGTAGGCAATGCTGTCTAAAGTCCAATTTATAGTCGTGCGTAAGGTCTACGCCGCAGCTATGCCATAGGTTATCCGTAGCCTCTGCGTGCACCTCACCAAATTTTTAACTGCTTGTCAGTTCTACACTTAGGGTGTCACGATTTTGATTTTAAATCGAAATCGATTGAAATTAAGTCACAACCTCGAACTTCAAATAAAAAAATGTGATCGTTGATGCTGCCACGCCCCCATGTCACGTCCAGTCGGATTGCCAACGAAATGTTTATGTTAATGTGAAACTATAATAATAAATAATGGCATAGCATTTTTGTCTTTAAAAAAAAGTTAAAATCAAGAATCGAATCGTGACCTTAGAATCGAAAATGTAATCGAATGAAGGATTTGGAAAATCGTCACAACGCAAGCGCTGTGATTGGTCCACTAGAACCCCTACCGTCAGGTAAAAAACTGCGTCATAGGTATTATTGTGACGGTGAGAACAAAGATGGACCAAGTTGAGGAGTGATTTAACTCAAACTGCAACATTAGTCGCTGTTTATTTACTTCCATTACTGCTTGTCATCTCAAAACATACACAACAAGCTGCCATTTCTTTTTCGTTTGTGGGTAAATTTGCCAAGCTGCTTCTTCATTGACGGTCGCGCTGCTACTGTGGTACAGTCGTGGAAACTACCTACCAGCGGTCTGCATGTGTGTTTGCATGTCGACACGGACGACAACGCAAAAGTATAAATGAAAACCGACACTGTCGCGGCTACGCCGTAGGACGTACGCACAACTATAATGAGCCCTTAAGACCAAAGCCTTGGGTATAGTCTGTTTTTAGGCGTACACTCACAGTTTTATGCATAGCCTTGCAAAGCATACAGTAGTTCATATGACTCATACACGTGTGCTGTCAAGTCAACAGTCAAGGAGCAACAGGTTGTTTTGTCAATCACTTTCTATGTTTCTATTTCAGCAGCAATGTTGTACTTAAAGACAGGTTCCTGTACATATTTCTTTCTATATAGTTGTACGTCAAACAATACATTATGGTTGTCAATGTAGTGCATCAAGCAACATTTTTTGCTGTTGCTGTTGACGTACAAACTCTTTAAGGATGGGACAACATGGTGCTAGGGTAGCCTTCACCTTTAGTGTAAAGGCCAAGAGTGTTTTATACACACGCACTTCCTCTCTGCATGGCTGAGCTCTTTATGGGTGAAGGAAAGGAGAAAGCAAAGAACAGCTGGCGTGGCTTGCCTGAACACACACACACATACACATTTGGATCACCCTGACAGTCATAAGGAGAGGTCACATACAGGCACTTTCAACCTGGCTGCTTTATAAAAAAAAACATACGGAAAAACACTAGCACACTATCAGTTTTCAATTGAGCACATTTATGCTGAATCCACTGTATTACCTGCCTCAGGGACGACACAGTCCAAAAACATGACCTACACATGCATACACAGCAATTACAGACCATGCTCACATGTGACAGAGTCAAAACCCCAGACAACCAGAAAACTAAATCACTGTTCGCTGTTAAACCTATTCCCACACTCATATTGGTATATAGTCAGCAGTAAAAGATTACTATTAAAACTACCTCGTAATAAAAACAGTACTGTGCCTCCTCTCTCCCTCCCTTCCCCCGTCACAACCCCCGTAAGGTAAAGCCATTAGCACCTCGGCACTGCCATTCAAATGCTCTACTAAATTCCAGCACTGTCTGTACTCACCATACTGCAGGCTGACTGTCCTTTCCACACTTTCCTTAACAAGATTCATTTTCCAGCGAGTCCTGTAGTGTCCCGTCCCACGTCTGTGTGCGAGTACATGTGTGCTGAGTGGGCAAGTTTGTGTGCGTGTTGTTCAGCAGCCCTTGCAGACTGCAGGTCTCCAACACACTGACACACTCCTCACACACTGCAGCAGCTCACGAGGTAGAGACCGCCCTTTCGCCCTCGGCCCCTCCCATTTTGCATTGCCTGTCTGTCTACCAGTCATTCAAACAGTTCTAGCCACTCCCACAAGTTTAAGAGCCCCTGCCCAATACAGTCTGAAGAGGTTGCTGGAGCAAACAAATACAACTGAATTTAGGCACTGGAAAAGGAAAACACATGGCTGATTTGTTCATACTTAAAAGTATAATCAAAAGTATTAATAATAAATTAATAATAATATAATATAAAGTATTAATAGTTATTTACCCTAATTTTGATGAATACATTTATGACATAATAAGAATGTGTTCACTTTAACAAGTTTGGCATTTGCAAAGTGCTTACAGAGAAAAAAGTTTAAGGTTTGGTTCTTACATTTAGGCTTTGGTTCTGTGCAGTGGGGGCCAGTGATTTCTTTTTCGAGGGCACAACATGTATTTAACCCGTCATGTGTGTGGCTCGTCATGTCAAAATATGTGTCCGGTGCGTCATGTGAACCTATGTGTATCAAAATACATGCCTGCGGCAGACACTTTAAAGCAGTTTATGATAAAAGAGATGCTCACGTTTGCCAGATATTTACTTAATCTCATGTGCAATCAGAGTTTGGTGTTAAGTTTGTGTCTTGCGAGAATTGTGTGAAAGTGAGCATCTCTTTTATCATAAACCCTTTCGATGTGTGTGCAGCAGGCATGTATTCTGACATGATGCATGATGCACATACATAGGTTCACATGATGCAACAAACACATATTTTAACATGACGAGCAACACACATGACACTCCAAACACATTTTAAATTTGTGCCCCATGGAAGAGAAGTCACCGGCCTCTACTGGTTCTGTGTCAAATAAAAGCTGCATTAAAACTGATACTGTTGTCAATTTATGTTAGGATGTTTGGGCTGAATTCACTACAGACATTTAATACTTCACTGTAGGGGTTTAGACAAATCCAAACCAGAATGTCTAAGTAATATATAAATATAAATTAAAAGCACTGAACATTATCTTTTAAGTAGAAATAAATTCTAAAGTACTTTGTCCAAATATATCAGTTAATAAAATATATACTAATAAAGGAAAAGTTTGGTTCCAAAATGCAATAAACGCCATTAAAGAAAATAGTTACTTCCAAAATCAGTATTGTATCAGGTCAGTATTAAAAAGTAAATTCTTAATTTTACGCAAAATCCAATATCCGCCGTGTTATTCCATCATCTTTTCTCCCTTTTTCCCCAAAACGCAATAAACGCCAGTACTCCTTCTCTGCAGAATGCAATAAATCCACTCAACAAATCACAGCGCACCATTCCACACATTGTAAACAATAATGGCGGCACGTTGAATACACACAGAATCCTAGTTTTCCTCATCTACTTTGTACTTTGTGACCAACAAACAAACAAAAACTAAATAATACTTTTTTTGGCATTGATAAACCTGTGGTGGTTTTCTATGGCGGGGAAAAAATGTAAGCCATTAAAATCTAATAATTTACGCGAGAGACACTCGGGAGATGGAAAAATGCCGGCTGTTGCTTGTTCTCCCGACAGCATCAAGCTTCTGTCATGCTAACACATTGGCTCCAGGGGATCTTATGAAAACTTTCCATTATTTACTCGAAGCCAACGAAAATCGAGCAGGACCAAAACATTTTACAGTTGATCGCTGTCAAAAAAGTTCAGCTAGTATAACAGCAGCAATGACAGTGTCCTTAATATGACAAAGTAAGTGTTTTGATTAATGCCATTGTCTATTTTTTAACTAGTCAACTTAATGAATAAAACATGGCAAAGATGAATGCACATTTATATACTGATTCAATAGATTTATAGCTTTTTGAAAAAAAAAACACTTGTCATGGATTTATTGCATTTTGTGGAAATAATAAATCTTTGAAAATCAAATGATGGATTTTAATTTGTTTTATGTTTTTATGACCTAAAGATGCTATGTGAAAGTTTGTAACAGAAAATAGTGGTTTTCATCTTGTCACTTACTTGGTACATAAAACACGTTTTTAACGAAATTAGTCAAAATGGATTTATTGTGTTTTGGAACCAAACTCTTCATAATATAATCAAATTATACAGACCATTTGAGACTAGACTGTATTAATCACAGTAATCTGGCTTTACAGTAGTGAGACAAACACACACATTCAAAGACTCAATTCCCTGCTGACTACCTTACAGCCAGTGAATAGACACAGTGCTCTAGTGGGAGGATGTTAAAATCCAAAATGAGTGACAGACACTTGATCCACTCTTCCCCATCTGAGCTGAAAAGGGGCAATAATGAAAAAAGACCAGCCATGTGGGGTAAAGTGAACACGATGCTGAGGGGGTCAGCGCCTCAGTCAAAAGCACAGCTGTTCAAAGAGACATTAAGCCACCACTCAACTTAATTTGAATCTTACAAAACCTTTTAAATATATAAATCATCTGTATCTCAGCCTCTTTTCTTCTACGTCTAAACTCTAATCTATTTCTGTTCCATCTGCAGTTTATTTTACTGCCTTATTGTTTTGTTAATGCGGGATAATTTTTCTTCATCAGGACTTCATGCAATCCATTTATCTTTTAAGAAGCATTCATTGTCATTTACTAGCAGATTAAAACCAGGGCAGTAGAGATAAACTAACATTTCTACTGTAGGAAACAATGACTACTGGTTAGACTATAAAAATTGCAGACAAATGAGCTCTCCTATTAAGGCAAATACATGTAATTATCACAATGAAAACTGGTGCAATTTTAAAAACAGTTGGGTTAAAGTAATTCATTTTCAGGTCATCTTCAGTATTGATTGGCTTAAATAATATTGACAGGGCTTCAATCAATAATTTCAAGTCTTTTGTGCAGATAAATCACTTCAGAAACCCATTTGAATATATACGTTAAAATGGTCCATCTTAATTTTCACCTTATTCTGCAATAAAATGTAACATGCTAACATGTTCTAGAACATTGTTTTGATATGGACTCCCAGACATCTTACACCACATCAAGCTAACAACAAATCAATAGCTTTTTATTAGAAGTTGATCTTTAGAGCACAAATAAACTTTCCTAACTGACCGTATTGGGACCGTAAAGTCAAAATTGCTCTGTTTGCTGTGGACAAGAAATTTGTAGGATGAATATGAGGCAAAGGTGGAGAATTTTATTAACATTTGATTACATCAACCTTTCATCCTGAATTATGTGTGTTGTGTGTCACCAAATGCAAGACTCAGACTGCCGTTGCAATGGATCAAACTGCACATTCTCTGCTTTTCATGCGTGAACAATTAATGCATCAGGACACATCTCATCACTTAACACTTGTAAGCCAGCCAAGTGTCTCAATATGACCACATCAAAAGAATGTTGTTCCATTGAGTTGGTAAGTTGTTGAAAAAGAAAAACAAGGGGGGGAAATGAAATGGCATTCTTTTGTCTTATATTCACCAGTGGCGCCTCGTGACTGCTCATCCGAGGGACGCAAATTCAAAATAAGTGTTCGGAGTGTCATGCGTGTTACTTGTGTTTTCAAAATATGTGTTTGCTGAGTCATGTTAACCATGTGCATTACGTGTTTTGTGCCTGCTGCACACGCATCAAAACCGTATATTAAAAGAGATGCTCACGTTCACAAAATACACGCAAGACATAAATCCATTAGACGCGTCAGTCTGCACCAGGCATTATTTTTACAAGACACGTGATGCACATAGGATCACTTGACGTGCAAAACACATCTTTTGGAATTACGAACCACACACATGACGGGCTACATACATGTTGCGACGAACTTCGCATCGTGCGCCCTAGAAAAAAGAAGTCACCGGCCGCCACTGATATTCACCTTTATATTTGAAGAATTCCGTTGCAAAACAAGATAACTCCGTTTTCAACATTTTTGTCAAAACATGTTTATCATTATGTTATCATGTTATTATTTTGTTTTATGGTGCTACTTAGCTGTATTTTTTAAGTTATTAAGTTTAAATCAAAACAAACCAACTGCAGTTGAATTGATATTAATTGGAATGCACAACCAAAAAAACGAGATTTCTGAAAAATTTAAAAAACGGAGTTATCTCATTTTGTAACGAAACTCTTCATTTTTAGACATTTTTTAAACCCACAGCAAACAGAGCAATTTTGCCTTTATTGTCCCAATATGTATGAGAGCACGGTATATAAACTTGTCATGAATGCATAAATCTGTCCTGAAAAAGCATAATAAATTAAATCTTTGTATGTGTATGTAGGTTAAAGTTTCTCATCATTGGATTGGGTTTATCTATTTATCTAGGGGTCCAGTAAAAATAGACTCTATGCAGTGTATGACCCTGCCTCAATAAAACACTTTGACAAGCATGTGACCATTCCTTAATTAAAACTTACAAGCCCTGTTAAAACATGTGCTGAGGACTATTTCACACTCCCAACTTATGTTTAAATGCGTGTTTTTTCAATATTTAAAAGGTCAATGTGTATTTTCTTCATATTAAAATACTTTCGTAGCCCAGCTCTGCAGAGACAACTATAAGCTGTGGCTTTGTGGAATCCTTACAACACTGTTCTAATGGTTAGGATGTGTGCACACCAAAACTTTTACGCCCGCGGACGGTGCATGTTTTCAATTGTTTCCAATGGAAGCTCAGCGTTTTTCGAAAAGCCAGCAGCTAGCGGGTTTCTTCTGTGCTGAAAACCGGCGCTCAACGTTTTTTCAGCGCTGAGTGCCGAGAGTTGAAAAATATTCAACTTTGGGTGAAAAACTCCGCTCGTCAATGTCAGTTCTCATACGGCCGTCCAATCACAGTGAAGGAGGGGCGGGACATTACCACAGCAACCAACCAGCTCACAGCTGAAGTATCACAGCTACCAAAGCGCTCAGCTGAAGAAAGATGGCACTCAGCTGAAAAAACAGCTGGAATTTGGGGTTCGATTCTCATTGCGGCAAAAGAAGTGACTGTGGTGCCCTTGGGCAAGACACCTTTCCCACAGCTGCTTCCCAGGCACTGCAATGTGTGTGTGTATGTGTGTGTGTGTGTGTGTGTGTGTGTGTTAACGACTAGCAGTGCCTCTGTTTACTATTCACTGGGATGGGGTAACATTTTAAGTATAGGTTACCATATATTGACAATCATGTCACTTTCTTTCTTTCTTTCTGTTTGTTTAAATACATCTACATAACAATGGCACAACCAATGTGGGCCTAACAATGGTAAATGAGGGACTGGTAGATGTAATTGCAAAAACAACTATATTTTTGCAATTCCATTTGGTGCAACTAGTTGTGTATAAATTATATACTGCAGCCTTAGGATAATTTGAGAAAGTATGGTAAAAAAAACAGAAGGTTTTCATATTTTTATTTTTTCTGGGGCTCTGTAGAGAGCAGGGATTAAGGGAAGAAGTTAAAAGCAGTAAACAGGGGGAGCCAAAGCACTCTGCAGCAGTTGGATGAGAACTAACATTCTAGCTGTACACAGAAACATCAGGAAGGCATGTAGGGAAAGATAAACTCACTGTCATGCAACACGTACTTAACTCTTGGTCTCTCTTACTCTCTCTCTCTCTCTCTCTCTCTCTTTCTCTCTCTCTCTCTCTCTCTCTCTCTCTCTCTCTCTCTGTTATATGTTTTATAACCATTAAAATATTTCTACATTCAGATTGCCAAACCATTTGCAACTACCAATAAAAAGCTAAACAAAAACAGCACTTGCAAACAAAATACGTTTGATACCTTAGGAGTTATTCATTATTCACTAGATGTGATGCATTTAACTTTGTTCTCTCTCTCTCTCTCTCTCTCTCTCTCTCTCTTTCTCTCTCTCTCTCTGTGAGATTCTTACATGCTTTCACACTGATGTGCACAACAAATCCGCACATCCGAAGGGCAAAGTTCTATGCATGTTTCACTTTTTAGGGATGTGTTTGTTACATGTTTTGAACAATTTGATTGTTGTTTTTGCACCAAAATGGACTGTAAAAGGACTGCATTTATATAGCGCTTTCACAGACCAATGGCCATCCAAAGCGCTTTACAATTTTGCCTCACATTCACCCATTCACTCATATATTCAGCCACCGACGGCGGTGTCAGCCATGCAAGGCGCCATCCAGCTCGTCGGGAGCAGCTGGGGTTAGATGTCTTGCTCAAGGACACCTCGACACTTGGTCAGGTGGAGCCGGGGATTGAATCACCAACCTTCCGATTTGTCGACAACTTACATGAACCACTGAACCTTATAAGCTACATTTAACACATTTAAAGCAACACTAAAGAGTTTTTGCTCTTTGCTCCCCCTACAGGTTAGAAGCGTAATTGTCCATTACCACTGATGTAAATACTGCAGCATAGCTGTCTCTGATTGGATTGTAGGTTTTCCTTAAAAGCAAGTTTTTGTAGTTTTACTCAAACTACAGGACCGCGACCCGGTAGTTGGAAACTTCTTTAGTGCGGTTTTGGCCGATAGAGGGCTGCAAAGGGAAAGTGAAAGTGCCGTTCACCTTGTTTCGAGTGGATGAACGACTGAAACTTTTTTGGAAATGTTATTTTACGGTAAAAGAAACTCTTCGGTGTTGCTTTAAAGCCACAATATGTAGATTTTCACAACTAGATGTCGCTATTACACAACTACAATAACAATAACAATAACGATAACCACCAGACAATCACTAAAGTCACTAAAGGGTGACAATTACAGGGGAGACAATGGATGAGCCATTATCTACAACAGAAATTTCTCTCGACCAGTAACTGGTCATTCTCACAACATTACAAATTCAAGCCAGTCCTTTAATTGCCATTGCCACAAGCAATATTGTCACAGCCACACACACACTGGCAGTGGAAACAGCGCCCGACCCCTTACACTTGCCTTTCAGTATGTACGGAAATGTGTGTTTTACATTCCTGCCCGGCATCTGCACCGCATATGACACATTGATATTATTCCACTGGGTCACTTGCCCGTGTGCAAAAATCTGATCAACTTTAATTGTTTAATTGAGTTGTTTAATTGTGTGTCTTATTCAAACATGCAGCCAGTTACAAGCTGATCCTGAAGCTTTCACAACTGATATTTGGACATCTAACATAATGTCAGGGAGCCTGAATGAGTCTGAGCACTCAATTTTGACATCTGTTCAAATGAAAAAAGATCCTGTAATTTAATGCAGTTTGTGTAAAAGTGCAATGTTTTCTTTTATGATAAAAATAAAGTTTTTTGTTTGTAGCATATATGCTGTATATTATATTTCTTAGAAAGTATCGGCAAGTCAAACATACAGAAAAAATGGAATCGGCCAAGAAAATTGTAATCGATGCATCTCTACCAAATCGCAGGATATACAAACACAGCAGAGTTTGAGGTAAAGGAACAGCTGTACTCTTCTATAGGGATTTTTTTTGTTACAGAGATGTTGTTGCATAAGTTTGTGTAAAGTGAGATGGAAAGTGTTGAGAGCTGCTTGTAAAGTGACATTTTTCATTTCAAAAGTACTGAATTAAGCATTTGGGTAACATTTATTTTCAAAAGACTTAAAATGAAGAATAACTGTAATATACTCTATAATAATCAGTTGAATCTGTTAAAGGAATATTTCATTTTATTAAAAGAAAAATCCAGATAATTTACTCACCACCATGTGTCACGACTGGAACTAAGAGTGAACCCAAATGCAGACAAACGTGAAATAAACTAAAGGGTTAATAAACCTTTAGTTTATTTCACGTTTGTCTGCGTTTGCTAGATAAGACCCTTATGCCTTGTTTGGGATCGTTTATAGACCTTTGAAACTCCGTTGAAAAAAACTGTTAAGTATTAAGTTAAGTATTAAATGTTGGGCTCTATTAAAGTCCATTAAAATGAGAAAAATCCTGCAATGTTTTCCTCAAAAAACACAATTTCTTCTGGACTGAACAAAGAAAGACATCAACATTTTGGATGACATGGTGGTGAGTAAATTATCTGCATTTTTCTTTTAAGAAAATGGAATATTCCTTTAAGGAATTGTGAATTTTTTCTTCAGAGAAAATTTTAGAAGACAATACCACTTTACAGCCGATTTCAGAGAACATCCAGAGTGTCAGGCAAATTTAAGGTTAGGACAACCCCTAAAGGCCAGACTGAGTGAGTACTAGAAGTCTTGCTGTAATGGAAAAACGGGTACATTTACAGACTGATAATATAATTACTAAAAGAAAGATAGAAACGGAGAGAATCTAAACAGGGAGACAGAGGGAATGGGAGGGGACAACGGATCACTCCAGCTGTTTCTTTTGTGGTGAAACAGGCCATACCCTCATTCACACAGCAGTTTGGTATCCGTAAAATGGCAGACAGGCTTCTGTGTTAACACAAACATGTCCCGTAAATGTTCTGGAATTGCTCCCGTGAAGAAGACCTAGTAACATTCGCGTAACATTCCCAGAAATCATCGCAACAAGATATATCATTCAGCTCTTTAAAACAGGGGGTATAAATGCACATTACCATTCACAATGAGAAATGTCTGCAAACTTGAATGAAGCAAAGATCAGGGAGCTCATCAAATATCCACTCTGAAGCTGAGATCATTCACCAGCATACTAGTACAGCACGTCACGCGCTCCTCTATAAACTTATCACTTATCATAAAGAAAAATGCATGCGAATGGTTTCTGGGGAGAGAAATAACAGATAATAAGCAAACTTCAGATGCTGCGGAGAAAAAAAAACCTTCCAAGTGCTGTCATGTTACTGAGTTTTGTTCTAATAAAATCTGTTTGGTGTCTATCTAAGCCTTCATCTGGGTTCTCTCCCTCTTTCCTTACTGGAGATTCATGTGTTCACAAGTGTTCACTTCAGGCAGTGACCAAGAGCTGAGCTCAAGCAAGTGAGTAATAAACTGTACCTGTACCTGAGGGCTATTGGTTCATAAAAAATGCACATACAGCACAGAAGCCTGAAGCACTGTACTTACATACTACATAGCTCTCCATGCACCAACTTTTTGACTAATTATTCTTACACAATTTATGTGATGCATGCAAATAAATATGTCTAGTTTTAATTAAAGAAAAATAGCAACTATTTGGTTTTTGGGTTATCATAAAGAACAGCACAGAACACAAAGGTATTTGCAAACACACTTTAAACACATTTTAAAAAATGTGAGACCATCCTGCTTTGTCTCTCCAAAATGAAATCTGATTAAGTGATCAGACATGAAAAGAGACATAGTTTGTCTGGCATGAGTGACTAATGCACTTTTGATATCAGTTAACCTCAAGCCCTCTGCTTTCTAAATGGCTCAGGGGAAAAAAAAGAGATTTATTTTTAAATGTATTAGATTATGCTGTTAATGCAAACAGAGCAAGAGAATAAGAGAGGGAACGAAAGAGAATTAACACAGAGATCAAAAGGAGGACAGACACGCTGTACTGTATAATGTTATTTGCTTGAACTAAATGCTGTACATACACAACATTAAATCATAAGAACTTCAGGAATAAACACTCTATAGGTGCGTTCCATTCGACAGGGTCCCTACGGAGTGTTCACTGCTCCCTACACCCTGAGCACGGTATATCAGTTGAAGTGGACTTCACGGACAATAACCGCTCATTTGGAACGGCCTGCAAGCGTATATATATATGACTACATTCATATTTTAATTTTTATTTACTATCACATTTAAAATATGTACACTATACAATAAAAAAAACATTGAGTACGTAATGAAAAACGTATGTTTATTACACACTTTAATTGACTATTTCTGCTATTACTTGACTATTAACAGAATTGAAGCCCTGCTGTAACTGTCATGCAAATATGAAAGTAAACTTTTATTTGGTTAACTATGTGTATTTATGTGTTTTTAAACGATTGTCATATAATTGCATAGCGGTCTGACCGTTCTGACTGGGGATCACGTGATGCGCGCAATGACAGTTGGGTGATTATCGCTCTCCACTTCCTGTGAGGTGATGTATCGATGTTCCCTGATTCCCTATGCCGTGCGCAGTGCCCTTCGAACTGAACATGTTCGCTCCCTTCGGATTGGAATCTCACTTAAGATGGCGGAATACCCTGTGAAGTCCACTTCGCAGTCCACTTACGGTCGAATGGAACGCACCTTATGTTCCCATGACAATTACCATCATCCATTCATTCCAACATCTGTTACATAGACAATGAGAGTTCCACACAGATTCATCAGTTAGGAAAACAAGAATTAAACAGATTGTGAGATCCAATGTTGATGAGATCCATAAATTAATGTACCATATGTTTTCATGTGCGAGAAGATGTGTGAGAACTACCCCACTGGGCAACAGTTAAGAAGTATTCACCAATCCAAGCAGGCTGATATATGCACTTTGCTGTAAGATGCTTTTGTAAAATCAGTCTGCCAAGAACGTAAAAAGACGTCAGCGCCTCCCATAATTCTCAAAGAGAAAGAACCATTTATTTCAAATTGAGGGAATTTCTGTCATTAAATACCACCAAGTACAAGTTACAACATGGGCATTGTGAGAGACGGGCAGAATAAGAAAAGAGGTTCCCATATCATTCACACACTGGGAAATCACTGCTTTTTTATGAGCAGACATTCAGCGACAATAACATAACTGTTTCTGACTGGAAAATGAATGTACTTGTAGCTCCTGCATATTTACATGTAGGTAAAACAGGGTCCAAAATAAGGTTGCAACAAATGCGCGTTTTCTGAATTAATAAATTTTAATGAATTATGGTGAAATATCCAAAAAGCCACATTACAAACACTATTCCAGAAAATATCTAGCACATCACTGTTCTTCATATTGTTTCAGGTATTTTCATGATAATAAAGAAAATTTTGAATGATTGTGCTTGACAAGTGTTGCTTTTTTAAATGCACCTTGTAAACGACTCAGACTCGTAATGATTTTAGATTGATAAGGACTTCCTAATGATCAAAGACCTGTAGTACACGCACAAAGCTGCACATGAAACACAGAATCTGAGTTTTGCGATTCAGAATCGATTTTAGACAGTTATTTTTAATGGGAAACGCGATGCATCGTCACAGCCCTAGTCCAAAAAGATTGATGATGTAACACAAAAAATATATACTTGCAATTCTACACTATTTCTCAGTCACTAATCAAATGTTGGCAATTAAGTGACACTGAATGTGTTAACTACTTTGTTGTGCATGTATTGTTGCTAAGGTTTTTGAGTAAGCAGTCCCATGTATACACGAAGAGCTCAGATGCAAAACCCTCTTGGTGAATTTGACATTTTCTTGTAATTTGTTTTATTAGGCTCTTATGTATTTCAGTTTAATGGCAATGAAAGGTTATTAGTCAGTAATTGAAATGCCTTACTTTCACAAATGTCAATTTAATAATTTCATTGAATTTGGTGTTTAACAAATGCGACAGTCTTTCGCTGCAAGTACATGCAAAAAAATATCATATATCAATGTAATTATATATATATATATATATATTTTTTTTTTTTAAAGGAGGTGGCATTTAGCGGCTTTTGCATCTGAGCTCTTCATATGTAAACATAGTTACTCTTTAACATAGTATATCTCTTACCATGGGTCACACCAGCCTCTTTTGAGGCGTCAAATTCGTGTGTACCAGGTCTAGTTTGCCGCTTGAACATTTTGAGTTTACTCGCTTCATTCCGTGTAAAATTCTAGTCATCAAGACATTCACGTGGAAATTCGCGTCATGGGATGGGCTTCTGGAACTCTGCTCAATTCCTGTAATCATGTCACTACTAGAGCAAGCTCCTGATTGGTTAACGTGGCGCGTTTTCTGGCAAAGTTAAAAAAATTTAACTCGCACTTTTGCGGCGCCATTCGCGCAAACTAAACGTGTAAATAAGGCGGAATCACATCTACGGTCTCATTCGCACCGCGAGACAACCAGACGTGCGTCAACGCGTCTTCACATTGACTTAACATTGAAAGCACTCGCGCTTGATGCCTCTACCGCGGCTGGTGTGAACGCAGCACAAGTATTATTACTACCACCTTAAAATTACCTTAGAATTCTTTAACATTTTTGTGACTGTATCAAGTGCAAAGTTAAAGTCAATCACATTCAATCCCATGAGACACTATACTCTAAAAATGGTTGTGTTAAAAACAACACAATCTGAGTTATTTTAGGGACAAATAACTATGCATTGTCCCAAACTAGATACATCTCTGTGATACTATTGTATCAACACATTTTGTGTTGTCACTTTTATTTATTTGAACACAAATCAAAACAAAATTACACAATGTGTTATAAAATTACACTTAATGTGTTAAATAGCTTAACACAAAAAATACAAGTATAGATACAAGATACACAATCAATATCTTATCCACTCATTATAAAACAGTATGAAGTATAAAATCTTTATCAATGGAACACACATTTTAGGGGTGAGCTTAAGGGAACAAAGTTTAATCTTTTTTCAAGCTTACAGGGTGAGGGCTTTTATGTCTGACTTTTGGAGCTTTTCAAACCTCTTTTGAACCTCAGTCCATTGTGGGAGAGGATTTCCCCCAGATAACACTGTGACAGGGTGATGGGGTTACACCAGACTACAATATTGACTTAAGCTTTGCAAATCAGCATGCCTGTCAGCTAGAGGTCTTCTCAGGTCCAAAGAAATATATCCAACCCGTAATGAACCGAATCACTTTTTACCCGAACCCGACGTGCATAAATCTTTTTTTTTAAGAAAGACCTGACCTGTGGGAGCCGATGGTGTGGTGGGGAATTAGACTTAAGTCCGACCTGAACCAGTGGCAATATTTTTAACCCGACTGGACCCAAGTGTTAATGGCACCGACGTGTGTATGCAGTCTGCAGGCTCGCACGCACCAGATAGAAAGAAACCTCTGTGGCCTCGCAAACAATTTGACCTGCTGCTCCATTTATTTTACTTTGTTATCTAACGACGACACTAAGGTAACCGCTAAAATGTACATATAAAATTGATTGACAGGTGTGTCTCAACGAAAATTAACCTACCGCCAGCCACACAATGTCGCAAGCGCTCTAAGCAAACAGAGGAGGGGTTGGAAAAAGACATTGCCGCACAAACGCAAGATACTAGTTCGGGTCGTCTCGGGTCCGTTTGGCAAAAAACATTCATTTTATATTAATTAACTACTAAAATGTGCTATCATAATTATCCCACACATCATTACACGTGCACATTAGTCTCTTCTATTAATTATATTCTCTATTAACTAATTGCATTTCTACAAAAATCTGATGCTTCTGGTATTTCATATTTTGCCTCTGACTAGCTTTAGATGTTTTGTAATGTTGCGAAATCTTCATTTTGTCATATAAATCTTTTATCTCTATGATGACATGAGTAATATAAAGCTTATATAAAGGATTTAAAGTAAATTCTGAGAGAGGCAAAGCAAAACAGAGAGACCCCAGGAGATAATGCTTTCATAGAGCCTATCTGCTCATGGTTCAAAACTGTAAGCCAACAATATTGTGCACTTGAGCAAAACAATTAACCTTCTAAAGTAAAAAATACTTTACCAGTAGAAGCAGCTGTGCCTGTAATAAATGTATAATATGCTAGAGGACCACCTTTAATCTAGGGGTGTGCGAGATATATTGTTTGCGATAATATCACTTTCAGAGCGTGATGTAGCAGAACATTTGATTGCGGCGTGTGTACAGCTTATAAACATCAACAGCACATTTTTTAAGACTTTAGCCGATCACGCTTTTTGCAATTTTTATGGAGGCGGAGGATGTGTACGGGCCGGCCAAGCTTTATCTTATGTCTGTCATGAGCAGAACACACACACACACAGAGAAAACAGCGACAGGTAAAGTGAAGTTACTTAAGTTATTTAGTGTTTTTCTGACGAATACAGTCAGTTCAAAAGAATATTTTCAAATGGACTATAAGATCACCAATATGAACTATAAACAATGAACTATTATCAACATAACAGTGTGAAATGGCTGAAGAGGAACTCGCTATTAAAGCAATAAGCCATTACATAAAGCTGCGCATCACTTTTGTGCGTTCACACCGCTGCCGGCATAAGCGTAAAAGTGACCCGAAGTCATCATTTTCAATGAGGGCCAGCGGCGAGCTTCGGCAAGCAGCGGCGCGTCTTGGACGCTGTGAGCGTCGAGGAGAGTTGAAATTAGCTCAACTGTATGGTAATGAGCTATGACGCGGTTCAGTGGCAACCAATCGGAAGGCAAAAACGTTCGGTGGCAACCAATCAGAAGGCGGAAACCAACAGAAGTAATCCACTTGAGAGTATTCCAGAGATTGCATTCGAGCGTCAGAGCATCCACTACTCTTTTTCTGTAGCGTCGTTGGCAGGGCAGCAGGTGCGTTTTTTGACGCTCTCGCCAGCGGTGGTGTGAACGCACAGCTATGCTGTGTTTAATGAATGTTTGACTTACTGTATTACAATGTTATTTTTGCTTCAAGTACGCTACTGTTTAGTATTCTTTACTTGAATGCTTCCATTTTAAAATTATAAAGACCTACAATGTTGCCTAAATCTTTATGATAATATGAGGCTTCCTTATGGCCAAAAAGAAGGCAATTTATCTTTTCTTTTTTTAAGAATAGGACATAAATTGATAAATTTCAAATGTTGAAGGCAATATAAATAAAATAGATGTCGGAACAAAACACCAAAACCTCAGTAGATTAACATTTCATTACACAGCTATGAAGATTTCCAGCATTCCTATAACACACACACACACACACACCTTTATCACCAATGCAAATGTGCCCAGTACAAAATACAAGAGACTATTTGTACATATAAGTTCAGTTATAGGTTATTAGGCAAGACTTGAAAATCTGGGGTTAGGGGTTAGTGATGGCTTTTATCACTCACACCTACAGTACATGTATAAATATCCACCTTCATAAATATCCACTGATGTTTAACTCTGAGTGAGATACATGGATGGGATGCTGTAGAAATGCTACAGTACAACGTGCATTTATTTTTTTCAACAGTCAACAACTGTGACACATTATGACTTTTCGCACACTCCACCTCTCTTTAACTGAGGCGTCTTTGTGACCACACCGTGCTGATAGACCTCACTGAGAGACTCAATGTTACATCATTGTAAATCTGAGCAGGTCCACCCAAACAAGTTCTTCCTATGAGACATCTTATTTATAAATAATGCAAGATCAATAACAACAAGCAGCTATAAACAATAGTTAGGGTTCTCTGTAGCTAAACTTTCTGACTATGAGAAGAGTCTATAAGAATTCCTACTGTCTGCAACCCCACAAAGATGAACAAATCATTCCCCAGACATCACTGTCCGAGAGGTTGCTTGTCAGTTAAGTAAAACAGCTTGTGGACAAAATGTTGTCCAAACAGACAATGTTAACCAGCTGAATTGCTACACATGATATACATTTTTCAACTGACATGTCTAATCAACAAAATAAAGGTATGATAGATTGAACGGCAGAGGACATGAAGAGTTCAGTAGCAACATGAAACCTTTGCCTGCACCTATACTTCAACATGAAATCAGACGGGTGATCAAGGTATCAAGCCGGATTACTGAGCTATATGATGATGAAATGAAACTCTCTAGAAATAAACATGGCATCTGGAAAGACTCACACATAGCCAACCTGTTACGCAAACCTAATAAGAAGTGAATCCTATCTCTGGGGAAATCACTGAGCTGTTTGTCTAATTTAAACAAGAAGCACAAGTTGTTCAGAGGGAGAGCAAGAGAGAAAAAGCAAGAGAGGATGTGTTTTTTGTTTTAATAGAAAAGTGATTTACCCTGATGTTATGCAAACCAGAGACAGAGGTCAGAGACAGGCCAAAGTATGAGGAAAAACCTCAAATAACCCTGCTCTTCATTTCTCCACCACAAGAGTTTCTTACATCCCCATACACGAGCAACTCGTGCACTGAGGAGGGTCGGGATGTGGATGGAGCACAATGGGCCAAGGCGAATGGTTGGAGCTTGAGCAAAGGAAATTGAAGTTTGAGAGCAATGTGCTCCCTCTATTGTTTTGTACAGGCATACTGTAATATCCTGTGCCTCTCTCTTTCCAAGATTCTCATGCTCTCCCATTCTGTTCCATGTTGTCCAAGTGCTGTCATCGGGTGGATAACTGGTACATTGTCCCAGGCCTTGTGATGGTAGGGGCCCACTAAGCACATCTATGGCATAGCCTACATATTAGGGCAAGGGGGCCCACCTATACAAAACGTTGTCCTTGGCCCCATGAATCATAGCCATGACCCTGTCAGAAAGTGACACTTAAAAATGTAAACAGGGCCATACACATTTATTTCAAGACCAGTCTGTAATTACATTTATACAAGCGACTCACGGTGCATGGAAGCTAGACATTTTTATCAGTATGTGCACTTGGGATTCAAACCCACAGCTTTCGAGCACCTAATGCAATGCCTTACTAACTGAGCTAGAGGAAGACTCTAAACACAATGAATACCTATGTTGGCAATGCCTTCAAGCAATATAAATACTTTGTGTGCCTCTGTGACCCCAGGTTTACAAACACAAGTAATTTTTTAACCCAGAACTATAAAACAACCAACCATGTATACACAAAAAGCATGCCTTTCCAAAAATGTAAAATATATACATACATACATACATACATACATACATACATACATATATATATATATATATATATAGCTTTAATTATAAGGTTATTTACTGAGTGTTAAAAAGACACCTGCAGGATGAAAAGAGAGAGAAAGCAATGCTTCCAACACTTTCAGTGAACTCTGGGTCACAGGTTTTACCTTCAGGTCCAGCTGTAGCACACACAATATGGGAGGGTTCCCACAAGGGTCTAGAGTCAAAATAATACAATGTACCTTTACTGATAATGGGTCTCATTTACTAAGCATTTATAAGCACAAATTTGTTCGTAAAATGTGCGTACGGAAGTTTTAACGTAAAAATCATGATTCAACAAAAACTTTCATCCTAAAAATGATTTTAAATGCAAAAAGGTAAGAACAAGACCAAACGTACGCAATAATCACGAACAAGGAAAAAATATATAAAATATATAACACAGATAAATATTATAGGGGTCTTTTTCTTTGATCATGATGACGTTTTTGCAAACATTTAGGAGAAATTTTTGTATGAAAGTTTTTGTTGAATCATGATTTGTAAGTTAAACACATGCTTAGTGAATGAGATCCATTGTCTCTTAATAATGTCATCATATCTTAACATGAACTCTTGGAAGAATTTTCAAACAAATATGCACAGCTAGCATAGGTACATATTCAGGACCTGAAAGTTATTTCCTACCCAGTCTCACAAGGTTTCGTTATATAGTCACATACATTTTTGATTCTGTTTTTGTGATATTATCACAAATTTCCGCGTTTTTTGTGATCGTATAACAAATTTCTGTTTTCTTGTGATTATCACGTATTGGTAACTCAACTGCTTTTTCCTATTTTCAAACCATTGTCGCTTCGGTTTAGGGTTAGATTTGGTGCTTGCATTAGAATGTCACTTTATGTATTGGTTTACTATTTTTTCTGATTAATTTTTTTATATGTCGCCTGGCGTTGGGGTTAGAGTTGTGTTTGGGTAGGGATGTCATTTTATGTAAATCAAACCCTAAACCGAAGCGACAATAGTAAGAAAATAGGACAAAACAGTTGAGTAACCAATACGTGATAATCACACGAAAACAGGAAACAGTTATACGATCACGAAAAAAGAATCAAAAATTTACGTGACTATATAACAAAATTTTGTGAGACTGGGATGTTATTTCTTAGATAATTTGTTAGATAAAGACTATCCAGTGCATTTATTCTGTCACATCCAGTTTTAGAAGCACTTATGCTATTGAATACGCAAAATCGCAAATGATACGAATCACAGACTTGTTCAGTTCAGTGAGAGATATGATAGCTTAAGAAATCAACAATGTTTGCAAGCATCGGGATGTCAATTGCAACAGTCTGTTACCAAACGATCATCGACAATATTCAGAAAATGACATGATAAAACTTGGAAGTTGCCAAATAGACTTTTAGTTACCATACACCAGAGGTTGCGTTAATCAAGGACGAATTCCAAACTGTGTTTTTGGATAGGAAGGCGACACTGCATAAACTGACGCTCAATATAAAAAGAAAGAATATCTCTTTAATATCTTTTTACATATCACCTAGCCCTAGTTCAGTTCCTAAACTGAGTGCAGTATAAATTATGAGAGTGCTCTGCTTCTGAACAGGGGTGTCATGCAAGGGTCCACAGCAGCCTTAAATCAACCCAGTCACATCCATTTTGCCCTTTACAAAAGTTCAACAGCCATTCATCTAAACCAGTTATCATTTTAACGAGCCCTGCTCTTTTTACACTCTCTCTCTTTCTTTTTTTATACTCTCTCTCTCTCTCTCTTTCTCTCTCTGTGTGACATTGACTTGGCTGATGTATGAACAGTCTACTTTACGTATGTAAAGTTAATGGGGTGTGAACTCATTGCAATGACGGCACACAAAGTCTTAACAGGGCTATTTAAAACAATAACAGTGAGCAAAGCCTTGTGGGCATCTGTCCATGGACACACAAAGCGTTTCAGTACAACATTAATGCCAACTACACTTTCTGAATGACTACTGTAGATTCGACTATCTCCATTACACTAAGAAATGTATAGGCTGTCCAAATCTGTAAAAAAAACTTTTGTTCTTTTAAAAAAGTTTATTTGTCCCATTGCAAAAATGTTTAAATTAACTCAAAAACTCATATTAATAGGTAATTAAAAGGTAATATTAACATTTTTAAACCCATAAAGAATCGCATTGCACAAGGACAGACAATCAGTATATTTTAAACATACACTTTCTCTTATTCATCCATATCAATGTTAACCTTAGATCTTGATGTTGAAAACACATGTTCGTGTTATTGTGAAGTCCACAATTCAGAGATAGATAGAAGAGAGAGAGAAAAAGAGAGAGAGTGATATCAGTAACGTAATGCCAGGAGGTGAGGAAGAATGTAGGCATGCAGAACAAAAGTGGGGGATAGAATATGTCAGGATGACTTGCTCGGGCACGGAGAACTATGACTGCAGGCTGAGCGAGGGGACTTGATGAATTCCAGAGACAGGTGGAGAGAGAGAGAGAGAGACAGAGAGATAGAGAGAGAGAGAGCAAGGGAGAGAGAGAGAGAGAGAGAGAGAGAAAGAGACAGAGAGATAGAGAGAGAGACAGTTCTATATGTGATTGTCACTCACCCTCAGTGGATTTCTGTGCTAATCCAAAATCTTCAGTCCTACTGAATCACCCTCATCAAAAGAAAGACAGCCAGTCTCCAAAAACTCTCGGTGGGAATGCTGATAGCATGTGAGAGAGAAAGATAATATACACCGTGTGAGCATACACAAACACACACACTGAGATTGCCTGTCACTGTGGTAACTCATCCAGAGAGTACTCCTCCCCTTTCCCTTCTGTAAAACCTCCCTCTCTCCGGGAGTGTAAACCCCTCTATTCGGCCCTTTCCACTCTTCCCAAATCTATCTGCCTGTTGAAGCATGTGAGACTCTCCTATTAGAGGCAGTATGAGTAGTAGATTGTTCACACACACACACACACACACACACACACACACACACACACACACACACACACACACACACACACACACACACACACACACACACACACACACACACACACACACACACACACACACACACACACACTCCATGTACAACCAAACACCAACACTTGCACTGACACCAACTGAATACACGCAGACTCAAATGATGTACAGTTCATGGAAATGTTCACAGGCCCAAGATGTCTTGATATACAACTCTTAACATAACAGTCCTTCAATACACAAACGAGAAATCCACTAGCATGAAAAATGTCAATCTGCGCCAAATGAAAATAAAAGGCAATAAAAGAAAACAAAAACTGTTATTCAATGCACATACCTTATCACAAAACCTTTCAGTTTATATGACAAATTACTTTGAACCGAACCACTTTTGTGCATCAAAGTCTTAATCGTGTCAGCAAAACAAATCCAGCCATTCCAAACAAAGACTGCGCAGTCTGTAGTTCATATAAGTTGCAGGCAGATCTATATTGATGTAAACAAAGACACGCACTTGATGGACCACAAAACGGATGGAAAGTGTAAGAACTCTGGCAGAGCAGGTTGATCCACCTCTTTATGTCAACTGAAATTGCACATGAGAGGTGTGGATGGGCACAAAAGGTGCAAACAAAGGCTTGTTCTGAACCCTTCAAATTTGTTTAAGCCTGACTACAGATTGAGAAAGCTCACTGGCATTACACTGTTAATGTGAAATACAAACAGGTAATATCTGCCCAAATGCTCTTCAAATACATTCATTAGAGTCTTGCAGACAAATCACAGGAAAACCACATACAGGTCTTGCATAAAATATACTCAGTTTTTCATATGGTTGGAATACTCAGGATGCTCGTCGAGGAAATTGAGAGTTTTGGTGCTGACAGCTGGGCTGTGTGAACTTGGACAGGGCGTCTCAGATGGCACAAAGATTGTCCTGCTTTTCTCCTTTACTCAAAATCTGGTACAACAGCCAAAAGTCTTATTATAGAATCTGTTCTTCACATTATGAGAGATTCATTGTTATACTCTAGTGTCAAGTTAAGCGTAGTTCCTGTCTGGGGGTCTATAAATACCTACATGGCTTAAGGTTTGAGACTTCAATGTTATTTATACTCTCAGTCCTTTACACAATTTCAAGTGCCACACACCAAAACCGATTTTAAAGCTTAACAATCAACAAGAAACAGCAGAGACAAAACCTAAAGATGCAAGTGTCAGGACTTTTGTAGTACTATCAAAGGCCTCTTTCACAGAGCACTATGGCATGCTTAATTTTTACACCCCTAACCTTTGCTTCACCCTAGACCACAGTCTGCTTCATGTCTGTGGTGATGTTTGGAAAGCCACGTCTGATGTTGAAAGGCTTGTAACCTCCACCGCTCAGTGGACCCAATCACAGAGCAGTCTAGAAACAAAAGCATCTCAGGCACTTCAACTCAGGCAATTTACTTTTGCTACAAATTTTTCTCAGATACAGATTAAGAGAAATACACTGACTGACGTACGATATTAGACATGTTTAACTGTTCCTGTACATCTATGTCTCAATAAATGTCACTCAGAGTCTTGAACCCAGATGTTGTACAAATAAGAGCTACATTTTAAAGGAGAAAACATACAGTAAACATTCTCAACATATTTCTGGTGCATGATTTCTGTCTGATTACAACTAACAATCATAAATTACAACTAACGTCCAGCCAAATATGTAGACACTGCATCAACACTGCATCAAGATACTAGTGTTGTATCAAACTTTATGCCAATGATGGTGCACAGTTCAGCAACACTGTGAAAAACAAATTACTTAAGACATACAAAAATGTGAATTTGTGGTTGAATAAAACACTTATGTAAGGTCTTATTTCACAATCACCATTTGCGACTGAAAAAACCCCTGTAAAACTAACAGCATCAGTTAACAGACATAGTGAGAAGCAAAGAGTGCCATAGCCTAGCTGCCCTTAGAAACTGGAATAACCTTTGCTATTAATAAGCCAGCATTGATTGCCATCAACACTTATACTTGCAAAACTTCTAAACCACTTTCACTTACAAAAAGATCTAAAAATATCCTGTGCTATTTCAAATGTAGCATGGATTTCCTTTCTCAAACAGCATTTTGCAGCATTCATCGGATTTAACCTTCTAAGACCTGGATGATTTGTTGTTTTGCACCATAATATTTAATTCTGTGTAACTGGAACTTGTTGTACACAAACATGGACAAATACACTGCTTCACGTTCTAAGAAAATGTTTTGGTTATTATATTTATTGGTTCTTCCTAACCCCAAAATTTGTAGAAATCTGGTAGAAATCTAAAAAAAGACAATCCAAATCTCGGGTCTTAGGAGGTTAAGTTAAAAATAGAGCTGTATCATACGACTCCAAAAGCGATATTGCTTTGCTTTCATTCAACAATTTGACAGCATAAGCTTCCAATAAGAAAACTAAAAAACAACAACAAAGTGATTTTAAAAGCCTCTGTTGGGGAACTACTTTCTTCCACCATGGATTTGAAGGCTAGAATGACGGGTAACCTTTCGGCTTTCTTTGTGTTTTAACAGTAATGAACTTTCCATTGCGGAGAGAGGATTCCCATGAGAGGATGATTCAAGGGCATCAATTATGCGCCCAGAAAGCCCATAAACGTAGCGTTTATATGATTTAGGCACATCAATTCTGCACCCGGAATGTGCATAAAAAGTCAAGCGCATAATTCCCAAAATAACCATCTGCACACTAAAGATTTTTTACTATGACAGTTCTACGCAATTAAGAAAAAAATATTTAGCATACTTAACTGATCAAACGTAACTATTATATGTTCTCCTAAACACTGCCATTATAAACAATTACTCATGTTTTCTGTAACTTGTAAATCATTTTAAATAATAGATTTTTACATTTAAAATTATACTAGATGTAGCAGAAAGCACTATGCAAATTTAATTACAGTAGTATTGGGCAGGTCTCAGTATCGGCTGATATTTTGAATTCTGGTATCACAATCGGATCGGGAAAAAAAAGTGGTATCGGGACATCCCTAAACCAAATAGACGGACTAGCCATTTCTTAATATAACAGTTTTTTTGGTCACAAAGTGTAGTTTTAAGATTAGTTCAGGCGAGTACTCAAATCTGCAGTCGATTAGTAAAGATAGCACCTATTTGAACATTTGCTTAGAAAGATTCAAACGTGAGATCCAGACGTGGCCAGCGGGCATCAGTGTTCGCCTACCCTGCTGACCACAGCCTAATCTCAGACACTTTGATCAAAAATGAATTTTTTTTTGTTTTGGGTTGATCAAATCAGCAGTATTTGGTCTCATGAATCTATTACTTGTTTCTTTTATTCATATTTAGTATTATTGTTACTGTTTTTGCGTGAGGTAAAAGTTAATAAAACTATATTTATATACTATTCATTTTCCATTTAATCTTAACGCGGTACGAGCACTTGCTTTATTACTGGACTTTGTTATTGTCAGTACTACATAAAACTGAATAATGAAATGTTTTATAATGTAACCAGTTTTTTTTTATAAATCAGGGAGATGTTTCTGCATGCTGCTTATAAATAACAGTGGTGAAATCTCACAACGTGTTTTAATAGTTACGTCACAGGAAAATAAGTTATCAAGTGTCCCAATGTATTGTGAGCCTGTGTCCTTACTAGCAGTTCCATACTCTGCGCCATCGCCAAGTGTATTTTAATCGTCCACACGATGTGACATTATTGCGCTACTCCCGCAAAAATTTACATCCAAGAGCTCTGATCTTCAAAGGGATTAGGGCATAGGAATAATCAATTTCGAATGGGATTAACAAACTGATTTATAAACTAGCAAACTTAGGGCTCAGTCACACCAAAAGCGCTTTAAACGCTTGCAAACGCAAGGCGCGACGCACTGCCTTTTTTAAAAAAGAGCAGTGCAGCGCGGCTTTTCATATTGCTAAGCAACCACCGAGTCAGCTGTCTTGTCAATCAAATATTGAAGCGTGAGGGCTCTTTTGCTGTTAACTGTCATATTAGCAGAAACTTTAAAAAGAGGGCGCTTGCTCTGACCTTGTTTGAGGATAAGAGGAGCACAAACACGCAGGAGAGAGTGAGCGAGTGGAGTCCGGTTCTTCAAAGCAACTGTAAACTTCCCTCGCCACAATGTAAGGCCCGCCTCTCCCCTCATTCGATTGGACAATGGAAGACGCGAATGACGTCAGGCGCTCCTCCGCTCTCAGCGCTCCTTCAAAAACGCGTGCGCGGCAGGCGGCAGAAAACCGCAAGGCGCTCGGCGCGCATAAACAGCGCGCAAACGCGCCCTGCCCATAGAATATCATTCAAAAAAGGCGCCTGCAACTGCCATAAACGCTTTTGGTGTGACTGAGCCCTTACTGAGACACGCAGAAAGTGTTTAAAAACAGTGTTTGAGCACGTGGATGTGCGTTTGTGACAATCCACTTTGGTGGCAGCTTTTTTCAGTCACAGATATGTGACCGTATGGCTCAAGTGTTTAACTCTTTAGTTTACTCGTCAATTAAGAGAAAACGCTTCACTGCCAATGATATGTTTTTCCGGCAATACGTATTTCCGCAATTATCCACAAGGTGCTGTTTTTATCCAACTTATAAAAACCCGGAAGTATTCCCTCAGGGCAAACAGTTCAAACTCTGTGTATGTTTTGATCATCGCTCTGAATCTGATCTCTAACAAAAGTCATTCACAAAAATTGAAATTATCTCAGCTTTTTGCTAAAAAGAATCTACCCATATTTAAGAGGTGATAAAAAGAGAAATAAATAAAAGTAGGATGAAATGTTTTTTTTTTAAAGCAGAGGGTCTGTTCTTTCATTTGATATATTGCATGTTTATATATTTAAAGAAGAACATTTTCTGGAACGCATTAAACTTTGTGAAAATCATAGAAAATGCTGGCGCTGGCTGACAACCTTTTTTAAAAAACACTGGTGGGAAAGAGTTTAAGAAGCCTCCCTCACTATTTCTAAAATGACCAGGTGGAGGAATTATAGAAATGGTGAAGGGGTTACTGTTATGTTATCAGTAGAATATTGCACGGCTGGGAAGGGCTCTTAGCCAATCAGATTTGAGAACCATAAAGAATTGTTGTAAAATGCAATATATTGGCGTCTGCCATTTTGTATTGGTGTCCAAAACCTGAGTGAACCCTGTAGTGCGCCACAACTCTCCAAAATAGGGAGTGAGCGAGAGAAGCAGCTAATGAAGTTCTCCAGTATCACTTGAAAATTACAGACAGGTGTGTTGAAGGAGGGCAGGAATTAAATTAGTATAGGGAGTGAGCGAGAGCAGCAGCTAATGAAGTTCTTTAGTATCACTTGAAAATTACAGACAGGTGTGTTGAAGGAGGGTTGGAATTAAATTTGTGTGTTTCAATAGTACATTCCCAGGAGCACTGTTGAAGACCTCTGCACTGTAATGAAAATGGAAGTAGTCTGTCATTCAGATCCTACAAATCAGAGGTGCCCAATCCAACTCTAATCAAACACACTTGCCTGTTATTTTTCCAAGTAATCCTGAGGGCTATTTCATAAAACTAGATTACAGAATAAGCCAGGCTTATTTTGTTAAGTCTGGCTTATTGCCGGTGGATTTTGTTTCATAAAACAAACTTGAACTAGTTCAACCCCGGTTACTATGGAAACTTATGCTTGCAAACTAGCCTGGTCCGGAGCAGGCTAACTGTCAGGCTAAGCCTCAGTTGTTGCTTAACTAGACTTCCACTGACACTGAAATGTAAATGCAATGATATTACAGTTGACTCTTTTACATTTTATTTGACTTTATTAACCACTATTAAGCTAACAATTAAAGAAAATCAACTTATATATTAAATTTGATAAATTTTGTTACAATAATAATTAATAAAATATAGACATGTGTTTCATAATATGGTATATTATAAGCCTATCAAATGTTGAATATAAATGATAATCTTAACTACCCCAATATAAGGATAATAGTTTATTAACAAATTTAAGATGTATCTTAATTCCTATAATTGCAATGTATTGATGAAATATATATATATATATATATATATTTTTTTTTTTCAGATTGTCTGTCACACAAAGAGGAAATTTAATTTAAATATACAACACACAAAAGTCAAGTACAGTCATTTCATTTTGTTATGCTTGGTGTGCATAAAAATGCACATTATTTTAAAGATCTACAGTATTTGTATCTTTCTCTAGTTGTTACATTTTTCTTGAAATTTAAAAAAAAATTATGGTGTCTGCATGGCTGAAGGAATACAATATAATTATGTGATGGTATGCTCTTGGCATTTTGTTGTAATGAGTTAAAATTCTTTTTTATCACAGAGAAGATTGTTAGTGTCCTGCATACAATAATTTTTCAGCTCACTTACAGTATAATGTACTTATACCTCAGGCTTTTCTTCAACTGATCCTCACTGTAACCATTCATAGAACTCTGTTTATCTATCAACACTACACTGTTAAAAAAATATGTAGAACTTACAGTATTACTGTCAGCTGTTTGCCAGTAACTTACTGTAGATTTATATGTATGTTATTTACTGGCAACAGTTTGTTCAAAGTTAAATGAACATGAACATTAAACATTAACAAGTCTTTTTATTTACAGAATAAAACCATCAAATAACAGCCTCATGCAAAGCATTCTGGGAACCAAAATATGAAGGAAACAACAGAAAAAGGTTGATGAGGATTTCTGGTTCACAAAATGCTTTGCATGAGGCTGTTATTTTATAGTTTTATGCTGTAAAATCATAGACTTGTTAATGTTTAATGTTGATTTAACTTTGAACAAACTGTTGCCAGTAAATAATAAACCTTTAAATCTACATAAGTTACTGGCAAACAGCTGCATAACTACAGCTAATTTTTTTAACAGTGTGATAATAAACCAGTGGTTTAAAATCTCTCATACTACCATTTACCATTCTTATGAACAATATATTTATGTTTTATTTTCACCTGTAACTTTATTGTCCACTCAAGTTGCTGCTTTTGAAATGTACCCCCAAATTAAAAAAAATTAAATTTAAGTTACATTTAAAGTTACTGTAAATGTATTAAAATCATTCATCTGCTAAATATGTATTATATAGGTTACTTAGTAAACTACAAATTGTGTTTTAAAAGTTAAGATTTGTGTTATTTTTAAAAAGTATAATATATGAAAATCAGCAAAGCAAAGCCACAAGAGCATGGACGGGGATCGAACCCGGATCCCAGCATGCGTTGCTGAAAGCACTAACCACTAGGCCATCAATTCTGACAGTATTGCGTGCTTTCATGTGATCGCTTTAAAATAAGACGATATATTTAAATTTAGTTTCTGCATGCAAGGATTTGATCCATAAGGACTTTCCAACTATTTTATGGGTTTGTTTATTGTTTTTTGAAACCGCTTTAGCCTCGCCTCATTTGTTAGGTTAATTCAAGTCGAGTTTGAAACTTTAATCCTCGCTTTTCCAAGCGAGTTTTATGAAATAGCCCTCTGATGGCCATGATTAGCTAATTCAGATTTGTTTGATTAGGTCTGGAGCTGAACTCTACAGGACAGTAGGGGAAAATTCCAAACAGCGTTTTTGCACACTTGAAGGGCACTTCGAGAAGGGAAGCTGCATAAACAGTCCCATATAAAGAGAAAATTATGTTGTTTTCATTTATCTGTTCGCCAAGTGTATTTTTAACGGCCACACTATGAGACACAGTTGCTTAACTCCCTCCATAGTTTACACATCAAGAGTTCTTATCTTTGAATGCTTGGGATAATCACTTCTGATTGGAATTCACCCCTAGATCTCTAAGTAAAAAGCAAGACCGGGCATCACCCCACTATAGAAAAATCCTCCACAATTTCTACAAGACCTAAAACACTTTAAGCTTATTTTGAGGGAGAAATTCACAACTGCAAAAAAAAAGGAAATCACACCTTAAGGAAAGAACCTGAAATTCTACAATCAATATTTGTTTTTTTCCCATATTTAAATGCAATTTTCATCATACAGCATACAAACAAACCTAGCTTGGATCTGAATGCGTTACGAAGACGGTTTAATGGTTTATAAAGCTTGGAAAAATAACAATCAAAATAGCATGAAAGAAAGAGAAGGATGTGAGAGAAGGACTGTGAGTTTTTTGTCTGTGTCAACAGTATGTACATTTCAAATTCCTCTAGCTCCTGCCATGAAGGCAGCCGATGGAGGAAGACCTTCAGTGTTTCGTAGTGTTTGAGGCCAATCCTATCTAATATCTGAGAGGTGTGCAGAGAGGGGTTTTATAAGAGCTTTGCATTATAATAGGGTCTTAGATAGGGGTGTAACGGTACGTGTATTCGAACCGGACCGTTTCGGTTCAGGGCTTTCGGCACGGTGCACACGTGCACCGAAAGGCCGAATGCATTTTGTGTGCGCATGTGCGGAACATAATACGTGCGTTTCCGCACGAACATATTAAGTGGCGGAAGTCTCCGCGTTCAGCGCAAGTCTTCTGTCAAACATATAACATAATTCGGCCCGCAGAAAGATTTTTATTTACTTAGTTGTATATTCGTTTGATTATTGATGTAAACGTTTACGTGTCGTATCTAAAAGCGCATGTTAAACGCGTGTCAACGCGCTGCTTTGTTCTTTCAAAAGTCCGTGAGAGGATGCGCGTCTTTCGTTGCTACGCAATCATGAGACGCGCTTTCTGTGACAGCGAGAATAAGGAATGCGTGATCAGATTTTTCATCTGCACATCACGTCAATCATATCATTGTCACAATGCGATCAGCTGGTCGGGACAGAGAAGAGCTGTAACCCGGGCTTACTCAGCTGTTACTCAGCTGCGGAGGGGTTCGTAAGTAAAGTCACAGCTTACATTGATGACACAAGCAAAGATTAGGAGAAACGTGCAAAAGATCCAAGATGGCTATGTATTCACCTCACTAATCTCAAAATGAGTGTATAATAAGTATATCATCATGTTGCTTGCTATGCAGTTACACATAGAGCAGTAGTAATATTTTTATACAGAGATGGTACATAGCCAATTCAATACTGTGAGTTAAACAATCCAAAATAAATCAAAACAGAAAATTTTTGGTGGCAAAAATGTAGGCTAATAGTTCATAAATGTATTCAGGAATTGAATTTGTTAGTTCAAGGTTTTAGTAGAAAAAAGTTTAAGAGAAGGTTAAGAAAAGAGTTACCTTCTGTTATAAAATAATGTAAAAAAGAACTTTGCAGTAGTATTTTATTTATTATTTTTTCATTTTATATATATTTTATGTGTTATATTTTAATAAAAAGTGTTTAAAAAAAGTGTAAACAAATTGTAAAAAAAAGTTTATAGTAATAAACAACCTGCAGTTTAATGTTTGCATTTTTCCCTTACTGTACCGAAAATGAACCGAACCGTGGCTTCAAAACCGGGGTTCGCACCGAACCGTGATTTTTGCGTACCGTTACACCCCTAGTCTTAGATGATTCATTTGAATACGTCCCGCTTTATTAAATCTAAACAGGAGTAAATCTACCCTAATATAAGCTTGCAATACATGTGCTCAATATCTATGCCTCCTTGTTGGCATGTTCAAAGGGCGAGCAATCTTGTTATGCAATCTAAAAAAAATCCATCCCAGCAAGCAGCCACATGCAAGAAGATAGTTCCAAGTAAAAAAAATTGCAGGTAGTGATTATCTACACAGAGATGTCAGGGCAAACACGGCCCAAGGCTGTAGTTTTAAAACATTGTGGAGTGATATGACATATTTTACAATAGATTTGCTTTGAAAATCACATCATACATTTGTACAAGACAAATATATCATGTAACCATTAATGGTTTTGGCACTGAGGTTAATAAGACAGCAGTGCTAGCATGGCAAAACCTCATTCACTTGGTATACATGAAAATGTGTGTATACTGTGCACTATTTAAATAAACAAAAACCCACATCATCCACAGAACTTGTAGAGGTCATTTGGTGATCCAGCATGGAAATTTCCAATTCTCAGTTTGGAGGTCCCACTGGCAAAACAGACAGATATTGGACGATCTGCTGCACAGTAACAAAGCAAAGTGTCTGTTAAAAATGTAAGCACGTTTTCCACCTGGAGGAACAATTTTTACCCAGCCAATAAGAAGTTGGCTGTATGTACTGCCCTCTAATCTACCCCGGATAGCCCCGCCATTAAACCCTGAAATAACAGCTACGTTCCTCGACGCCTGCACAAAGAACGGCAGCTACTGTGAACCCTACACTACTGCTGTAAATCCTAAAATGGAAACACAACATAAAAAGTAAAAATATAACTTTATTTACACTAAATTTGTGCCCCAGCTGCTTCCTGGGCCCCCATTTTATTTTTCAAAATCGACCAATCACATTCCTAGTGCACGGCCCACGCATAGAATTGCAGACAATGCAATGAAGGTATCTTAGAAGTACACTTAACATTGCATGCGGACATGCCTTGATGCCCTCCTTTTAGAGCTTTCGGACACAGCCAAGGTGTTCAGGATTGCTTGATAATTACAGACAGGTGTGTTGGAGCTAGGTTGGAGCTGAAGTGTGCAGGACTGTAGCTCACCAAGGAGGAAAAAGTGTAGACACCTGCAGTAGACCATCCACCTATTCCCCACTGTCTTTTTAATACTAAGTATTCAGGCATACTACTCATTTCACATAACGTAAGTACAGAAGTAGGCGCTGATTTGATGCCTGTCTAAAAGAATATACAGACGGATAAGCAAAGTACATATACTAAATGTCACATATAAAGAAAACCTGGTGTGCAGCAAAACTAGGGTTTCAAATCAACTAAATCAGGCTTTTACCAGAGTTAATACGCACTTACAGCTAACAAATTAACAACTAAATTCCTGGTAAAACCCTGCTCCTGACTGAGCTCGTGTACTGAGCCCTGAAGATCTCCAACTACATTCTTTTCAAACTATCAGTCATATTTCAAGTGGTTTTCTAGGGGCTTCATAATGACGACAGCCATCCTTCATCAGAGTCCCAGCACTATAACAGATCATAAGCACTCTTTCAAAATAACTTAGGCTACAAAAGAAATGGTTGTTGCAACATTTCTACTTGCCAGATACTCAGAAAAGTATACCAAACTGTGAAGAATCAAAGTGCTCTCACAAGAAACTTTATGAAAAAGGATAAGTTACAAGTTCAGTGTTCAATACACGAAACTCCACAAAACATAATGCTATTGCTACGCGTCTAACTTAACGATTCCAATTACATTTTATTACTGCAATATAGATGTTTTTCATTAAAATAAATTCATATTTAACATACTAAAATGCATCGTTTGTAAAGTTCTAACAGACAAAACGAAATTTGTAATATTTTACCTGAGGCGACAGAAACATGGCGGTGCATTTTCCTGGTTTCCTATCGAGGTAAAAATGCTAAGTCTGTGACTTAAAGCGTCAAAACGTTGTTAAAAACGTTAAATGTTTGTTTATGAAAATAATATTTCGACTGTAAATTCAGATTGAATGTGAGCACGCGCTCGAAGACGTCATACATATATTAAGGCGCTAAATTACGTTGCTGGCAAAACAAGGAACTACATAACTTGAATTCACACGAGATAATTTTTTTGTAATTTGTTTTGTCAAAACCTGTTTATTAATCTGTTATCATGTTTTTATTGTGCTACGTAGCTAGCTGTATTTTTTTTTTTAGTTATGAAGGCTTAAATTAAAACAAACCAACTGCAGTTTGATTTATAATTGGAATGCACAATCAAAAAATTATATTTATACCAATTATATATAAACCAAAAATCTTCATATATAATTAATTTATTAACAAGAATACAAGAGTTCTTTGTGCAAGTAATATATTTTTGTCTTTTCTTTTATTTAGGTCAAGTCAGTTTGTGAAAACAGTCTGAAGTCTCCACTTTTAAATAGCTTTAACCTATTTCAAAGCTCAAAGAAAGGAAAATGGCACATTAGCACATAAATGTGTTGCAGTCTTTTGAGGGCTGAAAATGGAAGCCCTGCTTGCACCACTGGGACTCTGGGCTTAAATTTAAATATAACCTTATTATTGACCACAGATTTCCTTCACGGGGTTTCTGATGAAAGAACAGCGGAGACCAGCTGAAAATGACACAGACTAGATTATACAAGCATCTATATTTATCTTAAAACAGTAAATTAGGGTGACAAAAACTTTTATAATCCATATAGGGGTTTCCTGTCTTTTGTTAAATTTATTCCTGGAAACAATACAAAACACACTTTTTGGCACACAGATACCTTCCGGATACCTACAAAAATAAAAACATTTACATGTGAAAATATGTAAGAACTAAATATTCAGATTTAATTTATTGGTTGTTTAATTAAATATCAGTTATATTTCAAGTGGTTAAAGATTGGGACAATATTCCTGCTAACATGACAAGAATCGCTCCGTACTGTTTACAGGCACAATATAGATCAACAACAACTCTTTCTCTGCTTCTACCACAGTCACTTCCAAGGCACAACAATCCTCAAAAATACACACAACAATACAGCAAAAACAAAACAAAGGGTCAGCAAGTGGTAGGTACCACACTGCAGGTGCATTTTGGGCTAAATGGCTTTTCATTTAAAGTGCAAAACCCAAATTCTCTATTTTTAATATTAATTTAAGATATATTAACAATCATAAAGAAATAAGTCATACACTGCAATAAACGTAAGACATATGCATTTGCCATTCTTAAACGGAAAACACCACAGATTTTCAACGTCTTACTAAGTTCCCACCTCAACCTAAGACAAATTAATACACACCTATCCCCCCCCAATGCGTACACCCAAACCTTGCACAGCACGTCTTAAATGTGCTAGCATCCAGCCCAGCCCCATCCACTCCTCAGGATCCAAACAGAGACGAATCCAGAAGCCACCAAACACCTCCATGTCCTCCCCACCCAAAGACTGTTACATGAGTAGTTACATGGTGGCACAAAAAAAAGTAAACAATTTTTTTTTACTCCTGACTACTTCCCCTCTCACTCAAACTTCTGTTAATATTACTGTGCCCGAGGTTGAAGTGCTGCAAACTAAAGGCCCGGGTATACTTTTTTTCCGCGTCCGCGTCCGGCTCGCGCGCGCACGCGTCCGCGCAGCTTTCCGAGTATAGTCCCCGAGGCTACACGCGGATGGCCGCGTTCGACACTATACGCAATTTAAATGATTTCTTATTCAAATTATTAGTCTAACAGGCGGTCAGGGCAGCACTGATTTGGCGACATTTACAGTACATTAAAACATTAGGATAGGTGAAGAAAAGTAACTGATCCACCATTGCAAACACAGTTTAGAACAAACAATAAGACAACAAAGAACAAAAATCAAACAAACATGCTCCAGGGCTTTCTGTTCTTGGAAGAAGTAAAAGTTAAAGAAGAAAAACGATAGTGTGTGTGCAAATGCTGTCTATTTCCTTTGTATAATTGTTTATAGTGGAGTGCCCTGTCTAAATATGTTCACGCGCATGCGCTGTCGTACGCGGACTGTACGCGCACTGTCCGTGCGGTCTCAAATTTTGGGCTGCACGCGGACGGTCCGCGCGGCCGGCCGCGGACCCTCTTGATGACAAAAATGACGTCATGCGGACGGCGCGCATACGCGGACGTCCCTAGTATACTTTCGGCTTAAGTGCTCTTCCGTCATACAATATAGTTCTCATTTTTTATCTGCTTAAAAATCCTGTTTTATTTTGTGCCACCATACTTACTCGTATACTCATCTAACAGTCTTTAAAAAGGGAAAACATGGAAGTGTTTGGTGGCTAATAAATGCATCCCTGCCTGGATCCCAAGGAACGAAAGGGGCCAGGCCAAATGCTAACACATTCACAACGCGCTGCACAAAGATCAAGTGCACACACTGACAAAAGATAGGTATGTATCAATTCATCCAAGTTGAGGCAAGAACACAGCAAAACATTGAAAAACGGTGGTGTTTTCCTTTAAATAAGAACTGCAAATAGAGGCGAACTGGAATTCATTGAAACAAAAGTCATTGACTGCATATGGTTTGACACACCAAACCTCACTGAAATAATTGTACATTAGATTACATACATGAGTCTGTGCATTCTCTCTGTAAATGATATACATATTCTACAGCACATCTAACCTGCTGTATGATTAGGCACAGATATTAACACAGTGACAGTTTTCCAGCCCCCTACTACTGATAAAGCAAACAAAGTGATTTTAAAGGATTGATTATGTTTGTGATAATAAATATTGTATCACATAGAAATAATAAAGCTTACAAAATAAAGAAGTAAAAGCAAACACTTTGGTTATTTTGTCTTTGTAGATTGAATTACATATAAAAAACTTCAGCAGAAATGAAAGACAAGCATAAATAACAAAAAATAATTACATTAATAACTAACAAAAAAAAAAACTTAAGACAACACTATTTTGTAAAACAAAACAACAGAGAACAGGTAATGAGCTGCATAGGAGTTGGTAGACTCTTAAAAATTCCACAGAAGAACCATTTTTGGTTCCTCCTTTTAGTCACGGTTTTTCAAAGAACCAATTCTTTCTTATCTTTTTATAATCTTCAGATGTTAAAGGTTCTTTATGGAACCGTTTAGTCAAAAATGCTTTTTTCTGAAGCACCCTTATTTTGTGAATCCTAACATAATAATCATCATAAATTATTTGTCACCTAATAATCTGTTGCTCTAGTGGGTGTGGACTAGTTATGCATATCTAAATCTATTGAAAGCTTCCATATAAATTACTCATGATAAAATGTTAAAATTAATATAAACATAATGGCTGTCAAGTAGAACTGAAGACAGTGAGGATGTATGTGGTCATGTGCTTTCTTCATACCTGTTACTTTTTGTGCCAGTCTTTTTTTTATTTAACCTTTATATAACCAGACAAAAAAATGGTTACATAAAAATGTAAATCTCGTTTGCATTAGGGTCCTGGCCAAGACAGGAAGGGGGTCCTGGCCAAGGTAGGACCCCTTATTGAAATCACTACTTCTCCTTTGAGTGATATTTTAAAGCTGTGACATGAAAGCAAATTGGTGTAATTTTGTAAAAGCAAATTTCTGTTTGTAATTTTACTAGTGGGATTAAACTGTAAAATTGGTCTGAGTTTCCAAACATGTTTTAAACACCCACTCTATCTGCCATTGGTAAGACAAACAAATAGTCCCACCCCAAATGTAAGCCATTGGGAAATGCCAATTTGCTCTGTGCACTTTAATGATTGGGCTGAATAAAGCCCCGCTCAGACCACCAGCAACTTTCTCACTGTGTGTTGTCCAGAATTAGGAATGCTTTCAAGGAGTCATTAGGAGGCGTTCCTAATTCTGGTTGTCATAAACAAACTAGTACTGGCTACTGCAACTCACGAGAGATGAAGGACGTGGGTGCTTCACTCTCATTGGTAGTCGCTCATGATTTGCATAGAGTAAAACTTTCCTCAACCATGTCGCGTCGCTGGACACGGCCACATACTGTCACCAATAGTCACTTTCGCTCGTGTCACCGGAAGTTGCCAAGCTTCCATTCAGATGAATAAGATCATGTCACTCTGCCGCTGCAAGTCACTGGCGGTCTGAACGGGGCTTAAGAGAGGACAGTTTACCGAAAACACTGTTTTATGGGCACACCCAAAAAGTCTTTGGAATGTGGTTGAGCCTTATATATGTTCAATAGCTTAAGATTGTGACACTCAGAAATATACAGGTATATAATAGAGGGCAGAGGACTTCAAACTAATGAACAAATAAACAAACAGGAAGTGGAATGGTTTTTCTGTGTGAGAGAAATTGCCAAACACACAAGCATTTGACTCTCAGCAAACACTACAAACTATTTGTGCTAAAAATTAAACCAAATTATAAAGTCTTTTAAAAAGTGACAATTTAGTGAAAAAATAAAGTCAGGCCAGAAAAGGCTATAAAATGGTGCCTGCAGTAAGATGATTGATAAGAAACAATAGGAAAGATATAGTTTCTACAGTTGGGTGGGTTTCCTGCTGTGTGGCTGCCCACCAGAAGGTGGCACTGTCACCAGACTCCTAAGATAAACACAAGGG
Source organism: Misgurnus anguillicaudatus (assembly GCF_027580225.2). Taxonomy (NCBI): domain Eukaryota; kingdom Metazoa; phylum Chordata; class Actinopteri; order Cypriniformes; family Cobitidae; genus Misgurnus; species Misgurnus anguillicaudatus. The sequence continues at coordinate 35,313,995 of NC_073357.2, read as the reverse complement.
TTTCTTCTCTTTCCAGCAGGTTGAGCGGCAGGCGGTGGGGGTCTTAAAGACGACATTAGTGACTGTATTTCCTGCTGATGTTGAGAGAGGCCACCTTCTTCCTCTTCCTCCTTTCTTGTAGGAAACTGGAACTGCCCTAAACTCTGGGCTGTTGTACTTCTTACTGATCCTGCACCACCAGCACCATTTTTCCCCTTTGCAGGGGTCCGCAGGGGTCCACCCAGCCATGAGAGGGCACTCACACGTGGGTGCAGAGGCTCTGGAGCAGCAGGCGGAGAAGCCAGACTTTCCAGAGAGGAGATGCTCTGATTCCAGGCCTGCTGCAGGTCTATAGGAATAATCTTAGTGGCCTCCACAGATACACAGGGAGGGAGGGAACCCGTGCCGCTTTTCCACGGCAGGTTTTTCTCTCCACATGTGAGTGAAGGAGGGGCTGCAACTGGGCTCTGACACACATCCACTGCAGCTGGCACTAAGAGAACCGAAAGAAACAAAGAGGACATAAATAATAAGGGTAGGTTATCATTACTTTAAGATGTCAAATAAATCTTTGCTGGGCCCAAAGCACATATATGAAGCTTTAGCTTAAAGGGACATTCCACGTTTTTGAAAATATGCTATTCCCCTTGGTTACTTTCAATGGCAGGGGACTATTTTCAGGGGAGTGCATAACATCACCACGCCTGCCGCAGCCATGCCACACCAGCAAAGTCACCGATCATTACGCCAGTTTGAGAGCATAGTCCTAACCATATCTGCCTAGAAAATCGCAGCTTTTAATTTTCTGTCAGTCTTAGTACACGATGTAACTACAGAAGAGTCAAGTTTTAAATAGGAAGAATATCTAAACTCTTTGGGGTTTTTTTGCGTGATGCTAATGGTCTAATCAGATTCAATGGACTGTGCTAAGCTATACTAAAAGTGCTAGCGCCAGACCCAGAGATCAGCTGGATGGATTTCAAAACGGTAAGAATCAAATATTTTACTCTGGGGGAGCTGGAAAATGAGAATATTTTCAAAAAAGCATGGAATGTCCCTTTAAAGGTGCAGTGTGTAAATTTTAGCGGCATCTAGTGGTGAGGTTGCGAATTGCAACCATTGGCTTAGTCCACTGCTCACCCCTCACTTTTGAAACACACAGAGAAGCTACGGTAGCCGCCACCGGACAAAAATGTCATCGTCGGAGACAACTTAGTAAAAAAAATTGTCCGTTAAGGGCTTCTGTAGAAAAATGGCGCCACAAAATGGTGACTTCCATGTTAGGGGACCCTCAGTGTATGTAGATAAAAAGGTCTCGTTCTAATGTAATAAACACATAACGTTTCATTATGAAAGGTCTTTATACACCCCTGATAATATAGTTTTGTATATTATTTTGCATTTCTGTCAAGAGATCCTTCTAAAAATTACACACTGCACCTTTAAAATACCATTTAGATAATTTATTATAGCATGTTAAAATTGTCACTTTCTGCCGTTTTGGGTGTGTCCTTTAAAATGCAAATGAGTAGATGAAGTGCAAACATTGATCACAATGATGGTGGTTTGTTGTGCTGTCAATTATTTTCTCTCTCTTTCTGCACTGGATGGCTGTGCCGTGGTTGGATGGTGCCGATTAAGGGGCAATATTATTATAATAAGATCTCCTTATGACATCATAAGGAGAGCCTCATTTCAATGACCTAATTTTTTCGTGCTTGCAGAGAATGGTTTACCAAAACTAAGTTACTGGGTTGATCTTTTTCACATTTTCTAGGTTGATAGAAGCACTGGGGACCCAATTATAGCACTTAAACATGGAAAAAGTCAGATTTTCATGCCATGGCCCCTTTAATTGTCATTCTTTATTATGATAATAGACATAACTATCTTCATTCTTCACCTGATTTTGGTCTCTCCTTTGGTGTTTCTGGGGTCTTGCGAGCCACAAAAGTGATGCCCACATCCTCATCTTTATCTGGTTCAGAATGTTTGTCTTCATCAAGCCATAGTGGTACCACTACTGGATCTGCAGATGTGTGTACAAAAACACATTACATACAACACAAAATTAAATAACATAACCTTATTCTCTCCAAGTACATCTAGTGACCAACCTTTGTCCTGCCAGCTGACATTACGCCGGGGTTTATCATTGATGTCTTGATCTTTAGTATCTGACCCTTTCTGCTGTAATAAGTTTCAATATTTTTAATTAATTAGAAGTGAGATGGAAAATAATGCAATTTCAAAGGACAAAGATAAGTTATCTTTAACACAACAAACCAGCAACCCATCACTCATGATAATTACAAGTAATAACACACTTTAGCCTCGTCTCAACATTGCCTTTGGGTAACTGTGACCTTATACACACACACATTCTTGCTTCTCATGGATTACCATTCAGTAGCCCTTTCTCAGGTCCAGCTAACTCAGCTCAGGTGTCTAACTCTTGCCTTTTTTTGACTGCGGTCCTTTTTGTGGCGCTTGTAGTGAGTGGATTTGAAGGACTCGAGGCGTTTACGCATATTCCTCTGAAACACCTCCCTGTCCTGTCTCTCTTTGTCACCGACTGTCATGAAGTGGCGACTGTAGTGGGATTGGTACTGCAGAAACAGAGGAGAGTTACTGTACGTTGATGCAATCAAAGTATTAAACATGACGCCTATTTTACTTCCATCCAATGTTAAATTCAAAAAATCATAATAGAAAGAAAGATTGAAGCTGTGTGTTGTTTTATACCCGTCTCCTGGGTTGGTAGAGGTTTACTGCAAGTACATGATGTGTTTCTGATTCCTCCTCTATCTTGGCTCCTGGCACTGTGTCAATCACCTGAAGGTCTAGACACACCCCGCTGCCGTTCTCTCTCCTGAGGGAACACACATACAGAGACAAACATACACATGTACACTACGTAAACACTTTTGAACACTCAAACACACATTACCCCAACAAATTGCCCTCTTAAAGTCTAAAAATGTGTCCTCAAACATAATTCTCACACTGATTACTTACAGGTAGTTGGTAACGTTTGTGGCCTCTGGGAAAGAGGTTCTGCTAGCCATTGACGGTAGAGAGAGTCTAGCAGAGGTCAACACGTTCCCACCCTGAGAGAAACAGAAAGATTTCCTACTGAGAAAGCATCAAATAGTGAACTTTTGTGTCACAGCATGCTGAATGCTTGATTTTGATTGGCTGACCCACATCTAGGAGTCAATCAAGTGAGGGTTACTGTGCAGTCAGCCAGTCATGTTCACAAAATAAACTTACTTGCCAAATATATAAAAAATATAAATACGTGGACATAACACATTGAGAAGACAGAAAATGCAGCAACTAGCCAATTAAAATGAAGTATTCTTAAGTGTTATTTTAAAAAGTAGTTCAATTACAGTTCAGAATCAATTCAAGAGCTCAGATGCAAAACCCTCTAAAAGTGCATCTGACATGTTTTCTTGTAAATTAGCTTTTTTTTTTAGTTTTGGCCATTTTGCCTTTATTTGACAGTGTGTAAGGAGAGGACAGGAAAGTACAGGGAGGAGAGAGGGGTACGGGATTGGCAAATGGCCACGAGCCGGGAATCGAACTTGGGTCGCCGAAAGTGCGAAAGCACCACATGTCGGAGAGCTGCCCCTACACCATCGGCTCAGAAAATAAATTAGCATTTTTTTTCAATTAATTCTGCTTAGAACGCTGTATTTCGGAATGGCCTGAAGCCGGGATTAAGTGGTTTTGAAGCGAAAGTATTTGATGAATGTCTAATAAATGCCATGAGGTTGATATCATTATCACATTTTTGACGAAGGTTCATTTAGCGGCCTTTCTATCTCTCTCTCGCTCGCTCTTTCTCTCTCTCTCTCTGGCCCTCATGGCTGTGCCCTGTAGATGGAAACCAGATCTCCTTTCAAATAAGCAAGCTTTGAACATTTACCCCACAGACAGTTTTACTTACCACAAATAACTCTGGCAAATGGCTAACTAATCTCTATTGACATGCATGGGCATCATGGTTTCATCACAGTCTGTTTCAGCTCTCTTACCAATTGACCTATCAGTGCTTCGAAAATAAGCAAAGAATGTCCAACAGACAAAATGTACATATACACACACTTCATTTTGAACTTGCAGAAATGTGACTTTAAAAATACAAATTAAGACTTTACAATAAGTTTTTATTCATTAACATTAATCTCTGTCAATAGCAATATTATTGTTTGTTCATCTTAGTTTATTGTGCATTAAAGGTGCAGTGTGTACTTTTTAGAAGGATCTTTTCACAGAAAGGCAAAATAATGTTAACATAATGTTATGTTAATAACATATGTAAATTAAATATAGTTATGTTCTTATTACCTTAAAATTAGACGTTTTTATCTACATACACCGAGGGTCCCCTTACATGGAAGTCGCCATTTTGTGCCGCCATGTTTCTACAGAAGCCCTTAACGGACAAACTTTTTAACTAAGTTGTGTCTGACGATGACATGTTTTCCAGTGGCAGCTACCGTAGCTTCTCTATGCGTTTCAATAGCGAGGGGTGAGCAGTGGACTGAGCCGTTGGTTGCAATTCACAACCTCACCACTAGATGCCGCTAAAATTTACACACTGCACCTTTAACCAAAACAATTTTTGATTTAAAAATGTGTTAGTAAATGTTGACATTAAAATGAAAAAGATTACTAAATGCTATGGAAGTATTTTTCATTGTCTGTTCATTTGTTAATGTTAAAAAATTCTTACTGTAATGTGCTAACAAAAAGTTTTTTTTCCAAGTTAATGTAATTTTTGTTATTTGTGTTCTGTCCATGTAATGATGTGCTTTTTCACTGGGTGGAGAGAGACAGAGAGCGGTAAAGATCAAGGTTTCCCAATCAGTCTTGTGCTAATAATAGCTTGATAACTCCTCTCAGGAAGCTGAGATCTATAAAACCCAAGGGTACAGGAAATGATCTCACTGGGAGGCAAGTCCTGTATGAAAAACATTGGCATTGCTCCCACCAGGTTTTAAATAAAACTATTGTGATCAAGCATGATAAGATCGCTCTGTTTAAGAAAATAATTCTGTTGTTTCAAATGTAAGAGAAATCTTGTTTAACATTTTAAATAAGTTCATGAAAACATTGTTTGAACATTGTTAGTTTTTGTGCAGTTGAGATGGAGAGATAGGCTGAAACTTTCATCTTTTACACACACACACACACACACACACACACACACACACACACACACACACACACACACACACACACACACACACACACACACACACAAACACACAAACACACACACACACACACACACACACACACACAAATAACAATAAATATCCAGGACTTTCAACTACAAATTTATAAGTGTAAAATGTGTCACGAAACAATCACAACAGCACATTAATTAATGCTTTGTGAAATTCTGATTCCCAAATGTGATTTAAAATCAGTCTATACATTTCCTTCCCTCTTCTTTCTCTCTCCATGTATGATGCTATCTCTGCAGATGAGTATTTGTAGATGGTTTCAATGATGCAGTCGACCTGTATCAGGTGCCTACAAAGGGCCAGTATTTGCAGAGACACCCTGGCGTCAGGCTAAATAACAAAGGGGAAATTATCCTTCCCTCATCCCTCAACAACTCTCTTGAGTCTGAGAAAAGCTTTCAGGGTATCCTTGTTCACGGCTATAATCCACAGGTGTGAATGAGACCGAATGAGGAAACAGACACTTGATAGAGTGGAAGCTGTTGAAAACTAAAGCAGTTTAACTGCACAGATGTGAGGTTTTTTATACAAATTTAAGCGTGGGTGCCACCTTGAGGTCAAAGTTTGAAGCACAAAGATGGCACTAGATGGCAACATGTAATGTTCTTCTACAACTTCATGTTTAAGAAAATAATACCTGATCAATGACACTGATGGCATCTCTGATGTTGATTTTCTGATAGGCTTCCCACAGCTCACTCTTGTGGTACACAGACTTCCTCAACAGGAACTTACTCAAGTAGTTCTTGTCAAACTGCTCCCACCTAAAAGACCAGACATGTGGGTTTGCATTATTTTCGCAATGAAACAGATGCTGCATATAGTATTATGAATGGATGCAGTTATCATCTTTACTTGTCCCTCCAGTGATGGTAGCCATTCAGACCAGCAATGTCCTCAACAGCTGTCAGAATGTGGTCAAAGGCCTAAAAGACAGAAGGACAAACAAGCTCAGCGATTCTGTACATTATTAATATTCATAAGTTTTCATAATCTTCATCTTTGCAGACATGCATACAAATCAATGAATGTTTTGTATAAAGGGTTTTGGTTATTGAAATATATTTTTTGAGCAGTTAAAATTCTAGCACAAAACACTACTGTCAAAAATAGTATAGTGTTGAAGGGGACATATTATGAAAACCTGACTTTTCCATGTTTAAGTGCTATAATTGGGTCCCCAATGATTGTATCAACCTAGAAAATGTGAAAAAGAACAACCCAGTAACTTAGTTTTGGTAAACCATTTTCTGCAAGCATGTGAAAAAATAGCCCCCCTTGTGATGTCAGATGGGGATAATGCCGCCCCTTAATCTGCACTATCCAACCACGGCACTGACATTTAGTGCAGAGATCAGCTTATTTGCATTTTAAGGAAACACTCAAAAATGGCACATTTTTGCTCACACCTACAAAGTGGCAATTTTAACATGCTATAATAAATGATCTATGGCAGGGGTGTCCAATACGATCGACCAGTCTATCGCAAAGGCAATGCCGGTAGATCGCACATAAGTTAATTGCTGCTCCACGCACGAAAATGGTATTATGGTCTTACTGTGGGTTTACACCAGATGTGAGTTCAATGATTTGCGCGAGTAGATTACATACAAAGTCAATGCAAAGACACGATCAGACGCGTCCTCGCACGGGGCGATGCGAATGACGTGATATGGGGGGCGCGTTTGTCGTGAAAACACGCGCTTATTCGCCTATTCAACTCGAGCGAAAAATTTGCATGACACGAAGATAAATCCCGCGAGTAATCTAGGGCGAGCAACGCGATGCGATTGCACGCTTCGCGTTTGGTGTAAACCCACAGTTATGGGGTATACACACCAAACGCGAGTTCAACGATTTGCGCGAGTAGATTTTATACAAAGTAGGGATGCTCCGATTAATGCTGATCTCCACTAAAAATACGTGGCCGATAACTATTCTGAATCGCACAGCCGATCTTCTTTACAGCTATTTCATGTACTATGGCTTTTGATCAGTAAGTCCTTATCGATCTAAAATCACTGTTAGTTTGAGTCGTTTATAACATGCATTTGAAAAAGCAACACTCATCAAACATAATTATTAAACATATTCTGTATTATCATGAAAATACCTGAAAAGGTTTGAAGAACAGCAATATAAATATATCCTTAAGACATTTCCTGGAGCTGCGTGTCATCATAGCTGCGTGTGTATTGTTCTTCGTCTACGGCACATTTTGAGTTTCTGCACGAGAGCGCCCCCTGGTTTTTGGATGTAGCAGCATTTCGCTGTAATTCATTGAGAAGCATAGTAAGCATTATCGGCCGATTGATCGGAGCATCCCTAATACAAAGTCAATGCAAAGACACGACCAGACGCATCCTCGCGCAGGGTGATGCGAATGACACAAATTGGGCAGCGTGATTGCCGCGAAAACACGCGCTATTCGCCTCAAATGCACCTTCGATCAAATTGAAAATATTCAACTCAAGCGAAAAATTTTCATGACACAAAGTAAAATCACGCGAGTAATCTACACGTTTGGTGTGTACATAGCATTAGAGTAACTGTGAAACACGCAAGTCTTTTTGAGTTGCTGGCCTTTCTTCGCAAATGTGTTTTTATTAGGGCTGTCAATAGATTAAAATATTTAATCGCAGTTAATCGCATGATTTTATGAGTTAACTCGCGATTAATCGCAAATTAATCGCACATTTTTATCTGTTCTAAATTTACCTAAATGTAACACTTTTTAAGATTTTAATGCTCTAATCAGCATGGATTTGGATAATATATATGCTATATGCAAATGTATGTCTACAACAGCCTGTTTACATTTTCAACAGAACCATCAGCCATAGTTTTATAAATGTTTTTGCCTTTAGAAGACCTTGTTCTTTCTCCATTTCTGTTTGCTGCTGCATCATTTGTGACCTGTGCTGGCAAATTGAGTTGGGATAAGCAAATTTTCAAAAATGTGTCATTTATATTTTAACATTCTCTATTAAAAAACTTCAAAACAATTGGAACAATTGTTGGAATCTGACAAAGCATGACAGAACTATACCTGTTAATGCAGAGCAAAAACAATATCAATATACATATATGCCTTTCTTTTATTGTTTAATTTTGACATTGAGACAGACCACTTTAACACTGTAAGATAATGCAAGGGTTTAATATAATGACACAACAGATACTTTTCCTTAACAGTTAATCCAAACATTCACTTCAGATATAACAGATTATAGGTCATACCTGCATGAATTCTTGTCAAAACAGATATTTTTAAACCTGTAATTGTGTGTTAGATGTCTATATATATCGAGCCCAGTCTCCTGAAGATGCGTATAAATAGCACGAAGTGTCACGCACTCGCGTGTTTGTGTGCATGCGCTTCAGACGTCTGCGTCAGACATCGCTTTTGAGCCTTGTCACTCTTAATAACTCTTTTAACATCACTCAGATCCCGAACTTTATCTCTCTTAATAATTATTTTAACATCAAGAAAGTCCTGCAGTCTATTTTCTATAATTTCTGAATGCTTTTTAAAACGAAACTAAAAAGTGAAAGAAGATGCATCTTTGCTTTTATATGGATTTGGGACGGTACACCTCACAGAAAACGTGCAGATAAAGAAAACTGCACGTGCAGAAAACGTGCATTTTAGATGTTTAAATACCATTTAGAGCATTGGATTCGCTAGACAAGAGCTTAATGTTCTTATTTTTATGAAAAGCTCCGACTCATCTAGACAGCGCCAATCACTTGCTACGTCTCAATTCATCCAGCTGTGGGTCAAACAGAAATTGCGTGTTGCCTTAATCGCGCGTTAATAAAATTAGTGCCGTTAAAATGAATTTGCGTTAACGCGTTATTAACGCGTTTATTTTGACAGCCCTAGTTTTTATAAATCTTATGCCAGGCCGGCATAAGATTTATAGTTGTCTATAAGATGCGCATTCTTGTCTTCACGCAGGAGCTGATCCATGTGCACGGTGTGTGTGTGTGTGTGAACGCGTGGGAGCGAGCAAACGAGAGAGAGAGGGAGAAAGAGAGGCAGCGTAACGTTGATTTATATGCTTCTGATACTGATATCATTTTCTAGTTTGTTTTACTAAACCGCATCTCCGCTATTTTAAGGAGTACTCGACATGTACCCAAGGATTTTTTTTAAATCCTCAAAAAGAATAGAATAATGGTGACAGCCCATCTCAATGTAGAGATATATGCAATATAGTCCTAACAAGCATTTAATTTAAGTGTTATACAAATACTTAACAGTGTTTTTAGCAGGTAGATTTTGTCAAGTTTATCATTTTAAAAGTAGATCACCATCCAAAAAAGTGTGGACAGGACACCCCTGATCTATGGGGTATTTTGAGCTAGAACTTCACATACATACTCTGGGGACGCCAAAGATTTATTTGACATTTTATGAAATGTTCCCTTTAAAGCAACGTTAGCCTTTATTTTATTTTATTTAGACCCACGTAAGCCTGAATCATCATCAGTTTTGGGAAAGGGCTGGTCTGATTCAGAGAAAAGATGACATAACTGCTTTTTGCTTTTCCGAGAGCAATTTTTCAAACACTTCCTTCTGTATATTCTTATCTAACGTTTCCATTATCTAATCGACACTGCAGTTTATCTTTAGCTCTGGCTTTAGTTTGCTCAGCAGGTAACTCTGAGTCCCAGTGTGTGCATGCAGGAGGGCACAGAACCTTTAGAAAAAGGACGGGGGTAAACGACAAGGGGTCGTGTGTGCACACCTATTTACAAAAAGGCAAAAAGGGGCTTTGATGATTAATTCATTGGAGTGAGAGAAAAAAGTAAGTATGTCAGTCGTGATGCTGCCGCTTTAGTCATCAGATCACAAGCTCTGCACAGAAAGCAAGGTCAACATTATCACTCACACATTTCACCGCAGGCAGACAGATAGATTTTACAGAGAGAATGAATGATATTGACTTACACGCTCGTGGATCTCTTCGTTAATGGTGGGTTTTCTGTTTGTGCTGCGTGGCACTTTCAACCATTTCACTAAAGGCTTGATGGTTAAACCCTGGGAAGACAGATTAGGGAAATGTCAACAAATACCACGGTGCACATTTATAGGAACAGCACCAAGTCCATATAAAACCTTTCTGCCTAGATTAAAGAATGAGATGGGTCAGGTCAATTAAACACTTGTTGCTTCTGTTGAACACTGTGGCCTCTGGACGAGAGTCTAGAACGGGGGTTGTCAAAGTGGGATCCGGGAACCCCTGGTGGTCCTCAATGCTTAGCCAGGGGGTCTGTTTTTTTTAGAAGGGTGTATTTATGTCTAATACTGCGTTCACACCAGCCGCGGTAGAGGCATAAAGCGCGAGTGATTTCAATGTTAATTGAGCATTGCCAACGCGCCGCGTTAACCAATCAGGAGCTTGCTCTAGTAGTGACGTGATTACAGGATGTGAGTGGAGTCGCAGAAGCCCCTCCCATGATGCGAATTTCCGCGTGAATGTCTCAATGACTAGAAATTTCACACTTGAATAAAGCGAGTAAACTCAAAATGTTCCAGCGGCAACTAGACGTGGTAGACGCAAATTTGACGCTTCAAATGCGGCTGGTGTGAACCCACGGTAAGAACCATATCAGTCTTGCTACTGTTGATATTTCAAAAGTATAACTGTTGGGTCCAGATGTAACAAAGCAACAGTCTTACAAAGAAGTTAGATCATTATCAAACAAGTATAAAAAATGTTTTAGAGGAGAATTTGCTTTCTGTTAAATTTTTAAGAGAGTCCTTGGAAAATGTTCTCCCCTGTAAGGCGTAGTGGCCAGAGTGGCCGCAAAAAGTTTGAGAACCCTTAGCAGACCTTACACCTGCTCAACAAAAAGTGAGGTAACATACACAGATAATACAGGAAAAATGGCTCGTATTCAGGTGACCACAGTAGTGCGTGAGTTTGATATATACCTCGTTTACCTTGTTTTTTATTGCCTAGACTACTACCTGTTGTTATTTAAGAATAAGAGCGTGCGCGTCAGAGAGAGCTTAAAAGTGATTGATATTGGTCTCGGGTCAGATTGGGGTCGGGCTGAAAAGATTGCAGGCATTGTCGGGCTGGGGTCGGGTAGGGCTTGAACACTTCGGGCCAGGGCCAGGTTAGGGCTGGAGTTTTTGGCCCGTGCAGGGCTCTAGTAGTCCAGCTTTATTCAATTAGCTGCTGTTTACACCCTTATTTAAACCGTGCGTCAGCGTTGGTAAAGACCTGCGACTCTACCTGCACCACTCCACCGAGCAAGGACACCGACAAGGCATGTGAGTATTTTATACTTTCTTTTCTCTCAAATTCTCTTTACCTTTTTTACGTTTTAATAACAACATGTGGTTCCAGTACATTCCTGTCATTTACAACAGACATTGCCCGCATCTCAGATGCAAGACATGACTCACTCACTCCCTCATGCGACCAATACACACCTCACACCGCCTACACCTCAGTCTTTTTCTGTGGGACTCTGAAACTGCTGTCAACAAATCAACTTCATGCATGCCTTTGCCACTCAGTCAGCCTTCAACATCCTAGCTCTGATTGAGACAGAGGTTTATCCAGAGGACCCGGCCACACTCGCTGCCCTTTCCTCAAACTACTCTTTTTCTCACTGTCCTCAGGCCGGTTTGCTCATTAATAAAAGCTGGAAGTACACTCCAAACTCACCTCCTTATTTGACCTAATTCATCTCACCATCACTGCCACTCACAGACCAGGAAACCAACTTGATCTAATCTACACCCGTAACTGCACTACAGACAACATTAAGGTCATTCCTCTCCATCTATCTGACCACTTTTTCATCACTTTCAACATGTGCCTTCCTACATCACACACCCACACCACCTCCAGTTCATTTCAGGCGTAACCTTCGCTCTATCTCCCCTAGTACCCTCTCCGTTGAGGCGGCATCTTCCCTTCCATCTCACTTCCTGTCTTTAGATGCTGATGCTGCCACTGGCACCTTATGCTCTACACTAAACATGATGTTTAGATACCCTTTGTTCTCTGTCCTTCCGACCAGCTCATGCTACTCCCTCGTCCCTTGGTGGCTTATATTCTTTGTATGCAACGGACTACACTTAGGGAAAGTCTAACAACCTGGCTGACCTTTGTCACTACCAGTCACTTCTCTCCTATTTCTCTGCTGCTGTCACTACAGCTACACCTACTTTAACACCAAGGTAAAGATCAGAATACACTACATTTACATCTGACTTCCATTTCTCCCCTTTCTCTCTGCTGACTGACACTGAATTTACTAAGCTTCTCTCCACACAGCCTACCACATGCCCCCCTGACCCAATCCCCTCCCATTTATTACAGGCCAATTTAGACATGCTCACACCAGCATGCACACATATCATCAACACCTCCCTGCTCAACAGCACCCTTTCAAGCAGGCCCTGGTCACTATATTGCTTAAAAAAGCCTTGCTGAACATCTCTCTCACTGACAGTTACAGACCTGTCTCACTCCTTTCGTTCATTCCGAAAAACACTTGAGAGAGCTGTTTTTAACCAGGTATCTTCCTTATCTCGGAATGACCTACTTGATGACAAGCAGTCATGCTTCAAATGCAACCTCTCTACAGAAACAGCACTGCTATCGGTCAAGGAAGCAGAATCCAAATCCTTGGTTCTGATTTTACTTGACCTATTGGCAGCTTTGACACTGTCAATCATCAGATCCTACTTGCCACCCTATCATTGCTAGGGAACACAGATACTCCTCTCCTATGGTTCTAATCTTATCTATTTGTTGGATCCTTCAGGGGGTCGTGGAATGGTACGTGGTCCACAGCTCACCAGAGGGTCACTGGGGCCCCTCATGGATCAGTGCTTGGTCCACTCCTTTTCTCCATCTACACAACATCCATAGGACCTGTCATACAGGCAATTGGCTTCTCCTACTACTGCTATGCTGATGACACCCAGATCTCATTTCACCCACATGATCCCACCATAGCAGCACGTATTACAGCCTGCATAAAAGACATCCCGGCTTGGATGAAGCAACACCCTCTCCAGTTGAACCTTGCTAAGACGGAGCTACTTGGATATCTGACACAACACACGCTACAGCACGATCTATCCATTCAACACAACCTTTACTCCTTCCAAAACTGCCAGAAACCTTGGTATAGTCTTTGATGAAGAACATGGCCATACCTTACAGAGCATGCTGCACAACTTCTGATCCAGGTCCTTGAAATATCCAGGCTAATGCAATGCTGTTCTTGATAGCCTTCCTGTATGTTCTATAAAACCAATCCTATTGGTTCAGAACGGAGCACCTCAGCTATTTTCCAGGAGCCCAAAAGTGCTCATGTAACGGCACTCTTCATCTCTCTTCATTGGCTACCAATTGAAGCGCATGTCAGCTATAAGGCACTACTACTCACAGAACTTTCACTGGGCTGCACCGGCATACTTTCTTACCTTCATACATTCCTACACCCCATCGAGAACCCTACGTTCAGCACATGAGTGGCACCTTGTGTTTCCTTCACAAAGGGGCACTAAATCACGTTCCCACTCATTTTTCTTCACTTCTCCCTGCTGGCCAGCCAACTGCAATCTGTTCGGTCACATCTCTTGCAACATTCATACAACAATTAAAAACCCATTTTTTCCAAAAAATACTTGACATAGATATTGATCGTATTTCTATCTCTTCTATTCTTTATCAAAAAACACTAACTCTCTCTTTCTAAACAGGTACTGTTTCGGAATAATGACAACTTGTATCTTGGTACAAGCAACTTTTGTGCTATTGCCTCCCTATGACAAATCGCTTTATTGTTACCTAATCTTTGTAAGTCGTTTTAGACAAAAGCGTCTGCTAAATGCAAATGATCTCTGTTCCCTTTCCATATAAACAGCTTAAAGACATTTAAAAATAGATTACACAGATTTTAAGCTGTTTTCTACATTAAGTAATATTGTTTTTGACAACAATAGTGGCACAATATGGTAATATTTATCACACTGGTGCATGTTACAGAGAGCAATACATATTTGTGTCAACATGTGTAATGTGGACAGATGAGTTCATTCCCAAAGGTTGTCAGGATATCCGGAAGAATTTAGATATCAGAAATCAGATATTCTGTGGTATGCATGATGAATACACAAATACACACAAAGAAACAGACGCTAGAGATTTTCGAAACAGATGAGAGTACAATAAGATAAATCTGCTGCCACTGGGCAGAACACACACATATGGCATACACACACACACACACACACACACACACACACACACACACACACACACACACAGACACACACGTACACAGGACCTCCCAAATTACTCCATTTATCATAATTAGCATCTCTGTTTCAGAACAGTAATGAAAATTATAGCAATTTGACACTGCAGTGGGGAAATGTCATCCTTGCAATTACCTGTACTTTTCACACACAGGCGCGCACACACACATATAATAAAAAAATCACAGCCTGATAAAAGACAAAATAGATTAAACACTTTTATCAAAACATAATGGTACGGTAAAGTGGAAAAGAAAAAACATATATGAACACAAACAAATGAATTAGCAGAAACACACAAATGGCTAAATTGTAAGATGAGTTACCTGAAACATGACAGTGAAGAAAACCACAACTATGGTTGTTGCCACAAAGTAATCTTTTGCCTTCACGTGTTTTTTGTCTAAAAGTACCACCAGAGCAAAAGCCACAGCACCTCGCAGGCCACCATATGACATCACCACTTGATCAATCTTGTCCAGCGGAGCGAGTCTGAACCAGTTCAGGAACCAAGTCTGCCCTACGACACCTGCACATGAAATGAAACATGAATTAGTTAAATATGAGCCCATTAGATTTGGGATTTACATATAATAAATGAAATGTCATTTTCTTCAATAGTTTGGGAATTAAAGTCTTCTCAAGAGTTTCTAGATGGGGCTTTTCTATTGCTTGTAACTTCAAAAACAACAAAGTACCAACAAAAATGTTGTGAGTATAGATTAGAAATATAACAGAATGGGATATAGCTCTCTCTCTCACCCATGGCCCGAAAGACTAAGATAAATATAAGTGTGCTGACAACAAGTCCAGTGTCCCAGGCCCATTTGGATGTGTCCACAGCTGAGATGCCCAAAAAGATGAAGATGATTGTCTCAGCAATGCTGGTTAGGGTTTTCATGGTGTACTTCACAGTGGTCCGGGACTTCTGGGATATATTGGCTTCCACATATTTGTTGCAACCAATGCCACAGAATGTCATTCTGAAGTAGATAATGAAAGATGACAATAAGTGGATATAAATGGATATTATACCAAAAAAATGTTTTTATACGTACAATATAAAACAAAATCAAAATATATGGTTGTTCAGAGCTTTAACAGATGCTATTTGTTTATGACCTTTGAGATAGAAGGATTTCTATTTTTAGACATAAACACTGGATATCCCTATTTACATTCCATATCATATACTCATCCATATAGATAAGATAAGACTGTAGACAGCACCTGTTGAGTGATTTGCACATTGCGGACTAGTGAGTTATTAAGCATTACTTATTCAGCAGAACAATGGAAAGTACAGAATTATAATGATGATATTATATTATCTAGTCAAGTCTCACATTACAGTATCTACATAACTTTAGTTCAATATTACTTTGGTATGTAAGCAATAAGGTATGAGAGGCTGTGCTGTATTGTGAATAAGTAATGGCTGAAGGGCGTTGTTAGGCATGATGCAAGCGGAGTGCCTTCTGACGGTACGTTTTCACAATACAGCACTTGTCTCAAGTACCTTATTGCTTCTATAAAACCGTTACCACACAATATTAGAGTAAAAAAAATGAGTGCAACTTTCATGAAGTTAAATCAATAAACACATTCCTTCCACAAGAAATAAGTAGTCCCTAACCGTGAACAACAACGTTCCAATTGGTAATATGCATGAAAGCTCAAATAAAAACAATAAACGGTTCTCAAACTGATACGTGTGGTTGCTAAGGGCGCAGTGATAAATAGAACCGTTGGGTGAAGCAGTCAAAGCTGTGTTTTATTGTGAATAAAGAACAGCTACGTACGGTATTGACCGAATGAAGGATTACAGGATAACCGTTTTATAAATATGTGTAATAGGCGTCGTTAACAAAATGCATCAATATATGAAGAGCTCAGCCACTAAACATCACCTTCGTCGAAAAAGAGATAATGATATTAACAGAATTCTATCTGCACATTTCATCAAATGCTTTCGCTTCAAATTTGCTTAATCCCGGCCACAGGTCATTCAAAAATACCACTTTGTTACCAGAAAGTTATCGTTTCAAACGCATTCAGACACATTCCTTTACTCATACTCTCATTACGTGATTTATCACAATCACAGAAACTGCTAAGATAAGGATTGGGTACTGATTTGGCTTTTCATCATTTCACCTGTCAGCCACCACAATGTTTATCACAATGTTGCCACATACACATTTATTTCACTGTTATATTGGGACATTCCATAGATTTGTACCGGTTTTATACTGAGCTAATGATATTTTATGTGCACTAACCCTACATTTATTTATCCCATTTTATTTTTCATGTTTTATTTATAAAAAAAATTAACATTATATTTTCTTAGTAGTATTCTATGAGTGGCAATACTTACGAAAGAATGGCAGAAAGAGAAAACAGCTCTGCAGTCAGATAGGCCAGGTAAACCAACAGGAAGATAAGGAGAGGCTCTATGATGCGAACCTTCTTCGTAAAACGAGTGATAAAGGCCAAAATGACGGCAAAGATGAGACCCACCAAAGTTCCTCCAATACTGACAATGAAGAATGAAGCTCGAAGACAAAAGAACATTTAAATTGAAATATTTATTTATATATTTTAAATATATTTTGTGAAAAGAAAAAAATATTTGTTGGTTTAACTTAAAAAAGTAAGTTACCTATTTGCCAACTAAGTTCTCAACTAATATTTTTAAGCGGAATCAACCAGGTAACTTACTTTTTTAAGTAGAAGCAACCACGTTTTACTGTTATCAGCAGTAGTAAATAAACAATAAAGCCCGGTCCTTACCGATTCCTTTAAAATAATCTACAGTTTGAACATTCCCTGGTCCCACTTCCACAAAGGATATGTACACTTTATACAAGACCTGTTGAGATACAGAATTCATCATGAGCCAATTACTTCTCATAGGCACCCTAAACATTGTTTAATATACATCAGTGTAAAAAATAACACAAATATTTAATTTCTTAATGTCTCGGAGACAGCAAGAAAATTACACTAAAAGCCAAAAAGTATTATATTGCTCCTTAGCACAGGGGATGAAATATTCCCGATACAGCATCTGTAAATGAAAATTACAGGTGAGTTAAAGGTCCACTCTGTAGATTTTTAGCAACATCTATAAATGAGATTGTGAATTGCAACCAATGGCTTAGTGGAAGGGTGCATCCCTATTCAAGATCTGGACCTTTTAAGACCGCATACTTTGAAGGCAAGGCTCGATACGGGAAGGCGGCAGCCTATAAAGGCTACGAAGCAAACTGAAAAAAGATGATCTAGTCTACGTGGGGAGTTGCGTCACTTGCTGTTCTCACTCACTACACTTGTCAGCGGGACACAACAGCTAAGACCTATCAGACTTTTAAAAATAAATATGGAGCCAGATATATTTTTAAAATTTTATTTTAGAAAATATAATGCTGCTTTTACACCAGCCGCGGTAGAGGAGGCAAGCGCGAGTGATTTCAATGTTAAGTCAATGTGAAGACACGTTGACGCGCGTCTGGAGGTCTCGCGGCGCGAATCAAACGAATGGCGCGGCAGTACGCATGGAACGCGCACGGATGGTGCTTTTTGTGCATTTTGCGTTTGACGCGAATTTGCCGCTGACGCCCGAGTTGAAAAATTTGAACTTTGGCGGATTTTCGCGCCACATTAACCAATCAGGAGTCTGCTCGCTGCTGTGGTGGCAGCCCCGCCCAAAGTCCCTCATTCAGCATGAAGGCTTGATATTGTCCGTGAGCAGTCACCCAGAGCTATACGACACAAGTTCTTATTTCTATAGAGAACGGAATAAAAAGGACCTCGCTTGGAAGAGTGTTAGTGAGGACATTGGGCAACCTGGTAAGTTGTAAATACACATTTCACTTTTGAGTCACGTGATGTTTATCGACATCAGCCATCTTGCAAACAGACAACCGCATAGCACTTGCCCCCTCCCACAAGAAGCAGATTTTGCCTCTGACGCGCATCAAATGCTTGCTCTAGACGCGCAAAAAATGCATTCAAACCGTTCAAGCTGCAAACTAGGCGAAGTAGATGCGATTTGTTGTGTATGATTTTAGAAGACCAGCAATGATGGAAGTAAATAAACAGCGACTTTTGTTGCAGTTTGAGTTAAATCACTCCTCAACTTGGTCCATCTTTGTTTTCACCGTCGCAAACGGAAACCTAAAGGGAGGGGTTCTGGTGGATCAATCACAGCCCTTGCGGAACACGTAGAACCTACCCAGTCTCCTGAGGATGCGTATAAATAGCACGAAGTTTAAAACTCGTGCAAAAATTCCACTTTGGCGTGCATATGATACGCTAGTCCTTCCCATTCACTTAAACGGTGCTTTTTTTGTCGTTTTATTTATTGGTTTCTCAATTTTTTCTGTTTTTTAAACCATTTTTGCTTGGGTTTAGGGTTAGATTTGAGATTTGCTTAATGAGGTTATTTAATATACAGGTTTCTCCATGTTTTTCTCTATTTTTAAGCCATGGTCGCTTGGAGTTGGGGTTAGAGTTTGGTTTAGGATGTCATTTTTATATAACAAAAAGTTGTTCTAACCCTAAACCCAAGCGAAAATGGTGAAAAAAGCAAAAAAAAAAATGGAGAGACCAATAGATAAAACGACAAAAAAAGATGCACCGTCCAAGTGAATGGGAAGGACCGGCATATAATATGCACGCCAAAGTGGAATTTGGCGTATGTATTGCACGAGTTTTACACTTCGTGCTATTTATATGCATCTTCAGGAGACTGGGCTGGTAGAACTGACGCGCTGTTAAAAAATTGCGAGGTGCACGTCAGGCTACGAAGAGCTACGCACAGGCTACGGATAACCTATAGCGTAGAGCTTACGCACGACTATAAATGGGGCTTAACATATTAATGCAGATTAAACTATCCAACAGTATGTAAAATTCACCAACATTAGAAATATACAAAAGCAAAACGCAACATGCACAATATTGCAGCATTAATATTAATTCACATTACTAAAACGTCATTTATAATAGTAAAACATTCACAAGGACCTTTAATTTGCTAAATTTACACTTAAATGTTAATGTTTATTTCAAAATACCCAGACGTCACAGGCGCGCATTGAATCGTTGGATAGCTTAGGCTGTGAAGGTGTGAAGGAGCATTCAAATTAGGACAGCTTCGTTGCGGCCCTTCAAATACGGCTTTGAATTGGGATGCACCCTACAGCTCACCCTTTTGAAACACATAGTGAAGCTACGGTAGCTGCCACAGGACAAACATGTTATCGTCTAAGACAATGTAGTGACGAAACGTGATCAATAGAGCGGTTCATCCATCTAGGGCTACTACAGAAACATGCCAACTTCTATGTAAGGGGACCCGGAGTGTATGTAGATAAACAATTTCTTATTCTAAGGTAATAAAAACAATACTGTTCATTATGTATGGTCTTTATACACCATTCATAATATAGTTATTTATATTATATTGCATTTCTGTCAAGAGATTCATTTTTAAAAGTTACACAATGTACCTGTAATAGTGTCTCAGCTCAGCTGCCAAAGAAAAAATGGGATATTTGATAAAGAAAGAGTCCATGACAAAGTTCCCTTGATCGCCATAAATAACACACCTGCTCAATGATATGACCAGAACCAGTGGCCTCATTAACTCTTTCACCGCCAGCATTTTTTTAAAAAGTTGCCAGCCAGCGTTTTTCATGATTTTCACAAAAGTTTAATGCCTTCCAGAAATTGTTCTTCTTTAAATATATAAGCATACAATATACCAAATGAAAGAACAGACACTCTGCTTTCAAACAAAAAAAAACGTTTCATCGTACCTTCAGTGGTTCTTTTGTAATCAGCTTTTGAATATGGGAAGGTTTCTGCAAAAACACCACATTTTGAGCAAAAAGCAGAGATAATTCCATTTTAGTGACGGACTTTTCATAGAGATCCAATTCAGAGCGATCTTTAAAACAAACACCGACATTCAGCCCAATGCCAGAGTGCAATAATTCACTGTTTAAAAAGTTTAGGAAGTGCGCAAACTGGTGGATAATAGAGGTATTGCGAAAAGACGGAAAATCTCGTCATTGGCGGGGAAGCGTTTTCTCTTAATTGACGAGATATCAATGGCGGTGAAAGAGTTAAAAACACAAGTACCTCTGCAGTGACTGAGCTTTTAAATCTGTGTTATATCAAGCTTGTCTTTTGTGAAAGATGCTGTCGTCCACAATACCAAATGAGTCTGCGTACTGTCAGGTAGCTCCATTAGCTTTGATAATTAAGACATAAAGAAGAAGCTGTCTCTTCAAAACACAGCATGAAACATCCTATTCGTAATAAAAATTTTGTGCAGTATGTTGTTTAATTAGCCAATAAAGGCGAGTGTCCAAAAATTGATTGGCTTGTTTGAAAAGTCTATGGATTTTTGCAACAGCTTCTGGACATTGAGGTGCAAGCTGTTTTAATTGCTTGTACACTATTAGAAATACAGACATTGAGAAAACAGCTCTTTATTTCACCTTGATCATCACATTTACTTGTTTATATTAGTAGCTGCCCTCAGTGCTGCTTGATCTTTCAATACCAGGCCTACAGCTAATCATAATCACATTATGCCACTTCTACACCTTGCTGGGAACCTGCCCAAGAGTAAAAAATCCCAAAAATGTGACCATGGTGACTTTACAGCTAATCTAATCTGTGTACAACAGAGCTATGGTAAAAGTATTTTGTGTAAGAGAGTTGATAAATGAGCTCCATATTGTGTGGAATGTGTGGAAATCCAAGTGTGACAACATCTTCAAGATGCATGAACTAGCTTTAAAATGTGCTTATGCATCTAATGTGCCTAAGAATAATAGACAGTATTGTTTTACAATGAACATGAAATGATTTCTGTGGTTTCTTCTTGAGTACATACAGATACAGTCCACATAAATCAAGCAATAAAACTACAGTACACACACACACTAGGGAAGGCTAATGGCCCCAAATGCATTAGTGTGCAGTCTTTTATTGCATTTAATGTCTTTGTGTGACTACCCACAATATGTGAATAAAGGCTTTTTAACTTTTTCACCAGAATAAGTACCTTTCATTTGTTTTAGTAGTGTATGATTGACACCATACAAAGGAGCACATTCTGGCATTACTAAACAAGGTTGTTTCAGCATGTAGCGTTCTAGGATAGCTTTTGTGATCAATAAAACTATATCTTGATAGATCACCAAATCTAATTTCTCAAATAATATACAGTATAAATGACTAACACTAATTCAGTTTAGCCCCAATTTTAGCCATCCACAGAGTAGTAATTCACAATACAAACGACATGGAATAATGAGGAATGGTTTGGATAATTCAGTAGCAATGACTTTAAATCATTTACCATTGATCTGATTTGCCAGAGCAACCAAATTACTGCTGGATACACGTTATAACATAACAATATCAGCTTTATAGCAGACTGTATAGGGTTACCATGACAACAGAGATGCATAGAATGGAAGATAGATAGTCACTACTGATTATAAAATTACTTGTACTTTAAGCTTTAAAGTCACATGTAAACAAAAAAAACAATAAGATTAAGTTGTAGTAATATTTATTAAATAATTACACCCATTCACATAATTGACCCATTCACTGACCTGCTTTAAAGGGATAGCTCAAAAAACCAAAAATAATATTAAACCCCTGATTTACTCACCCCCAAGCCGTTCGAGATGCAGATGTCCATAATTTTTCAGATCAACACATTTTAAGTTATTTTAGAAAATGTTTTAGATCTTTCAGTTAATCAAATGTAAAGTTACGAGTCCACCACCTTCAAGTACAAAAAATGTGCATCCATTGTCCCCCAAAGAAATCCAAACGGCTCCAGGATGATAAACAAATGCCTTCTAAGGGTAATCCATGCGGTGTTGTTGTAGAAATATACATATTTAAAACTTTATAAACAAAAATAACTAGCTTCCGATAATGCCGCCATCTTACCGTGGGTTCACATCAGCCGCGGTTGAGGCATCAAATTCGCGTATACCGTGTCTAGTTTGCAGCTTGAACATTTTGAGTTTACTCGCTTCATTCGCGCGTGAAATTCTAGTCATCGACACATTCAGGGTTCCCACTCTTTTCTTGAAAAGATTTTCCAGGACGTTTCCAGGACATTTTCAGCTGCTACAGTGTGAGTCAAGTTATCACAACTTAGGCTGGGTAGTAGTGATAGTATCATATCATCATTGCTGATATCAGTTTAAAAATCCAAACTCTCACAGTCAAGCTGTATTCGCAATCAGTCACTAACGTTAGAAAATATTAACTATTATCGGACTTCTAAATTAATTGCATCTGCTCGCACCAAGGCACATTACGCATCTGGTATAGCATAAACTGATGAGTTATGTGTTTTTGACTCTAAATTATTTCGATTTATCCTATCTTTGTAACTGTTTTGTCAATTATATTGCTGAAATGGATAGACCTTTTGTAAAGCTAAATGTGTTTAAATGCAAAATCCATTTAGCCTACTGGTGTATGAAATGGATCTGAAGTATATCATATATCCCAAGCTTTGGAGAAGCTTTGCTATTTTCTACAATTGTACCTTATATTTTGTACATTTAACCAGATTGCTTAAAATGTTTATTCATTTTATTCATAGACACTTTTTCTAGCCATTCCCTGAACTGGGGGTTTTCCTTTCACTCAGTTTTGAATTTGCTGTCTTCCTGACATCGTCACTAACTCCTGCCTATAAAGGACAACAGAAATTTGAAAGTCTAAAACTACTTATATTGACTGATTACTGAAATTAGGCCTACTTTTCATACCTTAGCATTTTCATATCTTTCATATTCTATTAGGGGTGTGACGAGGCACTTAATCCACGAGACGAGACACGAGATTGGGTTCACGAGAACGAGACGAGATTTTTATTTTATTTTTAAGAAATTCTCAATGATAAAATAAATGAATGGGGAAACTGAAATCACATTATTTTGAAATGTTTTAACTAATCTAGGACTGTCCCTAACAATTATTTTGCTAATTGATAATGAAGTCATTTGATATTTTTGGTAATAAAATAACAACCTTTAACATTACATAATAATGACAATGCAATATTAATTCGTCCAAATAAAGTATCAAAAATAGTAAACACATTTATATAGCCTAAAAAAACAGAGTTATGTACTATAACAAATGCCTACAGGGGGCGGTAAATGACCCAGGGGGCGGTAAATGACCCACTTCAGTTACTTTAATTTTAAACGGATGCTTTTAGCCAAACAACGTTTAAATCCATTTAAATCTTTAATATTTGTCCAATTCTTTACAGTAGAAATGATACAGTCACTGTTATTATTGAGCAAGATTTAAAAAGCAAACGCAATAAAAGACAGAATATGATGCATTTAATTTATGACGTATGCAGTCTACAAATGCAACCTCTGGATGCAGCATTTTGTATAAGAAACGGCCAGCATTTGACCTCCCAGAGAAAACTTGTGACATAATTAATTTCGCGATACATATTTAACCGCACGAGATCTCGTCACACCCCTATATTTTATGCATTATACTTACTGTACAGAACACATTATTTTTTCACTTAGACTTCGACTCGAATGCTTTCACAGTGAATCCTTACGTGTAACGGTTCACATTTACCAAAAGCTGGCAGGTACACACACACGTACACACACACACACACGTACACACACACACGTACACACACACACGTACACACACACATTACCCTTTTAAGCCCAACTGCAGCAAATGGGGAACGGGGTACAGAGAGTGAGGCAGAGCAGTGCCATTGAGTAGAGCGGTGCTGAGGCAGAGGGGAGGAGGAGAGGGACGGGAATGTTACGTTGTAGGTTCAGTAGACTTGTTATTCTCTGCTTTTCTACAATGATTAGCTGAAACTGCTTCACCACGCTGCTGAATCGTGTTGTCAGACAGGAGTACCGCACGTGCATATTTGCCACAGAACTCACATGTCCGTAGTTTAGAGGGGCAAGTCCTACCAGCGTACTATGTCGTCAAATTGCGCACTTGCTACGCAAACGCGTACATTGGCAGGTATGTGTCACGTGGGGCGGTGTGCTGGCTACATGCGGAAATGAAGGAAGAAAGCGCTCCAGCCCAATATTACACGTTAAAGGCAGGTCAAAACAGACATTCATGCATAACATTTTTAACCCGTTTGCGTTCATCCTACCAGGAGGGAAAATAATTTTCCAGGACAACGCAAGCGTTTCCAGGACATTTGACGTTTCCCCCCATTTTTTATGTGTTTTCCAGTACTGGAAAATTGGTCTTTCATTTTCCAGGTTTTCCAGGACGCGTGGGAACCCTGACATTCACGTGGAAATTCGCGTCATGGGAGGGCCTTCCATAGGCTTCTGCGACTCTGCTCACTTCCTGTAATCACGTCACTACTAGAGCAAGCTCCTGATTGGTTAAGGCGGCAAAAAGTTTTGACAAAGTTAAAATTTTTCAACTTGCGCGTTTCCCGCAGCAACGTTTAATTTGCGTAATTCACACGAATGAGATGGTATCGTGGAATCACATTGACTTAACATTGAAATCACTCGGGCTTACCGCGGCTGGTCTGAACACAGCATTATCGTGGGTTCACACCAGCCGCGGTTGAGGCGTCAAAATCGCGTCTATTGCGTCTAGTTTGCCACTTGAACATTTTGCGTTTACTCGCTTTATTCACGGCACGGGTGAAAGCTGTGCGTGACATTCCAGTCATCGAGACATTCATGCGGAAATTCATGTCATGGGAGGGGCTTTTGCCACTCCGCTCACTTTCTGTAATCACGTCACTACTAGAGCAAGATCCTGATTGGTTAGCGCGGCGAAAAGTTCCGCCAAAATTCCAATTTTTTAACTCGAGCGTTTGCCGCGGCAACGCTCAATTCGCGCCATTGAGGCCGAATCGTGTCTACCGCGCTGCACTAAACGCCTCATTCGCACCGCGAGACCTTCAGACGCGCATTCACGTGTCTTTACATTGACTTAACATTGAAATCACTCGCGCTTAACGACTGTACCGCGGCTGGTCTGAATGCAGCATTAGACTCCTCTGTATTCAGGAGAGAGTATCAGCGTAGTGCACGCACTTTTCTTAGTGACGTATGACAAATGCGGAGGGCGAGGGCACAGCGCACCAGCAGAGGAACCTCTGTAAACTGCATACGCTCTCATCTTGAATGTGGACGCGACTAAGATGGTGGCGTTATCGGAAGCTAGTTATTTTCGTTTATAAAGTTTTAAATGTGGATATTTCTTATATGATTACCCTCAGAAGACCTTTGTTTATCATCCTGGAGCCATTTGGATTTATTTTGTGAAGGATGGATGCACATTTTTTGGACTTGAAGGACGTGGACCCTGTAACTTTAGATTTGATTGACTGAAGATCTAAAACATTTTCTGAAAATAACAGAAAATTTGTTCGTTGGAAAGAAATGGACACATGCATCTTGGAAAGCTTGGGGGTGAGTAAATCATAGGTTTAAATCATTTTTGACCGAACTATCCTTTTAAAGAAGCACCCATACCTGCTGGTAGCGTGTAAGTCATGTAACCCATGCTTGATCCACATTCTCCCTAAGTACTACAAACTTAGTAATAACCGTGAGGCTAAAGATCAAAACAAATGAGAGTAAAACAACAAAGGATTATCAGTAAAGGCCTATGTGACTCACCACTGTGACAGCATCGTTGAGCAGTGACTCGCCGAACACAATGATAAAGAGCGTCTCATTCACATGGACTTCTTCAAACACAGCCAACACAGCCACAGGATCCACAGCTGAAATAAGAGCTCCAAACAACAGAAACTCCATCAACCCTCCCTCAACTTTTTCATCTGCACAACACATAGCACAAAACAAGTTGCGGTTAAGAATTAATCTTCCTTATTAGTTTTCACAAAACACTGGTGGTGTGGCATAGTGGGGAGTAATATCCATTCTTATAATAAGTGTTGCTTTGGATGAAAGTGAAGTTATCATCAATCTTCCACCAGATTCAGGTCACATAAAAATCACATAATCAGATCGAAATAAGAAAAAAGTAAATAACACCTCTGGCCATACAAAAATTGAATTACATTGTGGCAAGTCTATATATATATATATATATATGCACAGTAGTGTGCAAAAGTCTTAAGCCACCATGCCAAAATTAGATTTGTTATTTTTGCAATGTTATAATGATCATATAATTGTTTATCAGTCTCTTTAATAGAATACATCCAGAAAATACAGGAAATGTGTATATAGTATTAAAAACTTTATAAAAATGTAAACTGATGTGTCAAGTTTTTAGGGTGAACTCCCCTTCCACTTTAGCAATAGCAGGAAACTGCAGGATCTCTTAAA
Source organism: Misgurnus anguillicaudatus (assembly GCF_027580225.2). Lineage (NCBI taxonomy): Eukaryota > Metazoa > Chordata > Actinopteri > Cypriniformes > Cobitidae > Misgurnus > Misgurnus anguillicaudatus. The sequence continues at coordinate 35,287,053 of NC_073357.2, read as the reverse complement.
CCTAAATAAAATCAAATCCTAATTTCTATTTTACTTCATTCTGCTTAAAAACGCTCAAGATGTGTTTAGTGCCAAGTGAGATCACACTAAACACCCATGATGCCTAAAGAAGACATTTAGTCTGTAAATATTTCCTGTATTTTTTGTTTGTATCTTAATAAAATAGATTGAAAAATAAATATGGATGGACATTAAAACTGGTATTGGTGGCCTAAGAATTTTGCACAGTACTGTATATATGCAGGTATGTTAAAACAGTAAGCACTACATCCATTATATAAATATTCTGTTTATAAAATGTAGTGGTTTCAAGGTTTGGAACCAATATTCAGTAATAGCTCACCTATGACCCCAGCCAACTTAATTCCATAGAGACAGAATCCAGTGCAGAAGGCATTCCACAATGTGCCCACTACAGCATACATCAAAATGGCGCCCAGGTTGTCGAAAAGGAGACGAGCTGGCATGAAATACCCAGCATCCCCCACTATAGTCGGCAGGAGAAAGAGGAAAAAAAGGCCCGGTTCCAGTTGATACGGCTGCTTCTTGCTGGCAATGAGGACCACTGCACCCAGTACCAAACCCAGCAGAATCAGCATACAGCTCTCTGGGACAGCTGTGGTGAAGCGCTGGGAGAGGTGGAACACTAAAGATTGCAGAGCAAAGAAAAAAGAAAGAAAAACATGGCGAGACTCAGCATAACTTGATATGAGAAATATCACTTTATTTATTACAGTCATAAATAAATCTGCTTTTTTCAAATGTCAGTGCAGCTGCATCCTTTTAACAAAAGTTCATCCAGTTTCTATTTTAGACTTTGCGAACACATGCTAAATTTATGCAGCTTAATACTAACCATATTTACATTGAGCTCTGTATAACGCAAGCAGTTTCTGTAAAATATTGCTACCATCCATAAAAATATGTCCATCTGTTACAAACAGTGAGTTTACTCCAGCACCATGCAGACATGCCAAAGACCCCATTAACCTCAATAAACCCAAACAGCATGGGTAGCAAAACATTTCATGGCTCAATTTACACGACGGCCCACCGGCCTTGTTTAAAGAGAGAAGCTTGTAAATTGTGGGTGTTGTAATTCCACACCATGGTTGCAAATGTCACACAACATCACAAAATCACACGGCAAGCGTGCCAGCAGCGTACTACGGTATCACAAAAAAACCTAAATTTCACACAACAACAAGAAAAAAGGAGGTCTACACGCAAACCCAATATGTATATAAAACCCTGCAAGAGAGAATGCATCATACCACCACAAGAAAATGCAGTATGACCAGTTACCAGTCAAACTATACTGTATCAAATGACCAGGTCATGCATTATTAGTGGGGTAACTACAATCACACTCACAGGTAAAGCATTCTGGTTCCACCTCGGTATTGTAAATCAGATGTGCACTGCAACTAAATCGTCATGTATAGATATCTGCTTCACAGCTGGTTTAAATGCTAGCAAACATATGATTGCTGTTGTACAAGGGTAAATTCCTAATGCATTCCTAATCCCATAGACCGTATCATTGGATGCACACTCGTTGTCGCGGTTACGTGCCTGGAACCAAAGTTAACTTACAGCCTGTGCTTATTTATCAGTCTGGCTAGTGACTAAAATGACCTCTGAAACAAATACCTTGTCGAAAATAAAATGTTTTGGTTTCCAAAAAACCAGGGGAGACGTGGGCATGGGTCACTGCTATGCGGAGAAGTTTGCCAGCCAGGCAAGAATTCAAGGATCTGTAGCTCATATACATTCATTTTACACATTAATGTTAGCTTATTGTAGAAGTTGTTACGCATTAGGTATGATATCTGAACTAAGCAAATTAACTTGTATTTTATTTTGCTTGTTATCAGAAATAAACTACTATAAGAGGACTCTGTTGGTATTGATTCTATGTGGAAGACTACTGGAAGTATATTTTTTTCTTTAGAAATATATTAAAGTATAAATTTAAATTATATAAAGAACTCAGATACCAGAGCCGCTAAATGCCATCTCTTTCAAAAATGAGATGGATGGAAGAAGAACTGGATGAATAATGGTGCACAAATAAAAAGGTTTACCAATAATATTACACTTTAATCAAATTTTTGAGCCTTTTACCTTCTTTCAGAAAGGACAGTAAATGACTGAAGGTTTTTTTGAATTGGGAATTTCTGCATATGCTCTACTTTGAGGGTTTTACGGTAAAGACAGTCAAATTTGTTAAATATCACTAAAATTACTAAACTGATATTTGCCATTTACTGACTTATAACATTTTCACGGCCAGTAAAGGAAAATCACTGAACGTAAATATAAAAGCCTGATAAAAATGCACATTTACAAGAAAACATATCAGACGCACTTAGAGGAATTTGCATCTGAGCTCTTCACATTTTCTAAATGTTACTTAAAGGAATACACCACCGTTTTTCAATATTTTACTATGTTCTTACCTCAACTTAGTTGAATTAATACATACCTATCTTTTTTTAATGTGTGCACTTAAGCCCGATTTATAATTGTGCGTAAACTCTACGCCGTAGCTACGCCGTAGGTTATCTGTAGCCTGTGCGTAGCCTGACGTGCACCTCGCAAAATTTTTAACAGCGCGTCATTTCTGCGCGGACCGCAAGCGCTCTGATTGGTCCACCAGAACCCCTCCCGTCAGGTAAAAAAACTGCGTCATAGAGACAGAGCGCAGTTATGCAAATTTGAAAACCACGCCCACCGGGGGGAACGCAATCCAACCGTCTCCATTGACTCTGTGTTGGGAGAGGCCGCCTCCTTGTCATTTCTGGCTTGTGGCAGGGAACTGAATGGTGCCTGGAAGCTGCTGTGTGACAATATGTAAAGCTAACAAGCCAAAGAACCCAGAAATACGTTTTTATAAGCTGTCGAGCCGTAAAACCCAGCCTTTAAGGAGAATAAAGTGGATCGCCGGCTGCGTTTCCCCCTAGTGGACGCAGTTCTACTGGTGGAAGTGCTGTGAGGAGTTGCCTGTGTCCATTTCTGTGTCTTTAGGCGCTCGTTTTTTGGGGTCGACAGCTTATAAAAACGTATTTACAGATTAAACTTAAAAACAGATTAATACCTAAAAGCTGCTGTGTGACAAGGTGTACATCAAAAAAAAAAAAAAACGTTTTTATAAGCTTTCAACTTCAAAAAACGAGCGTTTAAAGACACAGAAATGGAAACAGGCAACTTTTCATAGTACTCCTATTAGTAAAACTGCGTCCAATAGGGGGAAACGTAGTCGGCGATCAACTTTATTCTCCTTTAAGGCTGGGTTTTACGGCTCGACGGCTTGTAGAGACTTGTTTCGGGGTTCTTTGGCTTGTTGGCTGTGCATGTTGTCGCGCAGCAGCTTATAGGCGTTGTTCAGTTTTTTGTTATAAGCCAGAAATGGCGGGGAGGCGTCCTCTCGCGGTGCGGGGTCGGTGGAGACGGTTGGATTGCTTCCCCCCCGGTGGCCGTGGTTTTCAGGTTATGACGCGCCGCGCTCTGTCTCTATAGGTATTTCCGTTTGCGACGGTGAAAACAAAGATGAGCCAAGTTGAGGTGTGATTTAACTCAAACTGCAACAAAAGTTGCTGTTTACAGTGGGGCAAAAAAGCATTCAGTCAGCCACCAATTGCTCAAGCCCCCACACTCAAAAAGACGAGAGAGGCCTGTAATTTTTGTCAAAGGTACACGTCAACTATGAGAGACAAAATGAGAAAAAAAATCCAGAAAATCACATTGTCTGACTTTTTAAGAATTTATTTGTAAATCATGGTGAAAAATAAGTATTTGGTCAATAACAAAAGTTTATGTCAATACTTTGTTATACACCCTTTGTTGGCAATGACAGAGATCAAACGTTTTCTGTAAGTCTCCACAAGGTTTTTACATATTGTTGCTGGTAGTTTGGCCCATTCCTCCATGCAGATCTCCTCTAGAGCAGTGATGTTTTGGGGCTGTCGCTGGGCAACACGGAATTTCAACTCCCTCCAAAGATTTTCTATGAGGTTGAGATCTGGAGACTGGCTAGGCCACTCCAGAACCTTGAAATTATTCTTACGAAACCACTCCTTCTTTGCCCGGGCGGTATGTTTGGGATCACTGCCATACTGAAAGATCCAGCCACGTTTCATCTTCAATGCCCTTGCTGACGAAAGGAGGTTTTGAGTCAAAATCTCACGATACATGGCCCCATTCATTCTTTCCTTAACTCGGATCAGTTGTCCTGGTCCCTTTGCAGAAAAACAGACCCAAAGCATGAGGTTTCCACCCCCATGCTTCACAGTAGGTATGGTGTTCTTTGGATGCAACTCAGCATCTTTCTCCTCAAAACACAAGAAGTTGAGTTTCTACCTAAAAGTTATGTTTTGGTTTCATCTGACCATATGACATTCTCCCACTCTTCTTCTGGATCATCCAAATGCTCTCTAGCAAACTTCAGACGGGTCCGAACATGTACTGGCTTAAGCAGGTGGACACATCTGGCACTGCAGGAATTGAGTCCCTGGCTGCATAGTGTGTTACTGATGGTAGCCTTTGTTACTTTGGTCCCAGCTCTCTGCAGGTCATTCACTAGGTTCCCCCATGTGGTTCTGGGATTTTTGCTCACCATTCTGGTGATAATTTTTACCCTACGGGATGAGATCTTGCGTGGAGCCCCAGATCGAGGGACATTATCAGTGTTCTTGTATGTCTTTCATTTTCTAATAATTGCTCTCACAGTTGATTTCTTCACACCAAGCTGCTTACCTATTGCAGATTCAGTCTTCCCAGCCTGGTGCAGGTCTACAATTTTGTTTCTGGTGTCCTTTGACAGCTCTTTGGTCTTGGCCATAGTTGAGTTTGCATTCTGACTGTTTTAGGTTGTGGACAGGTGTCTTTTATACTGCTAACAAGTTCAAACAGGTGCCATTAATACAGGTAACAAGTGGAGGACAGAGGATCCTCTTAAAGAAGAAGTTACAGGTCTGTGAGAGAAAGAAATCTTGCTTTTTTGTTATTGACCAAATACTTATTTTCCACCATAAATTGCAAATAAATTCTTAAAAAATCAGACAATGTGATTTTCTGGATTCTTTTCCTCACTTTGTCTCTCATAGTTGAAGTGCACCCATGACGAAAACCACAGGCCTCTCTCATCTTTCCAAGTGGGAGAACCTGCACAATTGGTGGTTGACTAAATACTTTTTTGCCCCACTGTATTTACTTCCATCATTGCTGGTCTTCTCAAAACATTCACAGCAAGCTGCTTTTTCTTCTTCGTTTGTGGGTTAACTTGCCAAGCTTCTTCTTCTTTGACGGTCGCGCTGCTGCTGTGGTTACACACGTGGATACTGCCTACCAGCGGTCTGCGCGCATGTTTGGACGTCGATGCGGACGATGACGCAAAAGTATAAATGAAAACCGACGCGACGCGGATCCTACGCCGTAGGACCTACGCACAACTATAACGAGGCCTTTAATCTTTATACAGCGCGTCCTGAATGTGTTAGCATTTAGCCTAGCCCCATTCATTCCTTAGGATCCAAACAGGGATGAATTTAGAAGCCACCAACCACTTCCATGTTTTCCCGATTTAAAGACTCTTACATGAGTAGTTATGCATGGTGGCACAAAATAAAACTTTTGTTTGGAGCCATAGGAATGAATGGGGCTATAAATGCTAAAACATTCAAGAAGTGCTATACACAGATTAAAAGTGCACACATTGATAAAAGACAGGTATGTATTAATTCATCTAAAGTGAGGTAAGAACATAGTAAAATATTGAAAAACTGTGATGTTTTCCTTTAAAATAAATGTAGCGCGTAACTATCCTGGTTAATTGATCGCTTTGAAAAAGCACTGTTGTAATATTTCGTGTTAATGCAGAACGCATTAAAGGATAATCAGAGACCATCGGTGCTAATTATTCATGTCCCCATGCACCGAGAGATTTTGCGTAGGAGGTAAAATACAGTGCACACCTCTGCCAAAGACCATAACAATCACTGCCTGCCATGACTCATGCACACAAGGACAGAAAAACACTGAAATGTGGTGCTAAAAAAGCACATTCAGACATCTGAATAAACACATGCGGGCATGCATATACAAACAACAACAAAATTATTTTGTCAGACATGTCCCTCCTAGATATGCAGTACACAAACCAAAAATTACACACACGGGCACACATTTATTTATGAAAGTGTCCTACATAAACCTATCTGTATAACAGAGAAAATGTGACCTTAAACTGTGTAAATTTAGATAAAATGTTATTACGCTTTTGCTCAATAATTACAGTATCACAGGATCTGAAGCTTTTAAATTTCAGCGTGCCATATGCTGTTAAAAAACAGTCTACAATTACAGTCATATTAAAAGAGCTTTAATGCAGCGCTCTTCAATTTCAAAGACAGATAAAACTTTGATCATCTAATTACTCCTATAAAGTGGAGTGCTGTTGTATTATAATTAGCTTTATTAACATTTACAACAGTAAATCATGGAATTAAAGTATGTATTACCTGCCCAAGTCACAAAATCAAATGTGATGAATGTATGCGTTTCTCTTAATGTTGCAAAAGTGTTATTTGAATGCAATCCTCTGAGAAATGAAAGTATGAAAGTGACAAGAGAGGTCATCATTACATAAGCACACCCATTTAGCTAGTAGTAAAATGTAACCTAATATATTTATTTTTTCACCAAACTGCAGTCTAGGGGGAAAGGAATGACACAGTGGACAGAAAACTGTGACCATAGTCCGCAGTGCTAATAAATAGTTGAAGGATAGTTTTAAAGTACTCTGCAGCTGCATTCATTACCCAGAACGCAACACTTTATTGTGCACTAAATCCCAAAGAGTTTAAGATTTTGCATCGTAATCCAGAATAAATCCAGACGGCAAATATTCAGAGTGAATCTTGATGGTGTTACTGTGTTAAATGAATCGCAGAGATGACTGAGCTATCAGACATGATCAGATATTAGTGCACGACTGTGTTTGCCAAAGAAACAAGCTGGAGGAAGGCCTGAGAGACACCCACACATGCAAATACATGTGCTAGTGTATTCTGAGTGAGCATGTTTTCTTGAGCAAAACTACCCACCAAAAATACACAACCAGTTTTATTTTAAAAAAAAAATCATAACCTCAGACAAATCTTTTTTCAATAATTAGTCTTTGAGTTTCATTCCCACAAAACCTTATCATGACCTTTTCATGCATGAAGACCCAGACTGAGCATGTCGCATTACCAGATATGTGATTTTTAAAGCATATTATATAAACCTGATACTTTACTCGATTTAAAAATCGAGAATAGTTTACACTAAACACGACTAAAGTTTGAGAAAGTAAGTAAGTGTGAGGATGTAAAGATGATGAGTCACAGGCACGCACGCGCTACTGTCCGCGGAGACTTTTACTATAATAAAAAAGCATCATTAACTTTACTAGGGGGCAGCTGGAGTGGCGGGAACACGGTGAGCTCAGCTCAACGTACATAGCAACGTGTCGTGACGGTGACACACGGCTAGTTGAAACAATCTCGATTTGTCCTATGAAACAACATCCAAAAATGTGCACAACTAACCTAAACCGTACACTACTCTTGTTTTGAAAGTGTCGATTTGCTCTGTCTGTTTGATTTTATGCCACGTTTGTCTCTGAGGAAACGTACAGTATGGGCTTTATTGCTGTGGCAACCACTAGCGTCCGTCAACGGGCGTGCAGTGGAAGCGCAGGTGGCTTGCGGATTTTACGCGCTGTTTTACTACCATCTGTCAAGCATACGGCACCGCAGGCCCGCTTTTAATGAATGTGTTCCCGAAGCCCAGTTGGCACAACATCGCTTTAGCAACGGGAAGGACACAGGTTCGATCCAATGGAACAAGATGCTTTAAAGAAATATTGACTGCGCTGCAAATTACTCGGATTAAAGCGCGTTTGCTAAATGCGTAAACCTACACAGTTACAGTATATAAAGGTTTTCATTACACTTTCTATACTTTCTATTCCATCACCTCAGCAGCAACAGGATGCTCGACACCTTATCTCAAACGCCACACAACCAAAACAAAGAAAGATATAAATACATAATGTCATTTAATCGAACTTACGTATTTTCGCCACACTGGCAACAAAAAGCCAGCTGGCTATGATGTATGGTGTCTGCACATAGCTCCATTCCCACTGCAGTATCTTGTAACCTCCGTGGTGATGAGTCGACTCTCCGTCCTCTGTGGTGGCCGTCGGTTCCTCCGCAGACCGGGCGAGCGCGATCCAGGGCTGCCCGTACTCTCCTGAAGATGGAACCGGAGGTGAAGCGCTGACCACCAACGATGCTTCCGTTACGGAAAGGTCAGTCACTGCATCACTAGCGCACAGGAACAAGAGGAGCAAACTCAAGAAAAGCATTTTTACCCGTATTCAGTAGTCGGTCATCCCCGGTTCTTTTTATAAGGTATAGCCTACTCCTGTGCGATGGCAAGCCCTTCGCGGGACGCCCCGTTACCGGCGTTCAACATCAACATACTCCACTTGCCGGTAATTCGCGAAGGTGCAGCTGCCGTATGAACACGTGATTCAACTGTGCACGAGACCGTGGGTTCTTATTAAAGAGCCACCACTCATCCTAAATTACACATATTATTTAGTATACATGTAGCAATACTAATGCATCTTAAAAAAAGAATTAAAAGGAAAATGTCTTGTGGGGGAAACGTATTGCACTTGATTGTAAGCAGTGGCACTCTGCGTGTGAATATTTAATTTTAAAATATTATTTAAAATTTAATACTGACAGTTTTGTAAGTAACATTATCAGCTGAACAAATTTAAAATCATAGAAGACCATATGAACTATAAACTATTTATATTAAAAAAATGCTCAAAGACAAGACATTTTGGACTTACATCTGTCCTAAATTATAAAGGGAATTAAGACAAAAAATACACCAAGTCTAATAAAACATTTAATTTAATTCTGAACAAGGCTCTGGATGTACATGTCAAATTTCTGAATCATAAAGACATGTTCATTTACTCGTACTTGCTAATAATTTCTTTGAAGTTTCTGTAGAGCTGGTGCCAAGAGTGGTGATGGATATGAATGCAAATCATTGGAAAACACAAACAGTGATACATTCATGGTGAAGAATGCATGCCTTCACGTAAACGCATGCAAAATCAGGTAATACAGTCATACATAAAACAATGGAGTGATAAAGAACTCTAAATTCCTACTCCATGTGCAAAAAAGCAATTTAAACAAATCTTAAAATATGTACTGTAGGTTGTAACAGGAAAAAACATCGTTTTTAATGCTTTATAAAAGTGCTCTACCACCAACACAACACTTTTCTGAGAATGAAAAGTGGCCCATGCACACATTTTATAACAGTCACAGACAGTGGTATAAATAAAGAGATTTGTGAACGTGTCAGACTTTAACGTTAAGTGAATTATAACAAGAACAATTGAGGAGCATCATCTCGCACCTTTCTCTTGACTCCAGGACACATTAATAAATATCAAGAAAGGAACATGATACAGCAGATCACAGCACTCCACAAACCTATCAAGAGAGATGTAATAAAACAAACACAGGACCCAGTTTATGTCCTCTCCAATCCAGATGGCCTGGGATGACAGGATGTATAGTTGAACACGACCTATAAACACACAGGTCTTCCTTGTAGACTCAAATCAAACTTTACTTTAAAGCTTTTAATACTGTCATCATTGACAGTGCCGTTTTTCTAATGCATTTGAGTTACCATACTGCACTGATCTAAGAACAGTTTTGGCATCCAAGAATTAAATCGTCATCTTTAAAAAGCATTAAAAAATGCTTGTTTTAAAAGATTGCCCTCTGTATAATCTCGCTCCCTTCAATCCCTTACACCCATTTTAACTGAAACATTGTGCTCCAATCTGTTTCCTACAGGTGATGTTTTGCACAAACCATTCACCTGCATCTGGTCAAAAATAATTCGCATCTGGCATCACTGTTTTATATATGCATTTGTGCTACAACAGTAAACTTAGGCTGGTATTTAATACTATGTAATTAAATATTGTACCAATCTAAACATGATATGTCTAATGGATGCATTTATCAATACAGTAATGCAGTTTTAATGCAGCTGTGTGTGTTTCTGATGCAAACAAGACACAACTGTGACTGTACATGATTCATCCACTGAACTGTACAGACTGGTAGACAAACATTTGGTTGCAGTCCTGAAATTGTCCTCAGTACGGATCCTGTTGTCATTAAAGCGGGTCTCTGTATAGCCTTATCGCTGCCCTCAAAGTGTCTCCAGATAATAGCTGCCATATTCAGACTTTCCCATTAGGATTGCTGAGGCCAAGGGCTTGCACCACATCCACACTCAGTCCACTTTTCAGAGTCCTTCGCACTGCAACACAAACAGCACACCATTAACTCAGCGTTTAAAAAAAAGTTGCCAGCCAGCGGCAGCATTTTTTATGATTTTCACAAAAGTTTAATAGCATTAAAGGAATAGTCTACTCATTTTCAATATTAAAATATGTTATTACCTTAACTAAGAATTGTTGATACATCCCTCTATCATCTGTGTGCGTGCACGTAAGCGCTGGAGCGCGCTGCGACACTTCGATAGCATTTAGCTTAGCCCCATTCATTCAATGGTACCATTTAGAGATAAAGTTAGAAGTGACCAAACACATCAACGTTTTTCCTATTTAAGACGAGTAGTTATACGAGCAAGTTTGGTGGTACAAAATAAAACGTAGCGCTTTTCTAAGCGGATTTAAAAGAGGAACTATATTTTATGGCGTAATAGCACTTTTGGGAGTACTTCGACTCGCCTGAAAAGTCCGCTCCCCTTCTCCCTCTCATAATGGAAGAGGGAGGGTGTTACTGCGCCGAGTCGAAGTACTCCCAAAAGTGCTATTACGCCATAAAATATAGTTCCTCTTTTAAATCCGCTTAGAAAAGCGCTACGTTTTATTTTGTACCACCAAACTTGCTCGTATAACTACTCGTCTTAAATAGGAAAAACGTTGATGTGTTTGGTCACTTCTAACTTTATCTCTAAATGGTACCATTGAATGAATGGGGCTAAGCTAAATGCTATCGAAGTGTCGCAGCACGCTCCAGCGCTTACGTGCACGCACACAGATGATAGAGGGATGTATCAACAATTCTTAGTTAAGGTAATAACATATTTTAATATTGAAAATGAGTAGACTATAACTTTAATAGGAATTAATGACTATGAAGTCCACTAGTCAAGAAACCTCTTTTTGAATTAAAAGTCAAAATGTACTCACATGACTTTCTGTTGAGCCGTGAGCGTTTCCGTGTTTTGGGGCTAGACGCCCTCTCAGTAGGATTCTGGGTGACGGACATTACCAGACGATCCATGATCTCATCTGTGGCATCATCTTGTGAGCTGGCACTGTCCTCTTTAGCCAAAGACATGTGTGTACTAATCCTGCCTAAACCTGTGTGTAAATATATTTTTTTACATTTATTACTACAGTAAAAGAAAGGTTAACACGACTGGGGTCTAGTAATACTTATATGTAAACCAGTGGTCAGTGAAAGTGGCACACTCAAGTGAATGCATACAGTAGTTTGATTCCATTCAGGTTTACTCATATTGAAATAACCAACTAAGGGGCCAGTCACACCAAAAGCGTTTATGGCACTTGCAGGTGCTTTTTTGAATGATATTCTATGGGCAGGGCGCGCTTGCGCGCTGTTTATGCGCGCCGAGCGCCTTGCGGTTTTTTGCCGCCTGCCGCGCACGCGTTTTTGAAGGAGCGCTGACAGCGGAGAAGCTTTCCATTGTCCAATCGAATGAGGGGAGAGGCGGGCCTTACGTTGTGGTGAGGGAAGTTTACAGTTGCTTTGAAGAACCAGACTCCACTCGCTCACTCTTTCCTGCGTGTTTGTGCACCTCTCACCCTCAAACAAGGTCAGAGCAAGCGCTCTCTTTTTAAAGTTTCTGCTAATATGACAGCTAACAGCAAAAGAGCGCTCACGCCTCAATATTTGATTGACAAGACAGCCGACTCGGTGGTTGCTTAGCAATATGAAAAGCCGCGTCGCACTGCTCTTTTTTTTAAAAAAACGCACCTTGCGTTTGCAAGCGTTTAAAGCGCTTTTGGTGTGACTGACCCCTAATGCACAAAAAACTCACTTCAAAAGAGTTATATTCTCTGAACACTAAAAATGGATGCAATTAAGTATACACTGATATCTGTTAGTTAGGCAAACCAACATCATGCGCCTAAAACAGCAGCAGCTGTACCTTCGTCATAAATGTCCGGTGAAGTAGGAGCACTGTCAGAGTCATAAGACTCCTCTGTGAGATAAATGGTCCAACCTTAATACTGTCATTCAGTTTTATTGTACATAAAAAGCTGCACAAATGTTTTTTCTTTGCACACATTCATGCTATACCTTCATCATCACCCTGAAGAGTTGGTGATATGGGAGGAGTGACAACACCAGAAGTCAATATCTCTATGAAGATTCAAATCCCAGTTGAAAATTCCAGTTTAAGTCTGTTCTAAACTTAACCAACTATTGCATTGAAAATAGCATTTTACAACATACAAGGGCCAATATATGCTTTGAGAGCATTGTTATTTTTGGGTTATACTTGTGAATGAAACTGGTTGAAACAACTGGTCTAGATTTGCTACTGGATCTAACAATGTGGTAGTGTTAAAGCAGGGTTGGCAGATTTAAAACCCTAGATTTTTTTATAACATGTATGTGCTGTATTGCAGTGTCTTACTTCTGACAGCCCGGCTCCTGCGCAGCTTGCTAGGGTCATCATTGGCAATGAGCAAGTTCTTCATGTTTTCATGCTCCTCTTGGGCTGGCTCTGGTTCTGTTACTAAGCAAACAGGAGATGGGCTGTCCTGAGACATAGCTGGTACTGCTCCAGAAAACTTCTCTGTCTCTGAACATTTTTTCAGAGAATATTTGTTATTGGTAATAAGTTATGGGTAAGTTAAACACAAGCTTCTTAATGCTCTTTAGCATTTAAGGAAATAAATTCATCCTTATGCGTAGGTTCCAATTCAACAAGTCACATGAATAAATCAGCTTTGGTGGACTTTAAAAAGCCAAACCAAATGTTATTTGGGTTAAATATATCCAACAGTAATCAAGGCAAGCATCTAAAGTATTTAAAATCTTCCATCACCCACCTCTGTGATGAGCTTGCCCCGGGTTTTGGTGCGCTCCCGGTGGGCCGCTCGTTTGCTTTTCTGGGTGAGGACTCTCTCTCTGCTGGTGCGGTACTCCAGCGCAAACTCGCTAATGATCCTACAAAACTGAGTTACTTTTATGTCCCGCACCGAGTAGGAGGGTTGACCCAGGTACAGCAGGAAGGAATGAAACCTGCAGAAGAACAGAGACAGCTTATCATGTTGTCAACATATGCTCATGCTAATTAAAGGGCACATATTATGCAAATACACTTTTTACAAGGTTTGGACATAAATGTGTGTTGGTAGTGTGTGAACACAACCACCCTACAATAGTAAAAAATAAACACTCTCCTTGTTTTTTAATCCCTGTTTTAAACCAAAGCAGTTTCATTAGACATGCTGTTTTGATTCTCCTGTTAATGTGACGTCACACAGACAAGCCCCGCCCATGGCCACTAAATGACTGGCTTATTTTAGCCAAAAGCAGTTCTAATGGTGCGTTTACACCAACCGCGGTAGAGGCGTGAAGCGCGAGTGATTTCACTGTTAAGTCAATGTGCAGACGCGTTGACGCGCGTCAGGAGGTCCCGCGGCGCGGAAGAGGCGTTCGGCGCGGATCGGAAGACGCGTTTCCGCCTCATTCGCGGGTGAAGCTCGCGCGAATTGAGCGTTGTGCGTGGTACGCGCGAATGGTGCTTTTGTGCATTTTGCGGTTCACGCGAATTTGCGGCTGACGCCCGAGTTGAAAAATTTGAACTTTGGCGGAATTTCGCGCCGCGTTAACCAATCAGGAGCCTGCCTGCTGCTGTGGTGGCAGCCCCGCCTGGAGTCACTCACTCAAGCAGTCACTCGGAGCTATATGACACAAGTTGTTATTTCTATAGAGGAGACAGGAATAAAAAGGACCTCGCTTGGAAGAGTGTCAGTAAGGACTTTGGGCAACCTGGTAAGTTGTAATACACACTTCACTTTTGAGTCACGTGACATTTATCGACCCAAGCCGTTTATTTTCCCCCTATAGTAAGGTTACCCAATCCAAACTGGTAACTCTCTCGATAAATGCACAATCAACATCAGTCATCTTGCAAACAGACACTCGCACAGCAGTTGCCCCTCCCACAAGAAGTGGATTTTGCCTCGGAGGCGCGTCAAATGCTTGCTTTTCCGCGCGTCTACTCCGCTCTACACGCGCGAATGCATTCAAAGTGTTCAAGCGGCAAACTAGGCGCGGTAGACGCGATTTTGACGCCCAAAACGCGTTTGGTGTAAACCCTGCATAAAGGTGTTTGCCAGCACGTTGTAGCACTAACATGGCTAAAGATACTATTGTCTCAGACTGTTTTTACAGCAATCAGATGAATTTTTTTAACCGAAAGCAGTAGCACTCATTTGCATTTAAAAGCTACACAAATGAAAACAGCACTTTTTGCACTCCTGCCCACATAGAGGCATTTTGGACATGCTATAGCATTTTTAGCTGAAACTTCACAGACACATTCTAAGCACACCTGAGACTTATATTATATCTTGTAAAAATGGGCATAATAGGTGCCCTTACCATCATGCAAACTGAGGAAAGACACAACTTAGCACTTTTGAATTATTTTCATTTAAAAATGCAGTAACTCTGCGTTCACACTGCCGCCAGCGAGAGCGTCAAAGTGGCCTTTCATAAAAGCAAGTGTTATTGTTAACATTATAGTAAAATGAAAACAAACATGACAAATAAGAAACACTAGACTCAATACTGTGAGAGTGACTTTAACTCTTTGCCCACCATTGACGAGTTAACTCACACGTTAAATGGACTGCATTTATATAGCGCTTTCATAGACCAATGGCCATCCAAAGCACTTTACAGGGGCTGGGGTTAGGTGCCTTGCTCAAGGACACCTTGACACTTGGTCAAGCTGGAGCCGGGGATTGAACCACCAACCTTTCGATTTGTAGACAACCTACATGAACCACTTCCGCCCCACATGTTGTGACACATGATGTTCACATGATGTTAACTCGTCAATTAAGAGAAAACACTTCCATGCCAATGACGAGTTTTTCCGGCAATTCGTATTTCCGCTATTATCCACCAGGTGGCGCTATTACCCTACTTATAAAACTCAGAAGTATTCCCTTAGGGCAGTGGTTCCCAAACTTTTTCAGCATGCGGCCCCCCTTGTGTATGGTGCATTCCTTCGCGGCCCCCCAAAGAAAATTTGTGACAAAAAACTGTTCTTAACTCAACATTTTACTAAAACACATATTAAATTATACAAAAAAGTAGTGCTTTTGGTTAGTAGCCTTATTTTTTATGTTTAATTACACAGAATTCATGATAAATTAATGTATTTTATAAAATGTCATAAAACTGAGGCCCCCCTGGCACCATCTCGCGGCCCCCCTGGGGCCCCACCCCCCAGTTTGAAAACCCCTGCCTTAGGACAAACAGTACAAACTGTGTGTATGTTTTGATCATCGCTCTGAATCTGATCTCTATCAAAAGTCCTTCACAAAAACGCAATTATCTCAAAGTTTTGAAGACACCTACCCATATTGAAAAGGTGATGGATATAAATAAAGGAAGGATAAAATGTTTTTTTTTCTTTTTGAAAGCAGAGGGTCTGTTCTTTCAATTGATATAATGTATGTTTATATATTAAAGAAGAACATTTTCTGGAAGGCAATAAACTTTTGTGAAAATTATAAAAAATGCTGGCGCTGGCTGGCAACTTAAAAAAAAAAAAAAACGCTGGCTGGGAAAGAGTTAAAAATCAACCTTTGCTTACAGAACATTTGATGTACATTTATTCATTTTATTCAGATGCTTTCATCCAAGGGCACATACAAATTATGGAGCAAACTACATTTTAATTATTCATACTGTATTTGATTTTTAACTCTTTCGCCGCCAGCATTTTTTATGATTTTCACAAAAGTTTAATGCCTTTCAGAAAATGCTCCTTTTTAAATATATAAACATACAATATATGAAATAAAAGAACAGACCCTCTGCTTTCAAACAAAAAATCTGTTTCATCCTACCTTCATGTGTTCTGTTTTTATCACCTCTCAAATATGTGTAGGTTTCATCAAAAACACCAAATTTTGAGCAAAAAGCTGAGATAATTCCATTTTTGTGACTTTTGATAGAGATCAGATGCAGAGCGATCTTTAAAACATACACGGACATACAGCTGTTTGCCCTAGGGCAATACTTCCGGTTTTTATAAGTTGTAAGTGTTGTTAACCTGGTGGATAATAGCGGTATTGCAGATTGACGAGATAACTCGTCAATGGCGGGGAAAGAGTTAAACCCGATTTAGATTTCTGTATAAAACTGATGTTTCTGGTGTGTTACCTGTTAATAATGCGTCTGTGCACAACTTTCAGTATGATAATCCTCTCAGTACAGTCTTTCAGAAATTCTGTCATCTTGTTCTTCAGGAGAGCTTTAGTCTCGTGCTTGGCCACAACTTTGAGGTTGTCCCAACACGCTTTGCATTTTTTCTCCAGCTGCACCAGGTTTTCAGACAATTGCTCAAACTCCACCTGCAGGAAAGGACGGAGATAAAAATGAAGACAGTGAACGATAAGAGATCTTTATATCCATTCCTCTCCTTGAAGGCCAGTTTATACTTAAGTCTGCAACACAGTGGTTTATACCCGCATTAAAGTGACAACATTGAAAGCATGCCACAGATAATGTGCTTTGAGAAGATATACAGGTGTAATAAAAGCCTAGCAATAAAATGATGCCAATCCCTCAGCAAATAATGAATAAATAATGTGGTTGTGCTGAATTAAAGGGTATTATTAAGAACAAAGAAAATACATAAGAAACTCTTATATTTCTAGGGACCTACTTTGGCAGACCGTGTGATGGCAGGGATCTCAGAATAGAGATCTGTTGTATCTGGGTGGTTATCCACCACAAAATTGCAGGAATGATGAAGCAGAGACTGTCTGTGAACAGTGTCTTTCACCTCAGTTACCTTCTCCAGATAGCTGAGCTCAAAACCCTTAGCCTGCAGGGGACACAACGTCAGCTTAGGTTATAATTCCACATTCAGTGAATTTAATGGTAAACTATAAGTGTTTTACTATGGCTACTCATTATACTGTAACATATGCCAGATATCAAAAGACCATGCTTTTGTAAAGTTCATACGAATCTGACTTTCTGAGGACTTGCTTAATATGCCAATGCTGTAATAGCGTTCATTTACCTTACTAATGGCATGTGCTTTATAACTGATTCAAGGAAGAAGTGTTCCCACAAATTTCATTAAGGAAATTTTTTTTCTTAGTAAATCGTAATGATCTCTGTCATATTGGCTTAATCTGTCGGTGCTCTGGTTGAAGATGGCTCTGGTTAATCTGTGCCCTAAGACATGCCATACATTTTTAAAACAGCATTTTCCTTCCAAATAAATTATTGTAATTCAACCACAACATGTCTGTATAACTGGTGATCAGATTTCTCTAGACATACAGCCTTTACAGGCAGGTAACCACAAGAGAATGATTAAAAAATATATATGATTTCACTAATTTCCCATTACTGGATGATGCTTTGAGTGTGCAAAAGATTTGTGGCTTTTTTGTGAATCAAGGCACTCTATAGCTTAGTAACAACATTATATATGATGAATGGTTGCATTGATTTCATATTGTAAGGTAAAATGACTTTTTCCGCCCTTACTGCAGCTCATTTGAGAAAGGTTTGCCAATCACTGGTTTATTATTTATATAATACAATGTCAATTAACCGTGTAGAGGTCAAGAGGTCATAGCAGACTACACTATTTACCAAATGACCACATGCAGGTTTTTAATCATTTTATATTTTACATCAAGCCTTGTTTATACTTTATGCGTCTGCATGAGCACGTTAGTGTGTGCGGCGAAAATGACATCATTGCGGAGTGGGCGGCGTGCGCGTCGAGTGTGCAAGACCCCATTTCGTGTGGCGTGTGCACTGCAATTTTTGTAACCACACACACGCCACTCCACATCCGATAATGACCGACCTCAAGCAGATTCTGGCCGAGCAGCCAAGCCTGTGACTTGTCTCTTTGATCAATCCATACAAAACCATGCACAGACTTTTTTGATGTCACTCTTAAAGTAAAGTATGAAAATTTTGCTAGTTAAAACAAGAATTCTTTTACATATGATTCAGAATTAAATTTTAAAATTTGTTTTGAATGTACCACTGGATGATGAATAACATACAAAACTCTTGTTTGTTTTGTTTGTTTAGCAAAAACGTAATGAAATGATAATGTTTAATAAAGACATATTTAAAAGATTGTTGTTTTATTCATATACCGTATTTTCCGGACTATAAGTCTCACTTTTTTCATAGTTTGGCGGGTCCTGGAACTTATAGTCAGGTGTACATCAAAATTATTTCATATAAACCAAGAGAAACCATTGCCGTCTACCAGTGTTGGGGTAACGCATTACAAGTAACGTGGAATACGTAATAATATTACTTTTCTGAAGTAACGAGTAAAGTAACGCATTACTATATAAATGTACTATATAAGTTACTTTTTTTAAAGTAATGCCAGTTACTTTTCAGTTTAATTAATTCAATTAAAAAATAAACTGATGTATTGAATTAAACTGAATATATTAACGTAGAATTACGCACTCTTTGCGCCTGAGCGGGAACAGTTTGAGAAACGAAAATGGCAGGCCAGAGCTTGACATTTTTGTGATCATAAAAAACACCTCCAAGGCCTAAAGAGATCAAGCCTCAGCAAAGTAAGAAAAAGTAACGCAAAAGTAACTTAAAAGTAACGTAAGCATTACTCTCCATGAAAAGTAACTAAGTAACACAATATTGTAATGCGTTACTTTTAAAAGTAACTTTCCCCAACACTGCCGTGAGAGTCCTCTCTATGCTGCTCCTGTATTTATGTAATTCAATGGATTCAGTGATGTGGAATGACTTTGGGACCTTTTTAAACTTGATTTGGCTTGTCGTGTTAATTTAGCCTCACAGGTATGTTCTGTATGCTTTTGTGTATCGTGTAAAAAAACATTTATGTTACTTTAACATGTACGGACACCTATTCAGCCTGCTGTTATGTGCTATTGTTTAGTTAAATAACTTGCCGTTCCAGATTAAATCAGTTCTTTGGCTTGGATTTTGTAAAATCATTTTCTAAATAAATACGTTGTATAGTCCAGTGCGACTTATATATGTTTTGTCCTCTTCAAAACGCATTTTGACTGATGCGACTTATACTCCGGAGCGACTTACAGTCCGGAAAATACGGTAGTTAGCTCTAACCAGGGGTGCGTTTCCCAAAAGCATTGTTAGCCAACGAACATCGCAAGGTTCATCGTTATTAACATCGTTCAACGATTTGGTGTTTCCCGAAACCATCGTTCAAACAAACATTCGCAAACTGCATCGCTAACTTGTGACGTTGGAACGACAGCTCTTGACCTGTCGTTAGAAGCATAGGTCTTTGTTATTATCATATGTATTCTTACGTTGATCATGCTTTTGAACAAAATAAGCAAAAACGTGTAGTACAGTCAATATCCATCATTCTAAATATATTAATTTTATTTTACGTCTTCAAATTTGTAAACAGAATGAAAGCGCTGCATTTCCCCTACGAGCTTTAAGACCCTGGGGAATCCCTGGGAGGAGTGACATAAGAGGGAACTTGCGCGTGAATTAAATATCTTGAAAATAAACAATAGATAACTAAATTACGATAACAAAATCAGTCTTCTGATGCAATATATATTATTTGCAGCAATAATCTGACACTAAATCGATTTGCACAGATTAATTAGTACTTCACCTCCCACGTGACATCATCAACTATGGTGTTAAACCAACATCGTTCAAACAACGAATGTTCGAAGTTACTATGCTTTCGGGAAACAGTCGTGACAAAGTAGTTAGTTTCTCCAACGATGCATCGTACTATGGTCGTTCAGCAACGAGTTACGTCGTTGTTTGGGAAACGCACCCCTGGGTTGTTTCAGTAAACAACTTCGATCCTCTACTGTATGTTGGTTTGGGCTCAACAGCGAGTGCGTTGACTATAAATGCCTCGCCGGTTGTTGAGGCACGTGCGCAGTCACCGGAGGCTTGTGGAGCAAAGCACTAGTATAAACAAAGCTTTACACCTCTTTACCTTAACATAGACCCCTTAAAAGTAGCGTTGCTCTATACAGTAGCTTACATAAATGTATGAAGTCATTGTCAATGAGATGGAGCACTTACATTTGAGCTATTGAGAAAGTTGCCAATGGCCAATAGTGTTGCTAGGATACACTTGAAGGTTTTGTTCTTGGCAAGTTGTTCCATACCCAGTTTCAAGTCGAAAAGAGGCTCTGCAATCTCCTGCAGTATATTCACGTGTGAAGGATAGACGGATGACAGAGAGAAAGAGACAGAGATTAATATGATGCATATCAATATGTGATAAGAGTAGGGATGCATATCAATTAATCGCGATTAATCTATAGCAGAATAAAAGTTTTTGTTTACATCATATATGTGTGTGAACTGTGTATAGTAATTATGTGTATATGAATATGCACACATGCATGTATAATTTTAAGAAAAAAATATATTTATATATTAAGTATTTATATTTATATATAATATAAATTATACATAAATATACAAATGTATATACACATGTAAACATTGCTTAAATATATACATGCATGTGTGTGGATTTGACTATGCAGAGTTATTGTATACAGTGCACACACATATATGATGTGGACGGGAACTTTTGTTCTGCTATAGATTGGTCGCGATTAATTGATATGCATCCCTAGATCAGAGACATCAATTCAAGAAAAAGTTGTCTTTACTAATATTTCAAATATTTCTTTAGCCCGTTTATGGTTTGCAAGCAACATTGCAACTTGGCATACACTTGAAATATTTGGTTGCATGTATGTGAGTGTTTCTCTAGTGCTTTACAACAACTTCTAGTGGCAAAGTATTTTCATTCATAGTATAAAGAACAAAACGACTCTGACCTTCTCCATAGTCTCATAGTTTAGTTTAAAGGCCCAAAGCTGTAATCGCGCTGTAAGGCCACTGATGGATGAGAGGGTGAGCAGAAACTGCTCTGCTGTACCAAGAGGCACATCAGGGTTTGCCAGCTGTGCTTCTTGAATCTTCTGCTTCTCTTCATCCGTCGGAATCATAGTCAGGATTTTCTACAGAGGGAAGGAAACATTTGAGCAAATTTGTACACTAAATAACATGTTAATTGGAAATAAATGCAAGATTTATGGTGTAATGTGAATAAATGGTATGTGAATGAATTATAAATCAATGAGAATAAATTCTAAACTTGTTTCTATTTATATGTGACTAAATAAGTAATTGTGTGACACAGATGGAATGAGGAGGAAGGCCAATCTAATTTTAGGAAGAATGTTACTGGACAAAAATATTAACACATGATGAAGTGCACTGTGTGTCAACTTTTAGTTTAATTAATTTTGTCATCACTTAAGATTATATTAGACGGCTTTAAAGCAAATAGACATCTGTATTTGTTTCTAATATATACAATAGAAACAAATCTGCAATTCAGATGTGATGGAGTATTTTAAAATTTGCTACTACTGCCCCCTAGTGGATATCAGTATTACCTCAATCCCCTCTTTACTGATGGCAAACTCATCAAAGTTGAGGATGGCAGTCTTAATGACATGTATAGCAGGTAAAACGGTCATGCCAATGTTGATGGCATTGCTTCTCTTAGGATCAAGGACTAAAATGGCTCCCTTCTTCGCCTCTGGACTTTTCTGTTGAAAAACAGAATAGAAATGCAATTGATATAAACACTTCATAGCATGAGACTTTTGCCTGCATTTCAGGGGCAAGGTTACAAATAATTTAAAAAATAACACACTTCAAAAATTACTCTTATTTAGTATTTTTGTCTTGTTTTAAGTACAAGTATCTAAAAATTATTAAATCAAGATGCATTTCCTTGATGGCCAAAATGAAATTTGTGCATAAAACAAGCAAAAAAATCTGCCAATGGGGTAAGAAAAAATCTTGAAATAAGTTTACATTTTTCTTAAACACTTAATTCAGATTTTTTTAGCTTGTTTTAAGAATTATATATTTAAGAATTCACTTACAATAAATATTTTTTGTCTAAAAGCTAGACTTATTTTCTTAGGTCATTTGCTCATCAAGAAAATACATCTTGATTTAAGATTTTTTTATTTATTTTTACTAACAAATCAAGAATACACTGCAAAAAATGATTTAAGAAAACATTTTCTTAGTATTTTTGTCTTGTTTTCAGTTAAAATTTCAGTAAAAAATTCTTAAATGAAGATGCTTTTTTCTTAATGAGCAAAATGACCCAAGAAAAAGAGTCTAGTTTTTAGACCAAAATGATCAAATTTAAGTGATTTTGTGCATAAAACAAGCAAAAAAATCTGCCAATGGGGTAAGCAAATAAATCTTGAACATTTTTCTTAAACATTAAATACAAGAAAATTTTGCTTACCCCATTGGCAGATTTTTTGCTTGTTTTTTATGCACAAAATCACTTAAATTTGATATTTTTGGTCTAAAAACTAGATTTATTTTCTTTGGTCATTTTGCTCATTAAGAAAAAACATCTTAATTTAAGAATTTTTTAATATTTTTACTGAAAACAAGACAAAAATACTAAGACATTTTTTCTTAAAAATCATTTTTTGCAGTGTACTAAGTAAGAAAGTCATTGTTTGCAGTGCAGTAAATATTTTAACGATAATTTGATTAGCTTTAGTAAATGTGCCATATGGGTTTTATTTATAAGATTAAAAATGTACTATTTGAATATTTTGAGTGATCAAATTTATTAGGTTAATACAGGCTTGCACCTTTGCTACAGGTAAGTCCTTTCCCTTGGACTCAAACAGGTGCTCCAGCTTGGCTGTATCAACTGTAACCTTATCAAGCGATGCCCAGACTGTGCCCCGCCCAAACTTGCACTTCCTGGGGCCGTCGGGCTGCTTGAGCTCCTTCCAGAACAGCTTAACTGTTTTCCGTTTCTTTAAAAAAGCTGGATCGATCCCCTGAGACGGAGGAGCCAGTCCAGGAGGAGGAGGGGGAACGCTCAAAAATCCAGGAGGTGGCGGAGGAGGAGGAGGCGGTGGAGCCATTCCAAAAGGCCCAGGAGGAGGAGGGGGAGGTGGGATGGCAGAGCCAAGCCCTGGCATTGGGGGAGGAGGCGGTGGTATTCCGTTAGACAAAGGAGTGTCAAAAGTGTCTATATCCAGCACGTCAATATCCTCCTCTTCCTTTAAATCAGAGAAGTCAAGATCTTTAATACGCAGAGGCTTGGAGCTGGGCTGCAGGTGCTCCCAGGCATCCTGACAACCCCTGGATAACGGTGTCATCATTGTCTTCTCCAAACTCTGTGCATGCATCTCTGCGTCAATGCTGTACTGTGGACGTATCTTCTTAAGCATCTTTTCCTCAGCAAGTCTGGCTCGAGCCGTCTGGGCGCTACCCTCAAGGCTCTCCAACTCCGCCCGCTTGGACGTGTCCTCTGTGGACTGAGAGGAGGAAGCCTGCAGCCTGGAGAGCCTTCCAGCCATACTGGTGATGCCATGGTCCTCTAGAGCGCTTTCAAGACTTGGACTTTTTCGACCACCAGAGCTGGTGTTGTTTTTGGAGTAGAGCATGTCCAACATGAATTTCCTGTCATTAGATAGGGTGCTGTGCTGTTCTGTTGCACTGTCCTGACGCTGCACACCTCCCTCTAGAGAAAGAAACACGGTCAGTCAACACGGCTGGTAGCATACACTACTGAGCAACATTAACAGTTTTATAGTATACAATACAACACAGAACAATTAACTATCTAATAAAAATGCTCCAGTACCTCAACCGGTAAAGCATGATGCTAGCAAATACACCTTGATACACCATGAACAAATGGGCGGATGTAAACTCCAAAAGCCAAATGCATTTTAGTATTGTATACTAAATTTTATTAGGCCTGATACTGAAACTACTGAATACTAGGCTGATATTGTTATAACCGACATCTTACCTTTCAATGGCCCATTGCAAGCACAGATCACCATGTTCCCGCATGCTACCATCTTGTACTTTCAGTTACCCACAACAGACTAAAGCACATCAGCATTAAACTTCCAGCTACAGTAACTGCCTGAACCCTCATTAAGCCAAAGCGGAAACCGGACGACGGAGATCCCCATCTCCAAAAGTAAATAGTTTACATGTCAGCCCTTCTACTTCAGCAAACTTACATTCCCTGGACGCAAGGTTTGTTTACTGCCCGTTTCATTTGAAACTTGGCCACTAGAGGAAAAGATGGAATCGGTTTCAAATATTTCCACTTTAAAACTTTGAAGATTTTGCCTGAAATACAGCTCTTGACTTACTTGCGTGATATAAAATGGTAGCCATTTCGTTAGCACAGATCACACAGATGCCCTGTTTGTTATGCGTTTAACTGTGCAGATACAGGTTAAAAATAACAACTATAGTAGGTCTTCAAAAAGGTCTCTGCGTGGCAAAATACCTTTTTGCAAATTGACTGCTGGGTATACTAAAACAGATATGTGGATGACAGTCATATGTATCTAAAGCCTACAGTAAGTAAAAGAAAGATAATATGAAGAATGATATATACAGAGAGGTGGGGCTGGGAATAAAATCTCTTGCCTGCTTCATTATGGGCTGTTGATGTGTTTCCTGGCTGCTCCAGGGTGTGTCTGGTCAAGTTTGTCCCTTGAGAATGGCTCTCCTGACCACTAATAGATCCTGCAAGACAGAGATTTTCATATTTCATGCCCAAAAAAATATATGGTTAAGGCAGTTTTATACTAAATGTAAAAGAATGAATGTCAACATTCAGCAAACATGAACAGGTAGAAAGCTTGTCCATATAACACTACAAAAATCCTAAACACTGTTTAAGCAACATATTAAAAAAACAAAACACCCTGGAGTTCCTATGAACACAATTCTGAATTCTGAGGTGCAAATACATTTCTAAAATATACAGTAAGCATATATACCGGCTTACATATATGCTGCTTATCTCATTTATACACCCTCTCCTACTATTTGCTTTCTGGCGCAGATAATTGTTCCTCTAGAGATAACACAGTCGGCACAGGAACTTCAGTATGGGACATGGGCTGTCCTAAATTTCCCAAGATGTTACTGGCTAGAAGGATCAGAATTAAGATATAGCCATTCTTAAAAACTACAGAGGACATTTAAAGTTCAGGGTTCCCACACCTTAGTTAACTTCAAATTCAAGGATCTTTCAAGGACTTTTTCAGGTCCAAAACCCTTAAATTCAAGGACTAAATGTGGGGACACATTTAAAGTGAGAGCAAGGTTACATCATGTTACCTTTTAAGATAATTTGTTACAGTTCCCTTTCGAGGGAACGCGCGCTGCGTCACAGCGGTGACACTTTGGGGACGCCTCCAGGGGTACATGTGTTTGAATGTGTATATCAAATTTAACCAATGGTGAGGATTAACGACAAAGACAGGGTGATGCGGGAGCCAGGAAGTATATCGCTATCTGAAATATTGCCAAAGACGGCATTACAGGGACGCAGGAAGTATGGCGAGGGAGACGCAGCGTCTCGTTCCCTTCTCAGGGAACAAAAGTTACATACGTAACCCAACACGTTTAATGTGTCAAACACAACTATGCAAAAAAGCATTTTGGTATGAATCAACATTCGCATACCGAAGATATAAGCATTTAAAGCGAACAGCTTAGCATGTATGCTTAAAAAGTCTAGGATTTATATGATATTATCCTACACTGCACAAGGAATAATATGGATTTTTTCCCCCAGAAAACTTATTGCATAAAATAGATTCAAGAACTTTCAATGACCTGTATCTATGTATGTATATTTTCAAAAACTTCCCAGGGCCTTGAATTTTTCCCCCAGATTCACAAACTTTCAAGGATTTCAAGGACACATTGGAACCCTGAAAGTTTGTATTGTAGGAAATATAGCAAATATACCATTAAAAGATGGCTCTTCTTATGTAACCACCTAAGAACAGCAATGTGAATATTTGGAAATGTATTTGAAAATCATAACATTTTTGGAAAACATATTCATAATAACCTGACATGGAAAGTAGATAACAACGTAATTCTTACCAACTCACAAATAGATAAATGACCACAAAACCATTAATCATACACATAGCTTTGGGTTTAGAGAAGCATAACTGAACAAGGAGAGATTTTGTAAAACAACTAGATGATTGATAAGAAGAGAGGAAAAAGAAGAGAATTCAACAGGAAAGTTCAAGTCAAAGAAGATTTTAGAAAAAGTTTTGGAGCGATAAAATGTAAGTGATTATAAAAGGGCAGGTACAGAAAGCAGATTTGAAAGAACATAAAGGCTCCTAGTACTATATTGTAAAGCAGATTAATCATACAAACAGGAGTCAGGAACAGAAGGTCGGGGGATCAGCACCTGCAATTGTTGAGCTGTAGACTGTAGTCTGCTCCTCAGCTTCAGTAGACGGGGTCTCGGGGTCTGTAGATGGCACACTCTCACTGACTTTCTCTTGGGTGGCCAATGATGACTTCCCTTTCTTCTCAAACTGGGACGCAGCCAAACTGCGCAAGAATGTGTCTCTATAAAACCATCAGAGAATGAAACAGTAATTTACTGAGCTGTAATGGAGGGTTAAATGTGATGACACCACATTCTGATATATATATAGATCTGCTCTGAAATGACGCTACACAATTACATTTTAAGCAGAATAAAACTGAGCTATGAGAATTATCTTTTTTATTCAGCAAAATGACAACATGTAACCCTGTCTGTGAAATCCAGGCTAAAGTCTCAATGTAATCATCAAAGTTTGATTTCAATTATTGATTTCACATTGATTTTAATCTTTGACATGGCCTTACTCAGTAAATATTTAAGAAAGTTATATTTTCACAGAACACTCTAATGGCTGGGTTATTTTTGACCCATAATGGGTAAATATTGGACGGAACACAGCACTGGGTTAAAATTTACCCAATGCTGGGTTGTTTTAACCCAACTGTTGGGTTACTGTCCATGGTTGCATAACAATACCCATAATATACAATAATATTGGGTTATTTTTAACCTAGCATGAGTTCATTTTTAACCCAGCATGTGTTCTGTCCAATATTTACCCACCACGGGTCAAAAACAACCCAGCCATCAGAGTGAATGTTCTTAACATTATGTCGGATGATTTTATGTAAAACAAATGACATTAGCTGGGTTTTCACAGACTTCACCCCAGTTCTTAAAATAACCAATTACTATAAAGGTCATTTTACTGACATGACACCTTGCAGTTTTATGTTAAAAAGATAATTGTAAAAGATAACTAAAGCTAAAACAAAATAGTAACAGAGATAAAATCAAATACAGTACTGTGCAAAAGTCTTAGGCCACCATGCCAGAATTATATTTGTTGTTTTTGCAATGTTATAGTGATCATATATATAATTATTTCTCAGTCTCTTTAATAAAATACATCCAGAAAATACAGGAAATGTGTATGTAGTATTAAAAACTGTATAAAAATGTAAACTGATGTGTCAAGTTTTTAGGGTAAACTCCTCTTCCACTTGAGCAATAGCAGGAAACTTCAGGATCTCTTAACCCTAAATGAAATTAAATCCTAATTTATAATTTTAACGAAATTCGTCTTTTTACTTCATTCTGCTCAAAAACGCTTAAGATGTGTTTAGTGCCAAGAGAGATCACACTAAATACCGACGATGCCTAAAGAAGACATGTAGCCCTGAAAATTTAATTTTTTTGTACATATTTCCTGTATTTTCTGTTGGATGGACATTAAAACCTCTAAAACAACAAGTCTGGTGGTAACTTTTGCACTCTTAACTTAGCTTAAATACATAACAAAACCCTTTTCCACCACAGTAATCCAGATGAGTGTCGGACAAAACCCACCACCGCTATCATTACAGCCACCTCTGTGCATGCCCAATGCCACAAGCCACCATTATATTTCCCACAATACACCCTCCATAAAGTTATACAAATCAATGCAAAAATCTAAATCACACACACGTATATTATTGATTAGTTTTTCCCCAGCCAGATGATCAGGTTTGATTTGAGTCAACTCTATACAGGCTGAGAGACTGATACAGTAATATTACCGTAATAATAGTTTTCCCCATAGTGACCCACCACAAAGACTCATACTGAGGAATGTGTGAAAACACTACTTTGTATAAATAAGATATTTTTACACAAGTTTTTGTATTTCTTCAAACTGAACTAAAACGGCAGCAAAGCAGACAAGGCATGTTAAATGTTACTGCATTAAAACGTTATTATTTCTTCCTACAATCATTAACATTACAAGATACATAAGATAAAAAAATGACATTTCAAACACACACACATAGCCTCAGGTTCTGAGCACAGCAGCTGATTTAAACCCAAACACCAACACCTGGATGGCGGCATGCTGATATATGCAGATATAGAGTCTGTTGCTCTACAGAGCTGCTGTATACTTACGCATATCTCCTTAGAACTGGCAAATCTCTATTCACATTTTCTGCACTGGAGAGAAATATTTTGGTTTACACACAGTCTTTATAATCACTGTTAGTCACAGTCGGGTTGACAAACTACTTTGTGGATATGATTAGCTTTTTAATAGTTTAATTTTTTGCCTGACTGTACAGTAGTAATAATATATAAAAAAATGAAAATAATGAAAGAAAAATTTTTCCCAATAAGAAACAAAACAAATAGAATGAGAAACAAATGTGAATGAAGGATAAAGTACAGCCAGGAATAAATGACAATTCATTCATGGGAACAAGCAGTTCTGTTGCTGCTTTCCTAAACTTTTGAACTAACAGTGTATACCTTTAAAGATCAAAAATGTCAAATCTTAAAGTCTCACAACAAAGTGAAATAAATGGAAGAGGTATTTCAGAAATTTCTTAAAAGCAATCTTCTGCCTACAATTAGAATTTTCCTAATTTAAATGGTTTATGCATTGGCCTCCGACAAATTGATGGATCATATTAATACTAAATGTTTTCAGGCAGGAGTTCCTTCCTCCAGTCGTCCTTATGGCTTGTTTTCCCAAAATGACTAACTTTCACAATGATTTAAAGTGCCTGCGCATTCTTTGGCCACACTTCAGCTACTCACCAAACACTGTCTGCCTGATGCTGTCTGTAAAAGGAGAAAGAGAAGCAAAGCCCAGGAACGTTGGATGCCACACCAGAAGAGATTAGAAGTTGTGCCAAATATTATGAGGGAAGAGAATGTTTAAGAAAGCAAAAGGATAAGAGAGAGAGAGAGAGACAGACAGACAGACAGACAGACAGAAAGAGAATAAAAGAAAATCAGCAAAAATAGAAGGAAATCTATAGCACACAAATAAAAAGAAAGGAAATCTGTTCTGACAGTGTTAAAAACAATTCAAAGTATTTAAAGAGGATATTTTTTGGAAAAATAATCAAATAAAAGGTAAGAAAGTGACAATGAAGGGACCAATTCCTCAGTGTAGTTATTGCAAACATTGCTTTAAACAAGCACACTACCTAGCAATCTAAAAACAAAAACCACTCCCACACCAATAATGTAAATATCATTCAGACACCACAAAGTCTTAAAGACATACCTTCTTTCTTTTAATAAATGTAGTGAGTCCATATACAATGTTATTGACAGCTCATGCTCATTAACTGTAACTACTACTATTCAATTCATCCCACTAAACACAGTTAGTTAAGTTACAATGCAGTTCTTCAGGGACCCCCAGAGTTATCCCAGAAGGTCTTAAGGGGTCCCCAGAAAAATTAAAGAGCAAAAAGACAAAGCAAAAAGTTTCAAATGTGTAGTCAATTATTTAAGTTTGTACATAATTTGCTGTCTTTTTTAATATCACAGTTACCATTTAGCTAACACAGTTTAAATGTTTCTTTATAAAAAATTGATATATATTTTCATCATACACTGTAAACAATTCGTTGCTGCTTTAAATTTTTTTTTGTTTAATCAAGTTATTTTAACTTAATATTATTTATCTTGACTAGAGATGAGTTGTTATAACTTATAAAATATAGTTAATAAGTCAAATTAATTTTATAAGTTTAAGCAACTTGAAGTTAAAATTTCTTGTAAATCCAAGATTAAACTTAAAAATTTGAAGCAGCAATTTTTTTTACAGGGATACAGTATGTGGGGGTTCCTGCCATTAAAAAGTTTAAAAACCTCTGTCTTATAGCATCAGTTGCTTACTGACCTGAATGTCTTTGCCTCCGTTCGGCTGGGCTGCTCTGCTGTCGTCAGGGAAGGTTTCTCCACAGGAGAGTCCGTCTCTGAGAAGGAACCTCTGTGAAGAGGAAGATTAGTTAGTCCAAGCAAGGTCTTGGCTATAACACAGAATTGGCAGCTCACATCCAAACACACAAACACACTGTACAGGACTTCGCTATGGGGACATAAAGTACCAGAGACCTCTATTGTTTTCAAATTCATTTAATTATAACTATAGACTAAACACAACTAAAGCTCTAACTCAAAACTTTTCCAGAAAGAATTATTTTTAGAAAAACTAACTAAAAGTTGACAAAAAAAGATGCCTTTTGCCCCTGTGCAGGAAATGTGTGTCTTTGTCTAATTAACATATTAACAATATTAAAAGATGTTTGTTCATCATGAACACATTCATGACTGTGAAAAAAATGTGAAACATGTTACAATAAGCATGTCCATGTCAGTTTATGGTTAAAATATCCTAACAGTAAAAGAGAATGTAATGTATGGACATCCTTGTGGTGTGGCAGGAGGGTGGAGCCAAAGTATGTCTAAAACAAATCAGTTCAAACAATTATTACATTAGCTAGAAATATGGTGCTTAATGACGAGTTTTACATAACATCAGTATAGTAAAAAAAGCACTGAATGAAGATACAGTATCTCTGAAGGGAGCAATGGTCATACAGATGATCATGCTTCCCATTACAATGAATTAATATTTAAAACAGTATTACTTTATAGACATATTAAACTATAAAACAAATAAAAATATAAAGAGCACAGATGCAAACCTCTAAGTACGTATGTCACGTTTTCTTGTAAATGAAAATTTTTTATCAGGCTCATATGTTTAGGTTTAGTAATTTCACTTTAATGTCAATTAAAGGTTTTTGGGTCAGTAAATGTCTTATTATCACAAATGTCACTTGATATTTAAAATGAAATTCGTACAAGCAAAACTCTTAACTTCTATAAAAGTCTCGAGTCACTCTTTACTAGTGCTGCAACAAATCGGAGTTGAACGGATCCCGACCCACGGTTCGGCTCGCATGTGATTCGCGAATTAATACGCAAATTTAAATAGGGAAAGTTTAGCATTTGCACGTGTTTCAAAGGTTTTCAATACTACTCACACAGAGAGACGCGTTTCAAAAAGCAAGCAAACATAAAATCTTTCTGTTATTGACAGGGCACAAACAAACAAAATTATCTCTACAGTATTCTTTTTCTAATAAAAACATTTATTTATGACTTAAGTTTATGCACAAATTAGTCAGAAACCAGTCTGTGCTTATTTGGTCTTAAAGAGACAGTAACCTCAATTAACCTAGTCTGTGTCATTAATGTTAATCAAAAAAGAATAATTACATTTAATGAATACAATAAACACAGTGTTTTACTCATTTGATTCGATTTCTGTACCTAATGATAATTTTAGACCTTACCTAATGTGCACCTTTGTTTTATTTTATAAATGTTTGTAATTTCTTGATTTGTTAGATTTTTCCCATCCTTTTTCTTTTTGGCTGATCTGAAAAATGATCCGATCCGTGCCTCAGAAACCATAATGTGATTTTTGTGATCCGAACCGTGAGTTTTGTGATCCGTTGCAAGGTAAAAGGCTCAAAAATCTAGTCAATATCCTAATATATTCGGTAAACCTCTTTTAACCAAGTAAAAAAACCCTCTTTCACTTTGACATGTGCGCACCATCCATCCAAACGAAAGTTTGTGACATTCAGTTAATATAATACCTCCTTTATAATGGAGGTGGCATTTAGCGGCTTTTGAATCTGACCTTTGCACTGCACTTAAACACAATGATTTCAAACTAATCCATGAACGTTTTTAGAGCATTTAAAAACCTTTACTTAGAGCATTTTTCTTATGAACAGTTAACAAATGAGCTGCTGACATCATGGCTGCATTGAGCAGCAATTATGAAACGTTTGAGCAGCATTAAGAAGTTCTGTATGGCACTATAATAATCACCACCAAAAACTAGCCTGTATCCACTCCTTTCTCAAATCTAAAGAGATTTTTTAGGTATGTTTAATATGAACATTTGATCACCTTTAAGATTTGTTTGTTAAAGCAAGACATTAAAAATAGTAAGACAGAATCATTACACAAGGAGAAAAAAATATCATAATAATATTAATGCATGTGCATGTAGGTGATAAGTTATATGCCGTAAACGTTAGTTAGAAAAAGTTTAAAATTAGATGAATTGTGTTGAAGTTACTCGCTGACCTTAAACTTGAAAATCAAAATCACAAGATTTCTGGTATAATATGTGAGCTGACCTCGTATCAGCAGTCAGGGCAACTTCAACCACCAACAAACAAAAGGTTGTAAGGCAGGAGGTGATGTAAAAAGTGCTACAGACCTGTTGGAGATGCTTGAAGTTTCCTCTGTTATAGACCTCGCCTTTTTTAACCTCCTTCTAGAAATCCCCATGTGAGACATGTAGTGACTCATAAAAGAGCGCGCCCTAGTGGATGACCAAGCAGGTGTGGAGGGAAGAAAGGGAAGGAGGGAGAAAGAGGTGGAACAGTAATGGTGGTTACATGGACAAACAGAGGGTTAAAATGTTGACAGGACCAAAACATCTGCAAGCATAGAGAAAACCACCAAGAGCCACAGAAAAAACCCACAGACAGACGGCAGTAGGCATATGAATAGACACTGATATGTAATTAAAGGACAAGTGTGCAATTTTTTCTAAATTTTTTACAAGTTTGTCCAACCAATGACAGACTGATAAGGTGTCTTGGATCGGTTTGAAAACTATTTATAATCTTATTATTCTACAACTGTTTATTTGGTGCCACTAGAATTAACACACTGTCACAAATTACACACTTCACCTTTAAGTATAAATGAAAGTTCACCAGTGTTAAACAAACATCCCAAAAATCTCCTCGAAAAAATCAGCCACATGGGTGGCAGAGCAATAATGCAAACTAGCACTCCAAATAAAATGGGGCAAAAATATGTAATAATAAAAATAAAATAGTGACATTTTAATAATTAATAGATTAGTATAGTTGTGACTTGCGCTATAGTATATGAAAGTAAGCATACATTTGAGCAACAATCACTAATTAAGTGAGCTGATAAACGGTCCATAATTGAACCTAGTTCAGGTTCTTACAGACCAAACACATCCTGTCAGACCTTACAAAATCAACAGGGCCTGAATTCCTGTAGCTTTACACAAGTTAAAAATCCATTCCAAATAAAATATTAGCTTTTCACAAAGAACGAGACATTTCACTTTGGCCAAAAGCAACACTTTAAATAGCACATTATTATATTGGTCTACAACCTTTTCATACCCACTCAGTTTAGCAACTCTGCAACCTGACAATCTTAAAATTGAACATTCATCGGTCTGTCTAACTAAAATAAATTGTCCTTCAATGCTGTGTGATGCAATGCTATGTTCTCGAAATAATTCAATATTAGTCTAACCAAATTAAAATCATTACTTTTGCCTAATAAAATTTTTGGCAAGAAGAGGTTATGAGAGACTCAGATTAACAGAAAAATTGGTTGTTTATACACTCACCTAAAGGATTATTAGGAACACCATACTAATACTGTGTTTGACCCCCTTTCACCTTCAAAACTGCCTTAATTCTACGTGGCATTAATTCAACAAGGTGCTGAAAGCATTCTTTAGAAATGTTGGCCCATATTGATAGACTAGCATCTTGCAGTTGATGGAGATTTGTGGGATGCACATCCAGGGCACGAAGCTCCCGTTCCACCACATCCCAAAGATGCTCTATTGGGTTGAGATCTGGTGACTGTGGGGGCCATTTTAGTACAGTGAACTCATTGTCATGTTCAAGAAACCAATTTGAAATGATTCGAGCTTTGTGACATGGCTACTTCGAGCAGGAAAATGCACCGTCAGAGGATGGGTACATGGTGGTCATAAAGGTATGGACATGGTCAGAAACAATGCTCAGGTAGGCTGTGGCGTTTAAATGATGCCCAATTGGCACTAAGGGGCCTAAAGTGTGCCAAAAAAACTCCCACACCATTACACCACCAGCCTGCACAGTGGTAACAAGTTATGATGGATCCATGTTTTCATTCTGTTTACGTCAAATTCTGACCCTACCATCTGAATGTCTCAACAGAAATCGAGACTCATCAGACCAGGCAACATTTTTACAATCTTCAACTGTCCAATTTTGGTGAGCTCGTGCAAATTGTAGCCTCTTTTTCCTATTTGTAGTGAAGATGAGTGGTACCCGGTGGGGTCTTCTGCTGTCGTAGCCCATCTGCCCTTAAGGTTGTGTGTGTTGTGGCTTCACAAATGCTTTGCTGCATACCTCGGTTGTAACGAGTGGTTATTTCAGTCGAAGTTGCTCTTCTATCAGCTTGAATCAGTCGGCCCATTCTCCTCTGACCTTTAGCATCAACAAGGCATTTTCACCCACATGACTGCTGCATTCTGGATGTTTTTCCCTTTTCACACCATTCTTTGTAAACCCTAGAAATGGTTGTGCGTGAAAATCCTAGTAACTGACCAGATTGTGAAATACTCAGACCGGCCCGTCTGGCACCAACAACCATGCCACGCTCAAAATTGCTTAAGTCACCTTTTTTCCCCATTCTGACATTCAGTTTGGAGTTCA
The DNA here is from genome assembly GCF_027580225.2 of Misgurnus anguillicaudatus. NCBI lineage: Eukaryota > Metazoa > Chordata > Actinopteri > Cypriniformes > Cobitidae > Misgurnus > Misgurnus anguillicaudatus. The sequence continues at coordinate 35,251,840 of NC_073357.2, read as the reverse complement.
GGAGATTGTCTTGACCAGGACCACACCACTTAATGCATTGAAGCAACTGCCATGTGATTGGTTAATTAGATAATTGCATCAAGGAAAAATTTAACGGTTGTTCCTAATAATCCTTTAGGTGAGTGTATAAAATACAAAGAAACCTGAAATAATTACACAAATAAATTAAAAGGATTTTCTCATCAACATGCTGCTCTAAATCTGTATGCAAGTCCTTTTCTGATGAACACAAAAGAAGAGATTTTGATAAATGATGGTAAGCACAAAGCTGATTGTAACCACTGACTTCCACAAAAACAATTATAATGGAATTCAGTGGGTATCGCCAACTGTGTGCCCACCATCATTTCTCAAAAGATCTTCATCATCATTTATCACAATACTTCCATAAAACTTGTTTTCCTACTATGGATGTCAACAGTAACGGCAGCTGTGTGCTTGCCATCATTTATAAAAATATCTTCTTTTGTATTCATCAAAATAAAAAAACCCATACTGGTTTAGAGCAACATGAGGCTGAGTAAATGATGACAGAATTTTCATTTTTGGGTGAACTATGCATTTAAATTAACATATGTTAATGAGTAATGATTTTTAACCTCAGTGATAATTTTCTTTCTTTGGCTAAGAAACAGCTCTGGCCAGGTACATAGTGCTGCAGGCATTAGGAAGGTCACCTGTAAAGGACTTCTGCAGCAGTCTGGAGAACTGATACTCATCCTCATTACTCATACAGTACATGCTGAGTAAGGCAGAATGCTGAAAACACCTCTTGTGCCACTACAGTACTTTATATAGGTCATACTTTTGGAAATACAGAACGACCGAACGAATGACACAAAGGTGCATCTATACAACTTAAAATCTCCTAATAATCAGCATTTTTTATTTCAACTTCATTTTTTTATGTTTTTAAATGAATTACAGTATGGTTAATACAAACACTTTACAGGGGACAAACAGTTGCTGCAAAACACCACATGGCATAACATCAAGAAATTCAGGGCTGTGCAACAAACATTACATCAATCAGAACATGCCTGCATAAAATTGCAGGGATTAACTCAATCACACATTCATTCATGCAGGAAACATAAACACACACACAGCTAGAAAAAAACTTAAGATTGCTTTCCTCTGCCAAATCTCACCATCTAGCTGACATCCAGATTTAAAACAGCTTGTAAACATCAGTGACCACCAAATGACATTTATAATTGCAAAATGTTCAGTTCTGATTGATAATATTAATACAGAGTGAAGGATGAAAGGCAAGCGTTCAGTAGGCTACACTGCCACATAGTGGAGAAGAATTGCATTAAGGAATGAAATCTTGGAACTTGTACGATTTTGTTTTGGAAATAAACAACCGTAATCCAATTTTCATTTCAACTCAGAGTCATAGTAAGAAATCTTGGGAAATAAAAAATAATTAATAAATAAATCTAAATTGGAATGCATGCCCACACACACACACACACACACACACACACACACACACACACACACACACACACACACACACACACACACACACACACACACACACACACAGACACACAGACACACAGACACACACGTTCGTATAGCTATCTTTGTGAGGACACTGACAGACATAATGCAATCCCTAACTTTAACCATCACAACTAGGTGTCTAACCCTAATCCTTACCCTAAACCTCTACATTAGCCCAATTCAAGTTGATCCAAGCCTTAACCCTCAATCAGCCTGTCCTCACTTTACTCTCTTTGTCCTCACTCCGATGGCCTTACAAAAAATTGTTTCTTACAAAGACAGCTGTACAAGCACACACACAACAATGTTAATACTCACAGGTTTTGTTCTTGCTCAGATGCAGCGGACTCAGTTCCATTTGGCAGCAGTGGAAGAGGTGTAGTGGGGGAGTCATAGGGTATAGAAGAGGGACTGCTCAGGTCTGGACTGCCAGGTACAGGAGATTGAGAAGAATCTGACAGCTGAGGAGAGGCAGTGCGGGTTACCTCTGAAAAATAAATAAATAAATAAATAAATAAATACATACATACACACAATACATCAACACACAGTTTAGGGCAGAAGGTGCATGAAGTATAGGAACTGAAGATACCTGCAGTAGGACTCTGAGAAGGGCTGAATACAGTAGGAGAGTTGGGCCGAAAGGAGGAAATGCCTCCGTCTGAAAGATTGTTAGAAGAAGATCGCCGACTCCTTCTGCCCTCCTGCTCGCTGGGTGTGAGTTTTCTTCTGTCCTTTCGAACGTTCGGTACCCCTTCATCAGTCTCTCCATCCTCACACTTGAGGGCATTCTACATAATATACAACACACAGATTCATCTTACACAAACATCTGCAGTCACATTTTAGAGAGTTGACAGACTTCATACAGTGTGTTTCAGGTAAATAAGGATTTTACCTCATAAATAGTGAACTGTTGTTTGAGATCAGCCTCGATGCCACTGCTAGTTATGTGTTTTTGGACAATTGCTTCCATTCCCAGCTTCTCAAAACAGTCTGTTACATCATAAAATGAGTCCTGATCGGGAAGAGCAGCTAGAGTCTGTGAGGAAACAGAAAAATATGATCTTAAAGGGCATCGAGGAGTAGCATCTCGACACAATTACAAAATAAAGGAATTACGTAGAGTACAGACTTAAAATGTGATGAATGATATCAAAAATCGATTTTCTATTTAAGCCATTTTGTCCATTCTAAGCGTTTCTGTAGTTACTAAGTTTTGCCTTAAAGGGACACTCCACTTTTTAAGAAAATATGCTCATTTTCCAGCTCCCCTAGAGTTAAACATTTGATTCTTACCATTTTGGAATCCATTCAGCTGATCTCCGGGTCTGGTGCTAGCACTTTTAGCATAGCTTAGCACAATCCATTGAGTCTGATTAGACCAATAGCATTGTGTAAAAAATAACTAGTAGTGATATTACGCACTACTGGTTACTTTCAATAGGGCAGCTTTTAATTTTCCGTCGGTCTTAGTACACAATGTAACTACAGAAGAGTCAAGTTTTAAATAGGAAATATATCCAAACTCTTTGGTTATTTTTTAGCGCGATGCTAATGGTCTAATCAGATTCAATGGATTATGCTAAGATATGCTAAAAGTGGTAGCGCCAGACCCGGAGATCTGCTGAATGGATTCCAAAACGGTAAGAATGAAATGTTTAACTCTAGGGGAGCTGGAAAATGAGCATATTTTCAAAAAAAGTTGAATGTCCCTTTAATAGGGCAGATAAGCATCTTTATGTACCTTGTTGATTAGGGTCATGGTGTAGATGCGCAGCTCTGTGTCGGATCCATTCTTACCAGACAGAATATCTGTCAGGTACATCCAGGGCTTCACACCTGAAAGATGCCTAGCTCTTTGAGCACTCTCTAAAATATTACATACATCACATAATGAAGCATGACAAATTTAGAGGTGTGTTTAACCTCTCTTCCCATCCACAATGTTGACAGCTTGAATAAACAGAGGACTGTTCGACTCGGTGTATTCCACAAACACTATCAGCAACTTCAGTGCAGTCTTCACAACCAACCGGGACTAGAGAGAGAAAGGGGGAGAGAGAGAGATCTTCAAACAAGATGCACTTACAATCCCTAAACAGGAGATGGCAGCATTTAAACTAAGAATAAATGCTCACTGAGTTATTTAATAATCAAGAATGTGTAAAGTGTGTAAAAGTGTTTTTAGTCTAACATATGCATTACAGTGAATTATCTACGTCATATCTTTGGTGGTACAAAGACCAAATGTGGTTTAGGCGTTTTCTCTAATGACTATAATACTTTCATTCTCCTGTCCCTTTCACTTCCTTATGTACATAGCATATGACTTCAAAGGATGACTAATATTTTCAATTTAAATTGTGAAATACAAAAACCTCAACAGATTCACACTACACTGATTTGTCATTTGCTTCTCATTGGCACATTACGACTCTTGCAAAACAACACACACACACACACACACACACACACACACACACACACACACACACACACACACACACACGGAGCCCAACTGGTGGCAGAAAGTGACAGCTCTGCAGTACTGTAGCTGTGTGAAGTGTTTTAGCCTTAAACTCTGATTTGTATGGATCCGGTGTTCTGTCGACGTCTGTTTCCCTTTAGTTTAATGTTTCTTATTTATATCTTATCTAATTTTCTTATTGTTATTTATAACTTTTATATCACGTTACGTTTATTTTTTTAGAAAAATTTAAAGTTTAAATGACTTGGCTACTGTGCATGTATGTAATGTATATTTATTGTTCTTTATTGGTAAATTAAAAATATTTTTACAGTATGAATCCCTAAAATACATATAAAAGCAATACTATCATGTATTCTATATAATACCATTTATTAAATATTTATTTAATTTATTTAATAATTTTCCTGTTTTTTTTATTATTTCTTCCCTATATTTATAGCATACGTGTTTGTTCTAAACAAAAATGTTGTTATTATAAAACTATTGTTAACATACAAATTAATATGCATAGGCCTGTTTATATAATAACACTTTACATCACCTGTGTGTTATATTTATATATTTAAGTATATAAACAATATTTTTAGAACAAACAGGAAGAAGACATTAGCTAAGATATAAGGCAAAAAGAAATAATAGAAAAAGAAAAAATTATGAAATAGTTAATAAATGCTTTTTCAGTATAACCCATTCAAATCTTTTTAAATAAATGATAAACGTAACAAGATGCAAACGCTATAAAAAACACATAGAGGGAACAGACTTCGACAGCACACCGGACATCTTCTCTAATTATTTTTTTATTCTAACTATTGAAAGATTTTCAGATGATTTTATTACTACAGTCTGTCCAATTAAGGGCTTATTGCAACCATAAACAATTACAATTATCTTCAAATGGTGTCTTCGATGATGGTATTCTATAAAAATGAAAACCATCTTTTTTGGTATACCTATTTTGACACTTAATAGCACAACAAGACATTTTCTAGCGAGTTATCTTGCTTGTTTCACTTGTGTCTAATGCATTTTCACTGTTTTTCTGCCACCACATTGCGCATGCAGCTGGCAGTGACATTACTGTGACGTCCTCCACTCGCAAAAGGTCTATAGTGTCCATCAGATGCATGTATAAACATAACTACTACAAGTCTACATTAACTAATAAACAGTTGTAAGTATTTTCTGATATTGTGGTGTGTGTGTGTGTGTGTTTGTGTTTGTGTTGCGACACTCACCAGGCTGCCACTCAATGTGTACAGCCACTGTACAGTCTCGTTGTGGTTTATTACACCGTTCATTCCGTCCACAAACAGCATGATCTGACTGAGAGCTGTGGACAGAGCAAAACCGGCATGACCTTATGAACCTAGCGATTTGTCCTTAAGCTTTCCTGTTTGGTGGTCTAATTCCAGCCAGTGTAAACTTCCTGTTGCGAAAGGCCTACTTGCACAAAACTGTAGAAAGTCCTTTGTGCTATTTGAGGAATGCATCAAAGTTGTGAAGTATGCTTATAAATGTCATGCTGTTCTACAATAAACTACTTCCAGAAGAAAATATCAAAAGGTCAAAAACATAAAAACTTAATTTTTTGAGAAAAACTTTTATTTAAGTCTGCCCGTGCTGTTTATCTTTACCTTTTTTAACTATTTGGGTGGTTTCCCAGACAGGGCTTATCTTAGTCCCAGACAAAAATGCATGTTTGAGCTGCCTAAATTTAAAAACACCTTGCACTGACATATCTTAACATATCAGTGACATATATTGTTTTGACTGATGATCCACACCTATAATGTTGGTTTTGGAATATACTTCATTGGTTTTCATATATACCGTCTGCTTTGACATGCAAATACACATTCAGACCGCTAATAGGCAGCATTCATGTGTGTAACCACAGTAGCAATGAACCAGCCAAAGAAGAAGAAGAAGGAGTTTGTCGTGTATGATTTGAGAAGGACAGCAGTGAAAAAGGTAAATAGACAGCAACTTTTGTTGCAGTTTTAGTTAAATCACTTCTCAACTTGGCCCATCTTTGTTCTTACCGTCACAAGTGGAAATGCCTATGAAGAAGTGCGACGCAGTTTTTTTACCTGACGGAAAGGGTTCAAGTGGACCAATCACAACGCTTGCGGTCCACGTAGAACGGACGCGCTGTTAAAATTTTGGCGAGGTGCACGTCAGGCTATGCAGAGCTACGCACAGCCTACGGATAACCTATGGCGTAGCTACAGCGTAGCTTACACACGACTATAACTTGCACTTAAACCCTGTCTGGGAAACTGGCCCTAGAAGAAATATCTTGATGACTAGTGACTGAAACATGGATAACTTTACATGTAACACTTTTCATGTTGCATATATGTGAAACAAGATACAGCATTTAGCTCAAACCTCTGAGGATGTAGTTCTGGTAGTTATGATCTGCCTCAGCACCAACTTTAATGAAACAGGTCAAACCTTCAGAGTTAACAAACTCTGGAACCAGGTCCTTATCATCCTGTGTAATGCAAAAAATATAACGTCAATTAAGAACTGCATTGTGTGTTCAACATTTGCTAAATATTTTGCATAAACGTTTTATGGATGGGACATTATGTATTACGCATAGCACTGGGGACATTCAAGTAAAAAAATAAACAAGCAATTATGAGAATATTCTCTTTAATTGGGGTCTTCATTGAGCAAGTTAAGGCAAAAGGTTATTCTGTTAGAACCTGTCATCTAATGTCGTGACACGTCGTGATTATGAAGTACGACTGAGCTATTGTTACAGTCCGTCAGTTAATTTACTCTTTATATTTGCAGTACTTGTTTTTGTTCCGTTCTGGTTTTCATTATCTGTGACATCTTACCAGCCTCATCCACACCTCAGGTTTCCTTAAAAACTTGCTGTGTGTGTTTCATGTCACTTTACCTGAAAAAGCTGCTTTAAAGAAAACAAGGACCTCCGAAGCTCAGGACCATGAGAGTTGTACAATTTTTCTGTAAGACAAAAGAAAAGAGACACCAAAATAAGTCTTGTTTGTTCATTACAAAACTATTAACAAAGACAACAATACAGTAACTTGTTGCTAGGAGGCAAAGATTGTAAGATATTATTTCAGTGACGCACGTTGAAAGAGCATCTCATTTATAAGATAAGACTACATGAGCCACCCTGATTATTTCTGTACTGTCATAAAGACAAAATATTTAGTGTCCACACCTGCCACTCATTCATTTCACTAGATGTTTCAAGGTAATTAAATGTAATGGTAAACCAACGTTAACTATTTGCATTGTGAAGGCATCATGCATTGCGTTTTAGGATGTTTCTTATTAGATTAGTTTATATGTTTAATGGAAAAAAACGACAAAGCAATTAAGAAAAATCAAAACTGTGTAGAACAAGAGATGAGAAATTATTTAGTTGTCTATGTCTAAACCGTCTAAAATGTAGTAAATACCTTTTACATATCTAGCACAGGACTAACAGGTTAGTCATGATTCAAAAAACATGAAAAACAATCAACTTTAATTTTTTAAATGTAATGTACAAAAGTAAAAGCCAATAGCTAATAGTCAAAATAACTATTGGTGAGTATTAGTTAGTCCCACTGTGAGAAAAATCAGGTTTTTATTATTGTTTATATATGTCTATTTAACACCATTGCAGAGTATTTTCTCCATAAAAGGAGGCAGTCTTATTCGTGAGGTTTAAAAATCGCGTTGGTTTCCAACGCCACAAACATGTAACCAATCATATGAACATATTTGATGTGATAAATGGAACTATGAATTCTGCTGTCTACCAAAAAAACTTGAAGGACAATTTCTGGCCATCTGTTTGTGACCTCAAGCTAAAGCAAACTTGGGTTCTGCAGCAGGACAATAAACCAAAACACACCAGCAAGTCCACCTCTGAATGGCTGAAGAAAAACTAAATGAAGACTTTGGAGTGGCCTAGGCCAGTGGTTTTTAAACTGGGGGACGCAAGATGGTGCCAGGGGGGCCCCAGTTTTATGACATTTTATGAAATACATTAATTTATCATGAATTCTGTGTAATTAAATCTAAAAAAATAAGGCTACTAACCAAAAGCACTAATTTTTTGTATAATTTAATGTTTTTTTATTAAAATTTTGAGTTTTAGAACAGTTTTGTCACAAATTTTCTTAGGGGGCCGCAAAGGAATGTACCTTATACAAGGGGGGCCGCACCCTGAAAAAGTTTGGGAACCACTGGCCTAGGCAAAGTCCTGAACTTAATCCTATTGAGATGTTGTGACATGACCTTAAAAAGGCGTGTCATGCTCGAAAACCCTCCAATGTGTCTGTTACACAACAATTTTGCAAAGACAAGTGGGCCAAAATTCCTCCACAGCGCTGTAACAGACTCATTGCAAGTTGTTTGCAAACGCTTGATTGCAGTTGTTGCTGCTAAGAGTGGTCCAACCAGTTATCAAGTTTAGGGGCCAAGCACTTTTTCCACACAGGGCCATGTGGGTTTGGATTTTGTTTTCCCTTCATAATAAAAATCTTCATTTAAAACTGCATGCTGTTTTGACTTGTGTTATCGCTGATTATTATTTTAATTTGTTTTATGATCTTAAACATTAAAGTCTGGCAAAAAATAAATTCAGGAAGGGGGCCAACCCTTTTTTTTTCTTTCTTTCTCTCTCTCTTTATTTCTATCTTTCTTTCTTTCTTTCTTATTCTTTGGCTGAATAAAAACATCTATGGCTGTATTCAAGGGAGAACTGGTTAATCCATAAACAAGTTGGGGGAGGGGCAATTTGGTATCTCAAATTCACCTGACTTGCATGTTTTTGGCCTGTGGGAGGAAACTGGAGTATCCGGAGTAAACCCACACTGACACAGGGAGAAAGGGTGTAAACTAGAGTTACATTCAAGCTCTCTTAAAGCATAAAAGAAACTACTGTGACAGGTAAAACTTTTACATATGCTATTATGATGCTCAAAAATTAGTTTTAACTGATACAATTCTTGATTACAGGGAGCCTTTAAGTAACTATATTATTTTACAAGTATTTTGCAATTATTTAGTGACCAAACTAAAACTCTCTTAATACAATTCTTTCAAAGTTTTGTATAAACATTCAACAGCTTATTCAACAGAATGCTTTTCCAGCAACGCTTTGGATGACATACATTGAGGCAAGTTTGTTAACCGTACGTTAGAGATGATTGTTTGTATGTATTTCTCGCTCTCTTTCTTTCTTACTGTCATTGTGAAAATTTGACAATTTACCATTTACCTGTCGATACACAAACCTATTGCATAAACACTGTTACGCCCCTTAACAGGACCTTATCACAAAAAAATGAGTGTGGATAAAATCCACAATGAAATTGAAAAAGAGTGTACGCATCACTGTGAAGGTCAAATATAGTGTACATATATTCAGACATGAAAGGCAACACAAACATACACCTTTTTGTCCAGCTGTTTTGCATGCATGCATCTACTTTGTGTTTCTGTGCTAACAAATAGAAAGCAACAACAGATGTACTTGATGACTATTCTTAAACAGTAAAGTCAAGCCATACACTTACAAATGCAAAAATTTTTCTTTTAGTTTTTTACTTGGGAAAACTAAAGACATGCGTAATAAAGTCATTCTTCGGTCCGCATCATTTGTAAACAAATTTGTGGTGTGTCACTGTACCCTGGGCCTCAAGCTACTTCGTTTATCTGTTTGCCAATGTTGTGCAACTTTGATTTTTCCAACTTACAGGTTTTGAGTCTTCCACAAAGTGGTGGAGGTAAAATTAAAGATGCAATTTGTATTATCTGCGCCGCTAGATGGTGCCAGATCAAATCAATAACAATGACGTTGTTTCATGACGCTCTGAAGCAGCGTGGAATTATGGGATTTGTAGTCTTCAACTCAACCGCTGATGGCCATCAATCAGACGCGAACGAGAAATCAATTTGACGGATAAGGTAATCAAGTCTTATAAATGTTGCGTTTGATGACATCGTTTATTTCATTATGTACGTTTATATGTGATGTTCAAAACAAAATTGTTAGTCATAGATGTTACAGTATTAGTCCAAATTCGATGGTTAACACAGCACAGAATTAAGTTTTCAACTTACAATCTACAATGATTTTTCACATAATGTATTGACGGTACAAATCTTATTGTGAAGTGTCTTAAAATGACCATTTATATTGCTGTACAATACCTCTTGATGTGCATATCGTCTGCGGGAAGACGCGCTGATTACAATCTACACACTAATGTTGTCATCAATATAATAGCATACGTTTTTTGAAGGGTTATGAATCAAAACAACTCACCCATCACGTAAAACACAAGCAGGATCAGAATCTCTGTCTAGTTAAATGTTGTCGCGAAGCTCTCTCCTTCCAGATAATGCAACACCAAATTGATCCTCATTCTTTCTTTCGTTTTGTTCCAAACTCTTCTTGGGTCGTTTGGTTGGCCCGTATGCTTACGGGAGCTTTCTTTGCTGACACAACCAGCGGAAGACGGTAAAGAGTAATCCATAAGTCCATAACAGGGGCGTGTCTAGAGGGGGGGCATGGGGTGGCACCGCCCCCCTTGGACTATGATTGGCCTCCCCTGGTGCCCCCCCTCCAATCTCATTGGGCCAGATAGATTTACTGTCAACCTGAAAATTCCCACTGCACTATTGGACCAGAGAGCTGTCAATCACTGTTTGATTTGAGACTCGCGCGAAGACGAAGCGAGCACAGTAGTTGCGCGTTTTTAAAACAGGAGGAAAGAGACACAGTGACACCCACCGCACAATTGGACCAGTTGTCAATCACTGTTTGATTTGAGACTGATTTGAGGAGGGCGCCCCGCCACAGACTCAACACTGGCACAAATCAAATAGATTTTCCATGATTACCATTTACATTTTATTTTACTATTTAAAACGGCTTCATGTGCTTTTGCAAGCGCTCAGCAGCGCCTCTCTCTCCCTCGCGTGCACGCTTTCTCACTGCTGCATGCGGAACCTCGACAGTGCCTCTCTGACACTGAGTGAAGGAGTTAAAAGTTGGCGGTGTTTTCCACCTGGGTTCCTCCGTTGTCTTTTCACGTAAAAGTTAACAGTCAACAGATGTTACTGACAGAGAAGACGGTTGATCGAGTATTATGACTTAACGAAAGGTTAATATTTTCCCAAAATCCTGATATGTCAGAATGTTACTAATACCAGCTACACACAATGTAGATAGCCTACTTAAAGAGGCCCTTCCACATAAAACCGTTTTTACTTGTATTTTTTGATATGTGTTAGGTCTATGTGTGTTTGTATTGTGTCGTGAATGTGAAAATTAACTTTCGCCTCCTCTGTCAGCTCTAGCCACTGAAAAGAAATAAGCGGAGAAATCAGGTCAGTTTGAAACTCTTATCAGTGTGACGTGGAACTGATCGAGGTCATTAATATTCATGAGCTTTTCAACTTGAGCCCACGCCCACATATTACGTGTAGTTGAGTTAGTTTTCATAACAAGTTACAGCAAGGATGGCTAAACGTCAACCGTACCGTAATCGGGCCATTGTTTTTCGTCGAGAGACATCATTCCTATTAAACGAGGGAATCATAACAGTTGCTACATGGATGTTCAGAAGAACGCTGGATTTGAAGAGAGACTGCGATTAAAAAGCGGATCCGGACAGAATGGCGCAGCTTATGTGAGTAATGCACTTTAGTACTATGTTTCACTGTAGTGGCCGGTGTTTTCTCTTCCGAGGGACGCGAATTCATGCTGCACACACTTTGAAAGGGTTTATGATAAAAGACACACACGCGTGTGTGCGAGTAAAACACTTTAGTACTTTGTGTCACTATAAAGTTCTCTTTAGAATGACGCGATTCACGCGAATTCATGATGCACACGCATCGAATGTGATAAAAGACGTGTGTGTTTGTGCGTTTGTTACACGTGTGGCGACAGGGTTTGTGTAAAAGACGTGTGTGTGTGTGTGTGTGTGTGTGTGTGTGTGTGTGTGTGTGTGTGTGTGTGTGTGTGTGTGTGCGTGCGCGCGCTGCTACACGCGCATCGAAAGGGTTTACGATAAAAGACACGTGTGAGAGTGTGTGTGTGTGTTTGTGTGTGTTTTTGTGCGTGGGTTTACGATAAAAGACATGCGTGTGTGTGTGTCAAAAGGGTTTATGATAAAATATGCGTGTGCAAGAAAGACACTGTGTCTTAAGACACTCACTTAACATTAAACTGATTACACATGAGATTAAATTGAAAGTTAGTTTGAACGAAAAACTGTTATCCAATAATAGCAGTGGGTGTTTACTTCCAAGTCGTCAATGCAGCCCGCCCATTAAAACGGATCACTTCTCTAACCAGCCTCAAAACCAGGGTACAAAATAGCCTATTACTTATTGCTTTTGATGTTTTTGGATGTAAAAATCATGCAAACATCATGAGTAGACCTCAGACAACAGTCTAAAACAATAAAAACGCCAGAGGAAGGGCACCTTTAAAGGAACAGTTCACGTAATTGAAATGGTCATATAAACTTGTTTCAAACCTGTATGAGTTTCTTTCTTCTGCTGAACACAAAAATGAAAAGAGTTAAGAATGTCGGTAACCAAAATCAGTTGATGGATCCCATTGACTTCATATGTAGGTACAAAATAACATGCAGTCAATGGGGTTCATCAACTTGCTGGCTACTAAGATTCTTCAAAATATTTTATTTTGTGTTCAGCCGAAGAAAAACTCATACAGGTTTGAAATAACTCTAGGATGAGTAAATTATGACAATTTATTTAAAGTGAACTATTCTTGAACAGAACTGTTGTTTAATCCATGCAAAATACCAAAAATTAATACCATCTATATTAGAACATATGGCATTGCACAAGATTTTGGGAACCATGCTTAATATTTTCTAAACCAGTATTTATTTTCATTTGATTTTTTGATTGCCCCCGACTGGTTCTTGGTCCCCCCTGTGCCCCCCCCATTTATAAAATCCTGGAATCGCCCCTGGTCCATAAGCAAGCGCGTAGCCCGACAGGCGCTATCGCATAGTTCCGTATTTGTCCACGAGACTGGCTGGGTCCGAAAACTCAAGGCAGTGACTTGTTGCCTCGCTGCCTCATGAGGAAATGACTTCGGAGGCATGAAGTCAGCTTAGAGAAAGGCTTTCGGACACACATTAAAGGCAGCGTGTTTGAAATATAAACAGAGAGCGCCTTTGTGATAACTAATCACATATTTGAAAACTACAATACTAATTTCTCGCTAGAAATGCAATAAAATGTGTAAAAAGTGAAAATATACCTTTATTTACACTAAATTTGTGCTCTAGTCGCTTCCTTGGCCGGCATTTAATTTTTTCGAACTCAACCACTGTTGTCATGTGGTTTTTACGTCAGTAAAGGCGGTGACAAAGGGTCACATGGATATTAATGTCATTGACAGGAGACTGCACTGCCCCGTGTCAATGTTTTGAATAGAAATTTTCTCATGATTTACAAGTAGTTGAAAACATTACAGATATTGATAGTAATCAGCTGGACAAAATATATAACACTGGCCTAGTGGTTTTTTGACATTTTACTGCAAATATCTTACAAATTGCAGCTTTAAGGAGGTTCTCTCCAAAAAAGATGAAAGCTGTATGCATAACCAACATAAAGTGATGTCTCAAGGGGTGAGGGGGGTGGGGGGGGGGGGTCGCACACTGGACAAGAAGTGCCGTACCATGAATTTAAAAACAGAACACATTATTTTCTATAAATGTATGCACACCGGCGGTGCCTGGCAGCATCTGTCTGCTGTAAATTTGGGCACTGCTCAAATCCCTGTCGCACCACAGAGCGGCACCCACGGGTCAAATTTGGCTAATGTTAATTTCTGCTAACAAAAGGATTCTTAACATTATATTTGTCCAAATCGTTAGCGATTAACATTGGCTGCTAATGTATATTTTGCATTTTGAATAAATGCTATCTGACTAGTACGCTTGCGCTATTTAATGTGCACTTCCAGTGTACGATACCTCAAAGTTGTCCTACACTTGACGTGACCCAGTGCTGCGCTTCTCGTCCGGTGTGCGACCTCCTTAAGGGTTTATTTCTATCCCACAGTCAACTGTGGTTTCCCTACTTAAGGTAGCAAGCCTTTATTTTGAAATTAATAATTCAACCATCAACATATATACTCTTCTCCATTGTTTTGAAGATTTCCACAGAACAAAATGACTGACCACAGTATAAATGATGTATCAACATTTTGTGACCAAGGCTTAGGCAGCTGACTTGTTGCCTCGCTGCCTCATGAGGTAATGACTTCGGAGCCATGAAGGCAACTCCAAAAAATCATTCAGACAGACTTCATAGACAGGAAAATGAAATTTTGTTTTTAATAAAACAGAGTGCGCTTTGTGATAACTTATAACACTAATTTCTCACTAGAAATGCAATTAAAAAGTGTAAAAATGAAAATATAGCTTTATTTACACTACATTTGTGCTCCAGCGCGCATCCTTGGCTGCTATTCAATTTTTTTAAACTTTACCAGGCTCGACCAATCGCGTTCTCTGTGCACGCCGACGCATATAATTGTGGGACAGGACAATGAAGGTATCTCAGGAGACAGGAGGTAAACCTAACATTGGATTTGGACATGCCTTGATGCCTTGGAATGCTGCCTCCTAAGGCAGCATTTTAGAGCCTTCGGACGCAGCCCAAATTCTTCTCCCATGAGGATCTGATATACAGGTACCTGTGTGCATTAGATCGCTTCATGTACAATTACTTCATTAAAAGTGTCAGATGAGCTGAAAGTCAGATCAGATCCTGCTTTTAGCAAAATTCTGGTTCTGTGGTGAGTTTCGTTGCTGATTTGTTTTGGGGATCTGTTTTGACAACGAAAAAACAGAGGATAGTCACTATGATGTGATCTGTTGTAGTTACTATGAGTATACATGTGTATTTGCGCGTGCACGCAAGGATGCAAAAATAGAGTAAAATATTGAGACTGCCAACTAAAGCAGACCAGACAAAGTGTGTGTGTGTGTTGCGTCAAACGTCTGAGCTCAGTGTAAGAAGCCATGGCAACACAAAGAATGATTTGGTCTACCACAGACAGCTGTTTGCTACTGATAACATTACAAAACGCACATTATTTGGGATCAAAAGAACAGACATTAAAAATAGTCAGTACACTGCGGATACAAACACATTTCATGTTTAGTGTGTATACTCACTTATGGACAGTTGTGGAGTACACAGTGCTTTTAAACTGTGGCTTGGATAGATTTCACAACAAGCGGCCAGGATGTCATATGCCAAACACACTCACATGGAGGTATGGTTTTCTGATGAGCACACACAGTATTTCTCAATTCTCTGCAAACCACTGACACATTCTTGATATGCAGGCATGTATCTATTTCAATAAATGACTTTCAACCTCCTATTATACGGACTAATAGATCTGCCAAGAATTTTAATCTTGGCAAATGTCATCCCATAAAACCATCTTCTTGGTCTAAAAATACATCAGAGGCTGAACATCACACTAGATTCCCAACAATCATTCCCTTTCACCTTCACCACCTTCTACTGTATCAAGGTTTTGTTTGTGAGCACTGAGCAGTTTTACAGGAAAAAAGTGAGTGCATAAGAGTAAAAAGATTATGAAAGAGAAAAGTGAATATCTAAATGCAGTCACATTCTCAAAATTATAACATATTCTCCTGATGTTCTGATTAGACTGTACAAACAAACTGCTTGAATAAACAACTGTTGCCACTACACAGCTACAACATGATGCATAAGAATAACACAATGGCTAATGAAAGATTTCCCAGTGACCCAAATTTGTTATGAAGTTATTGTTGTCCTGACATTCCTGACATCACAACTCCCTGTGTCATTAAAGAAACAGCCACTGTTAAGCCAATCAGATTAGGTCCTGTAGGACATCAAATTACGGGAAGCCCCAAATGCATCAAGCTTTTTTCAGGGACTTCGCAAACATTCTTCTGACGTGGCAAAACATCCATTAGTGAAAACACACTGGAAGATTTTGGACATTCTGAACAAAAATTGTGAAATTTTTCAAGATGCAGTGCCAATGTTCAGTCCTTTATACACTGCTCCAAACAAACTTTGAGGAAATGGATGCTTTTAAGTTTAAATAAGGGTTAATTCAGTGACAAAACCATATATGACAGAGATCAGTGAGGAACCCTGAGTAAAAGTGATTTAGCACATTCTTCACGTCACACTCCATTAGAGTTGCGAAATTCAGGGAATTTTGGAAACCTTCCAAGGAAATTACACCGGAATTATGTAAATTGTGGCACATGGATGAAGACAAGTCAGGTGTCAAGCACGCTAATGTTTGTATTTGATGCAGTTTTAAAAAATTACTGAAATTGTACAATTAATAATTTCCATTAATTCCTTAAGTTTCCAACTTGGAATATATCCAAATTCCAGAGCTTTGCAACCTTACAGAGATTATTCACCTCTCTTTCCACCTCTGCTCTCACTCAAGAAAAGCATAAGATATTAACTGTGTCTGGGCTTAAAGAAAATGGGAAACAAACACCAAACATTCTTCATATATTAATTTATATTAATTGATTATTGCAAATCAGTTCAATAGATTGGGGCTGTGGGAAACAGATGTCATTGATTATTTTCTACCTGTACTAAATCAAAATACGGCCCTACAAAAGCCAAAGGACCTTTTGAATGACTTTTAGTTGTCAGTTATTTTCTTCTTGATAGTTTTTTTTTCTAAAATAAAGACAAGATACTTATACACATGATAAAGGAGGTCTTAAAAGTCCCAAAATTATCAACAAATTTTCCAACAAAAACGTTACTGCTTTTTTACGTAAATTTATATGACCAAGAATTATAAAAAAATATTCTATTATTAGATAAAGAAATACTGGAGTGAACGTAAATTGTACAAATTAACAAAATCCACCCGAAATTGGCCACCTTGTAAAATACTTAAAAATAGCCATGAGAATGTTTTATACAGCCTTTAACTGTTTAAAATGTGTTAAATATTAAAAATATTTTATAATTGTCATGAGTGATTTAAGATGTCTGTACCTCTAGTCTATGCAACCTAAACAATGATTGAAGCTAGTTTATACTTCCAGACGAGTTACAGTATTGAGACAGTCCAGCACCATTGTGACAAAGGGCCCGTCAGGAATCAAGCCCATTGTCTTAAAGCTTCAGCACAGGAAGCCATTTTGGGCAGGGAAACGGAAACAAGGGAAGAGTAACAGACAAAACTTTGGACGAGAGTCTGAAAACATCCATAAGATCACACATTTGCGCACAATAACTGATAAACAAGCATCATGTTTACCCTGAAACTTCAAAGCTGGAAGTCACCTACGATTATTGACTAATAATAGACTGTATCAACTGGACACTTAAAAGGACAGTTTACCCAAAAATGAAAATGTAGTTATCATTTACTCACCCTCATGTTATTCTAAACCTGTATGAGTTTCTTTATTCTGTTAAACACAAAAGAAGATATTTTAATAAATGATGGTAAGCACACAGTTGACAGTATTGACTTTCACAGTCAATGGGTACCGTCAACTGTTTGGCTACCATCATTTATCAATACATGTCCCTAAAGCTCTCCTTCAGCAACAACAAAATGTCACTTGCACTAATTTTGAAATCCACTGGTATAAAGTTGTTCTGTTGTTGGCTACAATGTCTACGTTGTACACGACAAATCATAGCAATCAAGTCTCAACAAATCTAAATAAATCGACTGTATAATCTGTGCAGGTCAAGAAAAAAATAGAAATTCGGGGTGTCCATCAACTGAAGGCACTTTCTGACACCATGGATGCTACAGGAATGCTAACTATAATGGGATTAAGTAAAGTTGTATTTTTTTGCCAGTGCACACGTTTTAAAACAGCTCAGAAGAAAAAAAGGTCACTATGTCACTGTGATTTCTGTCATCAGAAAATTGAATAATGAATACCACAAGTTTAATTACACCTTTAAACCACAGTGACCTCAAAACAAGTATGCCAGTGTTAGTGCTTAAGGCGTACCCAAAGAAAACAATCAGACAGGAAGTGCTTCATATAACTACATCATGCTTCATAACTACAAGGGCTTTCTCTGGCATTCTTTTTGTTAATGGCAGTACAATTATCTTTTTTAAATTAGCCCTGGCACTCTGTTTGGGCAAAAACACATGTTACACTAAAGCTTTTGAGGTTTCTCTGTAACAAAGGTTCCCTATAGGTTACCACAGGCCGGTCATTTGAATGAGGCTAACCACTTCAACATTTCTTGCCAAACACATCAGTGTTATTCTCAATGGAAGAACAGCAAGTCTGTGGAAATAAACATCCACCTCAGTTAACCCCCAGTAATGTTTTCTCAGGACTTGTTTCTCTGAAAGTCGATAGCCTGTGAAATGTGTAAGTGTAGGTTTCTTCAATTGCTGTGGTTTCATAAGAAGGCAAAAATAGACAGGGATGGACATCCAAATAGGATTTTGCCCTTTTAAAAAAAGGACACTTGGATGTCACGCCACGAGCACCATTGCTGACTCCACTCTTAGTTTGCTTTCGATTTGCTATGAAAAATGTAAACTAAACTAAAACTGAACACCTTAAAAAGCATCAACCTAGAGTGGGTCAAAGATCAAAACTGCAGACCAAATCAACACTTCAGGGCTCAACGCAAATTATTTTTATACTGGCCCAGTCAGGCCAGTGGTTCAGGTTTTAACTTGCCCTGCCAAAATTTTACTGGCCCCACCAAAATATTTTTCAGTGTCACATATTTAAAATAACATTGCATAACAATACATACACACGAACAGCCACGGGCAGAAAATATATTTTAGTGACTAAGGGTGAAGCGCTGGCCAAATCGGGCCAGTGACAATACAGTTTACTGGCCCAAGCGCCTCTTAAAATGGCACTGGGCCATCGGGTGCTTTATGTCGAGCCCTGCAATTGCATGTTCTGTTCACATGTTCATCTTTAGGTATTTCTCCTCCCTGCATTTAACCAAACAAACTTCCTAAAAATTGTGTATGGACAAGGGTCATGTACAAACACACACAGGAAACACTAACCCTTTTCACAAAGAGATTGATTAAAATACATGAAAAATATGCCTGGGATTTGTCAGGGATTGTTTGATTTTGGTTCAATCAAAACCATTGTTTGATCACACACATGCAGTCCCTTAAAGACACGTGACGTATTTAAAGTCCTGCACTTTGTAGGTTTTTCTGCAGCGTCTGAAGTTTACTTTTTCGAAACCACTCCTATACATCTTTAAGATCATAAGGAGCGTGTGATGTGCTTTTCTATTATGCTGGTGAATGATCTCTAGCCTGGCTCCGCCCTCCTACATGCTTCAGCTAATTTTCATTTCGCTTCAGTACAACGTCTGGGACTGCTGTGTAGAGTTTCGTTTTCTCCTGCAAAAATCTCCAGGTCCAATCAGCGAACAGAGGGGGTGGCTAAAAACGATGACGTTGAGGTCGTGCTCATGATAACTTCTTGTTGCAACGACACATGCGTGACTGTGATACTACGTTGTTTCTGCCATTCATTCACACAGGATGCTTTCCGTAAATGTTACGACAAGGTTACAAGGTCCCCTTTACGAGAGCAATCCCAGAACATTTACGGAACGTGTTTGCGTTCAGAAATAAAAGGCTCTCTGCCAACTCAACGGATATTTTCTGGGACCAAAGTGCTGTGTGAATAAGGTTACTAAATAGACAGGAGGCACGTCTCCTCCTGCTAAGAGTTTATTGAGCCTGTCAGACAATAAGCCCTTCCAGACTAGCTTCCATTTTAACAGCACTACAACAAAAAGTTGCAGGTTAGATATTTAAAAAGCAAGAATTAGCTTGTGGTTACCTGATGGCAGTGCTTTTAAAATACAGATAATGCGCACCCTTATAAGGCCAAAACAGAACGACACAGGATATGGATCAATTGAAGGCACGCACAAAGCAAGCTGCCAAAAAAAGTAATCTAAGAGTAATCTAAATTATTCCCAGAATCTAGACAAGCTCAGCCATGTTCGGCCAGCGAGACACAATCAGCTTTGAACACAAAACCATGACCTCCAAGTAGAGAACACAATAACAAGTTCAGCTCATTCCCATCAGAAGCATTTACTTTAACCAAGTTAAGTTAAATTCAGAAGACTGGTGGGACCAAGACTGGGTTGGTGGGTATCGGTCTCTACTTAACTTTCCTCTGGTACATATGAACAGATCTTTTTCAATCACTGGATCAGGGACGTCTGAACCCATTTAACGCTGTGATGGCACTTAGCCTCTGATCTTTACGAGCATATATGGTACAATAACACACAACGTAATAATGTAAGTGTGATCAGACATTCAAGCACACACAAAGGCTTTAAGTGTGAGAGTTCAAGAGTGTAACCACTCTGCAAGGTATATTGAGAGTTGGTGTAATAAAGGCCTTGCTGGTTTTCATCTCTTCAAGCACTATAAAAGGTCCGCTAATGAAAAAAATCTATTTGCAAAATAACTTATTTGGTCAAAGGGCAGCTGCTCATGTTGAGCCAAAAGCACCACAGAATTAAAGAAATCTGCCACTGATGCCAAAGCGTTAAGTTGATGAATTTTTTACAGCATTAATGAGCTAATGACAGCAGCCAAGTGTGCTGAATAAGAGGGCAGAATAAGTCCTTGCAGAACATTTACTCCATACAACTTAAGCGAGTATAAGCTTTAACATTATTTAAAGGGGCCATGGCACAAGACTTTTTTAAGATGTCAAATAAATCTTTGGTGTCCCCAGAGCAAAATAAATTGTTGGTGTCCCTAGAGCACATATGTGAAGTTTTAGCTCAAAATACCCCACAGATAATTTATTATAGCATGTTAAAATTGCCACTTTTTAGGTGTGTGAAAAAATGTGCCGTTTTGGGTGTGTCCTTTTAAATGCAAATGAGCGGTTTGTTGCAATTGAAACTTAATTGTGCTGCGAATTATTTTCTCTCTCTCCTTTTCTCTGCACTAAATGGCAGTGCTGTGATTAGAGGGGTGGTATTATTATAATAAGAGCTCCTTATGACATCATAAGGAGAGCAAAATTTCAACAACCTATTTTCTCATGTGCTTTTAGAGAATGGTTTACCAAAACTAAGTTACTGGGTTGATCTTTTTCACATTTTCTAGGTTGAAAGAAGCACTGGGGACCCAATCATAGCACTTCAACATGGAAATAGTCCGATTTTCATGCCATAAATTTTACACGATCAAGCTATTGCAATATTGAATAGTAAAACCAAATAGTCATTAAAAGTAAATTACAACTTTGTTTGTTTTTCGCTAGTTTAAAGGGATACAGTAGTTTGACCAAAAATGAAAATTACCCCATGATATACTCACCAACAAGCCATCAGAAATACACAGTCCATTATCTTTCAGCAAACACATTTTCAGATATTCTGGAATAAAAAAGCTCTTCCTATGTCATAATGGATGAATATGGGTCCTTCAAGCCAAACAAATGTGCATCAATTCTACACAAAAAATAAATGGCTTCAGGGGGATAAATATAGGCCATCTCAGGGTAATATCCATATTTAAACAAATTAAAATAACTAGCTTCCTGTATGTACGTTTCGTAGTGATGTATGACGAGTGCAGAGGGTAGAGGCATTGAGCAGGGAGGAAAACATCAAAATCAGTCACAAGTTACAAGGATTTTAAAGAAAATGGTGGAGGATTTCAATATAAGGCAAGAGGTTATTGAGTCATCCATATATGTAGCTAAAACAACTCACAACGCACAGTTCTCGTAAAAGCCTATTTCTCTTACAAAATCACTCTGATTACCCTCAGAAGGACTTTATTTATCCCCCTGTAGCCATTTGGATTATGATGGATGCACATACTTGAAGGAGGCAGACCCCATATTCATCTATTATAAAGATCGGAAGAGCAATGACATTTTCTAAAATAACTGAAAATGTGTTAGTCTGGAAATCTGTATCTCGGATCGCTTGTTGGTCATTTTCTTTTTTGGCCAAACAATCGCTTAAAGATTTGTTCAACACTCTGGGCTTTACTTTCGCCAACAATAAACAATAAATAAGGGGTGTTAAAAAAACTATAATTAAAAAGATGTTGGGTAACAAATGACTAAACTGTCTAACAGCTAAAACACAGCACACTATTGCTAAACTAGTTAATAGGGCTGGGCGATATGGAGTGAAAATTATATCTCGATATATTTTGCTATATCTCGATAGCCGATATATATCTCGATAGCTTTGCGTGGAAAATACCCTTCCCAAAAAACTACTGCAAAACAAATATGTCAAAATCCACAAGGGCTTTTTAATTGAAGTGCAAAGAGGTAGTTCACGTAGGAACAAAGTGCTTCTGGAACATTTAAAAAATATATAAAAAAATTATACTTTAACTAAGAAAATACAAAAAAAATTAAAAAATAAAACAACTCAACTTCAGATATTAAGTTTTTGGTAGACGTTGACAATTCTTAGTATTTTTTCTGAAAACCCTCAGGAGATAAGGGTATTTATCCTGGAATAACAGGTTTTAGGCGGGGAACACTTTAAAATAATGTTCATTAGTTAACATTAGTTAACTACATTAGTTAACATGAACTAATGATGAACTGCACTTATACAGCATTTATTTATCTTTATTAATGTTAATTTCAACAATTACTAATACTTTATTAAAATTTGGTTAACGTTGGTTAATGCACTCTGAACTACATAAAAACAAACAATGAACAGCTTTATTTCTATTAACTAACATTAACAAAGATTAATAAATACTGTAACAAATGTATTGCTCATGGTTTGTTCATGTTAGTTAAAACATTAACTAATGTTAACTAATGAACATTAAGGAACATACATCAGTCGTCTTCTCTGTCAGTAATATCCGTGACTGATGACATTTACGCGAAAAAGAAAGTATACGGAGAAACGGACATTAAAGCACTGCCACCTTTTCACTGTCACCAGAGAGAGACGCGCGTGGTCGAAGCGCTTCACGCAACGAGAGAGAGAGAGAGAGAGAGAGAGAGAGAGAGGCGCGCTGAGCGCTCACAACAATGAATTTAAGCCGTTTTAAATAGTAAAATATACATGTAAACGGGAATCATGGAAGATCTATTCGAGATGGCCAGTGTTGATTCCGCGACGGGCGCCGCCATGTTAAATGAGACAACACGCGAGGGGAGGAGGGACAAAAGCGGGGAGGCGGGGGCGAGCAAAGCACACAGAGAAGGCAAAGAAGCAAAGTGGCGAAATCAGAATTTAATATAAACATTATATCGATATATATGATATGTCAAAATCCATTTCGAGTTTTAAAAATATATCGATATAGTTTGAATATCGAGATATCGCCCACCCCTACTAGTCAACATCATTAGTTGACTAGTAAATTGTTGGCTGATTAGTAGATTATCATAACGCATTCCTAAATTAAATCCACACCTATATACACAAATTGATCAAAAGTCTGTAAATGATTCACAAAGTCTTAAAAATAAAGGTGACGTCCGTGTACACAGTATAATGTTCATTTTCTATTAATATTGTTGTATGTAGCAACTTAACCCCACATGGACATACAGGATATCCTGGGCTAATGACTCACAGGACGTTTACCAGATCTATTACAGCCAATCCTGATCCAGACATGACCCCACAACATACTCACAATAGAAGATGACACCAGCAACTGAGCATTATGGGAAACTTCTTCTAGTCATAAAACCCTGTGATCCAAAAGGGTCAGCAAGGGAATGAGGAGTCACGAGAGAGAAGCCGACACAGAAATGTGAAATGTTTCAGTGGTGAGTGTGATGCTTTAGATAGAGACTGTCAGATGGATGAAGATCACAAGGCATGAAAGGATGCGAGCGAGAGCAAGAGAGAGAGAGCGAGAGATGAGGGACAGCTGTACTCATAACAAAGAGAAAGAGGGTAGGTAGCTAAAACAGGATTTGCAGCATCATGGAAAAACATACAAAGTTTCTGCAAATTTCGCAAACTGTATTGGCCAAGAGTCTGAAGGAAAAAGAAAACCCATAAAAAAAGATGTATGTGGAACATGAAGTACTTACTGGCATATAGCATTGTGTTTATAGACAACATATATTTAAAATATAAATAGGCTCTGTTGGGGTGCCCAGGCTCAGCTAAATCTTTCATGTCCCTGTGGATCAAACATTGGCAACCATGCTAGGTAAACAATTCAGCATGATGGGCGGCTAGAGCACAAAGTCTGGGGCAAATAATACATAGTCAAAAACAGACTAACGCCGAGTTCAGACTGCATGATTTCCAAACTAGTCGGGTCACAGATGTTTTCACACTGCGTGACTATCTGGGATAGCGTTCAGTTGCTGCTGTTTCAGATTGCATGATGGATTGGCGACAGGGGTTTTCACACTGCATGACTTTACTGTATGAAGAATCGCAGACAACTTTTTCCCGGTCTGCAAACTACGTCTCACAACCAAATGCACACGAGAAGTGACGCGAAGGAAACACGAGAAGTGACGCAAAGGAAACAACGCGAGGTCACGCGTGCAAGACCGGAGTTCTTACGTGAGACTGGGATTATTATTAAAAATGGTAGCCAGCAAAAAGCTTACCATACAAATAAGCATGTGTGCTCATTTGCAGCAGAAAGAAGAAGAAATAAAGATTAAGAAGGAGGAAATGGTACGAGAGACTCCTCCCCAAACTTTCAGCTGTCCTGTATGTTGCTCTCTCATTGGGTGTAGGTCATCGCCAATGTTATTTTCAGTCAAAATACATTTCAAACGGCATGATTTTGAGTCTCACGGGTGTCGGCGACTCGTCTGCGATTCTCTCAGATTACGTCTTTGATAATTCACACTGTGTGATTGTCACTCGCGTGCACGAGCACCGATTTGCCTGTGATTTCAGGCATTTGTCTGCGATTTCTCAAAACCTGACTGCGAAAATCAGGGCTAAAATCGTGCTGAACTCGGGATAAGGAAACATCCTACAGTGATTATACATATATTAGCCTTGTTATAATATTTGACCCTGTCTGTGAAATCCATGCTAAAGTCGCATTATCTAATTATTATATTAGGAGCATTAAAGTTTTATTTCCATTACTTTAATTTCAATCTTTGACATTGCCTTACATTGTCTGAAATATCAACATTATTATTAATATTGAAAATATCAAGGTTATTTTCTGTCAGAATGCACTTTACAGGATGATTTTATGTAGAAAACATCTATTACATTTACAAAGAATGACTCGTGGGTTTTTACAAGCAGGGAAATTGTATGTCATATGTTTTCCTAAACAAATCCATTCAATTCTCTTTTACAACATCCAGAAAGTTCTCTAATCACACACTGGCACTCAATAGAATATACAAATATGCACTTGAAATAGATGTCAATCAAATGCATAAAAGCTTTTACAGTAAATTTCATCAAGCATTATGCACGGAAAGTCAACAAGTCTGAACAACATGGGCATAAAAACATGCAGAAAAGACAGGCCTTGTAAAGTTTATAAGACTACAACAGTATAGATCCAATAACCACAGTAGGCAGGCCGGAGAGAGTTAACAGTATGTGAGATGTCATCAAATCTCTATGTTCTGATACAACATGGTACACTGGAAGGTTTACAAAATGCTCCCAGTCATCACATAAAATGTTTGACTAAGGAAATTACATGCATGATTACTCTCATGTGTAAGGTACAGGGTCTAAGACAAAGCGTTAATGACAGACGGTGGATTTAATTTCTGCTCAGGTTTAATATTTTGTGCCGCTTAAAGCCGCACTAAAACAGAGTAGAAATAGAAGTCTGAGGGATGTCCTATCTGCAGCATGGCATTTCCTGTTGGGCCATTTAAATGATACTGTTCATTTCACAGAAAGTTCTTGGGAAACACTTAAGAGCGCCATTGCACTTTTCCTGACTACTGCAGATTTGTCAAAAGTAAATAAACTGCCAGAATAATAATAATAATATCTGGAAGATAATTTTAACTTTTCATAGATGTCAATTTATTTACTCTCCAAATTATAATTATTTAATTTATCAAGTTATTAAGATAAACAAAAGTTTCAAGTTGGACTTTTCAGTGCCTTTTCCACTTCTACACTACTTTATTTGGTGCGTGTGAGGTATCGTTTGCAATTGACTATTATTTAGCATTGCTTAATTTATCCAGCTGGTGCAAGTCTGGTGTTGTAAGGACTTGCAAACTTTCTATGGAAGACTAAACTGGGTTGCAACTGTTAATGACAGCCCTTGATTCGGTGCATATGATGAATTACAAAGTTTTACACAAATGAAACCTGAGAAAAGGCAGTTTATTTATATAATCAGCCTGTTCCTTAAAACCAAAATTCCCAAACCCGGTCACAATTTTAAAATTCCTTAACCCTTACGATCACTTGAAGTTTTTATTTCTGCGTCATACATGACTATAAAAAAGGATGTCGCATCCGCTCACTCTTAAAATAACAGGAAGACAGGGAGTGATAAGTGTGCCTTAGTTTTTTTGTTCGCTCGCTTATCAAAGGCAACAGTACATATCTTTAATTAAAAGCTCTTACTTTATGGCCACAGCTGCTGTTTAAGCATCATTTAATAAAGAACAGAATGTAGATAGTACATGCTATAGATATTAGATATTGGTAAGCCTCTGAGTTAAATTAGAAATTGAAAAACCATTAGGTGACAAGCTGTTTTCTCATACATACTGTTCTTTTCACATGGATAAAACCCTTATCAGATTCATGCAGACCCATAGAGGATGACTACATGACAGAGCAAAAAGAGGGCATAAGTGACATGGAGTGGAACACTGTGTCCTGAACAAGCTTGATTCATATTTGGTGGATTATGAATAGCAGTGGCACAAAAAAAGTCTAAACACACACACACACACACACACAGACACACATATAAAACAATGTGCATGATGTAAGAGTGGACAAAACAAGCTGTGAATTAGCTAATGTTGATTTAAATTATGCTGTACTGTAAATAGAGAGTTCATGCAATGACCAAATGTGCATTGCTTTGCTTAAAGATCACACGCTATTTATAAGATGAATTGAAATCTACCTTTTTCTAGACACAGTTGTAAGCCATCTGACAAGCCTTTCCCAGTTCCAACAGAAATAATAATAAACATCCATGACTAATTATAATGGATTCTTTAATATGTTGGATTTCAGTAAAAAAGCAGTCACTATTTTTACCCGTATCTGATTGGCTGGGCCAGCTGGCACTGACAGCATCAACAGAGAGCTGGCGGCCTGTGTTCGATAACCAGTCATGTGACGAGCAGTCACGGCGAGTACTGGAACAAAGCCTGGACACTTATTTGTAACAAATGAGTGAAACTGTGTGCACAGTTTGACTCAATTAACCGGACTGAATGTATGCCAGAGACTACAATAGCTCTATGGGGGACAGTATGGACTGCTGCACACTTTGATCCAAATGTAATTATAACACAGCCAAGAATTTCATTACAATTTTTACTTGTCTAAGCTGTCACTTTACTAGACATTAACTCAATTGCTACAAGACAGTTGTAGAGAAAAATACACGAGGAGCTCAGATGCAAAAGCTGCTAAATGCCACCCACCTCAATGAACCAAATGCTCTCGACATGTATTACACTTTCATAAAATACTTTTGCTTTCAATCTGCTTAATGCAAGCCATGGGCCATTCAGAAACACCCTTTTGTTGACAGAATCTATTACACTCCTATCATTTTATTACACTTAGCCTTGGGTCAAAAAGGGACAAACCAAGCTATCGGGTTAACACACCTAAAAGTTTATATTAGACCAAACAATGTGTTAAAACAAGCTAGCATTTTGAGATGAAACCACCGAATAGGGATGCACGATATATCGGCAGACATATCGTTATAGGCCGATAACTGCTTATTTTTAATATTATCGGTTATCGGTCTGATAGCAAAATTAGGCCGATAAATGAAAGCCCATAAATGATGAATTATTTTGGTTTGTTGAACCACTTCACTTGCTCATTGCTGGTCATGTGAAGTTTTGATTGGTGCTTTCTGTGACATAGCACGAAGATGACACGTGCTGCGGGCTTAAGAAGAGTATGCTAGTCTAGCGCAAAGACAAGATGTCCGCGGCCTGGGAGTTTTTAATTGTGAAAATAATATGAATATTTATCGGCCTATATTTATATGTCGGTTATCACCCCCCAAATATAAAGAGTTATCGGTATCGACCAAAATTTCCATATCGGTGCATCCCTACCACCGAACATATGTTAAAGGTCACGTTCTTCCTGATCCCATTTTTTAAACCCTAGTTAGTGTGTAATGTTGCTATAATAGCATAAGTAATACCTGTAAAATGATAAACTCAAAGTTCACTGCCAGATGATATATTTTCTTTAACAGAATTCGCCTTTCAAAGCCTATAGCGAACGGCCGGTTTGGACTACAGCCCTCTATTTCCTGTTTTAATGACGTCACTAGAACAGTTTTTTGACTAAACTCCACCCATAGAACAAGGAAGACATCAGCCCGTTTTGAGGACAGTGAAAACAGCAGTGTACAGATAAGTAAATTGTGTGAAAAATACCGCGTTTTTTACACGTGACATGTTTTATTGTGCACTGTAAACACAATCAAAGCTTCAAAAACACAGAAAGAATGGGACCTTTAAATTACATCCCAACGTGTTGAGTTCATCCCTTTTTGACCCAATGCTGGACTAAAAATAACCCAGCATTTTTTCATGTAAGAGTTTTTCATGATAAAAATGCACATTTGCAAGATGCACAAGAGGGTTTGGCACTGGAGCCCTTCATACACCACGGAAATCTACAAGAAATCCACATCTGTTGCATAAGAAATCATAAACATACAATTTCACAAGCAATTCCAATCTCGGCAAGTTATACAGCATACTTGAGCCAGTGAAAGGTTTTGTGTATGTGGACCAGCAAAAATCCAGAAGACAGACCAGTCTGTCCTGTCCTGAGGTATGTGAAATAACTGTTAACGAAAATGACACAGGCCCACATTTTTCTATAGTGAGACAAATAAGCATGAAATGGTACAAGACAATATACAGGTTTCCCACAGCTTAGTTAACTTCAAATAGGCTTTATTCCCAGCTGCACTACTTCCTGAACTTCAGCCAGCTCCTTGTTTCCTGTCTGCAATTATTGGACACACTGATTAATCCAGGTGTGTCTGATTATTGTTGTTGTGACTACTGAGATCAGGCACACCTGGACTAATCAATTTGTTTGTGACTACTGAGGTCAGGCACACCTGGATTAATCAGTTTGTCCAATAATGGCAGACAGGAAACAAGGAGCTGACTGACGTTCAGGAAGTAGGACCTTTCAAGGACTTTCCATGTCCAATACCCTCAAATTCAAGGACTAAATGTGGGGACACATTTCAAGTGAGAGCAAGATTACATTGTGTTACCTTTTAAGATACATTGTTACAGTTCCCTATTGAGGGAACTCACGCTGCGTCACTGCGTAAGTGCATCTGAATGTGTATATCAAATTCAACTAATGGTGAGGCTTAACGACAAAGAGAGGGTGACGTGGGAGCCAGGAAGTATATCGCTATCTGAAATAATGCCAAAGATGGCATTACAGGGACGCAGGAAGTATGGCACGGGAGACGCAGTGTCTCATTCTCTTCTCAGGAAACAACAGTTACTTACGAAACCCGAGACGTTTTCATGTCAAACACAACCATGCAAAAAAAGCATTTTGATATGAATCAACATTCGCATACAGAAACATTTAAAGCGAAAAGTTTTGCTATCTAAAAGTTGTCACACACACTCAGGGCATCACTAGGTGTTAACTGCAATCATTTTAACCCACTTTCTGTAATCCTCATCCTTACACAACACTAATGGAAATTGAATATTATTTTCAATAAACAGAGATCTAAAATATTTATTTATGAAACCTACCAAAGCCACAATTAAGTCAGTATCTTTTGTCAGTCACACTTAGAAATATTAGTGATAGTGTTTTGTGTGCTCAAAAAAGATTTGCATCATATTGGTCAGCTATAGACTTTTATGGTGACAATAAAACACAGCAATTGATTAGTCCTTTACCTATTCACTGACTTAAACCAATTAGAGTTTAACTATTAAGTGGGTCACGCATTAATTTCTATTCCAGATCCATTTAACATTTGAACACCATCTGATCCTGAAGTTGACAGCGAAGATTATGAGGATACGATTGAAATGTTCCCAGTTCATGGGAAAACCAAAAAGGCAAAATATCATTTTAGCATTTTTGGAGCAAGTGAACCATTTTTCCTTCTCTAACACAAAGTCAACAAAAAGCCAGAATGGAAAGCCAAGGATGACGTTATAGCCACCTCAGCAGTACAGACGAAGTACACTTATGAAATGAACATGCATATTATGAGATATTTAGTTTAATCTCCCACAGCAGGAACATTAGAGTTTGATTTATTGTGATAAAGGGCTAATATCTTACCCAGAATGGAATGAACCTTCACTGAGAGCTGCGTACGGAGGATCAGGATGGGCTTTTTGCCTTTGCTGCAAGAAAGAAAAATTGGTATTAAGACACAATTATAATGATGTTATCAGCATAATTAAAATGATAAGTTGCCCAGCATTCTAGGGAAGACAACCAAGAAATCATTTGTTTTGCCACTAAAATGTTGTTCTTTCCAGTTACTTAAGTGATAATGCAGATGGAGCAAAGTACACTTAGCCTCAGTGTGCATGTGGCCTAAAAACTTTTGCCTTCTGGTGAATTGCATTCTGTATACACATACAATTACATTTTTGTATAAGTATTTACAGGGGTGACAAACATATTAATATATTCACAACTGAAAAATTGAAGATGACAACCAATTTGCAATTGAACACAATAAGAGCATGCGTGCGTGCGTGCGTGTGTTTGTGTGTGAACAGACCTTATGTTTCAGCCTGTATCAGAAGAAAATACAGAATTTTTATAATAATCAATTGTTTGAAGATTGTTAATAGACATTTCTGAGTGTTAAGTTTGTGTTTTATTTCAGTATGGACCTGCAAAACGTAACTGTAAACACAAAAGTAGAACTTCAGCCTAAACGCTAGCGCTAACTCCGCAGTCACAAATTTGTTTTCAGCATTGTAACAACATTGTACTTAATTCAATGTGTAATTTAATGCTGGGGCATACATCGCGACTGTAATGTCATAGTCTGTGTTATGTTGGGATTGGCCTGTATTTCAGCAGTCTTTTGCATGCACAAAGTTTACATAAGAAGGAGGAAACAACCGTGTTTGAGGCTCATGATATGTCATTACCATGTACAGAGCTCGTATTATTCTTCTATGCCTATACAGTTTTACATTCTATGGCACTTTTAAAGCAAGCACTTTAACGAATCAATCAGAAGAGAGTAAAATGGCGTGAAAGATGATTAAAATAAAGACGATCTGAAAGGTAAGAATGTGGGAGTAAGAAATAAAACTCTCACATGAAAAACTATAGAAGATACACTAGTTTTTACAATTTAACTGTAGTAATATTTTGCGACAAACATAACACATTATCATCCCAGAGTAAAGTACGCATGAAACATAATGGTGGCCTCCAAACACAACATACACAAATTTTTGGATTAATGAAACGATTTAGTTTCTATCAATTGATTTTAGTTAGAAGGCAGCACATAATACTATAATACTAAGCATACAAGTTTTCATAGTTGAGGTACCCTTTGAAGGCATAGTGCACTAAAAAATAATAAAAGGTTGCTGTAACTTAGCACAGTGGCTGTAAAACTGGGGGCCATTTTATAAAATACATTTATTTATCATAAAATTATATGTCAATAAAACTCAGAAAAATAAGGCTACTAGCCAATAGGAATGCATTGTATAACTTAAAGCAACACTATGTAGTTTTTTTACCTTTAAATAATGTCTCTAAAATTATTTCAGTGATAGAACAACTTTTAACTGGACAAATTGTACTGTAGCTGCAACCTGAGCAGCCTCTTAGCTGCTACAAGCACACTCTGAAAGTGGCGGTGGAGGGTAGGAAACACAGCCCCGCCCCTCCCCCTGCCTGCAGAAGAGTGTCTGATACCAGGCACTGTTGCGCTTTTCAACCACATGGGGGAGCTGTAAGTAATTTTTACATGGAAACTACATAGTGCTGCTTTAAAGGTGCTCTAAGCGAATTCACGCGTTTTAGACCATAAAACATTATGGGGCGGTTTCCCGGACAGGGATTAGACTAGTCCTAGACTTAAACACTTTTAAGAGTTCTCCAAACTGAAAACAACTTGCACTTACATATCTTAAAATACATCAGGGCCCTTTGTTTTACCTCAATATGCAAACAGGTAATGTTTTTAGTAAGGCATGTTTGTTAAAACTAGTTATGTTTCCTAATTAAACTAAGGCCTAGTCCTGGATTAAGCTAATCCTGGTCCGGGAAACCGCCCCTTTGTGTTACATATAGCAAATATCTCCTCACTATCTGCTTGCTGCTTGTCCGCTGATCAAACTGTAAAAAAACGCGATCTCTGTAGACAGCATAGGCTCCACAAACTGCAATACAAACAAAGTGGCCAAACCTACTACCAGAAACGATAACAAAGTCCTCCAGCCAATAAACGACAAGAAGGATTTGGGGGTGGGGGTTAGGCGTGTTCATGAAAGGAGGAGGAGTTAGCTACCCTCCGTTTGTTTGAAAACAGTTTAAACATCAACAAAAAGTAACGTAACACAGATTCGCTAAGAGCGCCTTTAATATGTTTTGTTTATTTAAAATTTTAAGTTATAGAATATTTTATGGTATACATTTTCTTTGGGGGAGCCACAAAGGGATGCGCCATACACAAGGGGGGGGGCGCACACTCTGAAAAAGTTTGAGAACCATCATCTGAAACACGATATGAAGCCGAGTAGGCCTGATGTGTAATGATGCACATGACAGGAAGGTCATGTTTCGAATGCACTATAATATTGCAAAAACATTTTCATTGAAACGGCACCTGTGCGCTTGCGGCTTGCATTTTATGAATTGCCAAGAACCATGGTTTCAGCTAAAAATCTTAACTGTTCTACAGGAGAAGAAATGTCACCTGATAAAAGCAAGTTTCATTTTCATTGACAGTGAACCATTTCTTTAAAAGCATGGCTTATTGGCTATAAATTAAACAGAAAAGTTAATTGATGACATATTACAAAAAAATACATTATTTATTAGATAGTGTGTCTGTGTGTGTTTCTTCAGTCAAAAATATCCAAGACCAAACAAACTTAAACTATTAGCATTCATGTTTCTTATTCACCATCGAGATGCCTGAATATTAACTTTTCGGAAGCGACTCCTGAATTCTGTTCACAAATGGAACAATCGTTTGGGGAGATTTATTCCTGCATTTAAATGCTGTTTTCACTCCAAGAACTTTGCCCTAAAGAATATAATGAATCTATTATCACACCAGTTACAGAGTCAGATTAAAGACTCAAGAGAATATGGAGAGTTCAGGATGAAGGCATGGAAACTAAGAGTGTTGGTGACTAAAAACGGACCTCTGCAAAGCCTACGTTGTCTTCAAGACGTTCTGTGTGGTTGATACACCCAGTCACAAAAACACTTAAAATGTGCACACACACCAATTTTGTCTCCTATTTTCCAAGTGCTGTTTCAAATGACGCGTTTCCTGTTGGCAGTCCCAGCAGTATGGAACCTGAGGGAAATCCAACTGTGGCCACAATTCTGCCGGCTTACAAATACATACACACTTACACAAACACACATTTACACACACCCTAACATACTAGAACTTTGTCCATAGAAAAATAAGACCACCCTATATTCAACATATGAGAAACGACTGCCTCCACTTATGGAAAGTGTGACCCCTAAAATACAGACTTAAAGGGATAGTTCACCCAAAATTAATGACTCATCCTCATGTCGTTCCAACTCGTAAGTCCTCCATTCATCTTCATAACACAGTTTAAGATGTTTATATTTAGCCTGAGAGCTTGTTGACCCTTCATTGAAAATCTATATACGGTATACTGTCCATGTCCAGAAAGGTAATAAAAACATCATCAAAGTAGTCCATGTGACATCAGTCGGTCGGTTAAAACTTGTTGAAGCTTTGAAAATACATTTTGGTCAAAATTACGACTTTATTCAGCGTTGTCTTCTCTTCCATGTCTGTTGTGAAGCACATGTGCAAGACTAAAGTCACGTGACTGCAGATGACGGATGACGTGTTATCCTTAGACATGTTTGCAAAGTTTTTTTTTCAAACTTACAGCATGCGTCTTACAGCATGCGTCATCCACGTCACGTGACTTTAGTTTTGCGCCAGTGCTTCACAACAGAAGAGAAGACAATGCTGAATAAAGTTGTAATTTTTGTTATTTTTGGACCAAAATGTATTTTCGATGCTTCAACACTTTCTAACTGATCCACTGTTGTCACATGGACTACTTTGATAATGTTTTTATTACCTTTCTGGACATGGAAAGTATACCGTACGTAGATTTTTAATGAAGGGTCAACAAGCTCTTGGACTAAATCAAAAACATCTTAAACTGTGTTCCGAAGACGAAAGGAGGTCTTACGAGTTTGGAACGACATGATGGTGAGTCATTAATAGGGCTGTCAATAGATTAAAAAAATTTATCTAGATTAATCGCATGATTTCATGAGTTAACTGCGATTAATCGCAAATTAATCGCACATTTTTATCCATTCTAAATTTACCCTAATTTAACACTTTTCAGGTTTTTAATATTCTAATCATATATACATATATAGATGCTTTATGCAAATGTATGTTAACAACAGCCTGTTTACATTTTACCAGAATCACCAGCCATTGTTTTGTATATGAATTTTCCTTTCAGAAGATTTTTCTTTCTCCATTTTTGTTTGCTGCTGCATCATTTGTGACCTGTGCAGGCAAGTTGAGTCGGAATTAGCAAATTTAAAAAAAATGGTTGTTCATATTTTGACATTCTCTATTAAAACATAGAACAATGCATGATTTGTTGAAATATAACAAAATATGAAAGAACTACACGTGTTTGAAGTTGAAAGAGTAAAATTACCACAAAAATTTACACATCCATAAAATATATAACCACAACAATAACTTAAAATCACTGGTAAAACTAATAGATTTAGCACACACAAAGCAAAAACATCATCAATGTATGTTCAACTTTTTTTCCTTTTGTTTGATTGACATTGAGACAGACTGCTTAAAATCTAAGTGATCTAATATAATGTTACACATCAGATAGTTTTACCCAACAGTTAACCAAACATTTACTTAAAACATAACAGATTATAGAGCCTACCTGCGTGAATTCTTATCAAAACAGATATTTGTAAAACTGTAATTTTGTGTAGATGTCTATATATCCGGGTCGCGCACTCGCGCGTCTGTGTGCACGCGCTTCAGATATCAGTCAGTCAGCGTGAGGGGATCGCTTTTGAGTCTTGTCGCTCTTAATAACTCTTTAACATTAATCAGGTACCGAACTTTATCTCTCTTAATGACTCTTTTAACATCAAACAAGTCCTGCAGTCTATTTTCTAAGTCATGCATAAAAGCGAAACCAAAATGAATTGAGACGCATCTTTGTATTAGATTAAGCATTAGGAGAACGGTAACGTTACACCTCTCAGACGTATAAATAAAGATCATATCAGATGTCCAACGAGCATTTAGAGCGTTGGATTTGGTAGACAATTTGCTTAATGTT
Source organism: Misgurnus anguillicaudatus (assembly GCF_027580225.2). NCBI lineage: Eukaryota > Metazoa > Chordata > Actinopteri > Cypriniformes > Cobitidae > Misgurnus > Misgurnus anguillicaudatus. Next base: position 35,215,978 of record NC_073357.2, on the reverse strand, counting down.
CTTATTTCTATGAAAACCTTTTACTCATTTAGAGAGAGTCACATTTGTCTGCGTCTCTGTTCATTCAACTATGGGCTGGACCAAGGGTCAAACAGAAATTGCGCGTTGCGTTAATCTCCGTTAATAAAATTAGTGGCGTTAAAATGAATTTGCGTTAACGCGTTATTAACGCGTTAATTTTGACAGCCCTAGTCATTAATGATATTATTTTCATTTTTGGGTGAACTATCCCTTTAAAATAAATATTTTCCTCCAATTATTTGCATGTTCTGAAATATTTAAAGATCTGCTGCAAGGTCTGTTCTGTTTTTGAGGGGTTATTTAGTTATTGCTGATGCAGTGATGACCTGGTTACTTTAGTTTTGTAAACTCTGTGTAAACAACAAACAAACAGTAAACTGGTTATTTGACTTGGTTTTGGGGGTGTGGTACAGGCACTCCCTCCCTTGGTAGTGCATGCTTTTGGTACTGACAACACAAAAGCATAAAATAAACTGAATCAGCACAATATCAGAGAGTTTTCTTGTTAACCAGAGTTCATTAACCTTTCGCAAATAAACAAACAAACTGACTATACTTCCTGAAACAATGCAGCTCTTACAAATACAGCACTCTATACGGTTTAAAGACATCTGAACACAAACACATTCAAATATAACAAATCTAAAGTTATATAACACTTTAATTCATTTGAGCTGACTGCGGTTTAGTATTTTTGCCTGTGTCAGTGGATGCTAAGACTGTCTGTATAATCTGTGGTCGGCACATTCACTGAAATTCTGTCTCTGCTTGTGAGAAGTTTGACATATCTTCTGATGTGTTCAGTGACTGTGCTACGTAGCAACGCTAATAAATAATTTAGTGAAACTGATACCTATTATAATAAGCTTAGTTTCAACCTTCAACTGCATATGAAAGTTTGGCACTATTGCAGTAGACAAATCCAAAAACCCTTTTATTCAAAATGACTTGAGTGAATTAAGCATACATTTTATTAGAAGTGTGTTCCCTACATCAAACCTAACAGACCAGAGTGAGCCACACTCACTAAGCCTTTTAATCATCAGGATTTTAGCATCACAACAATCATGCTCATAAAATTGGGTTTGTTAAATATGCTAACTCACTACGTCAGGCATGAGTGAGCATTAGACTGCATGCCATAATGTGTGTCCTTAAGATATCAGATACACAGACACACTTATATTCAACAGTTAAGACGTAAAAGGGAAATTAAACTATATATATCATTAGACACTTATCTGCTTCTTAAAGAAGACTTATGATGATATACTGACCAAGAGGAAAATAAAACAAAACTATGAAACTCATTAAGTAGAGTTTTGAGACACAACACAAACACTAAAAATGTGTATTTCCTGGCTATAAACAAAGCCACAAGCATTATTTGCATTTTGCTCTCATCCGGTCAAATGAATGAGTGAATGGATGTGGCAGGCTAATTTTGTCCTAGTGGAATTTAGCTGGACTTGACAGTGACAATAATGCATAATCTGAAATGAGCAAAAATAAGCATGAATAGAAAATATAAACTCGAAAAAGTCCTGGGTTATTTTCAACCCAGCATTGGGTCAAAAAGAGACAACCCAAGCTGTTTGGTTAAATAATCCCCATAAGTGTTTATATGTGACCCGACAACAGGTTTAAACCATAGACTGTAAAAAAACATGAACGTAGTGTTCGTGACGTCAGGCATAGGTTTCTGAAGGTCGTTTTCAAAGCTTAAAGTAGGCGGTGCCTGTCGTCGCCATCTTGCCCGGGTGTCACCGCGCATCACTCGCGGATATCCAAAAATGGGTAAAGAGGCGGGACGTGGGTTAAGCTGAGGTGGTTGGTTGCTGAAACCATGCCCCCCTAGCTCGACTCTAGTGATAACAGTGGTTGTTTAACTGTCATTCAAGCAGCCACGCCCTTAACTATGCAGAACTTTAAGGCTTAATATAATTTAAATCTCATCTCCTTTAAAAGCCAGTTGCGCTGGCGCTATGTCTAATCCCCATTTAGATGACGGACTTTGTCCAAGAGACTCAATAATAATCTTTTACATTTCAATCCTTTAATCTTTCATATTTAAAAGCGTTTTTGTGCTGCTGTGCATTCATGTATGTGATAAGCAAACCCGCGTTGTCGCCCCGTTTATAAGCGCATAATTTAACTTTAGACCAGGTTTTTGTTGGTCAATGGCGTAGTCTATTTTAGTTGCCTCAAAATAGCAATGCGCCAACAATGCCCCTGAACACACTTCGTTTTCAGACCAGAACGCCCATGGGCGCAAAATTGGACGCAAATGCTTTTGCCATTTAAACAACGTGGCACTAAATGTTTAAATTGTTAATGCACTGGGTTGAAACTAACAAACGACACTTGTGTTGCGCATTGCGCTGCATTGCGCCATGTGTATGATAGAGCCCATTATTTTCTACTGTAAAATTGGGCATTTTAACATGGGGGTCTATGGGAATTTACTCCCCTTTGGAGCCAGCTCCAAGCAGCCAGTCCATGAATTGCAGTTCCAATCACTTCCATATTGGCTTCATCAGAGAGATCAGAAGGTTGCCTCTCGGTTTAAACAACCCAGCACTTCAGGTTAAAACAAGTTTTTTAGATGCAGATTAACACTCACAACAAGAAATGTCTGCAAATTGGACTAAAAGCAGAGATCAGGGCAATTCTCACGATCAGCGCTGAAGCTGAGATCATTTACCAGCATAATAGAACTGCACATCAGGCGCTCCTTTATGATCCTATCATAAACAAAAATGCACACGTGTGGTTTCTTGAGAGGGAAATCATGGATAATAAACAAATTTTAGACGATGTGGGAAAAAACCTACCAAGTGCAGGACTTTAAATTTGTTGGTTGTCTTTGCTGGATCTTTACGCAATTCATGTTAATACACGTACAGATTCCAGAAAATCACTGGCAGTGTCAATAAACCAAAATCAAACAATTCCCAGACAAATCCCAAAGCTTTTTTATAATCTGTGTGTGAAAAGAGCTACAGAGAGAAAGAGAGCGAAGACAACTCAAAGCTACAGATCTGCATCTGACAAGTTTCTAATATGCAGTGTCTGTAAATCAAGTCAATCAAGCTGTATTTACATGCAAATATTTTTATCCTAAGGACCATGTTGTTGTTAGACATACAACTAGTAATTTATAAAAAAATGTTTAATGTTAAATGAAATGAATATATTCAAAGCTATCTTACAAATGCTCTATAGAGGACCAGAACATCAGGAGACACAACTGAGTCAATGCCATGATTAAGTTCTGATGATACCAAAAGACAATACTAAATATAGATCATTGCAAAAAACACTAGCTCATGTATTTGTAAAGCACCACTAAATGCTTCCAAAAATCCCCAGAGGTCAAAACTGATTGAAGCGTACAGTAACACTGTTTGATTTCAATTCATTTTAGTGTTTCAAGCTCTTATCCACTCTTTCTTCTCCAGACTTCTACAGTTTTAAAGTCATGTTCCTAATTCTTGTGACTAATGTTGTCCACCCCTTCCTTGAGGCCTCACTAAGAAGATCTGTTTTTGTGAAACTGAGTAACATGCACTTTATGAATGATTCTCCCATATTTGGTTTGCGAAGTTGACTAAGAACTTTGATTCAGTAATGGAAATGTTATAATTGCTTGCTTCATTTCCCATTAGCTAAAAGTAATAGGGGAAAATATAAACATGAAGACAAAGAGGTACGATTAAATGGGGCAAATCTGAAAAATCACTCTTACGCCACGTCATCATAGAGCTGCTCCAGATCATCTCTCTGTTCCTCCAGTGATGATTCCAGATCCAGGTAGTTTCCATTAGGAGCCAACTGTAATGCACACTCCTCTAACTGAGAGAAAGAGAAAGACATCACTGTATAGTGTGCAGAAGAGACAACACCAGTTTCAGACACAGTCATTCAAACAAAAGACACCTTTGAATTACACAAACCCCTCAAGTTTTGGATGTGTACCTGTAAGCAGGGTTCCCACACCTTAGTTAACTTCAAATTCAAGGACCTTTTTAAGGACTTTCCAGGTTCAATAACCTCAAATGTGGGGACACATTTCAAGTGAGAGCAAAGTTACATCATGTTACCTTTTAAGATACATTGTTACATTCCATTTCGAGGGAACTTGCGTTGCCTCACTGTGCGGTGACACTTTGGGGACGCATCCAGGGGTAAGTGCGTCTGAATGTGTATATCAAATTCAACCAATGGTAAGGCTTAACGACAAAGACAGGGTGACGCGGGAGCCAGGAAGTATATCGCTATCTGAAATATTGCCAAAGACAACATTACAGGGATGCAGGAAGTATGACAAGGGAGACGAAGCGTCTCGTTCCCTTCTCATTTTTATGTTTTTGTCCTACACTACACAGGAAATTATATGGATTTTTTCAAAAAACTTCTTGCATAAAATAGATTCAAGCATTTTCAATGACCTATCTATCAATGTATATTTTCAAAAACTTTTTCCCCCAGATTCACAAACTTTCAAGGATTTCAAGGACCCGTGGGAACCCTGTAATCATTATAATTTCTCTCCACTTTACTGATATACTCGGATCAGCAAGCATGCATACTACATCACAAGTAAAAGTGAACACTCAAAGCAATAATTTTCATTATTTAACCCTTAAAAGGCAAGAACACCATTAGAAAGTTAATTTACTTTGTCGTTTATGAAAATGGCATGTAAAGCTAAACATTTTTCGTATACAATGCAAATTACACCAGACGAATGTGCAATAAAGCCTGGCGTAGGCTTTGCTCAGCCATCACTACGTTAATAATAGAGCAGACAGAAATATAGGCAATGTCTGATACAAATATAGCAATGTCAGTAATAAGAGGTTGATTGAAAAGTTGGGCTTATCTTCTGTTTACAGATCCCACCCTTTTCCGCAAGCATCAACTCGCTCTAGCTTCAGGCATTTCTGGAGCCCAAACAATGTCACTTGCTTGGTGGATATAAACACATGGACACACACAGGCCTTTCACTGTGCGCTCAAATGTAGTTGTTCAACATACCGTGGATCTTCTTTGCTTAGTGACTAATGCATAAGCAAATTCCGGTTTCTGTTCCTTTATTTTGTAATAATGTTCAAGTTAATAAGTACCAGCATCTACAAAGGTAAATGCATTAGGATTCACTTGAACTACAGAGGCTGTTTGGACAGTGATTGTCAACCACATGGCCTCAACAAACTTTAAGAAACTCAACAGCCCTAAGATGACTTAAATGATTTAATATAGGACAAACCAGTTTTATTCTATTATTTAGATTTTTTGTGTTTGGTTATTTATATAGCATAATTTTTTTTAAGTAAGGCAAGCTCCAGAATACGTTATTGGTAAAAATGTAGGTGGGGACCTTTAAATAATGTTTTGGACGAAGTAAAAAAAGATTGAGAGGGTTTAGGACATGTGGGCTTGACACTGGCCATTCAGTTTCTTGATACTGCGCGTGCCCCCGCACGACTCTGGGAGCTATTTAAATGGCAAAACAATGCAATGCTTTGTATAATAGGACGTAACGAAAAACTCGTTCAGATAAAGGCTATTAAATAACAGTCACTCATTTTTTTCTACAAGATACAGCAAATATTGTTTGCTCATATTTACTTCACATTTACAACATTCATCCCACTGTTAACGTTACAGTAGCCTATCTAACGAAATATCTTAATTAAGAACACGTTTAGCTCCAAAGTCCACAAGCCAACTTAGGATAATTTATTTAGCCTCGGAGGTTATTGAAAGGACACGGCGTACAGGTAAAACACCTTGCTGAGGTAAATGAGATTCAAACACTCACCTTCAGCGGCGCCGCGAGCAGTTTGTGAACACCGGCGACCTGCTCGTGCAGCGGCTGATGCTCGTTGAAGTCATACTGAGGAGGTCTGCGGGGCTCGGGGAAGTTCGAGCACACAAACGGGTCTGAATCCTCCAGGTACTGCACTCGACACGTTATCACAGCCATGGTGTATCCGTCCGTGGTTACACAGTCTAAAAGTTGAACTTGCTTTCCGCAGCAGGCTTCTGTTTCTTACAAGTCATCTACGACAGAAAGTTGCTCGCCATTCGCCGCTGTCAACAACACTGAATTGAACTGGTGCCGTAGTCAAATTATAGAGCATTGACGTCATGTAGGATATGCACTCAGAAATCGGCGCGCCGATCCGCTTGGAACATATGAGGTGGTTCGAGTTCATGCAGCGCTGCGCGGAGTGACCGCAGGATGATATCACAGTGCCACGAGAGAAGAGATTTCGAATCGCCCTCGCGATACTGTGATGTCGTATGCCAATCGTTCTGCGCAGTGCAGAATGAAGTCGTACACGCCCATGAACTTCAATGAGTCACGAGCTTGGAAATACGAACTTCGCATATGAGCTCATCAGCATCATGATGTCACTCTATACAATTATGGAAACTGATTGAAATATTTTAAAACCAGATACATGACTTCAAATGTTATTATAGTCAGCGTTGCTGTCTTGACAACCTCGGTCGTGAGTATGTGTTAAACACGGCACGGTTGTGTGTGTATGTAAAATGAATCAGCTAAAGAAACACTACAGAATAAAACTGTGTGTTAGGGCTCCACCTACTGTTTAGATTAAGTAGTCTTCGTAAATCTTCCGTATGTCGTCTTAAATTTCATGCAAAACAGAGGCAAACTATTTTTACTTTTCATGTAAACACGCTTTTGGAACTAGAAAGTGTGCTCAATATGTAAGCCTACATTCTTGTTGATTTATATTGCATGCGGTTTTGTCTACTACTTTATACACACACAGAGAACAAAAGTTGGTAATGCTTTACAAAAAGTTTATTGGTTTTTAAAACCACCTTTAAAAAAAATTCAATGTCAGTAAGCACTTTCAATACAAAAGAATGATGTTTTGCTGAAATGTAATAACAAATTTATCAAACTACCATAAAGATTCTGTACATATACAATTCCAACATAAGAGATCAGAAAGGTAGAAAAAAGACAAGGGTAAAGCTCAACTCTACCAGGTCAGAGAATAGCACAGTCTCAAATCTGGTCTGTCTCTTTACTAAAATCAACAGTAGTGCTTATTTAAAAAAAAACAAGAAAAAAACTATTCACATATTTTTTAGAGAAACCAGAAATATGAAGACGTGTTACAATAAATGAGTTATTATACACCTAGTGAATTTCTTTCTACTGAACAGAAATACTAATATTACTCTAATGAGTGATGACAATTATGTACAATAATGTTAAACAAATGCACATTTATGATGTTTTAATAAATTTGATTCTTTAAATATTATTAATTTAAACAGTTTAATTGCTTTCACTTTTTTATATGCCGCCTGCATCGCTCTGAGATCTGAACATAAGAACATGACGTAACAGACACATTTTGACTAGTGTTACTACTAGAAAGTAAAAGTAACCTATACGAGGGTTACATGTGTTTCACTTAAGATCTCAATATTTTTGTTCTTAAGGGAAATTAGTGCAATAAAATGAATCTCTAGAGCTTTATGAGTTTTCCGTTGTTACATTTCCAGTGTTCACTGTTAGATCCATGTCCATCACAACAGATATGCAATCTAGTAATATTAAACCACAACACGTATTGTAAAACCCATGCTATTTTCACACACAAGTACACTCTTCTGCAAAAAAAGGTGAATGCTTGAAAAACATCTGCAAGTCAAAGCATAAGAGAGAAAGAAAAAAAGGCTATTCTTAATAATGAGACTTTCACAAGCTATGTCTATACAAGAGATGCCTAGATAATTAAAAACTATTTATTGGCTCATAATTAAAAGAAAACACATTTGTTAGGGACCATTGATAAATATCATATCAATATGAATGTCAGTGAAACTGTTAAAAGTAAATTTTTATCTTGAAAATAAAGCTTATTTACAAAAAACAGCAAAACAAACTGAACTTTAATAGTCTGCTTTGATAATTCCCCTAGAATGGCCCTGCTACAAAGGTCTGACATGTAAATAAAAAAATCTGAATTTAATTCAAGTGCTACAGTGGTTGTATGCTTTCAAAAAGACACAATTATTCCCTAAAACTTCACCAATCTTGGCCCCATTTGACCTGTCCAGTAATGCCATTTTTAAAGCATTTCATGTTGGGGTAAGTCGTTGAATTTAAAAGTAATGATACTAAGCAATACAATTGCTCCTACATTTTTATTAATTTTTACAAAGCTTGTCTTTGGTAAGGACGTAAGGCTAAGATCGACTTCAAGAACTATCACACTTAGTAACAAAGTATAACTTATGCTCTGATGTTTGGTAAGCATTTCACTTATCAAATACTCCAAGTACAGCATGATACAGTAATGGCAATTATTTCAAGTTTAGATGAAAAGAACTGTATTGTATTAGCAATGCAATTAGGACTTTTATTTTCTTTGTTTTATTTTTAAGTTGGTATGATTCATTTGGTTAAGAGGCTCATTATTAAAGGCTCTTTAACTTTAACTTTTTAAAAGTTCCTGAATGAAGAAAGTAGAGAACTGTCTAATAGAAAAACATTCTTACAATTATCCAAACACTTTGTCTAATAGTTAATTTAGTAAATTAAACCATACATACTTCTACATCTCATTTCTGCAAAGTGCGAATTGTTAAACAAATATAAGCATCAATTGGGAGGGGGTCAATACAATACTTGGCCATGTAAATGCATAGTTTTCAAGATTATTTTTTTATAGTTTTGACAGAGCCTTCATTCAATATATTTCAAATATATTCCTTTCAACGACAATAATTCACTTTGGCATTTTGGTTTAATCAGTTTCTGTAACCCCCAATTTTTGCTTCAAATACTTCCATTTAAAATGAGAGCACTTGGTCAATTTACATCCTTAGTCGTATTTAGGCTGCAAATGGAATTTAAAGGTGCCAGTTAGTGCAAAAACGAATGCCATTATTTTTCAACGATTGTATCAAATTTAGCATGTTCTGTGGGATACGACTCTCCTGGGACACCCTGAGATGCAGCTTAAGGAAATGCACTGTAATGTACAGTTTCGACTTTGTTTTTGTTAAATATTAGCACATAGAACTTTAAATACCAAAAGGGCACTCGATTATTCACTTTAAGCAATTCTGAGCAGCTACCAAACATAACTTAAAAAAGATTTTGTGCAAACAGATGCATACGTCCTAACTGATGTAGTGGTTACTGTAAGAATAAAGCTGCAAATAGAATTGCTTCTTGGTTCACATTGAGAAATCAAACGTGGCACATTTATGCCCAATTAGTGCAAACGCTTTCCAAATAATTGTTGCAGGTAAGCTGCTTGTATTTCAAAGAGCAATAATAAGCATCAGCTGAATGTGATCTTTATCTGGTTGGATCTTCCCTTATTCCTGGACAATTTGCAAATTTGTTATCTGCTGAAACACAATACATGTTACAGGAATATGTTCAAATCCATCACTTATAAGGTTTTCTGCACATGGAAGCCCTGATTTTATGTTTACAGAGTGAGAAAGCAAATTTAAAGTGGTACAGCACCCCAAACAGCTAGTGTAGTTTAAAATACACCCGTTTTCTTTTAAGGGGTTAAAAATGAATACATGTTTATGCAATGCACTTTGACTAAAATGTTAAAGGATCGTATTAAAGCACAAAATAGTTCCCAGTTTTGCACCACTGATTCAAAGAACCAGCTTTTTTTAAAGAGTGATAATTTCTGTTCAGCCTGGCACTTTAGTCTGGACCTGTGTTATGATGTTTAAAGGTTTACTGTAGTAGGTGCTCCACATCAAGGTAATTACATACACACATACAGTGACCTTTCAATAACAAATACATAGAAAAACATTTAAATATTTAAAACAATACAAAACAAAAAAATATTACCCCAACATTTCCACTGTTGCCTGGTCTTTGCTTTCCAACCAGTCAAAGCCGGCAGAATTCACAGTCTCGCTACAAATCTGTTGAAAAAGCGGGTCATTCTTCAGTTCTTCCAGTGTCGAGTCTTCGTATTGTCCCTGCTGTTGACTGGGGTCAAAAAGAAGGTTGGTATCTAAATTATTCAAGTCATTTATGCTACTGGAGAGCTCAGAGGTTAGTCGCATATCACTGGGAAACTCTGTACCCCCAGCACTGAGCTCTGACCCTTGGCCCACAAGCTGTGAGCCAGCATTCAATGCTTCCTCGTTTAAAAGATCTTTAACAGTCCTGTCTAAATCCAAGGTCTGCTGGTGCTCACGTTGTCGGAGGTTTTGCTGTAGAGGCAGCAGCATGCCCCGACTCTGCTGATCCGGCCCGAGAAGCTGCCGCCTGCCTAAGTGCTCCCGCTGTGGAAGCTGGTGCTCCACCGCTGCAGATTGTGCTTGGCTTTCCTCTGCAGAGAACCTCACAGGCTCTTCCCTGGCATTTTTCATGAGGTAACCAGGCTTCTGAGACTCAAAGGCTGATGAACAAGGTGAGATCAGAGCTTGGTGGCTGGCATTGCCAGGGAAGCCGGGCACTGTGGTGGTCTCCAGAATCTGGGTGAGATTCATGCGGGCAGTGTAGTTGGAGGGCATGTTGTTGATTCCGAGGCCACGTAACGAGTCATCTCCATCGCCATCCATTTTGCCGATGAGGACGTTGGTGATGTTTTTGGTATTACTCTGCTGGTTGCCTGCTTGCATGGGTAAAACCTCAGACTGCATCATAACAGTAACTGGAACAGATTGACTTCTCTGTGCCATGCTGCTGATGCTTTCATGCGTTGTTTCGCTGTTGGTTAAGATGTTAAGCACTTCTGGTGTCACAGGAGAATTAAAAGGAGAAACCACAGAACGTGGGACATTGAGGGCTTGGGTCCCACTCAAGTTGCGCTGCCTGACTGCCGGACTTACGCTGCGACAACGAAAAGTTCCAGACCCTGAGGATGAAGTGCCGGCCTTGTTATCGAGGGGGGCTGGGACGGCAAATCCCTCTTGCTTATTGAGGTTGGCCAATTGCTGTTGGATAGGCGATATGGGTGTTAAGCGGCTGATATGACTTTCGTGATGTCTGGTTTGGGACAGGCAAGACTGGCCTGGTATGGCAAAGGCGTGAGGCTTCCTAAAGTGGTCATCTACCAGATCTTGGTAGCTAGGCAAAATGCTAATACCATTATTGGAGCTCACACCACTGTTACTGTACCCACTGTTCATCCACTCCAGTTTAGCTTTATCTGGATGTGTGGCCATGGGTCTTTGCATGGGTTTGACAGGACTAGAAGAGACAGTACTTCCATCATGGTATCCAGTGATGCTGGAGTTAATAGGAGTAAATGCAAAAGGATTCCTGCATTCAACAGGGCTGGGTGGGATGCTATTGCTGCAGTTTGAGTGTGGGGTACCGATAGGAGTTTGTCGACTACTCCCAAGAGCACTGTCGACTGGTGTGGTAGGGGCTAGACGTGAGCTGGGGCTTTCATGCATCAATCCCTGGCTGCCTCCCATCATTTCAGAAGTTGGGGTAGGAGTTGGGGTGGGCGTATGAATTGGAGTGCTACTGCTATGAGCTGAGCTGTAGTACAGAGCGTTAGTCTGGAGGGTGGATATCATGGAACTCTGCATGGTTTGTTGTTGGGTTTGCAGTGAAATATCCATACAGTTGCTAAAATTTTGCATGCTACTATTAATTTTCATCTGCTCTTCCATTTGTACAAGCTCCTCTACGATGCTGTCCTGTGTCATATCATCATCATTAAAGGGGAAGAAGCCAACATTGGATTGGGTACCATATTCACTCATCTGAGCCTGCTGGTTGGGAGGAGAGGCTTGAGTAACCCCCGGAAGGGCTTCCATCACTGGAGTGGACATTCGCTTTTGATCCAACAATATTTGTGGGCCATAAACATTTTGATGTTGTTGAGTGGCACCTTGTGGCTCATCCCAATACAGACTTTTTAGTTCGCATACTGCAGAAGAGTCAGACTGGTCTAAAAGCAAATCTTGTGAGTTTTTTGTTACTTGTTGTAGCAAAGCTTGACCTGGAGCACTGACAGTACGGGTGACCACATCTTTACCTTCCATACCTGATGAAGATCCTTCCCATCTCCCTTGAGAAATGCTCCGAGGCCTGCTAACTGTCTGAAACATGGTGTTCCCACCTGGAGTATCCTTACAGGAGATGCTTGTTGTAGAGGTGACAGGAACTCTATAATTCATTACTGAGGAGGATCCTTCCCATCTGCCCTGGGCGATGTTTTGTGATCTGCGAACTGTCTGGAAGCCAGTACTTCTAACCAGAGCTTTGCCTATGGATGTGATAGGTGCACTTTCTGGCCTCATTGGAGTGCTGCTTAATCTTGGGATTTGCTTCACCGTCATATCTGGCTTAGGTCCATCAGGCCCACCAGCTAGTAGTTGAGAGATATGGGCTTTTTTTACAGGCATTGGGCCTAAATCGGTGCATAAGCCAGGTCTCTTTTGAGGGCTCTTGGACGCCAAAACCACATTCCCTTGTGACATCACTGATGCATTACAGCTGATTGACCGATCGTTGCTTGTGTTTCGATTTGCTGTGTTCTGGTAAAAAGTGCTTTCATTAATGTTGGGGTTATTATTGCTGCCAGCAGCCTGAATATTGACACTAGGGACTGTCCTTTCATTGCATTTGGTCCCTGTTAGAGCATCCAACCCCGGACAGCCCTTCTCAAGAGGAGTGGGTACGCTAGCTGCCCTGGGTTTGAACATTTCTGTCCGTTGAACACCCCCACAGGCTTGCTGAGCAGTTGCTAGCGTACTTGTGCCACCCTGAGCTTGACCACTCCCAATTATGGCTTCAGTATTTATCTTTGTGTTGACGATGGATGTCGTGGTGAATCGCCCTGGCCTTGCCAAAACAGATGACATTGCAGCTATAGATCCACTGCGAACACGTGTGACTGGTTGCGGATCATCACTGAGGCTGGCAACTCCAGCGGATGCAGGCCTGACTTTGTTGCTGGTAGGGGTATCTGCTGATGTGCGGGTCCCACTGCCACTTGACCCTAGAGATATGGTGGTCATCTTGACTACGTTGACTGAACTAACGTGGGGAGTTGACATTACAGTCTTGATGGGGCTGTTAGTGAAGAGCAGGGTTGGTGAGCGCAAAGTTAGGCCACTAGAGGCAGATGGTTTGGGCAGGATTTGGGGGTAACGGTGACGAGCTAACCGGTCGCTTACTGGACTAGCTGGGACATTCTGAGGAGTCTTGGGGCACTGCTTAACAGGCTGCAATGACTGGGTAACCACCTGAAAGTTTACGGGAAGAACTTTGTTGTCTGCAGATGGCACAGGAACAGGGCTGGGAGACATCAACGGCCTACTCCTTTGAACCTATAGAAGATGCAAAAAAATATATAAGCATTATTCAGAGATTAAGTCCTAGTTAGTTGGCTGACCATAAATCGGAACAGAGACGATTTTTGCACCTTACCCTGCAAGATTCGGTTGCTAACAGGAGTTAACTAACAGGACTTAGTCCGAAGCGGGAGGAATTATGATAATGCTCTCAAAACTGTTGCCTACAATCCGTGTGTTTGGTGTAGTCCAAGAAAAAAGATTAACGTTGGAGACGATAACTCATGTCATTGTTTACTTTGGGGTATGAACCTTTTGCATATCGTTAACATGTACTAACACACACTTACACACCAAAGGAAATGTAAAAACGTAAATCGGACAATAGGTGCTCTAAGGCCAATCTGACCTATTAAGATGCAAATAAAACATCTTGTACTTTTTATTCTTTCATGTCTGTTGCTTTAAAGAAAACAAATCAGAAATCTGTATTGACCCATTTGTGATCCAAAACCGGCAATCAAATCATGATTGGTGCATCACCTAATATAAAATGTAGTAATTTCTATTACCCCTGTTCAATCACAAACATTATTTTTGTTGATTAGCTAGCATATTAAGCTCACACTTAATTTAGGCAGACAATAAAAAAAAGGTATCTTCTCTTACTGTGATGGGGCTAGAAACTGCTGCTACCACAATCCCGATAGGCTGAGGTGACAAAAGAGCAGGACTTCCACAGGGTATGCATGTCCCTGCACCAGGAGTTGTGCCCCCATCTGCTCTCCTGACCTGGGCTTCACCAGGGAGTGGAGAGTGCAGCTTTTGTTCTTGCTGCTTCTTCTGTATCTTCCTCTGTAGCTGCTGCTTGGCATCTACAGAAGGTGAGACCAGGGTTTTAACCTGAGGCTGGAATGAGTGTAAATCAGCTGTGGGAGCAAATGCTGAGTGCATGGACATCTTCGCTCCTGGGAAAAACACAAGGAATATAAATCAATAAATAGTAAGTTGTAGAAAAATGATGATGTTATACAATTTTTTCTAAATTATGTGCATGCAATTGAGAAGCTCAGATGCCAAAGCCGCTTAACGCCACCTCCATCAAAAAATTATCTAACGGTATTGGCAGAGTACTCTCGGCACGTATTATACAGTCATTCATCAAATACTTTTGCTTCAAATCCACTTAATACTGGCCTCAGGTCATTCAAAAATACCAGGTTTGTTGGCAGAATCTATTTAGAATCTGAATAAGAAAAGCTAATTTATAAGAAAACATGTCAGATGGGTATTAGATGCCAGAGGGTTTACATCTTGTATGTCAGAGGGTTTTGCATCTGTGCTCTTCAATAATTCTCAGGTTTGCCACAAGGTGGAGACATTTCCAAGTGAAGATAGATGAATTAAATTGTGTGGCAGATAGAAGTTGATTGTACCTGACGGTGAACCTGTCATTACAGTAAGTGCTGCAACAGACTTGGTTCCAATGTAGTGACTGTTCAAAAGATACCGAGCCAGATCCTCAACACTGTCGAACTGCCGACTTAGCACTTTCTGTGCCCACTCGCACACCAAACCACACGCCGCCAGACGCACCTCATCTTCTGCACTGGACATAAGACCACTCGTCTCAAACACCTCACACTGAATGTAAAGAGTTAAAGCACATCAGATTTTGACACAATACATTGAAGCAATGAGCAAATTCTTCAGCAGAACTATGTGATGAAATGATAAAAAGTTACAATAACAGAAAAAAATACAAAAAAGTACAAACTTACCCCATCACCTGATTTGTGAAGATCTAGGATGGGTAGAGAAGGCATGTGCACAAAAGCCTTTTTCCTAAGTCCACTATAGCAATACATGCACATGAGTTAAGCAAAAGCATCACAATTTGTCCAGTCACACATCAGCAAAAGCATAAAGGATATTGTTGATATTTTAATGTTTGTGACACAGTAAGTTTAAAATATACCATCAAACCAGCCCTAGCAGATTTGTACTAATTCAAGTATCACACACACTTTATATATACACATACTTTTGATTTACAGATTATCTACTGGAGCCTATAACTTCATACCGGTCATAATGGAAGCGGATAAATATGCCAGATTATGTTCAATGATGTACACCGCCACCACCATAATATAATTATATTAAACATGACTAGTATGACTATTTTATAGCTGAATTAAGCAATCACTAACCAAAAATCCCTAGTTATTTTTCTTGCATTAGAGAATATACAAGTACTCCTCTACTGACATGAAGGTTGTTGTTGTTTTCATGGGCATTAGAAACCTTTAAGGAGAATCTCCTTAAATCTCTTGCATCGACAACCATCAACAACAACCATGGTTTATTTTGGTGGCACAACTCAAAAATTAAATATATATTTCACATGCACAAATAACCCTGCTGTTACCTAATACAAAATAACCACAAGCACCATTACAGCATTTCTGGCAATGACTCAAAGCTATAAATAAGTTTGCTTCCCCACTTTTACACACTCTACCAACTAAGCAGTAAGATAAACTTTGGTGATTGGTAAACTGATTTATATTTATACTTTTTATTTTATTTTCTAGAATTAGAAAGTATTTATTGTCTCTTTAGCAAGGGTTATCATATAGCCATGTTTACCTAGGTAGGATAAACCTAAGTTGAAACGGCTTGTCATTGTAAGATAATATGGCACAGAAATGAATGTGAACGTTGAGGAATGTCTTTTGAAGACCAAGCATTTGGCAGCTCATGCTAAATAGGTTTTCTATATAGCAAAACTCTGTGCTCAAAGGTCTCTGAAGTTTTATTCAATTTCTGATCTAAATTTAGCAGTGACATGAAATACAGCAACAGATGTTTTAGGACGAAGAGTTCAGGGACAGAAGGGTGCGCATGTGTGTCCGTTTTGGGGTGCTGAGATAGGGGCTGAAACTGTTACAAAATGTTCCACCAAAGGATATTTGGATTTGCCTCGCATGCCAAGTCGACGCGCCTTCATGTTGGGAAAAACATTCTTCATGATCTTTCCAAAGTCGGCAGCACTGAGAGCGTGATACCCCAAACTATCACAGTAACTCCTGAGAAACACACACACATAGTCAAGAAATCAATGACCTTTTCAAGAACAATAATCACAAAATAGAAACATCACAATAAATCAAGTAGTACGTGGACATAATTTGCTTAAAGGCACATTATGTCAATTTTGGCACTAAAGTTTGCTATAATAATAATATCGGCCTAGAAAATCACAACTTTTAATTTTCCTTCAGTCTTAATACACGATGTAACTACAGAAGAGTCAAGTTTTAAATAGAAAAAATATTGAAACTCTTTGGTCATTTTTGAGCACAATGCTAATGGTCTAATCAGATTCAATGGATTATGCTAAGCTATGCTAAAAGTGGTAGCACCAGACCCAGAGATCAGCTGAATGGATTCCAAAATGGTAAAACTCAAATGTTTAACCGGGTGGTTTCCTGGACAGGGATTAGCTTAAGCCAGGACTAGGCCTCAGTTTAATTAGGAAATATACGTAGTTTTAACAAACACTCCTTAGTAAAAACATTACTTGTGTGCATTTTGAGGCAAAACAGAGGACACTGATGTATTTTAAAAAATGTCAGTGCAAGATGTTATCAGTTTGAACAGCTCTTGCATTTTAGTCTAGGACTAGTCTAATCCCTGTCGAGGAAACCACCCCTAGGGGAGCTGGAAAATAAGCATATTTTCAAAAAAGTGGAGTGTCCCTTTAAGCCAGAATAGGCTTTATGCCCAGCTGCACTACTTCCTGAACTTCAGCCAGCTCCTTGTTTCCTGTCTGCCATTATTGGACAAACTGATTAATCCAGGTGTGTCTGATTATTGATGTTGTGACTACTGAGGTCAGGCACACCTGGATTAATCAGTTTGTCCCATAATGGCAGACAGGAAACAAGGACCAGGCTGAAGTTCAGGAAGTAGTGCAGCTGGGCGTAAAGCCTACTGCTTAATTCAGAATAATGATTTCATGCAACATCATGTTTACTCTCTTGAGGATGGGATCTCTGTAAGCTTGTTGGGTTTAAAGCAAAGTCCATGATGACACAGGATTCCTGACTTACTTGTACTCATCGTAGACTTCCTGTTTAGGCAGCGAGGTTTCAGGATGTTCCTCAAGATGGTTACGAATCCAGCTAAATGCATGCATCTGCTGGGCACGACTGGATGATACAGAGCTCTGCTCACTGGAGGAGAATTACACAACAGCGAAGTACATTTATATACCACAAATTAAAATAATAGAAACATATGTAAGTATAAGAGAAAACAGTAAAATACACATTATACTAACATTTTCTCACTGCCACTACTGGCTCCAGAAGGCAGCCTGAGATAGAGGTAGAGTTTCTCAATGTCTGTAAGCTTCTCCACATCTTGCTGAAACACACAAAGAAAACAGTGTTAAATATTCACCTCTTTAAAAAATTACTTCATATGAGCTTATATTCTACCTCCACCTCAAATAGTGATTTCACTGTTTGGACAAACAGATACTCTATGTCCCTGCTCATGAACATGAAAGAAAGATTATCTGTGTAGAGGTTTGGATACATTTACACGCCTGCTTGTAGGAAGTTTCGATCAGTTTCACATCCTGACTTTGCAATATTTTGCCATTTTCCTTGCAAAAGCATTCTAACTCTGTCAAATTGGTTGGGTGTCTCCTGTGCACAGCCCTCTTCAGATCACCCCATATATGTTCGATGAGATTTAGATCTGGATTCTGGCTGGGCCATTCTTAAACCTATTTCATTTACCCTAATTAAAGCACCAGTTCCAGCTGAAGAAAAGCAGGTACAAAGCATGATGCTACCACCCTTTATGCTTTACTGTGGGCAAGGTGTTCTTTTGGTGATGTGGTGTGTTTTTTTTTTGCACCAAACAAATCTTTTGGTATTATGGCCAAAGTTCAGCTTTGGTCTTATCGGACTATAATACATTGATTCAAAAGGCTTTGGGAGATAGAAATATTTGTTACAAACGTTAGATGGGCTTAGATGTTTTTTTGTTTAAAAAGGCTCACAGCCCAAACATAAAGAATTCAGAAGATTACTGTCACATGTAGGGAGCAACCGGTACTTGCCAGATATTGTTGCAATTCTTTTAATGTTGCTGTAGGCCTAATGTTTACTGTCTTTACAGTTTTTCATGGTATATAACAATGTCTTGGAAATGTTTTCTAACCCTCTGTTGATTAATATTTCTAAACAGCGAGATCCCGTACCTGCTGAAAAAGCTCTCTGCGGCCCATGGCTTTTTCAGTTGGATGTTACCAAACTGATGTCAGAAAAATTCAGGACCAGTCATACATTATTAAGGGTTAATTTGTCATTTTAATTGATGTATTTAATTTAATTGACTAATTTATATTTAACTTAAAGGAATAGTCTACTCATTTTCAATATTAAAATATGTTATTACCTTAACTAAGAATTGTTGATACATCCCTCTATCATCTGTGTGCGTGCACGTAAGTGCTGGAGTGGCTGCGACGCTTCGATAGCATTTAGCTTAGACCCATTCATTCAATGGTACCAATCAGCGCTTTTGGATGTTACGTTAAACTTAATGGGATTAATGTCTTGTCACATCGTGTGGACACTTGGAAAGAGGAATGTAAACACTCGGTTTTTCTTCTGGAGCTATATCTCTTATTAGAACGTGAAAACACTGTGGAACTGCAGGTAAGCACCGCAGCTTTTAAATGTGGACATTGATCATTTACTTTATCGTGACATGACTATTAAAACATGTTATGAGATATCGCCACTGATATATTTATAAGCAGCATGCAAAAACATCTCCCTGACACTTTTAAAAAAACGTTTTATATAGTACTGACAAGAACAAAGTTTAATAATAATAATCGAGTGCTCGTATCGCGTTAAGAATAAATGAGAAAGCAATAGTATAGTTATACAAGTATAGTTTTATTAACTTTTACCTCGCGCCAAAACAATAACAACACAAAAGACACTAAATATGAATAAAAAAACAAGTAATAGTTTGATCATGACACCAAATACTGCTGATTTGATCTCATTTTGACGATCATAAACAAACAAGGCCAACATGAGAGCCAGGGAATCCCTGTCAGAGATGTAGCCCAGATAGGGCGGTGGTCAGCGGGGCGAGTGAACACTGATGTCCGCTCATGCTTTGGTTCTCATTCGTACCGAATCTCACTAAGCAAACGTTCAAACAGGCGCTATCTTTACTAATCGACTGCAGATTTAAATATAATACAGATACATTCTCGACTGAACTAATCTTAAAACTACACTTTGTGACCAAGAAACGGTAATATAAAGAAACGGCTTTTCCGTCCATTGAGTTGTTATGAGGTTCAAAGCAGCCGAAAGTGTTACCTGTCATTCTGGCCGCCCTCAAATCCGTGGCGGAAGAAGTAGTTCTCAAACAAAGAAGCTTTTAAAATAACTCTGTTGTTATTTTCTAGTTTTCGTTTTTCAAACGTGTGCCGTCGAACTGTTGTATAAAAGCAATATCGCTCTCGGAGTCGTGTGATATAGCTCTATATTAAGCGATATTGCTTAAATATATATATTTATATAAAAAAATTATATATTTATATAATTATATATTTATATTTATTTTTTTTTTTTATATATATATATATATGTGTGTGTGTGTGTTGCAATTTTACAATAGATGAGAAACAGGTTCTAACATGATTCATCTTGGTTTCATTTTTTAAATCACAAAAACCTGCAATTTTAACAGCAATATGTAGGCATTTTATATGCACTTTATGCATAGTCTATGCGTAACTCTACGTAGCCCAACGTGCACCTCTCCAAAAATGTCAGAAATGATCAGAACCATAAGGCCCAGATATGTAAGTACCGACATTTATATTAATATGTGGTCTGTCCGCATTTCATTTAATCCTTTTCACTCCAGTGTATTGATGGCAAAACAAGCTCAGAACATGAATCTTGAGTGTTTTAGCTTTCAGATAATGCAAAATGTACAATTGATGATTGAATATTTGTTGTAAAACAAGTACAGAAACACATAGACTGACGTCTCGATCTTGTCGAATCAGGTACTCAAGATGGCGGCAGACGAATTTGAGAAGTGAGTGATGTACGCGGTTGACGTCATCTGATATTCATGTATATATTAATGAACTCAAGCTGCAAACGGGCTATTTTGGACCCAGCCCAGGTCAGTAGTTGGGGACGTGACACAATGGCTGAACACGTAATACATGTTTTTGTACTTGACATAAGCACTATTCGGACGGGATTAGTTTTCCAAACGACGTTTGAGTTTCAACGTGTCCCCCAGGACGTCTGTGATTTTATGTAGGGATGTCCCGATCCGATCACGTGATCGGAAATCGGCCCCGATCACGTGGTTTCAGACTCGATCGGAATCGGACGTTACCTCCCGATCAGGACTCGGATACATATGCAGGGTTTAAAATCCATTAGGTCTCGCTCTGCTCCGCGCCAGTGTACGCGCTGCGCTGGTGCGTGTGAACTGATGAGAAGAGAATAGGCTTGCTCGACTTCACGCAGCGCCGCAACAACCGGCAGCCGGATGACGTCCAAGCTCCGCGAGAGCGATTTAAAAGCAAACTCCTCCGTATGATTTCGCGGATCACTCTCGCGGTAGTTTGACGCCACCCGGCTGTCGATTGTTGCGGCGCCGCATGAAGTCGAACAAGCCTATTGACGTGCTTTTAAATTCATTCATAGGCTTCACACTCGTGCGTGCAAGGAACCCACGACAAGACCGGGTTTTTACCGCTCATTTAAACGACGCGTTGATTGTTTTTGTCACATGCTCAGACGCAGCTCCGCGTCTCACTCAGAACCTCAAGAACGCGCATTCGCGCAGGATACTGTAGAGATGAGAGATAGAGAGAGAGGTAAGAATGGTGGCCACGTCGAGAAAACTTAATAGAAGTCTAGAAACAAAGTATTAAAGTATGTCTAGCCATGTCACTCATTTCATTACAATATGTTAACTAGATAACTGGATACAACTGATTGTATAGTTTAATAAAATAATGTATTTTGATTATACAGATACTGCTGACCAGCTTAGGGAATCTCTATGGCTAATTTATAAGATATATTGCTGAATCAGTATGTTGTTTTTCTTGTTAATTGAGTCTTTTTGGGTAGCCTATCTTATGCCTAGAATTAGTCAAGGAGGTTGATTCTTATAACTTCCTTCAAAGTTTGATCAATTGTGCATAATGACATGTGCAACAAATGCATATAGGGTGTCAGACTCATAGATTTGCATAATTTAAAGTTCAGGTTTTAAAGTTTGGCTCAACATGTGGCACAGCTTTAAAACTGAAACTTATAAAATCCTATCAGAGGTCCAAAATGTAATTGAAACACACCAGTGGCTTTGCTGTCATCAGGATTAAACATTTTACCCCTCGAACCCTCCCTCCCAACAGAGCATCCCCCACAAAACAAATCCCAATTTAACCCCTGTACATATACTATATATATTCTCATTATTTTTTAACACATCTGTAGGTATGCGCTGGCACATAGTTAGACTCTTTTGACTCCGCACAGAAACAGCAATGTGTGCGGCATGACATAAGGAACATCCTGGTTCTGTTTTTTTTGCTCTTATTTATTCTTTTTTTAAGTATTATAAAAGTATCGGATCGGGACTCGGTATCGGCAGATACTCAAAATCAAATGACTCGGACTCGGACTCGAGGGCAAAAAAACCTGATCGGGACATCCCTAATTTTATGTACCGATTCGGACGGGATTCAAATTCTCAGGCTATTCCAGAGATGGGAGTGTCTGTTTCATGCATTTGGAGTTTGCAGAAGATAACGTGCTCTGTATACGCGTGTTTGTAATGTTTAATATTTTGCTTTAAAATGTAAAATTATTACAGAACATGTAATTTATTCTTTTAATTTTAACAAATCATAATAAAATATAAAAATCTTACTAAATTAATGTTAGCCTACGTGTTTTATATAACTGTCTCTGCTTATAATAAACACAAAGAAATAAAGAAATAATGATTAATAAAATTTAATATCTTTATTAATTAACATTACCATTCCGGAGTTGAACAACTTTGAACGGAGTTTCTTATAACGTTAATGATATTACAGTGGCCAGTCTTAACAGAGTTTGATATTCAGCTCGTATTGATTTAATTATTTTATTTTGCCGAATGCGAAAAAACATTCATATCTGAATGAATGGGACTCAGGAAATACAATATACGCGCATTAGTAAGACCTTACCGCAGATCACGTAGGCCAAAACACAAAATGAACCACGTTTTCAAAAGATATTGCGGGCAAACACAGACATTTGCATCCGAACGGGATTAAATTTCTCAGAGGACCTCTGAGTTCAGCGAAAAACAGTAGGTAAATTGCTCTGGAATTCTTACGGAGGTCGTCAGAGAAAAACACAGACATGGCCGATTCGGACGGGATTAAAAACACAGAGGACCTCTGAGAAGCACGATTTTCTCAGAGGTCCCCTTGTAAAACTAATCCCGTCCGAATAGGGCTATAGAGACAATAAAATGTTTTCAAAAAACATCCATTTTGAAACCCATTTTCAAAAGTTTGAATTTCTAGGCCCCCAAAATGCAGTAGTCTGGTATATGAACAGCCAAGCGAATAAAAAGTTGTCCACTTATTGTTGAAAATTAAGTAATGTAAATAACTTTTATTACTGAACAAGAAAATAGGTTAATTACTGGATGAAACTGGGGGTGACAAGATACCCCTGATAACTGGACGACTTGCGGACAGAAAGATGGGCATCACAGATGTTTGAAAGCACTGGTGTTACATAACCCAACCAGCTAAAATTATCCACTAAAAATATTATCCACCAACAGAGTAGTAAACAAATCCAAATTTTGTCCCTTTTCCAAAACACACTCAAAGACAGACAGACAGACACATGAAATGAAGATCTGATCTTCAGGTATTTCTGACTCTCATATAGTGATAAAGCTGAAGTAAGCTGTCGAGTGCTAGTGTTATAAGAGAGCAATGAATAGCTCTTCAAAGAGAATGTCAAAGATGTTTGGGTGGGGCAGACCTGATTTAAATTCTGCCCGAGTAGAGAGGAGCAGACACAAGTTTCCTCAGGCACTGCTCTCCATCTTTACTTACATTCTCGCACACTGACGGGCATACACTTAACATTTCACATTTCAATGGCTGCATCAAAAATCTCAAAAATCTATATTTTCACTTTTAACACCTTTTGATTGCATTTCTAGCGAGAAGAAATTAGTATTGTAGTTTTCCAATATGGGATTAGTTATTCACAAAATCACACTTTGGTTTATATTTTGAACGGAATTCCATTACTCTTCCTATAAAGGCGGTCCGAATCCACTTCCCGGAGCTGCCTTCATGCTGCCATTGCCTCATGATGCAGCAGGGCAACAAGTCAGCTGCCTTGGGTTTCGATGTAGTCATTATAAAGATAGATTTAATAGAGATTTGATGGCAACACCTACACCTTGCTTCCACCATAAGATACATGCAAAGTTCAAAAACCTGGGACCAGCAGAGCGGTGAACAAGGAATTAAACAGACTTCAATAGGATTGTACAGCATAACCCCAAACAGGAAGTCAATCCAAGGTAAAAATAATCCGAAGAATACCTAATCCCCCAGTGA
The DNA here is from genome assembly GCF_027580225.2 of Misgurnus anguillicaudatus. NCBI lineage: Eukaryota > Metazoa > Chordata > Actinopteri > Cypriniformes > Cobitidae > Misgurnus > Misgurnus anguillicaudatus. The sequence goes on along the minus strand of NC_073357.2, from coordinate 35,191,925 downwards.
TCAGAGCAGCCGGTTAAACTAGCAAAAAAACAAGCCTTTGTTTTCATTTTCTGTGTGACCAATGGAAATGGAGATCTTCAGAAGTTCATGAACATCACACAAGTGATGCCCAAATTAACCTTTTGGTGTAAAGGCCATGTAAAGTGGGATAGTAAACAATATCAACATAAACATTAAAACTGCAAGCAGTGATGGAAGGGCCCTCGCACGCATGTGCACCGCCACTCTATGGCCTTAGTAAAGCAATAAACCAGGGGGATTGAAATTTCCGTGGATAAATATAGGTGGATATTCAAAGGAACTTTGAAGTGCCACTACTCCTTTATGCAGCAGGTGGCGCTATGACTGTAATTGATTGTTGTAACATTGATGTGTTGAGGCCAGGACCCTTGTCAAACGTATGATGTCTGTGACAGGTCGGACATTGCATGTCTGAGTTACAACAGCTTTCTCATGGCGAAAAATCAAACATTGACAGGCCACAACGGACACGCCCCTTTAACGAAATGTCAAGATCTTCACAATTTTTCATTGTGAAGTTCCTAAGTTCAGACTGACCAAATATGATGATGATCTGAATACATTTCAATGAGCCGTAAATCACAGTGTAAAACATGTCATTTCCTGCTTCCAGCAGGTGGCGCTATAACTTTTACTGAATATTGCCATGTTGATGTGTTCAGGACAGGACAATTTTCAAACTTGTGAAGCGTGGGTCAGGTTGGACATTTTAAACCTGAGTTAGAACAACTTCCTGTTTCATTGAGAAACACAGAAATTTGGCAAGCCGCCACATACACACGCTCCATTGAAATGTCAAGATCTCCGCAATTTAGCATTGCAAAGCCCTTTAGATGACACTCACCAAATATGATGATTATCTGATTAAATTTATAGGAGGAGTTTGTTAAAATACGAAGGCCAGAAATGGCAAAAGTTGCACTCAAATTTCAGAGAAAATTCAAAATGGCTGACTTCCTGTGGGGTTTAGAGCTTTGCTCCAAGAGACTTTTTTGTAGGTCTTGGGGTGATACATGATCCTACTGCATTTCGTATTTGTGCGATTAACGTAGCGGGGGGCTGCTCTATTTAATTTTTGTAGGTGGCGCTATAGAGCCATTTTAACACCCCAAGTTCTGAAGCCTATATCACATGAAAATATTCGCCACTTTTGACACGTGTGGAACGTTTCATGACTTTTTGAGCTCGTTTAGGCTGTCAAAAATGGGATTCATTTAGCGATACTTTGCGAGGCCGCAACGGACACGCCCTTTAACGAAAAGTCAAGGTCGTTGCTATTTATCATCACACAAGGTCTTGAGATTAGACTGATGAAATATGATGTTGATATGGTTAAATCTCTAAGAGCAGTAAGTCACAGCATAAAAGGTGGTATTTCCTGCTTCCTCTAGGTGGCGCTATGACTGATACTGAATTATGCCATGTTGATGTGTTCAGGCCGGGACCCTTATGAAACGTGTGAAGTTGGGGGCAGATCGGAGTATGTATGTCTGAATTACAACAGCTTCCTGTTTCATGGTGAAACATCACACTTTGCCAGGCTGCCACGGACACGCCCTTCAATGAAAAGTCAAGATCTTTGCAATTTATTATCGCAAAGGACTTAAGATCAGTCTGACCAGATATGATGATGATTTGATTAAATCTCTAAGAGCAGTAAATCACAGCGTAAAACATGGCATTTCCTGCTACCTCTAGGTGGCGCTATGACTGAAGCTGTATATTGGCATTGAAATGTGTTCAGGCCAATACCCTTATCAAACGTATGAAGCGTGGGGCAGATTGGACATTGTATGCCTGAGTTAGAGCCACTTCCTGTTTCATGGCGAAAATGCAGAAATTTGTCAGGCCGCCACGGACACACCCTCCAACGAAAAGTCAAGATCTCCGCAATTTAACATCGCAAAGGACTTTAGATGAGATTGTCCAAATATGACAATGATCGGATTAAATCTGTAGGAGGAGTTCGTTAAAGTATGAAGCCTGGAAATGACCAAATTTGCACAAAATCAAGGCAAAAATTAAAAATGGCGGACTTCCTGTTGGGTTTAGAGCTTCGCCCCAAGAGACTTTTTTTTAGGTCTTGGGGTGATAGATGATCCTACCAAATTTCGTATCTGTACGTTTTTCGTAGCGGGGGGGCTGTTCTCTTGAAATTTTGCAGGTGGCGCTATCGAGCCATTTCTACACGCCCACTTCTGGCGCCTATACCACATGTAAATTTTCGCCACTTCTGACATGTGTGCAAAATTTCATGAGTTTTCGAGCATGTTTCGCCCCTCAAAAATGCGATTCACTTTGGAGAAGAAGAAGAATAAATAATAATAATAATAATAAATATAGCTGCAAGCAGCAATGGCGGGCCCTCGCACGTTTGTTTACCGCTACACGGTGTCTCCGAGAAAACGATGCACGGTGGGCAAGTGCATCAAGTGGGTAAATATCATGCTGCTACTGAACCATTTAGGTACTGTAGGTAAAAGAAACCCCACATTTTAGACAAACGGGGGCGCTAGTGAGCCACTAAATAGACACGCCTTTATCTGACGTTTTTGTCAACACTTAACAGCCGACAAATCTGATGTGTGTGCCAAATTTAAAGTTAATCTAAGCACACCAAGAGCCTTAAATATGCCTGACATAAAAGTAAAGTTTGACACGTTGCCATGGGAACAGCGTTAGAGATGTCAAAAATTCCTTCGCAATTTAGCGTCTACAATGTCTCAGCATCATGTTGACAACTTCTGGTGTGAATTGCATTATTTCCCTAGAAGGAGTATTAAAAAGAACATTGCATGCGACTGTCAGGCTTAAATAAGCCTTTAAAATGAAAGTAAAAAGTTTGACGCGTTGCCATGGGAACAGCGTTTGAGATATCAAAAATCCCTTCACTTTTTTATCATCTCCAATGTCTCGGCATCATGTTGACCACGTTTCGTGTCAATCGCATGAATATCCTAGGAGTATTGAAAAGTTCACTGCATGGGCTTAAATATGCCTTTAAAATGAAAGTAAAGTTTGACGCGTTGTCGGGGGAACAACGTTTGAGATATCAAAAATCCCTTCGCAATTTATCATCTACTATGTCTTGGCATCATGTTGACCACTTTTGGTGTCAATCGCATAAACATTCTAGGACGAGTATTTAAAAGAACATCACATGGAACTGTCAAAAAAATCAACCTTTGTGACTGCAACACTTCCTGGCGCCTGGTGGTGGCGCTATACCCGAGACTTACAATAGGCACATCGATGCGATCGGAATCTTCAGACGAACAAACACCCCGCGTGTCATCACTATAAGACATTTTTTGCCTTAGATATTAGACACTTCCTGTTTCTCTGATTTCACCATGACTTTGCCGCTTCGCCATGGCAACACCGTTCGAGACATCAAAAATCCCTTCGCAATTTAGCAAGTCCAATGTCTTGACATCATGATCACCACATTTGGTGTCATTTGCATGAATCCCCTAGGAGGAGTATTCAAAAGTTCACCGCATGCATTTTTTAAACCATCCAAAATGGCGGACTTCCTGTTGGGCGGAGCTAAAATGTTAGAGGGCGAAAGTTGTTCGGGTCGATGAGATCTATATGCGTACCAACTTTCGTAAATATGCGTACATGTTTGCCCGATCTGTGCACTCCTGTTTGTTTTTGCATTACAGGGGGCGCTACAGAGCCCCCGTGCCACGCCCGTGTTCCAGCCTTTGGCTTTCGGCGATCACGGACGACTCTGATGTCTGTGCCAAATTTCAAGAGTTTTCGAGTATGTTAAGGCCCCCAAAATGTCCAAAAGTGTTGAAAAAAAAAAAAAATAAATAAATAAAAATAAAAAGAAATATAGCTGCAAGCAGCGATGGCGGGCCCTCGCACGTTATTTTACCGCTACACGGTGCCTCCGAGAAAACGATGCACGGTGGGCATGTGCATCAAGTGGGTAAATATCAGTGGACTATTTCATGTTGCTACTGACCAATTTGGGTACTGTAGGTAAAAGAAACCCCATATTTTAGACAAACGGGGGCGCTAGTGAGCCACTAAATAGACACGCCTTTCTCTGACCTTTTTGTCAACACTTAACAGCCGACAACTCTGATGTGTGTGCCAAATTTAAAGTTAATCTAAACACGCCAAGAGCCTTAAATATGCCTGAAATAAATGTGAAGTTTGACGCGTTGCCATGGGAACAGCGTTCGAGATGTCAAAAATTCCTTCGCAATTTATCATCTACAATGTCTCAGTATCATGTTGACCACTTTTGGTGTCAATCGCATGAATATCCTAGAAGGAGTATTTAAAAGAACATTGGATGGAACAGTAAAAAAAAATCAACCTTTTTGACTGCAACACTTCCTGGCGCCTGGTGGTGGCGCTATACCCGGGAGTCACAATAGGCACATCGATGCGTTCGGAATCTTCAGACGAACAAACACCCCGCGTGTCATCACAATAAGAAATTTTTTGCCTTAGATATTAGACACTTCCTGTTTCTCTGATTTCGCCATGAATTTGTCGCCTCACCATGGCAGAACCGTTCGAGATATCAAAAATCCCTTCGCAATTTAGCAAGTACAATGTCTTGACATCCTGATCACCACGTTTGGTGTCAATCCCATTAATCCACTAGGAGGAGTATTTAAAAGTTCACCGCATGCATTTTTTAAACAATCCAAAATGGCCGACTTCCTGTTGGGCGGAGCTAATATGTTAGAGTACGAAAGTTGTTCAGGTCGATGAGATCTATATGCGTACCAACTTTCGTACATGTGCGTGCATGTTTGTCCGATCTATGCACCAATGTTTTTTTTTCCATTACAGGGGGCGCTACAGAGCCCCCCTGCCACGCCCGTGTTCCAGCCTTTGGTTTTCTGCGATGACGGACGACTCTGACATCTGTGCCAAATTTCAAGAGTTTTCGAGTATTTTAAGGCACTCAAAATTCCCAAAAGTGTTGAAAAAAATAATAAAAAAAAAAAAAAAAATAATAATAATAAAAATAAATATAGCTGCAAGCAGCGATGGCGGGCCCTCGCACGTTTATTTACCGCTACACGGTGCCTTCGAGGAAAACGATGCACGGTGGGCAAGTGCATCAAGTGGGTAAATATCTGTGGAGTATTTCATGTTGCTACTGACCTATTTAGGTACTGTAGGTAAAAGAAACCCCACATTTTAGACAATCGGGGGCGCTAGTGAGCCACAAAATAGACACGCCTTTATCTGACCTTTTTGTCAACACTTAACAGCTGATAACTCTGATGTGTGTGCCAAATTTAAAGTTAATCTAAGCAGGCCAAGAGCCTTAAATATGCCTGAAATAAAAGTAAAGTTTGACGCGTTGCCATGGGAACAGCGTTCGAGATGTCAAAAATTCCTTCGCAATTTATCATCTACAATGTCTCGGCATCATGTTGACCACTTTTGGTGTCAATCGCATGAACATCCTAGAAGGAGTATTTAAAAGAACATCGGATGGAACTGTCAAAAAAATCCACCTTTGTGACTGACACACTTCCTGGCGCCTGGTGGTGGCGCTATAACCGGGAGTCACAATAGGCATATCGATGCGATCGGAATCTTCAGACGAACAAACACCCCGCATGTCATCACAATAAGACATTTTTTGCCTTAGATATTAGACACTTCCTGTTTCTCTGATTTCGCCATGACTTTGCCACTTCGCCATGACAGAACCGTTCGAGATATCAAAAATCCCTTCGCAATTTAGCAAGTCCAATGTCTTGACATCATGATCACCACGTTTGGAGTCAATCCCATGTATCCCCTCGGAGGAGTATTCAAAAGTTCACCGCATGCATTTTTTAAACAATCCAAAATGGCCGACTTCCTGTTGGGCGGAGCTAAAAGGTTAGAGTGCGAAAGTTGTTCGGGTCGATGAGATCTATATGTGTACCAACTTTCGTACATGTGCGTACATTTTTGCCCGATCTGTGCACTACTGTTTGTTTTTGCTTTACAGGGGGCGCTACAGAGCCCCCGTGCCACGCCCGTGTTCCAGCCTTTGGCTTTCGGCGATGACGGACGACTCTGACGTCTGTGCCAAATTTCAAGAGTTTTCGAGTATGTTAAGGCCCCCAAAATGTTCAAAAGTGTTAAAAAAAATAAAAATAAAAAAAATAATAATAAATATAGCTGCAAGCAGCGATGGCGGGCCCTCGCACGTATTTTTACCGCTACACGGTGCCTCAGAGAAAACGATGCACGGTGGGCAAGTGCATCAAATGGGTAAATATCGGTGGACTATTTATGTTGTTACTGACCCATTTGGGGACTGTAGGTAAAAGAAACCCCACATTTTGGACAAACGGGGGCGCTAGTGAGCGACTTAAGAGACACGCCTATGTCTGACCTGTTTGTCAACACTTAACAGTTGACAACTCTGATGTGTGTGCCAAATTTGAAGTTAATCTAAGCATGCCAAGAGGCTTAAATATTCCTGAAATAATAGTAAACTTTGATCCGTTGCCATGGCGACAGCGTTCGAAATGTCAAAAATCCCTTCGCATTTTATCATCTCCAATGTCTCGGCATCATGTTGACCACGTTTGGTGTCAATCGCATGAATGTCCTAGAAGGAGTATTGAAAAGTTCACTGCATGTAACTGTAAGCCTTAAATATGCCGGAAAATGAAAGCAAAGTTTGACACGTTGCCATGGGAACACCGTTTGAGATATCAAAATTCCCTTCGCAATTTATCATCTACAATGTCTCGGCATCATGGTCATCATGTTTGGTGTCAATTGCATGAATATTCTTGAAGGAGTATTGAAAAGTTCACTGGATGCAACTGAAGGGCTTAAATATGCCTTTAAAATGAAAGTAAAGTTTGACACGTTGCCATGGGAACAACGTTCGAGATATCAAAAATCCCTTCGCAATTTATCATCTGCAATGTCTTCGCATCATGTTGACCACTTTTGGTGTCAATCGCATAAACATTCTAGGAGGAGTATTTAAAAGAACATCGCATGCGCCTGTCAAAAAAATCCACCTTTGTGACTGTCACACTTCCTGGCGCCTGGTGGTGGCGCTATACCTGGGAGTCACAATAGGCACATTGATGCGATCAGAATCTTCAGACGAACAAACACCCCGTGTGTCATCACAATAAGACATTTTTTGCCTTAGATATTAGACACTTCCTGTTTCTCTGATTTCACCATGAATTTGTCGCCTCGCCATGACAAAACCGTTCGAGATATCAAAAATCCCTTCGCAATTTAGCAAGTACAATGTCTCAGCTTCATGATCACCACGTTTGGTGTCAATCCCATTAATCCACTAGGAGGAGTATTTAAAAGTTCACCGCATGCATTTTTTAAACAATCCAAAATGGCCGACTTCCTGTTGGGCGGAGCTAATATGTTAGAGTACGAAAGTTGTTCGGGTCAATAAGATCTATATGCGTACCAGCTTTCGTACATGTGCGTACATGTTTGTCCGATCTGTGCACCAATGTTTTTTTTTTCATTACAGGGGGCGCTACAGAGCCCCCCTGCCACGCCCGTGTTCCAGCCTTTGGTTTTCTGCGATGACGGACGACTCTGACGTCTGTGCCAAATTTCAAGAGTTTTCGAGTATGTTAAGGCACTCAAAATTCCCAAAAGTGTTGAAAAAAATAATAAAAAAAAAAAAAAAAAAAATAATAAAAATAATAATCCGAGCAAAATCAATAGGGCTTCGCACCTTTCGGTGCAGGCCATTCTGGCCTGCTCCTCGGTGCTCGGGCCCTAATAATCCGAGCAAAAACAATAGGGCTTCGCACCTTTCGGTGCAGGCCATTCTGGCCTGCTCCTCGGTGCTCGGGCCCTAATAATAATAATAATAATAATAAACCGAGCAAAAACAATAGGGTCCTCGCACCCCGGTGTGCTCGGGCCCTAATTAAAGCTGCAAGCAGCGATGGAAGGGCCCTCGCACGCATGTGCACTGCTACCCTATGGCATTAGTAAAGCAGTGAACCAGGGGGATATGAATTAAAGTGGGTAAATATAGGTAGATATTCAAAGGAAAATGTGCAGCAGGTGGCGCTATGACTGTACATGATTATTATTATATTGACGTGTTCAGGCCGGGACCCTTAACAAACGTGTGAAGTCTCGAGCAGATCGAACAATGTATGTCTGAATTACAACAGCTTTCTGTTTCATGGCGAAACATCACACTTTGCCAGGCCGCCACGGACACGCCCTTCAACGAAAAGTCAAGATCTTCTGAATATATCATATTAAAGTCCTTAAGATCAGTATTACCAAAAATGATGATGATTTGATTAAATATCTAAGAGCAGTAAATCACAGCGTAAAACATGGTATTTCCTGCTACCTCTAGGTGGCGCTATGACTAAAGCTGAATATTGGCCTTGAAATGTGTTCAGGCCAAGACCCTAATCAAACATGTGAAGCGTGGGGCAGATTGGACATTGTATACCTGAGTTAGAGCCACTTCCTGTTTCATGGGGAAAATGCCGAAATTTGTCAGGCCGCCACGGACACACCCTCTGACGAAAAGTCAAGATCTCCGCAATTTAGCATCGCAAAGGCCTTTAGATAAGACCGACCAAATATGACGATGATCGGATTAAATCTGTAGGAGGAGTTTGTTGAAGTATGAAGCCTGGAAATGACCAAATTTGCACAAAAATCAAGGCAAAAATTCAAAATGGCCGACTTCCTGTGGGGTTTAGAGCTTCGCTCCAAGAGACTTTTTTGTAGGTCTTGGGGTGCTAGATGATCCTACCAAATTTCGTATCTGTACATTTTTCGTAGCGGGGGGGCTGTTCGCTTGAAAGTTTGCAGGTGGCGCTATCGAGCCATTTCTACACGCCCACTTCTGGCGCCTATGCCACATGTAAATTTTCGCCACTTCTGACATGTGTGCAACGTTTTATGACTTTTTGGGCTTGTTTAGCCTGTCAAAAATGCGATTCATTTACCGATACTTTGCGAGGCCGCCACGGACACGCCCTTTAATGAAAAGTCAAGGTCGTTGCTTTTTATCATCACACAAGGTCTTGAGATTACACTGGTGAAATATGATGTTGATATGGTTAAATATCTAAGAGCAGTAAATCACAGTGTAAAAGGTGGTATTTCCTGCTGCCTCTAGGTGGCGCTATGAGTGTTACTGAATTATGCCATGTTGATGTGTTCAGGCCTGGACCCTTATCAAACGTGTGAAGTCAGGGGCAGATCGGACATTGTATGCCTGAGTTATAACAACTTCCTGTTTCATGGCGAAACATCACACTTTGCCAGGCCGCCACGGACACGCCCTTCAACGAAAAGTCAAGATCTTCGCAATTTATCAAGGAAAAGGGCTTAACATCAGTCAGACCAAATATGATGATGATTTGATTAAATCTCTAAGAGCAGTAAATCAGAGCATAAAACATGGTATTTCCTCCTACCTCTAGGTGGCGCTATGAGTGAAGTTGAATATTGGCATTGAAATGTGTTCAGGCCAAGACCCTTATCAAACGTATGAAGCGTGGGGCAGATTGGACATTGTATGCCTGAGTTAGAGCCACTTCCTGTTTCATGGCGAAAATGCTGAAATTTGTCAGGCCGCCACGGACACACCCTCTGACGAAAAGTCAAGATCTCCGCAATTTAACATCGCAAAGGCCTTTAGATGAGATTGACCAAATATGACGATGATCCGATTAAATCTGTAGGAGGAGTTTGTTAAAGTATGAAGCCTGGAAATGACCAAATTTGCACAAAAATCAAGGCAAAAATTCAAAATGGCGGACTTCCTGTTGGGTTTAGAGCTTCGCTCCAAGAGACTTTTTTGTAGGTCTTGGGGTGATAGATGATCCTACCAAATTTCGTATCTGTACGTTTTTCGTAGTGGGGGGGCTGTTCTCTTGAAATTTTGCAGGTGGCGCTATCGAGCCATTTCTACACGCCCACTTCTGGCGCCTATGCCACATGTAAATTTTCGCCACTCCTGACATGTGTGCAAAATTTCATGAGTTTTCGAGCATGTTTCGCCCCTCAAAAATGCAATTCACTTTGGAGAAGAAGAAGAATAAATAATAATTAAAGCTGCAAGCAGCGATGGAAGGGCCCTCGCACACATGTGCACCGCCACCCTATGGCATTAGTAAAGCAGTGAACCAGGGGGATATGAATTAAAGTGGGTACATAAAGGTGGCTATTCAAAGAAAAATTGATGTGCCACACCACCTGTGTGCAGCAGGTGGCGCTATGACGGTACCTGATTATTGTTATATTGACGTGTTCAGGCCGGGACCCTTATCAAACGTGTGAAGTCTGGAGCAGATCAAACAATGTATGCCTGAATTACAACAGCTTCCTGTTTCATGGTGAAACATCACACTTTGCCAGGCTGCCACGGACACGCCCTTCAACGAAAAGTCAAGATCTTCGCAATTTATCATCGCAAAGGGCTTAAGATCAGTCTGACCAAATATGATGATGATTTGATTAAATCTCTAAGAGCAGTAAATCACAGCGTAAAACATGGCATTTCCTGCTACCTCTAGGTGGCGCTATGACGGAAGCTAAATATTGGCATCGAAATGTGTTCAGGCCAAGACCCTTATCAAACATGTGAAGCGTGGGGCAGATTGGACATTGTATGCCTTAGTTATAACAACTTCCTGTTTCATGGCGAAAATGCCAAAATTTGTCAGGCCGCCACGGACACGCCCTCCAATGAAAAGTCAAAAGCTCCGCAATTTAGCATCGCAAAGGCCTTTAGATGATACTGACCAAATATGATGATGATCGGATTAAATCTCTGGGAGGAGTTCGTTAAAGTACGACGCATGGAAATGTCAAAAAATGACAGAGAAAATTCAAAATGGCTGACTTCCTGTGGGGTTTAGAGCTTAGTTCCAAGAGACTTTTTTGTAGGTCGTGGGGTGATAGATGATCCTACAAAATTTCGTATCTGTACGTTCTTCGTAGTGGGGGGGCTGTTCTTTTGAAATTTTGCAGGTGGCGCTATCGAGCCATTTCTACACGCCCACTTCTGACGCCTATACCACATTTAAATTTTCGCCACTTCTGACGTGTGTGCAAAATTTCATGAGTTTTTGAGCATGTTTAGGCCTTCAAAAATGCGATTCATTTCGGAAAATAATAATAATAATAATAATTAAAGCTGCAAGCAGCGATGGAAGGGCCCTCGCACGCATGTGCACCGCTACCCTATGGCATTAGTAAAGCAGTGAACCAGGGGGATATGAATTAAAGTGGGTAAATACAGGTGGATATTCAAAGGGAAACTGATGTGCCACACCGCCTGTGTGCAGCAGGTGGTGCTATGACTGAAGCTGAATATTGGCATTGAAATGTGTTCAGGCCAAGAACCTTATCAAACATTTGAAGTCTGGGGCAGATCGAACAATGTATGTCTGAATTACAACAGCTTCCTGTTTCATGGCGAAACATCACACTTTGCCAGGCCGCCACGGACACGCCCTTTAATGAAAAGTCAAGATATTCACAATTCATCACCGCAGAGGGCTTTACATCAATCTAACCAAATATGATGATGATTTGATTAAATCTCTAAGAGCAGTAAATCATAGCGTAAAACATGGTATTTCCTGCTACCTCTAGGTGGCGCTGTGACTGAAGCTGAATATTGGCATTGAAATGTGTTCAGGCCAAGACCCTAATCAAACATGTGAAGCGTGGGGCAGATTGGACATTGTATACCTGAGTTAGAGCCACTTCCTGTTTCATGGCGAAAACACCGAAATTTGGCAGCCCGCCACGGACACACCCTCCAACGAAAAGTCAAGATCTCTGCAATTTAGCATCGCAAAGGCCTTTAGATAAGACCGAACAAATATGACGATGATCGGATTAAATCTGTAGGAGGAGTTTGTTGCAGTATGAAGCCTGGAAATGACCAAATTTGCACAAAAATCAAGGCAAAAATTCAAAATGGTCGACTTCCTGTGGGGTTAAGAGCTTCGCTCCAAGAGACTTTTTTGTAGGTCTTGGGGTGATAGATGATCCTACCAAATTTCGTATCTGTACATTTTTCGTAGCGGGGGGGCTGTTCGCTTGAAATTTTGCAGGTGGCGCTATCGAGCCATTTCTACACGCCCACTTCTGGCACCTATGCCACATGTAAATTTTCGCCACTTCTGACATGTGTGCAACGTTTTATGACTTTTTGAGCTTGTTTTGCCTGTCAAAAATGCGATTCATTTACCGATACTTTGCGAGGCCGCCACGGACACGCCCTTTAATGAAAAGTCAAGGTCGTTGCTTTTTATCATCACACAAGGTCTTGAGATTACACTGGTGAAATATGATGTTGATATGGTTAAATATCTAAGAGCAGTAAATCACAGCGTAAAACATGGTATTTCCTGCTGCCTCTAGGTGGCGCTATGAGTGTTACTGAATTATGCCATGTTGATGTGTTCAGGCCTGGACCCTTATCAAACGTGTGAAGTCAGGGGCAGATCGGACATTGTATGCCTGAGTTATAACAACTTACTGTTTCATGGCGAAACATCACACTTTGCCAGGCCGCCACGGACACTCCCTTCAACGAAAAGTCAAGATCTTCGCAATTTATCAAGGAAAAGGGCTTAACATCAGTCTGACCAAATATGATGATGATTTGATTAAATCTCTAAGAGCAGTAAATCAGAGCATAAAACATGGTATTTCCTCCTACCTCTAGGTGGCGCTATGAGTGAAGTTGAATATTGGCATTGAAATGTGTTCAGGCCAAGACCCTTATCAAACGTATGAAGCGTGGGGCAGATTGGACATTGTATGCCTGAGTTAGAGCCACTTCCTGTTTCATGGCGAAAATGCAGAAATTTGTCAGGCCACCACGGACACACCCTCTGACGAAAAGTCAAGATCTCCGCAATTTAACATCGCAAAGGCCTTTAGATGAGATTGACCAAATATGACGATGATCGGATTAAATCTGTAGGAGGAGTTCGTTAAAGTATGAAGGCTGGAAATGACCAAATTTGCACAAAAATCAAGGCAAAAATTAAAAATGGCGGACTTCCTGTTGGGTTTAGAGCTTCGCTCCAAGAGACTTTTTTGTAGGTCTTGGGGTGATAGATGATCCTACCAAATTTCGTATCTGTACGTTTTTCGTAGTGGGGGGGCTGTTCTCTTGAAATTTTGCAGGTGGCGCTATCGAGCCATTTCTACACGCCCACTTCTGGCGCCTATGCCACATGTAAATTTTCGCCACTCCTGACATGTGTGCAAAATTTCATGAGTGTTCGAGCATGTTTCGCCCCTCAAAAATGCGATTCACTTTGGAGAAGACGAAGAATAAATAATAATAATAATAAACGGAGCAAAAACACTAGGGTCCTCACACTTGTGTGCTCGGGCCCTAAATATAGCTGCAAGCAGCAATGGCGGGCCCTCGCAAGTTTTTTTACAGCTACACGGTGCGTCCGAGAAAACGATGCACGGTGGGCAAGTGCATCAAGTGGGTAAAATATCAGTGGGCTATTTAATGTTGTTTCTGAGCCATTTGGGGACTGTAGGTAAAAGAAACCCCACATTTTAGACAAACAGGGGCACTAGTGAGCCACTTAAGAGACACGCCTATGTCTGACCTTCTTGTCAACACTTAACAGCCGAAAACTCTGATGTGTGTGCCAAATTTAAAGTTCAACTAAGCACGCCAAGAGCCTTAAACATGCCTGAAATTAAAGTAAAGTTTGACGCATTGCCATGGGAACAGCGTTCGAGATGTCAAAAATTCCTTCGCAATTTATCATCTACAATGTCTCGGCATCATCTTGACCACTTCTGGTGTCAATCGCATGAATCCCATACGAGGAGTATTTAAAGGTTCACAGCATGTAACTGTCAGCCTTAAATATGTGTAAAAATGAAAGTAAAGTTTGATGCATTGCCATGGGAACAGCGTTCGAGATATCAAAAATCCCTTCGCAATTTATCATCTACAATGTCTCGGCATCATCTTGACCACTTCTCGTGTCAATCGCATGAAAATCCTAGAAGGAGTATTTAAAAGTTAACTGTATGCAACTGAAAGGCTTAAATATGCCTTTAAAATGAAAGTAAAGTTTGATGCGTTGCCATGGGAACAGCGTTTGAGATATCAAAAATCCCTTCGCAATTTATCATCTACAATGTCTCGGCATCATGGTGACCACTTTTGGTGTCAATCGCATGAAAATCCTAGGAGGAGTATTTAAAAGAACATTGCATGGAACTTTCAAAAAAATCCAGCTTTGTGACTGACACACTTCCTGGCGCCTGCTGGTGGCGCTATACCCGAGACTCACAATAGGCACATCGATGCGATCGGAATCTTCAGACGAACAAACACCCCGCGTGTCATTACAATAAGACATTTTTTGCCTTAGATATTAGACACTTCCTGTTTCTCTGATTTCGCCACAACTTTGTCGCCTCGCCATGGCAGAACCGTTCGAGATATCAAAAATCTCTTCGCAATTTAGCAAGTCCAATGTCTCAACATCATGTTCACCACGTTTGGTGTCAATTGCATGCATCCTCTAGGAGGAGTATTCAAAAGTTCAATGCATGCATTTTTTAAACAATCCAAAATAGCTGACTTCCTGTTGGGCGGAGCTTAAATGTTAGAGGGCGAAAGTTGTTCGGGTCGATGAGATCTATATGCGTACCAACTCTCGTACATGTGCGTACATATTTGCACGATCTGCGCACTCCTGTTTGTTTTTGCATTACAGGGGGCACTACAGAGCCCCCGTGCCACGCCCGTGTTCCGGCCTTTGGCTTTCGGCGATCACGGACGACTCTGATGTCTGTGCCAAATTTCAAGAGTTTTCGAGTATGTTAAGGCCCCCAAAATGCCCAAAAGTGTTGAAAAAAATAAAAAAAAAATAAAAAATAATAATAAAATATAGCTGCAAGCAGCAATGGCGGGCCCTCGCACGTTTTTTTACCGCTACACGGTGCGTCCGAGAAAACGATGCACGGTGGGCAAGGGCATCAAGTGGGTAAATATCAGTGGGCTATTTAATGTTGCTACTGAGCCATTTGGGGACTGTAGGTAAAAGAAACCCCATATTTTAGACAAACGGGGGCGCTAGTGAGCCACTTAAGAGACACGCCTATGTCTGACCTGTTTGTGCACACTTAACAGCCGACAACTCTGATGTGTGTGCCGACTTTTAGGTTAATCTAAGCACGCCAAGAGCCCTAAATATGCCAGAAATAAAAGTCAAGTTTGGGGCGTTGCCATGGGAACAGCGTTCGAGATATCAAAAATCCCATCGCAATTTAGCGTCTACAATGTCTCAGCATCATGTTGACAACTTCTGGTGTGAATCGCATTATTTCCCTAGAAGGAGTATTTAAAAGAACATTGCATGCAACTGTCAGGCTTAAATAAGCCTTTAAAATGAAAGTAAAAAGTTTGACGCGTTGCCATGGGAACAGCGTTTGAGATATCAAAAATCCCTTCGCAATTTATCATCTACAATGTCTTAGCATCATGTTGACCACTTTTGGTGTCAATCGCATGAATATCCTAGAAGGAGTATTTAAAAGAACATCGGATGGAACAGTCAAAAAAATCCACCTTTGTGACTGACACACTTCCTGGCGCCTGGTGGTGGCGCTATACCCGAGACTCACAATAAGCACATCGATGCGATCGGAATCTTCAGGCGAACAAACACCCCGCTTGGCATCACAATAAGAACTTTTTTGCCTTAGATATTAGACACTTCCTGTTTCTCTGATTTTGCCACAACTTTGTTGACTCGCCACGGCGGCACCGTTCGAGATATCAAAAATCCCTTCGCAATTTAGCAAGTACAATGTCTCGACATCATGATCACCACGTTTGGTGTCAATCCCATGAATTCTCTAGGAGGAGTATTTAAAAGTTCACCACATGCATTTTTGAAACAATCCAAAATAGCCGACTTCCTGTTGGGCGGAGCTTAAATGTTAGAGTGCGAAAGTTGTTCGGGTCGATGAGATCTATATGTGTACCAACTCTCGTACATGTGCGTACATTTTTGCCCGATCTGTGCCCCAATGTTTGTTTTTGCATTACAGGGGGCGCTACAGAGCTCCCTTGCCACGCCCGTGGTCCAGCCTTTGCCCAAACCTGATGGCCAACGACTCTGACGTCTGTGCAAAATTTCAAGAGTTTTTGAGTATGTTAAGGCCCCCAAATTGCCCCGAAACGTAAAAAAAAAATAAAAAAAAAAATAATAATAAAAATAATAATCCGAGCAAAAACAATAGGGCTTCGCACCTACGGTGCAGGCCATTCTGGCCTGCTCCTCGGTGCTCGGGCCCTAATTAAAGCTGCAAGCAGCGATGGAAGGGCCCTCGCACGCATGTGCACCGCTACCCTATGGCATTAGTAAAGCAGTGAACCAGGGGGGTATGATTTAAATTGGATAAATACAGGTGGATATTCAAAGGGAAACTGATGTGCCACACCGCCTGTGTGCAGCAGGTGGCGCTATGGCGGTACCTGATTATTGTTATATTGACGTGTTCAGGCCGGGACCCTTATCAAACTTGTGAAGTCGCGGGCAGATTGGATAATGTATGCCTGAATTACAACAGCTTCCTGTTTCATGGCAAAATATCACACTTTGCCAGGCTGCCACGGACACGCCCTTCAACGAAAAGTCAAGATCTTCACAATTTATCACCGCAAAGGGCTGAACATTAGTCTGACCAAATATGATGATGATTTGATTAAATCTCTAAGAGCAGTAAATCACAGAGTAAAACATGGCATTTCCTGCTACCTCTAGGTGGCGCTATGACTGATGTTGAATATTGGCATTAAAATGTGTTCAGGCCAAGACTCTTATCTAACATGTGAAGTGTGTGGCAGATTGGACATTGTATGCCTGAGTTATAACAACTTCCTGTTTCATGGCGAAAATGCCGAACTTTGGCAGGCCGCCACGGACACACCCTCCAGCGAAAAGTCAAGATCTCCGCAATTTAGCATCGCAAAGGCCTTTAGATGAGACTGACCAAATATGATAATGATCGGATTAAATCTCTAGGAGGAGTTCGTTAAAGTACGACGCTTGGAAATGTCAAAAAATGACAGAAAAAATTCAAAATGGCCGACTTCCTGTGGGGTTTAGAGCTTAGCTCCAAGAGACTTTTTTGTAGGTCTTGGGGTGCTAGATGATCCTACCAAATTTCGTATCTGTACGTTTTTCGTAGTGGGGGGGCTGTTCTCTTGAAATTTTGCAGGTGGCGCTATCGAGCCATTTCTACACGCCCACTTCTGACGCCTATACTACATGTAAATTTTCGCCACTTCTGACGCGTGTGCAAATTTTCATGAGTTTTCGGGTATGTTTAGGCCTTCAAAAATGCGATTCATTTCGGAATATAATAATAATAATTAAAGCTGCAAGCAGCGATGGAAGGGCCCTCGCACGCATGTGCACCGCTACCCTATGGCATTAGTAAAGCAGTGAACCAGGGGGATATGAATTAAAGTGGGTAAATATAGGTGGATATTCAAAGGGAAACTGATGTGCCACACCGCTTGTGTGCAGCAGGTGGCGCTACGACTGTACCTGATTATTGTTATATTGTCGTGTTCAGGCCGGGATCCTTATCAAACTTGTGAAGTCGGGGGCAGATCGGAAAATGTATGTCTGAATTACAACAGCTTCCTGTTTCATGGCGAAATATCACACTTTGCCAGGCTGCCACGGACACGCCCTTTAACGAAAAGTCAAGATCTTCGCAATTTATCACGGCAAAGGGCTTAACATCAGTCTGACCAAATATGATGATTATTTGATTAAATCTCTAAGAGCAGTAAATCACAGCGTAAAACAAGGCATTTCCTGCTACCTCTAGGTGGCGCTATGACTGAAGCTGAATACTGGCATTAAAATGTGTTCAGGTCAAGACCCTTATCAAACATGTGAAGCGTGGGGCAGATTGGACATTGTATGCCTGAGATAGAACAACTTCCTGTTTCATGGCGAAAATGCCGAACTTTGTCAGGCCGTCACGGACACACCCTCCAACGAAAAGTCAAAAGCTCCGCAATTTAGCATCGCAAAGGCCTTTAGATGAGACTGACCAAATATGATAATGATCGGATTAAATCGCTAGGAGGAGTTCGTTAAAGTACGACGCTTAGAAATGTCAAAAAATGACAGAGAAAATTCAAAATGGCCGACTTCCTGTGGCGTTTAGATCTTAGCTCCAAGAGACGTTTTTGTAGGTCTTGGGGTGCTTGATGATCCTACCAAATTTCGTATCTGTATGTTTTTCGTAGTGGGGGGGCTGTTCTCTTGAAATTTTGCAGGTGGCGCTATCGAGCCATTTCTACACGCCCACTTCTGACGCCTATACTACATGTAAATTTTCGCCACTTCTGACGCTTGTGCAAATTTTCATGAGTTTTCGGGTATGTTTAGGCCTTCAAAAATGCGATTCATTTCGGAATATAATAATAATAATAATAATAATAATAATAATAATAATAATAAACGAAGCAAAAACAATAGGGCTTTGCACCCACGGTGCAGGCCATTCTGGCCTGCTCCTCGGTGCTCGGGCCCTAATAATAATTAAAGCTGCAAGCAGCGATGGAAGGGCCCTCGCACGCATGTGCACCGCTACCCTATGGCATTAGTAAAGCAGTGAACCAGGGGGATATGAATTAAAGTGGGTAAATACAGGTGGATATTCAAAGGGAAACTGATGTGCCACACCGCCTGTGTGCAGCAGGTGGTGCTATGACTGAAGCTGAATATTGGCATTGAAATGTGTTCAGGCCAAGAACCTTATCAAACATGTGAAGTCTGGGGCAGATTGAACAATGTATGTCTGCATTACAACAGCTTCCTGTTTCATGGCGAAACATCACACTTTGCCAGGCCACCACGGACACGCCCTTCAATGAAAAGTCAAGATATTCACAATTTATCACCGCAGAGGGCTTTACATCAATCTAACCAAATATGAAGATGATTTGATTAAATCTCTAAGAGCACTAAATCATAGCGTAAAACATGGTAATTCCTGCTACCTCTAGGTGGCGCTATGACTAAAGCTGAATATTGGCATTGAAATGTGTTCAGGCCAAGACCCTAATCAAACATGTGAAGTGTGGGGCAGATTGGACATTGTATTCCTGAGTTAGAGCCACTTCCTGTTTCATGGCGAAAACACCGAAATTTGGCAGCCCGCCACGGACACACCCTCCAACGAAAAGTAAAGATCTCTGCAATTTAGCATCGCAAAGGCCTTTAGATAAGACTGACCAAATATGACTATGATCGGATTAAATCTGTAGGAGGAGTTTGTTGAAGTATGAAGCCTGGAAATGACCAAATTTGCACAAAAATCAAGGCAAAAATTCAAAATGGCCGACTTCCTGTGGGGTTTAGAGCTTCGCTCCAAGAGACTTTTTTGTAGGTCTTGGGGTGATAGATGATCCTACCAAATTTCGTATCTGTACGTTTTTCGTAGTGGGGGGGCTGTTCTCTTGAAATTTTGCAGGTGGCGCTATCGAGCCATTTCTACACGCCCACTTCTGGCGCCTATGCCACATGTAAATTTTCGCCACTTCTGACATGTGTGCAACGTTTTATAACTTTTTGAGCTTGTTTAGCCTGTCAAAAATGCGATTCATTTACCGATACTTTGCGAGGCCGCCACGGACACGCCCTTTAATGAAAAGTCAAGGTCGTTGCTTTTTATCATCACACAAGGTCTTGAGATTACACTGGTGAAATATGATGTTGATATGGTTAAATATCTAAGAGCAGTAAATCACAGCGTAAAACATGGTATTTCCTGCTGCCTCTAGGTGGCGCTATGAGTGTTACTGAATTATGCCATGTTGATGTGTTCAGGCCTGGACCCTTATCAAACGTGTGAAGTCAGGGGCAGATCGGACATTGTATGCCTGAGTTATAACAACTTCCTGTTTCGTGGCGAAACATCACACTTTGCCAGGCCGCCACGGACACGCCCTTCAACGAAAAGTCAAGATCTTCGCAATTTATCAAGGAAAAGGGCTTAACATCAGACAGACCAAATATGATGATGATTTGATTAAATGTCGAAGAGCAGTAAATCAGAGCATAAAACATGGTATTTCCTCCTACCTCTAGGTGGCGCTATGAGTGAAGTTGAATATTGACATTGAAATGTGTTCAGGCCAAGACCCTTATCAAACGTATGAAGCGTGGGGCAGATTGGACATTGTATGCCTGAGTTAGAGCCACGTCCTGTTTCATGGCGAAAATGCCGAACTTTGTCAGGCCGCCACGGACACACCCTCGGACGAAAAGTCAAGATCTCCGCAATTTAACATCGCAAAGGCATTTAGATGAGATTGACCAAATATGACGATGATCGGATTAAATCTGTAGGAGGAGTTCGTTAAAGTATGAAGGCTGGAAATGACCAAATTTGCACAAAAATCAAGGCAAAAATTCTAAATGGCGGACTTCCTGTTGGGTTTAGAGCTTTGCTCCAAGAGACTTTTTTGTAGGTCTTGGGGTGATAGATGATCCTACCAAATTTCGTATCTGTACGTTTTTCGTAGTGGGGGGGCTGTTCTCTTGAAATTTTGCAGGTGGCGCTATCGAGCCATTTCTACACGCCCACTTCTGGCGCCTATGCCACATGTAAATTTTCGCCACTCCTGACATGTGTGCAAAATTTCATGAGTTTTCGAGCATGTTTCGCCCCTCAAAAATGCGATTCACTTTGGAGAAGAAGAAGAATAAATAATAATTAAAACTGCAAGCAGTGATGGAAGGGCCCTCGCACTCATGTGCACCGCCACTCTATGGCCTTAGTAAAGCAATAAACCAGGGGGATTGAAATTTCCGTGGATAAATATAGGTGGATATTCAAAGGAACTTTGAAGTGCCACTACTCCTTTATGCAGCAGGTGGCGCTATGATTGTAATTGATTGTTGTAACATTGATGTGTTGAGGCCAGGACCCTTGTCAAACGTATGATGTCTGCGACAGGTCGGACATTGCATGTCTGAGTTACAACAGCTTTCTCATGGCGAAAAATCAAACTTTGACAGGCCACAACGGACACGCCCCTTTAACGAAATGTCAAGATCTTCACAATTTATCATTGTGAAGTCCCTAAGTTCAGACCATAGACCGTAAAAAAATATGGACGTAGTGTCCGTGACGTCACCCATTGGTTTGTGAAGATCGCTTTTGAAGCTTAAAGTAGGCGTTGCCTGCCGTCGCCATCTTGGCCGCGCGTCCCCGCGAATTACTCGCGGAAAACCGAAAATGGGTAAAGAGGCGGGACATGGGTGAAGCTGAGGTGAAACCACGCCCGCCTAGCGCGAGTCTAGTGACAGCAGTGGCTGTTCAACCGACACTCAAGCGGCCACGCCCTTAATTATGCAGAAGTTTAAGGCTTAATATAATCTAAACGGGTGAGTTACAAAAAAATTCACCCCCCTCACAGTTGTCATGAAGAGCAAAATTAGCTATATAGGCCAAAAACACTTTTTGTACCAGGCTGTAAACATATTATTTTCTACTGTAAAGTTGGCCATTTTTAACATGGGAGTCTATGGGAATTGACTCCCTTTTGAAGCCAGCCTCAAGCGGCCAGTCGATGAATTGCAGTTTAAGTCACTTCCGTGTTGGCTTCATTAGAGAGATCGTAAGGTTGCCCCTCGGTTCAGACTGACTGAAATATGATGATGATCTGAATACATTTCAATGAGCAGTAAATCACAGTGTAAAACATGACATTTCCTGCTTCCAACAGGTGGCGCTATAACTTTTACTGAATATTGCCATGTTAATGTGTTCAGGACAGGACAATTATCAAACTTGTGAAGCGTGGGTCAGATTGGACATTTTAAACCCGAGTTGGAACAACTTCCTGTTTCATTGAGAAACACAGACATTTGGCAAGCCGCCACATACACACCCTCCATTGAAATGTCAAGATCTCCGCAATTTAGCATGGCAAAGCCCTTTAGATGACACTCACCAAATATGATGATTATCTGATTAAATTTATAGGAGGAGTTTGTTAAAATACGAAGGCCAGAAATGGCAAAATTTGCACTCAAATTACAGAGAAAATTCAAAATGGCTGACTTCCTGTGGGGTTTAGAGCTTTGCTCCAAGAGACTTTTTTGTAGGTCTTGGGGTGATACATGATCCTACCGCATTTCGCATCTTTGCGATTAACGTAGCGGGGAGGCTGCTCTATTGAATTTTTGTAGGTGGCGCTATAGAGCCATTTTAACATCCCAAGTTCTGAAGCCTATATCACATGAAAATATCCGCCACTTTTGACACGTGTGCAACGTTTCATGACTTTTTGAGCTCGTTTAGGCTGTCAAAAATGGGATTCATTTAGCGATACTTTGCGAGGCCGCAACGGACACGCCCTTTAACGAAAAGTCAAGGTCGTTGCTATTTATCATCACACAAGGTCTTGAGATTAGACTGATGAAATATGATGTTGATATGGTTAAATCTCTAAGAGCAGTAAGTCACAGCATAAAAGGTGGTATTTCCTGATGCCTCTAGGTGGCGCTATGACTGATACTGAATTATGCCATGTTGATGTGTTCAGGCCGGGACCCTTATGAAACGTGTGAAGTTGGGGGCAGATCGGACTATGTATGTCTGAATTACAACAGCTTCCTGTTTCATGGCGAAACATCACACTTTGCCAGGCTGCCACGGACACGCCCTTCAACGAAAAGTCAAGATCTTTGCAATTTATCACCGCAACGGCCTTAACATCAGTCAGACCAAATATGATGATGATTTGATTAAATCTCTAAGAGCAGTAAATCACAGCGTAAAACATGGTATTTCCTCCTACCTCTAGGTGGCGCTATGAGTGAAGTTGAATATTGGCATTGAAATGTGGTCAGGTCAAGACCCATATCAAACGTATGAAGCGTGGGGCAGATTGGACATTGTATGCCTGAGTTAGAGCCACTTCCTGTTTCATGGCGAAAATGCAGAAATTTGTCAGGCCGCCACGGACACACCCTCCGACGAAAAGTCAAGATCTCCGCAATTTAACACCGCAAAGGCCTTTAGATGAGATTGACCAAATATGACGATGATCGGATTAAATCGCTAGGAGGAGTTCGTTAAAGTATGAAGCCTGGAAATGACCAAATTTGCACAAAAATCAAGGCAAAAATTCAAAATGCCGGACTTCCTGTTGGGTTTAGAGCTTCGCTCCAAGAGACTTTTTTGTAGGTCTTGGGGTGATAGATGATCCTACCAAATTTCGTATCTGTACGTTTTTCGTAGCGGGGGGGCTGTTCTCTTGAAATTTTGCAGGTGGCGCTATCGAGCCATTTCTACACGCCCACTTCTGGCGCCTATACCACATGTAAATTTTCGCCACTTCTGACATGTGTGCAAAATTTCATGAGTTTTCGAGCATGTTTCGCCCCTCAAAAATGCGATTCACTTTGGAGAAGAAGAAGAATAAATAATAATAATAATAATAATAATAATAATAATAATAATAAACCGAGCAAAAACAATAGGGTCCTCGCACCCCGGTGTGCTCGGGCCCTAATTAAAGCTGCAAGCAGCGATGGAAGGGCCCTCGCTCGCATGTGCACCGCTACCCTATGCTATTATTAAAGCAGTTAACCAGGGGGATCTTAATTATAGTGGGCAAATATAGGTGGATATTCAAAGGGAAACTGATGTGCCACACCGCCTGTGTGCAGCAGGTGGCGCTGTGACTGTAACTGATTGTTGTTATATTAATGTGTTCAGGCCGGGACCCTTATCAAAAGTGTGAAGTATAGGGCAGATCGGATAATGTATGCCTGAATTGCAACAGATTCCTGTTTCATGGCGAAACATCACTCTTTGCCAGGCCGTCACGGACACGCCCTTCAACGAAATGTCAAGATCTTCGTAATTTTTCATCGCAAAGGGCTTAAGATCAGTCTCACCTGATATGATAATGATTTGATTAAATCTCTGAGAACAGTAAATCACAGTATAAAACAAGGCCTTTCCTGCTACCTTTAGGTGGCGCTAGGACTGAAGCTGAATATTGGCATTGAAATGTGTTCAGGCCAAGACCCTTATCAAACATGTGAAGCGTGGGGCAGATTGGACATTGTATGCCTTAGTTATAAAAACGTCCTGTTTCATGGCGAAAACGCTGATATTTGGCAGGTCGCCACGGACACACCCTCCAACGAAAAGTCAAAAGCTCCGCAATTTAACATCGCAAAGGCCTTTAGATGAGATTGACCAAATATGATGACGATCTATTAAAATCTCTAGGAGGAGTTCGTTAAAGTACGAAGCCTGGAAATGACAAAATTTGCACATAAATTACAGCAAAAATTCAAAATGGACGACTTCCTGTGGGGTTTAGAGCTTTGCTCCAAGAGACTTTTTGGTAGGTCTTGGGGTGATAGATGACCCTACCAAATTTCGTTTCTGTAGGTTTTTCGTAGTGGGGGGGCTGTTCTCTTGAAATTTTGCAGGTGGCGCTATTGAGCCATTTCTACACGCCCACTTCTGGCGCCTATGCCACGTGTAAATTTTTGCCACTTCTGACGTGTGTGCAACGTTTTATGACTTTTTGAGCTTGTTTAGCCTGTCAAAAATGCGATTCATTTAGCGATACTTTGCGAGGCTGCCACGGACACGCCCTTTAATGAAAAGTCAAGGCCGTTGCTCTTTATCATCACACAAGGTCTTGAGATTACACTGGTGAAATATGATGTTGATATGTTTAAATCTCTAAGAGCAGTAAGACACAGCATAAAACATGGTATTTCCTGCTGCCTCTAGGTGGCGCTATGAGTGTTACTGAATTATGCCATGTTGATGTGTTCAGGCCAGGACCCTTATCAAACGTGTGAAATCAGGGGCAGATCGGACAACGTATGCCTGAATTACATCAGCTTCCTGTTTCATGGCGAAACATCAAAATTTCCCAGGCCGCCAAGGACACGCCCTCCAACAAAAAGTCAAAAGCTCCGCAATTTAGCATCGCAAAGGCCTTTAGATGATACTGACCAAATATGATGATGATCAGAGTAAATCTCTAGGAGGAGTTCGTTAAAGTACGACGCTTGGAAATGTCCAAAAATGACAGAGAAAATTCAAAATGGCCGACTTCCTGTGGGGTTTAGAGGTTCGCTCCAAGAGACTTTTTTTGTAGGTCTTGGAGTGATAGATGATCCTACCAAATTTCGTATCTGTACGTTTTTCGTAGTGGGGGGGCTGTTCTCTTGAAATTTTGCAGGTGGCGCTATCGAGCCATTTTTACACGCCCACTTCTGACGCCTATACTACATGTAAATTTTCGCGACTTCTGACGCGTGTGCAAATTTTCATGAGTTTTCGGGTATGTTTAGGCCCTCAAAAATGCGATCCATTTCGGAGAAGAAGAAGAAGAAGAAGAAGAAGAAGAAGAAGAAGAAGAAAAATAATAATAATAATAAACGGAGCAAAAACAATAGGGTCCTCACACCCTGGTGTGCTCGGGCCCTAATAATAATAATAATAATAATAAACGAAGCAAAAACAATAGGGCTTTGCACCCACGGTGCAGGCCATTCTGGCCTGCTCCTCGGTGCTCGGGCCCTAATAATAAACGAAGCAAAAACAATAGGGCTTTGCACCCACGGTGCAGGCCATTCTGGCCTGCTCCTCGGTGCTCGGGCCCTAAATATAGCTGCAAGCAGCAATGGCGGGCCCTCGCACGTTTTTTTACCGCTACACGGTGCGTCCGAGAAAACGATGCACGGTGGGCAAGGGCATCAAGTGGGTAAAATATCAGTGGGCTATTTAATGTTGTTTCTGAGCCATTTGGGGACTGTAGGTAAAAGAAACCCCACATTTTAGACAAACAGGTGCACTAGTGAGCCACTTAAGAGACACGCCTATGTCTGACCTTTTTGTCAACACTTAACAGCCGAAAACTCTGATGTGTGCAGAGATGTATAGTAACGAAGTAGAACTACTTCACTACTGTACTTAAGTACTAATAGGCAGTATCTGTACTCTACTGAAGTATTATTTTTTTCTCCTACTTCCACTTTTACTTCAGTACATATTTTTGATGAGTTTAATACTTTTACTCCAATACATTTTTTATGTGCTGCATAGTTACTCGTTACACTCAAATGTTACGAATCATTCCAAACCTACATTATCACTGCCGGAGCGGTGATACACATTAGAAACACACACAGATTGTGGTCTAAACCAATAGGAGATAGTGAAGAGCGGACCCCTCCCTCCCTCTCACTCACAAATATGAGCCGCGGTTGTGGACAAATGTGAAGTGAAGAGAGAACCAAAGTGCACGAGAGAGACCGATAGAGAGAGAGAATTCGCGAGAAAGGGCGAGTGTGCGCGAAAGAAGGAAACCTAAATACATTGAAACATCTTGTACCTTTACCTATTACCATTACATCGACTAATATTTTATTAATTCTGAATTTTCTATTGCCATATTAGTTAAATTAATCTGAACATTCCTGTCCTTGTACTCCTGCTACAGCCAAAGCAATTGTGAGTGTCCTTTAGCTTAAACATTTGAAATAATATAAACAATATTATATTCAAACTTTTGACTGTTTTCTTTAATAACTACATTACACAATACTTGTACTTTTACTTTCAGTACTTGAGTAGTATATTTTAAAATAAACTACTTGCAATACTTAAGTACAAAACATGTTTAATACTTCAGTACTTCCACTTAAGTGGTGTGCTCACTTTTTTGATAGAGCACTTGTACTTTTACTCAAGTCTGGGTCCCTAGTACTTTATACATCTCTGGATGTGTGTGCCAAATTTAAAGTTCAACTAAGCACGCCAAGAGCCTTAAACATGCCTGAAATTAAAGTAAAGTTTGACGCGTTGCCATGGGAACAGCGTTCGAGATGTCTAAAATTCCTTCGCAATTTATCATCTACAATGTCTCGGCATCATGTTGACCACTTCTGGTGTCAATCGCATGAATCCCATACGAGGAGTATTTAAAGGTTCACAGCATGTAACTGTCAGCCTTAAATATGTGTAAAAATGAAAGTAAAGTTTGATGCATTGCCATGGGAACAGCGTTTGAGATATCATAATCCCTTCGCAATTTATCATCTACAATGTCTCGGCATCATGTTGACCACTTCTCGTGTAAATCGCATGAAAATCCTAGAAGGAGTATTTAAAAGTTAACTGTATGAACTGAAAGGCTTAAATATGCCTTTAAAATGAAAGTAAAGTTTGACAGGTTGCCATGGGAACAGCGTTTGAGATATCAAAAATCCCTTCGCAATTTATCATCTACAATGTCTCGGCATCATGTTGACCACTTCTCGTGTCAATCGCATGAAAATCCTAGAAGGAGTATTTAAAAGTTAACTGTATGCAACTGAAAGGCTTAAATATGCCTTTAAAATAAAAGTAAAGTTTGACGCGTTGCCATGGGAACAGCGTTTGAGATATCAAAAATCCCTTCGCAATTTATCATCTACAATGTCTCGGCATCATGGTGACCACTTTTGGTGTCAATCGCATGAAAATCCTAGAAGGAGTATTTAAAAGAACATTGCATGGAACTTTAAAAAAAAATCCAGCTTTGTGACTGACACACTTCCTGGCGCCTGGTGGTGGCGCTATACCCGGGAGTCACAATAGGCACATCGATGCGATCGGAATCTTCAGACGAACAAACACCCCGCGTGTCATTACAATAAGACATTTTTTGCCTTAGATATTAGACACTTCCTGTTTCTCTGATTTCGCCACAACTTTGTCGGCTCGCCATGGCAGAACCGTTCGAGATATCAAAAATCCCTTCGCAATTTAGCAAGTCCAATGTCTCGACATCATGTTCACCACTTTTGGTGTCAATCGCATGCATCCTCTAGGAGGAGTATTCAAAAGTTCAACGCATGCATTTTTTAAACAATCCAAAATAGCTGACTTCCTGTTGGGCGGAGCTTAAATGTTAGAGGGCGAAAGTTGTTCGGGTCGATGAGATCTATATGCGTACCAACTCTCGTACATGTGCGTACATGTTTGCACGATCTGTGCATCAATGTTTTTTTTTGCATTACAGGGGGCGCTACAGAGCCCCCGTGCCACGCCCGTGTTCCAGCCTTTGCCCGTTCGCAATGACGGACGACTCTGACGTCTGTGCCAAATTTCAAGAGTTTTCGAGTATGTTAAGGCACCCAAAATGCCCAAAAGTGTTAAAAAAAATAAAAATAAAAAAAAAAATAATAATAAAATATAGCTGCAAGCAGCGATGGCGGGCCCTCGCACGTTTTTTTACCGCTACACGGTGCCTCCGAGAAAACGACGCAAAGTGGGCACGTGCATCAAGTGGGTAAATATCAGTGGACTATTTCATGTTGCTACTGACCAATTTGGGTACTGTAGGTAAAAGAAACCCCACATTTTAGACAAACGGGGGCGCTAGTGAGCCACTAAATAGACACGCCTTTATCTGACCTTTTTGTCAACACTTAACAGCCGACAACTCTCATGTGTGTGCCAAATTTAAAGTTAATCTAAGCACGCAAAGAGCCTTAAATATGCCTGAAATGAAAGTAAAGTTTGAAGCGTTGCCATGGCAACAGCGTTCGAGATGTCAAAAATTCCTTCGCAATTTAGCATCTACAATGTCTCAGCATCATGTTGACCACTTTTGGTGTCAATCACATAAACATTCTAGGAGGAGTATTTAAAAGAACATCACATGGAACTGTCAAAAAAATCAACCTTTGTGACTGCAACACTTCCTGGCGCCTGGTGGTGGCGCTATACCCGAGACTCACAATAGGCACATCGATGCGATCAGAATCTTCAGACGAACAAACACCCTGTGTGTCATCATAATAAGACATTTTTTACCTTAGATATTAGACACTTCCTGTTTCTCTGATTTCGCCATGAATTTGTCGCCTCGCCATGGCAGAACCGTTCGAGATATCAAAAATCCCTTCGCAATTTAGCAAGTACAATGTCTCGACATCATGATCACCATGTTTGGTGTCAATCCCATGAATCCCCTAGAAGGAGTATTCAAAAGTTCACAATATGCATTTTTTAACCCTCCAAAATGGCCGACTTCCTGTGGGGCGGAGCTAATAGGTTTGATTGTGAAAGTTGTTCGGGTTGATGAGATCTATATACGTACCAACTTTCGTACATGTGCGTACATGTTTGCCCGATTTGTGCACCAATATTTTTTTTGCATTACAGGGGGCGCTACAGAGCCCTACTGCCACACCCGTGTTCCAGCGTTTACCCAGACCTAATGGCCACGACTTTGAGGTCTGTGCCAAATTTCCGGTGTTTTCGAGCATGTTAAGGCACCCAAAGTGCATGCCAAGTGCTTAAATATGCCTGAAAATGAAAGTAAAGTTTGACGTGTTGCCATGGGAGCAGCATTCGAGATATCAAAAATCCCTTCGCAATTTATCATCTACTATGCCTCAGCATCATGTTGACCACTTTTGGTGTCAATCGCATGAAAATCCTAGGAGGAGTATTTAAAAGAACATCGCATGGAACTGTCAAAAAATCCACCTTTTGTGACTGCCACACTTCCTGGTGCCTGTTGGTGGCGCTATACCCGAGACTTACAATAGGCACATCGATGCGATCGGAATCCTTGGCCGAACATACACACTGCGTTTCATCCCAATAAGACATTTTTTGCTTTAGATATTAGACACTTCCTGTTTCTCTGAATTCGCCATAAATTTGTCGCCTCGCCATGGCAACACCGTTCGAGATATCAAAAATCCCTTCGCAATTTAGCAAGTCCAATGTCTCAGCATCATGTTCACCACGTTTGGTGTCAATTGTATGAATTCCCTAGGAGAAGTATTTAAAAGTTCATGACTGACACACTTCCTGGCGCCTGGTGGTGGCGCTATACCTGAGACTCACAATAGGCACATCAATGCGATCGGAATCTTCACACGAACAAACGCCCCGCTTGGCATAACAATAAGAATTTTTTTGCCTTAGATATTAGACACTTCCTGTTTCTCTGATTTCGCCACAACTTTGTCGCCTCGCCATGGCAGAACCGTTCGAGATATCAAAAATCCCTTCGCAATTTAGCAAGTACAATGTCTCGACATCATGATCACCACGTTTGGTGTCATTCGCATGAATCCCCTAGAAGGAGTATTTAAAAGTTCACCGCATGCATTTTTTAAACAATGCAAAATAGCCGACTTCCTGTTGGGCGGAGCTTAAATGTTAGAGGGCGAAAGTTGTTTGGGTTGATGAGATTTATAAGCGTACCAATTCTCGTACATGTGCGTACATTTTTGCCCGATCTGTGCATCAATGGTTTCTTCTGCATTACAGGGGGCGCTACAGAGCCCCTGTGCCACGCCCGTTGTCCAGCCTTTGGTTTTCTGCAATGACGGACGACTTTGACGTCTTTGCCAAATTTCAAGAGTTTTCGAGTATGTTAAGGCACCCAAAATGCCCAAAAGTGTTAAAAAAAATAAAAATAAAAAAAAATAAAAAAAAAATAATAAATTCGAGCAAAAACAATAGGGCTTCGCACCTTTCGGTGCAGGCCATTCTGGCCTGCTCCTCGGTGCTCGGGCCCTAAATATAGCTGCAAGCAGCGATGGCGGGCCCTCGCACGTTATTTTTCCGCTACACGGTGCGTACGAGAAAACGATGCACGGTGGGCAAGGGCCTTAAGTGGGTAAATATCATTGGGCTATTTAATGTTGTTACTGACCCATTTGGGTACTGTAGGTAAAAGAAACCCCACATTTTAGACAAACGGGGGGGGGGGCTAGTCAGCCACTAAATAGACACGCCTTTATCTGACCTTTTTGTCAACACTTAACTGCCAACAACTCTGATGTGTGTGCCAAATTTAAAGTTAATCCAAACACGCCAAGAGCCTTAAAAAAGCCTTAAATAAAAGTAAAGTTTGACGCGTTGCCATGGGAACAGCGTTCGAGATGTCAAAAATTCCTTCGCAATTTAGCATCTCCAATGTCTCAGCATCATGTTGACCACTTCTGGTGTCAATCGAATGAATATTCTAGAAGGAGTATTTAAAAGTTCACTGCATGGAACTGAAAGGCTTCAATATGCCTTTAAAATGAAAGTAAAGTTTGACACGTTGCCATGGGAACAGCATTCGAGATATCAAAAATCCCTTCGCAATTTATCATCTACAATGTCTCAGCATCATGTTGACCACTTTTGGTGTCAATCGAATGAATATCGTAGAAGGAGTATTTAAAAGAACATCGGATGGAACTGTCAAAAAAATCCACCTTTGTGACTGACACACTTCCTGGCGCCTGGTGGTGGCGCTATACCCGAGACTCACAATAGGCACATCGATGCGATCGGAATCTTCAGACGAACAAACACCCCGCGTGTCATCACAATAAGACATTTTTTGCCTTAGATATTAGACACTTCCTGTTTCTCTGATTTCGCCATGACTTTGTCGCTTCGCCATGGCAGAACCGTTCGAGATATCAAAAATCCCTTCGCAATTTAGCAAGTACAATGTCTCGACATCATGATCACCACGTTTGGTGTCAATCCCATAAATCCCCTAGAAGGAGTATTCAAAAGTTCACCGCATGCATTTTTTAAACAATCCGAAATAGCCGACTTCCTGTTGGGCGGAGCTTAAATGTTAAAGGGCGAAAGTTGTTCGGGTCGATGAGATCTATATGTGTACCAACTCTCGTACATGTGCGTACATTTTTGCCCGATCTGTGCCCCAATGTTTGTTTTTGAATTACAGGGGGCGCTACAGAGCTCCCTTGCCACGCCCGTATTCCAGCCTTTGCATGAGCCTAGTGGCACGCGACTCTGACGTGTGTGCCAAATTTCAAGACTTTTCGAGTATGTTAAGGCTCCCAAATTAGCACAAGTGTTGAAAAAAATAAAAAAAATAAAAAAAAAAAAAATAATAATCCGAGCAAAAACAATAGGGCTTCGCACCTTTCGGTGCAGGCCATTCTGGCCTGCTTCTCGGTGCTCGGGCCCTAAATATCGTTTTTTTAACGCTACACGGTGCGTCCGAGAAAACGATGCACGGTGGGCAAGGGCATCAAGTGGGTAAAATATCAGTGGACTATTTCATGTTGTTTCTGAGCCATTTGGGGACTGTAGGTAAAAGAAACCCCACATTTTAGACAAACAGGGGCACTAGTGAGCCACTTAAGAGACACGCCTATATCTGACCTTTTTGTGCACACTTAACAGTCGACAACTCTGATGTGTGTGCCAAATTTGAAGTTAATCTAAGCATGCCAAGAGGCTTAAATATTCCTGAAATAATAGTAAACTTTGATGCGTTGCCATGGCAACAGCGTTCGAGATGTCAAAAATCCCTTCGCAATTTATCATCTACAATGTCTCAGCATCATGTTGACCACTTTTGGTGTCAATCGCATGAAAATCCTAGAAGGAGTATTTAAAAGAACATTGTGATGCAACTGCATACCCGAGACTAATAAATATGCCGGAATTTAAAATGAAAGTAAAGTTTGACGCGTTGCCATGGGAACACCGTTCGAGATATCAAAAATCCCTTCGCAATTTATCATCTACAATGTCTCAGCATCATGTTGACCACTTTTGGTGTCAATCGCATATGAATTCTAGGAGGAGTATTTAAAAGAACATTCACATGGAACTGTCAAAAAAATCACCTTTGTGACTGCAATACTTCCTGGCGCCTGGTGGTGGCGCTATACCCGAGACTCACAATAGGCACATCGATGCGATCGGAATCTTCAGACGAACAAACACCCCGCGTGTCATCACAATAAGACATTTTTTGCCTTAGATATTAGACACTTCCTGTTTCTCTGATTTCGCCATGACTTTGTCGCTTCGCCATGGCAGAACCGTTCGAGATATCAAAAATCCCTTCGCAATTTAGCAAGTACAATGTCTCGACATCATGATCACCACGTTTGGTGTCAATCCCATGAATCCCCTAGAAGGAGTATTCAAAAGTTCACCGCATGCATTTTTTAAACAATCCGAAATAGCCGACTTCCTGTTGGGCGGAGCTTAAATGTTAGAGGGCGAAAGTTGTTCGGGTCGATGAGATCTATATGTGTACCAACTCTCGTACATGTGCGTACATTTTTGCCCGATCTGTGCCCCAATGTTTGTTTTTGAATTACAGGGGGCGCTACAGAGCTCCCTTGCCACGCCCGTATTCCAGCCTTTGCATGAGCCTAGTGGCACGCGACTCTGACGTGTGTGCCAAATTTCAAGACTTTTCGAGTATGTTAAGGCTCCCAAATTAGCACAAGTGTTGAAAAAAATAAAAAAAAAAAAAATAATAAATTCGAGCAAAAACAATAGGGCTTCGCACCTTTCGGTGCAGGCCATTCTGGCCTGCTCCTCGGTGCTCGGGCCCTAAATATAGCTGCAAGCAGCAATGGCGGGCCCTCGCACGTTTTTTTACCGCTACACGGTGCCTCCGAGAAAACGACGCAAAGTGGGCACGTGCATCAAGTGGGTAAATATCAGTGGACTATTTCATGTTGCTACTGACCAATTTGGGTACTGTAGGTAAAAGAAACCCCACATTTTAGACAAACGGGGGCACTAGTGAGCCACTAAATAGACACGCCTTTATCTGACCTTTTTGTCAACACTTAACAGCCGACAACTCTCATGTGTGTGCCAAATTTAAAGTTAATCTAAGCATGCAAAGAGCCTTAAACATGCCTGAAATTAAAGTAAAGTTTGAAGCGTTGCCATGGCAACAGTGTTCGAGATGTCAAAAATTCCTTCGCAATTTAGCATCTACAATGTCTCAGCATCATGTTGACCACTCTTGGTGTCAATCACATAAACATTCTAGGAGGAGTATTTAAAAGAACATCACATGGAACTGTCAAAAAAATCAACCTTTGTGACTGCAACACTTCCTGGCGCCTGGTGGTGGCGCTATACCCGAGACTCACAATAGGCACATCGATGCGATCAGAATCTTCAGACGAACAAACACCCTGTGTGTCATCATAATAAGACATTTTTTGCCTTAGATATTAGACACTTCCTGTTTCTCTGATTTCGCCATGAATTTGTCGCCTCGCCATGGCAGAACCGTTCGAGATATCAAAAATCCCTTCGCAATTTAGCAAGTACAATGTCTCGACATCATGATCACCATGTTTGGTGTCAATCCCATGAATCCCCTAGAAGGAGTATTCAAAAGTTCACAATATGCATTTTTTAACCCTCCAAAATGGCCGACTTCCTGTGGGGCGGAGCTAATAGGTTTGATTGTGAAAGTTGTTCGGGTTGATGAGATCTATATACGTACCAACTTTCGTACATGTGCGTACATGTTTGCCCGATTTGTGCACCAATATTTTTTTGCATTACAGGGGGCGCTACAGAGCCCTACTGCCACACCCGTGTTCCAGCGTTTACCCAGACCTAATGGCCGACGACTTTGAGGTCTGTGCCAAATTTCCGGTGTTTTCGAGCATGTTAAGGCACCCAAAGTGCATGCCAAGTGCTTAAATATCCGTGAAAATGAAAGTAAAGTTTGACGTGTTGCCATGGGAGCAGCATTCGAGATATCAAAAATCCCTTCGCAATTTATCATCTACTATGCCTCAGCATCATGTTGACCACTTTTGGTGTCAATCGCATGAAAATCCTAGGAGGAGTATTTAAAAGAACATTGCATGGAACTGTCAAAAAATCCACCTTTTGTGACTGCCACACTTCCTGGTGCCTGTTGGTGGCGCTATACCCGAGACTTACAATAGGCACATCGATGCGATCGGAATCCTTGGCCGAACATACACACTGCGTTTCATCCCAATAAGACATTTTTTGCTTTAGATATTAGACACTTCCTGTTTCTCTGAAATCGCCATAAATTTGTCGCCTCGCCATGGCAACACCGTTCGAGATATCAAAAATCCCTTCGCAATTTAGCAAGTCCAATGTCTCAGCATCATGTTCACCACGTTTGGTGTCAATTGTATGAATTCCCTAGGAGAAGTATTTAAAAGTTCATGACTGACACACTTCCTGGCGCCTGGTGGTGGCGCTATACCTGAGACTCACAATAGGCACATCAATGCGATCGGAATCTTCACACGAACAAACGCCCCGCTTGGCATAACAATAAGAATTTTTTTGCCTTAGATATTAGACACTTCCTGTTTCTCTGATTTCGCCACAACTTTGTCGTCTCGCCATGGCAGGACCGTTCGAGATATCAAAAATCCCTTCGCAATTTAGCAAGTACAATGTCTCGACATCATGATCACCACGTTTGGTGTCATTCGCATGAATCCCCTAGAAGGAGTATTTAAAAGTTCACCGCATGCATTTTTTAAACAATGCAAAATAGCCGACTTCCTGTTGGGCGGAGCTTAAATGTTAGAGGGCGAAAGTTGTTTGGGTTGATGAGATTTATAAGCGTACCAATTCTCGTACATGTGCGTACATTTTTGCCCGATCTGTGCATCAATGGTTTCTTCTGCATTACAGGGGGCGCTACAGAGCCCCTGTGCCACGCCCGTTGTCCAGCCTTTGGTTTTCTGCAATGACGGACGACTTTGACGTCTTTGCCAAATTTCAAGAGTTTTCGAGTATGTTAAGGCACCCAAAATGCCCAAAAGTGTTAAAAAAAATAAAAATAAAAAAAAATAAAAAAAAAATAATAAATTCGAGCAAAAACAATAGGGCTTCGCACCTTTCGGTGCAGGCCATTCTGGCCTGCTCCTCGGTGCTCGGGCCCTAAATATAGCTGCAAGCAGCGATGGCGGGCCCTCGCACGTTATTTTTCCGCTACACGGTGCGTCCGAGAAAACGATGCACGGTGGGCAAGGGCCTCAAGTGGGTAAATATCAGTGGGCTATTTAATGTTGTTACTGACCCATTTGGGGACTGTAGGTAAAAGAAACCCCACATTTTAGACAAACGGGGGGGGGGGCTAGTCAGCCACTAAATAGACACGCCTTTATCTGACCTTTTTGTCAACACTTAACTGCCAACAACTCTGATGTGTGTGCCAAATTTAAAGTTAATCCAAACACGCCAAGAGCCTTAAAAAAGCCTTAAATAAAAGTAAAGTTTGACGCGTTGCCATGGGAACAGCGTTCGAGATGTCAAAAATTCCTTCGCAATTTAGCATCTCCAATGTCTCAGCATCATGTTGACCACTTCTGGTGTCAATCGAATGAATATTCTAGAAGGAGTATTTAAAAGTTCACTGCATGGAACTGAAAGGCTTCAATATGCCTTTAAAATGAAAGTAAAGTTTGACACGTTGCCATGGGAACAGCATTCGAGATATCAAAAATCCCTTCGCAATTTATCATCTACAATGTCTCAGCATCATGTTGACCACTTTTGGTGTCAATCGAATGAATATCCTAGAAGGAGTATTTAAAAGAACATCGGATGGAACTGTCAAAAAAATCCACCTTTGTGACTGACACACTTCCTGGCGCCTGGTGGTGGCGCTATACCCGAGACTCACAATAGGCACATCGATGCGATCGGAATCTTCAGACGAACAAACACCCCGCGTGTCATCACAATAAGACATTTTTTGCTTTAGATATTAGACACTTCCTGTTTCTCTGATTTCGCCATGACTTTGTCGCTTCGCCATGGCAGAACCGTTCGAGATATCAAAAATCCCTTCGCAATTTAGCAAGTACAATGTCTCGACATCATGATCACCACGTTTGGTGTCAATCCCATGAATCCCCTAGAAGGAGTATTCAAAAGTTCACTGCATGCATTTTTTAAACAATCCGAAATAGCCGACTTCCTGTTGGGCGGAGCTTAAATGTTAGAGGGCGAAAGTTGTTCGGGTCGATGAGATCTATATGTGTACCAACTCTCGTACATGTGCGTACATTTTTGCCCGATCTGTGCCCCAATGTTTGTTTTTGAATTACAGGGGGCGCTACAGAGCTCCCTTGCCACGCCCGTATTCCAGCCTTTGCATGAGCCTAGTGGCACGCGACTCTGACGTGTGTGCCAAATTTCAAGACTTTTCGAGTATGTTAAGGCTCCCAAATTAGCACAAGTGTTGAAAAAAATAAAAAAAATAAAAAAAAAAAAAATAATAATCCGAGCAAAAACAATAGGGCTTCGCACCTTTCGGTGCAGGCCATTCTGGCCTGCTCCTCGGTGCTCGGGCCCTAAATATAGCTGCAAGCAGCAATGGCGGGCCCTCGCACGTTTTTTTACCGCTACACGGTGCGTCCGAGAAAACGATGCACGGCGTGCAAGGGCATCAAGTGGGTAAAATATCAGTGGGATATTTAATGTTGTTTCTGAGCCATTTGGGGACTGTAGGTAAAAGAAACCCCACATTTTAGACAAACAGGGGCACTAGTGAGCCACTTAAGAGACTTGCCTATGTCTGACCTTTTTGTCAACACTTAACAGCCGAAAACTCTGATGTGTGTGCCAAATTTAAAGTTCAACTAAGCACGCCAAGAGCCCTAAACATGCCTGAAATTAAAGTAAAGTTTGACGCATTGCCATGGGAACAGCGTTCGAGATGTCAAAAATTCCTTCGCAATTTATTATCTACAATGTCTCGGCATCATGTTGACCACTTCTGGTGTCAATCGCATGAATCCCATACGAGGAGTATTTAAAGGTTCACAGCATGTAACTGTCAACCTTAAATATGTGTAAAAATGAAAGTAAAGTTTGATGCATTGCCATGGGAACAGCGTTCGAGATATCGAAAATCCCTTCGCAATTTATCATCTACAATGTCTCAGCATCATGTTGACCACTTCTCGTGTAAATCGCATGAAAATCCTAGAAGGAGTATTTAAAAGTTAACTGTATGGAACTGAAAGGCTTAAATATGCCTTTAAAATGAAAGTAAAGTTTGACGCGTTGCCATGGGAACAGCGTTTGAGATATCAAAAATCCCTTCGCAATTTATCATCTACAATGTCTCGGCATCATGGTGACCACTTTTGGTGTCAATCGCATGAAAATCCTAGGAGGAGTATTTAAAAGAACATTGCATGGAACTTTCAAAAAAATCCAGCTTTGTGACTGACACACTTCCTGGCGCCTGCTGGTGGCGCTATACGCGGGAGTCACAATAGGCACATCGATGCGATCGGAATCTTCAGACGAACAAACACCCCGCGTGTCATTACAATAAGACATTTTTTGCCTTAGATATTAGACACTTCCTGTTTCTCTGATTTCGCCACAACTTTGTCGGCTCGCCATGGCAGAACCGTTCGAGATATCAAAAATCCCTTCGCAATTTAGCAAGTCCAATGTCTCGACATCATGTTCACCACTTTTGGTGTCAATCGCATGCATCCTCTAGGAGGAGTATTCAAAAGTTCAACGCATGCATTTTTTAAACAATCCAAAATAGCCGACTTCCTGTTGGGCGGAGCTTAAATGTTAGAGGGCGAAAGTTGTTCGGGTCGATGAGATCTATATGTGTACCAACTCTCGTACATGTGCGTACATTTTTGCCCGATCTGTGCCCCAATCTTTGTTTTTGCATTACAGGGGGCGCTACAGAGCTCCCTTGCCACGCCCGTATTCCAGCCTTTGCATGAGCCTAGTGGCACGCGACTCTGACGTGTGTGCCAAATTTCAAGACTTTTCGAGTATGTTAAGGCTCCCAAATTAGCACAAGTGTTGAAAAAAATAAAAAAAAAAAAAATAATAAATTCGAGCAAAAACAATAGGGCTTCGCACCTTTCGGTGCAGGCCATTCTGGCCTGCTCCTCGGTGCTCGGGCCCTAAATATAGCTGCAAGCAGCGATGGCGGGCCCTCGCACGTTTGTTTACCGCTACACGGTGCCTCCGAGAAAACGATGCACGGTGGGCATGTGCATCAAGTGGGTAAATATCAGTGGGCTATTTAATGTTGTTTCTGAGCCATTTGGGGACTGTAGGTAAAAGAAACCCCACATTTTAAACAAACGGGGGCACTAGTGAGCCACTTAAGAGACACGCCTATGTCTGACCTTTTTGTCAACACTTAACAGCCGACAACTCTGATGTGTGTGCCAAATTTAAATTTAATCTAAGCACGCCAAGAGCCTTAAATATGCCTGAAATGAAAGTAAAGTTTGACGCGTTGCCATGGGAACAGCGTTCGAGATGTCAAAAATTCCTTCGCAATTTAGCATCTACAATGTCTCAGCATGATGTTGACCACTTTTGGTGTCAATCGCATGAATCCCATACAAGAAGTATTCAAAAGTTCACAGCATGTAACTGTCAGTCTTAAATATGTGTAAAAATGAAAGTAAAGTTTGACACGTTGCCATGGGAACAGAGTTGGAGATATCAAAAATCCCTTCGCAATATATCGTCTACAATGTCTCTGCATCATGTTGACCACTTTTGGTGTCAATTGCATGATTATTCTAGAAGGAGTATTTAAAAGTTAACTGCATGCAACTGAAGGGCTTAAATATGCCTTTAAAATGAAAGTAAAGTTTGATGCGTTGCTATGGGAACAACGTTTGAGATATCAAAAATCCCTTCGCAATTTATCATCTACTATGTCTTGGCATCATGTTGACCACTTTTGGTGTCAATCGCATAAACATTCTAGGAGGAGTATTTAAAAGAACATCACATGGAACTGTCAAAAAAATCAACCTTTGTGACTGCAACACTTCCTGGCGCCTGGTGGTGGCGCTATACCCGAGACTCACAATAGGCACATCGATGCGATCAGAATCTTCAGACGAACAAACACCCCACGTGTCATCACTATAAGACATTTTTTGCCTTAGATATTAGACACTTCCTGTTTCTCTGATTTCGCCATGACTTTGCCACTTCGCCATGGCAACACCGTTCGAGATATCAAAAATCCCTTCGCAATTTAGCAAGTCCAATGTCTTGACATCATGATCACCACATTTGGTGTCATTTGCATGAATCCCCTAGGAGGAGTATTCAAAAGTTCACCGCATGCATTTTTTAAACAATCCAAAATGGCGGACTTCCTGTTGGGCGGAGCTAAAATGTTAGAGGGCGAAAGTTGTTCGGGTCGATGAGATCTATATGTGTACCAACTTTCGTAAATGTGCGTACATGTTTGCCCGATCTGTGCACTCCTGTTTGTTTTTGCATTACAGGGGGCGCTACAGAGCCCCCGTGCCACGCCCGTGTTCCAGCCTTTGGCTTTCGGCGATCACGGACGACTCTGATGTCTGTGCCAAATTTCAAGAGTTTTCGAGTATGTTAAGGCCCCCAAAATGTCCAAAAGTGTTGAAAAAAAAAAAAAAAAAAAAAAAAATAATAATAATCTGAGCAAAAACAATAGGGCTTCAGCAATGGCGGGCCCTCGCACGTTTTTTTACCGCTACACGGTGCGTCCGAGAAAACGATGCACGGTGGGCAAGGGCATCAAGTGGGTAAATATCAGTGGGCTATTTAATGTTGTTACTGAGCCATTTGGGGACTGTAGGTAAAAGAAACCCCACATTTTAGACAAACGGGGGCACTAGTGAGCCACTCAAGTGACACGCCTATATCTGACCTTTTTGTGCACACTTAACAGTCGACAACTCTGATGTGTGTGCCAACTTTTAGGTTAATCTAAGCACGCCAAGAGCCCTAAATATGCCTGAAATAAAAGTAGAGTTTGCAGCATTGCCATGGGAACAGCGTTCGAGATATCAAAAATCCCTTCGCAATTTATCATCTACAATGTCTCAGCATCATGTTGACCACTTCTGGAGTCAATCGCATGAATATTCTAGAAGGAGTATTTAAAAGTCCACTGCATGCAACTGTAAGGCTTAAATATGCCTTTAAAATGAAAGTAAAGTTTGACGCGTTGCCATGGGAACAGCGTTCGAGATATCAAAAATCCCTTCGCAATTTATCATCTACTATGCCTCTGCATCATGTTGACCACTTCTCGTGTCAATCGCATGATAATCCTAGAAGGAGTATTTAAAAGAACATTGCATGGAACTGTCAAAAAAATCCAGCTTCGTGACTGACACACTTCCTGGCGCCTGGTGGTGGCGCTATACCCGAGACTCACAATAGGCACATCGATGCGATCGGAATCTTCAGACGAACAAACACCCCGCATGTCATCAAAATAAGAATTTTTTTGCCTAAGATATTAGACACTTCCTGTTTCTCTGATTTCGCCATGACTTTGTCGCTTCGCCATGGCAGAACCGTTCGAGATATCAAAAATCCCTTCGCAATTTAGCAAGTACAATGTCTCGACATCATGATCACCACATTTGGTGTCAATCCCATGAATCCCCTAGAAGGAGTATTCAAAAGTTCACCGCATGCATTTTTTAAACAATCCAAAATAGCCGACTTCCTGTTGGGCGGAGCTTAAATGTTAGAGGGCGAAAGTTGTTCGGGTCGATGAGATCTATATGTGTACCAACTCTTGTACATGTTCGTACATTTTTGCCCGATCTGTGCCCCAATGTTTGTTTTTGAATTACAGGGGGCGCTACAGAGCCCCCGTGCCACGCCCGTGTTCCAGCCTTTGGATTTCTGCGATGACGGACGACTCTGACGTCTGTGCCAAATTTCAAGAGTTTTCGAGTATGTTAAGGCACTCAAAAAGTCCAAAAGTGTTGAAAAAAAAAAAAATAATAATAATAATAAAAATTAAAACTGCAAGCAGTGATGGAAGGGCCCTCGCACTCATGTGCACCGCCACTCTATGGCCTTAGTAAAGCAATAAACCAGGGGGATTGAAATTTCCGTGGATAAATATAGGTGGATATTCAAAGGAACTTTGAAGTGCCACTACTCCTTTATGCAGCAGGTGGCAGCAGGTGGCGCTATGATTGTAATTGATTGTTGTAACATTGATGTGTTGAGGCCAGGACCCTTGTCAAACGTATGATGTCTGTGAGAGGTCGGACATTGCATGTCTGAGTTACAACAGCTTTCTCATGGCGAAAAATCTAACTTTGACAGGCCACAACGGACACGCCCCTTTAACGAAATGTCAAGATCTTCACAATTTATCATTGTGAAGTCCCTAAGTTCAGACTGACCAAATATGATGATGATCTGAATACATTTCAATGAGCAGTAAATCACAGTGTAAAACATGTCATTTCCTGCTTCCAGCAGGTGGCGCTATAAATTTTACTGAATATTGCCATGTTGATGTGTTCAGGACAGGACAATTATCAAACTTGTGAAGCGTGGGACAGATTGGACATTTTAAACCTGAGTTAGAACAACTTCCTGTTTCATTGAGAAACACAGAAATTTAGCAAGCCGCCACATACACACCCTCCATGAAATGTCAAGATCTCCGCAATTTAGCATTGCAAAGCCCTTTAGATGACACTCACCAAATATGATGATTATCTGATTAAATTTATAGGAGGAGTTTGTTAATATACGAAGGCCAGAAATGGCAAAATTTGCACTCAAATTACAGAGAAAATTCAAAATGGCTGACTTCCTGTGGGGTTTAGAGCTTTGCTCCAAGAGACTTTTTTGTAGGTCTTGGGGTGATACATGATCCTACCGCATTTCGTATCTGTGCGATTAACGTAGCGGGGGGGCTGCTCTATTGAACTTTTGTAGGTGGCGCTATAGAGCCATTTTAACACCCCAAGTTCTGAGGCCTATATCACATGAAAATATTCGCCACTTTTGACACGTGTGCAAGGTTTCATGACTTTTTGAGCTCGTTTAGGCTGTCAAAAATGGGATTCATTTAGAGATACCTTGCGAGGCCGCAACGGACACGCCCTTTAACGAAAAGTCAAGGTCGTTGCTATTTATCATCACACAAGGTCTTGAGATTAGACTGATGAAATATGATGTTGATATGGTTAAATCTCTAAGAGCAGTAAGTCACAGCATAAAAGGTGGTATTTCCTGCTGCCTCTAGGTGGCGCTATGACTGATACTGAATTATGCCATGTTGATGTGTTCAGGCCGGGACCCTTATGAAACGTGTGAAGTTGGGGGCAGATCGGACTATGTATGTCTGAATTACAACAGCTTCCTGTTTCATGGTAAAACATCACACTTTGCCAGGCTGCCACGGACACGCCCTTCAACGAAAAGTCAAGATCTTTGCAATTTATCACCGCAACAGGCTTAACATCAGTCAGACCAAATATGATGATGATTTGATTAAATCTCTAAGAGCAGTAAATCACAGCGTAAAACATGGTATTTCCTCCTACCTCTAGGTGGCGCTATGAGTGAAGTTGAATATTGGCATTGAAATGTGTTCAGGCCAAGACACTTATCAAACGTATGAAGCGTGGGGCAGATTGGACATTGTATGCCTGAGTTAGAGCCACTTCCTGTTTCATGGCGAAAATGCAGAAATTTGTCAGGCTGCCACGGACACACCCTCTGACGAAAAGTCAAGATCTCCGCAATTTAACATCGCAAAGGCCTTTAGATGAGATTGACCAAATATGACGATGATCGGATTAAATCTGTAGGAGGAGTTCGTTAAAGTATGAAGCCTGGAAATGACCAAATTTGCACAAAAATCAAGGCAAAAATTCAAAATGGCGGACTTCCTGTTGGGTTTAGAGCTTCGCTCCAAGAGACTTTTTTGTAGGTCTTGGGGTGACAGATCATCCTACCAAATTTCGTATCTGTACGTTTTTCGTAGCGGGGGGGCTGTTCTCTTGAAATTTTGCAGGTGGCGCTATCGAGCCATTTCTACACGCCCACTTCTGGCGCCTATACCACATGTAAATTTTCGCCACTTCTGACATGTGTGCAAAATTTCATGAGTTTTCGAGTATGTTTCGCCCCTCAAAAATGCGATTCACTTTGGAGAAGAAGAAGAATAAATAATAATTAAAGCTGCAAGCAGCGATGGAAGGGCCCTCGCACGCATGTGCACCGCCACCCTATGGCATTAGTTAAGCAGTGAACCAGGGGGATATGAATTAAAGTGGGTAAATATAGATGGATATTCAAAGGAAAATTGATGTGCCACAACGCCTGTGTGCAGTAGGTGGCGCTATGACTGAACCTGATTATTGTTAAATCGACAAGTTCAGGCAGGGACCCTTAACAAACGTGTGAAGTCTGGGGCAGATCGAACAATGTATGCCTGAATTACAACAGCTTCCTGTTTCATGGAGAAACATCACACTTTGCCAGGCTGCCACGGACACGCCCTCCAACGAAAAGTCAAGATCTTCACAATTTATCATTGCAAAGGGCTTAAGATCAGTCTGAGCAAATATGATGATGATTTTATTAAATCTCTAAGAGCAGTAAATCACAACGCAAAACATGGCATTTCCTGCTACCTCTAGGTGGCGCTATGACTGAAGCTGAATATTGGAATTGAAATGTGTTCAGGTCAAGACACTTATCAAACGTGTTAAGTGTGGGGCAGATTGGACATTGAATGCCTGAGTTAGAACCACTTCCTGTTTCATGGCGAAAACGCTGAACTTTGTCAGGCCGCCACGGACACACCCTCCAACGAAAAGTCAAAAGCTCCGCAATTTAACATCGCAAAGGCCTTTAGATTAGACTGACCAAATATGATGACGATCTGATAAAATCTCTAGGAGGAGTTTGTTAAAGTACGAAGCCTGGAAATGATAAAATTTGCACAGAAATCACAGCAAAAATTAAAAATGCCCAACTTCCTGTGGGGTTTAGAGCTTCGCTCCAAGAGACTTTTTTGTAGGTCTTGGGGGGATAGATGACCCTACCAAATCTCTTATCTGTAGGTTTTTCATAGCGGCGGGGCTGTTCTCTTGAAATTTTGCAGGTGGCGCTATTGAGCCATTT
The DNA here is from genome assembly GCF_027580225.2 of Misgurnus anguillicaudatus. Taxonomy (NCBI): domain Eukaryota; kingdom Metazoa; phylum Chordata; class Actinopteri; order Cypriniformes; family Cobitidae; genus Misgurnus; species Misgurnus anguillicaudatus. The sequence continues at coordinate 35,147,096 of NC_073357.2, read as the reverse complement.
CTACACACCCACTTCTGGCGCCTAGGCCACATGTAAATTTTCGCCACTTCTGACGTGTGTGCAATGTTTTATGACTTTTTGAGCTTGTTTAGCCTGTCAAAATGCGCTTCATTTAGCGATACTTTGCGAGGCCGCCACGGACACGCCCTTTGATGAAAAGTCAAGGTCGTTGCTTTTTATCATCTCACAAGGTCTTGAGATTACACTGGTGAAATATGATGTTGATATGTTTAAATATCTAAGAGCAGTAAGTCACAGCTTAAAACATGGTATTTCCTGCTGCCTCTAGGTGGCGCTATGACTATTACGGAATTATGCCATGTTTATGTGTTCAGGCCAGGACCCTTATCAAACGTGTGAAGTCGGGGGCAGATCGGACAATTTATGCCGGAATTACAACAACTTCATGTTTCATAGCGAAACATCACACTTTGCCAGGCCGCCACGGACACACCCTCCAACAAAAAGTCAAGATCTTCACAATTTATCATCGCAAAGGGCTTAAGATCAGTCTGACCAGATATGATGATGATTTGATTAAATCTCTAAGAGCAGTAAATCACGGCGTAAAACATGGCATTTCCTGCTACCTCTAGGTGGCGCTATGACTGAAGGTGAATTTTGGCATGGAAATGTGTTCAGGTCAAGACCCTTATCAAACGTGTGAAGTGTGGGGAAGATTGAACATTGTATGCCTTAGTTATAACAACTTCCTATTTCATGGCGAAAACACTGAACTTTGTCAGGCCGCCACGGACACGCCCTCCAACGAAAAGTCAAAAGCTCCGCAATTTAACATCGCAAAGGCCTTTAGATGATACTGACCAAATATGATGATGATCGGATTAAATCTCTAGGAGGAGTTCGTTAAAGTACGAAGCCTGGAAATGCCAAAATTTGCACAGAAATCACAGTGAAAATTCAAAATGGCCAACTTCCTGTGGGTTTTAGAGCCTGGTTCCAAGGGACTTTTTTGTAGGTCTTGGGGTGATAGACGATCCTACCAAATTTCGTATCTGTACGTTTTTCGTAGCGGGAGGGTTGTTCTTTTGAAATTTTGCAGGTGGCGCTATCGAGCCATTTCTACACGCCCACTTCTGACGCCTATACCACATGTAAATTTTCACCACTTCTGACGCGTGTGCAAAATTTCATGAGTTTTCGGGTATGTTTAGGCCCTCAAAAATGCGATTCATTTCGGAGAAGAAAAAGCAGAAGAATCTGAGCAAAAACAATAGGGCTTTGCACCTACGGTGCAGGCCATTCTGGCCTGCTCCTCCGTGCTCGGGCCCTAATTAAAACTGCAAGCAGTGATGGAAGGGCCCTCGCACTCATGTGCACCGCCACTCTATGGCCTTAGTAAAGCAATAAACCAGGGGGATTGAAATTTCCGTGGATAAATATAGGTGGATATTCAAAGGAACTTTGAAGTGCCACTACTCCTTTATGCAGCAGGTGGCGCTATGATTGTAATTGATTGTTGTAACATTGATGTGTTGAGACCAGGACCCTTGTCTAACGTATGACGTCTGTGACAGGTCGGACATTGCATGTCTGAGTTACAACAGCTTTCTCATGGCGAAAAATCAAACTTTGACAGGCCACAATGGACACGCCCCTTTAACGAAATGTCAAGATCTTCACAATTTATCATTGTGAAGTCCCTAAGTTCAGATTGACCAAATATGATGATGATCTGAATACATTTCAATGAGCAGTAAATCACAGTGTAAAACTTGTCATTTCCTGCTTCCAGCAGGTGGCGCTATAACTTTTACTGAATATTGCCATGTTGATGTGTTCAGGACAGGACAATTATCAAACTTATGAAGCGTGGGTCAGATTGGACATTTTAAACCTGAGTTAGAACAACTTCCTGTTTCATTGAGAAACACAGAAATTTGGCAAGCCACCACATACACACCCTCCATTGAAATGTCAAGATCTCCGCAATTTAGCATTGCAAAGCCCTTTAGATGACACTCACCAAATATGATGATTATCTGATTAAATTTATAGGAGGAGTTTGTTAAAATACGAAGGCCAGAAATGGCAAAATTTGCACTCAAATTTCAGAGAAAATTCTAAATGGCTGACTTCCTGTGGGGTTTAGAGCTTTGCTCCAAGAGACTTTTTTGTAGGTCTTGGTGTGATACATGATCCTACCGCATTTCCTATCTGTACGATTAACGTAGCGGGGGGGCTGCCCTATTTAATTTTTGTAGGTGGCGCTATAGAGCCATTTTAAAACCCCAAGTTCTGAGGCCTATATCACATGAAAATATTCGCCACTTTTGACACGTGTGCAACGTTTCATGACTTTTTGATCTCGTTTAAGCTGTCAAAAATGGGATTCATTTAGCGATACTTTGCGAGGCCGCAACGGACACGCCCTTTAACGAAAAGTCAAGGTCGTTGCTATTTATCATCACACAAGGTCTTGAGATTAGACTGATGAAATATGATGTTGATATGGTTAAATCTCTAAGAGCAGTAAGTCACAGCATAAAAGGTGGTATTTCCTGCTGCCTCTAGGTGGCGCTATGACTGATACTGAATTATGCCATGTTGATGTGTTCAGGCCGGGACCCTTATGAAACGTGTGAAGTTGGGGGCAGATCGGACTATGTATGTCTGAATTACAACAGCTTCCTGTTTCATGGCGAAACATCACATTTTGCCAGGCCGCCACGGACACGCCCTTCAACGAAAAGTCAAGATCTTTGCAATTTATCACCGCAACAGGCTTAACATCAGTCAGACCAAATATGATGATGATTTGATTAAATCTCTAAGAGCAGTAAATCACAGCATAAAACATGGTATTTCCTCCTACCTCTAGGTGGTGCTATGGGTGAAGTTGAATATTGGCATTGAAATGTGTTCAGGCCAAGACCCTTATCAAACGTATGAAGCGTGGGGCAGATTGGACATTGTTTGCCTGAGTTAGAGCCACTTCCTGTTTCATGGCGAAAATGCAGAAATTTGTCAGGCCGCCACGGACACACCCTCTGACGAAAAGTCAAGATCTCCGCAATTTAACATCGCAAAGGCCTTTAGATGAGATTGACCAATTATGACGATGATCGGATTAAATCTGTAGGAGGAGTTCGTTAAAGTATGAAGCCTGGAAATGACCAAATTTGCACAAAAATCAAGGCAAAAATTCAAAATGGCGGACGTTCTGTTGGGTTTAGAGCTTCGCTCCAAGAGACTTTTTTGTAGGTCTTGGGGTGATAGATGATCCTACCAAATTTCGTATCTGTACGTTTTTCGTAGCGGGGGGGCTGTTCTCTTGAAATTTTGCAGGTGGCGCTATCGAGCCATTTCTACACGCCCACTTCTGGCGCCTATACCACATGTAAATTTTCGCCACTTCTGACATGTGTGCAAAATTTAATGAGTTTTCGAGCATGTTTCGCCCCTCAAAAATGCGATTCACTTTGGAGAAGAAGAAGAATAAATAATAATAATAATAATAATAATAATAATAATAATAATAATAATAAACCGAGCAAAAACAATAGGGTCCTCGCACCCCGGTGTGCTCGGGCCCTAAATATAGCTGCAAGCAGCGATGGCGGGCCCTCGCACGTTTGTTTACCGCTACACGGTGCCTCCGAGAAAACGATGCACGGTGGGCAAGTGCATCAAGTGGGTAAATATCATGCTGCTACTGACCCATTTAGGTACTGTAGGTAAAAGAAACCCCACATTTTAGACAAACGGGGGCGCTAGTGAGCCACTAAATAGACACGCCTTTATCTGACGTTTTTGTCAACACTTAACAGCCGACAAATCTGATGTGTGTGCCAAATTTAAAGTTAATCTAAGCACACCAAGAGCCTTAAATATGCCTGACATAAAAGTAAAGTTTGACACGTTGCCATGGGAACAGCGTTAGAGATGTCAAAAATTCCTTCGCAATTTAGCGTCTACAATGTCTCAGCATCATGTTGACAACTTCTGGTGTGAATTGCATTATTTCCCTAGAAGGAGTATTAAAAAGAACATTGCATGCGACTGTCAGGCTTAAATAAGCCTTTAAAATGAAAGTAAAAAGTTTGACGCGTTGCCATGGGAACAGCGTTTGAGATATCAAAAATCCCTTCACTTTTTTATCATCTCCAATGTCTCGGCATCATGTTGACCACGTTTGGTGTCAATCGCATGAATATCCTAGAAGGAGTATTGAAAAGTTTACTGCATGGGCTTAAATATGCCTTTAAAATGAAAGTAAAGTTTGACGCGTTGTCATGGGAACAACGTTTGAGATATCAAAAATCCCTTCGCAATTTATCATCTACTATGTCTTGGCATCATGTTGACCACTTTTGGTGTCAATCGCATAAACATTCTAGGACGAGTATTTAAAAGAACATCACATGGAACTGTCAAAAAAATCAACCTTTGTGACTGCAACACTTCCTGGCGCCTGGTGGTGGCGCTATACCCGAGACTTACAATAGGCACATCGATGCGATCGGAATCTTCAGACGAACAAACACCCCGCGTGTCATCACTATAAGACATTTTTTGCCTTAGATATTAGACACTTCCTGTTTCTCTGATTTCACCATGACTTTGCCGCTTCGCCATGGCAACACCGTTCGAGATATCAAAAATCCCTTCGCAATTTAGCAAGTCCAATGTCTTGACATCATGATCACCACATTTGGTGTCATTTGCATGAATCCCCTAGGAGGAGTATTCAAAAGTTCACCGCATGCATTTTTTAAACAATCCAAAATGGCGGACTTCCTGTTGGGCGGAGCTAAAATGTTAGAGGGCGAAAGTTGTTCGGGTCGATGAGATCTATATGCGTACCAACTTTCGTAAATATGCGTACATGTTTGCCCGATCTGTGCACTCCTGTTTGTTTTTGCATTACAGGGGGCGCTACAGAGCCCCCGTGCCACGCCCGTGTTCCAGCCTTTGGCTTTCGGCGATCACGGACGACTCTGATGTCTGTGCCAAATTTCAAGAGTTTTCGAGTATGTTAAGGCCCCCAAAATGTCCAAAAGTGTTGAAAAAAATAAAAAATAAAAAAATAAAAATAAAAAGAATAATCCGAGCAAAAACAATAGGGCTTCGCACCTTTCGGTGCAGGCCATTCTGGCCTGCTCCTCGGTGCTCGGGCCCTAATAAATATAGCTGCAAGCAGCGATGGCGGGCCCTCGCACGTTTGTTTACCGCTACACGGTGCCTCCGAGAAAACGATGCACGGTGGGCAAGTGCATCAAGTGGGTAAATATCATGCTGCTACTGACCCATTTAGGTACTGTAGGTAAAAGAAACCCCACATTTTAGACAAACGGGGGCGCTAGTGAGCCACTAAATAGACACGCCTTTATCTGACGTTTTTGTCAACACCTAACAGCCGACAAATCTGATGTGTGTGCCAAATTTAAAGTTAAAGGCGGAGTCCATGATGTTTGAAAGCCAATGTTGATATTTGAAATCACCTAAACAAACACGCCCCGACCCCAATAGAATCTGGACCTTCTGTTGATAGACCCGCCCCACACATACGCAACCCGGCATTTGATTTGATTTGATTGGCTATAAGTGTGTTTTGGTAGTCGGCCCGTCTCCTTTTCCAACGCGTTTTTCAAACATCGTGGACTCCGCCTTTAATCTAAGCACGTCAAGAGCCTTAAATATGCCTGAAATTAAAGTAAAGTTTGAAGCGTTGCCATGGCAACAGCGTTCGAGATGTCAAAAATTCCTTCGCAATTTAGCATCTACAATGTCTCAGCATCATGTTGACCACTTTTGGTGTCAATTGCATGATTATTCTAGAAGGAGTATTTAAAAGTTCACTGCATGCAACTGTAAGGCTTCAATATGCCTTTAAAATGAAAGTAAAGTTTGTCGCGTTGCCATGGGAACAGCGTTCAAGATATCAAAAATCCCTTCGCAATTTATCATCTACTATGTCTCGGCATCATGTTGACCACTTTTGGTGTCAATTGCATGATTATTCTAGAAGGAGTATTTAAAAGAACATCACATGGAACTGTCAAAAAAATCAACCTTTGTGACTGCAACACTTCCTGGCGCCTGGTGGTGGCGCTATACCCGGGAGTCACAATAGGCACATCGATGCGATCGGAATCTTCAGACGAACAAACACCCCGCGTGTCATCACTATAAGACATTTTTTGCCTTAGATATCAGACAGTTCCTGTTTCTCTGATTTCACCACAACTTTGTCGCCTTGCCATGTCAGAACCGTTCGAGATATCAAAAATCCCTTCGCAATTTAGCAAGTCCAATGTCTTGACATCATGATCACCACGTTTGGTGTCATTTGCTTGAATCCCCTAGGAGGAGTATTCAAAAGTTCACCGCATGCATTTTTTAAACAATCCAAAATGGCGGACTTCCTGTTGGGCGGAGCTAAAATGTTAGAGGGCGAAAGTTGTTCGGGTCGATGAGATCTATATGCGTACCAACTCTCGTACATGTGCGTACATGTTTGCCCGATCTGCGCACTACTGTTTGTTTTTGCATTACAGGGGGCGCTACAGAGCCCCCGTGCCACGCCTGTGTTCCAGCCTTTGTCTGTTCGCAATGACGGACGACTCTAACGTCTGTGCCAAATTTCAAGAGTTTTCGAGTATGTTAAGGCACCCAAAATGCCCAAAAGTGTTAAAAAAAATAAAAATAATAAAAAAAAAAAAAAAAAAAAAATAATAATAAATTCGAGCAAAAACAATAGGGCTTCGCACCTTTCGGTGCAGGCCATTCTGGCCTGCTCCTCGGTGCTCGGGCCCTAATAATCCGAGCAAAAACAATAGGGCTTCGCACCTTTCGGTGCAGGCCATTCTGGCCTGCTCCTCGGTGCTCGGGCCCTAAATATAGCTGCAAGCAGCGATGGCGGGCCCTCGCACGTTTATGTACCGCTACACGGTGCCTTCGAGGAAAACGATGCACGGTGGGCAAGTGCATCAAGTGGGTAAATATCTGTGGAGTATTTCATGTTGCTACTGACCTATTTAGGTACTGTAGGTAAAAGAAACCCCACATTTTAGACAATCGGGGGCGCTAGTGAGCCACTAAATAGACACGCCTTTATCTGACGTTTTTGTCAACACTTAACAGCCGACAACTCTGATGTGTGTGCCAAATTTAAAGTTAATCTAAGCAGGCCAAGAGCCTTAAATATGCCTGAAATAAAAGTAAAGTTTGACGCGTTGCCATGGGAACAGCGTTCGAGATGTCAAAAATTCCTTCGCAATTTATCATCTACAATGTCTCGGCATCATGTTGACCACTTTTGGTGTCAATCGCATGAAAATCCTAGAAGGAGTATTTAAAAGAACATCGGATGGAACTGTCAAAAAAATCCACCTTTGTGACTGACACACTTCCTGGCGCCTGGTGGTGGCGCTATAACCGGGAGTCACAATAGGCATATCGATGCGATCGGAATCTTCAGACGAACAAACACCCCGCGTGTCATTACAATAAGACATTTTTTGCCTTAGATATTAGACAATTCCTGTTTCTCTGATTTCGCCATAAGTTTGTCGCCTCGCCATGACAGAACCGTTCGAGATATCAAAAATCCCTTCGCAATTTAGCAAGTCCAATGTCTTGACATCATGATCACCACGTTTGGAGTCAATCCCATGTATCCCCTCGGAGGAGTATTCAAAAGTTCACCGCATGCCTTTTTTAAACAATCCAAAATGGCCGACTTCCTGTTGGGCGGAGCTTAAATGTTAGAGGGCGAAAGTTGTTCGGGTCGATGAGATCTATATGTGTACCAACTTTCATACATGTGCGTACATTTTTGCCCGATCTGTGCACTACTGTTTGTTTTTGCATTACAGGGGGCGCTACAGAGCCCCCCTGCCACGCCCGTGTTCCAGCCTTTGGCTTTCGGCGATGACGGACGACTCTGACGTGTGTGCCAAATTTCAAGAGTTTTCGAGTATGTTAAGGCCCCCAAAATGTTCAAAAGTGTTAAAAAAAAAAAAAAAAATAAATAAAATAATAATAATAATAAATATAGCTGCAAGCAGCGATGGCGGGCCCTCGCACGTTTTTTTATCGCTACACGGTGCCTCAGAGAAAACGATGCACGGTGGGCATGTGTATCAAGTGGGTAAATATCAGTGGACTATTTCATGTTGCTACTGATCCATTTAGGTACTATAGGTAAAAGAAACCCCACATTTTAGACAAATGGGGGCGCTAGTGAGACACTAAATAGACACGCCTTTATCTGACGTTTTTGTCAACACTTAACAGCCGACAACTCTGATGTGTTTGCCAAATTTAAATTTAATCTAAGCACGCCAAGAGCCTTAAATATGCCTGAAATAAAAGTAAAGTTTGACGTGTTGCCATGGGAACAGCGTTCGAGATGTCAAAAATTCCTTCGCAATTTAGCATCTCCAATGTCTCAGCATCATGTTGACCACTTCTGGTGTCAATCGAATGAATATTCTAGAAGGAGTATTTAAAAGTTCACTGCATGGAACTGAAAGGCTTCAATATGCCTTTAAAATGAAAGTAAAGTTTGACACGTTGCCATGGGAACAGCATTCGAGATATCAAAAATCCCTTCGCAATTTATCATCTACAATGTCTCAGCATCATGTTGACCACTTTTGGTGTCAATCGAATGAATATCCTAGAAGGAGTATTTAAAAGAACATCGGATGGAACTGTCAAAAAAATCCACCTTTGTGACTGACACACTTCCTGGCGCCTGGTGGTGGCGCTATACCCGAGACTCACAATAGGCACATCGATGCGATCGGAATCTTCAGACGAACAAACACCCCGCGTGTCATCACAATAAGACATTTTTTGCCTTAGATATTAGACACTTCCTGTTTCTCTGATTTCGCCATGACTTTGTCGCTTCGCCATGGCAGAACCGTTCGAGATATCAAAAATCCCTTCGCAATTTAGCAAGTACAATGTCTCGACATCATGATCACCACGTTTGGTGTCAATCCCATGAATCCCCTAGAAGGAGTATTCAAAAGTTCACCGCATGCATTTTTTAAACAATCCGAAATAGCCGACTTCCTGTTGGGCGGAGCTTAAATGTTAGAGGGCGAAAGTTGTTCGGGTCGATGAGATCTATATGTGTACCAACTCTCATACATGTGCGTACATTTTTGCCCGATCTGTGCCCCAATGTTTGTTTTTGAATTACAGGGGGCGCTACAGAGCTCCCTTGCCACGCCCGTATTCCAGCCTTTGCATGAGCCTAGTGGCACGCGACTCTGACGTGTGTGCCAAATTTCAAGACTTTTCGAGTATGTTAAGGCTCCCAAATTAGCACAAGTGTTGAAAAAAATAAAAAAAAAAAAAATAATAAATTCGAGCAAAAACAATAGGGCTTCGCACCTTTCGGTGCAGGCCATTCTGGCCTGCTCCTTGGTGCTCGGGCCCTAATAAAAATAATAATCCGAGCAAAACCAATAGGGCTTCGCACCTTTCGGTGCAGGCCATTCTGGCCTGCTCCTCGGTGCTCGGGCCCTAAATATAGCTGCAAGCAGCGATGGCGGGCCCTCGCACGGTTTTTTACCGCTACACGGTGCCTCAGAGAAAACGATGCACGGTGGGCATGTGCATCAAGTGGGTAAATATCAGTGGAATACTTCATGTTGCTACTGATCCATTTAGGTACTGTAGGTAAAAGAAACCCCACATTTTAGACAAACGGGGGCGCTAGTGAGCCACTAAATAGACACGCCTTTCTCTGACCTTTTTGTCAACACTTAACAGCCGACAACTCTGATGTGTTTGCCAAATTTAAATTTAATCTAAGCACGCCAAGAGCCTTAAATATGCCTGAAATAAAAGTAAAGTTTGACGTGTTGCCATGGGAACAGCGTTCGAGATGTCAAAAATTCCTTCGCATTTTAGCATCTACAATGTCTCAGCATCATGTTGACCACTTCTGGTGTCAATAACATTATTTACCTAGAAGGAGTATTTAAAAGAACATCGCATGCAACTGTAATGCTTAAATAAGCCTTTAAAATGAAAGTAAAATTTGTCGCGTTGCCATAGGAACAACATTCGAGATATCAAAAATCCCTTCGCAATTTATCATCTACAATGTCTCAGCATCATGTTGACCACTTTTGGTGTCAATCGCATGAATACCCTAGAAGGAGTATTTAAACGTTCACTGCATGAAACTGTAAGGCTTAAATATGCCTTTAAAATGAAAGTAAAGTTTGACACGTTGCCATGGGAACAGCGTTCGAGATATCAAAAATCCCTTCGCAATTTATCATCTACAATGTCTCGTCATCATGTTGACCACTTTTGGTGTCAATTGCATGATTTTTCTAGAAGGAGTATTTAAAAGAACATTGCATGGAACTGTCAAAAAAAATCCAGCTTTGTAACTGACACACTTCCTGCCGCCTGGTGGTGGCGCTATACCCGGGAGTCACAATAGGCGCATCGATGCGATCGGAATCTTCAGATGAACAAACACCCCGCTTGTCATTACAATAAGACATTTTTTGCCATAGATATTAGACACTTCCTGTTTCTCTGATTTCGCCATGACTTTGCCGCTTCGCCATGGCAACACCGTTCGAGATATCAAAAATCCCTTCGCAATTTAGCAAGTCCAATGTCTTGACATCATGATCACCACTTTTGGTGTCATTTGCATGAATCCCCTAGGAGGAGTATTCAAAAGTTCACCGCATGCATTTTTAAACAATCCAAAATGGCGGACTTCCTGTTGGGCGGAGCTAAAATGTTAGAGGGCGAAAGTTGTTCGGGTCGATGAGATCTATATGCGTACCAACTTTCGTACATGTGCGTGCATGTTTGTCCGATCTGTGCACCAATGTTTGTTTTTGCATTACAGGGGGCGCTACAGAGCCCCTGTGCCACGCCCGTGTTTCAGCCTTTGCATGAGCCTAGTGGTACGGGACTCTGACATGTGTGCCAAATTTCAAGAGTTTTCGAGTATGTTAAGGGACCCAAATTAGGTCAAGTGTTGAAAAAAATAAAAAAAAAATATAGCTGCAAGCAGCGATGGCGGGCCCTCGCACGTTTATTTACCGCTACACGGTGCCTCCGAGAAAACGACGCAAAGTGGGCACGTGCATCAAGTGGGTAAATATCAGTGGACTATTTCATGTTGCTACTGACCAATTTGGGTTCTGTAGGTAAAAGAAACCCCACATTTTAGACAAACGGGGGCACTAGTGAGCCACTAAATAGACACGCCTTTATCTGACCTTTCTGTCAACACTTAACAGCCGACAACTCTCATGTGTGTGCCAAATTTAAAGTTAATCTAAGCACGCCATGAGCCTTAAATATGCCTGAAATTAAAGTAAAGTTCGAAGCGTTGCCATGGCAACAGCGTTCGAGATGTCAAAAATTCCTTCGCAATTTAGCATCTACAATGTCTCTGCATCATGTTGACCACTTTTAGTGTCAATCGCATAAACATTCTAGGAGGAGTATTTAAAGGTTCACTGCATGCAACTGAAAGGCTTCAATATGCCTTTAAAATGAAAGTAAAATTTGACGTGTTGCCAATGGTGCAGCATTCGAGATATCAAAAATCCCTTCGCAATTTATCATCTACAATGTCTCAGCATCATGTTGACCACTTTTGGTGTCAATCGCATGAAAATCCTAGGAGGAGTATTTAAAAGTTCACCGCATGCAACTGTCAAAAAAATCCACCTTTGTGACTGACACACTTCCTGGCGCCTGGTGGTGGCGCTATAACCGGGAGTCACAATAGGCACATCGATGCGATCGGAATCATCAGACAAACAAACACCCCGCATGGCATCACAATAAGACATTTTTTGCCTTAGATATTAGACACTTCCTGTTTCTCTAAATTCGCCATGACTTTGTCACCTCGCCATGGCAGAACCGTTCGAGATATCAAAAATCCCTTCGCAATTTAGCAAGTACAATGTCTTGACATCATGATCACCACGTTTGGAGTCAATCCCATGTATCCCCTCGAAGGAGTATTCAAAAGTTCACCGCATGCATTTTTTAAACAATCCAAAATGGCGGACTTCCTGTTGGGCGGAGCTAAAAGATTAGAGTGTGAAAGTTGTTCGGGTCGATGAGATCTATATGTGTACCAACTTTCGTAAATGTGCGTACATGTTTGCCCGATCTGTGCACCAATGTTTGTTTTTGCATTACAGGGGGCGCTACAGAGCTCTCTTGCCACGCCCGTGTTCCAGCCTTTGCCCGGACCTGATGGCCGACGACTTTGACGTCTGTGCCAAATTTCAAGAGTTTTCGAGTATGTTTAGGCACCCAAAATGCCCAAAAGTGTTAAAAAAAAATAATAATAATAATAAAAAAAATAATAAAAAAAATAATAATCCGAGCAAAAACAATAGGGCTTCGCACCTTTCGGTGCAGGCCATTCTGGCCTGCTCCTCGGTGCTCGGGCCCTAAATATAGCTGCAAGCAGCAATGGCGGGCCCTCGCACGTTTTTTTACCGCTAAACGGTGCGTCCGAGAAAACGATGCACGGTGGGCAAGGGCATCAAGTGGGTAAAATATCAGTGGGCTATTTAATGTTGTTTCTGAGCCATTTGGGGACTGTAGGTAAAAGAAACCCCACATTTTAGACAAACAGGGGCACTAGTGAGCCACTTAAGAGACACGCCTATGTCTGACCTTTTTGTCAACACTTAACAGCCGACAACTCTGATGTGTGTGCCAAATTTAAAGTTCAACTAAGCACGCCAAGAGCCTTAAACATGCCTGAAATTAAAGTAAAGTTTGACGCATTGCCATGGGAACAGCGTTCGAGATGTCAAAAATTCCTTCGCAATTTATCATCTACAATGTCTCGGCATCATCTTGACCACTTCTGGTGTCAATCGCATGAATCCCATACGAGGAGTATTTAAAGGTTCACAGCATGTAACTGTCAGCCTTAAATATGTGTAAAAATGAAAGTAAAGTTTGATGCATTGCCATGGGAACAGCGTTCAAGATATCAAAAATCCCTTCGCAATTTATCATCTACAATGTCTCGGCATCATCTTGACCACTTCTCGTGTCAATCGCATGAAAATCCTAGAAGGAGTATTTAAAAGTTAACTGTATGCAACTGAAAGGCTTAAATATGCTTTTAAAATGAAAGTAAAGTTTGACAGGTTGCCATGGGAACAGCGTTTGAGATATCAAAAATCCCTTCGCAATTTATCATCTACAATGTCTCAGCATCATGTTGACCACTTCTCGTGTAAATCGCATGAAAATCCTAGAAGGAGTATTTAAAAGTTAACTGTATGGAACTGAAAGGCTTAAATATGCCTTTAAAATGAAAGTAAAGTTTGACGCGTTGCCATGGGAACAGCGTTTGAGATATCAAAAATCCCTTCGCAATTTATCATCTACAATGGCTCGGCATCATGGTGACCACTTTTGGTGTCAATCGTATGAAAATCCTAGAAGGAGTATTTAAAAGAACATTGCATGGAACTTTCAAAAAAATCCAGCTTTGTGACTGACACACTTCCTGGCGCCTGCTGGTGGCGCTATACCCGGGAGTCACAATAGGCACATCGATGCGATCGGAATCTTTAGACGAACAAACATCCCGCATGGCATCACAATAAGATATTTTTTGCCTCAGATATTAGACACTTCCTGTTTCTCTGAATTCGCCATGAATTCGTCGCCTCGCCTTGGCGGAACCGTTCGAGATATCAAAAATCCCTTCGCAATTTAGCAAGTCCAATGTCTCGACATCATGTTCACCACTTTTGGTGTCAATCGCATTCATCCTCTAGGAGGAGTATTTAAAAGTTCACCGCATGCATTTTTTAAACAATCCAAAATGGCGGACTTCCTGTTGGGCGGAGCTAAAATGTTAGAGGGCGAAAGTTGTTCGGGTCGATGAGATCTATATGTGTACCAACTTTCGTAAATGTGCATACATGTTTGCCCGATCTGCGCACTACTGTTTGTTTTTGCATTACAGGGGGCGCTACAGAGCCCCCGTGCCACGCCCGTGTTCCAGCCTTTGTCTGTTCGCAATGACGAACGACTCTAACGTCTGTGCCAAATTTCAAGAGTTTTCGAGTATGTTAAGGCACCCAAAATGCCCAAAAGTGTTAAAAAAAATAAAAATAAAAATAAAAAATATAGCTGCAAGCAGCGATGGCGGGCCCTCGCACGTTATTTTACCGCTATACGATGCCTCCGAGAAAACGATGCACGGTGAGCAAGTGCATCAAGTGGGTAAATATCAGTGGGCTATTTCATGTTGTTATTGACCCATTTGGGGACTGTAGGTAAAAGAAACCCCACATTTTAGACAAACGGGGGCGCTGGTGAGCCTCTTAAGAGACACGCCTATGTCTGACCTTTTTGTGCACACTTAACAGTCGACAACTCTGATGTGTGTGCCAAGTTTTAGGTTAATCTAAGCACGCCAAGAGCCTTAAACATGCCTAAAATTAAAGTAAAATTTGACGCGTTGCCATGGGGACAGCGTTGGAGATATCAAAAATCCCTTCGCAATTTATCATCTACTATGCCTCGGCATCATGTTGACCACTTTTGGTGTCAATCGCATGAAAATCCTAGAAGGAGTATTTAAAAGAACATTGGATGGAACTGTCAAAAAAATCCACCTTTGTGACTGACACACTTCCTGGCACCTGGTGGTGGCGCTATACCCGAGACTCACAATAGGCACATCGATGCGTTCGGAATCTTCAGACGAACAAACGTCCTGCGTATCATTACAATAAGACATTTTTTGCCTTAGATATTAGACACTTCCTGTTTCTCTGATTTCGCCATGACTTTGTCGCTTCGCCATGGCAGAACCGTTCGAGATATCAAAAATCCCTTCGCAATTTAGCAAGTACAATGTCTCGCCATCATGTTCACCGCGTTTGGTGTCAATCGCATAAATCCCCTAGGAGGAGTATTCAAAAGTTCATCACATGCGTTTTTGAAACAATCAAAAATGGCCGACTTCCTGTTGGGCGGAGCTAATAGGTTTAAGGGCAAAAGTTGTTCGGGTCGATGAGTTCTATATGTGTACCAACTCTCGTACATGTGCGTACATTTTTGCCCGATCTGTGCCCCAATGTTTGTTTTTGAATTACAGGGGGCGCTACAGAGCTCCCTTGCCACGCCCGTGGTCCGGCCTTTGCCCGGACCTGATGGCCGACGACTCTGATGTCTGTGCAAAATTTCAAGAGTTTTTGAGTATGTTAAGGCCCCCAAATTGCCCCGAAACGTAAAAAAAAAATAAAAAAAAAAAAAATAATAATAATAATAAAAATATAGCTGCAAGCAGCAATGGCGGGCCCTCGCACGTTTTTTTACCGCCACACGGTGCCTCCGAGAAAACGATGCACGGTGGGCATGTGCATCAAGTGGGTAAATATCAGTGGACTATTTCATGTTGCTACTGACCCATTTAGGTACTGTAGGTAAAAGAGACCCCATATTTTAGACAAACGGGGGTGCTAGTCAGCCACTAAATAGACACGCCTTTATCTGACGTTTTTGTCAACACTTAACAGTCGAAAACTCTCATGTGTGTGCCAAATTTAAAGTTCAACTAAGCACGCCAAGAGCCTTAAACATGCCTGAAATTAAAGTAACGTTTGACGCGTTGCCATGGGAACAGTGTTCGAGATGTCAAAAATTCCTTCGCAATTTATAATCTACAATGTCTCGGAATCATGTTGACCACTTCTCGTGTCAATCGCATGAATCGCATACGAGGAGTATTTAAAGGTTCACAGCATGTAACAGTCAGCCTTAAATATGCTGGAAAGTGAAAGCAAAGTTTGACGCGTTGCCATGGGAACAGCGTTTGAGATATCAAAAATTCCTACGCAATTTATCATCTACAATGTCTCACCATTATGTTGACCACTTCTGGAGTCAATCACATTATTTCCTCAGGAGGAGTATTTAAAAGTTTCCGCATGCAGATGTAAGGTTTAAATATGCCTTAAAAACGAAAGTAAAGTTTGACAGGTTGCCATGGGAACAGCGTTTGAGATATCAAAAATCCCTTCACAATTTATCATCTACAATGTCTCGGCATCATGACGACCACTTCTCGTGTCAAACGCATGAAAATCCTAGGACGAGTATTTAAAAGTTAACTGCATGCAACTAAAAGGCTTAAATATGCCTTTAAAATGAAAGTAAAGTTTGACGTGTTGCCATGGGAACAGCTTTTGAGATATCAAAAATCCCTTCGCAATTTATCATCTACAATGTCTCGGCATCATGTTGACCACTTTTGGTAACAATCGCATGAAAATCCTAGAAGGAGTATTTAAAAGAACATCGCATGGAACTGTGAAAAAAAATCACCTTTGTGACTGACACACTTCCTGGCGCCTGGTGGTGGCGCTATACCCCGGAGTCACAATAGGCACATCGATGCGATCGGAATCTTTAGACGAACAAACATCCCGCATGGCATCACAATAAGATATTTTTTGCCTCAGATATTAGACACTTCCTGTTTCTCTGAATTCGCTATGAATTCATCGCCTCGCCATGGCGGAACCGTTCGAGATATCAAAAATCCCTTCGCAATTTAGCAAGTACAATGTCTCGACATCATGTTCACCACTTTTGGTGTCAATCGCATTCATCCTCTAGGAGGAGTATTTAAAAGTTCAACGCATGCATTTTTTGAACAATCCAAAATGGCCGACTTCCTGTTGGGCAGAGCTAATATGTTAGAGTACGAAAGTTGTTCGGGTCGATGAGATCTATATGCGTACCAACTTTCGTACATGTGCGTACATGTTTGTCCGATCTGTGCACCAATGTTTTTTTTTTCCTTACAGGGGGCGCTACAGAGCCCCCCTGCCACGCCCGTGTTCCAGCCTTTGGTTTTCTGCGATGACGGACGACTCTGACGTCTGTGCCAAATTTCAAGAGTTTTCGAGTATGTTAAGGCACTCAAAATTCCCAAAAGTGTTGAAAAAAATAATAAAAAAAAAAAAAAAAAAAAAAAAAATAATAATAAAAATAATAATCCGAGCAAAATCAATAGGGCTTCGCACCTTTCGGTGCAGGCCATTCTGGCCTGCTCCTCGGTGCTCGGGCCCTAAATATAGCTGCAAGCAGCGATGGCGGGCCCTCGCACGTTTTTTTACCGCTACACGGTGCCTCCGAGAAAACGATGCACGGTGGGCATGTGCATCAAGTGGGTAAATATCAGTGGAATATTTCATGTTGCTACTGATCCATTTAGGTACTGTAGGTAAAAGAAACCCCACATTTTAGACAAATGGGGGCGCTAGTGAGACACTAAATAGACACGCCTTTATCTGACGTTTTTGTCAACACTTAACAGCCGACAACTCTGATGTGTTTGCCAAATTTAAATTTAATCTAAGCACGCCAAGAGCCTTAAATATGCCTGAAATAAAAGTGAAGTTTGACGTGTTGCCATGGGAACAGCGTTCGAGATGTCAAAAATTCCTTCGCATTTTAGCATCTACAATGTCTCAGCATCATGTTGACCACTTCTGGTGTCAATAACATTATTTACCTAGAAGGAGTATTAAAAAGAACATCGCATGCAACTGTAATGCTTAAATAAGCCTTTAAAATGAAAGTAAAATTTGTCGCGTTGCCATAGGAACAACATTCGAGATATCAAAAATCCCTTCGCAATTTATCATCTACAATGTCTCAGCATCATGTTGACCACTTTTGGTGTCAATCGCATGAATACCCTAGAAGGAGTATTTAAACGTTCACTGCATGAAACTGTAAGGCTTAAATATGCCTTTAAAATGAAAGTAAAGTTTGACACGTTGCCATGGGAACAGCGTTCGAGATATCAAAAATCCCTTCGCAATTTATCATCTATAATGTCTCGTCATCATGTTGACCACTTTTGGTGTCAATTGCATGATTTTTCTAGAAGGAGTATTTAAAAGAACATTGCATGGAACTGTCAAAAAAATCCAGCTTTGTAACTGACACACTTCCTGCCGCCTGGTGGTGGCGCTATACCCGGGAGTCACAATAGGCGCATTGATGCGATCGGAATCTTCAGATGAACAAACACCCCGCTTGTCATTACAATAAGACATTTTTTGCCATAGATATTAGACACTTCCTGTTTCTCTGATTTCGCCATGACTTTGCCGCTTCGCCATGGCAACACCGTTCGAGATATCAAAAATCCCTTCGCAATTTAGCAAGTCCAATGTCTTGACATCATGATCACCACTTTTGGTGTCATTTGCATGAATCCCCTAGGAGGAGTATTCAAAAGTTCACGGCATGCATTTTTTAAACAATCCAAAATGGCGGACTTCCTGTTGGGCGGAGCTAAAATGTTAGAGGGCGAAAGTTGTTCGGGTCGATGAGATCTATATGCGTACCAACTTTCGTACATGTGCGTGCATGTTTGTCCGATCTGTGCACCAATGTTTGTTTTTGCATTACAGGGGGCGCTACAGAGCCCCTGTGCCACGCCCGTGTTTCAGCCTTTGCATGAGCCTAGTGGTACGGGACTCTGACATGTGTGCCAAATTTCAAGAGTTTTTGAGTATGTTAAGGGACCCAAATTAGGTCAAGTGTTGAAAAAAATAAAAAAAATAAAAATAAAAATATAGCTGCAAGCAGCGATGGCGGGCCCTCGCACGTTATTTTTCCGCTACACGGTGCGTCCGAGAAAACGATGCACGGTGGGCAAGGGCCTCAAGTGGGTAAATATCAGTGGGCTATTTAATGTTGTTACTGACCCATTTAGGGACTGTAGGTAAAAGAAACCCCACATTTTAGACAAACGGGGGGGGGGGGGGGGGGGGGGGGCTAGTCAGGCACTAAATAGACACGCCTTTATCTGACCTTTTTGTCAACACTTAACTGCCAACAACTCTGATGTGTGTGCCAAATTTAAAGTTAATCCAAACACGCCAAGAGCCTTAAAAAAGCCTTAAATAAAAGTAAAGTTTGACGCGTTGCCATGGGAACAGCGTTCGAGATGTCAAAAATTCCTTCGCAATTTAGCATCTCCAATGTCTCAGCATCATGTTGACCACTTCTGGTGTCAATCGAATGAATATTCTAGAAGGAGTATTTAAAAGTTCACTGCATGGAACTGAAAGGCTTCAATATGCCTTTAAAATGAAAGTAAAGTTTGACACGTTGCCATGGGAACACCGTTTGAGATATCAAAATTCCCTTCGCAATTTATCATCTACAATGTCTCGGCATCATGTTGACCACTTTTGGTGTCAATCGAATGAATATCCTAGAAGGAGTATTTAAAAGAACATCGGATGGAACTGTCAAAAAAATCCACCTTTGTGACTGACACACTTCCTGGCGCCTGGTGGTGGCGCTATACCCGAGACTCACAATAGGCACATCGATGCGATCGGAATCTTCAGACGAACAAACACCCCGCGTGTCATCACAATAAGACATTTTTTGCCTTAGATATTAGACACTTCCTGTTTCTCTGATTTCGCCATGACTTTGTCGCTTCGCCATGGCAGAACCGTTCGAGATATCAAAAATCCCTTCGCAATTTAGCAAGTACAATGTCTCGACATCATGATCACCACGTTTGGTGTCAATCCCATGAATCCCCTAGAAGGAGTATTCAAAAGTTCACCGCATGCATTTTTTAAACAATCCGAAATAGCCGACTTCCTGTTGGGCGGAGCTTAAATGTTAGAGGGCGAAAGTTGTTCGGGTCGATGAGATCTATATGTGTGACAACTCTCGTACATGTGCGTACATTTTTGCCCGATCTGTGCCCCAATGTTTGTTTTTGAATTACAGGGGGCGCTACAGAGCTCCCTTGCCACGCCCGTATTCCAGCCTTTGCATGAGCCTAGTGGCATGCGACTCTGACGTGTGTGCCAAATTTCAAGACTTTTCGAGTATGTTAAGGCTCCCAAATTAGCACAAGTGTTGAAAAAAATAAAAAAAAAAAAAATAATAAATTTGAGCAAAAAAAATAGGGCTTCGCACCTTTCGGTG
This sequence comes from Misgurnus anguillicaudatus, assembly GCF_027580225.2. Lineage (NCBI taxonomy): Eukaryota > Metazoa > Chordata > Actinopteri > Cypriniformes > Cobitidae > Misgurnus > Misgurnus anguillicaudatus. Next base: position 35,127,095 of record NC_073357.2, on the reverse strand, counting down.
CAGGCCATTCTGGCCTGCTCCTCGGGGCGCGGGCCCTAAATAATAATCCTAAGGAAAACAATAGGGCTTCGCACCTTTCGGTGCAGGCCATTCTGGCCTGCTCCTCGGTGCTCGGGCCCTAAATAATAATCCGAGCAAAAACAATAGGGCTTCGCACCTTTCGGTGCAGGCCATTCTGGCCTGCTCCTCGGTGCTCGGGCCCTAATAATAATCCGAGCAAAAACAATAGGGCTTCGCACCTTTCGGTGCAGGCCATTCTGGCCTGCTCCTCGGTGCTCGGGCCCTAAATATAGCTGCAAGCAGCAATGGCGGGCCCTCGCACGTTTTTTTACCGCTACATGGTGCGTCCGAGAAAACGATGCACGGTGGGCAAGTGCATCAAGTGGGTAAAATATCAGTGGGCTATTTAGGGCCCGAGCACCGAGGAGCAGGCCAGAATGGCCTGCACCGAAAGGTGCGAAGCCCTATTGTTTTTGCTCGGATTATTATTAGGGCCCGAGCACCGAGGAGCAGGCCAGAATGGCCTGCACCGAAAGGTGCGAAGCCCTATTGTTTTTGCTCGGATTATTATTTTTATTTTTTTTTTTTTTTTTATTTTTTTCAACACTTTTGGACATTTTGGGGGCCTTAACATACTCGAAAACTCTTGAAATTTGGCACAGACATCAGAGTCGTCCGTGATCGCCGAAAGCCAAAGGCTGGAACACGGGCGTGACACAGGGGCTCTGTAGCGCCCCCTGTAATGCAAAAACAAACAGGAGTGCACAGATCAGGCAAACATGTACGCACATTTACGAAAGTTGGTACACATATAGATCTCATCGACCCGAACAACTTTCGCCCTCTAACATTTTAGCTCCGCCCAACAGGAAGTCCGCCATTTTGGATTGTTTAAAAAATGCATGCTGTGAACTTTTGAATACTCCTCCTAGGGGATTCATGCAAATGACACCAAACGTGGTGATCATGATGTCAAGACATTGGACTTGCTAAATTGCGAAGGGATTTTTGATATCTCGAACGGTCTTGCCATGGCGAAGCGGCAAAGTCATGGCGAAATCAGAGAAACAGGAAGTGTCTAATATCTAAGGCAAAAAATGTCTTATAGTGATGACACGCGGGGCGTTTGTTCGTCTGAAGATTCCGATCGCATCGATGTGCCTATTGTAAGTCTCGGGTATAGCGCCACCACCAGGCGCCAGGAAGTGTGTCAGTCATGAACTTTTAAATACTTCTCCTAGGGAATTCATACAATTGACACCAAACGTGGTGAACATGATGCTGAGACATTGGACTTGCTAAATTGCGAAGGGATTTTTGATATCTCGAACGGTGTTGCCATGGCGAAGCGACAAATTTATGGCGAATTCAGAGAAACAGGAAGTGTCTAATATCTAAAGCAAAAAATGTCTTATTGGGATGAAACGCAGTGTGTATGTTCGGCCAAGGATTCCGATCGCATCGATGTGCCTATTGTGAGTCTCGGGTATAGGGCCACCAACAGGCACCAGGAAGTGTGGCAGTCACAAAAGGTGGATTTTTTGACAGTTCCATGCAATGTTCTTTTAAATTCTCCTCCTAGGATTTTCATGCGATTGACACCAAAAGTGGTCAACATGATGCTGAGGCATTGTAGATGATAAATTGCGAAGGGATTTTTGATATCTCGAATGCTGCTCCCATGGCAACACGTCAAACTTTACTTTCATTTTCAGGGATATTTAAGCACTTGGCATGCACTTTGGGTGCCTTAACATGCTCGAAAACACCGGGAATTTGGCACAGACCTCAAAGTCATTGGCCATTAGGACTGGGCAAAAGCTGGAACACGGGTGTGGCAGTAGGGCTCTGTAGCGCCCCCTGTAATGCAAAAAAAATATTGGTGCACAAATCGGGCAAACATGTAAGCACATGTACGAAAGTTGGTACGTATATAGATCTCATCGACCCGAACAACTTTCACAATCAAACCTATTAGCTCCGCCTCACAGGAAGTCGGCCATTTTGGATGGTTTCAAAAATGCATACGGTGAACTTTTGAATACTCCTTCTAGGGGATTCATGGGATTGACACCAAACGTGCTGATCATGATGTCAAGACATTGGACTTGCTAAATTGCGAAGGGATTTTTGATATCTCGAACGGTTCTGTCATGGCGAGGCGACAAACTTATGGCGAAATCAGAGAAACAGGAATTGTCTAATATCTAAGGCAAAAAATGTCTTATTGTAATGACACGCGGGGTGTTTGTTCGTCTGAAGATTCCGATCGCATCGATATGCCTATTGTGACTCCCGGTTATAGCGCCACCACCAGGCGCCAGGAAGTGTGTCAGTCACAAAGGTGGATTTTTTTGACAGTTCCAAGCGATGTTCTTTTAAATACTCCTTCTAGGATTTTCATGCGATTGACACCAAAAGTGGTCAACATGATGTCGAGACATTGTAGATGATAAATTGCGAAGGAATTTTTGACATCTCGAATGCCGGTCCCATGGCAACGCGTCAAACTTTACTTTTATTTCAGGCATATTTAAGGCTCTTGGCGTGCTTAGATTAACTTTAAATTTGGCACACACATCAGAGTTGTCGGCTGTTAAGTGTTGACAAAAAGGTCAGATAAAGGCATGTCTATTTAGTGGCTCACTAGCGCCCCCGATTGTCTAAAATGTGGGGTTTCTTTTACCTACAGTACCTAAATAGGTCAGTAGCAACATGAAATACTCCACAGATATTTACCCACTTGATGCACTTGCCCACCGTGCATCGTTTTCCTCGAAGGCACCGTGTAGCGGTACATAAACGTGCGAGGGCCCGCCATCGCTGCTTGCAGCTATATTTTTTATTATTATTATTTTTTTTTTTTTTTTTTTTTTTTTACATTTCGGGGCAATTTGGGGGCCTTAACATACTCAAAAACTCTTGAAATTTTGCACAGACATCAGAGTCGTCGGCCATCAGGTCCGGGCAAAGGCCGGATCACGGGCGTGGCAAGGGAGCTCTGTAGCGCCCCCTGTAATTCAAAAACAAACATTGGGGCACAGATCGGTCAAAAATGTACGCACATGTACGAGAGTTGGTACACATATAGAACTCATCGCCCTAAACAACTTTCGCCCTTAAACCTATTAGCTCCGCCCAACAGGAAGTCGGCCATTTTTTATTGTTTCAAAAACGCATGTGATGAACTTTTAAATACTCCTCCTAGGGGATTTATGCGATTGACACCAAACGCGGTGAACATGATGTCGAGACATTGTACTTGCTAAATTGCGAAGGGATTTTTGATATCTCGAACGGTTCTGCCATGGCGAAGCAACAAAGTCATGGCGAAATCAGAGAAACAGGAAGTGTCTAATATCTAAGGCAAAAAATGTCTTATTGTAATGATACGCAGGACGTTTGTTCGTCTGAAGATTCCGAACGCATCGATGTGCCTATTGTGAGTCTCGGGTATAGCGCCACCACCAGGTGCCAGGAAGTGTGTCAGTCACAAAGGTGGATTTTTTTGACAGTTCCATCCAATGTTCTTTTAAATACTCCTTCTAGGATTTTCATGCGATTGACACCAAAAGTGGTCAACATGATGCCGAGGCATAGTAGATGATAAATTGCGAAGGGATTTTTGATATCTCCAACGCTGTTCCCATGGCAACGCGTCAAATTTTACTTTAATTTCAGGCATGTTTAAGGCTCTTGGCGTGCTTAGATTAACCTAAAACTTGGCACACACATCAGAGTTGTCGACTGTTAAGTGTGCACAAAAAGGTCAGACATAGGCGTGTCTCTTAAGTGGCTCACCAGCGCCCCCGTTTGTCTAAAATGTGGGGTTTCTTTTACCTACAGTCCCCAAATGGGTCAATAACAACATGAAATAGCCCGCTGATATTTACCCACTTGATGCACTTGCTCACCGTGCATCGTTTTCTCGGAGGCATCGTATAGCGGTAAAATAACGTGCGAGGGCCCGCCATCGCTGCTTGCAGCTATATTTAGGGCCCGAGCACCGAGGAGCAGGCCAGAATGGCCTGCACCGAAAGGTGCGAAGCCCTATTGTTTTCGCTCGAATTTATTATTTTTTTTATTTTTATTTTTTTTAACACTTTTGGCCATTTTGGGTGCCTTAACATACTCAAAAACTCTTGAAATTTGGCACAGACGTCAGGGTCGTCTGTCATTGCGAACTGGCAAAGGCTGGAACACGGGCGTGGCACGGGGGCTCTGTAGCGCCCCCTGTAATGCAAAAAAAACCATTGGTGCACAGATCGGACAAACATGTACGCACATGTATGAAAGTTGGTACGCATATAGATCTCATCAACCCGAACAACTTTCGCCCTCTAACATTTAAGCTCCGCCCAACAGGAAGTCGGCCATTTTAGATTGTTTAAAAAATGCATGCGGTGAACTTTTAAATACTCCTCCTAGGGGATTCATGCAAATAACACCAAACGTGGTAATCATGATGTCAAGACATTGGACTTGCTAAATTGCGAAGGGATTTTTGATATCTCGAACGGTGTTGCCATGGCGAGGCGACAAATTCATGGCGAAATCAGAGAAACAGAAAGTATCTAATATCTATGACAAAAAATGTCTTATAGTGATGACACGCGGGGTGTTTGTTCGTCTGAAGATTCCGATCGCATCGATGTGCCTATTGTGACTCCGGGGTATAGCGCCACCACCAGGCGCCAGGAAATGTGTCAGTCATGAACTTTTAAATACTTCTCTTAGGGAATTCATACGATTGACACCAAATGTGGTGAACATGATGCTGAGACATTGGACTTGCTAAATTGTGAATAGATTTTTGATATCTTGAACACTGTTGCCATGGCGAGGCGACAATTTTATGGTGAAATCAGCTAAACAGGAAGTGTCTAATATCTAAAGCAAAAAATGTCTTATTGGGATGAAACGCATTGTGTATGCTCGGCCAAGGATTCCGATCGCATCGATGTGCCTATTGTGAGTCTCGGGTATAGCGCCACCAACAGGCACCAGGAAGTGTGGCAGTCACAAAAGGTGGATTTTTTGACAGTTCCATGCGATGTTCTTTTAAATACTCCTCCTAGGATTTTCATGCGATTGACACCAAAAGTGGTCAACATGATGCTGAGACATTGTAGATGATAAATTGCGAAGGGATTTTTGATATCTTGAATGCTGCTCCCATGGCAACACGTCAAACTTTACTTTCATTTTCAGGCATATTTAAGCACTTGGCATGCACTTTGGGTGCCTTAACATGCTCGAAAACAACGGAAATTTGGCACAGACCTCAAAGTCGTCGGCCATTAGGACCGGGCAAATGCTGGAACACGGGCGTGGCAGTAGGGCTCTGTAGCGCCCCCTGTAATGCAAATAAAATATTGGTGCACAAATCGGGCAAACATGTACGCACATTTATGAGAGTTGGTCGTATATAGATCCCATCGACTCGAACAACTTTCACAATCAAACCTATTAGCTCCGCCCAACAGGAAGTCGGCTATTTTGGATTGTTTAAAAAATGCATGTGGTGAACTTTTAAATACTCCTCCTAGAGGATTCATGCAAATGACACCAAACGTGTTGATCATAATGTCGAGACATTGGACTTGCTAAATTGCGAAGGGATTTTTGATATCTCGAACGGTTCTGCCAAGACGAGGCCACAAATTCATGGCGAAATCAGAGAAACATGAAGTGTCTAATATCTAAGGTAAAAAATGTCTTATTGTGATGCCATGTGGGGGGTTTGTTCATCTGAATATTCTGATCACATCGATGTGCCTATTGTGACTCTCGGGTATAGCGCCACCACCAGGCGCCAGGAAGTGTGTCAGTCACAAAGGTGGATTTTTTTGACAGTTCCATGCGATGTTCTTTTAAATACTCCTTCTAGGATATTCATGCGATTGACACCAAAAGTGGTCAACATGATGTTGAGACATTGTAGATGATAAATTGTGAACGGATTTTTGATATCCCGAACACTGTTCCCATGGCAACACATCAAACTTTACTTTCATTTTTACACATATTTAAGACTGACAGTTACATGCTGTGAACTTTTAAACACTCCTCCAATGGGATTCATGCGATTGACACCAGAAGTGGTCAACATGATGCTGAGACATTGTAGACGCTAAATTGTGAAGGAATTTTTGACATATCGAACGCTGTTCCCATGGCAACGCGTCAAACTTTACTTTTATTCCAGGCATATTAAAGGCTCTTGGCGTGCTTAGATTAACTTGAAATTTGGCAGACACATGAGAGTTGTCGGCGGTTACGTGTTGACAAAAAGGTCAGATAAAGGCGTGTCTATTTAGTGGCTCACTAGCGCCCCCGTTTGTCTAAAATGTGGGGTTTCTTTTACCTACAGTACCTAAATGGGTCAGTAGCAACATGAAATAGTCCACTGATATTTACCCACTTGATGCACGTGTCCACTGTGCGTCGTTTTCTCGGAGGCACCGTGTAGCGTTAAAAAAACGTGCGAGGGCCCGCCATCGCTGCTTGCAGCTATATTTAATGTTGTTTCTGAGCCATTTGGGGACTGTAGGTAAAAAACAACCCCACATTTTAGACAAGCAGGGGCACTAGTGAGCCACTTAAGAGACACGCCTTTATCTGACCTTTTTGTGCACACTTAACAGCCGAAAACTCTGATGTGTGTGCCAAATTTAAATTTCAACTAAGCACGCCAAGAGCCTAAAACATGCCTGAAATTAAAGTAAAGTTTGACGCGTTGCCATAGGAACAGCGTTCGAGATGTCAAAAATTCCTTCGCAATTTATCATCTACAATGTCTCGGCATCATGTTGACCACTTCTGGTGTCAATCGCATATATCCCATACGAGCAGTATTTAAAGGTTCACAGCATGTAACTGTCAGCCTTAAATATGTGTAAAAATGAAAGTAAAGTTTGATGCATTGCCATGGGAACAGCGTTCGAGATATCAAAAATTCCTTCGCAATTTATCATCTACAATGTCTTTGCATTATGTTGACCACTTCTCGTGTCAATCGCATGAAAATCCTAGAAGGAGTATTTAAAAGTTAACTGTATGCAACTGAAAGGCTTAAATATGCCTTTAAAATGAAAGTAAAGTTTGAACGGTTGCCATGGGAACAGCGTTTGAGATATCAAAAATCCCTTCGCAATTTATCATCTACAATGTCTCGGCATCATGGTGACCACTTCTCGTGTCAATCGCATGAAAATCCTAGGAGGAGTATTTAAAAGAACATTGCATGGAACTTTCAAAAAAATCCAGCTTTGTGACTGACACACTTCCTGGCGCCTGCTGGTGGCGCTATACCCGGGAGTCACAAAAGGCACATCGATGCGATCAGAATCTTCAGATGAACAAACACCCCGCATGGCATCACAATAAGACATTTTTTGCCTTAGTTATTAGACACTTCCTGTTTCTCTGATTTCGCCACAACTTTGTCGGCTCGCAATGGCAGAACCGTTCGAGATATCAAAAATCCCTTCGCAATTTAGCAAGTACAATGTCTCGACATCATGTTCACCACTTTTGGTGTCAATCGCATGCATCCTCTAGGAGGAGTATTCAAAAGTTCAACACATGCATTTTTTAAACAATCCAAAATAGCTGACTTCCTGTTGGGCGGAGCTTAAATGTTAGAGGGCGAAAGTTGTTCGGGTCGATGAGATCTATATGCGTACCAACTCTCGTACATATGCGTACATGTTTGCACGATCTGTGCCCCAATGTTTGTTTTTGCATTGCAGGGGGCGCTACAGAGCTCCCTTGCCACGCCCGTGGTCCAGCCTTTGCCCAGACCTGATGGCCGACGACTCTGACGTGTGTGCCAAATTTCAAGAGTTTTCGAGTATGTTAAGGCACCCAAAGTGGCCAAAAGTGTTAAAAAAAAATAAAAATAAAAAAAAAAAATATAGCTGCAAGCAGCGATGGCGGGCCCTCGCACGTTTTTTTACCGCTACACGGTGCCTCAGAGAAAACGATGCACGGTGGGCATGTGCATCAAGTGGGTAAATATCAGTGGAATACTTCATGTTGCTACTGATCCATTTAGGTACTGTAGGTAAAAGAAACCCCACATTTTAGACAAACGGGGGCGCTAGTGAGCCACTAAATAGACACGCCTTTCTCTGACCTTTTTGTCAACACTTAACAGCCGACAACTCTGATGTGTTTGCCAAATTTAAATTTAATCTAAGCACGCCAAGAGCCTTAAATATGCCTGAAATAAAAGTAAAGTTTGACGTGTTGCCATGGGAACAGCGTTCGAGATGTCAAAAATTCCTTCGCATTTTAGCATCTACAATGTCTCAGCATCATGTTGACCACTTCTGGTGTCAATAACATTATTTACCTAGAAGGAGTATTTAAAAGAACATCGCATGCAACTGTAATGCTTAAATAAGCCTTTAAAATGAAAGTAAAATTTGTCGCGTTGCCATAGGAACAACATTCGAGATATCAAAAATCCCTTCGCAATTTATCATCTACAATGTCTCGTCATCATGTTGACCACTTTTGGTGTCAATTGCATGATTTTTCTAGAAGGAGTATTTAAAAGAACATTGCATGGAACTGTCAAAAAAATCCAGCTTTGTAACTGACACACTTCCTGCCGCCTGGTGGTGGCGCTATACCCGGGAGTCACAATAGGCGCATCGATGCGATCGGAATCTTCAGATGAACAAACACCCCGCTTGTCATTACATGTCAAGACATTTTTTGCCATAGATATTAGACACTTCCTGTTTCTCTGATTTCGCCATGACTTTGCCGCTTCGCCATGGCAACACCGTTCGAGATATCAAAAATCCCTTCGCAATTTAGCAAGTCCAATGTCTTGACATCATGATCACCACTTTTGGTGTCATTTGCATGAATCCCCTAGGAGGAGTATTCAAAAGTTCACCGCATGCATTTTTTAAACAATCCAAAATGGCGGACTTCCTGTTGGGCGGAGCTAAAATGTTAGAGGGCGAAAGTTGTTCGGGTCGATGAGATCTATATGCGTACCAACTTTCGTACATGTGCGTGCATGTTTGTCCGATCTGTGCACCAATGTTTGTTTTTGCATTACAGGGGGCGCTACAGAGCCCCTGTGCCACGCCCGTGTTTCAGCCTTTGCATGAGCCTAGTGGTACGGGACTCTGACATGTGTGCCAAATTTCAAGAGTTTTCGAGTATGTTAAGGGACCCAAATTAGGTCAAGTGTTGAAAAAAATAAAAAAAAATAAAATAAAAAATATAGCTGCAAGCAGCGATGGCGGGCCCTCGCACGTTTTTTTACCGCTACACGGTGCCTCCGAGAAAACGATGCACGGTGGGCATGTGCATCAAGTGGGTAAATATCAGTGGAATATTTCATGTTGCTACTGATCCATTTAGGTACTGTAGGTAAAAGAAACCCCACATTTTAGACAAATGGGGGCGCTAGTGAGACACTAAATAGACACGCCTTTATCTGACGTTTTTGTCAACACTTAACAGCCGACAACTCTGATGTTTTTGCCAAATTTAAATTTAATCTAAGCACGCCAAGAGCCTTAAATATGCCTGAAATAAAAGTAAAGTTTGACGTGTTGCCATGGGAACAGCGTTCGAGATGTCAAAAATTCCTTCGCATTTTAGCATCTACAATGTCTCAGCATCATGTTGACCACTTCTGGTGTCAATCGCATGAATCCCATACGAGGAGTATTTAAAGGTTCACAGCATGTAACTGTCAGCCTTAAATATGTGTAAAAATGAAAGTAAAGTTTGATGCATTGCCATGGGAACAGCGTTCGAGATATCAAAAATACCTTCGCAATTTATCATCTACAATGTCTCTGCATTATGTTGACTACTTCTCGTGTCAATCGCATGAAAATCCTAGAAGGAGTATTTAAAAGTTAACTGTATGCAACTGAAAGGCTTAAATATGCCTTTAAAATGAAAGTAAAGTTTGACAGGTTGTCATGGGAACAGCGTTTGAGATATCAAAAATCCCTTCGCAATTTATCATCTACAATGTCTCGGCATCATGTTGACCACTTCTCGTGTCAATCGCGTGAAAATCCTAGAAGAAGTATTTAAAAGTAAACTGTATGCAACTGAAAGGCTTAAATGTGCCTTTAAAATGAAAGTAAAGTTTGACGCGTTGCCATGGGGATAGCGTTTGAGATATCAAAAATCCCTTCGCAATTTATCATCTACAATGTCTCAGCATCATGGTGACCACTTTTGGTGTCAATCGCATGAAAATCCTAGAAGGAGTATTTAAAAGAACATTGCATGGAACTTTCAAAAAAATCCAGCTTTGTGACTGAAACACTTCCTGGCGCCTGCTGGTGGCGCTATACCCGGGAGTCACAATAGGCACATCGATGCGATCGGAATCTTCAGACGAACAAACACCCCACGTGTCATTACAATAAGACATTTTTTGCCTTAGATATTAGACACTTCCTGTTTCTCTGATTTCGCCATGACTTTGTCGCTTCGCCATGGCAGAACCGTTCGAGATATCAAAAATCCCTTCGCAATTTAGCAAGTCCAATGTCTCGACATCATGTTCACCACTTTTGGTGTCAATCGCATGCATCCTCTAGGAGGAGTATTCAAAAGTTCAACGCATGCATTTTTTAAACAATCCAAAATAGCTGACTTCCTGTTGGGCGGAGCTTAAATGTTAGAGGGCGAAAGTTGTTCGGGTCGATGAGATCTATATGCGTACCAACTCTCGTGCATGTGCGTGCATGTTTGCCCGATCTGCGCACTCCTGTTTGTTTTTGCATTACAGGGGGCGCTACAGAGCCCCCGTGCCACGCCCGTGTTCCAGCCTTTGCCCTTTTGCAATGACGGACGACCCTGACGTCTGTGCCAAATTTCAAGAGTTTTCGAGTATGTTAAGGCACCCAAAATGCCCAAAAGTGTTAAAAAAAATAAAAATAAAAAAAAAAAAAAATAATAAATATAGCTGCAAGCAGCGATGGCGGGCCCTCGCACGTTTTTTTACCGCTACACGGTGCGTCCGAGAAACAATGCACGGTGGGCAAGGGCATCAAGTGGGTAAAATATCAGTGGGCTATTTTATGTTGTTTCTGAGCCATTTGGGGACTGTAGGCAAAAGAAACCCCACATTTTAGACAAACAGGGGCACTAGTGAGCCACTTAAGAGACCACCTATGTCTGACCTTTTTGTCAACACTTAACAGCTGAAAACTCTGATGTGTGTGCCAAATTTAAAGTTCAACTAAGCACGCCAAGAGCCTTAAACATGCCTGAAATTAAAGTAAAGTTTGATGCGTTGCCATGGGAACGGCGTTCGAGATGTCAAAAATTCCTTCGCAATTTATCATCTACAATGTCACGGCATCATGTTGACCACTTCTCGTGTAAATCGCATGAAAATCCTAGAAGGAGTATTTAAAAGTTAACTGTATGAAAGGCTTAAATATGCCTTTAAAATGAAAGTAAAGTTTGACAGGTTGCCATGGGAACAGCGTTTGAGATATCAAAAATCCCTTCGCAATTTATCATCTACAATGTCACGGCATCATGTTGACCACTTCTGGTGTCAAATCGCATGAATCCCATACGAGGGGTATTTAAAGGTTCACAGCATGTAACTGTCAGCCTTAAATATGTGTAAAAATGAAAGTAAATTTTGATGCATTGCCATGGCAACAGGGTTCGAGATATCAAAAATCCCTTCCCAATTTATCATCTACAATGTCTCGGCATCATATTGACCACTTCTCGTGTAAATCGCATGAAAATCCTAGAAGGAGTATTTAAAAGTTAACTGTATGAAAGGCTTAAATATGCCTTTAAAATGAAAGTAAAGTTTGACAGGTTGCCATGGGAACAGCGTTTGAGATATCAAAAATCCCTTCGCAATTTATCATCTACAATGTCTCGGCATCATATTGACCACTTCTCGTGTAAATCGCATGAAAATCCTAGAAGGAGTATTTAAAAGTTAACTGTATGGAACTGAAAGGCTTAAATATGCCTTTAAAATGAAAGTAAAGTTTGACGCGTTGCCATGGGAACAGCGTTTGAGATATCAAAAATCCCTTCGCAATTTATCATCTACAATGTCTCGGCATCATGGTGACCACTTTTGGTGTCAATCGCATGAAAATCCTAGAAGGAGTATTTAAAAGAACATTGCATGGAACTTTCAAAAAAATCCAGCTTTGTGACTGACACACTTCCTGGCGCCTGCTGGTGGCGCTATACCCGGGAGTCACAATAGGCACATCGATGCGATCGGAATCTTCAGACGAACAAACACCCCGCGTGTCATTACAATAAGACATTTTTTGCTTTAGATATTAGACACTTCCTGTTTCTCTGATTTCGCCACAACTTTGTCGGCTCGCCATGGCAGAACCGTTCGAGATATCAAAAATCCCTTCGCAATTTAGCAAGTACAATGTCTCGACATCATGTTCACCACTTTTGGTGTCAATCGCATGAATCCTCTAGGAGGAGTATTCAAAAGTTCAACGCATGCATTTTTTAAACAATCCAAAATAGCTGACTTCCTGTTGGGCGGAGCTTAAATGTTAGAGGGCGAAAGTTGTTCGGGTCGATGAGATCTATATGCGTACCAACTCTCGTACATGTGCGTACATGTTTGCACGATCTGTGCATCAATGTTTTATTTTGCATTACAGGGGGCGCTACAGAGCCCCCGTGCCACGCCCGTGTTCCAGCCTTTGCCCGTTTGCAATGACGGACGACTTTGACGTCTGTGCCAAATTTCAAGAGTTTTCGAGTATGTTAAGGCACCCAAAATGCCCAAAAGTGTTAAAAAAAATAAAAAAAAAAAAATAAAAAAAAAAATAAATATAGCTGCAAGCAGCGATGGCGGGCCCTCGCACGTTTTTTTACCGCTACACGGTGCCTCCGAGAAAACAATGCACGGTGGGCATGTGCATCAAGTGGGTTAATATTATTGGACTATTTTATGTTGTTACTGACCCATTTGGGGACTGTAGGTAAAAGAAACCCCACATTTTAAACAAACGGGGGCGCTAGTGAGCCACTTAAGAGACACACCTATGTCTGACCTTTTTGTCCACACTTAACAGCCAACAACTCAGATGTGTGTGCCAACTTTTAGGTTAATCAAAGCATGCCAAGAGCCCTAAATATGCCTGAAATAAAAGTAAAGTTTGGGGCGTTGCCATGGGAACAGCGTTCGAGATGTCAAAAATTCCTTCGCAATTTAGCATCTACAATGTCTCAGCATCATGTTGACCACTTCTGGTGTCAATCACATGGATCCTATACGAGGAGTATTTAAAATTTCACTGCATGCAACTGAAAGGCTTAAATATGCCTTTAAAATGAAAGTAAAGTTTGACACGTTGCCATGGGAACAGCGTTCGAGATATCAAAAATCCCTTCGCAATTTCTCATCTACAACGTCTCAGCATCATGTTGACCACTTTTGGTGTCAATCACATGAAAATCCTAGAAGGAGTATTTAAAAGAACATTGCATGGAACTTTCAAAAAAATCCAGCTTTGTGACTGACACACTTCCTGGCGCCTGGTGGTGGCGCTATACCCGGGAGTCACAATAGGCACATCGATGCGATCGGAATCTTCAGATGAACAAACACCCCGCGTATCATTACAATAAGACATTTTTTGCCTTAGATATTAGACACTTCCTGTTTCTCTGATTTCGCCACAACTTTGTCGGCTCGCCATGGCAGAACCGTTCGAGATATCAAAAATCCCTTCGCAATTTAGCAAGTCCAATGTCTCGACATCATGTTCACCACTTTTGGTGTCAATCGCATGCATCCTCTAGGAGGAGTATTCAAAAGTTCAACGCATGCATTTTTTAAACAATTCAAAATAGCTGACTTCCTGTTGGGCGGAGCTAAAATGTTAGAGGGCGAAAGTTGTTCGGGTCGATGCGATCTATAAGCGTACCAACTCTCGTACATGTGCATACATGTTTGCACAATCTGTTCCCCAATGTTTGTTTTTGCATTACAGGGGGCGCTACAGAGCTCCCTTGCCACGCCCGTGGTCCAGCCTTTGCCCGCACCTGATGGCCGACGACTCTGACGTGTGTGCCAAATTTCAAGAGTTTTCGAGTATGTTAAGGCACCCAAAGTGGCCAAAAGTGTTAAAAAAAAAACAAAAAAAAAAAAAAACAAATATAGCTGCAAGCAGCAATGGCGGGCCCTCGCACGTTTTTTTACCGCTACACAGTGCGTCCGAGAAAACGATGCACGGTGGGCAAGGGCATCAAGTGGGTAAAATATCAGTGGGCTATTTAATGTTGTTTCTGAGCCATTTGGGGACTGTAGGTAAAAGAAACCCCACATTTTAGACAAACAGGTGCACTGGTGAGCCACTTAAGAGACACGCCTATGTCTGACCTTTTTGTCAACACTTAACAGCCGAAAACTCTGATGTGTGCAGAGATGTATAGTAACGAAGTAGAACTACTTCACTACTGTACTTAAGTACTAATAGGCAGTACCTGTACTCTACTGAAGTATTATTTTTTTCTCCTACTTCCACTTTTACTTCAGTACATATTTTCGATGAGTTTGATACTTTTACTCCAATACATTTTTTATGTGCTGCATAGTTACTCGTTACACTCAAATGTTACAAATCATTCCAAACCTACATTATCACTGCCGGAGCGGTGATACACATTGGAAACACACACAGATTGTGGTCTAAACCAATAGGAGATAGTGAAGAGCGGACCCCTCCCTCCCTCTCACTCACAAATATGAGCCGCGGTTGTGGACAAATGTGAAGTCGAGAGAGAACCAAAGTGCACGAGAGAGACCGATAGAGAGAGAGAATTCGCGAGAAAGGGCGAGTGTGCGCGAAAGAAGGAAACCTAAATACATTGAAACATCTTGTACCTTTACCTATTACCATTACATCGACTAATATTTTATTAATTCTGAATTTTCTATTGCCATATTAGTTAAATTAATCTGAACATTCCTGTCCTTGTACTCCTGCTACAGCCAAAGCAATTGTGAGTGTCCTTTAGCTTAAACATTTGAAATAATATAAACAATATTATATTCAAACTTTTGACTGTTTTCTTTAATAACTACATTACACAATACTTGTACTTTTACTTTCAGTACTTGAGTAGTATATTTTAAAATAAACTACTTGCAATACTTAAGTACAAAACATGTTTAATACTTCAGTACTTCCACTTAAGTGGTGTGCTCACTTTTTTGATAGAGCACTTGTACTTTTACTCAAGTCTGGGTCCCTAGTACTTTATACATCTCTGGATGTGTGTGCCAAATTTAAAGTTCAACTAAGCACGCCAAGAGCCTTAAACATGCCTGAAATTAAAGTAAAGTTTGACGCGTTGCCATGGGAACAGCGTTCGAGATGTCTAAAATTCCTTCGCAATTTATCATCTACAATGTCTCGGCATCATGTTGACCACTTCTGGTGTCAATCGCATGAATCCCATACGAGGAGTATTTAAAGGTTCACAGCATGTAACTGTCAGCCTTAAATATGTGTAAAAATGAAAGTAAAGTTTGATGCATTGCCATGGGAACAGCGTTTGAGATATCAAAAATCCCTTCGCAATTTATCATCTACAATGTGTCGGCATCATGTTGACCACTTCTCGTGTCAATCGCATGAAAATCCTAGAAGGAGTATTTAAAAGTTAACTGTATAAAACTGAAAGGCTTAAATATGCCTTTAAAATGAAAGTAAAGTTTGACGCGTTGCCATGGGAATACCGTTTGAGATATCAAAAATCCCTTCGCAATTTATCATCTACAATGTCTCGGCATCATGGTGACCACTTTTGGTGTCAATCGTATGAAAATCCTAGAAGGAGTATTTAAAAGAACATTGCATGGAACTTTCAAAAAAATCCAGCTTTGTGACTGACACACTTCCTGGCGCCTGGTGGTGGCGCTATACCCGAGACTCACAATAGGCACATCGATGCGATCGGAATCTTTAGACGAACAAACATCCCGCATGGCATTACAATAAGACATTTTTTGCCTTAGATATTAGACACTTCCTGTTTCTCTGATTTCGCCACGACTTTGTCGGCTCGCCATGGCAGAACCGTTCGAGATATCAAAAATCCCTTCGCAATTTAGCAAGTCCAATGTCTCGACATCATGTTCACCACTTTTGGTGTCAATCGCATGATTCCTCTAGGAGGAGTATTCAAAAGTTCAACGCATGCATTTTTTAAACGATCCAAAATAGCTGACTTCCTGTTGGGCGGAGCTTAAATGTTAGAGGGCGAAAGTTGTTCGGGTCGATGAGATCTATATGCGTACCAACTCTCGTACATGTGCGTACATGTTTGCACGATCTGTGCATCAATGTTTTTTTTTGCATTACAGGGGGCGCTACAGAGCTCCCTTGCCACGCCCGTGTTCCAGCCTTTGCCCGTTCGCAATGACGGACGACTCTGACGTCTGTGCCAAATTTCAAGAGTTTTCGAGTATGTTAAGGCACCCAAAATGCCCAAAAGTGTTAAAAAAAATAAAAATAAAAAAAAAAAAATAATAATAAATTCGAGCAAAACCAATAGGGCTTCGCACCTTTCGGTGCAGGCCATTCTGGCCTGCTCCTCGGTGCTCGGGCCCTAATAAATTCGAGCAAAAACAATAGGGCTTCGCACCTTTCGGTGCAGGCCATTCTGGCCTGCTCCTCGGTGCTCGGGCCCTAATAAATTCGAGCAAAACCAATAGGGCTTCGCACCTTTCGGTGCAGGCCATTCTGGCCTGCTCCTCGGTGCTCGGGCCCTAATAATAATCCTAAGGAAAACAATAGGGCTTCGCACCTTTCGGTGCAGGCCATTCTGGCCTGCTCCTCGGTGCTCGGGCCCTAATAATAATCCTAAGGAAAACAATAGGGCTTCGCACCTTTCGGTGCAGGCCATTCTGGCCTGCTCCTCGGTGCTCGGGCCCTAATAAATTCGAGCAAAACCAATAGGGCTTCGCACCTTTCGGTGCAGGCCATTCTGGCCTGCTCCTCGGTGCTCGGGCCCTAATAATAATAATAATAAACGGAGCAAAAACAATAGGGTCCTCACACTTGTGTGCTCGGGCCCTAAATATACACAGTAATAGTCACAGCGTGAGGAACTGCTGAACTGAAATACTCTCGTCACCCAGACATCTCCTCACCAGTGATGCATCCATCACTCATACGCCAGTTCTCCGCCCTCCCCTTTTCATCAAATTCTAAGAATAGTTGTGTCTTCCTGTCTTGTCTATTTGTCTCTTTAGTTGCTAAGGTAAAGATGGCCTTACTGATGGCTAAAGTTATCAGCCACTGACCACCGTTAGCTTTAACACTGAAGAGGGGTAGGAAAGGTAAGTAAAAATGGCTCCAGAATGCAGACATCTCGGGGCCAAGTGGACAACCTGATTTAATAGGGCACTATATGTGGGTGGACAAACAAGCACGTTGAAGCCTTCACACATATAAAACATTAACAAGACTACAAATTTGTAGCTAAACACAATGAAACATACACAATGCATAGATATGACTTTAGATTCTTAGATAGAGAGCCTAAGATGGCTGAGTTATTATTTATTAGTCTTAGACTGAGGTGGAGAGGACAATGACAAACTGAACCTGTAGCTCACTTAGGGCCCTATAAAATCAGTTTTATTTTTTCCCAAATTCCGTTTTATTTTTTCCCAAATTCCGTTTTGTCCGTTTGAATTTTTGCAAATTCCGTTTTAATTTTTGGCAATAATTTTTTTTACCTTTTACTGTTATTTTAGTCATAAAAAAAGTGTGCCTTTAATGTGTTAATGATGGGAAAAACGGAATAACACGATTACTTAATGACTGTAAAACATGCATTCACACACACACACACACACACACTCACACACACTCACACACACACACACATTTCAATGCATTGTTTAGTGTTGTTGCAGAAGGCTACACGTGTCAAAGCAGTGGTGCCTTCAGAAGTGCCTTAAACACATCGGTCCAGCAGAACGTGATGCATATTTTAAACACAATCGCTTGAAATGCATATAACTTTACAAACATACACAGGATAGTGATCTGACTTAGGACAGCATGAGTGCGCAGCTCTTTGCACGTGCAAGCGAAAGAGAGACAGAGAGCGGCGCCACGATGCAGATGATTATATTTTAAATGCGAGGGATAGTTTGCCTCAGCTCGCATGAAATGCAACTGAACAAATACACGAGAATTTGTGTTCGGACTTCAGACAGATGCGAGAGCGCGTGCACGTGAGAGAGGTGCAATGAGACAGACGTGGATGAGAGAGTGAATGTATCTTTGCACTCACAGTGAACGGAATGTTGACAAAACTTACAAAATAACAGTTCTCCTGTCACATCAAAGTCATGAGGGGACTGCTCGGAACTGAGTGCTTAGCGTCGATTTTCTTTTTTTTTTCGCGGAAGAAAGCATAGTCATGGAGAGCCGCTTTGCATGGTTTCAGTGTTTTGGAGTGGGTCTGAATTCTGAAACGACGTGAGGGGGTGTGTCGCCCAGATTTACTTACACCAGTCTGCATTTCCCCCAGAAATACGTTCTTCTGCCAATTCCGCGATTGCACCCGCGATTCCGTGATCGCGGAAATTATAGGGCCCTACTCACTCATCTTAGGTGCTCCCTGGCAGTGCGCAGTAAAGATTCGACATTAATGAGTCTACTAAAATACTTGTATAATATTTGTACAACTGAAATCACAGTACTTACTGACAAAGCTACTGAAAGTTTCAAAGGCAGAATCATCCTGGTTGAATGCTGGAACACCATAAAGTGATGATTCAGTAAAGTCTAGGTATACTTCATTTTTTAAGCGTAAACGAGGGACAGCATACAGAACTTGTGACGGATATCATCATCCGAATAGTACTTGTACAGTACATGTATGGTTCAAATTAAGGATGCACCAAATATTTGGCCACCAAAAATTTTTGGCCGAAAATTGCCCAAAAGAGCATTTTCGATTTTATGCCGAAAGTATTTTATCACTGAAACAATACGACTTAAATGTTGTGATGACGCAAACAGAAACCGCGACCTGCACGTGCTTGTCTGAAGCAACATCTGTGGTGTGGACAAATTTAACCGCAAATAGGCACTAAAGTGAGCAGCTTTCTGTACGCACATGCGGTTGAATGTGTCAGACATAATCGATCGATCTACGTGATGTGTAAACTTTAGAGAGAGATGCGCTAATGTGTCTCATACTGTCCATTAACATACATTTGGTGAATAAAGCAATGAAAAACAACATAACGTTTGTGTGCGCGCGTGTTTAAGGACACTAAGTAGTAGTGCATACGAGATATGCCTTTCAAAAAGCAAGCGAACATATAATCTTTCTGTTATTGACAGGGCACATACAAACAAAATTATCTCCACATTATTCTTTTTCTAATAAAAACATTTGTTTATGTCTTAAGTGTATGCATAGATTACAGTCAGAAACCAGTCTGTGCTTATTTGGTCTTAAAGAGACAGTAACCTCAATGAACCTACTTAAGTCTGTGTCATTAACAATAATCAAACAACCCAAGACCAAGAGAAAATCACTTCTGTAAAAATAATAATAATTATATTTAATTCATACAATAAAGATTCATTTAATTAGATTTCTGTACCTAATGCTAATTTTCAGACCTTACTTAATGTGCAACTTTGTTCTTTTTTTTATAAATGTTTGCAATTTCTTTATTTGTTATTAGATTTTTCCCACCCCCTTTTTGCTGACCTGAAAAATAATCTGATCCGTGCCTCAAAAACTGTAATGTGATCCAAACCGTGAGTTTTGTGATCTGTCACACCCCTAGTAAAGTTAGTACATAGTGATAGCCATAAATGCAATGGTACTAATAATTGGCATAAAAATTTCTTTCGGTGTTTCGGTTTTCGGCTCCGGTTTCCTCTTTTTCGGTTTCGGACAAGAATTTTCATTTCGGTGCATCCCTAGTTAAAATGCAGTACTCTTTGCAAGCCTGTGCATTCGACTATGCTGGTACGCTAGTGTACACATAAGAAACAAAGTATACCTCTGCAGTCAAGCCTTGGACATTATAATTTAATTATTGTACGAACTTTAGTATGTATTATGTAGACTACTGCTTAAAGAATTGAAAACTGCAAATTGTTGCATACGGCAAGCCATCAAACACATTTACCTGTCCATTTATGGTTACTTACAAACATTAAAACACAAAACAAAAAGATATGAACACTAGAGTTATTAAATCTCTCCATTGATCGGCCAATACCGATAGTTTAGTGGTTGGTTATATTAACTTGCATTCAATTCTGAAGATTACATTTTCTAAATGCTATGCTTTCATATAATGAAATCTGTTGAAATCTGCTGTTTTTAAACCATCAATGAATACAGACAATTGGACGATATATTGGTGCATTTCTAATTAACACAGAGATTAAAATGTAAAACATGACGTGCTATAATTCGATCTGTGTGTGAAAATATCTGTGTGTATCTGTGACTGTCATGCTTATGGCAATGTAAATGTATGGTAATAGGTGTTAAACTGCAATGCTTTGTGGGATACACCATGGATTTAAAGTTTCAAGAGGAGTCTGATGCAAGACTCAGCGATAGTTGGCAACATCCTGCAAGGGTCAAAGGAGGGATGCGGAAGGAGGGGAGGGGGTGGATGAGCTGCAGTGCAGACGCAACACACTGGCTTAATCTTAAGAGTATTTTGTGTCAGGGGCCATTAACAGACCACTGTCACTTTCTTTTTTCCTCACACAGCTCAACACATTTAATGACTGCAGCGCTACGTCATCTGATACGAACTTATTTTGAATCACTGGCCATGAACCAATAACCAGTCCTTTCAACCAGTCCCTGCCTATGAGTTTGGGAATATTAAACAGATGAAAAGTATTGAAAAGAGCTTGTGATGAAACCTTGAAACTCTGACATGCCTTTGGTCTTAAGTGAATAAAGTGCCGCATACATTTTGAAGCATCTCTGTCATAAACTCGCCTATTTAATATGAAGAAAAAAATCTATGTTTTAAATTGTCTCCTTACCTTGCCCCAATTCACAATAGTAAGCTTATAATAATGATTTATAATTTGAGCAGTCTGGTCGTCTTTACCAGAAAAAAGTTTGAAAAACATAATTCGTCTTTGCGTGATGACGTCACATCCGTAAACAAAGAAGAGGAGCCGGCCCACAGGTGGCACATCTGCCAGGTGGATGGGTGAAAGTAGATAACTAATATGGGTTTAGATTGGTCGCTTTCGGAAGCGGATGTACTAGGATGTACTTCTGTCATGTGGATACTATCTTGACAAACCAATGGGTGACGTCACGGACACTACGTCCATATTTTTACTAGGGATGTCCCAATACCACTTTTTCATTTCCGAACTGATACCAGAATTCAGCCGGTACCGATACTTGCCCGCTACTACTGTAATTAAATGTGTATAGTGCTTTCTGCTACATCTAGTATAATTTTAAATGTAAAATTCAATAATTTTAAATGATTTACAAGTTACAGGAAACATGAGTAATTATTTATCATGGCAGTGTTTAGGAGAACATATAATAGGTACATTTGATCAATTAAGTATGCTAAATATTTTTTCCTTAATTGCATAAAACTCTCATAGTAAAAAAGCTTTAGTGTGCAGATAGTTATTTTGGGAATTATGCACTTGACCAGACTTTTTATGCACATCCCCGGGGCACAACTGATGCGCCTAAATCATATACACGCTACATTTATGGGCTTCCTGGGCACAGAATTAATGGCATTAGTGCATTGCACTTGAAGCATAATCTCATGGGAATCCTCGCTCCGCAAGGGAAAACTCATAACTGTTAAAAACACAGAGAGAATAGATGCATCATCTTTATAACATCAGATCTTTAAAATAGTCTACAGTAATCTTGTGTGTGCGTGTGTGAATGATGCGTTTCACCTGTCCGCTTTACCAGTGCATTAACTCAGTTTGCAAGTAAGTTACAGTGTTTCTGTGAACTTAAATATCTTGAAATGTGCGTTTGTTCCTTCACATGAAGCTATTGAGTTTATTAAAAGACTTTGAATATAGTGCAGAAAACGTTCATAGTGCTTTTATATAGGGCTGGGTATCGATTCAGATGTTCCAGATCGATTCGATTTCGATTCACAAGCTATCAAATCGATTCGATTTAGATTCTCGCTTCAATTTTCGATTTCGGTTCTCGGTTTGGTTTTTATACTTAATTCACATTCAACTCAGGGTTTCCCGCAGCATATTTCAGTTAAGGTGGCCCGCCTAAGCTTGGAAACCCTACCGCCTTAATAATGTCAAAAAAAAAAAAAAAAATCGCTGCACAAAAGGCCATCAAGTGCATCTCGGAGAATAGCGTGTACACGCATCACAAGCTGGGATGCGCGCCACCCTGCAACTCAATGAATATAGATTTAACAAATACTATATTAATAAAAAGAACAGTGAAGAGCAGTTTACAAGTGGGTAATTAATAGGGGTGGAACGGTACATGTATTCGTTTCAAACCGAATCGGTATGGGGGTCACAGTTCGGTGCATGAATTTAAACAGAAAATACACGGATGAAAAAAAACTTGCGTGCAAAATAATTAATGTAATGCGGAACTACTGTCAGGTACGCGGGTTCTTTAGGACAGCTAATCTGTAGCCCGGCTTTAGCTCTGAAGCTCTGATTGGGGCCGATGCAGCCGAGCTTCGCCTATGCATGTGCTCTGTCAGAGCCCGTCAACATTCTCTGGCACTCTGCAGTTTTTTGTCAGGTCGACGCCGGTCCAGTCAGTGAGTGAGCAGCGACAGCGAGTATGGCAAGTGGTGGTGTTCCACCAGAGTTGGGAGATCCGCCGGCTTCTTCAAGATCGCAAGTTTGGCAAAGCTTCGGTTTCCCAGTCAGTTGCAGTAGTAAAGGCGAGAGAGTGGTGGAAAAGACGAAGACTGTGCGTCGGCGTTGTTCAGCAGTTGTTAGGTATGGGAGTGGAAATACATCTAATCAGGGCTCTCAAGTCTCACGCATTCACCTTGAGACACACGCATTTCAGTCAGTTTACACGCTCACACGCCACACTTTGTATTTCTCACGCTGAGAAGTAGGAGATAAATTGTCCTGCTATATACAATAAATAGACGAAGCGCAGGCATACACAGTGCAGCTCTGTTCAGCTGCTTTTTTTAAGTGTGCTCAACTTTACGCAGTGCCATCAGCAACAGAGTACTGCGAGAAATCTTGCAGAGGAGGCTAATTTCAAATCGCTCTCGCGTTACTCTGATGTCATCCACTGTTGTTTCTGGCCGCGCCGCGTGAAGACGTACACACCTATTAATTAATCCTACAACCCAATTTTTTTGTTATTTAGTACTTTAAAATGAAATATGGCCAAAATTTTATTTTAAAATGTATTTAGGTAACACGTGTAATACATTTGAACCCATTTGTATGAAAGATGAGTACAAGATTACTTAAAGTGGTATACATTTTTGTTATACGAGATAGTATGTTAAATGAATTTCAGTTCGTATTCATAACATCTCAAAATAACACTGATAATGACACCTATGTTTTTAAGATTATATTAAGTACAAAAAAATTTGATTTCTGCATTTTTGTTTTGATTTTCCCTCCATTGTACCGAAATCTGATCGAACCGTGGTGCCTGAACCGAGTTACAAACCGAACCGGGACTTCTGTGTACCGTTCCACCCCTAGTAATTAATAAAATGAAGTTAATAGCCACAACACTAACGTTGTCGTCTTGCTTACGAAATCTAAAATGCTTCCATACCTCTGACTTTTTATGTGAAGGGGGCATCAACTTCGATGAAGCACCTGAAACACTATTTTAAGCACTGAATGAATGAATGACAGGCTCGCCTCTCACTCCTTGGTAACATCCCGCAAGGCAAAAAAGAGGGTGACATCTAGTGAAGAAGACTAGTAATTAGATTAACGTTAATCTTATTTTCAATGTTTGCGGAAATAAATATGAAAGAAAAAAATCTATTCTGCTCTTTGAGAATCGATTTTGAATCGACCACGTAAAAAAATTGCCCAGCCCTACTTTTATAATACATTGTCCTTTTAATAGCTTGTCAGTACCAACCACGGCTAACGCACAGTATCAGAATTGGAACGTTCATGTTGTCGGTCCTCGATCCGCTATCCGATCCAGCCAAAAAGCCCGGATCGGCCCCAATCCAGAATATCAGATTGGGACTTCCCCATTTTTTTATGGATCTGATGCAGTTTCCAATTGTTGTGAAAAAGGCCTATAGTAGTTCTACCACTGCATATTGCCACCACTACTCCTGACCAGCAGGAGCAGAACTGAAAATGGCACTGCTCAGTCCTTTGTGCTTTGTAATGGTTTTGTACTGTGATGGCTTTGAATTTTTCCAACTTCCCCTGGCTCCTGGCCCTGAGGAAGTACCGACGAGACACGCTCAAGCCCCAGAAGTGACGGTGAAATTGCTTTTGGCCCAACAATGGAATTGCTATTGTCTTTATTTAATCCTATTTGTCTTCTCCCGCTCTCCTATGGGCCATGGTTCAGCAATGAGTTCTCATAAGACTTCCACACAATGACCTCTGATTAATCCTCCGTATAAACAAACAATGTAAATTATGTCACTTTTAATGAATAATTACATGCTTATTTTCCTTTTTTCTTGCTTTGAATTTTGTGCAGTTTTATTATAATGTAATATTTCTGATGTAGTCAAGGCCAAATGCATGAAAAAGTTTGTTTTGGTACATCACATCGGTCCTAACGTCTAGAATGTCCTGCTAATTAAAAGTTCAGACATTTAAAAAAGAATACATTAGAAATGTCTAGACAACCTGAAAGATGTGTGACAGAAATCTTTAAAAGACTATCTGGAAAAAATGATAGGCTATCAATTCTACAATGCAATGTGAAGCATGCATTGTTGCAGATCCTAAAAAGAAATGCAGACCAACTGGCCAAAGTAAATGTTGACTGCATTTGGCAAGTGTTACTTTTGGCCTCCTACACAGAAGGGTTTATGCAGATGTCTGCCCACATGAGAAGACATAGTCATTAGGCAGTGTATGATATCCTCATTTAAGAGATTTTACAAACAAACCGATCTGTCCATCTCTCAACGGCAAACACAATAACAAACACAATATTCCAGCAAATACAATTTGGTACTGTATGGTGCATTTTTACAAACCTCTTGTATTCCTGTGTACAATTCTGATCAGACCATTTCCTGTAAATCAACAACATCTTTCTCTGATGTGCAGTACTCACCAAAATGCAGTCCACTTTTGATTGTACAGATTTGCTGCAAAAAAGACAGGAGAAAGAAAAGGTATGTTAGTATGTTACAAGGGTAACTTGAGAAACATTCATAAAGCAGACAATTATTAATAAATCAGTGGCATTCAAAGCATCTTTCCATTCTCCAACCCACAAGCCCTGTGCGGCTCAGACAAATATATCCTCAGGAACGTATGTGGTCATGCACAAAAAAAAGAGGTATCTTGGATTAATGTTCCGTTGCACAGAAGACCTATAAATATTTCCACCAATCAGAATGTTTGAGAGACTAGTATAAACCAGTATGGAGTCTATATTCAGGTATATAAGAGTAGAGAGAAGGTCAAATTTAAGCTCAGGGAAATGTGTTTCCTTGTGATGACTGGAGAATAACTTAATTCTTTATTAAATGGTAAAAGAAAAATTACGGAAAATATACAAAAAATATTATTATCGGAGATTTCTCTCTCAAGAAACCATGCACATACTTTTCCCCCGATTTGAACACTGCCTTCAAATACTTTTGGCGCTTTTCCATTGCATAGTACCCCACGGTTTGGTTTGGGTCAGCTTACTTTTGGGGGCTTTTCCATTGGGTGCAGTACGTAGTACCCGATACTTTTTTTAGTACTACCACGGGTGGGGTTCCAAGCGACCCGAGTTGATAACAAAACGTGAGTCGAAAACACACTGTAGATCACTGATTGGTCTGAAAGAATCGTCACTACCAACGTCATCATCGCAATAAGATTAGCTTTACCTTTGTGCTAGCTTGAGCAGTCTCGAGTAAAGCTATTGTCATCTGTGCTTTGTAAGAACCCAAATTCCCTTTTATCGATGAAAACATCCACAGGTTGAGAATCAAGAACACCATACCAGTTTTTTCCAGACTTGCAGTTTGTGGCGGAACATTTGCGGCCTGCACGTCCGCATATATGCCAAAATGCAACTTAAATGAAACCCAGCGTCGAATGATGCCACGGGTGTTTGTAGAGAAACTGTCATGTGAGACAGAGGTAGTGATAAACATGATGTGCAATCATGTATTTGTGGTGGTCAATTTTAATTTTGTGGCAGACTGAGAAATAAATAAATGTATGGGGATGTACGATGCTCTCACTTGTACGATGTCACCGCAGTAGGCAGCGCAAATATAAAGACACGCCTATAATCCTTCCAACTCCGAAGTGTTACTAAACTCGATGGAAAAGCTAACCAAGCCAAAGTGAGGTGAGCTGATCCAACCTGACCTGCCCTAAAACGTGAGATACTGTACAATGGAAAAGCGCCATTTCACAGTGCATTTTCACAGTGTCTGTTTTAAAGATCGCTCTGAATGGGATCTCTATGAAAAGTCCGTCACAAAAATAGAATCATCTCTGCTTTTTGCTCAAAATGTGGTGTTTTTGCAGAAACCTACCCATATTAAAAAGCTGATTACAAAAGAACCACTGAAGGTAGGATGAAACGGGTTTTTTTTGTTTGTAAGCAGAGGGTCTGTTCTTTCATTTGGTATATTGTATGTTTATATATTTAAAGAAGAACATTTTCTGGAAGGCATTAAACTTTGGTGAAAATCATGAAAAACGCTGGCGCTGGCTGGCAACTTAAAAAAAAAAACGCTGGCGGTGAAAGAGTTAAGCCAGCTAAACACATTTTTTTTTAGGTTATTGCCATCTAGATTAAGCAACATTAAAAACATTGAAACCAGCAATAACTTCAACAACCAATGAGAAACTTAAGACAATTTTGATATTAAATACATTCAGGCTGGCAAGACATACAGACTTACAAGACCAAAGTATGCAATTCAAGACAGTAGTGGCCAAATCTCTCTTACTGTGGCCCCAGGCCAACTCTACTGTCGAACCCTGATCTTCAATTTACTGATCACCAATAATACGCCACACCCAGTAGCTTTTGATTACAAGATGTCCAATCACGAAACGTTTGCTCCAAGATCGGTACTTCTTAATCCAATATAAAACCTTTCAGCCTTATGGCTCAGTCCACAACCAAACAGCATGTGTGTTCTTAGAGAGTAAGTTGCATGTTTGTAACGAGAGGAGAAGGAACTAATGAACTGTTACTAGGCAAATTCCAGTTTGGGTCCCATGTGACTTCAAGCCAGGTAGCTCTCATTAATCTGTCTCTAGGTAGTCTTGAGAATGGTAAAGGACTGCACATTCATTGTCATGGACAGGCTTGTGTCACTTCCCCTGGAGACAACATGTCTGTTTTAGGCTGTTTCAAGCAGACACTGGAATAACATAATAAGCTAAACATGTTAATGCCAACACCAAGTTTAACACTGTCTACCTGATACACAGATACTGACACTATTAAAAAAACAAAGTTAGGGCTGTCATAATTATGACATTTGGCTGACGGTTAATTGTCTAATAAATTGTGACGATTAATTGCCTGTTGTAATGCTTTGACATTTAATTCTCATATATTTTTTTGTTTGTTCATGAAATAATTTTCACACATTGTTGTGATTATTTAAATTAAATATTTTGCAAGGTTTACCTTGCAGTAAATATTAATTAAATAAATTTATCTTTCAAAAACTGAAAATTCCTCATAAGAAATAGACACAATAAAGTGTCTGAAAAATAACTGAAAATAAAAATGCAATAAAAATAATCTGACTATACCAGAACAGGGCTTAAATAGTAACCAATCCTCTAAGGTCATATTAGTACTGGACCATAATTCCTTACATATCCTTAAAAATAGCATCCTTCCCTTCCCCAAATATGGAATTGTTGTTTTGGAAATGTATGTTTTATCTGCAGTTCATACTACTTATCAAAGTCATCAGCATTTCTTTAAATGCAGTTTTTTTCCACTGTATTAAATGGCTTTGCAACAACTGTAAGTTAAGGAGCGCCATCTGATACGGTCTTGTTTACACAAGCGCTGCTGCTCCCCCTTGTGTTTTTTAAAGAGATGTGCAAACATTGCGGTGATCTGAGGTCAAACAATCGCGATGAGACGATTATTTAATCATTGTGACTAGTGCTGCCTCACGATTAGTCGCGACTAATCGTTTGCAGAATAAAAGTTTTTGTTTACATAATATATGTGGGTGTACTGTGTATAATAATTATGTATAAATGCACACAGACATACGCATGTATGTAAATAAGAAACATTTGCATGTGTATATACATGTTTACATTTATATATAATTTAAATTATATATAAATAAAAAGATTTATTATATAAATGTATATTTTTCTTAAAATTATACATGTATGTGTTTGTATTTATATATACATAATTATTATACACAGTAAACACACATATATTATGTAAACAAAAACTTTTATTCTGCAAACGATTCGTCGTGACTAATCGTGAGGCAGCACTAATTGTGACAGCCCTAAGCAAAGTAAAGCAATCCAGTCCGCATACATTTGGACATCATCCAACCAGAAAGGGTAAAAAAAAACATTTGATTATAGGCAATCCTCATGTTCTTGCCAAAATAACAATTGTCTAAATGTGTTTTAATTATTAACCGATCCAAATAGAAATAGTTGGCAACCTGTCAGATGCATAATTCTGCTGCATAAAAATGCCTGATCACACAGAATGGGTCAAGCATTTAGTCTAACGTCAATGTCAAAAATATAGATGTTTCTGTAAAATGTCGATATCAAAATAAGAAAACTTGCAGTTTTTCTTCAAGACTGCAGTACAGAGATTATCTGCGTACTTATGAAAAAATATGGGAACCTCTGGGTCTGAATCATTGGAGAAAGTGTAACAGTCTTTGATCTTTTTTCCATCTTAAATTTGAATAAGAATAATGTTAATAAATAACTTTATGTGTAACTGGAATCAGAATGTGTAGTTTACAATATGACGCACTAAAAGTCTACATGGAGCATTTTAAACAGACTAGGCATGGGCCGGTATAAGATTCTGGCGGTATGATAACCTTTAGCAAAAATACCACGGTTTCACGGTGTTGCGGTATTGCCATTGCAACACTAAAATGTGTTACTTTCAAATGCTGGGTAAAAATAAAGCCTTTAAATTATAATATGCTTTCAAAAAATATATAGTATTTTCGTAATGTATATTAAATGTAAACATCAAATCAATCACATGACTTAATGATTTAATGAATTTTGTATAAACACAGCTCATACCTTGGAGACGGTATCACAGAACATTTTAGTGGTTTTGAAACCTTGACTGTTTAAAACCTCGGTATACCTTGAAACCGGTTATCGGCCCATGCCTAAAACAGACCCATGAGACATCGTCACCTCATCGTCAGTATGGCCTTTATGATCATAAGCTCCAGTCCAAACAACTCTTATTCAACCCATCAAAATATCCATTTAATACAGAAGCATCAGCTTCCCTAAACCAGAGAGGGAGCAGTGAGGGGAGGAAAGCCTCCATGTAGTAACATGGATTAACACATACTATTCTGGATTTCATGTAAAAATGTACATTAATTATATGGCTACAGAAAACAAATATGCTGCAGATAAAAATAAAATGTAGCTAATAAGGAAAACATGAAGTGATATAATTAATAAACACAGTTAAATGTTTGTTCTTCCTGTAAACAGTGGCCTGATTTAAGCCAGACTTCTGTTCTGTCTGTTGATCACTGCCCCTCCCCCTTTAAAACCCCTCCTCCAGCTGGCCGCATGTGCTCGGATCATAACAAAAACGTAAACAACTGACAGACAGACAGACAGACAGACAGACAGACAGGATCGTGGCAGATGTCTTCATCTTTTGCTCTTGACTAAGGTCATCCTGAACAGAGGGTGATTGTCTGTGTGCCTTATAGATAAATTCACATGAGTTGTGCTAACTGAGAACAGCCATACATCACAACTAGTCAGCATGACCTACATGTACAAAATTTGTGTGTGTGTGTGTGCCCGGGCGCGCGTGCATAAAGCTGAGGTATCCGTCACTCTATACGAACAGACTCTCTCATAGACACACTGATAACTCCACTGAACCCACTGAACTCTTCCAGTGTAAACTAAGCAGGGTTTCCCGCAGAAAATTTGTTAGTTAAGGTGTTAGGTTTGGGCGAGTACAATAACAGGGTACGCGTACGCGCTTTTCTCCGAGATGCACTTGACGGTTTTTTGTGCAGCGAATTTTTTTTTTTTTTTGGACGACCTAGTTAAGGCGGTAGGGTTTCCAAGCTTAGCCGGGCCGCCTGAACTGAAATGTGCTGCGGGAAACCCTGCTAAGAGTTGTAAATTAGACTCTGTTTACACCTGATATTAAGATGAGTATTTTGGTCGATCGGATCACAAGTGGACAAATAATTCCAGTGTAAACATGTTTTAAAGTCATACACCTTCAACCCCATTCAGTAGTCGAAAACGCATTAGACCGGATTGCTCTTGTTGTGTAGACACTTTTGTGGTGTAGACACTCAAATGAGCGCTCGTTGGTGTTTTAAGCCCTTTAAAGAAGCCTTTAAGGCAGAGCTGCATGGTAGGCACTCCCCTAGCATTTCAACTGGCACTAAAAAGAAAGTCGTGGCACAGACACGTGGAAGCGCGGTAACACGTCACTTAAACGCACAAAACATTTCGAGCTGAATTCACAGTCACATTCCTATCTTACCATATCTGCGCTGCTCACCTGACCGGCGGTGGGCTCGAGCTGCCGGAGGCTGGCAGAAGGCTCGATATCTAGCACCAATGCTGTGATTGGCTGAAACGCTCGGGAGCCAAATGAGCCACAAAAGACCACCTACTTTCTGCCTACTGATCTAATGTGCAATGTACCGAGCACAATGTTTTCCCATCGGTCCTGAATTCTAGTGCAAACCCACATTGTTTGGCGCAGTCTATAGGCTATTATTGATAAACAAAAGTTCATTTGTTAATGATTTCATTTTTTTTTCATTTTGCAAGTGTATGAAAGTTGCGCAAGCTTATTTCATCAATTCCTCTTAAATATCTGAGAAAGGCCTTAGATAAACATGCACAAAACATTGTGCAGCATGTTTACTAACAACACAAGCAGCGGTACTCTGACAAAATATTATTGCCCATCATTTTAAACCTGTCCTCACGCACGTGTTTTAATGACTCGCACATAGACCATCCTCTCGAAGTAGGACAGAAGTGGTCAAAAGTGGACCAAAGAGATAGATTAAAGCAAAGGTGTGAACGGACATGCATCTCTCTAGTCCACTTGTGATCCGATCGACCAAAAAATCTTAATACCAGGTGTAAACAGGGCCAGAGACTGTAATGCAGTGAATGTTCACAATGGCAAATTGATAGTGTTGCTACCAAAACTTACAACAGGTCCAGGTAACCTGTCTTTTACTCTCT
Source organism: Misgurnus anguillicaudatus (assembly GCF_027580225.2). NCBI lineage: Eukaryota > Metazoa > Chordata > Actinopteri > Cypriniformes > Cobitidae > Misgurnus > Misgurnus anguillicaudatus. The sequence goes on along the minus strand of NC_073357.2, from coordinate 35,095,422 downwards.
CTGCCTAACAGGTTAGCAATAGCATCCTTGTCACAATGACATAAACATCATAAATGAAGATATTTTTATGGATAAATAAGTATAATAGTCCGCATGCCAAAACATTATGCAGATAAAGTGCTGTTACTAGCAGAAAACTGAGCTCACAAGGCTATAGAGACAGAGCGCAGTTATGCAAATTTGAAAACCACGCCCACCGGGGGGGAATTCAATCCAACCGTCTCCATCGACCCTGCACTGCGAGAAGCCGCCTCCTTGTCATTTCTGGCCCACAACAAAAAACTGAACAATGCCCAAAAGCTGCCGTGTGACAACATGCACAGCTAACAAGCCAAAGAACCCAGAAATAAGTCTCCACAAGCTGTCGAGCCGCAAAACCCAGCCCTCAAGGAGAACAAAGTGGATCGCCGACTACGTTTCCCCCCATTGGACGCAGTTCTACTAATAGAAGTACTATGAAAAGTTGCCTGTATCAATTTTTGTGTCTTTAAACGCTCGTTTTTTGGGGTCGACAGCTTATAAAAACTTATTTACAGATTAAACTTAAAAACAGAATCATACCTAAAAGCTGCTGTGTGACAAGGTGTACATCTAACACGCAAAAAAAATAAATAAATACGTTTTTATAAGCTGTCGACTTCAAAAAACGAGCGTTTAGACACAGTAATGGAAACAGGCAACTTTTCATAGTACTCCTATTAGTAAAACTGCGTCCAATAGGGGGAAACGTAGTCGGCGATCCACTTTATTCTCCTTAAAGACTGGGTTTTACGGCTCGACAGCTTATAAAAACGTATTTCTGGGTTCTTTGGCTTGTTAGCTGTACGTATTGTCCCAAAGCAGCTTTTAGGCATTATTCCGTTTTTTGTTATAAGCCAGAAATGACAAGGAGGCGGCCTTTTGCAATACAAAGTCAATGGAGACTGTTGGATTGCTTTCCCCCCCGGTGGGCGTGGTTTTCAGGTTGTGACGCGCTGCGCTCTGTCTCTATGGATGCAACGATTCTGATGTATTTTCAGTTTTCGTAGTTATTCTACAATTCTTGTGTCAAAAAGCGTGACATTTTAAAGCACGGTTAATAGTGAAATCAGTTAATCCCTGTCTGCATGCTTACACAAGGCCTTAGTTCAATGCTCTGCTGCTTTAATAGTAACTCCTTGGTGGTCAGTCTGCTGCCAAGAAGAGCTACGGTCCCTTCAGCTTACATAAAATGGCCATTATAAATGTATGGATATATTGTACACAACCTGTCAAATGCCTTGACACAAGTGACTACATTTATTTCACATGATCCTATAAATCTTTTCATCAGACATATGATATTTATTTTGGATTGGTCTACCAATTTCTTTACAAAAATGCCACTTTAATATAATACTTTGACAAGATAGTTGAGGAAAGGAGCCAACAAGGACCCAGCATACCTTGGGACTCCTTTAATACATCCTCATTTCTTATTTTATATTCCAGTCCTGTACATGAATATGGCAAGACACTGCTGAGCAATAATGTAGACGAGGAGTGATTATTTTGAAGAAGATCATTTTCATACAACCATGCTAATTTATTGTTTTTAAGGACGTAACAAGTGATATATAATATGGAAAATAGTAATAACAAAAAAATGTGTACATTTTCAAATGTTTCTATTCAATCTATAAAAATATCTTACACTAAGTAAAAACCAGAAACAAAAGCCTAGTAAATAAAAAAGACACAAAACTACAAGCTGCTACAGCTAGGTTTACTACATAACTAGTTTGCTGAATGTTTTTTTAAACAGGAAACTTGTGCGGCCTAATAAAAGTGTAGCAAAACCACCGACACAGATCCTTCTATTGTTTAAACATTGGTCAAAAAATATAAAGTAAACTTTGGTTTACAGTGCAAGAGAAGCAGTTTAAACACTGGTCTAAATGTAAGATAAACCAACACAGTGCCAGACTCGAAGTTATGAACAGTTCTCAGAGACTGGAGCTTGGTTAAAACACATGGGCATTTTGCCAGCAGTTTTATGGCTCATTTTCAATTCTGTTTGAAGGTGATTATCACCATTGTGTTTAGATCTTTTCCGTCCTCCTGTCCCATTTCCCTTCATATGTAGATAAACATTTACACACATCAACATGCATGTACAGATGAAAAGCCCAAAAAAATCAATCCCCTAAACTCTATACTATTTGGTACTCTCAAAGCATGCTGTAAATATAAAATCATCTGACAGATTCGATGTAAATAGAGACACCTCAAACCTACAATATCAAATAGCTAAATCACAACATTTGACATAATTCTGAAACAACCCCCTCTGCTGGCCTGCTGGGAAAGTAAAATATTTTTTCTTTACCAGGTGAGACTGTAGTAATGTCGAAGTATTTTTCACTGGATAATAATTGGCTAATAATCTCTAATACTACTACCAAGTAGTATAGGTAATAATAATAAGCCCCAACATTGAGATATTATCAGTCATAAGACATTTCCATTATTGACACAACTTTCTTTTAGCAAATTAAAATCTCTTTTCCATAAGGCTTGCCAGCACCAGTGACAAATACCTGGTTCTTTTCCACGACATGTGCCAACCAGCAATCCAAATTCAGACCAGGGTATCAGCTATCACATGAACAGGGCAGACCTTTAGAGCTGTGCTCAGAGTAAAGGGCAGGAGCACTAGCCATTCATATCCACTTAAATTGTACATTAAATGGGTCCCAAATCTGTGGAATAGCCCTACTGACATACAAAATAAACAAACTCTATGTGCATGTGATGCACGTGTGATGTATCAAAGTAAAGAAATCAAATAAGTTTAAATTACATTGTTTAGCTATTAACCCAAGGGAAATAGGATAAACAAACTGCATTCTGGTCTAACTGGTACTCTTCTTTTGTCTATTCTATGCATTAAAAAAAAACACTGTTACTTAATGAATGGATTATCTGTATCTGTTCCTGCCCTCCTAAACTATCCCAGGAAAGGATTCCCGGGAAAAAAATTTTGAAGTCTGACAAGCTACTATTCATACAACTGGTTTATTAGTTAACAAAATTCAGAAAAGCAAATATGTGCAACATACTAAACAAAACTCAGGTGGTGATATTGTACATTTGCTAAAAAAGTCTAACTGCAGGTGAAGCTAACTGAACATGCATGCATCTGTGGCTGGACCTACAGTTATAACGCTGCGGCAGATGCGTGGCGTTGAGAGCATGTCTCAACATGCAAAAACAAGGGTGGTGGTGAGGGGGATGGAGGCTGCAAAATAATCGTGTCAGCGGTTTTTCTCGCTGCCACGAGCACTGAGAGAAACGTACACCAACAATGTATTATTCTATGCAAACTAATTTACTAACCCAGTGCAAGAACGAGAATCGTGTAACGTTACGGACGTGAAATATTATCTATATTATATATGCATGTCAAACGCATACGCTGCACTGTAAACACTGGAACACTGGACCTGCCCTCCTCATTAAAAACAGTACCTGTGTGCATGAGTGGTAAAGTAATGCAGTTATTGTAACACAATATGCAGAAAAAGAGATGCAGGGGAGGCACAGATATTTGGGATGAAGTATGGAGAACGTACACTCTGGTCTTTTAAATACACGCGGCTGTAGCATGCTGCGCGAGAGTTGTTTACCATCTCTCGCGCTAATAGAACCGGTTAGCTTCCTCACTAATCTGTTCTGTTGAGAGCGCGTGGGCTCCGGTGATGTTTCGTCTATTTCAAGGCACCAAATGTCAACTTGCAGCTCACAGCCTATTTATAATTAGCTTTTCTCAGATGTTCAACTCTTTAGAAACGCATAAATCAACGTAGTTGTATCAATCTTGATAATGCAACTTATAATATAATCTCATATAAATACACGTAACAATTAAGAGTGCAAGTCCTTGTAGCCATGAGTTACTGAGGAACGCGAAAAAGATATTTAGGTTGGCGAATGATCGTTCCCATTAACCCCCACGTATTTTACTCCACTCACATACTGGGCAAGACCGCTGACAGCACTTACCAGATTGAGTTCTTTATTTTCAGCTGCAATGCATTCGCGTCAGCCCCCTGCAATCCTTGAACCAGGGAAGGCAAAGCTCCTACTCCAGAACCAGGTGGTTGATGTTGTAAAGACTGCTGCTGCTGATCATCAGCCATCACGATGCAACTCAAAAGAGACAAGGATGGGGATATAACACGAAGGCCTTAGCCTGAACCTCGAGAATGCAGCTTCCCCCGAAAATAGTACATCACGATCATCGCCTGTTGACTTCACGGACAAATCGGACTAGGATCTAATAGATAACGATGGTAAATCATGGTTTGTGTTTGCAGGGGAGTTCACTATCCCAGCATGTGCATCAGCTGCAAACACACAAAAGGGGCGGGCGCAAGAAAACACTTGCAGGTCCAGACTCCAGACACCACCTACTAGCTAACTCAAGTGGAGCCCACTGGAAACGCAACTGAGACCGCGCATGCGCACTGCATCATCAGCAGAAGCCCGTATGATTTTTTAAATACTTTGTGTTAAATTTCTTCTTTATTTATTTTATTAATTATGTTTCAATATGATTTATTCATCATAAGTTACACTGTTAAAAATAAAAAAGGAACAATAATAAGTGAAATGATCATGCACGTGAAACATTTCATTTTATTACATTTTACAATTAAATAAAATACTACTGAACAAACAAGTTAATAAAGATTTAAAGTTAAGGAAAACACAGACTGTATGGCTGGACTGACCGTTGAACCAAAACTGGTGGTCTCAGAACAGAGGACAGTGAACATGAGACTCTAGGCTTGTTCGACTTCACGCCGAAAGAAACCGACAAGAGGATGACATCAAAGTACCGCGAGAGCGACTCAAAAATCATACAGACGAGTGATTTCGAATTGTTCTCGCGGTATTGTGATGTTTCCCGCTCGCATGAAGTTGAACAAAATTGTTGCTCATGCTGTTGCTTAGCAACGGCGTCTCTCGATTAAAAAAACATGGCCGACAGCAAACCCAGACTCGCGTTAACCACTGTAAGTCTAACAAAACCCATTTAATCCATTTTCCACTAATGCCGTTATAATGCAAATCTGTGGTAAATATCGTAGTGTGGTAAATCAGCTCTTTTCTGTCAGAACCTATTATAGCCAGGTCTGTTTACGTGTCTGTTGCATTGAGACCATCTCTGAAGTCCATGGATAGCATAGCAATAGAATTAGAGTGGCTAAAATGAACAAAAAATAAGAAAGATTGTGATAAATAATTGAACTAAACTAAATACTGTATTAAAATGAACACTAATAATTATTTTCTCTATAAATCAGTTGAAAAAACCTCAAACGTCCTGCTCAGAAAGGCCATGTCAGAACAGGGCATCCTCTGCCTCTACAAAGAAACCTCAGCAAATGGACCTCTTAGCCAGAGAAGAAGAATACAAGTATTTATAACTTATTACAAATAGTTTCAGAAATCTGCTTTGTATTTATCTTACACCTTGTATCAAGTGACTTTGCTAAAAAGAATTTCAGGGAGATCACATAGCATCTTTTATTTAGTACTACGAATTATATCACTTGCAATAATGTCATTTCTAACTTTGCAATCTTGCAATTCGTCAGGCGCCTCAATGCAGAGTTGGAGGCAAAAACAGCAGAACTTGTTCGGCAAGCAGAGAAAGTTATGGTAGGAGGCATAGCATGCATACGGTAGTTTATAGTATATCACCTGTATGATGCAGTAGACAGGTATTAACAGTGTATGTTTTGATAATTGTTTTTCAGAGAGAACAAAATGATGTACTCTCAAAACCAGTGTCTTCTCACCTCTCCATTGATATTGACAGTGATTTTGAGGATTCTGGGTAATGTTTCTTACAGATTGAATGAAACAGCCTTCATATTGCCTACTAGAGAATGCTTAAACATCAACATAAGCTTCTTTATGCTGCCTGTTAACATTTCGTCTGTGTTATTAGGAAGGCAGATCTAATAAAAGAACCCAGTTGGACACAGCCCACTACAAAGGTATTGTAAAAAAAGAAAATGTGGATTATATATCAGCAACCTAATTTTTGTTTCATATAGGCAATAAAGAGCAATAACACAGCAAAAACAAGCCAAAAGCCAAACAAGCCAAGCTCAGGAAGCAAAAACAAATTTCAGTAAGTGCATTCACAAAGTTATCTTGGGCTGAAATGTTTATTTTTATGTTATTTCGTTTTTTATTTTATTTTACATTTACTTTATATGAAGTAGTATATAGTGAAATGACATGTATCCATTGGCTTTTCCCTTTGAAAAAAAAATGCTGGGTAGTGACAACAGTTTATTCTTATTATAGAAGGGCATTGCAGAATGTGGTTGACGATGTTGCTGTTCCTGAAGACTTTGGGGATTTCTCACTGGCTAAGACAATCAGCGTAATTGAGGACAGAGTTAGTGATGATGTTACTGAGGAACACTTTCAGGATGACATCATGCCAAGTGCTGGAGATGAGATGGGTGCAGGTGGTTAGAAAAAGCTTAATACAGCAAAATACTGAAGTTAATGTGCCTATAGACCACTTTAGAGTAGACGTCACAGTTACGTCACTACAAGCTGCGCGCGCAATGCGGTTGCAGAAAAACAGTGGAAATGAATTAGACACGAGTGAAAAGAGCAAGATAACTCACTAGAAAATGTCCTGTTGTGCTCTTAAGTGTCAGAATAAGAATGCCAAAAAAGATGGCTTTCATTTTTATAGAATACCATCGTCGAAGACATCATTTGAAGATAAACGTAGGTGTTTATGATTACAATAAGCCCTTAAACGGACAGAATGGATTGAGGAAATCATCTGGAAATCTTTTAATAATTAGAATAGAAAATAAGTAGAGAAAATGTCCAGTGTTCTGTCGAAGTCTGTTCCCTCCATGTGTTTCTTATAGCGTTTTTTTCACGTTCCAATTATAATTTATTCAGAATAAATGTTTTTTATATACTGAAAACGCAATAATATCAAAAATGTTTTTTTAAATATTTCATAATTTTTTCGTTTTTTATTATTTATTTTTATTTCCTTATATCTTAGCTTATGTCTTCTTCCTGTTTGTTCTAAAATTATTATGTTACATCCTTAATAAATATATAAATATAGCACACACACCCACACATGATGTAAAGTGTTATTAATATATAAACAGGCCTTTTTAATGTATGTTTAAACATAATACTTTTATAATAGTTTTAGAACAAACACGTAAGATAAATATATGGAAGAAATAATAGAAAACAGGAAAATTACGAAATATTTAATAAACGCTATTATATATTATATTCATGATAGTATTGCTTTTATATGTACTTAAGCGATTCAGACTGTAAAAATAATTGATTTAGCAAAAAAGAACAATACATATACATTACATACATGCATATCAGTAGCCAAGCCATTTAAACTTTTTATCTATCTAAAAAATAAACGTAACGTGATTAAAACGCTATAAGAAACATTGCACTAAAGGGAAACATAGGGGAATCAGACTTTGACAGAACACCGGATCCATAAAAATCACGGTTTAATGCTAAAACACTTCACAACCCTACTGTGGAGCAGTCACTTTCTGCAACCAGTTTGGCTCCGCCCGCAAAAAACGTCATCTCTGTTTACAAACACGAAATTGGTCTATAGACTGTGCATTCACGTTACCAATGTAAAGTTACTATTAAAAAATAACTTTCTATTTTCAGAGGCTCAAATCAGATTTCTGAAGGCTAAACTTCGAGTATTGCAGGAGGAATTAAACAGACTCTCATATGACTGCAACAAGAAGGTCATTAATTTGAGATGTGTTTAGGGTTCAATCAGTTAAAAAATGAAATGAAGTCATGTTTCTGCAGTTCATCAAAAAATCATTTCCTGTTTCTCCAAAAGGATGATGAAAATAGTACTTTAAGCAAGAAACTGAAGGATGTGGAGGAGGAACGGACAAGACTACAGAGGGCCACAAATGCCCAGCAGACTCAGATTGAGAAACAGAGAGCTTTAGCTGAAGAATCAAATAAGAAGTGTGAGGCTCTGAAACTGCAAGTGACAGCACTACAGAAGGTAATTGTTTTTATTAAAATATTATTAACATTTCTTCTCAATTTTAAGTCTACACCCCAAACTGTTTCTCTTGAAATAACTTTTTACCTCAGTGCATCTAAACGCATCTAAACCCTATTCCACAATTGCTGTTAATAAGAGCTGTGCCGTGATGCAAAGCTGTGGAATTCTTGGCATGGGCCTTTAAACCTGATTAGACTTCTGTGTGTAAAGTGAGACTACACCACAGCTGCTCCTGGTGCAGAGCATACTGAACTTGGGCTTCTGGGACAGATATCTTTGGAACTCAGAGATCACCCTTCCGCTAATAACAGGGATATAGCCACTGAATAAGGGTAATGTCAAACAAAATGTTATATCAGAATGGGCCATATCATATAACAAACACATTTGCTCTCATCTTACCGCAGAGTTCACTTATTACATGTAAGTAATGTTGGGTGTTGTGATTTAAGCATTTCATACCCCAATCCAGTAATAATGTTTTGTAAACAAATGCATTATGTATTCTTCATTGGGACATCTGCATATCCAATGTTTTTTTCAGACAACATAATTTACAGAGGACATAAATGCTTTTGTCTATATACTCTAGGAAGTAGAGGGCATGAAGAGGGTCCAAAAGCAGGCAGCCAGTAACCATAGTGCAACAGAGGTGCGGTTGAATAGAGCTCTGGAAGAGGCTGAGAAGACCAAAGCTCAACTTAATAAACTCAAACAGAGCAGTAAGGTAATGTGAGCTTGAATAAACCTTTACTTTAACCTTTAGTGGCTCTCAAACATTTAGGCATGTGCCCCCCTCCCCTACATCCCTTAGCGCCTTCCCCCACATAAAGAAAATTCACGAGATCTCACACCTAGAATTTGAATTAAACAAAACAAAACAAATGATAAAATATAGTGTTGTTGGTTAATAGCTTTATTTTTAAGAAGTTTAATTACACAGAATGTATAATTAATTAATGTCTTTTATTTATAAAATGTCATAAAAACTGGGGCTCCCTGGCCCTGACATGCGTTCCCCGCCAGTTTGAGAACCACTGCTTAGCTGCATCCAACAAGTGATTAACTGAGTAAAAGTATGTTAAATGAATAATGTGTTGTTTATTGGTTATGCTTCTCTTATGTTGATTTAACCCTATAGGATTCAGCCAGTCAGGAGCACCAAAGGATTGAAAGCTTACAAGCTGAAAACAGAAAACTGGAAAGACAAAAGACTGAGCTCATCGTGGCTTTTAAGAAGCAACTTAAGCTAATAGATATTTTAAAAAGACAGAAGGTGAGAAATTAGTCACTTAAAGGTGCAGTGTGTAAATTTTAGTGGCATCTAGTGGTGAGGTTGCGAATTGCATCCAACAGCTTAGTCCACTGCTCACCCCTTGCTTTTAAAACATATAGAGAACAAACATGTCATCGTTGGAGACAACTTGGTAAAAAAAATTGCCCGTTAAGGGCTTCTGTAGAAAAATGGCGGCACAAAATGGTGATTTCCATGTAATGGGACCCTCAGTGTTTGTAGATAAAAAGGTCTCGTTCTAAGGTAATAAACACATAACGGTTCATTATGAAAGGTCTTTATACACCCCTGATCATAGTTTTGTCTATTATTTTGCATTTCTGTTAAAGGAATAGTCTACTCATTTTCAATATTAAAATATGTTATTACCTTAACTAAGAATTGTTGATACATCCCTCTATCATCTGTGTGCGTGCACGTAAGCGCTGGAGCGCGCTGCGACGCTTCGATAGCATTTAGCTTAGCCCCATTCATTCAATGGTACCATTTAGAGATAAAGTTAGAAGTGACCAAACACATCAACGTTTTTCCTATTTAAGACGAGTAGTTATACGAGCAAGTTTGGTGGTACAAAATGAAACGTAGCGCTTTTCTAAGCGGATTTAAAAGAGGAACTATATTTTATGGCGTAATAGCACTTTTGGGAGTACTTTGACTCGGCGCAGTAACACCCTCTCCCATTATGAGAGTGAGAAGGGGAGCTGACTTTTCAGGCGAGTCGAAGTACTCCCAAAAGTGCTATTACGCCATAAAATATAGTTCCTCTTTTAAATCCGCTTAGAAAAGCGCTACGTTTTATTTTGTACCACCAAACTTGCTCGTATAACTACTCGTCTTAAATAGGAAAAACGTTGATGTGTTTGGTCACTTCTAACTCTATCTCTAAATGGTACCATTGAATGAATGGGGCTAAGCTAAATGCTATCGAAGCGTCGCAGCGCGTTCCAGCGCATACGTGCACGCACACAGATGATAGAGGGATGTATCAACAATTCTTAGTTAAGGTAATAACATATTTTAGACTATTCCTTTAAGAGATCCTTCTAAAAATTACACAATACACCTTTAATAATATACATATTTATACCAAATAGCTCAGCAATCACATTTTTAATCATTTCACCTTTGTATGTGCAGATGCATTTTGAAGCTGCCAAGATGTTGTCCTTTACTGAAGAGGAGTTCATGAAAGCTTTGGATTGGGGAAATAATGCAGCCTAGTAGGGTTCTGTTTTGTATAGTTTGTTAAGATGTTTATGGTTGAAAGACTTTTTTTTCACTCACATACTGTATTTAAAATAAATCATAAAGGTGAATATTATCAAAAAGTGTCAATTGATCCTGCATGCTTTTTTCAGATGTCAAGATTGCCATCTAGTGTTAAATAATGAGACCAGGAAGTACCATAGTTTTCTTAAATTTAATCAATTGTTTTTATATACAATGTATAAACAGAGAAATAAAATATCCCATTCTTGCCAGTAAATAACTGCATTATTTAGTTAGTTGGGATCCTACCCACTCTTCTAGATACAAAATGGATTAGTAGTCTACTGTAGGAAGTGTGACCATTCTGGTGAACTCTTCATAGTGAATAAGCCCATCAGGTCCAACATGAGCCTCCTTAAAAAGTTGATCCACTGAAAAATAATTTGCAGAACAATTCGAGTTAAATGAAATTTCTTTAGAAGATTACAGTAAATTTATTGTTAGAAAAAGGCTTTCCCTGGACTAGGATTCATCTCAAGAAATGGAATAAAATGAATTAAAATTTCACAAAGGTTAGACTTATATGATATGTACCTTCTTTATCAGTGAGCTTTTCTCCCAATCCAGTGAGCTTGGCACGAAGCTCTGAAGCCAGGATGTAGCCCTTTTTGTGTTTGTCTGTCATGCGCATAGCATCCAGAATTTCATTCTTAGGATCCTCTTGTTGCATCTGTCTGTGCATCATAGTTAGAAAAATGGAAAAGTCCAGCTCTCCTGTCTTATCTGTGGTGAAGATACAGTGAGTGTTTTAACTAATGTTATACATTTAGACAACAAATTAATATTTTTCTATAGATTAGGTGTTATGTTTAAATGCCAGTGTCTCAAAAATACCAAAGGGCCATATTTTTGATTTATCATAAGGCATGGCATAAATATATTTTGTAAATAGATGGTAGAGCACTCATATTTGTGACAATATGTAAATATATGTTTTGATGTCTGTTTAAATGTTACAGTACCTATTTTGTGGACTTGAAGATGTCTGTCCACTTCACTATAAGTGGGACTTGTACCCAGGCAGCGCATGACTGTGATAAGATCTTTAGCATCAATCTTCCCCTTCCGCTTCTTGTCATAAAGGGAAAAACATTCTTTGAACTCTGCATGAGGACAAGAAACGTATTAAATTCATTTTAAAGAATAAAACTGAATCAAGTGAATTGAAAAACAGTGAACATTCATTAGATTACAATGAAGCATATTGTACACACTCAGAATAAAAAGTACAAAATCTGTCACTGGGTAACCGGTAACCTTTCAAAAAGTATATCTTTATAACTAAAGGGTGCATTTTAGTACCTCAAAAGTACACATCTATACCTAAATTATACATATACAGACATTTTTAAACTGTACCGTCCTAGCGACAGCTTTGTAACCTTTTTTCTGAAACTGCGCACGCATTATAGTGTAATACACCTCACCATCAATCTGAGTTTGTGATAGGAATTTTGCCTGTAAATATAAGTTAAAAAACAGGTCAGATGACAATTTGAGCCATATGTGAATCAGAATCACACATTTAGAAAAATGACAGGAAACTTACCATGTTTTACACTTGTTACAGTTGTTTCACTCGTTCAATTGTTTCAGAGTCACTCCCTTTGGATTACCTGTAAAAACTAAAGTCCACTGCAGTGTTGACGTAATTGATAGCCTTGTTGTCATAGGAACATTGATAGAGGATTCCACCTATCACATTATACTGTCGGCCACAGCAGGTGCGGCTTATAATGGTCATACTTATAAACTCTATCAGACAGATTTTCATTAGGTTGCAAACAGGGGTCAACTTTATTCAGATACAGCAAGTACACAAAAAGTAGAATACTTTTTTTTACAGTTCTTATTATTGTTTTTTTAACAAAGTAAGATACAATGATGTTTAGTGGAATATCAATTTAAAATAGTTTTTAGAATTTTTTGATTTAATAATAAAACAACTGCTGATTTTCAATTGCCTTTGATGTGTAAAGTGTAAAAGGACCAAGGCTCTGGAACATAGATGATGCTGGGATATTTTTTGCGCAAAACCTTATCGTTCCACAGATATGCAACCCAAATCAGCACTAAACCCAAAGTAATGATGAAGTTATAGAAGAGAAAACGGCCATTGTTGTCCAGCCTGAACCCCATCCGCCTCTGACGCATCACAGTGGCAACCATGGCGAAAAAGGTGAAAATATACAGGACAAAGATCTGGCCTTCTGTAATCAGATACCTGAAACATAACAATGTTTGCACTAATTATAACAACATAATGTTTAATTTCTATGCTTGATTTATTGTTGCATCGGATGAATATTAATATTAAAGGGTTCATATATAGTATCAGTGACTTAAACCAACACATCAATAATAAAACTTAAAGGGGTGGTTTCCCGGACAGGGTTTATACTAGTCCCAGATTAAAATGCATGTTTCAGGTGCCTTAATTTAAAAACACCTTGAATTGACATAGCTTAACATATATTAATGCCATTGTTTTGTCTCAAGATGTACACAAATGCATTGTTTTTGTAAGATTTGTTTGACAATATGCAATTTAACCCTTTAACTCGCGCAGCCCGTTTTTTGAGTGTGGTGGTGAAAAGGTGATGTACACCTTCAAATTAATATAACTCTGGCATTTTTTTTGTCTAGAAGCCTAATTTTGGTCTTGTTTTAAAGAAGACACTTTAAAGTTTTTTACAGAAGTGTCTGGAGGTGAAAATATAATTTTTTATAGCAGTTTACATTTATTTGTAATAAATAACAAATGCAATATAGTATTATTTTTAATACATAAAATTAAAAAAAAACTGAGGTTTGTGTTGGTTTGCTACATACTCTTGTCACAAATGAATAAATGACAGTTACCACATTATTATTACTGCTAAAAGGTTTTGAAATATGAAATCTACATTCTTAGACCTTTACAAATTGTAAAACTCAATACAAATGTACATCAACAATCAACAATAAATATATAACTTCTGTTATCAAAGCAAAATACAAAACAAGTATATGACTAGGTTATTAAATGGCGTACTTACCAGTAGTAAACTGCACTGGGACCAAGTAGCAGCCAACCCGAGAGTGGCATCTTCTCATCTTTAACTTGTGTAAAGCATCCAGTAAAATACAGGAAGAGGATAAGAAAGAATGGGATATACCTAGAATGACAGCACATAGGATGTGGTTAATTTTGTATATTGTATTGCATTTTTACAGTAGACTAGATGTTGTAAATTCCACTCACCACATACAATGTCCTAAGTGCTCATCATAGTAATAGAGAAGCTCAAAGGAATCAATCTAATAAACACATAAAAGATTTTTTGCCATTATCATTAAAACCCCTACATATTATAACATATATATTTAAAATATACATTTAGGCCTGGTTTTAAACACAAGGCTTTTAGAGGTCTTAGAATTGAACTACCAATGAGGCAGGCTTGAGATCCTTAATAATAGGGTTCTCTCTGACAGAAAGGTGAAGCTGGTATCCACTGAGGATGAGTCGATGGTTAATTGAATCTCCCACCAGGTGTATGCTGGCTCCCATGACGAATGTAATGATGCTGAGATAAACAGCTGAGCGAGGAAGGGCTGTAGGGCTCCGTTCAATCAGCTACAACAGGTTACACACATTAAATATTACCAAATCAAATCTATTTGTTTATCTTTCTAAAGAAAGTATATTCAGCATAAAGTCTAGAGGAGGCTGGCATCCTTATGAAAATTAACCAAGGTTTTTTTTTGTGGTAAAAGTGTAGAAACCATGTTTTTTGGGTGTATTGATTACTATCAGCAAAACTATGGTTTACTACACTAACCATGGTTTATCTATGGTTTTTAAAAACCATAGTTGTCAAACCCATGGTTATTTTGTGGTTACCATGGTTTTACTACAGTAACCATGTTTTTTTTAACTGTAGTAAAACCATGGTTAATTTTCGTAAGGTGTATTGGTACTACATAGGTTGCCATTTTATTTAAGCTGTGAATTTTAGCTTGTACCTTCAGTAGCAGGAATGGTGTAATAACATTGTAGGCCATGTGAAAGTAATCCCCAGCACTGGGCTTATTTAGAGGAAACCATTCCAGAGGCAGGACAATCTAAAGAATCATACAAAATAATATTATTAGTATTAAAGACAAATCTAGGATGCATTTAATTCAGTGTAGTACATGTACCATAGCAATTGGCCTCCCAAAGTCCAGTATCCAGTTCTGCACAGTGAAACATAGCCAGAGGTCTGTGTGAAACTTTGACTGTGCTGGAAAAACGGGTTTCTTACTCCCAGTCCTATGCATTGAGAAACAGTGAATGTTATTTTAATGGTATAACAAATGTGGATGTCTACATGAACTAGACAGTCTGCGAAAATACACCATTCGCTTGAACAAAGTTACTGTAACCCATACGTTAATCGCGATGTTTATAACAGTTAAATTAAAAGTCAATAAACGTGTCCTGACCCAAGATGTACCGGTGGCGAAGCTTCAGGCTGTGGTCTTCTTCGCATGGTTACTTGTGCTTGTATCCCGTATTATTTAAAGATTTTGTATCGATTTACTTTTCTATCCTTTAAATCATTGCTTTTGTAGCCAAGCATTCATTTGAATCACGTGCCAAACACTGAAACTGTTAATGTCTGCAACACATGTCTAAATGCATGATATGTTTCGCAGTAGTCTGTGCTTAAATTAAATAGATTAACACTTTTTATCGGTCTCAGTTTCAGCGATATGTTTATTTTAATATATATTGTTTTTATTTTGATTAAATCACGTGAAGTTAACAATGTTTCTTCTCTGTTCCTGCGTTGTTGTGCGTAGCAGAACATTTAAGAGTATTACTGCCACCTGGTGTACTGCATTAATAATCCAGCAAGATTACAAACACTGTTGCTTTCCTTTACCACACTGGCAGATGCAGTTAGCTCTTTAAAAAGATTAGCCTTTAAATATTTACTGGTTAGCTGTTGGCAATTAAATTTAGTGGCATATTTTCTTTTGGCATTAGGAAATCTGTTCACCCCTTACGAAAATTAACCATGGTTTTTTTTTTGTGGTAAATGTGTAGTAATCATGTTTTTTTTGGTGTATTGATTACTATCAGCAAAACCATGGTTTTAATACAGTAACCATTGTGTAACTATGTTTTTTTTAAAAACATGGATGTCAAAACCATGGTTATTTTGTGGTAACCATGGTTTTACAACAGTAACCATGTTTTTTTTTTGTTTGTTTGTTTGTTTTAACTGTAGTAAAACTATGGTTAATTTTCGTAAGGGACACTACTACAACTACAACTATAGCCTAACTTAAACTAATATTCTATTCATCTTTAATAATGTAGCGGCCATGCATTATGCTCTTTTTATGGTTAGTGGGGATTTTTTAAAGCATGAATTGTTAACACTAAAGTATTAGCACCGTACCGAACACTCTGAACACTGAACTATTTTTCAGTGTTTGTTCTGCTGATCTGCACACATTTATTTTACACACCCATGCATTGATAAAGCCATATAACGATGCACACAGAGAAAGAGTAATAACTTTGTTCTATCTGAACTTTGTATTTAAATTTTTAGGAAACACTATGGTCTGAGATTAGATCATGGACATCAAGCCTTGACCCACATTTTTAGGATTTTTTTTTTTTTACAAATGTATCTCTCAATAATTGTTTACACAAAGTGCTGTCCCAATTTATTTAACATAAGACAGATAAATTGTTAGAAAATCACCAAGACTGATAAATAAATAGTATTTTGGCTTTAAAATAGTCCCATCCAAGTTTTCTAATTAGCATGAGATACCACATTCATAAAAATCTAGAATTTTTTGATGTATCTGATATTGTTTAATGAAGACACCGCACTGCGTGTACAAATTAGATTTTTTTTATTGATCATTGACAAATGTACTTTACATGTTTAATCAATGTAGTCATTCAAAAAAGCTATGCCTTTCATGCTGTGGCCCATTTAAGTGAACTTATATATAAATAAGTATAACTGAAATTAAACTTGGGAAATATCGATTTAATTTAACAACAATCCTTTCGTTTCTTTTAATGAAGTTCTCTCACAAATATAACCTAGTATTTAAAGTACAAAGTTTTTATTTTTACATATTTGTCAGAGATCCATCGTTGTCACAAAAGCACTTTTACAGACTTTTATTTTGAAAGCAAAAGACAATAGCAGTCTTGTGATTGTATGTGGCCATCTTGCGTTCTCCCTGTTCGGCCTTGCTAAGCTTTTTCTCTCTTCATATCTCGCTTAGATAAAGTTCATCGTGGTGGATTAAACATCTTGTCATCTCCAACCAAGCGAGGTACCTGTCATTAAAAATCACAGTATGATTTTCATCTTAACCTTCGTCTAATCACGCAATGTCTTGAAAAAGTTACACATGTATTTACGTATGAAAGGGCTATGTTTAATGTGATGTACGTTAGCTTACGTAGCTGTCATGATGGGGGAAACCTGCTTGTCTGTCAGTGGGTGCTTACACTCCTGTAATAACAAAAGTTTAGTAATTTATTTACCTGACGTTTTTATGTATTTGACTAGTTTATCTAGTTAATAGAATGCGAGGTTAGCAGAAGAGTGTGTTTTTATTAGTTTATTTTATATCACTTGTATTATTTAACAGAGCGTAGGCTATCTGAAAGTGAGCTGGCTAGCCATAGCCGATGAGTGTTTCCTCTCACCAGGTTTATGGGAGGGACATCGTTGTAATCTGTAGTGTTTGTCATCGAGCAAATCTTGTTTATTTGTGCCTTCATTTTAAAGTTAATGTTTATGGGGTACATACTGAGAATGGTTAACGTAATTTAGGCAGTAGCCTAAAGACGTTTACGGTAAATGCGCAGTTACGGACTTACTTGAATGCATATACGTGTAGATTTGACGACAACTAAAATCATATCAAACCTATAAGAAAGTGTATGAGCTGTGTCCGTGAACTGATTTTCTACCTGCCATTATATACGCCACAGGTACAGTAAACACACTAACTTATAAAGGCGCAGGTGCTTAACATTGTGTAACACTTTAGTAATCACATTTAATGGTAGCCGTCATCATAGTTGAAGCTGTCATTTAGCAAAGGCATGTTTGGAGAGGAATAAATGCTTTTGAATACACTAGTCAGTCATTATAATTAATATATTTGTGAAAGAAGAGCGTTAAGATGATTATTTGTGCCTTTAGTATACGCTGAAAAGGTTTAGGCTTATTAAAACGTTATATCAAAGTCACAAGGCCGCAGGTGCATTTGACAGACTGTTTGTTTACAGCGTGTAGGAAGTTATGACGTCAGACATCATAGTTTGGTTAAACACTACCTCCAGTGTGAAACTTATGTGCCATACTTAATTGAATTCCCACAAGACCCTTTTATAACCAGTGACTGTGGTACATAAAGACGTTCAACCTGTTGCGAAAGTTTTTTCACTGGGAGCACAGTGGCCCCCAACTGAAAATTTTAGGGGCACAACCAGAAAATTTGGGGGCACACACCGTAAATCAACATGCTAACTACTTATTTACATTTCTACTAATTTCCACTGTATTACTAATAAATACTTTGATGATAGATGCAGAAAGTACAATGTGCTGTTTCAAATTCAGTGTCACATCACAAAAAGAGGTCAAATTTACTGGTCGCACATGTGCAAACACCCTTATTTTCCCTTTGAACTGATGCTTCTCTGCTTATTTTACCGTCATCAACATTGGATGCAGCCAAACTGTAATCTTCTCATAAACTCACATGCTTTATGTCTTGTGTAATTTAGTTGCACTCTGTGTAGATCAAGGATTTTTTTCCTTGTATTAATTTTGACAAATTTAGAGGAAGCTTGTAGAGAATAGGAAAACACCACTTCCTAAAACAAAACTAAATTTAACTTAAACCTGTGGTTTCTGAAGGCTTTAAACATGCAACATTTTTCAATAGGCTTAAGGTGTCTGGACCTAGGAGTTATAGACAAAGCTAATTAAATGTTGATTCAGGCACATTAGGGGAAAAGTCCGAATTATTTTATTTGATCCTTTATGTCACTCTCCAGCTATCATATCTGCCCACATTTGACCACATTCTTGATCTGGCAGAAAGGTGTAGTGCATACTGGTTTACAGGGCAAAGGTAGCGGCCCACTGATAAGTTGTGCAGAACATTGGACATTGGAAGAAGCCATCCACTGGTTTACTTCAGGTCACGTTCAATATACTTTTATTGTGATTTTAATGAAGTGTACAATTCAAGTAAGATCTGTACCATTTACTAAATAAATAAAGATTGAGACAGTGGCAGGGTTCATTCTTTTGCTTTAATAGATAACTAGTATAATTTATTTCAGCACATACAAAGTCTATTTCTTTAGAATCAGTTTTACAGCCTATATATTAAGAATTGACATTTAAATATTAATTATTTGTGGCTTGTGCCCTTCTTGTCTTAGTATTTGCAGATACAATTTTATTCCTTCATTGTCCTAACTTTTGTACGGATGGTGACATAACCTGGACTTTGTTCTGTTCGTGGCGCAGCTGTAATGTAATACGATGTCATGAATGGTCATGGTCGGCGTTATTTTCACTATGTCGAAGAGGATTTGGCAAGGTGTCAAGGATCTTATTATGGTTCTATTTCAATATCATTTAAAAAACAAACATCCAAGCTTTGCAGAATGTCTTGTAACTCAATATTTGAATAAAAACTTTCTTTAGGTGTTTCCACTATGATGTTCTTTGCGCATCTGCTTTGTTCATCAGTATCTTTCTGCATTGAATTGCAAGAGGTGTGGAAGATGTGCTTCAGGAGACGCTTACGAAAAGAGAAAGCTTGAGCTCATGCCTCTGTGGGGATTTCACAGCCATGTGAACGACCGATAATAACCTTTCATGTGCCCTCTTGCTCTCTTTTCCACCCTCCTTTATTCCTTCCCACTGTCTATCGCTCGCCCGCCCATCATCTTGTCTCTTACTCTGTTCTTCCACTTGTTTTATCTCTTGCTTTCGGTTTTTAGAAAAACTTCTACCTTTACTTAATAACATCCAATCCGAAGTAAAACGGTCTTGTTTTCGTCTGTCATTGTTGTTTTTTTTGCTCTCAAACAGAAAAGGCGTTCTTTAAGAAGTGACGGCTCCTTTGATGGCAAACCGGCCTGATGTAGAGAATACACATAATGTGCAGCTAGCAACACATTAAACAAGATGGACAGACAATAACTAAACTGTTAAACCAGGGGTAAGTGCTCATCCTCATTTTTTTATTAAACACCCAGACACACGTTCCTCTATTTATAAATGCATATTATGCATGCTGTGTTTGTGATCATGCTGGATTGCATAGTAGGGATGGGCATTTTCCAGTAATTTACTATTCGAATATTTAAGCTCATAAAGAACGAATATTCGAATATTCTTTTATTTAAATTATGTTAATTAAGACATGCGTCTTTTGTATTTTTCATTTTGTCATAATTTCACAGAAGGCTTATAATTAGGAAATATCCACAACAAGCTAAACTTATATTCTGTATGTATATGTATGCATGTATTTTTAAGTTGAAAACATTGTAAATTGTATATATATATTTTAAATTCTTCTTAAAAAATATCCTACAGAAAAAAAGGCGTTAAAACCCCATGCGGAGCGAAGTCTGAGTCAGTCAAACCCTTAGTTTCAAGTCGTCGTTAGTATGAATTCATTACTGTTGGATCTTACATACATTATATTATACCAAATATTATATATTAACCCCAAATCTAAGCGAAGTTTGAGGACTTGCGAAGTTTAAAGTTTGAAGACTTGACAAAGGCTATCATCATTTAAACCCTTAAACAGACTCCAAATAAGAGCCCGGAGCAAACGAAAAAACGCATCTACATAACCGACTGCGCAGTCAACATATAAATATCTTCTCAGTTTAGTTTGACATGTATTTGTGAATAAAGAAACCATCTTTACCCTACCTGCTTCGGTGAAAGCCGGTTCTTCTGACTAGATACAATAATGCCGGTGCTGCGGAGAAAACTCTTCCTCGTGTTGCACGTGATGATGGTTATCGGATAAAAACAACAGACGGATTGAACAAGATTGAATATCTGTATTTAACATTATTTTACAAATAACGTAAGCTGGCTCGATAGATTATTGTTGACTGTGCAAAGTTACTAACGTTAGCTTAATTTAACAAGATTTCACAAAGACGGAGCTTTGCTTTTAAACAGCCATGTGCAGTCATCCGGTTCATTTGTGAAAGAGCACCGCATATAATACATGTTCTCCGTTTCATTTCGTTCTCCGTGTATGTCTCGTTACTCCGTGTATGTCTCGTTATTAACAAAATAAAGTAGACTTTATAACAGAAAGCTTACAAATCTCTCATGATGTGTTGATGCGGGCGGCGGAGAAGCACGTTTAATAACACGTGAGCCCTCACTGAGCCAGATGCCAAATATGGCGCGGCCAAACCCGGAGATAAAAGAAAAAAACTTAAATTCGTCTGCAATCTGCATTGCCAAACAATCAGAAATATATACGAATTAATGTTCATGTATATCTTACATTTAAGTCTGTAAAAGAGTATAGATGAAGTGAAAAAGCATTAAATAAGGTGGCACAATAAAAACAAACAAACATTCGAATAGCATTTTTTAAATTCGAATTATTATTGCCGATCGAATATTCGAATATTCGAATATCCGTGCCCATCCCTATTGCATAGTCACAGGTGTTTTAATTATGTCATGCCAATGAATTGTACTGTTTTAATCCAGTTTCTGGTTCAGATGATAGAGTGTGAAATAGGGATGGGACGATTACCGGTTTCCCGATTAACCACGATAAAATGTCCTGACGATTAGTATTATCGTTTAAAATTTAATTATCTTTACAACCGTGTTTGGTTACCCTGATTTTAAAAACTTGTGGTAAATCCTGTCCAGCCAGAATCAGTTTTACGCAGAGTCGCACATGCAACACATTTTTTTGCTTAAGAAGGCATTTAAGGGATAAATGTATTGTATTCATTCATTGTAAACTTATTAGACAGATTTTTTTACAACAGAAATAATTTCAGGGACATGAAATATTAAATTGTGATTTTCAAAAATAAAACTTCAACATGTTTCAGTTTGTGTATCAGTTCTTTTTGAACATTTTCATATCATTTTAACAAAACCATGATAATATTGATAACCGTGATAACTTTGGTCACTATAATCATAATATGAAAATTTCATACCGTCCCATCCCTAGTGTGAAACTTTATCATTTTGATAGCTGATCTTATTGACAACATCTATTAAAATAATGCATATTATAGGTGAACAATGACAATAGAAACCTGTCTATAGCATGCATATGTTATTGGACGAGCTGAATATATTTGATATGCCAATTTACTCCATATTTGTGGTATTTTATTCCTTCCGTTACATTTATATTCTGCTATTAATTTTATCTGGTAATATTTTAGCATATTTAGTGCTAAAAAAGGGCTATGTGTGTACAATCATATGTAAGGAATAATTGACGACGGGCCGTTGAATTATTAGAAAGGTGGTCGTGATGCGGCCACAAAGGATGTGGTGATGCGGCCACAACGCGAAGCGGAGGTGTGCATTATTTTTTAATAATTCAACGGCCAGGAGGCAATTATTCCGCTTATACTACGGTTACCACACCTCAAGACATCGATCACATATATAAAGGGATTAATCCAGTTTTTGTACTTAAATCCCTATTGTGAGTAGGACTATTTCTTTCGCGTCTCATCCAACGGCTCTTTTGCTTGTTACAAAAGATAATTTTAAAGCTGCAATGTAGGCTTGAGCCGTTGATAGCATTGTAATGCAGTTATTAATGAAGTTATTAAAAAGAGAGCAAGAGCGACAGAGACACAGAGAGAAAAAGAAAGAAAAAGAGAGAGAGAGAGGGCGAGCGAGGGAGCGAGAGAGATTGTGTGAATGATGCTACCTCTGTGCATCTCTAAACAGCGCTGTTACTGCCTCGGAATATCGTCTGTCATGTTGTTTTTGTTAGTCCGTTATTACAGTTGAGTATGCGAAGTGATTTGGAACTGTAATGCTGTCAAGGGAGCTGCCTGGAACTACGTTCGTCGTGTGTTTCCCAGAAAATAATTGCAAACCTAAGAACGTTCGTCAGCCAATCAGATTCAAGCATTCAACGGACCTGTAGTATAAATATACACATCCCACATGTTGCAAGGATATATTAAATCCTGGTATTAATGCTTATTAATGCATTTATTCCTTAAATTGTCAACATCTCTCTAAGAAGTGTACTTTAAATGGTCTTCTAAGAAGTTAAAGCTGTGAAACTGAAACTTGATGTGGTCAGAGGTGCTATTTGACAAAAAGTATTTTGACAAAAGTGAAGCAAACCATGTGAGAGAGATTGAAACTGATCCCACAGATTCACATTATCTCCTGTAGATTTAGCGCTGTTTTGTTCATTATCTAACTGTGATAATATTGTAATACATGTAGTTGGGAGTTCAATACAGTGCTCTTTTACCCATGCACATTGAAATACTTCAGTATGTTACACCTACTGTACCATAAAACATAAGCATGAAGAAGGGCATAGAGCAAGAGAGTGTATTAAGTATGCTTTTCTTGCAAAAGTAGGAGGGAGTTGTCATTCACATGTTAAATGTAAAACAAACAACTCATAAGGTTTCCACGATTATATGAAGTTGTAGCTTGGAGCGTGGGTAGGTAGTAAGAGACTGCTCGATACACTTCCCCTTAGTAACTTTTAATGGCAAGGGACTATTTTCGGGCACTGCATAATATCATTGCGCCTCCTGCAGCCCTACGGCAGCAAAGTCCTTGATTATTATGCCAGAATGAGAGTATAGTTCCTAGCCATGTCTGCCTAGAAAATCGCGGCTTTTGGTTTTCTGTCTGTCTTAGTACACGATGTTACTACAGAAGAGTCAAGTTTTAAATAGGAAAAATATTGAAACTCTTTGGTTATTTTTGAGCGCGATGCTAATGGTCTAATCAGATTCAATGGATTATGCTAAGCTACAGTATGCTAAAAGTGGTACCGCCAGATCCGGAGATCAGCTGAATGGATTCCAAAAAGGTTAAAATTAATATTTAAAAAAAAAACTATTATTTTAATAGTATAATAAAGTTTTGTTAATGTTACTGTCAAAGTTAAAGCAGTGTTAAAAATAAAATAAAAAACACATTTGAGTAAATCAATTAAAATTTAGAACACCTACCTTACTGGAAGATAACAGAGTTATGGGGGTGTTGTTATCAACATAATACTGGTACTCAGTGTTCAATTCAGTTCAATTTTGTGGTACACTGAACTGTGACACATTGTATGAAAATTTGTTGTGTGATGTAGATTTCTAAAGCTGGGTATTGCGACCAATTTGCTGATTAAATTGTTATTTTTTTAAACGAAGGGGTTCTGTTTGTATTTATTTCGATTGAATAGTTATCAATATTTCATTAAAAATGTTAGTCTTGCAGGCTTTATTATTTGCAGAATTTATTTAGTGTGCTGTGACATTAAGACCAACATGTAATGCATGGATCCAATATACTGTGTGTTCACACCGTCATCGGCGAGCAGCAGCGCGGCACATCTTGGACAACGTGAGCGTCGAGAGAGTTGAAATCAGCTTTATGGTAATGAGCTATGACATGGTTCAGCGGCAACCAATAGGAAGGCGGTAACATTCGGCGGCAACCAATCAGAATGTGGAAATCTCCACTTAAAGGAGTATTCCATTTTCTTAAAAGAAAAATCTAGTTAATTTACTCACCACCATGTCATCCAAAATATTAATGTCTTTTTTGTTTTATGTGAAATTATATTTTTTGAGGAAAACATTGCAGGATTTTTCTCATTTTGGTGGACTTTAATAGAGCTCAACACTTAACAGGTTTTTTCAACGGAGTTTCAAATGACTATAAACGATCCCAAACGAGGCATAAGGGTCTTATCTAGCAAAACGATTGTCATTTTTGACAAGAAAAATAAAAAATATGCACTTTTAAACTACAACTTCTCGTCTAGATCCGGTCGTGATGCGCCAGCGTGACCCCACGCAATACGTCATGAGGTCAAGAGGTCACAGAGGACGAACGCGAAACTCCGCCCCAGTGTTTACAAGTGTTGAGAAAGAGGACCGTTCCGACGTTGTTGTATGTCGAATGATACTAATTAATGTCTTTGTGTCAGTTTATTGTTTACAATGGTCCGCAAATGTGCGTTTTATATATGTAACACGTGACCTCCCTACGCCACTACGCATTTACGTAAGGTCGCGCTGGAAAGGACCTAGACAAGAAGTTGTGGTTTAAAAGTACATATTTTTTTATTTTTCTTGTCAAAAATTACAATCGTTTTGCTGGATAAGACCCTTATCCCTTGTTTGGGATCGTTTATAGTCCTTTGAAACTCCGTTGAAAAAAACTGTTAAGTGTTGAGTTAAGTATTAAATGTTGGGCTCTATTAAAGTCCATTAAAATGAGAAAAATCCTGCAATGTTATCCTCAAAAAACATAATTTCTTCTCGACTGAACAAAGAAAGACATTAACATTTTGGATGACATGGTGGTGAGTAAATTATCTGGATTTTTTTTTAAGAAAATGGACTATTCCTTTAAGAGGATTCCAGACAATGCATTCGAGCATCAGAGCGTCCAATTCTCTTTTTCTTTAGCGTTGTTGGCATGGCAGCCAGAACGTTTTTTTGACGCTCTCGCCGGCTGCTGTGTGAAATATTGTTACATAAGCTTTTTATTTCTTAAGTGTTCACATTTATGCAACATACTATGTTTATGAGGATAACCGTGGCATTTTGAAATAATGTTGTGTACATATCTATGTTCAAGTACGTATTGTTTTGTTAAATGAAAGATGAATTAAATTAAAATCGGAGAATCAATGTTTTTCCCAGCCCTATAGATTGCTATTGCCATCCCTTGTTAAATGTTTTACTTTTAAGCTGACAATATCATATTCTAGGATTGAATCAGCAGAATTTTTATGTTGTTACCAAAAATATCCTTCCCCAAATGAGATGTACCTCTCTGGTAGAAGGAACACCCATGAGTGACCACTCCTGACCAGCAGAGTTTTTGCACTTTCGCTTCCTATTCTCCAATATTTCGTTCCTACAGCATGCTTAGTTTGCACGACACCGGCATTTTCTTTAATGGACATTTCTCATTTTTTGCTTGGTAACCGAATTTCCCATGATCCGAAAGGATGACAGTGTGGTTTTTTTTTTGTGATTTTGCAAACAGAAGTTACTAGTTCTGTTTATTGAGCAGTTTTGTCATTGGTGATCATTAAAGATCAGGGTTTGCGTGCGTTCAGTCTCGGGTAGTGAGAGTTACAGATCATTTCTGCCTATATTACGTGTGCTTTGAGCTAACTTTGAATGCAGAAGGAAGTATCAGGTTATCAGGTCTGTAATTATTTTGCCAGAAGATGCTTCATTCAAGATCTTACCTTTTTAGCTTTTAATTTTATTTTTCTGATATAAAAAATATATATAAAACAAATGCAGGCTTTTAAAAAACACTAAAGTTTAATTTAAAGATTGTAATAATGATTATACTCAAGTGCTTTGCTGCGTGCAGCTTTTCTTTAGTTGTGCCGTTTTTCTCCTTTACAGGCACAGTGTTGATTAGTTATGACAAGTAGCTGTGTGAAAGATGTCCACCCTTTCTACGACTGATATCACTGATGTTGGTCATGGTGACTTTAGTCTTGTATTTTTACAATAATGAACAAATGTAAACGTTTCAACAGAAAGGAAAGTGAAATTAGAAAAATTGATTTTGAAATCAGAGCTTCACACTTATTCATGTTTTTCAGTATGTAATGACTAAAAATATATTTTAATAATATTGTTTTGTATTAATATTATTATTTTTTGTATTATTTTGTGTTATTAAATGCTAACATGTGTTATTCTTAGGGATGTACTTGTGTGTGTGATGCTTGTGATTTCTCTATATGGAGAAATAGGGATCCATCAGTGTGTGTATAAGTATTACTGTACACTGCTGGAGGTTGTGTTGTTTGTAATGGTCAGTTGTGTGTCTGTAGGGGACTCTCTGTGCTGTGTCAGTGAAGAGGGACCTTCATCAGGGATGGCAGAAGTGAAACAGGAGAGCCAGTCTTCTCTAAGTCAAACAGCATCATACAACACTTCACACAATGAGCTGAATGACACGATGCTCATGGAGCCCAAAGGTGAGGCTGTGTGTTTTCAATTTGAGTTTTGATTTTTAATATTGATGAATGTGTTTGTGGAAAATATGATTCACAGTCAGTAAATTTCATTTATAATATAAATTGGTGGTGGTTGAGGAGATTCCCCCATTCATATGTAAAGCGCTTTGAGTACTGAAAAAAGTGCTATATAAATGTAACGAATTATTATTATACATGTTGAACTGTAGTTGTGCTTATATTACTTAAGACGTGTGACTAGCATGACTCTGCAGAAGCATGTATGAACATGCAAGTTAGTATGTGTTTGTGCATATGTGTTTGTCTCACCTCAATGTTCTTGTTTAACTGGTTCAAGTAAATGAAAATGCAGTTAGGTTAAGGAGTGTACAGTACATTTGTATACTTTAACTTTGCAATATAAGGTTGTATTATTTATATTTTACTTATTTTGTCAACTTTGTCAAACATGTTTTATTTCAGTTATATTTTGACTTGAAGAGCAAATCACATGCATATAAAGTATGAAGCTGTGTTCTGTATGAAGCATTGTATCTCATTGTTTTATCAAGAAAATCCAAGTATAGTTTTATGGATTTTACAAATTGTGTTAAAAATAAAATGATAACATATTAAAGGGGTCATAGTGTGAAAATCTGACTTTATCCATGTTTAAGTGCTATAATTGGGTCCCCAGTGCTTCTTTCAACCTAGAAAATGTGTTAAAGATCAACCCAGTAATTTAGTTTTAGCAAGCATGTGAAAAAATAGGTAGCAAGTCTACATTAATACCGCCCCTTAATCTGCACTATCCAACCACGGCTTTGCCATTATTTAGTGCTGAAAGAAAGAGAGAGAACAGATAATTGACAGGACAATTGAGTTTCAATTGCAACTCCCAAAAACGTCACATTTTTGCTCATACCTACAAAGTGGCAATTTTAAAAGCTATAATAAATTATTTGTGGAATATTTTGAGCTAAAACTTCACACAAGCACTCTGGGGACACCAAAGAATTATTTTACATTTTCAACAAATCTCATAATATGACCCACATTATTAATTCGCTACAAATGTGCTGTTTTGAATATAATGCTCCTTTCTGTTTTCATCATGCTCCAAATGCTTTTCAATACAATTTTGGTTTGTCCAGAGGTTTAAGTTCATTTAAAGCTACACATACTTCTATCTAAAACTCATAACATTGTAAAACCTCTGTTTTGGTTGAGTAAGATTTGGATCAACCAAAAATGTGGATAAGGTAAATAGGTCTTTAATGCCTTAGATACATTGATACAAAAGATTAAACAGTTGTATTGGTGTGTCTGTCCTCTGTGTGTTTGCACAGAGGGTCAGCCAATGAAGAGGAAGAAGGGCCCTGCCCCTAAGATGCTGGGGAACGAGGTGTGTAGTGTGTGTGGAGACAAAGCATCTGGCTTTCATTACAATGTTCTGAGCTGTGAGGGCTGTAAAGGTTTCTTCAGACGCAGTGTGATCAAAGGAGCGCAGTACAACTGCAAGAACTCGGGCCGCTGCGAAATGGACATGTACATGCGCCGCAAGTGTCAGCAGTGCCGTCTGCGGAAGTGCAGGGAGGCAGGAATGCTGGAGCAATGTGAGTTACTTACCTATCAAATCACAGCTCATCATCTCTTCTTTTTCTACTCACCCTTTATCCAAATTTTTTGAAGCTTATTTTCCTATAATCTTGGGTAATTTTTTGTTTTGAATAGTTAAGATCAGCAGAAACAGGTTAGTATTGGAAACAGTGTATAAGGCAAGGCAAGTTTTTTTATATAGCACAGAGTTTTATCATATAACTTTGATTTATAAAAATACAATGTTAAATAATAAAAAAAAGGAAAAATCATAAAAAAGCTTAGATAAATAAATAATCAAAATTTATCTGTATCTTAGGAATACCTCTCACTTCTCATGAGTTACCAGCCTTTTGTTTTTTCTCTGCCATTTATTTACATTTTTTGGACATGTTAATCCATCTGTCCATATTTTTCAGATACATTCTTTTTAGTGATGCACCGATGTATCGGCCGCCGATATTTACCGATTTTTTGTGAATTTGAAACCATCGGTATATCGGCAATAGCACGAGAAAGGCAGATACCGATTGTTTATTAATTAACTGCATAAAGAAATCCATTATATGTAAAAAAAAAACGAGTTAATGTTGTTACATGCTGAATAGCAAAAACCACCTTTGAAGGTTGTCATGCTGTCTTATTATATTTGTTTTAGCTTAATTTGTGCCTCTCTTATTATGTTGGTCAGTTGAATGTTAATTAGATCCAATCCAGTCCAATTCAGTAAAAATAATTTAATGCAGAAATAAACTAGCAAATTGGCCAAACTGTATAGTATTGTATACAAGTGTTTAATATCGGTATCGGCCAGAAGTTGTCCCTAATTCTTTTATCATAATATTTTTTATCTTTAATATGTATATCACTTAATTGTTTTGTTTATAGTTTCTGTTATTGCTACGTTTTTAGTTTTTGTTATTTGAATATTCGATAACTTGCCTGTCATTGTACTAGGTGTACTGTCAGAGGAGCAGATCCGACTAAAGAAGATGAAAAAACAGGAAGAAGAGACTGCACGTACGTCTTCGGTGGCCACGCCCAGCCCTGCTCCTGAGATGCTCCCACTGGCTCCTGAACAGCAGGAGATGATAGAAAAGCTGGTTGCAATGCAGAAACAGTGCAATAAACGCTCATTTCTGGACCGGCCCAAAGTCACAGTGAGTAGCTTTAGCAAGTATATAGGCTTTAAGCCAAATTTACTAACAGCTTGCACCAGCACAAACACCCTTTTTGACATTTAAAAACTATTGTCAGCATTTACTGAAGACACACAGTAATAAATTAGCTTTTCAGGTGCAAAATTTATGGTAGGAGAGAATTTTTTATTTGTGCCATTATTTACGGCCTTAAAAACCCTACAATAATTTGTACATTGCATTGGTCATTATGGAAATGAGATTTTGCGTCTGTGTTCTTTAACATAAACCTTGTCAGTAAATCACCCACAGAAATTTTCACTTCCATCAAGCTCTTTTGCTTTCATGCTAATTAGCCCTGTTTAATAAATCTGGCCTTTTATGTGTTTAGGGGTGTAGAGCACTTTGATATTGAAACGCTTTTTTATCTGACATTGGGCTGCTGTTGCTGCCAAGTTTCTGCAAAATCAAACTAAATCTCTAGGTCACCCTGACATTTGGCAAAGCAGATGATACCACAGTGACTTAGATCATCTTTAGTGTATTTTTTAATGCAGTTCTCACAAAATCTGTAATATAGCAGAACGTCTGCGCTCTTTTTACTACTTGCTTTGGATTTTTTTGCATCTGAGATTTAGCTGCTGGTCGTTTACATGAATTTTTCTTGTTTTTCAGCCATGGCCACAGAATCAGGACCCACTTAACCGAGAGATTCGACAACAGCGGTTTGCTCACTTCACTGAGCTGGCCATCATGTCTGTTCAGGAGATTGTAGACTTTGCTAAACAGCTGCCCGGCTTCCTGGAGCTCACCAGAGAGGACCAGATCGCCCTGCTGAAGACCTCAACTATAGAGGTTAGGCCGAATGACCTTTAGCACACATTTTTGTTACCATTTTCTGTTTTGTGTGTGGAGATGAGACATTATTTGGGGGATTTTTGGTTACAGTTGATACATTTAGATTTTTTCTGGGATATGTAGGAGTAGGTGATTAACTCTGTTGTTTTAAACACTATAGTTATAAGAAAGAGAAATCTACTTTCAAATAAATGCTTGCTCATGTTGGAAAACCAAGCACAGCCTGTGTGTGGATCAGAACTCACTGCACATTTAAGTGTTTTATTGATGACAACTGTGAAAACATTTGTTTTTACTAGATCATGCTGCTAGAGACATCCAGACGTTACAACCCAGCGATTGAGAGCATCACCTTCCTCAAAGACTTCAGTTATAATAAGGAAGATTTTGCTAAAGCAGGTATGACATGCTTTTGAAATAACTAAAATATTACCTTTTGTAATTAAAGGAACAGTATGTAGGATTGTGGCCAAAACTGGTATTGCAATTACAAAACTTGTGGCTAAAACTGGTACAGCAATCACACAACTGGTGGCCAATAAACAAAATGACAACATAAACATCAGTTGAGGGCTGCAACTCCACTTTTTAAATGACAATATCCTGGCTGGAACACTGTTGTCAGTGATATAAGTTTTTGAAATGAAAATTATTTCTTAATGTCTATTGACATATCAGGGCCATTTTATGAATAATTGATATAAATTTCTTACATACTGTTCCTTTAAGATATATTAAAGTAATATTTAAAGTAATATTCAAGTAATGTGTTACAGAATAATGTTATTTGTCACACTTTTGGTATTTTGTGTTCATTTATGGAAGTTTATCTGGCTGTTTTTAGTGTTTATGCCCTAAATGGGTCTTTGTCCTATTTGGCTTATCTGCAGGGCTGCAATTGGAGTTCATCAACCCAATTTTTGAATTTTCTAAGGGCATGAATGATCTACACCTGGATGAGGCGGAGTACGCTTTACTTATCGCAATCAATATTTTCTCAGCAGGTCAGTTTGACCCACAAGCACCCCTATTATATTGTTTGCATATTTTTGGTTTTAACTCATTCGCTGCCAGCCATTTTTTGTGATTTTCACAAAAGTTTCACAAAATGCCTTCCAGGAAAATTTTCTTCTAAAAATATATAAACATACAAATATATCAAATGAAAGAACAGACCCTCGCCTTTCAAACAAACAAACAAAACATGAAAAAACATTTCATCCTATCTATATTTTTTTCTCTGCTTATAAATTCTTAAATATGGGTATTTGTCTTTAAAAACATTGTTTTTTAGCAAAAACCTGAAATAATTGCATTTTTGTGAAGGAATTTTGTTAGAGATCAGATTCAGAATGATTATCAAAACATATACTGTATAGGGGTGGTTTCCCGGACAAGTATTCGCTTAAGACAGGACTAGGCCTTAGTTTAGTTAGGAAATATAACTAGTTTTAACAAACATGCCTTACTAAAAGCATTACTGCCGTGCATTTTGAAGCAAAACAAAGGGCACTGATGTATTGTAAGATATGTCAGTGCAAGTTGTTTTCAATTTGAACAGCTCTTACATTTATTTTAGTCTAGGACTAGTCTAATCCCTGTCCGGGAAACCGCCCCATAGAGTTTAAAATTAGTAAATAACATTCTGTCTTCAGTTTTTTCATAAATTGGGTAAGGTAAGGTTTTGCAGATTAACATGAAAATTCTTCAGAGACATGTTTTTTTATACAAAAAAGGAAAGAGTTAAAGAATGTTCACCGTTTCATTTAAGAAATGTTAGTAGATGCCATTTAATCGATGAATGAATTAAAAAGCAACAAAAGAACTATCAATCCAACTGAGTTTTCATTATGAGTACAATGCAAAGTGTCACATTATCAATAAATCTCAATATAAACGGATATTAGCATCCATGACAGCAAAGATGTTTATCAATTTAATTGAACTTCAATCTTTTCTTTTTTAGGGATAAACATGAGCTTATTTTTTATTTATTAATGTTTGCAGAAACCATTTTTGTAATCTTTGAGATTTTGTAGATACTAGTTTGAAGCTGTCATCATGTATAGTGTGTTTTTTTTTTCTTATCGATGCTTCAGTGCTTCCTGTGTACCATTTCTTAGGCCTTAATAAAATGAATCATCATCCATTTGTTTCAACTTTCACTTTTTTTTCTTGTCTTCTACGCATTTGGGTCAGACCGCCCCAATGTGCACGATCACGATTTAGTGGAAAGACTGCAGCAGCCTTATGTGGATGCCCTCAACTCTTACATCAGAATAAAACGACCCAATGTGAGTATAATAAAGTATACTTGGAGAGCATGAGATATTCAAAACAATTGAACAATTTGTACTTACTCATGATCAGTTGTTTAACATGAGTACTACAATAATATTCATATTTTGATGTGGTGTTTATTCATGAGCATATTTTGTCTGTGTACTTATTTGCCACTAGGTTCCACATATGGGTTATACATATTATATATATACAGTTATACATATGGATGACAACTGTTACAGTTTGTTGCTCATGAACCCACTTCTCTTTCATGTCTACCAAAGGATCATCTGATGTTTCCCCGCATGCTGATGAAGCTGGTCAGCCTTCGCACGCTGAGCAGCGTCCACTCGGAGCAAGTCTTCGCTCTGCGCCTCCAGGACAAGAAACTCCCACCTCTGCTCTCTGAAATTTGGGATGTACATGAGTGAGCTGGTGCTCCACCCCCAGGACAGAATGAGCCAATGAAACATAGCCGTAGTGGGGGGCCTCTATAGACCAAGCACAAGTGTGGTGACTAACCTCATATCATCCCCAAGGGCCTGAAATGTCTCCCACTATGGCATGGAGCCAGTCGTAATGACTCTGGTTTCATCATTCTCTTCCGTGTATGTTTTGGACTCGGTGGGCGATGGGCTGCTTCCGTTGAATGTGCTATTGATAGACTGTATGGCCAGAAGTGGCTCAGGGACCGTTCAGAACTAATAATGGTTATTTGACCATTTGAGACTGAGGATCTGGATCCACGTAGACACGCTTGCTAGTGTGAGAGGCTGTGAACAATGTGGACATGATTTTTTTGTGTGCGTGTCATTTATACTTAATGTTTCCAGTACTGAGAGCTTTGTGCAGGTTTTGGCACTATGTCTACTTTCAAACAGTTAAGGCATCCCTCATTATACAACTGTTTTATTTACAGTGTTTTGCGATTCTACACGTGCTGATTGGTGGGATATGGCTGTCAGCCTTTTGATTGTTATATGATGAGTATACATAGATCATGCACAGACGCACATCGTCTGTTCATTACTATTTTTTTACATTTACGTAGTGTTCGGCACGTATTTAGTCTTGTAATTAACATTAAAAAGCAGTCGCTTGCTAACACCCCAAAATTGAAGGTTTGTGTGAATGAAATCAGTAAAATGCAAGACATTTTATAACATTTTACACTGACCTAGCAGATCCTAACAAGCACAAGAAATTTTGTTGGCTGCTGTTTGATGGATTACGTAGAAAATAGCTGATGCTGTTGTATGAATCAGTCCACACTTACAGGATCAGCAATTTTTTTAAGGTGGCCTATGTTTTGCATTAGGGTATTCTTGGAGTGCTGGGTCACTGTAGCATGTAGGCAGGGATCAGTTAGAGTCACTGGAGCTGTTAACCCAAATCAGTGTGCTGCTCAACTGCTACTACTGAGAGGCTGATAGATAAGTGCGAGAAATGATGAAAACATTGCTGAATATAATTTTATATTTATCATTGGGTAATAAATAGTCATTGCATTCTTCAACCCGACATACTGCTTTATTGCTATTTCATCATCTCATTTTCTTTCACTTACATTTTTGATAACCCTTGATGCTATTTTTGCTAATATGTAGACCCACTTCAAAATCAAGATGAGAATGCTCTTTAAATCTTCAATTTACACACACAGCTTTTAGCATTTTATTTTTGGCACGTCTCTTAACCAAATCTTGTTGTACCTCACTATGAGAATATTGTCCTTTTCTCAAGAGATATTGACAATGTATGTAAATCAATACCTTCTAATCATTTTGGTTTTATACTGAGCTCTGAAATAAGGGACTGGGCAAGTAAGAGAACTTTTTAATGTTTAGGTCCAGAGTCTTACAGTACCTCACAATGTAACAATTCACAACTGACAAGTGTGACGACAGGCAATTCAGTTTTACTGGTCTTAAGAAATTTTAGGTTTTATAAACTAACATTGTAAAAAAAGTAAAATTAACTTACACAGTTGGTTTGCTGTGGCATTATCTGCTCTGACTGTGCATATTATTTAGACTTGGTTTGAAGCAGTCATACATGCCCATGTGACAGTTCATTGTTTTAGCTCACCTAAATCATATCCTTACTGTATCTGCATTGTCTTATGAAACCACCCCCCTTCTTTTAAGTAGCGATATTGTTCATCCCTGCCATGTTCTGCATGCTTTAGGTTGGTTTCCGTCAAGGCTAAATTTTAAGCCCGTTTTACCATAACAGTAATTTAAAATCTTCTGCAAGGGCTTCAATATGCAAGGGTATTAATTGAGGCAACAACCCAACAGCAGACTCTATGTAATCTGTTAGACATGCATTGTGAAGATTGATCTTGTGAAACTTATCTGTAACAGGATTTAATGAGGGCCAAGCTAAATTCTGGTTAAAGGAATATGGTCTCTGCTCTAAACTTTTTCCCCAGAACTGAAATTATGAAATTGTTGTCCTCTGACAGAATGTTACCACATCATGCAAGTGTTTAATGCGAAGTTGATTGTAGTTATAATTTATTTGTACCCTCATCTCATTGGACTTCTTTACACTGATTAACATTGTCTTCAATAGAGTCCTTGAATGAGGTCATCATAGAAATGCAACCTTATGTATGCCTTAAGTCCTTATATATATATACTGCTTTATATGTTTAAATTATGAGTAGACTAAATTTATTGTTCTGTGAGAGTATATATTTATCTGAGAAAAATTCTGAGAAACTTAGATGACTAAAAGCCTCAACTATTCTTTATACAGAAATACATTTACCTAAAACAGAGGGAACCTCTGTTGTTTCTGTCTTTTTATTCTTCTTTTTTTTCTTTTTTAAAAAATAGATCAGGGTTGACCCTGTAAATAAATAATGAATTTGAGCTTACAACTTGTGTCAGTGATCTGATTGTTAGCAATTGTTATGCGTCTTTCACCGTCCTGAAGCAGTTTTGTATGTACTCCGTCAAACTAACCCATTAGAACACACACTGGACATCCAATTGTGTTGTATTCCTTTGCTAAATCCTGTTTTTATTAGTGATGATTAATATGGGAATTTTGGGTCGATCAAAAAATTATTATATAGTTAATGGCTTAATAGATAACAAGTTCCTTTAACCCTCATAAGGCCCTATTTTCCTGTATACGTTAGAGTTCTGTGGGGGTAAAAATGACCCCAGAAATTAAAGAGTGATTACAAAAATATATATATAAATTTTTAATGATACAAATAATATATATTTTGTTTACTTCCCATCTATACATTAATGCTGTGTTTTGGGAGATATGAAGTACTTTTGTACCTGTTCACCACTAAATTCCTCAACTACACCATTTGCTTGCCTGTAAATATATAAATTTTTTATGAAAAATGAACATAAATTATTATCTAAATTTGATTTAAATTGTTTTGCGATATTGATCTAGATGTTATGTGTTGAATTCGGCCATCAGGTGTTTAGAAAAAAAAAAAAAAAATACAGTTTAGGAAATAAATCCTCTTGACCCGATTCATTTCACTGGATGTGGCCAACTGCTCACATCACTACTTCAGTGATACATTTTGTGAATTTATGTATATAAAAACATTAGACAGGACATTAAAAATAAATATTATTTCAAATAGTAGAATTTTTTTTGTAGTTTTTGATTTATTTTGAAATATTTATTTTTACAAAATGCCACAGAAATTTGATCGTGCGTGCATGCGTGCGTGTGCACGCACCTATGTGAGCATTAGAGCCCACCAATTTACATCTTTGTTTTGCATCTGTGGCTGTTTTTTGCCAAACTCTATAAAAATGCTCTCTGTGGCAGTCATACCTTTGTGTGTTTGTGTGTGTCTGTGTGTTGCATTGCATTGCATTTGTGCTCTAGTACCAGGCCTCCTTTCTGTTTTGAAATTTTCAGATTTATTCTGGATGCATTGATTTTTTTATGACAAATAAAAAAAAATTGCATTAGGGCCTCTTTTGGTAATTTTTTTTACACATCTTTAGAACGACCGAATCAAACCCAGTTTTTATATGAATATTGACAGTCTAGAAAGTCACAAAATCTTATTCCACTGAGATGAAGGGAACCATGTTTTTACCTAAAGAAAAGTGGCTTGGAGGTAGGATTGACCCCAATGGACTTATAAGGGTTAAAGGAAATAAAAGTGCCTGGTTTTTGATTTGCTCTTCTTGGATAGGCTAATAAAGTTTATCATGCAAAAACTGCAAAACCACTCTTTGTTGAACATCTCATCTGGTTAAAGGAAATCTATATAAAGGTCTTATTAAGTAAAGGTTTCTTTATAAAAGTATTTTACTCATTGTTATTGTTAATGCTAAATGATATCCAGTAGAGGTACATAAGACTAATAGGTTGCGATAGAAAATAACACTTTCAAACCCTTTTTGTGGTAACTTACCACTGTTAAAAACTAATTATAAGTCACGTTTCTCAAGGTACACTGAAAAAAAAACGCAGCAAAGTTAACTTGGTTTTTGCACGTCAACAGTTCATAATTTATACATTCAAAAGTTGAAATTGTTTAACTTAATTTTTTAAGTTAAAATAACACAAAAATATGTGTTGATTTGACAAAAATGCCGCGATTTTTTTACAGTGTAAGTACGTGAGGTTATTTACGAGTGTCCACCCCTGCATGATGAAATGGTACAGTCCAGCCGTTCGCTAATGCGGAACTCACTTTGGGCTGGCTCGTTCGTTCACAGAGGGAGGGAGAAAGAGAGAAAGAGGAGGACGAGCATCGCTTATCTACAGACACAATCATCATCGCATCACTGAGCCACCAGCAAGCAAAAGGAATAAATGTGCGATCGCCACGTCGTGTCACCGTTACATAACGTGCTATGGTCGTTTGTAGAGATGAATGTATATTGAAGGTGTTACCGTGGGCCAGAGGTACGGCTAAAGCGCGTAGCAGTGGCGTTAGCTCGTGGAGGTCAGTATCTCTATTACTCTTGTCTTTAATGTAAATGTCTTGTTATGGATATGGTGCTGATTTGGTGGGTTTGTGTGGACCAGTGATGCTGTGATACGATGACAGGATGTTTTGCATTTCAACGGTATGGAAAGTACGCAGCTGGTTGTGTAAGCAGCTTTGACAGCTAGCTAAGAGCCGCTTGTATTTGATCCGGTCAGCTGCTTCTGCTACAGTCACTGTGCTGGTTTTTATATTTATATTATACATGTATGTCTGAGTCTGTATCCGTCATGTAAGATGCCATCGTTTACTGCTAAACGCCGTATCAAGGTTGTGTATAGGTAGAGGTCTCATCATTAATTTATGGTTTCAGCACTCGGTACATCAGCAGTCCACAACACGTACATTTTTCCTCGAAGGTAAATAAATCATCTGTTTTGCGCCTTCGTTATTGGATACATTTTAGGCAAATGTACAATCGATACCCCTCTGTTGTTTTCCAGAGGTCATAAGGACACACGTTTGTTCTCCAGAGGGGGTTAGGGTGGATGTAGTGATGTTATCATGATGATGATGATGATGTGATGATGCCTCATTCAGCCTCTCTTGATAGCAGTGCACCTGCAGTAAACCTTTTTGCATGTGTTATGCACTGGGCAGACAATTTCATCCAAAGCAACTTCCATGTACATGTTTTTGTAAGTTTGTCCAACCTATGACCCTTTTGTTGCCAGTTGAGCTACAGGGACACACAGGGTTCTTCTGATGAAACGTGATCATTGCATTAGGTTGTGTGTAAGGTGATGTTTGTCTCTTGGTTGAAACATGAGACAGCTCTCAGTTCCATAGTCTGTTTCCTGTGGCTGTTTACAAATCATCCTCTTTATTCAATTATTTATGGATAAATCCTTAGATTGGGCTTTAAATTATAAATAAGTTATGATAAGCAGCTACTTCAGGTGTATATGTAAAATGCTGCTGTGTATGGTTGGTTATGCGTACTTGAGGTAAATTACATTTTTTTATAAAGTCCTTTAGGACTCCGCTGAAGGCTTAATTATATTCATTGTAAAATAATGAGGCATTCTCAGTCCTAAATTAAAGGGTCAGCTGGGAGGCAAGCAGTACAAGTGTCTGTAGAAATTGGAATAGAGGAAGCATGTGCTCCAGGACTCTTCAAATACTGTAATTTTTACCTAATAGACTATGAAATATGTTTATTCAAATAAGTCTCAGTTCTCATTCTGAATTAAGATTTTTATGTTGCATTATGAACAGGTTTAATGTAACCCATACCTTACTGCTGCATGAGTTACTTAGCGTTTTATTTGATTTTGTCTGCTTTTGTTTGCCTTTCTGTTAGTCTCGAATAATGGCTGATATTTATTTATATATTAGGGCTGTCAATAGATTAAAATATTAAATCTAGATTAATCGCATGATTGTCATGAGTGAACTCGCGATTAATCGCAAATTAATCGCACATTTTTATATGTTCTATATTTACCTTAATTTAACACTTTTCAAGTTTTTAATAACATGGGTGTGTGGACAAATATAGATGCTTTATGCAAGTGTGTGTTTCAGTGGCTCGCTGTAACTTCTTTTTTCGAGGGAGCTCGATGCGAAGTTCGTCACGACATGTATGTAGCCCACCATGTGTGTGTGGTTCCTTTTTTCAAAATATTTGTTCTGCGTGTCGAGAGATCCTGTGTGCATCACGTGTCTTGTCAAAATAAGTGCCCGCTGCAGATGAGTCTAAAGGGTTTATGATAATAGAGACGCTCGCGTTTGCCAGATACTCGCATAATCTCATGCGTAATCAGAGTTTACTGTTAAGGGAGTGTCTTGCGTGTATTTTATGAATGTGAGCGTCTCGTTTATCATAATGGTTTTGACGCGAGTGCAACAGGCACTTATTTTGACAAAACATGTGATGCACACAGGATCTCTTGACACGCAAAACACATATTTTGAAAAAGGAACCACACGCATGACACTCCGAACACTTATTTTCAATTAGCGCCCCTCGGATAAGCAGTCACGAGCCGCCACTGGTATGTTTATATCAGCCTGTTTACATTTTCAACAGAACCATCAGCCATTGTTTGTGAATTTGCCTTTCAGAAGACCCTTTTCTTTCCCCATTTCTGTTTGCTGCTGCATCAGTTGTGACCGGAGCTGGCAAATTAAGTCGGAATGAGCAAATTAAAAAAATAAGTTTCTAAAAAATGAGACATTTTCTTTTAAAAACTTCAAAACAATGCATGATTTGTTGGAATCTGACAAAAAATGACAGGGCAGCAAAGTTAATTTTGAGAAAAATCCAAAATGACCACAAAAATTCCCACATCCATATCTTAAAACCACTGGTAAAACTATTAGATTTGGCACACACAAGTCGAAAACAATATTAATATATGTTGAACTTTTTTCTTTCTTTTATTGATTGATTTACATTGAGACCGCTTTAAGATCTACTGTAATGCAAGAATCTAATATTATGGATGCGATGATAAATGCCAATATACATGAAAAACATACCTGGCCCAAAACTATTCTGAACCGCACAGCCGATATTATGCACAACTATTTCGTGTACTACGGCTTTTGAACAGTAAGTCCTTATCAATCTGAAATCACTGTTAGTTTGAGACATTTTCTGGAGCTGGGTGTCATAGCCATAGATATATAAAGGCTAGATGTGTTACGGCGGAGTCTCTAACGTCATCACCTGGCGGCCATTTTTTTCCACAGGACGCTCGCTCACTCGTAGCATTGTGTTTTATGATGCATGTACTTTTGAATGACCATAACTTGCTCAATTTCCTACCAATTTTCAAACGGTTTCGTTTCTTACAAACTTTATTAACGTGGCTATAATTCTGGATGATTTAAGATGTTTCATTAATATTATTATTTTTTTAGTTTAAGTATGCAGTGTCATAGGTACATCTTTGATGTATTACAAACCAAACCGTTTGAAAATCGGTAGAAAATTAAGCAAGTTATGGTCATTCAAAAGCACATGCATCATCAAAACACAATGCCACAAGCGAGCGAGCACCCTTATGGCAAGATGGCCGCCAAATGCGGACGCTCCACTCAATTGGCCAGCAGTGCGGGCGAGACATCTAGCCTTTATACAAATCTATGGTCATAGCTGTTTGAGTCATGATTCTTCTTCTGTGGCGCAAATTGAGTTTCTGCACAAGAGCGCCCTCTGACTTTTGGATGTAGCGGCATTTCACCGTTATTCATTGAGTAGCATAGCAAGCATCATCGGCCAATTTATCAGTGCACCCCTATAATACAATGTTACGTATCAGATATTTTCCCCCAACAGTTAACAAAACATTCACTTAAGACATAACAGATTATATCTGCGTGAATTCTTTGTCAAAACAGATATTTTGAAAACTGTAATTCTGTGTAGATGTCTATATATCGGGGTTGCTCTTAATTCTTTTAACATTAATCAGGTCCCAAACTTTCTCTCTTTTAATAACTATTTCAACATCAAGCAAGTCCTGCACTTTATTTTCTAATTCCTGCATGTTTTTAAACCGACACCAAAATGTCAGGCGCGCAAGTGGATGGATACGCACCCTTTGTGTATTAGTTAGCATTTAGGATGGTGTCATTTAGGTCATTTTGATGTTCAATGACTATTAGGGGCATTGGTGTGCTAGACGAGAGCTTTCTTATGAAACCCTCCTTCTCATTTAGATAGCACAGGGCTTGACCAAAGGTTTGGGCTAGACCAAGGGTCAAACAGAAATTGAACTGCAGGAACACTTCATTTAGGAATTAACTCTAGTCTTCAGACATTTTTAAGGGTGGTTATCTTGCTTTTTGCTGGGTTATTTTCATAGTTGGGTCAATAAAGCAAAAACCCCAAGCTTTGTGTTATAAATTCACCTATGCTGGGTGGTTTTAGCCCAGAATGCTTGGTTGTTTTTATGAATGCCATGACTAAATAATTTTTGGGTTATTTTAACTAAATATTATATTTCCAGTTTATATTTCTGTGTTTGGTAGTGCTTGCTTGCATTGCTGCTTACTATATTGGAGGCAATATTAAATTGGACCTGCTTGCCTGCTCATCCTCTAAGTCATAATGTGTTCCCAGTAGTGTCATATAAATGACGCTTTGACTCCATATGTGCGTATGACAGTGTGGAGTGGGCAGACTGAGTGGTCTGTTCTTTGATCTGATTTGGCCACTGGGGATTGCTGGTTGTCAGGATGACTGGGTGGGTCATGGTTTGATTGAAATGTGTGTGCGTTTCTTTCTCTCCTCTCCACACTTAATGCTCATTGACGTTTATGTCTTGTATTTGTTGCACTTGTCTCCGTATTAGGGCTCTCTGGTAGAAAAGAATGTATGGTTTAACGGTCTCCATATATTGTATAAAGAGATTGTTCGTTTAGTAGAGCATGGTGCTAGCAACATAAAGCATACGTCATTTATATAACCTATAAGCATGTAGGTCGCTGTGCCAAATTTGATATTTTACGATTGAGCTCCCAACTTCTGAGTGTTGTTTTCTCAAATTCAATCATTTCGTACTCACTTGAGCAAAGAGAAAAGATATTCATATGATTCTTGAACCGGGCGTCCTAAGAATAGGTGTCTTATGAATATAACTTTATATGGAGATTTTGTTAGTTACTGTATATTTAATAACTCCAGTTCAGAATAAATTTTCAATAATAGCTCCCTGTGAGAAGTAAAACTGAGGCTTGCTGGGGTGGTTTTAGTATTCGGTTTAAGAGAAACCCAGCACCTTATAATTAGTTTCTCTGTTATTGATTGCCTGGTCT
The DNA here is from genome assembly GCF_027580225.2 of Misgurnus anguillicaudatus. Taxonomy (NCBI): domain Eukaryota; kingdom Metazoa; phylum Chordata; class Actinopteri; order Cypriniformes; family Cobitidae; genus Misgurnus; species Misgurnus anguillicaudatus. Next base: position 35,052,868 of record NC_073357.2, on the reverse strand, counting down.
GATAATGCTACCAGAAAGGTCTTTTTTATCTTAAGCACAGCAGTAGCTCGAGGGGTGTGCTGTGAGCATGTGTGCTGCCAATGTGAGAGATGGCTTTTGGCAATCATACTCTCTCCTTCCACATGAATAAGTGTAATGCATCACTACTGGCTTTCACAGTTTCCACACTGTATTTAACAACAACTGGAGCTTAAAACAAATAGTACATCTAATGTCATCAACTGATATATTAAACCATTAAGAACGACAATATGTTTGTGTAATGCAGCTCCTTTCAGAAAAGATGCATTATGTGAGGAATTAGATGTACAAAATTATAAATGTACTTGCTTTGTCATTTTTTTGTTAACTGGTGGCATCTGCATTATTTTCTTGATGATCAGAGAGATCTCATGCCCATGCTGCATTGTTGCACCAGACAGCAGTTTTGTTGTCAGAAAACTAGATTATTGTTGTTTTACACCTGGTTAGGGACACTGTGTTAGACAGTGAGTCGGCCATAGATCAGCTTTATTGCTGCTAGTGGCAGTCTTTTAAGGATCTGTAATAGAAATTGACCGATATATTGCAGTGGCATATTTGCCTTTTTTTTTTTATTGGCAATGGATGCTAAATGTTTTTATCCAGCCAGTAAGTCTTTCTGTTCCCAAAATTAGTTGTTTGTAATGAAGACACCCAAGTGTAAAGTCAAAGTCTGACAGTAAAATGACCAATCATTATTCACTTTTAAACTTAACGTTACACACAACGACACTCTGGTGTCAGATTCGGAGTACATATGTCTTGTTAATATATTTATTATTTATAAATATTATGCATATATGCATCACAAATGTTTAGTTTCACCTATATTCTGTTTCTCATTTACTGTTATTAGATTTGTGTTATATCATCCAACGGCCCCATTACTTTCTCAGTATCAGTATTGGACTCGGCCATTAACCCATATCGGTTGACCACTAATCGTTAGGATCCTACCATAGTTTACAAGTTGGTACGGTAAACCAGCTGTGAAAACTCTGAGTCCTCATCCTTAACAGTTTTGACTGAGAGTATGATTATATAACATGAGTCTATTATGAGGATTATTGAGAACAGCCAATGCTTTGTTCTTTAGAAGTGGATTTATTTGATGCTAAATATGTTAATAAAAAGCATCTTCATAGATCAAAGAAAAATGTTTCTTTAATAATCGCAAACTAAGGACAAACCTCACTGTTCTTGCTAGGTTGTACTTTTCATTATGCTGCTGCATGTGAATGATAATGATAAGAAGAAAACTATTTGTCTTCTAGGTGGAGGAAAAGTCACATATTTACTTTGATTGTAAGCACGTGTTTGCGAACAGCACATTTATATTTGGTCCCGTAAAAATGAAGAACCAGAAACATGGTGAAACAGCTTTTTTACTTCCTGAGACATTTTTCATCTTAATAGCCCATAGAACAATACTATTGTGTTTTGTCAGAAATTTTACATTTAGAATAATAACCTGACCTGACATTTTCCTTTACTAGATAATAAAGTGTAGCTATTGTAAGTGACTATAACCTAATATGTAAGAATACAACTGAGGGTGGAAAGTTAAAACAAAGGTGGCAGTGGTAATGCTAATTCAATTACACACCCAGAGCAGACGCAAATGCAATACTAGATAAAAGCATTATTAGCATATGTCGAAACAGTAGTGACAACACATCAGTATTCCCTCTTGGTAAACTAAGAGAAGAGTTAGTTGTGTTAAAGGTGCAGTGTGTAACTTTTAGAAGGAACTCTTGACAGAACTGCAGTATAATATACATAACTATATTATCAGGGGTGTATAAAGACCTTAAAAAACAGACTGTATTGTTTTTATTACCTTAGAATGAGCCGTTTTTTTTTTCATACAATTTGTCCGTTACGACATCGCGAAATGGCGACTTCCATGTGGTGACCCGCGATGTCGTAACGGACAAATTGTTCTATAGAACGCTTTTCATCCATACATTGGGTGCTTCTCAATATGCTTCCTTGTCTCCTTGCTCTTACGTTCTACATCCTACGACCTGGAACTATAGTCTCACCGCAAGATGGCGCTAAAAACTAGAGTTCTCAACAGGCCTGAAAATTACAACCTGACCCGACACGGCCCGCGGCTTTTAAAGCCCTGACCCGATGTAACCCGGCACATCAACATGAATTAGCTGCCCGAACCCGACCCGCAGCTCGACGCCGTGGACCCCCCCCCCTCTTTTTTTTCTTCTCATACACATGTTATCATGACCAGCAGACAGGAATTTAAATCAATATAATTTTAACAATATAAACAACTGAAACAATAAACTTTAAATATATAAATAGGCTATATAAATATGCCTTAAATAAAAATCACACAATAATAAATAAAAAGAACTCAAACATGTAAACAGCCAGCCGCTACCCCTCCTTTAGTAGCAACGGTGAATTCACCTGCGGCATGTTTACTTTTCTCCAACTCCATCTTCTTCTCGGCGTGCACGCAGCAACGTCAGGTCTGCCCCCGCCCCTTAAACGCAGCAGACAGACTTTCTTTATAGTGAACAGCAGCGATGATTAATAAAAAGCGGAAAAGATTCGGCCCGAGGTCCGACCCGAGTCATTTGCGGGTTCGTCGGGCTGACCCGACCCGTTGAGAACTAAAACTAAAAACCCTGTACTGTATCTTTAAGTGGATATGCCAAAGATAATTATGTATATATAAAGTAGGGATGCTCCGATCGATCGGCCGCCGATCGGTATCGGCCGATAATGGCATTAAATGACTCAATCGGTGCCCGCTAAATCTGCCGATCTCATAAACCGATCTTTCTGTTTACTTTTGTCATCAAAAGGATCCTGAATGCGGCGGCAATAAAAGACATTTTTTACGTAGCGCGAGCATTTTTACAACCTGTTGCTCATGTGCAGCGTGCAGATTTGTATGTCTCTCTTTGCCTTTATAGAGATTATGCGTATTTACCGGAGGACGCGCTCCGGTAAACAGCGCGAGGCGTCAACACATATCTATCACGGACAATTGCATCCTCATGCCAAAAGTTTCTTATTTGCATGCGTCTTAAAGTTTTGAGCGTTTCAACTTTTATTTTCCTCACAGCTGCTTGTCTGCGTTCAGCCGCCGCCCACACACACAGCAGCCTGTCATCAGTGCACGTGAACAGAGCGATCTCTCTCTCATGTCTTAAAGCTGCAGTAACCTAATTCATCTCTCAATAAAATCACTCTCTGCTCTTGACTAAAGAATTTTATATACTTCATACGAATGCGTGTATATTTAATTAATACAGTAAAGTCTATGAAGTGTTTTATTTTTAGTACTTTTAGGAGACATAAGCCTTTTTAAAGCCATATTAAATTTCTCTTTGCAGAATAAATATTTGTTGTGCTTATTTATTTGAGTCTCTATTAAAACAATAATATACCTAATTACTGCAAGTAATATAACAAAGTCAACATCTGTGGTACTATTTTATTTAGAAAGATTGTAACAGTTACAGTCATCAAAGAGCTTGCATATCAGCTTTAAAAATATCGGTATCGGAATCGGTATCGGCCGATCACAAAGATTACAAATCGATGATCGGTATCGGCTGCAAAAATCCTGATCGGAGCATCCCTAATATAAAGTATATGTAAATATTACTTTTTAAGTATTGCAACTGGAAAATTATAGTTGTTTTTACCAACAAAACAAAAGTGTAATTCTGGGCAAAACATGTCGGACATGAAATGTTATGTTTCTAAGATTAGACCCGTATAATCATTTATTGGTCAAGCTGCCTCAGAAGCTCATGAAACCATGAGTAATAGTAGAGAAAAAGCCCTCAGGACTCAGAGAAAGCTTTTAAGGGACACATTCACTGATTGTTATGAGTGTCAGACAGAGAAAAACATTTGTTTGGTTGTACTGTTCTCTCTAATGGAAAGCTCTTTGGTTGCTTCTGTCTGTATGCAGTAATACAAACTGAGTTCTGACAATACTGACTATTTAAAACCTTTTAGTGCCACAGCCGCACAGAAAACACAAAAATTTTAAACTTCAGTTGGGTCATTGCTGAATAGATTGAAGGATTCCTTTGTAATTTTATGATCAGCCAAGACATTAGCTTGTTCATTTTTCATAATAGGGAGAAGCAAGTTCCCCTTGCTCATTTTTTTGCATTTTTATTGGCCATAGGCTATTCAGTGTCTTTCTGTCTGTATGATGATTGGGCAGTGTATTGTCTGTTTAAAATAGCCGTCACAGCTGTGCACATGAAAGGAGGCTGTATTGGTTTCCATGGCGACAGTGTTGAATCTCATTACCGGAGCCTGATTGTAGAGCCATGAGGCTGGTGCGCTAGGATTGACAGGGTAGTAGATCTCGTCACGTTTTCCACAGACACTTACACATTCCCGGGAGGTGGTTAGATCTGGGACATGCTACATGCTACCTAATTACCCAGACAATTAAAGGCGGAGTCCATGATGTTTGAGGGCGCACTCACACTATCCAAACCAAACCGCGCTCGGGCGCGTTTGACCCCCAAAGCCTGGTTTGTTTGACAAGTGTGATCGCTCTGTTCCGCGCCCGGGCGCAGATTGGTTAATCGCACCACGGCCGGGTTGCAGAGGTGGGCCGGAGCGCGGAAGGCTGTAGTGTGAGCGCATTCACGCCTGAGCGCGATTCAAAAGGTGAAGACAGGGCCGGAGTGGGACTCATTTTCAGCCCTGGAGTTTCATGCCTTAGACCGGCCCACTTTAGTTCACGACTGACTATTAAAATAATATCTTTAAACCCTCAGTAGTATAAGTCTGCAGTATTGCACTGTTCTCCGCAGCCTTGCAATTCACTGTATTTTTCAAATATATAATTTCATATTCCGTGCAAATGCAGTAAACAAATATACACTACCATAAGACCATATTATTACTAAAGTAAACTTATTTAAAAACTAAAGGAAACAAATGTGTTTGTGTTTTCCTCTATATTTCTATTTCTAAAAAATGGTCTTGAGATTGAGATTAACTGTTGGGTTGATAACGTTTGGAAACCCCTGATATACAATACACAAGCAAGATTTATCAAGTATGCATTGGAAACAAATGGAAAAAAATCTGTATCTTTTTTTTAGTACTTAGATCATGTCTATTGCTAAATAACGTAGGCCTACATTGTGTTAAAAAAAAGAAAACATCATGGATATACTTTTGAAACTACTTTTTTCAAATAAACTAATGAGTTTGCATCAAATAGAATTTTGTTCCTCTTGCAATAAACGATGAATAATGACTATTCATAGAGAATTCATCTATGACTTGGATAAAAAATACGTTTTGTAAATTCTTTTCCTTTTGGCCAGCCCGTTTGTATTAAGACGCGCTCAAGTTTATTTAAAATATAATAGACGCGCGGCCGGCGAGCGCACTCAAAAGAGGTGCTCAAGTTTATTTAAAATATAGACGCGCGGCCGGCAAGCGCACTCAAAAGACGCGCTCAAGTTTATTTTAAATATAGACGCGCGGCCGGCGAGCGCACTCAAAAGACGCGCTCAAGTTTTTTTAGATATAGACGCGCGGCCGGCGAGCGCACTCAAAAGAGGCGCTCAAGTTTATTTAAAATATAATAGACGCGCGGCCGGCAAGCGCACTCAAAAGACGCGCACAAGTTTATTTAAAATATAATAGACGCGCGGCCGGCAAGCGCACTCAAAAGACGCGCACAAGTTTATTTAAAATATAATAGACGCGCGGCTGGCAAGCTCACTCAATATAGACGCGTCTGAAACAAAACTCGTGTTCAAGTAAGCGCTTTGAAAACCAGAAGACAGCGGCACGTCCTGCGTTTCCCATGCGTTTTAGATGTCAATGAACCCTAATGCAAGAATTCTTCCAATAAGTGGTCGGGACTCGGGACACAATCAACTTGTGCATAAAGCGGCGGAGACATCTCTCACCCGCAAATACGCGTCATCCCGGTGGCATGACAACACCGGCCCTCGTGGCCAAAAAAACAGACCAGCCCACCGGGAATCCTCCCGGTTCTCCCTATGGCCAATCCGGGCCTGGGTGAAGACGTCAGCTGCGCGACCACTCACCTTCATCTGCCGCCGTAAAAAACCTTTTGATGCGCGCAGCGGGGTTACGTGAATGTCCGAGCTGCGCACGTGACAGATCAACTAAGCAATATGATGACATGTGAGAGGGCTGTCTGTAATCGCGCACCAAACGACTCCGGGTAAAAACCACAGACTTATCATTATGGTGGGTTCCAGTGTTAAGGGAGAGCTTTACTTCCTGCTTTTTTCAAAACAAACGCATCTTAATGACGAAAGCGCGCCCGGACTCGGATCGATAAAAAGTACAGTGTGAGTGCGTGCACCATGGGGGAGAAGGGAGGGGTAACAATCGCGCTGGGGCATGGTTTGGTTTGGATAATGTGAGTGCGCCCTGAAAGCCAATGTTGATATTTGAAATCACCTAAACAAGCACGCCTCTACCCCAATAAAATATGGACCTTCTGTTGATAGACCCGCCCCACACATACGCAACCCGGCAAGGATGTCGGTTAGTAGACACCCTCCTTACTGCTGATTGGCTATAAGTGTGTTTTGGTAGTCGGCCCGTCTCCTTTTCCAAAGCGTTTTTCAAACATCGTGGACTCCGCCTTTAAGTTGAGAACACAACAGAGTGTCACTTTTACCTGTGCATTATTTGGTTTGGACTACTAAAAATTTATCCTTGCTTAGGGCTAAAATCAAACAGATAAGGGTGTACAGCCTTTTGTTTTACAAAAATTTCGGCAGAGAGATGGTAAGCTGTTTTTAAACAAATTTGGTGAAGAAATGTGGATGTTTCAGGTGTTTCAACGCGGTCTGAAGTTGTCCGTTCTAAATACCGGTAATCTATATTTTTTATTCACACACAGCACTTAAAATTACTGGTTATCTTAGGGTGCTTTCACACCTGCCTTATTTAGTTCGGTTAAATCGTACCAAAGTTTGATAGCCCACTTGGTGCGGTTCGTTTTGGCTGGTGATAATGCAGCAGTCGAACTCTGGTGCGCACCAAAAGCGGACCAAACAAGTGGACCGAGACCTCCTTGAAGAGGTGATCTTGGTACGCTTTCAAACAAACTCTGGAGTGGTTTGTTTGTGGTGAGAATGGGATCAGAGATCGAACAGACCTAACTGCAAAGCTACTGCGAATTTTTGGACTAAACCAGCTGCCGTAGTCAGCTGCACTGTGCATAATGGGATGAGAAAGTGTTCGTTGACAGTTTCTATTAGCAATATTAGCACCATGGCAGGTCGCAAACATACCTGGAGTTGCATGGAGGTGCGGAGCCTCATAGAAATCCTTACTTCATTCTGGAAATGAACAGTGTGTCTAGAGTGCTCTATAGAAACTATGTAGTATATAACAACCACAAACATAATTACAGCGCGCGGTCGTCCCGCATGGTGTCTGCTGTATTTTCCTCCTCATTGTTTACATCCGGGGTTCCATTGGAATTTCTCGCACGTTGATTCTGACCAATCGAGAAGCAGTTTAGGAAATACGTTTAAAGACGTGTGGCCAATGAGTGATGTGGATGTTATCACATGACTTTTTTTTTTTTTGAATTTGTGCGGACCAGAGCAATCAGTGTGGTGTGAAAAGGAACCAAAATTACTAAAAAGCTACAATGTATCATTTTTTGTCTTTGGTCCAGACCAAATGAACCAAACTATATATGTTAAAGCACCCTTACAACCTCTCTTACTGGTAAATTGGCACAGATTTACAAGAAAGGTTTTGTTCACACATGACCTGTTAACTGCAGTTTACCAGTAATTACCAGTAAAGACTGTAGGTGTGAAAGTGACTGTTAACTAACACCAAAATCTGAGAGTGCATTCTGTGCAAGCTTAGTTATAGCTAATGATTTCAGCTCACCTTAGACATCCTGTAGCCCATATAAATATCTTCTGTTGGTGCAGGTGATTCACGTTGGGTCTGTTTGCCTTTGAGCTGTGATTTAAGAGCCATGGAGGTCCATGTACCTGATGCCCCATGGAAAGACATTATTGATGTGTTAGTCACAATCTAACCATCTTCTGTCCTTCATTCTGACACTTCTTTTCACCCTCTGGACTGACGTGAATGGCAGAATAGAAGAAAGCTGCTAATCATTGGATGAAACTTTAGGCTTCTCTCACACTATCTTTCTCTGCTTCTGTACATTCTGTTCATCCGACCAGATGTGCTGAATGGGCCTGTCATTCAAAAGCACTAAAAGTAATGTTTGAAAGTATTTTTGTTTCTTTTTTTAAAATGAAAATATGACAAAGAACTTGTGTAATAATTTTGTTATGAGCCAGGTTGAAGTTACTCATTTAATATTTAGATTAAGACTTGAGTATGTACACTCACCTAAAGTATTATTAGGAACACCATACTAATACTGTGTTTGACCCCCTTTCACCTTCAGAACTGCCTTCATTCTATGTGGCATTGATTTAACAAGGTGCTGAAAGCATTCTTTAGAAATGTTGGCCCATATTGATAGGATAGCATCTTGGATAGCATCTTGCAGTTGATGGAGATTTGTGGGATGCACATCCAGGGCACGAAGCTCCCTTTCCACCACATCCCAAAGATGCTCTATTGGGTTGAAATCTGGTGACTGTGGGGGCCATTTAATACAGTGAACTCATTGTCATGTTCAAGAAACCAATTTGAAATGATTCGAGCTTTGTGACGTTATCCTGCTGGAAGTAGCCATCAGAGGATGAGTACATGGTGGTAATAAAGGGATGGACATGGTCAGAAACAATGCTCAGGTAGGCTGTGGCATTTAAACAATAACCAATTGGTACTAAAGGGGCCTAAAGTGTGCCAAGAAAACATCCCTCTCACCCTCACACCACCACCATTAGCCTGCACAGTGTTAACAAGGCATTATGGATCCATATTCTCATTCTGTTTATGCCAAATTCTGACTCTCCCATTTGAATGTCTCAACAGAAATCTCATCAGACACGGCAACATTTTTCCAGTCTTCAACTGTCCAATTTTGAGCTTGTGCAAATTGTAGCCTCTTTTTCCTATTTGTAGTGGAGATGAGTGGTACCCGGTGGGATCTTCTGCTGTTGTAGCCCATCCGCATCAAGGCTGTGCGTGTTGTGGCTTCACAAATGCTTTGCTGCATACCTCGGTTGCAACGAGTGGTTATTTCAGTCAAAGTTGCTCTTCTATCAGCTAAAATCAGTCGGCCCATTCTCCTCATCAATAAGGCATTTTTGCCCACAGGACTGCCGCATACTGGATGTTTTTCCCTTTTCACACCATTCTTTGTAAACCCTAGAAATGGCTGTGCGTGAAAATCCTAGTAACTGAGCACATTGTGAAATACTCAGACCGGCCCGTCTGACCTTTCTTTCCCATTCTGACATTCAGTTTGGAGTTCAGGAGATTGTCTTAACCAGGACCACACCCCTAAATGCATTGAAGCAGCTGCCATGTGATTGATAGATAATTGCATTAATGAGAAACTGAACAGGTGTTCCTAATAATCCTTGAGGTGAGCGTGTATATAGTCACAGAATAATAAACATTTACTAGTATGAATAGGCAATAAGGCTTATCAGTTGTAAACGTTTACAAGTATTATAACAATTATATTGCTATTTTTTATAACTTTTTTTAAAAATTACCTTTTGTACACAGAGCACCAAAGTATACACTGCCAAAAAAAGTTTAAATCTGTATTTTTCTGTCACTGGGTTGGTACCCTTAAAGGTTAATTTTTGTACAATTATGGGTATACAACACATTGAAATGTTGGTCCTTTTGGGGTACAATATTATACCCTAAAGACCTATTGTGTACCTTTTTTAAGGACATATTTTGTACCAGTTAAATGTTAGGGGTACAATCATTTAACTGTACCTTTAAAGGTACACAATAGGTAACAAGACCTTTTTTTTGACAGTGTAAATCAAATTAGAGTCAGAATGGTTAAAGGAATAGTCTACTCATTTTCAATATCAAAACATGCCATTACCTTAACTAAGAATTGTTGATACATCCCTCTATCATCTCTGTGCGTGCACGTAAGCGCTGGAGCGCGCTGCGACGCTTCGATAGCATTTAGCTTAGCCCCATTCATTCAATTGGACCATTTAGAGATAAAGTTAGAAGTGACTAAACACATCAACGTTTTTCCTATTTAAGACGAGTAGTTATACGAGCAAGTTTGGTGGTACAAAATAAAACGTAGTGCTTTTGTAAGCGGATTTAAAAGAGGAACTATATTTTATAACGTAATAGCACTTTTGGGAGTACTTCGACTCGGCGCAGTAACACCCTCCCTCTCCCATTATGAGAGGGAGAAGGGGTGCGGACTTTTCAGGCGAGTCGAAGTATTCCCAAAAGTGCTATTATGCCATAAATATAGTTCCTCTTTTAAAGCGCTACGTTTTATTTTGTACCACCAAACTTGCTCGTATAACTATTCGTCTTAAATAGGAAAAACGTTGATGTGTTTGGTCACTTCTAACTTTATCTCTAAATGGTACCATTGAATGAATGGGGCTAAGCTAAATGCTATCGAAGCGTCGCAGCGCGCTCCAGCGCTTACGTGCACGCACACAGATGATAGAGGGATGTATCAACAATTCTTAGTTAAGGTAATAACATATTTTAATATTGAAAATGAGTAGACTATTCCTTTAAGGGGTAAACCTTTTTGACGTGATTTAACTCTTGACGAGCCATGACAGAGAATTTTAATTCATTTATTTATTGAGGAAAGAATTAGTTTTTTTTTTAGTTTAAACTTTTTTGATTGTGTCTTTCTTTACTAAGCTAAAATATATTTATACTTCGCTGGGATGCAACTGCAAGAATTACACAGTATTGCATAACCCCACCACTGCTGTGTAGGGACATGTTTTAAGGGCTTTATCTGTTTTTTACACAGCATGTGTGAGCACGGAAATAATATGTTCTCGTTTAGGTCTTATTATGCTTAAACTGTCAAATGTACACAACAACATACTGTCAACATAGTCAGTAAACATAATCTGAGAAAATCGGATATGTGTCAGAAATGAAATGCTACACAGCCCTCACTATATGAATTATATATACACTGATGTGCTCAGCCAGTGAGTCATTTGTTGTTTGATTAACATTAATTCTCTACCAATTTTCACATTAGTTTATTCAGTTTCGTTTTTGAATGCTTCTGTACCTAAAAGTGTCTTGTATTGTATTTGTCCTTTTGTTTGTAATTTGCATCTTTCTCAAAGTGAATTGAAAACTGAAAAGATTTTGCTACTCCCCACTCATATTTTGACCTACACTGTCTGTTATTCTACTTCTATGTTTTGTAACCTTGTATGGCTGTAATAGGAAGTTTGGGTAATAGAACTTACAAAACAGCCCTAAAACCAATGAAACAAAGCATCCAGCGCTTCAGATGAAAACTGACCTAGTTTTAAAAGGTACAGAAAAACACAGACAATGCAGTGAGCCACATCCAATTTTGAAACGGCGTCTGGCTCTCATTTGCATAATTAACCTCTCACAAGAGTGTCTTAATGTTTCCTGTCTGTCTGTTAATTCCTTGTGTGTGATGATGATTATAATGAGTTTGGTTAGTGTCAGAATGAAAACTCTATAATAGCCTGGATTTGTGATGCTATAATGTGTGTTCAACAACCTTATTTGTTCTGGCACGACATTTGCTATCAAGAAGTCTGATTTTTGTGTTAGATTTAGGGCTGTGCTTAGGGACTTAAATGATGGGATAGATTATTATCTGTTATTTTTGGTACAGCAATTTTAATCTAACTTCTAATAGGTTTACTTAAAGTGACATTCCACTTTTTTGGAATATGCTCATTTAAGGGGGCGTGCACACCAACGCTTTTACGCCCGCGGCCGGCGCATGTTTTCGATTAATTTCAATGGAAACTCTGCGTTTTTCAAATAAGCCAGCAGCTAGCGGTTTTCTTCCACGCCGAAAAACGGCACCCGGCGTTTTTTCCGCGCTCAGCGCTGAGCGTCGAGAGTTGAGAAATGTTCAACTTTGGAAGAAAAGCTCCGCTCGTCAATGTCAGTTCTCACGCGGCCGTCCAATCACAGTGGAGGTGGGGCAGGACAAGTATCACAGCAACCAACCGTCTCACAGCTGACGTATCAGTGCTACCAAAGCGCTTAGCTGAAGAAAGCTGGCACTCAGCTGAAAAACAGCTGGCATTCGGTGTTGTCCAAGCGTTTTCAGCCGCGTTTAAAAGTTTTGGTGTGTCCAGCCCCTTAGAGTTAAACATTTGATTTTTACCGTTTTGAAATCCATTCAGCTGATCTCCGGGTCTGGCGCTACCATTTCCAGCATAGCTTAGCACAATCCACCGAATCCGACCAGACCATTTAGCATCGCACCAAAAAATAACCAAAGAGTTTCAATATATTTCCTATTTAAAACTTGACTCTTCTGTAGTTACATCGTGTACTAAGACGCAACTTTTCATTTTCTGTCGGTCTTAGTACACGATGTAACTACAGAAGAGTCAAGTTTTAAATAGGAAAAATAATGAAACTCTTTGGTTATTTTTTTGCGCGGTGCTAATGGTCTAATCAGATTCCGTGGATTGTGCTGAGCTATGCTAAAAGTGCTAGCGCCAGACCCGAAAATCAGCTGAATGGATTCCAAATCGGTAAAAATCAAATGTTTAACTCTAGGGGAGCCTGAAAATGATCATATTTTCAAAAAAAGTGGAGTGTCCCTTTAATAAACTTACTGAATGAATTGCCAACTATAATATTGATCTAAACCAAACTGACAGGATTGTCGGAAATCTGACCTGGCTTTTTTATTTACATTGTGGCATGTGTGCATGCATATGGACTCTAGCATGCAAGCAACACAAATGGCAGATTCATGCCATGAGGACACAGCTGGGCTTCAGTCCCTTTAGCTTTATAAAGTGTGTGTGTGTTTACATTTGCTGCTGCGCCTTCTGTCAAGATGTGTGAAGACTGCAGAGGCATGGATGTGCAGAATATAGATTATTGTCAGAAATGAATCAACAGCACTGCGTATGATTTGAACACTTTGCATCTTACAAGGGGCCTCTAACTTTTACTCAGTGGAAAGCACATATGTCTTCCCTTTTACCCAACTTTCACTTAAAGTACACATCCCCTTAAGGTCTACTCCGAAAAGTGGGATGCAAAATATTTTTTGGCAATGAATTTTCTTTAGGCTGCTGCAGGGAAACTGGTATGATGGATTGCTCTTGTAATGTTCACTGTTGCTTTTCCTCCAGGAGGACCTGTTCTTGCACACCACAGTCTGCGATGATTGGACACTGCCTGACTCGATCAGCCAACTTGTGCATTTAATTGGACGACTGCCTGCTTAAGAGCTGATTGTTGACACGGATGCCATGACTTAGAGACACGCCCGAAACCGAGATGGAGAAAAAGAAACCCTGTCCCCGCCTCTTGGACTACCTGGTGGTAGTTGGAGCCAGGTAAGGCAGATTGTGGGTGTGTTTGTGTGTGTACTGTATGGCCCAGATGTGTGCTTGTATAGGTGTGGAAGAAATTTGTTGACCGATGAAATGAATTGAGGAGATTTGATTGTGTTTTGTGTTATGTTAGTATATGACCACGGCAGGTGTGTTCCAGGTGCCTTGGGTATACAGTGTCAGTTAATGTTTAAAGTGGTTGTATGTTATCAAGGTGCAGCTTGATGCAGTCGTGATAGCAGGTAGGAAGAAGGTTATTGGGTCATAACATGATGGAGATGAAAGGCAGATCCTGGTCATTTGTTTGTGAAGCAGTAACTACCTTTATTAACTCCCTCAAACCTTTAACCTTAAAACATAAAAACCTGAATTGAGCATTTAACTCATATTATACTAGAATATGCTAGAATATTAATTAGCAAGTAACACTTTACAATGAGGTTTTATTTGTTAACATCATTTAAATGTATAAGCTAGCTAACCTGAACTAACAATGAACAATATTGTTTTTCAACATTTATTAAAGGGGACATAGCATGAACATTTGACTTTTTCCATGTTTAAGTGCTATAATTGGGTCCCCAGTGTTTCTATCAACTTAGAAAATATGAAAAAGATCAACCCAGTAACTTATTTTTGGTAAACCATTCTCTCCAAGCTTGGGAAAAAATAGGTCATCGAAATTTGTCTCCCCTTATGATGTCAGAGGGGGATAATAGCGCCCATTAATCTTCACTATCCAACCACAGCACTGCCATTTAGTGCAGAGATCAGCCCAAAAACAGCAAATTTTTGCTCACACCTACAAAGTTGCAATTTTAACATGCTATAATAAATGATCTATATGGTATTTTGAGCTCAAACTTCACATATGTACTCTGGAAACAACAAAGATTTATTTTACAACTAAAAAATCTTGTGAAATGTCCCCTTTAATCTTGCTGGTTAATGTTAGTTAATGTCAAAACAATGTTAGTTATTTGTGCATTAACTAATGTGCACAATTATAATGTTTCATTCTGAAAATATAGTATAAAAAAACTTTGATAAATGCTGTAGAAGTATTGCTCATTGTTATTTCATGTTAGCTAATGCATTAACAAATTTTAACAAATACAACCTTTTGTAGTGTTACCAATTAGTATTATCAATTGACAACATTTATTAGGTTTGCACGAAAAATCCAATGATCAACTTGCTTAAAAAAGCAATATGATATGTTTTGAATTGTAATTTAATTCAAATTATAATAAAATCTGTTTAGGAAAGCATCACTTTCTGCATTAACCTATTAAAATTAACAAGTATTGATATGATTCAAATATTGCAAACCATTGTGATGTGCACATTTGGAATGTTTTGAAAAATGTGATATATCTTGCAGCCTTAACACTCACATGTCATCATTTTTATAGGTTTACTAGGTTAATTCTAAAAAAAATTCAAATCAAACTACCCCCAGTGACTTACCAATGAATGCATCACTGACTCAGAATTGCTGTCCTAACCGATGGTCATCAAATGATGTGCCGGCATAAAACTTAGAAACTGAGGCTGATCAACGTCACATGTCTGTCCTCCTGTCCTTTCACTGAGGTCGTTGTGTCTTTCTTCATCAGGCAACCCAGCAGTGACAGTGTGGCACAAACGCCTCAGCTGCTGAGACGCTACCCCCTAGAGGACCACACCGACTTCCCTCTGCCACCTGACGTTGTCTTTTTCTGCCAGCCTGAGGGTTGCCTGAGCATCCGCCAACGCCGGGTCAGCCTTCGTGATGACACGTCTTTTGTCTTCTCCCTGACTGACAAAGACTCGGGCATCACACGTTATGGAATCTGCCTTAACTTTTACCGCTCTTTCCAGAAGGGGCATCACCGCCCACGGGCCGAAGGAAAAGGTTAGATGTCACTTTCATGTAAAGATGTTAACAATTAATCGATCTTCGATTAATTGTCGATAAGAATTAAATTGATAAAAATTTACGATTGTCGACAAAGCAAGCACGTGTGTCCCGCGCCTGCGCAAAGCACATACACAGCTGGTGAAAAAATTAAACAAGCGCGAAGAAGTTAAACTAGCCATGATCACAATGATGCTTGATGCCAAACACTCACTTGGGCTTTATAACCTCATTCGAGACGAGGCTGGCTGCTAACGCAACGAAATGGCATCCGCAGTGGATCTGAGAGGTTCCGATGCCGAAAATCTAAACAGTTAGGATACTGAAAGCAAAGACCCTCTTCAGGGAAGCCTGCAAGATTAGCATAGCAACGCTGCTAACGCTGCTTTACACAGGGAAGGAGACCAGAAGCCGTTTTTAATAAACAGATTAAAATGTAAAACTTACATTCTGGCAAGAAACTGTAAAATGTAAACTGTAACTGACTGTCGTTACACTCTGAACGCCAACAACATATATCATTGATCATCATCATTACTGGCTGAGGCGCTACACGCTAAATGGATTTTGTAATGGAAGGTTGAAGTCTTATAATATAAGCATCTTTGCTGAAAGTACGCCGCAGGTAAAGCTGAGGTGACGACGGGAAAGGTGCCCTTTGTGTGCTTCTTGGATATAATTACAACAAGTAATGTATCAACGACTCAGAAAGCAAGGTGAACAACTAGAAAAATAACACTTGATGATAATGAAAACTTATTTTGTCATGGACGCACGGACTTTCATCCGACTGTGCGGAGTGCCCGTTATGAGGCGGAGTTTACTGTGTCTATATTAGTCATTATATTTCATTACGAGATTCAATTGATGATTTTTATCAAAACACCAACTACATTGACTCATTTTACAATCCCACTAGCATGTTATTTAGACAAAATAAAAACTTTTAATTCGCGTGAGGAAGCTGGCATTTTTACGCACACTTTTATGTCATTGGCTATATGTCACTGCTGTACTGGCTTATTGCACTATTACTGTTAACGATTATTCGATTGATTGATCGTTAATTTAAATGATCATCGAATATGGGAAATTGCATATTTTGACATCCCTACTTTCATGCAAGACATGACTTTCTTGTGGCACGTGCTAGTTGTGGCTCATCTTTAAACAAACAAATAAAAAGTAAAATAAATATCACCGCTCTCATGCACAGATACACACGCATATCCCAACTAACTTTGAGGTGCTAGATACTACCGTATTTTCCGTACTATAAGTCACTCTTTTTATAGTTTGGCGGGTACTGGAACTTATAGTCAGGTGTGACTTATACGTCAAAATTATTTAATATGAACCAAGAGACACCATTACCGTCTACAGCCGCGAGGGTCTGCTCTATGCTGCTCCTGTATTTATGTAATTCAATGGATTCAGTGATGCGAAATGACTTCGGGACCTTTTTAAACTTGATTTGGCTTTTTGTGTTAATTTAGCCTATTCAGCCTCTCAGATATGTTCTGTATGCTATTGTGTAAATAACTGTTTATGTTACCTTAACATGTACGGACATCTATTCAGCCTGCTGTTCTGTGCTATTGTTTAGTTAAATAACTTGCCTTTCCAGATTAAATGTCTGTTCTTCAGCTTAGATTTTGTGAAATCATTTTCTAAATAAACGCGGCGAATAGTCCAGTGCGGGTTAAATATGTTTTTTATCATTTAAAAAACGCATTTTTGACTGATGCGACTTATACTCCGGAGCGACTTGTAGTCCGGAACATATGGTATATTATCCACATCGACAACTTTGAACATACGTTACTAAAATTAAATTGCTAATTTATTGCAAACCATTGTGATGTGCGATATTAAGTTGATTTCTATATATTGTACAGCCCTACCCTGCATTTCTTTGTGATTTACTGTAATATATCCTTGATATATTTAATATTGACTGAGTAAGGCCATGTCAAAGATTGAAACCAATGTGAAATCAATGACTGATAAAGCTATTGAAAATAGATTATGAGACTTTAACCTAGGCCAGGGTCACATATTGATACTTTGCTTGGTTAGGGTTGCTCGCTCAGACTAGCTTTATAGTGCATCCAAAAATAAACAATAGGAAAATGCAGTCGACAGCATTATTTGCCAAATATGTGCCAAACCATTATTCTGAAAATTGCAAGGCATTGTTTATCTTTCTTTATTGTTTAGAAAGACATTGTGATAAATAAGTGCTGCACAGTAATGTGGTGAAAACAGCACACACTGTGAATCAGAATCAAAGCCAATGCTTTTTCCTATCAACTGTAAAGACAATTGGTCAGTAACATTAAGGTTGAGCTTAATCAGTCAGTTGACTTGATTATATGGCCTGGCTCCTTACAACCCATTTTTAACGCCACACTAGACTGTAGAATAAAGTTTAATTTTAGTCACTTTTATAATGTTTTTAAAAATATTTTTTGTACAGGAGATAAACCCCCTCAGACAGACCCTGCAGTGGAAGCTACAGAAAAGTCTGACCCCTCCACATTGACACTCCCTGGGGAATCCACAGTGCCCCCTACAGGAGATGGGACTTTACCACCAGGCGAGATTGGCAACGACGGAAAGTCGCCTCGATCCAAACGCAGTGGCCGAGTGGTACCACAGAACCGGAACAGCACATTAACGTCCCTGTGTATTGTGAGCCACTACCCTTTCTTCTCTACATTCAGGGAGTGTCTCTACATCCTCAAGCGTATGGTGGACTGCTGTAGCCAGCGGCTTAACCAGAGACCTGGTGCCGGCAAGGCCACACAACGGTGAGAACGACCTGCTTTTTATTCTTTACTCTGGGTTATGTAGCAACTCTTGTGACTTCCCTTTGATAACAAGCAATGTCTTGATGACCTTGACGTTTAGCAAAATCTCACTGCAGATACGTCAGGGGCAAATAGTGAGTATTTATTTGTGAATGTCCTTTTTAAATTCACATGCACTTAATATTAGAAAGGCTGTATGTTGTTTAATCCCGTGAAATGCTGTGACGGTGATTAAAATGATAAATAACAGGGTGCTGATGTTTTTATAAAAAGAAGTCACAAGTGTAGAATAGTGTGACAGCGCGTGAGACAGAAAGAGAGGGCTGAGTGACAAGGAAAGAGTGTGAAGAATGTGTTAAGTGTTAAAATGGCTGGAAGAATGTTGGGGGAGCTGTTGGTTTTCCTCTAAAGGGTTATATAAGTGACTCGGAGCATGGAAGGAAGAGAGAGTGGAGGTTTTAACAGTATCTCATTCACATATCTTGGTGGAATTGGTAACTAAACCCTTGAGTGTCTATTGGTAAACAGTCTGTGCGATAGCACTCCAGCGCAGATCAATACGCATTGAGTGGAAGGGGTTTTATCTCTGTGATTTTCCTCGGCACAGTCTATTCTTGCGTAGCCTAGCAACCACATCCACCATGAGCCACTGTAATATTTGCAGGCCTCAATTTGTTTGCTGGTGAATTGCATCGCCGAACCCCTTTTATGTGCCCATGTGTGGAGAAAAATTTTACCAGCCTGTATTCTGAACACGGTTTAAAAATGAGATCTGCTGAAGTATTAATAATGTTTAAGTTGCAGTGTTGCTTTAATTATTTTACTTAAATAAGTTTACTTTTGACCATATTTCTTTTTTGCATTTAACCATTATTACTGCATATAGAAGAATGGATGTGGTTTTAGCTGTGTTTGAAATCAGTAAATAATAATGAATACACACAGCTGTCATCTCATATTGATTCTGTATTAAAGAAATATTTCATTCGAATTTTATCACCCTCCTGCCATCCCAGTTGCATGAGACTTCTTTTCTTCACTTGAACTCAAGGGATAAATAAGTTAAAATGCCACCATGTTATCTTAACTGGGGAGAGAGTGGAAAAAACTAATTAATATTTTGAGCTTATTTAGTCACCGATATGTTGCATGTCCTTGGAAAAACAGAGATCAGCAGGGTAAGTAAAAAGTAATATGGAAAATCTATAATAAAAAAGGAATATGGAGGCATGTCAATAACATTGAATCTTATTGGTCTTTTCATGTCTTGTGACACATGACAACTCAAGTTGTTTTGTTTTTAGTATCATCGCTCTGACCGCAAATAGTCTTTACAATTGCATTAATGGAAGAGACTGTTTCACCATCAAGGGGGTCGCACACCGGACACCCAGCTCAGGGCTGTGCAGCGCCGCGTCTAGGACAACTCGGTATTGTACACCAGAAGTGCACATTAAATAGCGTGAGCTTAGTCAGATAGTGTCTACTTCAAAATGCAAAATATACGATAGCAGCCAATGTTAATTGTTAATGATTTGAAACAAATATGATGTTATTTAAGGTTAAACTATGTGAGTGGCGCTCTGTGGCGCGACAGGGATTTGAGCAACTTCCTGAGTCGTAGCTGGGCGCCGTGGACAGTCGGCACCGCTGTGAGTATACAGGGCTCCAGACTAACTTTTTTCACTAGAAGCACAGTGGCCCCCAACTGAAAATTTTAGGGGCACAACCAGAAAATGTAGGTGCACACGCTGTAAATCAACATGCTAACCAAATATTCCCATTTCTACTCATTTCCGCTGTATTACTTAATACTTTGATAATAGATGCAGAAATTACAATGTGCTGTTTCAAATTCATCGTCACATTTTATTGTGGACTTTTGAAGATGCAACATAGAAGGTACACCGACATTTTTTATTAAAGGTGACATAGAATGATTGAACGGAGTATTTATCCTTGTTCTGTGATGTGACATGTAGACAAAACATTTTTTGTTTGGGTCTGTAATGCCTTAAAAGCTTCCTAAAAACCTCTCTCAGATAGCTCTATTAGGGTGGGGGATTTTAAACAAGTGGTTTTGAACATATTTGGCTCTCCCTACTGGCTTAACTTGCAATCTCATTACTGATTGGCTGACTTTGCTGCCACTCAAAAAATGTAGCCAATTATTTTAAAGTGGAGGGGCAGTTAGATGCCTGTGATGTCATAAGCATCAGTTTTTCAGATTGGGCTGTTTTCTGGCTGACATTTCTAAAAGAGGAATTTCTATGAGACTGAGATGTTTAGCATGTTTAGCACTTTTTGTATGTTTGTGAATGCGGGTAGACTACCATTATTCAACAAAGACAAGGTAAAAATGTTTTTTCATTCTCTGTCCCCTTTAAAAAGTATGGTATAATTAAAAATATACCATACATGCCTTTTCAATTATTAGCATGCCACGGCATACTTTATGCTTGAGGCTAATATTGTCTTTGACAAGTGTATCGTATTTTAAAATTCCATGTTTAACATGTAAAAAAAAGATATAATTTACTGGTCGCACAACTGTGACTGGATGTAAAATTTCAGTGGCACACTCTCAAATTTTGGTGGCAAAATGCCACCATTTGGTGGCAGTCTGGAGCCCTGGTATACTCATAGAGAACAATGTGTTCAATTTTTTTCGAACGGCGCCGAGCTGCACATCCGGTGTGCGACCCCCTTAAATGCATGCACAATGCCATGGTTACGTGCCTGGTTCAAAGGTAACTTCCAGTCTGTGTTTTTTATCGTCTGGCTAGTGGCAAAACTGATCTCTGGAACAAATACCTTGTCGAATATAAAAATGTTGCAGTTTCCTAAAGACGAGGGGAGACGGCGAGCATGGATCACTGCTGTGTGAAGAGAGGTTTGGCAGCCAGGCAAGAATTTAGGCATTTGTAGCTATTGTATTAGGGATTGTCATGCGCATCTCGTCAGTAAAGCCAGTTTCTTGATTAGTGGTAAATCGACATCACCTGCTTTTAGATGGAGCGGCATTTACTACACAAAGCCGTAGTTCACTGACAATTTCACATTCATTGCAGATATATTTTGCCTGTCTCTTGTTGCACAAGCGTTCTGTTGCAAGGTTCTAAATGCAGAGTAATGAAAAGTGAATTTGCCCTTTGTTGCAAGGATAGAAAATCCGTTTTGCCAAGATGGATTTATGTGTCCGAATGTAAACGGTTTAACAAGTCAGATAGTGACTTGTGACCAAGTGTAAAAAGGCCCACCGATACCAGTAGCCGATTATTCAGATTGATATCTGCCAATACTAATGCCGTTTGATGGTTACTAAAACTTGTATTAACTAAATTCTGAAGATTAAATTTTCTGAATGTTATGCATTCATATAACCATTAATATTAAACAATAAACTTTTGATGTTTCTTTACGTTTTCTAAACACAGAGCTTAAATTCATTGCATTTTCCTGTTCTCGTTTGATTGACAGGATATATCGGCCATGACTATCGGCCGTTTTTAAACTATCTTCCGATAGTGTGAAAAATACAGATTATTGCCGGTGCGTCTCTACCAATAATATCTAATAATGTAAAATAAATATAGTAAAAAGCACATTCTAAAAATGTAACTTGCGCAATGATGAAAAAAATGGTAAAATAATTGGGAAAATGAAAAAAAAAACATCTCCGGTATTCGGCCTTCGGCTAAATGTTTCATTTAATTTGGTATCCGCCAAGAATTTTCTTGTCAGTGTAACCGTATTTTCTTCTACTGCCGTCGTTTTGCCGTACAAGCAGTGAGTCACCTCACTTTGCATCGTAGCTAAGAATACACCTTACCTAGGCTCATCTATTACTAGAAATTACTCTGAAAAAAAGGAAAAATCTGTAAAGGTCTTTTTAAATGTCTGTTGTGACTCAGTCAGCATGTTCTCTCGGTACAGCAGTGACCTTGGCTTTTCCCATGTGGCGGGTTTGCAGCAGACACGACTCGGGCAACCGTGTAATGGTGAAAGGCACCATGTGTCATACTAAAATAGCGTCATACTGATTCAGAACTGTGCTTGGATAGAGAATGAAGATCATCTTTATTAGCATCTGTGACCCCAAATAGGTCTGTTTTAATATGGAGCAGTGAAACTATGTAGAAACTCAAACAGGTTAATTAAGACGTCTCAGTGGTTTTGACACCTTAAATTGACGCTAGAAGGAAAGAGATGAAGACAAGATGGAATGAGACACAGGGAGAGAGATGACAAAAATGGTAAGATGGATAGCAGGAGTGAGTGGTGCTGGTGGAGACAGGCTGGATGACAGATTGAGACCACTGAATGTTCTCGGAGAGCAGCTGTAGCGGTGGGAGTTTTCAGATGAAGCAGTTATGACTTTACTGCTACATCTCTGTTCTTCCCACACAACCCCAGTCTGCTCTGTCTGGATCTTTAGTGGAAAAAACGGTGCTTGTATATTTGAGCTCTTATGAGTTGAATTCAAGTGTTGTTTAAATATGAGCTACTCTCAGCTGGTGGTAACTAGGCATGGGCCGGTATAAGATTATGGCAGTATGATAACCTTTAGCAAAAATACCACGGTTTCACAGTGTTGCGGTATTGCCATTGCATCACTAAAATGTGCTATTTTCAAATGCCAGGTAAAAATAAGCCTTTAAATTATAATATGCTACCTGGCTTATGTCACTCTGATAATTTTCTGATGTCTCTCATTTCAGAAGTGAAAGTGACGTAATGACCAATGTACTGTATGGTAACCTATAGTTGGACTCGATTCTGCATTTTTCAGGTTACAAGACTGACTCTCTAACCATTAGGTTAAAATACAGATAAAACTATAAAACTCCAGCTACTACGGTACATTTAGGGGGCGTGTACACCAAAGCATTTAAACGCATCTGATAACGCCAGGCAGATGCCGACTGTGGGCGCTTGCCACTTTTTTCAGGTATGAAAATATGATACTTCTGCTTTGTTTATTGGTCATTGAACGGTGCACCGGTTGGTCGTTGTGATATTTGTCCTGCCCCTTCTCCACTGTGATTGGACGGCCACGTGAAAAGTGACATTGACGAGCTGGGTTAACGAACGCGGAAAAAAAACACTGAGTGTATGTCTGGGTATAATCTACTGCTTGTTGAGCTTTTGAAATGTGCCCCTGGTCACCATTATTTTACTTAATGTGATTAGTAGTTTAATCCTCAACAGTAGATGCCAGCTGCCAGTGTTTTGTGCTATTTCTGTCTCTTCTTACGTCAAAAGGAAACCTAAATGCACTTGATAAATTTTAAAGCAGTTAATGAATACAGTTTATACATTTCAGGTATGAATTGTCACATGTGTTGTTGAATGCATTTTACATATTTCAGTATTGTTGAGACAAAATATAATGTCTTCATATTTCACATCAGTGATAAGTTTGCTTTATATGCTTTCATATAAGGCCAAGGTGTGTGTGAAGTAGTCAGGGGTCTGCATCCACAAGGCTCATAACATCCTTATTTGAAATTATTGTCCTTTAATGTAATTAGTGCATTTAGTATTCACTAACTAACCTCTCTGCACAAAACTTTTATTTAAAGCATAATATGTATATGTGTAATTCTCCGTTGCAGGGACACAATGTGGCGTGTGTTTACCGGCGCCCTCTCTGTCGAGGAAAAAGAGAAGGGCAGTCTTGTTTTACAAGACCTGAGGGAGATTGAGTCATGGATGTATCGGCTGCTGCACTCCCCGGTGCCCGTTGCCGGTCAGCGACGCGTTGATGTAGAAGTCCTCCCTCATGACTTGCAGCCAGCGCTGACCTTTGCCCTTCCTGACCCCTCTCGATTTAGCATCGTAGACTTTCCTCTCCACCTGCCTCTGGAGCTGCTTGGGGTTGATGCTTGTCTGCAAGTCCTGGCCTGCATTCTCCTGGAGCACAAGGTATGGATGTCCAGGAGAACAGAACCAGAATTGTGGCGGTACCATGGGACAGAGACCCTATCAGATGGCATATACATGAGTGATTAGCATAATATTTACACAGTACTCAAATGTACTTTATAAAGGACCACAGTACATTTTAATAGAACCATCTTTGTAATGCGTCATGTTATCATAGTCGCTTGTTATAAACAAACATCCTACTGTGTCTATATTGTGCAGTAGCTGTTGGTGTGTACTGTATGACTCAACTTGGACTGTTTAATAATTCTCTTTCCTAAAGTCTGCCTATAATCTGGCACTTGATTTATCACATACAGCATACACTTCAAGTCTTGTGTTTATTTTGACATTACTGCACAAATTGGAATGCATTACAGTGAATAATACTTAGTACTGTAGTCAAATTAGTTAATGCTGTTTTATTGAGCCTAATGGACAGTTGCACACTTGATAGGAAGCAATAATGTTATTTGGCAGTTTTTAAAGTATACACCATTGCTCTGTCACGCACGCTTAAGGGTTAATAGCTGTTTTTAGGTCAAATGCTTTTAAACAGAGCTACAGTCATGGGTAACACTGGTACTGTAGGACACTTACGTACACCCTCTACTGTCTCCAGGTGGTACTGCAGTCCCGGGATTACAATGCTCTGTCTATGAGTGTCATGGCATTTGTGTCCATGATTTATCCCCTTGAGTATATGTTTCCTGTCATTCCACTGTTGCCCACCTGCATGGCCTCTGCAGAACAGGTAATGCAACATTTGCTAAATAGTTACTGTAAATCATTAAAAACATATTTTGTACAGTACATGGGTCATTCTACAGAAAAGGTGGAATTCGGGTGATGGAAATCTGCTTAAATAAACTTCTTTCAACATACCCAAAACTTCTATAATAGCATTAATTAACTTGTCAAATCTATGAATCTGCAAAACGGGGAGCTTAATCTATGTTTATATTTTTAATACATTTTAATAAAAAAATCCATGACGTTGTATCTTCAAAACCTGACAAAATGAGAATATGATAATAGATAATGAATATGATAAAACATATAAACTTAAAATTTTTTCCATCTTGTTTTGTTTGTATGCTTTTATGTTGGTCAAGTTAAAGGAATAGTGCTTAGGAAGTACTCATTAGAGACGTAACACCAATGACGGTAACACCAATGACAATTTACAGAAGAAAACGAAAATTTTAACAAAATGGCTGCCATTAGCCATGTGCTATTTCATCAGATATGTAACAATCACATACTTACTCAGTATAATGTATTTTCATGTAAAGATCTTAACATTCCCAGCTATAAAAAAGAGTAACACTAATGACATCCAAAAAATCTTATCTCAAAATTCTTAGATATATCATGATATTTTAGACAAATAAGGTAAACATCACACAAACCTTTTGCCTTCCTCCACTGCACTTCTTCCACTGACCTCTTGTCCCAAGAAAAACTTCAAAGAGCTGATGCGTTGTTTCAAAATAAAAATGCTTTGGGTAGGGGAACACCAATGACATAAATTTGGGGGGCAACTATTTATTTGATATTATTCATATTAATAGAGTATTTTTTACCATTTCAGTGTTGTAGTAAATTCATACAGGGTTAAAGGTAAGTGTAAATTAGATTTGTTTTATAAAAAACATGGTTTTAAATAATATGTACACAGTTCAACTTCCATGTATGATCAAAGGGACAGGGCAATTTTCAGGACCAGACATTTAAAAAAAAAAAATTTAAAAAAGGAAAAAAAGAAAATTAAATTAATAAATAAACTCTCTCATCATTTTAAGGGCAGTCTATATTTATTAAATATATATCATTATGGGATTATTGGGTCAAATTAAACGATTAAGGGGTCTGCAAAAGCAAGGGACAAGCATTTCCACCTTTTTTGTAGAATGACCCATATGCTACATTACCCCTATATAAAACGAGAAAACTTTCTCTCATTCTAGCTTTTGCTAGCGCCCACTCCGTATGTTATTGGCGTCCCTGCCAGTTTCTTTCTCTACAAGGCGGACTTTAAGATGCCCGATGATGTTTGGTTGGTGGATCTGGATTGCAACAAGGTATGTCATGAGAATCTCACCAACTACACAAAGACAGTGATTCTGTATTTACTAATTCATGTTGCCATCTGGTAGTGATCTTAAGTGAATGCTATAATAATGTCCCTGTAGGTCATCACTCCTACCAATGCAGAAATTCTCCCTCCTCTGCCCGAACCTGAGGCCTCCGAGCTGAAGAAACACTTGAAACAGGTAAATTAGGCGGATATAATCATCTCCAGTCTGCTGCTGTTTAGAGGCCGTTTGAACTGTGAAACAGAGGTGATTAGAGAATGGCCTGTAAAGCTCATGCATAATAATTACACTGCTGTTATCTAACAGCTGCTGCAAACATGCCTATTTATAATACTGCATTTAAATAAGAAGAACCAAGCCAAGCGGAACCTAGCTAATGCAAAGACATTCGGCAATGATAGATCATTCTCATTTAAAGCCTAAGAGACATTATCTGACCATTTACAATGTTAATAATATTTTAGGTGATTTATTATGTATTGTAATGACTGTATATTCTCCCCATTTTTTTATTTACAGCTCTTGGAGGTAATATAAGTTTTGAGTTTCCCCACTTTTAGACTCCGTCATGGTTCTAATTCTCTCGCTGTACCCTTTATAAACCCACACAGACCCTAATCTAGAGCTTATGACCTGATTCTGAGCCTCTCTGAGCTTAATCCAAACCCATTAACATCAAGATGTGCAGTAAACTATTTTCACTGTATTGTCATTAGTTTTACTGACAAATACTGTTTGTCTTTAGACGCATTTAACAGCTTTTCACTACCTGTTGTTTTGTGTTTTGCAGCAAAATTTCTCATCCAACTTTGCCATTTTGTGCATTACGCATAATTATCATGCTGTCATTGTAATCACTCAAGCCAAAATACTCAATACACTGAATCATCATGAGTCACGAATCTTCATTCGCCATATGACTCACCATCATTCAGTCCTGAATCTTGAAACCTGGTTTAGATTAAATCTCATCACGATTCATAAAGACGTTTATGAAAACATGCAGTGATTTAACAATTCATTGAGTTTATATGGAAATCCGCCCATAGGTTTCTCATTCTTATTCAGTGCAGTTGGAATTGATTTTTTTAAGGGGATTTTTATGTTAGGTCCTTAAAGTGAACATGAAATCACAACGGACTCTGTTTCTTTTTAATTCCTGACTCATGTATTAAAAAAGGTTGAAATTTCATAAAAATCTCTGAAACACAAAGTACAAAGTAAGATATTTTGAGCAATGTTTGTAACTTAACCATTTTTGAGCTCCATTGACGTTCATAGTGTTTTTCTTTCCTACTATGTGGAAGCCAATGGTGCTCCTGTTTCCTGCTTGATTACAAATATCTTCCTTTGTGTTCAGCAAAACAAAGACATTTATGCAGGTTTGTAATTTTCATTTTTGTGTGCACTATCCCTAGTTTAAAGTTTATATATAAAAAAATTGCCTGAAAGGGACAGTAAGTAGGATTTTAAATGTTTTATTAATCAAAATCAACGTCTTTATTCATAAATATGTTCTTGTTGGTGTCAAATGACCTCTGCCAGTGATCTGACTTTTCTTTGTAAGCTTAGAATTTCTTCTCTTTACTTACATTGAACAGGTAAGCCCAAGGAGGCTTCCGTGTTGTTCTGCCGTATTGATAAACTATAATAGCAGTGAGGGACAAAAAGCACTAGCCTACCAACGCGTTTCCACAACGCGTTTTTATTCGGAACACGTGAACCAACTGAAACGCACAAGGATATTAGTGATTACATAACGGCTACCGTAATTGCAACACGCAATTGGAAAAGCGAGGCGCTAGATAGCAGTATTCGTTTGAATGCAAAATACAATTTTACCACTAGATGGGGGTAAATCCTACTTATTGTCCCTTTAAAGAGAACTCGAACCCGGGTCGCCCATGTGGTAGGTCCGTGACACTACCACGACGCCACAGAATAGAAGTCATTCTCTACATTGCCCAAGTAGCCTCCAGCAAAATTCATGTAAAAAAAAGTTTTGGGGGCCAGACAGGACTTATATATGCAAGCAATATAACATTACTTACTAGTCCAAAAGCATGATGGCCAAGTCCGCATCGGTCAGAAACCCCTCCTCCTCCTTTAGTTCACGCCAGCGAGCGAACGCTGGCTCAATATTGATCCTTGTCCTTTCTTTTATTCTGTCACTTTCCCGTTTTCTCTTTCTACTCTCCTCCGACAAAACCTTAGGCTTTTTCTTAGTTGCTGCTTCGGCCGTGACAAAAACATCAGAAAAAATAAATAGTTGCGCTCTCATTTGAGGAAGTGGAGGAAGTGACGTATGCAGTAAAGCAGTCGAATTTTGTAGTTCATTTTTTGTGCTCAGGTTACTACCAGAAACCCCAAGTTTAAAAGTATGAGTAAAAGCGATACAGACCCCGTCAGGCTACGGTAGACATGTCATTCAACCTATTTTAAGTCGATGTACCATCACAAGGGTCTTGAAAATATATTATAAAGGTTGAAAAACTACAAAGTGTCACTTTAAGTGGCTAGAGATTATGTAGAGCACACAATTCACCTCCCATAAAACTTGTATGTGAGATCTGCTTTCATTTCATAATCCGCTGTTAATGACTGACGATCTGTCTTTTTAAATTGATTTGTTTACTCATACTGTCAAATTCACAACTTTGGATGCATATTACCTTCGTCTTTCTCTTAAGCTTCTCTCTTCCCTTCAGTTGTATCCACTCACTTTGGTCACATGATTTCCTTCTGAGTGACATGTGGTCATGTGACATTACCTCCATGTTTTTTGTGCTCTTCAGTGTCTGGTAAGGTTGACTGTGATCACCCAAAAGCAGATCTTCGCCTCCGATACCAAGGTTTACTGATCTTTGCTCTTTGAATGTGTCATGTTGCGTTTGCACGGAAAATAATTCCCCTTCATCAGTCATACACCACAACACTTAGACATGCAGCCCTAGACGTGCAGTATTTAACAAATATTTAAGACTCAAAGGTACTCCTCACCATCTCAGTAAACATTCTTCTAAACATGCTCACATTTGTGTAACTTTCTCCACCTCATGGCTCTGTTTCTCTGTGTCATGGAGATCATACAAAAGCACTTCAGTATGTTTGGCTTGAGCATGTTTGAATGCAACTTCGCACTTACGTTACGCTCATTAGTCCAAGGGACAAAAATCAAGTACATGGAGTGGATGATGTTGGTTTGGTAAGTGTGCTGGCCAAATAGTGTGGTAAGCGCAGAGTCTGAGAGGCATTGAGTGAGCAATGGCAGATTTCCCAGAGTGCTTTGTTAATGGCTCAATGTGATGACCGCACCCTTCCCCTCTAACTCTCTGTCTATTGAAATCTTTAATGCAGAACTGTCGTTTCAGGCAGAAGTCTTTCACGTTTTCATACCTTTATAAATGCGTGAAGCATAGGGGTGTAGCAAACCATTGTTACAGAGGGGCGACCCACTTTAAAAGATTTCATTAGTCCTGACCGCTTTATGACAATAAAAAATAAGTATATATAGTAATGCAATAAACGTAATTGCAGCAGCCTAAGTACAGCAGTGATTTATAGACAAATTATAAACATCTGCCGTTTCAGTGAACTGAATAAACACATAATAGATGATAGTCTGCAGGGCTGCTGAACTGTTATGTCGCATTATTATTATTAATGAGTTGATATTTAAGCTAATAAGGTTTATAATGTGTCCGCACCAACTGTTTAGATGTTTCTACGCCCCTGTTCTTACCATTAATCTAAATCTACGCCATAGACAATATGTTTAGTTTCACTTTCGGCATTTAGACACGAGATACAGTCCTGGGGCCAGATTCACGAAAACATTCTTAAGTCATCAAATAAGAACATTCTTAGGGTACATGATAAGAAGTTCGTAAGAATGTTCTTAACTGTAATTCTCAAACATTTACTTAAGAAAAATATTAAAATGTTCTTTAAAAAACGACAAGCTTTGATATTGATATTAATTACACTTATCAGTCGATTCATATTTTATATTACCTCGCGATCATATTAGGATGTATATAAAAAAATTGTTAGAAAAATATATGTGCTAGTGTGACAGAGGACAGGTAGTGTATGGCAGCGGTGCAGCAAGTAAACATCATTCCGCAAACGGTGCCTTGTTAGAGCGCTCGACTCGCACGACAAACCGATTGCTGGATCAACTCCCGTGCAGAGCAGGTTCGAGTAGAGCTTGTAACATTAGTAATTTCACAACAAATTTTATATTTATATTGAGGAATTGAAATGTTAGCTAGTAATCACTGTAATACGTATTTGAGTTTAATGCAATTGATGAAGTAAGCATGTTAAAATAGAGTATTAATATGAGTATTTAAAGCAACACTAAAGAGTTTTTGCTCTTTGCTCCCCCTACAGGTTAGAAGCGGAATTGTCTAATACCACTGTCGTAAATAATTTAGCCTACTGCAGCATAGCTGCCTCTGATTGGATTGTAGGTCTGCCGTAAAGCAAGTTTTTGTAGTTTTCACTCGGACTACAGGACCGCGACCCGACGGTTGGAAACTTCTTTAATGCGGTTTTGGCCGATAGAGGGCTGAAAGCGAATGTGAAAGTGCCGTTCACCCTGTTTTGAGTGGATGAACGACTGAAACTTTTTTGGAAACATTATTTTAAGGTAAAAAAAACTCTTCGGTGTTGCTTTAATTCCTCATTAATAAACTAAACTTTGGGAAGTAAACAGTCAAAATTGCGATTTCTGACAACACATTGTGTCAATCAACGTATCAAATTTAACATCTTACCTTTTCAGATTTAAAGGTCACATTCTTCCTGATCCCATTTTTCAAACTTTTGTTAGTGTGTAATGTTGCTGTTAGAGCATAAATAATATCTGCAAAATGATAAAGCTCAAAGTTCACTGTCAGGTGATATATTTTCTTTAACAGAATTTGCCTTTCATAGCCAACAGCGAACGGTTGGTTTGGACTACAGCCCTCTACTAACCGATTGAGTGACGTCAATATAAGAGTTTCACTAAACCCCGCCCACAGGAATATGTCAGTCGCCAGCTTGGGCTCAGACGGCTCTGCTAAGCTAAGTTGCTGTCGAATAATAACACACTAAACAAACTACACAATCAGAACTCGTTTCGTATTTCTGTAGGAGGGACTTCATAGAAACAGCGCTATAGAGATAAGTAAATTGTGTTTCAGAATCTGAATTCTTCTAAGTTTTTCTTAAGAACATCATTTAGAAAAAAAGTAAGAACTTTCTTAGGAAGTTTCTTTGAGAATGCAATATTCTTAACTTTCTTCTTAAATTGGAGTTAAGAAGAATTTTCTTTTTAAGAATGTTTTGTGAATCCGGCCCTGATCAGACAAGGTTTTTCAGTGAGAGACATCAGTGCCTGAAGCGATGGTACTCTTCTGTCAGTCTTCCCTGTCAGGATTTACTCATTCATTTATCTCCCTGTATCCGTTTCCCTCTTCCACCTCTCTCTCTCTCTCTCTCTCTTTCTCTCTCTCTCTCTCTCTCTCTCTCTCTCTCTCTCTCTCTCTCTCTCTCTCAAGGCTCTGGCTAGCATGAGCCTGAACACTCAGCCCATTCTGAATCTGGAGAAGTTTCAAGAGGGGCAGGAGCTGTCCCTGATGCCCCCTGGCCGTGACAAAGCTTCTCCCTCCTCCACTGAGTTTAACCCACTCATCTACGGCAATGACGTGGACTCTGTGGACGTTGCCACAAGGTATACGTTTTCTTCTTGTCATTGTATGATTTGGTTGAGTGCCGAGTAAATCTACTTGACTTTCTTTAAAGCCATTGTACTCTTACAAAACAAGTATTATGGTATTACCACGTTTTAACATGCTACAAATTGGACACTATGTACAGCAGTGGTCTCAAACTCCCTGCCCGCGGGCCATCTGTGGCACACCGCTACTGTCAAAAATAATATATTTTCCGGCCAGCAGAAAGATTTTTAATGACTTAGTTTCAAATTGGGCCACGTTCTCCGTGATGTGAGGATAACGGAATGCGTGATCTGATTTGAATTGCTCATCTGCACTTTGTGTCAATCATTTCATTGTCACAATGTGATTAATTAATCTGATTGGGTCTTTGGAGTATTCATCCAGAGAAGAGCTGTTACTCTGTGGGGTTACTCAGCTGTCACTTAGAGAATACCTGCATGGGGTTAGTTCACACCAAGTCACAACTTCCAATGACGACACCTCATAGGGAGGGAAAGCGGGGTTGTAATGCAACGTAAATTAATCTATGGATGAGAAAAAGAGCTATCAGGTGCTCAGGAAAAGAGGAAATATGAGGACAAACATGCAAAAGATAAAAGTATGTATGCAGCTCACTGATCTTAATATGAGTATATAATGAAGTATAGACCATTTTATCGGACGCACGTGCGGTCAGGCTGTTGCGCATCTGGCCAGAACTTTACTTTCGGTTTCTGTTATTGGTCTGACTAGTTGTTAAACTCTTAAACAAATACCTTGTCGAAAATAATAAATGTTTTGCTTTCCAAGGTAATCTATGTGTTGTTTATTTTGCTTGCTTGCTTATATAGACGGTTTCATCGGACGCACGTTCACTGACGCGATACACGTCTGGATCCAAACTTTACTTCCGGTTTCATTTTTTTAATGGTCTGACTAGTTACTAAACTGATCTCTTGAACAAATGCCTCGTCGAAAATAACAACTGTTTTGATGTCCTAGGTCAGTGGTTCTCAAACTGGGGTCCGGGGCCCCCAGGGGGGCCGCGAGATGGTGCCAGGGGGGCCGCGAGATGGTGCCGGGGGGGCCGCAGTTTTATGACATTTTATCAAATAAAATCATTTCTCATGAATTCTGTGCAAATAAACCTAAAAAAAAATTAAGACTACTAACCAACACCACTACTTCGTATCATTTAATATGTTTTGTTTAATCAAAAGTTGAGTTTTCAAACAGTTTCTTGTCATAAATTTTCTTTGGGGGGGCCGCGAAAAAATGCGCCATACAAAAGGGGGGCCGCACACTGAAAAAGTTTGAGAACCACTGTCCTAGGTAATCTATGTGTTGTTTTTTTGCTTGTTATATAAATAAACTATGTTTAAATAACTTTGTTGTTATTTATTCTTAGCTGAGTTTGCCAGAAGTTACGTGCGGACCACGACAGCCCCTTGTTTATGTTGTTACTGCTGAAACCGTCTATAAATAAACCACTTTAAAAGTACTTTGTTTTTATTTATTTTTAGCGGAGTTTACCGGAAGTTACGTGATGACCACGAAAGCTAGTTTATGTTGTTACTGCTGAAACCATCTATATCCAATATATCATTATGTAGCTTGCAGTTACACACATTAATTTTTACAGAGATGGGACATAATCCTAAATAAATAAAAAAGAAACACTACCTGGTGGCAAAATTTTTTGTATGGTTCATAAATGTATTCAGAAATTTAATTTGTTAGTTTAGTGCAAGGTTTTAATCGTAAAACTTACTGTTGTTTATCTTGACAACAGATGAATTGCTACAACTTATAAAATGAAGTTGACTTTTTCAACCATATTTTATAAGTTATAACAACTCATCTGTAGTTATAGCAGCTCATCTGTAGTCAAGATAAATAAAAGTAAGTCGAAATGATTTGTGAATTTGAGTTGATTCAACAACAAAAAAATTAAGGCAGCAAAGAATTTTTTACAATGTGCTTACTGTTATAATAATGTATATAAAAAGCACAGTTTATATTTTTAGTATTATAATATATAATGGAATTTACATAATACACTTACAGAAATATTGTGTTTTTTATGTTAAAATAACTCTGCGACCCCTTGAGACCCCTGCTTTACAATATAAAAGTTTTACTGTATTCTCAGTAGCGATTTTGTAAAATTGACCCATAAACTAAATCATAGTTGTCTAAAATGCATTTATTTTTCTGTAGAGTGGCAATGGTGAGGTTCTTCAACTCTCCAAATGTGCTACAAGGGTTCCAGATGCACACCCGCACACTCCGTCTCTTCCCCCGTCCCGTGGTGGCGTTCCAGGCCACATCTTTCCTGGCCTCACGGCCACGGAGAAATGGATTCACAGAGAAGCTCTCTCACACGCAGGCAGTGGAGTACTATGGAGAATGGGCTCTTAACCCCACTAACCTGGCATTTCAAAGGATTCATAACAGTGAGAGAGATACACACACTCACTCATTGTTTGTGCTGCACACAGTAGTTCAAAGAGCAGCTTGTGTTTATCGTACAGCTTCAGTCATTTTCTGTGGGATTATTAAACATTATGTATTAATTATACTATGTGATTTGTTTGTCAGATGTGTATGACCCATCTCTAATCGGCGATAAGCCTAAGTGGTATGCTCACCAGTTACAGCCAGTATTCTATCGCGTGTATGATGGAAACTCGCATCTGGCAGAGGCACTTAGTGGACCACTGCAGGATGAGGCCAATGATTCAGATCCTACAGATGACAGGTTAAAGCCAACATCCTTTCACACTTGTTTTTTATAAACAATCTAACTTATGCATGGGTTCTTTTCACCAAATATTTTGTACAAAATATTCTGTAAAGTTATTTTGTAAAAAATAAAAATTAACCTTAAAGGGGACATATCTTGAAATTCAAATACTTTTTTCATGTTTAAGTGCTATAAGTGGGGTCCCCAGTGCTTCTTTTAACCTAGAAAATGTGAAATAGAACAAGTTTTGGTAAACCATTCTCTGCAAGCATGTGAAAAATTAGGTCATCTTGTGATGTCAGAAGGGGATAATACCACCCCTTAATCTACACTATCCATCCACGGCACTGCCATTTAGTGCAGACATGAGCTTATTTGCATTTAAAAGGACACACCCAAAAATGGCACATACCTAAAAAGTGAATTTTAACATGCTATAATAAATTATCTATATGGTATTTTGATTTATTTGACATCACGTTTGGCTTCCTTAAGTTTTTGGTTTCTGTTATTTGCTGTTTTAGTGGGAGTGACAGTGATGGATATGATGACTCCAGCTCTTCCTACTCGTCTCTTGGAGACTTTGTGAATGAGATGATCAAAGGAGACATTCAGGGGGACACACCAAGTTAGTCTCTCCATTTAAGTTTCATATATTTAGCCATGGATTCAAAGATAAATATATTAAACTTTAAACTTTAAAGGAACAGTATGTAGTACTGGTATTGCAATCACAAAACTTGTGGCTAAAGCTGGTACTGCAATCACACAACTGGTGGCCAATACACAAAATGACAACATAAACATCAGTTGAGGGCTGCAACTGCACTTTTTAAATGACAATATCCTGGCCAGACCACTGTTGTCAGTGATATAAGTATTTGAAATGAAAATTATTTCTTAATGTCTATTGACATATCAGGGCCATTTTATGATTAATTGATATAAATTTCTTACATACTGTTCCAAGGGATTTAGCATTAGAAGTTGGAGTAACTACTATTACTACCAGCATTTCGTTAAGTTTTTTTAACCCCCAGAATATTTTGTAATACTTGTTTACTCATTTTTAGCCCTTTCATTTATTCTAGCTTCATTCTTTATTTTCTATCAATTTTGAATGGGAACATTTTTTAAACGTTTCATAAAAAGTCAGTGTGTTTTTATCAAAGACTTTCAGGTCGGATTCAGAATAATAATTGAGTATAGAGTATTAACCTGTTTTTGGATCTGGAGATGCTGTACTCTTTCAGAAGATAAGTTACAGCAACCCTTACCATATAACAGTAAAATGAAAAGATGGAAATGTCTCTACTGGCACTGAAGTGTTGTGTCATAAATGATGTATCTTGTCAGTGTCCTAGAAAAAGTTAGCTGTTAAATGTTTGACAACAGTTCACATGTTGGTTTTCCTGTAGCTCAGCTTTAGAGAATTGCCATATTATCGCCACAGGTTGTAGGTTCGAATCTCATGGAACATACATACTAATGAAATGTATACAGTAGCTTGAATGCACTTTGAGTCTCTTTGGATTAAAGCGAATGCCTTGTGCATTAATGTAATTGTTATTTTTCTCGATCTCTCTTTAGATGTTGACCCTCTGACTCATGCTGCACTTGGGGATGCAAATGAGGTAGAGATCCATGACTTCCAAGAGTTCAAAGAAGAAAGTTTAGAACAAGACCCAGATCCAGAGTGCCCCCCAGAGGCCTCAGATGGCCAGCCGCTCCGGTCCAGCTCCAGCACCACAGCCAGTTCCAGCCCCAGTACAGTCATTCAGGGAGTTAACCATGTGAGTACAGTAAGTGTTAAATGTATCTAGAGTAAGGCCACATCCACACAAACCCAGTGCTTCCATTAAAATATTTTTTTGTTCTTTAAACCGATCTTTTTTTCCCCTCCGTAGAAATGTGTAAGATGTAATCAAATGGCGCGTGGTTTCTTCAGGTTCTGTGTGGAAAGGCTCTAAATCATCATACATTGTGATGCTTTAACTTACACAAAGTGTTTTTATTTGTGCAGGAGCAGAAAGAACCCGTTGAGATCGAGGCGCCAAGTAGCGTTGCTCTCCCGAACTCTGCTCCAAGATTGGATGTGCCATCTTTTACAAGACCCGTACCCGAGCCGGTCCCTGTGGATCCAGCCAGTAAGAAGCAAGAGTATGATAATCCTTATTTTGAGCCCCAGTATGGCTTTCCTACAGAGGATGAAGCTGAAA
The DNA here is from genome assembly GCF_027580225.2 of Misgurnus anguillicaudatus. Taxonomy (NCBI): domain Eukaryota; kingdom Metazoa; phylum Chordata; class Actinopteri; order Cypriniformes; family Cobitidae; genus Misgurnus; species Misgurnus anguillicaudatus. Next base: position 35,015,935 of record NC_073357.2, on the reverse strand, counting down.
CAGAAGAGCAGGAGGAAAGCTACACACCACGATTCAACCAGAATCTTAATGGCAACAAGTATGTGTTCAGTAGATACTTAAAGTCTTACCTGCAACACACAACAACATCTCTCTGAACTGTACATGTGTGTTTAGACCATCTCGGCCGTTGAGACCCAACAGTCTGAAGCTTCCAGGGGAATCTGATGGAGAAGGAGATTCCAGAAATAGCTCTCCAAACTCCACCATTTCCAACAACAGCAACGATGGTTTCGGGGGGCTCATGAACTTTGCCAGTGAGTGGCTACATTTACATTTACATTTGGGCATTTAGCAGACGCTTTTATCCAAAGCCACTTACAAAGATAAGAAAACAATCAAGCAATTTGTCATAGGGAGTCAATAATACAAGAGGTGCTTATACCGAGTTACAAATTTTTCACAAATTCAAAACTATACCTGTTGAGAGAGAAAGAGAGTTAGATAATTTTTTTTAAGATTAGAAGAGTTGTATCTACAATCAGTATCAATTTGTCAAGTATATTTTGATAAGATGAGTTTTTAGTTGTTTTTTGAATGTAGCATCTAGCTTAACATACATAACCTTCATTCAGTCTCTTATACTTTAGCTCATGCTGGGGCTGCCAAAGTTTTGCTGTTCATTTGCTTACATTTTTTACTTTCTTAAATAATTCCTTATGTGTACAGGTAACCTGTATAAAAACCACGGCACCAGCTTTAGTCTCTCTAGTCTGGCTCTGCCCAATAAAGCCCGAGAGAAGAATACACCCTTCCCCAGCCTCAAAGGTAAACGCATCCCTCCAATCTATTCATGCTATCATCCTTCTCATCTACCCATCTGCTCGTCTTCTGTCTCTTCATTATCCCTTTCTCCAGTCTCTGTCTCTCCTGCTTTATCTCTCGCTCTCATAAGCCTTAAATCTTTTTCATTCCCTCTTTCTGCTGTTGATAAGCTAATGCTTGATTTACTCTAGTCAGACAGGCTTTCTTACACTATATCCATTAATCTCACATGAGTGGATATTAAAGGGGACATTTCACAAGATTTTTTTAAGATGTAGAATAAATCTTTGCTCTCCCCAGAATACGTATGTGAAGTTCTAGTTCAAAATGCCATTTAGATAATTTATTATAGTATGCTAAAATTGACACATTGTAGATGTGAGCAAAAATGTGCAGCTTTGGGTGTGTCTCTTTAAATGCAAATGAGCTGATCTCTGCACTAAATGGCAGTGTCATGGTTGGATAGTGCAGATTAAAAGGTGGTATTATCCCCTTCTGACATCACAAGGGGAGACAAATTTTACATGCTTGCAGAGAATGGTTTACCAAAACTAAGTTACTGGATTGATCTTTCACACATTTTCTAAGTTTATAGAAGCACTGGGGACCAAATTATAGCACTTAAACATGAAAAAGTCAGATTTTCATGATATATCCCCTATACGTATATTTTTTTCTGTGTTTTAAAAAAGATTAATAAAAATCAATGGTTTAAAGAACCTTGATGCTTGTAAAGTAAGAAGGCGTCCTGATCTTTCCTATTATATAATCTTGATGTGAGCCTAAAGGGACACTCCACTTAAAAAAATAACACTTTTAGCATAGCTTAGCACAATCCATTGAATCTGATTAGACCATTAGCATCACGCTCAAAAATAACCCAAGAGTTTCAATATTTTTCCTATTGAAAACTTGACTCTTTTGTAGTTGCGTCGTGTAATAGGACCGACGGAAAATTAAAAGTTGCGATTTTCTAGGCAGATATGGCTAGGAACTTTTATTCTGGCGTAATAATAAAGGACGTTGCTGCTGTAACATGGCTGCAGGAGGCGCAATAATATTACGCAGTGCCTGAATATAGTCCCCTGCTATTGTAAGATACTAAGAGAGTATAGTTCCTAGCCATATCTGCCTAGAAAATCACAACTTTTAATTTTCTGTCGGCCTTGGTGCACAGTGTAACTGCAGAAGAGTCAAGTTTTGAATAGGAAAAATATCGAAACTCTTTGGTTATTTTTGGCGCGATGCTAATGGTCTGGTTAGATTCAGTGGATTGTGCTGAGCTATGCTGAGGGTGCTAGCGCCGGACCCGGAGATCAGCAAATATTTAACTGTAGGGGAGCTGAGATGAGCGTATTTAAAAAAAAGTGGAGTGTCCCTTTAATGTGTTGTGACACACTTTTCGTTGATAAACACCACATTTAAATTTTTAAGCATTGTACATTTTAATTGAGACTATTTATTTTCATTTTTAAACAATATCATTGTAATATGTCATCAACATTATTACTATCAAACCAGCACTTTTCACAGCTTTTTTCTGGCCAGCTAAATCGTCTTCTGTTGTTTTGATCATGCAGAAATTATTTATCATTTTACTCAAGGTTAAAGTATCAGCCTCAAACTGACGTATTGATCATTAGTTTGTAAATATTTAAAGTGGCAAGCAGCTGTCACACTTTTAGTGTAGTCAGCATAAAGCTTAAGAATCACCCTTTTAGCTTGAATGCAGGCCCATGTGCACAGAGAAAAGAGTCAGGACAGTAAGTTTCGTACAGCCCATACTGTAGGTCTGGAATTAGTCCAATCTTCAGTACTTATAGTACCTCATTAGTTTTCATTTTTACCTCTTTTCTCTTTTTCTTTATTATTTTTAAAGAATATTTTAATTTTGATTTAACAGAGGACACAGATCAAGGTTTGTGGGAATGTTTTTCTGACCCAACCCAAGCGTTATTTAACCTGTGTTGCTACTCTGTATGTGGAGAATGTCATGCCTTTTTCCCAATCCAAAGATAATCTTTCTTTGGAAAATGAAGGCATAGGCTATCAGCTCAGATGTTTCCCAGGCTAGCAACCATGTTTTATGCTGACTTTATTTTCTGTTTGTTTATAATTTTGGATGAAATTTGTATTACTCAGACGATGGCGATGAGAGTCCAGACAGTCCTGGTATGTTTTAAAGTGTGATGAACTCATAGCCATTAGACCCTTTGAGAAAATGGGAAACTCCTTTTCACTCTTGACCTGATGTGACAGACAGAGTGCATTGGTTCCTAACTCAAGTCCGGGATGTTTTATCTTGTATTGAATCTGGTCCAACTCTAAACGGTAGTTTTTATGTACTGATAATATGGGTTATACATTTGGGGTATAAAAGCAACATAGGATTTCCCTGGAAAGCAGTTTGGAACCTCTGAGGATATATCTGTACTCGTATATATCCAATATGCCTATCCTCCTCTTGTTCATACTCTGTGATGACTCTGCAATTAATATATAACAACAATTGTTTCCTTATTAAAACATTTTTTATTTCTATAAAGAAGGGAATTGTTTTTGTAGGAATGGAATGTTATGATGTTTGACTGCTCTTTGTGTTGCGTATGGTATGTTTCCCCCATTTGTGTTGGGGTCTGTTTCACATCCTTTTCATTTTAATATCCACCTAAACTGCATGAGTGAGCATAAACCAAAGTGGGAGAATTGCATCTGATCTGCTTCAGCAGTACTGAAATGCAATTTCCACCAAAGCCAATGGTACTGTACAGTAGATTTCCACTGAAGGCTTTGAACTCTGGTATCTGTAATGTGGGTGTTGAAATAAGTCTATATTGAGGATTTTAACTTGTACATACACCCACTCTGAGTTGCAAGTAAGCTGCTTTTATAGAGATGGGTAAAGGAGAAAACCAAGAGAGCACAACAGGAGCCTTTAAGTGGCAAAACATGCTGTGTTCAACTAGCAGATTGACCGGTAATGTTTTTTTGGACGTTCTCTTTTTTTACCACCACTGAGCGTGAAAACTGCATATAAGCTTATCAAAGATCTTTGACACATTTGAAAGCACTCTTTGGTAAACACTTTAGAGGTGTTAAAGTAAAATGTTGCCTTTGTTTATTATTAGGCTATCTGTTACAGTATGTTCAAACTAAAGTTACTAATATACACAATTAAAGCTTAAAAGGTTAAGCATTCGCTGTAGGACTACTGTATTTCAGACATCCCATACTGCAAAAAGTAATTTCTATTTTTTTGGGGGCGTACCACCCACACCTCCTGGAAAAACTATAATAAATTAATATATTTATATAATTTATATTATATTATTTAATTGTTTTGTATTGTATTGTATTATGTAATATATTATATTACATTATATTCAAGGAGTTTTAAGGATATTTTTAAGCACGTCTACAGGGAGTTTGCTCTCATAATAGAAGTTCAATAAAGTAGTCCATTCGGCTAGTACAATGAACAAATGACACCTAAATATGTCTTTACAATCATTTAATCCCTCCGGGGGAAAAAGCCCCTGTTGCGAGCTAAACTCATTATTTTGACCCTATTAAAAATTAAAATTCAATCATTTACTCACCCTCATGTTGTTTTAAACCTGTATGAGTTTATTTATTTGGTGAAACAAAAGTGAAACACAGTTGATGGTACCCATTGACTTCCATAGTAAGAAACACAAATGAAGAGTTTGGTTCCAAAATGCAATAAATCCATTTTGACTAATTCCTGTAAAAATGTGTTTTCTATACCAAGAAAGTGACAAGATGATAACCACTATTTTCTGTTACAAACTTTCACATAGCATCTCTAGGTTATAAAAACATAAAAAATTCAAATCCATAATTTGATTTTCAAAGATTTATTATAAAAACTGATTATTTTAAAGTTTTTTTTCAAAATGCTACATATCTATTGAATATATAAATGTGCATTCATCCTTCCCATGTTATATTCATTTAGTTGACTAGTCGTATACACTGATTAAAAATAAACATTAATGGCATTAATCAAAACACTTACTTTGTCATATTAAGAACACTGTCATTGCTGCTGTTATGCATGGGACGTCATCGCTGAACCTTTTTTAAAGGGATCAGCTGTAAAATGTTTTGGTCCTGCTCGATTTTTGTTGACTTCGAGTAAAATAATGGAAAGTTTTTCATAAGATCCCCTGGGGTCAATGTGTTAGCATGACAGTAGCTTGATGCAACAGCCGGCATTTTTCCGTCTCCCGAGTGCCTCTCACATGAATTATTCGATTTTGATGGCTTACGTTTCTTCTCCGCCACAGAAAACCACCACAATGCCATCAAAAGTATTATTTTGTTTTTGTTTGTTTGTTGATCACGAAGTACAAAGTAGATGAGGAAAACTAGGATTTTGTGCATATTCAACGCACCGCTATTGTTGTTTACAATGCGTGGAATGGTGCGCTGTGATTTGTTGAGCGGATTTATTGCATTCTGCAGAGAAGGAGGAGTAGTGTTTATTGCATTTTGGGAAAAAGTGAGAAAAGATGACAGAATAGCACTGCGGATATTGGATTTTGTGTAAAATTAAGAATTTGCTTTTTAATGCTGGCCTGATACAATACTGATTTTGGCGGTAACTCATAAAAAAAGGCATTTATCGCGTTTTGGAACCAAACTCTTTAAATACTAAAGAAGTCGATGGGGTGTGTGCTTGCCATCATTTTTCAAAATATTATCTTCTGTGTTTACCAGAATTAAAGAAACTCATACAGGTTTAAAACAACATGAGGGTGATTTAATGATGACAGAATTGTCATTTTTTGTTGAACTATCCCTTAAAGCATACACTTTAATGTTATTAATGAAGTGGGATGTCTGCTTTTTCATAGTTGCAGTTAATTGAAGCACTTTGAGCTTCTCTGACCTTCAGCTCTGTACTAAAAATCTATATTGCTCGGTAGAAAAATAGTATTTGGACCACACTTAAAACTTTTTTCTGTTCTCTCTTTTTCCCTGTCTATATCTCTTTTTCTCTCTGTCATTTCCATGCTCTCTGCTGGTTTTCTCTGTTGTATATGTACATGTGTCCGGTGCTTGTGGGTTGATGTTTGGACTGGTTCTGTCTGGGCCGGTGTTCTTCTCTGTCCCCTCTTTTAACTAATTCTGGCTTTTGTGTCCAGTATTTGGGCTAAATTCTCTTATGGAGATTGTAACAGAGATCGGCCCGGGGAGCGGAGAAGGTGGGTTCTGCCCTTTGCTGCGTGAGCTGCATGCTTCTCCAAAGCCAGTCAGCTACATCTGCCAGCATCCCGTTCAACCATTGCTTCCTCATTCATTCCTCACAGTCAATACTCACCCTGTGACATATGTCAGTCATTGTGATTGTGCTGTTTTGTTTATTCATGGTGAACTTGGCTTTTGACAAAATAATAACAAGGCAATGAAGAGCAATATCACAAAAGAGCAATGGTGGTTATGCAGGAAAAATTGTAGATTCTGATGTTGTGTGTAGCGGTCAGCTCTATGCAACACAGTAACAGGAATATTAAAAGAAGTTGTAAAATGAGAATTATGTGCAAAAAACAAAGTTAGTTTTTTGACTTAATATAAAAAGCAGCAATCTTTTGAGTATCTGTGCATCTGTTATGACATCACTGCATCGTGGCAGGCTTCTTGATATTTGATGTTTATTTTCGATGGTGTTTCAGATTATTAGAAGAACATATGTGAGATGTTACTTGGTCTTTCGGACTTTATTGTTTCATTATGTGGAATGTAAAATTGTGTCTGATGATATTTCCAGACTCATCCTAACATGTAATCTACCACATAGCGTGAGAGTGTGTAAACACGGCCATCTGTTTGTGTGCTTGTACGTTGCACACAGCGTCTTATCACGGTTGTGCCTATCGCATGTAGGCTAAATGCACACAGGCTGAATAGACACACACATTTTATCGCTTTTTATATATATGTGTGTGTGTATGTGTGTTTACTAATACCATGCACTCACCGTGGTAAATTAATAATCTGAATGATGTATTTTTCTGGTTTGGTCTTATTGCAGAGCAGACTGTTTTTCACTCATCCATTCTTTCCCACACGTTTCTCACTCTGTTCTTTGCCAGCGTGTGTGCGTGTTTGTTTGCTCCAGCTAGCGTCACTGCTCCTGCAGCTCTCTTTACTGCTCAAGTCCTTCAGTTGCTCTCTAACTGTCAGCATCATTAGATATAGTGTCCAAATACTAAGGTGTGAAAGAAATGAGTTTCCAGTGTGTTTTAATCTCTGTTTAAAACAATTGCTTTGTATGTTTGTGTGTATATGGGATTTTACTTTAGTTGACTATATTTTGTCAGACGCAGACTAAAACAAGACATCTGTGTAGATATACTAAATTAAGGCTCAGTCACACTGATCCGACAAAAGCTAACCAACACAGACAAGCACCAACAAGTGCTCATTTTAGATCCAACATCCAACTTAGAAAGTTAGTGTTTGTTGGATCACTGTGAAGTTGCCTTTAGACTACAAAGTGGGTTTTAATGCAGTAGTCATTGTTTTTTTTCAAATGCTGTGCCCTTACGAAAATTAACCATAGTTTTATTCGAGGAGCTCAGATGCCTTCTTCAAAATTGAGATGATATGATATCAACCAAATGCTCCTGACACACATTATATGCTCATTATGTACTTTCGCTTCAAATCCGCTCAATCCCGGCCTCAGGTCATTCAGAAATACCGCTTTCTTGGCAGAATCCAGTAATGGCGCTTTTCCATTGCATTGTACCCCACTGTTTGGTTTGGGTCAGGTTGGGTCAGCTCACCTCACTTTGACTTGGTTAGCTTTTCCATAGAGTTTAGTAACACTTTGGAGTGTGAGTGATTATAGGCGTGTCGTTATAATTTTGTGCTGCCTACTGCTGTGACATCTTACAAGTGAGAGCGTTGTTGGAATGCTATACATTCCCATACATTCATTTATTTCTCAGTCCGCCACAAAATTTAAAATAACCACCACAAATAGATGTTTGCACATCGCGTTTATCACTACCTCTGTCTCACATGACAGTTTCTGTAGTCTCACTGAGTCTCATTTAAGTTGCATTTAAGCATATATGCGGACGTGTGCGTTGCGAATGTGCCGCCACAAACTGCAAGTCTGGAAAAACTGGTATGGTGTTCCTGATTCACAACCTGTGGATGTTTTCATCTCTGAAAGGGAGTTCATCTCTAAAGCAAAGCACAGATGACAACAGGTTTACTCGAGACAGTGCAAGCTAGCACGAATGTAAAGCTAATCTTATAGCGATGACGCTGGTAGTGACGATTCTCTCAGACCAATCAGTGATCAACAGTGTTTTCGCGTCACGTTTTGGAATCAGCTCGCCACTCTTGAAACCCCAACCGAGGTGGTACTAAAAAAAGTATCGGGTACGTACTGTACCCAGTGGAAATGCCACCAAAAGTAAGCCAACCCGACCCAAACTGTGAGGTGCTAAGCAATGGAAAAGCACCAAAAGAGTCTGATTTTTAAAAAAAATGCTAATTTACAAGAAAACATGTTAGGTGCATTTAGAGTAAGGTGACCAGACGTCCGACTGAAGTTGTCCCCGGAAATGTCCCCGTGTTACAGCATGTCCAAAACAACCAGCAAATACACTGAAAAACCCGATCAACATGTAGTACCAGACCGGAGCAATCATGTAATGATTATTTTCACCAGTAGAGGGGGCCGCGCCCGCGAGCTACTTATTAGTTGCGCACGCCACTGATTTTGCGATGAAGAATTTACTACGAGACATATGAGAAAGCGTCATTATCATCAATCAAGTTATCATAAGATATGAAAACAGTTAATTTATGGGGGCTTAAGGTACTAACTACTCATGTTAAATTAAAATAATAAACCAATGAAGTGAACTAATCACAGTATGTTACGGAGCATTTGTTTTGTGAAGGCTAAATATGTTTACATTTTGCATTATTCCTTCTGTTCTTCACATTTACAATGTAATGAAATCAGCTGAAGTAGTACCTTAGAAGTCATTTTTGATGATGGGGTATGTCTCTTGTAAAAAACGGGGAAAATAGATTTTTAGGATACAGAGAATATTCAATTAGAAACACTGAAAAATTACTTATTAGTATTTTTCTCCTGTTTTCAGTACAAATATAAATAAAATCTTTTGCATTTTCTTGATGGGCAAAATGACCTAAGAATATAAGTCTAATTTTTAGACCAAAATATCAAATTTGTGCTTAAAAAAAAATCTGCCACAACTTAGTTCAAGAAATTATTATTTTTTGCATGTTTTAAGCACAAATTCACTTAATTTTTTTTTTTTTAAAGCTAGATTTTTCATAGGGGATTTTGCTTATCAAGAAAATGCATCTTGATTTAAGATTTTTTAGATATTTGAGCCGAAAACACGACAAAAATACTATTAAGTAAGAAGTAAGTCATTTTTTGCAGTGAACCCACAAGAATAAAAAGAAGAAAACTTTCAAAAAACATTTTGTCCCTATTTTGTAATTCATAGAGATCTTAATGATATTTTGACCATTTAACTAGGAAATGTCCCCGGTTTTCATTTTAAAAATCTGGTCACCTTAATTTAGAGGGTTTTGCATCTGAGCTGTTTTTTGTGTATTGCTTACTATTGTGAAAATTATGGGTTTTATTATAGTAACCATGTTTTTTTGTGTTTTAACTTTAGTAAAACCATGGTTAATTTTTGTAAGGGTGGTGTGTTGGTTTGCTGTGTGCGTGGGTGTTTTTGTATGTGCGGTGGTTCACTGGGTGTTAAGGTATGGAAGCAGGTTTCATGTGACATACTACATTCATAGGAAATCTGACACGTGATTGTTTTTTTTTTAGGTGCCCGAGCTCCCAGAGCGCTGGTAGATCAGAAATCCTCAGTTATTAAACACAGTCCCACTGTCAAGAGAGAGTCTCCATCTCCTCAGGGCAGAGCAAACAACACTAGGTACTGCTGTATAATAACTGCTGTATTTAAAAAAATAAATTACATTTTTATCTTTCAACCTAAAATTTGAATATTAGTTGACATAACAATTTTATTAAGATAACTTTCCTTTTTTAGTAGTGTTTGTGCTGCCTTAAAATTTTAAGTTGAACCAACAAATCTTTTACAGTGTATACCAAAATTATGCAATGAAAAGTTAAAAAATAAAAATTGAATATAGTAAAATAATTCAATGCTAGTTTGGAAGACCAAGTGCAGATTCTTGGTGAAGTACCTTTTTTAATCCAATAAGTCTAGATGTTGATTAAGTTAATGAATACAGTACATTATTTGCATGAAATGGTGAAATGGTATTAAGCCAGGTGAATATGCGACACTACTGTAGCTTTATTCAATTTATAATTATTATCTCCTTATGTCCTATTCAGTGAGAACCAGCAGTTTTTGAAAGAGGTGGTCCAGAGTGTGCTCGACGGGCAGGGTGTGGGCTGGCTGAACATGAAGAAGGTACGACGCCTGCTGGAGAACGAACAGCTGCGTGTCTTTGTGCTCAGCAAACTCAACCGTGCGGTCCAATCAGAGGAGGATGCTCAGCAGGAAATTATAAGAGATGTGGTAAGTCAAAGACATTAGAGGACACAAACAAAAGTGAATGCTAAACTATGCAATTTTGTTTTGTTCATTATGTTTTTGGGTGTTTGTACTTTTAGGAGATCAACAGAAAGGTCTATAAAGGCATGTTGGACATATTAAAGTGCACAGTGTCTAGTTTGGAGCACTCCTACACTAATGCTGGGCTGGGAGGCATGGCCAGTGTGTTCAGTCTGCTTGAGATAGCACGGACCCACTACCAAACCAAAGGTAACCTTCAACTAGCACTTGAATATTCAGTTAATAACATGTCAACACAGAGGTTGATATGGAAAGCTGTTGTTCCTCTCCTTAACAGCAATATGAAGCTTTGGGTCTAGCTGAATAAACCTTCTGCTGTCTGTTATCATGGGATCTAATTATATTATCTTGGGATTTCCATACCTGTATACACAAATCATCTATACCTTTAAATTTACCTTCTATCCTTTGTTTCCATGTTGCTATTTCCTGTTTTTCCCCGTCCGGCGCTTTGTTTCTTCGGCGCCCCCTTGTGGCTCACAGATCCAGAGAAGCGGAAACGGAGCCCCACGGAGGGCGTAAGCAGCCCAGGCAGTAAGGAGAGCCCATCGGGCCGAATGGAGAGCGCCAGGGCAGCAGGCGTGCTACTGGTTCCCCGTATCCAGTTGCCGCCCCCTTCCTCTGTAAAAACATCACGGCACTTTGATACGCGGAGTCTGAATGAGGAGAATTTTATTGCGTCTATTGGTGTGTAAACTACAGTCCCCGCTGCATGCCCCTCGCTGCTTGTTATGTTCCCTGAGCTCCCAGGGGCCACGTGTCCCTTTGGTCCCCATCTTCTGTTTCACTAACTGTCTACACCAGCTAAAACATTATATGATTTAAAATTACTTAATTTTTTTAGCTTTTAGAGCCAGTGAATTTGCCGTTGGCATTGGTTGGTGTAGACACATTACTGAAATATTGTGATGGAAATGTACTTCTTCTGGAATGTTAAACGTGTTTTTTCAAATCCTGTTTGCCAATCCCGGTTCCCTTTAAATCCATCGGATGCATGTTAGTTCCACGTAAACACCCTGACCTGCAGCTCTGTGTAGCCGAGAGTTAAATGGTGGGACGGTGAAGGTCTTGGACTGTGCCACTACTCTCTATAAAAGGATCCTGAGCTGTTATCTCCCCTGTTGACAGTCCTACGATGAGCATAGCACCAAACCTAACCACAGAAGTCTGCATACATTTAATACGGTTAGCCTATAGTGGCTTGCTGATGTTTAGGCCCAAGCCTCTGATTGGTAGTCATATCTGGGTCTGTGTACAGGGGATAATCCACCACGCCAACCCCTCATAACGTTGCCTTGTCTGTCCTTTGGTAATAATGCACCTCCAATTCTACTGAATGTCTCCGAGACTGCACCCTGCTTCTGCAACACCTCATTTCACCCAGCAGCTGCGAGGCTGATTTGTCGTCTTCATCTCATGCCTTTTGCATCACCCAGGCCATCCACCCTCACCTTGGAGAGCCATTGCCCATTATGATTGACTAGGATGGAGAAAGCGAACTATGGCATGAGGCTGATCTTATATGAAATCCATCGATTTGGCTCTTCAGGAACAGGGTTGCTCTGGATGTTTTGTAATGGAACCACACACGATTTGTGATGCAAGATCCAAAATTTCTTTTCTCCTGTGTGAGCATTACAAAACATCCTTGTTTTGCAAAATTAGACATTGCATTGTTTAGTTTTATTTATTGTTTATTTATTGCTCTTCAAAAGAGAAAAGCTCATCCTCCATATCTGACAATTCAACCGGCTCTCTGATTCTCTCTCTGTCTTTCTCTCCTTGCTTGCAATGCATCTTGGGTAGAATTGTGGAGCAAGCACCAGGATAACAGAAAGCAAAAAGCTTTGGAAAAAGAACAGAGTAAGATCACTTCCCTAAGCACCCAGTTAGACTTTACCTTGCAAAACAGCAAAGCAAGGAATCTGTCCTTCTACCTGCACTAGTCCTTTTTCCTTAAAGCAGCAGGAGTTGCCAAAAATGACTACTTCTACAGAGCCCACTATAGACTCGGGTCCAAACGTAGGGGTGTGGGTACACCCCACATTTTGTCATGGCTGCAGTAATTTCAGAGGTTTCAAAGGAAATTTTGATATATGAAATAAACTCAGGTTTTAGGCAGAATCATATTAAAATGAGATCATTATTTGGGCCGGTATTTCTAAGTGTGCAAATCTGTCTCTTGACTAGGGACGTGCATTTTGGTCATTTTGACTACTTGAGTACTTGACTGTGTACAGCTATGGTTTTCAGGATTGATGTGGGATGGAATCAGTTCCATCTGCACTTTTATTTACTGTGGCAAATCGATGTCTTTTCCATCTCATAAAATCCTGTGCCATGAGCACATTTCTAAGTCTGTGTAGTTAATAAATAGTGTTTTAAGTTTTAAACACATCCGTATACCGCTGCATTCTGTTTTCTTTTATTCTTTATAGTTGTTTTTGAAGAATTTTTCCTATGCCAAATCATTTTCTCCAGGTGGTATCTACTGTACTTTATATGCCACCATAACCATCATTTGATTCGAAATAAAACACTCAAGTACTCAAGGCCATCCCTATTCTTGACCTGGTTTGCACTCTTTACTCTTTCTGGAAAACATTTACTTTTCCTACTGTGATGGATTTAGTAGATTTATCTCACATGTTCCTAGATTTATTTGGTTTTAGGAATAATTCCCATTCCTGTGTCCCTGGACAACAAAACCGTCTTAAGGGTCAGTATTTTGAAATTAAGATTTATACGTAATCTAAAAGTTGAATAAATAAGCTTTCTATTGGTGTATTTGTTAGGATAAGGCAATATTTGGCCGAGATACAACTATTTCAAAAATCTGAGGGTGCAAAATATTGACAAAATCTTCGTTAAAGGAGACGTATCATGAAAATCTGACTTTTTCTATGTTTAAAGGCCCATTTCACTGGTAGAAACATTAATCTGTATTGAAAGTGGGACTTATTTGTGGTCAAAATGTAACATAAATTGTGCCTATTTGACTGAGAAAAGACAGAACGTGACTTTAGGGCGCATTTGTATGGAAAACTACAACTCCCACAATGCACCACAATGCACAGCTCTGCAAGCCACTCCCATTAATCGTAACACTGCTCAGATATGCTATTGTGTACATAAATGCCACGTTAGTATAACAAAGAAAGTAGAAACACTCACTTTATAGTCAAACGTCTGCAGGCTTTGGCTGTCGCTTTCAGTTTAGGATTCTAAAATATGTATCCAGGACGCCTCTGTCCATATACGGTATGAAGCTTGGGTAGGAGCAAGCTTCATTCAGTTTCTGATTTATTTTTGAGTGCTTGGCCAAACATGTATATTCTCAAAGAAGAAAATGACGCATCCTGCACACAAACGCGTCCACCGCACAATATGTGTACTCCACAGATGCGCTGGCAAGTGCTTGTGCTCGTAAACCGAAACACGTCTGTGAAATAAACACGCCCAAACAGGCGCAAAGTGCCTCTCTTGCCCGGGACCATTCACCAAACAAACGTCCATATCCTGATCTGATGCGGAAATCACACATTACTCATGATAGATACATTTTTTAAATATTTACTAAAACACATTTACAAAATATCTTTATGGAACATGATCTTTACTTATTATCCTAATGATTTTTGGACTAAAACAAAATATTGATAATTTTGACCCATACCATGAATTGTTGGCTATTGCTAACAAATATATAAATATACCCATACTTATGACTGATTTTGTGGTCCAGGGTCACAAAAAACATTTGTAGTACACTTTTGCATTCATTTTTACAAAATTTTAACCTCTCATTTACTGAACTCGTTTGGCTCAGGCAGATCTTTTTTTCAACCTTATTCTAAAATTTGAACATAAGGATATGATGTGTGATAAACTACGTAATCCCACACTTATAAACTTTATTTATTTCAGCGTAGCGTTGAAGGAATTATAAAAAAATATGTTGCTACAAGACCATGCATACTGACACCTGCTGCTATACAGGACTATACAAGTGCTGTTGGGTTGAGATTAGATGCACTCATTTTTCAGTCTTTGGAAGTGCAGATTGTTTCATTTTCTGGTTTCAATGCCTCATACGGTATAATCGCTCCCAAACAAGTTGAGGTTTGCAATTGTGACATGACTTTCTTCATTTTAAAGCAGTGAGCGGCACACCAGTAGTAGCTGAAGCTTCCCCGTGTCTGATGATTGGTTGACTGTGTTTGCCTGCATGTGTGACTGCTTCTGTCTGTGCGTCTGTAATATAGTGCTACTGTGAACTGATCTGGCCCACTGTCCGCTGATCTGCTTCCGTGAGTTTCCCCAATTTGACTGCAGACATGTTTTTTCTCTCTGCCTGCTTTGTAATCTAATGAGTGGCAGCTGGCTGAAACAGGCTTTATTTCCCAACATGAAAGTCTTATTAAAGTCGTTCTGAGAAAGCTTCAGCCTGCTGTTAGTCATGCGATGTCCCAGAATGCAGTCCAGATTTTGTGGATGGAGCAGCTGACTGTGTGTTTCTATAGGGGCGGATGGCACAAAGCAGCGAGTGGAAGGTGCTGATACAGAAGAGAAGAAATCTCAGATCAGTGCTGACAGTGGACTCAGTGTGACCTCTGGCTCACAGGTGCGTTATAATCTTAACACCACATAATGCAAGAGGGGCCCAGATTCCCAGTGGGATATAAAGCATTAAACGGAGCAATTTTTGAATATTTTATTTTATTGAAATTTTATTGTTGGCTTTCCTTCCTTCTCTTTTCATTCTGGTATTTTTTTTGTAGAAGAGTGACACAGAGTCCCTGGCGAGCTCCGAGCCTCCGGCTCTAAAAAGAAGCACCAGCCAGGACTCAGAGGCCAGCACAGTGGTAGGGCACGGCCAATACACTGCCATTAAACCTGTAAACAGATAGACTTATCAATATCTAGACCAGATAGATTATAGTTTTTACCTAGGTGGTTGCCTTTATGTAAGTTAGGATGCCTAAGGGGCCGTTCACATGGCACGCTTAAAAAGCGCATGGAAATCGCTAGGCGTGTAGGTTCTTGTCACATGACCTGCGGTTCGCTTACGGCATTCTGAAATGTTTTCAACTCGATGCGGTGCAGACGCGCCGGGAAAAAACGAGTGCATGCCGTTTGAAATAACAAACTTGATCGCGTAAAAGACGCGATTTGTGAATCACCCCTAAGATGGCATCCTAACTTGCATAAAACCCTTGTTTGGGAATGTTTTGGATCATTATTTATACAATAATGTGTTTATAAAAATAACACTCCTTACTCAAATCACAGTAGACTTAAGCTTAAAAATATATTATTGCCAAAGTCTATCAAAATCATTTAAGCTATGACATGATGCATAAATAAGAGCAGATACATATATACGAATATTGTGTAAATTACTTAAAGGACAAGTTCGGTATTTTAAAGCTGCCGTCGGCAACTCTGGAGGATTGAGCAGTTTCCAAATATTTACAATTTCATGTCCCTCCCCCACTACCTCCGAGCTCGTTCTCGTCAGCGCGTGTGCAAAAGTATTATTGTGAACGCATACTTAGCAAGAATACTTAGATTACTTGCATAACACTCCGAAATACAATCAATGGTTGATAAAGCACAATTACCTGTTGAGAAGAAATGTGGCAAGCTCTGCATCCAGCTTGAAATCTCGTAGATTCCTTTCAAATGCCGGTCCGATATAGTTTTATTACGGTCACAGTCGCTTTCTATCTTTGTTTCCTTCTTTTCATTCTCTGTGTATGTAGATATAAAACATAATGGTTCATTATAAAAAGGTCTTCATACACCCCTGATAATATAGTTTTGTGTATTATTTAGCAATTCTGTCAAGAGATCCTTCTAAAAATTACACACTGCACCTTTAATTTGTGATTTGATTTTTTTAATACAGAAATAAATGAAATCCAATCATAGTAACAGATACTGTCAATTTGTCTACCATCGTGAATGTAGTTGCAAAGCTGCAATGCTACCCTGGATTTTGAAGTCACAAGATTCTGTCTACCTATTCAAACAGTCTTTGTTACAGGGGCGCACTTATGATGCCTTAAAATGTCTGCTCTATTGGGAGCTCATTAGGTTTTAAAACAGAGCAACACTCTGTACAAAGTCCCATTTAAATGACCCTGTTGATCTCCTGAATCAACTTTATAGTACCTTCAGATCCACCTTAGCACATACAATTCAAAGATGTATTTACTTTGTCTTTCATTATCGACTTTTTCCAGTTTGTGCTGAATAAGTGACTTCATTGCAGTGCTTGTATTTGCTTTTTGTTTCCTGTACCATTGCTGACGTCTGACCTTGGATATGTAGGTGAGTAACAGCTCAGGTGAGACGCTGGGTGCGGACAGTGACCTCAGCAGCACTGCTGGAGATGGCCTGACGGGCAGACACACTGCCCATCTCAACCTGTCCCGTGGCACACTGTCTGACAGTGAGATTGAAACCAACCCTGCGACCAGCTCGGTGTTTGTGAGTTTCCGTCACTCTTTCATATCTACAGATTCTTTTATTATGGGTCCAAGCATGAAGTTCTGGAACCATACTGTATTACTGGTGGTGTAGAATAGTAGTTAAACAGCTGAGCTAATAAAGAGCTACAGGCTCAGATGTGTTGGAATAAAGAAAAATAGAGCTTAGTTAAAAGGGGGTGCATAATTTTTGAAAAACACTTTGGAAAGGGGAGTCGGGCCGAGTACCAAAACACACTTGTAGCCAATCAGCAGTAAGGGGCGTGTCTTCTAAACAACATTGTTGCCTATGTCAAAAGAAGGTTTAGATTCTATTGGGGTAGGGGCGTGTTTGTTTAGGTAATTTCAGATATCAACATTGGCTTTCAGAGATCATGCACCCCACCTTTAATATGGAATTTACTGGTAAACATCCTGCAAACCAGTCAGTATGATAAACTGTGATCATTTAGGAAATGCCTTCTGTAATGCTCAGTTGGTCAATGTCACCCACATAGGGCAAGACCCATAAGCTGAAGCCGGGAGTAAAGGAGCCTGTGGTTGTTAATAAGGGAACACCAGTTCCACCTCATGAGGACTTAAGTATGAGGATCTATCTGTGTGAGGGGCTGCTGGGTAAGAGTTCATCTTTTTTCTTATTTCTTTCTGTGTTTCTTTTTAATTTCCTTTCTTTTTCTCCTCTGTACTGTTTTTCTAGTTCTGTGTCCGCTTCAATAATTACCTCCAGTGTCGTGTTTTCATTGTTCATATTAATTAAAGAAAGATGAGGCATTTTAAAGTTAACTCTTGGCGTTCCTTATCCTTTAGTCTGAACTAAGAGAGCAGTCCTTTATTCTCCGGGTTTTTCATTGTTATGATTTTGGTAATTTGTCTATACAGTAAAAAGACTTCTCACATTGTGCCATTAGAGCTTTGTAAAGTAAATAATCTTAACTATTAACCTATTAATCTGCTGTTTTGTGAATTAACCAGCTTCTGATAAATTAGTGGATTGCGAATTTCACACAGCTTTGCTTCTTACTATCTAACACTTTCTTTGCCTTCTGCTGGGTGGCCAATTCCCTCCCTCTCTCTCTCCCTATCGCTCTCTTTTATCTCCTTTTTTAATGCTGCAAAGGGCGAGATAAGAGCTCGGTTTGGGACCAGTTGGAGGATGCTGCCATGGAAACGTTTTCTCTGAGTATGACTGAACTCTGACCTTTGACCCTTGAGATGTGTGTGTGGGTGCGTCCGAAACCGCATACTTCTATACTATGTAGTAGGCGAACAGCGGTAGGCGAGGCGAGTAGTATGTCCGAATTCATAGTATTCCAAAACCAGTAGGCGAAAAGAAACTGGATGACCTACTACTACCAGCAAGATCCCAAAGTGTTCATTCAATGGAAACTTTGCAATCCCATGATCCCCCAGGAGAGCGGTTATCCAACGAAGAAGAAGATGGAGGGGCGTTGTTTTATCCCAAAATGCCCAAAAGTGGTAGCACGGCTCTATTCAATTTCAAATACTTGTGTTAAAATTGCGTTTGTTTAATGTCATTGCAGTTGACAACAAACTTGTTGATATGACAATGTACGTCACGTTATAGCAGGTCCGAATTCATTCACACTATCCATATTTATACTATATAGTGTCTACTGTTTTAACGGTCGATGAGTACCATTCATCTAATTCAGTACCGTCACAGTATGCGATTTCGGACTCGGCATGTGTGTGTGTTTTTAGCCTTATGGATTTTTTGACTTTGAATTTTGGGGTTATTAGACTCTACCTTATGCCTTTCTATAGGCAGTATGCATATAATAACTATGCATACAAGCCTTGTACTGTAGGATGCATGTAGGTCTGGAATATCTAAAAAGAAACGAGTATGTGTTAATATACTGGTGTGTGCATGATGCCATTTGCATGAAAATTGAGATAGGAAATAAGAAAAATGCATAAACCAGATGGACCCAATAAGCCAGTTTATGTGTTTGTGTGAAAGCGAGGGGTGATAAAACCTGCTTGAGAGAATGTGAATGCGGAATCAATATGCAGCTGTATGGAGGCGTGTTTTATTGCTGTGTTAAAATAAATTTGGGGGTTGGTTGCGAGCACTTTTTAAAAGCATGCTGTGAAGTTGGTGTGGGTGCGTGAAGCGCTTTGTGTTAGCGCATGTAGGGTGTTTTAGTGAAGCCATTTGTTTTGTTACTCAGCTCAACACATTTTTGTAGTTGTTTTATGTGTTTATGGCCTTTTAAATATAATATTTTATAGTAGTTTATGTATATCGTCGCTGTCTGATGAAACTCACGTATGTCCAAAACGGTAACTTTTCAGAAAGCAGTTGAATGTAGCGTTTTCATACTTGGTACGGCATATTTACATGTAACCATATTCTTGCCAGTGTCATGATATAATCCACATTTGACCAAAATTGAGTTTAAATGGACATGCGTGCATATTTTACAGTAACTTTGATCGATACGCGTTCTTCCGATCATTTATTAGAATGGCCAAGTCGCGTTTCGTATTGACAGATGAATACGCTCAGTTTATTAAATAGCCTACGTCTTGGTTAAATACGCTTACTTTATTTAATATTAATTATAAGTGTATTAAATGTCTCTTGCAAACCATTAAGGGACAATGAATCAATACACTGAAATGGTAATGCAACACAACAGGGGCGTCAGTTTGTGTTGAAAAGTGGTGGGGACAAAATATCTTATAAAAACATTACTGCAGGACAGGAAAAATATTGAATAACGGCGCATCAAAAATGGGCATAGCGTAGGCTAGTCAACAACAAGAAAATACTCAGCATAAAACCCTCAACAATGTCGACTGCACACATCACACATGTAACAGTCCCTGCAACACCAGCTCAACCGAACAATGCCAAAGCACCATACCGTAGAAAACAGCAGCGCGTTTAATAAATGATTACAATGAATTTCATTACATATGTACAAGAAAACACACCATAAGCATACAACGCAACATATGTGACCCTGGACCACAAAACCAGTCTTAAGCATCGCTTGATTTTTCAGAACATTTTAACCAAATGCTTTCAAAAAGTGGTGGGGAAATCTCCAGCGTAAATATCACCAATGCTAGACAGATACTTTGTTTGCACAGTCCTACCGTAATTAAGGAACTCCTTGATGTTAGTCTGGCGTCCGGGGGAAACGTTTACCTCGAAGGAAAGTCATTGTCATGTTTATTCGGCTATATCCAGTGCATAGGTTCAATGAAACTTTACGAGACCGGCGAGATGCTTCACAGGCGGAAGATATGCGGCGTGATTGACAGCTTTGACACCAAACGGGTACGTGAAAATCAGATGACATGATTTCACAAGTTTTCATTGGCTATTTAGGTATGTGACGCATACTGTATATGGAAATGAACCTGGACATTCAATCTGTCGAAAAATCTCAAAATCGGCAAAATGAACATACGTGAGTTTCATCGGACAGCGACGATATGCTGACCTTCTTGTTTAGGTCTAAATAAATGAATATAAGTTTAAATCTGTAATATTTAATTATCATTTTAATTATGCTTCAAGTAAGGTATGATTGGAAATGTGTGTGTGTGTAGGTAAGGAACGCTCTACACTCTGGGACCAGGTGCAGTTTTGGGAAGATGCCTTCCTGGATGCAGTCATGTTGGAAAGGGAAGGCATGGGGATGGATCAGGGTCCACATGAAATGATGGACAGGTTTGTGCCACTTACACTTTTGCAAAATACAACTCACTGTTCAGGGTTCACTGTTATTTTCTTTAGGTGGATATGCTGTCGTTCTTCTGAAATAAAACAGGAAAATGATTACATAAGCTGTTTGGTTATGTTAGGTTTCAAATGCAAATTCTGTGTTTTCTAATGCATCTCTTCTGTGGTATCTTTCAGATATCTATCTCTTGGCGATCATGACCGCAAGAGACTGGAAGATGATGAGGACAGATTATTGGCCACTCTTCTGCACAACATGATCGCCTACATGCTTATGATGAAGGTATATAGACAACCATTTTGTATTGTTGAACCGCCGAAATGTCTCACATTCTTCTCCAAATGATTCAATTGTAGCTTGTTATTAAGGATCCACAAGTGTTATTCACCTTGATATTATTAGTATCATTTTACAGATTTTACATTGAAGTTTTAAAAATTCTAAACATTCAAAACTAAATAATATAATATAAATAACAAGTAATTATGGGATTTATGTTGTTAGTTAAAAGAATTCCAAATAAATAGCTAAAGGACACATCATCTTATCAATTTTTAAATCTTTGATTTACCACTGTATCTGGTGCCTAAACATACTGGCGAAACGCACAGAGAAATTAGCACAAATGGACAGCTGTAATTGAGGCATTTGGGGATTATGTAATTGTTTAACTCGTAATTATAATCCTGATTACTTTTTTCTATTAATTGTGCAGCCCTACTTGTTATATATAAAGTATAGAATATAAAAATCTATATTCTAACTTGTATGGTTTGTCTATTTTCTCTATTTGTGTAGGTCAGTAAGAATGACATAAGGAAAAAAGTTCGGCGTCTAATGGGGAAATCTCACATCGGCCTCACACACAGCCAGGAGATCAATGAAGTCCTAGATCGCGTTGGAAACTTGGTAAAAATTGCAGGGTGTAGCAGCCATTTATGTCTGTATTTTTTATGGAAATGATGATTATGTCGAGTTTTAGCTGATGTGCCAAACATAATACTGTAGGTACAGATGATAAATGATCAACTCCGTCTTTGTGCAGAGTTGTCGGGAACTTCCCATAAGGCCGAGCGGCAGCCGGCACATTAAGAAGCAGACTTTTGTTGTGCATGCTGGGACAGATACCACCGGCGACATATTTTTCATGGAGGTATACATTTTTTCTTTTTGTTGATATCTTTGTGTATTATTTGCATGACAAAACGGCTTTAAAGGTGCTGAAAAGTTGTGACTGCAGAGTTAGCGCTATACGCTAGTTCATGCTAGTTCAAAAACACAAACTTATCACTCAGAAACGTCCATTAACAATCTCCAAACAATTGATTATTCCTCAAATTCTGTATATTCATCTGAAACAGGCTCCGATATAAGGTCTGTTAACACACACACAGAGCTACTGAAACGAGCTGTTCTGTGAAACAGCCAATCAGAGCAGAGCTCAACATTATTATTCATGACCCTTTCAAATAAGGTAATAATTATTCTGGGGGCAAATCCTAGGGTTGTAAATGGACATGTAAAACCATCTCTGAATCATTTTTGCACTTAATAAAGCCACATGCCTACTATGTAGGTATTAGAAAACAATGTAACATTATTTGAATGCATTCTTTGGCACCTTAAAGTGTTCAATTCTTCATTTTCTTTGTTTGTGTGTAGGTGTGCGATGACTGCATTGTCTTGCGGAGTAACATTGGTACAGTCTATGAGCGCTGGTGGTATGAGAAGCTCATAAATATGACCTACTGCCCTAAGACCAAAGTATTGTGTCTGTGGAGGAGGAATGGCCAAGAGACACAGCTCAATAAGTTCTACACCAAGAAGGTAAGAAGCCTATTGTTGTACATACACCACATACTTTGTATTGTTTTCAGTATGATCACTCTACATCTCTTTTTGGGTGCTTGTGTTATAGTGTCGGGAACTCTACTATTGTGTCAAAGACAGCATGGAGCGTGCTGCTGCACGACAACAAAGCATTAAACCAGGTACAATGTTATTTTGTTATTTTCATCACAATTAAAGCATTGCCCAGTTTAGATATTCAGTTATTAAAGGCAGGATAGGCAGGAATGATCTAAAAAACTTTTTTACAAATTTGTTTAAACTGTCTTTATATACCAATACATAAGTAAAATGTAAGTACTCTGAAAAAGAGAGTATAAAAATCGAGTGTCTGTAGACCTTTCACGACTGTTTTAAACACAGCTAATTTTTCCATTCACTCCACCCCCTCCCTTCTGGGTTTCTTCTAAAGCCACGCCCCCAGAAACACATGAACGCGCTGAGAGGAAGGAGTGCGGTGCATGTAGTAACATCATGTCACAATCACATGTAATAATACACCTAACTTTATCACTATGAATATTAACAAATAGGATGGCTTTTAGTACTCGCTATTAGGCCAGTGTTTTGCATGGAAGAGTTTCCGTGATGAAAGCATTGTTGACTCTGATGAGGACTACACTTCGGAGACAATATCGCTACCGCATCGTCGACTCGAGGAAAAGCCACGCGATATTTACTCTTGTTTGATTGCTTCGTTTATTTCTTTTTTTGCCTTGTTTGCCTTCGCTGACTGGATATGCAGGTATTGTGAGTTCTGAATGCACTTTCTCTGTCGTACTTTTGCTCTTCCTAGAGTGCCTCGTGCACGTTCAAATCAATCGGTTGTGCGCATGTGTGGGCAGATCCCATAGCAACAGGGGTGGTGCCATGGTCGAGAGAGAGTGATAGTCACACAAGCCAATCATTTGTTTCGTCCCGAATGGAAATAATTAACTGTGTTTAAAACGGTCGTGAAAGGTTTACAGACACTCGAGTTTTATACTCTCTTTTTCAGAGTACTTACATTTTAATTATGTATTTGTATATAAAGACAGTTTAACCAAATTTGTAAAAAAGTTTTTTAGATCATTCCTGCCTAGCCTGCCTTTAATTATTAAAATGTATTCTTGTGGATGGAAAAAATGCAAACCTTTCTCCATTTGTTTAGGTCCAGAACTGGGAGGAGAGTTTCCGGTTCAGGATATGAAGTCAGGAGAGGGTGGTCTCCTTCAGGTCACATTGGAAGGCATCAACCTCAAATTTATGCACAGCCAGGTAGGAGGGCTTGCCTGTATCGTAACCATGACTACATGTTTGCCGGAAACCGACATGCCCCTTCCTCTCATTCTTCGTCCATTCAATCCCGCGTATCTCCTTTTCTGCATTTGTCATCTGTCAACCTTATCATCTCATCATCTCTTTTCCTTCTTTTCTCTCTTATCTTTCTATTCGTGCCTTTTTCCTTTGAGAATATTTCCGGGAACAGCTGACACTATAGTCGTAAGAATATCCTTAAAACAAAACCAAAAAAAAAAAAAAACCATTTGGGAAATACATACTCAAGTAAATAATTGAAATAACTTGGTGTTGTTCCGTATGGAAACTGTTCTGAAAGGAAAAGCTCTTTTGTTTTCCGTTGTTGTTGTTTGACTTTATTTGCTGGGTGTTTGTTTTTGGGCTGCATAATCACTAGCAGAGATTTGCTTTTTAAATGTCAGAACATTCCACCTGCCGAGTGTGTTAGTGTGACGTGTTTATGGTCACGACATCCAGCTCTGCTCCTTACAGTTTGTGTGTTGGTGTGATCGTGTCAGTTTGTTGTGGTGAGCCAGAGGTAAGATGTAGACCTTATGCAAAACATTTACTGTAAGCAGCAATGTACGAAATCCGTCTTGGGGGCATTTCTTTTAAAGGGAACATTTCACAATACTTTTTTAAGATGTCAAAAAAATCTTTGGTGTCCCCAGAGTACATATATGAAGTTGTAGCTCAAAATACCATATAGATAATTTATTATAACATGTTCAAATTGCCAAGTTGTAGGTATGAGCAAAAATGTGCCATTTTTGGGTTTGTACTTTAAAATGCAAATGAGCTGATCTCTGCACTAAATGGCAGTGCCATGGTTGGATAGTGCAAAGTAAGGCGAGGTATTATCCCCTTCTGATATCACAGGGGGCAAATTTTAATGACCTATGCTGCAGAGAATGGTTTACCATAACTAAGTTACTGGGTTGACCTTGTTCACATTTTCTAGGTTGGTACAAGCACTGGAGACCCAATTATAGCACTTAAACATGGAAAAAGTCAGATTTTCATGATATGTCCCCTTTATAAAATAGAGAGTATAACCTGTATACCTATCCAAGTATCTAAAAATAATAAAAAATGTTTTTAATAGGAGAAGTTCATGTAATTGTTAAAAACATTTGGTTTCGAAGGTATTAGTTTGAAATTTGAAAGGAAAACAAATGCTTTTTAATTACAAAATTTTTTTTTTTTAATGGATTACTTGAACCAAACGATGAAGAGAAAGCAGCCAATAAGAGTCCAGAAGAGGTGGGAAATACCTCATTGTGATACGTCAAAAAGCTACAGAGAGTACATTTTTACAAATTTACAAATTATGGGCATAGGGTAACATTAAAGGAAAAAGCTAAAATCCCCAAAAGTTAGGTGAAACATACCATAGTTTAGATTTTTTTACATAATTCCCATTTCTGTAGCTTTGATGAACTTACTTTTATTTTATAATGCAAAGGATTCAAACTGTGGGTCAAGACCCACTTGTGAGGGGCACACAATGGGTGGGTCGCAAAAAGTCAGTTGGCTGTTGTGATAAATGACAAAAAACTTTTTAGTCTTTCTGTAAAATATTTTGACATTGCATTTAAAGTAATGTTTCGTTCAGACAATGACAAGGATAAAAATATTTTTTTAAGAGAACGAATGTGTGTTTTTTTTTCTCCCCACAGTTCTTTGAATAATTATTTTGGTTGGTTCGAGGGTAGATTTTAACAATGAGTCACGTAATGAAGAGTACTATAATGTTTTCATATTAACATAAATGGAAGTCCATTACTAGACATGTAAGGAATAATTGATGACAGGCCGTTTAATTATTCGAAAATAATGCACACCCAAGGTGGTAATTAGTGTTGGGGAAAGTTCCTTTTAAAAGTAATGCATTATAATATTAAGTTACTTCCTTAAAGGAATAGTCTACTCTTTCAATATTAAAATATGTTATTACCTTAACTAAGAATTGTTGATAGATCCCTCTATCATCTGTGTGCGTGCACGTAAGCGCTGGAGCGCGCTGCGATGCTTCGATAGCATTTAGCTTAGCCCCATTCATTCAATGGTACCATTTAGAGATAAAGTTAGAAGTGACCAAACACATCAACGTTTTTCCTATTTAAGACGAGTAGTTATACGAGCAAGTTTGGTGGTACAAAATAAAACGTGGCGCTTTAATGGCACTTTTGGGAGTACTTCGACTCGCCTGAAAAGTCCGCTCCCCTTCTCACTCTCATAATGGGAGAGGGAGGCTGTTACTGCGCCGAGTCGAAGTACTCCCAAAAGTGCTATTACGCCATATAATATAGTTCCTCTTTTAAATCCGCTTAGAAAAGCGCTACGTTTTATTTTGTACCACCAAACTTGCTCGTATAACTACTCGTCTTAAATAGGAAAAACGTTGATGTGTTTGGTTACTTCTGACTTTGTCTCTGGATGGTACCGTTTAGTGAATGGGGCTAGGCTGGGTGCTGTCGGGGCGTCGCGGCGCGCTCCGGTGCTTGTGTGCGCGCGCGCAGATGGTGGAGGGATGTGTCAACAATTCTTGGTTGGGGTAGTGACATGTTTTAATATTGAAAATGAGTGGACTATTCCTTTAAAAGAGTAACTAATTGCGTTACTTAGGGTGCACTCACATTAACCAAACCATGCCCCAGCACGATTATCACCCCTCCCTACTCCCCCAGACGCACGCACTCACATTGTACTTTTTTCGATTCGAGTCCGGGTGCGCTTTCGTCATTAAGATGCGATTGTTTTGAAACAATCACACTAGTCAAACGAACCAGGCTTTGGGGGTCAAATGCACCCGAGCGCGGTTTGGTTTGGATAGTGTGAGTACACCCTTAGTTACTTTTCATGGAATGTAATGCTACTGTTACTTTTGCGTTACTTTTTCTTACTTTGATGAGGCTTGATCTCGTTCAGGCCTTGCACATGTTTTTATGACTGAGAAGTTCTGCATACAGAAATTGCACATTTCCATTGCAAAAATATCAAGCTCTGGCCTGCCATCTCTGTTTTGGACTCAAAACTGTAACCTCTCACGCGCGCACGTATATAATGCGTAATTCTGTGTTACTGCATTCTGTCTAATTCAGTACGTTGTGTTGTTTTTAAATCAAATTAGTTAAACCGAAAAGTAACTCGCATTACTTTTTAAAAAAAGTAACTGTAATATTAATGTGTACATTTATAAAGTAATGCGTTACTTTACTCGTTACTTCAGAAAAGTAATATTATAACATAATGCATGTTACTTGTAATGCGTTACCCCCAACACTGATGATAATGCGTTACCCCGCGGGTCAATTATTCCGCTTATACCACGGTTACCACGGACATTACTCTGGTGTTTATTTTAAAACATTTGACAGATCAGGTGTGCGTATATCAAAAAATAATGAATACCTGTGGAACATTTGTCAACCAATCAGAATAAAGCATTTAACAGCCTCATGGTATAATCATGAGTAAAACTCCATCACTACAGAAATACACTGAAAAAAGTTTAACTAGGAATCTGTAAAACCATGTCTCATTTCTAACTGATGTGCCTGGGTAATCTTATATCAGGGGATTTTTAAAGCTCTAAAATAGGTTGATTTAGCTTTGGCTATTAGTTACTTACTTGAGCTTGAAGTAAAAGATTAGTCATTTGTGAACTGTAGTGTAGTTGTGTGTGTTGTAATGGTTTTGGCACTGTTCTGTTTTGGCTGTAGGCATGTGTGAGGGAGCTGGTCTTCATTGCTGGTGGAGGAGGCATGGAGGGTAATGGGGTGGGATCACAAATAATGTCTATGTAAAATAATAGCAGATTAATGATGAATGGTTAATGTACAGAACCTTTGTTCTTTCTGTATGGGATCAGTGGGTGTAGATTAATCCAGTGGGCTCGTAGGATCAGGAGGGGGAGGGGGGTTCTGCTCTTTTTGTCCAATAATAATCCAAACCGTTTCTCTCTCATGCTCTCTCCCCCTGCAAGGAGCGGAAGGTACACAACCTATGCAGTTTTTATTTAGCGTGACATTTTCATGTAGTTTTCTTTTCCTTAATCTGTAGCTTTTCTGGCGGACAATTTTGTGTGCTATTTTTTCATGTTTTATATTATTTTTCTCTCTTTTTTTGTGTGTTTCTGTCTTTTGTTTCTAATAATGGAATTTTCCATGGATGTTTTTTGCATGGGCCTTTCAGCACAGGTCACTAGAGCGCTCAATGCCATTCATTTCCATTTTCAGCTGCAGGTTCATCTGTAGATCAATTGGTAGAGCGTTGCATCAGCAGTCCTTTGATCCCAAGAAACACACGTACTGATAAAATTTACTTTGAGTACATTGTACTGTAAGTCGTTTTGAATAAAACATCTACAGAATGCAAAAAGCTATTCAGTATAGCACTCAAGGATCTTTTAGAAATCTCGTCAGGTTTGCCAGCGGCTTCAGCATGAATTGTAGTCAAATAAAGCAATAAACCCCTCGAAGCGTTGGGTTACCAGTGCATTTTATAACAGCTAAGGGGCGTTGTTAGGCACGACGCGAAGCCCCCCTTAGCTGTTATAAAATGCACTGGTAACCCAATGCTTCAAGGGGTTTATTGCGTTTATAAAACGGTTACTTCACATGCATAACGTTAGCAGGATTTTATAAAATAAAACACAAATAAGTTGTAATTATATTAGTACAAATATTACTCATCCGCCAAACAAAGTAGTTCCTCAGAATCAAGTGTGACTGAAACAGAGCGCAGTTCCCAACCAACAGAGATGCAGCAAAGACACAATGAAAATATGATTTAAGACTGTGGTCTTTATTTTATAAATCACCATTCATCTAATTCATACATTAATATTTATATTATGCAAATGTTGAAGTGATGATCAAATATGTTTGGAAGCATGCTGAACTCTTTCCCCGTCAGCGTTTTTTTTTTTTTTAAAGTTGCCACCCAGTTTTAGTTTAATGCCTTGCAGAAAAAATTATCATCTTTAAATAAACATAAAATATCAAATGAAAGAACAGACCATTTGCTATCAAACAAAAACAAACAAAAAAACGTTTTTGTTCATTTGTTCTCTTATCACCTCTCAAATTTGAGATAATTCCATTTTTGTGAAGAACTTTTGTAAGAGATCAGATTCAGAGCCTGATAAAAACACGCTGTTTTCAGTGTTGAGTGAATGCGTCAGTGTTTAAGTTGGGTAAGATCGCCACCCAGTAGATAATAGCGGACGTATAAACTTGAGTTATAGACTCCTCAGACAACGTTTTCTCTTTATCGACGAGATGACTCAACAATATTTATTGACATTTATCTGAATATCGCCATTAATTGTGCAATTGTAGACAAATAAAAAATATGATTTAAGACTGTGGTGTTTATTTTCATAAATCAGTACGCAGCAACAGTGGCGCAGTGATATACATATTATGTAATGTGGTCTGAACCGTGAGGTTACCGGTGTATTTTATCACGGCTTAGAACGCGTTTCAACCAATCAGAATGAAGAACCAGAACTGGCCGTTTTATAAAATGCCTTTTATAACACATTTATCATACAGAAATTTTTTGCATGAAGTAAGTGCCATATTGAAACATTGGGACAGCTCAATCTCTCCATTTGCGTCACCGGCCCATGTAATTCTCTCAACATGGAAACTTCTTTCTCTGTGCAGTCATATTTGAGTTCTGATAGCTTTTCATAAGCTTGCTTATCATGTTATTTCTTCGTTTCTCCCTAGTTTAGAGTTAACTAACTGTCATGATTGTCATCTCTTCAAACAATACTTTCTTGTTTATTTTCCCACAAGTATGTGATTGAGTTGGTAACAGTGTGTCCTGTTGTTTTTTTGTTTGTTTTTTGTTTGTTTTTAGGTTTTCATAGAGCTGAGTCACATTAAAAAGTGCAATACAGTGAAAGGAGTCTTTGTCCTGGAGGAGTTTGGTAATTACCCCCATTTTAATTCTAGGCCTGTACGCGACACAGCGGTAACTCAGTCACACAAACACGCAGGCCAGAGAAGTTAACTCAGTCACGTTAAGCTGTTAGATGTGGTGGTCAGAATGTGCTTATCTGTTGAAAGGTTGCATTTAGTTGTAGATGTCGGTGTGATGTATAAAGAGGTTTCCAAGCCTAAAACGGTTGATCGAATAAAAACAAGCCTCGCATATGAATTGAATATGAAGTTTTGCTTTCATTTATTTATTTATCGGTGAAATTTCTTACTTTTGTTTTAGCTCTGCGTCACTGCTATAATGGGGCGGGCACACCAAAGCTTTTATGCCCGCGGCCGGCGCATGCTTTCAATTGTATCCAATGGAAGCTAGCGGTTTTCTTCCGCGTTGAAATCCGGCGCTCGGAGAGTTGAAAAATATTCAACTTTGGGTGAAAAGCTCCGCTCGTCAATGTCAGTTCTCACACTGCCGTCCAATCGCAGTGGAGAAGGGGCGGGACATTACCACAGCAACCAACCGGTTCACAGCTGAAGGATCCGAGCTACCAAAGTGCGTCCTCCAGGCGTTTTCAGCCGCGTTTAAACGTTTTGGTGTGCACAACCCCTAAGAGAAGTCAGTTTTAAGCCAGTGAGTTGCTTACTGTAAGCGCTTGACTACACCAAGTAACTAAACAGAATATACAGATTGTTTAACCCGTTCTGTTGGGGAGAGGAGATGGTTAATAAGGATATATTTTGTAGTCGCAGACTAAGCTTTAGACTGGGTTACTGCTGTGTCTATGTGCTTCCTTTTTGTAATCCGCCCCCTCATCTTTGCTGCTATGAAAACCTTCATTCTCCAGCAGGTAAAGTGCTGTCACATTTATCTTTTCTTCTACTCCCTTTTCCTCTTCATTTAACTCTCTACATGTGTCATCATCTGTCATACATCCTTCACCAATACACCTCATCTGCACTGCACTGCCTTAATGTCAGATGTTGCTTCTCCTAAACCCAAGTTCATACACTCATGCCTGTAATAAAAATCATTTCATAAGTGATGGAAAAACCCAGCAAAACACGGATTTCCTGTTTTTTCCTGTCTTGCAGTGATATTCCTTTTTTTTGTCTCTCTCTTTTACCTTCTGCCTTGATTCCGCACCCTCTTACATTAGAGTTTCTCAGCTTTGTTGGAAATGTCTACCCCGATGGTGAATTTTTTTCAGTTATGTGACATCTGGACAAATGCTCTTAGAAATGATACCTGCAGGATTATACCATTGGATGCTTCTGAAATCAGACCACTGGTTTCTAGAAGCTTGAAATGTTGAGTGAATAATGACAGGGGGGTTGATAATACGCTCTGTTCAAAAACCTAGTCATTGTTAGGCAGTGTGCAACTGTTTGGAAAGATTGGCATCATAATTGTGCCGCTTCCTAAAATGCTTAAGGTAGCATTGACAGTATCTTTGTGAAGGCAATCCCAAGATGCACTGTGACAAGCTTCAGTGCTAAAAAGTATGCAAGATTTTTTTTAAATAATTCACTTTCTGAGTCACAACTTTCTGAACATTGCTTCAATGCTGGTGTTACAGGTTACCCAAAATCAAGTTCCTTTCTTGCCATCACTGTCTACAGTGTCTTAGTAAAATAGTAAATAGTAAAATAGTCTCATGTTTGCTTCACTGAGTGCTATTTGCATGACACACAGAATTGCTGTGTATGTGAAGTTTTACAAATCACAAGATTCTTTCAATGTAGCCTGTAAGCAATGTGACAGCTAACTAGGTTTTGGAGCAGAGCTATATATACAGTAGCTATATAAAGAGTTTGGTTCCAAAATGCCATGAATGTCATTTAAAAAAAAAATTAGTTACTGCCAAAATCAGTATTGTATTAGGTCAGTATTAAAAAGGCAATTTTTCATTTTACGCAAAATCCAATATCCGCAATGTTATTCTGTCATCTTTTCTCCCTTTTTTTCAAAACCATGACAAGCGCCACTCCTCCTTCTCAGCAGAATGCAATAAATTCATTTTACCAATCACAGCGCACCATTCCACGCATTGTAAACAATAAGGGTGGTACTTTGAATACACACAGAATCCTAGTTTTCCTCATCTACTTTGTACTTCGTGATCAACAAACAAACACAAACAAAATAATTTTATGGCATTGATAAACCTGTGGTGGTTTTCTGTGATGAGGAAGAAACGTAAGCCATTAAAATCTTATAATTTATGTGAGAGGCACTCGGGCAAAGAAAAAATGCCGTCGGTTGCTTGTTCTCTCGACAGCATCAAGCTTCTGTCATGCTAACACATTGAATGACCACAGGGGATCTTATGAAAAACTTTTCATTATTTTACGCAAAGTCAACGAAAATCGAGCAGGACCAAAACATTTTCCTGCTTATCGCTGTCAAAATTTTTTTGCGAAGACGTCCCAAGTATAACCGCAGCAATGACAGTGCTCTTAATATGACAAAGTAAGTGTTTTGATTAATGACATTAATGTTTAGTTTTTTTAATCAGTGTATACGACTAGTCAACTAAATGAATATAACATGGCAAAGATAAATGCACATTTATATATTGATTGAATAGATTTATAGCTTTTTGGAGAAAAATAATCAGTTTTTATAATAAATCTTTGAAAATCTAATTATGAATTTGAATTTTTAATGTTATTATAACCTAAAGATGCTATGTGAACGTTTGTAACAGAAAATAGTCCATCTTGTCACTTTCTTGGAAAACACGTTTTTACCAAAATTAGTAAAAATGGATTTATTGCGTTTTGGAACCAAACTGTAGGTGTACCCATCCACTTTTTTCTCTTTCACTAATCTTTCTTTTTCTCTGTATAACTCTCTGTTTCTGCCTCTGCCCTTTAATTTGCTACATTTGTTATTCGACTGCTGTTGAACTTTTCATTTTGTGTCTTGCACTGGGGTTTGCAGTTCCTGAAACTAAAGAAGTGGTGATCCACAAATACAAGACTCCTATGGTAAGATGTCATACACACTATACAGTTATCCACAATATTAATTCATTTAAAATGACCCCTTGTGTAAACTTCTATCTCTGATACAGGCACATCAGATCTGTTACTCGGTGCTCTGTCTCTTCTCCTACGTGGCGGCAGTCAAGGGGAAAGAGGCGGAGGGCAAACCCAAGATGCTGTCCCCTCGTCCACTACCAAGCTAGTAAAGCGCACATCTCTACTACGTTCACTTCAACCTGCTCCTGAAATACCTGCAATATGTTCTCTACAACCTAACTCGACGACTATCCTGCCAAGCTTTTAAAGACCCAATACTGATTTTCAGATGTATTTACATATTCTCCACTTAAAGCAACAGCCTGTATGCATAAACGATTTAATCACATACTCCAAGCATATGGACGACAACCAGGACAAGATTGATGTTGACGTATCTACACGCTTTTTATTATTTATTTCGACCAGAGGCATTTGCATGCAGGTCCCTTGCCCATCTCTCGCGAGTTGGCACTGGCATGCAAAATATCAGTTGAATGTGTTGAGCGCTCTCGCCCCTGCTCCCCTTGTCCGACCTCCTCTGAAATAAGTCCACAGACTGTGTAATTACTATTTATGTGCTAAGTTGTACTGTAAACTCCGGTCTGTTATGTCTGTGGTGGGTAAAATGTTAAAAAGTCTTTGCAATCCAACGCTGCCACGTATGAGGGGTTTCGCCATAACCGCCCGCGACGAAGCAGCTGTTTTATTCGTAAATGTTCCATTTGCCCTTCTTCACCTGCTGTAAGTGCTCTAAAGTCTGTATATCTCTTTAGCTATGCCACGTAAGGCTCAAACTACTGTACTAGCTGTAAAGAACCCTGTCTGTGAACTGCTGTGTTAAGATGCATGTCACTTTAAGAAATAAGATTTAAAAAAATAAGATTAACTACTGTACATTTCACTAAAGCAATGTTGAAACAATGTCAAAAATGTCAAGACACTGTAGTTTGTTTTCTGGATGTGCAATACTATCACTAGTGGGTACAAAGATCAAGTCCAGGCATTCCTTCAGAGATTCACTGTCCTCCGGAGCTCATGGTGTGGATATCAGAGAGTGGATCAGGAATCAGTTTTATGTTTTCTGGTTGTTGTTTTTGATGCAACAAACCAAACTGGCATTATTGATTTTGAAAACAGCAGCATTAGGAGATCTGTTATGACAGAAAAGCTTACCGAAGTTGCTGCTGAAACACTGATGAAGCAAGATGTTGTCTGCTCCAAAATGTCCTATTTAAAGTGTCTCTTCTTGCGTGTGTGTGTGTGTGTGTGTGTGTGTGTGAGATTGTGTGTGTGATTGTGTGTTTGTCTTAGAAACAAAGAGGGCCAGAGAGTGTCTGTTCATGTGCTCAGACCATCTCTTCAGGACTACTAGCTGGAGGAATACATATTTTAATGCGTTTTATGTTTTGCTCTCATTTTTAATAGATTTACATGTACAGTATGAATGTGCACACAACAAAGCGTGGTGTTTTGCTTCTCCATAAAGTATGCAGACTGCAGATGGACATGACAAGGTCACTTGCTATTGATATTGCTTAGAAATGTATATAGCACAAACCTGATTTCCCCAGGGTCCAGGTCTCCGAAAACAGATGTTGTGAGTTGGACGGTGGATCGGGTCTGTAGTTTAAAGTGTGTGAGAGAGATACAGATGCACATATGTTTGTTTGGGTTTTCATTTTTGTCCGTGTATTATTTAGAACAAGAGAGAAAGGAAAAATCAAGATATTGGATGTAAATATTAAAAAATATTTATAGAACCTGTACAGCTTTGGCAATATGAAAATAAAAGATGTCCAACCCAAATGTTGTAAGCAATTATTACACAGCATTCCACAGTGCGAAAAAATGAAGTCCTAATTCATGCAAAAAATAGTTAAATTATTTACAAGCTCTTACAAGTCAAATACTCCCATTAGTTAATTATTCTGTTTACGTTGGGGTTGCCACTTGCCATTTTTATTCAAAACATTGTTTTTTTTTAAACATTTTTATTTTAAGATGCTCGGTTTAGCATCTGACCCGTGCCACTACACTAGTACACTCCTAAAACTAAAAGGTGCTTTACGATGCCATGGATGAACCATTGTTGGCTGAATGGTTCCATAAAGAGCCTTTCAAATTTTAAAAACCTTTCTGTTTCAGTGGTTTATTAATGATAAAAGGTATGAAAGAAACTCTTCTTTTAAGAAGTTTCGACTAAATTGTAATGGCATCGATGTGAAGAACCTTTAAAGCACCTTTATCCTCCTAAGACCCGAGCTTTGGCTTGGCTTTAGATTTCTTCCAGCTATTTGGGGTTAGGAAGAACCAATAAATACTGTATAACCAAATAATTTTAGTGTAATTGTCCATGTTTGTGGCACAGGTATGTGGACACTGGGGCCTCTTTTATAAAATGCTGCGTAGAAACCACTCTGCATTTGATTTTAAAGGGACAGTAAGTAGGGTTTTAAGTGATTTATTAATCAAAATCAATGTCTTTATTCATAAATATGTCCTCGTGGTGTCAAATGACCTCTGCCAGTGATCTGACTTTACTTTGTAAGCTTAGAATTTCTTTCTTCGAAGTGTGCTCATCAGCGCCCCCTTGATGCGGTCTTCAGCGAAGCCCACACTGCAGCAGGCTTCGCGCACTTCACCAACCCAGAAGTCTTCGCGAAAGAGCAGTCAGACCAATCAGATGACAGAAGGGAGTAGTTCACACTGATGGGCAATTTCTCTTCCTATTTCCGAGTCTGTCACAAAATACGACTCCGGTGCACCTACGTGGACTCGCATTAAGGGTCCCTAAAGTCTGCACTACATGATGTCATCAAAGTGTGGACTCTGAGAAGTCATCTGGAGTGTGCCATTTGGGACAGGGCCCATGTTGTTCCGCCGTATATTGACAAGAAGTGAAAGTCAGAACGTTCCATTGCAACACCAGCGCCCAGCAGCAGCCCTACAAATCCACCATTTTGGAATGAAAGCGACTCGGGAGTCAACTAGAAGTAATGGCAATATCAGCTACTTTGTACATTAAAAGATCAAATTCAAACTGGATGATGATTACACAGAATAACATACAATCAGACCAGTGATCATTAATCCCTTTTTACAGCTTATTTTCAGATATTTAGATAAAAGTCTTCTACTTTTATATAGGCTAACTTTACATACAAACATACCGACATAAACTCATCCACACATAATATTTTGGCTTCATATACATATACACAAATGTACATTAGAATTGCTCGAAATGGATTAAGTAAAAAATGAATTGAGAATGAATTGGCAGTGAGAATTTTCATTCCAAAATGGCGGCTGCGCTACTGAAGCGCCATCTAGTGGTTGTTGCCAAAAACTAATCAGAGTTTCCCCTCTTGTTCTTCTATAATCTTTTGGCTGTACTGATAAACTACAATAGCAGAGAGGGACAAAAAGCACTAGCCTACCAACTCGTTTCCACAACGCGTTTTCATTCAGAACACGTGAACCAGCTGAAACGGACAAGGAGATCAGTGATTACAACGGCTACCATAGTTGCAACACGCATTTGGAAAAGCGAGGCGCTAGAGAGTGGTGAAATTGAATGCAAAATAAAATTTCACCACTAGATGGGGTAAATCCTACTTATTGTCCCTTTAAGATCATTTATCAAAAATGCGTACGTGTGATTCATAAACCGAACTTACGCACAGAAAATGCGCGTACCGCTTTCTTTAAGATGTGAAATTTATAAATCGCAAATGATCTTGAACTTTGTGCGCAGCTGAGCAATTTCAAACCTCCGCCTCTAAACAATGCCTAATTAATGTCATCGACATATAAAAGAGCGCTTGTCAATGTTTAAAACCAATTTTGAGCATCAAGAATGGCTTATATTGCCAAAAACCTGCAGCAATCGGACAAGCAAAAGTGCGTATGCTCAGACCCTGACGTACGCACACTTTACTATCAAATCTGTGCGTACGCACGCTTTATATATGAGCCCCCTGGTCTTAGGAGGTTAATAGGAGTGCAGTGTTAGTGGCTATTTTCTCAGATGCAACTGAAAAAGGAAACCAACATCTGATTACATTATTTATGTCTTTTATTTTTATTTTCATTTAAAAAAATACATGTCAGACCCCAACCATTTCATTGTAATACCCCAAATCGTATAACATTTTCATAATTACATTAAGACTTGACAATATAGCCTCTTAGCTCAACAATTGCCTACTGAATAATCCAGAGCAGTTTAAATAACAACATTGTCTGTTGTTTTACACACAAAAATATCTAACTCTAGATTTATAGCTAACATATTTCATACAAAGACATTATTTACATTATCATGTCTTTAGCTACATATGCTGTGTTTGCATTGTTACTGCATTTGTACAAATAGGCCAACGTCTACTGGGGAAGTTTTTCCTCCCATTTAAATATAATAAAAAGTCTCCGGTATCAATATTTATCTATATTGAAAGAGAAATACTTTGTTAAAAGAAAAAGCTGTTCAAAACCAATCCATTTTGCATTTTGGACATTAGCTGATAACTTGAAGTGCCACATAAATATTTTCTTGCAATACTAAATATACCTTCATTGTCTGAACTACAGTTACAATACTAGCAAACAATTTTTCTACACTGCAAAAATTACTCTCTTAGTATTTTTGTCTTGTTTCCAGCAAAAACATCCAAAAATTCTTAAATTAAGATGTATTTTCTTAATGAGCAAAAATAAAATAATCTGCCAATGGAATATGAAAAAACTTTCATAAAAATTAAATTAAGTGTTATAAAAAAGTAAACTTATTTCAAGAAAAATGTTCTTATTCCATTGGTAGATTTTTTTTGCTTGTTTTAAGCACCAATTTACTTAAAGTTTATATTTTTTGTCTAAACACTAGACTTATTTTCCTAGGTCATTTTGCTCATCAAGAACATACATCTTAATTTAAGAATTGTTAAATATTTTTACTGAAAACATGACAAAAATACCAAGTAAAAAAGTCATTTTTTGCAGTGTAGATTGTTCATGAAAGTCTACAATTAAATGTGCAAAATGGATGGGTTAAACTAAAGGCTGTATTTAATATATTATAAAAGTAGAATAAATCAATCTCAAAATCAATGGTTAAATCTTAAAGGAAAATGATAAAATATGGGCTTTTTGGTTCTGTTAAGAGCTTTCCTGATAAACATAACCACACATTGGGCCATTAGCTGACTAGCATCTCAGCATGAATGACATGAGCCAGTCCAGTCCTCGGCATCCCCCATCCAGAATGTTTTAAACGTTTCCCTATATAAAAAGGTCTACTTATCAGCCTTCCTTCCTGTACCAAGCGGATGAGTTGAATCAGGTGTTTTAATGAGACATCTAAAACATTTTGGGATTCAAATCATTGTATTGACTGCATACTTAAGGCAGTTATCCACAAATAAGGCTAAGTGTTTAATAAAAATTGTCCCACAATTTTAAAATCTAAACCATCTCAAGAGACCCCAGTAAGGGAAATTAAATGAATGAGCTTTCTAAGCATGTGCAAAAAGCATTGAAGAATTAAAATGAAAAGCCATATGACAGATTTATCCACAGGACAAATGATCTACATGACAAAACTGAAATGCACCATTGAGAAATATCCCTTCTAAAATCCAAAGCTTTCTGAGGTTAAGAGTTGCTACAGTTCCTCTAAGTACGGGTAACCCAAAATCAAAGGACTAACCGGATACAAACTTTTTATCAGTTAATGACACACAGTGTGGTCCACGAAAGGCATCACCTAGATGTCTCCACGTGCCGTCTTCCGGAGGATCCTGAGACGGGACATGACCTCATCCCAGTCTAGATATGCTCCTTCTAGATGTCTGGTGCTGTTGCGATTTTTCTGAACCGAATGCGACACGTAGCTTTTTCGGCCATGCAATAGACGCCAATTATCAAAGGTCACCAAGTCGCCTGTACAGAGCAAATGAGATTAGTAACAAGTGTGTGCAGCGGTTTATGATTTGCACATGCAAAAAATCGTACTGACCTGGTTTCATTTTGTATGTGAACATATTCTCAGGCCTGCTGAGCAGATCCACAAAGGCCTTTAGAGAAGAATAGAAGGGCTGAACCTGATTTAGAGGCAGATCTAACACAGAGTCTCGTGTGGCATTGTTATAGTTGATCCTCACAACACGACCCTCAGTGTCCACACTGTAGGTTAAAACAAGTTTGAACTTTACATTGCTATCCAATCAAAATCCATTAAGATCTACTATAGGTTCTGTGAGTTCTTTCAGTTTCCCAATTGACCAACAGATGGAGCTGTTTAGTGCATTATTAACATCACATATACTCTAGTTGGATAGAAGTTGACAAGAAAGTGAAAACAGTTTCGATCAAACACTCCATTAATACAGACAGCATGTTAATGGTCGTCCAGTACATGTGTGCTTAAGTCACTGCGCATCTTACTCTATAATGTGGTGTTTGGACTGCACGCTGAAGTCACAGTAATCCGCACCGCTGTCTGTGAAATCGACTCTGACAGAAGAGAGGATGTTAAATGCTTCAGGATCCTCCGTTCTGAGCTGCTCTGCCATATGAAAGCCATCAACCACTTCGCTTTCACCACCTTGCTCAGCCTGACGGATGCAATGCAGGAACTGCACCTACATACACACACAGCCAACTCTGTAAAAATTACGACAACGATCCACGCTGGCATTACAGATGAGCTGTGGATTTGCATTTCTATAAGCAATTTAAAGTAGGGTTGGGCTGTTGTGTGCGTACATGTCTTTATTGTAAAAATGAAATTAGCTCTAATTATGAAGGCTTATAAATGTCTTAAAATATTTGAAAGGGGTGTGGTAGTAATAGCTTATTTCAAAAACAATGCGAGCCATCTTTCATCCCTTTCCAAGCTGTAAAAACAAGCGTGCAT
The DNA here is from genome assembly GCF_027580225.2 of Misgurnus anguillicaudatus. Taxonomy (NCBI): domain Eukaryota; kingdom Metazoa; phylum Chordata; class Actinopteri; order Cypriniformes; family Cobitidae; genus Misgurnus; species Misgurnus anguillicaudatus. The sequence continues at coordinate 34,976,266 of NC_073357.2, read as the reverse complement.
TTTCTCGGTAAGGTGTGTACAGGTTTGTGACGGCCAAAACGTTTGAAACGTCTCATTAGCAAAGTACTTCTCACTACTTCTTGATTTAGTGGTAATAGACCTTTTGCGTGTTTGCAAACAGAGATGACGTTTTTTGTGGGCGGAGCCCAACTGGTGGCAGAAAGTGACAGCTCCGCAATAGGGGTGTGAAGTGTTTTAGCGTTAAACTGTGATTTTTGTGGATCCGGTGTTCTGTAGAAGTCTGTTTCCCCTATATTTCCCCTAAGTGTAATGTTTCTTATAACGTTTTCACCAAGTTACGTTTATTTTTTAAATCAATTTTTACAGGATGAATCGCTGAAGTACTTATAAGAGAAATACTATCATGTATTCTGTATAATATCATTTAATAAATATTTCATCATTTCCTGTTTTCAATTTCTTCCATATATTTATAGCCTGTGTTTGTTCTAAAACTATTATATTTACATACAAATTAATAGGTATAGGCCTGTTTATATATTATTAACACTTTACATGGTGTGTGTGTGTGTGTGTGGGTGTGCTATGTTTATATATTTATTAGTAAACATCATAATTTAGAACAAACAGGAAGACATAGGCTAAGATAGAAGGTAAAAAGAAATAATAGAAAAAGAAAAAAAAGAAAACTTTAATAAATGGTAATATTATTGATATTACAAACTAATTCAAATCTTTAATCTTTCTAAATAAATTATAAACGTAACGTGATAAAAACGCTAAGAGACACATAGAGTGAACGGACTTTGACAGAACTCCGGATATCTTCTCTAATTTTTTTCTATTCAAATTATTAAAAGATTTTCAGATGATTTTATCACTCCAGTCTGTCCGGTTGAGGGCTTTTATTGCAACCATAAACACCTACGTTTATCTCCAAATGGTGTCTTTGACGACGGTATACTATAAAAATAAAGGTAATCTATTTTGGCATTCCTATTCTGTGAGTTATATTGTTTGTTTCACTCGTGTCTCATTCATTTCCACTGTTTTTCTGCCACCACATTGCGCGCGTGACGTAACTGTGGCGTCGACCCGCAAAAGGTCTGTATACCTATGGGGTGGTTTCCCGGACAGAGATTAGCTTAAACCAGGACTAGGCCTGATTTGTTGTATAGGACTTGATGTTGATATCCCTTAATGCATATGGGGATATCAACATCAAGTCCTATACAATTATTAATTAGGAAATATAACTAGTTTTAACAAACATGCCTTACTTAAAACATTACTTGTGTGCATTTTGAGGTACAACAAAGGGCACTAATGTGTGTGCAAGTTGTTTTCAGTTTGGACAGTTCTTACATTTATTTTCTAGGCCTAGTCTAATCCCTGTCCGGGAAACTGCCCCTATATGTTTGTAATGCAAACCATATAGTTTCTCACTAATATAGCTTTAAAATGTGTGTGTGTAAATTTGTGTACGTGTAAACTTACCCCAGGAGGATGGTGCAGAGCAGGGTAGTCTGTGTGCAAGCTTAATTTGCCAGAAGTATATGCAACATTGTTAGCCATAGCCTTGTCCTGCACTTGCCACGTGTGTCTGTGAAAGCACAAAGACAGATCAGAACAGGTGAATGTGGGATTGTAAAGTTTTATTGCATCACTCCATGCACTTATTGTAGGAAACCGCAGCTGTAAAATGCTTTCCTGGTTTACTAAAGTCTTGAGAGTAAATTTATTGACTGAGGAATCCCTGCAATGAACAAAACAGACATTTTGTTTTGGTAACACTGAGAAGATATATAATGGATATGTTTTTATTATTAACTTATAAGATGATTTTTGAGAAACCCTCTCAGGCCACGACACAAAGTTGCATCTGTGCTGCATCCTTGTCACTTTTCAGAGATTTTTGGCGTTTTGATAGTGTTTTGATCATGTTACTCTTTATTCTGGCGGCAGGTGCTGCAGTCAACACAGCCGCAGACGTCATCTGACGTGTAAGAAACGCTCACAAGCCACAACCCCAGTACGGTAATGTGCAGTTAACCTCCTCTTTGTAGAAATGTATTGTTTAAAATGTGACCGTCTCGACGTTATATTAGTAGATTTCTAGATTCATCTTCTTGGTACAACGCCAAAGTTCGCCAAAGTTTACGGGGGGCGCGGAATCACACATGTTCACATGAGATAAAATTTAATGAAAAAATCCGTTCCTCTAATAATTTTATCTAAACATATTTTTTAAAATCATTATTGAACATTAAAATCAATCAATACTTTATGGATTTAAAACTACATTCATTTCATAGGATAATGCAATTGTAATGCAAAATGCATTAATGACACAATTAAACAAGTCATTAAACAAAATGTAAATAAACAAAACATGCCGTTTCAGATGTGAATATGATACCAATATGTCATTATTCCGATTAAATGTATTTGATATAAAAGTTAGTCAACACTTTTATTTTGGAGGTTTTTGCATGAAGGCAGGGGCAATCAGATTGTTAGAAATGTAAGTGCCATGAAAAAGGAATGAAAGCTCTATAATATTTCGCTTGATGTCTGTGTATGCACAAATTTCTGTGAACTGTGCACACTGTGCCCCTTAAAAAAAATGGTGCAAGACTTCCCTGATGTAGCCCGTCATGTGTGTGGTTCGTAATTTTAAAATATGTGTTCTGCGCGTCGAGTAATCCTATGTGCATCACGTGTTTTGCCAAAATAAGTGCCTGCTGCAGATGCGTCTAAAGGGTTTATGATAAAAGAGACGCTCGCGTTTGCCTGATACTTGCATAATCAGAGTTTACTGTTAAGGGAGTTTCTATCATAAACAGTTTTGACCCGTGAGCCACAGGCCCCATTTTGACAAAACATGTGATGCACATGTTTAACATGAAGTAACAAACACATATTTTGAAAACACGAGCAACACACATGACACTCCGAACACATATTTTGAATTTGCGCCCCTCGGATAAGCAGTCACGAGTCGCCACTGAGTGTCACGTATTTTTACCAGAATTTGCACAACACTTCAGTTTTCAGTTGTCTGACAATGCATTACTCTTCAAAGTCAACACTTAAGCTCTTTTACTCTTTTGTTTTATGAGACAAAAACAAGAAGGGTTGGTAGCACACACCTATGGAATTTTAGACCTATCCGCTTGTTAAGTGATGACGTAAGGAATTCTGTTTCCGGGTCCAGTCCACTTATTTTAATAGAGAATATTATTTAAATTATTATCACTATTTATTCATATCACACATTTAAGCAAAAATTTTATAAACTCACAGTGTACACAGCAGTCTCCAGGCTCACGAAATCACTGACAGTAATATAATAATAATTCGTAAAAAATTTAGTTCATGTCTGGACATCACAGATTTTGGTATGGAGATAAAAATTATGATCTGGGTTTACGAGTGTATTTTATTTGTGTGTTTTTAGTTATTTCCCTATATGGCATTTGAGATCGGTTGTACCCAGAAGCTGTGCATGATGTCTCTCTGTCTTTACAATTCTCTACTGTTATTCAAATGAAAACAAAGAAGATAAGACAAAGATAATAAAGAAGATGGGTCAGATAAGTGGTCTCAAATGCATGTTAGAGAAACCAGAGTCCACCACCACCTTCCCCACTATCCAGTAAACCCTCACACAACAAAGCCTCGATTTGGCAAATACAAAGCTTTTTGTTCCAGTTTGAGTCAGATAAAGCTGTTTTCTGGCCAGTTTTGTAGTCTCCGTGTTTTTTAAGTGAACTTCTGGGTCCAGTATTTTGTGTTAAATCACTATGCAGATGTCAGCCGAGAGAGAGTTCACATGAATGGCTTGGTGGTTGCAGCCAGCAGCACACAGTGTGTCTGTCTGTCCTCACTGTCTCTTCTATCTTTCGGTCCAATGAGAAGATTTCCACTCACTCTAAGACGTATTCGGTCTCAATCATCTTTATTATCCTTTCAACCTTCCCTTCGGTATTAAAATTCGCTTTGCATGCGCTTGTGGATTTTGTGTTGGCAGGAAAATAAATTAACATTTAAATCGTTCTTGATTTATAAAAGGGTTTTGTACTCGCTAATCATCTTCCAGTGCGCATAAAGCAATGGAACAGGTTTCACTTTCACGTCATTTTTCATATAATAAATGTCAGAGTATTTTTCTTAAGAGAGGAACATTGTTCTGATGTTACAGCATGAATTGCTTCCATCACAATAATGATAATGGTGTAAACAGATGACTCATACTGTGATGTTCACAATTATCTTTTTCAAAGGAAAGAGTCTTCTGGAATGTCTCGATGGTTGCAATGCCATTTTTACACACTATTTTACTCTCGGGCCAATAGCCAAGATGTTTCTGGCATGAAGAGATAGATGACTTAACATCACGAGGTAAAGGTCAAACAACAATTATTATTTTGAGAATCTGCATGAGAACGAACAAAATTACTGAAATACCTGAAGTCATATTCATATGACGACATTGCCACTCCCTGCATCTAAATTAGCGTCAAGTCTTTTGTAAAATGCTGTCTAACATGTCCTGAACAACGTGCAGCACTGCATTATTTCTCAAGAAAGAAGCTTCTGGATATTGAAGGCTAGTAGGTTAAAGGAAAACACCACCATTTTTCAATATTGTACTGTTCTTACCTCAGAATTAATACATACCTGCCTTTTTTCAATGTGTGCACTTATTCTTTGTACAGCATGTTGTTAATGTGTTAGCATTTAGCCTAGCCCCATTAATTCCTTAGGATCCAAACAGAGATGAATTTAGAAGCCACCAAAAACTTCCATGTTTTCCCTATTTAATGGCACAAAATAAAACGGGACGATTTTTTAAGCGGAAATTCCTTTCAATTTTACATTTAACAGCACCGAAACATCCTATTAAGGTTGAATGGTGCAGTATGTAGTTTTGGTATTTGTGACTTGTTTATTAAAAGTTTATCTGAATAACTTTAAATCCCATGCTAAAAATAACAAAAACTGTCATGACAAAGGGCGTTATGTTTGAGAATGACATTACACACTTTTTGCAGTGAATTAAGCAGTAATATGTAATCCCCAAGCACAAGATACTAATTTGAATTTAGTCATAATTATATTATGGCATATTTTACATACTGTATGCTGCAAATTAATATCTGAGTGTATTGGTAAAACTAATGCCGAAACCTGCAAGATATCACATTAATGTAATGTGCAAAGCACACAGTGGCTTTAAAGCAACACTATGTAGTTTATTTTTACCTTTAAATAATGTCTCTAAAATTATTTCAGTGATAGAACAACTTGGAAATGCCGTAGGACAAATTGTACTGTTGCTGCAACTTGAGGGGCCTCCTAGCTGCTACAAGCACACTCTGAAAGTGGCGGTGGAGGGTAGAGCACACAGCCCCGCCCCTTCCCCGCCTGCAGAAGAGTATCTGATACCAGTTACTGTTGCGCTTTTCAACCACATGGGGGAGCTGTAAGTCATTTTTATATGGAAACTACATAGTGTTGCTTTAAGATAATTTGCGAGTGATACAGCGAGATAAATTTATGAACCTTTTTAGTGCACGCAGCCATTTTATGAATTCAACATATATACATTCAGAAATTAACCTGGGTTTCTCCATGCTGCCTTGTGCGCAAATTTATTCACGCTGCAAGTCTAGCATGAAAACTATCGACCAATTTTGACCCTGAAATAGGGAACCAATCACAGAAAGGGGAGGGGGCAGCAAGACGATAACGACGTCTATGCGACACACCGAAGCATTTTTGTTTATCCAACATGGCAACAGACGTGAAGTTACTCTTCGATGCAGCCTTAGATAGTCTTCTAAGTAGTTTTGAACGCAAGTTTATTTAAAAAAAGAGCAACTTTTGGCGTTAAACAATTTCATATCCAAGAAGGATGTTTGGATATGACAAGACATGTTAGCCACAGAGTTTTATAGGACCAACCTGCTAGGCATCGTCGTTGCAAAGTACAATTAACTTATAAATTGTAAGTGGTATTTATTAATATCATATTGTCATTATGTCTGTACTGTGGTTGTCACAGTGCCACTAAGTTGTGTTGCTTTTCAATACAATATACAGCTACTGGTTTAGTTGCATAGCTTTCAGCTGTGTGCACACGTACACAATAAAAGTTGTTTCTGTTTGAACTTATGTCGCTCTACATACGTCATCTGGTATAATTGAAACGACTGGCTATGAGCTACGTACAGACGCATTTGATAGACGAATCGTAGGGTCCAATAAACGGCTCTGGGCATTCATAAACCACGCCTCAAATACAAGAAAATGAGCATAGGGTTCCCAGACCACGTCTCATTCTCTATGAGACTGGTCTGGTGTTAGCCGGTCTATTCAGAAATGTATATTTTTCCTAAATAATGCCTTCAGATCATTTGGATGTTACACAACCAGCAGAGTAATCATCATCAGAACTAATGACTTCCATGCGATGGGTGCTCAGACGACTACTGATCCCAACATGTTTTCAACAGTCATTGAGGGGTGTGGGAATTTATTTTCTTCAAATGTAAACCTGTCCAGATGTGGGGATCTGAATAGAAGATGATTCATCCAACCAACCACATTATGTTTTTCCATAGTGTTGTGCTGTTTGAAAAACGTATTCATCTTTCTTTATTGATGCTACAAAGGGAATGGCAGCCTTGACAAAAATGCCAGTAGTTTTAACTATTATGTTAGGATTGTATAGATGTATAAACAGTAATAATTTTGAATAAATGTGTGGCATGTGGAGCATTGCCAATCTTTGTCAGGACATTTTTAAGACGACTATACATAGGAGCCATCTGGCACAGATGCGCTTTCGGTGACCTGAGTTTGATTCGAGGTCCTGTCCTTTCCTTAACTACTGTTTGTCAAATAAAGTCAAATATGCCCCCCCCTCAAAAAAAAAAAAAAATGACCACGATATGTGAGTGACTCCTGTTGTTTCTAAGTATGCAGTTTAAAAATTACTATGTTACTACTATTTGTTTCTATGTTTTAAATAATGTGCTCATGCTACTTATGTCTTCCTTTTGCTCACTCATTCTGAGCATAAAAGCATCAAGTCAATGTTAAAGACCATACCCGTAAAAAGTGAGTCGGAGATAACCAATTCTCTGACTCAGTCTGGCCACCTGGCCCTGCTCCACTGGCGCCCCCGTCAGGTAGACGATGCCAATGCGTCTCAGAGCTTCCAGCCATGCCAAAGCTGTCTTGTCATCATGCAAAACCTCCTTGAAGTCTAATGTGGGGATCTGTAGACCTGAATCCCAGTATTCTCGCTCTGAAACAGAGACAAGGCACATACAATTTACATTACATTACATTGTTACTCACTTAAAATAATGTCATTAAAACCTTGCTCATTCCAAAGATTTAATCCAACTTTCCATCATGGACGATCAGACACTTTAACTGAGATCCAGTGCTGGTCACAGCCAGAACACACACTGTTGGAGGTTTAGTGGTTTTACACAGCTGGGGTTCGTAACAGTTATTAAATTTATAAAGTCTACTGGCAAGTAAAAACCTGAGGCGAATTAGTAGTTCACTCAAGTGGAGACACCAAATAATGATGTCAACGTTACTCAAGAATTTGGCTTGAATAAGGATAAATGTTCAATGCAATTGTGTGTGCATCCATTCGCTTGTTCTACCAAGACCTTGCAGGACTAAACGCAAATGAAACATGCCAGAAACGTCCCTTCAAATACAGTAATAAAGAAAAGTGTGTCCAGTAATGTTTGTGCATCAGGACTCAGGCCAGAACACACTGGTCAGAACACGGTGTGAGGGCCGGCTACGTTTCCCCGCTGGAAAAAACACATATTTACTCCCATCCTTCCTCTGGAGAAATCTTCATATGCTTGTGTGTGTCTGATCAACCATTCTGCACGTATAACTCGCTGCTATGTAGTATGTAGAGAAACAGAGAAGCTGGAACTGAGTAAAACATGCTCATGGTAATAAAACTGAAAACTGAGTGGGTGGTGGTGAATGAGATAGTTAGAGAGAGAGCGAGCGAGAGAGCTGGGCACATTGCCCGGGGTGAAGTGCTTCAGCTGGTCCAGGTCAGCTATAATGACCGTGTAATGCTCAATAATATTTCCAATCTCGCTGACATACTAGGATTTCCTGGCAGGCCTCAGTCTGGCCTATGAGCCAATCAGAGATTATAATCATGTATCTTATCCAGCTGAGCCCCCTGAGATATTTTCATAAAACTTGGCGTTATTTTTCAATGGCTTTCAGTTAGGGCATGTTTTAATGAGAACGATTGACTAAAAAACGAAAATGTTTTCCATTCACGTTTTTGAAAAATTTAGCAACGCCTGTTTGCACGGATACGACACGGATCTCGCTTGTATCCAAGTATTGACGCATGCCGGCAGATCGAATGTGTAATATGCATGTGCACATTACTGTTTTTACATATTTGCCTTGATATGCTGTTTTTTGAAAAATTGCATGTTTTCAAAACTTTTCATTTCAGGACTCCAAATTATTGTTGTTGTAAAAATGCATTAAAAGTTTCCCGTTTTGTCACGTAAATGGCCCCTTAAACAGACACGTACAGTAGGTATATTAATGTACATAAAAGGCACACAGAATAAGTAAAATGTCCGCTTGTGTGTGCTTTAACAGTTTTCGTCAGCATGACTTTTGTAAGTCGTCCAGCTATGATACCATGAAGTTGTGGCTCCTGTAACTGGCAGTCAGCTGCTTCCAGTTAAACTCTGTAAACAGAGTCTCTACCAAGAGCTCCGATCACACGGCACACTAGGTTCACTGCGCTTAGGACAGACAGTAGCTCACATGCAGGACGCGAACCAAAGTTCTCAACTAGGTTGTGGAAAATGTTGGCTTTAATATGTCTGATTTAAATGATTTGCCTTATTACATTTTCATGTGTGCAATGTAGTTTAAATTCGGTGCTGAACACGTAGGTTTTTCAAGTAAATTAAGAAAGACAACTCTTTTGAGTGAACCCATTATATTTCCATTGAACATATGGAAAATTAGGGTTTTAAATTTAGCGCTTTGACCGTTAAATGTCTTCGCTTTGTGCCCGTGCGGTCTTTTTGTGTGTGGAAAAAGTGAACTGTTTTGCATCTGTTAGTTTATTCTTGCAGCAGTCTGACTGAGGTTGGTGCCGTGAGGGATCATGATGTCATGGCATGCATGATGTCAGCTAGACATGTTGTAACCCGAGCAAAGCACAGTTGTGCCCCCTTGTAAACTAGACCCTACAGGCAAACTCTACTACAAAACTCCTTTAGTAAATCAGTGCACTGGGCTGTAAAAGTCACAGTGTGAGCTGTTTGTCCTACAAAAAAAACCTCCTGATGGTAAGAATAACTGCAAAGATCTTACTTGTCCACTTTTTTGTGTATTCTCTAAAGCGGTCATTCCCAAACTGTGGTCTAGTGGCACGTGAGGGTACTGCAGGTGGTCCGTGTAAAGGCAAAATAAAATATAAAATAATATATTTTTTTTAAGAAAAATATATTTTTTTAAGAATATGTTTTAAGAATCTGTTGTACTGATGTGATGACCAGTTATACTTTTAGTGCTAGTAAGCCTATTTAGAGGTGCAGATAAATAAATTCAGGACTTTGTGTAGACATATTTTATCATGAGTATTATGAGGTGGTCCGCGAAAATTCTTGATTACAAATAGTGGTCCACACACACAAAAAGTTTGAAAACCCCTGCTCTAAAGCCTCCAAAAATACAATAAAATGGTCACTAGCTGTCACTAGGAGAGTACCTTTTCAAAATGTAGGCTACACATTTGTTCCTAAAAAGCTTATGTTACCACATAGATATCTGTACCTAAATGGTACATATTAGTGGTGCTTCGTGACTGCTCATCCGAGCGGGCGCTTATTCAAAACAAGTGTTCGGAGTGTCATGTGTGTTGCTTGTGTTTTCAAAATATGTGTTTGTTGCATTATGTGAACCATGTGCATCACGTGTTTTGTCAAAATAAGTGCCTGCTGCACACGCGTCAAAACTGTTTATGATAAAATACACGCACGACACTCCCTTAACAGTAAACTCTGATTCCACATGAGATTATGCAAGTATCTGGCAAACGCGAGCGTCTCTTTTATCATAAACCCTTTAGACGCATCTGCAGCAGGCACTCACCCTGGCACGACACGTGATGCACACAGGACCTCCCAAAGCGCAGAACACACATTTTGAAAAAAAGAACCACACACATGACGGGCTACATACATGTTGTGACGAACTTCGCATCGAGCACACTCGAAAAAAGAAGTCACCGGCCCTCACTGGTACATATTAGGACCTTTTAAAGGGTACTACTGCCCCAATGACAACTTGGGACAATTTTTTGACCATGCATTTTTTTCTAACAGTGCACACATTTAATTAGTATGCGTGTTGCCTGGAAATGTAATTCATGACTTCTGTGCTGCTAACACATCGCTCAACCAACTGAAACAGAAATATTTATGTATATAAAGTATCACACTAACACATTTTAAGCAATACATTTTTACACTGCTCAAAGAAAGATTCAAAAGTACCAAAATAAAACCGTTCAAATGTTAGGCTATAGGGCCTCATTTATTAATAGAACAAGCACAGATCTGTGTACAAATATCATCTTATGATCAGTTTTCAAGCATGATTCATGATGCATTACTCATCATACAAATGACCGTACGTTGATAATGTGGCTTTTTAAAATCTTAATTTCACACCCATAGTTGCAATAGTTGGAGGCACTTAGTCCATTGTAAACCTCTATTTAATGGTATAAAATCACTTTCATTTTTAAAAAATTTGTGGTGGCCTGTGACTTCTTTATTTGTGGGCGCTCGATGCGAAGTTCATCACAACATGTATGTAGCCCGTCATGTGTGTTGCTTGTGTTTTCAAAATATGTGTTTGGCGCGTCGAGTGAACCTATGTGCATCACGTGTCTTGTCAAAATAAGTACATGCTGCAGACGCGTCGAAAGGGTTTATGATAAAAGAGACGCTCGTGTTTGCCAGATACTCGCATAATCTCATGCGTAAACAGAGTTTACTGTTAAGGGAGTGTCTTGCGTGTATTTTGTGAACGTGAGTGTCTCTTTTATCATAAATGGTTATGACGCGTGTGCAACAGGCACTTATTTTGACAAAACACGTGATGCACATGGTTCACATGACACAACAAACACATATTTTGAAAACGCAAGCAACACACATGACACTCCGAACACTTATTTTGAATTTGCACCCATCGAATGAGCAGTCACGTTAAAGCCGACTGTCACGTTATATTTTCTCATTAACTGCAGGAGTGTGTTTTACACCTCAGCTACATGCACTCAGACACTTATTTTGTAGTCTGTAGAGAAGGCTGTGGAGATTAATTTGTGGTCTTTCACAGCCTTAAGGGACACAAGAGCTTTATGTGTTTGTGGAATCACACAAAACAGCAGCATCATTTCCTAACCCTTAGAAAGAAAATCACACGTTTTAAAACAATACTGCGACGTGGGAAAAAGAAAACCAGCGGGGTGCTCTGACACAGCCAAAAACATCATCTCACAATCAACAGACCCCTACTAACGTAGTTCTGACCTGTGACAAGAAATGTGTTTTATATAAAGATTTATAGTTTTTGTTTCATGGGATCATAGTCTCTTGGTGGAGACTGTCAAAGCCGGAGTCTGTTTTTATAACTGCAAGGCCTCAAAGGATTAATTAAAGAAAAACTAATCCTAAAATATCAGAACACGTAAATACATGCAGGATGCTTATTTTGGCAAACACAATGTTGAGTCTGCAGTAACCACAGCATCTCTCAAATTTGGTATAAGCACAACAGTTCGCTATTTCTCAAATTGCTTTAAATCTTTATTCCATGTGGCAGGAAGTGGAGAAAGAGTTTCCATTCAGGGGCGATTCTGGGGGGAAGTGAATGCACACTACAAAGGTCATTGCTGTCTAGAGCACATGCTCTACAGACAAAGCCAAACAATGCACAAACAAAAGTTTAATTAATCTTTAAAGTGTATATATAGCCATACAAAAAGTGTTGTATAAAACCAAAAAGCCAGTCACTTTAAAGAATCAAGCATAGTCACTTTAGACAAACAAAAAAGCTCATCTCTGCTTAAAGATTTACGCTCTGCCTGTTTTTGAAGGATGAAGGAATTTGGTCTCTAGTAAAGGCTGATTAATTCCATAAAGAATAAGAGCGGGCAGGAGCAGAAACACATGTTCCAGCATATTATTTGAGAAAACCACTTCTGCTCCCGATGAACTGGCAACGCTGGAGTGGAAACTCCTGAAAACTAGCACTGATTGATGCGTCAAAGCCTGATTTCCATGATTCACTTTAATTTCAATCTTTAACATGGCCTTACTCAGCCAATATTAAAAATATCAAGGTTATATCTTCAAAAAAAGGCATTACAAATATGTAAGGAATAATTGCTGATGGGCTGTTGAATTATTCGAAAATAATGCACACCCAATGTCAATTATTCCGCTTATACCACGATTACCACAGACATTGTTCTGGTAGTTTTTTTTAAGACATTAGACAGTTCAGGTGTGTGTTTATCGAAAAATAATGCATACCCGTGGAACATTTTTCAACCAATCAGAATAAGTCATTCAACAGCCTGTGGTATAACAGTAAATAGGAAAGTTAGCAAGGAAAACAAAATGACTGATGATGAACCCACCATTAAGGAAGAGTTCCTCTTGCAGTGCCTGTCTTGCCTCAGTGGAAAAACACCTTTTCTTCAGCCAGTCAGGCTCAAACACACTACTGTGCTGATCAGGCCAAGTTATGGACACCTACAATGCATTTCAGACAAACAGTTTATTAAAAGCTTTCAGACAAAAACCCCTATCCAACTTGTCTCTAATAAACCTACTGGCTTAAAGGCATAGTTCCTTAAAAACGTACAGGTTTCTTTTTTTTCAAACACAGATGTACGGCAGAAAGACACTGCTTAGTGGAAATATAAAACTTGTTAAAACTCTATTAGGAAAAAAAATTTAAAATATGTAGCCCAGGTGTCACTTTGCCAGTACCATTTAAAAATGTCCTAATATATGGGTGTCTCTTATAGACCTCTGACCTTTTGGCTGACCATAACTATACTTCTGATCATTGTTGAAACTGGATTTTTTTCTTTTTGTGTTATTTATTTACTTTTATTTTTATGACCATAATTACTCTAATGTCTGAACTTACTGTATCCTTTGTTGTTTTTGCTGTTTTATATTAAGAGTTTGGTTCCAAAACGTTATAAACGCCATTTAAAATAATAATAATAAGTTACCGCTAAAATCTGTATTGTATTAAGTCAGTAAGTAAATTCTAAAAGACACACTATGCAGTTATTTTACCTTAATATAACAGCTTCAAAGTTATTTCGGTGGTAAACAAAGTCATAGTAGGGCGAATCATCCTCCTGTTGAAGCTCGGGGAGGACGAAGCTAGCAAAACCACCAATGCAAGCTTGAGAGAACCGCCCCTGACAAATCTCGCGAGAATCACGACTTGCTTTACGGCAACGACGTCACACACGTTAGGCTTGTTCAACTTCGTGTGGCACTGCAATAACCGACCGCCGGATGACGTCAAAGAACCGTGAGAATGATCCGAGACGGCACTTTGACGTAATTCGGCGGTCGGTTCTTGCAGCGCTGCATGAAGTCGATCAAGCCTATAACAACAACTGCACGCGCAAATTTGAGACGTGAGGCTAAACGATTTAAAAGTTAAGAAAGCGCGTTCGGAAGCGAGTAGGAAAAGGAAAAGAGAATCTGACCCCGTTAGGAACCGGAGAAGAGTCCCACTCGGTCAGGTTTTTACTTGTTGGCGTGAGCTAAAAGACAGCACTGGATCTTATTTTTTTCCTTTACTCTCTTTTGTGTATAAATATCAAAACTAATAAAAAGACAATTAAAAATGTCCTAATATGTACCTTTACAAATACAAATATGTATACAGTTGGTAAAAATCTGTACCTCTGAGGTACTAATATGAACTCTTTAAATCCAAAGAGTAATTTTTGAAAGGGTACTGCCCCATTGACAGCATAATTTTGTTTATCAAGACCAACCTTATTGTCCATCAGCTGCACTTGGTCCATCCCAGTGTGCACATCCAAATCTGAGAGCAGCAAACTGCGTGCCTGCGCTGACTGCAGCATACAGAGAGGACACTGGCAGTTATCTCTCAACCAGGTGAAGGGGTACAAACTACAAGACCCATCATCCCATTCGATCTGCAGCAGTCTCTCTCGATCCATTGCTTGGGCCTGTCTCACCCCTGGACTACCCCCAGGAATAGGCAGGCTGGCTGCTGCCAGTGTCTGATTCCCGATTCGAGGTGTTTTGACCGGATGTGGCCGACTGCTTGCCCCCTTTAGTGCCTGGACTGCACCTCTGGACATCCAGCGGGTAAGATAGGATAACATCCTGAATTATGCCGTCAATGAGAATATGCTGTTAATCTGGGGACACATAAACACACACAAATTGTTGTGTTTAGAAGTGATTTTACAGCAACACAAACACTTTGATGTAAACCTACTGCATCATGTTTTGAATATTGTGTAAAGCAGACAGGTGTGTTAGTATGCAAGTATACAGTGCATTAATAACTGTTTTGTAAGTTTTGTTTAAACAAAACATTTTGTTTCGAAGTAACTAAATACGCGTGATGGTTGCGTGTTAATCTGAAAAGGTATGAAATTAGGAGTGTTTTTGGTTCAGTGTTTTTTCAGTATTTTCACAAAACCACCGATAGACTGACTGACTGTGCATTAGATGTGGAAAATCTTGCTTAACTACACTGTAATGCTGTTTGTTTTCTTTTCTTGTTGTTCCCTGCAAAGTCACAAACCAGGAGGAAATCAGAGTTTTGTTTATTACATTAATCTCCTGCAGAAATCAAACAAAGCTGTAAGTTGTTGGTAGCTGACAATTTTTTCTGCTGTTGTTCTGATGTTTATGCTATACATTTACTGTACGCTGCAGTCCAACATCTAGTTAGGCCTTGATGATTGATTAGTAACCGCCATAGGGTGTAAAAGTTATGACATCCAGAGCTGAAAGACTGTTGAGATAACTAAGTTTGACAACAGTGCAATACAAACATTATTACATCAAAGTTACCAAGATAAAGAAAGATAATCTGAAGGACTTCAGCACAGTCACACTACACAAAGCATGACTAAAACATTACTGAACCAAACCTTGACTGTACTCACGGTAAGGATTTTACTTTCCAAGATCATTTGCCATTTCACAGAAACACTCCAGGCTACAGTACCTTGTGTAATTCTTTTATAGTCTAAACAAAACCACATTGACAAAACTTGTGTCCAAATGCGCAACCCAAAATCACCGATACAAGAGTCAGTATGGACTTCTCGAAGGGTGTTTTATTGCATCTTAATAAAAAATAATGACAAACACTTCCCATAATAAATAATTTCATTGGTACACTTTTTAAGAACGTGGTGATTAAAAAATGTTTAAAATACAAAGCACTGAAATTAAATTGTGAGCCTGTTATCTTAATATATTAATGTGCAGTCTTTAGTGTTACAACTTTGTTTAATGCTGTGACCCTTTGGTATGACATTAAATAAATTTTTACAAAACACAATTCAGTCAGCAATGAAACTTTTTTACACACATATACTAGATGCAGGCATATACTGTGACTGTGTAGCAATGTTTTCTCATCCTGAAGCTGGCAAGTCTCTAACAAAAACCCTTTGCAATTTAACAACAATGTTGTATGTGCCCAAACTCATATCCCATCTTTTTAAATATGCAAAGGTAGAGATTTTCCATTACTTGTTTTATTACCTGTGATTAACTTGAATAAAAGAAGTATGTGAACTGGGACACAGCAACTGGATATAACTTTGCAGCAAGAGACACTTACATTTTATTATCTCACTTATCTAACAAGCCAATCAAATAACACTGCTGCACATAATGGTAACGTTTATTTAAAACTGGCCCAAAAAAAAATGGCCAGATTTATGGTAATTCATCTACAAATTGTTTTATATATCAACACAGCACTCTTTTTGACAAAGAGCAAAGTATTTGATTATACCTGAAAACAGATCAGCCTGTAAATAATGTAACTGTACTTAAAAGCATGGAAATCATAGCTTCGGGAGCACTTTTAAGGGAGGACAGGATCTTATGTTTCCAAAGCTAGCTTGCTATAGCTCTCTGAAATTGCCTACCCTACAGTACCTTTAAATCTCAGTAAAATCATCTGCTGCTTTTTTAGACTTTTAAAAGCAAAAACTTTAAAGAGCCCTGAGCCCCTATTATTAGGGGTGTGACGGATCACAAAACTCACGGTTCGGATCACATTACGATTTTTGAGGCACGGATCGGACAATTTTTCGAATCAGCAAAAAAGGTGTGGGAAAATCTAATAACAAATAAAGAAATTAGTCTCAAATTAGCATTAGGTACAGAAATCGAATCAAATGAAACACTGTCATTATGGTATAAATTAAATATTATAATTATTATTTAGAGCTACAGAAGTGATTTTCTCCTTGTCTTGGGTTGTTTAATTAACATTAATGACTCAGACTTAAGTAGCTTAATTGAGGTTACTGTCTCTTTAAGATAAGCACGGACTGGTTTCTGCCTAATCTATACATAAACTTAAGACATAGTCAAATGTTTTATTAAAAAAAAAATGGCGTGGGCTCATTTTGTTTGTATATGCCCTGTCAATAACAGAAATATTTTATGTTCGCTTGCTTTTTGAAATGCGTCTCTCCGTGCGCGCACACACAGACGGAGAGTGGATTCCAAACAGCGCAGCATTAGGGATGCTCCGATCGATCGGCCGATAATGCTTGCTATGTTTCTCAATGAATTACGGTGAAATGCCGCTACATCCAAAAGCCAGGGGGTGCTCTCGTGCAGAAACTCAAAATGCGCTGTAGACGAAGAACAATACACACACAGCTGTGATGACATGCAGCTC
Organism: Misgurnus anguillicaudatus; assembly: GCF_027580225.2. Classification (NCBI taxonomy): domain Eukaryota; kingdom Metazoa; phylum Chordata; class Actinopteri; order Cypriniformes; family Cobitidae; genus Misgurnus; species Misgurnus anguillicaudatus. Next base: position 34,959,247 of record NC_073357.2, on the reverse strand, counting down.
CATGAAATGGCTGAAGGATATATTTATATTGCTGTTCTTCAAACCTTTTCAGGTATTTTCATGATAATAAAGAATATGTTTAATAAGTATGTTTGACGAGAGTTGCTTTTTCAAATGCATGTTATAAACCACTCAAACTAACAGTGATTTTAGATCGATAAGGACTTACTGATCAAAAGCCATAGTACATGAAATAGCTGTAATGAGATCGGCTGTCCGATTCAGAATAGTGATCGGCCACGTATTATTAGTGGAGATCGGCATTGATCGGAGCATCCCTACGCAGCATAAACAGTTGCCCCACATAAAAACATTATGTTGTTTTTCATTGCTCTATACCAAATGTATGTTAATGTACTACAGTATTAGAAACTCTCTCTAAAGTTTACACATCAAGAGTTCTGATCTTCAAAGGGCATAGAGATGATCACGTCTGACTGAAGCTGGACTGGACACATTCAACCGCATGTGCATACAAAAAGCTGCTCACTTTAGCCCCTGTTTGCAGTTAAATTGTTTAAAATCACTTGAATGTTAACATTTGCAAGCCTTTAAAACACGTGCAAATGGTAAACTTTAATACGCGAATCGCAATAAATTTCTGTTTTCAGAAATGTACTGCAAACTTTCCACCCCATTGCAACCCTAGCTACTCTATACTGCTCAAATCTCGTGATTGAATCATGGTTTGAATAGTCAGTAGCAAATTCTTAGGCAACATACATAGGCTACTTACAGGCTGTGAGTCAGAAGCGGGCGGAATTATGATCGGTCCACATCAACAAGCTGTGGAAGTAAACTGTTGCCTACAATCCTTGCGTTCATTGTAGTCCAAGAAAGGAGATTTGAGTAGGAGACAATAACCCGTGTCATCGTATAGACGGTTTCATCGGACGCATGTGCAGTGATGCGATACGTGTCTGGTCCGAACTTTACTTCCGGTTAGCAAATGTTTTGGTTTCCTAGGTAATCTATGTGTTGTTTATTTTGCTTGTTATATAAATAAACTATGTTTAAAGTACATTGTTGTTATGTATTCTTAGCGGAGTTTACCGGAAGTTACGTGTTGACCACAAAAGCTGCTCGTTTATGTTGTTACTGCTGAAACCATCTATACTTTGGGATTTGTGCATATCGTTAACATGTACTAACACACATTTACACACTAAAAGAAATGTACGTCATTTATGAAACGGGAAATAGGGGGTCTTTAACCTATATGTCATAGAAGTAGCCTAATATTTCTCAGTACTTTACACACCCCCAGGGAAATTACCTTTGCTCTGTAATCTATGTATCTTTATGTCTATATATCGTAGTTCAAATGCTATCCATTTATCTCAATATACTAAACAGACAACTGTTGGTTATGTAATGCACGCACATTAGCTCATGTGACCTACGTATCTCGGTGAACACAGATATAGGTGAAAGGTCACCACTAAATTTTCCTTACAACCAACCAAACACATCACCCATCACCGCCTCCAGCGTACAAGCTCACAGTTGATCAACGTTTACTGCTCTCTTTACACAGACACAACATTATAGTTGACATGTGACAGAAGTAAAATCACCCCAAACAGTTTTATATCTTTATCTAATACTGTATTTAGCCGCAGTAGCTCAATATTTATCCGCCTTTGTTGCTTCCGGGTTGTTCAGTTCATCGCATGCTGAAGTAAAACAAATCATACGTCTGAAGAAACGAGTTGCTATATCATCTATAAGGTAACTTAGTCATAGAATATAAAACGTGCCGTTAGCACTTCACAGATATAATATAATAAACAAGCATAATAGCACAACTGCAAGCAAGCAATCTTTCATGCATTACCCTAACACATCGGTACTATCCAGGCAGTGCTTTCAATTTTAAGGTCCAGATGTACTGTTCTTTCCATTTTAAATTATAATCAACACTTAAAAGGAAATGTTACTTACCGTGACGATGATGGTGTAAATAAAGCCTCGGTTATTGACGCTTATATAGAGGTGAGAAAGCGTGAGAACTCACAGCGATGTTAGTGGGTGAAAGGTTACTAGAGCTTCTCTACTGGTGCTGCTGCTGCACACATGCGCGCGCGCACGCATGCACGCACGCACACACACAAATAGCACTGAACTATATCATGGTGAACAATTAGCCAAAATTACGTGCTGCTTTGTTCGACATCTATTTTATTGCCGTTTTTACTGTATGTGGTCAAACATAATAGAGTGTTACTTGGAAAACACAGAAGTTACTTGGGATAATAAACTTCCCCACATTAAAGTTCTTTAATGTGCACAATACTCAAAATTACAATCTATATACAATATATTTTCCCTCTCTCCCATATACAATATTCTCTCTGTATTTCAATTTACAGTAAGTGTGCTTTATTGGCATGACAGAACAGATCTGTGGAGAGAACTTTGGAGGGGCAGGTTCTCAAAGTAAAAAAAAGGCACATTCCTTGCTGACACGCACACACACAATTCATAATAAAGCAAAACAGAATAGAAAAGACAATTTTAGGTTTATTATTTTTCTTTATTTTTCTTGCCAATAGAGTGAGAGAAAAAATCTGTATAGACAGAGTTTTATATCTATATATTTATGTATATTTATCCAAGTGCATTATAATGTATACATTTTGTGTGTGTGTGTGTGTGTGTGTGTGTGTGTGTGTGTGTGTGTGTGTGTGTGTGTGTGTGTGTGTGTGTGTGTGTGTGTTTGTGTGTGTGTGTGGGGGGGGGGCAATTGTCCCCACAAAGATAGGAATACCAGTAAATTTGTGACCTCGTGGGGACATTTATGATGTCCCCATGAGGAAACAAGCTTATAAATTAAACAGAATGATTTTTATTGAAAATCTAAGGTAGCAAAAAGTTTTCTGTGATGGTTGGGGTTTGGGGAAGGGAATTTGTGCATTGTGACTTGTGTTTTATTGTCATATTTAAAATATCATTATACTCTTATCCTGTTCTGAGTTTATTCTTTTTAATTATTTAAATAATAATAAAAACAGCATTTATGAGGATAAATCAGAGAATTATAAAATCAGTATGGGCCTGTTTATCAGTGATGTGAAAATTATTTTTATGGCACTACTTTTTTTATAAAAACTGTTAGTAATTCGAAGTATGAATAGTTTTTAGTCAAAAAACAAAGACCAGACCCCTCGAAACCAGTGAATCTTTTCTCCCCCAAACAACAACAAAAACCGAAGTGAGTGAACATGTATGCATCATTGTTTATATTTGTATGCTGTTTGTAAAAGTTTATCTGTGGTCAGGGTCGACTCAAGAGGACCCTGAACTGTGCACTGTGTCGTAGTTAGAGCGTGTGAGCACACTTGCGATGTGAGCTAGGGATCCTTCTGGAAGAGATTGTCCCGTGACAGGTCAATAGGTCATCATGTGACTCATTTTATTTACAGCTCAAAAATGACTTGACAAAAATGGCACTCATCCAGGGGTAAAGGGGCAGGTGCTCGGGCACCCTTCGCCCCCTGCACGTGCCTGTGACAGAAACATTTGTATTACCAAAGCAAATTTAAAATAATAGTAAAAATACATCAAAGTCTATAGTTCAAATTTAAAGTGACATAGTAGGTTATATAAATCAAATTAAAGAATTAGAACAAAAAACTACACACAAAGTTAAATAACAGAATAAAGTAGTACCTACATTTATTGGAGATATTAAGTCATACAAGCACTCTCATGTGCAGTGTTTATGGTAAAACATTCAAACAGCTAGCCTTGGACATTAAATCTCTCTCTCTCTCTCTCTAATGTGTCATCTGGATGTTCAAATTTAATGGGTCTGCCTGACACACGGAACAATAAACTCAAAAGATTCTTGGAAGATGTGAAGTTTAACCCATTTCTCTAAATAAACTCACATGACATGGTTTTAACAACATTTCATAAAATTCAGAGTTTTAGAGGTATCATATTCAGATTTGTAACAGAACATGTCCTGTGGCTTTATCTGAAGTGTATTTCTAGATTGCTCCGGAAGGCCAGTATCAATTCATTTCAATCAAAATATTTCATATATGTTTTGTGGAGTTATTTAAAATGTATTATTTAAGATCTTTATAACAACTTTTTTTCATTGTAACAGTAATTAATCTATTTTAGTTTGGCTCTAACATTTTTTGGGGTCTTTTCAAAAGTAGGGGTTCATGTTAACATTATATAGAAAACCATATCCTTAAACCTGAACATGCATTACATCATTTGTTAGCCACACCTCCAAGCATGAATTCTGAAACTTAAGACCTTTTTATGCTACTGTTAGATCTTTTTAGTAGGCTGTTCGTCAGTCTTTTCTCTTGAATTGTTTTCTTCATTGCACGAACACAAAGCCTTAATTTAACAAAACTAGACCTATCACTTTTTGACTTAAGGCAATGTGATTTTCTAGAACACACACAAACTATTTTAAAGAATTTTATTACAAAAAGAGATGAAAATTCTCAGGAATGAAACTACACATGGAAAACGTTTCAAGTCCAATATTCCTGCCCGCAGTCATCTTGGATTGTCAGGGAATGTGTCATCACAGATGGTCCTTTTCCCATTACTTCTCAGAGGACTACAAGAATATTTAATGCAAAAGTCTCAATAAAATGACTACATTTACGCTTTATCATAAATATACACAATCACAGTTTAATGTTTTAAAAGCCCATAATAAAATATATAGATTTCTTAAGGCACACAAAATATACTGACATAAACAAAGAAGAACAAAATGTGCTTTATCCCTCCATGGTAGAACGCAATAATAATAAAATAATGTTGTGAATATAATTTGTTCAAACTTTTGGAGGATTGTCAGACTGAATGGTTAAAAACTATTCCAAATACATGCTTTTTTAATAAACCAAATATTACAGTTACAACTTGTACAATGAAAACTATATTCATTCTGCTTACATGATTTTCCTCTGAAACATTCAAGTAATGCCAATGCAAATGGGCATATGTTTTCATAAAACACAGCCTACATCCTTATAGGAGAAAATAATGACCAACCAAACAGTGAGTCTAACTAACTCAGAGTGGCTCAGAAGGGATGTCTCCTTTCAAGAGGTAAAACCTTTATTTTGACACACCAGTCTTATTATCAGAAGCAATAATGCCTGTCCATCAAATATGAATGCTGCTATTAAGTGAATATTGGCTTCCAATTATTGCACAAAACAGCTGCATCAATTGTATCAAAATTTCCTATCCAAGGACATCTGAGGGCATGACAGACATGTCTACACTTTCAAATACTCGTTTTTCAGGCGACTTAACCGTGTCCCGTGACTCCGGATGATGAGTGACAGCAGCTCGTGCTTGTCTTTCAGTCCAAGCGAGATGTCCAGTGTCTCCTTCAGCACGTCACGCGTGTGCACGATCATGTTGAGAAAGTCGTCGCTGATCTTGTGATCCTCTTTCAGCTCGTTTTCTTGACTCTGTTTAAACTTCACTTCCAGCTCCAGCAGAGACTTTTCGGAGTTGGTAAACGCCTCGCTGATCTGTGTCGTCTCCCGCCTCAGGTATTTCCCATAGCTGTCTTCTCCGTCCAGGTCAAAGGAAATGCTTTTCCCGATGCCCTCGAGCACCCGCGCCGCGTCCTCGATGTGACGCTTCACAATAGTAAAATCGTCCCGGATCACCGAGTCCTGGTCCTCGTCCAGGCTGCATCGGCGATCGTCGGTCATTTTGAAGAGCATCTGACATTTCTCGGGATCGTCGTTTTCTTCGTAGTAACCATCCGGTACGAAATAATGATGAAAGGTGCCGTTGGACATCTCCGGCTGTAAGTGTCCCGAAAAGTCAGACCCTCCAAGACGCAATAAAACCAAACAAAGTGTTAGTATGTGCAGAGGGGAAGCCATCGTACCCACTTGTGTGTTATCAAAGTCAAAAGTACTTGGTTTTTCAAACAACAAGCCTTCCTTCTCCAATCCTACGCATGTCCAACGCGTAAACTGCCGAGCAATCCCGACACGACGCGGATAAACTGACACAATAAAGTAACGCCGCAGTGTTGGATTGCAGCTTTCCAACTATCAGCAGACGATAGGAACACATACAAACCCTCGCAATGTCCTAGGTTGTGTCTGTTTCCACATCTGGACTGCTCAGACTCTGTGCTGACTTCAGATAATAATACCTCAGGTCCGACTCTCAAATTACAAGCCCGTCACTCCTTCACTCCATACACTTTACATGGCTGAACTGGCAGCACATATAACAGGGGTTGTCATTAGTAGCTTGAATTTGTAGTGCTTACACGCCAGTCAGGATGGGTTAGGAAGATTAGCAGATGCTTTTATCTAAAGCAACTTGCATTTGATTTAACATTGCCTAAGGAGCCAACAATAAGAGTGTAGTAGGAAAAGAGTGGTGGATATGTACAACAGTGAAGCACAGTAAAACTATTTATTTATCTTATTTCACCTTTATTTAATAAGATATACAGCAACTCATTACAAGTTGAAAATGACTTTTTAAGTGCATTTTTACACTGCAGGTTTTGTATGCTCAGTGCCACCATCTGAGCTATATGAAGTGCTTAAAATTATTCATACCCAGACCAAATGTTTAATTATGGTGATTTTTATTTGGTGAATGGGTCATTTCTTACTGGAAATGTGGACAAAGACTGTAAGACATTGTGTTAGAGATATTCATGAAAAATATTAGCTAACACAATGTCTTACAGTTGCCCTTTTTGTGTGTCAGTAATGACCCATTTTTCAAATAAAATCCATAATAAAAAATTGGGCTTGGGTATGGATAAGAGCACAACTGTATGTTCCTGTAGCTCAGTTGGAAGAGGATTACAATGGCAATGCAAAGGTCATGGGTATCATCCCAAAGAAACATACTGTAAATGATAACCCCCACCCTGAACTGTAAGTCGATAAAAGCGCCAAATGCATAAATGTAATGCGAAATGAGAACAATTAAAGGACAAGTTTGGTATTTTACACTTAAAGCCCTGTTTTCAGATTGTTTATGATGAAATAGAATGGTTTTGACTGAAATTTGGACATATGCTGCTGGCCCGAGAATTTAGGTTTCTGTGGTATATCACCCCCCACCCCACAATGGCTGCATAGGTGCACTGGAACAATCCTTCCTAAAATGCATTAAACTTTCGTTAACAAAAACGTGAAACTCACCGAGTGCTCAGGGGTGTTCACTGATATCCTCACACAAAAATCGCTGCAAAAGATGCTTTCCAACGGGTGTTTTGCCATTTGTTGTGGACTTGTGGACCCGTTTTTCCAGGCGCCTCACACCCGTGCATTCTTCCGTTGAGAGCTTGAATAATAGACACTCCAGCCCAGTTGGTGGCGATAATCCACCTTTGCCAATTGCAAGAATACAAAGAACTCCATTTCCGTTTCTGGAGTAATATTGGACCTCACAGCACATCTGATGAGGGACGTAGCCACGAGGGGGCCTGGGTGGGCCCTGGCCCCCTCATTTACATGTCCGCCCCCTCAGATTTCCAATTGCTTAAAATAAAATAAAAAAATGTTGATTTCTTAGTCCTATTGACAGCTGTTTTCAAACTTGATTGGATTAGCTCATGTCACGTGTTGTTGTGCGTAACTTATGCTGTCATCTTCGCATGAGAGTTCATTAATATTCGGTGACAGTGGCAGCTGACGCGCAAAGTACAATATTACACTTTTTAAAAAAAGCACGGGAAGATGAGCGAGAAGATAAAAATGTGCCATCTATATCATCTGAGTCTACTTCATGTTCTGCTGAAACGGTTAAGTAAATATGCTGTTTTAAATGTGTAAAGGTATTAAGCTGTTTTATTAATAGGTGATAAGCCTATTTATATATATATATATGAGAGTTGCCCCCTCATTTTAAGATGGGACCCCCCAAAAATTAAATTCTAGCTACGCCCCTGCATCTAATACAAGTCAACGGAGTTGGACAAAAACTACGATAAAACCTATTGGAAAGCATCTTTTGCAGCGATAAAACAGGGCTTTAAGTGTAAATACCGAACTTGTCCTTTAAGCTTAACATTTGAACTGCAAGATCAATTGGAATTTGTTTCTTGCTTATAATGGTTTTAAGATTAGCTAATTAATTATTATGGTATGTTTACACTGAATTTATACACTATGTTTTAATGCTAAAGCATGTCGCTGCACACAACCAGCAATGTCATTAAAAAGCAATGGGCTAGACAGTGGCAGACACTACAGATAGCCGTCTTGCATGCTTGTCTCTTCAATTTGTCGTGGAGGTGTGACTGACCGGTCTTTGTAAAGAGGGTGCTCTCTTTATACTGGAGATCTTCATTTTAGAGACAGGGCTTCTTCTCACTCGCAGCTCCATATGACGATTACCTACAGAGAGGTTTGCTGAGTGATGGCAAAAGGTCGTGACAGAGCGCGAGACTGAACAGGAGGTGCTTTGCTACAGCATCTTTTATCTTTCCTTTGAGGGTCGCTGTAGAGAGTCAATCATTCAACCCAAACGGATACACATTCACTTTAAAGGGATAGTTCACCCAAAAATGAAAATTGTGTTATTATTAAATCATCCTCAATTAGACTGTAGATTGTACCCATTGACTTAGTATTTGTTATCCCTACTATGAAAGTCAATGGGTACTGTATGCTTACCATCATTTGTCAAAATATCTTCTTTTCATTCAACAGAATAAAGAAACTCATACAGGATAACAGAATTTTCATTTTTGGGTGAACAATCCCTTTAACTCCATATATATGCAGTGCCCTGTCTGATTTTTTGTGACAGAACAAGGCATTAATGTCCTGCACATTCCATGAAAAACAAAAGAACAACGTTTTATGGAAAATGTTACGAAAGCGGTGATGTCACATATGATGTATGAAGGTGGATTTTCTCCTCTCCAAGACTTGGATCGCAGAGGTTCACAGCAAAACATTGGTCATGGAAAGCCTTGTTTGACTTTGGCTTGGATTCACAACAGTCTTTCATCAGTTTTACAGACACTGCCAGTCTGCATTCATTTCACCATATGGTCCTTAAGCAAACACATACAGTATACCCACGCAACAGTAGACACGTAAAGACTCCACCTCATGTAACACACAGCTTTCAAGACCCTCGCATGTGTTGTTTTACAGCATGAAATCCTTGGCAAATGGTCTTTCAATCTGGTATGTGTCCGTCTGAGAGCGTGACGTAACATAATGCCTATAAGGTTCTAATGACAACAAGGATATCTGTCCTCACATTTCATTGATGGAGGCATGGTTCCTGAAGAATAATACTGTAGCTCTCTTTCAAAGGCCTGTAAAATCATTACAGATGCAGAACAAGACATGAGCTAGAGTGCAAGTAGATGTGCGTGTGTATGTGTGAGTGTGTATGTGTGTGTGTGTGAGAGAGAGAAGGAGAGAGGGGGAGTCTTGTTTTCCACTACAGTGGAAGTTGTTCTGTTAGAATCTATTCTTTATAGAGTACTCTGATTTTTACAGTCTTTAACTACCTCCTCACAGACACCCTATACCCCTTTGAACCTGGTTCCCCTAATGTTCCTCTCACAGATATCCACTACAAGAGGGCTGGCTCTTTCCCCACACTTATCCCGTCTCTTAAACCCTAGTCGCTTCCCCCACTCCTGCACTGCTAATCATCTTAATAACAGGGGTGCATGAGTAATGTTACCTTCCTGTTTTGTTTTTTTCCCTTAGATTTTGAATGTTAGAACTAGAGGTTTTAACCACAGCTACAGACGCTGTAAAATTACCACATCGCCCAAACTGTGGCTGAGGATTATGTTTTAAACTTCATCTCTGGCAGGATGCATCAAGATGCATCTACCGAAGTAGTCAGTGCACCCTTGGGCAGCCTCTTAAATAAATGAAGGCTGTGCGCAATTACTTTGTGGTTAGACTGAATTCATGCCATCATCTTGGCAAGGATAGAATGGGCACTGATTTAAATGCTACGAACCTTGCGTGAACCGAAACCAAATGGGCCAGTTGTAATCTTTGGGGGAAGAATTATGAAAGAACAGTTGTTTCATCATTAAGCCGTGGTATTTTCCACAGAAAAGTCTGATGCTTGAGGGAAAGATAGTCATAAAAATGACAGATGCTGGGAAACACAGCCAATGGGAATATGAACAGAATATACAGCATCATGTACTTAAAAATATATTGCCATACATCACACAGGAAGATATGCACATATAAAAAATGGCTAGCATGCATACATACAGGTAACAATCAATATATCGCATAAAGAGCTTTTATGCCTTTTATCATTTCTGAAAAGCATTCACTCGCTCTCAAAAACATTCCACACACTCCTAAAAATAAAGGTGCAACAAAAGGTTACTCACAGCGATGCCATTTTCAAACTTTTTTGTCAGCTTTCCCTAAATTATTTACTTGAAGTACCCCCTGAGATTTTACTACAACTACAACTCCCCCACGAACCACCAAGGGTTGGAAAACCCTCCCAAAGAGGAACCATTTTTGGTTTCCAAAGAACCTTTTAGTCGAAGTTTCTAACAAGAATACTTTCTTTTTTACCTTACTCTGAAGAATCTTTTCCACTACAAAAAGTTTTTGTGAAGGTTTTTCAGAAGTGCAAGCATTGACCCCCAAAAGTACTTTATAAATGTATGTCCATATCTATGCATTATTATAGTCATTTATTATAAACTTGTATAATCTTTAACCTTTCTGGCATCTGGAATTTAATATCTACAAACTGGGCTGAAAATGAGGCCCATGTGGCTGAATGGGATGTGAAAAAGCTCTCACTATCCCAATCTGAAAGCTTTAGTTAAACATAAATCAAATATCAACAGGTGCTGTAATACATAGAAAGCAGAACTGATCGTCTTAGACAAGCAGGAAGATTTACAAATCTTTTCTGGTTAAAAGCTCCCTGATGCGCAGATGGGTAATGAGCACTTTGGCCCTCTCATGTTTTTGCTTTGTCACACACATGTTCCAGGGACTCAGTCCAATGGTGACCTAACACTAGCCTTTCTAATAACTACTCTCCTGCCTAGTTTCATAAACCTCTACATTTACAAGTCTGTTTATTTCAAAGAAATAGTCATGATGATCCGCGTGCAAGTAAAAGTAAGTTAAAGAACTACCATATCCAACGGGCTATAAAAGGAATGTGAATTAATAAGCTGGAGAAAATGTGTTTGTAAATCTCAGAAAAATGATACGTCTGGCATTATAGATACACGGCTGCTTTATCACCTATAGAGGTACACAGTCAGGCAATGGAACAAGTAACAAATCTCCACAGGGAGAATTCAAGGAATTGAAGTTGTTTGTTGAAGAAGTGCTGAGGAGATTTTCCAGCTGTTTTGTGGCAAACTGCTTCCTTCACAACGCTATTCATTTATACATTTTCCATATGGAAACATTTTAGTCTAATGTACACACACACACATTTCAATCCAGCCAAAAGACAGCTTCTTTTCAGAGTCAAACATTTGGAAAGACATAATATAGACACTATTTAGTCCAATAATTTCCCAGATATGGTCAAATAATCCACATTAAATGTTCAGTGCACTTAATCTAATGCAAACTTACACTTTAAGGTGGTAAGTAATGTGCAATGCTCATTACTTATATATATATGTATGTATGTATGTATGTATGTATGTATGTATGTATGTGTATATGTGTGAGTAATGACAGTGTTAATTGCACATTACTTATCTCCTTAAAGGTGCAGTGTGTAATTTTTAAAAGGATCTCTTGACAGAAATGCTAAATAATATACAAAACTATATTTGGGTGTATAAAGATCTTTTTATAATAAATCATTATTATTTATTATCTTAGAATGAGACGTTTTTATCTACATACACCGAGGGTCCCCTTACGTGGAAGTCGCCATTTTGTGCCGCCATGTTTCTACAGAAGCCCTTTACGAACAAACTTTTTTTACTAAGTTGTCTCCGTTGGTGAAATGTTTTTCCGGTGGCGGCTACCATAGGTTCTCTATGCGTTTCAAAAGCGAAAGGTGAGCAGTGGATTGAGCGGTTGGTTGCAATTCGCAATATGTGTGTATATATATTTTATTTATAAGAGCAAATTTAAATTCAGCTAACACTGAGCAAAGTGTTGTACAAAACAATCATAAAATACAATAAAATAAAATTAACAAAGAAGACAATTACTAATCCATAATTTAATAATCGGGAAAGGCTAAAGAATAGAAATGGGTCTTAAGTCTAAGATGATGAGACGGGCTGTCTCATGATTTATTCGTCAGTCTTTCCCTAACTTCAAAATTTCCATAACTTAGATTGAAATCATAGCACATCAACAGCACATCACAGTGGGAGCATCTTTTCTTCCATTACTAAGACCCTGAATACATGGTCTTCATTCGTCTATGCAAAAATTATTGTGATTATGCTATGCTCTTTCCCGTGAAAGACAAATACACTGCAAGATTCAAAAAGGGCTCAGTTGGCATGATTTCCAAACATCAAGAAATAAATAAACAATAAAATAAAGAATATACAAATGTATCATTTGGTACATTTGATTTTTTGCATCATATTAATAAGATCAAAGGAAGTTTGTGTTAATCATCAGCTGTAATGACCAACACATGTGCATTTGGAAAGTTGGCTCTATGCTGTTGCTTTTATTTTTCCTCTCATTAACTTATTAATCCATGTTTATTTAATTTTGTAGTATAGACCTGTACGAGGAAAGGCAATTGGCAACAGTTGATTGTGGAATCATTAGAGATTGGACACGAAGCATTTTCCATGTGCAACAAACATGATCAGTTCAAATTACGAAGAGACACTATGTTTCAGTGTGTCTGTTCAAAATGTACTGTATGACTGAAAAACATTATCCATAAATAATCTCAATAATAAAAGTCTTTTAAAATGTTATCCCTCAAGTGATGCATTGCCTGCATTTTAGCTTCATCCAATATTTGCACAACTGTGGTTTTAGATTCTGTAAACGTTAAATAAACTCAAGCATTTAACAAGTAATTCTGGCATATACTTCTGTTAAAGCTTCCCTGTAAATACTTAAGTGTTTGTGTAGGATTAAACTAAGTGACTGTGCAGGTTTTGAGCCATTAGTCAGTAAAAGCACAGCAGTTCAGTGAGATTTACTGTGCATATGCTGTCATAATGAATGGAAAGAGGGAAGCTCACACTGTCTGCGAGAGAGAGAGAGAGAGAGAGAGAGAGAGTGCAATGCTTTGTTCTCTTTTGACTTAGTCCAAAGTATGGCATCTCAGGAAGTAAGAAACTCTAAGAAATCAAGTTAAAACTGAGACCAAAATGACGTTAGAGTGAAAAAATGAGGAAAACAGGAGCAACGACAACCAACACAAATACTGTATGGATAAGATGGTAAATGATGATCTGTCTGGCAGAAAGCATATTTTCCGTGTTTTTGCACACAGGAGGGCCCTCTGAGCTTCATTCATCACCGTGAGCTGTGGAAAAAGGGAAAATAAAATAGTGGAGAAATGTATTACATAAGCTCTATTTATTTATTATTAAATGGATAAACTTTTATTAAATAATGTGCAGATATTTTTTTAAATTAAGTTGTGAACATATGGCTTTCTTTTTAAATACCCAGGGAGTAAGTGTGAATGATGTAATATACGGACTGGTAGGCACTTTAAAGCACATTATAATCAAATTAAAAATAGAGTTTATTTAAATTTAAATTATGTTAATCCCATAATGTTTTGTCCTCTTTTCTTCTTATATGCCCTGTATAATTTATAAAGATTAAACCCACAAGGGAGCTATTTAACAAGCTTTATTTTATATTCCAACTAATTCAGTAATCATATCTAAAAGCCTTACACAACTGTAAAAACACAGAAATGCAACATAATCATTTACAATAGAATAATGCATTTTCCTATGCTTAAAAAGCGTAGTTACAATCATGATCTCACCCTAACAACAAACAGAAGTAACCGCTGTCAAGGAGACTGATGGCAAAAAGTTAGATTTTCAGCAGTTTTCTTGTGTTACCTTAATAGTTATAACATGTGTTGAATATCTCACTTGGAGACATTTTAGATTGCATTCCCCAGTCCATAGATGTAATCATATCAGAGGAACGACCATGAACTTCATTTCCAAATGGTAGTTACCGACTGCAAATATGCAGTTATATTTGCATTATGTCAACTCTCTGTCACATGTTAGACTCCTCTGAGAAGTTTATTTTTGAAGAAATTCAATCCCCTAAAATGTGTTAATGCTGATAGTGTTTGTGTGTGTGTGTGTGTGTGTGTGTGCGCGCGTATGTAAAAAACATTCTTTTATTATGTTTAATTATTTATTACATGTATTAAATTGAATTGTGTGTTTTAAAGGTGCAGTGTGTAAATTTTAGCTGCATCTAGTAGTGATGTTGCAGATTGCAACCAACGGCTCAGTCCACTGCTCACCTCTCGCTTTTGAAACACATAGAGAAGCTACGGTAGCTGCCAGCGGACAAACATGGCGTCGTCGGAGACAGCTTAGTAAAAAAGTTTGTCCGTTAAGGACTTTTGTAGAAACATGGCGGCACAAAATGGCGACTTCCATGTCAGTGGACCCTCGGGGTATGTAGATAAAAATGTCTCATTGTAAGGTAATAAACACATAACGGTTCATTATGAAAGGTCTTTATACACCCCTGATAATATAGTTTTGTATATTATTTTGCATTTCTGTCAAGAGATCCTTCTAAAAAATACACACTGTACCTTTAATTTAATAAAAAAAAACTAACTTGGTATTACAACCTTCAAATAAAGAAAAAGAGAAAATTCCTACTCCCAAGACAGAAGTGAGTAAAGCAAAGAAAAAGGCAGAGAATGAGATAAATGTTAGTTTTGTTTTATAAACTGTCTATGGTAATAGGCGGTCATCCTTTCAGATGTCTCTTAGTCATCTTATTTAAGTGGTTTTCTATAATAAACACACACATTAGTTAGAAGTCAACAATTAGTAGCTGTGCAAACAGAGACCTGATATGAGAATACTAGCCAGCACAAACATTTAGCATTTAATTTTCATTGATTTTAGGCCCTAAAGCAGGAGTGGGGAACCCTGGAGGGCCACTGTCCTGCAGAGTTTATTTCCAACCCTAACCAAACTCACCTGAATTTCATTTCCAAGTAATCCTGAAGACTTGAATTAGATTTTTTAGGAGTGTTTGATTAGGGTTGGAACTAAACTCTGCAGGACAGTGGCCCTCCAGGACCAGGGTTCCACACCCCTGCCCTAAAGAATCCCTAAAGAAGGATAAGCAATGGGTAATCTGTGAAGCATGACCTGTGAAGATGTGAGGGTTTCATTCCAATAGGTGTTGTAACCGGTAGCATAAATCACTTTGTCACAAGGCCATGGAGAATTACAAAATTATTCTTAGAGCTTACTGTGGACAATAATATAATCTCACCGCTCATATAAGACATTAAAGTTGCTATTTCACACAAGGAAAATGTAGTTTCAAGTTTTGTTCTGGTTAAAAAGGCCATTTAATGCATCACCCCATGAAGAGGTCATGGGAAAGAATAAATTTTGAATCACTTAAGGATCTCCATGCTGACCAGAACAGGAGGAAAGAAAAACATGAGGTCAGTATTACAGAGTGTTTGAAGGGCATTTATGCAGTTATGTCGTATTTGAAAGGTATGGCACACAGAACTTTTGGATCTAGATAGCGGCATAAAAACATACAAAACACACTTCAGTATTCTTTTTTTTTTTAAAAACATGCAGGCAGTGGAAATGATTTGAGGCCACAGGGTCTCTTTATATTCTAACACAGAGAGGTGGATCACACATGCCTTCCATATGCAGTAAGTAGTTGGGAAACACTGGGCCAACGGTGAGCCCACCCTGGACCTGTGCTACAGTAGATTTTCTCTGGTGGAGTGATGGCTGGATCACGCTCAACAGGAATAGCTGTGGTGGCATTAAACCTCCATGCATCTGCCAGCAGCGCTGCCAGAGAAACAGCTCTGTCTTACGATGTCTGAGGGCCATAAATGCCCTCATTGTGCCCAAAACACTGCCAGACTCAAGCAAATCACGCCACACCATGTCCTTTTACGCGGTGACAGAAAATAATCATATTTCAAGGATTCAAGCAAATGTTTACACAACAGTCTAGTATTGGTTGGCTAAGTTTTCTAGAAGATTTAGTGTTCACAACGGAATGAATATTTTAGATCCCAATGTGGGGATGTTGAAGGATTGAGAAGTTAATTTTAAGATGTGTTTCTGTATTTTTTTGTATTCTGATTAAGTGTGACATTTATATTACATGCATCTAGCAACTGCTTTTATCTAAAGCTACTTCAATCTATACATTCCCTGGAAAACCAACCAAATTGATCGTATATGTTTCTAACAAAAAGCTACAGACACACTAAAGTGTAATGTGGACCTACACTGTAAAAAAAAAAACCGTAAAAAAACGGTAAAAAGTCTGGCAGCAAAGTTGCCAAACACTTACCCTCAAATTACAGTGAAAAACCTTAAATTATTTTACGGGAAAATTTTGTTTTTTGAAAACGGATATTTACCGTAAACATTTTCTGTATTTTTACAGTCAAACTGCTGTAGAAAGAATAAAAAATTTCATAAAATAAATCTCCATTGAATGCTAAACGAAAGTATAAAACTGTATATAAACTTTTAAAAATTGCAGAAATACCTTAAAATTACATAATTAAAACAAAGATTTCTGTTTTAATACAGTATTATTTAGTATATATTTAAGGTAATACAATTTATCTACGAGAACTCCTTGTCAAAGTAAAGACTTTTCCATTTAAAACACACAAAAAATTTAGTATAATTACCTTCAGATACGCTAATTTAAAGCCTAATACCAGTATATTGATCGACTTAAACTTTTATTTTATGTCATTATTCAATCTATTTACAGTAAATTCCTGTAAAATATTGGGTTTATCCTGTACAAAAAAACAAGATCTTGTGATATTAAGTTTCATAAACATATTTTTAACAGTTATTTATTTATAAAAACGTTATTTGACAGTAATTATAGACATATCTAAACTAAATTTAAAAGCTTTTACCATTAATGTATGCAGGTTTACATTATATAAACATTATTTGACAGTAATTATAGACACATCTAAACTAAATTTAAAAGCTTTTACCATTAATGTATGCAGGTTTACATTATATAAACATTATTTGACAGTAATAACAAGCAACTCTTCAATATATCTACATGTTTGTACCATTTAAATACTAGGGGGTTTACTTTATATAAAAATTATTTGGCAGTAATAACAAGCAACTCTCCAATATTTCTACATATTTTTTACCTTTAATGTATGGGGGCTTTACCTTATAAAAACATTTTTATTATGGTAATTATAAGCAACTTCCCAATATATCTACATACGTTTACAATTAATTTATGGGGGTTTACCTTATATAACCAATACTTGACATTAATTACAAAAACATCTCCAATAACTTTACATGCTTTTACCATTAATGTATAAAGGTTTACTTTATATAAACACTATATTATAGTGATTTAAGGCAACTATCCAATAAATCTATATTTTTTTACCATCAATGTATGAGGTATACTTTATATAAACATTGCTTTATACTAATAAAACTTTATATCAACATGACATTTACTCAATGCATGGGTTCACTTTATATAAACATAAATGGACAGTAATTACAAGCAATTCTCCCATATATGTAAAAATACACATGTTTATTTTATGTAAACAATATTTGATAGCAATTACAAGCAACTGCCCTATATATATATATATATATATACACACACATATATATACACACACACACATACTTTTTCCATTACATCTTACTTTATAAGCCAGTGGTTCTCAAACTTTTTCAGCGTGCGGCCCCCCTTTGTGGGTGCATTCCTTCGCGCCCCCCCAAAGAAAATTTATGACAAAAAACTGTTCTAAAACTTCACATTTTAATTAAACAAAACATACACAAAGTAGTGCTACCTTTTTTTTGGTTTAATTTCCCAGAATTCATTAGAATTTAATGTATTTTATAAAATGTCATAAAACTGGGGCCCCCCTGGCACCATCTCGCGGCCCGGACCCCAGTTTGAGAACCACTGTTATAAGCAACTCCGATATATACAGACCTTTCTTATAAGTGCATGGGACTAACC
This sequence comes from Misgurnus anguillicaudatus, assembly GCF_027580225.2. Lineage (NCBI taxonomy): Eukaryota > Metazoa > Chordata > Actinopteri > Cypriniformes > Cobitidae > Misgurnus > Misgurnus anguillicaudatus. The sequence goes on along the minus strand of NC_073357.2, from coordinate 34,941,032 downwards.
TTATATGAATATAATTTGACAGTAATAACAAGCAACTCCAATATATCTACAGACTTTTCTTAATAGTACATGGGATTTACTTAATATAAACATTATTTGACAGTAATTGCAACCAACTTTCCAGTTTATGTCCACACATTCTGTATTAGTATATTGTGTTTTAAATGTACAAAAAACAAACAGAAGGTCTATGTTAAGTGCATTTGCATCAACAACTTTTTCACTAAAAACATACATACATTTTCTGATATTTTACAGCAATGTCCTATCCATTCACTGCAGATCCCCATTTGAGATGTACATTTCCACTCAAAAGAAAAGTGTTCATTTTAATGTTAAGTGCATTCATTTGGTGCACTTTAAAAGCAAAATAAATAAGCTATGGCTCTATGAAGAATGTTACCCTCTTGTTAATAATTTTGGGCCCTATGCACACTATTCCTACACCCCATGACGATTTGTGCAAATTATGGGTGCGACTTCTGGCGTGTAGTATCAGTAAACCAACGTTTTCCATGATGATTACGTTCATAAGCGGCAAAATAAAGGCGCTCTAAGCGAATTGAAGCGTTTTAGACCATAAAACATTTTTTGTTACATACCGGAAACATCTCCTCACTATCTGCTTGCTGCCTGTCCGCTGATCAAACTGTAAAAAAACGCGATCTCTGTAGACAGCCTAGGCTTCACAAACGGCAATATCAACAAGTGGCCAAACCTATCATCACAAAACAAAACAAAGTATTCCAGCCAATAAACGACAAAAAGGTTTTGGGGGTAGGGGTTGGGCGCGTTCATGAAAGCACGGAAGGGAGGGGGAGGAGTTAGCTACGCTCCGTCTGTTTGAAAACAGTTTCAAACTTCAACAATAACTAACGTCTCGCAGATTCGCTTAGAGAGCATTTAAACATGTGGGAACACAGCTTGTTACACCTCAAACACAATAATGTTGTTATCCACATTATTTTCAAACGCGGGAGTAAGAGATGTGACGTATTTCCCTTCTTTGTGTGGGAGCTCAGTTTTAATGGCCAGCCAGCAGAAAACAGTGTGGTGGGAGCACGCATAAAACATGATTAAAACAGTTATGGTAAATATTTACTACACCAGCCATGTATGAGCCAGTGTGAGGATGAAATTAAGAAGTGTCCTGATACATCATATGAAGATATATTCAATCGTTTCATGTTGTTCCTAGGGGTGACGGGTCTTCAATGCATGCAAGTTTTTTTAAACTGGAATTTTAATCGACTTGAGTTTTTATGGCGACACATCAAGCTTCACGCGATCTGACAGCAGCAGTAACTTATCCTTCTCATTCAACACATTGTAAGCTATTTAATCTAAACATAATAAACATACTAAACTACTTTTACATGTATTCAGTATTGTTTTCGTTTTATGGAAATATTATTATGCAGTAGATAAGACATGAGATTATGAAAATATTTGCTTATTTAAAATAATAATTTAAAACAAAAGTAAGTGCAAACATATCATGGACTATTATAAACATTAACAAATAAGCAGTTTATGTCATATATAATATGTACTGTAAACGCATTTTTGTAATAATATATAGTAGCAGAATAAATAAACCAGAATATTTTTTTCAGCATAATTAGTTGTTTTTGAATAATTATTGTATTTATTGTTCATTGTCAGTTTCTACGAAAGGTTTTACTGGATGGATGTATGGATAATAGATACACGTGCGCCAATACACATTCAGTGTTTTTAAGAGATTTACTGCATTTGTATTAGCTATTATGGCAACCCCTAACTGCACAAATTACGCCGGTCTTCCTGGATTTCATAATAAGCATTAAAAAGCCAGTCACAATCGTGTCCCTCGCAATACGACTACCATTAGCTTTAGTGGCTCACTGGAAGTTTTATGAGCTCAAAGATGGCGGTGCCCGCATTTAAGTCAGAAATCAGGTGGATAAACAATTTGATCAAAGACACTGCATAGATATAAATTGTTATGAAAAAGCAAAAAAGTCAACAAATTTATTTAATGTTTTTCCAGCAACCCTAAATCAAAAAGAAATTTGTAAGTCATTTCCCAAACATTTCATTTTACTTTTAATTGACACATTGTAACATGTTTTATAATTCCTGTAAATATAATTAATCTTATTTCCACCTTATTTTGAAAAACAGATTGTGTCACGTGTATCCTCGGGCTACATTCACCAAGTCCGACCATACAGTCTATGAGTTTGATGCAATTTAAATAAATTGCATGTTGTGCTTATAGCCTCTCTTCAGGTAAGACTATCATACTGTAACACTTTGTAAAGTGAAAAACAATTACAGAAAGTCTCTAACCTGCCTGTCAGCTCGCTTAGGTCCTTTTAACTGCATTTACCTTAAAGACTCTAATACGTGTGGACTCCAAATTTAGCAGCTAGCTTGATTGTTTTCTCACAAACGAGTGTCAGTGAAAACTAGGGCTGCAGCTAACGATGATTTTAGTAATCAATGCTTCTATAGATTATTTTAACAATTCATTGATGCGTCATTTAAGAAGTACTTTTGCTTGGCTCAACGTTGGCTTTTTGCTTAGTTAAAGGAATAGTCTACTCATTTTCAATATTAAAATATGTTATTACCTTAACTAAGAACCGTTGACACATCCCTCCACCATCCGTGCGCGCGCACGCAAGCGCCGGAGCGCGCCGCGACGCCCCGACAGCATCCAGCCCAGCCCCATTCATTCAATGGTACCAATCAGAGATAAAGTTAGAAGTGACCAAACACATCAACGTTTTTCCTATTTAAGACGAGTAGTTATACGAGCAAGTTTGGTGGTACAAAATAAAACGTAGCACTTTTCCAAGCGGATTCAAAAGAGGAACTACACTGTATGGCGCAATAGCACCCCTGGGAGCACTCCGACTCCCCTGAAAAGTCCGCTCCCCTTCTCCCTCTCATAATGGGAGAGGGAGGGTGTTACTGCGCCGAGTCCAGGTACTCCCAAAAGTGCTATCACGCCATAAAACGCAGTTCCTCCCCCAATTCCGCTTAGAAAAGCGCTACGTTTTATTGAAAGAATGGGGCCAAGCCCAATGCCATCGAAGCGTCGCAGCGCGCTCCAGCGCCCACGCGCACGCACACAGACGACAGAGGGATGCACCAACAAATCCCAGCCAAGGCAACAACATATTATTGATATATGTTGAAATATGAAAATATGAAATAATATTGAAAATGAGTAGACTATTCCTTTAAAATATGTGATTTATGTGGGTCTTTTCCAGGAGTATGACGTGTTGATTAAGTATTAATTAGACATGTTTTTGATATTTGTTTTAGTTAAATTAAGTACAATCCGAGTAATGCTGAAACGTTTTAAATTAAATTGGGGCGCTGGTGTGTGTCTCGCATTGAACATTACGTCGCGGCAGTTGTGTGTGGCCTTGCTATGACGACCAGCTGCATTTAAGGGGTACTATCTCTGAGTATGATCTGCAATGGAAAATGGAGCACGGACAGAGCTGGTACGGGTAATGGTTGTTTAAGTACCGTTCATGCTTAACATCTAGAAAATGCACATAGGCTTAAAACATGGTCAACTCCTTCAGTCAAACACAATAGAAGCTAAGTTCTTTCCAGTAACAAACAAACAAGTTAATATATAATCAGTATTAATATAAAGATGTGAATGTGCATGCTAAAAAAAGTTCATTTGGCAGATTGATATTCACCCACGTCCTTTCAGAACTCCAACGATGGCTATGATCCTCTGTAGTGGCTTTCACCAGGCCTTGTCCTGAAAAATAAATAAGATGTATCATGCTTGCAAAAATTCCTACACATCAGCCGTGGCCACATTGTATTGTTTTCAATTTACACACAATGGCAACTTTGCCTCCCTCATCGCCAGAGCAGAGCCATTATGTTGCCGCTCAACAATAATTTCAGTTTGGAGCTCGAATGAAAATTGAGCATGAACAAACTTTGCCTCTATTAATGCTTCTAATGCAGGAACATTAAAAGGCAGAGTCCACAATGTTTGAAAGCCAATGTTGATATTTGAAATCACCTAAACAAACATGCCCCTACCCCAATAGACTCCGGACCTTCTGTTGATAGACCCGCCCCACACATACACAACCCGGCAAGGATGTCGGTTAGTAGACACGCTCCTTACTGCTGATTGGCTATAAGTGTGTTTTGGTAGTCGGCTCGTCTCCTTTTCCAAAGCGTTTTTCAAACATTGTGGACTCCGCCTTTAAGGGGTTAAAATGTCTTAAAAGGGTTCAAGCTGCTCTGTAGATGTAATCAACAAAATCTTAAATCCACTTGTAAATAATCTGGATAAACCAGTTGGATTTCCATACAATCCTCACCTTGTGTTCATTAAGACGTGCTTTTCAACTTTTCTTCGAACTCCTTTGCCGCTTCCCTCTTAGCTTCCAGGGTATCAGCCTATCATGTTCTCAGCCATCTGGGTCACCAGCAAAGTAGAGTTTAACTTCACCCGGGCGATTTAAACTGTAGAGCAGGTTCAGAGGCTGGCTGTGGGAGAGCTGTCTGGTCTGGTTCCGACTTCACCACCTGGTCCTTGGCCTCTTGATCCTTGTCAAACTGAACACAGAATATGAACCATAACATGGGTGAGAAAGAATTGATAAACCCCTTTAGGGTCATATGGACAAATGTACAAACATTAAAATGCTACACATAACGTTAACTTACCTGTCCAAGTGGATTTCTCTTCCAGAAAATGGCCCTAACGTGATTTCTTGTTATTGAACAAAGCATTTGGTTTGTTAGATAATGATAAACCCTAACACCATCAAATAATTTTACCTGCAGCCACATTTATCCTATTATGTCTGAGGGTCTTTCCCTTAACGGTTTCCAGCAATTAAAGAAAGGACTGGTGAAGGTGACATGAATCTCCCCTTTCAGTGCGCCACTTCAGGAGAAGAAAGACAAAAGGACAGAAAGTTGCTCAGATTTGTAGAATGAATGTAAGAAAGTTTATTTGGTTACTGAACATAGGACGAAAGATATTTACAGCAATTTCATTACAAACAAGGGGGGCAGCCGGAAAGGTGTAGGCTAAAGCCATGGATTATTACGCCTACCCTGTGTTACTTTATGAAATACAGTATGAAAATCATACTTAATACTATCCTTGGTTTTCGAATAGTACGTGGGTAAAATTGACTTACTGTAGTTGGTGAATGGGTCTTTCTGTTGGTTGTTCTCCCCCGATAAAAATCTTATTCCAATGCTTGATCTAAACAAGTAAACAAATCAAATATCTTTTCAATGTCATTATAAAGAGGTTATGTAAACATATACTCTAACGAATAAATGACTGTTTTATCACTTTAAGTTACTCATTCCCACGCTTTTTTTACCCCTCATGCGTTTGAGTTTTAAACTAACATTAGCTGACAACATTAATCATATAACGTCATATAAAACACAGCAATGTCAGATGGTAATGTACTACGAACACATTGAAATACGTGCTAATATCGCTACGCTAATAGCGAAGCAGTACAAAAACACACACAGCGATAACTTATTTAAGTTATCCTATGAGGTTGCAGTAACGTTATGCTACCCGTGTCCCTAAACGTTAGAGTGTTAATGAAAATGATCTCTTACCTGATATGCAACGAGCACCACTTGAGTATTTTTACAGACCCCGTACGACCCCTTCTTCTATTCACATTCCAGCTTTTGTTCTTCATTGACACATCAACTAAAATTCGCTGAAAATTTAAGAATTTAACAGGCAGATATAAAATAATCCAGGTCTGACAGAGAAATCAACGCAAAGCAGCAGCTGCTCCGACCGATAGTAACGGACGTATTTTCAAACTTAAAATAGGGGCGCAGAGCCGCGCACGATATCAACGTTTAAACAACAACTGACATTATTTTAATCATATCAACGTTAAAGGTAGATCATGTGCCGGCTGGGTAAATATAATTTACCTTTAGTGAAAGCTGAATATCCTGAAACGTCTCTACTCTGGCCACTGCCAGTATGGCGCGATCTTACGTTATGACGTATATCCCCCTCCCAAAGTCAAGCGATGTTATTGGTCGAGATTGCCTCTGCCGTACGATTCGTCCAATGATTGTACAACATTCAATTATTTGAATCTGCGCGCACTTTCTTGATACCTAAAGCACAGAGAGAGAGACTAGAAAAACAATTACGATGATTGTTTACACTTACACGGTTGTGTAATGTTTCAAGCATTTTAATGTCTTCAATTGCTTCACCCCCAGTTTACCAAAGCTCAAGTTTATGCTACAAGAGCCTTGGTTGAACTGTTGAGCCCCAGAATAAATTCCTAGTCTTTCACACATTGTTCACCTATTGTAAATTAAAAAAATATAGCACCCCATTGTAAAGCTTTATTCATAGTGTGGCTGTTTTCCCCATCAACCGGGAAAATTGTGTAGTGGCCTAATGATTTCACTGCAGTGAGGGCCTTGAATTTTGTTGAATACAGATTGACTTTGTGTCTTTAATGTTTTTAAAGTGAACATGTGCCAATATAGTCTATGGTCAATATATACGATAACAGAAAACCACTGTCAGGGCAGCATTTCAAACAGACAAAAAGGACAATTTCACCATTAAAAGCCAAGCCAAAAGAGGACATATCAGGACACAAGATTCAGTCCTTTCACATCAACAAGCAGACAGGCATTAGGAGGTTAGTAGTTTCCAGCATTCTTAAGCCTGGTTGTCTTGCGGAAAAACTGTCCCAAAGCATGATGCTCAGAGACTTGAGGCTGCAGCACCACTTGCCAGACAGCAGCACCTGATACAGTCCATGGGTGGGGTCTGAAAATGTTGCCATTCAATTTTTCTCTGCCACTTATGAAATTGTTACAGAACACTTCAGAATTGTAAACACTAAGTCAGTGCCTGACAGTAAAACACGGTAAATATGATGCATAAACAATCACTGACTATTCTTGATTTCAGAATAATATATTAAACTTAAGCTGTGCAATTATTACCTGTACAATAACTGTATAGGCCTATTTAGCTGTGCAACAATACCTCCTGCAGTATTTCATCTTTCGAGGCAATATTTTTAAATCTGTGTCTGTAGTATAACACACAGTAATTATTATGTTCAATTTTTATTTACAACATATCTGCATGAAAGGTAGCCTACATAGCTCTTTTTATTTTTTATTTTATGCATATATTTTTTATCTACCACTCTTATTTCTGCACTTGTTGAATCTTAAGCTGATGTGGCCAGCAAAGTTTATCTTTGCTTCTGAAATATAATACATTTCTTAATTGTATATTTCTGAATTGGTTGCAGGGGACTTGGAAGTTTTGCAGTTGCCCTGTATTTGATAGGTGTGAGGTGCTAATTTTAATTCCCAGCTGTCTGCATGCCATCTAACTGACATCAGAAGCCAAAGTTGATAAGATACAGACACAAAGTATGTACTGCAAAGTATGTACTGGAAAAAGAGCCTCAGGCCAGCATCTGTAATAGACTTTGGGGCTCATGGGCATGGACTCCGTAAAAGTGGGATGAAGATCACAAGATGGCCATTAATGACTGTGAAGACTTCTAACATGTTAGGATAGTACAAGCTTGTTTTACTCCATTCAGGTCGTCTGGCTCTGTCTGGCTCTGTTCTAAATACCCACTGTGTACTGGTATTTTCATTCTGTATTTAGGCTATATGTTAGGGGAGTGGGCCTATGTATGATGTGAACTGGCTGCATTGTACTTTTTTTATTGCTGTGGTCGAAAACGGAAGTGTCCACAGCTAGCCACCGCCCGCCATTTCAGCAGCAATGTATAATGGCAATGGCATGCAACACGTCAGCCAAGTATGGGCAATGATGGCACTAGATCCATGATGGCAGGTAACATTTGGGCCAATTGTGGGTGGGAAGTATGTGGCCCAGATCAGTTTAATGATTGTAAGCCACATTTGAAAACTGTGATTTACAATAAATAATTATAAGAATTTAAGTATTTTTAGGCTTTCTAAATCTTAATGTAATTTAACCCTTTTTAAATAGTTTTGTAATAAAAGAAGCTAATGTATTTGGACAATTATGTTTGTTTACATTTCAGTTACATAAACATGGTTTCAGATCATGGTCAAGATAATTTTGTTCAAGTGATCCTGAACTTCCAGACGTTTTTCTTTCTGAATTTTAAAGTATTGATAACGTTTCTTGAGCTGTACCATGGATTGTTTCTATTTAAATTTGCTTTTGCGCGATTTTCATTGTAGCAGGGGGTTTATTCCTGCTCAAGATTTCTAACTTCAACGACTGTAAAGCTATCATTGTTTACGATAAAATGTCAGATAGCCTACTGTATATTGTATTTACGCATGTATATCTTGTTCCCCAACGAGAATTTTGTATGTTGGTGCTTTTGTTAATAAAAAAAGTTAGATACTGTCTGTATAAATAAACGATATATGTTTCACTGTGCTTTTTGCCTGCCGAAGTGTTAAAAACGATCGCGTTACATTAAGATGCGTAGTTTATTATGCAGTGCATCAAGAACCTACAAGCGGATGACATCAAAGTACTGCGAGAACGACTCGAAAAATCATGCGCAGGATTCTGATCTCAAATCCCTCTCGCGTTATTTTAACGTCATCCGTTTGTCCGTTCTTGCAACGCAGCAATATGTAGAACACCTTATCAAAAATGATTGAGATGGCCAATCAAATAAAAAAAAGGCGAGTGCCACTGGCCAATCACATAACAGATGACGAGCTTTCCTCTGCTTTCCTGTTGACGCAAGCCGAGCGGCGGCCAATCAAATAAACCAATAGGCGGGGTAACCATTACAGGAGCAACGCTGCCTGCGGCCATCATAACGGACACAGATTTCAAAGCGGGTGAAAGATACTAGTTGCCAACCGCCAATAAAAGTTAAAGAAGAAGAAAGAACAAGATTACTAGTAAGTACCTGAACTTGAGTATTTAAACTTTTTCAATCATTAAAATGTTTTAGTTTAAATGTCTAACAAACGAATAAAGGGATGCAAACGTTTACGTGATCATGTGGTATGTGTTAGGCTATTGCAGTTTGACGGCCATTATTAGCTGTTTTCTATATGTTAGGCATAAGAATTACTGTAATCATATTATTAATGAAGTTAATTAAATTGGTTATCTGGTCTTCCCGTTGTTAGAACATTTATTTTAAAAAAAATATATTTGAAAATGTATTTCTGTAACGTTTTAATTTCTTTTTTGGTGAAAGTGTGTCAGGTCTGTGTTCATCAAGACTTGGAAGACTCTGGAGTAGGACAAAAAGGATGATGGGGTGTAAATTCCAGTAGACACGTAAAACATCAAGGTAAATTAAACGTTGAGGCTCATGTTGTCATCTTTTTGTTTATATCCACCTGTTTCTTGACGTAAATGCGGGCGCCGCCATCTTTGAGCTTTCCGGTTTATGACTTCCGGTGAGCCACTATAGCTAACGGTAGCCTATTACGAAGGACACAAGTGTGCCGTTTTGTGCAATTAGGGGTTGCTATAATAGCTAACACAAATGCAGTAAATCTCTACAAAACATTTGTTTTAACCCCATCCAGTAAAACCTTTCATAGAAACTACCAGTAAACAATAAATACAATAATTGTTTAAAAACAACTAAAATGCTGATAAAAAATATGCTGATTTAACGTTAGCTGATTTATTTATTCTGCTACTATATATTATTACAAAAATGTGATTACAGTACATAATAAACATGACATAATCCGCTTAGTTAATGTTTATGATAGTTCTTAATGTGTTTGAACTTATTTTTGTTATGTTTTAAATAAAAAAGCAAATACTTTCATAAGCTCATGTCTCCACCTGCGTAAGAAGCGATATTTTCATAAACGAAAACAATACTCAATACATATGGAGTAGTTTAATATGTTTATTAGGGTTTGTTCAAATAACTTACACGGGTTGGTTGAATGATACTGCTGACTGTGTCAGAAAGCATCTTTTGCAGCGATTTTTGTGTGAGCATATCAATGAACACCCCTGACCACTCGGTGAGTTTCACGTCTTTGTAAACGAAAGTTTAATGCATTTTAGGAAGGATTGTTCCAGTGCACCTATAGACCCATTATAGAGGTGGGAGGTGATACAAGAAACACCTGAAAATTCTCGGGGCAGCCACATATCTCGAAATTTCAGTCAAAACCGTTCTATTTCATCATAAACAATCCGAAAACAGGGCTTTAAGTGTAAAATGCCGAACTTGTCATTTAAGTACATGCTCAGATCTCATTTGCTTTTGAGTACCTTAATGAAAAGTACGTCTTTAAGGTCTAAGCTATGTTTCATTTTATTTAGACATTTAACACTTTCGTCCAAAGCAACTTCTAATGGTCTATCTGTCTGTTTTGAAGTATATCTTTATGCTTTTAATTGCTGTATTATATGGCTTTGGCTTAATAACAAATATTCATTTGCATCTATTTTCTTTAATATAACAGTGGGCTGCTGTAATGTTTACGTCTATGGAAAGAGGAGCTGAGAAGCAGTACTTCTTGTTGAGGACAATCTTGAACACTTTCTCATACACATTTATTATTATTATTAGTGTTGGATTGTTTTTGTTTCAATTTTATTAATTGTATTGTTTTAATTTTTCGATCGATTTGAAATTACCTCAGTTAGATTCATGCTAATACTTTAACTGGAACTTGTATCTTTGCGTAAAGCTGACTGTAGAGTTGGTTTCACATACACATGAAGTTGTAGTGTTTCTAATTAACTTAAATAACTTTTAAGTTCAGTTTGGTTCAAACTTGTATTTACCCATGGTAATTCATTTAAATTTTAATTCATGCTAATATGTTAATTTCAATGAAAACTTCTGTATTTGTGTATAGCTGGTCATTTGGGCAAACTATGTTTCACACACCAGTGTAACTGTCACAATGTTTTTTTATTTTATTTTTTATTATCAGTTTGTTCTAAACTTCTGTTTGTTTACTAAGAATTAAATTGCTTTGTAATTTAAGTTGTTGGTGTTAGATTCATGCCAATAATGTATTTGAACAAACTAGTATTTTTGTTTATTGCTGGCAGTTTATATTAGAATGGTTCTAACACATACAATGTGGATGTCGTAGTGTTATTGACTTGTGTGTTATTGATTAATAAAAATGGCAAATAATTTCAAAGTAATTTTTTGTGTTATTTATTAACATAATTTGGGCAAGATCAGGCTGAGTTATGGCTCAGTTTTGGAAGTTCTGGTTAAATGCTGGTTTTAATATGGTGACTTATGGCTGAGAACTGGTACCAATGTTAGAACCTGATCTGGGCCGGTTATGGGATATTATCTGGCCCTTGTCTGTAATCCAGAACTGGGCCATTGTAGGGCCGTCATTATTTGTTGTATGTGGGCCGAGGAAAAACTTCTTTTACTTTTGCCAAAATTGCTATGTGGGTCCTTAAATTAATGGGATAAGAATGTAGATGTATTGGACAGTTGCTCTTAAATACTATAAAATAATGTTTATATAAAGTAAACCCTATTCAGTAATGATAAAGTAATGTAGATATATTGGATAGTTGCTTTTATTTACTATAAAACAATTTTATATAGATATATTAGATAGTTGTGTGTAATCACTATAAAAGTAAATTTATTCAACGTAAACCTATAGATTAATGGGAAAAGTACGTAAGTGTATTTGATAATTCCTTGTAATTACTATAAAAGTATGTTCATTTAAAGTAAACCCTGTAAATTAATAGGTAAAGTCTGTAAATATAATTGATAGTTGCTTTTAATTACTATAAAGTAATGTATTTATAAAGTTAACTTCATTCATTAATGAGAAGAGTCTGTAGATATATTGGATAGTTGCTTTTAATTACTATAAAAGTATGTTTTTTTCAAATTAAACCCTATACATTAATGGGAAAAGCATGTAGATATATTGGATAAATGCTTGTAATTACTGTGCAATATGGTTTATATAAAGTAATGACCATAAAAATATGGCTTTGCAAGCTATTATAATGTGATCTTATTTTTTCTACAGTTCAAAAACAAAATTTAACAGGAATTTAATATTAATAGATTTGATAATCCCATAAAATAAAAGCCTAAAGCTGTTAAAATACGGTATTTAAAGTAATGTTATGTAACTTTTTTTGTGTTTTACATCTAAAAATCTGTACTTTGACAGATAGTTCTTGTGGATGTAATTGATAATGTTATGAATTTACCAAAGAATACTGTGTAAAAAAAGAAGACTTCATTTAATTTTATCATTTTGAGGTATTTCTGCAATAATATCCAGTTTATATGCAGATTTATTCATTTCTTTTACATTCTACAGACATTTTTTAATGGGATTTTCTTTTCATTCTTCAGCAGTGGAACTGTAAAAATATAGTAAATTTTACGGAAAATATCTGTATTTTAAAAAACAGAATTATTACGTAGAATAACTTAAGGTTTTTTACTGTAATTTGAAGGTAAGTGTTTGGCAACTTTGCTGCCAGACTTTTTACCCTTTTTTTACGATTGTTTTTTTTACATGTATTTACCTTAAATTTAAGGTTTCATATTAAAAAAACATATAGTTGTCTTATTTTTAAATATGTGATTTTTTTGTATTTTTACATAGAATTCAATGTAATTTAACATTCAAGCCAATTAAAAATAAGAATAATCCTGTAAAAAAACTATGATTTCTCATTAAGTGAAATTACAGTTTATTAATTTTATTTTATGGTTAATGTTTTTAACAAAAGTTTTTTTCTTTATTTTAATGACATTTACACGTAATGTAAAAAAAACAGAAAATTTCAGTAAAATAATACAGTATATTTCTGTGAAAAAAAATTTTTTTTTTACAGTGTAGCTATCCTAGCTATTATTAGGAAGACAGGTTTTTAAATTCAGATGCACATTTTCAGTTTTATATCTCAGTGCTAATTCAATGTAGTGTGTCAAAAGAAAATACACACCATGATTATGTTGACACACTATAAACTGTGAGTTTAAATTAAAGCCCTGAGTGATTATACTGGAATCAACAAAGCTTTCTTCGTACTTCATTACTCCACATTCCTCTTAAATGAACTGAAGAAAGGAACAGCAGCAGAGCTTTAAAATATCTGTCAGTATTTGTTAAAATACAACTGATGCCAAGATTGTTTTAATGTCAATATGGTGTCCCATTGTTTGTGTGTGTGGGGGGGGTATATATGGTTTACGGGGATATGAAGAGTGTATAATGACATGTTTATAATAAACATGTAAAGTGAGGGGCTGAAAAAACATACTAAATGGTACTTTTTCATAAATTAAAGACTGCCAACAGATTTTTTGTGATGGTTGGGGTTAGGGACTTGGGTAGGGGTAGGGAATAGGATATACAGTTTGTACAGTATAAAAAACATTGCGTCTATGGAATTGTAAACCACATACTATGTGTAGACCACATACTGACTGCACTGTAAAAAATTGCAGCATGAAGTTAAAACAACTTGGTTTTGCAAGTCAATTCAACCTACTATTTTAAGTTGGGCTCAAGTTGAAATTGTTTAACTTATTATTTTAAGTTTAAGTAACATTAACATTAATGAAATGCTGCATATTTTTTTACAAACTGACACCAGGATCCGACGTTAATCCAACGTCAAAATCCAACATTGATCCGACGTCAAAATCTGATGTTGATCCGACGTCAAAATCCGACGTTGATTCGAAGTTAATCCAACGTCAAAATCCGACGTTGATCAACGTTAAAATCCGACGTTGATCCGGCGTAAAATTTGACGTTGATCCAACATCAAAATCCAACGTTGATAAAACAACAAAATCCAATGTTGATCCAACGTCAAAATCCAATGTTGATCTAATGTCAAAATCCAACGTTGATAAGACAACAAAATCCAACGTTGATATGACAACAAAATCCAATGTTGATAAGACATCAAAATCCAATGTTGATAAGACAACACAATCCAACGTTGATCTGACGTCAAAATTCAACGTTGATCTACGTCAAAATCCAACGTTGATCCTAACGTCAAAATCCAACGTTGATCCGGCATAAAATTCGACATTGATCCAACATAAAAATTCGATGTTGATCCAACATCAAAATCCAATGTTGATAAGACAACAAAATCCAACGCTGATCCAACGTCAAAATCCAACGTTGATCTAATGTCAAAATCCAACGTTGATACGATGTCACAATCCAACTTGATCTAAAGTCAAAATCCAAAGTTGATCTAATGTCAAAATCCAACGTTGATACAACGTCAAAATCCAACATTGATGCGACGTCAAAATCCAACGTTGATACAATGTCAAAATCCAACGTTGATCTAACATATGGACCCAATATTGGGCAGACGTCAAATTTTAAACTTTGCTTCCACAGATGACTGACAGATGAAACAGCACCGTCAAGTGTGCACTGTTCAATTAGTGTTTAGTAATCTCATCTTAACCAAAAAGTACACATTCTCTTCACTCTATGGAAACGCAGGAAATAAACAATAACTTACGCAATTTAATGCCATAATTTTAAGAAATTAAGACTTGCTGCTCTGATTTAAGACTTTTTAAGGCCTGCAATAAAGTCTTAATAAACCCAATAGATTGAAAGCTAATATTTCATAATGAATATTCACCGATTTAAAATAGATTTTTTTATGTTGTCAGTTTGCAGAATCTACTTGCATACAGCCTACATTTGGATTTTGACATCAAAAGTGTGTGTGTGTGTGTGTGTGTGTGTGTGTGTGTGTGTGTGTGTGTGTGTGTGTGTGTGTGTGTGTGTGCGTGCGTGCGTGCGTGTGTGTGTGCGCCAATGCATTTAATTAAAAATCTATTTAAATGACACTGCATGGCCTGACACTATTAACAAGAAATATATCTCTGGCAGCTGTAATCAATGTAAAAAGCAAAAATCCAACAAAACTTGCCATAAAAAATATTCCATCACTCACATGTAAACTTAAAGACCATTCAAAAATATTCAGTATTTATTGTGCACAATGACATCATGTACTTCATCAAACACTGTGAAGTGCTAACAGACAAAAGCTTACAGCTAAATAAAGAAAAGTTTAAATCTCTCTAATGATTTTTAATAAAAACTGACAATGCAATGATGGACACTTACTATTACCTCATCAAACATTTTGTCCACAAAGTCTACAATTTAATAGCGCTTCTGTGAAATAACAAAGTGAGACAGGATGACAAATAAAGGTTTGATTGAAATAAGCATGATGTATGAAGCCCTTTGTGAATAACAGAATGCAGTGCTAATCCAAATACTTTCTCCAGATGTTTATGTCATACAAATGTGTTAATAATATTCATAATTGTGAACAACAGTGTGTCATTTATGTTAATTAACTATGGAGTTTTAAGATTATTTGTGTGTGTGTGTGTGTGTGTGTGTGTGTGTGTGTGTGTGTGTGTGTGTGTGTGTGTGTGTGTGTGTGTGTGTGTGTGTGTGTGTGTGTATGTGTGATAATACAGCTAAAAAACAAATTGGAAGAAAAAATGTTGATGAAAACAATGCATCCAAGTGACCCAGTTTCTCTGAGATTTGCTTGTTTTTCATGCACAAATGTTCAGATGAATGATCTTCACAGAGTAATGCCGTATCTCCCGTCCGCTTAATCTGCAGCAGTTTTCCAAGATTTCTTGTTTAAGTTTGAAAAATCCCACTGTTTTTTGGCCTCCTCTGGACATACATCAGCTCTGAACCCGTCAGTGAGGCAGGATGCTGAGCTCATGTCTGAGGAAGGACTCTCAGTCTCATTATCTCTCCGTGTCTTTCTTTCAAATCTGGAAGTATTTTAGGTCTGGATTTTATCTCTTTTTTCTTTATCCCTTTCTAATTTTGCCAGACTCTTTCTCTCTCACTCCCTCTGTCTCTCTTTTTCTGTTGGCCAGCAGTCACATGCGCCCAGGGGGTGGTGAACAGTTGTTACTCTCAACTATAATCCCTGTTTTTAGTCTCAGTCACTCAACAGTGACTCTGTATAATGTCTGTTTTACATGAAAATGAATGCTTTTTTAAACCATGTCCATGTGTTCATCATATCTGGTTAATATCATTGACCGCATTTAAGTCGGTTGTTGTACCTGGTGGTCGGTAAGATCTTTGATTCAGTTTTCAGATGCTGTGAAAATACCCCTTAAAATGTATATCTTGTTTTCAAACTCATGTACTTATTGTGTAGACAGAAAATATCTCGTGTTGTGCTTATTATGTGTTTCTTTAGAAGTTGTGGCAGATCAATGTATTATAGTTGTTCGTCTCAGATGGTGTTTAACTGGGCGGCCAAACTCCACTCCCACATACTTTCAGGGCTTATGTAATAGTGTGATAAGCGAAAAAGCAGCTGCTGAAAAGGTCTTGAAAAGTGAAGGAGAGAGAAAGAAAGAAAAAAGAAAAGCCTGTAGAGGTTCTGATGGCTGGCCATGAAGATTCCACTGTAACACACCTTTGTATATTTAAAACTCCGTTCTCCATAAATCATGTGTTGGGAAAGTTTGTGTCACAGGGTAACTGAAAACATCTTAACCCTCAAAAGCTTCACACATTTAGTAGAAACACAAAATCTCCATATAAGTGTTGCGCAAGGATTCACATATTAAAAACTTCTTTCCTCACGCTTTGATTGAATTTTTCCTTTTTAGTCTTGTGAATATGTTAGAATGAGGTTTGGCAGAAGTGATGCCTATGCGTTGTAACAGTTTTTTGAAAACCCTCTGGAAAATATTCTTACATCAAATCTGTCTGTAAAAGTCAATTTAATTTTCCTATTTGGTTATTAACATTAACAATAGATCAGTCAAGGGTCACAGTATAACTGTTACAGAATGCTAAATCACTGTCCTTTTACTGTCTGAATCCAACAATCTTTCAGAAGAAAAGGTTACATGTTTTGTTGAGAAAAACAAGTTAAACTCAACTCATTCTGACCATGCAAAGATGATATAAATGAGAAGTGTTTAATAAATTTACACAGATACAAAAATATACTGAACAAAATATGCTTCAGAAGCGCTGTTAAAATAACAGCCTCGTACAAAGCATATGGGAACCAAAATCTGAAGGAAAAAACTGAAAAAGATTGATGAGGATTTCTGGTTCCCAGCTTTGCATTGGTTTTATGTTAAAACAAAGACTTGTTAATGTTTAATGTTCATTTAACTTTGAACAAACTGTTGCCAGTACATAACATAAATTTGCAGTAAGTTACTGGCAAACAGCTGTATAACTATAGCAAGTTTTTACAGCGTATTAAAGAATACCATTAAATCTTCGAGGAAAACATAAAAATTGTTAACAACCCTAAGGGAATTTTCTGGCTTTGTAGTGATTAAAATTTTTTGATTTTCTTTTTCCACATAATAAATATTTTTTATGATGTTTGGACTGATCATATTTCATGTTTGCCTGTAATCATTCACAACTTTTGACACAAAATAAAGCTGTTATCTCACCATTAATAATAAGTCTCTCCAGTCAAACACAGTTTGCACATGCCCACTAAGCTTGTAAAAACTGTAGCAGAAGGCCTTCAAATAAGTTAATAAAAAAGTTACTTTAGCCAAACCCAGTCCCGACTGATTATGTAACTTAATTGTCCTTGGATCAACAAAGCATTTAACCTTGTCTGCTTTGATACAGTCATACATGGGAATGCTCAATTAATATTTCACTCAGTCTTATGTCCCGTTTACATTACAAGCGGCATGCAGCGACAAAGCAACACAATCCCATACATTTTAAAGGTCACTTTCTTCCTGATCCCATTTTTTAAAACCCTAGTTAGTGTGTAATGTTGCTATAATATAGCATAAATAAATACCTGTAAAATGATAACGCTCAAAGTTCACTGCCAGGTGATATATTTTCTTTAACAGAATTCCCCTTTCAAAGCCTACAGTGAACTACCTGCTAATGACGTCAGTAGAACCGTTTTCTGACTAAACTCCGCCCACAGGAATATGTCAGTCGGCAGCTAAGCTAACGGCAAGCTAAGCTGCTATCCAATCACAACACACTAAACAAGCTATACAATCAGAACTCATTACGTATTTCTGAAGGAGGGACTTCATAGAACAAGGAAGACATCAGCCTGTTTTTAGGACAGTGAAAATAGCGGTAGTCAGATAAGAAAAATGTGTGAAACATACCACGTTTTTTTACATGTGAAACATGAACACATGTTATATTGAGCACTGTAAATACAAACAAAGCTTCAAAAACACAGAAAGAACGGGAGCTTTAATGGAGAGCTTGAAATTTCTGGCGACACGAGCAACAGTAACTGTTAGCGACCGGATGGAGAGTGTTCAGCGAAGCGACAAATTTGAGAAAACCCTCAAGTTTATGCAATTGATGAGTGAGTTTCTGGAGCGACTACCAATGGGAGTGAAGCGTGGCATTCAAGTCATCCCTGCTGAAAAAAACAATAAAACCATTACATATTCTAATGGTTTCCATTAAAATGCCAATAGGAACCATTAGTTTTTACCATTAAAACCACTTCACTGTAGTGTGTTTTGGGCAATATTACATTAGAACCAATACATAGAACCAATAGAACCAATACATACCATTAGAGACCAACAAAAACCAATACACTTTAGTGTGTTTTGGGCCATATTCCATTAGAACCAATAAAATTCCCAATAAAACCATTAAAATTTTCTGTAATGGTTTTATAGTTTTTAGAGTGTTACTACGACAACAAGAATTGTCCCCTATATTGTTTGATGTCTTGTAGTTTAATTGTCTGGCCTGTGGGTATCAAGCTTTTGTTTTTCAGGGGAAGTTTATGGCTCAATTTATTTTTATATTTATTACGATCCTTATGAAAACTTGTGAGTTTCACAAGTGCTAAAATGAAAAGGCTTGGACAAGAGCAACGGCCAATGCCTCTCGTAAAGAGTCAAGAAAGTAAAGCAAATGTTAGACATTCATTAGTTTCTTTAAGAAAAGTTTATACTTGAAAACAGCCTTAAACAACCTCTTATTGTAAGACACTCGCTAGGACCAACTTCCATAAGGGCTATTCAATTGGCGGCCCGCGGGCCAAACCCGGCCCCCAAGGTAATTTGATCCGGCCCTTTATGTAGTCTGTAAAAAAGACATCTCTAAAATAAATTTAGTAAGTTAGACAACGGGCCGTACAGTTACGAGTTGATGCGCGTGCGTCTGTTTCATGCAGCATGAGCTGCAGAGCGCGAGTCACGTGACTGGCGCGAGCAGCTGTGTCACGTGATTATATTCCCGCTTTGGTCCACAAAGCGATCGCCTCCCCCGCTCGCGCCCGCGTCTCAAGACGCGATAGCTGACAGTGGTGAGTTAAGAGACCGAACTCTAAGGTTGTTTTAACTTTATTTGTTGTATTTTCAAACACCTTTTCCGATAATTGTTGTCTGATATGTTTATGCTTATCCACAATGACGTTAGATAAAGGAAACTCGTTGAAACGATTTTGTGAACTAGATAAAAAGATCCTGCAGTTTCTCCAAAATTCAAAGCAGACAAAGGCTCAAATATTATGCGAGTCATCGTTCTCACACAAGAATGCAATTAAAACGAGTAGCAGTAGTCACCCATCGCTCACAGCCCAGCACCTGCACCACTGTATGTGTATCGCGCTGACAAACATACACCTGATTTTACTGCTCTTGCGAAATCTAAAAACATATTCTGTTTATTAGAAGGTAGCCTACTGTTTGCCAAGTATTAAGATGGCTGTTGTAGTTTAAATAGGGCTACTGTAATAATTAGCTTTTGACAAAAAAACATCATAAAACAATTATGTTCCATATTATAAACTTTTTTGCTATGTGCATAGTGCACTGAAGTGAGTAAATGAGTTAAATTCTCAATAAGTGTGATATGGATCTTATTTACCTATTTAAATGAAGAATAAAGCTTACTTGGGCATCTTACAATGCACTTATGTTGTTATGCAGTTTTAAAATACAACATATGAACATATCTGGATGTAGAAAAAGCCTACTTTGACATCTAACAATGCACTAATGTTGTTGAATGCAGTTTCGAAGTACATGTTTGTAGAAAAAGCCTATTGTACAATGCACTGATTTTGTTGTTGTGCAGTTTCAAAATACAACATGAATATGTTTAAATGAAGAAAAATGTAGTCATCATCACTGTTATATCTCCGGCCCCTCATTTAAGATACTTTTTATGAACTGGCCCCCACGACAAACTAATTGAATAGCCCTAAGCAGTAGGCGAGGCAAGAAGTATGTGAAAAAAGTACCCTGCTACTATACTTCTTGCAAGATTCTAAAGTGTGCATTTGATGGACACTTTACTATCCCTTAAAGGCGGAGTGCACGATTTCTGAAAAACGCTTTGGAAAAGGGAGTCGGGATGACTACCAAAACAAACTTGTAGCCAATCAGCAGTAAGATGCGTGTCTACTAAATGACATCGTTGCCTGGGTTGCATATGTGTGGGGCGGGTCTATCAAAAGAAGGTCCAGATTCTATGGGGTAGGCGTGTTTGTTTAGGTGATTTCATATGGCAACATTGGCTTTCAGAGATCATGGACCCTGTGGGAAATCAATGATTCGTGAGATCTATTGTAGATGTTGAACAGTCATTTACAGTTTACATTTTATAGTTTATTGCCAGAATTAAAGGTTACAATTTAATCTGCATCGAAGTATGCAGTCTTTGAAGTCCACGAAGCTAACTGAAATAAGAATGGAAAACAAAGGACTAATTTGGAGGCCACATCGGAAGGCCCATTGGGACAGCCTTCGTTGCAGCTCGGTGACATCATTGGCCTTCAAATACGGCCATCGGAGAATGCTGCCGAATTGGGACGCAGCCTCAGTCACACTTTGTGAGTGTTTTAATGTTTGATCGAGTAGGTACTTCATTTAATTCAGTATGCGATTTTGAACGCAGAGACTCCATGTCAAACGTTAATGTTTATTAATAACATTAAAGGGGTAATTCAACCAAAAATGAAGATTCTGTTATCATTTACTCACTCTCATGTTGTTACAAACCTGTACAAATTTCTTTGCTCTGATAAACACAAAGTATAATTTGAGTAATGTTCGTAATCAAATCATTCATGAGCCCCATTCACTTATATAGTATTCTTTTTTCTACTAGAACAAAGAAATTTGTACAGGTTTGTAACAACATGAGAGTAAATAAATGATGACAGAGTCTTTATTTTTGGGTAGACTATCCCTTTAATCACATTTCCAATTTGTGGGTATACAACACATTATAATATAATAATTCTGTTGCTGAAAATCAACACTTAAAAAACCTTTATATAGTTGTACTTATACAGTGCTGTAGGCAAAGCCGTCTGTTGTCATTTAAGAACAATCACTTAAAAGCAACCAAGACAGAGGGAGAAGAACAACATGCCACCTGCTGGGACAGTGTAAGTATAGCAACCTGTATTTATAAATCATATATTCTTTAAAAAAAAACATCTCAGCCCATCCCTTCTGATAAATTAAATCCCTTTAAATAAATTTAATTACATTTAAAACACATTTAATGTAAACAATGCATGTATGTATGTATGTACACATACATACATGCATATATATCCATGTACCACTCACTTCAATAGGCCTACACTTCAGTGAAAATGACTTATATGTAAGTATAAACACAAATGGTTGATTAGATTTCTGGTAAATTAAAGAACACTTTCAATTTTGTATACAGTTTTTTTATTTGCTTTGGTACTATTTTCACAAGTAAGGTGTACATTTTCAAAACTCTTAGTACAAAAATCCAAACTGATCACACTTGTAACGCAGCTAGTCATTCTTTCAAAACCTGATGTAATGCTTTCAGTAAGTTGCACATGTTTTCAGTACACATAATCATTGTTCCAAATACAATATTATTGTAATATGTAATGAGAACATTTGGTTTACAGTTTTTTTTATTCGCTTTGGTACTATTTTCACAAGTATGTAGTACAAAACTCAAGGCAGATCATCAAAAAGTCAGTTTTTTCAAACATGTAATCACATTTTCAATTGACTTAGTACAACACACAAAATGATGCATTCACTTTTTCACCACACTTAATCATTGTGTCATCAAAGAAATACATTTCATTTGAAGTAATTGTCTTTCACAATGCAATGCTCACAATACTTTTGATATGCTTCTCATCTAATTTGCGTAAATACATTTAACCAGCACTAAATCCAACTGATCTTAATGGTTAATCACTGAACCATTTGGCAAACCTATATATTTTCATTTCAGCAATATACAGTATATGGATTTTGAGAACTACAGAAATAAAATGTGTGTTTGTACAAACATATAAATTATGTGTAACCACACATGATAAAATACTCTTTATTGCTAATTGATTTTACATAGTGGTAACCACAACTGGTCATTACAGTAGATATACTGAAAAAGTGGGGGTGTAAACACTGGCAATTTCTTTCAACATGGAGCAGGACAGACAGCAAGAAGATCTTGTGGAGAAGGGATCCGTCAGGAAGGTGGGCATGGGCACCCACAGAGACCTCAAAGAGGTGGACAAAAATCTACGGCCAAATGCTCAAGACAGGCTTGATCCAAATTACTGTAATGTAATGTAATGTGTGCACTAAATGTTATGTTCTAATTCAGTTACATTACAGAAAGTATAGCTATGTTACAATTATATCTGAAAAATAAAAACTACTGTAATTTGCTCAAATGATTGTAGAGGATGTCTTCATTGATCCTTCATTTGATTACACACAGGATGGATATTTTGGAAATTATAGATTATGTAAGTAATGTAAGTGTATTGCCTAATATGAAACTGTGTAATATGTATTTTTTAGTACTGTAGCATATTAATTTCAGGACTTTTAAGTCTGGTTTGAAGCATGTATCTTGCAGTGTTTGCTGTTGGATGAAGTGATTGTTAAAATTACTAAACTGAAAGAAGATCATACTGTTGTGTTTCGGTGATTAAACCAAATGTTCTCATTACATATTACAATAATCTTGTATTTGAAACAATGACTACGTTTACATGCTGTCAATATTCGGGTTATGGTCGAGTTAAGGTCGGGTTTCGGGTCTCTGAAACATTCGGAATAACCCGTTTGCGTGAGCAGAGAGAGTTACCCCTGTATAAATGGAATTGGCAATATCTCGATGTAAACTGTGATTGAAAGGTAAATGCGGTGATTTTGCGTGCGCTCACTAGTGCGCTTTGCGGTTTTACTGCCTTCATTTACTAAAATAAAAGTATTATTTAAATCCAGAACAAGCTGCACCGATGTAGAAGCAGGGTAGGCTAAGTTACATGTCTTTCCTTTTTTTGATAAAAAGATTAACAAGCTATATACTAGCCTTCAGCTAAATATATTTTTGAAAAAAAAAATAATTGAACAACAATTTTCTAACAAGAAGGTTTTTAAGTGCAAATTTACAGAGCATCGGTAAATAGAGAACAACCACGTCTTAAAGAAATTTAAATTAGACAGTATTTATGCACCTATAAATGTACAAAACGAATGCAATAGCTTACAGAAGGCAATGAATATTTATTTATGGCATTTTCAATAATATATTAGTAGATAAATTAACATATATAAAGTATGAAAACGAATAAATCATTATTTTGGCTAAATTAAGCTGGAAAGATCGTTTTTATAATTGTCATCCTTTCAGAACAAGCTTTTATGCTATCTATAATAACTTACATTATATCCTGAGTGTTACTTGGCCGAAAATATGTAGAAATACATGCAAGTAAAAAGTACAGAACAAAAATGTTTAGCTCACGCGGATAGAACGAAAAGCCGTTAATTAAGCGGACTGAGGACGTGCAGAAACAGAGTCGGCAGATAATCATCAATGTTTAATGTTTCGCGCAGGTACTGTTGATGGTAAACGTTCATATCTAAATGTCAGGTAAGAGTCAAGTATTCAGTCAGTTAATAATAAAGCCACCGCCGTTATTGCAACATCCTAATCCACAGAGCGGACGCTGCATACAAAGAAAAAACCTAAGGTTTTTATTTTAAGTGGTTTTAATGCTGGTAAGCAATCAGTTATATTATGCCGCTTTGTATTTGTGTGGATCAGTTAAATTAAAGTAATTTTAATCTTAGAAACTGCATCTATGCAGACGACGCTATGCAGTTATTCTGTCATCTTTCACTTTTTTTCACACGTTCACTGTATTTAACGAAATATGAATAGCATAGTATTACATTTTGAATTCAAATTCACAAAAAAAACCAAGTTACTCTCATAACTATTGACAACCTATTTGAACTTTATTATACATGTATGATGTGGAAAAACAAGAAGGGCATAGCAATATATTAATTTAACGTGCAAAGCGCGGTTGTTGCAATTGGTTTCCTCCTCGCTCTGAAAGTGTATATAAGAAGTTCCTCTACTCAAAAGACCAAGATTCCTTGCGAATAGAACATGCGCAGAACACAAATCAATGTTCCTTTTGATGCGAATATCCCGATGCGCGTTTACATGACCAAAATTTCGGGCTAGAAAAGAGGTAACCAAGGGGTAATATTCGGGATTTTAAAAACAGTAATATTAGCATATTCGGGTTTTTGCCGGTGTTTACATGGACGTGCGCGACCGGGTTATTGCTAATATTACGTATTTGAACGGGTTATTGGCTGCATGTAAACGCAGTGACTGAAAGCATTAAATCAGGTTTTGAAAGAATGACTAGCTGTGTTACAAGTGTGATCAGTTTGGATTTTTGTACTAAGAGTTTTGAAAATGTACACCTTACTTGTGAAAATAGTACCAAAGCGAATAAAAAAAACTGTAATCACTGAAACACAACGCTATGATCTTCTTAGTACTTTTGACAATCAGTTCATCCAACAGCAAACAATGCAAGATACATGTTTCAAGCCTTAAAAGTGCTGAAATTAATATGCTACAGTACAGTACTATAAAATACATATTACACAATGTCACATTAGGCAATAAACTTACATTACCCAACATTTACATAATCTATAATTTTCAAAATATCCATCCTATGTGTAATCAAGTGAAGGATCAATGAAGACATCCTCTACAATCATTTGAGCAAATTGCAGTAGTTTTTATTTTTCAGATATAATTGTAACATATGTATACTTTCTATAATGTAACTGAATGAGAACATAACATTTAGTGCACACATTACATTACAGTAATTTGGATCAAGCCTGTCTTGAGCATTTGGCCTTAGATTTTCGTCCACCTCTTTGACCTCTCTGTCGGTGCCAATGCCCACCTCTCTGGCGGATCCCTTGTCCACAAGATCTTCTTATTCCTTGCTGTCTGTCCTGCTCCATGTTGAAAGAAATTGCCAGTGTTTACACCCCCACTTTTACAATATATCTACTGTAATGACCAATTGTGGTTACCAATCAATTAGCAATAAAGAGTATTTGACAGTATCATGTGTGGTTACACATAATTTATATGTTCGTACAAACACACATTTTATTTCTGTATTTCTCAAAATCCATATATTGCTGAAATGAAAATATATAGGTTCACCAAAAGGTTCAGTGATTAACCATTAAGATCAGTTGGATTAAGTGTTGGTCAAATGTATTTACGCAAATCAGATGAGAAGCATATCAAAAGTATTGTGAGCATTGTATTGTGAAAGACAATTGCTTCATATGAAAGGTATTTCTTTGATGACACAATGATTAAGTGTGGTGAAAAAGTGAATGTATCATTTTGTGTGTTGTACTAAGTCAATTGAACATGTTTGATATTTGACTATTTGATGATCTGCTTGAGTTTTGTACAAACAGTTGTGAGGTTTTATCACATACTTGTGAAAATAGTACCAAAGCGAATAAAAAAATGTAAGAAACAGACTTTGCTTCTCTCAGATGTTGATTTTATAAAATGTAAACTAGGTCTATTATATATGTATTAATTAATATACACATGTATATAATATACCTATGTGTATATATGTGTATGTATATAGACCAGTTCAAAAGATGCAAACAACACTGGTCCAGAAGCACCTCCTGCCTCCGTTTTTTAACACTAGATAAACGTTGGGATAAAATAAACCAACAGAACATATAAACCTAAATTAACTGAAGTTAAACAAACATCTTAAAGATAATAATATATGTGAAATAAAAAAATAACTGTCACAAACTGTAACAGGAAGTGTTTCTGGACCAGTGCTGCTTACATCATTTGAACTGGTCTATATATGTGTGTGTATGTGTGTGTGTGTGTGTGTGTGCGTGCGTGTGTGTGTGTGTGTGTGTGTGTGTGTGTGTATATACCTTATGATAAATCTAGAACAAATAGGAGGATAAACGTGAATAATTAAATGATAAAATGTATACTTTTAAATATAAACAAATTTGTCCACATTTATATACCACATATAAAAATGTTTACATATGGCTATATTTAGATTTCTGTATAGAATGTGTATTTTACTAGTATATATAGTTATATTAACCAATAGCAAAATATCCCTCCCTCTCATATAGGCTTATCTAGAACTTCCATCAAAATGCAAAACATGACTATGACAAAGCACATACTTATGACGCACACATGCTCATCTGCATGTAAAAATAGCCTGTGTCTTTTGTGACCGGATCAAGCCGGAAAGAAGAAAGCAGATCTGCATAACCTGTGTTGCCATGGAGACAGGCACAGGTGGAATGCTCAGAGGCCGAGCACGGCAGGTTCTCCTTCCATCAGGGAATTACAGATTCGTAAAGATCTCATTAAACCTTCTCACTTTTAAACCCACCCCCTGGATTAACCTGTGAACAGTGAAAAGGTGTGTTTGACTGACGCAGGAACAGAAAGTGACACGAAGCTTAAGCTGACGCACATGCATTGTTTCGTTGTTTGCATCAAAGAACTTTGATGCAGAGGTGTGGTCTGCAGGTGCAAATTCAGGTAAGTCCAGTTCCCGGATAACTAAGCTAGATAGATCCCTCCCATTTTCTCTTGTGTTTGAATGCACTGAGTCTCTGAGTCCTCAAACGATACTGCTTTAACCTTCCTCGAACATCTCACCTGTACTCATCACACAAAACTCAGGTAGGTACACGGTTTGTAGCCTTAATACATAGAAACATAATGTGTGTGTCCTTTCTTAAATATCGGACTGGTTGGGTTTGTTGTAGTTGCAGTAAAATGGAGAAAAGGGATTAGATGTCAGTGGCATGGAGGCTATTGAAATGCTAATCCTTATCAGAGTTTGGATCGATAAGACATAATAAATCATCTTTGGGATCTGTGATGGATGACTAAACATGTAAAGATTTAGTATGTGAATTCATTAGTAGATGTTATTATTACAGACCCTCCAGAAGCTGGATAGCTATTTAAAGTAATTTCTCAAACAAATCTATGGCAAACAAATCTTGCTTAACCACACATTTTCCATTAAATATGCTGAACCGAGTTTATCTTTGAACCGATTTGTTTCCTATCTGACTTTATTCTGCTATGTGCATTATACTTTTATAGGCCACGTCATGCCACAAACTCTTCGAAAACTTGTTTTGGTACATTCTAGGAGTAAAATATATGGCTCTAGGATGTTTTGTGAAAAAGGGGACATGTTTAAAATTGTGTCATAATTTTTTTTGTCAAACTTTCACATTGATTTTAAACATGTGTAATAATAATATTAATAAACAACATAAGCTAAAATAACTCATTTACCAAAAGCAATCGGCAGCTGGTTTATATAACATGCATAGCTGCTCTGAATTCTGGACACATCTTTTGAAATCTTTTGAAAAGTGTGGAGGGTTCCCTAAAGACAGGTCATATATGATTACGTATCATAACTTCTGTAGGATTATCAGTTAAATGTAGGTTTTGTTTGTGGTTAAGAATAATGGATGACAACTGATAAACTGGTCAAACAAGAAATTTCTGTGGAGTATCAATGACAAGTTACTTACGTAGTCACATATGAATCATAGGTGTGTCACTTAAAGATCATTTAAGTCATTATATCATTAATACATAAACATTATTCATACATATCAATTAAGCATTACTATCATCTTGTATGATATGTGTATCACATCTTCAAGACATTTTTTAAATCAGTAAACCCCTGTCCTTTTCATATTTGCGTTGTTTTTTCTCAAAAATGTTTAAATATAGTTTGGGTGTGTACCTTACCAAACACATAACAACTCATTGTCTGCTCAGTACACTTTCAAGGTTGATTGGCATGTACCACTCACATCAAGAGGCCTTAGATACACTTCAGTGAAAATCACTTATATGGGAGTATAAACACAAATGGTTGATTAGATTTCTGGTAAATACACTTTCATTTTGTATAAGAAACAGACTTTGCTTCTTTCAGATGTTGATTTTATCAAATGTAAACTAGGCATATTATTTTAGAGATAAATAGCTTTTTAACTTTAAGCCAAAACCATGTGGCAACAGAGTGGTCACCTCCTGGAGATCACATGACTCTGGCTGCTATAAAACAATATTGAATGCACCTTCTATTTTGTGAATTTTTATTTTCTTAGGCTTTACTTTGACCACAGTATCATTTTGTTAACATGAACAATGTCTTCTTTGGCCAGGTAGGGGAACCAGACATGAAACTGCCACTGGGCATCACGCTCGCACTTACGCTTCTGATATTTCAGAACTTACAACAAGTGTCCACTCAGATTCCTCAGGAGTGGCTGAGAATTAGCAATACATCAAGTGAAGAACAACCAACAGCTGCTGAACAATCAGGAGAAAATGAATTAAGCAATGTAGTTACATATGCCATACCTCTAAACAGTGAGGAAAATGATGGAGAGTCATATGGCTCTATGGTTTATAATGAACAGAATCCCGCAGTGACAGAACCGATGCCTCCAGCGACAGAAATTATGCCTGGTAGTGTCACAGAGGATGGTAGTTCTCCAACACCACCTCTTATGATGGCATATAATTCAAGCTCTGAAGTCTTAGAAGCAGAACACAATGAAACAGAGACGCAAGAGACACCATCACAAACAACCCCATCAGTACCAGACCAGACCAGTCAAATTGATCTTAATGACACACATCCTGATCCAAATCCAGACGGTGAAACAGAGACACCATCACAAACAACCCCATCAGTACCAGACCAGACCAATCAAATTGACCTTAATAACACAAATCCTGATCTGATGCCAGACAATTCCACGGAGGACAGCAGTCATGAAGAAACTGGATCTGGATACGTGCCCACAGAAGTGAGCCCAACCACCACAACGAAAGATCCTGCAGATCAAGAGGACGCGCAGAACACTACTACAGTGATACCACCTGAACCACCAACAGAGGCAATGACTCCACCTGCCGTCCCTGAGGACTGGACAACTGCTGCCCCAGATACTGAGAATGCAGACGCCAACCTGACTGGACCTTTTGACACCAGGGGTGAATCACCAAAAGGTCAGACTTACAAATTATTCCCAGGAACAAGCACTGCAACACAAAACTTTACATTTGTCAGACAGTTGTTTACAAAATCTAACTTTTTCTATC
Organism: Misgurnus anguillicaudatus; assembly: GCF_027580225.2. NCBI lineage: Eukaryota > Metazoa > Chordata > Actinopteri > Cypriniformes > Cobitidae > Misgurnus > Misgurnus anguillicaudatus. Next base: position 34,911,431 of record NC_073357.2, on the reverse strand, counting down.
GAAACATTAGAAATGAAATGAATTTGATAAACACAGATAGTGTTTGACATTTCATAAGCATTATATCACTGTGCTCTCTCAAAGGTCAGATAGTTTCAAAGCACGCAAACCTTTCAATTTCAGCCCTCAAGCTAACCCACATTCTCAGCTTCTTAATTCAGTTATAAAAGCCAAATTTGCTGCTGTTCCTCTGTATTGGATTGGGTTTCAGGCTTTGTTTGTCCCCTGTTCAGAGTGTCCAGTTACTGACACCCTCTTCTCTAACAATAAGAGTGGTGTTCACCCAGTAGATATTGGGAGGGGCTCCTTTCGAAGTCATGTGTGGAACAATTAATGTTAGCTAGAAAGTTCAAACTGCAACTTGAAAGTTGCAGTTCTATATTATTAAATTAAGCAATACTCACTTCTCATGATGTAATGTGATGTCATTAAAGCTCCCGTTCTTTCTGTGTTTTTGAAGCTTTGATTGTGTTTACAGTGCGCATGTTTCACGTGTAAAAAACGTGGTATTTTTCACACAATTGACTTATCTGTATAGCGCTGTTTTCACTGTCCTAAAAACAGGCTGATGTCTTCCTTGTTCTATGAAGTCCCTCCTTCAGAACTACGTATTGAGTTCTGATTTTGTAGTTTGTTTAGTGTGTTGTGATTCGACAAGCAGCTTAGCTTGCCGTTAGCTTAGCTGGCGACTGACGTATTCCTGTGGGCGGAGTTTAGTCAAAAACTGTTCTACTGACGTCATTAAAGCAGGAAGTAGAGGGCTGTAGCCCAAACTGGCCGTTCGCTGTAGGCAGGAATTCTGTAAAAGAAAATGTATCGCCTGGCAGTGAACTTTGAGCTTTTTCATTTTACAGGTATTATTATTTATGCTATTATAGCAACATTACACACTAACTAGGGTTTAAAAAATGGGATCAGAAAGAACGTGACCTTTAATGAAAGAAATTCAAACAATGCAATTACAAAGACTTTTTAACCACACTACTGAACCACATACGTTTAACTCGGTCAGGATGGTATCACTGTGTAGTTTTTAGCCCACTGTTTGCTATTTTCATATGATCTAAAATATATATATATATATATATATATATATATATATATATATATATATATATGTGTGTGTAAATATATACGTAATGTTTTTAAGTTCTTGTAATAGCAACTTTGAACAATGCAATTGTATTTGGTATTAACATCAAATATGTCTTTACAGAATTTTCAGGTGTAGAGAATGAAGACAATGTAGAGAATAAGAATGGAAAGGCATGGGCTGTCATTCTAGTCATTGGGATCATTGTGGGGCTCATTGCACTCACAGCCTTTATCATCCTAAACCGAAGGAACAACAGAGATTTCTCTCACAGAAAACTGGAGGAAGAAATGTCACCTGATCCAGGTAATGCAAAACTGTCTTTTGTTATCATCGGTTCTATAACTGAATTGACACTGAACCTTGACCTATTTAAATTAGGGCTGTCAAAAGATTAATCGCAATTAATCGCATAAAAAATAAAAGTTTATTTTGCACAATATATGTGTGTGCACTGTGCGTACTTATTTTGTGTAAATACACACACATGCATGTATGAATTTAAGAAACAATTACATGTATATATATATATATATATATATATATATATATATATATATATATATATATATATATATATATATATATATATATATATATATATATATTAAGAAACAATTACATGTGTGTATATATATATATATATATATATATATATATATTAAGAAACAATTACATGTATATATATATATATATATATATATATATATACATATATATATATATATATATATATATATATATATATATATATATATATAAAATATACATAAAAAAATTCTAAATGTTTACATGTATGTGTGTATTTATATATACATAATAATTACAAACAATACACACACAGATATTTCATGCCAAAACAAACTTTCATTCTGTATCTGATTAATCGCGATTAATCTTTTGACAGCCCTAATTTAAATATATATAAGGGTTTCTTAAAGCACAAAATTGAATTCATATTTTACTGTTGTGGTTTTGTGGTTGTGGATTTATTAATTTAGTTTGTTTTGTCTCATGTGATTAAAGTTCTCAGACTGGACAACAGTGAGCCACTAGACTTTGGTTACTACAATCCAGGACTACAAACGGACAACATCCAGATGACCAACTTTCCACATGGCCGTTTAAACTGAGAAGAAATCTGTGATGCCAAAAAGACACTTTATTTAATTTTAAATTTATGTGAAGACAGAAGGATGTAATAAATGAAATGTAATTTTTGTAAGTGCTTTGCCAAATGAATTAATAGGCAATTTTACACAGCTATACAATTAAACCGTTCTGCTTTAGGTGATGTCTTTTAACTATCTCAAGAAACCATAAACAAAGAAACCAAGAAAATTTCTGTTATGTTTGAATTTCAATGTACTGTAAAATGTAGGCCTCTTATTATTTTCTTCTGAATGTCTAGTTTACTTGACATATTGTTATTTGTCAAAACCACACTTGGTTTTTGAATGTAAATATTGCAAAATGGTAGCCTATGTCATGACCACCATTGTAACACACCACCTTTATGCACACTGTGTTTGAATGTATGTACAAAAAACAATAATGTGAAGGAATTGGAGATAAACCTATTTTTTGCTTCCCTTATTCAGTACCTTTCTTCTGAACCTATAATGTTTACAAAACATTTAAGTAATCTGAAAGAGTATTGCAAAAACAATGTAGTGAATCAATAATATTACAAATAGATTTTATGATTATAAATAATAAATAAGATATCACTGTTTATGTCAGCATCTGACCATTGTATAACAGATATATTTTACAAATATTTAAAGACCTTTCCTTTGTTTTGAGGTAGCCTGTCCTACTGATCATCATTTTTCAATAATAAACGTGTGTTAACTCCAGTCCTGTAGATGGCGCAGGATCCATTTGAATGTAATAAACACCTCTCTTAGTAAACAAAGCGAAGAAAAATTGAATAATTTGGCTGTGGTTGTTGGCTTACCTCAGATTAGTTTATTTTTTAAAAGAGTGTGACATGATCAAAACTGAAAAGATTTTACACTTGAACAGCTCAAAGGGTAGAAAGGTTCGTGTAGTGCGCGAGCATTATGTGAGGGAACAGGTGGAATGTGGAAGTTCACTGTGTCTCGCGGGCTGTCACAACGGTAAGAACATTAACAGACAGACAGACAAACCACACACTGATCCATTTATAACTGCATGCTTTACAAAGGTATACATATTAAATACGTTTAACTGGTAGCGTTACATTATCCTAAGGGTAAGTTTACTCTACGTTTACAACGCATCCAGAAAACCCTCACAGAAAACCGCTATTGTAGATTTTTAAAAATCAAACATTGATAAGCTTATTTTCTCATGAGGACCAAAAAATGTCCAAATAGGGTAAAAAATTGATGGTATTATTATCTTTATGGGAAACACAAGCATATATTATGTATGAAAACCTTTAAGTGACCAGCAGGTGCCAGTTTACAGTGGGTCCACATATTTTATACAGCATTGCTTAACCAAGTGCTATCACAGTAGGGTATGTACACAAAACCCATAGTCAAAAAACCCCAAAAGTTTCAGTGATATGATTTTTATACTCCTAACAGATGGCAAGGTGCTGTCCAGTGATGTGACCCACTACGTGGTTCCGGATGGAGGGGTGGTTCGGGATTTTCTGGAGATTCTGGAGTTCAGGGATTTGCAAGGGATCGTGATCACCCAGACATCATACCAGCACACTCGTGGACGCAGGTCATCCCTTCACATATCACAGTTTTACTACCTTTAATAAATTTCTTGGCTTACTAATTTGATTAATTTCACATGTTTTGAATGTATGTTGTAAAATAAAGCAGAAAGAAAATTGAAAGGATGACTGTGTGGTTTACTTTTGTAAGTTGCCTTTTTTTAGAAGGATCTCTCTTTATCCTCTTTAGACACTGCAGTAGACTGCGTGCTTTACTTAAGGACCCTCGACATGATTGTGTCCTATTTGCCAATGAGTTTCAGCAGAACTGCTACTGCCCCAGAGAAAAGGGCGAATCTCAGGATAAGTGGCATACGAGGTACATCCTGAATCAACTTTGAAGAAATATTAAACCACACATTTATTGTTCTGAATTGTCTACTTTACGCAATGTATACTAGAGAAAGTTTATATGACATTATGGGTCACACTACCTAACCTATTTTTAATACCTTAACATTTTCCTGTTCTTTTTAAAAGCTTATTTGATATAAACTATTACAGAGACATAATCTGAATTAGCTTCATATAAAGTTCATATAAGTTCATAATAATGAAAAGAATCCGTAAATTAAATAGTATTAGATTGATGTATAACATCATTGGTAATGTACCTGTAGTCTGCAAATTGCACATAATAGTTGAATGTAATATAATGGCGCCCTAGTGCAGGCTAATTCAACTTATATTGTATGAAAGAGGGGTGAACTTTATTTTGGATCTAAAGTTGAATTAAATGCATTTTAAGTGATATTTGTAAGAAATAATGATGGTATAAAGTTTTTAAATGCAAAATAATGAATGATACTTTCTCGTACTCATAGAAGTGAAGCTATTTTCTTGATTATTGTTGACACTTCATAAAGTCAGTAAACACTGTCCCAAGACTTGGTTGTTATTGTTTATGAAAAAATTATGTGTAAAATAATACTTTTTTTTCAGATGTGTCTACAATGCAGCAGTATGGTACTATAACCATCTTGCTGGACTTAGGCCGGTGGTGATGCTTACAGAAAACCGTGATACTATTTCAGAATTTAGTGCCCTAAACAGTGGAGTGTATGTCATCTCAACTCAGGCATGTACTTTTTATTTCTTGTGAAGTCAGTGCTGTTTGAATTTGTAGAGGCTGAATAATAAATGAATAATAAACTCTGCTGTAGGATTACCTGTCAAGTTTCTGGCCAGACCTGCAGGCAGCTCAAGAGCTGTACAGCTCCATTGCTCAGACCCTGCAAGAGCGAGAGAGCGAGGGAGCAGAAAAGGTGTATACTGAACACCTGCCTGCCGAGGTGCTGGAGGCTGGTATTAAATCTGGCAGGTACATCCAGGTAAGTTCCCCTCACCCACCTGTTATTTTAAACCACCGGACTTTTCCGGACTGGTAGATTAACTACAGTATATCTATAATCCATTATGAATTTCTGTATTTTTTATAAAGGGCATCCTCAGTGTGAACAAGCATCGGGCCCAGTATGAAGCCTTTGTACGTTATGAAGGCTCTACTAACAAGAATTCAGGTTGTTTTCAACACATTATACCAAATCTGTTTTTGACTGCTTACTATGCTGTTATTGTTGATGCTGATGGGGTTGCCTTTCCTTGTCTCTGTAATCTTGTGTTTAGAGCTAAACAGTGATGTGCTGGTCAGCGGAGTGAAGTATCGTAACCGCGCAGTTCATGGAGATATGGTTGCCATAGAGCTGTTGCCACGGAATGAGTGGAAGGGTCGGAATATGGCACTAACAGAGGGTCAGGGGGAGGAGCGGTCAGTGGAGGACACACAAAGCCAGCCCATGCCCACAGGTAACCATGGGTAATGCATTATTTGGCTATGACATTTGAAAGTTCTGAGCAGAACATCAGATGATAAATAAAATGAAATACACACGGCCTCACAAAAAGAAAATTGGTAAATTGGTAAATAGAAATAGTACAGAATCTATAGGTCAGAATGTCCCAGAATCCTAGATGGATAGTTGTATTAAGATATACTTATGCTTCTGCTCTTTTTTTCCTTTAGGCAGGGTGGTGGGTATTCTGCAAAGAAACTGGAGAGATTATGTTGCGAGTTTTCCTCCTCTAGAGGAGGTGCAGTCCCAGAGCAGAAATTCACAGAAGATCCTGCTTATTCCGTGGGATTACCGCATCCCGAAAATCCGTATAAGCACACAGCAGGCTGAGACGTTGCAGGTTAGTGGCTAAATGAGGTTTTTGAATTACATCAGGGTATTTAATAAAAACCAAAGGACAGTGTGATGAACTCAAAATTCTAATTTTAAGAAGACTTGCTATCTTTTGTTTATATCCTGTTTGTGCAGGACCATCGAGTGATTGTGCGTCTGGATTCATGGGAAAGTACTTCTATGTACCCAAACGGTCACTGTGTGAGGGTGCTGGGAAAAGCAGGGGAGTTGGAGACAGAGATTCAGACCATCCTGGTGGAGAATAGCATCCATGTGTCTGCATTTTCAGAGGCCCAGGTACTGAGAATTTGCCAAATAAACTAAAGAATAAAAAAACATTGGTTAGTTGCGTCAGTAGAACACCAACCCACTGGTATCAAAAACCCACTGTTATCTTTAAAAGCAATGTTTTCTTTAGTTGCGAGAGATGCCAGTTAACACAGAAGAGAACCCATGGCAGATGGACAGTAGTGAGGTATCCTCCAGACGGGACCTGAGGGACACTCACCTGGTGTTCAGTATAGATCCTAAGGGGTGTGAGGATGTAGACGACACCTTGTCAGTTCGGATGCTACCAGGTGGGAAACGTTTAGAGCTGGGTGTGCACATTGCCGACGTCACCTATTTTGTCAAAGAAGGCTCTCTTACAGACTTGGAAGCACGGTCCAGGTATGGTGATTTGTCATTTTTCAGCATGTATGCATATGGTATGAAATACAGTGGGGCAAAAAAGTATTTAGTCAACCACCAATTGTGCAAGTTCTCCCACTTAAAAAGATGAGAGAGGCCTGTAATTTTCATCATAGGTACACTTCAACTATGAGAGACAAAATGAGGAAAAAAATCCAGAAAATCACATTGTCTGATTTTTTGAGAGTTTATTTGCGATTTATGGTGGAAAATAAGTATTTGGTCAATAACAAAAAAGCAAGATTTCTTTCTCTCACAGACCTGTAACTTCTTCTTTAAGAGGATCCTCTGTCCTCCACTTGTTACCTGTATTAATGGCACCTGTTTGAACTTGTTAGCAGTATAAAAGACACCTGTCCACAACCTAAAACAGTCAGAATGCAAACTCAACTATGGCCAAGACCAAAGAGCTGTCAAAGGACACCAGAAACAAAATTGTAGACCTGCACCAGGCTGGGAAGACTGAATCTGCAATAGGTAAGCAGCTTGGTGTGAAGAAATCAACTGTGAGAGCAATTATTAGAAAATGAAAGACATACAAGAACACTGATAATGTCCCTCGATCTGGGGCTCCACGCAAGATCTCATCCCGTAGGGTAAAAATTATCACCAGAATGGTGAGCAAAAATCCCAGAACCACATGGGGGAACCTAGTGAATGACCTGCAGAGAGCTGGGACCAAAGTAACAAAGGCTACCATCAGTAACACACTATGCAGCCAGGGACTCAATTCCTGCAGTGCCAGATGTGTCCACCTGCTTAAGCCAGTACATGTTCGGACCCGTCTGAAGTTTGCTAGAGAGCATTTGGATGATCCAGAAGAAGAGTGGGAGAATGTCATATGGTCAGATGAAACCAAAACATAACTTTTAGGTAGAAACTCAACTTCTTGTGTTTGGAGGAGAAAGATGCTGAGTTGCATCCAAAGAACACCATACCTACTGTGAAGCATGGGGGTGGAAACCTCATGCTTTGGGTCTGTTTTTCTGCAAAGGGACCAGGACAACTGATCCGAGTTAAGGAAAGAATGAATGGGGCCATGTATCGTGAGATTTTGACTAAAAACCTCCTTTCGTCAGCAAGGGCATTGAAGATGAAACGTGGCTGGATCTTTCAGTATGGCAGTGATCCAAAACATACCGCCCGGGCAAAGGAGGAGTGGTTTCGTAAGAATAATTTCAAGGTCCTGGAGTGGTCTAGCCAGTCTCCAGATCTCAACCCCATAGAAAATCATTGGAGGGAGTTGAAAATCTGAGTTGCCCAGCGACAGCCCTAAAACATCACTGCTCTAGAGGAGATCTGCATGGAGGAATGGGCGAAACTACCAGCAACAATATGTAAAAACCTTGTGGAGACTTACAGAAAACGTTTGATCTCTGTCATTGCCAACAAAGGGTATATAACAAAGTATTGACATAAACTTTTGTTATTGACCAAATACTTATTTTTCACCATGATTTGCAAATGGATTCTTGGAGGGTCGGACGGTGTGATTTTCTGGATTTTTTTTTCTCATTTTGTCTCTCGTGGTTGACGTGTGCCTTTGACGGGGATTGCAGGCCTCTCTCATCTTTTTGGGTGTGAGGGCTTGAACAATTGGTGGCTGACTGGATACTTTTTTGCCCCACTGTATATGAAAAAAGGGTTAATGTGTTAGTTAAATATGCATTTGTAGATTTTAATATTTCATTCAATTTAGCACAATTTAAGTTAATTTTAATAGCACTTTTCACAGTTTACATTGTTGCAAAGCAGCTTTACAAAAGACACGATGTAGAATGTACAGAAAACACATGCAAATCAAGAATTCAATATCAATTCACAGTTCAGAGCCCTTGTATGGGCCGGCGTCATCTTTCAGGAAAGCTTATATAGTTTAAAGGTGTTTAAGTCTCCTGATATAAAATTGTTACTTAATCACCTCTTTTCTTAACACAGGGCAACCACTTACTACCTGGCCGACCGCAGGTATGACATGCTACCAGCAGTGCTGAGTGCTGACCTGTGCTCCCTACTTGGAGGAGTGGACCGGTAAGGAACACCTTTTTCTGCTTTAAGAAACTGATGGCCATGGCATCGTAGTAATTTCTTAAAAAGTTCACTCAAATTTTATGAATAATCTGTCTTTTAACCTTAACAAAGGGATTTAAAAGGACATTCTGCTTTTTCGAAAATATCCATTTTTAGATAGCTTAGCATAATCCATTGAATTTGATTAGACCATTAGCATCGCGTAAAAAAATAACCAAAGAGTTTTGATATCTTTCCTATTTAAAACTTGACTCTTCTGTAGTTACATCGTGTATTAAGACAGACGGAAAATGAAAAGTTGCAGTTTGCAAATTTCTAGGCCGATATGGGTATTACGCAGCACCTGTAAATAGTCCCCTTGGTAAGTTTCATTAGCAGGGGACTATTTTCAAGCATTGCGTAATATCATTGCACCTCCTGCAGCCATGTTACAGCAGCAAAGAGAGTATATACTCATAGAGAGTATAGTTCCTAATCCTAGCCATATCTTTTAATTTACTTGTAATTAACTCTTTGGTTATTTTTTAGCGCAATGCTTATGGTCTAATCAGATTTAATGAATTATGCTAAGCTATGCTAAAAGTGGTACCGCCAGACCCGGAGATCAGCTGATTAGATTGCAAAGTGGTAAAAATCAAATGTTTAACTCTAGGGAAGCTGGAAAATGAGCATATTTTCAAAAAACTTGTGTTCCCTAGGTTCGAACCCATAACTTTTTATTTATAGCACTTTTCACACATTTGCAATGTTGCAAAGCTTTAAGAGCAAAAGTAAAGAAACAAGGAATAAGAAATCATAGAACAAATGAAAATTATAATACATACATATAATACATACTCTGTATATTCTTTATGTTCCAGATATGCTATGAGTGTCCTTTGGGAGCTGGATGCCGAGTCCCTGGACATGTGCAAGGTTTGGTACGGTCGCACTCTTATCCGTTCCTCCTATCAGCTTCACTATGAGCTCGCCCAGAGCCTGCTGAATGGAGAGAAGGTGGAGGTGCCTGAACTAGGCCAACTGCAGGGCTCTCAGAGGGACCAGAAACTTGCTGAGCTTTTGCAGGCCCTGGAGACCCTGACGAGGGTGGCCAGACACCTCCGGGCACAGAGGGATAAAGGAGGTGCCCTGGAGTTAGAAGGGGTGGAGGTGAGGGCTCAGCTAGATGAGGACAAGAACATTACTGCCCTTGTACCCAAACAGCCTCTGGAGGTTCATGAGACTGTGGCTGAGTGCATGATCTATGCCAACCACTGGGTGGCGTGCAAGATACAGGAGAGCTTTCCACACCAAGCACTTCTGCGTCATCATCCACCACCCAAGCAGGAGTTCTTTAATCAGCTCATTGACTGCGCAAAGGCTCGTGGCTTCAGTGTTGATACAAGGTCAAATGACATATTTGACCCAGTCTGTATAAAAAATATTTCTGCAAAAATGTAATGTCACTACCAATAGGAATACATATGCATGTATGCATTTACAGTATAACCATGTTGGGTATGTCTGTCTTGCATTAGGTCAAACAGGGCTCTGGCTGATTCTTTGGAAAAGGCGGTGGATCCTCGGGACCCCCTAGTGAACAGGTTATTCAGAATGATGGCCACCCAGGCAATGTCTAATGCCCTTTACTTCTCCACAGGAGCGTGTCCAGAGGAACAGTACTATCACTACGGTAAATGCGCTTATATTTTAATCTGTACTCCAGATCATAATCTCATGAATTCAAGCGTTTGGTAATAAATCATGTGTTGTTTTCATGCTACATACAGGTCTTGCTCTGGACCGATACACTCACTTTACTTCTCCAATCAGACGTTACGCTGATGTAGTAGTTCATCGGCTCCTTATGGCCGCCGTTCAGATGGAGAAGCAAGGGTTGCTAAGCAAAGCCTTGGAAAGTAACAAAGAGCTTGAGGAGCTGGCTCAACATATCAACAGTAAAAACAGAGTAAGTAAGGCCGTTAGTCCCACATATTATAGCAAAATCTCAAAAATGAGTCTAACATTTGCATTTCTCTTGTGTTTGAATGACAGGCAGCGCAGCACGCACAGAAGCAGTCCACAGAGCTATTCCAGTGTCTCTACTTCAGAGACAAAGACCCACAAACGGATGAACGCTGTGTGGCTGATGCTGTGATCTATGCTGTCAGAGCCAATGGCATTCTTGTCTTCGTACCACAGTAATTACCTGCTTTTAGCTTTTTGTGTTAACCGTAGTACTTGCTTTTTTAAAATGAAGAATATTTTGTGGGAAAATTGAGTTTGAAAACGTTGTTAGACTGAACAAGATGTTAAAGGCGGGGTGCATGATCTCTGAAAGCCAATGTTGACATTTGAAATCACCTAAATAAACACGCCCCTAACCCAATAGAATCTGGACCTTTTTTGGATAGACACGCCCCACACATATGTAACACAGGCAACGATGTTGGTTAGTAGACACGCCCCTTACTGCTGATTAGCTACAAGTGTGTTTTGGAAGTCGTCTCGACTCTCTTTTCCAAAGTGTTTTTCAAAAATCACGCACCCTGCTTTTAAAGGATTAGTCCATTTTCTTAAAAAAATCCAGATAATTTACTCACCACCATGTATGTCATCCAAAATGTTGATGTCTTTCTTTGTTCAGTCAAGAAGAAATTATGTTTTTTGAGAAAAACACTCCAGGACTTTTCCCATTTTAATGGACTTTATTGGACCCCAACACTCAACAGTTTTAATGCAGTTTAAAATTGCAGTTTCAGAGGACTCTAAACAATCCCAAACGAGGCATAAGGGTCTTATCTAGCAAAACGATTGTCATTTTTGGCAAGAAAAATAAAAAATATGCACTTTTAAACCACAACTTCTCGTCTTCCTCTGATCAGCGCGACCTCACGTAATACGTCATCACGTCAAGAGGTCACGGATGATTTATGCGAATCTACGCCCCAGTGTTTACAAGTGTGGAGAAAGAGGACCGTTTCGACGTTGTTGTATGTCGAATAATACAAATTAATGTCTTTGTGTCAGTTTATTGTTTAAAATGGTCCGCAAATGTGTGTTTCATATATGTAACACGTGACCTTTCCACGTCATTACGCATTTACGTGAGGTCGCGCTGGCTCCTCACCCAGCCGGAGGAAGAAGTTTTGGTTTAAAATTGCATTTTTTTTTCTTGCCAAAAATGACAATCGTTTCGCTAGATAAGACCCTTATACCTCGTTTGAGATCATTTAGAGTCCTTTGAAACTGCAATTTTAAACTGCATGTTAAGTGTTGGGGTCCATTAAAGTCCATTAAAATGAGAAAAATCCTTGAAAGTTTTCCTGAAAAAACATAACTTCTTCTCGACTGAAGAAAGAAAAACATCAACAGTTTGGATGACATGGTGGTGAGTAAATGATCTGGATTTTTTTTTTTTAAAGAAAATGGACTAATCCTTTAAACAGGAGAATTGTAGAGAGTATATAACAAAAATGAAATCTTCTGTATGATCTGCATGATGTTGTGTTGCTTATGTAACTTTATCACACAGGTACGGATTAAAGGGAGCGGTGTACCTTAAGGATCGGGAAGGTCAAGTGGTCAGCGTCAGAAAGGATGGAAGTTGTGAGTGGCAGGCCGGGATGCTGCAGAGATACCCTGATAGGATCAACACCTGCACCAGCTCTGGGACTCATACTTTTCACCTCTTTGCTCACGTAACAGTGAGTACATTCTTAGCAAATCAATGTATTACCATAAGGGATATTTGCCCGGCATCATTCTTTGATTTTCCTCTTCAGGTTCGTATTTCTGTAAAACCCTCCTGTTGCCATGCTGACAGCTTGTGTCTGGAGCTTATCAGCAACAAGCCCCATCTTACTGTGCAACCCGAGCTGCAGCAGCCAGCTGGCCGTGGTCGTTCCGAGCTGGTTCAGGATGTAGTGCGCTGGGCAGAAGAGGCTTCACTTCAGGCTGAGGAGGAGAGGAGAAGGAAACCCAAACTCAGCAGGGAGGAGAGGCAGTTCAGACAGAGCAAAACACCAAACCTCTATGTCATTCTACAGGAGATCAGTGAGCTTGCCCTGTTGGATCTGTCTGCTTGCCAGATCAAAAATACAGAGGGACAGACTTGCACTGCATCATCTTAGCGTTATAGTGTTGTAAATTTCATTTCCTAGACATATTAACTTGCATAGATGTAGGGATAGATTTATTATACCTGCCATAGACATAAGATCAGTTCTATTATTATGTCCAGATGTAGGCTGACCTCACTTCAATAATTTTGAATTGGCCCATTCTGGGTAAATATCTTGCCAATGATGGTATTTTTTAAACGAATAACTAAATGATTATTAATACAGTCATAAACATCGAAATAAGGATATTTGTTAAATCTATTGAAGGGCTGAGAAATTCCTCTGAACGAAGACTTTGATGCCTTACCTTTGTTTTAATAAGAAAGCTTTCAATTCTCAATAACAGTAAATATTTAAGAGAAACCAGTGTGTAATCTAAATATTTTTTAGATTTGGTAGATTACATCTTTACATTTTGCTCATGGAACTTTTTTTAAATTTTTTGAGAATTAAAAATGTTTTATATGCATCACTAAAATTGTAATGCTTCAGATTTTGTCCTTTAAACAGCAGAGCACAACCTAACACTTTTTGGCTTTGGCTCTATTATTCAAAAAATATTTAAGCTAGATGAATCATTTTTTTTACACAATCAACACACACATCTCTGCTACAAATGAACACTGAAAGTTTGTTTGTGGGACCCTCTGTTATCGTACAATTACGCAGAAAGTGACAGGAGTGCAAACGTAAAAGCTTACCCCGTAGATGTTGCTTATTGTAACAAACAGAGAGTTTGTTGTAACACCTGCTAGAAAATTTGGTTTAAACACAAATAATTCAATACAATTCTGTCTATATACTAAAGGTGGATATTGTTTTTATGTCTGCCTATAATAGATATCCACACATTTATCCATCCATGTTCCTTCATCTTACCATCCTTATGCATCAATGCATATTAATAGATTTTTTTGAAAGGGCTTCACAATTAGGACAAAAAAATCATAATTGTCAATTATTGTATTAACAATTATCATTTTGATTAATAGTATTAACATTATTTTCATTTTATTATCATTGTATACTGGAGTCTTAATTGTAACACTGTGTGACAACTAATCCTGCTGTGCAAAAATGTTTTCAATCCCAGCTATCAGATACTAGGAGTTGCTGACATGTTTCAAAATGGTGTTATGTTTTAGGTAACAAAATAATATAGGGTTGGATTTGGTGACTACACACCCAAAACATGAGACAAAATTAACTTTTATGCCTCCAAAACACTTTTTGTTTAATATCTTAATCAAAAGACATCAAAACTTTTCACAAATTCACAAAAGATCATGTTCTGACAGCAAGAGAAAAAGACCAAAAGCATAGATTGCTCGGTCCTGTAGAAATATGTAAAGTAGCTGTGATACAATTAACCCTGCGTTAGTTTGTGCCCCGCTCACCCCTACTATTACTTTAAAGTGCAGGTGCTTCACTTCTAAGTAAAGATGGGGTGCACTGTTTGAATGACAGCAATAAAACATTCAAGATTTCTACATAAACGCTTTTATTTAGAATATCAAAACACAGAAACTTACACTGAACTTTTTGAATGACATGACAAAAACGATTTTTAAATGGACATATTTGGCCAACTTCAAAAAGCTCCCCTTGTATGATAAATTTGGACATTCATAATGTTTTAGCCAACAATAAAAATGAAACCGATGAATGCTAGGACCATCTGTGAGGGAGAGATGTGATTTCCTACAAATATGTTTCTTGAACTAGTTTAAAATCCTCACAGAGGATAACGCTAAAGTGTTAAAATTGCTGTGTCTGCAAGGCCATTAGAGGTGATATTAAGTCCTAAGTTGATGTGACTTTGTCCTAAACATTCCACTGAGATGCAGATGAAGTTTTGAAATATGACAATAAAGCATATCTGTAAAGCTAAAGAGTATAGAAGTGATATTGCTTTGTGGTGATTTTAAAGAGAAAAAATTATTTTGCAGTTGTCATGCAGGGTCCAGAGTTTGGATGTTGGTGGTATAAAACAGGGAACATGAGATCAATTACTATCATCATCATCATCAACAATGCCATTTGGAACTGGGCTGGCACACTCATTATCAAATAATGGGGAACTGGGAAGTTTTGCTGGCTTTTGTTTGGGTGGAGTTTGGTTGGATGTGCTCTGCTCGACAACGCCCTCATTTTCTTGACTTAGGTGCAGTTCAGAAGAACTGGTCGAAGGTTCATCTGCATCTTCCTGGGTCACATTCTGAGAGGATGCTGTGGAAAAATACATGAAAGTATATAAAATAATTTTAGTCAAATGTCCTAATGACTTATACAAAGCCTTTAGCCTCAGGCTAATGTTATATCCGCATTATATCAAGAGACTGCATACCCAGCTCCTTTTGCCGTGCTAGTCTTCTCTCCAGAGCAAGCTGTTTGTTGAGCTCTATACGCTTCTGCTGTTCCTCAGTGAGGGAGACTGGAGCAGGAGTTGAATGGACAAACGGATCCTCAGGAAAACCTATGTCTTCACCTAGATCAGCCTCTTCCTGTGGAGGACCCTGTACCTCTTCTGAGAGAAGCGAGGAGTCATGTCAGTGAAACCACATCAGTTACTTCTTTACCTACTGATTTCATGCTACTGTAATGTAGTTAAATACAATTATTACCAGTAAAGTCCTCGTGTGTTAACGGCATGTCCAGTCGAATTCGTTTGAGACATGTCTGATGTAGAAAAACATGAAATATTATTAACTCCTATTAGTATTGTTTAAAACTGACACTGCTCTGTACATAAGTTAATATTAAGCAAAAGCCAAAGATTGCAATCTAGTGCATGCGTACATACACCTAACAATCTAAAAACAGCAATGACTGAAAGCAACAACACAAAATGTATAAACAGGCCTCAAGTGAGGTTGATCTTGGTTCTAGATTAAATAAACTTTATAACATTAAGGGGTGGTTTCCCGGACAAGGATTATCTTAAACCAGGACTAGGCCTTAGTTTAATTAGGAAATATAACTAGTTTTAACAAACATGTCTTACAAAAAACATTACTTGTGTGCATTCTGAGGCAATACAAAGGGCACTGATGCATTTTAAGATATGCCAGTGCAAGTTGTTTTCAGTTTGGACAGCTCTTTATTTTATTTTAGTCTAGGACTAGTCTAATCCCTGTCCGGGAAACCGCCCCTAAGGGAGGGTTTCCCGAACAGGGATTAGTTTAAGCCAGGACTAGGTCTTAGTTTAATTAGGAAATATAACTAGTTTTAACAAACATTCCTTGCTAAAAACATTACTTGTGTGCATTTTGAGGCAAAACAAAGGGCACCGATGTATTTTAAGATATGGCAGTGCAAGTTGTTTTCAGTTTGGACAGCTCTTACATTTATTTTAGACAAGGACTAGTCTAATCCCTGTCCGGGAAACCGCCCCTTAGAGGGGGCTTTAGATTAAGCCCGGACTATGGATTCATTGTAATACAAACATACCTTACCAAAAACATGAATGGTGTGGATCTTGGGACAAAACAATGGCACTGATATATTTTAAGATGAATGCTCAAACATACTTTTTAATTTGGGGCTAATCTTAAGCCCTGTCCCTGAAATTGCCCCTTTATTAATTAGTCTCACCTGAACTTCTTTTTTGGCCCCCAGACTTTCTACTTTCTCAACGAATTCTTCAAACCGCAGTTTGGGATAAAGCCTATGTGCCCAGTTTTCCATTTTCCGCAAGAGTAGCTTCAGATCGTCTGCCTATATCAGAAAGAAATAGGATGAAGGTGAGTACATATAACTCCACGATTACAGCTGAAATAATACAGCAAGAAATTCAGGAATACATTTAAAAAAAACAAAAACACACGTGTAGTGAAAGTTATGTAAAAAGTTAGCCATTACCTCGTGTCCTTTGCCATTGAACTTAACATTGTCAAATAATGTGCGTAGAGCAGGAAGACCCTTCTCAGAAATCAACCTGAAGAGAAACAGGTCATAATGTGTCTACTAAAAACAAACATATCAATAAATAATCATTTGGTTAAAAACCTGTTAGCATCCAGTTTAGGCTGGGGTCTCTTTACTGATTTTCTTTTTGCAACCGGCACTTCTGCTAGTTTAGATACTTCTCCTTCACCTAAACACAAAGCAACAACAAAACGGGGATTATTTAGGGGACACCATGAGCTTTCACAAGACAGCTCCTCCTGGGATTAAACTATATAGAAGATTCTGCAAACAGATTATCGGATAGCAGAATGAGGAGTTTGTTTAGTAGGCAAGAAATCTTTAGTAAAGGTTTTAAAAAGTCCCTCAACACTTTATTTAAACTAACATAAAGCACAATTATTCCCACTGAATGCATACAGTTCTATTTTTTTAAATGGAATAAGCAATGTACCCTCTTCGTTGCCAAAAGGATCCTCCTCAAGGTCCCTCTGTCCCGGTGATGATGGACCAGGCAGAGGAGGAAATTTCTCATCCAATGTATGCTCATAATCTGGGATGTCATACAGACTATTCTCTGATTGATCAAGCATGGTGCACGAGATCCTGTGGAAAAAGAGCAACACAAGTTTTTTTCTTGATCATAATCACACTTTTACTTTATTCTTATACCAATTTTTTGTTTTACCTGTTAGGCTTAGATGCACTTAAATTTCTCTCTTATTTATATGTGCATATTTATTTATGCAAATAAATCATTCCTTAATATGGTTAATATTTGATACAGATTTATGATCATTATTATTATTAATGTACAATAAATAATGTTAAAAATAACAATCAATAAATGTAACAAAAAGTTAAGGATGATAACAAGTGTGTAGCTCAAAGTAGACCGCAAGGGTGCACAAAATAATATATACAACCACTGTTACAGTTTTTAATATTATTTGTATAGGCTACTGTAAAAAACAAACATCGTGGTTATCTTTTGTTACTTTATACTGTCTGTGTTGGGGACCAAATCACGGTTTTCAACAAGCTGTGCCAAAACAAAGTGTTCAGCAGTGGTTAGTACAAGAAATTTCCAAAGGGGACAAATCATGCGAGCTGAATTACAGCCCGACTGTTTGGTGTTTCAAGAGCAGTCTCCACAATTATGAGAGCAGTATACAGCTACTCCAACCTCTTTGAATCGTCAAATTACAGTATTGGTGTTTAACGTCACATTATTTATTTTTTAGATTAAAGGTAAGAATCGGTTTGTTATTATCATACAGCGGTTTGACATCTAATACACACGGTGAAAATAACACGATCGCAAGCCTAAACAATAACAATGCCCTTTATGTAAAGATAAAAGTAATGTAAATATGATGTTTCCTACTTACTAAACGGGCATTAACAAAAGATGAAACTTCACGGACGATGACAACAGTTCGTGGACAACACTTTCCAGCCGCGGATTTTCGACAGCCAATCAAATCTTCTTTCTTCTTTTTTGGTTTACGGCGGTTGGCATCCAGAGTATTGGTACATTAGCGCCACCTTCTGCTCCGGCAGTTTTTTGATCTCTCAACAAAATGGGGAAATGGAAAGTGTCTCAGACTATTTCAAGTAGAGGTATTTTCAGCGTGCATTGAATCACTTTAATCAAACCTGAACAGTAATGTATAAACTACCAACCGGTAGTAGGACATGTGTTACTTGACTTATCTTGATCAGAAAAATACAGAGACATGTTGCAAAACAGCTTTACAGAAGACACAGTAAAATCAGATGTACAGATGTCTTTATCTACTGTAAATGTAGCTGGCATCCATGTAAAAACTACAACAGACACCAAGAGTGAAAAAATTGCCTGCATAATTTTTATGACATATATTCCCTAATCTCTCTTTGTGTTTAACCAATAGGAGCATGCTTTAGGAATTTTTGTGTAACTTAAACACACAAATAATACCCACACTTTTTATGTGTCTTGTGTAGTAGAATAAAACGTGAAAATATCTTGGGCTTGTGTTAACCCCAAGATCTTATTTAAGGCATTTAACTGAAATGCCATTAAAAAACCCATTGACTTTGGGGCGATGGAACAGGAAGAGCTGTCCCTAAAACATACAATGCTTCATATGTTTAGAAACATGGTTAGGTAGGTGGTGAAATTAGAAACCACAATCTTTTAGTTATTTTCTACAAGCTTACCATGTCAGTGGTACTATTTTAATTAATAATCCAATAATAACAAACCGCATAGTGATTTGCACATTTACTGTAAATGTCGAAAATGAAAATCACTACAGTATAGCTGTTTTGCTTTTATGAATAAAGACAACCAATGTGTTGGTAAAGTTTTGTTCATAAATGTGTATAAAAACAGGCAGATACAGTAGACCAGGGTCTTCAACTACTCTTCTTCGGGGGCCAGATTTTAAAATTGTAAATATGACGAGGGCCAGCCAAACGTTTACCCATTTTTTTTTAATTTACCATATAAATATATATATATGTGTGTGTGTGTGTGTGTGTGTGTGTGTGTGTGTGTGTGTGTGTGTGTGTGTGTGTGTGTGTGTGTGTGTGTGGTGTTGTTGTTTTTGTTACTTTTGTTATGGTATATTAAAAAACATATTAAAAAGCATGCATTTTCAAAACAAATGCACACTTCTTGTATCCAGTGTGTTGCCTTTTAATTACTGAAAACTCATATGTTCTTTATTAATATTTAGAAACAATTGCAACATGTAAGTGTAAATGTTAATAGAAAAAGTGTAAAAGATCAACACTCTTAAACATATTTAGTTTATAACGGTTTAACTTTCGTTAATAGTTAAATGTCAAGTATTCACAACATATAGCCACTCCTAATGACTAAAATTGCACTACATGTTTTCTTTTTTTATATTTTATAGATATATAGGCTAAACCGCTTTTCCGTTGTACATTACAGATATAACTGTCCAGAGTTCGCCCCCTAGAGGCAGTCGTAATGAAATTGTAGTTTAATCGTAAATCTGTCATGGGAGAGAACCTTTAATCTACGAATATTTATAGTTAATAATGTACTTACCAGTAATCAATCGTTTTTAAAGTATTTAAGTGTTACTGATAAAGTGAAACAAAAAATAATTCATAATTTTTACTTTGCCCACAGTTTTGTTTGGAACACACTGAAATACATCACTTCCGGTCGCCGCGTCACATGTGGTGAAGCCGCGTTTGTTTTCTTTAACGCATCCAAAGCTCGAATTGGATCAGATATTAAAGCACCCACGTTTGGCAGGACCTTTCTGACTCACTTTCCGTGTTTTCGGCTGTCGTTTTTCATGTACAGTGGAAAGGTAAAAGTAACCACGCTGAATTTAAATCAGACTATAGTAATTTCTCACTCCGAAGGCTGCAGCCTCGGAGGTCTGCATACGTCATTAAGTCTTATTTCAGAATTTTTACAATTATAAAGTTGACTAGTATTCTTAGTTAATCGTAAATTGTTGAAATATGCTTATGATTTGTGAATGTAATAATGCTCAGTTAACTTAAACTTGATGACATATGCAGTTTGCATATATGCGACCTCCGGAGGCTGCAGCCTTCTGATTGAGAAACGGCCAAAGGTGACCGGCGGGCCGCAGTTGACTAGCCTAGACACTGTTGTGATTATACACTGACTTCTCTTCTCAATTCTAATTTGTGCATACTCGTTTCCTTTTCTCGCGTCTAAGTTCCATCCTCCTAGGAAGCAAGCGAGGAAAGACGTAAGAACGAATTCGTGAAAAAATTAAAAATGAAGATATTTTGAAGAATGTTTGTAACCAAACCAATCAGAGGCCCCATTGACTTCCATATTATTCTTTTCTTACTTTGGAAGTCAATGGGGTCTGATCGGTTTGGTTACAAACATTCCTCAAAATATCTTTTTTTTTTAGTTTTTCAGAACAAAGACATGTATACAGATTTGTTACCAAACCGTTCTTGGACCCAATTTACTTCAATAGTAAATAGATTTTTTTATTTTTGGGTGAACTATCCCTTTAAAGATTGATTGATTTCTCAAACATTGTTGCCATGGCGAGGCGATAATTGTATTGATTAATAAAGTGCACTTATATTTACCAGAATAATGTAAAGACATCATGGTTGTAAAATTGTGAAAGGCTTTGTGGTATGTTAAAAAGTGTTTCCTTGGCAATGTTCCATACTTCAAATTTATATTGTTTTTTATTTAAGGCTCTGAGAATGCTTATGAAATAATATAAAAATTATCACAGACTCTAGAGATTTGGGTCGGCCATAAGTGTTGGATAAAACCGTAAATATCCGTTGCAGGGGGGTCCGTAACTCCCCGTCTGACTAAAGTGGTGGTTAGTTTTACCTATAGTCCACAAACTTGTCAATAACAACAACATTAAAATAGTCCACTGATATTTACTCACTTAAATGCAAGTGCCCACCATGCTGCCATAGTGCTCAGACTCTGCTTGCAGCTATAATTAGGGGCCGAGCACCGAGGAGCAGGCCAGAATGGCCTGCACCGTGGGTGCAAAGCCCTATTGTTTTTGCTCAGTTTCTTTTTCTTCTTCTTCTCCAAAATGAATCGCATTTTTGAGGGCCTAAACATGCTCGAAAACTCATGAAACTTTGCACACACGTCAGAAGTGACGAAAATGTAGAATGTAGAAATGTAGAAATGACTCTACAGCGCCACCTGCAAAATTTCAAGAGAACAGCTTTCCCGCTACGAAAAACTTACATATACGAAATTTGGTAGGGTCATCTATCACCTCAAGACCTACAAAAAAGTCCCTTGGAATCAAGCTCTAAACCCCACAGGACGTCGGCCATTTTGAATTTTCTCTGTGATTTCTGTGCAAATTTTGCCATTTCCAGGCTTCGAACTTTAACAAACTCCTCCTAGAGATTGAATCAGATCATCATCATATTTGGTCAGTGTCATCTAAAGGCCTTTGCGATGTTAAATTGTGGAGCTTTTGACTTTTCGTTGGAGGGTGTGTCCATGGCGGCCTGACAAATTTCACCATTTTTGCATTAAACAGGAAGTTGTTATAACTCAGGCATACAATGTTCAATGTGCTCCACGCATCACATATTTGATAAGGGTCTTGGCCTGAACACATTTCAATGTCAATATTCAGCTTCAGTCATAGCGCCACCTAGTGGCAGCAGGAAATACCATGTTTTAAGCTGTGATTTACGGCTCTTAGAGATTTAATCAAATCATCATCATATTTTGTCAGACTGATGTTAAGCCCTTTGCGGTGATAAATTGCAAAGATCTTGACTTTTCGTTAAAGGGCTGTCCGTGGCGGCCTGGCAAAGTCTGATGTTTCGTCATGAAACAGGAATCTGTTGCAATTCAGGCATACATTGTCCGATCTGCCCCAGACTTGACACATTTGATAAGGGTCGTGGCCGAAACACATTACCATGATTATATTCAGTAACAGCCATAGCGCCACCTAGTGGCAGCAGGAAATACCATGTTTTAAGCTGTGATTTACGGCTCTTAGAGATTTAACTATATAAACATCATATTTGGTCAGACTAATCTTGAGGCCTTTTGTTATGAGAAATAGCGACGACCTTGACTTTTCATTAAAGGGTGTGCCCATGGCGGCCTGGCAAAGTATGGCTAAACTAATTGCAATTTTGACAGCCTAAACAAGCTTAGAAAGTCATGACACACGTGCCCCAGTGTCAAATGTGGTGAATATTTTAATTTGATATAGGCTTCAGACCTGGGGGTGTAAAAAAGGCTCGATAGCGCCACCTTCAAAAATTCAAAACAGCAGCCCGCCAGCTACATTAAACGAACAGATACAAAATGCGGTAGGATCATGTAGCTCCCCAAGATCTACAAAAAAGTCTCTTGGAGCAAAGCTCTAAACCCGACAGAAAGTCAGCCATTTTGAATTTTCTCTGAAATTTCAGGGCAAATTTTGTAATTTCCAGGCTTCATACTTTAACTAACTCCTCCTAGAAATGTAATCAGATCATCACCATATTTGGTGTGTGTGATGTAATTGCCTTTGCGATGCTAAATTGCGGAGATCTTGAGTTTTTGTTGGAGGGTGTGTCTGTGGTTCCCTGCCAAATTCTGTATTTCGCAATGAAACAGGAAGTTGTTCTAACTCAGGCTTAAACCGTCCAATATGACACACGCTTCACATGTTTCGCAAGTGTCCTGGCCTGAACACATCAACATGACAATATTCAGAAAAAGTTATAGCGCCACCTGCTGGCAGCAGGAAATGCCATGTTTTACACTTACTGCTCATTAAAATATATTCAGATCATCATTATATTTGGTCAATCAACATTTATTTTATGTTACTTTAACTTTAAAAAAATAAGTTTAACAATTTAACTTGATTTTATAAGTTATGTCAACAATTTAACACTGATGTTTTAAAAATTAATGTTTTAACATTGAATTTCTAATAACTTAACACTGACAATTTAACACTGACAATTTAACACTGACAATTTAACACTGATAATTATTTAATAATTTAATAATTTAATAATTAATTATTAAATTATAATTTAATACTGATAATCGGGTATTTAAATACTGATACATAAACAACAATTTAACACTGATGTTTTAAAAATTAATGTTTTAACATTGAATTTCTAAAAATTTAACACTGGAAGTTTAACACTGACAATTTAACACTGGAAGTTTAACACTGACAATTTAACACTGGAAATTTAACACTGGTAATTTAACACTGGTAATTTAACACTGGTAATTTAACACTGGTAATTTAACACTGGAAATTTACACTAACAATTTAACACTGGAAATGTAACACTGATAATTTAATTTTATGGATAAAATTGATAAACAAATTAATTTAACACTGATAATTTAATTTTATGGATAAAATTGATAAACAAATTAATTTAACATTGAATGACCACGTGGCTCCCTAAATATATACACACAAGCTTGATTAGATGCATTGTGTCTCTACACTTGGAATAAACTTCTTATTATCCTATTACCATCATCTGTAGTTTATAGCAGTATGCAGTAGCCCAATATTTGTATAAAAATTGTGAAACATTACATGATTATCTTCGGAGGTGTACTAGAGTGGGAAATTACAACAGTTGCAACTTGCAAGTATTCTCCAGCGACTCTAGGGGTCGCTGTTTGACAAAAATGCCGAAAATGCATAGATCGGCTTTAAGGTAAATTGTTACAGTAATTTTTACAGTAATCTTACGCTGGGTGGCTTATTGTTATGGATAAAATTGATAAACAAATTAATTTAACATTGAATGACCACGTGACTCATTCAATGTTAAATGAGCCACGTGGCCATCCCACACTGACTAATCTCTCGAAATACAGAAAGCACACATGTTGTGCTCTTAAAGGTGTGTCCTCTCAACCTGAGATCAACGATACCAAATTCGATTAAAAAATTAGTTAATGTGCTGGAAAATAAAAAAAAATAAGCAGCATTTTTGTCAAAATCAACATTTATTTTATGTTACTTTAACTTAAACAATTTAACACTGATGTTTTAAAAATTAATGTTTTTAACATTACATTTCTAAACATTTAACACTGATAATTTAACACTGGAAATTTAACACTGGAACTTTAACACTGAAAATTTAACACTGTCAAGTTAACACTGATAATTTAACACTGGAACTTTAACACTGACAATTTAACACTGACAATTTAACACTGACAATTTAACACTGATAATTTAACACTGATAATTTAACACATATAATTATTTAATAATTTAATACTTAATTATTAAATTATAATTTAATACTGATAATCGGGTATTTAAATACTGATAAACAGAAACAAAAAAGTTAACAATTTAACACTGATGTTTTAAAAATTAATGTTTTTAACATTCAATTTCTAAACATAATTTGATAATTTAACACTGAAACTTTAACACTGAAAATGTAACACTAACAATTTAACACTGAAAATTTAACACTGATAATTTAACACTGGAAATTTAACACTGGAAATTTAACACTAACAATTTAACACTGGAAATTTAACACTGGAAATTTACACTGACAATTTAACACTGGCAATTTAACACTGGAAATTTACACTGACAATTTAACACTGGAAATGTAACACTGATAATTAAATACTTATTAATTATTTAATAATTTAATACTTAATTATTAAATTATAATTTAATACTGATAATCGGGTATTTTATTACTGATAAACATAAACAAAAAAGTTAATTTATTTGAATTAAGGTAAATTTGTTACAGTAATTTTTACAGTAATCTTACGCTGCGCGGCTTATTGTTATGGATAAAATTGATAAACAAATTAATTTAACATTGAATGACCACGTGGCTCCCTAAATATATACACACAAGCTTGATTAGATGCATTGTGTCTCTACACTTGGAATAAACTTCTTATTATCCTATTACCATCATCTGTAGTTTATAGCAGTATGCAGTAGCCTAATATTTGTATAAAAATTGTGAAACATTACATGATTATCTTCGGAGGTGTACTAGAGTGGGAAATTACAACAGTTGCAAGTATTCTCCAGCGCCTCTAGGGGTCGCTGTTTGACAAAAATGCCGAAAATGCATAGATCGGCTTTAAGGTTAATTGTTACAGTAATTTTTACAGTAATCTTACGCTGGGTGGCTTATTGTTATGGATAAAATTGATAAACAAATTAATTTAACATTGAATGACCACGTGACTCATTCAATGTTAAATGAGCCACGTGGCCATCCCACACTGACTAATCTCTCGAAATACAGGAAGCACACATGTTGTGCTCTTAAAGGTGTGTCCTCTCAACCTGAGACCAACGATACCAAATTCGATTAAAAAATTAGTTAATGTGCTGGAAATGTAAAAAAAAATAAGCAGCATTTTTGTCAAAATCAACATTTATTTTATGTTACTTTAACTTAAAAATATTTTATAAGTTATGTCAACAATTTAACACAGATGTTTTAAAAAATGTATGTTTCTAAAAATTTATCACTGATAGTGTAACACTGTAGCCTGACGTTGTCATACTCAATTCTAGTTAGAATTTGAGTCTGATACCGCTCCATTGGGCTATAATTATGAGGCGTGTCTCAACCGAAAAATGCCTCTGCACTCAATTGGAAGTTTGAGTTAGCGAATGTACATCACCACCTACTATCATAGAGTAAGACTATCTCTTACCATTTGTACGTTAGGTGAACTTCATCCACGACGATACCCATTACGTTGGCTTGAAAATATTGGAGCCTAGCATGTTCCTTTACACTTATTCAGCAACCATGATTCCGGGCTTCCGAAAAGAAGCTGGCAACGACCGCTAATTATATCCATCTCGTCGTGCACGCCGAGTTGCATCGCCGTGATAACGTTACCCATTTCAGTTGCGACCAACTTTTGCCGAATCCCGTGGGAAGGACAGCAAAAACATCAACAAATGCCCTGCTCGCGTTTCTCTGTTCCTCTTTTAAAACCAATGCTCTGTCGATATCTTTTAGAACAGACTCCATGTCAGAATCCACACATCTGAACTCTACAGCGGCAGCCATTCAACACACGCGCTCTTTGGTGACGTGGTTCATTACGTTACTGTTGATTATCTGTCCATCATCGTATAAAGCCCGCCCTGACAATTTGATTGGTTCGACCAGCTCTAGTCCTAGCATAGCAGCTCCTCAACGGAAAAACGCCAGACCGATCTTCCCGTTTTCAAACTCTTGTGGGCGGGGCTAAGATCGGCTGGCACCCAGGCTAGTAACACTGTGAATTTAACACTAATAATGTAACACTAATAATTTAACACTAATAATTTAACACTGATAATTTAACACTGGCAATTTAACACTAATAATTTAACACTAATAATTTAACACTAATAATTTAACACTGATAATTTAACACTGACAATTTAATACTGATAATTTAACACTGGAAATGTAATACTGATAATTGAACACTGGAAATTTAATACTGATAATTTAACACTGATATTTTAACACTGATAATTTAATACTTATTAATTATTTAATAATTAAATACTTAATTAGGGCCCGAGCACCGAGGAGCAGGCCAGAATGGCCTGCACCGTGGGTGCAAAGCCCTATTGTTTTTGCTCAGTTTCTTTTTCTTCTTCTTCTCCAAAATGAATCGCATTTTTGAGGGCCTAAACATGCTCGAAAACTCATGAAACTTTGCACACGCGTTAGAAGTGACAAAAATGTACATGTGGTGCAGGCGTCAGAAGTGGGCGTGTAGAAATGACTTTACAGCGCCACCTGCAAAATTTCAAGAGAACAGCTTTCCCGCTACAAAAAACTTACAGATACGAAATTTGGTAGGGTCATCTATCACCTCAAGACCTACAAAAAAGTCCATTGGAACCAAGCTCTAAACCCCACAGGAAGTCAGCCATTTTGAATTTTCTCTGTGATTTCTGTGCAAATTTTGCCATTTCCAGGCTTCGAACTTTAACAAACTCCTCCTAGAGATTGAATCAGATCATCATCATATTTGGTCAGTGTCATCTTAAGGCCTTTGCGATGTTAAATTGTGGAGCTTTTGACTTTTCGTTGGAGGGTGTGTCCATGGCGGACTGACAAATTTCACCATTTTCGCATAAAACAGGAAGTTGTTATAACTCAGGCATACAATGTTCAATGTGCCACACGCATCACATATTTGATAAGGGTCTTGGCCTGAACACATTTCAATGTCAATATTCAGCTTCAGTCATAGCGCCACCTAGAGGTAGCAGGAAATACCATGTTTTAAGCTGTGATTTACGGCTCTTAGAGATTTAATCAAATCATCATCATATTTTGTCAGACTGATGTTAAGCCCTTTGCGGTGATAAATTGCAAAGATCTTGACTTTTCGTTGAAGGGCTGTCCGTGGCGGCCTGGCAAATTCTGATGTTTCGCCATGAAACAGGAATCTGTTGCAATTCAGGCATACATTGTCCGATCTGCCCCAGACTTGACACATTTGATAAGGGTCGTGGCCGAAACACATTTCCATGATTATATTCAGTAACAGCCATAGCGCCACCTAGTGGCAGCAGGAAATACCATGTTTTAAGCTGTGATTTACGGCTCTTAGAGATTTAACTATATAAACGTCATATTTGGTCAGACTAATCTTGAGGCCTTTTGTTATGAGAAATAGCGACGACCTTGACTTTTCCCATGGCGGCCTGGCAAAGTATGGCTAAACTAATTGTGACAGCCTAAACAAGCCAGCTACATTAAACGAACAGATACAAAATGCGGTAGGATCATGTAGCGCCCCAAGACCTAGAAAAAAATCTCTTGGAGCAAAGCTCTAAACCCGACAGAAAGTCAGCCATTTTGAATTTTCTCTGAAATTTGAGGGCAAATTTTGTAATTTCCAGGCTTCATACTTTAACAAACTCCTCCTTGAAACTTAATCAGATCATCATCATATTTGGTCCGTGTCTTGTAAAGGCCTTTGCGATGCTAAATTGCAGAAATCTTGACATGTTGTTGGAGGGTGTGTCTGTGGTTCCCTGCCAAATTCTGTATTTCGCAATGAAACAGGAAGTTGTTCTAACTCAGGCTTAAACCGTCCAATATGACACACGCTTCACATGTTTCGCAAGTGTCCTGGCCTGAACACATCAACATGACAATATTCAGAAAAAGTTATAGCGCCACCTGCTGGCAGCAGGAAATGCCATGTTTTACACTTACTGCTCATTAAAATATATTCAGATCATCATTATATTTGGTCAGTCTGAACTTAAGGACTTCAAAATGATAAATTGTGAAGATCTGGACTTTTCGTTGAAGGACGTGTCCGTGACGGCCTGGCAAAGTTTGATGTTTCACCATGAGAAAGCTGTTGTAACTCAGGCATGCAATGTCCGACCTGTCACAGACTTCATATGTTTTACAAGGGTCCTGGCCTGAACACATCAATATAACAACAATCAGTTACAGTCATAGCGCCACCTGCTGCACACAGGAGGTGTGGCACATCAAAGTTCCTTTGAATATCCACCTGAATACCCACTTAAATTTAAATCCCCTTGGTTCACTGCTTTACTAAGGCTATAGGGTGGCGGTACCCATACGTGCGAGGGCCCTACCATCGCTGCTTGCAGCTTTAATTTTTTCTTGTATCTTCTGTTTATAACCGCCTTTCCTGATAAGCTAGCAAGTTGCTTATTGCTTTCAAAGTTACAGAATCTTTTGTTACCTCAAAGTGAGAAATTTGCATTGAGAGATGTTTAGATGGTCCACAAGTAGTAAACACAGATGCACAATTATGGACCATTTTATTTGAAATGTCATGGAAACAAGTCTCTGCATATCAAATGTAATAATAGTAAATGCAATGTGAAAAAATAATATAGTTGTGTAAATATGATAAAGTAGTCTGCATTATATTCTCCTTCTCAGCAGAAACATGAGAAAAACAGCACTGATCAGAATGCAGAGAGTGCACACGGTGGGGACAACAATCTCTGTGACCATCTCCATGTGGCTGATTAATGGATCTGCAGCAAACATGTAAGTATATTAGTAAAAGAAAAAAAAATATAGGATACATAGTCAAGATATTGAAAGTGTATTTAGACTAAATTAAAAGCACTAGACCCGCACAGAGAACCTTTAAATATGTAACAGTTCTCAAAATATCTGCCTGTACCTAAACTTCATCATGCACTGGCCAAACCTTTGGCATATCTGCATGTTCTTTATTTTCCTTCGATTTTCTTCTAGCTGGAAGGGCAAACAAAAGAAAATTCCCGTTAGAAACATACGTTATAATTTACTTCCTCTCTATGCTGCACTTGACTATAAATAGCCAGTGTCTTATGAGAGAGTTTTCTTTTATTTGCCCCAGCTAGAGCACTGCAGGCTGTGTGTTTAGTGTAAAGAGTAAATTCAGCAGCCGTTTACTAACCTGCAGCAAGGAGCTGGTTACTCGAGGTGCATGTTTCCAGTGCTTTTCTTTTCCAGCTTTCAATCTGTAATAAACATTATAATGTTTATAATGTATAATATGCGAAAAGTTTACATTTAAGAGGGATTGGTTTTAAGATTTGCATTGGTTGCATCACTTTCTGGTCACTGCTTTGTACGTGTTTTTTAAAGCTGTACCTCTCTTTGATTGGGGAAACCATTGGAGCTAATGATGCGCTTGTAGTACTGAACTGATGCTTTAGGATAGCGTTGTTTATTCTTGCTCCCAAAGTCCACATAATACAGGCCAAATCTTTCAGAGTAGCCCTCATCCCATTCAAACTTGTCAAGCAGTGACCAAGCTGTGTATCCCTTTATATTCACACCATCTTTGACCGCTGAATAAAAAAGAAAAGAATGAGTGGTTACGCTTATAGTTTTTTATGAATAGTGATTAGTATACTTGTTGTTAGAGAACTTTCAAAAATAGGAGGTATATGTTTCTGTATTAGTTCTGACCCTTGAGCATTTCGTTGATGTAATCCCTATAGTACTGCATTCTCCAGTCATCACAGAGATCTGTGCACATCATCTTCTCCGAAACGCCATTTCCTGTTACGTATATCATGGGATTTCCATACTGGGTCTAATAACAAAAATGATTTGAGCAACAAAATTCCAGGTTGCTGGAATTCACAGGTGTTTTGTTATTATTTGTCAGACTACTGGCCTCGTCTGGAATACGTTTTTTGAAAGAGGCTCAACAAAATGCTTTTCTACAGACACACCGATGAATTCCTTGTAGTACCTTCACAAAGTGGAGCAGGCGGCGAAATCCCCACGGCACAGAGTAGAGCCACTCTGATCCAGGGTCAGGCCAGCGTGGATCCACCAGCTCCGCAAGGTCACGGTCTGTGAAGTAGCTGTTTCCACGGTTGGAGGGGAAATTCTTCTGCGTGATGTATCGAGTGGTGAAATGGGAGATACCCAGAAAGTCACAGGTACCTCTTATATAACTTTTCTCTTGAGGGCTGAAAGTAGGCAAGCGAGAGCTACTCAGGCCCTGATGGGCACTCTTCCTACCTGCGGAAATAAGACAGGGAAATTCCAATGCAATGCTTAGTAAACCGCGTCAGATTCATCAAATTAATGCTTGTTTTTGCTACTTGCCTACGTAATCTTTCATTATTTGAGGATAGTCTCCAAAAAAGAGTGGTGTGGCAAACCAGCCCAAGTAGAACTGAACGTATCTTTCAGCAGCTTCTATATCACGTTGATTGGTAACATCTACTGGTTCTCCCCAGTCAGCGGACAGGGAGATGCCAATCATTCCTGAAATTAAAGAAACACCATTTTGGACCTTATGCCTATTCGAGACAATAGCCTATAGTATCTAAAGATTGTCTACCTTTCTGCTTGTTGCGCCATTGAGCATCATACGTGTGCCAGACTTTAGCATGAGCCTTTTAGAAGGACAGAGAAATAATTAATTCACATTAATATTTGTTCAGTGATTCTCAGCAGATTTACACTTAACATCCAGTGGTGATCAAACACAGTTTCAAACCCCTTACAATGTATTTTTTCCTATTATAATTTTAACTATATGGTTAATAAAAGTATATAAGTATATAAAAGTGTTACTTAATTATTCATATGCTAATTGTTTCTTAACCCCAAAATTGTTTTTTATGGGGTTGAGAAACAGTTAGCATATGAATAATTATGTAACACTTTACAATAAGGTTGTATTAGTAAACGTTATTAAATGCATTTATTAACATGAACAAGCAATAAACAAGTTTTTCAACATGTTTTATTTCCTGTTAATGTTATGTCAAGACAGTAATTCATGGTGCATGTTAACAGTTACAACGCTTGATTTTATAAATGTATTACTAAATGCCAAAATTAATGTAAACTAAGAATAATACTGTAAATGTTGTAGAAGTATTGTTAGTTTATGTTAGCTAATGCATTAAAGGGACAGTAAGTAGGATTTTCCCCCATCTATTGTTAAAATTGTATTTTGCATTCAAACGAATATTGCTCTCTAGCGCCTCGCTTTTCCAAATGTGTGTTGCAACTACAGTAGCCGTTATGATCACTGATCTCCTTGTCCGTTTCAGCTGGTTCACGTGTTCTGACCGAAAACTCGTTGTGGAAACGCGTTGCGGTAGGCTAGTTCTTTTTGTCCCTCTCTGCTATTATAGTTTTTCAATACATGAAAGCCTCCTTGGACTTACCCTTTCAATGTAAATAAAGGGAAGAAATTCTAAGCTTACAAAGAAAAGTCAGATCATTGGCAAAGGTCATTTGACACCAATGAGGACATATTTATGAATAAGGCATTGATTTTAACTAATAAAATACTTTAAAAACTACACATTGTCCGTTTAAGGAATTGTTAACATATACAACCTTACTGTAAAGCATTGCCAATAAAAAATTATTGTGGATTGTTTTGCAATTCACTTTACATGTTTATCATGCTGAATTTTTTTTATTGATCACCTTAATGATGTTGTGGGCAGCATTATAGACACCAGTACCCCTCAGCTTCAGACCAGGAGCATGTTCTCCAGTCTCATAACCCTCCACAGCAACAGACTAGAAACATAAAGGTTATCTTTTACTTGTACTGCACTTAGATTTAGTTAATCAACTCATTATAGTTAACTAAATGTAATGTTTTTAGCCTTTACACTTCAAAGGGAACTTTAATTTACTCACTAATATTGTAGAGCAAGCAAAACTTTAGCACTTTGTTAAAAATGATGTCTATGTGTTACCATACTAAAATTGTAATAGATATTTTTCAACTCTTACCCAAGGATTATTGAAGGTTATCCAGTATTTGACTCGGTTGCCAAATCTCTCAAAGCACAGGTTGGCAAAATCATTGAAGTAGTTGACCATACTTGCATTTTGCCAACCTCCATATTTCTCCTCCAGAACCTGCATTTTAAAGGTTTAATGAGGTATGGCATATAAGATTATTTTATAGAGTCATGGTTTGTAAGCGCTTTATTTTACCTGAGGTAAGTCCCAGTGATAAAGTGTCACAATGGGTGTGATCTTGTTCTCAATCAGCATATTAATCAGGTTATTATAATGCTCTATCCCTTTCTCATTTATGTATTCAGCTGAAAGATAATCACAACATCTTTTAGATTATAACTAATGCTGCAATGTTTTTACATTTTGGCATTATTATTTGAATTACTCTTAATCCCACTGGGCAGAATCCTTGGCCAGGAGATGGAGAAAAGATAGTGGTTCAGCTTCATGTCTTTCATCAAAGAGATATCATCCTAAAACATTGATAAAACATGAAAATTATTTATAGAACCAAAGTGTTTTTTTCTGGGTGTCATGATTTATTTCTAGGTGTCATCACTAACTCATTGCACCTTGACTTTGTAGTAGCCTTCACAGGAAGAGTCACCAGTATCATTTAGGTGAATTCTTCCTTTTTTATGCGAGAACACATCCCAGATACTTTTTCCTTTTCCATCTTTATCCCATGCTCCTTCTGTTTGATATGCTGAACTGCCAACACCCCAAGAGAATCCTAAAAAAATGTATGCATACTTGCCCGGTTATTTTTTTTAATCAATTTATATTTGTTTCTAATTGAGATTTCCATACTGGGTCTATATGGAAATTTGTTTCTAATAACTTAATTTCTATAATTTACCTGAAGGAAATATGCCATAGTGAAATGATCCTTTTTCGTTTCTGGTCCAGTCAAAGTCTTCACTAGCAAATATGCACAGTGCCAACAGCAGCAAGTGGCAAACCCTCAACACAATGAGTGAAGGCATCTTACAGAGGTTCATTTTCAACAGTAACACCTATAAAAATGCACTGAACAAGATGAAACAAACTTTTATAAAAAAATTATAGATCTAAACTATTTTATTATTGCATCTGAAAAACATACTCAGAATGGTTAGATTAAAAATATTCAGACCTGAGGCAAATCAATGATGTGTCCAAACTGAAAAGCTCTAGCAATCCATGTGCGATCAGCAAAAATGCAAAAAATCTATTTATTTTTCGAAGCCAGATCAGAAGTGTCAGCTCTCATTTCACCCAGCTGTAAGACACGCCGACACAAAAGGCTATCAGAGACAAAAAATAAGCCAGTTTGTCAAGAGCTGCCAATATGAAATACATCTTATCCTGAAGAGAGAGAGAGTTTCTATGTGAAAGGGAGAGGATGTAGTCACTTGCTTCAATTTGCAGGAACTAGTGGTTTCTGTCTGACGTCTCTCTCTCTCTCTCTCTCTCTCAGTCTAAAGTCAAAGTCATACACATATACATGTATACCTGCTCTCGGCCCACCATTTGTCTTTACTGGAATCCACTAGAATGTCACCAAAGCTTCTGAACTTCACTCACAAAAAGCTGCCCGGTGCTGTGGTGCTACAGGTGCAAAACCGTAGCGAAGCATCCAGTAGATCTGAGCTCCATTCAAAAGCGCTGTGAGCCTCACACACATGCCCAAATACCCATTATTCAAATTCAATGGGCCGAGAGGGGAAAGTGCTGTTTCTAACATGTTTTATAGAATTAGAGATTTGACTCTGTAAGCAAAGTTGATTTTGCTGTTGGTCCATTTGCACTTTGGGCTTTGTTCATGGGGACACTAGTTTTATTACAGTTACAGTCTATTAGAATATAAATCCAAAGCAACATGTTTGAACTTTAACTTAAGTGGTTGCAATCAATTTATTTAAGCTACATTTAAACAAAAAAGATTAGTAAAGTAAAATAAAATATAAAACTTTTGTTTAAATGTATCTTAAATAAATTGATTGCAACCACTTACCTTAAAAAAATGTATTAAATTCAATGAATCATTTTTTTCAGTGAAATGCTGAATTGTTTAGGATATATGGAAAAGTGTGAACCTGTCTGTGAAGTCTCCTAATCTAATTCTGAGATTAGGAGCATCATTGATTTCAATCTTTGAAATGGCCTTACTCAGTCAATATTAAAGATATCAAGGTTATATTTTCAATGTATGTTGTTTTGTGTACACATGTTCTAATATGTTCCTTTGCCAATAATCTGTGTATGAGCTGCATTTGAGTTTTTGTACACACATAAAGCTAGGGCTTTGACAAAAACTTAGCATACTATATGTGTTTAGCATATCAATACAGAGACAGACTACAGAGAGAGTGCAGCAGAAACAGTATGAGCATTCTAGCAAACCCTGTTCCTATGTACCCGCCGTATTTAAGGACCATCTTAGTGGGCAACACGAGCTGACATGAACATATTTACTAAAGTCCCAGGACTAGCCCAACAAACCAGGTATGTAGTGCAAAATTACTGTTATTTGTTTGAGTTTCAGCCGAATCTGCACCTCTCAATGCAGAATAAGCATTGTTTGAAAATTTGATGACTTTAAATAGCTAAGAATGATAATTTGGGATGTTTACAGCTTAACATCACAGATTTGTGGAAAGGATTTAACATTTCCACAAACTGAAAACTAGCATACTTGTATGCTTGAAAATTGATTTGATCACACAAATTTACCTTGCAGTTCAAATAAAGTTCAACTTAAATTTAAATCTTATATGTCAAACCTATATAGGGAGATAAGACACATATTTTTGTGCCATAAGGCATTATTTGATTGATGTGTAAAGCTATGCTAAAATGTTCTCTCTGTGAAAATACAGTAAGACTATTTTCCTTTTTTTTTAGCAAGCTGGGGTCTGTGGTCCAACGTGCCTTTTACGGGTCCAGTGGGAAGGTAAGAGAGAGTTTTTTTTCTTGACACTATCTTTCCTTGTGTAATGTCTATGTATAGAGTTGCAACAGCCAAAATAATATCAGTTAGCATAATTTTTTGCTCTGAAAACCTATTTGGAAAAGTCCATAATCTTGAGCTATACAGTGGAGAGTACTGTATGCTCAAAATATTTTTATACCACACTCTCTTTATGAAAGACATGATGTAAGCATAAAAGCTGTATGTAAGTGTAAATTTTATAGCGTTAGTTTGTGGGTTTTGTCAGGTGACCCTTTTCGAGCAGAGGAACTTTTCGGGTCGACGACTGGACCTGACCTCTGACTGTCAGAAGCTCAGTGACAAGAACTTTCCTGACAGATGCAACTCTGTCCAGGTGGAGAGTGGAGCGTAAGTACACAAGACAGAATACGTTAATGATTATCCCACATTCATTCATAATTTGATTTTAAGCATTTAATGGATTCTGTGATCATGTGCAGATGGGTGGGTTATGAACATGAGAACTTCAGGGGTCGTCAGTACCTTTGGGACATGTCTGACAGAGGAGAGTACAACTGCTCTGAAAAGTGGTGTGCACAGGGTGACCACATTTCCTCTGTCCGTGCCATCAAACCGGTAAGGAGATATTACCAAAAAATCCCTGAAAGCATTATTCGTACAATAAAATCAATCAATTTTTATTATCAATGCAAATTTACTGAAACAATTATTCAGACAATTACAGACAATTAATTTGATACATACAGTATACTTATAATAGCACTATGAATATAATGGTCCAATAACAAATATGCTAATAAATAGTATCTCAGTTAGTATCACTAATCTGAATGTGTTAATGTCATTTATTCTATATATTGCATAAGCTTCTGTTTTTCTATATGTCTGCTGCCTGTGTTCATGATATGTATTTGCTGTAAAGCTGCTTTGCAACAGTGCAAAATTGTGCTATTGTAATAACATGTGACAGACATGGCTCTGCAAGCCATCCCTACTACATGAACCTGAGATCTAAATGTCTTTGCTTGTGTTGCTGTATGTACTGTATGGTGTATAAGGACAACAACACTCCCCGTGTACAGCTGTTTGAGAGGGCCGGTTTCTCTGGCAAAAAGACAGAGTTTTATGATGATATTCCCAACCTGATGAGTCGCTTCAGTCTAAACAGAGTCTCATCCATCAGAATAATGGGTGGAAGCTGAGTACATGCCTACTTATGTTAAAGTACTTGGATATTCTATCTGTTCTGTATATTTTCTACACTTTGTGCCCATAAGTCTCAAAACTGTATCCGAAACTGCTCCTTATCTCCTATATAGTGCACTATATTTGACGTCCACAATTTTGTAGTAGTGTCCGAAATAGGGATGCATAGCGATTAACCACCATTAATCTATAGCAGAATAACCGTTTTTATTTACATCGTATATGTGTGTGTAAACTGTATATAATAATTATGTATATATAAATATGCACACATGCATGTATAATTTTAAGACAAAACTCTTCATATATATAATATATATATAATAACTCAGGTTTTTTTTTCAGAAATCTCGTTTTTGGGTTGTGCATTCCAATTAATATCAATTCAACTGCAGTTGGTTTGTTTTGATATATATTTATATTTATTTATTTATTAAGTATTTATATTTAAATAGCATATAAATTATACATAAATATACAAATGTATATACACATGTAAACATTTCTTAAATATATGCATGCATGTGTGTGCATTTATCTATACAAAGTTATTATACACAGTTCACACACATATATATTATGTAAACAAAATCTTTTATTCTGCTATAGACGGTTTCAGCAGTAACAACATAAACAAGCAGCATACGTGGCCAACACGTAACTTCCGGTAAACTCCGCTAAGAATAAAGAACAACAAAGTACTTTTAATGTAGTTTATTTATATAACAATCAAAATAAACAACACATATATTACCTAGGAAACCAAAACACGACGAGGTATTTGTTCAAGAGTTGTCAAACCATTAAAAAACTGAAACCTGAAGTAAAGTTCGGACCAGCACGTATCGCGTCATCGCACATGTGCCCGATGAAACCGTCTATAGATTAATTGCGATGAATCATTATGCATCCCTAGTCCGAAACAACAATCTATTAGTTCACTACTTTTTACCCACAATGCACTCTGACTTTAAGGGTACATTCGATGTACACTCCTCACTCAATATTTCCCATGATACAATGGGAGACTGGAATCAGCTAAAGGATACTGCTGACAGTAAACCCCACAAATTTACATATATAAACTTTTGCTAGTTCTTGTTGTCAGTTATTTTCTACTTTTTCTAAAAAATAAATGCAATACCTTTTATTTAAAATATAATAAGTGTTTATACATGAGTGAACGATTTCAGGCACAGCATCAGTCACTTGATGTTAATTGCTCTTCTCTTTTCTCTCTGTGTGACCACAGCTGGGTGGTGTACCAGGAGCCAAACTACAGAGGAGCACACTATGTGTTGGAGAAGAAGGACTACAACAACTTCTCCGACTGGGGTGCTCAAAACAGCACAGTCGCCTCTATCCGCAGAGTCCGCTTCAACTAAATGAAAAAAAAATCATCTCTTAAAAAAATACACATATCTGTCAGCTCTTTATACAAACAATGTGCCAGCGAAAAGTAAAACAAACCCTACAGAATAACTATTTTAGTAATAAACTGGTCAAAAAGACAAATATATTTGTTTGTGCTTAAATTGTTCAACAGAAAATCAAACAGTTCACTAGAAGTGACAAAAATAAAAGGTTTGTGTTAAAGGTTTAGGGGCGTTTCATGTGAAGAAATTAGTGTTATGTTGTCCTCTTGTGGTGGTGAATGAAACTGCATGCACATTTACGTTAGTGTGCTGTACTGTTACCTTTATATCATAACCATCGGGATCGTCAGATAAACACTTACCACTGTTCCAGGACCAGGTCAATATCATAACAATAGCTGTAGTCATTCTGAGATCTGGGAAAACACAGGTTTAAAATAAATGATTGTATCCAGGGTACTGGTATCATCTTCATCTTGGGCGACAGTCATTTTTAAAGAGGGATTTTCTGTACTGCCCCGTAACATCCAGTAACAAATTTTCTCCCACTGCCCTGATGGGATGCATCCGTTAACATGGGATGCTAATAGGAACTGTGAGCTCACTGCTTTGCACTCTCTTCTATGATGTAAATCCTTTAAAGAGCAGCTGTGGAGCTCATCTGTGTATATCTGAGCATACGTTAAGGAATTCACACAGGCTTTAGCTCAGTGTTGGACTCGTAGACAAATGCGACCGTGCTCTCGAAAGGCCATTGAGGTATTTCTGTGAGCCGTGGGAGCGGCAGTTGCTGTGTCCCTGTCGGGATGATGACATTGTGCAACATCTCTCTCACGGTCAACACAGCGGTCTGGAGGTGCAGGCCGGAATCCACCGATGCCCACCGATTATTTGTAGTAGAGGTGGAGGGGTGGAAAGAATGCAACTCGTTTAAGGATTATCCCTCACAGAGAAGGAAGTAGGATTATGGGAATTATAAACAAATGTTTCACGTAATCGTTGCAATACTTACTGGCAGTTTACGTGCAAAATGAGTCTCCATCAGTGTAGCCATTAGTGCAGACAGGGGCGTCATGCACCAATTTTTTTAAGGAGGCACAGTGTCAACAGCTCATAGAAATTTGTGCATACACAGACATCAAACGAAATATTATAGAGCTTTCAGTCTTTTCCATGGCACTTACATTTCTAACAATCTGAAAACCTCTGCTTTTTAATGCAAAAACCTCCAAAATAAAAGTGATGACTAACTTTCATATCAAATACTATTCAATCGGAATAATGAAACATTTGCATCATATTTACATCTGAAACGGCATGTTTTATTTATTTAAGTCTTAATGGCTTGTTTAATTGTGTCATTTGCACAACAACTGCATCATATAAAATTTATGTAATTTTAAATCCATAAAGAATATAAACAACGAAAATGACATAAGCTATAGCCACGTGATTGATTTTAATGTTCAATAATGATTTTAAAAAATATGTTTAGATAAAATTATTAGAGGAAGGGATTTATATGTGAGCATGTGAGATTCCGCGCCCGCGTGAACTCTGGCGAACTTTGGCGTTGTGCCAAGAAGATGAATCTCTACTAATATAACGTTGAGACGGTCACATTTAAAACCATACATTTTCTACACAGAGGAGGTTAACTGCACATTACCGTACTGGGGTTTGGAAATGTTGTGAGCGTTTCTAACACGTTTTAATTCCTCAGATAGCCAAATGCAGCAGCAAGCCAGCAACAGCAGAGAGCTCGTGAGCGCGCCCAGACGCTGATGACGTCTGCTACTGCGCTGACTGCAGCGCCAGCTGCCGCCAGAATAAAAGTAATGTAACATGATCAAAACACTATCAAAACGGCGAAAATCTCTGAAAAGTGACAAGGATGCAGCACAGAATGTATAATATTGTGCATATTAAACCGATTAAAAGTCAAATAACAGATTAATGGACGCTTATTTGATTTTGAGGTTGGATGCAAAATCCATTGGCTCAAAAAAACCAAGGGGGCACGTGCCCCCTCAGTTTGAATGGGCATGACGCCTCTGAGTGCAGATACTGCTACTGTTATTTTTAATATATAATATAGTTTATTACTCTGTCAATACATTAACTCTTATAAGTTATCTGCTTTCCAAAAAAAGGATATACATCAAAGCAAAGTAGCTGATAAATGCTTACAGATCCTAAAACAGGGCATAACAAGCAAATCAAAGAAAGAGGAAACGATGAAACATAATTCACAGAGAAAGATGAAAACCATTTTTTTTATGATTTACTGTTTACTACATAAAATCATCCTACATAATGTAAAGAAGATTCTCAATAAGTGAAAATAAACTTTATCCTCCTAACCTCAAAATCAAAGACAGGGTCACAATAGGTTTAATGTTAACAATAAGGGTTATATATAGAATTTAAATAATCAAATATATTGTGCAAAAGTCTTAGACCAGCACCACCAGACTTATTGTTTTAGAAGTTTTAATGTCCAGTCATATTTATTTTTCAATCTATTTTATTAAGATACAAACAGAAAATACAGGAAATATGTACAAAAAAATGTAAATGTCTTTTTTAGGCATCGTCTGTGTTTAGTGTGACCTCTCTTGGCACTAAACACATCTTGAGCGTTTTTAAGCAGAATGAAGTAAAAAATTAATTTCTTTAAAATTAGAAATTAGGATTTAATTTCATATCGGTTGAAGAGATCTTTCAGTTTCCTGCTATTGTTCAAGTGAAAGGGGAGTTTACGCTAAAAACTTGACACATCAGTTTACATTTCTATACAGTTTTTAATACTACATACACATTTCCTGTATTTTCTGGATGTTTTCTATTAAAGAGACTGAGATACAATTATATATGATCACTATAACATTGCAAAAACAACCAATCTAATTCTGGCATGGTGCCCTAAGACTTTTGCACAGTACTGTATATATATACATAAAATAAAATGAGTGTGTACAATTCATGAACTAAATTAATATTACACAGAGGATCGCCTTTGCTTGACACATGATGCTGACAGTCAAAGTGTAAGCAATGGAAAATTATAGACAGATACAGCTGTTTTGCTCTAACATAGTCTCATGATTTAAACAGAATAATACGAATGTGTATCTTGTGTTTTTGAGG
Source organism: Misgurnus anguillicaudatus (assembly GCF_027580225.2). Classification (NCBI taxonomy): domain Eukaryota; kingdom Metazoa; phylum Chordata; class Actinopteri; order Cypriniformes; family Cobitidae; genus Misgurnus; species Misgurnus anguillicaudatus. The sequence continues at coordinate 34,870,232 of NC_073357.2, read as the reverse complement.
AGCTCAGGGCTGGAAACCCATCACAAAGTTCTTTCCTTTTCTACCACACACGCACAAACAAACACACTCGGAGTCTGGCTTTGGAGGTGGCGTGGATTGTTGAATGGGAAAAGTCCTATGTTTCTTTGCTGTAAGCCAGTTGGTCACAGCTGAACTGATTGACCACCCAAACACAGCATTCCTGGTGCCCTTGAGTTTTATCCCACACACAAACACATACAAATACATCCACACAGCAACCCGCAAATCCAGCGCCAGTGGATCCGCTTTCTCTGTGTCTGTTTTTCCGTACTTACTCTTCTTTGTATACAACCATATCTTATTAAAATAACCAAAGCTACATGCAGTCAGTACCTTAGATGCACCGGTAAGCCATGACAAGCATGTCAAACTATCAGCATTAAACCTCACATTCTATTACTTTGTTTATTTAACTGTTTATCCCAGGAAATTCGTGCGGCTGTTCTTTATTTGTTTACCTTTTACTTTAAGTTAAGCTCAGGGAGTTGCGTCCTGCACCTTTTATAATCCAAACCTCATGGATTACCGGTTCTCATATTACCTAATACTCTGTGACATATTGTAGTGCAAAACGAGCACACACATCACAATACAGCTCATCTTATGGGCTTTGATTACATTTTGTGAATGTTTAGTGCTTATATGAAACACCTTTTATCTGTGAGCCTTGATCTTCATCAGACACATGGGAAGATTGTTGAGTCACACTCTCGAACAGTGGCATTAATGAAATGCAATCAAACATCAGAAACATATAAGTGACCCTGTCTGTAAAATCCAAGTTAAAGGATAATTCACTTTAAAATGAAAATTCTGTCATCATTAACTCGTCCTCATGTTGTTTTAAACCTGTATGAATTTCTTTTTTCTCATGAACACAAAATTGCCCATAGACTTCCATAGTAGGAATAAAAAAATATGATGGAATTTAATGGGTACCGTCAACTGTGTGCATACCATCAATTATCAAAATATTTTCTTAGTCATTTATCACAATACTTCCAAAATATTTTTTTCCTACTATGGATGTCAATGGTCACTTACTGCTGTGTGTTTACCATCATTTTATCTTCTTTTGTGTTCATCAGAAAAAAATTCATACAGGTTAAGAACAACATGACGATGAGTAAATGATGACAGAATTTTCATTTTAAAGTGAACTATCCCTTTAAAGGAGCATCAAGGTGTGATTTCAATTAAAGATATCAAGGTTACATTTTTACAGGATGTTGTTTACATCACACAAAATGATTTTAACTGCGTTTTCATTATTCGTTTTATTTATAACAGACTGTGGAAAACCATTCAAAATTAAAAGACAGCTAAATAAGTAAGTTTATAGCTGTAGATAGCATGAGTAACATGAGCCATATGTTTTGACTAGTTTGCAACATAGACATTACTCTGTCAAGACAGAATGATCTCTCTTGTACTCGCAGTCGTTTTTCTTTTGGGTTGCACGGCGATGCAGATGATCTGACCAGAAAATACCTGCTAGGCTTAAATGTGAATGCCTTCATGTCTGACAAGCTATTTCAGTATGATTATCAGGGAAATCTTGATGCTACATGCCGCTTTGCTGTGTGGCGTCTTGTTACGACATGCTTTTGGTCCTTTAGTCAACAAAGAAGGGAAATGCCTGGGGAGACTGCTTGCTCAATGTTAAGGGCATATCTGTGTTTGAAGGAATTCCTCCATTATCAGATCCAGAATATCTGATTGGAAGAGGCAGTGGAGGTTTTTTACTGGGATATTTTCGCTGCTATGCACTATATTAAATTCCCTAAATCTGTAGACATTTAAACATTCTAGTTTTGCTGTTACTGGTTTAAGTTTGAGAGCTATAAAACTCAAAATTTTGTATAATAAATTACCATCTGCTGCTTACTATTCTGCATTAGGTTAACTCTTGCCATTTTTGAACTTTCAGGACTCATGAAGCAAAAGTCTGGATGTGGAACTGAAGAGAAAGACCAGAGGATTGTCTCTACAGTAAGTACCAAAGAGCTCTGGAATCTGTGTCTTTTGTCCCAGGCCCTGATATGAACTCAGAGTTTGGGCAGGATTGTGTGAGGCCAACATACTGGCCACCTGTGAACCACAATTATCACCAATGCTCACACATACGAACAAATAAGCGCTGGAGCAATTAGGCGTCCCGTGCACTCACCTCCATTCAGCCGGCACTAAACGCTTTGCAGTAGTGCCAGGACTGACTCTCTCACTTTCCTCTCACTCATCTATAATGACTCTCTGAGCAGTGTGCATCCATATTTTAATTTTGGCTATATGTAATAGGGACAAAACGGTCTTCACAATATAGAAAAACCTGATAATTGCTACACTGTAAGAACATCTAAATTGCTAATAACATTTAAACACCAAATGATGTCCAAGGGTACGTTTACACGACAACAATGTACTAAAACCGGTACTATGCCATTCTGTTCACACGGAACCAGAAAACGGCTAAAAACACTGTGTTGTGCATGCCAAGCTAGTACAGTGGTTGACGTCACATAATGTCTGAACAGGTAACACGCATGCCCATGAGTTCACCGTGCCAACAAACCTGTATTTCTGAATGACCTGAGGTGGGGATTAAGTGAAGGTATTTGATGAGCGTATAATACGTGCAGGGGACATTCGGTTAATATATCTCATTTTAAAATTAACCATTTCTGAGCTCCTCATTTGTATATCAGTGTTTTTCCTGAATCAAAGTCATGACCTTGCATTGCTTATCCAGTGTTTTACCACACTGTAAAATTCATATCAAATTAACATATATGTTTGTTACTTTAACTTAACAAATTAAGTTAAACCATTTCAACTTGTTTTTTATAAGTCAAAAGTTCATATTATGAAATGAGTTTTTCCATGTTTGAGTGCTATAATTGGGTGCCCAGTGCTTCTATCAACCTAGAAAATGTGAAAAAGATCAACCCAGTAATTTAGTTTTGGTAAACCATTCTCTGCAAGCATGTGAAAAATGAGGTCATTGAAATTTGTCTCTGCTTGTAATGTTAGAAGGGGATCTTATTACAATAATACCACCCCTTAATCTGCACTATCCAATCACGGCACTGCTATTTAGTGCAGAGAGAAAGAGAGAGAAAAAAATAAATGACAGCACAATTTAGTCTTAATTTCAACAAACCACCATCATTGTGATTCGTGTTTGCATTTCATCCGCTCATTTGCATTTTAAAGGACACCCAAAACAGCAAATTTTTGCTCATGCCTACAAAGTGGCAATTTTAACATGTTATAATAAATTATCTGGTATTTGAGTTACAACTTCACATATGTACTCTGGAGACACCAAAGATTTATTTGACATCTTAAAAAAGTATTGTGAAATGTCGCCTTTAAAATAGGAAATTAAAGCAACACAAAAGAGTTTTTGCTCTTTGCTCCCCCTACAGGTTGGAAGCGGAATTGTCCATTACCACTGTCGTAAATAATTAAAGGATTAGTCAATTTTCTTTAAAGAAAAATCCAGATAATTTACTCACACCATGTCATCCAAAATGTTGATGTCTTTCTTTGTTCAGTCGAGAAGAAATTATGTTTTTTGAGAAAAACATTGCAGGATTTTTCTCATTTTAATGGACTTTATAGAGCCCAACATTTAATACTTAACTCAACACTTAACAGTTTTTTTCAACGGAGTTTCAAAGGACTATAAACGATCCCAAACGAGGCATAAGGGTCTTGTCTAGCGAGACGATTTTCATTTTTGACGGGAAAAATGACAAATGTGCACTTTTAAAGCACAACTTCTCGTCGAGATCCGGTCCAGCGTGACCTAACGTAAATGCGTAGTGACGTAGGGAGGTCACGTGTTACATATATAAAACACACATTTGCGGACCATTGTAAACAATAAACTGACACAAAGACATTAATTACTATCAGTTGACATACAACAACGTAGGAACGGTCCTCTTTCAAGACGCTTGTAAACACTGGGGCGGAGTTTCGCGTTCGCCCTCTGTGACCTCTTGACGTCATGACGTAGTGGGGTCAGCTGGCGCATCACGACCGGATCTAGACGAGAAGTTGTGCTTTAAAAGTGTATATTTGTTATTTTTCTTGTCAAAAATGACAATCGTTTTCTAGATAAGACCCTTATGCCTCGTTTGGGATTGTTTATAGTCCTTTGAAACTCCGTTAAAAAAAATGTTAAGTGTTGAGTTAAGTATTAAATGTTGGGCTCTATTAAAGTCCATTAAAATTAGAAAAATCCTGCAATGTTTTCCTCAAAAAACATAATTTCTTCTCGACTGAACAAAGAAAGACATCAACATTTTGGATGACATGGTGTTGAGTAAATTATCTGGATTTTTCTTTTAAGAAAATGGAGTAATCCTTAAAGCCTACTGCAGCAAAACTGTCTCTGATTGGATTGTAGGTCTGCCGTAAAGCAAGTTTTTGTAGTTTTCACTGGAAATACAGGACCGCGACCAGACGGCTGCAAAACGAATGTGAAAGTGCCGTTCACCCTGTTTCGAGTGGATGAACGACTGAAACTTTTTTGGAAACGTTATTTTAAGGTAAAAAAAAACTCTTTAGTGTTGCTTTAAACTGACTTGCAAAACCAAGTTGTTTTAACTTCATGATACATTTTTTACAGTGCACTTGAGATGCACTGTCTAAAAACAATACATTTTCATATACATCAAATAAAACATACGTATATGCTTGAAATCATTAAAACTATAGTTGATAACTGTATTCATTTCCTTAGATTGTAGTATGTTATGCTATACAGTATATCTTACAGTGAGAGACCAAGATCAAACATACAGATAAGATCTTTCAAAATGAATCTTAGTGAGACATCACATCAAAGATTCTGTGTGGGATTTGCAGTCTCTTTTGAGACAGGCTATAGCATCTGAGCTTAAACCCCACCTCTACATTGGAGGCCAATGTCTGTTTCCAATTAAGAGCAGAGGCACGGAAAACAGCCTTTCAAAAGGGACCGAGCATGTTTGGATGTTTACATTTCAGTCCCTCTCTTCAGCGTGCAGGCTGCTCGAAGGCCGGGGCTGCATAAAAGCTCAAAAAACAGCAAGGACTTTTAAAAGGCTCGCTTCTCAGTCCTGCGCCACCCACTGAGCCCCTGATCCTATCAAACACAAACACAGGCCAAAGTGGTTTACTCAATAACACAGGCATGCCTTAACCTTCTGCCAGGCTGCATAGATCTCCACCAGGCCATTTCAAGATCCTCCATTTTGTACTTCTTGCAGAAGTTTCTCACGTTGATGTTTTAGATGACTACACATATTTGCGGTGCACAGTCAGCTTTGGAAAGATCTGTATCAGAATATGATGCTGAATTGATGTTTTTATGTCATTGACTTCGGCAGGTCTTCTATGCATTATAGCAATGATATGTTGCCTTGCTTCTAGAAAGAGAGCTCTGGACAGTCTCTTACCTGCTCAAAAGCTCTTATACTGAACCCATTATGGGTGTATAAATGTGGACGCTTAAATTAGAGCTGGTCTGCATTCACTTGTCATTGCCAATTCTTGCTATGGACTGTGAGAGGGACCATGAAGCTGTAATCTAGAGCTTGTGTGTGTGTGTGCGTATTGTGTGTCAAACACAGGTCCAGTAAATAAAGCTAAACACAGTCCACCTCAGGCACTTGAGACTTGCCAGTTCATGAAATGAAAAATTTTAGTGATGTAGAATAGTTAACTAACACGTGTATGTATGTATGTATGTGGTTATTTGTCTATGGACATGTGTTCCTTTTTTATGGACTTGAAAAAAGGAAATGTGAAATATACTGTTCGTTTTCATACATTAACCGTGATGAAAGTTCAGGTTAGTACATCGGAGGTGTGTAGATTGCAATGTGTTTAACATTGTTGAAATTATTTATACAACAGTTCTTTCTGGTTCTTGAATCTGATTGGCTAAGAGCTATGCGATATTGTGCTGATAACGGCACTGTAACCGCTTCACCTTTCGTATCATTCCGCCACCTAGTGAATGGAGGTCCTAAGCAGGCTCATCTCTGAATGGAAAAACACAGACGCGCTGTTTTGAATCACTCTCCGTGTGTCTCATTAGTTTACTAGCTCATAAATCAGTCTGTGAATCCCCAATCGGAAGTTATTATTCCGTCAAAGATCAGCGCTCTTGGATGTTACGTTAAAGTTAATGGGAGAAATGTCTTGTCACATCGTGTGGACGATTAACACTCGGAAAGAGGAATATAAACACTCGTTTTTTTCTGGAGCTATATCTCTTATCAGAACGCGAAAACACTGTGGAACTGCAGGTAAGCACCGCAGCTTTTAAATGTGGACATTGATCATTTACTTTATCGTGACGTGACTATTAAAACATGTTATGAGATATCGCCACTGGTATATTTATAAGCAGCATGCAAAAACATCTCTCTGACACTTATTAAAAAACGTTTTATATAGTACTGACAAGAACAAAGTTTAATAATAATAATCGAGTGCTCGTATCGCGTTAAGAATAAATGAGAAAGCAATAGTAACGTTATACAAGTATAGTTTTATTAACTTTTACCTCGCGCCAAAACAATAACAACACAAAAGACTCTAAATATGAATAAAAAAACAAGTAATAGTTTGATCATGACACCAAATACTGCTGATTTGATCTCATTTTGACGATCATAAACAAACAAGGCCAACATGAGAGCCAGGGAATCCCTGTCAGAGATGTAGCCCAGAGAGGGCGGTGGTCAGCGGGGCGAGTGAACACTGACGTCCTCTCATGCTTTGGTTCTAATTCGTACCGAATCTCACTAAGCAAACGTTCAAACAGGCGCTATCTTTACTAATCGACTGCAGATTTAAATATAATACATATACATTCTCGACTGAACTAATCTTAAAACTACACTTTGTGACCAAGAAACGTAACGGCTTTTCCGTCCATTGAGTTGTTATGAGCTTCAAAGCAGCCGAAAGTTTTACCTGTCATTCTGGCCGCCCTCAAATCCGTGGCGGAAGAAGTAGTTCTCAAACAAAGAGGCTTTTAAAATAACTCCGTTGTTGTTTTCTAGTTTTCGTTTTTCAAACGTGTGCCATCGAACTGTTGTATAAAAGCAATATCACTCTCGGAGTCGTGTGATATAGCTCTATATCATCACGGCTGTGATTGCCTCCGGCACTTGGCCTACGGCCTCATGCCTCTGGCCTAATCACAGCCGTGATGATATAGAGCTATATCACACTCCTACTCGAGCGATATTGCTTAAATATATGGAAGGCTATAGCGCAATTCAAAACGAGAGACGTCAATTGCGTGACCACTCACCTTTATCTGCCTCCGTAAAAACCTTTCCCCAGAATACGTATGTGAAATTTTAGCTCAAAATATCATATAGATTGTTTATTATAGCATGTTAAAACTGCCACTTTGTGCCGTTTTTGGGTGTGTCCTTTTAAATGCAAATTAGTTGATCTCTGCACTAAGCCTGGTTCGTTTGGAGAGTGTAATGGCGCGGTTTGGTTAATCGCGCCCTGGCCAGCTTGCAGAGGTGGGCTGGAGCGCGGTTCACTTGGGCTCAGGTGTGGAAGGCTATAGTGTGAGAACCTGGGGGAGTAGGGAGGGGGTAAAATCGCGCTGGGGAATGGTTTGGTTTGGATAATATAAGTGCTCCCTAAATGGCAGCACCGTGGTTGGATAGTGTAGATAAAGGGGCCGTGTTATTCCCTTCTGCCATCAAATTTCAATTAGCTATTTTTTCACATGCTTGCATAGAAATGAAGTAACTGGGTTGATCTTTTTCACATTTTTTAGGTCTTCTCAAACAGTCAGTGTTTTGTAAATGAAATCTTTTCTTCTGTATTTCTCACTTTTCTGAGTCAAATCCAGTCTTTTCTACCCAGACCAGGCAGGGACAGGAAATTGGGAGATGATCTGGTAGTGGTCTGGCCTCCCAACCCTGAGCTGCAGAGCCTCTTGCTTTGATGTTGCGAGGAGAATCACATGCAATTACTTGCGATATAAACCACATTCTTCAAAAGCACTCAGCACACCATGAACACATCCTCTCTCTTTCTCTTTCTTCTTTTCTTACCGAGAGCTTACATTTTTCTCAAAAAATATTATACACTGGTACGGGGTATACGGTTTGCCAAATCCTGGAAATTGAATACACAGAATACAGTGTGAGAGATTTACTGTAGAAATTGTATGAACACCATAAAAACATTCCACACGTTACCTTTAACATAAACACACAAGCAAATACGCTCAAACAAACAATACATATTTATCACATTCAACAACCATTTTTTCTATAATGGACATACACGATTGTTCAATCATGACAAAGAAATGTTTATGTTGTAGTCTTGGCAGGCCATTGTCTGACACCTCTGACTTATCTCTTTGATGACCAGGTTGTGTGTAAAAGGTCTCTGAGTCCAGTAAGCAAAAGGAGTGGAGAGCTTCCTCAGGAGAAAAGGAATGTAAAGTATTCCCCTGATGACCACAGCATAACAATCAAAGAAGTTAAAAAAAAGAGAAGTCCAGAGAAGAAAAGCTGGACAAAACAGACAGTCTGTAAAATAGTATGTTAGATGATTAAATAAAACAGCAGTTATAAACACTTAAAAAATGTTGGGTTGTTTTATCCCATGGTTGGGAATTATATGGACAAACCCAATTGCTGGGTTAAATAAACTTCTCAAAATTGACCCACTCATGGGTTGAAACAACCCTGCCTTCTGGGGTGGAAACAACTCATCTAGGTTAAAGGAATAGTTCTGTCATAATTTATTTACCCTCATAAACTTCCATAGTAGGAAAAACAAATACTATGGAAGTCAGTATAATACCATCAACTGTGCTTACCATCATTTATCAAAATATGAAGAGTTTGGTTCCAAAACACAATAAATGCCATTTAAAAAAAAAACGAGTTACCGCCAAAATCAGTATCAGGTCAGTATTTAAAAGTAAATTCTTAATTTTATGCAAAATATCTGCCATGTTATTCTTTCATCTTTTCATCATTTTTCCCCCAAAACGCAATAAACGCCACTCCTCCTTCAGCATCAAACTTCTGTCATGCTAGCACATTGACCCCAGGGGTTCTTATGAAAAACTTCCCATTATTTTACGCAAAGCTAATAAAAATCGAGCAGGCCAAAACATTTTCCAGCTGATCGTTGTCAAAAAAGTTCAGCAATGACATCCCATGTATAACTGCAGCAATGACAGTGTTCTTAATATGACAAGGTGTTTTGATTAATGTCTATTTGTTTTAATCAGTGTATACCACTAGTCAACTAAACGAATATAACATGGCAAAGATGAATCCACATTTATATATTGATTCAATAGATTTAAAGCATTTTGAAAAAAACTTTGCATTTTGTGGAAAAAATAATCCGTTTTTATAATAAATCTTTGAAAACCAAATTATGGATTTGAATTTTTTATGTTTTTGTAACTTAAAGATGCTATGTGAAAGTTTGTAACAGAAAATAGTGGTTTTCATCTTGTCATTTACAAGTTTTTACCTAAATTAGTCAAAATGGATTTATTGCATTTTGGAACCAAACTCTTCATATCTTCTTTTGTGTTTAACAAAATTTTCATTTTTGGATGAACTTTCCCTTTAGTTTAATCCAAAGGTTGGGTTTGTCAAAATCTTTCTTTTTTTTGTGTGAATATCATGGCCACAGTTTTACAGACTGATTGTACAAACAGTATCATTACAATAAGAGAGATTATTTGTTCAGTATATTCAGGATGTCCTGTGTTATGATACAGTACACAAAAAGACATCCACATCCCTACAGGATCAGTTTACTCACAGATCAATGTTCATTAGCTGTCCAAATACATTTTAGTGGTTGGAGTGGTACTGAAATAGTTTGTACCTCAATGCCTCAGAATGCAGCTAGTTAGTGTTTTTGGATGAATTAAGATCATAACAACGAGAAGACTAAAACTAAAAAATTATAAAAAGACAGTGAATAAACAAGCACACGTGATCTTTGTGAATTCCTCTGTTTTTGTGATTAGTGTAATATAGTGTTATATAGTTTTATTTACTTTCAAAGCAAAAGTGTCTTTCTTTTTAAATCTCCTTTCTGCACTCCATCTCCTGCTTATCTCGGAGGAAAAGTCCCTCTGACCCCTGGCTAGACTCAGATGTTTCTCAGTCAGGCCTGTGTTTCATCGCCTTATAGCTTTGAGCATGTTGCTGATTCAAGGAAGAAATACAAGTGAGTTCAGCCAATCCATTGTTTCTTTCTTGACCAGAGTGCAACCTTAGGGATAGTTTGCCAAAAAGATTTAAATTCTCATTGCAGATCATATAACATTTCTTATAACTTTGTTGTCTTTTCTTGTTTTTAGCTGAACTGGTAAAGCATTGCGTTAGCAGCGCAAATGTTTGTGGGTTTGATTTCCAAGAAACACACATACTGATGAAACATAACTTGAATGCACTGTAAGTCGTTTCGGATAAAAGCGTCTGCCAAATGCATGAATGTAACGTAAATGTACTCTAACATAATTACTGGGATTGCAATTTTAGCATGAGGGGTCAGGGAGTACAAGAAGTATAAATTTGGTGGAATCGTGTCTATATGAGTGCTGATGAAAAGCATTAACAGAGAGGCCCTGTGGGTGTCTGGTCAGTTGACAGAGAGACAAAGTATGTGTAGCTACTCAGCCCGGGAGAACAAGTGTGTTTGTGTATGGAACTGAAGCCCTTATCTCCAGCCTGTACTGACGCCATAGTCTTCCTGTCTCAAATCTCCTCCATTGATTTACTCTCTCTTCTCGGTCTCCCCACCTCTCGCTCTCGTAAGTCTCCTTCCCCCTCGCTCGCCCTTTCTCTATCTCTCTCCCTTCCAGTTCAGCAGAGGAGCCCGGGGCTCCTGGCACCAGTCTTGTCCTTCTTCCGCTCTCTCTCTCTCTTTCACTGTCTGTCCTTGTCTCTCTCCTCAAGATTAGATAGAGTCTTTGTACCGACTGACGTAAACACTGGTTGGCACAGATGCACGCAAAGTCTATTACTGTTGACGGGACATGTCTGTCTCTGGTTATGCAGGTTTACTGATGAACGCAAACACTTGTAATCTTCATATCTCCCTGTCTCTGTTTGCTCATCTCTCTTTCTCTGTTTTCTTCAGCAGAGGTCCGCAAAAGAACACGCGCCCCTATTACGACCATTTTGGTTTTGCATGCCACTGTGATAATTGTTGGCCGCTGAGATGACGAGGCACAAGATAACCTCATTTGCATTGACTGTGCTACATAAATGCAACACAGGCCATAAGTGAAGTGCATGCTAAGTGAAGTACACTCTTTGTTTACTTGCAAAAGTGAGAGTATGAGCTCTATCTCGCTGTCTAGAACTTTATGGTCTGCTCTGAAGGCGCCAGGCACTAGACTACAATCAGCTATGGCAACAGTGTGGCCTGATCTCACAGAGTTTCTCTCTGTTTCCTCTGGTTTCAGCCTATTTCCTTCCTCGGTTTCTTCGATATTCTCTTTTCACTCTCATAGGCTGACAGACATGTTGGAAAAGCACACAGAACGAATGGAAAGAATCGCCTTTGAATGGTAACTACAGAAACAAGGGACAGGGAGGCCATCTTTGAATTACCCCTCAGATGGGTTGTTTTTAGGGGTGTCACGGTTCTCCAAATCCTCGATTTGATTACATTTTTGATTCTAAGGCCATTATTCGATTTGATTCTTGATTTTTACTTTTTTTTTGAAAGCACAAAAAATGCTATGCCATTTTTAGACTAGACTTTTATGAAATATAATATCTGACCTTGAACCTGGAGATGCCCTGCCATGTTAGTTGTGCTGCCAGTGGAAAAATATGGTACACGCACATACCTTATAAAACGAAACTCTCTGTCAGATGAACATTTCTGTCAGTAAAAACGCACTTTTATTACCGTCAGACGAGATTGTGAGACTATAACCCAATAAGTCATGTTTTAATGCTGTTTTCATAACTCTTAAGCAACTGAAATAAGTTGTTGTGAAACTTAAACACATCTCGGTTCAGAGAAACGACCGGTCCTGGCACAGACCATACCTGTCAACAGTTGGTTTTGAAAATCCAGGAGATCTCTGAACCTGGGGGGGGGGGAGTTTGGCAGTGTTGCAAAGAGTGACAGTCTGCATTCCCCAGCACTATAATTATATCATTATAATTTATATAGCATATGTAAATCACTGATTAAGAACATAAGGATTAATTATTTAAGGATTTATTTGATGAAAACCATTCTGTATTTTCAGCAAACTCCCAATGCCTCCTATGTTTCACTTTAGGAAACCCTAACCAGCGAACTACAGTAAGACGGATATTTAATATAGCCTAACTCATACAATTTTATTTAAAAAAAAAAAAACATGTAAACACTGATAATTCTCAAGTATCAACATTCATGGCTTAAAAGCAATATTGCTAGCTATTAATAGGCTGCCTCCAGTAATGCTACAATGACTTAACACAACCAAAAACAACTGCTTAGTTTTACTTGTGAAAGGTAATTCCCGAGACTCTTTTTGAGGTACACATCCAAACTGCACACGAAGGAACCACTGTGGCTTTTTCCTCCAGTTGTTATGATATTAACGAAAACTTTGCCAACACGAATATGTCAGCGCTATTAACCCACAATCCAGCAGCAAACGGGTGGTCTAGTTATTCAACTTCCCCCATCTACCTCTGCAGTTATCAACAACAGCGCAACCGAGTATGGCGTGGCAGCATCGACGATTCCATTTTTTTATTCGAAGATCGAGGTTGTGACAAAATTTCATTCTATTTCAATTTAAAACCGAAATCGTTACACCCTTAGTTGTTTTTGCACTTTACTGCACCAGATTCAGTAGTACATACACTGTAAAAAATTATTTAAATCAATTTAGATTTACAAGTTTAACTTACTATTGTTTATCTTGACAAGAGATGAGTTGTTATAAGATGAGTTGTAATAACTTATAGTTGTAGCAACTCGTCTCTTGTCAAGATTAATAAGTTGAAATGACTTGAAAGTTTTTTCAAGGTTTTGGTAAGAATATTACTTTGCAGGGGTATACACACACACCCCTGCAAAGTAGAGGCATCTATCACATTTAGACAGTAGACATTCATTTAGGGCTTTGGCGGTATTCTTGTCTATACTTTACATTTGTTTTTTCTTGCCAAAATTGTGTTTTAACTCTGAGAACCATTCACAGGAGACAGCTTTCTTCTACCATAGTTTACAACAATAGTTGCAAATGTTATTTTCACAATATCTGACTACACATTAATTTGGGCTGTAACGATAATTCCCGTGTCCCAGCCTAAAATCAATTCTGTGTTTCATGTGCAGCTTGTGCCTGTACTATGGCGTTTTGGTCAGTAAGAAGTCCTTATTAATCTAAAATCATTATGGGTTTGAGTCGTTTATAACATGGATTTTAAAAAGCAACACTCATTAAACAAAATCATTAGAAATTTTCTTTATCATCATGAAAATACCTGAAACAATTTAAAGAAATAAATTTTCTTATAGACATTTCCTGGAATAGTGTTTGTAATGGTACTTCTTCTGTGGCACAATTGAAGTTTCTGCACGAGACACCCTCTGGCTTCTGGGTGTGCTGGAATTTCACCGTAATTCCTATGGCTCCAAACAAAAGTTTTATTTTGTGCAACCATACTTACTCGTGTAACTACTCATGTAACATAGCCTGGGTGCCAGCCGATCTTAGCCCCGCCCACCACATTTTGAAAAACGGGAAGATCGGTCTCGCGTTTTTCCGTTGAGGAGCTACTATGCGAGTCCCAAAGCTGGTCGATGAATCAAATTGCGAGGGCGGGCTTTATACGATAATGGACAGATGATCAACAGTAACGTATCAACCACGTCACCCAAAGAGCGCGTGTGTTGAATCTGTTTACAATGGCTGCCGCTGGAGAATTCAGATGTGTGGATTCTGACATTGAGTCTGTTCTAAAAGATATCGACAGAGCATTGATTTAAAAAGAGGAACAGAGAAACGCGATCAAGGCATTTGTTTATGTTTTTGCTGTACTTCCTACGGGATTCGGCAAAAGTTGGACGCACTTATGGAGGACAAAGTTAAAGAAGCAACTGAACGAGATGGATATAATTAGCGGTCGTTGCCAGCTTCTTTTCGGAAGCCCGGAATCGTGACTGCTGAATAAGTGGAGGGACATGCTAGGCTCCGATATTTTTCAAGCCAACGTAATGGGTAGCTATCGTCGTGGATGAAGTTCACCTAACGTACAAATGGTAAGAGATAGTCTTACTGTATGACTTAGTAAATACTTAATGTTGTGATATAAATGAAATGTTGTACACAAAGTAGGTGTTGATGTACGTTCGCTAACTCAGACTTAGTATAATCACAATGATGTTAGTGTCATTGTAGCGAAATAACTAGTAGTTCGGTCAGACTGCAAAAGACGACATTTCAACATACGTCACACACTCTGTTGCTCTGATTGGTCGTAGGTCTATCCAATTGAGTGCAGAGGCATTTTTCGGTTGAGACACGCCTCATAATTTTAGTTCAATGGAGCAGTATCAGACTCAAATTCTGACTAGAATTGAGTATGACAACGTTAGGCTACATGTAACAGTCTTTAAATAGGGAAAACATGGAAGTGTTTGGTGGCTTCTAAATTCATCCCTGTTTGGAGCCATAGGAATAAATTGGGGCTAAGCTAAGTGCTAACACATTCACAACGTGCTGTAATGATTAAAAATGCACGCATTGAAAAAAGATAGGTATGTATTAATTTGTCTTAAGATGTGGTAAGAACATTGTAAATTATTGGAAAACTGTGGTGTTTTCCTTTAAATTTAATTCATTGAGAAAACGCCAATTTGCACAGTTAATAATTACAGCCCTAATTAGTACTATTCTGTAAAGTATGGGACCAGGGAACAGCGTTTGTGCCCCCCTTTCCTTAGTACAGCCTTCTCTTGATCCCTAAGATCCATTAAGGAATAAGGAGCTTGATGACATGCTATTCCTGTTGGGTCTTGTTAGACCCTATCAACATTACCATGGTTGTCAAGATTGGATAAACTGGGGATATTTTGGTGCTGGTCTCCCCATCTCTGCTCCAAACCTCTGATAGAGTATCTAGGAGACTTAATGGGAGTAGCTGCAATTATTAGCCTGACGCCAGGTTACCACAGTTATCACCCCACTGATAAGTGAAGGGAAAAAGCCCAAGGATTCTTCCACTTAACATAGAGTGGATACCCACAATGCAATTTGTTCTGGCAGTTCACAAATGTTTGCGAAATGTACATAATAGCTGAAAAAAATCTGTTGTATGTATGAAAAATATTGTTAGGTCACTAAGATCCACATAATGTTTATAAGATTGCATAAATAGAAAAAAATAATTATTTGTATAAAAGTCACGTAACAGTAACAGCCCAGACGTTAAAACTTTAGATCTTCCCTTATCAAAATCAACCATGGTTTTATTTTAGAAAAGTGTACCGTGTTATATTGGTGTTTTGAATACTATTTGTATTATCGTAGTTTTCACTACAACAACCGGCTTAAACTATGCTTACTGTAACAAAACCTTTATTCATTTGTAGTTATCTTCTTTTAACTAATAACCATGTTTTGTTTTTTCGTTTTTATTTGTAGTAAGACCATGGTTAAATTAAACAAGGGTTTGGTTTTAGTTACCCAAATAAACTTAAATCATATTATTTTGGAAAACAATAAATATTGTTGATATAACTGATATTGTTATAATATTAATATAAGGGCTACATTTACTTTAAAAACTATGTTTTGAAAACTTTCATAAAACAGATTATGCACTTAAAACAAGTATCCTTGTTAAGTTACAACACAACCTAAATAGACCTATGTAAGCTTTTGTTTTTTTTCCTTTGAATAATGACATACTGTGGGACAATGATAATTATTTATAATAATAAATATTATAATATTAAAGAACAACAACTAATGTTATTAATAATAATAACATGATTTGTTGTCATTTTATTAAATAATGTCTGTTTACGAATGCAACCATGACCACTTCAAGGTCTTGTGTCACTTTGGAAAACCTTAAAATATATAAACGTAATGTTTTATTCGTGCAACAGTAACATTTCGGTGTCCTATGGTTGGCACAACTCTCACAGAGGTACATGTTGCTCCTTTAAGAGTTCAGAAACTTGATACCGTGTTTGCGCAACAATCAGCGCGGCTCGCAGCCGCCAAAGTGTCTAGACGAGCACATGATGGGAATCAACCAATGGCTCCACTGCACTCCTCGGGGGCCCCGTGTGTGTGCGCGTTTCTGAAGAAGAAAGAGTGAAACGGCAAAAGAAACCCTCGAAGAATCCCATTAATCTCCTCCGAAACGCAGAAAGAACGGAGCGGAAACCTCAGGCCATCCCATGTACGCTACGTTAGTCCGACCACTTTTCCGTCGCGACAAAATCATTTCTTTCACGAGAAGCGCGTGAAATGTGAATGAGGATTATACTGCGACCCATTCATGCGCTGCAGAAGGTTTGTTTGAAATTGACAAAGGTCTGTTTTGGCAGATTGCATGCGAAAAGTAGACGTTGTTTTTAAATTTCTACGCATTTCGCAAAGTTCTTCATGTTTACGGAGAATGCTCGCAGAGTTTGTGCACTGCTTCGTACCTCGTGCGGTATCTCTACAGCTATCCTGTTGCCACAGTGTTGATATTTTGTAGCATCGGAGTCTAATGTTGGGCTTCGCTCAGGCTCTGCTCGGCTGTGCATGTAAGCACAGATCATTGATGTCGGACAGCGAGCGCAGGGCCGTTCGGAGTCTCCGCGGTTCTGACCAAACATAGGAAACACGGATGTAAACTGCTTAAACTGTCGTATGTTCAGGACGAGACGCACGGGTCTGGTTCGGCGACTCTGGAGAAGCCGTTTGATCACCGCGGGGAACGATGGAGGTGTGGATGACTGGAGCGACTGCAACCCGGAGAAAATTTCCAGGACGGAATACGCACCGGGACACAACGGGGCCTTTTGCGGCAGACGCGGAGGGGAAAGCGGGGAGCCGGGCGAACACGACGGCGAGGGCATGTGTGCGCAAAGCCCCCAGAGCGAGGGGAGCGAGGGCAAGACGGTGACATGTTGTTTGTTTAAAGACCTTTCAAGAGGCAGTCAGGGCAAAAGCAGATTTAGTTGTCATGTGGAGCATAGAAACAACAGCACTTGCGCTTTGAGTGCCAGGGAACGGAAACATGTGACAGAGCAAGAACTCAAGAAGTGCACGTATGCCTTTCTAAAGAAGTTAAAAGAAAAGTCTCTGGAGGTTTTACTGGAGGCTGTGGACTCTAACGGTGGGATGCTCAGTGGATGTGTTCTGGTATCACAGACTGAGGTGAGGATTGGTGGTCAGCTGGTGTCTCCGAAGTACCTGCTATGTAGGTTGTTCCGCTGGCCCGAGCTGCGGCTCTCCTCTGCCCTCAAACCCCTGTGTTACTGCCAGAGCTTCAGAGCCGAGGACCAGACTGTCTGCTGCTGCAACCCCTATCACTACAGCCAACTCTGTGGACCAGTTAAAGATGGTAAGGAAGAACTATGAATATTTGCAATACTTTGTATGGTCATTGCTAAACCATCATTTCACTATAATGATAGCGATTCCTTTATTTTATGTGGGGTCACAGTTATGGTTAAAGTCTTGTTTGGTCATAAAGTGCAATAAGAACACTGCTTTTAATCAGTTCTGTTTTGCATCAAATACACAAAATCAAATCCTTTATACTACTATAAATGTGATGTACTTGAAACGTGGGTGAATTCACTTAATGATAGGGAGGAGAGTTGGACAGTGATACTCCTGTTCAGGAAGTGGAATTCCCAACGAGTGTCCCACTGGGATTCTCAATTTCTCTGCTCCCTCCCTATTCATAAAAACACTACTCTAACATTTTGTTCATACGAATGGGTTGAGCTCAGGAACAGAATTGATCGAACGGTTAAAATGTCCTGACTGCTGAGAATGAATAAAAAACCCTTGTTCTTTTAAACATTTTCCACAGAGAGGTGATGTGAATAAGATAGACATACCTGGTATAGTGACTGCCCAACCATAATGCTAAAGGAAATGTTAATTTCATGATATTGGCATTGTGAATCACTCTTTAGTTCTGCAAGAGACGTTCCATCTATTGGACAAAAGGTCACCACAGTATATTAGCACCACCACTAGTGTTCTTTTAGTGAATGGTTAAGCTACTTGTTTTAAAGGCCCACTGAAGAGCCTTAAAACGCACAGCATTATTTGATCGTGACATCATTTTAACTTAAACAGGAAGTCATTATGGAACTATTGAGAAGACCCTCCCTCGTTTTTTAAGAACCAATAGCATTTTGTTTATGGCACAGTCTAGCAAAGCCACATTTGACAGTTTGTGAGCTCCACAGTATTAAAACAAAGTCTAATTAGAGATATAAAATGAAACTGTTATTATTTAATATAAACTATGTGGGTGATTCTCACGAAAACTTGGTTTTAAAAATGTCAAGCATGAAAATTTAAAAATTGCTTAAATTTACTTTTTTTCCCACCAGACATTGAAAAACAAAGTCTGGAGTAAATGAGAACATTAATTTAAAAACTTTTACTTATCATTTAACACTTTTTGTAACATACTTTTAAAAATTAGTCCTAAAAAAATCTCATTACCGCAACAGTCAGAAAACATCAACACTGACATATTTTCAAAATGACATGACAAACCTGAAAGAACATAATTTAGAGATTCTGCACATGCATTTAAGATCAAAGTATTATGCTTCTATTAATTAAATTAACATTTAATAAGCATCTGTTGCGGTAATGATAATCAAAATGTCGTGTAAGCATTCTGACAAGACAATATTTCAAATTAACTGTAAAAAAATGATCTTACCTGGTACCCATCTTGAAGTAACTGGTCCATGTGCTTGGTCACTCAAAATCAAACTTTATTAAAATTCTGTATTTGTGCTTAAACTGTTCTCAAAAAGTGTTGAGGAGGATGAGAACATCAGGCATGGACACATCATTTTCCTAATTTTTCTTCATTATTATTATACATGAATATTCAGTAAATATTTTTTATGTCATCTAAAGTAGTCTAGCAAAACATCCATTTATTTTTTTTCTTAATATTTTTGTGTTAATTTGATTAAATAACAACATAACGCATGTTCAAACACAGCCGGAGACATTGCGGTAATGAGAATTTCAGCAGAAAATGAGATAAAATTTCCAATTATAAATTCTTATGTTGAAATCACACATTGTGCAAGGTAGAACACAGTATTGTGTTAATTCTGATGCTTTTTAATGTTACTATATTACACATTTTAACGCTAAAATCATAAGTGCCGTGGTGTTTCAATGGTTTCGTGAGAATCACCCATGTGTGTTTACATGCACAGTCGTATGCCGATTATGCTTAATAAACTGATCATGTTTGGGGTCATGTAAAAGCGTTAAAAAAAAATTATCGGGGAAAATTCATAAACCGATCGTCACAGGTAGTTTTTTGCTAATTAACTCGATTTCGAGTGGCATGTAAACACCTTAATCGGCTTTCTTGCAGTTTTGTTCATGTGCGCATGTCTTCGCATGTGAAAGATAAATGGCACAGGCGGAAGTAAGCGCAAAGTAATGCATAAAAATCTGCGCTCGACTCAAGCAGTTGGCAGAGAAACTGCGAAATTTGAAAGCTCATGTTGCATTTACAAGTTCTGCAGACATGAGAAGAGATACAACTGTATAGCTTAAGACATTGGCTTTTTGAACGAATATTATGTACTATAGGCGGTGACGTCACTGCCTGTGAGAAACCAGACAAATCTCATCCCATGTAAACGCAGTTTTCTGTAGTTTTCTGTTTATTGATTTGCATGTAAACGTATAAAAACTGGTTTCTATAATAAGCAGATTTTATAGTTATCCACTTATTTTGTGCTTAAATTGTTTGTTTGTATGTAGCAGTTAGTCTTTTCTTCAACTCATCAGTGTTGTTTATGTTGAGGCTGTCTAACCGTTTGTGATATTTGATCTCCTCCAAATTTTTAGCGTAGATTTGCACATATGATCCACTTTGTGCTATTAAGCCGGCCTTGAGCACCCTGTATGTGTGTGCGTTGTAGCGGCTTGCATACGTGATATCAGAATTTATTCACCCCAATGAAAAGCATATTTGGACTGTTTGCATTGTTTTCGCAATGTAGGGGCGGGACGCTTTAGTGTCTAGAGAGCATTTGATTGGACAGGAAATTTGGTAAGAAGCTGAAGTGTAGGATGACGTCATAAAAATTCTAGATATTTTTTAGTGCACATGTCAAACTGTACGTTTTAGTGCTTATGTTTCTTTATTCAAATTTTGCGTTATGGACCATACCAGTTTATATATATCCTTAAGATAAATTTTCATTACATGAGGACTTTAAACAAAGTTAATTTAGTTGTCATTTACAGTTTCAACAAAAATGTGTAGCTGTAATCCTGTCATTCAGAACAGATCAATTTTGATTGGATTCCATGCATGCTTGGCAAATGACGCCATGTCCATTGTCTTTTTGATGGATGCTCTTCTTCACCTGTAATTTTCATACCACGCTCGAAACATTCTCATTTACTGTGACAAACACTCAGTATTAGATCTCCAGTTACTTGTCTGACATGAACAGACAGAAATGTGTTCAGTTTTAAACAGAGACACTAAACTAATCTCCTTGTTTTCAGACACGCCACCTCCTCCCTACTCCCATCTCTCTTCTCTACCAGAACACAAGCCACTGAGTAAGTAATGCACTTTCCTACAGTTTACTATCAGTTGATTTATTGCGTTAATCTTGGTCCATATGATGTTTAAACCCTTAGTTTAATAGATGTTTAATCATTGTATGATCTAAATAATTTTTTACATGTCATCTGTGAGGTATGTTATGTTTTAGGTTATAATAATAAAGATGTTATTCTCTGTCTCTTGCAGATTCTTCCCTCCCGTTGCTGCCTTACATAGAAACTGAAGCCACAGATTCACCTAATGGCATGTCACAGGATTTTTCAGGTAGGCATGCAAGTTGTTTTAGTAAAGAGACAAGCTAAGTCTTTGAATATCAAAAATATGTTAGTAATAATTGCTCCTACAAAGAATGTGATGCTTTAGTTTAGTGGCTGTTAAAGGAATAGTCTACTCATTTTCAATATTAAAATATGTTATTACCTTAACTAAGAATTGTTGATACATCCCTCTATCATCTGTGTGCATGCACGTAAGCGCTGGAGCGCGCTGCGACGCTTCGATAGCATTTAGCTTAGCCCCATTCATTCAATGCTACCAATCAGAGATAAAGTTAGAAGTGACCAAACACATCAACGTTTTTCCTATTTAAGACGAGTAGTTATACGAGCAAGTTTGGTGGTACAAAATAAATTATGAGAGGGAGAAGGGGAGCGGACTTTTCAGGCGAGTCGAAGTACTCCCAAAAGTGCTATTACGCCATAAAATATAGTTCCTCTTTTAAATCCGCTTAGAAAAGCGATACGTTTTATTTTGTACCACCAAATAGGAATAGGAAAAACGTTGATGTGTTTGGTCACTTCTAACTCTATCTCTGATTGGTACCATTGAATGAATGGGGCTAAGCTAAATGCTATCGAAGTGTCGCAGCGTGCTCCAGCGCTTACGTGCACGCACACAGATGATAGAGGGATGTATCAACAGTTCTTGGTTAAGGTAATAACATATTTTAATATTGAAAATGAGTAGACTATTCCTTTAAAATTGGTTGTTCCTATAGGACTTAAAGGGGTCATAGCATGAAAATCTGACTTTTTCCATTTTTAAGTGCTATAATTGGGTCCCTAGCGCTTCTATCAACCTAGAAAACGTGAAAAAGAACAACCCAGTAACTTTGTTTGCGTAAGCTATTCTGTGCAAGCATGTGAAAAATTAGGTAGTTCAGATTTTGCCTGTTTTGTGAGGTAGGTAGCAAAGCGAATTACAATAATACCGCCCCTTAATCTGCACTATCCAACCATGGCACTGCCATTTATTGCAGAGAGAGAAAAAATAATTGACAGCCAATTAGTGCTGCAACGACGCGTCGACGTCATCGATTACGTCGACTATGAAAATACGTCGACATGCGTAAAATGCGTCGACGCGTCGCTGTTTACATTCATTTCGCTTAATGGCGGCTTTTGCTCCTGGCAGTGTTATCCATACATTGATTTGTTTGTGTGCCCCACAAAATCAACAATGGCCGCAACATTTAACGTTACATTTTTATTTTCATTTAAAACGGCTTCATTTATTGTTGTGCGCGCTCGGTGGTGCCTCTCTTGTGCACGCGCGCTCTCTCTCTCTTTCTCTGCGTGAAGCCCCTAGACAGCGCCTCTCATACATGACACTGAATGAAAGAATTAAAAGTTGGCTGTGTTTTGTACTTGCATTTTCACGTAAACGTCAGATGTTACTGGCAGAGAAGACGACTCGACGATTCGAGTTTATCATGAAAGATTAGCAGTGTTTTCCCACACAAACAGGTTATGTGCTTGTGCGCGAGCTCTCTCTCCTATGCCCGCGCATGCCTTCTGTAGTAACTCTGTGTAATGGCAATTTTTTAATTTGCGCCGAATTGTGAGTTGTCATGCCACCGGGTTGAAGGTTGCTGCTGCCAGCACTTATTCAGCCCCACTCGCGTAATTTGCCGGCTTTAAAAATGTTAGCGCAAGACGCACGGGTTGCTTTTCAAAGCGCTCGCCTGTGAACACGAGTTTAGATTCAGATGCGTCTGTATTTGAGGGCGTTTGCCGCGCGTCTAGATGCGCGACCTGATACGAACGGCCACTTAAATGAAAATGAGACAAATAATGAATGATCTATGAATAGTTATATTATTCATCGTCTTCTGATAACAAAAACTTATTTGATGCAAAACTCATCAGTTTATTTAAAACGTTTCATATGAATATAATGTTTTCTTAAGTAAAACAAGTCCATTCAATATTTGTTCTTTTATGGAAGGTATTTGGCAATGTACATGATCCAAGTACTAAAAATTAAGATAAGGATTTTTTATTTTTCCTCCTGTTCCTCTGCATACTTGATAAATCTTGCTTGTGTATTCTGTATATCAGGAGTTTCTAAACTTTTTCAACCCAACAGGTAATCTCAAGACCCACCATTTTTTTAAAATAGAAATATAGGGGAAAACACAAACACATTTGTTCCCTTTTAGTAGCTTTTGAATATGTTTAATTGAAT
The DNA here is from genome assembly GCF_027580225.2 of Misgurnus anguillicaudatus. Classification (NCBI taxonomy): domain Eukaryota; kingdom Metazoa; phylum Chordata; class Actinopteri; order Cypriniformes; family Cobitidae; genus Misgurnus; species Misgurnus anguillicaudatus. Next base: position 34,846,890 of record NC_073357.2, on the reverse strand, counting down.
AATATAAAAATACCTTATCTTAGGGCTGCAAGATTAGAGCAAAAATCATAATTGTTTACTGTATTTGCATTGATTTGGAAATTATCTATTTAAAAAAATACAATGAATTGCAAGGATGCAGAAAACAGTTCACTATTGCACACTTATGTATATGCTACTGAGGATTTAACTGTATTATTTTAATATAGTCAGTCATGAACTAAAGTGGGCCGGTCTAAGTCATGAAACTCCATGGGCTGAAAATGAGTCCCACTCCGGCCCTGGGTGGTTTCCATTAGCTTAAGCTAGGACTACACCTTGGTTTAATTAAAAAATATAATTAGTTTAAACAAACATGCTTTACTAAAAACATTACTTGTGTGCATTTTGAGGCCAAACTAAGGGCACTGGTGTATTTTAAAATATGTCAGTGCAAGATGTTTTCAGTTTGGACAGCTCTTATATTTATTTTAGTCTAGGACTAGTCTAATCCCTGTCTGGGAAACTGCCCCTATATATCTGACAACAGAACAGATAATATGTGAAAATAGCATTCAGTTGTGTTAAAATACAATAAAACAAACAATAACTGTCAGATCAGACAGAGAGTAGAAAACAGATTATCCAACAGATTAAATAGCTAATCAAAAAAGAACACTGTATTAATAATAAAAAATAGTCGTTAGACTAGTCGACTAATCGGAAAAATAATCGCTAGATTAGTCGACAGAAGAAATAGTCGTTAGTTGCAGCTCTACAGCCAATTGAGTTTCAATTGCCACAAACCACCATCATTGTGATCAGTGGTTCATCAGCTCATTTGCATTTTAAAGGAAACACCCAAAAACGGCACACTTTTGCTCAGTGGCTAGTTTAATATGCTATAATTAATTATCTATGAAGTATTTTGAGCTAAAACTTCACATACGTACTCTGGGGACGCCAAGGATATATTATACATCTTAAAAAAATCTCATAATATGACCCCTTTTAACATTGGGTCGCTAAACTTTCTACTATGTACACATTGAGTACTCAACTCATGCAAGTCATGCAAACATTTGTTTTTCTTGGTTTTCCTTCTTTTGTGTATGCTATTTGTGGGGCTGACAAATCCTCTTTTGACACGTGTCTGCTTCTTTATGATGCACTTTCATTACCATCGGTGTTTTAATGTTGTCAACTAAATATCTCAAAGTAGCATATATAAATAACTAAAGATTCTTAAAAAATATCCACCAACATTTCAGCACTAGGGCAAAACTCTCTGTAAATTAGATTATGAGCAACAATGGGCAGTTTTGTCAGAATGCTGACTGGGGGCTCAGGGCCTCCCGTGCTTTAACCCGCCATGTCTCGCAGCACTGTGATGATTACCCAGCATTTAGCGGTCTAAAGACAAGGAACAAGATCCTCTTCTGGTGTGTCACATACGTTCTTTCCTCCATTATTTTCATGTTGTTGCTTCCTGCTGAGTTTTCCAGTGCAGGTCCTGGCACAGCCAGCCAGTCGCATTTTAAAAGAAGGTTTAAATTACAGGCCTCGCTGTGGCTTCCCCTCTTCCTGACAGAGCGCAGGCCAACACGCAATTTAACTAATGAAACCCTGCCTGTCTCTGCAGAGATTCTTTACAGATGTCGACAAAGAACGACTCCATCAATTGTTGCAAAGACTCTTTGCTCCTGTTTTTGAAGGACGCATATTACGTTTTTTACAGTGGTTGCATGTATGCCTGTGTCTATCTGCATATAGGAAACCATACGTATGAATATTACTCTCAGTGTTGTGACAGGGAGAAGTCATTGCGCTTTCTCATTCTGACACAGGCTGTTAGCTTCATCTTAGATAGGGATCAATATGAAGTCAGTTCTCATACCGCAAATTCATCATGCAACTAAATGAACCATATTCGAGCATTTATTATTTAACTCAAGATTAAAGCTTAAGTGTTTTTTTAAATAGTTTTAGAAATAAAGTTGGCATATAGTTTTGAAGCCTAACAATTTAGATGTACTGTAGCTCTCTGGCAGTTCTCATTGTGGCATTTCTATTATCACCCCTTTAAGCTCCCTCAGCACTCACTGGCTCAGTTGAAGGGTCTAATATGTGGAGAGAGATCTAATATTTGGCACAGCAGGACAGACAGGTCTCCATCCGTTCCTTCCCCCTCTCATTTTGTGGTGTTGGTTTAGGCTAGGCACATACGCACCAAGAATGCTTTTTGCAGACACTAACAATTGTGCATTATGACTTTTGCACTTCTTGGATTAGATTTATACCAAATATGCTATTAGCTTGTGTTTGGATTCTTCTATATTTGACATTCACGAGTTCGCCCTTACATCTAATCTGATTGCGAAAGTAAGCATATTTTGGCGTGCTGTCCTGGGGGAGGGCTCAGGATCCGGAGTGAAGCTCGAACTCCGAATCCGGGGTATGGCCCGAACCCGGAGAACTCCCCCATCCCAAACTGGGATAGAACAGATTAGAGTGGCGAGTTGGGGTGGTGGAGGGATATCCGAAAACAATCACGATAGACTGAGGTAGGTCGGTAGTCTGTATATGTAGTGTTTGGCTGATTACCAAATTAGATGCACCTGTGCTTGATTAGTTAATTATCTGATCGTGCTCCTCCCGAACCTTGTTAATAAAACATCATTTCACGAGTTCGCCCTTACATCTAATCTGATTGCGAAAGTAAGCATATTTTGGCGTGCTGTCCTGGGGGAGGGCTCAGGATCCGGAGTGAAGCTCGAACTCCGAATCCGGGGTATGGCCCGAACCCGGAGAACTCCCCAAAGGAAGCTTGATGCATAGGACAGCAGCCAGAGAGAAAAATATTTCTGCACCCCCCCAAAATATGCGTGTTGAGAAATATGCCGGCTGACCGGGAGTGCTTAGTGGTTCTTAATAGGAACTGAAGCTTGCAGCTTCGGCCTGATGAGCCCTGTGAGGGCTAGAAAATGAGCACGAATATGATGCGCATAAATGCTGTGGGTGAATTAGCGCGTCGAACGGAGGGCTCCTGCTGCGCCCGGAGGGAGCCAGCGGCTCTGCTGCACCGGGCAGGGGGATCCCCATCCATCGCAGAACATGGTATAGCTCAGGCGACAGACGGGGTTCGCCCTGCGACCGAAGGGAGCCGTGGGTCTGCTGCACCGGAAGGGGAGCCCTGTCCGATGCTGAATAGGCATAAAATTAAATCGGGGTTGACGCGTCAGACGGAGGGCTCCTGCTGCGCCCGAAGGGAGCCAGCGGCTCTGCTGCACCGGGCAGGGGGATCCCCATCCATCGCAGAACATGGTATAGCTCAGGCGACAGACGGGGGGTTCGCCCTGCGACCGAAGGGAGCCGTGGGTCTGCTGCACCGGAAGGGGAGCCCTGTCCGATGCTGAATAGGCATAAAATTAAATCGGGGCTGACGCGTCAGACGGAGGGCTCCTGCTGCGCCCGAAGGGAGCCAGCGGCTCTGCTGCACCGGGCAGGGGGATCCCCATCCATCGCAGAACATGGTATAGTTCAGGCGACAGACGGGGTGTTCACCCTGCGACCGAAGGGAGCCGTGGGTCTGCTGCACCGGGAGGGGAGCCCTGTCTGATGCTGCATAGGCATATTATTAAAGCGGGGTTGACGCGTCGGACGGAGGGCTCCTGCTGCGCCCGAAGGGAGCCAGCGGCTCTGCTGCACCGGGCAGGGGGATCCCCATCCATCGCAGAACATGGTATAGCTCAGGCGACAGACGGGGGGTTCGCCCTGCGACCGAAGGGAGCCGTGGGTCTGCTGCACCGGAAGGGGAGCCCTGTCCGATGCTGAATAGGCATAAAATTGAAGCGCGGTTGACGCGTCGGACGGAGGGCTCCTGCTGCGCCCGAAGGGAGCCAGCGGCTCTGCTGCACCGGGCAGGGGATCCCTATCCATCGCAGAACATGGTATAGCTCAGGCGACAGACAGGGGGTTCGCCCTGCGACCGAAGGGAGCCGTGGGTCTGCTGCACCGGAAGGGGAGCCCTGTCCGACGCTGAATAGGCATGTAATTAAAGCGGGGTTGACGCGTCGGACGGAGGGCTCCTGCTGCGCCTGAAGGGAGCCAGCGGCTCTGCTGCACCGGGCAGGGGGATCCCCATCCGTCGCAGAACATGGCATAGCTCAGACGACAGACGGGGGGTTCGCCCTGCGACCGAAGGGAGCCGTGGGTCTGCTGCACCAGGAGGGGAGCCCTGTCCGATGCTGAAAGATTTACAAAAATAATGGAATGATAATGAGATGAGTTATGACTTATGTATATGAATTTATGGGCTGTTGAACGGAATACATGTTTAACCGATCAGGGCTGCATGTGCTTCTTTAATGTGAAGATGATTATACCTGATGTAGCTTTTGAAAGCGTCTGATGACCATCGACCGAGGGCTTGTATCTGATTTTGTGATAGACCTTTTTGAGCTGCGGTAGTTGCTGCTCCAATGCGAAATGAGTGGCTGGAAAAATGCTCCACGGGTAAACCTGTCAGAGCTATGATTTGTTTTAAGTGTTTTTGGAACCAAAAACGTGTAACGGGATGGTTGGAGTCGTCGACGAATAGAGGGTCTATTGCGGATTTAGACTGGGCATTCCTGAGTTTTAAATAAGACAAAAGAGCCTGATACGGTTGAATTGGGGATGGGAGATTAAAAATGTATATATAATGGCCTTTCTTCTCTTGGTCCGTCTTACTTTGTTTGATGAAGTAAGCGATTGTTTCACTATCGAGAATGGACAAGTCGGAGATAGTCGGGTGGATTTTCGGGTTGAATTTTGAGTTTATTGCAATTTCGGAGCATCTCAGGAAACCGAAAAAAGACAATAAAAACATGGCATCGAGGGTATGAGCTGTATGGATCGAATGATAACCAGTGCGGAGAATTTGGAGACATTTTGTGAGGATGTCCAGGGTTATAGGTTGTCTTGAATCTATTTTTGAAGGACGAGAGCGCTGGATTCCTTTAATTAGAAGAGAAGTTTGAGAATTATTTAATTCGGGGGAGGGGAAACCGTAGATTAATTTATGAAAAAATTGGATGCCGCTTAAATATCCTTTAATAGACCCTACTTGGAGGTTCTTAACGGAATTGAGGTAGGAAATAAATGAAGTAATTGTGAGGAGAGAAAAATCTGGAAATTGCAGGTTAAAAGAAAGGTGAAATGTTTTAAAACATCTCCATGCTGTTAGATATGAATTAATGGTTCTAGGTGAAACTGCTTGGAGAATAGAATCGAGTGACGCGTCGAGGAGCGCTTTTAAAGGATGCGTTATGGGAATATGAGTTGTGAATAATGAGGTACTGGGGTTGGTGATGGGTCTGCCTCCGGAGCCAGCATTCTGAATTTCTGGAACATAAAACGAGAGAGAGAATCAGCTATTTGATTTTTGGATCCGGGAATATGTTTAGCTGTTATGATAAATTGATCACAAGCTGAAATCCAAAATAGACGTCTTATTAGTGGCATCAGAGCGATGGAATGAGAGCGGCCTTTATTTATACAATGTACGGTTGCTTCATTATCGCAGTATACCAGAATATTACTCGTTGACCAGTTTTTTCCCCATAGAAAAGCAGCAACGACTATTGGGTAGAGTTCAAACAGTGCGGAGGACTGGGGAGAGTTGAGCATTTGAGGGGGCCATGTAGACGCGAACCAGTGCCCCTGAAAAAATCCACCGAAACCGACGGATGGGGCTGCGTCGGTAAATAATTGAATGTCTCCGGGAAGAGAAAGCAGATCGTTGTAGAAAAAGGATAAACCATTCCATTGTTTCAGGAAAGTAATCCATAATTCGAGTTCGTTCCGAATTGCTTGATTAATGTCAATTTGGTCATCTAATGCATGCACGGAAGATGCCAGTGCGAGGAGGTGAGAGATGAAAGAGCGGCCTTGCGGAATTATGCGCATTGCGAAATTAAGATGACCGAGCACGGATAGGAGATCGCGTTTGGAGCAGTTTTGGCTTTCTGCCAGAGAGGTGGCTATTAAGATTATCCTATCGACTTTTTCCTTTGGCAGAGAAGCTTGGAATTTGACTGAATCTAAATTGATGCCCAAAAATTCGATATATTGGGTTGGTCCTAAGGACTTCTCTTGCGCGATGGGAATTCCCAATTCAGAAAAAACCCTGTGAACTTTTGTAATGTTTTCAGCTGGAATGGCATCAGGAGGAGATATGACAAGAAAGTCATCAAGCAGGTGTATAATGTGAGGAATTGCGTAGTTGTTGGACAGGATCCAACAGATTGCTTCTGACAACATGTCGAAAATTTTTGGACTACTTTTACATCCGAAGGTAAGGCGTACTGAGAAATAAAACTTCCCGTGCCAACGTATCCCGAATAAGTGCCATGAGTCTGGGTGAATAGGCATCACTTTGAATGCAGAAGTGATGTCTACTTTAGCCAGCCACGCGCCGCGACCTACATTTTTAATCATAGAGATCGCTTGGTCTATATCATGGTAGCGCAAAGAATACTCTTCGCTGGGTATGAGGCTATTTATGCTGGATACCAGGCAATTATGTGGAGCTGATAAATCGATTATCAAGCGCTTTTTCCCTGAAAATTTCCTGGTAGCCACTCCTATTGGACTGATGCGAAAAATGTTAAAGGGGGGGGTCTCGAAAGGGCCGATCATGAAGCCCGAGTCGACTTCTTTTTTGATTAATTCATCTACTGTATCTGGTTCTGCGAGCGCGGATTGTAGATTGTCGCAAATAAAACTATGAGCCAGAGGACAATTAGTACCGGGATTGAACCCCTGTTGGAGACCGGATAAAAGAAAATTAGCAAAGTTGGTATCTGGGTGAAGTGCAAGTTCAGAGGAAAGACGCAAATAATTGACTGGAGTCGATAAGTAATTTCTAGATTTTTTATTTGAAGCTTTCATGACAGGGCATATTGTACGGGCATGAGCCCCACCACAATAATTGCATACGTGAAGATATTTGCAGTGTTGTCTCACGCACTTCCCTCTGTTAAAATTCCCACAAACTTGTTGGTTGTTGGAAAATGGATTATCTGATGATGAGTTAGAGGTTGCGGGGCGAGGGACGTAGCTGGTGGATTTTACTTGCGTTGGTTCTGGGCAGGGTATGATGGCTGGGTTAATTTGTGGGCATGAGGTAGTGGAGTGAGAAACTGACCTGCATACTGCACAGGAAATATTGCGGCAACTGAAAAATACCTTATTATGCAGATCGGGGTCCAGCGCGCCCCAATAGGGGCACTGGTTCCACTGGGCGACGCGAACTGCACATTTAGCCGAAAATAACTTGTGGTATGTGAAAAAATGGGTTCCGCCATAAGACAACGCGAGATCCGCGATTAACGCCAGATAATCATTGAGTTCGCGTCGTCTATGGGGAAAAGCGGTGCAGATTACTTCGGTGTAGCGGCCAAATGCAATGGTGAATTCCGAAAATGAAAGGGGACGGGATGAATTGTGAGATGCATTTTTTAACGTTACGGAAAAATCTCCGCAATCTATTTGCCGGTGAGATTCGGCGGGAGGTAATAAAGAGAGGAGAGATGATAAATCGATGTCTGCACCTGTCAGAATCTGCGTTTTGATGGAGTTAGGCACGGGAGGTGGTTCCAGAGCGGCAGCATTCACTGGGGTAGGTAGGGGGGTTGCTGTGAAAAGAGTGTAGCGAGGTTTGTCTTGTAAAGATGAGTTGGAAGGAAGATAAAGAGGTGCTGAAACCGTTTGCGGAGGCAGCCTCACGCACGGATTAGCGCCTGGGTCTTGGGGAAGCCCGTAGAAAGGAGTAGGAGGAAATTGAGAAAATAGGGGGGGCGTAGCCGTTTGCGGAGGCAGCCTCACGCACGGATTGACCCCTGGAGCTTGGAGAAGCCCGGAGGATGGAAAAGAGGGAGAAGGTCGGTGCGCTGTAGCAGGCTGATGGTGTGCTGCTTGTGCACCCCCAGCAGGGGCTGCTGGCCATTGGTAGGGAAAAGTAGCAGAAGGAAAAGGTAGAAGAGGCTGAGTTTGAGGGGCTGGCGGAGGCATCCTCACGCCAGCGTCTGCAGCCGGGGAAAAAATAAAGGGTTGAGAAACCAAGCCTGCTGTAGCCGATTGGCTCGCTGCAGCGATTGGTTGAGAGGAGGAGGGAGGCAGAGCAGTGTGAGAGACGGCTGAGTCTGGGGCGTGGCCTAGACTCGCTGACGGTCTGTTGCGTCTAGGTGCTTGAGGTGAACCGGAACTTGATCTGGAAGAAGATGACGTTAGAATGAAATGTTGACTTTTGGTTTTGCGAGATTTTGTTACCTTTTTTGGGGTGGGTGAATCATTTCCCAAAGAAATATAAAGCTCGTAAAGTTGGGCTTTGCTCAACTTGCGAGAGAACTTAACTTCAGAGTTTGTCAGAGCTTGTCTCAAACCCGCGACGGTCCATTTCGAGATGGGAGGGATGGATGGAGAAGCTGAGGCATAAGAAGATGTTGGAGATTGTACAGGCTGTCTAGAAGGTGGAGGTGAACGGAGATTGCGCTGTGTAGGAGTGCGGGTGGTGGGCCTTTTGGACTTCCGGCCGCGAGCCGAGACGTGTGGTTCGGCAGAAGATCCGGGTTGGCTCGGGAGTTCCTTAGAGCCGGTCGGAGGAATTGCCATGAAGCCAGCTGCTTGTTTTGAGCCGGTGGCATGCGGTGGAGCGTAGAACTCGTCGTCAGAAGGGTAAAGCTCGACTTCAGACATGTTGGCAGTTCGAAGCAGTATATCCGAAAACAATCACGATAGACTGAGGTAGGTAGGAAGTCTGTATATGTAGTGTTTGGCTGATTACCAAATTAGATGCACCTGTGCTTGATTAGTTAATTATCTGATCGTGCTCCTCCCGAACCTTGTTAATAAAACATCATTTATCGCATATCTTTTCTGATAACTAAGATGTTTTTAAATCAAGAAAGAGAGAGAGAGTCTCTTCGAATCTCTTTGTAAACCTTAATCATCCACTTCACTCTGCTGCTGTACATCTCTGTCCATTCATTGCACATCTTTTACATATCGATGATGATTTACATCATAGATAATGATTTGTATTTCCGTCTCCCTCCTTAAACAAAAATTTCATTAAGAGTGTGTCCTGCGCTGTCTGTTTAGGCCATGGAGGGTTGAGACTGAGCAGAATGGGGGCACAGACCCAGGGCTTTAGATCTTCTCTCTCAATAGAGCCTGTGAAGCAAAATAATGCCATCAGTCTGTGTTTGAGTTAATCAGACTGGATAGGCTGGCGGCTGGGGGGTCAGGGGGTCGCAAGCCTTCACTGAGTGGTCAGAGAGCTGAATGCTGGCCCTCGGAGGGGGAGTGGGAGGCCCCAGTCGGCCCCGCGCGGGAAGAGAGGAATGCTGGGGCAGGAGCGGGGGTGTTGGAGTCAGAGATGACAGATTTGGGCCTTTTAGTGGGGGATGTTGCTTCTTTAGTTTCAAATCCTCTTTTGATACGATTTAAGATTTGGGGAATTATTATGCTCTCTGTGTAACATCAATAAGAATGAGAATGCTGTTGAATATGCACAAAGATTGATATTACTAGTTCAGTAAAACTCTTTTGAAATACACTGAAATAGACTGCGCTGGCTTTCAGAATCACAAGGTCTGATGTAACCATGCAATAAAATATTTTTATATTGCTATATTGTTAGGAAAGAGTTATTACAACATCCCATGGCATTCTTTTGTCCTAACGTTTACCAATGCGCTACACGCTAATTTCTTGGAAAATGCGGTTTGTGTTCCTAGCCTTGTGTCTCGTATTTTTGAAATTTACATTTCTTCCATGTTTTCTTTTTCTCTTCAGATGGCAGCCTGTCTCTGTCCTCCCTGGCACAAAACCACTGGTGTAACGTGGCGTACTGGGAGCTCCGCACGCGCGTAGGCCGCCTGTACCCAGTTCGTGACCTTTCTCTCAGCATCTTTTATGATCTACCTCAGGGTACAGGCCTGTGCTTGGGCCTGCTCCCCCTCCCGTCCCGTCCCACCTCCGTCCAGCGCACCCGAAGCAAGATCGGCCACGGCATCCTCCTCAGCAAAGAGCCCGATGGTGTTTGGGCCTACAACCGCAGTCAGCACCCCATATTTGTGAATTCACCGACTCTAGAGCATCACCCCTATCTCACACTGACTGTCAGGAGAGTCATGCCGGGCTACTCCATAAAAATTTTTGACTATGAGAAGTCGTGCCAAATTCAACCCCCCGGCGATTCGGCACACCCGGAAGGGCCCTATGACCCGAACAGCGTGAGGATTAGTTTCGCCAAGGGGTGGGGACCGTGCTACTCAAGACAGTTCATTACATCGTGTCCATGCTGGCTAGAGATTTTGCTCAACAACCACAGATAGCATACGGTGCACACGCGAACAAACTGCAAACCGTTTATCCGTACCACATCCTGCACACGTTCATTACAGTACATGCACTCACAACCACGATCCCAAATGTAATCTATCTAAATTTAATATAAAGTTTTATATAAACGTATTATATGGAATACTTGTAAATACTGAGTCATTTTTACAGCATAATTATTTATGTATGGTGCAGTGTCTTTATGGATGAAGAGAGGAAATAAAAACTAAGGAAATGCACTTTGGATTTTTGTGTGTTAAATGTCCAATTTTTACAAAATAATTTTCATTAAACATGGTTTTAGTTTTTCTACACAATTGCTTATTGTAAAACTTATGTGTTGGTAATATAAAATATGCTGGATATGTACACATATACAGATAAATGTATTAATTTACAGTTGCTTCAATGTCACAGTCCGTGAACACTGTTTGTGCATTACATGCATATAGCATGAGTATAGGACTAAGTCCTCTAATAAACACTTTAAATGATGGCCAGTAATCTGATATGTAAATGTAGTATACATTACATCGCATAATCAATTTTCATGCATATGTATATATAGAAGATAAATGTCTATGCAGATGATTGTGGATGATCAAATTCTAGTAGGTCTATTGACTTTGATGACAAAGGTTTAATCGACTTTCATAAATAATACTAGTGTAGACAGTATGAAAACACTTACAAAGCCACAGTGGAATATTTTACATGTCAAGCTTGTGAGGTTATGCGAATAAAGATAATTTGTAAGTTCCCTTTAGCTCACATACTTTATTTTCCAGTGGAACAAGACGTGAGGGTTGTCCAAAATCTCTAGACAGAATAAAGCATCTTAATTACATTTCGTTTTAGAATAACCGAATTGGCTTTGCTGTCTTTACACAATACATTAAAAGTCACATCTCTGTCTGCCGTTGTGATGCAAGACTGTTTGTATTGGAGTCTAGGGAAGCTTTCTTTTAGATGCCGTTGTTTGTTCTAGAGGGCGACCGCGTAGTGGCCAGCTTACTCAGCAGTCTGTCTGGCCCCACCTCATCCCGTTTAAAACAGGACTCCCAGAAAGCAACATAGACATTATCCCTTCACCATGCTGCCCCGGCCGCCCTGCTCCAGACACATTCTTCAGCGCTGTGAATGACATATTATGACTGTGGAGACGGAGAAGAAAAACTCACACATTTGAACATTTGTATCTGTGCAGGGAGACGGAAAGAAAATCTGGCTACTGTGATCTGGAAAATTTGCATTAGGATGTTTGTCCCCCAAGAGTTAGGGTTTTGGGTAGATTGAATGTTTACTTTTTAAAATTAAAGTTACATTTTATTAGGTTTAGCAGTAAATGTGATTAAGCACAGAACAGCATAATCGACATATACAATTATGGTTTTAAAGGGGACATTTCACAAGGTTTTTTAAGATGTCAAATAAATCATTGGTGGCACATATGTGAAGTTTTAGCTCAAAATACCCCATAGATAATTTATTATAACATGTTCAAATTGCCACTTTGTTGGTGTAAGCAAAAATCTGTCGTTTTTGGGTGTGTCCTTTAAAATGCAAATTAGCTAATCTCTGCACGAAATGGCAGTGCCGTGATTGGATAGTGCAGATTAAGGGGCGATATTATCCCTTTCTGACATCACCAGGGGAGCTAAATTTCAATTGCCTATTATTTCACATGCTTGCAGAGAATGGTTTACCAAAACTAAGTTACTGGGTTGTTATTTTTCACATTTTCTAAGTTGATAGAAGGACTGGGGACACAATTATAGCACTTGAACATGGAAAAAAGTCGGATTTTCATAATATGTGCTCTTTAAAGTCTATTTTTCTATATAACTTCAGCATTATTGTTTGTTTTTTGTCTCTTAATTGTTCTCGTTTGTCATATTGTAGAAGCGGCATCTCTGTCACAATAGTTTTCAGCTGTGTTTCGGTTGTGGTGTTTTTAACTCCATGGTGGGCTGACCTCACAGTGAACTGGATTTCAGTGTGGTGATTTTGGCTCAGCCAATGCTGCTCTAATTCATTTTCAACCACAGCAGATCATACTAGTTCGGGATTCATTTGATGACTCTTTGACCTTTTGTATATAAGTCAATTTCCTTGAGAATCTTCTAAAAACTCATTCTGATAGTGATATGTTATAAATCTGCTACAAGTTGAACATAAAGACAGATTAATGATTCAAAACAATATTATTTCAAAAACATATTTCACAATGCAGAACCAATGCGAAGATTTCACAATGCAGAAACCACAATTATTTTTTTAAATGACTGACGCTTTTATTTGTACATGACAAACATCGTACTTTTCTTTAAGAAAAAGAGACTTTAAGAAATTTCAGCTAATTTGCTTCTAACGGGCATATGGTTTAAAATTTATACACTGTTTGAAAAATTAGGGTGCTACAAAAGGATCTTTACAGAGATGCCATAAGAACCATTTTTGGTTCCGCAAAGAACCATTAAGTCATTTTCATTGAGTCATTTGTTGATAAACTAAATTATTACTATCATTGTGAAATAGCAAGTGCCAATCAGCATTCTATTGTTTGTAAATTTAGTGTTACTTGTTAAAAATGAATTACAGTTTTTCTCAGTCGCTTTTCCAGATCAGAAATGAATTTTTAAAACACTTTGTTCAATCTACACATAATCAAGTCAGTTGTGCACAAAATAAAAGCGAATTCTTATTGTTTTGGACAACTTGCAAACGCTTGGTACAATCATGCAGATGATTATCTACAATATGTGTTGTTCAGTTACTTGCTTTTGTTATTTTTATCAAAATACATTATACGGGTTTCTGTTGAATAGTCTTACACCTGAAAACATTTAACTCTGTGGACCCTGTACCGGGTCGAAAATTAATTATTATGACTTAATATAAAATATTCCTTTAATTTTTGTAATGGTCTGTCATGGACCCACCACATATGAGATACTGTTTGAAAGCTTAGAATCTCTACTTTCTGCAGATATGCATCACTTTGAGATATATTTTACTGTAAGAAAGTTATGTATACTTAATTTACACTATCACACCCCCCCCCCCATATTTTTATATCATTTAATATTCACATATTTCATATTTTTCAAGAATGATAAACATAAGCAAGTCTTATATCAAATGAAAGCTCTCACTCTCAGGAATAAGGCTACATCGTTTTTGTCCTATTATCACCATATACATCATTCATCCAACAATCGTCGAATGAATAATGAGGTAATAAATCGTCTTTAGTAAACATATTGAAAACTTGAGTGTGAACTGCCTTAGATAGCACAGATAACCACAAATGATACACCATCTTTTATCTTAGGTCCTATTCTAAAAAACGAGTCCATTCACAGCATTTTCTTTGGTTGTGTGCATGAATAATCCCTTGCTATTATATGTGCAAAACAAAAAATGTGAATGTTTTTATATGAAAAATGTATTTTCACTCCCTTCAGTAAAATAAGAATAACTTTTGAATTCGACATGCTAAGAGTTCATTCTTTTTTGGATGTTTACAGTCTGCTGCTGGTAACAGCCAGAACTGTCTGCAGTCTGCTAGAGCACTCAGAAACAGTGTTTACAACATAAAAAAAGACAATTTGGTGTTTCATCATATGGAAAACAACATAAATAACCAAATTTGTCACAAACAACAGCTTTTTATGTTACGAAAAAGGGTTTTCTGTAAAATGATATAAAGATATTGCATTTATTCTACGGTATGTGGTTATGGGAACACTTCAAATGTTTTTAGGCAGAAATTGTATACAAAAAGGGTATTATTCCTCCCATCAGTTGGAGTAAAATAACTTTTGCATAGATTATGATAGAGTAAAAAAATTCCTTTTTCCTCTGTACGCTGACATTGGCTGGAATCAAACAAAACTGTTTGCAGGTTTCGTTACCACTCAGGGCCAGAGTTATACACTTTTAAATACAGACTTTAGAAAAAAAACATCAAAAAGCACCTATTTATTGTTGTGTTTATTAGAGGACTGACAACACATACAACCATGTTTAGCACTTTCAACAGTGTTTTATAAAATTCCAAAAGGTTTTCTGTAAAATGATACCAAACTTTTGTATGTACACCTCTGCATGTGGGTATGGGAAGCTTTTGAAATTGGGTAGGCCAAATCCAGGCGGAAATCCCCAAAATAGCCTCAAGCATGCAAAATTGTTGACCTTTGTGTCGTAATCCGTTACTGTAAGCATGCTTTCCAAAGTTTTTTTAGTCTTTTGTAAATGTGAACTGAATTGATAATTTGCTTTCAAGTGAATCTTGAAATTTTGAGTTAGAGAAAATTTGACATTTCTTACAGTGTACAATGAACCTTTCTACTTTTGTCATTTTTATTTGTTCTGTAAAATATGATTTTCATCTACAGTTTACATTCGAAAAAACTGACACATTAGTGTGTTGGTATATAGACCACATGGCTAAACAATTTGACTGTCTTGTTCATGAACAATTACGTAAAAATTTACTAGGAACTAAGAATTTTGTGCATTTGTACGAATTGTTGTGAGAAATGCACGCATTATTTTGCCAATTGTAAGAATGATTCGTGAAATTCTCCAAAGGGACTGAGGAAAAGGTGTAAATGTGAATTCTGTCTGATCTCTTCCACTCAGTATTTGAGTAACTTCATACTGTTGAAATTGAAAAAGTGCAGCCATGTTTTTTTTACAGTCATTATTATCAATTTCAAGTGCCAATCAGCAGTCTATTGTTTGTATAATTAGTGTTACTTGTTGAAATGAATTACAGTTTTTTTTTCAGTGGCTTTTGACTGTCTTGAAGCCATAAAGTTGACATCAATAAATAATGACATCTATAATTGTGTACTCTTGTTATATTGACAACATGGCTAAACACATTCATAAACAATGACACAAGGATTTTCCATTTCGATGGGACTGGCATGTTCAATGATGTAAAAATTTCCTTTTGAGAGACAAAATATTTTGAACAGGAAATCCATGATGTCGTGCAGTTTGTACAAATTGTTCTGAGAAATGCACTTTTTTAAAGAATGACTCCAAAGCAACTGAGCAAAACTGAAAGGTGGTCTGAATACCTATAATTTTCAATGGAATAAAACAAAAGCACACTATACCAACAAATTACCACTATTATGACTTTCTTCATGGGACATTTATGTACATATCACAGCTGATTTATTTCTCCACATATAGTCTAAAAAATATGAAGTATATTAGGTGAAATTAGGATAGACAGTGACATAAATCATTCTGTCACCACGCAATTATCTAAATATAATATTTAGGCTTCATTTTCTTTCACTCTTTTTCCTTCCATTTAAATCTCTCACCAGTCGGTATAACTATTCGATTATTTCAAGTCCATGTATCTAAGCATGTAATTCTCTTCTGTCTGTGATGTATACGTTTCTGTGTGTCCAGTCCTTGGCGTGTAGACATATTGGTGTTTATTCCTAATCCTGTCTCTGTTTTGTTTCTCTAAGCACTATGTCTGTCAGCCACTGTAGTAATTATAGTGAGAATGAAAGGCTGGTTCAGAACAGACCTCTCCTTAAACATCCTTCAGACGCAACACTGCTAGACCCAAATCCTGTGTGACTCAAACCCATTTCCCTACCCTTTCACTTCTTCTCATCTCTTCTCTGCTTATTCTGCTCTCCTATCTGCAGATCTTTTCCTGCTCCATTTTAAATTTGAAAGCATACCCGCTGGATAAGTGAAGGTGGTTTCTTTTTTGCCTTTATATATTTGCTTTTGCTTTATCATATAATTTTTAAGCATTACATTTCTTAAGCTTTATTTTTCCAAGTAAGAGTTGTGTATTTTGTGCAGAAATAAGCCACTGAAGTCGGTTCAGCATTTCCTGTCAATAGCTCTGCAGCAGAGAAATCAATATGGTCCCCACTGAGCCAGACACAGTCCTGCTGTTCAGCTCCAGCCTTTATCAGACTTTGTCTCAGACAGACCACAGTAAAATAAAGACAATCCATTGTTTATTTCTAATAGGTACATATGTATGAGTAAAGTGATTATTAACTGTCAAAATCTGGTAGTTTTATGTTTATTGTTGAATTTTTACTTTTATTTTAAAGTTTGCGTTGAATAATATACATTATTTAAATGATTTTTAGCACATGCATTATTCAAAGTATGCCAATATTTCATTTTTCCTTTGCATGTTTACATTTAAAGAATTGTGATTCATGTCTCGTTTTAATGCAATATCCCAAATACAGCAAGTGTTATGAATGCAATCCACCCCCAGCCCGTACCCTCTCTATTTTCTCACCTTTGGTCTCACTCACTCTCTCTCTCTCTTTCTCTCCACAGGAGGATCGGATGTTCTCGAGCCTCCAGGAGGGCAGTCGGCCGGCAGACGGACTGGCTCCATGACTGGGCATCTACACACAGCCAGACATTTTCTCATCAGTTTTACTTTCACCAACCTCAGCTGAACATCCTTGTTGCTACTAAACATTCTCACATATACATTCATATGCACACACAGACACGTTTGGTATCTTGTTGGAGATTTTTTTTTTAACTTTTATTATTGTTATATACTGAGTTGATAAAGTTGATACAAATGATGTTCCATTGGAAAATATGCATTATCATCACCTATATAGTTCTTCCCAAAGACCAAAAAAATCAATACATAGGCTACTGTAATTCACTTTTGGTTTAAAGGAAATATATGAGCATTATATTGATGGATATGATTGAATGAAACTTCAGCATCCATCAATGCAAAGCTAACATATAAAAGATGTAGTGTAATATTAAATCATATGCACGAGTGAAGTTGTCCTTGAGAATATGAAACATCCTTTAAGATGAACATACAAAGTTGTTTAAAAAAAAAGTAATTAATTAAACTATTATTTAAATAAGGTTCATTACCTTTAATTAATGCCAAATCCAGTTTTATGACTTACTAATGAGATTCGAGCCCAAGGGCATAGATTGGTTTGAACATGAAGGGTTGAAGTCTCAAATGCACCAATGTTTTCATTATTATTTTTTTTATAAATATAAGGTGTGTTGTAAATACTACTTTTGATTATTGTGGGGTTACCGCCTCCCCACCCACCCCTGAAACTGCATCCCTGTGTGAACCCCACTATTTGAAAGCTAATTTTAAACCCCATTCTCATGCCCTGTCACGTCCATGTATCTCTCATCATCACCTGCTACATCATCATCATCTCTCTCACAGTGAAACCAGAGTGGGGGGCATTCCTTCTTAAAATGGATCCCTGTTCCTCTTTCTCATCCTGTCGTGTTATTGAAGCAATATGTCAGGCCTGTCATAGAGTCCCTCAAGGATAAAGTATCATAACTACCGAAATAAGTGGCTCCATATGATTAAGATCTCAACACGTCAAGATTATACTTCTTCATTATGTTATTTCTGTGTGATTGCATTAACAGGTTGCACGATAAGATGTTAAATGTTCAATTTTTTACTTTTAGTAATATTGGATTAATTATTGGAAATATTGTGACTTTTTAGTGGTGGGAGAGTTTAACCTTTGGTTGTCATCAATTGTCGGCACTTGCCGCCACCTAGCGGTGTCTGAACAAACAGCATGTCAGTAATAACCTCTTGAAAGGAGCAAGACAATCCTCTGGCATAGTATTTTGGCTACCGGCCACGCAGCTAGTCAATATTTTCCTGGAAGACACATAGATGTGAACGCTCATTGGAGCCAAGCAACCTCAGATGTTTTCCTTTGCCGTTTCTGCTTCCATTCATGAGGAGTTGGAGCTCGGCCCAAATAGCTGTGTGATACATTAGTGATTTATAACTGTGCTGTATTGTTTAATCTCTTAAATTATACTAGCAGACACTGGAAATGTTTCCACAGTTTTATAAACGCTGCCTAACCATGATTAATATTTTCAAGCCACAGGCCTTGTAGTCTTTTGCCTCAGCGTATATCTGATAATTCTTTCTTTTAGTAAATCATACGGACACAAAAATCATATTGTTTAATGTTTGTGTAAATAAAAGCAATGCTATCCTGTGGTAGTCTGCCTCAGGTTCTCTGTAAGGTGTTTATACATATAGACTAAACTGTTCAGCCACCATGTTTGCTTAAGTTATATTTTTACATTTCTTATTTCCTTATAGGATATTTAGAGTTTTCATAGTACACAAAACTTGTTTTAAAATGTTTTAACTGTGGATTAAAGGGTGCTTGTAGCTTCAATACCCTTCTTGGACCACTCCTTTTCAGACCCCACCCAACAGCACCACAGCAAAGTTAAGCCCTGCATCACCTCATATTACAGTAAACTCGCTGTGACAAGGCGGCATGTAGAAAATTGAACTCCATTGTACATTGTACACTCACTTTTATGAAGCACAAATGGCTTTTACTGGTAGCCTACTTCAAATGTCACTAAACCACATATTATGTATGTTTATTAAACAATAATTAATGTTTTGTGTCTGTTCATTTCATCTAATAGTTTATTGTAAAATCGAAGCACCAAGATAGATAGATATTTAGATAGATATATAGATACATAGATAGATATAGATAGAATTTATCAATCAATCGCAATCGCAAGTCTTCGCCACCAGGTGGCGCTCAATAGTAACCCAGCATATAGCCGTCATTTTACCCTATAGGGGTGGGCATTCCTGGTCCTGGAGGGCCACTGTCCTGCAAAGTTTATCTCCAACCCTAATCAAACACACCTGAATGCCATTTTCAAGTCATCCTTCAGTCTTTGCCCTACTGAAAAATCCAGCTAAGACCAGCGTGAGCTTGGTTTTAGCTGGTATTGCTGGTGTAGCAAGCTGGTCTAGGTGTGTTTTGGTCACTTTTTAAGCTGATCTAGCTGGACTTAGCTAGTCAGGCTGGAAGACCAGCTGACCCACCAGCTTGACCAACTTTGCCAGGCTGGAAGGACCAGCTTAGACCAGCTACTGCCACCTTAAACCAGCTAAAACCAGCTTATGCTGATCTTTCTGAATTTTTCAGTAGGGTGATTAGATTTTTTCGGTGTGTTTGGTTACGGTTGGAACTAAACTTTGCAGGACAGGGGTTTTATTTATTTTATTTCATTCATTTTTGGGCTGGTTAGACTGACAGTCTATTTTGCCTTGTTTCAGCGTAGACGTCTGTGCTGCGTTTGGGCGACTATTAGACGTATTTTAAATGCACAATTGCTGCTGGTAAATGCCTACTATCTGTGCATTAAATTAATCTACAGTTGTTTGGCTGTCTAAACATCTGGGGCACACGTGAAACACTTTCCTCCGAGCTAAACTAATTAGTGTCTCTATAACTCCGTCAAATCCAAATGACAGGCCAACATGGCACGTGACAGAGACATTGTCACCTATAGACGTACTAGTCAGCGCTTGCTGATTATTTCCAACACTCAGATGGCATTTTGCTCTGACTCATGTGTGCTATCACTTCAGCCTTGAGCACACATAAGCACGTGAATCACAGTAATCCATATGGGTGTAGAGTATTCAGGGCCCATATCAGTCACAAAATATATATGCCTCTCGTGCTGGCTCTGCACTCTTGTTAGTCCATGTTACTCGCTTACAAGCATAGACATAGTGAGTCACTGGTGGTTTTGCAACACAGCACACTCTTTCAATAACACAAATCCATAGTGTCATATTACGCAATCATGGACTGTGGGCTGGTGTTGCGATAGTGGTGGCCAGATTTATCACAGCTATCGGAGCTTAATTATATCTTTAAACATACAATTGTAGTGACATGATGAGTACATGACTACAGCCTGCAAAATAAGCCAATCATATAGGGGTTCTTCTTTTTCTTTTTTTATAGCATTACATTTTTTTATAGTAATCAATGCTTCAGTACAGTTATCTTTAATATTAAACATAAAAGAAACGCTCTGTTGGAGTTAAAGCAGGAGCTGAGAAGTGATGAATAGTTTGGATCTTCTTTACACTGAAAGGATGTGTTGGTGCTGTATAGCAATTCACAAATTCAACTGCCCCTACAAGCTTAATAGAAATATTGATTAATAGAACTATTGATAAACATTAAAGGAGTCATATTATGAGATTTTTTAAGATGTAAAATAAGTATTTGTTGTCCCCATTTGTTGAGTGTGTATGTGAAGTCTTTAACTTAAAATACTCCAAAGAAAATTTATTATAGCATGTTAAAATTATCAAATTTGTAGGCCTGAGCAAAAGTGTGCCATTTGTGGGTATGTTATTTAAAATGCAAATGAGCTGATGAAATCCAAATCACAATGATGGTGGTTTGTTGTAATTGAAACTCAAATGTGCTGTCAATTCCTTCTTTTTCCCTATTTTTCTCTGCACTAAATGACAGTCCTGTGGTTGGATATTGCATATAAAGGGGGCGGTATTATTGTATTTCGCCTTGCTACCTACCTCACAAAACAGGTGAAATCTGAACGATTTTTCACATGCTTGCAGTAAATGGCTTACCCAAACAAAGTTACTGGGTTGATATTTATCACATTTTTTAGGTTGATAGAAGCACTGGGGACCCAATTATAGCACTTAAACATGAAAAAAGTCAGATTTTCATGCTATGACCCCTTTAAAAAAACATTAGTGCGTAGTACCTTCTTGAGCTGTTCCACAACTGTGGAATGATCTGCCGGTCGCGATATGATTTGCTGACTCTGTAGCTGTCTTTAAGAATCGGCCAAAAGCCCATCTTTTCTGCCATTACCTCACTTCTTAATATAGGACTTACTATCATTCTCTATTTGTCCTTTTTCTTTATCTGTACATTCTTTAAAAAAAGTACTAACCAACCCTTGGCTATGTATACTACTGTGTTGGACGTGACGAGACTATTTTCAGTGCACTTACTGTATGTATTGCTGTTCTTGTGTTGCTATAATTGCTTCTATTGTTAACCTCATTTGTAAGTCACTTTGGACAAAAGCGTCTGCTAAATGACTAAATGTAAATGTAAATGATAAACAAATTTGTGTTAGTTTAAAGCAGGGGTGTCCAAACTCGGTCCTGGTGGGCCGATGTCCTACAGAGTATAGCTGAAACTTCCCTCAACACACTTGCCTGAAAGTTTCAAGTATGCCTAAGACCTTGATTAGCTGGATCAGGTGTGTTTGATTAGAGTTGGAGCAAAACTCTGGAGAGACACCGGCCCTCTAGGAGCAGGATCGGGCACCCCTGCTTTAAAGGAGGGGCCAGATCTCCATACTTGGTTGAAGGTCTCAACAAACCTTTACATCCCCCTCCATTGTTTAAACTGTGTGTGTTTATGACAGTGATTGAGCTGTGAAACCTTTACTGGGAAGATCCTTCTGAGGAGTAAAAGGTTTTATGGATGTGTGAGTGTGTGTGCGTGTGTGTTTGTGCATGCTTGACAGGAGAGTTCTGTTTTGGATCTGTCTTAGTCTGTGGGCAGATTGATGGATTTTGAAGAATAAAAATGTGGATTATATTGTGCTGTGCTGCCAGGAAATTTCATGCTGTCGTGCTATGACAACTCTCCACACAGCACCCTAGTTGATTATGCAATAAAACCTGCTTTAATTACACCCTATGGAGTTGCAAATTTTTCAGGTAGGCTCGTAAACACACACACACACACACACACACACACACATATGCACAAACGCACACTCACATACTGAGAGGTTGGTTTTCTATATTAGTGAGTATTTATAGATCTCATATTATTTATAGTATATAGTATTCAAAGTATTCATAGTTTTCATACCAGCCTGATGATATTTTCTTCCCTACACCTAATGCCGAGTTCACACTGAATGATTTTAGCCCGATTTTTACTAGCCGACAGGTTTGGGAAAGTCCCAGACAAATGTCCGAAATCGGAAGCAAGATGCACCAATGCACGTAATATATTTGGCATGCTAAATATCTGGACCGGTCTGAGAATCATCATCCTGTTGTGTGAAATAGTTTTGACTAAAAATTACATTGGTGATGACTTACAGCAAATAGGAGAGCAACATACACCACAGGAGGAAGTTAGGGGAGAAGTTATAGACCACAATATCAAAAGGCATGGCTTTGGTTTTTCCTAATTTCCGCATGCCCATATAAACTGTCCGGGTCCACAACAACAAAAACATACAATAACCAATAAACATGTCCACAGGACTTTGTATGTACGGCCAGTCTATACAAACTGCTAAATGCTTTTGATTGTTTGCATTTATTGCTCCGAAGAAGAAAGCGTTTATGCCAGGCGTGTATAGTGTTTCTTTACAAAGCAACATCACCATCTACTGGCCTGGCATGCATAATACAACATTTTCTGTTGTCCTCGTGGATCTGTGTAAACGCAGAACTTTTTGACATCGTTGTCGTGTGTATGTGAAATTTTTCAAAAACTCAAATATTTTTTTTCTGTTTTTTACTACATCATTAGCCTCTTTCACACAGTAATTCTGGTAAATTACCATGAATATACCAGAATGAATTTACCAGTAAATACAAAAATGTGCTGTTCACACACGCAGTTACATTCCGTCTTTTTTACCAGTAAGACATCATTTACACATCAGTATGAAAATACTGGAAAATTTGTTGAGAAAGCGGAAGTTACCTATGGCGCGCGGCGAGCTCAGTGTTGTATTTGTAAACAATCTGCGTCGTTCATATCCACGGTCCATATTTTGTTGTTTTAACGTCTGTGGTAAACGCTGACGGTCGCGAAGTTCCTCGTGACCAAACAACATTGACTTAGGCGACGTCAAACCGAAAATGCGTCTTAAACAACAGTACGGTTTGCAGTAGCTTCACGGGAAGGGTGGGGGGGTTGTTGGGCGTGCTAAGAACGTCGGCCGTTCGGCAAGTAGATGGTAAGCTGTTTTAAACAACTTTGGTGAAGAAATGTGGACGGAAACTTCGTGTGTGTGTGTGTGTGTGTGTGTGTGTGTGTGTGTGTGTGTGTGTGTGTGTGTGTGTGTGTGTAAATTACTGGTAATTTTACAACCTCTCTTTCTGGTAAATTGGCAGCACTGATTTACCGGAAAGGTTCTGCTCACACATGACCTGTTAACTGCAATTTACCAGTAAAATACCAGTAAAGACTGTATGTGTGAAAGGGACTAATATCATGTAAACATAGCCTAAATCTGACCTTTACAAAAACCTGTTGACATTGTTAGAGTTAAAGCATTTTTGGTGAAGATTGTGTTTTTTTTTCATAGTTTAATTTTTTTTAACATTTAACTATATTTGTAATAGTATTTTCAAGATTGGGCTGCACAAGAACTTTCAAACACTTATACACTGATAGTCAGACCTGCGCACACATCTAGCTCTTGGCAAGAGTGTTTGTTTATCTCTCTGTACCTGTCACTCAAAACATACTGGCACAAATTCATCATGTTAGAACTATTTCTCAAAATGATTTAGTGACATTTCTTTTTAACTGTGTGCCTCAACAGTACAGCATTTAGTATAGTGTTAAATAAAAATAACTCTAATGCAACAAATTTAACTTTGTTTACAAATGTGATGAGTGTTGGACGTTGTATTTACATAAATGGCATAAGACAGTCTGACACAGATGTTGCTTAAAGTTTTAGTACTACTGAACATCCTTAACTAGAATCATTGCTACCAACCAGCTGCCCTTTATCTCATTGGTAGCAGTATTGTGTTAAACACTGCTGATTGTACATGAGCTTCATCTTATCACTCCTAACACATGTCCTCCACCGGGACATAGTTCAGCCCCCTCTGACCCTCTTTGCCACCTTGGAGCTCCCCAGGGTCTCTTGAGTCCAAGTATCCACAATACCCTCATCAACTATCAGATTGTCTAGGGTCATTACTCATTCACGCAGGCATGCTTTTGTGTGAGGCAATTCTTCAGACAAATGCACGCACGCACGCACGCACGCGCACACACACACACACACACACACACACACACACACACACACACAGACACATACACCCCAAATCCCCCCACTTCTCTCTTCCAGATCCCATCTGCCCCCTGCCCCCACACACTCTTAACAACAAGCCCCCCAGGCCTTGGACTTTATCCCTTCCTATATACACAAACATACATCCACACATCCCTAAACCAGCTGTCCCGTCCTGAAGCGCCTGAGGGAATAAACAGGTGCTGAGCTTGTGCTGGTCATTGCAGTCAAGCTGCACATGATAATACTCCATCCTGATCCTGCCACATGCTACCACATACACACGCGCGCGCGTGCACACACACACACACACACACACACACACACACACACACACACACAGATGATATTTTTGTTATTGTTCAGTTCCTCTGTGGAAATATTTGGTCTTTTCAGAAAACGAGGAGATGAAATTTCAATGCATTTAAAGGCATGTTTAAATTAAAGTGTATTTATGTATAAATGATGCAAAAACTACATTGAATGAACAACCATGCAGTTTTTTTAGCTTACACTCTTGTAGACTCATGAGAGAAAGAGTCTAACAAAGGAAATGCTGTAAAAATATACGTAAGAGGTCCTTTAAAATAGAGTAAAAAGAAGCGGTGTCATGCTGAGCTAAGGTCCAGGGTATTTTTAGCAACGCTTGAGGACGTTTTAATAAGAGTGTGCCAATGATGACCTGTAATTACTTGCACTGTAAAATCCATTAGTTATGTTAAAAATATATGTGTTTCTTTAATTACATTTGATCAAAAAATACAATAGTAAGAAAAGCATGCATGGAAGAGTATGTATGTATGTATGTGTGTTATTAAAATAAAACAACAATGCTTATTGCTGTCATACAGCTTATGTTAAACAGGCTTTCAGATGGCTATCACCATGGGCATTATTAGGTGCTGCTGTGTATAGTGGGACAACAATCTCAGGATCAATCTGATAAAAATAAATCAAATCTTAGCAGCACATGCACTTGATTTTGCATTTTGGATGTAGCATCTGGTCCTTGGCTGCGCACACTTCTTTTGACACTTCTGACCTAAACTCCCACTGGCGTTTGCTCCATGTGCATGTTTTCAAAGAAGGTGGTCTGTAATCAGTCTGTACAATGGCAAGAAAAAGTATGTGAACCTTTTGGAATTTCATAGTTTTATGAATAAATTTGTCAAAAAATGTGATCTGATTTTCATCTAAGTCAAGGCTATTGACAAACATAATGTGTCTAAAAAGAATAAAAATAAATTCTGATCTTTCATGTCTTTATTGAGAACAACCAGAAAACCTCATAGTGCTTGTGGAAAAAGTATGTTAACCCCAAAAAAGGTTTTAGCACTCCTGGAGTCTCGTTAAGAAAACACAAAGCGCTACATCTGGGCACGGCATATCATCATGAAAGCATCAACTAATTTGGACCTGCTTTGCTGCATCAGGGCCTGGCCAGTTTGCAATCATTGAGGGGAAGATGAATTCCCAAAAATATCAATTCTTCAAAATAATGTGAGAATGTCTGTACGTCAGCTGAAACTGTATAGAAGGTGGGTGATGCAACAGGACAATGACCCAACACACCAGAGAAAGTCCACAACAGAATGGCGAAAACCAAAATCTGCCTGTTGGAGTGGCCAAGTCAGAGCCCAGACCTCAACCCAATAGAGATGCTATGGATTGACTTGAAGAGGGACATACACATGAGAAGTCCAACAAATCAGAGCTAAAGCAGTTCTGCCAGGAAGGATGGGCTAACATTCCTCCTCAACAATGTGTAGATCTGATCCCCAGCTACAGGAAGCGCCTGGTTGAGGTTAACGCTGCCAAGGGAGGGGGTCAACTTTTTCTAAGGGTTCAATTAATTTTTCCACTGCCATTTTGAATGGTGAATGTGCTTAATAAAATAATTTTTTTAGACACATTATGTTTGTCAGGGACTTAGATGAAGATCAGATCACATTTTATGACAAAATTATTCATAAAAACAAAATTTCAAAAGGTTCACATACTTTTTCTTGCCACTGTACCATGTAAAGATCAAGTAAAAAAGTTTGATCATCACATGACAACAACACTTTATCTTTTATATTGTTTGTTATAGATATATGCTACATTTTCATTATGCAATACCAAATATTCTGATCTAAAGTGCAGAGAAACTGTTACTTAACACAATTAGCTCATCCGTGTATTAAGTAATTGTGTATTAAAGAAATTTCTGCATTTCTATTCCCAAAAGACATGTTTTCAGAGAAACTCAATGGATAAAGGGTTTGTGGGTTCCTCCAGTGGTGATGTGTACTTGCATGCTGTTGTCATGGGGAGGCAGGGCTCCTGCATGCTCAGCATTGTCTTTCATCTCCACTCCCTCACTAAAAAAAGCAATGCATGTCCAGTATCAGATTAATTAAACCCTGTACACTCAGTTCAGTGGGATATCCCCCTCATCCACTTGGTTCTAAATGAGGCAGAAGGTAATTTTGGGGGGTGGGGGAGACAGAGGGAGCAAAAGAGAACCTGACCCTTCTCTGCTGAGAATTTAACTAATTGATTTTACAGAGTTTGTAAAGGATAAGCAAGGATTTGAATAAGTGACTTGTTTCCTGTTTATCACTTTCTATTAGTAGTGATTGAGCTGATTTTATGAGTGTTGCACAATAGCACAGGAAGTGAAGCAAAGTTCAGTAAATTTAGTTTGGAAAAATCTTTACTCTTTAATCTATAGTACAAATAAATGTTTACATACTGGTATATGGATTATTTAACCTCATTTATTTACTTACACAATATTTGCACCATTATACCTTGTTTTTAACGCATTTCACCTCTTTTACAAGAATAAACTTGTGTTATTTCTAAATGCTTGTTATTGCTGGTAATGATACATTTGTTTTACAAAAAAAGTGATTTACACAATAAACAACCTGGAAAGGCACGTGTGAATATTTTAGTCACAGTTTTAGACCGATATTTGCATTAAAGGCAGAGTCCTCACCATACGTCACAGAAAGCCGCAGCACACAGGGAGTGCAGCGGATGTCTTTAAACTTGAGCAAACCTTACTTTTTATCATTGAAACTGTGGTTGAGCAAACACGTACGCTATAATACTGACAGAAAATGTATTCAAAGCTCCGATTAAGTATATATGTTTTTCATCGGAGAGCGTGTTGTCCAAGACAGGATGTAAGGAACTATGTTTTTGTGCGGAGTGATATGATCGGCCTGTTATGTGGTATGTGGCTGGCGCGCACTCTGCACGACGATCTCGGGAGACAGACGGAGCTGAGTGCTGAACTTGAGACCGTGCCCCAGTCACGTCTCAAGTCCTTCACACTTTCCTTATTTATTATCGATCTCTAAAGCATTTCTCCTGGTTTTACAGCTTCGGATTACGTTGACGATTAAAAGTGTCCCAGATTTCTCTCGAGTTGCGTGAGAGACTGCGCAATAGAGGAACGTTAAACTGAATCCAGCATGTCAATTTTACCGTTCACTCCGCCGATCGTGAAGAGGCTGTTGGGCTGGAAGAAGGGAGAGCAGAACGGACAGGAGGAGAAATGGTGCGAAAAGGCCGTCAAGAGTCTGGTAAAGAAGCTGAAGAAGACGGGACAGCTGGACGAGCTGGAGAAAGCCATCACAACTCAGAGTGTCAACACCAAGTGTATCACCATACCGCGGTGAGTGCAGTTAAAACATCCCGTCATTCAAACACCCAATACTCGACTTTACCAATAGAAACATCGGTGTGTGGTGATGTATAAGTGTTTAACTATCGTGTTTTGAGCAGAAGGAACCAGAAAAAGATAAACGGATCTTAAATTTAAGGGAAAACATCTTTAGACCCCACCGTGAAGTTAAAGAGCCCCTATTCAAAAAAGCAACTTAGAGCTAGTGTCTGATTTCAAACCATCTACATTCATACGAGGAAAAAAGCATTTACATTTTTATCATCGTAGTTTTATAAATTGCCAAATTCTGACACTTTTGTTAAATTATGCCAACTTTATACAATCCTTCGTTTTTATATATCCACATTGCATTTCCATTTACTGTCTAATGATGAGGTTATATAACACGACCTTAATCTGGGAAGCGCTGTATCTGGGGTAAACAGTGTTTATAATGTAGATGGTGGTTATTAAAGGCGCAAGATGTGCAGAGATGTTATTCTTCATAAGTGTATTGCTGGCACTGTGATGGAGGTTGTTGTTTTAAGTTGTTTTCACTCAGTTTTGCAATGACTGGTTAATCTTGTTATGTCACAGTCTGATGCTTGCCAACTGCTTACAGTCCTGCTCACACAAGCCACATGAAAGCATGTTAGGTCCTCAAGTGATGTAGTCCTAATACTGGGCAGCACTTCTATAGATTATATTCTTTGATCATAAACCCAAGTGATGCAAATGCTTCTATACACCGGTGCATCTATTAAAGAGCACCACTTATCTGATTCACGATTTTACATTTACTTTGGTGTGTAAGTGTGTATTAGTACATGTTAACAGTGTGCAAAAGGTACATATCCCACAGTAAAGGATGACGCGAGTTTATCATCTTCAACATAAATCTCTTTTCTTGACTACAAGAAGTATACGGATTGTAGGCAACAGTTTAAAGTAGTAAAGACCGACATTATCATAATTCCTCCCGCTTCGGACTCACAGCCTGCAAGTTAACTCCTGTTAGCAATCAAATCTTTCAAACATGGTAAGGAGCGTCACGTTTCCGGCTGACGTCAGAGGTATTCAGACCAATCACAACATACAGATTAGCTGGCCAATCAGGGGCAGTTTTGTTTAAAATCTATGCGTTATAGGAAGAAAGGGAATATGGAACTACAAAAATGTACAGTATGTGGAAAATAATGTATTTTTTTAACAATAAACCACGCGAACACATTGTATTATACCACATAAGCAAAATAACGTTGTTTTTAGCAACTAAATAGGTGCTCTTTAAATATATATATCTTTAATATCTACAATCTCTTAATTTTGACATATTCACCATTGTGCCTGCCTGCTTCTTGTTTTTGTAGTTTGTGTGTGTGTTTGGGAAGTTTTAAATGAGCTTTTGCTCTAAGACGTAAAAAGTATTGTAAATGTTGCTTTTCTCAACACAGTGTACACATACAGGTTAAATAAGAGCTATCTTTAGATTGCAGGCAAGCAAGAAATGCACTTTTATTAAGTTATGGTTGATGTATCAGCCAGGCCGGTGTTTTCCAAATCTACCAACATATCCACAATAAACATGCACAATAATACATTTCTGTTAACATTTTTTATATAATGATTTATATGACAAATGCTTAGCCATATCAAGGGACCGTATTTGGATTGCAAATTAACAAGTTCAGTTATACAATCTGACCACTCTTTAATAATCAGCTTTATAATTATAGGTGGTACAGCCATAGGTGAGGATCAAGTCACCAGAATTAGCTGAAAAACCTCACGAGGGAGTTTTTTTACATGTTCCTTTCTTGTGTAATGTCATTGTTTAACACATTTAGGTTCCTTGACTAAATTAACCATGTTTACTAAATTTGGTTAGAATAGGCTTAATTACAAACTAGAAGATGCCTAACAGTTGCATAACTTACGTTTTATAGTTTTATAAATAGTTGTTTGGAGTATTCCTTCCCGAGTTTGAAGTTGGCATAATTGTGTGGTGTTGGTGGGCTGAGCAGCTGCAGCCCAAGCCTGAAGTGCTGTTATGATGGTTGTTGTTTCCAAACAACAGATATCTCGGTGAAAACAAGGCTTCCAGCCAGAAACCGGCCTGAGTCACCCTGAAGTGAAAAAGGGAGAATATTTAAGCCTGTGGCTTCGTGGTTTGACCCACTGGTGCTTTTGAGGTAGAGCACTTTGGTAAAAGGAACCATATTATGTGGAGACCACAACTTCTGGGTTCTGTGTAGAGCATACACTTCTTGTTTACCTTGTTTTAGTTTGGTTTTAGACACCAAAAACCTGTTCACCCAGCTACGTTTATCTAACGAGTGGCACTTAATGGAACTGTTTAATTGTTTTAAAGTGGTGTACTTAATATTTATATTATGCAGTGACCGTGAATGAAAGTAACTAGTAGGCATCGGCGATCTGACGATTTTATATTTTGAATCGATCTAAGCAAAAGTTTGTCAGGTTTTAATTGCCATTGTGACGACTGGCTCTTTAATGCAATTAATAAGGCAATATGGGCATGTTTTAGCCTGGATCTTAAAATTATAAAGAAAATCGTAATTCAGATCGTGGACCGTGTTCGGGATTCGGGTGTTTTTTTTAGGAGGATGTCCCACCCCTAGTACCCAGTAACTGAAAACTGAATCATTGGACATAAGGTCACAAATAAAGGGGCTGCAGGCTGTGTTGCATTCACAATATATTATGGCCTTGTCTACCTTATATTTTAATTGAAGACTGTCAGTACCAGAGGAGCAGTTTAAAGGGACACTTCACCCATTTGCATTAAGCTTTGTGTAGTTAGAACCCCAGTCATGTTTTTAAATGGTTGTGCATCATTTCTTCAGTTGCTGCTGAGACAGGAGAAATACAGATTTCAGTGTTGCACTTCCTTCTTTCAATGATGTAAAAATCATAATTTTGCATCATTGAAAGAAGGAAGTCCAAAATTTTTGTTGAGGGGGTGAGACTACAAACACCCCTTTTCTAGGTCAAATATGCACCAAATTCAAAATGTATGTTACATTTTGACTACAAATATGACACACTTTCAATAAAGATTAATGTTTCTATGGGTGAAATGCTCCTTTATTTCAAATGAGCAGTTTTAGTCCAGGTCTCTATATTTAGCCATGTCTGAAAAGAGTAGCCTTCACATCTGTAAGCCTAAAGACAAGTGTAAACAGGGTGTGAAACCTTTTTAGCTTATCAACTTTGACCACATTCAGAGGTAGTTGAAAACGCATTTTACCGGATTGCTTTTGTGGTGTAGATGCGTATGTGGTCGAATGTGTTCATGCTCCCACCTAAGACCGCCTGCTCCCCGCCTATTTATCTAATGTGATGTTCCGAGATTTTACATTAGACATTTCAACATGCAGCATTTTCACCTTGGGTCTGCATTATTTTCTAATAATTCAACGGCCTCATCGTCAGTTATTCCTTACTTGGATAAACAGCCCCTGTGAGACAACTCTCACTTTGCTGCAAGATCCAGGGTCTTCATTGCTGCTTGCTTTTAGACTCATTCACTTTAACGCGCTTCAGGCCACACAATCCTCTCCTGCCCTCACACGCCACTAACACTGGAAGCCTGTCCCAGCCTGCTGGATATGACAGACAGGGAGAGAGTTTTAAAGAGGAAAATCGGTGGAAACCATGTGATGGTAAGAGTGGAGTTCAAAAGACAAAATGGAAAAGAAGAGATAGAAGATGGATTAATGTTGTCCAAGACAGGATACAAAAAATGTAGTTTACCAGAGTCACACTTCCTTCTCCTGACTCAGGCCTGCCATACACCTGTTGAAGACCCATTAGAGTCTCCTTATAGACTTCCTGAGAGGATGTCTGCTCTATATAGTGTGTGTATCTGCAGCACGTCTGTGTTGTGAGATGTCTGCAATATCTCACCCCACAGTCTTTGTTTGCATTTAATCTCTCTTCACAATGACTTCAAAGGCATATGAACTGTGAATAAGACCTGTGGTCTATTGTGTGGGTGCGTTCAACCAATTTTCCAAACAAGTCTGTTATCAGCAAAAAGATATGTGCCGTGGCGATAGAGTTTATTGTTTTTAAAACTGAAAGCGCCTGTGCCTCGAAGAGATGTCTGGCCTTACGTCTGACATCTTGAAACTCTATACAGTATATAGTGATTCAAAGATGCTTTTAATAAGCCAAACAGACGGATGTCATTGGCTTGTTACTGATGTGCCGAGGGTTGTTTTGTTTCGACCGGGGTAATGCCTTCAAAGTGCCGCACGTCTGAAGAAAGCGAATCTGTCTGATGATTCACAGTTATTGTGTGACGGCTGATGGTAGGAGTGAAAGACTGCCTGACAGGATTTCACAACGCTTTGAAATGTTGTCAGAAACTGACAGCAAAGACACTTTGTTATCATTGTGACAGACACCACTGGCCTCAGAATTGTCATAGTCTTTTAACAGATGCTTTTCCAAAGTCCAAAGTGACTTATGTTACATTGAAAGTCCAGGAGCAGCCTGGGGATAGGTCTGTTTGTTTAGGGCCATAATGGTGATTGTTCATAGTGAGGGATGTCTGCTATTTTTTTTTAAATCTTCTTGTCGCTTTATTGGCGTAGTAGTCGACTGACCGTTCTTAAAAGAATAGCTCACCCCAAAATGTAATTTTCCTCACGATTTACTCATTCCCGTGCCATTCCAGATGAAACATTTTATCTTCATTTTGCCCTTATATATGGGGCACGCTCCCAGGTGACGACGCTCCAAAAACACAAACATCCATTATTAATGTAAACCAAATCACTTTAGTGGATTAATATATTTGTAAGGAATGATTGACGATGGGCCATTGAATTTATTCGAAAATAAACATCGCTCTGGTTGTTACATTAAGACATTTGACAGGTCAGGTGTGCGTTTACCAAAAAGTAATGCGTACCCATGGAACATTTCTCAACCAATCAGAATAAAGCATTCAACAGCTCTGTGGTATAAAAAATTATATATATATTAGGGCTGTGATGATTGTGAAGTGCAACTGTGGTGAAGTACGACCCGCACTGGTAAAGTATGTTTGCATGTTACAAACCAAGAAAAATATAAAGTACAATCTTGCCCAGTTCGTGTGAACGCAAACGGCCAGCAGACTGCGCAATTTGCAAGAGGAGGCAACTGATATCAGTGATGACCCGCTGGCTTGGGGGCGAAACAATAAGATATTTTCTCTGTCACTCAAGGTTGTAAAAAAGTATCAATCTGCACCACTAGTACACCATCAGAACTAGGGATGTCAATTTATGCATTTTCCCATTTTTGATGATCGTTTAAATGAACAATCAATCCATCAAATAATTGTTATCTGTAATAACGTTATTGCAATAACAGCAGTGGCATATAGCCAATGACATGAAAGTGTGCGTAAAAACACCAGAAATGAAAAGATTTTACTTTGTCTAAATAACATGCTGGTGGGATTGTAAAATAAGTCAATGTAGTTAGTGTTTTGATAAAATCATCAATTTAAACTCGTAATGAAATATGACTAATAAACACAGTATAACTCGGCCTCATAACGGGCACTCCGCCCAGTCACACAAAAGTTTGTGCCTCCATGACAAAATAAAAGTTTCATTATCATCAAGTGTTATTTTTCTAGTTGTTCACCTCACTTTTTGAGTCGTTGATACACTGTTTGTTGTAATTTTATATCCAAGAAGCACACAAAGGGCACTTTTCCAGTTGTCACCTCAGCTTAGACCTGCGGCATACTTTCAGCATAGATGCTTATATTATGAAGATTTCAACCTTCCATTAGGAAACCCGCAACAGTGTTTAGCCAGTCAATAATGATGATCAATGATATATGTTGCGGGCGTTCAGAGTGTAACGTAAGTTTCTTTGCCAGAATTTAAGTTTACATTTTAATCTGTTCATTAAAAACGGCTTCTGGTCTCCTTCCC
Organism: Misgurnus anguillicaudatus; assembly: GCF_027580225.2. Classification (NCBI taxonomy): domain Eukaryota; kingdom Metazoa; phylum Chordata; class Actinopteri; order Cypriniformes; family Cobitidae; genus Misgurnus; species Misgurnus anguillicaudatus. Next base: position 34,812,981 of record NC_073357.2, on the reverse strand, counting down.
TGTGTATAGCAGCATTGCTATGCTAATCATGCAGGCTTCCCTGAAGAGGGTCTTTGCTTTCAGTATCCTAACCATATTTGCATTTTCTGTATCAGACCCTAACAGTATTAGGGGCTGTTTACACTTGGTATTAAGATGTGTTTTCATTGATCGGATCACAAGTGGACAAGAGAGACACATAACATTTACACCTGGTATTTAAATCCGTCTCTTTTGTCCACTTTCTACCGCTTCTGTCCTGAATACTGTGAGGGGGCGGTCTGTCGAGGTGGGCGAGTCTCTTTGCTGTCATTCAAACACAAGCAGGAGTAATTATGAGTTTATATGGACGCAAACTAATATTATGTCGGAGTCCACTGCTTGTTTAGCAAATAAACATGCTGCACAGTGTTTTGTACATGTATATGTTAGAGCTTTTTCTGAATTTTCAGCGCAATTGATGAAATAGGATCGCGCAACTTTCACGCGCTTTCAAAACGAAACTACGGATCAGGCGCTTTAGTTTTATCAATGAAAGGCTAAAAATAGCTCTGTTCACCGTCTGTTCACGCCAGAAGTCAGAAAAGATGTAAAACTTGGGTTTAATACCCGATTAGATAAATGGGCGGAGAGAAGGCGGTTGCGTGTGGCGGTTCGAACACATTCAACCACATGTGCGTTCCGCAACTCCAAAGCGATCCGATCGAAAGTGGTTTCGACTACCTCTGGATGTGGTTGAAAGTGGTCGAAAGTGGACGAGCTCAAAACGTTTTGAACACCGTTTACACCTGGCATTAACATCGTCCACTTGTGATCCGATCGACGAAAACGCATGTTAATGCCAAGTGTAAACAGCTTCTTAGATCCACTGCGGATGTCAATTTGTGCCTTAGCAGGCAGCCTTGTCTCGCATGAAGTTATTAATTATTAAATCGATCCTCTGAGTTACGGATCGATCTTTAGAAATTAACATGAAAATCGATTCAGAATAATTTTTATATTTCAAAATATGTGTGGTACATTTAAAAAAGAAACTAGTGTGATATGTTTGAATGCGTGTGGCTGCCACAACTAGAAAAACTTTCCATAGAGGACTGCTTACATCTGTGAGAGTGCTGTTGCAGTTTCAGCACAAAAGTTATTACTGTACTGTATATGTGCGCCCACGAAACTTGTGTTTATGTTTGTGTCTTGTTTGACTGATAGCGTGCCTGTAGGTGTTTGTGGATTCTCCGAGGGCAGTAGCTGGCCTGAAGTACCCAATTGATGTAGTAAAGTGACTGTGCCAAGTCTGTCTGCGGTTGTGGTGAGGATTAGTGAAACAGTTGGTCGTCTGTGGGATTGTGTATCTGTCACAGTCTTGTTTTATTCTCTGCATCCTGGAAGTGCGCTTATGTACTGTTGTTCTTTATTAGCAAGTCTTCGCATTTTCGAACAGGTATTTGAGTGTTCATGTCATGCGCTTGTGTGCATCTCTCCTGTATGTGTGTGTGTTGTTTGAGGCAAGGTTAGTCAGCCTTCAGGAATGCTTCGTCTGCCCAGGGGAGGGCGTGGGCCGCTTCTGGGTTTGTGGTTCCTGCCGGGGTTGAAGGTTTAGAAAAGCTCAGAGCCGCCTCCATATCTGCTGGAATAATAGATAGTCTGTACGGCAGACAACAAGTGTGCTTTGTGCTACTCTGTCATCACTAACACTACCGCTGACCCTCAGACTGCTTCTGACCACCGTGAGAAAATAGCCCTTCTTCAGTCGTGAGCTCTGTGTGTTTTTTTAGGAGAGCGCTAGTGTAGACTTTGTGCAGGATGTTTTGAAGTTTGTCTGAGAGTTTCAGAGACCAACTTTAATGTCTGCCACATATGTACGTTAACACTGATCCACGGTAATCACAGTAGTCTTTAATTTTGAAACGGGGGTTTTAGGAGCTGTGTTTTTCTCACTGTGTTTTTCAACTCGATGGGCTTAGATCACACTAGAATGAAAATGCACACCTTTGATGTGATTGTGATCATTTATGAAATGTGCTGTTTCTATGACCTAATTGGGCAGAAATTTTGGATTTGGTATTGATTTAACATGCATCTCTATTTTATATTGTGCCCAACTTGTATGTTTTGGATGTTAGGATATCTGTAAACTATGGTGCTTCAAAACATTTCCAAAAGTAGCATTTTAAAGATCTGAGTATTTAAAACAAACACTTTCACCAATACAGATATGTGACCTTTCTGACATCATTCTTTTAACACACACAATACATCGTTGCATGATGCCATAACTTAATACATTTGCACACTAATTGCATACGAAACATAGACATTTGATACAGTTTTACTTACAGCCTGCGGTGCCGACTCATGATCTTTTATCATTGGGACCGATTCATCTTTCGGTTTTAAACTGGAAATCCAGTTTAAAATCCACTGGGTTTTTTTGAGAAGCTGAACAAAGTTATAATTCCCTTACAACCAAAACACACTTCTTTGGTGAGATTGTTGATTTTGTGTTATCAAAAAACAAAACAACTTATATGTCAAATGACTTAAACAGGGCCAGAGTCGAAAAACAATTCCAAAATTTAAATGAACCCTGACAGAGTGTGTTCGGCACAATAATACTCATACGCCCAACAAGTTATTTGAAACTTTGCCATGTTTAACATGAGAATCCAACTTTTTAACAGTATTAATAAGTCAGAATGCATGAAATGGTATTAGACAACTCCTTAAAAGGGGTCAAAAATTAAAACTCTGTCATCATCATTTACATCATTTGTTTATCAAAACAAAGACATTTATACAGGTTTGTAACAATCTGAGAGTGAGTAAATGATGACAGAATTTTCATTTTTGTGTGAACTATCCATTTAAGGACTGACGTAAAAAAATCCCTGGCTTCCAATCAAAACATCTCAAGTTGCTAACAAGAGTAGACTAATGTTTTTATATTGCAGTTGAAACCATGCATTATTTTGCAGTTCCTAATAAAATCACTTTAACTGCCAAGCCCAGGTTTTAGTCACATTTGGCATTCCGCTCGTGTTAATTTTGGACCGGTTGTAGTGTTTCTGCTATAGTATTGTACTCCTCTGCTTCCCTGCAGTGAACGGGCCCCTGTAACCACATCCAACCACCTGTACATGAGACCCCCGTAGGGCTCTGTTTACTTAAGCAATGCCTTAATGACTTTACCAGAAAGAGGAAAACCAAAGACTTTCAAGGAGGTATACAGTTTAAGGCGTCCTCACATTTGGCACGTTTGCCTTGAACCGTGCACGAGTGCAGTTGTCCTCCTTCCTCACTTCCCCACAAGCTTGCACTCACACTGTATTTAGTTTGTTTCAAACCTTTGTGAGTAATTTGGTAATGATTAGAAAGAATCTAGTCATTTAAAGAGCACCAATGGTCCGATTCACGTTTTTACATTTCTATTGGTGTGTAAGTGTGTATTAGTACATGTTAACGATATGCAAAAGGTACAAACCCCAAAGTAAGTTATCGTCTCCATCATAAATCTCTTTTCTTGGACTACAACAAACACACAAATTGTAGGCAACAGTTTACTTCCTGGGATTGGTGATGTAGACAAGATCGACATTATCATAATTCCTCCCGCTTCGGACTCGCAGCCTGTAAGTTAACTCCTGTTAGCAACCGAATCTTTCAAACATGATAAGGAGCGTCACGTTTCCGGCTGACGTCAGAGATATTCAGGTCAATCACAAGGTACAGATTAGCTGGCCAATCAGGGCCACAGATAGGGCTGTCGCGGTAACCGCATTACCGCGCTACTGACAAGCCCAACTGCATGGAAAAAAAGCAACCGCAACAACCATGCCTTTCACGTTAAATTCATGAAACTATATGCCGCCTTGTTTTTCACGTCATACAGTACATGTATACCGTAAAACTTCAAATAATAGCCCGGGCTTTTATTTTCCCAAACCTATCATCACACCAGGCGTCTAAAAGAGACAGGCGTCTATAAGAGACAGGCTTTTAATTTAATTGTTCCAGCATGACAGCAGGAGGTTACCACATATTACGTTTTATTTTTAATTTGAATGTGTTTAACAAATTCGTTTGTGTAATAACAACAGTCTTAAATTATTGGCAGTATAAATAAAGCAAACAATGATATGTTTTTTATTGGTTGTTGCGTGAAATCTTACCCAGATACAACAGTGCTATTTTCTGATTGGCTATTGTGTAGCCTCTTTCTTTTTTTGTATTGGCTCGCTCGACTAGAACTCTAGGGAAGACGGGCTTGATAGAGAGAGAGAGCAGTGCGGCCAGATACATTTTAGGCGCTGCAGCATATTAAATATGATAAATAGTGTTTCCGCATGAGAAATACAATGTGTGGCGGGAGTGCATGCATGACAAAAGACTGAAAGCCCGTCTATTATCAGCGGCCCCAAAACACTACCGGCCCACCAGGAAAAGTCCTGACTCTCCCGATTGCCACTTCGCTACTGTCATCATCACCTCAATCCTGGCGACGAAGCTTGTTGTGTTGTCATAGTGATGAGTAAAGGAACGACTGCGTCTGTCACGTGACATCTACCGGTAAGCAAAAAAAACTTTAGCGTGTTCAATCTGCACCATAGAACTGTCTTAAACAGACTATCTGACGGGTTTTATAAGATTAAATACAACCCGAAACTAAAAAACAGACCAGGCCATTATTTGAGACAGGCGTTTATTTACCCAAACCTGTCGTCACACCAGGCGTCTAAAAGAGACAGGCGTCTATTTGGGACTCGGCTATTATTTGAAGTTTTACGGTAATAAGGGCCAAATAGATTGTCAAGAGTTAAGAGAGTAGGCCAATTTGTTTTTCGTAAATTTCAATTAAAAATGTAATGCTTCATATTTCGTTAAATCATACAGTGAATGTGTGAAAAAGTAAAACTGAGATGACAGAATAACTTTGGCGTTGTCTGCCTCTAGATGCAGTTTTAAAGATTAAAATTACTTTAATATAACTGATCAACACAAATAGCGGCAAAATATAACTGATTGCTTACCGGCATTAAAACCTCATAAAAAAGACCTTTTATAGGTTTTTTCTTTGTGCATCTGCAGCGCCGCGGTTGCTTTTGTGAACTGACTGCACACTTGACTTTCACCTAGACATTTAGATATGCAAGTTTTTCGTCAACAGTATCTGCGTGAAACATTTTGTAGGATTGTGGCCAAAACTGGTACTGCAATCACAAAACTTGTGGCTAAAACTGGTACTGCAATCACACAACTGGTGGCCAATACACAAAATGACAACATAAACATCATTTGAGGGCTGCAACTCCACTTTTTAAATGACAATATCCTGGCCGGACCATTGTTGTCAGTGATATAAGTATTTGAAATGAAAATGATTTCTTAATGTTTAGTGACATATCAGGGCCATTTTATGATTCATTGATATACATTTCTTACATACTGTTCCTTTAAACATTGATGATCATCTGCCGACTCGACTGTTTCATCAAATTCTCTATACACGGAGAGTCTGCTTTATTAACAGCTTTTCCTTCGCTCCGCATGAGCTAAACGTTTCCGCTTTTTACTTTTTTACTCGCATATATTTCTACATATTTTCGACAAAGGAAGACACAGGATATAATGTAAGTTATTATAGATAGCATTTAAGCTTGTTCTGAAATGATGACAAATCTGTGTGTCTAAAAATGACCTCTGCAGCTTAATTTAGCCAAAATAATGATACATTTGTTTTCATTTTATATACACGTTAATTAATCTACTAATATATTATTAAAAATGCCCTAAATTATTATGCATTGCCTTCTGTATTGCATTCGTTTTGTACATTTACAGGTGCACAAATACTGGCTAATTTTAATTTCTTTAAGACACTGCTGTGTTCTGGATTGACCGATGCTCTGTTAATTTGCGCTTAACAAGCTTAAATGATGTTCTTCAATTTATTTTTGTTTTCTCAAAATTATATTTAGCTGTAGTATAGCTTGTGTTAATTTTTTTACATAAGGGGAAATACATGTAGCCTACCCTTCTTCTACATTAGTTGACCTCATTGTTCTGGATTTAAATTTAAATGGATATAATTTTATTTTAGTAAATGAAGGCGGTAAACCGTATACCGCGCTGGTGAGCCACACAAAATCACCGCAAGGGAAATTCCTTCACCTCGACAGCCCTAGACACAGACACAAAAAAACTGGGGTTTTTTTAGCAATGAAATAGATGCACTTTACGTTTGTGGCTTTTTATTTAGAGTCGTTTGTGACGTGGTGATACACAGCCTTTTTACAGGCCTAAAACAGTGATTAGTCTATCTTCATTTAGCGTAACTGTGCTGCACATATCAGAAGGTTTTCATAGTCGGATGATATTGAATGACTGTCACCTTGCTCAGGCGGTGTTTGGTTTGGATAGTGTGACTTTGCCCTTCTTAATGGATTTTTTTGCTCACACTCGTATTATGACAGAATAAGTGTACATGTACATAGTTGAATTAGAAATCAGGACAAATATATAAGAGTTTCCTGATGATTTGGATTTTCTGTAGTGGACATTATATGTAATGTTTTTTTCAATAAGATTTTATGCTTTTAACGTTTTTGTGCTATAAATATTATGACCAGTCAGGCCACTGTTGGACATAAAAAGTTACAAAAATCTTTTATCTTTAGTAGTAGTAGTAACCGTGATGATAAGATGCATTTCATTTCATATGCATTACTTTTATTCATTTAGCGGAGATTTATCCAAAGCGAGTTTTATATCATTACTGCACGGCACAATCTCGTATCACATTAAGTCTGTTGTGCTGCTGTGTGCCGTCTGGGTTTAGGCTGGGGGAAGGGGGATTGCCGTGGTCTTAAAGTGATTTTAAAGGGGGGGCTGTGGGGGCTGGGTTGGCGTATGTTCGACTGGGTGCACAGTGGTCCCACAGACGATCTAGGCTGACGTCAAAGTTGCTTTTGTCCTCTACTCTCACTCTGAATCAAATTTGCATGCAACATTGAGTGCAGTTTTTGTTAAACTCGCCCAAAAAGTTTGAACTTGCAGATTCACACCGGTTCAGCAGGTTTGAAAAAAGTTTTCTTTGCATTGACGTTTGCCTTGTCCGCTAAACACATACATCATTTTGAGTATAGCACTGTCAAATTTAAAATATGCAGAAAAGCTGTAGTTTAGCTTTGTCATGTGCAAGCAAAACTTTGTAAAATCAATGTGGAGTTGTGTGTAATGATCCTAACAATAAACCTGATGCTGGATTGTTGTTTATTAGCAGGAAGTTGAGTATGATTATGCTCTTGGAAGGGTGTGTGAGTGTTATGGTCAAGTCAAGAATGCCTGAACTGATTCACAAGCGTCTGTGTTGTTGTTCACCCTCCAGATTAATTCAGTCCAGCATGGCTCAGTCTGTGTCAGACCCCTCCATTGGTCTATTTCACCCCCTCTGCTCTCTTTCTGTTCCTAACCCCCTGCCAGTCCCTGCTCACCCCTCTCTCTACTCAAGTGACAGCCGGCATGTGGATTGGGGGAGAGCTGGCTAGTCCAGACTGGGTGTGTGATATGCACATTTCTGTTAGTTCTGTCTGTCTGTCTGTCTGACCTAATTTGCCCTCTCCAGCTCAATCAATACTTATTCATTACTTCCTTTTCACATAATTTTGCCCGTGTGGCAGCAAACACTTTCCATTGAGCAGTGGAATGTAATAGATAACTGAAGAGCTGACAGTGAATACAATACTTTTAGACTAATGCATTTAACGAAGGCCAGACCCCAAGGACTGATCTCTTTACAGACTTTGTCATTTCTCACTGATCTTAATTAATTGAAGTTTCCTGTCATTTATTTCATTTCAGTTTAGAATGAGTGTGAATAAGGCAAATGATGTGTGTCTAGTCAGTGGTTACCTGTTTTTTCAGAGAGGTTTAAACTTTTGGCAATTTTTTATATCATATGTAGCAAAACTTCTCGCGTCTGGTCGGAACTTTTCTTCTGTTTCTATTGGTTTAATGGCAGGGCTCCAGACTGCCACCAAAATTTGAGAGTGTGCCACTGAATTTTACATCCATTTGCACATGTGCGACCAGTAAATGTGACCTTTTTTTGTGATGTGACACTAAATTTGAAAACAGCACATTGTACTTTCTGCATTTATCATTAAAGTATTTATTAGTAATACAGTGGAAATTAGTAGAAATGTGAATATTTGGTCAACATGTTGATTTACGGTGTGTGCCCCTAAATTTTCTGGTTGCGCCCCTAAAATTTTCACTTGGGGGCCACTTTGCTCCTAGTGAAAAAAGTTAGTCTGGAGCCCTGAATGGTCTGACTAGTGGCTAACATGAACTTTGCAACCAATACCTCGTCAAAAATAACAAATGTTTTGGTTTCCTAAAGACAGGGGGAGATTTTAAACGGCAACAATAGCTCAGTATCGTTTTTTCATATACTTAAATAAATGCATAATCTACTTGTTTATTTGGCTTGATATTAGGGATGCACCAATCCACATTTTTTCACTTCCGATCCGATTCTGATACCTGAATTAGGATATCGTCCGATACCGATACTATTCCGATATCAGCGCTGTATTTGCTGCATTTAATATTATCATTATTGTTGATTTTATATGATACTGAAATAAACTCCTCTCAACAGGCAAGTATGATATGTATGTGTATGTATGCATGCATGTATGTCCCAAAAGGCAACTTGAGGTAAATTTAAGGTCAGAAAAGGAAGTCAGAAAAACAGGGAATCCTGTTAACAGGAAAAATCCCATTCTGAAAACAAATATGCAACTGTAAGGGTTTCAAATTGATTGTCAATATTTATTACATTTCATAAATTACAAATACTTTCGTCTTGAACATTTAGGATTGAAAAGTGCAAGTGTAAACATCTTACACTATTAATAAAACGATGTGCATCTGAACAGTAAAAATCAAGTACACACATCAACAAATTTGATGTCAAAATATCTGAAGTAAAGCTCAGGGCTGGAACTCCTTTTAACTTCTCAGCTAACTTGGTTGACACTCGGCTGTATAGTTCAGGTAGCGCAGTGTCTGATAAATATCTCCTGGATGGTAGATTATACCGTGGCTGCAAGTGTTCTATCAGGCTACGGAATCCAGCGTTTTCCACCACTGATAATGGCTGGTCATCGAGTACGATGAATTTGAGCAACTTCTCGGTAATCCCTTTAGCCTTTACACTGTCTGCCGGGAGTTTACCTTGCTTCTGAAATGACTCCAGAAGTGATTCTTGACGGTTCCCGTTGTCTTTCTGCCCACTGGCTAAAAAAAAATCCTCGTGCTCTTTAACATGGTGTTTTTTTAAATGTTTGATTGCGTTTGTTGTGTTGTACGACGCGAGGGAGTTTCCGCCTCTCTGAATAACGGCTTTGCCGTCTTGCTTTGCGGTGTTTCCAAGGTAAAGAATTTCCACACAGCGGACATGTTGTCTAGCCTCAGTCAGCGCTATCCAGCTGGCTGCAAACTGCGGAATGGATTTCCTGCGTGGGGGCGTGTCTCATAACTGTGTCTCGTTGAGCCGCGCCTCCGTTCAGGAAATCCATTCCACAGTTTGCAGCCTGCCGGCGGGAATCACTTTCGGAGTCATTTCAGCAGACAACGTTAAAGCGCAGACAGCTCGGATATCGGATATCTAAGCATGTTGGATCGGAAAATCCGATACGTGAATTACGCAGGTATTGGTCCCGATACTGGATCGGATCGGCCCCATCCCTAATTGATATAGGGGTGTAAATCAGACAGTTCATTATGATTCATTACAAAATCGATTTTCTTCACCAGCGATGCGATTTTTGCCGATACATAAAATGCTTCTTTGATGGGATTACGATTCAATTAATTTATCCATGTTTTTGTATTATGTGCCTAGTTAATAGATACTAGTGATGCAACAATACACTTAGTTCACGGTTCAATACAATTTTCGGTTCTTGTCCACGGTTTTCGGTTCGGTTTCAGTTCTGATGCCCTTGCCTATTAAAGATACAGTTTGTATTATTTTCGCCAATGGATGGCGCCCGAGCCAAACAACAACAATGATGTTGTTTACTGACGCTCTGAAGCAGCGTGTAATTATGGGATTTGTAGTCTTTAACTCAACCGCTGATGGCCATCAATCAGACGAGAACGAGAAATCACGTTGATGGATAAGGTAATCAAGTCTTATAAATGTTGCGTTTGATGACATCGTTTATTTCATTATGTAAGTTTATATGTGATGTTCAAAACGAAATTTTCAGTCATAGATATTACAGTATTAGTCCAAATTCGATGGTTAACACAGCACAGAATTAAGTTTTCAACTTACAATCTACAATGATTTTTCACATAATGTATTGAGAGTACAAATCCTATTGTGAAGTGTCTTAAAATGACCATTTATAATACCTTTGATGTGCATATCGTCCACGGGAAGACGCGCTGATTACAATCTACACACTAATGTTGTGATCAATATAATAGCATACGTTTTTTGAAGGGTTACGAATCAAAACAACTCACCCATCGCGTAAAACACAAGCAGGATCAGAATCTCACAATACCTTTGATGTGCATATCGTCCGCGGGAAGACGCGCTGATTACAGTAATGTTGTGATCAATATAATAGCATACGTTTTTTGAAATGTTACGAATCAAAACAACTCGCCCATCGCGTAAAACACAAGCAGGATCAGATTCTCGGTCTAGTTAAATGTTGTCGTGAAGCTCTCTCCATCCAAATAATGCAACAACAAATCGATCCTCTCTCGTTTTGTTCCAAACTCTTCCTGGGTCATTTGGTTGGCCCGTACGCTAACAGGAGCTGACACAACCAGCGGCAGACGGTAAAGAGTTATCCATAAGTACATAAGCAAGCGCATAGTTCCGCATTGTCCACGACACTGGCTGCGTCCGAAAACTCAAGGCAGTGAGGACTGTGAGGACTTGTTGCCTCGCTGCCTCCTGAGGAAATGACTTCGGCCTCGGAGGCCTGAAGGCCGCTCAGAGAAAGGCTTTCCGATGCACTTCAAAGGCAGCGTGTTTGAAATATAAACAGAGATCGCCTTTGTGATAACTAATCACATATTTGAAAACTACAATACTAATTTCTCGCTAGAAATGCAATTAAAATGTGTAAAATGTGAAAATATACGTTTATTTACACTAAATTTGTGCTCCAGTCGCTTCCTTGGCCGCCATTTTATTTTTTCGAGCTCGACCAGTGTTGTCATGTGGGTTACGTCAGTAAAGGCGGTGACAAAGGGTCACATGGATATTAACGTCATTGACAGGAGACTGCACTGCCCCGTGTCAATGTTTTGAATGGAAATTTTCTCACGATTTACAAGTAGTTGAAAACATTACAGATATTGATAGTAATCAGCTGGACAAAATATATAACACTGGCCTAGTGGTTTTTGGAGATTTTACTGCAAATATCTTACAAATTGCACCTTTAAAGTGTTTTTTAATTATTCTATGCTTGGGTAACAGGAACAGTGAGATGTTAAGAAGCAAAAATACTGGTTTTAATTGCAGTTCTCTTTATTTTATGTAAATGCAAAATCATCTTACACATTTCTAATGTAGTGATACAATAATATAAGATATAATTAATTAAAGACATATAAAAATGATATCCTATGCAAACTGGGGAACATGTGAATTCATTACATTACATAAATTGGCCATTTGATATACCTGTACTTAGTAAATTAAACTTTACATTGTAAATGAAGGCTATACCTTACTGCACTACTGTTAAATCCAACATCATGCTGTCTGTGTAGAAACCAAAAATTTATTTCTCAATCAAGATAACTGGTGGGATTTATTTTAGCATCAGGCGCACTCTTCTTGAGTTGATTGCACCATGGGGGTCGAACCGAACTGATATGCAAGCTCTTTGATGACTGTAACTGTTAACATTTTTTCTAGATAAAGTAATACCACAGTTGTTGCCTTTGTTATATTACTTGCAGTAATTAGGTATATTATTGTTTTAATAGAGAATCAAATAAATTCGCACAACAAATATTTCTTCTTCAAAGAAAAATTTAATATACATTTAAAAAGGCTTATGTCTGTTAAAAGTATTGAAAATGAAACACTTCACAGTCTTTACTGTATGAAAAAAATATACACGCATTCTAGCATTCACACATTCATGCATTCAAAGCCGTTTGTGTTGCTGCTGAAACCGTATATATTTATAGAAGAAAATTTTCCTGGAAGGCATATCGTGAAACTTGTTGCTGGCGGGCAACTTTAATAAAAGATGGCTGGGAATGAGTTAAAGCAAGTGGCTGATGTTTTTTTTTTTACAAGGACCCTGATATTTCCAGTCTGAGCTTCACAGTTTATGCGTCACATTTCAACAGGGATTGTTTTGTGAACCTGTCACAATGTAATGCAGGCTGTGAAAAGAGGCTGTTGTTGACTGATCGCTCAACGCAAACTACTGTATACTGAACCTGACGGAGACCTACAGCAAACGTCTGTTACTCATTTCATGTGTGAAGAGGTCATTTGCAGATTATTATTACAGACAGAGCTACAATAAAACAGCCAGGGTCAGTGGAAATTTTTCATAAAAGGCATTTTGACACCTCACATTATTAGTAGACCGCAGGCAACAAAAAGAGTCATAACAATTTAAAATGTAAAAAGTTGTAAACTAATATGTCTAATCTATAGTTAATGTGATGAACTTTAACTGTTTGTTATACTGCCAGGACACCTCAATAAGCTTAAAGAGGAGATCTTCATTGGTGGCTGTTCACATTTCGGTACTAAAACCGCTGCTTTCCTTCTTTCTAAAACACTCGGGCGCTTGCGCTCATGCTGTTGCTAAGAAACCATGAGCTACACTCTCCAAAGATGTAGTAATGCGTCTCTATGCATGTTTTTTTTCTATTTGTGTCAAAATAATAGCCGCTTGGCAGATCATACAGTACAGCTCTGTGTATTCTCATACAGCTAATTTCAGCTTCCTCCATCTTGAGTTGATAAGCAGTGATACAATGTTTACATGATACAGTGTTGATGAAGGGTGATGCTGAATGGTTGGTTCTTGTCAAATGACCTACAATGCAGATGCAGCATTTTGAAAAGTTGAAAAACTTTCAACTCGCTGCAGCGCAGATGCAGCAAGAAAAAGAAGAGCTTGTCGCACCACTTGCGCTACCTATTTATATTAATATTAATATAATATTAAGTAATATTATCATTTGAATTTTCTAAATATGCCACTGGCTTTGATAGTGTGATATCTAATATGCATTGAAATTCATACATCTTTATGTGTGGCCAGATGTTTTGTAAGTCTGAAAAAATAGATCTCACCTCTTTCTGTAATTTCATATCTCTGCTTTTTGTGTAATGGCTGTTGTGGATGAAAAGGAGAGTGCAATGAATGCTATCTGTAGCCTGGATTCTTCAAAAGACTGGAGGGCTTTGCTGACCTGGTGTCCACCTTCCCACTCCCATCAGCCTTGGGATTGCTATTGCATATTTCAAAACTCACAGTGTACCAGTTATGTATAATGGAGGTCTGTAAAATGCTGTGATCTTACTGTACAGCCATGTTTTAGCGCGTCTGTGTATTCAAATCTACGAGGTTCTGATCTTGACCATATAGGAATCCACTACACTGATAGTCATCATGAAAATGTTTTAGTCGCTCAAATGCCTGTGAATGTAAACGGTGTAGGTGTACCATATGGGGTTAGCGTGAATATGTGTTTTGATATGATTGTGATCTCGATTGTGTCTGCAGACTTGAACAGTCATCTTTGTGTGAGTGGGTAAATAACACGCCTCATGAGAAGTTCACCGCGTGGTTGTTCTTTGTGCCGTTGCCCGCATTATTCGAACACATGATTGTTTTTTTCACTTTTCCACATGGGACCATCCAAAGGAAAGTCTGACGGAAAATTTCCCGCAGTAGACACGCACAAAAAATTATGTGAAGCGGGTAAACAAACAATGCCCATTGGAATGCTTTTTTTTTTATTTGTGCAGTTGTTTATTTTATTCATAGTTTGTGTCTTTTAAAATATAGCCTAGTTCAGTGGTTCTCAAACTGGTGTCCGGGGCCCCCAGGGGGGCCACGATATGGTGCCAGGGGGGCCCCAGTTTTATGTTATTTTTATAAAATACATTAATTTATCATGAATTCTGTGAAATTAAACCTAAAAAAAAATAAGGCAGCACTACTTTGTATAATTTTATGTTTTGTTTAATTAAAATGTGAAGTTTTAGAACTGTTTTTGTCATAAATTTTCTTTGGGGGGGCCGCGAAGGAATGCACCATACACAAAGGGGGCCACACGCTGAAAAAGTTTGAGAACCACTGGCCTAGTTAATGTTGACATATATTTATTTTTAATAACATATATTTAAATTCATTAACTTCAGCAAGTTTTCAAGTAAAAAAAAAGTGTTATACTGTAACAGACCAAACTGATATATTTAGCTTCAAGAAAAAGCTTCCCTTGAGAAAACCTAAAATAACAGTAATAACTTTGGTGACAATTTTAAAGTAATTGTGTTGTTAATTCATAATTGTAATGAGTATGGTGACAGTAATTGTGTTGTAAATTTGTAATGCTTTAAAGACTGTTAGTAATGTTTTGTGTTTTAGGCTGTTTAGGATACTGCATTACAAGTAGTGTTACTATTACGGTTACCAAAAAAGTGTATTGACACCACAAGTTGCACATTCTGACTAGCCCATAACTTAGTTTAGATTCACCTATGCGAGTATGCGTTCACTTGACTGTGCAAGTTTAAGCTGTGATATTTCATTTGCTATCGAAAACATTTGAGTAAGGATTTAGTCATTTCTCTCAGTTCATCTCCTTTCTTTTTCTCTGAACAGGCGTGTAAAGTAAGTGTGAACTAAAGGAAGTGAATGTGTTCATAGCTCATCTCTGCTCATTCAGTGTGACCTCACATTACTAACATATCTCATGTGCCTATATACACTTAAATATAAACTTTTATTCTTTCTCTTTCCGTGACTTTATTTGCTACAGCACACACAGAAACACGCTGTCTCCACGGGGCGTCTGCATTTTACATGATGTTTTTCCTCTCAAATCAGCCTGTGAAGCAAAAGCTCTGCTATGAAATATTAAAAGCATGTTTAGCTTCAGGGTGAGCTGCAGAGGCCTCGGGCAGATCAACCTGACCTGTGCCGCTTTCTGGGCTGGGCTCTGTGCATGAAATAGGGGAGGATGGGATGAAGGTGTTCTTGCTTTACACTCGATAGGCTTTTGCCATTTACACGGCCTGCACACATTAACTATACAGTTTTGTTAGGATTCTCCTGTTGCTTTCCTATAGATTTATGAGATGGAGTTAGTACAACTGTTGATCAATGTTAAACTAGAGCACTGACCTCACACACACACACACACAAACACGCACACACACAGACACACACATGCACACACACACCACAATGTTTTGAAACTTCTTTTTTGGAACTTCCTCTTTCTTGTCTTCATTCAGATCACGTGTGGTGTGTAACCGAAAGCACCACATTAACAGGAAATTGAGCCACTTTTCCTTCATTTGTGGTATCGCATCATTTCTTATCACTTTTCCTCTGAGCCTTGAGTGTTTGTATTGCAGCCACTTTCGCAATGTTTCTTACTGTAATTCATTATAATATTTCAGCAGTATGATGAAAGTGACCATGCCTACATTTGATGTATAATGTGCGTTTTTTCTTCTTCTTCAAGGTCACTGGATGGTCGGTTGCAGGTATCACATAGGAAGGGACTTCCTCATGTGATCTATTGTCGTCTATGGCGCTGGCCTGATCTACAATCTCACCATGAGCTCCGAGCCATTGAACTCTGTGAATTTGCCTTCCACATGAAAAAGGACGAGGTGTGCGTCAATCCCTACCACTACCAGCGTGTCGAGACGCCAGGTAACGCACACTGCTAAAATGTTAACATTAGGCATTCAGAAAAATATGAAACGCAATTGCATTAACAACAACATAGCC
Source organism: Misgurnus anguillicaudatus (assembly GCF_027580225.2). Lineage (NCBI taxonomy): Eukaryota > Metazoa > Chordata > Actinopteri > Cypriniformes > Cobitidae > Misgurnus > Misgurnus anguillicaudatus. The sequence goes on along the minus strand of NC_073357.2, from coordinate 34,796,965 downwards.
CATATACAGTACTGTGCAAAAGTCTTAGACCACCACCACCAGACTTGTTTTAGAAGTTTTAAGGTCCATCCATATTCATTTTTCAATCTATTTTATTAAGATACAAACAGAAAATACATGAAATATGTACACAAAAATAAAAAAATAAATTTTCAAGACTAAGGGCCCTATTTTAACGATTTGAAACGCAAGTGCGAAGCGCAAAGCGCAAGTGACTTTGTGGGCGGATCTTGGGCGCTGTTGCTATTTTCCCGGCGGGAGAAATAACTCTTGTGCCAGGCGCAAATCAATAAGGGGTTGGTCTGAAGTAGGTTCATTATTCATAAGTGTGGTTTGGGCGTAACGTCAAATAAACCAATCAGAACGTCATCCAACATTCACTTTAAACGCAAGTGCGCAAGTTCCATGGCGGGTTTCTATTATTATGACGGATTTACCAGGCGCACGCCAGAAGCGGTTAACAGCCAAGGAGACCGACGTTCTTCAAAGAGCAGTCAAAGACTCAAAGAGAAGTTGTTTTGTATGCTGATGGGAAAAACCCGCCCAAATCACCCTCACCACTGAAAGCAGAGAAACGCAACGTCCAACCCCAAAGTACAAATCAAGTTCACATACATTAAGGTTTCTTATGAAAACATTTAAATTATTATTTACATAAAATAAACTAGGGATGCACCGATAGGATTATTTTGGGCCGATGCCGATACCGATTTAAACAGACAACTTCTGGACGATACTAGGGCCCTATAAAATCCGTTTTATTTTTTCCCAAATTCCGTTTTATTTTTTCCCAAATTCCGTTTTCTCCGTTTTAATTTTTGCAAATTCCGTTTTATCCGTTTTAATTTTTGGCAATTATATTTTTTACCCTTTACTTTTATTTTAGTCATAAAAAGAGTGTGCCTTTAATGTTAATGATTAAAATGTAAATGATTTGGGGAAAAACTGGATAACAGGATTACTTAATGACTATAAAAGATGCATTTACACATGCACATACACACAACTCAATTCAATGCATTGTTTAGTGTTGTTGCAGGAGGCTACAACAAGGTGTCAAAGCAGTAGTGCCTTCAGAAGTGCCTTAAACACATCAATCCAGCGGAACGCGATCCATATTTTATACACGATCGCTTGAAATGCATATAACTTTACAAACATACACAGGATTACTGATATGACTTAGGACAGCATGAGCGCGCAGCTCTTTGCACGTGCAAGCGAAAGAGAGACAGAGAGCGGCGCCATGATGCAGATGATTATATTTTAATGCGAGGGATAGTTTGCCTCAGCTCGCTTGAAATGCATAAAACTGAAGAAATACATGAGGATTTGTGTTCGCACTTCGGACAGATGCGTGAGCGCGTTCACGTGAGAGAGGTACAGTGAGACAGACGTGGATGAGAGAGTGCATGTATCTTTGCGCTCACCGTGAACAGAGTGTTGACAAAACTTCCAAAATAACAGTTCTCCGGTCACATAAAAGTCATGTGAGACCTGCTCGGAACTAAGTGCTTAGCGTCGAATTTCTTAATTTTTTCGTTGACGAGAGCAGAGTCGTGGAGAGCCGCTTCGCCATGGTTTCAGTGTTTTGGAGGGTGTCTAAAACGACGGGAGGGGGCGGGTCGCCAAGATTTACTTCCCCCGGTCTGCATTTCCCCCAGACATAGGTTCGTCTCCCACACAAAAACATAATTTTATTCAAAATATGTAAAATTCCGCAAAATTCCGCGTTAATACTAGATTCCGTGTTAATTAGCCAATTCCGAGATTCCGTCCGCGATTCCGTGATCGCGGAAATTATAGGGCCCTACGATACCGATACCGATATTAAAGGGATAGTTCGGCCAAAAACGATATTAAACCCATGATTTACTCACCCCCAAGCTGTCCGAGTTGCATATGTCCATCGTTTTTCAGACAAACACATTTTCGGATATTTTAGAAAATATTTTAGATATTTCTGTTCATTAAATGTAATGTTGCGGGGTCCAGGAATAGTCCACGACCTTCAAGTCCAAAAAAGTACGTCCATCCTTCACAAATTAAATCCAAACGGCTCCAGGATGATAAACAAAGGTCTTCTGTGGGTAATCCGTGTGGTGTTGTTGTAGAAATATCCATATTTAAAATGTTATTAACTTTATAAACTAGCTTCCGGTAGCGCCGCCATCTTAGACTCAGGAGAGAGGATTAGCGTAGTGTACGCACTTTTCTTAGTGACGTATGACAAATTCGGAGGGCGGGGGCACCGAGCAGCAGCAGAGAAACTCTGTACGCTGCGTAAGCTCTCATCCTGAATGCGCATCACTCCAAAATGGCGGCGCTACCGGAAGCTAGTTTATAAAGTTAATAACATTTTAAATATGGATATTTCTACAACAACACCTCACGGATTACCCACAGAAGACCTTTGTTTATCATCCTGGAGCCGTTTGGATTTAATTTGTGAAGGATGGACGCACTTTTTTGGACTTGAAGGTCGTGGACTATTCCTGGACCCCGCAACATTACATTTAATGAACAGAAATATCTAAAATATTTTCTAAAATATCCGAAAATGTGTTTGTCTGAAAAACGATGGACATATGTAACTCGGACAGCTTGGGGGTGAGTAAATCATGGGTTTAATATCGTTTTTGGCCGAACTATCCCTTTAAACACTTGTATACAATATAGGGCTGGGTAAAAATATCGATTCATCAATGCATTGCAATTATTTGTCTCTCAATTCAATATCGATTCATCAAATCCTATGAATTGATTCAGCCCCCCGGCCAGTGGCGGCGCTGTGGGCAACACTCTAGTGAGAGCGTTCAGCGTTGTACAAGACGCGCTATATCAAAACAGAAAGATCAAAAGCCGTTTCTCAATACTAAGTACGCCAAACTCGGACTTGTATCCTTCGTAGTTCGAACTTGCAAGTTCAGACTCGGAAGAACGAACTCCTGACGCGAAATGCATTCTGGGAAACTTCGCCCTCATAAGTCCACACAAGTCTCCTCTGATGCATCCTCGATAAAATGGGCGGATCAAGAACACATCCGGGGATTTTATGTGAACTTGGGCTTGATGCGAACTTTGAATTGGAACAGTACTTGGGCCGCGACTGATGACGTTTCACAAGTCCACAAGAACGCAAGTACAGACAAGAACGCATATTGAGAAACGGCTAAAGATGGCAAACAGCAGCACTTCTTTCAAGCCTGTACAATCAACGTGATCAAACATTAGCAGAGGTGAAAAGTAACGAATTACATTTACTCACGTTACTGTAAATGAGTAGTTTTTTGTGTACTTTTACTTTTTTTGAATAGTTTTTAAAAATCTGTACTTTTACTTAAGTATGTTTTGTTTGAAGTATTGTACTTCGCTACATTTTAAATCATATCCGTTACTGAGTAAATAAAAAAAAGCAACGTGATAAAGACACGCAACGGATGATTGATGGGCAGGAGAACGCGCACAAAGAACCATGGAGACGGACGAGACAGGCGCGCGCTAATGACCCGCCTCAGTTCAAATCTTATGAAAGAAACCCCCCATATATAAGCGACCACTTTCTCCACTGACGCGAAGCGAGTGTTTCATTCCTATGAAAGGTAGGATTCATGCTCTTGAGTACAAAATTGCAGACCGGGTTTTACCGCTCATTTGCACGACGCGTTTTTAATACAATGCGCATTATCCTCCGCAGTCTAGCAGCTTCGCGTCCTCGTGAATGCACAGGTCATTAGACATGAGAGAGAGAGAGAGAGAGAGAGAGAGAGAGAGAGAGAGAGAGAGAATAAAGGTCTGACATCAGGTACCCAGGTCAGGGAAGCTAGAAGCTTATAAACGTGTCAAAAGTATGACATGGCACTCATCTCATTAAATGCTCATTTAAACTAGATATATAGTTTAATAAAATAATGTATGTTACCAGCAATACATCAATTACAACCTTACTATAGTGATTGTATTTTCAAGTTGCTGACCACCTTCAAAAGTGCATAAATCACATGTAAAAATCATTAAATAATTCCATAAATGTTTCTTAGTTTAAAAAAGCTTTTTATTTTATTAACTTTTTGTTATTGCACTTTAATTGTAAAGATGTTCCTACAATTAAAAATAACTAGTTTGAGATTTTAATTCTCTTGTCGTTTTTGAACTATACTAAAATCCTCCACCTCTTCCCGCTGTAAAAAAAAGTAACTTTTACTCTGAGTAAAGTTAAAATGTTTTACTTTTACTTGAGTAAATTTTTAGACCAGTAACTTTACTTTTACTTAAGTAAAATATTATTAAAGTAACTTTACTTTTACTTGAGAACAATATTTTAGTACTTTTTCCACCTCTGAACATTAGTAATACTACATACATTATTTAAAAATATACTCAAGTACTTAATTGCTTGTGTATTTACGTATTATTGAATCGATATCGAAGGAAGTAAATCAATATTGAATTGAATCGAATTGAATCAAAGCCTCAAGAATCGAAATCGTATCGAAGTGTGAAATTCCTAACAATACCCAGCCCTAATACAATACTATACAGTTGGTCTATTAGCTAGTTTATTTCTGCATCAAATTATTTTTACTGAACATGGATTGGATCTAATTAACATTCAACTGACCAACATAATAAGAGAGGCACAAATTAAGCTAAAACAAATATAAGACGACAACATGACAACCTTTAAAGGTGGTTTCTTTTATTAACAACATTAACTCATTTTTTACATATAATGGATTTCTTTAATAAACATAAATAATGCCGGTGCTATTGCAACTTCAAAAAAAGTTGGACTTCTTTTCCCCCACTAAAGTGCAGTCTGTTTCTTTTATTGTCCAAGACATTTGAGCCAGCTCAACAAAGGTTTTCTGTCGGTGCTAAAGTATAGTGCACACCAGAACATTAAATCATTTTAATTGAACAACATGCAACTGATTGGCTTTATGTGGTTAATTAAAAAACAATCGGTATCGGCCTTTCTCGTGCTATTACTGATATGCCGATGGTTTCAAATTCATCAAATATCGGCGGCCGATACATCGGTGCATCACTAAAATAAACGTAATACAGCCACACAACAAACTTATGAAAATATTTTAATCGTTATTTGCATGATCATTTTTTATCGCAGCCACACAATAAATAAAAACTATCACCTCAATGCTCACCACAATGATTTCCCTTATCTCATGTGTTAATATTTTTTATTGTAACAATTTATGATTTGCAAAAATAACTGTTCCATCTGTGTAGATTAGATAAGCAAAGTGTGTGCGCGTTGTGCACGCTATACATTATGGTCAAGCATGGCCCTTAAAATAGCATAATGAACAACGCGCAACGCGCCACTGACTTTTTTCTGGTCAGTGGCGCAGTTGTTTTTTGAAACTGCAAAATAGCATCAGGGATGGTTTGTGCCGGAACACGCCTCCTTTTTTGCACTGAACCGCCCAGGGAGCAAGTTCATTCTCTAGTTTGCCGCTGTGCATCTGTGGAGGGAAAAACCCGCTGTGCGCCAGTGCAAAATACGAATGATACATGCGTCACTGACAAAGTCAATTGCGCTGGGTGCAAGATAGGGCCCAATATGTCTTTAGGCATCGTTGGTGTTTAGTGTGACCTCACTTGGGACTAAACACATCTTGAGCGTTTTTGAGCAGAATAAAGTAAAAAAAATAGGATTTAATTTTATTTAGGTTTAAGAGATCCTGCAGTTTGACACTTGACATTTGTATACAGTTTTTAATACTATATACACATTTCCTCTATTTTCTGGATGTATTCTATTAAAGAGACTGAGAAACAATTCTATATGATCACTATAACATTGCACAAATCTAATTGTGACATGGTGGCCTAAGACTTTTGCACAGTACTGTATGTTGAATTTGATGCTAATTTTATTTACCATATTTAGCATATATGTTAATGGAACAGCACAGCGCATTTAGTTAATGTCTTAAATATGAGTCTGGTCGCTTAAGTATATATTTCTTTATCTTCTGTCTTTATGTTTCTCTCTCTGTATAGTTCTTCCTCCAGTTCTGGTCCCAAGACACACTGAAATCCCAGCTGAGTTTCCTCCACTGGATGACTACAGTCACTCCATCCCAGAAAACACCATCTTCCCTGCTGGCATTGAGCCCCAGAGCAACTACATACCAGGTAGAAGACAAACATTGAATACAGTGATTTTTAATACAAATAAATCAGCAAATCATTCAGTGTCGGTGTGAATGCTACTTTAGACACTTTGACTTTAAGTTGTTAGGGTTAAAAATGCAAAGCGACATCAGATCCCCCTGTGAAAAGGGAGAAATGGAAGCTAAATAACGTCAAGAGGCTTTTGAACACAAACCTAATGTCGTCATTAGTTGCCACAAAGTGGCAAGAACACAGGTGTAAGGTTTTTGTGAATGTTTTCCAAGCCTAATAGAACAAGTTTAGTCTGTAGCTGCAGTTGCCGTGGTCTAGTGGGCAGTGGGAGGATTTCTCAGCTGGCAGGATATGGGTGGAGCTGAGTAAACCATAAACATACACATTGAGTACTGTCCAGTTCACTGGCCTCCAAAAGCGCAGTGAAGATACAGCTCGACATGATCTTCATTTGAAAGACTCCTCCAAAAGTCTTACAATTCATTCAAAATATATATGGATCAATGACAAAACAAGCTCTTAAAAATTATTTTTAAAGAAATGGATGTAATGCTTGAACAACATTTCAGTACATTTTAATGATTTTTATTCACAATATTTTTGATATCCCCATTCAAAAAATGTCAGGTGATACAACCAGTCATTAGCTGCGTTTCCATTATTTTAATTCGATTTTAATCCGCAATGTCAATTTGCGCAATTTAAAGGATAATGGAAACACCCCTCCTGTCTTTTTGCCAGAAAAGTTTGCGCTCCATATGTCATGCTGATTGTTTGTTTATTTGATAGTGACATTTCAAATTATAATCCTGAAAATAGTTTGTTATTTCTTAGGGGCATTCATAGCAGTTGCACCTTTTGATTTTCTGGTTGCACCTCCGGACCTTAGCATCGTGTTTACATTTAGCAGACTTCATACTAATTGGCGATATCACTCTGTCTCCTCTCCACTAATAAGCTGGTGTGTGGTGGGCATTCTGGCGCAATATGGCTGCCGTCGCATGATCCAGGTGGATGCTGCACATTGGTGGTGGTTGAGGAGATTCCCCCATTCATTTGTAAAGCGTTTGAGTGCTGCAGAAAAGCACTATATAAATGTAACAAATTATTATTATAATTATTATTATTATATTACTTGGATGCTGGTCTATGCTTTTGTCTGTTATATCAAATTCATAAAAATACTTTTAAATACAATGTTTGATAAAATAGCATTTTTTCTAGTTTTACATTGGTTGTACCAACCGACATAGAAAGTGTACCAGACCATCAATTAATATTAAAATAGCTATTTTTTAAGTATTTTTAAGCAGTCCACGAACTTTTCATTCATCTATAAAGACCACCTGGGGTTTACAGGATGATGTGAAATCATGTTTACTGTTTATACTAGGGATGTCCCGATCAAGTTTGTTTGCCCTCGAGTCCGAGTCATTTGATTTTGAGTGCCTGCCAATACCGGGTCCCGATCCGATACTTCTATAATACATAAAAAAAGAATAAAGAAGAGCGAAAAAACTGATTCAGGATGTTCCTTATGTCATGCCGAACGCGTTGCTGTTTCTGTGTGGAGTCAAAAGGGTCTAACTCTATGCCAGCGCATAACTATAGATGTGTTAAAAAATAATGAAAATATATATAGTATATAGACCATTTCAAAAGATGTAAGCAACACTGGTCCAGAAGCACTTCCTGTTTCCGTTTTTTTAACACTTGATAAACATTGGGATAAAATAAACCAACAGAACATATAAACCTGAATTAACTGAAGTTAAACAAACATTTTAAAGATAATAATACATGTGAAATAAAAAATAACTGTCACAAACTGTAACAGGAAGTGTTTCTGGACCAGTGTTGTTTACATCATTTGAACTGGTCTGTATGTACAGGGGTTAAATTGGGATTTGTTTTGTGGGGAGGCTCTGTTGGGAGGGAGGGTTCGAGGGGTAACATGTTTATTCCTGATGACAGCAAAGCCACTGGTGTGTTTCAATGACATTTTGGACCTCTGATAGGATTTTATAAGTTTCAGTTTTAAAGCTGTGCCACAGGTTGACCCAAACTTTAAAACCTAAACTTTAAATTATGCACATCTATGAGTCTGACACCCTACATGCATTTGTTGCACATGTCATTATGCACAATTGATCAAACTTTGAAGGAAGTTATAAGAATCAACCTCCTTGACTAATTCTAGGCATAAGAGGCTACCCAGACTCAATTAACAAGAAAAACAACATACTGATTCAGCAATATGTCTTATAAATTAGCCATAGAGATTCCCTAAGCTGGTCAGCAGTTACACAATCACTATAGTTAGGTCGTAATTGATTTGTATAATCAAAATACATTATTTTATTAAACTATACAATAAGTTGTATCCAGTTATCTAGTTAGCATATTGTAAGGAGATGAGTGACATGGCTATACATATTTTAATACTTTGTTTCTAGACTTCTATTAAGTTTGTTCCATGTGGGCACCATTCTTAAGGGGGTCGCACACTGGCTGCTCAGCGTCATGACGCGTCGAATCACGTCTAGGACAACCCGGTGGTATCGGAAACCGGAAGTGCGCATTAAATAGTGCGAGCTTCGTCAGATAGTGTCTACCTCAAAATGCAAAATATACGTTAGCAGCCAATGTTAATCGTTAATGATTTGGAACAAATATGATGTTATTTAATGTTAAACTATGTGAGTGGTGCTGTGTGGCGCATCCAGAATTTATGCAACATCCTGAGTCAAAGCTGGGCGGCGCGGACAGGCGGCGCCAGTGTACTTATACAAATGAAAAACAATGTGTTAGATTTTTTTTTAGAATGGCATGGCCGGTGTGCGATCCCCTTTAAGCCTTGTTTATGGTTGCGCTTTGGTCCGCAACGCAAGCCTCCGCGGATCGCGCGTGCGTCTCACCAAACGGACGAGGCGTTTATAGTTGACGCGCTCGCTGTTGCACTATTTTTTGAACCACCGGGGGGCGACGCGAGCAATAAAGTCAAAAACAAACACAAAGAAGAGGATAGAAGAAGTCGTCCGCTGGAACAACCCTGGTGCTTTTAACATTAGAGTTTGATATATATAAATATGAGAACATGAATAAAACAACAATCTTTTATATATGTCTTATTAAACATTATCATTTCATTAACGTTTTTACTAAACAAACAGTACAGACATCTTAAGGTTTGTATTTTATTCCTCATCCAATGGTTCATTCAATACAAATGTAAGCCAAACATTCTGAATCATGTAAATGAATTACTGTTTTAAACTGCAAAGTTTCCATACTTTACTTCCAGAGTGTCAGATAAATATATACATTGTTTTGCTTGGATTGATCAAAGAGATACGTCACAGGCTTGCCTGCTCGGACAGAATCGCCTCGAGTTCGGTCATTTTCGGATGCGGAGCCGCGCGGAAAGTTACAAAAAATGCCGTGCACAGCGCCACGCGAAATGGGGTCTCGCGCACCCAACGCGCGCGACCACCCACTCCGCGTTGACGTCATTTTTACCGCGCGCACCAACGCGCTCGTGCGGAAGCGGCGAGCATAAACAAGGCTTTACTCTCTCTCTATCTCTCATCTCTACAATGTCATGAACCTGCGCGAATGCGCATTCTTGAGGTCCTGAGTGAGACGCGGAGCTGCGTACCGATGTAGATTAACTGAGCACATGGTGACAAAAACGATCGATGTGTTGTTTAAATGAGCGGTAAAAACCCGGTTTTGTCGTGGGTGTGCACCACATGCATGAGTGTGAAGCCTGTAAATGAAAACACGTAATTATTAGCATCTCGTCAGTTCACACGCACCAGCGCAGTGCGTACACTGGCGCGGAGCAGAGCGAGACGGCCCTGTCCCAATTTAAGCCCTGCATATGTATCAGAGTCCTGATCGGGGGGTAATGTCTGATTCCGTTCGAGTCTGAAACCACGTGATTGGGCCCGATTTCCGATCACGTGATCGGATCGGGACATCCCTAGTTTATACTTCTTAATAAAAGGCCTTGACATTTAAGAACTTACAAATTGTTGGACAAACGTTTTGTGAAATTTGTTTATAGGAAAGGTTTCGTACAGAAAATAATGCCAAAGTATCTTATTTGGACTTAGTTGTCTCCGTTTTCCTAAACTGCTAATTTGTATGGGCAGTTGCCCCATCTTAACAAAAATTTGTATATTGAAAATGTTTTTAAACTATATAGGTTTTATAGATTAAAGTGACACATGTTATAAATGTATTGTTATTTTTATAGTACATAATGCCTTGGCCAAAAAATGACCCAAACATTTTCATAAGTATTGTCATAAGTGTGTTCCCTAAGAATCGAATCCATTGGAACCTTGCCATTGCTTTTGCAATGCTTTACCAATCATTTTACAGGAAAACTGGACTTGGAGTAAAGTGGACACTGGGAAGCTGTTAGACAAACAGACAGACACTGCCTCATACACACACCCACACACTGGATACAAGTGAAGACTCAAAGGAAAGAGGTTTAGACAAAAACGAGGGAGTGCACGCACATGCACGGGCATAAACAATCACAGCCATTCAACCGGTTACACATGTTAATTCAACATACAGGCCTGTTGTCTTTTTTAAGCAGTAAACAAATGATGTAATGACGAATAGGCAATGTTTCTGTTGTTTGTAGGTCTAATCCAGAGCCATGTAACCGATGTTGCATCAGACCTACGTGAAACAATTACACTGGACTTATTTAAAGATACATATGGGGAAGATTATCCCATAGTCTATGTAGAGTGGCTTTGGCTAGAATTAGTACCATCTGAATGGTATTTGGTTTAGAAAGTCTGTTTCTGGAATAGGGTGGTGTGTTGTTCCACATCCTGCGGCTGAATCTGAGCTGACCCCAGCTTTCTAAATCAGGTGTTTTAATCTGAGGGTAGAAAAATAAAACCCTTGTGAGTCATTGTCTGCATTGCACCTGCTCGATTTTGCCAGATGTGTTCGCCTGCATTTTTATCCATCAGTTGGGTTACCGTGTTATGGGTGACTATAACTTGTGCTGTGCGTTTCTGTGTGTTGCAGAGACGCCACCTCCAGGCTATATTAGTGAGGATGGAGAGACTAGTGACCATCAGATGAACCGCAGCATGGACACAGGTGATTCTGCATACACTGCAGCCACAGAATTATTGAACAGCATTTTTGATTCTGATTGGTTGACACACGTTTTAAGAATGTATACATTTTTTTAAACTGTATAGCTATGGAGTTGATTCAGGTTTGTTGACATTCCAGTTGGATGTAACTTAGTCACATTCTCTCAAAATTTCTACGAAGTTTCAAGAAAACAGAATTAATTATGACAAGTCTAAGCTGGGAATACAAAAAGTAGTCATAAAGTTACGCGTTTGGCGATATATAGTAACGTAAAAGTTGTAGACATTGTTTTTGTCCTGTGCACATTTATTCATCATAGCTTTTTCTTTGCAGGTTCTCCAAACCTTTCACCGAACCCTGTGTCTCCTGCCCACAGTAATTTAGGTAATTTTTACTGTCTATAAACTTTTTATAAGTAATTTAATATGTTGGCAGTTAATGCGAGAACCAGATCTTATTTAGGACCGATTCCATGTATTAAAAATGAACGATTTTCATGTGATCTGCATTAGCCCACTGATGCAGCTGGAACACACTAAAATATTATTGGGATCGACATCCCAAAAATTAAATAAAATCAGAATTGTCGAATCTTGTCTATAGTTGACTGATAGTCGAATCATCTATGTGTGCGTGCATGGGTTGGGAGGGGGACCAGACCAGGTAGTTAACAAATGGGTAACTTTTATTATCTTTCAAAAGTAGCACACAGAAACAACTTTCTAATAAAGTGACCAAAATGGTCTTTTAAGTTATGAACGAAGACGAAACTGATGATGCATTTTTATCTTTAAGTTAAAATCAAAGGCAGGATAAACATTCGTTAAATGATTCCTCATAACATTTTAAAGCCATGATGTACAAAACATTACACAAATATATAACAAAAACATTTTCAATAACTGAACCTAAAAAAATAACAAATGTGATCCTGCCGGCTACAGTTCAGCAATCTTATTTAATTTTAAGATTTGGGGTTATGGCCCAAAAAACGACAATGTCAATAATTGATAATTTGTGATTTGTTGCTGTAAATTATAAAAACTAAGCTTTATATACAATTCCTTAAACGTTAGTTTATAATAAGAAAAAAACTGAAATTAATTAAATTTATAGACACTACACTTCATTATTTTGCACAAAATATCTGCTTGCTTGCTTTGAATTTGATTATCTCTGTATTGACTTTAGGTACAGAAATACCTGAAGATTCTTATATCATTTGTTTCAGAAATTTATTTTCTATCATTTCAAAGTGAACACCGACCATAATATTAAATCAAAAGAGAGACAATCGTGTCAGGCATATATAGGTTCTTATATTTGTGTGTCATCAAACAGCTAATGAAAGTAAAGTCAGAATTTCCAACTTTGTCTTTTTTTTAACTGCAGAAACAAAGAGACAACTGCTTTGCAAGGTTTATTAACCTGGAAATCTCTTCACATAAGGAGGTGTAGTTCTGTCACAGGGTTGTTGGATTTATTCACGCACTTTAAAAGTATTTATTGAAAGCTACCTTTTCGCATATTATTTGGATAGCATTATCATAATAGGCTGTATATAAATATATATGGAAGTAAGTTGTTATATATGAAATCAGATCATGTGCACTCTTATTATACAGCCAAAATTAAATCCTCATTTCATAACACATCTGCGACGATTCGACTGTGAGATTGGTAGTCAAATCAGGCTTCTCCTATTGAAGCATTGAATCTTTGAAAATTCGGGGTCACCCCTAAATAAAGTGAATGAATATATGTGACCCTGCCTGTGAAATCAAGTTTAATTGAGAATAGGGGCATCAAGGTTGGATTTTAGTCATTGATTTGAATGGATGTCATGGTCTTACTCAAGTCAGTATTAAAGATATCAAGGTTATGTTGTCACAGAATGTTCTTTACATTATGTTTAATGATTTTGTGTAGAAAACACAATCACAAACATGACTTTAGCTGGGTTTTCCACCGGCAGGGTCACACATAACTGAATTTTGCTTGCAGTCTGTACTGATTTTGATGGGTGTGAAAGATATGGCACCGCCAAACAATAATACAGACAAGCAAAATACAACATGACCAGTAGATGAAAACTGTTACGGGTGAAGCAATTACATAATTGCCTAAAGCCTCAATACAGCTGTCCATTTGTGATCATTTCTGTGTGTTTTCAGCTTTATGTTTAGGCACCAAATACAGTGATATATCAGAGATTTTAAAATTGATAAGTTGACTTGTCCTTTAGCTATTCGTTTTTTTTTTTTACTAACAACATAACTCCAACAATTATATGTGTTTTACTTTATATTATTTAGTTTAGTTTTGAATGTTCAATATTTACCATGCAGCTGCTTCACAGAAAGTTATAAAACATTTCAAAACTTCAATGTAAAATCTCTTAATCGCCAAATAATCACAATTAGAATATGAAGGTGAATAATAGATTTTTGTCATAATTGTGCCCTCCTAACTTGAATGAGCCTGTTGTTTCTAATAAAGTATCTGATCATTCAGAATCTGATCTCTAACAAAATGTATTTTGTTTTACAAGAATGCAGTTATTTCAGCTTTTTGCTTAAAATTTTGTATTTTTTAAGAAACCTACCCATATTTAAAAGGTTATAAAAAGAGAACAAATGAAGATAGGATGAAACGTTTTTTCCCCCTTTTGTTTGTTTGTTTATTGTTTGTTTGAAGCAGATGGTCTGTTCTTTCATTTGATATATTTGTATGTTTATATATTTATAGATAAAAATGTTCCTGGAAGGCATTTTGTGAAAATCACAAAAATGCTGGCAGGCAACTGTTTTAAAAAAGGCTGCGGGGAATAAACTAGTTTATTTAACAATATCAGAACCAAACTCTTTGTACTCCAATAATAACTAACTGCTACGAGTGCATTCATGTTTTGCTTGCGTGCTCATTTAAGAGTGTGTATGTGTATTTCTAGAAATGTGTTTTCAGTCTGTCTTGGGGGAAATGGATTGTTGAATAGATTGTTTGTATGTCACCAAAACAACTCGGAAAATCCACCCACACTAAACACTGAGAACAACATCATGTCAGTTACCATCTTAGTAAGGGAGGAGACCGACAGTTCCCTGTGTATCAGATTGTCTCTTTGCAGACACAGCCCAGATCCCAAAGTGATTTTTTCTTTTGCACGGCAGTTGCGTGCGTGTCAGAGAGGAGGGCTTGTGCTGTAAGCCTGTAATTTTCTGTAGGTTTTAGTCCAAGTGTTGACGGTATTTCCACTTTTTACTTTATTTCTGGGAACTGCCGTTTGCTATTGACATCACAGTGTCGTCAGTTCCCTGCCCTCATGCTCTCTGTTTCTTTAGGTATTCTCTATCCCCACCCATTTGTTTGTTTTCCTTTTCCAGACTTTTCCTCTACTCCGTATTGCTTTTCCACTGTCTCTTGACGTGTATGTCTGTGCCTGTGGGATTCTCACCTTTCATTGTTCTATTTTCTCTTTATCTCAGATCTCCAGCCAGTGACATACTGTGAACCAGCGTTCTGGTGCTCTATCTCATATTATGAGCTGAACCAGAGAGTCGGCGAGACTTTCCATGCCTCGCAGCCTTCTTTAACAGTGGACGGCTTTACAGACCCATCCAACTCTGAGCGCTTCTGCCTGGGCCTGCTATCCAACGTTAACCGCAACGCCGCTGTGGAGCTCACGCGCAGACACATCGGTACACACATCTGCCTCAATCACTCATTTGTTAGACAACATTAGAGAAAGGTCATGCTGTTTTCTGCCTTTCATCTCAGACCAAACAATACAGTACATGTGAACTTTGTACTGTAGCTTTAAGTGAGTATTTCCATGTTTATAGCTCCTAAATGGATTTCAAGCAAATGATTTAGGTGTCAAATATTTATTTAAATAGTTTATACAAACTTTCTTTAAGGCCATCTTTATTTGAAACAATAAATTGCAAGTCATACTGCTTTGTTTTCAGATATCGCTAAACGCTACGTCGACTTAGAAAGATGATTAGATGAACGATGACATGCAAAAAGACTATGGATCATATTCAAACGTGCCACAAAAGCTTACATGCACTTTTTAGCTAAAGACAGTCACATTTGTTAAATACTAATGAAATGACTAAAGTGACATTTGTGAAAATAAGGCATTTCTTTTACTGACTAATAACCTTTTCATTGGTGTTAAAGTGACTTAAACTTAAAGCGTCCATAACACACGCTGTTTCTTCGTATCTGATGTTAATCTGGAGTACCTATAGAGTAGCATTACATCCTTCATATCCCCGAAGAGTCTTTAGTTTTATCAGATTTATAAAAGACAGATTAGCTTTACAGATTTTTTCCGATAACGTATGAATAAATTCGGAAGGAGGAGTTACGAAATGCGGGAGGAGCGAGTCACGAGTCAACACTTTATACAACACTGACTGGATAACTTACGATTCACTACATGTTTGTGTCGTTTATATAATATGCACTTATGTGCCTATTTCCAGCATAACACAGAAGTCTTACTTACCGCATGCAACTCATGACCCAGTTGAGACTTTTCAATGAAATCCAGTGTTAAACACACACGCAAAACTCTGCTGCTACCCGGGATAAACAAACTATTTCCATTGTTTCCATAATGCTGGCTTACTTCTCCTACATCCAAAAACACACTTCTTTCATGCCGTTGTTGAGTCTTGATATAAAACAAAGCTGTCGCGTGAAGTGATGCCTGTGACTTAGAGTCCTCGGTTCTCGCTCTCCCACTGATTGACGTGGGGCCGACAATTTGCTTATCAAAGTTTTGCAGCATTTAAAGAAATGCGGTTTTTCATTGTATTAAATAGCTTTGCAGTGCATCGCGTTACACTGTCAGTCACGAAGTGCCATTAGATACTGTCTCGTTTATATAGGCGCTGCAGCTCCCCCTTGTGTTTTTTAGAGAGAAATGCAATCATTGTGGTGATCTGAAATCATCACGATGAGGTCAAACAATCGCAATGAGATGATTATTAAATTATTTAAATACAGCCCTAGTAACACGTCCACCTGCTATTTTGACACTTTGCATTTGTTTAGCATGAGGAAACCAACTCTTAAGTTGTGTTAATAAGTCAGAATGCATGAAATACCTTACAGTTTGATCAAAAAATGCTCATCTACAAGAAAACATATTAGACGCACTTAGAGTGTTTTGCATCTGAATTCTTGAGGTCAAACTTGTATTATTATTTTTTAAGCTTACTGTTGCGAATTACACACAAATTATTTATTTACCTAACTAATGAAGTTACAGATAGCAGTTTTAAAAGATTACATTTTTCATGGCTTTTTGCAGGCCGGGGTGTGCGCTTGTACTACATTGGTGGTGAGGTGTTTGCGGAGTGTCTAAGCGACAGCGCCATCTTTGTTCAGAGTCCCAACTGTAACCAGCGTTACGGCTGGCATCCTGCTACCGTCTGCAAGATTCCACCAGGTAAGAGAGCAAGACAGACCATCAGTAAATACTTCTGATCAGACCCTGCTTTCTCATATTCAGCTAAATGCAGTTTACTCATTATGTTGAACTTCTTTGTGTTCACCCAGGCTGTAATCTGAAGATCTTTAACAATCAGGAGTTTGCAGCTCTCTTGGCCCAGTCTGTGAATCAGGGCTTCGAGGCCGTGTACCAGCTCACCCGCATGTGCACCATTCGCATGAGCTTTGTGAAGGGCTGGGGAGCGGAGTACAGGTAACTACAGCAACCACCTCACATCCTCTGTATCTCTCATCTCGCTCGCAGCTTTCGGAATGTGGCCTTGTGTCGACTCGTTCAAAGAGTTTTGCATCGCTTGTGAAGTGGTGTTAAACCAAAACCACAGAAGCCAAAATGCTTTCTGTTAAAAGCTGATCGAGACAGATGTTGAGACTTCATGAATACAGACAGAATCTTGTTTCTTGTGTTTGGCTTACCTTTCTTTGCATTTACATGGCTTGTTATGTCTTTGATTTGAATAAACAAATGGATAAAGACAATAACAGTAATTTGAACAAAAACTGAGCTGAGGCTTTTACTGCTGTGTACAACAAGTGTCTGAGTGTCAGATTATCTTACAGTAACTTTTTTAATTGTTACATGAGGAGAAATGCATCTATACATATCCGCTTGTTAAGTCTGACATCAGGGATTGTTTACGAGTCCAACTGATCTCAAATGGCATAGGTAAATAGCAAAAAATTATGCTAATACTACCAAAAACACTCTGCAGTGTGTGTTTAATTTTTTTGCTTAAATGTGTGATTTGAATAGTTCTCATAAACGGCTGTTTTTTCTTCCGATTCACGATTTTAAATTTCCTTTGGTGTGTAAGTGTGTATTAGTACGTTAACGATGTGCAAAAGGTTCAAACCCCAAAGTAAACGATGATGCGAGTTATCGTCTCCAATGTAAATCTCTTTTCTTGGATTACAACAAACACACAAGGTGTTTCTCAATGTCAAGGACACTTCCTTGGCAGGACTGGTCTTTTCAAGTCACTTCAGAGGCTAGGCGAGGCTCCTCTTTAGCATTCGGAAAACACTTAAATGGAACAGGCTAGCAAGTGCACTTCATTGCATCATTACGTCAGTAAAAAGGTGTGCTTTTTGCGCTGTGCGCATAGGATTGTGGATGATTTGAGAGCTTGAACGATACACATATGCATCCTTTCCTGTGTATGGAATATTTTTCGAATGAATGACTCAGTCCTTGGTTGAAATTCCGAGGATCTTCGACATTGGAACAGTCCTTAAACGGATGTCGATGTAGCATCCTTGAAATTCTGGCTTCCGAGGATCCTTTCTTGACATTGAGAAACACCTACAAATTGTAGTCAACAGTTAACTTCCTGGGATTGGTGATGTAGACAAGACCGACATTATCATAATTTCTCCCGCTTTCACTCACAGCCTGTAAATTAACTCCTGTTAGGATTGCATTGTGAGCGAATCTTTCAAACATGGTAAGGAGCGTCACATTTACGGCTGACGTCAGAGGTATTCTGGCCAATCACAACGTACAGATTAGCTGGCCAATCAGGGACACAGAGCTTTTCAAAGCGATGAGTTTTGTACAAATTCATTGTGTTTCAGGAAGACAGAAATATCAGGAGCTACTAAAATGTACGTTAGGTGGAAAACAATGTGTTTTTTGAACCATAAACCATGCAAACATTGTATTATACCAAATACACAAAATAACATTGTTTTTTAGCAATGAAATAGGTGCACTTTAAATAATATCCTCTATTGAAATGACTGGAGGCTCGGACCCAGAAACAGTATTCCTTACGACTTGACTTAACAAGCGGATCGCCGCCGACAGGATCTGATTGGCTAAGGTGTCTGGCACTCTCTAGTGAAGAGCTCTGACGTAACATGACAACCTGGTTTCCACCAGCTCAGTGTGTCCGTCATATAAACTGTTAAGTCTGTGCCGGTAAATCACGCCACACCAAACAAACACACATATGGTATCCTTCAAAAGTAAGAGTTTCCTGTTCTCCCTGTCCCTTCTGTTCTTGTAAGTAACTTCATTGTCTGAGTCCAAGGAATCAGGTCCCTAATCAGAAGCAGTTGTGGGTTTTGACCAGGGACATCCACAGAGAAAGAGGGAGGGAGATTGGTGCGAGAGAGTGGGACTGTGGTTTCCAGACAGAGACACAATCTGAGCTGGATCAGGTTTCAGCAGACAACCTCTTTTTCTCCCCCCCTCCATGACCAGTTTTCTTTCTCTAAGTGCTTAAACAAACTCCCTATTGCCACAATTGAGCAGTTTATTAGATTGTGCCGTTTATTTTTATCTCAGTAAACATCCCAATCCAGTCAGAAAACTTGACGTAGGATGATGTAATCTTTGTTGCCTGACATTCAAAACCTGACATTTAAATATGGTAATCTGAATACAGTAACCTGAATGGAAGAGGTAAACCCTTTGTTTTTGTATAAGTCTTCCTGTTTCACTTCCTCACTCGGTCCCACTTCTCTTTTTCAACTACTCTTAATCATTTTTCCTCTGTGGTCTGCGTTTAAGCTATATTTCAGAATGAGCACAGGCTCCTAAACAGTCTTTTCCTAGCTGAAAGAAATCTATGTCAAAGTTTTAATAGAAAAAGCAACTATATACAGGCGGGCAGGCAGGCACGTCATTGTTGGATAAAGCCGTAGTGAATATATATCAAATGCATAGCAGCCATCATTTACTGCCTAAGTGTGAGTCTCCATGTGCAGAAGTGACTATAACTCAAGCAGGACTGAAACTTGCACATGTGTGTGTGTGGGAGGAAAGATTTGTAGGGCTCACGGCGAAACGTGAAAGTGTGAGGTGTCAAGAACCAGACTAGGCTGGATCACGTGTGTACACACTCACGCGAGGGGACCGAGACCACTCGGTGTGTAAGCATTGTGGAATGTAAATGTGTTTGGCAGTATGTGTTGTCCCAAAGCAGATCTGAACAGGGAACAACAGAGCAGGGTTTACACACACATACTGAGTTATTATGCGCAGGCAGACCAGCATTGCCCTGACCTCTTTAGTCAGTCATACGCACTAAAGGGCATTAACGGACACACTATGGAATCTCTAAAAGAAATCAATGCTTCGAATATTGCATGGTTAGAAAAAAACATTCATGTGTATTTTATCGATGATGCTGCCCCCAAAAAGTACTAGGGTGTCTTATTTCGTGAAATAATTGTATCAGCCACAATGGCTCAAAATAGTGTAGATCTACAGAAAGAAAGGTTTATGTTTATTTTATTTCTTGACTTTTACTTACCTCACTATTTGCCTTTATCTTGTCTTTATCAGGCGGCAAACCGTGACTAGCACCCCCTGCTGGATTGAACTGCACCTGAACGGTCCTTTGCAGTGGCTGGATAAAGTGCTCACTCAGATGGGATCCCCTTCAATTCGATGTTCCAGTGTGTCATAGGAAAAACTCTTCTTGTACAAACACAGCATGTACAAACCAAGAAATCTGGAAACAAGGTTGAAGACCTGTAGACCCGCCAGCAATGGGTTCACACAGGTTTCCTTCACAGACCCGGTAGCACTTTCACATTTGTCTCACTTTGGAGGAGTGTATTATCAATTTGTATATACATTTTTTTTTTTTTGTAAAATATTGCCACTTATATTTTGTTACATAGCATGTTTATGTAAGATCTCTCCTTTCTCTTTTTTTATTATGCTGTTATGTTATGCACATGTTTACCATAACTAGGGTTGCTTGATTATTTTTAGAAACCTGAAAAGTGTTTTTTTTTGTAAAATGAAGATATGAAGTTTTCAAAATATCAGTTAAACACTTTTTAATCGTATTTGTTTGTTGAACAAAATTATGGAAACTTGGCCCAGGTCGTGTATGTCATGTAGTGCATATCAGTATGACTCGGTGCATGAAAAGAAACATGATGTGTTTGATTCCCCCGTGTTTTAGAGCCTTCAGAGTCACTGTTTTTTTTTTTTTTTGAGAAGTGTGTTCAAACACTGACTAACAGAAATACTGTTACTGGCAACTAAGCAGGTTTTCGTACCGACATTAGCTAAAAACACCTTTTGCAATTCACTGCACAGAATACTATATAGCAGACTTGTTCACATACACACAATTGTTTACCTGTATGTAAAAGTTTCGTCTGTGCGTCTGGAAATTATATGTTAAATTTCTTAACATGAAAGTGGCTTTTTTCGCTGTTCAGGTGTTAAAGCTGGACTTATGCTAACCACGCATAAGTTATGTAAACTCTGCCAGCCGTCTCTTGCGTGTTTGTCTTTATTGTATATATCTGCTCAAGTATTGATTTCAGTCTATAGTGAAACAGTCATCAATTACGACAAACAGTGTGGGTTTGTGCTTTTTACAGTGAATGAATATGAATTACTATTGTGTTTCAGCATTAAGCTCTTTCTTTGTTTATCCCCCAATGTCTGGTTGAGAAGCTCTTTAAAGTCTGAAAAAATTGAAAAATTTTGTTTTAACACTTTAGGAAAGCAATGTAATTTTTTATTTTGGTTGATTTAGAAAAACCTTAAATGGGCATTACATCATTTTGTGTACTGTAAAGTCCACCTTTTCTGTTTGTATGCATTTTCTCTTTCTATAGATATTATGCTCAAGGTTTTTTTCAAAGTTGAGACTGGCTCATACACAGTAATCTTTGTGTAGATCTCGCGCATTTTCCTTAAGTTCTCCAGAAATGACACTGAATGAGTGTGCCTTTGCCACAAAAGTATGTAATCTGTACATAGTATATAAGAGAATTATACACAGGCAGAAATCTGGACCACTCAGGGTTGTGATCCTTTCTCAGCTGAACTTGTAAATATGTCTGATAAATCGAAAATGCATGCCTATTTTCAGAAACTCATGCCATTTGTACTGTAGACTCTATTTTGCTACCAAATATTTTTTCAGAAGTGGGCTGGGAAAGTAAACGCTCTTACCTCCATGTTTGTAACCGCGGACGCAGTAACTGCTGGCAGGTCCTTGTAAGGTTATTCCTTTATTTTTGTACATCGGATTCTTAAGACATCGGGAAGAGCTTTAAGAAGGGAAACGTTTGGCTACAATGGGCTTTGTGAAATTCGATCTTGTACAGTACTTTAGTTAGTTTTGTTTGATGTATTTGCAACGAGGTTTAAGCTCTTTGCATGCCTTTTTGAAATCTAGATGTTTCGGATGTGTTATAAAGGAATCATGAAGTGTGCATACTTAACAGACACTAGAAACGATGTAGGACATCTGTTTGCATACATGTCTAACGTGTTGTGTGATTTAGATATTCAGACTTTAATAAAGTCAGTGTTCATGACTAGGATTCCTCAACTTTATAGCATTTTCGTGTCATCTGGCAAAGACAAAATAGAAGGTACTGATATTATTCAGGAAATGATGTCCAAATAAGCAAACATTGAACTGTTTTCTTTAAGAGGAAAATCTTATTTCACTTTCTCAACAAATTGTTGAATATATTTTAAGTAATGTGCATTTATTGTGCTTGTGTTAACCTCTCACATACAGTGACTTTGTGGCTTAGTGGTGATTGTTGTGCTTGACATTTGTTAGATTTCTTCTTTGTCCAAGTATGTAATCTTTATTATTTCTCTCCATCCTTAAAGTTTGCCAGGAGAAAAAAATCATTGTTTTGTTGAATTTGTAATAAATATATACATGAAAAAACTGTGCTTTGACTGTGCCAATTTTTTCCAGTTATATAAAGATCTTGACAATGGTGTAAATACAGTTTGGTTTAACCCATTATGTGCATTGCTAGGATACAGGTAACGCAACCCTGACTGTGACCTAGCCCACGCGTTTTTCCTCAGTGAAATATGAAAGCCCTCTTTGTTCAGTGGACCCTGAGGGCAGGGAGGCACTGCAATACGTCTTAAATGCACATATACAGTACTGTACACTCATACAACTGTTTGTTTGTTACTATAACACATAAAAGAGTAGAGAAACTTGCAAGAAGTCCAGGTGTGTGGTGACTTCACTTGGATCACCTGGTGTATTCTCAAAAGGGTGAATGATGTATGAACTCAAACTGTATCTTAATCCTCAGTGATCTTTATTCAAACACACTCACACTTCTTAAAGTGTGCAGATCATTTCAATTGTAAATAATCATGAATAAAGCTTATTGACAAGGTATTATATAGATTATCAAATACAAATATCATATATCTAGGCATCTTTGGTGGATCAGACACAGTAGACAGACACCAGACTGGGAGATTAGTGCTCACTTTAACCCTACTCTGCTGCTGAAAAATTAAAGATGAGGTTTGACGGTGAAAACGGTGAGGTTTATGAATCATTCACAGCTTCTCAAATATCAAAGTCTGTCTCATGTTTATGATGCTAGTGAATTTGAGTTTCCTTCTAGGTTTGGTTTAATCAATTTTAGGCGATGTCTAGTCTGTGGTGTGGGTCCACACATGAATTATTTCTCACGCTTTGGCGCCCTCTGTGGGCGAACGAGAGTAACGCATGTTGTCGTCACTGCATGCTTGTCAGTTCAGGCACCGAGAGGAAGATGAATGCGACCTGCAGTTTGTTTGCGCTGTTCACTGGTATCTGATGACTTTCATTCAGCCAAAATGTTCACATTTGGTCTTGTTGACTAAAACGTGTTTCTCGGCTACAACTGTGAGTGTTTCTTTTTACTTTTCTGACCAAGCGACAATGCGCTGTTTACATTTTTGAATGCTTAACGTTAGTTAGGTGCGTTACATTGACAGGGAGACGTGCTCAAATACTATTAACAATGAACCTAAAACTATAAATAAACAAACAAACACCTTAACAACTGCAACTTTGAAATATGAAAAAGAATGTGAGATGGAAAAATTATATATTATATAAAAATGCCTTTGTTATGTTGGGAACATACATGGTAAATCTCCATAAAGAACATCCATCCATTAGTAATTCAAATGACTCCAGTGCCTCGGTACATGTGAAACAACGCATTTGTGAGAGAAAACATTATTTACACATATAGAAATCATATGTAGCTTATCACGTATGGAAACATAAATCAGATTGGTCAACTCAAAAATGGCGCATTTTGATACCATTCAATCTGATTTGTTCTTGTATTTCTCGAGATAAAACATGCACATGACAACTATTCATAAGGCACAGATTATTTCAATGATAGGTTTATGTGCTTTCAGGAGCTTAAAGCAAAACTCCAGCCAAATATCAAAATGACCCCATGATTTACCCACCCTCAAGCCATCTGAGGTACAGATATCCAACATACTTCATAAGAACACATTTGGATTTATTTTAGTAAAGGTCCTTGCTGTTCCACACTTTATAACAGTAGGGATCACTCAGGGAACAACTTCTGACTTTAAAATAGTGCATTTATCCTTCAAGTAATCCACACGGCTCCAAAGGGTTAATGAAGGGCTTCTGCATGTAAAAGATGCATTAATGTAAGAAAAATATCCATAATTCAAACTTTGTAAACTAGCTTTATAATAACTAGCTTATGTTAACAGTGCAATATCGGACTCACAAAGAGTTTTTTTTTAGGTGTACACACCAAAAGCGAATTCAACAATAGTAGATTACAAAGTCAATGCAAAGACGCGAAAAGATGCAAACTTGCGCAGGGTGATGCAAATAGCGCAAAATGATTAGCACGGAAACTAGCAATATTTAACTCAAGCAAAAAATTAGCATAGCACAAAGCTAAATCCCGCGAGTAATTTAGAGCTAGGAACACACGGTTTCGCTTTTGGTGTGTACGCAGCATCAGTGTAGTGAGAGTTTATTGTCATCGCGTTGCTAGTAAACTGTGTGAGTTCTAGATGGCGTCATTAATGGAAGCTAGTTATTATAATTTTTAAAGTTATAAATATGGATTTAAATATCACATTGATTAACCGCAGAAGACCTTTATTAACCCCTTGAAGCTGTGTGGATTACTTTTGTGATGGATGGATCCACTTTATTAGGGTTTACATTTACACTTAGTCATTTAGCAGACACTTTTGTCCAAAGCAACTTAAAAATAAGGTAAACAATTAGAACAATATAAGAACAGCACTAGAACTAGTCTCATCAAGTCTAACATAGTATACATGATAGCCATGGGTTACATTTCTTTTCTTTTTACAGATACAGTAGAGAAAAGATAAGGATATTAAGCTTTGTATTAGTAAGTGAGGTGTTGGCAAAAGAGATGGGTTTTTAGCCGGCTACAGATTTAGCCGATCTTGTCGCAACCGGCAGATCAATCCACAAATGTGGAACAGATTTAGAGAAGGTACATGATAGTGATTTTTTCCCTTTTTGAGATGACACCACAAGCCGTCGCGCAGTGGCAAAGCGTAGGGATCTAGAGGGTACATAAGTCTGTACAAGGGAGTGAAGGTAATGGGGTGCCGACCCAGTGGTAGTTTTAAAGGCCAGGAGCAGAGCTTTGAATTTTTTGTAAGCTGCTATAGGAAGCTAGCCTGGCTCCGCCCTCCTACGTGCTTCCGCTTAATTTTAATTTCGCTTCAGTACTACGTCTGGGACTGCTGTGTAGAGTTTCGTTTTCTCCTGCAAAAATCTGCAGGTCCAATCACCGAACAGAGGGGGGTGGCTAAAACGTGCGTAAGCTTGAGTTGTAGTTCAGTAATGGCAGCGGACAAAAGACGTGAGAACAGCTATTCGGTCCGTTGTTGCAAAACTGCAAAAGAGCAAAGTTTTGTTGCTCTGATTATTCAGACTTGTTGTTTCGGACGGTTTCGGCACATGATATAATTCACGACCACACGTTAGCGATCGCCTATGGCAGATTCTGAGTGACCCTGGGCAGATCCAATAGTTTTAAACTTCAACAGAGGACCCTTCTTAACGGAAGTAACGCTTTGCAATGGAGTGTGCCAGACTCTCTGTACAAATGAAATGAATGTACGAGAGTCTAGTTGGACCAGGCTAATAGGAAGCCAGTGTAACCTGGCAAAGAGAAGAGTGACATGTGCCCTCTTTGGCTTATTGAAGACCACTCTTGCCTCTGCATTCTGGAGCAACTTTAGGGGTTTGGTTGTGCAAGCTGGGAGTCCGGCCAGTAACGCACTGCAATAGTCCAGTCTGGACATGACAAGAGCCTGGACTAGGACTTGTATAGCACGCTCAGATAGGAAAAGTCTAATTTTCCTAATGTTGTAGAGAAGGAACCCACAACAGCGGGTGGTCAGAAGTTGTTCCCTGATCCCTGTTTTCTATCATTATAGGCTAGAACATTTACAAAAATAACTCCAAATGTGCTTGTCTGAAAGATGATAGACATGTGCAAGGGTAAGTAAATTATACAAGAGTTCACTGGACTGTTAATATGTCATCATTATACAGTAGTTTTTGATGAAAGACTTGCAGAGACTAAACAAATGACTACTCAGTTCTCTTTTCCTGACATCATCATGACAGTCACCAGCATGGTGACAGTCACTACTTTGTTGGTAAACAAATTAATCATCTTAGAGGTCAACATTTGTTGAAAGGCTTGGCTTTATAACATCTCTGACTGTCCATCCTGTTGTGATGAACGCAGGGAAGCTGTCACATTCTCCCACCATCAGCACTCCACTCACGTGACTCATGCCTGATTGCGGCGCTACGCGCTGCTGCGTCACAGCTGTCTCCGGACAGAAGATAAGACAGGGCCGTGTGCTGGATCTTTGCCCATCTGTGATACTGGCCAGCATTTCTTCCTTCAAGCCTTCTGTCCTCGACAAAGATAGACTCTCTCGCTACCCTTAAAAATGTGAACACCTGTTCTACTTAAGGCCTCGTCTCGGCCTCTAGAGAGCTGAGCCTCGGAAATTAGTCGCATGTAAAATAAGCTACGCTTGTTGGAAGTTGGGCATATTTACTGTTAAAAGAAAGAGACTTAGCACAATTCAGTTGAGGGCAACTTATAGATATGACACTGAATCGTCTACTGTTGTGCTGCATCAATCTTAAAGAGGGATGCCAAGTTGGTGTTTGAAATGCTTGGACTGGGTAATGGGGTGATGGATTTAAAACAAACACACACAAGTCTGTGTGAAGTCAATGCTCTGATTTTGTCTCTCACCATTTCTTTTAAAAAGGATTAAAAAGGTTTCTCACATTGTGTGAATCATCTTTGCGTAACGTTTGCATAAATTTCTGCTCGCTACAGATTTTTCATATTAAAAGGGTTTTTTGATGCCTTCCCTTATCTCTAAAATCCCCATGACTGATATTACAAACAATTAGACTTTTAAAGTCCCCTTGTGATGAAAACATGTTTTATTGTTGTTTATATGTCTAAGTGGTGTTTTAGTATACTTTTTAGACAAATTATCTGCAAATTCATTATTCAACAACATTGCTGAGTATTTTTTCCATAAAATTGCAGTTTTTCAAAGACTCAAAACCACAGTTTGAAATCGCATTGGTTTCCTACGTCATAAACATGTAACCAAACGTTTCCAAGGACCCCCTTAAAATTTGAATAGTTAAGCATAAACTTACCCTATACTTTTACTTTTTACTGACATGGTAAATATCCAATTTTTAATAAAACAAAACCAAATATATAATTTATTAAAAATTATTTCACGGACCCCCTGGCTAGCATTGAGGACCACCAGAGTTAATGTTTGAGGAAGTATTCAGCCCAATACAGCAAATTGAAATGTTGACCCAAGTTTGTGATTTTTAGCTGGTAAACTTGAAAACTGTATGTACAATCAGTAACTTACTTTTAATGGGTGACGTCATGCGTTGCCGAACTGAATTGTGGATCCGCCGGCGCCGCGTCACTGCCGTTGCTTGCAGCAAAAGTTGAACATTTCTCAACTTTTCAAGCCTTACCGCTTCCGTCCCGTGTGAATGTACTGTTACTGACCTAAACGTAATCGCCTTAACGTATTAATTTACCACCATTAATACAAACAATTTCACATTTTTAAATTGAATTACAGGGCTCAAGGCAAATAATTTTTTATACTGGCCCGGTCAGGCCAGTGGTTCAGATTTTCACTTGCCCTGCCAAAATTTTTACTGGCCCCAATAAAAAAATGTCAGTGTCACATATTTAAAAAATAATAATTCTAAAGTCAAATATAATTGTATTCATATACAACAGACATGTTCCAACGAATAAAGGCTCCCAACTTTTCTGCTCTACCTGTAAACTGACAGCAAATTGTGCAAAATATTTGTTGTGTTTTACCCAAGTAAACATCTGCTTCCAAGATTTTAAATTATATACATCAATGAAAATATATTTTAGTAGCTGAGGGTGAAGCACTGGGCCCGATCGGGCAAGTGACAATACTTTTTACTGGCCCGAACGTCTTTCACGCTTGCCCCAGGCCACCGGGAAGTCTTTTATGTTGAGCCCTGATTTACTCTACTTTTTGATGCCGGATGTGATGTCACCTGTATTACAAAAAAAGGCATATTGACTGATTTCGAATGCAATCACATTTCCATTACACACACTGAAAATCTAACAGCTTTAGTTTTAGTCCACCGGCTGCCAGGCTCCTGATTAATGGCTGCTCAATCTCTGCCCAGTGAAGAGTAGCCATTGAGTGGGACAGAAATCAAGACAGCGACCCATTACTAATAACATTTTACTCGAGCAGTCTATTGAACGCACAAACCACTAGTGGTTATTGTACTGGTTGATGGCTGTGTGAACCGTATGTGAGGCAGGACAGCAGGTTAATAAACTAACTTTGCAGGCTGACCATTCATAACCATGTGCACTGTATACACTGACCTCGGTAATTGATGGTAGTACCATGTTTAACAGTTTTTAGGTTTTGACAGTTCAGTTTTACATGCTGTATGCTTAGATATGCTTTTACCATTAATATTGTCTTCACAGATCTAAGTGCTTTAAAGTGCTTCATCTTATTTCATCAGAGTGTAAACCATACCTTATCTGGCAGACAATTCGGGTGGAAGTTGTGCTGTTAGTATCTTATTCATTTACCAAATTTTTCTCAGACTGTAACATTGTTCCGAGGAGGCCTTTAATACCTTTTGCTGTAATATAACAAAAATATTTGTTTTATATGTTGCTTGCAAATATATTTTTTTCATTATTATTATTCCAAGTAAAATCAAATTTGTTCATCCATGCTAATTTAGCAAAATATGCTTTTGCTTTCTACAAACAAAACAACACGTTCTATTGAGTACACGTAAGCTTTAATCACATAACAAGAATATGGCTTTTGTTATGTCGAGATCACGAAAAACAACTTTTGTCCTCTCGTGATAAAGAGAATTTAAGTCGTGATCATGAAAAAACAAGCAAGCGAAAATAAAAGTAGTACATAACCTTTCTCAGCTTCCGCACTTTTGAGTGTCCATCAAAAATGTTTTTGGGTCCAGATGGTGTGTAGTTCTAACATGCACCACCAGGGGCTATTTTGTCCATGTTAATTGTCCACAACAGACACACTGGTTTGTTCATTAATGTAAAAGTATAACAAATGGCCTCTACCTCACTGTGCCATGGTAGATGTAGCTGGCATGCCAAAGATCATTGCCAATAAATTTGAATGCAGGCATTATTAATCTATTTTTCTCTTGGAAAAAGCATGTTACAGCTATAATTAGGGGTCAAGCACCGAAGGTGCTGTGACACCTATTGGAATTGTTAGTATTATTATTAGGGGCCAAGCACCGAAGGTGCTGAGGCACCTATTGGAACTGTCAGTATTATTATTCTTCATCTTCTTCCCCAATGGGAGTCTATGGCAGCCCTATGAACCGTACGTAGGAAAATGATGAAATGTGGCACAGTTGTAGTGGTGGTCTTAAAAAGTCATGTGACCAAAAATGGGGTCTCTAGTCCTAACTCTATAGCGCCACCAGCAGTGCAAAAATTCAATGTTCAAATGGTTATAACTGCTAATCCGCTTAATCTATGAAAATTCTACTTAGTACACGTGATTGCTCTCCTCATGCTTGTTGTTTTTAATACCTTACAGTAAAACTCCACCCATTACAGTAGCGGCCATTTTGAAATGTACAGTATTCCGTTTATTCGCTACTCCTCCTTCAAATGTGGTTCAATTCTTATGAAATTTGGCACAGGTGAACTTTGGAGTGAGCCGCATAGAAATGACTGAACAGAATTTTGATATTTATCTTTGTTCAAAAGAAATAAATGGGCAAACTTAACAAGGTTGACGCAAAAATGGTTCTGAAGCTGTAGCTCGGTCATTCTTTGATCAATTGAAATGAAATTTGGTACACTTCATGTGGACCATGAACTTGGGGTTCATGCCAAATTTGGTGACAGCGCCACCTATGGGTCATGAGATATGAAAATAGGCTATTTTTGCCCATAACATCTGAACTGTTTGTCAGAAAATTATGATCTTTGTGTCTACGGATTCCTTGGCTCATGCCGCATCTGTCGATATGTATTATGCCGGGATTGACCGAACCGCCTGTCCGCCATTTTGAAATCTGTGATAAATTGCTATAACTTTTGAAGTATCGGATATATCGGCGCAAAAATCGGTAGGGAGCTTCAGCATGACATCCTGAGGAAATCAGAGAACAGCGCCACCTAGGGGTTATAAACTACAACAGTTCTTATAGAACTGCTTATAACTTCTGAATTCTTTGTATGGCATGTAAGCTCCCTACTGCTGATCCTTGAGCTGTGTCTACTGAGTGGCACATCTGTTAAGTCGTATGCATAGAGATCCTGAGTTCATGGGTTCGAATCCTGCCTGAGGCAGATGTTAATTTCTACTATTAATGTTTTGTTCTTTCCCACCTATTCTTCTTGACCTGTCGGTAGTTCACATATGTTCTATTTTTGCCATGTTTTCTGTTGCTGCTCTGCACTGCGGTGGTTCTGCTCTGTCATTGCTATGCTTTGGGTTCTTTGCGGCGCCTTGTGTTCTTGATGCACCTTGGGTGCTCAATGCGCCCTGGGTGATTGATACGTTGTATCTTTCTTCATGTGCTTTGGGTGCTCATTGCGCTGATGGTGCTTGGCCCCGTATCGCTGCTTGCAGCTATATTTAGGGGTCAAGCACCGAAGGTGCTGAGACACCTATTGTTTTTGTTAGTATTATTAGGGGTCAAGCACCGAAGGTGCTGAGACACCTATTGTTTTTGTTAGTATTATTAGGGGTCAAGCACCGAAGGTGCTGAGACACCTATTGTTTTTGTTAGTATTATTAGGGGTCAAGCACCGAAGGTGCTGAGACACCTATTGTTTTTGTTAGTATTATTATTATTATTATTATTATTATTATTATTATTTTTCCCCAATGGGAGTCTATGGCAGCCCTATGAACCGTACATAGGAAAATGATGAAATTTGGCACAGATGTAGAGGTGGTCATAAATAGTCATGTGACCAAAAATGGGGTCTTTAGCAGTAACTCTATAGCGCCACCAGTAGTCCAAAAAATCAATGTTCAAACTGTTATAATTGGTGAACCATTTGATCTATGAAAATTCTACTTAGTACACGTGATTGCTCTCATCGTGCTTATTGAATTTGATACTTTACAGTAAGACTCCACCCATTACAGTAGCGGCCATTTTGAAATGTACAGTATTTCGTTTTTTCGCTACTCCTCGTTCAAATGCGGTTCAATTCTTATGAGATTTGGCACAGATGATCTTTGGAGTGAGCCGCATAGAAATGACCGATCAGAATTTTGATATTGATCTTTGTTCAAAAGTAATTAATGCGCAAACTTAACGAGGTTGACGCAAAAATGGTTCTGAAGCTGTAGCTCAGTCATTCTTTGATCAATTGAAATGAAATTTGGTACACTTCATGTGGACCATGAACTTGGGGTCCATGCCAAATTTGGTGACAGCGCCACCTATGGGTCATGAGATAGAAAAATAGGCTATTATTGCCCATAACTTCTGAACTGTTTGTCAGAAAATTATGATCTTGATGTCTATGGATTGCTTACCTCATGCCGCATCTGTCGATGTGAATTATGCCGGGTTTGACCAAACCGCCTGTCCGCCATTTTGAAATTTCAAATAAATTGTTATATTTTTTGAACTATTGGACATATCCGCGCAAAAAATGGTAAGGAGCTTCGACATGATGTCCTGAAGGTAAATGGGAAGTCAGAGTACAGCGCCACCTAGGGGTGATAAACTATAAAAGTTCTTATTGAACTGCTTATAACTTCTGAATACATTGTCTGATATACATTTTCTTTGTGAAATTGTATTCACTGTTTTATGCCGATCGCAACGATACCTTGTTTGTCATTTTCCAACATTATGTTCAGGTTTTATTGTAAGGCATATGGTAAATGATTTTTTCGCTACTCCTTTTACAAATTTTGTGTATTTTATGTCAGGTTCTGCTCGTATAATGTTTGGAGCAATCCGCACAGATGTGACCGAACAGATTTTTAATATTCTGTTCTCTTTCTTAGAAATACCACTCTAAAGTTTACCGTGCCTGTGACGTTGTCTATTTGTCATAGTAATAAATTAATGTGACTGTATATTACATTGTATAGCATCACTATACATAATGATCTGCTTGTCTTCAATTTCACTTGAACTAATGTACATTGTATTTCTGTTATTTCTACTTCTGCTGTGTCAATTCTGCATCTTTGGTGATTGACATATGTTAATCCTTTCAGCTCTCTAATCTCTTGTCTGCTGCCTCATGAACTGTGTAAACTGAGTGGCGCATCTAGTTAACCATTTGCATTTAGATTCTAAGTTCCTGGGTTCGAATCCCACCTGAGTCATGATGTTTTGTTCTTCCTCATCAATTCTTCTCAACCTGTCTGTAGTTCACATGTGTTCTATTTTTCCATGTTTGCTGTTGTTGCTCTGCATTGTGGTGCTTCTGCTGTGTCTTTCCTGCATCTTTGGTGATTGACATATGTTAATCCTTTCAGCTCTCTAATCTCTTGTCTGCTGCCTCATGAACTGTGTCAACTGAGTGGTGCATCTAGTTAATCATATGCATTGAGATTCTGAGTTCCTGGGTTCGAATCCCACCTGAGTCATGATGTTTTGTTCTTCCTCATCAATTCTTCTCAACCTGTCTGTAGTTCACATGTGTTCTATTTTTCCATGTTTGCTGTTGTTGCTCTGCATTATGGTGGTTCTTGCTGTGCTTTGTGAGCTTGCTGTGCTTTGTGAGCTTGCTGTGCTTTGTGAGCTTGCTGTGCTTTGTGAGCTTGCTGTGCTTTGTGTGCTGGTTGTGCTTTGTGTGCCTGCTGTGATTTGTGTAATTGCTGTGCTTGCTGTGCTTTGTGTGCTTGCTGTGCTTTGTGTGCTTGCTGTGCTTTGTGAGCTTGCTGTGCTTTGTGTGCCTGCTGTGATTTGTGTGCTTGCTGTGCTTTGTGAGCTTGTTGTGCTTTGTGAGCTTGCTGTGATTTGTGTAATTGCTGTGCTTTGTGTGCTTTGTGTGCATTGCGCCGAAGGTGCTTGACCCCGTGTTGCTGCTTGCAGCTATATTTATTATTATTATTATTATTATTATTATTATTTTTCCCCAATGGGAGTCTATGGCAGCCCTATGAACCGTACATAGGAAAATGATGAAATTTGGCACAGATGTAGAGGTGGTCATAAATAGTCATGTGACCAAAAATGGGGTCTTTAGCAGTAACTCTATAGCGCCACCAGTAGTCCAAAAAATCAATGTTCAAACTGTTATAATTGGTGAACCATTTGATCTATGAAAATTCTACTTAGTACACGTGATTGCTCTCATCGTGCTTATTGAATTTGATACTTTACAGTAAGACTCCACCCATTACAGTAGCGTCCATTTTGAAATGTACAGTATTTCGTTTTTTCGCTACTCCTCCTTCAAATGCGGTTCAATTCTTATGAGATTTGGCACAGATGATCTTTGGAGTGAGCCGCATAGAAATGACCGAACAGAATTTTGATATTGATCTTTGTTCAAAAGTAATAAATGCGCAAACTTAACGAGGTTGACGCAAAAATGGTTCTGAAGCTGTAGCTCAGTCATTCTTTGATCAATTGAAATGAAATTTGGTACACTTCATGTGGACCATGAACTTGGGGTCCATGCCAAATTTGGTGACAGCGCCACCTATGGGTCATGAGATAGAAAAATAGGCTATTATTGCCCATAACTTCTGAACTGTTTGTCAGAAAATTATGATCTTGATGTCTATGGATTGCTTACCTCATGCCGCATCTGTCGATGTGAATTATGCCGGGTTTGACCAAACCGCCTGTCCGCCATTTTGAAATTTCAAATAAATTGTTATATTTTTTGAACTATTGGACATATCCGCGCAAAAAATGGTAAGGAGCTTCGACATGATGTCCTGAAGGTACATGGGAAGTCAGAGTACAGCGCCACCTAGGGGTTATAAACTATAACAGTTCTTATTGAACTGCTTATAACTTCTGAATACATTGTCTGATATACATTTTCTTTGTGAAATTGTATTCACTGTTTTATGCTGATCGCAACGATACCTTGTTTGTCATTTTCCAACATTATGTTCAGGTGTTATTGTAAGGCATATGGTAAATGATTTTTTCGCTACTCCTTTTACAAATTTTGTGTATTTTATGTCAGGTTCTGCTCGTATAATGTTTGGAGCAATCCGCACAGATGTGACCGAACAGATTTTTGATATTCTGTTCTCTTTCTTAGAAATACCACTCTAAAGTTCACCGTGCCTGTGACGTTGTCTATTTGTCATAGTAATAAATTAATGTGACTGTATATTACATTGTATAGCATCACTATACATAATGATCTGCTTGTCTTCAATTTCACTTGAACTAATGTACATTGTATTTGTGTTATTTCTACTTCTGCTGTGTCAATTCTGCATCTTTGGTGATTGACATGTTAATCCTTTTAGCTCTCTAATCTCTGGTCTGCTGCCTCATGAACTCTGTAAACTGAGTGGCGCATCTAGTTAACCAATTGCATTTAGATTCTAAGTTCCAGGGTTCGAATCCCACCTGAGTCATGATGTTTTGTTCTTCCTCATCAATTCTTCTCAACCTGTCTGTAGTTCACATGTGTTCTATTTTTCCATGTTTGCTGTTGTTGCTCTGCATTGTGGTGCTTCTGCTGTGTCTTTCCTGCATCTTTGGTGATTGACATATGTTAATCCTTTCAGCTCTCTAATCTCTTGTCTGCTGCTTCATGAACTGTGTCAACTGAGTGGCGCATCTAGTTAATCATATGCATTGAGATTCTGAGTTCCTGGGTTCAAATCCCACCTGAGTCATGACGTTTTGTTCTTCCTCATCAATTCTTCTCAACCTGTCTGTAGTTCACATGTGTTCTATTTTTCCATGTTTGCTGTTGTTGCTCTGCATTATGGTGGTTCTTGCTGTGCTTTGTGAGCTTGCTGTGCTTTGTGTGCTTGCTGTGCTTTGTGAGCTTGCTATGCTTTGTGTGCTTGCTGTGCTTTGTGAGCTTGCTGTGCTTTGTGTGCCTGCTGTGATTTGTGTAATTGCTGTGCTTGCTGTGTTTGTGTGCTTGCTGTGCTTTGTGTGCTTGCTGTGCTTTGTGAGCTTGCTGTGCTTTGTGTGCCGGCTGTGATTTGTGTAATTGCTGTGCTTTGTGTTCTTGCTATGCTTTGTGTGCTTGTTGTGCTTTGTTTGCTTGCTGTGCTTTGTGAGCTTGCTGTGCTTTGTGAGCTTGCTGTGCTTTGTGTGCCTGCTGTGATTTGTGTAATTGCTGTGCTTTGTGTGCTTGCTGTGCATTGTGAGCTTGCTGTGCTTTGTGTGCCTGCTGTGATTTGTGTAATTGCTGTGCTTTGTGTGCTTGCTGTGCATTGTGTGCTTGCTGTGCTTTGTGTGCTTGCTGTGCTTTGTGTGCTTGCTGTGCTTTGTGAGCTTGCTGTGCTTTGTGTGCCTGCTGTGATTTGTGTAATTGCTGTGCTTTGTGTGCTTGCTGTGCATTGTGAGCTTGCTGTGCTTTGTGTGCTTGCTGTGCTGTGTGTGCATTGCGCCGAAGGTGCTTGACCCCGTGTTGCTGCTTGCAGCTATATTTATTATTATTATTATTATTATTATTATTATTATTATTTTTCCCCAATGGGAGTCTATGGTAGCCCTATGAACCGTACATAGGAAAATGATGAAATTTGGCACAGATGTAGAGGTGGTCATAAATAGTCATGTGACCAAAAATGGGGTCTTTAGCAGTAACTCTATAGCGCCACCAGTAGTCCAAAAAATCAATGTTCGAACTGTTATAACTAATGATACATTTGAACTATGAAAATTCTACTTAGTACACGTGATTGCTCTCATCGTGCTTATTGAATTTGATACTTTACAGTAAGACTCCACCCATTACAGTAGCGGCCATTTTGAAATGTACAGTATTTCGTTTTTTCGCTACTCCTTCTTAAAATGCGGTTCAATTCTTATGAGATTTGGCACAGATGATCTTTGGAGTGAGCTGCATAGAAATGACCGAACAGAATTTTGATATTGATCTTTGTTCAAAAGTAATAAATGCGCAAACTTAACGAGGTTGACGCAAAAATGGTTCTGAAGCTGTATCTCAGTCATTCTTTGATCAATTGAAATGAAATTTGGTACACTTCATGTGGACCATGAACTTGGGGTCCATGCCAAATTTGGTGACAGCGCCACCTATGGGTCATGAGATAGAAAAATAGGCTATTATTGCCCATAACTTCTGAACTGTTTGTCAGAAAATTATGATCTTGATGTCTATGGATTGCTTACCTCATGCCGCATCTGTCGATGTGAATTATGCCGGGTTTGACCAAACCGCCTGTCCGCCATTTTGAAATTTCAAATAAATTGTTATACTTTTTGAACTATTGGACATATCCGCGCAAAAAATGGTAAGGAGCTGCGACATGATGTCCTGAAGGTACATGGGAAGTCAGAGTACAGCGCCACCTAGGGGTTATAAACTATAACAGTTCTTATTGAACTGCTTATAACTTCTGAATACATTGTCTGATATACATTTTCTTTGTGAAATTGTATTCACTGTTTTATGCCGATTGCAACGATACCTTGTTTGTCATTTTCCAACATTATGTTCAGGTGTTATTGTAAGGCATATGGTAAATGATTTTTTCGCTACTCCTTTTACAAATTTTGTGTATTTTATGTCAGGTTCTGCTCGTATAATGTTTGGAGCAATCCGCACAGATGTGACCGAACAGATTTTTGATATTCTGTTCTCTTTCTTAGAAATACCACTCTAAAGTTTACCGTGCCTGTGACATTGTCTATTTGTCATAGTAATAAATTAATGTGACTGTATATTACATTGTATAGCATCACTATACATAATGATCTGCTTGTCTTCAATTTTACTTGAACTAATGTACATTGTATTTCTGTTATTTCTACTTCTGCTGTGTCAATTCTGCATCTTTGGTGATTGACATGTTAATCCTTTCAGCTCTCTAATCTCTTGTCTGCTGCCTCATGGACTGTGTAAACTGAGTGGCGCATCTAGTTAACCAATTGCATTTAGATTCTAAGTTCCTGGGTTCGAATCCCACCTGAGTCATGATGTTTTGTTCTTCCTCATCAATTCTTCTCAACCTGTCTGTAGTTCACATGTGTTCTATTTTTCCATGTTTGCTGTTGTTGCTCTGCATTATGGTGGTTCTTGCTGTGCTTTGTGAGCTTGCTGTGCTTTGTGTGCTTGCTGTGCTTTGTGAGCTTGCTATGCTTTGTGTGCTTGCTGTGCTTT
This sequence comes from Misgurnus anguillicaudatus, assembly GCF_027580225.2. Classification (NCBI taxonomy): domain Eukaryota; kingdom Metazoa; phylum Chordata; class Actinopteri; order Cypriniformes; family Cobitidae; genus Misgurnus; species Misgurnus anguillicaudatus. The sequence continues at coordinate 34,759,450 of NC_073357.2, read as the reverse complement.
GTGTGCTTTGTGAGCTTGCTGTGCTTTGTGTGCCTGCTGTGATTTGTGTAATTGCTGTGCTTGCTGTGCTTTGTGTGCTTGCTGTGCTTTGTGTGCTTGCTGTGCTTTGTGAGCTTGCTGTGCTTTGTGTGCTGGCTGTGATTTGTGTAATTGCTGTGCTTTGTGATCTTGCTATGCTTTGTGTGCTTGTTGTGCTTTTGTGTGCTTGCGGTGCTTTGTGTGCTTGCTGTGCTTTGTGAGCTTGCTGTGCTTTGTGTGCCTGCTGTGATTTGTGTAATTGCTGTGCTTTGTGTGCTTGCTGTGCATTGTGAGCTTGCTGTGCTTTGTGTGCTTGCTGTGCTTTGTGTGCTTGCTGTGCTTTGTGAGCTTGCTGTGCTTTGTGTGCCTGCTGTGATTTGTGTAATTGCTGTGCTTTGTGTGCTTGCTGTGCATTGTGAGCTTGCTGTGCTTTGTGTGCTTGCTGTGCTGTGTGTGCATTGCGCCGAAGGTGCTTGACCCCGTGTTGCTGCTTGCAGCTATATTTAGGGGCCAAGCACCTATGGTGCTGTGGCACCTATTGTTTCTGTTAGTATTATTAGGGGCCAAGCACCTATGGTGCTGTGGCACCTATTGTTTCTGTTAGTATTATTATTCTTCTTAATCTTAATCTTAATCTTAATCTTAATCTTCCCCAATGGGAGTCTATGGCAGCCCTATGAACCGTATATAGGAAAATGATGAAATTTGGCACAGTTGTAGTGGTGGTCATAAATAGTCATTTGGCCAAAAATGGGGTCTCTAGCAGTAACTCTATAGCGCCACCATCATCTCAAAAATTCAATGTTCAAATGGTTATAACTCGTAATCCATTTGCTCTATGAAAATTCTACTTAGTACACGTGATTGCTCTCCTCATGCTTATTGTTTTTTATACCTTACAGTAAGACTCCACCCATTACAGTATCGGCCATTTTGAAATGTACAGTATTTCGTTTTTTCGCTACTCCTCCTTCAAATTTGGTTCAATTCTTATGAGATTTGGCACATGTGATCTTTGGAGTGAGCCGCATAGAAATGACTGAACAGAATTTTGATATTTTTCTTTATTCAAAAGTAATTAATGCGTGAACTTAACGAGATTGACGCAAAATTGGTTCTGAGGCTGTATCTCGGTCATTCTTTGATCAATCGAGATGAAATTTGGTACGCTTCATGTCGACTATGAAATGGGGGTCCATGCCAAATTTGGTGACAGCGCCACCTATGGGTCATGAGATAGGAAAAAAGGCTATTTTTGCGCATAACTTCTGAATCGTTTGTCAGAAAATTATGATCTTGGTGTCTACGGATTCCTTGGCTCATGCCGCATCTGCCGATATGTATTGTGCCGGGATTGACCGAACCGCCTGTCCGCCATTTTGAAATCTGTGATAAATTGCTATAACTTTTGAAGTATCGGATATATCGGCACAAAAATCGGTAGGGAGCTTCGGCATGACATCCTGAGGAAATCAGAGAACAGCGCCACCTAGGGGTATAAATTATAACAGTTCCTATAGAACTGCTTATAACTTCTGAATCTTTGTATGGCATGTAAGCTCTTTTCTGCTGCCCCTTGAGCTGTGTCTACTGAGTGGCGCATCTGTTAAGTCGTTTGCATAGAGATCCTGAGTTCATGGGTTCGAATCCCACCTAAGCCAAGTGTTAATTTCTTCTATTATAGTTTTGTTCTTTCTCACCTATTCTTTTTGACCTGTCTGTAGTTCACATATGTTCTATTTTTACCATGTTTTCTGTTGCTGCTCTGCACTGCGGTGGTTCTGCTCTGTCATTGCTACGCTTTGGGTTCTTTGCTGAGCCTTGTGTTCTTGATGCACCTTGGGTGCTCAATGCACCCTGGGTGATTGATAAGTTGTATCTTTCTTGCTGTGCTTTGGGAGCTCATTGCGCTGATTGTGCTTGGCCCCGTATCGCTGCTTGCAGCTATATTTAGGGGCCAAGCACCTATGGTGCTGTGGCACCTATTGTTTCTGTTAGTATTATTATTCTTCTTAATCTTAATCTTAATCTTCCCCAATGGGAGTCTATGGCAGCCCTATGAACCGTATATAGGAAAATGATGAAATTTGGCACAGTTGTAGTGGTGGTCATAAATAGTCATTTGGCCAAAAATGGGGTCTCTAGCAGTAACTCTATAGCGCCACCATCATCTCAAAAATTCAATGTTCAAATGGTTATAACTCGTGATCCATTTGCTCTATGAAAATTCTACTTAGTACACGTGATTGCTCTCATCCCGCTTATTGCATTTGATACTTTACAGTAAGACTCCTCCCATTACAGTATCGGCCATTTTGAAATGTACAGTATTTCGTTTTTTCGCTACTCCTCCTTCAAATTTGGTTCAATTCTTATGAGATTTGGCACATGTGATCTTTGGAGTGAGCCGCATAAAAATGACTGAACAGAATTTTGATATTTTTCTTTATTCAAAAGTAATTAATGCGTGAACTTATCGAGATTGACGCAAAATTGGTTCTGAAGCTGTATCTCGGTCATTCTTTGATCAATCGAAATGAAATTTGGTACGCTTCATGTCGACCATGAACTGGGGGTCCATGCCAAATTTGGTGACAGCGCCACCTATGGGTCATGAGATAAGAAAAAATGCTATTTTTGCGCATAACTTCTGAGTCGTTTGTCAGAAAATTATTAAATTTGTGTCTACGGATTCCTTGGCTCATGCCGCATCTGCCGATATGTATTATGCCGGGATTGACCGAACCGCCTGTCCGCCATTTTGAAATCTGTGATAAATTGCTATAACTTTTGAAGTATCGGATATATCGGCGCAAAAATCGGTAGGGAGCTTCGGCATGACGTCCTGAGGAAATCAGAGAACAGCGCCACCTAGGGGTTATAAACTATTACAGTTCTTATAGAACTGCTTATAACTTCTGAATTCTTTGTATGGCATGTAAGCTCTTTTCTGTTGCCCCTTGAGCTGTGTCTACTGAGTGGCGCATCGGTTAAGTCGTATGCATAGAGATCCTGAGTTTTTGGGTTCGAATCCCGCCTGAGGCAGATGTTAATTTCTTCTATTAAAGTTTTGTTCTTTCCCACCTATTCTTCTTGACCTGTCTGTAGTTCACATATGTTCTATTTTTGCCATGTTTTCTGTTGCTGCTCTGCACTGCGGTGGTTCTGCTCTGTCATTGCTACGCTTTGGGTTCTTTGCGGTGCCTTGTGTTCTTGATGCACCTTGGGTGCTCAATGCGCCCTGGGTGATTGATACGTTGTATGTTTCTTGCTGTGCTTCGGGTGCTCATTGCGCTGATGGTGCTTGGCCCCGTATCGCTGCTTGCAGCTATATTTATTATTATTCTGCTTCTTCTTCTTCTTCTTAGCCATTGGCGTCTATGGCAGCCCCATGAACCATACATAGGAAAATGATGAAATTTGGCACAGTTGTAGTGGTGGTCTTAAAAAGTCATGTGACCAAAAATGGGGTCTCTAGTACTAACTCTATAGCGCCACCAGCAGTGCAAAAATTCAATGTTCAAATGGTTATAACTGCTGATCCGCTTGATCTATGAAAATTCTACTTAGTACATGTGATTGCTCTCCTCATGCTTGTTGTTTTTAATACCTTACAGTAAAACTCCACCCATTACAGTGGTGGCCATTTTGAAATGTACAGTATTCCGTTTATTCGCTACTCCTCCTTCAAATTTGGTTCAATTGTTATGAAATTTGGCACAGGTGAACTTTGGAGTGAGCCGCACAGAAATGACCAAACAGAATTTTGATATTTATCTTTGTTCAAAAGTAATAAATGTGCAAACTTAACGAGGTCGACACAAAAATAGTTCTGAGGCTGTATCTCTGTCATTCTTTCATCAATTGAAATGAAATTTCGTACACGTCATGTCGACCATAAACTGGGGTTCCATGCCAAATTTGGTGACAGCGCCACCTATGGGTCATGAGATATGGAAAATGGCTTTTTTTGCCCATAACTACTGAAATGTTTGTCAGAAAATTATGATCTTGGTGTTTACGGATTCCTTGGCTCATGCCAAAAATGGGGTCTTTAGCAGTAACTCTATAGCGCCACCAGTAGTCCAAAAAATCAATGTTCGAACTGTTATAACTAATGATACATTTGAACTATGAAAATTCTACTTAGTACACGTGATTGCTCTCATCGTGCTTATTGAATTTGATACTTTACAGTAAGACTCCACCCATTACAGTAGCGGCCATTTTGAAATGTACAGTATTTCGTTTTTTCGCTACTCCTTCTTAAAATGCGGTTCAATTCTTATGAGATTTGGCACAGATGATCTTTGGAGTGAGCTGCATAGAAATGACCGAACAGAATTTTGATATTGATCTTTGTTCAAAAGTAATAAATGCGCAAACTTAACGAGGTTGACGCAAAAATGGTTCTGAAGCTGTATCTCAGTCATTCTTTGATCAATTGAAATGAAATTTGGTACACTTCATGTGGACCATGAACTTGGGGTCCATGCCAAATTTGGTGACAGCGCCACCTATGGGTCATGAGATAGAAAAATAGGCTATTATTGCCCATAACTTCTGAACTGTTTGTCAGAAAATTATGATCTTGATGTCTATGGATTGCTTACCTCATGCCGCATCTGTCGATGTGAATTATGCCGGGTTTGACCAAACCGCCTGTCCGCCATTTTGAAATTTCAAATAAATTGTTATACTTTTTGAACTATTGGACATATCCGCGCAAAAAATGGTAAGGAGCTGCGACATGATGTCCTGAAGGTACATGGGAAGTCAGAGTAGAGCCACCTAGGGGTTATAAACTATAACAGTTCTTATTGAACTGCTTATAACTTCTGAATACATTGTCTGATATACATTTTCTTTGTGAAATTGTATTCACTGTTTTATGCCGATTGCAACGATACCTTGTTTGTCATTTTCCAACATTATGTTCAGGTGTTATTGTAAGGCATATGGTAAATGATTTTTTCGCTACTCCTTTTACAAATTTTGTGTATTTTATGTCAGGTTCTGCTCGTATAATGTTTGGAGCAATCCGCACAGATGTGACCGAACAGATTTTTGATATTCTGTTCTCTTTCTTAGAAATACCACTCTAAAGTTTACCGTGCCTGTGACATTGTCTATTTGTCATAGTAATAAATTAATGTGACTGTATATTACATTGTATAGCATCACTATACATAATGATCTGCTTGTCTTCAATTTTACTTGAACTAATGTACATTGTATTTCTGTTATTTCTACTTCTGCTGTGTCAATTCTGCATCTTTGGTGATTGACATGTTAATCCTTTCAGCTCTCTAATCTCTTGTCTGCTGCCTCATGGACTGTGTAAACTGAGTGGCGCATCTAGTTAACCAATTGCATTTAGATTCTAAGTTCCTGGGTTCGAATCCCACCTGAGTCATGATGTTTTGTTCTTCCTCATCAATTCTTCTCAACCTGTCTGTAGTTCACATGTGTTCTATTTTTCCATGTTTGCTGTTGTTGCTCTGCATTATGGTGGTTCTTGCTGTGCTTTGTGAGCTTGCTGTGCTTTGTGTGCTTGCTGTGCTTTGTGAGCTTGCTATGCTTTGTGTGCTTGCTGTGCTTTGTGTGCTTTGTGAGCTTGCTGTGCTTTGTGTGCCTGCTGTGATTTGTGTAATTGCTGTGCTTGCTGTGCTTTGTGTGCTTGCTGTGCTTTGTGTGCTTGCTGTGCTTTGTGAGCTTGCTGTGCTTTGTGTGCTGGCTGTGATTTGTGTAATTGCTGTGCTTTGTGATCTTGCTATGCTTTGTGTGCTTGTTGTGCTTTTGTGTGCTTGCGGTGCTTTGTGTGCTTGCTGTGCTTTGTGAGCTTGCTGTGCTTTGTGTGCCTGCTGTGATTTGTGTAATTGCTGTGCTTTGTGTGCTTGCTGTGCATTGTGAGCTTGCTGTGCTTTGTGTGCTTGCTGTGCTTTGTGTGCTTGCTGTGCTTTGTGAGCTTGCTGTGCTTTGTGTGCCTGCTGTGATTTGTGTAATTGCTGTGCTTTGTGTGCTTGCTGTGCATTGTGAGCTTGCTGTGCTTTGTGTGCTTGCTGTGCTGTGTGTGCATTGCGCCGAAGGTGCTTGACCCCGTGTTGCTGCTTGCAGCTATATTTAGGGGCCAAGCACCTATGGTGCTGTGGCACCTATTGTTTCTGTTAGTATTATTAGGGGCCAAGCACCTATGGTGCTGTGGCACCTATTGTTTCTGTTAGTATTATTATTCTTCTTAATCTTAATCTTAATCTTAATCTTAATCTTAATCTTCCCCAATGGGAGTCTATGGCAGCCCTATGAACCGTATATAGGAAAATGATGAAATTTGGCACAGTTGTAGTGGTGGTCATAAATAGTCATTTGGCCAAAAATGGGGTCTCTAGCTGTAACTCTATAGCGCCACCATCATCTCAAAAATTCAATGTTCAAATGGTTATAACTCGTAATCCATTTGCTCTATGAAAATTCTACTTAGTACACGTGATTGCTCTCCTCATGCTTATTGTTTTTTATACCTTACAGTAAGACTCCACCCATTACAGTATCGGCCATTTTGAAATGTACAGTATTTCGTTTTTTCGCTACTCCTCCTTCAAATTTGGTTCAATTCTTATGAGATTTGGCACATGTGATCTTTGGAGTGAGCCGCATAGAAATGACTGAACAGAATTTTGATATTTTTCTTTATTCAAAAGTAATTAATGCGTGAACTTAACGAGATTGACGCAAAATTGGTTCTGAGGCTGTATCTCGGTCATTCTTTGATCAATCGAGATGAAATTTGGTACGCTTCATGTCGACTATGAAATGGGGGTCCATGCCAAATTTGGTGACAGCGCCACCTATGGGTCATGAGATAGGAAAAAAGGCTATTTTTGCGCATAACTTCTGAATCGTTTGTCAGAAAATTATGATCTTGGTGTCTACGGATTCCTTGGCTCATGCCGCATCTGCCGATATGTATTGTGCCGGGATTGACCGAACCGCCTGTCCGCCATTTTGAAATCTGTGATAAATTGCTATAACTTTTGAAGTATCGGATATATCGGCACAAAAATCGGTAGGGAGCTTCGGCATGACATCCTGAGGAAATCAGAGAACAGCGCCACCTAGGGGTATAAATTATAACAGTTCCTATAGAACTGCTTATAACTTCTGAATCTTTGTATGGCATGTAAGCTCTTTTCTGCTGCCCCTTGAGCTGTGTCTACTGAGTGGCGCATCTGTTAAGTCGTTTGCATAGAGATCCTGAGTTCATGGGTTCGAATCCCACCTAAGCCAAGTGTTAATTTCTTCTATTATAGTTTTGTTCTTTCTCACCTATTCTTTTTGACCTGTCTGTAGTTCACATATGTTCTATTTTTACCATGTTTTCTGTTGCTGCTCTGCACTGCGGTGGTTCTGCTCTGTCATTGCTACGCTTTGGGTTCTTTGCTGAGCCTTGTGTTCTTGATGCACCTTGGGTGCTCAATGCACCCTGGGTGATTGATAAGTTGTATCTTTCTTGCTGTGCTTTGGGAGCTCATTGCGCTGATTGTGCTTGGCCCCGTATCGCTGCTTGCAGCTATATTTAGGGGCCAAGCACCTATGGTGCTGTGGCACCTATTGTTTCTGTTAGTATTATTATTCTTCTTAATCTTAATCTTAATCTTCCCCAATGGGAGTCTATGGCAGCCCTATGAACCGTATATAGGAAAATGATGAAATTTGGCACAGTTGTAGTGGTGGTCATAAATAGTCATTTGGCCAAAAATGGGGTCTCTAGCAGTAACTCTATAGCGCCACCATCATCTCAAAAATTCAATGTTCAAATGGTTATAACTCGTGATCCATTTGCTCTATGAAAATTCTACTTAGTACACGTGATTGCTCTCATCCCGCTTATTGCATTTGATACTTTACAGTAAGACTCCTCCCATTACAGTATCGGCCATTTTGAAATGTACAGTATTTCGTTTTTTCGCTACTCCTCCTTCAAATTTGGTTCAATTTTTATGAGATTTGGCACATGTGATCTTTGGAGTGAGCCGCATAAAAATGACTGAACAGAATTTTGATATTTTTCTTTATTCAAAAGTAATTAATGCGTGAACTTATCGAGATTGACGCAAAATTGGTTCTGAAGCTGTATCTCGGTCATTCTTTGATCAATCGAAATGAAATTTGGTACGCTTCATGTCGACCATGAACTGGGGGTCCATGCCAAATTTGGTGACAGCGCCACCTATGGGTCATGAGATAAGAAAAAAGGCTATTTTTGCGTATAACTTCTGAGTCGTTTGTCAGAAAATTATTAAATTTGTGTCTACGGATTCCTTGGCTCATGCCGCATCTGCCGATATGTATTATGCCGGGATTGACCGAACCGCCTGTCCGCCATTTTGAAATCTGTGATAAATTGCTATAACTTTTGAAGTATCGGATATATCGGCGCAAAAATCGGTAGGGAGCTTCGGCATGACGTCCTGAGGAAATCAGAGAACAGCGCCACCTAGGGGTTATAAACTATTACAGTTCTTATAGAACTGCTTATAACTTCTGAATTCTTTGTATGGCATGTAAGCTCTTTTCTGTTGCCCCTTGAGCTGTGTCTACTGAGTGGCGCATCGGTTAAGTCGTATGCATAGAGATCCTGAGTTTTTGGGTTCGAATCCCGCCTGAGGCAGATGTTAATTTCTTCTATTAAAGTTTTGTTCTTTCCCACCTATTCTTCTTGACCTGTCTGTAGTTCACATATGTTCTATTTTTGCCATGTTTTCTGTTGCTGCTCTGCACTGCGGTGGTTCTGCTCTGTCATTGCTACGCTTTGGGTTCTTTGCGGTGCCTTGTGTTCTTGATGCACCTTGGGTGCTCAATGCGCCCTGGGTGATTGATACGTTGTATGTTTCTTGCTGTGCTTCGGGTGCTCATTGCGCTGATGGTGCTTGGCCCCGTATCGCTGCTTGCAGCTATATTTATTATTATTCTGCTTCTTCTTCTTCTTCTTAGCCATTGGCGTCTATGGCAGCCCCATGAACCGTACATAGGAAAATGATGAAATTTGGCACAGTTGTAGTGGTGGTCTTAAAAAGTCATGTGACCAAAAATGGGGTCTCTAGTACTAACTCTATAGCGCCACCAGCAGTGCAAAAATTCAATGTTCAAATGGTTATAACTGCTGATCCGCTTGATCTATGAAAATTCTACTTAGTACATGTGATTGCTCTCCTCATGCTTGTTGTTTTTAATACCTTACAGTAAAACTCCACCCATTACAGTGGTGGCCATTTTGAAATGTACAGTATTCCGTTTATTCGCTACTCCTCCTTCAAATTTGGTTCAATTGTTATGAAATTTGGCACAGGTGAACTTTGGAGTGAGCCGCACAGAAATGACCAAACAGAATTTTGATATTTATCTTTGTTCAAAAGTAATAAATGTGCAAACTTAACGAGGTCGACACAAAAATAGTTCTGAGGCTGTATCTCTGTCATTCTTTCATCAATTGAAATGAAATTTCGTACACGTCATGTCGACCATAAACTGGGGTTCCATGCCAAATTTGGTGACAGCGCCACCTATGGGTCATGAGATATGGAAAATGGCTTTTTTTGCCCATAACTACTGAAATGTTTGTCAGAAAATTATGATCTTGGTGTTTACGGATTCCTTGGCTCATGCCAAAAATGGGGTCTTTAGCAGTAACTCTATAGCGCCACCAGTAGTCCAAAAAATCAATGTTCGAACTGTTATAACTAATGATACATTTGAACTATGAAAATTCTACTTAGTACACGTGATTGCTCTCATCGTGCTTATTGAATTTGATACTTTACAGTAAGACTCCACCCATTACAGTAGCGGCCATTTTGAAATGTACAGTATTTCGTTTTTTCGCTACTCCTTCTTAAAATGCGGTTCAATTCTTATGAGATTTGGCACAGATGATCTTTGGAGTGAGCTGCATAGAAATGACCGAACAGAATTTTGATATTGATCTTTGTTCAAAAGTAATTAATGCGCAAACTTAACGAGGTTGACGCAAAAATGGTTCTGAAGCTGTAGCTCAGTCATTCTTTGATCAATTGAAATGAAATTTGGTACACTTCATGTGGACCATGAACTTGGGGTCCATGCCAAATTTGGTGACAGCGCCACCTATGGGTCATGAGATATGGAAAATGGCTTTTTTTGCCCATAACTACTGAAATGTTTGTCAGAAAATTATGATCTTGGTGTTTACGGATTCCTTGGCTCATGCCGAATCTGTCGATATGTATTATGTCGGGTTTGACCACACCACCTGTCCGTCATTTTGAAATTGGTCATAAATTGTTATATCTTTTGAACTATTGGACATATTCGTGCAAAAATAGTTAGGGAGCTTCGGCATGATCTCCTGAAGTTACCTGGGAAGTCAGAGTACAGCGCCACCTAGGGGTTATAAACTATAACAGTTCTTATAGAACTGCTTATATCTTCAGAATACTTTGACTGATATACATTTTCTTTGTGACATTTTATTCACTGGTTTTTGGCGATCGCAACAATACCTTGTTTGGCATTTTCCATCAGTCTGTTCATGTGTTATTGTAAAGCATATGGTAGATGATTTTTTCGCTACTCCTTTTACAAATTTTGTTTATTTTATGCCAGGTTCTGCTTGTATAATGTTTGGAGCAATCCACACAGACATGACTGAACAGATTTTTCTGCTGAATGTCACATTTTTGAGAAATACCTCTGTAAAGCGGACCATGCTTGTCATGCTGTCCCTTTGTCATATTAAAAAGAATCTGACAAAATTTGGCCATGTTGTTCATTATTGTACAAAATGTTCTAAACGAATTCAGTGCCATTTAAGTTATCTGATTGCCCTACACTTTGTATTTAGGGGCCAAGCACCGAAGGTGCTGAGGCACCTATTGGAACTGTCAGTATTATTATTCTTCATCTTCTCCAATGGGAGTCTATGGCAGCCCTATGAACCGTACGTAGGAAAATGATGAAATTTGGCACAGTTGTAGTGGTGGTCTTAAAAAGTCATGTGACCAAAAATGGGGTCTCTAGTCCTAACTCTATAGCGCCACCAGCAGTGCAAAAATTCAATGTTCAAATGGTTATAACTGCTGATCCGCTTGATCTATGAAAATTCTACTTAGTACACGTGATTGCTCTCCTCATGCTTGTTGTTTTTAATACCTTACAGTAAAACTCCACCCATTACAGTAGTGGCCATTTTGAAATGTACAGTATTCCGTTTATTCGCTACTCCTCCTTCAAATTTGGTTAAACTGTTATAAAATTTGGCACAGGTGAACTTTGGAGTGAGCCGCACAGAAATGACCGAACAGAATTTTGATATTTATCTTTGTTCAAAAGTAATAAATGCGCAAACTTAACGAGGTTGACGCAAAAATGGTTCTGAAGCTGTATCTCGGTCATTCTCTGATCAATTGAAATGAAATTTGGTACACTTCATGTGGACCATGAACTTGGGGTTCATGCAAAATTTGGTGACAGCGCCACCTATGGGTCATGAGATATGAAAAATTGCTTTTTTTGCCCATAACTACTGAATTGTTTGTCAGAAAATTATGATGTTGGTGTTTACGGATTCCTTGGCTCGTGCCGAATCTGTCGATATGTATTATGTCGGGTTTGACCACACCACCTGTCTGCCATTTTGAAATTGATCATAAATTGTTATATCTTTTGAACTATTGGACATATTTGTGCAAAAATAGTCAGGGAGCTTCGGCATGATGTCCTGAAGGTACCTGGGAAGTCAGAGTACAGCGCCACCTAGGGGTTATAAACTATAACAGTTCTTATAGAACTGCTTATATCTTCAGAATACTTTGTCTGATATACATATTCTTTGTGAAATTTTATTTACTGGTTTTTGCCGATTGCAACGATACCTTGTTTGTCATTTTCCATCATTCTGTTCATGTGTTATTGTAAAGCATATGGTAAATGATTTTTTTCGCTACTCCTTTTACAAATTTTTATTATTTTATGCCAGGTTCTGCTTGTATAATGTTTGGAGCAATCCGCACAGACGTGACTGAACAGATTTTTCTGCTGAATGTCACATTTTTGAGAAATACCTCTGTAAAGCGGACCGTGCCTGTCATGCTGTCCCTTTGTCATATTAAAAAGAATCTGACAAAATTTGCCCATGTTGTTCATTATTGTACAAAATGTTCTAAACGAATTCAGTGCCATTTAAGTTATCTGATTGACCTACACTTTGTATTTTTGTTTATTTTTGCTTTGTTGTGTTATTTCTGCCCTTTCAGTGATTGGCATGTCAATGTTTGCAGCTTTGAAGCCTCTTTTCCACAGCCTTTCAAACCATGATTCCTCAGTGGCGCATGCGGTTAGTGCTGTGCTTTGAGAACCTGAGTTCATGGGTTCAAATCCCATGTGCAGTGGTTTTTTGTCTTAACTTTTTTTCTCACTTAAGTTTTGTGATTTTCATACTATACATTGTATTTCAGTTATTTGTGCTCTCTGTTGTCATTTCTACACTTTTGGTAATTGCTGGACATCAATGTTTATAGCTGTAAAGCTGTATTCTATATCTTGGACACACCAACTCAGTGGTTTAATCGATTACTCAGTGGCGCATGCGGTTAGTGCTGTGCTTTGGGACCATGAGGTCATGGGTTCGAATCCCAGCTCTTACTTTCACTTATTGAGATTTCCTTTTGTGTTCCCTTTAACACGTTCTTCTCGACCTGTCTGGTTTTCCACACGTGTTATATTTTTGAAATCTTTTCTGTTGTTGCTCCGCACTGCAGTGGTTCTGCTCTGCATTTGCCTTGCTTCGGGTTCGGGCTCTGTATTGCGCGCTTTCTGCGCTTTGCGCATTTGCTGCGTCGTATGGTGTTTGCTGGGCTTTAGGTGCTCATTGCGCTGAAGGTGCTTGGCCCCGCAATTGCTGCTTGCAGCTATATTTATTATTATTATTATTCTGCTTCCTCTTCTTAGCCATAGGCGTCTATGGCAGCCCTATGACCCGTACATAGGAAAATGATGAAATTTGTCACAGTTGTAGTGGTGGTCTTAAAAAGTCATGTGACCAAAAATGGGGTCTCTAGTACCAACTCTATAGCGCCACCAGCAGTGCAAAAATTCAATGTTCAAATGGTTATAACTGGTGATCCGCTTGATCTATGAAAATTCTACTTAGTACACGTGATTGCTCTTCTCATGCTTGTTGTTTTTAATACCTTACAGTAGAACTCCACCCATTACAGTAGTGGCCATTTTGAAATGTACAGTATTCCGTTTATTCGCTACTCCTCCTTCAAATTTGTTTCAATTGTTATGAAATTTGGCACAGGTGAACTTTGGAGTGAGCCGCACAGAAATGACTGAACAGAATTTTGATATTTATCTTTGTTCAAAAGTAATAAATGCGCAAACTTAATGAGGTTGACACAAAAAAAGTTCTGAGGCTGTATCTCAGTCATTTTTTCATCAATTGAAATGAAATTTCGTACACGTCATGTCGACCATAAACTGGGGGTCCGTGCCAAATTTGGTGACAGCGCCACCTATGGGTCATGAGATATGGAAAATGGCTTTTTTTGCCCATAACTACTGAAATGTTTGTCAGAAAATTATGATCTTGGTGTTTACGGATTCCTTGGCTCATGCCGAATCTGTCGATATGTATTATGTCGGGTTTGACCACACCACCTGTCCGCCATTTTGAAATTGGTAATAAATTGTTATATCTTTTGAACTATTGGACATATTCGTGCAAAAATAGTTAGGGAGCTTCGGCACGATGTTACCTGGGAAGTCAGAGTACAGCGCCACCTAGGGGTTATAAACTATAACTGTTCTTATAGAACTGCTTATATCTTCAGAATACTTTGACTGATATACATTTTCTTTGTGACATTTTATTCACCGGTTTTGCCGATCGCAACAATACCTTGTTTGGCATTTTCCATCATTCTGTTCATGTGTTATTGTAAAGCATATGATAAATGATTTTTTTTGCTACTCCTTTTACAAATTTTGTTTATTTTATGCCAGGTTCTGCTTGTATAATGTTTGGAGCAATCCGCACAGACGTGACAGAACAGATTTTTCTGCTGAATGTCAAATTTTTGAGAAATACCTCTGTAAAGCGGACCATGCCTGTCATGCTGTCCCTTTGTCATATTAAAAAGAATCTGACAAAATTTGCCCATGTTGTTCATTATTGTACAAAATGTTCTTCACGAATTCAGTGCCATTTAAGTTATCTGATTGCCCTACACTTTGTATTTCTGTTTATTTTTGCTTTGTTGTGTTATTTCTGCCCTTTCAGTGATTGGCATGTCAATGTTTGCAGCTTTGAAGCCTTTTTTCCACAGCCTTTCAACCCATGATTCCTCAGTGGCGCATGCGGTTAGTGCTGTGCTTTGAGAACCTGAGTTCATGGGTTCAAATCCCATGTGCAGTGGTTTTTTGTCTTAACTTTTTTTTTCACTTAAGTTTTGTGATTTTCATACTATACATTGTATTTCAGTTATTTGTGCTCTCTGTTGTCATTTCTACACTTTTGGTAATTGCTGGATATCAATGTTTATAGCTGTAAAGCTGTATTCTATAGCTTGGAACCACCAACTCAGTGGCGCATAAGGTTAGTGCTGTGCTTTGGGAACATGAGGTCATGGGTTCGAATCCCAGCTCAGATTTCCTTTTGTGTTCCTTTTAACACGTTCTTCTCGACCTGTCTGGTTTTCCACACGTGTTATATTTTTGAAATCTTTTCTGTTGTTGCTCCGCACTGCAGTGGTTCTGCTCTGCATTTGCTTTGCTTCGGGTTCGGGCTCTGTATTGCGCTCTTTGCGCATTTGCTGCATCGTGTGGTTTTTGCTGTGCTTTGGGTGCTCATTGCGCTGAAGGTGCTTGGCCCCGAATCGCTGCTTGCAGCTATATTTTTGAGTGTTAATATTAATATAAAGTTGAGTCTAGTCAGAGCTACAGTAGGGTCTGGTGTCATCATTAAATGCATTTGTTTGTGTGTAAGCCATTAAGATATGTGAACTTTCAAAGAAACAGTTTATGAATACAAAATATTATCTTATTACCTCACCAAATGTTGCTAGTAAAGTCTCGAGCCAATTTGTTCAATCAAAATTTGTGTGGTATTTTTCTGTCAAGCCATTGTAGCTGCAGGGAGGAGAGAAACAGCATGGATACTAATGAATGAATTACCAAAGAGGGGATCCTGTTCCTATAGTAGTTCTGCTGTCATGTCATGATGTCTGCTTGTCAGCATCGCACAGGCGTTTCTACATTTGTATGTTTGCAAGGGAAATGATCTGGAATTTAAAAAAGTGATGCTTGGCATGTTTAATGTTTAAGTAATGCACACAGGAGGCAGAAATAGCCTAAATTAGCTTGAAACTCATTATTTGTTTAACTTTACTCATGTGTAGCCGGCATTAAGTGTGTGGGACAGGGACATGTATGTATATAGTAAAGCAAAATAAACTAAACTGTGACACATAATACCCAACAAATTCTTCATACAGTGGTTTACCAGTAAAATGTATAAAAATTTGCGACCAAAAATGATTCAGACACTTTTACCTGACATCAAGTGTTTTTTTTTCTTTAAAGGTGCAGTGTGTAAATTTTAGGGGAATCTAGTGGTGATGTTGTGCATGGCAACCAACGGCTCAGTCCACTGCTCACCCCTCGCTTTTGAAACACATAGAGAAGCTACTGTTGCCACCACCGGACAAACATGTCATCGTCGGAGACAACTTAGTAAAAAAAGTTAGTCCGTTGAGGGCTTCTGTAGAAACATTGCGGCCCAAAATGGCGGCTTCCATGTAAGGGGACCCTCGGTGTATGTAGATAAAAACGTCTCATTCTAAGGTAATAAACACATAACGGTTCATTATGAAAGGTCTTTATACACCCCTGATAATATAGTTTTATAAGTTATTTTGCATTTCTGTCAAAAGTTCCTTTTAAAAATTACACACTGCACCTTTAATTCAAGATGAATTTGTTTAGCAAATAAACTGTAAAAATGTGTAAAATGTTGAAGATGTCTAAATACATTTAGGTTTGTGGCAAACACTTTTAAACAGCATGTAAATCTGTTTCATGTCTCCTTGTGCTTTAATGTTTAACTTGGCAATGCCTTAAAACATGTAAAATAGTTATTTGTGACGATGCAACACTGACCTGATTATGAAAGTGATAGTTTTACGTTTCCATTTCACTCCTTTGAAGCTCAAACAGACGCATGTGAATGAAAGATGCTTCGCTTACTTGTTATTAGGTTAATGTTATTTTACTCAAATCTAAGTAGGGGAAAACAGGGTACGTTGTCACACTTTTCATAACTCCAACACGGCTCCATCTCAAAAATCAAATAGTCACTTTGTGTTACGACTTCTATAGTCAACTTTGTGTTCACATGTGGTCAAGATCGCTCTAATCTGACATTAGCACAATTTTCTTATTGTTTGGCATAAAAAGTAAGAAAAAATGGTGATGGCGAGTTGAAAAGTGTGGGTGATCTCCACCTATGCTCATATCAGTTTAATAATTCAGTGACACAGTCTGTGAAAACCCAGCTAAAATAAAATACCACAGATTGAATTAATGTTAAAATCAAACTTAAAATAATAATTATTTTGACTATGACTTTTCACAGGCAGGGTCATACATTTTAAGGTTAAACATATTAAGGAAGTCAAAACCTTGTTTATTTAATTATGGATGCAGAGTAAAACTCTAGGGCTGCAGGAAACAAGCAGATTCGGAAAATGGATGGATTGATGGTCCAGGCCATGTGTACGTCTAAGGATAGTGAGAGTTTTGTCTCATTTAAATATTAATATGTTGTTAATTACATTTATAATGTCTCCCTGCTAGCTACACCATGTTGCTGACTAATTGAATATACGAGTCAAAGATGTCTGCCTGTAATTAATTTAATCAATGCTGTTTTTGCTTTAAGCATTCCCTGTTAAAGCATCTCTCTGTGTTTGCGTGTTCAGGTGTGTGAGTGTTTGTTTCTGTTTGTGTTAATCCCCCTGTCAATGTTCAGTGTTTGTCTTGATTTCTGGCAGCTGGCAGCCAACTGGAAACACATCAGGTCTTTCAGGAGGGCAATTCCCCAGCATCCCTCATTATGGATCTCTCTCTCTCTCGCTTGCAGGTCCATCACACACATCCTTGCACGCTCACACACACACACTTAGCCATCACGGATTTGAGGCAGCCTTCTCGTCTTATTCAAATTGGTCTCGGCAGGAAAATGGGTTCATGATGATGGCGGGTAATAACAGTGGAGAAAAGAGAGCATCTTCAGCTTCAAACACCATTTAATTTGGAGATTAAGCTAATAAAAAGACATTAAGGCCAACGCCTCGCTGTTGTAGCAGGCCATAGCGATACACAGTAATTCCTTCTCATTTAACGGAAATGAGCTATAAAAGATTAGGACTGGGCATGTTATTCTTTTTATGTTTATATGTTTCCCAAGGTTTATGGAAAAGAATAATCGGTCTGTTTTAATGTGTTTTGCTTTTTTCTAAACGGTGGGTTTGTAACGTGCAGCTTTCCGGCTGCAAACAAAATCTAACAAGAATTATATGCGAGTTTTAATCAAATTTGCAGTCAAAATGATTAGCTACGATGTCTGATATTATTTAGCTCTAATTACCAGCAGATGGTGTCTTTATCTGCACTTAGGGCGCACGAGTCTTGCAAGTGCTGCATGCACAAGAATAATTAAGAAGTTTAGTCGAGCTGTTTTTTTCTGCTCTACTTTTGTGTGCTTTAATAGTCAGACTCAGCACCCTAATGTTAATTAGTGCTAATTTGATAATTTGATTACATTTATTCCCTTAATCCGAGCCTTCGCTATTGTTTCTCTCTCCTAATGTATTACTGTGCTTTATTAGCATAACAAATAATGGTGTGTTTATACAAATAATAACAAATAATGTGCAGTGACATTCTCCACAAATCACACTTATAATGTGTGTGTATATATATATATATATATACATACATACACACACACACAGTCAGGCTTACATGGTTTATGGTGACTTTCCATAGACGTAATGCATTTTATACTGTACAAACTGTTATATTCTATTCCCCTAACCTACCCCAATCCCTAACCCTAATGTCACAAAAACCTGTTGCCAGTCTTTAATCTGTGAAAAACTACCATTTAGTATGTTTTTTTAGCATTTCAGTTTATAAACCATGGTAATAGCATAGTTAACATCATTATACACTATACACTATTCATGTCCCTGTAAACCACATTTGCAACCCCCCCCCCCCCACACACACACACAAACACACACATATACAGTACTGTGCAAGTCTTAAGCCACCATGCCAGAATTAGATTAGTTGTTTTTGCAATGTTATAGTGATGATATAAACTTGTTTCTCAGTCTCTTTAATAGAATACATCCAGAAAATACAGGAAATGTGTATAAGTATTAAAAACTGTATAGAAATGTAAACTGATGTGTCAAGTTTTTAAGGTAAACTCCCATTCCACTTAAACAATAGCAGAAAACTGCAGGATCTCTTAAAAATTAAAGAATAAATAAATCCTAATTTCTAATTTTAAAGAAATTAGTCTTTTTACTTCATTCTGCTCAAAAACCCTCAAGATGTGTTTAGTGCCAAGAGAGGTCACACTAAACACCCACAATGCCTAAAGAAGACATTTAGTCGTGAAAATGTCATTTTTATTTTTTTGTACATATTTCCTGTATTTTCTGTTTGTATCTTAATAAAATAAATTGAAAAATAAATATGGACGGACATTAAAACTTCTAAAACAACAAGTCTGGTTGTGGTGGCCTAAGGCTTTTGCACAGTACTGTATACATACTGTATATATATGTATGTGTTTGTGTGTGTTTTGGTATTTTATTGGAAATGGAAACACAGTGTTCACCTGTGGCGAGAGAAGCAGTCCAGCTCACTGGGGTATTGATGGAGTCATGCAGAGTTAATCAGACTCAATGCCAGCTCTGATTCCTTCATTTCCTACAATGCAGAATTAGACGGTAATGCAGTCCCTGTTGGAACTTTGGCGGCATATGGTCTTGTGTAATGTGTCTATTCCATCGGGTATAGATGCATTCCATAGGACAGAACAGGCATTACGCAAAATGTTGCTGTATAACAGGCTGTAAAGTGCGCAGTGGTGTTTGACAGCCTATTAAGCCAATCTTCACAATAAAGTTTAATATTGGCATTATTAACTTTATAATAGGATTATGGTAAGCTTGGGTGCGCATGGCCTGTTTTGACTGTTTACCTTGACTAATAGCTGTACACTGTCAGGGGGATGAATTATTATTATTTTACATCTGCAAGGTGAACAAAGTGAAAATAAAGTGCAGTGTCTTAAAAACAGACCCAAACTTCTGCTCATGGGTCTGTTTTTAAGACATTGTGCAACTTTTTCACTTTGTTCACCTTGCAGATGTAAAATAAAAGTAAAATGTTTGATAGACTTTTTGGGTCTCTTTGTATGTTTTCAGTTTGCAGACAGTTTTGGCCACTTTCATAAAAACAAGCTTTTTTTCACACAATTGAATTGACTTATCTGTATAGCGCTGTTTTCAGTGTCCTCAAAACGGGCTGATGTCTTCCTTGATCTATGAAGTCCCTCCTTCAGAAATACGTAACAAGTTCTGATTGTGTGGTTTGTTTAGTGTGTTGTGATTGGATAGCAGCTTAGTTTGCCATTAGCTTAGCTGGCGACTGACGTATTCCTGTGGGTGGAGTTTAGTCAAAAAACTGTCATAGTGATGTCATTAAAGCAGGAAGTAGAGGGCTGTAGTCCAAACCGGACATTCGCTGTAGGCTTTGAAAGGCGAATTCTGTTAAAGAAAATATATCGCCTGGCAGCACCGAAAAAACGAACTTTTTGGTGTAGTAATATATATTAGATTAACTCTCATAATTTCTATATAATAATATTAACATTTATTAAGAACTAGATTTTCCTAATAAAATGATGATATATGCACAATTAATTCATGTAGAAAATGAACTGTGTGGGAATAGTAAGTCGTATTAGATATTTTCTTGTATTATTTACACAGTTTTATAGTCACTGCACACAGTGCTAAAATAATTAATTAAATTTTAATCAAAAACTTTAGCAGATTCAAGTAAAAAAAATTTAGTTAATTTAACGTAAGAATATTAAATCCATTAATCTAAAACTAAAAACTAAAAAAGTAGAATTACCTTAAATTTATTTGCACATGTTGCAAGGAATACCCACAATCCTTTGCTCCCAAATATTTTTATTTTTTAAGCTTCATCACAGAAATAGAACTGATAATAACTTTAACTACTTAAATATTTGTTAATAAAATGTCATAAAAGTCAGTCAGTCATGAATTTTGTGTTTATGCCATTTATAACACCATACAAGTCCATAGAACTATGTTAAAGGAAATAACAAACAGTAAATATGATTTATTTAATATTTTTAGGACAGCAATGCTTCAATTTTCAAAAAAAAAAAAAAAACTAATAGACTTTACCTAAACGATTAAAATAAATCTAATTTTCTAAAAAAAAATAATAATAATGAAGTAACATTTACTTTACAAAAGTTATATTTACTTAAATATTTAACATATGTTTTTCATGCATTATTAAGTAGATTTTATTTGATTTTAGTAGGTAAGTTTTACTTAAAAAAGCAGTAAATTATACTTTAAAAAATTCATGCAAATTGTTAGGAGGATTTTTTAAAGTAAATTTTACAAGTTGTTTTTTTCAGTGAGTGAACTTTCAGCTTTATCATTTTACAGGTTTTAATTAAGCTTTTATAGCAACATTACACACCAAATAGGGTTTAAAAATGGGATCAGAAAGAATGTGACCTTTAACGTAAAATGTAACTTGCATGTTTTCAGTGTGCAGACAATTTTGTGATTGTGTGCTTGATAGTGTCTTAATAATAAAAAACCTTTTTGATATATAGTATAAATTGAGCATGCTTGTGGAAAAAAGAAGATTAGGGGATAACATGAATTGGTTTAAAACGTAACCATGGTGGAATAAGCAAGGACCTTGCTTTGATCTATAACTAGTGATTACGGGAAAATTATTGTATATGCACAATGCAAAATCGATTGGAAGTGGATATTAAAATCTTTTGTTAATGTCATTTTGTCCACAGTGAAAGAAAGGCAAGCTCTACATTCTGCTGCAATTACAGACCCTTCAGTAAATGGCCTATTTGTGCTTAGCGGTTGGCAGTGCATTGATTTAATATGTAATCAGTACACATAGGCCTGAAATGTAAATTTTTCTTACATTCACAAAGCAGCTTTTGATTTTCTGTCGTGCTTTAATTGCTACATTTCACCACTAGATGGAAAGCTTTTGTAAACTAATTATTAGGTAATCATGGTGTACTGCAAGCACGTTGTTTATCACACACACGTGTAAAGTATTGGGCACCTTTTCTATATTTTACAATAGAGTTGCCTATCATGTGGATAGGATTTTGTACCGTCCTTTAAAGCCATTGGCTCACTCTAATTCTCAGGGTGACATAGTTAGTATCCATCCCATAATTGTTGTGGTATCTGCACTGTTAATTACTGAAGTAAATGGTTGAACCGCTGCCAAGGACCCATTGTGTTGGTGCTTTGAATTGTGTTTTTACCATCTGTAGAGTTGGGTAGAGGAGAAAAGGGAACAGGGGAGCAGGGGGGAGGCTTGAGAGCGTGCTCACAGCCTCAGGGTCTGAGGCCATATGGAGCCAGCACTTTGCCTGCGCTTTATTGCACACCTTGCTGTTTTAATCAATGGCAAGCCTGTTCACAGGACACAGAGAACAGAGGTTATTGCACTGTGTTGGACTTTTCTCTGGTTGTTCGTGTCTTTAACTTTTGCAATTGACTTTTTTACTCTTGTTTGGTAACTGGACCGTTATGGGAGTTTGCCTCTTTCTGTATGAATCAATATTCTTTTAAATGTGTTAAATTTTAGGAATATAATAGATAAGGGGTTTACTGCAGGTGGTCCGTGACCCCTAGGGGTCCCATGTGGGTACTGCGCCTGTGGGTCGGCGAAATACAACAATATGCCCTTAAGAAAATTATAATATCAACGTCAACAAGCTAAAGTTAAGAAAGTGAATTTAAATGTTTCATCCTACATTTAGGTGTATTGCGTTCAAGTCTATGACTTTGTTTATCAGTAATGAGTATTTGAATAACTTTGCAATGTAGGCATCATAACAAAGTGTATAAGCACATTCATGGAGTTATACTTGTAGGGCTTACAATGCATCATTTGTGTTTATGCAATATGTTACATCTCTATGTAGTTGGTTTTAGTCTGCAAAAGGTTAAAGACTGCTGGTATAAATATAGTAAATCACAAATGTTATATGTCGGCTTTTATTTGGACACAGGTTATACGGAGTCAAACAGCCAGTATTAACAGCCACATCCTAGTTCAGTTCATTCTCCGCTGTTGGTTTAGTGCCGTCATTATGGCTGGTGAGGCCTAATGTTATGGCTTGTGTTAATGGTATACTGTGTGTTTGTATCTGAAACTCTTCATTGTAATGTTATGGTTTGTGTTAATGGGGCAGCTGGCGTGATGGAGCGTATGTGTGTGTGTATAGAAGTGCATGGCAGGTTCAGTCAAATGTTATAGTTTGTGTTAATGGCGCATTGAGAGTGTTAACTGCTACAATCCCAGCTGTAGACACAGCTAGGCCTCCCTTGCCCCAGTTACGCCCTATGCTGAGAGCGACCCCTGCTATTCACCAGCCTGTTTGCATATTGTTTAATTATTGGCTGTTCTGGGAGCACCACAGGAGGGAAGACACTGAAACTTGCCATGATGCAAGTAAGGTTACTTTCTTTGTACAAGCGAGGTAATCAAACTACATGTTTTTTCTTTACTAGAGGGCCTGTAAACGTGCCCGTGGTTGAATTGGCTGTATTAGGGAATACAGGTTAACAGCTTGAGGCAGGGTGTGAAGTGTGTGTTTCAACCTCAGGGGTTTTTAACAGACCTTACTTATGGCTATAGCTCTGTGCAGGACTGCACGCAGTGGGCAGCAGTATCTTCAATTAATTTCATCGCACACTGACTTTAAATTGCATCAACAGATGGAGAAATGTTTGCATTGTAAGTGACCTGCTTTTTTTATCAAATGTTTTTAGCTGATCTGGAAAAGATTTTGGCTGCAGTTTACTTTTAAAGTGGAGTGTTTTAATGTTGATTTGTCTAACATGAATACATTTTGTAATACAGTAATTAAATTAAGATTGTTTGCATTATTGCATAGATGTAGTTTTCAAACTCATGCCCTGTGAAGAGAGCCATGCTGTTGTCACTTTGTATACACCTCTAATTAAAGGAACAGTATGTAGGATTGTGGCCAAAACTGGTACTGCAATCACACACCTGGTGGCAATACACAAAATGACAACATAATCATCAGTTGAGGGCTGCAACTCCACTTTTTAAATGACAATATCCTGGCCAGACCACCGTTGTCAGTTATATAAGTATTTGAAATGAAATTGATTTCTTAATGTCTAGTGACATATCAGGGCCATTCTATGATTAATTGATATAAATTTCTTACATACTGTTCCTTTAATTCACCTTACACAAATGTAACACTTACAGACTCAGACCAAAAATGGCCTATCAAAAATATTTTTTTATTATTTCATATGCAAAAAGTGACAACCGTGTGTAAAAATAAAAACAGACCAGAGAATAGACATTTCAGCCCATGCTTTCTTCAGTACTCATGAAATAACAGCAAACTCTCACTTATATAGACACACATGATCAATAGCTGATCTTAATCAATAAGGGATAATGCTAGGTGTTTCCCATTACAAGAAACAAGTAAGATCCATCTCTTCATTCAATCCTATTGGAGTTAATGATTTCACGGTTCCCACCTCTCGTATGTGAAGGAACCCTCTCAATGCCCAGGAACTTAAATTCTGAAATAGAATGTTTAGCTATAGCTCAAAATGACGAAAAACTGGAGAAGTGTTATCCTGTGTCCTGATAGCACTCAAATGCTCAATGATTCTAGTACGCAATGCACGTGTTGTTTTCCCAACATACATTAAAGGGCAGGAACACAAAATTATATATTTCACATGGGTTGTTTTACATGTAGTTGTTTAATTTTGTAAATTTTAACCTTTTGTGGATGCGTAAATGACTTGTATTTTAGATTATGAACAGACAACACAACCTTACATTTGCATTCCAAAATATGACAGCATCTTTAGCACGCAACGCTTGACATAGCTGACAAATATCCTGTTATTTCCTTACAGTTTTGCACGTGTAGATCCAGAAAGCTGTTTTCAACCATGATAAGTAAATCCCTGAAGCGGTATTTTTTATTATAACGCGTTGTGTTTCTCATTTCATGTGTTACAATACTGATCAATCTACAGGTTATTTAGTGCTCTAGAGTTTTTCAAAATAAAAGTCTGGTTTAAATGTCAGGAGTTCCTGTCGGAAGGAAAGTAACACCTGTTACGTTTGTCCCGCTGCTAATACTTTTGCATTATGTTGAAAATTTATTTTATTTTAATTTGATTTAATTTTATAGTGTTTAAACTGTTAACATTTTTTTATTCTCAACAATTTAAGTTTGTACTGTCAGTAACTTTTGAAACATTTGATAAAACTGAAATTTAAAATGAAAATGTAATAAAAAAATTTGGAAAAATAAATGACAAAATATGTTTGCAGTTACATATAAACAAGGTCACAGTCATGTTTACTAAAAACAAGTGTAAAACAAAAATATCTTGTTTTATTGAATGACTTTTGACCCACCTGTGTGTTACTTTCGTCCCTGCTGACAGGGTCAAATGTAACAATTCGTTACTTATGTTCAAAGTGAAATACTTTATACTAAAGTCGTATATTACATTTGTTCAAAATCCCACCTGGTATTGATAGACCACACTTGTGAGTTATTGACCACATCAAAACTATATCTGTCTAAAAAATTAAAATTACTTTTTTTCTGAAAAATTTTACTTTCGCCCCTGATCTTCCCTACTAGCCGTACAATATAGATACAACAATAGCAAATGAAATATATAAATATAAACCAATGCTCATTTTCATTCTAATATTACTACTTGACGCCGGACAAGGGTATTTAAAGTAATTACTCATCTGAGCACTGAGTACTATATTTAAGTATACATTCTGTGTCACATAGGTATAGCTATAGTTAGACAACGATGGCCTACTCACAATATAAAAAGTAGTGCTGTGTATCTTTAATTACTTGAAGCAACTGAATTGCAATGCATGCATTGTTAGGAATTCATGATTATGTATCATCATATGCCCCAAAAAGTCGATATATATTATATTTTGTGGCGGTTTCCCAGATAGGGCTTATCCTAGTCCCAGACTAAAATGCATGTTTGACTTTGAGCTGCCTTCATTTAAAAAAAAAATCTTACACTGATGTATCTTAACATAGTGCCTTTTTTTTATCAAGATTTGTTTATTTGTAAGGTATGTTAAACTACTTTCTCTCTTTTGTGTGCCTATAACCTACAGTTTTGCTACCCTTACAAAAAATAAACCATGGTTACTATAGTTAATCCATAGTTAACACAAAATAACCACACAAAAAAAATGGATAAACCATGGTAAAATCATGGTTTTGCCAATGGTTATCAATACGTCTAAAAACAATCGTTAAGTGTCGTAAGGGTATTTTTGTATCGCCCCACATTCGCTTCATTAATTCTACAAGTTATCTGCCTGTTGTTGAATGAAATGCGTCGATTTCATTAAACAACGAGTCGTAAAAATTCTTTAAAAAGCAATGTAAATAACATCTTAATCCACGACATGTTTCAAGGGTATGAAATCTTTAACTTACATTGCTTTACTCGTCTTAGCGTTTTACGGTGGAGAATATCAATATTTTCTGTGAAAGCAGGTTAACAGTGAAGGCGAAAGCATTTGAAAGCAGGCTGAAACAGATTATCATTATCGCTCGACTCAAGATATTGAATTGTGAATAAATGCTGCGTGTCTGGAATCTGCAGGTGCGGCCACCCTCAATTAGTAACCTGAGGGACCTCCTGCAGAAATCTTAACACAGCAATTAACAACATAATTAAGTGTTAAAGTCATTGTGTCATTCTCCTATAGCAGAAACAAGGGTGCCATTGACCAGATGAGGGAGAGCTGGCCTCTGATTGATCGTCTGATTGACTCGCTCGCACAGGCATTTATCACCCTCTCCAGAATAGAAAGAGAGGAAGAAAAATGATACGTCTATATTTATGGGAAGATGAGGTGATTTGTATTAGAGGCCTTCAGTTTCAGTGCCCGCGTTAAACCTACATTTGCAGATGTAGGAATCCTAAATGTCTTTCCTCATCCACAATTTCTGTTAATAGGTTCACATCAGAAGCTGTCATTAGGTGGAAATCCACCTTATTGAATGTCTGTTCATCTGATTGAACAGATGCGGATGTACAGCAAGGGTTAAGAGCTTTTTATTCAGTGTTCCAAAAACATAATGACTGCAGATGTGTCCCTATTACAGCCAAACCAAAAGATATACAACCAAAATATCTACATCTCAAACTACATAAAGCTGACTGCTATTATAGTGGTGCTTGTGAAATGTATTGAGACACTTTGCATCATTGTTACATTAAATTGAACTATTTGGTTTTTAAATAATTGCATTTTGTCCAGAAAAAAGATTTTAGCAAGTTTTAGGTATCCAGCTTTGTTTACTCCATGTAATTTGGTCTGAGGCCTGTTGTACGACCAGTGGCGGCCGGTGACTTCTTTTTTTGAGTGCGCTCGATGCGACATTCGTCACAACATGTATGTAGCTCGTCATGTGTGGTTCCTTTTTTCAAAATTTGTGTTCTGTGCGTCAAGTGATCCTATCCATAGGATAGTGATCCTATGTGCATCAAAACAAGTGCCTGCTGCAGACGCGTCTAAAGGGTTTATGATAAAAGAGACGCTCGTGTTTGCAAGATACTCGCGTAATCTCATGCGTAATCAGAGTTTACTTTTAAAGGACAAGTTCGGTATTTTACACTTAAAGCCCTGTTTTCAGATTGTTTATGATGAAATAGAACGGTTTTGACCGCAATTTGGACATATGATGCTGGCCGGAGAATTTTCGGTTTCTGTTGTATTAGCCCCCATCTCTACAATGGCTGAATAGGTGCACTGGAACAATCCTTCCTAAAATGCATTAAACTTTCGTTTACAAAGGCGTGAAACTCACCGAGTGTCAGGGGTGTTCACTGATATGCTCACACAAATATCGCTGCAAAAGTGCTTTCCAACAGGTGATCGTTGTAAACTTGTGGACCTATTTTTCCAAACGCCTCACACCCGTATATTCTTCTGTTGAGAGCTTGAATAATAGACACTCCAGCCCAGCTGGTGGCGATAATCCACCTTTGCCAATTGCAAGAATACAAACAACGTTCCCAGCGCGGAGTAATACCGTACCTCACAGCACATCTACAAGTCAATGGAGTTGTACAAAAACTACAATAAAACCTGTTGGAATGCGTCTTTTGCAGCAATCCCTGTGTGAGCATACCAGTGAACACCCCCGACCACCCGGCGAGCCCCACGTCCTTGCAAATCAAAGTTTAATGCATTTTAGGAAGGATCGTTCCTGTGCACCTAAAAACCCATTCTAGAGGTGGGAGGTCATACAATAGACACCTGAAGGTTCTCGGGCCAGCGTCATGTGCCCAAATTTTAGTCAAAACCGTTCTATTTCATCATAAACAATCTGAAAACAGGGCTTTAAGTGTAAAATATCAAACCTGTCCTTTAAGCGAGTGTCTTGTGTGTATTTCGTGAACGTCTCTTTTATCATAAACGGTTTTGACGAGTGTGCAGCAGGCACTTATTTTGACAAAACACATGATGCACATGGTTTACATGACGCAACAAAAATATGTTGAAAACGCAAGCAACACACATGACACTCCGAACACTTATTTTGAATTGCGCCCCTCGGATGAGCAGTCACGAGCCGTCACTGTGTATGACACTGTTTACCCATATTCTTAAAATGCTTGGTTATGGTTGGGTCAAAAACAGAAAAACCCAACGGTTGGGTTGTAATTAAACATACGCTGGACTGTTTCAACCCAAAATGCTGGATGTTTACCCATTGTTCGGTGAAATATAAACAATTAATTTAACCCATTTACTGGGTTTGTCCCTTTTTGACCCAACGTTTGGTTATTTTTAGAGAAGTATGGGTTAAGTTTGTGCTAAACTTAAATAGATAGATTAATTTCAAGCAGTTTTCATCGCCATGATAAGTTAGGCTATATGGCTTCATACTGGGTAATTGATCGCAAACCCAAACTGGAACCAATCAGCTGCGAGCAAAGTGACGTATAAGAAATCACTTCGGTGGAAAAAAACATTTGGGGATAGACACATTTATACATTTGTACAATACAAACTGCAATTGGTGCTTTGAACACCATTTTAGTGTTTTATTTTATATCTGCCAGCAAGATCTTTGTAATTCGAGTTGCATCAGTATTAAACAATAAGTTA
Source organism: Misgurnus anguillicaudatus (assembly GCF_027580225.2). Classification (NCBI taxonomy): domain Eukaryota; kingdom Metazoa; phylum Chordata; class Actinopteri; order Cypriniformes; family Cobitidae; genus Misgurnus; species Misgurnus anguillicaudatus. Next base: position 34,730,803 of record NC_073357.2, on the reverse strand, counting down.
AATCTTATAAACTTCAAGTAACCCTGCTGTGATAGATTTCTCATTTATATAGCTTCTGTCTCTCCCATGGGAGGTGTGAAATTGAGAAGCAGACAAGAGTAGGGAGGGAACAGCAGGTGATGGAACATCAAATAAACTGCCAGGTCTTATTGTGTCAATAAACTAATTTCTTATTTAGGATTTGACCTCTGACCTCAAGTGGCTGGACCACGCAGAACGGTGACAGAGAGAGAATATCTCTTGGGAACTGAATGGGAAAATGAGAGACAGAGCTGAAAGAGAAGGAGCGAGAGAGATTTGTATCCGCCAAGGATGTGTCAACACAGAATGTCTTCCACACATTGATTTTAACAAACACGGAGTTCCTTCCTGTTTCCTCGTGTGCTGCGTGTTTTACAGATGGATCCCCTGCTACAACCCGAGCACTCCTAATGAGCCATCTCAGTTTATTTCCACACAATATTTTGGAATGAGTTTTGCCTGCTAAGGGTTTGTTTGCCATGAAGCTGTTTTGTTATTTGATACAAAACTAGCAGATTTTTTTGTGTTCTGCCTGTTCAAGTAAGCTGAGCCACCAGAGGGCGCTGTTACATGGAAAGAATGGGAAGGAAATCCATCACAATCTTTGCTTTAATAACCATGTGTTTGTTTAGATTTGATTTTTGGCCTAAAAAAGCCTCTAGAATTTAAAATTATATTTAAAAAAATCAATAAATGTACAAGCCAAATCCTATTCAAAAAACTGCAATATAAAATACCACATTTTGACATTCACACTGTTTCTAAAGTAGATTTTGTATCTTAAAAGATAAAAGTTACATCCAAACACACAGCCATTTTTGCAGTATAGTTTAAAAATAGTTTAGTGAACTTTTACCCTGTAATTACAAAAAGACTCAAGCAAACTAGTGCTAAACGCACAAAGAGTGCCAAATCACTAAACAGTATAGCACCGCAGCTTAGTAAACAGACAAACATCTGTCTAATGTGCCGTTTACAGACTTTTCCACACTGTGTATGACATTTACAGGGTTGCTTCAGAGTATGTAATGTAAGCTGCTAATGAGCGATAGTATTCACAGTGCTCTTTAGTGCATTGAATCAGCTTTCGGTGCACAAAGGGAGCTGGACTCTTTCAAAACATTAAAGAAACCCACAGACGTGAAGCCTGCGCCGAATGCTGGCAGAGATTTGTGGACAAACCCGGCTACAATCAATGCTCTATTTACATTCGAGCCTTTCTGCAAAAACCCCATCTCAATTTATCTATTTATTTACTGCTTTTTTATTATCTGAAGGCTAGCATCAGGTCCCGTGTGTTTGCCCTTGTGTTAGAGGGCTGCATTGTGGCTTTGCCGGAGGCTCAGCTGCAGGATTGTGGTTTTTAATGAAAAAGTGACGCTGTAGAGCACAGGTACAGTCCAGGCTTGTATTTCAGTTGCTTTTGTTACATTTTACAACGAGGCAATGCGGTTGGATTCGTACAGACACTGTAAATGACCCTCTGGAGCCTGCTCATCATGCGGCCCGCTGGATTAGGCAGACAGGAGCTGGAGATAGGATCGATAACCGGCTGAATCAGACTTCCACTCCCTTACTCTGATACCTTAATATACATGCTTGTAATTCTGCCCATTAAGTCTTTTTTAAATATAACTTAGATGGTGATGTTGGGATATGTGAATCCAGTTGTGGCTATGAAACGTAAGATTCGGAGCGCAGATCTTTTCCTAATATCTAGCAGTGCAACCATAGAATCAAACTTAGCTAAATATGTTTATTGTGAAGAATTTGACTTACTGATCTACTGCATGCATATATAAAGAATAGCCTATGTGTGGCCTATATATGTACAGTATTCTTCATAAAACCATCCTAAATGTGCAGTGAGTCAAAGATTGAAATTAAAGTGAAATTGATGCTCATATTTCATAATCAGATTTTAGATTCTAGACACATGGTGTACTGCAAACATAACAGAGGTGTGAGTGCATGAAATGGGAATGGTTTATTTTCAATAGGTCAGATTTCGAGGCAGTAGTGCGAGTACATTAGCATATACACTGGCAGAACGTTTAAGGTGACAAATAGGATAAACTCCGAGGTCTGTGCTACCTGGCTCAGAGCTATTACAAGACCCCCTCAGGCTTGATTTATCAGCTCCCGCTCACCGTGTTACTGCACCGATATGGCTGTGAAAATGTACTAGTTTAAACACAAAACCTTGATCCCACTGACCTCTTAATATGCTTATAATGATGCCATTTACTAAACAGATGTTACACAGCGAAGCCACAACATTTGGTGTTGGCAGTAGGCACTTAACAAGACAGCGAAGGCCGTTGTCAATCAGTGCATGGTTTAACAAATCATAAAATAATTTTCAATATTTAATATTGAACAAATTCAAGGCTGGACTTGGAAAAAATAAAAAAAATAAATGGAACAATTTAAGGAAAAAACATACACAAACAAACACAATCAAGCAAATCGTCACCTGATTGATGTTTGCGAAATACTTTTAGAATTGACAGTGATTTTAACATAAAATGCTGAATTGCAATTGGTTAAAATATATGAATTTGATTTTTAAAAAAAAGTATATACAAAGAGAGATATGCAGTATGTGCAGACCCTGCCACTATGGTAATAGATGAGTCAAATAAACAGGTAATAAAATATTCACAAGCCAATTTATTATGCATGTACATCACTACTTTAGATGCAACGAGGATCTCATTTACATATCGCTCACACTTTAGCAATTACAATCAGAGTGATCCTGGACTCTTTCCAACCGCAGTGGATCAGGAGCTGAGTGGTGTGATGTTTAATACTGAGAAACAAGTGTGTTTTACATGGAAAAAGAAATTCTGATTTAAACAATGTATGATTTTAGGAGTGCTAAAAGTAGAATCAATAAATAATATTTTTATTTTAAGTTGATCCCTAAACGTTTTTGATCTGTCAGTGAGCCATACAGACTTCCTGCATGTTAAATGTATTGAATAGCAAATACAAATACTTTTTTTTGTTATGTCAATTTTAGGAAATTTTATGTGTAGTTAATTAATCAACAATGTAGTTCAATTAATACCAAATTAAAGGGGCCATGGCATGAAAATCTGACTTTTTCCATGTTTAAATGCTATGATTGGGTCCCCACTGCTTTTATCAACCTAGAAAATATGAAAAAGATCAACTCAGTAACTTAGTTTTGGTAAACTATTCTCTACAAGCACATGAAAAAATAGGTCGTTGAAATTTGGCTCTCCTTATGATGTCATAAGGAGCTCTTATTATAATAATACCGCCCCTTAATCTGCACTATCCAACCACAGCACTGCCATTAAGTGCAGAAAAAAGCACAATTGAGTTTTAATTGCAACAAACCACCATCATTGTGATCAGTGTTTGATTTCATCAGCTCATTTGCATTTTAAAGGACACACCCAAAATGGCACATTTTTGCACACACCTACAAAGTGGCAATTTCAACATGCTATAATAAATGATTTATATGGTATTTTGAGCTAAAACTTCACATGTACCCTGGGGACACCAAAGATTTATTTGACATCTTTAAAATGTCTTATGCCATGGCCCCTTTAAACAAATTTTACATGTATGCCCTACACTTTCATAATGATTTCACATCTGAATTTACAGCTGCTGAATCTTTTTGTGAAGCTTGCTGACTTAATAGTTTGACCGATATGACTCATTGATTTTGATTGTCTCGACCCCTGTGAGCCGCCTAATTTATTTCTGTTCTTTTCACATTATTGCGGTACACCTGCGATGCACATATATGGTCTCATTGGGAAACTCAATTTGATTTATTTAAATGATGACTTTAAAAGTTTTTTAGTCTTGATGGATAAATCTGTATTGTTCCTCTTCCCCTTCAGTGCAGGGCGTTAAATACCAGCAGCTCGTATATTAGAAGTCAAAGAGCTCCGTCTCAGATAAGCAGCTTGTCAAAGAAGAGGAAGAGAGAGAAGACCATTTGGGTTGATAAAATGTTTTTTAATTACCAGACACTGCATTCTAGCCCAGACCTCCCTCCTACGATCCTCTCCACAGCCAGGTCCAGACTTTGATTTCTGATAATTGAGCTTGCTGATTTGGCATGTTTTTTTTAATACTGCACCAGCAGACGTATCTAACAGCAGGCCCACAGAGGGACAGTTTGACAAACTGCCATTTACATCTCTCCTCTAATCAGCACTTTACGGCTGGATCCATTGACTCTTGTACTCCATTCCTGACTACAATTCCATCCCTAAACATGCAACAATGAAAGTCAGCCATTACTTATTGTGTGGTGTGACACACAATCAATGTCACGCAGAGCAGATGATGACTTTTTGTGGAAGACCTCCGATCATGGAGGGTTAAGCACTCATTAGATTTGATTGTGTGTTTATGAGCCACATTTATGCCTGTGTGTATTCAGCTGTACACACAAACTGTATTTTAACATTTTAAGGCTATCAGAATTCAAAAATCCCCTACTTCTTTTCCCCAGTTGGTAATTGTAATATGAGTAACATAAACTGATCATTAAATGGAAAGCTCTTAGTAAGTTTTCAAAGCCGGCTGTTTAAACTGTACTTTCAGAGAAGAATGGTCTTCAGTCAATTGAACGCACCCCACTGCGTATTTAAGCTTTTAGCTTTTGTTCTCTTACAAAATGAGCACAGAAAACATTTAAGGTGGTATTCTTCCTCTGCTCTTTCAGACTACGAATTTGTTCCATTGACAGGGCAGCTTTAGGGCCGATAATAGGTCGGGGCATTGATAGGCTAGAGGCGGTATTGTTTTAAAGTTTGATGTGAAACCTTACCCTGTTTAGAAGGCAGTGATCATATCATTCTGGATTTCAGCTCGCCATGGCTCAGACTTAGCTTTCATAGCTGTTTATCTTTACATGTAGCTCTAAATCCTGCCTGTGGTTTAAGGTAGCCTATCCAGACTGCATTAGCAGGACTCTGAGGTCGGAAGAAACAAAACTCTTCTTTGCTGAAGGATCAATGTCTGTTGAGGCTTTTGCAATCAGGCTGTGACCATGATTGAGCGAATGAGCCGTCCCCTAAGATAAGGCTGTAATCAACAAGGCACTAAATGTTCTTTGTTGTACATTCAATTACACACTAATGAGTTGTGCAAAGTGGAAATCTTTAAATACTAATGCTATTTCAATCGTTTGTAAGTAAAGAAAAAACAAGGAAAAGGAGTAATCATATATAAAATATTAAATTACTGTATAAATAAATAAGTTACAGCAAACAAAATAACATGTGGTAAATATAGAGTTGTAATGAGGCAAATGATTATTTTAATTACTATACATTTTAAATTACCTCTTAATTAATTAAAAATTACCAGCAATTACCAACTTTTGAAATAGCCTTCGGCTTTTTAAAAATCAATTAGCAACACGGAAAGACAGACACGTAATAACCAGGTAATAAAAAAAGCCTTTCATCAGTAACATACTGTAACGTGATATTAAAAAACAATAGTGACCATAAAATTTCTATTATCAGAAAAAAAAATCATTAATGACATATGCCTCATTTCAACACCCTTGTCATACTAATAAAACAAGTAATTTAATAAAAAATAATAATGAAGGAATAATAAATGTACCACAGCTCTTACAGCCTCTCTTGTCTGTGAGGCTTTTATGTCTGTCACGTGGAGGTTCAGTTTCCGGGTATATGCCAGTACACTTCCGCTAAACTTCCTCTACTTTATTTTTCTTTGACAGTCAGTTAACTGCTAAAAATACATGAAATAAACCACGGTTAACTTTCAGGTTATGTGTAGTCGGTTTATCTGGAATGAGATGTCGCTTGTTTATTGCGTCAGCTTTTCTTTCTCGTACTGTTATCGAGCAAAGCAGCTAGCCGCTAGCCACAGCTGCTGTGTTTGAATCTTCACTGAAAGTCAAGATTATGTTTCTCTCTGTGCTTTTGTTATGCTTTTACTTGTTTTGAGTAACCTGTGCAGCATGGACTCGGAGGGAATAGTTATTCGGATAAAGACACCGGCGGGGGACATGGACTCCTCGGTGGAATATCCATCACATCTCAACTTTAATGATTTTCTGGTGAGATGATGGACTTTGTTTACACTTTGTTTACATTGTAACGTTAGTTCTGTGTGAGAAAAATGAGAAAAGAAACCATTCACAGAGTTTGGTTTGTGAATTGTTTTGGTGTGGTGATGATGATGTTGTTGTGCTGCTGATTGACAGCTGTCAGTCAAATGTGTGATTGTCTTGTTTGGCAGCTCGGGATCAGGGAGGCCATGCCTGAAACTACAGTAACAGCTTTTGAATGTAAGCACTGATTTAATTCACATAAGCAGCTGATGAACTGTGATAAATAATTACTATGGTAGATTAGTGTAAAACTATTAGTACTTCACTAATGTGAGTGTTAAAATGATCTTCTACATACTGTATGGAATAATCAAGAAATTAGACGTGTTTCCCTTTATGTTACATGTGTGTATGTTTTAGATGAGGATGAAGTTGGGGACCGAATCACAGTTCGGAGTGATGAGGAGCTCAAAGCCATGCTGTCATATGTGAGTATGCCTGATGTTTGGATGTGTGCAGCTGATGACTTTGTAAAATGAAATGTCAATTTCTACAGCTTCTTTAAATTTTTTTGCACGTAAATGTGTTTGTATGTGTGTTGAAATTAAGTTATGCAGCGTATTCAATAATTGTATATTTTATTTAATGGTGGTCAGGTTTTTGTTGTTTGGAGAATTACAACTACTGACCCTAAACTGTTAAGGTCTGATTTACAGTCTGTTGTATTGCGCTGCTGAGTGCAAAAGGTGTGTTTTTGTTGGAGGTAAAAAGCTATTAAAAATCTATTATTCCAGATCTGTTCACCCTTGGGGAAAATGTTCTTATTACTTTGGAGATTGGCAAGGATGACAAGTAGCTACATATTTTCCTTTTGTGTTCAGTTTCTTCATCTGCTTCCTTTTTTCTGGCCACATCACTTGATGTTACCATGGCAACATGTGGTCTCTTGCTTGCAATTGCATTTTAAATTATACAGGTGTTAAACAAGCAAGATTAGTGAAGGGTAAACCGTAATAATAAATTCTTGTTTGTTTAGTTTTGTACTTATTATTACTTTTTTGTTGAATCAGGCATTGGTATTCCCCTGTGAACCTGGCAGAAATGCAAACGTTCATCTCACTTCTCTGTTGAATGAGAATTCTGAATGTGACTTATACAGTAAACCTCTTACCTGCTCTATTCAGTGGCAAATATTTAATGGCTTTCTTTTTACATTTATATAATGTTACATATTCTCAGTATCTTAGAGCAACTATCCTCCGATTCACAATTTTACATTTCCTTTGGTGTGTAAGTGTGTATTAGTACATGTTAACGACATACAGAAGATACATGCCCCAAAGTAAACGGTGACGCAAGTTATCGTTTCCAACGTAAATCTTTTTTTTTTTTTTGATTACAACAAACACACAGATTATAGGCAAACGTTTACTTCCTGGGCCTGTTGACGTAGACAAGACCGACATTACCATAATTCATCCCGCTTTGACTCACAGCTTGTAAGTTAACTCTGGTTAGCATTGCATTGTGAGCGAATCTTTCAAACGTGGTAAGGAGCGTCACATTTCCGGTTGACGTCAGAGGCCAATCACAACGTACGTTTAAGCTGGCCAATTAGGGACACAGCGCTTTTCAGATTGATAAACTTTGTACAAAATCAGAGCATTTGAGGAAAGCAGTATATCTTGAGCTACAAAAATGTGGAAAATTATGTTTTTTTTAACCATAAACCACGCAAGCACATTGTATTATACCAAATACACAAAATAACTATGTTTTTAGCAATGAAATATGTGCATTTTAATGAATCTTTCTAGCTCTTTGTGTGTTCTTCACTTTAGAAATGTTTCTCAATGCGTACTGTACTGCTCACATTGTGGACACCAAGTGTAATGACTCGTAATAGTTTTTCCCTCTGTGAAGTACAGTGGAAGTTAAATGAACTATCAACTTTTATTATTTATTATTCAATACTTAAAGTTTCGCCTCATTAGAAGCAAGGCCCTCCTGGGTAGAGGAATTTTTCAAAATCCACTTTCAGCTGGTGTTGTCTTTTACCCCCCATCAGCTCTCAATGACTCTACAGTAGCCATGGGCTTCAAAAAACACTGCCGCTTCTTCCGCAGGAAATGAAATTGACATTTATTTATTTATTTCTAGAGATCTTTTATCAGTGTTGTACCTCTCAAGGCCATTGCAGTCATTAGCCAGATTAGGCCAGGAGGTGACACACTGACAATCATGTCTCGCGGGTGTCCTGGAGTGCCAGAATGTAATTCAACTTTCTTTCCGCCTTGATTAATTCTGTGCCGGTTGTGCAGCTACTCGATGACTGCTGATTTTTGAAATGCAGATTTTGACATTGGAGAAATTTGAGGGAATGCGAATGTTCTCATTTGTTATCCCAACGATCTGCATTAATGCTTAAGCGCAGAGAGACTTTGCCGCTTAAGGAATGTGGCATCATGAAGGAATTCTTTGAGGCCGCATTACTCTGACAGTGAATATTACTGTGCATTGCAGATGGCCTCTCCGTCGTATTTTGGTTAACAGCGCAACTGAGTCCACTTTTTCTGAAAATGAGTTTTTCCTCCCGCGATGCCGTTTGCTCCTCTGGGAAGAGCGCAAGCTGCTGAGAAAGGTGGAATTTAATATGCGTGTAACATGTTCAGGGCTTTTTAACCGATCATTGTGGTCATATTTTAAGCACGTGCCCTTTGCTTCGGTGGCTCTTTAGAGACCTTTATGAATTTGCTTCAATTAATTCCACATGAAGGGATCTACTGCTATGTAGGCTTAATAGGAATTAAGAGATGACTTCTTGCTGTACAGGTGCATAAGCTAATTCACGGAGCTCTCTAGTGGAATCTGACCTTCAAACTGTCTCGACTGGACAGTTTTTAACAGTCTATATGGAAATGATCATCACGTCGAGGTCTCCGAGATGTTCTGCGTCCCAAGTGAACCGTCAAGGACTGTTTGTACCAGTATAAAAATGAAAGGATGTTAGTTCAAAGTTAAAGACTGACCCATGTCAAACCACATCGCCTCTTGACTGGCTAACGCACACACGCACAGGCACAGATCTCCCAGGCTGGGCCGGCTAATTACGGAGCACTTTACTCAGTGTGTGTTAATGATCGGGGTCCAGCAGAGCGGAGGTCCGACTCCTCTGTCCCCTCCGGCTCTCAAGCTGCCTTCCTGTGATCAAACTGCCTTTAGTTATTGTCCAACAAAGGGAGGTTTCTTTTAATACACTGTTACAGATTAGTTAGGTAATTGCAGCCCTAATCGATAGAGCAACCGAGTGGAAAATTAAAGGTGTGTGTGTTTTGGTAGAGCTACATGGTTTCAGTGGCTGCAGGCAGTGCAGAGAGGTGACAGTGATAAATAGGGTATTTAATAACAGCTGCTCTAACACTGCTTCCTCTGCATGTCCTCATGTGTGCCCCGGTGTATTCATCACACATTCACACACAGTGGAGGGCTAGCACTGTATCGCTGGGCCCTCAGTTACGCTCGCTTTTGACCTTTGTCTTGTACTGGCTTTGTCTCTCTCTCTCTCTCTCTTAGGCTATCTCAAACGCTGACACTCTCCCCTCCTCTCTTGTCCATCTGGGTTTGTGGTTTTTAATGGCTTTATTGTGTCTGATGGGGGCCCTTTGTTTAGGCACAAAGGTCTCGTGCTGGACTGAGAGGAGGGACGAACGACCAGATGGTTCTGTTAACCGAAACATCAATTGAATGTTCTTTTGGCCAGAGACGCGGGATTGGTGTGTGTGAATTTGAAAGCGAGCACAGTTGAATACTTTTGTAACAGTATCAGCAAAAGTTTTAATGGAAAAAAACTTACATTTCTTTGATTTTGTTGCATTTTTATTAGGGCTGTCAAGCGATTAATCGCGAATAATCACTTTCAAAATAAAAGTTTGCATGATACAGTATGTGTGTGTACTGCGTGAAATTATAATTATTATCTATATACTAATAAATACACTAACATTCATGTATATGTTAGGGATGCATTACAATTAATCGCGATTAATCTATAGGAGAATAAAAGTTTTTGTTTACATCATATATGTGTATGAACTGTGTATAATAATTCTGTATATATACTGTAAATCTACACACATGCATGTATAATTTTGAGAAAAAATATATATATTAAGTATTTATATATAATATAAATTATACATAAATATACAAATGTATATACACATGTAAATATTTCCTAAATATATATACATGCATGTGTGTGCATTTATCTATACAAAGTTATTATACACAGTTCACACACATATATGATGTAAACAAAAACTTTTATTCTGCTATAGATTAATCGCGATTAATCTTTATGCATCAATTTCATTTCATTTTTTATATATATATATATATATATACTTACATTTATAAACTTTTATTTTGTATGCCAATAATCGCAATTAATCTTTTGACAGCTGTCATTTTTATGTCATATGAAGTCATGCTTGTGATGTGCATTTGTACATGGTACAACTTAAGAACATTAAACACGCACTTTAAAATTCGATCTAGTTCACATTTGATTTTATTAATAATGGTACAGATTAATTAAAGAAAAATATATAAATAAGAAATGCCATGAGAATAATTAATAATAATATGAAAAAGTTTATAAAAGCCAGGCTCCATTTCTGTTTAAAATGCATTGTAATTAATGAATAGGCAGCAGTTACAAGCAGATTGCTTTTTACGTCAGGCTGAAATGAGAAGGCTCTTCTAGACTCTGTGATTGGGATGCGCCTGGCACCCATTACAATGAATTGATACAGAGGGTAACTGGTGTTTCAGAAAAAATTACCTGAGCAGGGTGCCCGATTCATTTAGCGTATTCTTTTTCTCTCATTGCAATTGGCTCTGAAAGAAAGAGAGTGTTTTTTATGTACTCCTTGGGACTTTTATCTGAAAGGCTTTCACCAAGCGTAATATTGATTCTGTGTGTAATATACTGAAAAAAATTAGGCTTTTTTTCCAAGAGTTTCTAATGTTTTGTTGGACTTTATTCTCTGCAGTACTGCAACACTGTGATGGAGCAACGCATCAATGGACTGTTACCCGAGCCTTTACAGATTTTTCCACGAGGTTTGTGAAGTGTGTGTATGTATTTGTCGGCCCAAATTACAGTTTACCACTGCAACAGTAAACTTGCCCAAGGCCTACCTAGATCCCAGATCACAGTTTAAAACCCTATACTCAGCAAAGCTGTGCTGTTTGTATGTGTGTGCACATTTTTTAATTCCCTTTCACTTTATCCTCCATGGCTTGTGTGAGATAAATAAGTGTCTTGTGTATCTTTGTGGCATCTTGGTGTGTCTGTTTTGTGATATTCTTTGCCGTTTTTTTGAGTGTTTCAAGCATGGTGTTCTTTCTTTGGTTTCTTGTGATCTACAATCAAGTCAATTTTCTTTTTCAGCCGGTAAGACCCCAGGGATCCGGAACATACATGGCCTGAAGGTATGTGTCTCAATGATTGTTTCAGCAGAGTTGGGCATGCATTGGTTATGCTGCGAACCACTTATTGAAATGTCAATTGAAGTCAAGTCTCTCTCTCGATCTCTCTCTCGTTCTGTTTCTCCCTCCCTCCTTCGCTTTATCCTCACTGTGTTTCATTGTATTTTTTTTATGAATCATCTAAAAACATCTCTTGGTCTGTTTTGTATGCGACTTAAATAGATAAAAACATATGTATACAAATTATAAGTGGAATGTGACAAATTTTGTGTTTGTTTAGCCATAAGCAGTATGACCATTGTGATCTTGTTCTCGTTCGTGTTGTTGATTTGGTTTCATTTAGAATTAATTTGGCTTGAAAAGGGTGAACTGATAAACCGCTCTAAATGAGGTCTTCATAGACACTAATTAAAGAGAGAATCACTGCTTTACTGCACCACACTATACGACCTACAGACCTCAATTAATCTACTTATTTATATAGTGACTCTTTTTCAGTGGTTTTTCTTCATTCTCCCTCTGCGATCCATCGGTGTGGATCTGACAGGACACAGTCTCATAAATCCTATTTAATGACAAATAATAGACACAATGTTGATTCATTATTTTCTTTTTTTAACCTGAGGATGTTACCGGAGTTATATTTAATTTTGCCTGATAGATGAAGTGACCCCTTTCCTCAAGCGTCTCTCTTTATTTCTCTCTATCTGTTTCCCCTACAAAAGCCAATTAACCTTGTGGCCAAACCAGGCAGTTTGCTGTTGAATCACAGGTTAATTAGCATATGGTTCTGATCGTCTTTGTTTGCCCGCAGGTGAACACACGGCCCGAATCCTCAAGTGGCAGGGGCTCTTCTGCGGCTGATTCCCTGTCCAATGATAGGTAAGTGAGCCCAGATCACATCTGCCCTCATTGAGAATGTTTACATGCGCAGTAACCATCAAGTTGCGTAGGGTTTTGGTGTAGCATCTCTCTAGATTTCATCAAATGGGTAATCGTGTATTTACACATCTATATAATATTTACATTTGTTGGACTGGAGCATTTTCATGATGTTATTCCCACCAAACGTTTACATTAGATGTACAAGCACATGCAGTACAATATTATACAATATCGCAATATTATATTCAAGGAAAGAACTACAAAATAATTATATTAAATGCTTTTAAAGCATTCTGTGATGATTATTAAAGGTGCATTGAACAAGATTTTTGAGAGATGGTGTTTCAGTACTGTAATTTCATTTTATTGAAGAAATGCATAAAATCTTTATGGCAACCTATACATACAGCAGAAATGTATGGCAATTTTAATTGGATTTAGTATGAAAGAAAAATACCCTTTGGTACAACTAAGCACAGGACAAAGACCTGCAGCCTGAAGGCCACTGCGTGTGTATTCATGAGTAAAGCAAGAAATAGAGCTATTATTGAAAGTTGAGTGGTGTAGATCATACTTCCATCTTTGATTAGAAGCTCTCATCTTTGAATTTGTATTAGGGATGAGCGGATTGATACTTAATGCTATTTTGTATTGTAGTAATGCAATTTTTGATATGGGTCTTGTAATAAAGGATCAGTCTGCACAGCTAAGTATCGATACAAATGTGGGATGGTTCCCAAGCTATTTTTTTTATTTATTTAGCAAAAACAATGCACAAAATAAGTTAAAACATGAACTGTTTGTGAATAATTGTTTAGGATAGACTATAGCCGGGCTTATTCTCACAAAATCCAGTGTCCATTCTCACGAAATCCGTGTCCAGCATCAGAATAAAAAAAAACTTGAAGCCAATTTTTTTGCACATATAAGATTATGGTCTGAACTTACTATAACCATTATTTTTAGAGGATTTAAAACATATTTCCTATAAAAATGTTTAAAATGATCATTATAAAAACAACATTTTTTTATAAAAATATCATTACCGCAACAGGATATTAAATTAATTATATGCATTTAGAAACTCATGTTTCGGGAATGTGAACTAAATAGTTGTCTATGTACTATGACAAACAAAATTTAAATTTTTATCTGGAGAGAAAAAATAAGAACTGCTTACCTGGTAGCCATCTTGAGTGTTACAGTCAATTATGTCCCTTCCAACAATTTTGTTTTTGAAAATGTTCATTGAGGGCTTAAACAATGATTGAAAATTGTTGCGGAGGATGAGAAAATTTTTCTTGGACACATTTATATTCCTTATTATTGTCTCTACATTTACCAACGATCACCAAATACCACATGTTTCTTTACATGCACTGAAGCATTTTATTTTTTTATTTTAAATATTTCCATGTCAAAGAACCCAAATCCAGTTGTGGACACGTTGCGGTAATTAAAATTTTCTCCTTAAATGTTGAAAAAACAACAAAATTGGTTTGTATGATGTTAGTTGAAATCATGTGCAAAATAGTACATGAAGAGATGTTTGTAACTGTATGCTTCTTATTTTGATGCATTTACTTTTTTTTATCAAAATGTTTCATGACACCTCATAAGTCTAATTTCACGAGAATCACACAGCTGTTTCCCAATTCGAAGGCTGGATTGAAGGCAAGAACTCTTTGAAAGTTCTTTGAAAGTAGCAGCCTCCAAAGTTCACAGCGAAGACATTTCTGACTTATTAAAATAGACATGGAACCAGAAAAATATAAATTTTTCGAATTAGGATGGCCTTACTGACCTTTATTCGCGTTTCTGTGATGCAATCGGTCTTAGAATGCAGGCTTTGTAGGTTGCAGCCTTCGAATTGGGACACAGCTTATTTCGGTAATATGAACACACGCAAATGCCGTAAGGCTGAAGCAGTCAATTACAGTGAGCGATCACTTAAATAGCACTGCATTTCCCAAGAGCATCATAAAGATAAGTAGATCATAGAAACCTGGTCCCTGCTATCAGTGTAGGTATGTCACAATAATGTACATTTAACATTTATTATAACAAATGTGCTTGTCGCTGATCGCCCTCATGAAAATTAACATTGTTTTTTAGTAGCCATATTGACCTATAGTAGTTGTAATAAAATTGAAATAACCACAGATTATCCAATTAAAACAAGGCATTTAATTATAATATTAATTGTGTATAATTACCCTTTTTATTCTAATAAATAATTTAAATGATTGTTTTAGTTTAAAGGTTTTTAGAGGTATCGATACTGGCCTTGAAAGTATCAATATCTTATTGAAAATCCAAACATTTTCTTATTGGAAAATCACTTCTTACTGGAAGTCGTATCAACCATCTCTAATTCGTATTCAGAGTTCGAAAAATTTAATAGTGATGCTAATTTTTGTAAATACAGCCTAACATTTCATCTTTTGCCCTTTGTCTTCACCAGTTTAAAGAAGTCATCAGCTGAGCTTAAGAAGATTTTGACAAACGGACAGGTATAGTAGCCATTCCTTCCCGTTATAGTAGTCATTCCTTCGTTTTGCTTCCATCAGATTGACTTAACTGATCATCTTGTTATAAATGCCTCTCTACCAGATGATGCTTCATAGCACTTAGCCCATTTTATTTGTCTGTGTTTGTGAATGTGAGAAAACGTCTATTGATTGCCCCTAAAGGGCAGTTCAATGACCCTTTCCCTGTGGTATGGTTGAGATCTTTATCTTAAGCAATATCCGTATCTGTTTGTCCTTTATCCATCCACTCCTCCTCCCTATCCCAGTCACACCCTCTCAGCCCCTCCACAGGCCCCCAGCAGGCCAGTCTGTCAACCAAAGTGTGTCATATAGACAATTAAGAGAGTCATGTCCCCTGTGACACCTGTAACACTCGCAGTTAATGGAGCTTTAGCATCCTCCCTTACACACACGCACACACGCACACACACACACACACACACACACACACACACACACACACACACACACACACACACACACACACACACACACACACACACACACACACACACACATTGTGGCTGTCTCTCTCTGTCAAACAGACATATTGTAATGCAAACACACACAAGATGTCCCTCTCCCACACTTGAGCCTAATCAAAGGACCTGTATTGAGCCCCTCAGTCAGGGTGAGGCCTGTCAGGACAGCATTGACTTTACATCAGCTCTAGTTCATCTGGGGAAACACTTACCCTACAATAACAGATTTAAATATTGACACCTAACTTTTCACATTTGCCAAATCCAAACTTTTCTTTAAAATCTGTTTTAAAGCAGATATGGCCTATATGCACGTCACTTCACTATTAGGTTTGTACATAAAAATAAAATTGTCAGTTTTTTATCCTCATGTCACCCTCAATAACTCCTTTATTTTTCTTCTGTGAAACATTGAAGGTGATGGCATTTTTTGGTATTTCATATGTCACTTTCGTTCCATGCAAAACAGAAGCTCAATATGTGTGTTGGAAGTCGTTTGGAACAATATTGGGGACAATATATGGAACAATATATGATTAAATAATGATAAAGAACAGTTTTCTTGAATGTGCCATGTTGACTGCTTGGCAATGCCTCACAGTTCGGGAAATGAACTAGAATTTATTTTTGTGCTTGTTATTAATAAATTAGTAAATATTGGGTGCAGGCTCAGTGTGTAGCACTTTTTCCTCACAGCGTTTGAGGTCTTTTTGTGTGGAGTTTGCATGTTTTGCATGTGTCAGTGTTGCTTTACTCCAGATACTCCGGTTTTTCTCATACAGTCCAAAAACATGAACTAAAGATATCAAATTCCCCCAACTTGTGAATAGATCCACTTAAACGTTGTAAACAGTAATAACCTATAAAAAGTAAGGCAAGTGGCTGCATTGAATGTTTTAAGTTGAGTCAACTTGCAGCCTTTCTAAGTATAATAAACATTGTAACATTTCTTAATACAAACACAACAAAATCAAGTTGAGTTAACTAATAGTAATAGTATTACTCAGTTTAAATTACTTTTTTTGGTACAGGTAACTTTTTTATGGTTTGTTGTTGTTTCCATAAACATTCCATAAACATTGATTCATCATTCTGTGAGATAAGGGCACGAAATGTTTATTCAATCAAGGCTTTGTTTCGTTTTGGGCAGCTGTAAAGTGCAATATCAGTATACAGTCTATGCCCAAGCACCAGTCTTTTGAACAATGGTAACTCAAAGAAGAAACAGAAACTCTTCTAAATCTTGAACATTAAACATTAACAAGTCTTTCTTTGTAGTTAAAAACGCATACAATAGTGTTTAAATTCAAAATTTACTCTGCAAATGCAGTCCCATGCAAAGCATGCTGGGAACTGCGAGTTCATTGCCTATGTTTACTAAAATGATTAATGGAGTTTCAACACAAAAATATTAAGTTAATTTCCTTCTTACAAATTTAAGTGGATTATACATGATAAAATGAAGTTGAATTTACTCGATAAATGTGTTCATTTAGAATTATTCAAATTCATATGTTATTTTAACTCATATTTTGATTAAAAAAAAACAAGAATTCAAAATTTTTAATACAGTTTACTCATTTTATTTTTGTTAAATCTACTAAGGCACAGAAACCCTTTTTACAGTAGATTAACGAGTTCTCGCCATGAATATATCCATAAAGGCTGGAATGGTGTTAAGAATTAATGAATAAATTAGTAAAGCTTTAAAGCTGTCAGCATTCTTTAAAACCACATCTAAACTCATTTGGTATATTACTTTAATCTGATTCATTCCTGACAGTGTTTCAAAAGCAAACGGTGATATCTTGAATAATGCCTATAAACTCTGTGTACATTGCAAACTTCAGGGTTGGAACTGCTAGCAACTAGATTTTCAGGCCAGGTCAGCAGAGTATCTGTGTGATCATTCACTGGGTTTTTTTCCTCCTTAAATCTCTCACTGGCACTTGGTGCACTAGTCTTGCTTGTTGATAAACCTTAACAGGTCAGAGAGTCAAGATGCGTAAAGCTTAAAGCATTTTATTGTTGTATTCAAACATTCAAGCAAGAAGTAAAAACGGTGGCAAGGAGAGGAAGGCTGTTCAGATGTGCATCATAGTGACAGTACAAGAAAACAAACTGGTCCCTCTGGCCTCTGCTGTCAGAAGGGCTGCATTGTATTACCATTTTGACAGCTTTTATCAAAGTCGAACAAGAAGGTGCGGGCAAACAAATCGTCATTAAACTTCCCATCACTCTCCTCTCTGCTGTCGTCCTTTTATAAATTAGACAGCAAATGTTGTATTGATCCTCCTCTCGCTACTGAACTTCAAATGACCTTATAGTGGAGTCTCCTAGTTTTTTATGGCTTTTATTCCTATGCTTTGTATTCCTGTCCCCAGCTTTCTTTTTTTATGTCTCGGCTTGTTTCTCCCGCTTTTTCTGTTTTTTTATTGCTTCAGTTCAGTGTACTTGATAATTTTACACATTTATTGAAGAAAAGAAAAAACAGCTCTAGTGGTGATTGTGCACATACCCACACAAAGAGACTATCAGAAACACATACATTTGCACAACCACTAAACCCGGCACTTTTGATGATTCCTAAGCTTATTTAGAAGCATGAACAAATAATTTTTTCTCGCTTTGTATAAGTACAGTATGTGAAGAAATCTTATCTTTTTCTTTCTCATCCCTGTCTGTTTAGATAAATGAACATGACCTCCAGTACCAGGAGCAGCTTGGACATGGAAATGGAGGAACAGTTTACAAGTGAGTGCTGCTCTTGTGATTTTTACCTTGAGATTTAATTAGACCAATTGTGCTCAACCTCTTCAAAGTCCTTTCTTACACTTTAGCGTCTATAGGCTTAAGGAATCCATATAGGTTTTGACTGGAAATGTAAGTGAATGGCTAAAGGTTTTGTTGTCAGTACTCATGTTCTCTTTAATTCTACATTGGTTTCACATGTGCTTATGTTGGCAAACATCCTTCAACACCCTCTCAATATTCTGATTCATTAAACACCTTGAGACATTGGAGTAAAGGACAACATTGATTCATAGGGAAGTTGAAATAACTCTTTGTGACCTCATGCAATAGTCCTTTCTGTGCCCAAATCATACTCCACAGCCAAATAGATGCAGTGGCACGACTGGACAAGGTCATCAAACACAAACACACAAATCATTCGATTTACTTTCACAAGGCTCTGTGTTCTTCTGTGGATAATGCAGGCGCTAATCATATGCTTTTGTTACTGGAGGACTTCTGTGCCTTTGGAAATTGTTTGACCATTTTTTTAAAAGCCAATACTGCAACCCAGACAAGAATGTGGTCAGATGAGCTCAGCATTAAATGTGCCTGGATTTTTTTTTCTTCAAACAAAAGAACTGCTGAATTTTGCATTCATTTCTTAATTCAAAGTAATAAAAAAATCAACTCATCTGAACATAAAGAATTTTTTTTTTAATTAATTAAAGAAACGGTTTAAAAAAATCAATGCACCTTCTCTTAGATCTTAGAAATGTATTGTTTATTTGGGTGTCCAGTGCAAATTTGTGATCGTAAAATGTCTCTGCTCTGGTATGTAAGGAAATTTAGACTAGGCTTTCATCTCCTCAGCTGTCGTCGATCACCTCTATCACACACGCTCACTCTCCTTTATGCAAAACACACACCTTTGTGACCGTCAGATGGCATGCAGGATAGTGTCAGGGGTATTTGCTTAAATTGCTTTTCCTCGAGAATAAATATTTTTTTCTGTGGGGCTTTCACCTAACCTGGACCTTTTGATGTTGTGTTACTGTGTTAAAATATGATGAGTTGATAACCCTGTCTCGCTTACATGTGCATATTTTAAAAATTAAAAAAATATATTTTCCTACCTCCATGGAATTTCCAGGATAGCATTAAGCTTGTAAAATGTATGCAAACCCCCTTTATCCCCACTTTTATTTTAAATAAGCCCACCACTGTGCACTACAGAATACCTGGCAACATAATTATGATCTACTCTCCTATACAGTCTATTTTAAATAAAACCTAGACTGAAGGACTGTCACTCTCTGTCCAAGCTCTTGTGTTTTGAGTCATGCCGGGACAGTTACATTGTTTGTTATTGTAGATGGGTCACACTATTAGTTGGTTCAAAATTAGACCTGAAATTAGATCTGCTTTGTTCTTTGTATCTGTCTGTACTAGTATAGTCATGATAATATTGTGTTACTTTGTAAATACAATGGTTCATGCATTTAAAGGAAAACACCACTATTTTTCAATATTTCACCTATCTTTTTTCAGTGCGTGCACTTTTAATCTTTTTACTCCGCTTATTGAATGTGTTAGCATTTAGCCTACCCCCATTCATTCCTATGGCTCCAAACAAAAGTTTTATTTTGTGCCACCATACTTACTCATGTAACTACTCATGTAACAGTCTTTAAATAGGGAAAACATGGAAGTGTTTGGTGGCTTCTAAATTCATCCCAGTTTGGAGCCATAGGAATGAATGGGGATAGGCTAAATGCTAACACATTCACGAGGCACTGCACAAAGATTAAAAGTGCACGGATTAAAAAAGATGGGTATGTATTAATTTGTCTAAGTTGAGGTAAAAACATAGTAAAATATTGAAAAACGGTGGTGTTTTCCTTTAAGTGCTTGATGTTACTTTTTTGTAAGCGTCTCATTGTGGCCTTCATTCAGGTGAGACGATCATCTGGTCATCTCGGATTAGATGGCAAGGAGAAATAGACAGAGAGAGGGAGAGCTGTCTGGTTTGCACTGGGCACTGTAATGGAAACCTGTTTGTGTGTTTGTGCGCGTGTGTTTGTCTGCAAACGCGCATGCATGGGATGGCTTTCTTCGAGAGGTCCATGAATACTGCATGACAGAGCTTTCATTACCCCAGGCTCTGGAGTGTAAATAACAAACAGAGAATAGGGACAAATTTACGGGGGTCAGGACCGCACGTCACTGCATCACCACACCCTGACCGTGCGCCTGTCAGTCATCCCTGGACCGTGGATGAGTACTCAGTGAGGTCATAGTTCAAGAACTTTAGGTGAACTTTGCAATTAGGTTTAGTAAGATGCATTACCGTTTAAGATGTCCTGAAGCAACCATCTAGACCGCATCATAGGTTTTGTAGGCATTAATATATAGTAAATAGTCATTTAGTAGATGCTGTTTCGAAAGCACCTTGTAGCACACATATGGCGAGGGCAATCCCTCCAGGGTAGCCTGGGTTTATGGGTCTTACTCAAAGGCGTAATGATCATGGCTGATGGCTCTTCTGAATGCCACACCTTTTCTAAAAGCAAATGTATTAATGTCACTTAACTACATTTTTTAATCTAAAAAAAATAAAACCATGAGTACATGACACCATAAATTCGATAGCGTTATATAAATTGGCCAAAACTAGACCTCCGCAGTGTGTTCTCAATAAGCAAACATATCACTTGATATCCTTTATGCCTCAGAATCTTCCAAAGTCTTAAGTGTACCCACACAAGACACAGGTGAGATGGGATCGAGTGTCGCCGTCCTAAATGAGGAAAGTTAGCCGTCTCGTCACTTAGAGCGACATTAATTAAAGCCTTGCTGGAGTTACGAAGTGTCTGGAGTGTAACCAGAGCAGCCATCAATTTCCCATAAATCACATGCATAGCTTCAAACACAAACCAATGAAAATTTGCTTGAACATATATACACCTACTGATTTCATAACTTCAGATTTTTTTCTCTTGCATTTTTTTTTCATTTATACATGCAAGCACACAAGCGTGCAAATTGTTGAATCCACCCTCGTGTGGCAGCTGTCAGTTGTTATAGTATATTATTTGGTGGAACGGACCGTGCCGTGGGTTATTGTAACCCAATCTCTATTCGGCACCTCCTCCAGTAAGCAGATCCGCTGATCGGAATGAGCAAGGATCATAATTAAATAATTGCGGCTTTGCCGTTAATTCGACCTGTAACAGGAGGCCTGTCTGGGAGAGCTTACGCTGAAATGGGAACAGAGCTGATAACGCTCGAAAGCTCAGAATGTCTGAGGTTTCGCAGGTGACTGACTCAGGGTTGACCTCACCTGCATTTGACACCTAGGATGAGGACACCCCTCTTCATAGCTCTTTTTTGTAGCGATTAAGCCTGTGATAATCTGTAAATAAATACAAGTGTTTAAAAAGCACCCAAGTGTCTTACTTAGTCATATAGATGACATAGATCTCAGGTTGCTTTGAACAAAACTCTGTACATAGTTTCCATCTTTAAACTCAAGTCTGTCCTTCTCTGTCTTGTCTAAAAAGTATTTGGATACTGAAAAATGTCTTTGCATTTGAAAATTAAAAATCATAGCAAGTGATATTTTTGTAAAGAAAGACAGCACAAGCACACTTTTGAAGCACCAAAAATTAAATTAGATTGTGAAACAATAAATATAATGTTGTGTTGATACATATAGGGATGAGCGGGGCACAAAGTAACGCGGGGTTAATTGTAAGGCAACTACTTTACCTATTTATACAGGGCTGAGTAATCTGTGCTTTTGGTCATTTTCTCTTACTGTCAGAAGATGATCTCCTGTGAATTTGTGAAAAGTTTTGATGTGTTTTGGTTAAGATATTGAACAAAGAGTGTTTTGGAGGTTTAAGTTTATTTCTTCATCTTATGTTTTTTTTTATTTCTGAGTTGGGTGTGTAAGTCACCAAATCCAACCTTATATATTATTTTAATCACTGTCTTGTTACCTAAAACATAACACCATTTTAAAATATGTCAGCAACTGCTAGTAACTGATAGCTGAAAACATTTTTCCAGCGGGGTTAGTTGTACACAACTAAGCATCCAGTATACAATGATAAAGAAATGAAAACAATTTAAATACTATTTATCAAAATGATAACTGTTAATACAATATCAATAACTCACAATTATGTTTTTTGTCTTAATTGTGCAGCCCTTTCAAAAAATCTATTTATATGCATTGATGCATAATTGATGCATAAGAATCATGGATGGATGAATGTGAGGATATCTATCTATTATGGGCAGATATATAAACAATATCCACCTTTAGTATGTAGACAGAATTTTATTGAATTATTTTTGTTTAAACCAAATTTTCTAGCAGTGTTACAACAAACTCTGGTTGTTACAATAAACCCCACCTACGGGGTAAGTTGTAACGTTTACACTCCTGTCACTTTCGGTGTAATTGTACGATAACGCTAGCCTGGCTCCGCCCTCCTACGTGCTTCCGCTTAATTTTCATTTTGCTTCAGTACAACGTCTGGGACTGCTTTGTAGAGTTTCGTTTTCTCCTGCAAAAATCTGCAGGTCCAATCAGCGAACAGAGGGGGGTGGCTAAGAACGATGAAGTTGAGGTTGTGCGTCAGTTTGAGTTGTAGTTCAGAAATGGCAGAGAAGAAAGAAATGACAAAAGCTATTCGGTCCTTTGTTGCAAAACTGCCGAATATACAGAAGTTAAAGCCGGAGCAAGAACTTTGCTAAGTTTTGTTGGTCTGATTATTCGTACTTGTTGTTTCCGGACGGTTTCGGCGCTTGATATACGTCACAACCACACGTTAGCGATCGCCTATGGCAGATCCTGAGTGAGTCTGGGCAGATCCAATAGTTTTAAACTTCAACAGAGAACCCTCCTTAACGGAAGTAACGCTTTGCAATGGAGCGTGGCCAGACTCTCTGTACAAATAAAATGAATGTACGGTCTGGTTGGACCAGGCTACGATAACGCTCCCACAAAAAAACTTTTAAGTGTTTATTTGTAGCAGAGATGTGTGTTGATTGTGTAAAAAAATTATGAATCTAAAATATTTTTTGAATGATAGAGCCAAAGTCAAAAAGTGTTGTGCCCCGCTCTCCCCTACATATACATGTTTATAGTGGATGTGATTAAACGACACCTGTAATTATTTTGCTGGAGACCCTGATGAAAAGTGACATGCAGTCAGGTTAAAATGACATTAGAATTGGTTGGGTAAAAGTGACAAAACATAATTTGTCAGCAGATGCCCCTTATTTTTTTTTATTGGTGACAGTGAAATTCAAGCATTTTCCGGTGACAGTGAAATTCAAGCATTTTCATGTGTGCAATGTTTACATTTTTTTTTGTACAGTATTTGGTACTTGATGTCTGTTATATTTTACTCTGTTGCATTTGTTTTGGGCTTTAATTGTAA
Source organism: Misgurnus anguillicaudatus (assembly GCF_027580225.2). Lineage (NCBI taxonomy): Eukaryota > Metazoa > Chordata > Actinopteri > Cypriniformes > Cobitidae > Misgurnus > Misgurnus anguillicaudatus. The sequence goes on along the minus strand of NC_073357.2, from coordinate 34,707,111 downwards.
ATCCTTCCTTCCTGACAGAGCATACCACCAGCTTGGTAAAAGAGTTCTAGCAGTAAAGGTAAGAAAATAAATGGAGTAATACATTCATATCTAAGCTCTGAAATGGCACACATTTCATTTGAAAGAAGTTCAAATCTTATTTACTTTTAACCATGTCATACAGCCAGCTTGCTTTTTGACTAGATGGTTCCTTTAAGAACCTGTTGAGCAGAAGAAATGAACAAAAAGAACCAAGACCTCAGTGGACCTCTGTTAAGAGGTGGATATGACTATGATAGAAAATAGATCTGCTGTAGATGTTAACAGTGCTCTTCTAATTGAAAAGCACAAAAGAGCGAATCCTGCACTCCAGCTCATGACTGCCACACTTAACCATGATCTAACTATCCTCCAACTCCTACACTACGTTCCCACCATCTGCTCTATTTTTTAATTCTTTTTCCTTCTGATTTTCCTCATTTACATATGTTTCCGTTTAGTTTACTTTTATCCTCTTACTGTTCTTATCTTCTTTCTGTCCTCCTCTCGTTTCTTCTGCTCATCTTTCCGTCTGTGCTCTGCCTGGGTCTGCTTGAGCAGAGCTACAGTATCAGCCTTTGGCTAAGGCTGTAAGTGATCTCTGCTGAGCTTTAACTGCATGGCCTTGCCTTACTGCCTTACCTGTAATCAATTATTTCAGTGGGAGGCTGATAATCTAGCCTTAACTAAAGAAGCATTTTAGCTAGTCACTACTTCATTACAATAGTAGAGAAGAGAGAGAGAGATAGAGAGAGCAAGTGCATCCGTTCAACCCTAAACTCGTTTATATTTTAAAACTTATTAATGAAACTATAGCCTTGAAAAATCTAAGCACTTCTAATATGTTTTTGCGAATAGTGGACTTTTTTAATTTGCTGCGAATCTGCGTGTATACAAATTCTTTGAAATTTCTCTGTAGCTTCTCAAGCATCAGCTCTTAATCTCAAAGCAAGCTGAAACAAAAATATTGATGCGGCCCACTTTAGCATTTAGATCAATCACAATAGTGTTTTATTACAGTGTACCTCTTGAATGAGCGCTGAGTGTTTGCCTGTATAAATTGGACAGAACATTTTTCCTTTAAGGAAGTCATGAATTGTAATAATCAGCTATGGTCCTATTTTGCATTTCATATGTAGGTTTGATAAAACTTAATTTGCTTCAAAGTTTTGTTTGTGTGTACATGGTGTGTACACTTTTGATACGCAGCTGTGTAAGGTTTGTAGGTGTGTGTCTGTTCAAATGTGGGCCATATTGTTGTATTGCAGATTATTCCTCTGGACATCACAGTAGAGCTTCAAAAGCAGATCATGTCGGAACTTGAGATCCTTTATAAGGTCTGAACATCTTTTGAATCATATTTTTCTAATGCATTTTAATCTTAAGAACAGTGGGTCTCATTCACTAAGCATGCGTACGCACAAATTTGTTCGTAAAATGTGTGTACGGACGTTTTAACTTACAAATCATGGTTCAACAAAAACGTTTGTACTAAAATTTATTTTAAATGTATGCAAAAACGTAAGAACAACTTGCCTAAGACCACGCGTACGCAATAATCATGAACAAGGAAAAAATATATAAAATATATAACACAGATATATATTATTGGGCTCTTTTTTCTTTTTCATGATTATTGCGCACGTGTGATCTAAGTTGTTTTTAGGTTTTTGCATAATTTACAATAAATTTTAGTATGAAAGTTTTTGTTGAATCGTGATTTGTATGTTAAAACGACCGTACGCACATTTTACGAACAAATTTGTGCGTATGCAAGTGAATGAGACCCATCAAGTGAGCTAATTTTGTTGCAACCAGCATCTTTGGGTGTGCTGTAGCGATATCAGGTTCTTGCCATCCTCTCAGTATAACATGAGTTTAAACTTTTTACTCTCTTTAGAAACTCTCTTGAGAAGCCTGTACCAGTGTACTACAGAGTACATTTATTAATAAAAAAAAAAAGAATAAAATTCATGAAGAGATGTGTATGGTTTCAGTTTTCAGATTAGTTTGATGTCTATGAGTGTGAAAAAATGTCATGAATTATTCAGAGATCGGTGCCCACATTCACAGTCTAGTCCATCTTCTCCAGTAACCTGCTTTGACAACAGCTGCCAGATAGACTTTAATTTATTACCCAAGTACACAATAATCGTCCAATCAAACCAATTGAAATAGTTTGGGTAATGCTTACTTGCATTATCATGTGACTTTCTTTAATTAACTACCAGCCAAATATACTTCAATGTAAACAACCAATCACGTGTGTTACTTTTAATTAAGTTTCCATTGACACGTATCAAGTGTATCAAGTGACTTCCCTGTTATAAAATGAAAGGCAATATGTAGTCCAAAGAGTGTAAGCAGTTTATATGTCACTGCGATATCGTTAACCAGCACACATTATGTGTTTTTTGTTTACAGTGTGACTCTCCGTACATCATAAAGTTTTACAGTGCATTCTTTGTGGAGAACAGAATATCTATATGCACTGAGTTTATGGATGGTATGTCTCATCTGTTGATATGGTCTTTGTGTCTTCTTATCATTTATTGGCAGTATATTAAATATAAATGTCTTATTAGAAGTAATACAGGTGTTTTCTATAATGGCAATCGTTTTCTGGAATATGGAAATTATTGCTTGTAAGGATCTCAAAACTCTCAACACTGATTATTCAAATGAAGCACTAAATGTTTCTATGAAATAAATGATATTTCAGTCATATCTTGAGATGGGCTTTTACCATATTACTTGGGTTGTCTGTTCTTAAGAGAATGTTAATTTGTGTTTAATCATTAAATTATTTGTTAATGATGCAGGTGGCTCTCTGGATGTTTACTGGAAAATCCCAGAGCATGTGTTGGGGAGGATTATTGTAGCAGTAAGTTGTGGGACAGTTATGCATTTAATGGAATTTTATGCTTGGATATCACTGATACTGTAAAAAAAATATTATATGCCGGTTTCCCGGACAGGGATTAGACTAGTCCTAGACTAAAATAAATGTAAGAGCTGTCTAAATTGATAACAACTTGCCCAGATATATGTTAAAATCAGTGGCGGCTCGTGACTGCTCAAAATATGTTCCTTTTTCAAAATATGTGTTCTGTGTGTCGAGAGGTCCTGTATACATCACGTGTTTTGTCAAAATATGTGCCTGCTACGCACGCGTCAAAACCGTTTATGATAAAAGAGACGCACGTAAGCGCTGGAGCGCGCTGCGACGCTTCGATAGCTTTTAGCTTAGCCCCATTCATTCAATGGTACCAAACAGAGATAAACTTAGAAGTGACCAAACACATCAACGTTTTTCCTATTTAAGACGAGTAGTTATACGAGCAAGTTTGGTGGTACAAAACAAAACACAGCGCTTCTCCAAGCGGATTCAAAAGAGGAACCACATTCCACGGCGCAACAGCACCCTTGGGAGCACTTCGACTCGGCGCAGTAACACCCTCCCTCTCCCATTATGAGAGTGAGAAGGGGAGCGGACTTTTCAGGCGAGTCGAAGCACTCCCAAAAGTGCTATTACGCCATAAAATATAGTTCCTCTTTTAAGTCTGCTTAGAAAAGCGCTATGTTTTATTTTGTACCACCAAACTTGCTCGTATAACTACTCGTCTTAAATAGGAAAAAAGTTGATGTGTTTGGTCACTTCTAACTTTATCTCTGATTGGTACCATTGAATGAATGGGGCTAAGCTAAATGCTATCGAAGCGTCGCAGCGCGCTCCAGCGCTTACGTGCCACACAGATGATAGAGGGATGTATCAACAATTCTTAGTTAAGGTAATAACATATTTTAATATTGAAAATGAGTAGACTATTCCTTTAACTCATTCACCGCCAGCCTTTTTGAGAAAAGTTGCCCACCTGCATTTTTGTGATTTTAACACAATTTTCACAAAATTCCTTGCAGGAAAAATCATTTTCTATTAATATATAAACATACAAATTATATCAAATTAAAGAACACACCCTCTGCTTTCAAACAAACAATAAACAAACAAACAAACAAACAAACAAAATGGGGAAAAAACGTTTCATTATATATTTACTTTTTCTACTTAATTTAACCACTGAAATATGGATATTTCTCTTCAAAAATACAACATTTTGAGCAAAAAGCTTAAAAAATTGCGTTTTTGTAAAGGAATTTATGTTAGAGATCAGACTCAGAATGACTATCAAACATAAAGGCAGTTAAAAAAAAATCATTAACTCTTTTTAACTTCCGTTTTTGATAAATTCGATTTGGCGCCATCTGGTGGATAAAAGCGGTATTACACTTTCACTTTGAAATTCGTCCAAAAAGGCATATTTATTAGTTAAATATTAACTCATAAATGACGAGATAACTCGTCAATGGCGGTGAATGAGTTAAGCATGAGATTATGGGAGTATCTGGCAAACGTGAGTGTCTCTTTTATCATAAACCCTTTAGACGCATCTGCAGCAGGGACTTATTTTGACATGACACATGATGCACATAGGATCACTCGACACGCAGAACACACATTTTGAAAAAAGGAACCACACACATGACGGGCTACATACATGTTGTGACGAACTTCGCATCAAGCGCCCTCGAAAAAAGAAGTCACCGGTCGCCACTGGTTAAAATACATCAATACATCAGAAATGTTATATTTCATAATTAAAGGTCCCGTTCTTTCTGTGTTTTTGAAGCTTTGATTGTGTTTACAGTGCGCAATATAACATGTGTTCATGTTTCATGTGTAAAAAAAACGCTGTATTTTTCACACACAATTTACTTATCTGTATACCGCTGTTTTTACTGTCCTAAAAAAACACAACGTTCTGATTGTGTAGCTTGTTTAGTGTGTTGTGATTCGACAGCAGCTTAGCTTAGAAGAGCCATTTGAGCCAACGTTGGTAACTGATTTATTCCTGTGGGCGGAGTTTAGTCCAAAACTCTCATATTGACATCATTCAACCTGGAAGTAGAGGGCTGTAGTCCAAACCGGCCGTTCGCTGTAAGCTTTGAAAAGGGAGTTCTGTTAAAGAAAATATATCGCCTGGCAGTGAACTTTGAGCGTTATCATTTTGTAGGTATTATTCATGCTCTAACAGCAACATTACACACTAACTAAAGTTTGAAAAATGGGATCAGGAAGAATGTGACCTTTTAGCTAATCCCTGTCCTGGAAACCACCCCTATGTGTGTTTTGTCTTTGTTTATTAGTGCTGATTTTTTTATTGCTCTTCGCTGTGACCCTCATTACCCTCTCCATCACACTTTTTCACACTAATCAAAGACATACCACTGTTTAGATAATTCACAGCACTCTACTTGGGCAGTCATACACACATCCTGGTGTGTCTTTTGAAGTTTTTAAGTTGTGATATTTCTGTAGGTGGTGAAAGGATTAACTTACCTGTGGAGCCTGAAGATTTTACACAGAGGTGAGAAGGGGATTTGAACTTTGTTAGCTTGTTCAATAGTAACATCTAAGTGTTGCTACAAATGTATGATTTTATCTAGGCAGTTTTTGTATCGAAGTAACCAATGTACATAGATGAAAGTGCAGGATAGAAAATACTAGATGCTAAGAATGTAATATTAGATGTGTACATTATATTGTTTAGTTTCTAGATAGTTAAAAATTAATTTATTTTTCTCTGTCCAGATGTGAAACCCTCCAACATGCTGGTCAACACACGAGGTCAGGTCAAATTGTGTGACTTCGGAGTCAGCACACAGGTACATTTGCCACTTTGCCCTCGGATTATTACCAGGTCTCTCTCTCTTTTTCTCTCTTTCTTTCTCTCTCTCTCTCTCTCTCTCTCTCTCTGTGTGTGTGTGTGCAGTATACAGTATAGTGAGCACGGTCAGATCAGATCAGCTATTATCCCATCTGTCTCAGTATCTCTGTTCTCACCCCTGTCCTGATCCTCTAGCGAGATCTATCTTGTCTTTGCCCCTCAAAATCCCTAAATATCCCCTAGATTAGATTGCTCCTCTCTTCTCATTTTCAGATCATTTTAATTACCGAATTAACCAGATATTCAGTGTGCGTGCGTGTGTAAGCGTGTGGCTGGAGACAATAGTTGAGAAAGCTGAGAAAGTCAGCATCCATCTCTCCATCTCTAATACACTCAGGAGTCCAACAATGGAGCCCAATCACTCTCCACGCCTCTCTTTTAATTAATATTCATACCCACATTCCCCGTAGAGATTCGGCTTGAAGCTGACCCTTGGATGAGGTGCACGTGTGTGTGTTCTCCTGTCCAGACTGTGATGCTGTATTTAGGACCGGCGTATCTTTTATTCACTCACGCACACACTTTAGGCCACTGGGGAACGCTCTCATTATGTTTGTCCTGTCAGTGCTGACACCTGTCATTGTGCACATATCTTACGGTCTCTCCCCTTTGAGAGTAAAAACTAAAATTAAACCAGACTGGCATTTCAATAACACATTCTTTTCAGTAAATTTAAACCAGTTCTGTGTATATTATGGCAATAAGCTCAGCTGTGGTAGTTGGGGCACTAGCAAACTTCTCATAGTCATGGTTATGATCTAACACTTTGGTACCTGACGTTTCCTGTTTTATTTAATCCAAGGTTGTAAATGATCCATTCACATTGCTTGTAAAGGAGACCATTGAGTGCTGAAGCACTTGTTCCGTTTAATATGTGCATTGTCAGAGAAAGACTGAAATTGGTGTTTTTCTACAACTAAGAGTGGACAGACATTACGAGCCCTATTTTTACGATCTAAGCGCATTGTCTAAAGTGCACAGTCTAAATGGGCGTGTCCGATGCCACTTGTGCTAATTTAACGACGGGAAAAATGGTTTGTGGGTCGTGCGCATGGTCGAAAAGGGTTGTTCTTATTTTCCTAATGAGTAATGGGTGTGTTTTGGACGTAACGTGCAATAAACCAATGAAAGTCTTAACTCTCATCCCCTTTAAAATCCAGTTGCGCTGGCGCTATGTCTAATCCCTATTTAGATGATGGACTTTGTAAACTGAAAAACTAAGCGGAGGAAGAAGACCCCCAGTTTAAGAATGATGATAAAAAAATTTTTTCATTGAAATTTTAATTTTTTGGATTAAAACGTTTAAGAGATGTTTTCTTTCAGTCTTAGAAGTACAAATAGCAGGCTTTTAATTGCTGTAAATATATTGATATCCTACATAATCATTGTAATCTCATAAAATAATTTGCAAATATGCAAGAAAAGGTTTGTACTCTAAAAATACAAAGAAGAGATAAATAATTTACAAACGCGTGGAGAGCCGAAGCATTTCAGCACTAGAACAGCGCCATGGGATTTTTACAAAGCATTACTTAAAATGTTTCTCATCTCACCATATCCACAGGTACAATGTCATCATATACAATAAATCCGTAAGGTAGCATTTAAAAACATTTAAAAATAGATGCATTTGTTTAAAGCAAAGCATTAATTTACTTACCAGGCTACAGGTGAAGCTGCTCTTTCAATTCAATTCAATTTTATTTATATAGCGCTTTTCACAATTGTTAATTGTTGTAAAGCAGCTTTACATGAGTAGATGTAGGGGAGAACACAGAAAATTAATAGATAATATAAGAAGTAGAATATAGCGGCTAAGGTTAAACCGTACAAGCGAGCGTATTAATAATGTAACGTATACTGTAAAGTGCTAATTTTAGCCAAAGTTGGCTGACTCTCCCGGGGACAAAAAAACCCTAGGAAAAACCCAGTGGAAAAAACTCCTAGAAGGACAAAAACCCTTGGGAGAAATTAATATATATTTATATATATATAGACATGGTAGGGATAGGAAGCGGGTAAGCGGATTAAACTGGTTCATCGGCTGGGCATCACGTTGAAGGACAGCCAGTAGATCAGTGGTGCGATGACCTTCACAGCAACAGGAACTGGGTCTGTTTGTCTTATTGTCCTCGGGGTCGAGGACGAGACAGGGAGACAAAACCAGAGTTCTATTAGCGTAGGGGCCGTTCGCATGTAATGCAAGTGTCATACATTATAGTGGTTTAAGTCAGCTCGGTTCCAGAAAGGCTAACTATTGCGGCAATAGTATATTACCGATATGAGGTGTGTGAGTGCTTTGTTCTAGACAAAATAACTACTGCAGGAAAAGTACATTTACTGGACATTTTATGTGAATGCTTTGTTAAAGAAGAATGTCTTAAGTTTAGATTTAAATTGATCGACTGTGTCTGATACTTTTGACCCATCTCTTCTATCTTTGCGCCTTCTAACGTCTCATAATCAGTCCTCATTTATGTCCAAGAGACTCAGTATTAATATTTTACATTCAATCCTTTAATCTTTCATATTTAAAAGCATTTTTGTGCTGCTGCGCATTCATGTATGTGATAAGCAAACCCGCGTTGTCGTTCCGTTTTTAGGCGCATAATTTACTGCGCTCTTTAAATAACAAAAAACATATTGCGCCATAGACTTTAGAACAGGTTTTTGTTGGTCAATGGCATAGTCTATTTTAGTTGCCTCAAAATAGCAACGCACCAACAATGCACCTGAACACACCTCGTTTTCAGACCAGAATGCCCATGGGCGCAAATGCATTTGCTATTTTGCTATTTGCTATAACAACGTGGCGCTAAATGTGAAAATGATAATTGCGCATGGTTGAAACTAGCAAAAGTCACTTGCGTCGCGCATTGCGCCGGGTGTATGATAGAGCCCTATGTCTCTAAAGTCTTTCTTTGCTTTCTTCTACAGTTGGTGAACTCCATCGCTAAAACATATGTCGGAACCAATGCATACATGGCGGTAAGCTACATTCATTCACTTGATAGTGTTTTTCTATTCAAAATCTTTTTTTATTTTCAGTCTATGTAAGAGTCCTGCTTCATACATTCATACATGGCTTGTAAAGTCTTTGAGTCATGTATGTACTTATAGTTTGTAATAGTTTGTATAATAAAATCATATTCTTAAGAAGTCAAGAGCATAGAAAAGATTGTGGGTGTGTTTGACCCTCAGTTTCATGCCATTGTTTTTCTATAGGTTTGTATTTCATATAGTCATGTATTTAGAGTGTCTCATTTTAAACCAGTTGTGTCCATTCACTGATTTATACATTTTTTCTTTCTGTTTGTGTGTTTGGTTCTGTAGCCAGAGCGGATATCAGGGGAACAGTATGGTATTCACTCAGATGTATGGAGTGTAGGAATCTCTTTCATGGAGGTAAAACATTCATTTAATACAATTTTCAGTGCATACTGTATACACGTGTCCTTGCGTTCATGTTTGGGTGGACTCGTGTCTTACTGTTTCTGCTGAGTGCCACTGATAGTCCCCGCAGGCAGCCTGTCCAAACAGATGTTGGCCTACAGCTATGCATGGATCACACTCAGGATCTCCCACTGACTGCAGCACACACACAGACACTCGTATGCGCTGCTATGCTTTTTGACCCATCTCTTCTCTCTTAAATTTCCATGCAAGCAGAAGCCTAAGGAACATGGATTTTATGCGTGCATGTGTGTGTATATGGATGGATGGTTTCTGTCTATTCAAAAAGGCATGTAATAAATTGAGTGTTTGTATGTGTGTTTCTGCCTGCAAATACAGAAATATATGTGTGTTGAAACGATAAAGAAAAAAGAAGTGTATGTGTGTGTTAGAGGAATACAAGATTTGGAGTCAGTGTGGCAAAACGCTATCAATCACTCAGCCAGCAGAACGTCCAGTAATTATAGTGCTGTGTTCTCTCTACCTCACCACTACACCAGTCCCAGAGGTGTGTGTATGTGTGAATGGAGAACAGGTGTGTGCGTCTGGTAGGGTATGGAAGATTTGTTTTGTGTAGGGGATGTTTTTTATAAGCAGAAACCAGTAGCATAAAGCGTACGAGTGGATTAGATTTCAATATGGTGGTTTTACTCCTGTGCTGAAAATGCCGTGCTGGTAGTTCTCATTGGCTTTATTGATTTTCATTTTGTAATTGTCAGCGCTTCTCATTGGCTGTGATAAATTGTTATTGTATCCCTGGACTCAATTCATTGATTGCATTTATCAATACTGTTTGATATCATCACTGAGATGTTAAGGGAGAGAAACATCAAGGGTTGTATGGATTGACGCTATTATGAGTTGATGAACAGTTTATTGATTCGATTATGAGCTAGAATTGAACGTACCATGTTGTTAGAAAAGAGATCGATTCCATTCGGCTGCTGGAATGTTGCAAAAGTTCAGGTGATTTACCTGTAGGTTTTGTGGGCAGATTCTTTACCTAATACAATAAACTCACCTCTGAACACTGAGGCTTAACTGAAATGGGTTTAATGGACATTCTAGTTTTCATGAATGAAAAGACTTGACAACAGATGAGGTAGATGGATGTGAAGAGTGTACATGAGGAGCTCAAATGCAAAAGGCGCTAAATGCCACTTAACAGAATTCTTTCGGCACTTAATATACTGTATGTTCATGAAAAACTTTCACTTTAAATTCACTTAATCCATGCCTCAGGCCATTCAGAAATACTGCTTGGTTGGCGAAATCCATTAAGAGTCTGATAAAAATCTTAATTTACAAGAAAACATGTTGGATGTACTTAGAGAGAAATTTATATGTAAAAACCTGATATACTGTAAGTGAACTTTTCACATTTTTTCCCTTTACAGCTGGCACTGGGCTCTTTTCCATATCCACAGGTAAGTCTATACTGTACATCAACAAAACATATAGAAGTTAGCTCATTTAATGTTTAGCTTCTGCCTGCTTTGCATTTTCATTGCCTTGAAGGCACAGTGGATGCCTGATCCCTTGTGATCTTGGTGTATTGGCTGTAATAGAGTGCCGCAGGGATGACGTATGTTTGTAGGAAAAACCCAAACGCGAGTTAGTATTTTAGCCCGTTTGGTTCCATCATTACGAGGTCAATGAGTTTTTTAAATGGGGTTTTGGTTAAATGCCTTAAATAAGATCTTGGTTTAAGACAAGCCCAACATATTGTTAAGTTTTATTCTACAACTTAAACTCTTTCCCTGCCAGCGTTTTTTAGTGTAATGCCTTCCAGAAAATGTTCTTTAAATATATAAACATTTGTGTATCAAATGAAAGAAGAGATCCTACACTTTCAAACAAAAACAAGATATGGGTTTCTTCAAAAACACAAAATTTTGAGCAAAAAGCTGAGATAATTCTATGTTTGTGAAGGACTTTTGATAGAGATCAGATTCAGAGCGATCCTTAAAACATACATTGACATACAGCTGTGTGCCCTGGGGTGATATTTCCGTGTTTTATAAGTTATATTGGTGGATAATAGAAGTATTGTGGATTGCCAGAAAATCTCGTCATTGGCAGGGAAGTGTTTTCTCTTATTTGATGAGGTAACTCCTCAGTGGCCGGGGAAAGAGTTAAACACACCAACTCGTGATTTTTAAAGATATAACATGTTTTTAAAAGGGCAATTGCTAACAATTTGCTACATGAGACTACAGACATTGTCTGGGACTTTAAACGTCATCACTAATAAAGATCTTATAAGCAATGCAACATGAGCACAATTCTCAACAAACATTCATCCACAGAGTATGTCCTTATCGGGAAACATGTTTATCAATGTGTTTAATAAAGTTTGCAAGAACTGTCCGAAGCTTGGTGTTGATGACGTTGAGGTCGAGAGACTGTGGTGTAGTTCGACTCGAACCTACAGTTAGCCTGTTATTTCTGTCAAACGCATTTAGACTTTAATAAAATTAATAAAAGTTTCATCTCAGTTGCGAAGCATAAAGTTTTCTCTAAAATGAGACATTTTCTATCAATTTACGTCAAACTATGGGGGTAGAGACTCAAAGAATTCTAAGTATACTGCAGAGCATAACAGAACAATAATCCAAAGGTCTATGGGAAAAATGAATGGGCTTTTTGGCAAGGGATCTAGGGTCCCGCTACCTTCCGGGTCGGCCTACAAAAATACGTCATTCATGTGGCACTCTATAACTTATGATCCCACCATTGTTTACCCACTTTACATTATATCAGCCCTGTAATCGGATTACTTGCAGGAATTTTCTTTAAAGGAATATTCCATTTTCTTAAAAGAAAAATCCAGATAATTTACTCACCACCATGTCATCCAAAATGTTGATGTCTTTCTTTGTTCAGTCGAGAAGAAATTATGTTTTTTAAGGAAAACATTGCAGGACTTTTCTCATTTTAATGGACTTTAATAGACACCAACAATTAACACTTAACTCAACTGAACTCAAAATGAAAATCGTTTCGCTAGATAACACCCTAATGCCTCGTTTGGGATTGTTTATAGTCCTTTGAAACATTGATTGAAAAAAACTGTTACGTGTTGAGTTAAGTGTTAATTGTTGGTGTCTATTAAAGTCCATTAAAATGAGAAAAATCCTGCAATGTTTTCCTCAAAAAACATAATTTCTTCTCGACTGAACAAAGAAAGACATAATCATTTTGGATGACATGGTGGTAAGTATATTATCTTGATTTTTCTTTTAAGAAAATGGAATATTCCTTTAAGTGGTAAACCTGAATTATAATGCATTCTGATTCGGAGCATTAACTACTTTAGGAACCACATGTCACTAAAGCACAAAGCATGTAAATTTGTGGTAGCATATTAAAGTATGGTGTATGTAATGTACATATATAATTAAACCATGCCAAAATAGTGTTGTGTTACTGGCAATTACAACCACACTAACAAATTTTTCTTCAAGAAATATATGAAGACTCTACACTTCTACATGTTCTTAAAGGCAGGGTATCTCATTTGATCCAGAAACAATTTTAGTTATGCTGGTTAAAAGTCTCCTCACATCCTGATAGCAATCACTATGTTAAGTTGTTTAAATGTATTTGTAGAATATTTATGTCATCTGTGAAAGGCGTAGGACCAAAAAATGTTTAACCAATCATAGATATCGGTCAGAACGGTAGGTGCCTTTTTTGTCCCTCATTCGTTAGGATAATTTGAATGCCACCGCGCAGCTTGTTCACGCAGACACCATACGTCATCGGCGCATTCACATGCCCTCACCCCCTGCTGAATTGACAACATACACAGGAGCCCCAAATGAAAGACATGTTTTATAACAACAACAGCAAAAAACTGCCTGGATCAGCAGAGAGCAAAATCCAGTGTGACTTTGGATGGTGCTTTGAATGGAGGGTGGGATCGTGATTTCATTGCTAGTCGGCTACCGTTAGCATTTTTCAAAATGTGATACCCTACCTTTATTGGAATATTCCATTTTCTTAAAAGAAAAATCCAGATAATTTAGTCACCACCATGTCATCCAAAATGTTGATGTCTTTCTTTGTTCGGTCGAGAGGAAATTATGTTTTTTGGGGGAAAACATTGCAGGATTTTTCTCATTTTAATGGACTTTAATAGACACCAACATTTAATACTTAACTCAACACTTAACAGTTTTTTTCAACTGAGTTTTAAAGGACTATAAACAATCCCACACGAGGCATTAGGGTCTTATCTAGCGAAACGATTGTCATTTTTGACAAGAAAAATAAAAAATATGCTCTTTTAAACCACAACTTCTAGGTCCGGTCCAGCGCAACCTAAAGTAAATGTGTAGTGACGTAGGGAGGTGACGTGTTACATATATAAAACGCACATTTGCGGACCATTGTAAACAATAAACTGACACAAAGACATTTAAGTAGTATCAATTGACATACAACAACGTAGGAACGGTCCTCTTTCAACACATTTGTAAACACTGGGGCGGAGTTTCGCGTTCGTCTTCTGTGACCTCTTGACGTCATGACGTATTGCGTGGGGTCACATCACGCATCACGACCGGATCTAGACGAGAAGTTGTGGTTTAAAAATTGATATTTTTTATTTTTCTTATCAAAAATGACAATCGTTTCGCTAGATAAGACCCTTATGCCTCGTTTGGGATCGTTTATAGTCCTTTGAAACTCCGTTGAAAAAAAAACTGCAAAGTGTTGAGCCAAGCACCAAATGTTGGGCTTAAAGTCCATTAAAATGAGAAAAATCCTGCAATGTCTTCCCCAAAAAACATAATTTCTTCTTCACTGAACAAAGAAAGGCGTCAACATTTTGGATAACATGGTGGTGAGTAAATTATCTGGATTTTTCTTTTAAGAAAATGGAACATTCCTTTTAACTCTTTCCATTGATCTTTAAATAACTGCCAGACTAATTTTCTAATTCTTACTTAAATATTTCATCATCTTTCTGTTTATGAAAGGCTTAGGTTGTTAAAAAAGGGAATTAACGGAAATTCCCAAAGTTCTAATTGAACTTTGTTGGTTTGTGACAGTCATATAGACACATGTACCGAACTGTGATTCAATGCCCTAGTTTCTCTAATCAGACTCTGAGCTTTAAAAGTTCTGCATGTTGGAGTGCAGCGAGTTTCAGGGACCCTTTAATGAGGGAAATGTTGACTAATGCTCAATAAATTACTCCCAGCATGCCTGTTGGGTTAATTAGCATATTAAAACAAAGCAGCCACTCAGGGCATGCGGAGGAAAATCAGAAAGAAACATTTTGAGGCTGCATCTAGTGCCAGAGCCTTGAGCATTGAGTTTAGAGGAACAGTCACAGTGGCTGGGCTTGGCACTGGTGTGCGTTTTGTGCTGTATCTTACACATCACTTGTACAAAGCTATTGGTTACAATGGAAGTAGTTACACAATGAAATAAACAAAGAGTTGCAATGAAATGCTAATGTGTAATACGTGAAATTGGTATCAGGAAAAGTGGGAATTGCATTTGCATTATGATTAATCATAGATTGTAAGATTTGCGTTTAGCAGATATTTGTTTTTAATGCAGAATACAACAACAAAACATAGAAGGATGAACAAACTGTGAGAAAACGTGATGGGTAGGTAGAAAAACCATCAGAAGTGCAAGAGACCAATGCAGCATTTGTGTATTAGAGTATCTGTGCAGTTCACTGTGTGTGCATTAGCCTGTGGCCTCCAGGCTCGTCTCATTTGAAATTGTTTTCCTCTGCTCTCCAGCGTTATCTATTAACGGGGCCATTATCATGTTAATCCACAGAGTATTATTACATAAACTAATGTATTCACATTCACAAACACACCCATATACACACTCAAAAGTGTGATTGGATTTGGAGCTTAACATGTACGCTTTCTTTCCTGATAAGGAAGGACAGCAGACCTTACTTAAACTGTAAACCATCAAAACAACAGCAAAAATCTATATATGCTATAGTGCTATTCAAAATCAATTCCAGAGTACATCATCAGATCTCAAACGCGTATATCATCAGATAAAGTGATAGTGATTGATTGATTGAAAAAAAAAAACAGTAAAACTTTTGTTCTTGGCCCATAGAGCCAGAGGCACTATACTGAAGCATTTCATGTATACACACCCCATTAATTTATGACTTCCTCTTCTAATCTCTCCCTTTCCTTGTTCTGTGTTCCTGCATTTCTAAAAATCGTATGGAATGAAAGTGGAAAGAGAGAGGGAGGCATGAAGGAGAAAGAGGGATGGGGTTAGTCAGTAAGAAGGGGAGAGCGAGCTAAACCTCCCACTGCTAGAGCGTTTTTGCTCTTGATGTTAATTTTCACAGCTCCATATGGTGCTGCAGACTCTTCACCTGCAGGCATCACATACACACGCGCATCCCACCCAGCCAGCACACACGCTACCTCGGGCCTGGCCTGTCACTCACATCAGCCTATGCATCTGTCTGTTCTCTTTCTCTCGCACATGCTCGCACAGTCATTGTCCATTGTGTGAGGAGATCTTTAGAGATGCCTGCTGTATATGCATCAACTTCTCATCCTCTACCCCCACTCCACTCACATTAGACCCCAGTCAAATCTGCTAGTGTGTGTGTGTGTGTGTGTGTGTGTGTGTGGTTGCTAGCGCTGTTACAAGGGTGTGTGTGTGTGTGTTTGCGTGCATGCCTGTGTGTTTTCTATGTGTTATCTTGTCATTGATTATAAAAGGCTCTTTAATTTCGTCTCACCCCATGTTGGGATTAATTTGCATTCTTTGTCAGGAGTTAATGGCGTCTCCCGATGGCTCGCTCGGAAAATCTTTGAAGACTGCAGACTGGCTGGCGTGTGTATACAGCCTCCAGCGCTTCTCCTCCTGATTGATTTGTTGTTGCCTTTTCTGTTTTCCGGCTGTTTCGGCTTCAGCTCATTTTGAGGCTCGTATTCATCTGAATATGCTATATGATGTAGCTCTTTAAGAGCTTTAACATGGAAATGTATTTGAGAGGAGCGTGTCTGGATGTTCTGACGTGCGTTAAAATGGTTGAATTACATATTTCACCTAGCCGGTTTTCGTTTTTTCCAATCTTTCCTCTATCAATAATTGTCTTGTAGAATTGACATCTCTACGAGAACAATGTTGATTTGCATTTAGTTTTAATTTAAGACGTTCATTTCGGATTTTGCTTTGGTGCTGATGCGTGAGATTGGGAATCGCATTTTCCCCCCAAGTAATTCCATTCCGAGTTAAAATGTAACACTTTAACATTAGTTTTTTTATAAAGTGGTCTTGATTGTTTAGTGGAGATCACATCAATGTTTTTCATCTAACTGATTTGATTGGAAAACAACACGTAAGGCAAATATTGATGCCTTTAATTGTCCCGTGATTGCCGTGGTTTGCAGTTTTAGCCAATGCTGTATGTTATTTAGTTCCTACATTAAAGTTCAGTGTCTCTAGGTATTTAAAGAGAGAAGGGTTGTGTTTAATTGAGAAGAGAATCAATGGCTAGCGTAATATATCATCAGAGTGGCTGCATTGCATTGGGTGTTAGTTTAAATGGGACGTTTGGACAAGATTTGTCCAAGTAAGTGCATCCTGTGAGCTGGAAGAGTAACTTTAAGTGACCCTGCCTGTGAAAACCCAACTTTGTTGCTTTGTGATCTACTGTTTTCTACACATGATCATCCTACACAATGTGAAAAAAACGTTTTTTTTTTTTTTTGAAAATATAACTTTGATATCTTTAAAAGAAACATTTCACTAGACTTTAAAAAAAATGTAAAATAAATATTTGGTGTTCACAGAATAAGTATGTGAAGTTTTAGCTCAATATACCATATAGATAATTTATTATAGCATGTTAAAATTGGCACTTTGTAGGAGTGAGCAAAAATGTGCCATTTTGGGGTGTGTCCTTTAAATGCAAATGAGCTGATCTCTGCACTAAATGACAGTGCCGTGGTTGGATAGTGCAGATTAAGGGGTGGTATTATTTCCTTCTGACATCACAACAGGAGCTAAATTTCAATGACCCATTTTTTCATATGCTTGCAGAGAATGGTTTACCTAAACTAAGATAATGTGTAGTTCTTTTACACATTTTATAGGTTGGTAGAAGCACTGGGGACCCAATTATAGCATAGAAAAAGTCAGATTTTCATGATATGTCCCCTTTAAAATTGACTGAGTGGGTCCCTGTCAAAGATTGAAATCATAGCGAAAATAATAGTTGAAATCAAACTTTGATGCTTTCAACATTGTAAGAATTTAGCCTTGTTTTCACATGCAGGCTCACAAATATGTAACTATCTGTCATTACTTTTCTTTTCAGATGAATACTCATCTCCAGTTATGTTGATAGAAGTGTGATAAAAAATCTGAAATGTACTTAAAGGATTAGTCCATTTTCTTAAAAAAAAATCCAGATAATTTACTCACCACCACCATGTCATCCAAAATGTTGATGTCTTTCTTTGTATAGCCGAGAAGAAATTATGTTTTTTGAGGAAAACATTCCAGGATTTTTCTTATTTTAATGGACCCCAACACATAACAGTTTAAAATTTCAGTTTCAACAAAGTTTCAAAGGACTCTAAAGGATCCCAAACGAGGCATAAGGGTCTTATCTAGTGAAACGATTGTCATTTTTGACAAGAAAAATAAAAAAATATGCACTTTTAAACCACAACTTACCATCTATCTCCAGCCCTGTGACGCGCCAGAGGTCACAGATGACGAATGCGAAACTCCGCCCCAGTGTTTACAAGTGTGTTGAAAGAGGACCTTTCCGACGTTGTTGTATGTGGAATGATACTAATTAATGTCTTTGTGTCAGTTTATTGTTTAACATGGTCCACAAATGTGCGTTTCATATATGTAACACGTGACCTCCCTGCGTCACTACGCAATTGCGTGGGGTCACGCTGGCTCGTCACGCAGCCGGAGGAAGATGAGTTGTTGTGGTTTAAAAGTACATATTTTTATTTTTCTTTTCAAAAATGACAATTGTTTTGGTAGATAAGACCCTTATACCCTTATGGGATCGTTTATAGTCCTTTGAAACTCCGTTGAAAAAAAACTGTCAAGTGTTAAGTTAAGTGTTAAGTGCTGGGGTCCATTAAAGTTCATTAAAATGAGAAAAATCCTGGAATGTTTTCCTCAAAAAAAACATAATTTCTTCTCGACTGAACAAAGAAAGACATCAACGTTTTGGATGACATGGTGGTGAGTAGATTATCTGGATTTTTTTAGGAAAATGGACTAATCCTTTAAGGTTTAATATTGACACTGGCATTCCAGTCCACCTAACCAGCAAATATTTAATGGATAATGTATATTTTATGGAAATAGAAACATGGAAATGTAGTAGACTTTATTCCCTTTTCAACTCTTATGTCTTATGGCATTATGTTTCGATTAGCCCAAACATAAGAAACACTGTGCAACATGTATCACATAATTAGGCATGAAAAGCTCATGAGTGTAACATAATCATTATTAAATCGGTTTTGTTATACTACTTAATTTATAAAGATCTAACTTACGTTCATTCTAAGACTGTGATGCTTTGTGAGATGCCTGTCATGTGTTTACTTGTACAGGCAAACATATAAACCTGGAGGCAAATAAAAAGTAGGAAATAGGAAACAAAAAAAAAAAAAACATTGCTTGGTGAAGCTTATCCTAATTGAGGATCAGACTATTAACAACTGTGTTTTCATTATGTAAATGATGTTAACACATCATGCCCATGTCTCGCCGACAGGGTTTTCATAATCTTCTCCCAGTGATCATAAATATGTCCAAATGCAATGCTTGTGATTATTACATGCTAATTACATGTAGCCTGTTTTCATTCTCTCTGTCTTGCTCTCCCTGTCTCTTTTTTACTCATTCTCATCCAAATCCCTCTCTCTCTCTTTTTCTCTCCATCCAGATTCAAAAGAGCCAGGGCTCCTTAATGGTAAGTGTTTTTCATGTATTTTCGGAGATGTAGACGGCCCCTCCCGCGAGCCCTCGCGCAGTTTTCTCCTCACCTCGCTTGGTTGCCTCCCTCCGAAGTTAATACAACACAATATTACGCTCTGTCTTAACAGCCTGTATTCAGATTAGGTGCCATTAGAAATAAGAAAACATTACAGATGAAATGGCTTTTTCCGAGTCAGAGTGCATTTGATTAAGCTGTATTGCTACCTGTTTTATTGCATTAATGATTTTATTTTTGCACTGTAAGGACGTTATCTGGGGTCTAATCTCTTTTTCTTCTACCCCCCTCTTTCACAGCCTCTTCAGTTATTGCAGTGCGTTGTTGATGAGGTGAGTCTGTCCCATGTACGACAACGTGCCTAATGGGGTGGAAAGCTGATATTTTGTTTCCTAATGAAGCGAGGTGCATTATCAGCTCTGCTCGGGATTTGGAAACGGGAAGCTTGTCGTGAGCTCGGACGCTTTGATCTTAAGGTCTTGAGCGAAACGTTTGGTTAAACTCTGGATGTGAATTTAGGAATAGATAAAATAAATATACAGACATTTTCAAAACAGTCACAGTTTAATAAGTCATTTCAAAAAAACAAAAAATCCCAGCACTATATTTCTGTTTTGCTGGTGTCTTGCTTACTGTCAGCAATGCCTCTTGGATTTTCTTTTCATCTCTTTTTCATTTTCTCGAATTTTGTTACGCTCCTACACACTCCGAGTCTGCTGGGGTAATGTAGCATGACAGTGCTCTGGACAACTGAGGGTTGCGGACCACAGAGTTGTTGCATTAACCTTGACATGCGTTAGGCGCTAAAATACACCCAGCTAAACCCTGACACATTTTCTCACCCTTATCTCTCTGAGGAGTTGGGTCGGGGTCATTTAAACCCAGATATTCTTTGAATAGATACAGCTCTACCTTCTCCGATATACAATATTTTGGTATAAATAACTCTGTCATATAACAGCTCCACTTAGCCTCAGAGTTGTATGTAGTATTTCACCTGTATGTTTCCCTAGACAAATTAAAGTAACAAACTAAAACATCTAAATGGCTTCATCTAAGCCAGGGGTATGCAACGGTGGTCCTAGAGTGCCGATGTCCTGCAGATTTTAGCTCCAATCCTGATAAAACCTACCTGTAGTTTTCAGGTGACTCTTTAGACCTTGATTTAAAGGATTTGTCCACTTTCTTAAAAAATCCAGATAATTTACTCACCACAATGTCATCCAAAATGTTGATGTCTTTCTTTGTTCAGTCAAGACGAAATTATGTTTTTTGAGGAAAACATTTCAGGATTGGACTTTAATGGACACCAACAAGATTTAATGCAGTTTAAAATTGCAGTTTTAACGGAGCTTCAAAGGACTCTAAATGATCCCAAACGAGGCATAAGGGTCCCACCTAGCGAAGCGATGGTCATTTTTGGCAAGAAAAATAAATAATAAGCACTTTTGAACCACAACTATCTCCGGTCCTCTGACGCGCAAGTGCGACCTCACGTTATTGCGTAGTGCCGTGGAAAGGTCACGTGTTACATATATGAAAACGCACATTTGCTGACCATTTGAAACAATAAACTGACACAAAGACATTAATTAGTATCATTCCACATACAACAATGTCGGAACAGTCCTCTTTCAACACACTTGTAAACGCTGGGGCGTAGTTTCGCATTCGTCATCCGTGACCTCTTGACAGGATGGCGTATTACATGAGGTCGCGCTGGTGCGTCACGGGACCGGAGATAGACGAGTTGTTGTGGTTTAAAAGTGCATATTTTTTTATTTTTCTTGTCAAAAGTGACAATCGTTTCGCTAGATAAGATCCGTATGCCTCCTTTGGGATTGTTTGGAGTCCTTTGAAACTCTGTTTAAACTGCAAGTTTGAAGTCCATTAAAATTTGAAAAATCCTGGAAATTAAACATAATTTCTTATCGACTGAACAGGTGAGACGTCGGCGTTTTGGGTGGCGTGGTGGTGAGTGAATTGTCTGGATTTTTTTTAAGAAAATGGACTCATCTTGGACAAACTTGTTCAGGTGTGCTTGATTAGAGCTGGGGCTAAACTCTGCAGGACATCGACATTGCCTACGCCTGATCTAAGCCATGTGGCCAAGATATAAGTTCATCCAAAAATTGAAATTTCTGTCATCATTTTACATAAAATGTTTGTTCGTACAAAGAAAACGAATGGTGACTGAGCCAATAAGTGATTAATATTCTTCCTAACATTTCCATGTTCTCTCAAAAAAAAAACTCTTGAAAGGTTTGAAACAAATGCATGCCATTTAAATTCACATTTCTGAGTAAGGGGTCATCTTTTACAACGCTCAGAAACACTCACACATTCCCCAAATTTACATCACTTTCCTCAGCATTTAGTTAAAGCCCGTAGGCCATGGTAACTCCGACATTTAAAAGCACTTTCCACCGCTTTGTAAGTAATTAATAAGTAATTGTGTTAATTGTGTGTGTGTGTGTTGGGGGGAGTCTCTCCCTTCTCTTCTCTGCTTGAGCTACTCACTGACACGTGCTAACAACAGCGCCAGAGAGAGATGGAGAAGAGGGCCGCATAAACACACATTAAACATACTGAACGTGTCCTTTCTGCTATAATTTCTGCGTAATTAATAATTAAACGGCCGCTCGTGTAATGAGTTGACCCGGATAACCCGTTCATTACTCACCCGGCAGACGCATCGCTCAAACTATTTTTCTCCGTGCCCTTCGCTCCAGCTCCCTCAGGCCAGAGCACACGCTGCCTTGCCGCCGGCGACCGCGTACGTTCAGCTGACCAAGTCCTTATTATTCACCGCCGCTGATTTACAACCTTCACAGAGAGACAGATAAAGATGGCTGCTCACTAGGACCTACTTTCAAAAGTAATCTAGTGCTCTGACAGAGAGTGAATGTGATGGAGTGAAAGAAGAGAAGAAACGGCCTCAGCTCTCGAGAGATGCCGGTCAATTAGAAAAACGTGAATAGATATTCAGCAGTGCGACCCGTCACGTGAACTGCGTCGGTAATGATAAAAAGTCGCTTGAAATGAGAAGTATCATGAAGTACATGAGATCAATTCAAGAAGGTCACAGGTGGTTGATCTAATAATCTGACCACTTGGACTTTGAGAGCATGTTGGTAATGACAGTCCAGCCTTTTTGAAGGACGTGGTGAATATCAGAGAGATTGTATGTGCATGTGTCTGTGTTTAGTTTCCATGGTGACCTTAGTATAAATAATCATCTGCAAGGCCTCATAGAGGGCTCAGGGGAAGGGTGAATAAATGGCCTACAAGAGCTATTTTGCCCTCCTGGTTCTCTATTACCACCCCCTGTATTCACTTTTCCCCTCTTTCTCTCACTTTCACTTTCAAACTCCGTGTTAGATATTTGTTACAGGTCTTACTGATTTGTACTGCTCAGGCACCTTATTTTAACCATTTGAGAAGGCTTGTCCATCCGTTTTTTAATTGTCCCTCTCTGCTTAAATTCGGGCTTAAATTCACCTCTGTAATTACTGATCTAATTTTGCCTGATAATTGCTGCCGGGCAATTACATGTATATTTACTGCTAGTATTGTGGAGAAAGACAGGCTGCGGTCTGGCTCTGTTTGTAGTGTCGGATAATGGGAGCAAGCTGCATAATATAACGGTGCTTTCATCATCATCTTCATCATGCAGCCGCCACATCAAAGACTCCAAATGAAGGTGTTTGTGCGCGCTCAAGTGTATGCAAGTTTATGTGCATGCACATCTGTTTGTGTACATCTGCATGCGTGAGGTCGTATGCATCTCGCAGTATTTACATGTGACGGGTTGTGCATATTGCTCGGAGTCTGTGTTTTTGTTTGAAGCATGGCACATGGCTGTGTGTGTGTGTGTGTGTGTGTGTGTGTGTGTGTGTGGTATAAGGCCTCCAGGCTGTGAGTCTTGGCTGTGTAATGATGTGTAGCTGCAGTAAAGCACCTCTGGCTATGTTCATTTAAATAGGTGCATTTCACACCCCTAAATCACAGAAGGACAAACCCCAAAACCTTTTTAACAACAGATCAAATTATCCTTTCTTTCCTCCTATTGTCTGTGCATGTGTACTGTAAACAGAAATGCGTTTGCTTGTATGGTGCAGTTAAGGTTTAATTTAATTCCTACTGCTTCTTACAGCGTTTTTTTTATTTCTTTGTCCCTCACGAATACACATGTCTCAATAGAAAAACCATTCAGCTTCTCTTCCAATACATCAGTCCTTCCCAAACACCTTGAATTTCATTCTGTCTTTTGGCTTTTGTTGCTGTCTAACATGTTGATGCCATTAGTTTTTTCTTTCTTGGAGTCCATATAATTTAAATTATTGAGGATTAAGTGATTAAGGTTAAAATAAAAATGCACCTTTCGCTGAACTTCGTAACATTTGTTATTCTTCACTAGTTTTAGATATGAATTCTTGCATTACACTATTGTAAATAAGAGTCAGTTTTGTCCTAGAGGCATCTGAATGCACACTTTGATACAAGTGTCCTATTCAGACAATAAGGTAAAATTGGAATTTGACTTTTTTTTCGTTTATTCCATTTGATTTAAGTGTGTCTGTCCCTTAGAAGTGTCTGATTTAATTTTGTTCTGCCGCTAATATTGTTTGGAGGTTAAGGTCGAAACTAAATGTTTTTTAGCAACTGTATGCTTTCTGCTTCATAGTCATGAATGGCCTTCTCAGGCCTTTTCTGTGTGAGTCTAAGTGTTTTTGTCTGTTTCTGTGTGTTTGCTCCATGTTTTATGTTCAGCTGGCCAACAAAAGAGGGGTTCAGGTGCGGCCAAAAAATTAATATACATGGCTGCTTTTGACCGTCCACACGTAGTGTACCTCATTATGGATCATAACCCTGCGGCAACCTAGTCAAGGCCACGCTATAAACCATAGATTTTTTAAATCATTTTTTCTCTTAATGTTTAAGCTCACATAACACACGCTGTTTCTGCATTTCTGATGTTAATCTGGAGTACCTATAGAGTAGTATTACATTCTTTATATCTCCGAAGAGTCTTTAGTTTTTATCAGATTTATAAAAGAAAGATTAGCTTTACCGATTCTTTCCGATAACGTACGAAAAACTGAAGATGGAGGAGTTACTACCGCGGGAGGAGCGAGTCATGCAACAATTTATACAACACTGTTTAACTTATGATTCACTACATGTTCATGTCATTTATATAATATGCACGCTTATTTCCAACCTAAGACAGAAGGCTTATTTACCGCATGCAACTCATGACCCGGTTGGGACTTTTTTAAAAAATCCAGCGCATCAAACACACACGCAAAACTCCACTGCTACCCCGGATAATAAACTATATTCATTGTTTCCATAAGGCTGGATTTCTTCTCCTTACATTCAAAAACACACTTCTTCTTTCGTGCCATTGTTGAGTTTTGAAATTAAACAAAGCTGTCGCGTGATGTGATGTTTGTAAGTTCTAGCGTCTCCCGCTGATTGACGGGTGGGCGGGGTTTTCCGGGGGAAGTGCCCATAAAAAAAGTGATACCTATAGAAACCCCTGAAACGTCAGCTGGACCCGTAATTTTCCGAAACTTGTACGAAACCTGGCGAAGTGCATTTGGTACAGAAATACTCTGTAACACGCCCAACTGCTTTTTTGACACTTTGCCTACATTTAGCATAAGGAAACAACTATATAACTGTGTTGATAAGTCAGAATGCATCAAATACTGTACCATTGAACCACCCCTTTAATATTTTTCATATAGTGTGTGTGTCTTCCTTTTGTGTGTAATTGTTTTCTGTATTGACTGTATTGATACAATAATATTGGATTTTGACTGTTGACATTGACATCTATGGAGATAAGTAATAAAGTAAATATGTTTTTGTTGTGATTATTTTTAAGGATCCTCCTGTGCTTCCTGTTGGTCAGTTCAGTGAGAAATTTGTTGACTTTATTACACAATGGTGAGTGACTTCTTTCTTCCTCTCCCTAATTTACATACACACACATGTTGAAAAGGCCATACATTTAAAAAACAAACCTTTTCTTTAATGTTCTGGTGGTATTATACATTTAAGATCTTTTCCTTAAACTTTTTGGAAGTTTGGATGTGTTTTATGGGGACGTGCTTACACCTATTGTGTGTTTGAATGAATTGTTTAAAAGGTGTGTAAATTTCATGCAGAATATAGTGGCCTAGCACACAACAGTATATCCCGGTTCTACTTAACAGATGGTACAGCGATTAGACCAACTATACACAACAGTAAATATTTACCTGACGTCTGTCCCCGGTCTGTTGACCTTGCTTCCTCAAACACATCCACGTACACATTTCCTTTCACAGGTCATGCCCCAAGAAACCTGAATTCCCAACCAACCTCTTATGGTTTCTCTGGCACTCTGGGCCTGTGGCCATGGTGGGTGAAACCAGATGTGTTGGGATTTGTGTAGCAGCTGATGTTTACTTGCATTGGACTTTATTTACACAAACAGGTCACCTGGCTCACTTGTGCCACCCCTGCCTGGCGCTGCTCTTCTAACATCCTCTCCTATTAATAGCCTGTTCTGAGTGTGTGTCATTCATCATGGTCCAAATGGGCCCCCCTGTCCCTATAATCCCTCCCATTCCTTATCTGGGTCAATTTGAATAATTTACCTGCACTTACTGTAGGTGTGATCTGTGCCAAGGAGAATTGATAATTACTTACCTCGCCTTTTATCACTTTGAGGCCTGGTTAGATTAACCTCAACGGTACAATGATAAAGAGGATGAGAAGATAGAAGATGATGTACTGGATGCAAGGTCTGGGAGGCTTAGTAAAAAACATTTATTAGGGAAAGTGTGATTATCGCAGTGTTTATTGGTTTTATCTCTGCAGTAAGTTTAATCCATCATTTACTGCTTTCAGCGTTGTTTGTAAATCACATTGCCACGAGTTCATTGTACTATGAAAAAATGCTGTACATTTTTAGCACTCTAAGCGTCCTCAGTCCCAAAAGATATTTTATCTAAACTAAGATGCAAAAAGGCCTCATTTTGAATTTCACATATCACAAATACTTTAAAGGAAAACGCCACCGTTTTTAAATATTTTACTATGTTCTTACCTCAAATTAGACAAATTAATACATACCTATCTTTTTTTCAATGCATGCACTTAATCTTTGTACAGCGTGTCGCGACGGTGGTATTTTACTTTAACAAAACTAAAGTAATTTTTTAAGAGGATCGAAGTTTGAATTTCAATTATTGATTCAATCTTTCACATTACCTTATTCAGTCAATATTAACAATGTCGTATTTCCACAGAATGTTCTTTACATTATGTAGGATGATTGTTTGTTGAAAAAAATATGGCTTTAGCTTAGTTTTCCACAAGAAAAGTTGATCAGAAACGTGGCCTGTCCTCTGTGATGTAATATAGAAACTTGAATTCCTAAAGAACATAAGAAATAAAGTGAAGGAAACTTAATTAAACCTTGAACTGTTTTGTGTGTTAAATTATAAGAGATAAGGGAAAACATTTAATATGACCCCTTTAAAGGGACACTTCACTTTTTTGAAAATATGCTAATTTTCCAGCTCCGCTAGAGTTAAACATTAGATTTTTACTGTTTTGGAATCCATTCAGCTGATCTCCGGGTCTGGCGGTACCACTTTTAGCATGGCTTGGCACAATCCATTGGGTCTGGTTGGACCATTGGCATCGCGCTGAAAAATAACCAAAGAGTTTAAATTTTTTTCCTATTTAAAACTAGGAAATCGACCTAGTTGTAAATGAAAAGTTGCAGTTTTCTAGGTTGATATGGCTAGGACTATACTTAGTCACCTTAGTAACTTTCAATTGCAGGGGACTATTTTCGGCTGCTGCATAATATCAGTGCGCCTCCTGCAGCCATGTTACAGCTGCAAAGTCCTTGATTATTACGCCAGAATGAGAGTATAAAATCACAACTTTTTAATTTTCTGTCGGTCTTAGTACACAATGTAACTACAGAAGAGTCAAGTTTTAAATAGGAAAAATATCGAAGCTCTTCGGTTGTTGTTTGGCGTGATGCTAATGGTCTGTTCAGATTCGGTGGATGGTGCTGAGCTATGCTGGAGGTGGTGCCGCCAGACCCGGAGATCGGCTGAATGGATTCCAAAACGTTTGTTTGGCTGTAGAGGAGCTGGAGGGTTTGCATATTTTTTTAAAAAGTGGAGTGTTCCTTTAAAAGAGACTTAAAGATTGCTCCATCATTGTGAGATTCATGATTTAAGTTACGTTCTGATCAATTATCTAGCTTTTAACTGAAAAACATAAGATTAGTGTGATTTTTAATATTTTTAAACACATTCTTTAGACAATGTCAGACAAATATAGGCACATATGTGAAACCACTACTTCTAAAAACAGCTATTTCAATATTGAGTAAAAAGAGTTATTAAATAAGTGAAGAGATTGTTCAATTCCCTATTGTTGAGAGAAGCTGGTACGTCAAGGTTTAACATCTTTAGTGTTATTTCTTTTTTAGTCTCAAGGATTTTTGGCACATTTTTCTTTCATCCTTTCGAACGAACAATGGAGAATTAATTACTACATTTATAATGACGACTTCTTCTTTTGTCAACACAGTATGAGGAAGCAACCCAAAGAAAGACCTGCGCCGAACAACCTTATGGTGAGTCTGTTTCACTCCCTTTAAACAAGTGCAGATCAACCTTCATGAGGATTAGAAAGTGAATGTGAAGTTATTACAAAGACAGAGTTCGTGAATGGGTGTATTTGATGATCAAAAAAACGCTTTTTGTTGGGACTGTGCACAAGGGTTTTGGTTAAAACCTTGACCTGTTGTTTCTCATGTTTCTTTTAAAAAAACTTAAAGGGCGTTTTGCAGGTAAAATTTTTCAAAGAATTTGTGCAATTTGCTTGTTGATAATAAACATTTAAACTGTTATCCATTGTATTTTATGTTGTTGGGTATCACAAAACCCGAAAAAGTATGAAAAAGTACAGCAATTTGCAATGATTCTCCTTTCCCTCACAACGCACTGTATGACGTCACGCTGGGGAGAGAATTGACCAAAGCCGCCTTGAGAGCATTAAGAATGACTATAGAAAGACGAGTAAAGTAGAGTTCTGATAGCGCAGATGATAGATAGAGACAGACAGACAGACAGACAGACAGACAGACAGACAGACAGACAGACAGACAGACAGACAGACAGACAGACAGATAGACAGATAGATAGACAGATAGATAGACAGATGGATAGGCTAGTATAGAGAGATAGGCAGACAGCCAGATAGCATAACGTTAGCATATCTTCGTGTAGAAAGTAAACAAACAATTAACATACTCGTGCATGCTGGCTTGAGGGGGTCCATGATCCTGCCTGAAATGGGTGTAACTTTATGCGATCTTCAGCACAAACGGTTTTGGCAGCATGTCTCTAATCCTGGAAGGTGAGTGAAGCACGTCACGTCTGTTCGCGGGGACCAGCGACCCAAACGCACTCACTTTCTTACAGCCAGTAGCGGAATGGCAATCGAGAGAGTCGGGACTTTCCTGGTGGGCCGATCTGATAATAGCTATACATTTCGCGTTATATTAGCAACACCGTCTGGCGGCGTGATGTGCGCCCGTTCCCGCAGCCCGCTGGTCAAAAGTGGTATAAAAGTGCTCAACCTGTTCGGCAGGTCCAAACATGTACAGGATTTATAAAAATACGGTGATCAATGAGCGGTTCCTCCTCAAATGGCATAGTCTGTCGTGATGTAAAAAGCCGCCGAACGCCTGTTTATTACAGTATGTATGCGGTCAGATCCGAGTATGCTGCAGCTGCTGACTGCTGCTGCATATAAAATGATCGTGTGATTAGTTATAATCGCATAAACAATATAACAAAGCATCCTTTTATTTCACAAAACAATATATTTGAGATATTATTTGATAGACTAGTAAGTGTGGATTAAGGATGTTTAAAAATCTCTAGCCTGGTGGTCAGGACATGAATGGATCAAATCAGCAGATTTGCGAAGTTTTATTTATCTCCACATATATCATAAATAATAATTAGCAAGGTAACTTTGCAGTATAACACATTATATATTTCCTACGATGTATATATGATTTCCAAATTATATACGTAAGTATTAAACAGCAATAAATGTCTCATCTATCTCTATGGCTCTGGCTGAGTCTTTCTCCACTTCTCCCCAACGTGACGTCATCGCAGAATTGCGTTAAAAAAACGTTAATACCAAAAACGTAAAAAAAGTGGTCTTTAAGACCATTTTTGAGACATTTAAAAAATTATACACATATCTTGAGTGATTTATGTACCCATTAATCGACAGTGGTGGTTAACCTGCAACACACACTTTAAGCTGTCCTATACAGTGTAATAAATGTGATCAGTAAGTCATGGCAACTCATGTTTTGTTACTTAACTTATCAAAACTTTTATGAGTAACACCAATTCATCACTAGTCAAGATATAAAATAGTAAGTTGAAGTAACTTGTACAGTGTAATTTGATTAAATTTAAAATAAAATAATGGCACCAACAAACTTTTTACAGCCACTGTATATAATACTATCTTCATGTTAACTTCTATGACCACTAAGCTAAGTTCATCTTGAATCATTTGTGCTTCAACATTACAATATAATGATAAACATTCCAAATGTATTATTAATACTTCCATTCACGCATCTCTTTAACGAGCACCTATTGTCCGAGTAACGTTTTTAATTTCCTTTTGGTGTGTTAATGTGTATAAGTACATGTTAAGGATATGCAAAAGGTACAAACCCCAAAGTAAGCGATGACGCAAGTTATCGTCTCCAACGTAAATCTCTTTTCTTGGACTACAACAAACACACAGATTGTAGGAAACAGTTTACTTCCTGGGATTGTTGATGTAGACAAGACTTACATTATCATAACTTCTCCCACTATGGACTCACAGCCTGTAAGTTAACTCATGTTAGCATTGCATTGTGCGCGAATCTTTCAAACATGGTAAGGAGCGTCAGATTTCCTGCTGACGTCAGAGGTATTCCATACAGTCAGCACGTACAGCTTAAGCTGGGCGTACACGGTGCGAATTCTGACGGTCGGAACGTCGTGAGCTCTCGCACACGACACGAGTGAGATTATGCGAAAATAATTCGTACGCAGTCACACACGACAAGATTTTACTGTAGGACTTGAGGAATTCTGACGTAAGCAATTTCGCACCTGTGAGTGGCAGAATGTACAAAAAATAAAACAAGAAGAATACGGCAAAGATATTGGCTTTTGTGCAGAAAACTGTTTCTGTTTTTTTGTATTTCTGTTTATGCATTCCGAAATTGCAATATAGGTCTAGTGCTGTGGCGGTGAAGGAATTTCTCTGGCAGTGGTTTTTCTTGCTAGCGCATATGCGGTTTTATCTTCTTAATATATCATGATTGTAGTGCCAAGTAAATATCTATATTGGTATTATTAATGTTACATATATTGTTGCTTTTTTATAAATATGACCGTTTAAAAACAAATTCAGTGGGCATATTTATTTATTTGTAAATGCAGAATGAGGAGCAATTGAGGTAAAACGCAAGGTAAGATAACGTAACACGTCTTTCCCTTTATGATTAAATTATTTAGACAATACATCTACAGCCAAATATTAATTTGTAAAACGAAAATCATTTAATGTAATATTAAGCACATTGTCTAGGCTTGTTTGCATTGTATAGTGCAAATGTACGCGGACCCTCGGTCAATGCGGGGTATTGAAGTAAAAGTGCACGCAGCATTTGTGCTCATGTAAATGTACAAAATAAATGCCATACAGAAGGCATTGCATATTAATATATGGCATTTTCTCAGTAGGCCTATGTAAATTAATACATAGCAATACCAATATAGTATGAAAACAAATTAATCATTATTTAAATAAAGTTTCAGAGATAGACTACATTTTTAGTCATTTAAATATTCTCATCATTTCAGAACAAGCTTAGGCTACCATAACAACGTACATTGGGCTATATCATGTGTTCCTTTGGTCGAAAATATGTAAAATATATATATATGGGTAAAAAACACCGAACAAAAACGTTTAAGCTAAAGCAGAAGCTCCATAATAATCTGGAAAACGTCGTCTCCGCGTATGATCATCATGTTTAATATAGTCTCTTGTTCATTGACAATTTATTTTGCATTTATTATATGAGTAAAAAGTGTAAAACAATAAATGCATATCTTATAGCCTATTAAACATGGACATTCCGTTGCTTTTTATTCTCTGTCACGCCAGCCCTTTTAATATCCATTCATTTATAAACTGTACTACAGCGACTTTGGCACAGCTTGGATTACACAAAATTGCGACATTCTTTGTCCATCCTATACTGTTTAAACCAGTGGTCTCTGCACGGAGTCTAATAATTTTTATATTTATTTATTACATGTTTTAGTTGGCTTATTTTATGTTTAGATTGTAAATAATGATAAACATATTAACAAGTAAAGAAAAATCAACAGTATTACAAAGTAAAACAAAAAAGTTTTAATATCAAAAAGTAGCCCTCGTTTTATACACTCTCTCCTGTTTCCGCACACATCCAAAGCTGTGACCGGACATCACAAAAACACGTATGACAGGTTTTTCAGGCAAAGAAGCTGATCAAGAGGTCGTCACTGAAAGGACCTGTCATATTTGTCATGATGTCCGGTCACCGGAGTGTGTGTGTGCGCGAAACATATAGCCAGCTATAGAGTTGTCGTCCAGATTTGAGGTAGCAGTGCCACATTTGTCTTTCTTCTTCTGTGTTTTGTACATTCTGATTGGTCAACTTCAAGTGCTTTGCCAGATCGTCTCGTTCACCCGCACCAACACTACGAATTTATACCGACAGCTCCCGAACTTTTTTGACATGTTTAAAAATTATCGGGAGGTCGTAAGGTGCTCGTAACCTGCTCGGCTCGGCTCGTAATTCCTCTCACACGGTGCGAGCCGCGACCATACGAGCAGGAACGATTTGGTCCCGAGAAAAAAAAATCGCATGCGAGCTCCTACGACAGCAAAAATCGCACCGTGTACGCCCGCCTTTAGCTGGCCAATCAGGGACACAGAGCTTTTAAAATCTGTTTGTTTCAGGAAGAGAGTGAAATCTGGAGTTACAAAAATGTACGCTATGTGGAAAATAATGTGTTTTTTGAACCATAAACCACGCAAATACATTGTATTATAACAAATACACAAAATAATGTTTTTGTAGCAATGAAATAGGTGCTCTTTAAAGTCTATTAGGCCTCACTGCTAAGGATGATTTTGGCCTGCTTGGGGTATTTCGATTTTTTTTTCCACAATTTTAACTGGCCCTTCCACAAAAAACACACAAAAATAGACCTATTTATTATTTATATTGTTTTTGACTTCTATTAATTTCTATAAAGGCAAGTAAACAGTCAGTAGTAAAATAAGAAATAATCAAATTATGAGCAATAGCACAAATAAATACAATAGAACAAACATACAATTAAAACCAACACTGATTTTACGCCTACTTTTCAAACAGAAATTGAATAAAGATTAGATTCAACTTTATTGAAATTTGCACATGTAAACAAGGCAACAAAATGCAGTTAGCATCTAATAAAGTAATTAAATGTAAACTAGAACTGCATAGTCCTTACTGTATAAATAACATTAAATTACAAAGTGAACCCGATTAGTTTTTTTGTGCAGTCTTAACCATTTGTGTGTATATCACTGTCTGTTAGGAAATCTAAGCACATCTTCAGTCATTAGGTAACATTTAAGGGACACCACAATGTCATTCTATTCATGAGGATTAACATTTACTGTTAGGAACTTTTAGAATTGTAAACTAGATGGATAAAAAAGGCTATTATTGTGTCTGGTCCGTTGGATGGCTGTCATTCCCAATGCTTTTTTTCTGTATATGCCTTTGTGGTTACACAAACACAATGCTGCCTAGGAAAGGAATACAAACTAGTTTATGTACCGTTATCTGCTATGAAAGAAACAATTTACTTGGAATTCAATAGAATTGCCCTTGGAGAACACAGGGCTTTTTTGTAGATTACTATTTGCGGTCCTTGAAAATAGCCTTTTATCAAGCTTTGGAAATGCCTGGCGTATCTGAACAATACCCCCCGATGTGTACCATATTTATTGTAACTAAACGTTTGCATTGAAAACTTTTTGAACAATTAAATCCAGATAATCTTATATTCGGTAGTCTGATTTATAAGATTCTTACTTTCTGAAAATTTGGTAAAGGGCAAACATGCACTAATGCTTAACTCAACAGTTATAAAAGTGCAGTTCTTCCTCTACTCTTTTAATGCCACTGGGAGCAACTTAAATTCCCCCACAGTGTGGACTGCAGAAGTCTCACGTCGTGTGTCTGCTCACGAGTTTGCACTTAGAGTCTTTAAAAGCTGTCAACACAGCAGCTGGGTTTTTTCAGCACCACGGACAGCGCAGTCCACAGAGATCTTGCTGCTAATGTAGCGATGATGCAGGATTTGATAACGTGTCATTCACATATCTTAGTGTTTGTTCACTTTCTTCATCGCTTTCAATTATGCTTAGCATTGAATTCATTATTAGAAAGAACAAAAATCTATTTGGGTGATTCTCATGAAATCCAGACTTAGAAGGTTTCCAGCATCAGATTTTTAAGCCGATAATTGTTTTTGCACATATAAGATTAAGGTCTGAACTTACTATAACCATTATTTTTAGAGGATTTAAAAAAATTCCTATAGAATTATTTATATATATATTTTTTGATTATCATTATCAAAAATTATCATTACCGCAACATGATATTACATTAAATATATGCATTTACAAACTCATGTTTAATGAGAACTAAAAAGTTGTCTAGGTACTATGACAAACAAAATTTCAACTTTTATCTGGAGAAAAAAATAAGAACTGCTTACCTGGAAGCCATCTGGAGTGTCACAGTCAATTATGTCCCTTCCAACAATTTTTTTTTATGTTAGTTCATTGAGGGCTTAAACAATGATTGAAAATTGTTGCGGAGGATGAGACATTTTTTCTTGGACACATTTATATTCCTTATTATTGTCTCTACATTTACCAATGATCACCAAATACCACATGTTTCTTTACTGTAAATGTTTATAGTATAACATGCACTGAAGCTTTTTATTTTTTAGATTTTTTAATTATAAATTTTTCCATTTCAAAGAACCCAAATCCAGTCATTGACACGTTGTGGTAATGAAAAATTTCCCCTTAAATGTGGAAAAAACAACAAAATTGGTATGTATGATGTCATCTGAAATCATGTGCAAAATAGAACATGAAGAGATGTTTGTAACTGTATGCTGCTTATTTTGATACTCTTACTTTGCATTTACTTTTTTTATCAAAATGTTTCATGACACCTCATAAGTCTAATCTTGCGAGAATCACCCATTTGTGTTTTTGTATTATACAGTGTCTGACTGAATGCAGGATGTTCTCGTGTTAAGCAAAATATACAATTAAGGAAGCGAGTACGTCTAAGAGAAACGTAACCAACTTTTCAGTCAATAAAAAAAAAACAGAACGATCTCTTGTGAGTAAATTCGCATAAAGCTTTTAGTTTTTTGAATGCAGTGCAGTGATTGACATCCCTCTCCTCTGCTTAGACTTCTGTCATTGTCACTCAGCCTTTTAGCACCTTTTCTCCTCTCCTGGTCTCTGCAACCCCCCTCCCCGTCCCTTTGGGCCGTCCAGGGGCTCAGCTGCAGTAGATATGAGCTTCAGCCAAGAACAAAAGCAGAAAGAGTCCTACCGACTCTCTGAATCTGTCACAACGTTACCATATCCACCCCCACGTTTCCTGATTGCGTGGGCTGATGAGCTAAGGAGAGATCGCTTGTGTTCATGTGTTTTAAGACCCATGGGAACGGCCTTTAAAAAGACACACGGTCCCGCTGAATGCCAGTGGCCCGTGCCGTAGGGACTCTGATGAGAACAGGCTTTAAAAGCCCTCTGACACTGCTCTGATGACTTGTTTACACATTAGCACGCTGAGGAGCTTCTTGAACTCCCAAGAGGATAATCCTACCTTTTAGCTCTCTGACACGCTGTCTGTCTACCATCTCTACCGCTTACCCCACGAGAACAAGGGTTCTTCCAAGACATCAAGCACTTTTTGTCCCCCAAAATTTTTGATATCATTTGGCAGAAATAATTAACTTTTTGTAGCTTAGGCAATTTTTGGAAATTAAATAAATGGACATCTTTTTGTAGCTATTTGACTCCATAGTGTTAGCTTAGCTATAAGCCAAGTAGGTCTACCCTGCAGCTTTTTAATCCAGATAGATGGTCTGTTCCATTGTGACTTAAATGTTGAATTAAAAGATCAGCAGCATTTATGAAATCGTAACATTGTTCAAGAGCCTCATACACATCCGTATCCAGCGGGAGCAGGTCGTTAGTATGCAAATCTGAAAAGACCCAGTTATTATGCCGACTTCTTCACCTTTCATACTCGCGCACGTTTTCTCTCGGCTTCAATACCAGCCTCACGCGCACACACATACAATGACGCGCGTTACGAGGAGCTGTCGCCGTTCGCCAACACATTCTAATGAGGTGATGACCAACCACTTGTTATAATTGCTTTGGACTCCTTTTAATTTTCAAGCTTATTAATCATATGTAGAGTTATTTAAAAATGCATAAATTAATCTTCGATTAAAAAGCCTTTAACAGACTCAAAACAATTAAAGAGAGAGGTGAGATTTCCCCCGGGTTTGGCAGTTTTACTTTAATGGAGAATTCAGGTGATTATCACACTTTGATATGGGGCTGTGATTAATGTAGCCACACTTTAAAATGGGATTTTTCCATTTATTTATTTTTTTGTTCACGTGTTAGAAAGGTAAAGCACGGAGACGGTAACGACCTAACTAACAGTGTATTTACACGGCTTCTCTACTCTGCAAGTGTGCTAAGCTAGCAGCAGGTGGGTTAATTAATGAAGGTCCTGTTTCTGGCATGCTTCAACACACACAAACATACAGAGAACAGAGGGACACACAGGTGGCGATTTGTGCGTTCGTGATCTATCTCAGCACAGCCAAACAAGCAGGTGACCGTCTAAGCTCTGATTTATTTCAGGTCATCAGACGCAAGCTCAAGTCGGCAGGGTGTACATTTGTTTGATTTGTTTGCTTAGCACTTCTGTAACACTGTAGATATGTGACCTTGCCTGTCTGTGAAAACCCAACTAAAGCCATAAAATCACTCTAGATAATGTAAAGAATAGTGTATGTGAAAATATAACTTAGTAAGGCCACATCAAAGATTCAAACAGGGTTCCCATGGGTCCTTGAAAGTTTGTGAATCAAGGCCCTGTGAAGTTTTTGAAAAAAAACATACATAGATACAGATCATTGAAAGTGCTTGAATCTATTTAATGAAAGAAGTTTTCTGGAAAAAATCCATATTATTCCCTGTGTAGTGTAGGATAATATCATAAAAATTCTAGACTTTTTAAGCACACGTGCTAAACTGTTTCTTTAAATGCTTGTATCTTCTGTATGCGAATGTTGATTCATACCAAAATGCTTTTTTGCATAATTGTTTTTGACACATGAAAACGTCTCGGGTTACGTATCTAACTGTTGTTCCATGAAAAGGGAACGAGACGCTGCGTCTTCCTTGCCATACTTCCTGTGTCCCTGTAATGCCATCTTTGGCAATATTTCAGATAGCGATATACTTCCTGGCTCCCGCGTCACCCTGTTTTTTTTGTTAAGCCTCACTATTGGTTGAATTTGATATACACATTCAGACACACTTACCTCTGGAAGCGTCCCCAAAGTGTCACCGCAGTGACGCAGCACGAGTTCCCTCAAAAGGGAACTGTAACAATGTATCTTTAAAGGTAACATGATGTAACCTTGCCCCCTGAAATGTGTCCGCTCATTTAGTCCTTGAATTTGAGAGTACTGGACCTGGAAAGATCCTTGAAAATGAAGTCAACTAAGGTGTGGGAACCCTGTTTAAATCAATGACTAAAATCAAACTTTGAGACTTTAGCCTGGATTTTACAGACAGGCTCACATACAGTACTATGCAAAAGTCTTAGGCCACCACCACCAGACTTGTTGTTTTAAAAGTTTTAATGTCCATCCATATTTATTTTTCAATCTATTTTATTAAGATACAAACAGAAAATACAGGAAATATGTACACAAACAAAAAATTTTCAGGACTAAATGTCTTCTTTAGGCATCGTCTGTGTTTAGTGTGACCTATCTCGGCACGAAACACATCTTGAGAGTTTTTGAGCAGAATGAAGTAAAAAGAAATTAGGATTTAATTTTATTCAGGTTTAAGAGATCCTGCAGTTTCCTGCTATTGCTCAAGTGGAATGGGAGTTTACCCTAAAAACTTGACACATCAGTTTTATACAGTTTTTAATACTATATACACATTTCCTGTATTTTCTGGATGTATTCTATTAAAGAGACTGAGAAACAATTATATATGATCACTATTACATCACTAAAACATCAAATCTAATTCTAGCATGGTTGCCTTTAGCACAGTACTGTATGCATCCACTCGTGGTTTTCTCCTAGTTTGTGATGATTACACGCACCGATGACACATTCTGCATTGCCTCTTTGATGTCAGGTCTGAGATCAAACCCTCACCAAGCAGGCACGCATCTGCAGAGCTGCATAATACACCAGCAGGTCTGGTGGTAAAGCTGGCACAGAGATTTCAGTGGCCTGGGCTGTGTGATTGATGAGATGGGTATCTGGTAGAGCTGCCCCTCAGGACTGCCCTTTCTAACACTCCAGCACTGAGAGTGATTAACCTCACTGTGGCACATGCAGAACTCACCATTATGAGGACAGAACGATTGATGGCATTACGTTGTCCTCATTGAGTGGTGGAAGGAACGAATGGGAAATGATGAGGAAGACTGGCATTGCTGTGTTAGGAAGAAAGTCTTCCAAAGTGTCAATAAGTTTAGGATGTGATAAAACGCACTCGTTGTTTACAGATTAGCAGTATTCTCTCGGATTGTGGGTTCGATTTGCCAGCTTGTTTTCCCAGTTCAGTTTAGCCTGTTCTCTTGTAGTTTGTAATGGGTTCTCATTAAGGCTTTCTAATGGTTTGACGTTTGTTCACTGTCCTGCTGTTGTAGCCGGACAATTTATTATCAAGTTATTAGTACTTCAGAGGCTTTGTGGCAGAGAAATTAGGTCTGATGTGCTCATTTACACTGCTCAGCCTGTCTCTGTTTAACTTTGTTGAGCGTAGAGAGGTAAATTACCACTGTTGGCATTACAATACACAGATTTGATCTATTTGGACATCTGGAAAGTAAACATGCAGCTTCTGTTAATCACATTATTTTTGGGCTATCAGTCGATATAACTGTTGTTCAGTCTCCATCACTAATTTATATTGCTTTGTGAAAGTGAGAAACCACAATGAAAAAAAATCAATTACGTTAATTTATCAGTCTTTGTGTGTGCTCTTCTCTTATTCTCCTTTAGGACCATTCATTTATTATGCAATACAATGATGGCAACACAGAAGTTGTGTCCATGTGGGTGTGCCGCAGCCTAGAGGAACGCAAAGCCCAGCAGGCACAAAGGCTGATGTGAAGAACACCGGCACATGATGAAGATAAGGGAGAAGGGTTCGAAATATCCTCTCACTGAACCTAAAGAAGCAGCAGCTGAGCTTGCAGAACCTCACGTAGAGCACCACATCCCAACCTTTAGCTGCAGCGATGCACAGTGTGAGAACTGCTAAGAGTCTAATGCAGATTTTGCTGGCAGTAGCAGTGTGACTTGGACCGAGAATATTGGATTGCTTAAACCCAAATCTTTAACTTTTTGTTCGTCTACAATGGATTTCTTTTCACTTCTTCAAAGTAAATGTTTTAGCAGAAGATCCCTCACAGGGGGTGCTTGCACAACTCAAATTTAATTCCCACGGATTAGAATTTGAGTATAAATAATGAGAAACTGTCTCTGTACTTAAAGCAACAATCTGGTGTTGCCAAAACATTACGGCTGCATCATAAATCAGCTTGCGTTCGGGTAAACGGTTCCGGTTTTAAAAAATGTGTGAGTGTGTCGAACATTGCTCTCCTCTGTCGTGCGTGTCATGCGGCTATTGGTTTTAAAGCTGCTTTTTTGGGTTTCACAAATGGTCTGCCGTTATTGGCAGTACCCAATTGAAGTTAGAAAAATGTAATGATGTTTTATTATAGTTGAAGGCAGTGGATAGCAGTTTGGGCAGAGGAATGGTGCGTAGAGAACTTCCAGCGGTAGCAGCAGCAGCCTGTAAGACTGTGTAGGAGCCCAATACGGTATATGTGGAACGTCACGTGACCAAACTGGAAAATTGGGTCGATCGCTTCCGGTTGCGGTATGTACAATCGTAGCTTGTTATTGTTATAGTATTATTATTTGTGTTATGTTCTTATTTTATTGTAATATCTGAATGTATGCGAGAAAAAAAATGCCTTTGTTAAA
The DNA here is from genome assembly GCF_027580225.2 of Misgurnus anguillicaudatus. Lineage (NCBI taxonomy): Eukaryota > Metazoa > Chordata > Actinopteri > Cypriniformes > Cobitidae > Misgurnus > Misgurnus anguillicaudatus. The sequence goes on along the minus strand of NC_073357.2, from coordinate 34,667,326 downwards.
AGCTAAAAAAAAGTAAGTAAATTTTTGGAGTGCACCGATATATCAGCCAATGATTCTTGCTATGCTTCTCAATGAATTACGGTGAAGTGCCGCTACATCCAAAGGCCAGAGGGCGCTCTTGTGCAGAAACTTAATATGCGCTGTAGACGAAGAACCATTACACACGCAGCTATGACACGCAGCTCCAGGAAATGGCTTAAGGATATATTTATATTGCTGTTCTTCAAACCTTTTCAGGTATTTTCATGATAATAAAGAATATGTATAATGATTATGTTTAATAAGAGTTGCTATTTTAATTGCATGTTATAAACAATTCAAACTAACAGTGATTTCAGATCGATAAGGACTTACTGATCAAAAGCCGTAGTACATGAAATACCTGTGAATAATATCGGCTGTGCGATCCAGAATAGTTATCGGCCATGTATTATTAGTGTATATCGGCATTTATCGGTGCACCCCTAGTAAATTTTCTTCTACTTCGGTTGAAGATGTTAATGAGCATATCCACTGAACATCTGTTATTCTCATCTTTGGTAGCTCCTAAAGGCTTTATGTATGAAAACAGCTTCATGTCAGCGTAGAGCATACAGAACCGGAAGCGATCTACTATGTTTAACAGGAATGCGGAAGTAAGTTGCGCATATACCCTATTGGTTTTGTTCTGGCCTTGCCCCTGTATTGGCCCGCTTGATTCTGAAGGTTTCTGGAAAATGATCATCTTGTAGGATGCATTGATTTAATTTACTTCACTTATAACCTGTGTTAGGCACATTTTGGAGAATCAGATGAGTACAGTATTGGAAGTCATTCATTTCTAGTAAACCATTATGTTGTACTTTACTTAAATCCGGCCTCATATAAAGATCTGAAATTACCTTCAGATTGGGTTTCAACAGCTATGTGAACTGCGGATGTACATGTACATTTTCCTGGTAGACAACAATAGCACTGTGATAAAAATTTTTAACCCAGATACTGTGGTTTTAGCACAGCAGTTCACTGTGACCTAACACAGCACTGGTTTAGGTAAAATATTTTATTTTAGTGAGGAAAGTCTCATTCATGCGTTGTAACATAGTTTGAATATGACTTGTGCTCACCTACTATTATACCACTTTTTTCATGCACTGCAGGAAAGAGCATCATCATGCTTCAACTTTTACACTGACAGCTGTTAGGCAAATAAACATAAGCCACACATCTGCCTTCCCTGATACTGTATAGGAGTCATTTTTATGTTTGTTAAGTGTTACTTTATGGATTGGGTTTTGATGAAAGTGACAGATATTAAATGTTGTTCTTTAGTGCCTGTATCTTTAAGAAAAATGGAAGAAATATTCTATTAAATATAAATATGTCAAAACAAAGGTCATTTTATAGAGCCAATGTGTATAGTCCTAAATTACATTTATACTCTCATTTTTTTTAAAGTGTAATCCAAAGCCAAAATATATGATCTTGTGTTTTATAGTTTTACTTGTATGACTTCTTGAAGAGTTTTCTTTGTATCTTATTTTGAATATAGCTGTCTCATATTGAATTCTTAAAAATTATAATCTGGCCAACTTTCAAAGTAAATTTCAGATCTATCAGAAACTGAACAACTATGTGACTACCTCATACATTTGAGGTAAGGTCTGAACATCCAGGTGATTTAATAAATAAACATTTAAAATAGCATTGTTTTATTTGTCTGCATTTCATACATTGTTTCCGTGTTGTACAGGATCGTCTTACAAAATTTTCACATTTACAATGCAGAGTTTTAGTGATATTTGTGAAACTGAAAGTTAATTTCTTTCTAATAGTAATATTGATGCCTTAACAGTTTTGAAATCCTTTCTTTTTGCATTCCCATTGAAAGAATCGTTTTAGATTATTTAAATTGAGATTATCTCTAAAAAGTAAATCTTATGTAGATGAATCTGGTCTATATAAAAGTGGATGCATGTTGCATTTACATGTTGAAAAAACACTTTCTGTGTCATTAACATGCAAGACCTCAAACTTCTGACAGTGTGTATTTGAACCCTATTTCTTTTTTCACACGTTTTGTTATCACTAACATAAAGTCAGTGAATTATTTTATATTTTATTAGTCTACTTCAGACACTATTAATTTAAACACTCTTTTAGTTTAGATTAGGTTTAATATTATCCCTCAAACGATTAGCATGACATAGTTTACACACGTGCGTTTAAATGATGGTATCTGATTACACATAATTCATTAGTGGTCATGGGGTTTCCTAGTGTTAGGGTCCGTATACAGGATGACTGCAATGTGGAGGACAGGAATCTGATACAGTACGGAGGTCGGAGTCACTCTCCTCTCTGCACGAGTGCATATTGAACCTAAGATCACCGTTAGTGTTCGTTTACAAAGTCCGACCTTAATGTTTACATGAATACCGTGCATCTAATGTAACGCTATATGGTGATCAAAGCAAAAAGAATGACTAAACCCCGCTGTTGTTTTAAATTGCGGGGATTAGCTCATCTCGGACGCACCAAATTTTATTTCCTAAAATCTAAACAATTCATACTGCTGAGACAAACAGCGATGCGACATACAATACAATTTTTCGTCAAAATATGGTAAAAAAAAAAACAAATACAATTCAATGCAAAAAAATGATATGAATGTAGCGTGCGTATGTGCACTTTAAAAATGCTGGGTAATTTTAAACTCGGCACTGGGACAAAAATGGATGAACATAACCCGTTAGATTGTTGTTTAACCTATATTGAATTGCTTCAACCAAAAAAGCTGGGTTGTTTTAACCCACTGTTGGGTTAAATATAAACATTTGCTGAGTTGATTAAACCTAAAGTCTGTGCGTGCGTGCGTAACAGATTGCTATTCACTTTCTTACTAAATACAAATTTCCATTGTAGTCTATATATATTGAACTTACAGATGGTGGGAAAACATTGTGGGAACTTAATAACTCAATTTAAATATAGAAAACCGTACAATTCCTGCGATAAAGTATGTTCCAGGTCAGAGCATTTGGTTAGCAGCGCGCAAAGGTCGTGGGTTCGATTTCCAGGAGCACACATAGGCCTAATAAAATTTAGTAGCCTGAATGCACTGCAAGTCGCTTTGGAAAACACATACACATACCCTACATGTAAAAATACAGCAGTCATTTTTGGCCCACATTTGTATTTTTTGGTTAAGATGCACCTGATAAGGTTTTTTTTACCATTAAGTATTGTGTTGTCGTGTAGCTGCCTGCTGTGAGCTCATATAGTGCTGCTGTAATGCAACCGTTCTCCTGCAGTCCAGTTTGATTAGCGCGGGGGCCGGACGAGCACTGAAAGGCCTGTTCACAGCCATTACCAAGATTCCTTTATCAATGTCTAGTAATTAAAATGTCACCACTTAATTTTCAGGCCACGGAGAACCTCTTGTAGCAATCTTTTCCTAATAAAACAGTAATCGAAACGCTATTTTCACTCGAAACAAAAAGGTTGCGGCAGGCGACTCGGGGGTGTCAAGGCGACAGAGATCAATATGAGAGAAGCTGATTGATCTCGCGCTAAAGTGAAATTTATTGGGGTCGTGGTTTTATACTGCGCGGATATAGCGGTGACTGTAGTACACTGGTTTTCAGTTGATGCGTTTATTAAACCTCTCTTGCTGAATTAGTCTGCCTTTGATTTATGTGCCAATCTTCTCAATGACCTCCAGGACAGGATCTCTTATTTTTTTCTATACCCACCGGTTTGAAATAGAAATGTTTCCATCTTTGTTCTTATCGGATCTTGTTAGTGTATTATCTGAATAGCGTCTTGAGAGTAAAATAAAGACATTTGGTGGTATAATAGTGAGGTTCACCCACGCGAACAACAACACGTTAAATATTAAAAACGCACTTGTCAAAACCATCAATGGTGAGAGTGGCTACAAGATCAGTAAGACATTATTCGTTGTTAATATTTTACATGTATTTTGTGCACTTTTACTTTTATATTTTAATACAAATGTGGCTTACAATTTCTTACGTAGGCTATATAGGCCTAAAGTTTTCTTTAACGGACTTAAAAGTGTTCGTCTATTTAAGCTCGGAGAGCAAATATTGCTTTCCAATAGGTATTGAAGTTTATGTTCATACATTTATCAAATTTTTAATATCAAAAGCACACTTGAAATAAAATAAGTAGGCCTAAATTAATGTCTGTAAGTACAGATAAATGGACAGAGACCGCTCCTGGCCGACACAATTTTCTTTAAGTACTAATATGTTTAAACAAAGTGTGAAGAACATTTTCCATCCTAATTTCATTTTATGCAACGTTATCATATACAGGGCACTATTTAAGAAATATTTGCCCAGTTCTCTTTTTGATATAAAAAAGCAGGGCTATAATGTTTCCTTAATTAGTTGACTCGTACTCGTGTAATGTAATAGCATGTATATTAATGAGCCAATAATGGCATATGTCGTCCTGAAACACAATATTTATCGTATTGATTCAACCGTTATGTAAAAACAATCATTGATTATTTAATAGCATGTCAGAGAGGTTACTAAGCACATTTAACTCAAAGTCTTCTGGCTGATATAGGCTACTAAAATTAATAGCGATGCCGTGAATAATACGTTGATAAAGCAAAATATTTTATGCCAATCTGCTTAAACATAAACTGCATATACTCGAAAATCAATTCAACCAAAGTGTATGGCCTACCCAGTACCTGCTTGTGGGAGGATCCAGTCTTTAATGACAGTCTTGTAGGACATGTGACCCCCTGTCTTCCCACTATAAACGCTAACAATGCAGCTTCGAGTCTGATCTCTAAATAATTAACAATAAAGGAATAATTACAGAATAAAATTGTAATTATTGCTGGGCCAGGACGAAGCTTCTTTGGTTGTGAAAGAAGACACGGCTAGGCAGATCTGGTTAAAGTTTCCTTTCCATTAATATTGAATTAGATTTAGCCAGTGGCCCCTCGGTCATAGCATAGGGCACAACAGAGCGTCGCTTGACAGATTTTTCGCATTTGTTTTAGACTTTATAACACATCAAATAAGTAAAACAAGCTCATTTAACTTCTGCTTTAAAAAAGCATTCAGTTACTCATAATTAAAACATCAATGTCTTTAAACAGAACCGATTTGTTTCCTTTTTAAAAACGCCTCAATTTAGCCTAAAGAATGTAATACAATCAATCAGTAGTACAATATTCTTTATGTTCAATTAATGTAAAATGCGGAATTTCTTCTGTAATGGCCCTTGAAAGAAAAACGTTTTTACTTTTTTGATACGGATAATTGATTCTATTTTCTATAGGTAGCCTACTTACTCTTTTATCAGAGGTTGGGCGGGGCAGGTAATGCATGGATGAGGTATGGATAAGGTATTCTTTTCCTAAAAAAAAAAAAAAACTGTCCAAAACCTTTCAAAAAATAAACATGTATAAACTCCAGTCAAGAATATAACCGATGCTTAACGCCGAACAGAGTGACATTTTTGCCACTGCAGTTCTTTGAACAGTTTTATAAGTAGCCAGTGGGACGCGCGTTTTCCACGAAAGCCTGCATGTAACACAATCAATTATGTCTGATTTCGGTGAAAAGACATTTTTTGTGGGCAGCACATCTTTGTCCGGCCTCATATTGATATCTTTACGTCAAGACTTAGTGGGGTTAACTGAAGGGCATTGATCGGGTTTTAAATAGTTAATACGGCCATATAAGGTTGCACCACTTACCTCAGTTCATTGCTCTGATATCACTGTTTGTACACACAACCCGCTCTCACTGGCTGGTGTGTTTAACAAATGTGTATCATTCACCGTGAGGCATGACAGAAAGGGCGATGACCGCCAGTCTTTAATAGCAGTTATAGCATATTTAAAGTTGTTTATCGTTATCTATCTATCTATCTATCTATCTATCTATCTATCTATCTATCTATCTATCTATCTATCTATCTATCTATCTATCTATCTATCTATCTCGGTAGTGATCTTTGTTTTGGAGTTGTGGAAGCAAACGGTTAATACCAGAATCGGATCTGATCTCAGTGGGTGTGACTTCCTATTCTTTTGGCATTCCCTCTTTTGAAGTAGATCGCGCACAACCTATTAAGAAGAGGCACGAGCTTCGGGACTGCCATGTGGTCCCTCAGTTTGCGCTCCCATCACCACGCAAGAGAGCTGAATGGGATGGAAACCCTAAAGCTGTTTTAAGAGGGAGAAGAGTGGAAGACGCTAACCTCCAAGTTCTCCTCAAGCACTCCAGACGCTTGGTGGACTTTTTTATCCTTCTGGTTATAGGCCTATTTATTTAAAGCAAACACATTCCTTCCTCCGAGCTGTTTTCCTGATTTAAAGGTAGGTTTCTTTTCATATTTACAAGATGATCTAAATAATAAGCTTTGCATTTTCTTGCAGTCTGCATTTCACAAAATGTTTAGAATATAGGATAAATAGATTTGTTTTAAAATATACTGTTCTTTGATCAAATTAAATAAAAATAAAAATGCAGCACTTAATTAATGTATAATATATAAACTGCTTATAAATATATAATATAATATAGGCTAATATAATAGAATATAGAATAGATTATAAAGGAACAGCTAAGTAAACGACATCTAGGATATTTTATGGCAAAGCTCCTCTCACAATGTCTTAATTATAAATAAGACTTTTATTAACAGATCGAAGTCAAGCAGCACATGCCGTTTAATTACACAGAAAGCGGCTTAGTGCTTCTTTTCCTTGTTGCTAAGCTCATTGGAGAAGCTAAAAGATGCTTTCCGTCTGCCCCTTTTGCGTATTAGAGCGATAAGAGGCCTTTAAGTAATCGCTCCGGATTCTGAGCCGATTTGGAGACATTAAGAAATGATGCAGGCTCTTAGGTCAAAGACTCCGAGCTTTTAAGGTTAGTTAAGAGCAGTTAGTTTCTGTTTTGAGTAGGCTAAATATGAATTTAAGGCCTTTAATATATTGTAAGTTTTAATAGAACGTGTTAACTAAAATATTAAATAGATCGTCTGTAATGTAAAGCATAAAATATCCTATTTATTAGCTACAAACACGTGTTTTCATTCAGCAAAAGGTAAGACAGATATTAGAAAGATTAACTAATAAACAATTTTTTTAGCTTATTAATAACAACAAAAATAAAAACGATTAAATAATATTATTTTTGTTAATATTTGTTGTTCTCATTATTTTATTTTGATGTTCGTTTATTAGGACAACGCCACATTAGGCACATATTCATTATTTAATTTATTACCTTGAAGTATAATTTAGAATTTCTGATTCGTCCTCCACAGACTTCCAGGAATGGAGTCGATACCCGGTCAGCTGTCTGCAGGACGAGATGCCTGTTCTTCCCCCAACTCAAAGCAAGAACTGCAGCCTTATTCTGGCAGCAGTTCGTTGAAGCCAAATCAAGTGAGTGAAACTGTGCTGTATGGAGTCCCCATCGTCTCTTTGGTCATAGACGGGCAGGAAAGATTGTGTCTGGCGCAGATCTCCAACACTTTATTGAAGAGCTACAGCTACAATGAAATCCACAACAGACGTGTGGCTCTTGGAATTACCTGTGTACAGTGCACACCTGTGCAGCTGGAGATCCTGAGACGCGCGGGTGCCATGCCCATCTCCTCGCGCCGCTGTGGCATGATCACCAAACGCGAGGCCGAGCGTCTCTGCAAATCTTTCCTCGGAGCTCACAATCCTCCTAAATTACCCGAGAATTTTGCATTTGATGTTACGCACGAGTGCGCCTGGGGATGCAGAGGAAGCTTCATTCCAGCGAGGTACAACAGCTCCAGGGCGAAATGCATTAAGTGCACTTATTGCAATATGTATTTTTCGCCCAACAAATTTATATTTCATTCTCACCGCACACCCGAGTCTAAATACACACAGCCGGATGCAGCAAATTTTAATTCGTGGAGACGCCACCTAAAACTCACCGAAAAATCCATGTCTGATGACATTTGTCACGCGTGGGAGGATGTAAAGGCCATGTTCAACGGTGGGAGCCGAAAACGGGCAATGCCAGGGAGTGGATCGGAAATGTCATCCCCACTAAAACCACAGGCCTCCAGCAACATCACGCAGACCAGTTCCCCTGATATACCTCATAAAACTTTGCGCTGCGATGATGATCGTGGTGGCCTCAGCTTAACCAACAGTGTACGTAACTACCCGGTCATTCCCGTGCCCAGTAAAAGTTTTGGCATGCTGCAGAAAATCCCACCTCCCATTTTTCCACATCCGTATAGTTTCCCAGCATTCGGACTCTGCCAAAAGAAGGATGACGGAGTTGGTGAGCAAAATAAGACTAACGTACCTGGTGTGTTTTGGCCCGGGGCGAAGGACGGTCTCTATCCACCGTTTCCCATGTTTTGGCCCACTACAGCTGGCCTGCCGCTGTCATCCTACCAACCAGCACAACCAAAACCACACACTGAGCTCATAGTTGGGCGACAAACTGAAACGGAGATTTCAGAGAGTGAGCGAGGTGGAAACACATCTAGAGACAGTCTGTTTGACAGCGAGCGTTGCTCCAGTTCACAGTCACTCAGAAACGATGAAGACAAATCTGGGGACGAGGCCAGGTCAACTGAGGGTCAACCAACCACCCCCAGAAAGATCAGCTATATTTCTGCTTTCAGGCCAGTGGTTAAAGATGCGGAGAGTATAGCCAAGCTCTACGGAAACAGGGATGCGTATAGCGGAGCCCATACGGGCCATTTGTCACCAGACTTTATAAGTGAGAGCTCCAGCTACAGATCTGCCTCCCCGTGTGTGGACAGTGGGGAAGATCCAGACATCGACGTCGAGTCCAATAGATTGCCAGAAGACGAGGAGTCTATTCAACTTTCCGTGGATGATCGTAGTCAAAGTCCTGTAGGGGAAATAGCTTTGAGCAGTCACAACGGGCACAGAAACACACCACGGCCAGACGATGAGCAATCCAGTTTCAGTGAAACAGCCATCTCTGATCAGAAACAGAACAAGCTGGTGGCAAAGAAAAACGATGCCACTGTTTATCATGTGAGTATAACACTCACAACCTAAGTTTCCTATTAAATATACAGGTTTGATCCATCTATAAACTCCAAATAAAATAGCTAAATTGTGTTAACCTTATAAGCATATTTGTATTCCATTTTAAGCATGCAAACTGAATAAGGGCACTCGTGGTTCAGAATAGCACCATAGTCAATAGTCTGATATAGCAGTCTTTCAGCCGTAATAGCGGGTAGTTGTGCTTAATTGTGTGCTCGGGGATTCTATATTCAGTTTTCTATTTCTGAACACTTTGCAATTTACGTTGTAATGGATATAGGTCGTTTAAATCCCATGTTTATTAATGCAGAGCGATCTAAATAAAAGAACACAGCAGCGGGTAATTGTACTAAATTAAATGTTTAGAACGAATGGTCAGCCCTGATTTTACCCGCGGGCTATAACTGCATTGGTGAAAGGACTCCCCTGTGGTTACTGTCCCCATTTCAGTGAAAACTGTTCTTATTGTCTGCCCATCTGATCAAATTTACCCTGTAATATGAGTAATTTGCCTTGATGTAGCCAAATATCCTCTGATCATTAGAAGAGTACTATTACTGACAATCTGTTGTCTGTCGTATGTTTGAGTAAGAAAATAACAAAATGATGTATAATTGGGGTTGTATTTATTTTTTAATGGTTGGTTAATGTCTGCAGGTGTACTCTCATGAAAAGGAGGGCGCGTCCCTTCAGAGCACATTGCCTTGTTCAGATTCTAAACTTCCACGCAGAAGTACAGCTGAATTAAACGGTGAGCAAAAAAAAATAAAAATAAAAAATAAATAATAACAATAATAATAAACAAATCATGGCAATTGAATATAGATCAACAGTATTAAAGTATTAGGATATGTGATGAGATCTGATTAAAATAACTTACATTTTAATAGTATATTTTAAGTTGAATTATAGTGGCATTTTGATAAAACCAGTTTCCTTTATAGATTCACACACCTCACACAACAGTACAGAGGACGAATGTGAACCGCAAAAATCACTTCCAGGCGAAATTAGCGTTGGCAAAGATAACTCAAGTAAGTAGGCTAACATATCAAAATATTTATTTATTCATGTTTATTTTTCCGTTTAATTATTTGGTGGTTTTTATTTATATGTCACTCAACATTATATTTTTTCCATTGTTTATGCAGACGACGCTGCATTGAGAAGTGCTGAAAACAGATTTAATTTCTTTGAGAAAGACATCGAGAATATGGCGAAAGGTAATTTTATTAGCTACGATATTTGGTGTTTATGAAATTAAAATAATACATGTACTTAAAATTAAGAGACTCGTTTTTTTAGATTCAAAGGCGTAGTGTAGCCTATTTTAGACAAAAATATGAAAGTAATTTTTGTTTACACTATTTCCTATTTTTAAACAGCATATAAAATACAGGCAATCTCTACATAATTATGTATGTTAGTGAGAATTGTCCTTGAACTGCAGGCTCGTTTTCCACACACCCCTCAGGCAACTGTCCTAATTATTTTGCAATGTCATGCTTGAAAACACGGGGACCGCGTGTTTTGTCTTAGTAACCTAAATAGCGCTATTAAGATAGGAAAACCAAAGAGTGTGAAACAGAATAATAATACATACAAGTCTCATAAGATTTTTCTTGGGATAATTTTCCTTAAAAATACAAAATACTTGATTATTGGGCTCTATGTGTGATGATTAAAAATCACAGTGAAATGACGAATTATATTATTTCTTTTTCAAAGAGGAGCTCCAAAAGCAACTCTTGGAGCAAGTGGAGCTAAGAAAAAAACTGGAACGGGAATTTCAAAGTTTAAAAGATAATTAAGAGATTATATGTTCATAGTAATTATACAAAGTCAGACTATCCATTATTTGAATCCTTGTTTATCTTTATATATGTTGACTCTAACAGATAATTTTCAGGATCAAATGAAGAGGGAACTGTCATATCGAGAGGAGATGGTCCAGCAGCTGCAGATTGTAAGAGGTACTGCATGTATGGATATTTCGCGCATGTAAAGAAAAGAGAAATTTACAAAGTCACACTTGCATATTTTCACCGAGTTAAACTGAATCTAAAAGAAAACAGGTCACATGTAACTGAAAAAAAAAAAACCATTTGATGTTTGTGACCCATCCCCAACTGATTTGTTACTTTTTATTTTATTTAGACACATTGTGCAACGAGTTGGATCAGGAGAGAAAAGCTCGTTATGCAATTCAACAGAAGCTTAAAGGTAATTTAGAACATAACATCCAAACATATATTATCCATAAAAATTTAGCTTTGTGTACAAAATATGCAAGTGCTACTTTTTTAGGATTCTGTCACTTGTTTAATGTACAAAATACATTAAAACGTCACCATGCGTGCTTGATAGGAACCTTCCTCATGTTCATGCATTGACAGTGTTATGATATAGCACATTTTCATATGAATTTTTGATCGAAAGTGTTTTTAATTATTGACACTAATTGACATTTTTCCTAGAAGCTCACGACGCTCTTCACAATTTCTCCTGCAAAATGCTCACTCCACGACACTGCACAGGGACCTGCACCTTCAAGCCACCCCTTTTACCACCTTAACTTACAACTGTATCCCGGGAAGGCATTGCAATACAGTTGAAAACTTTACAAATCCCATAAAGGAATATCACATTCGCACTATGTTTGGGAGGTTCTTTCAATTCATGCACTCTGAAAACTGAGGACTGCTGAATCGCAATCCTTCTAGAGGATTCACTGGCGTTGTGATCTCTACCTTAAACGCTGTACAGAGAATGGAAATGGTCTAGGATTACTTTAGGACATCAAAACATTGAGATGACGAGAACAAATGTTCAAATAATTACATTGTTACTTATGTAAATAGGTTGATTTTTTAATCAGTACAAATACATGATATGTGGCAATGTGCAATGAATTGTAAAATTGTGCAATTTCATAAACTGAAATTGTTGATTATTCTCATAATTTATGTATTTGTGTTTTTACATTCATTACTTCACTCTTTAAATGAATTCACGGATGTGTTATCCCAAATTAACTGTGTATCATAAATCTTAAGCACTTTAAATAAGCAGCATCTCAGACTATAAATTTAGTCAACCCAAAAATCTATTTAATAATAGTTGTTTAACAATATCAAGTTTGAATAAGCACTTATTCCATATTCACCCCCCAAAACGAATTCAGAATATCAAGAATGTTGTTTTTTCTCAAAAAAGTGCTTAAACTAAATGTTACAAGACTTGAGTGTTTTTTCACAATAAAGTTATCTCTTGCTTCATTCCTGAATAAAAGTTTTGACTCAAATTTGATTTTTTTACAATAATGTTCCATCAAGTTCCATTACTTATTTTTTCATTCATTAAAACTTATTTTGTCAAAAAAACTTTATAGGCCTTACCTGGACTTTGACTAGTAAAACACACGCTGTTTGATGAATGAAACTGAAAAACTGTATGTACAAAAAAAATAGAGGCCTAGTCTAGAACCTACAGAAAAAAATACAAGGTTAGGGTTTCTCAATAAAATATGCTGTTGTACATTTCATACATTGCAAGATTAGTATTTCCACAATAACAAGCTTATACATGTAGCCTACAAACGTATGTAGCGTATCATGTTTTAAAACGACTGCGCACTACAAGCGCCCCAGTTCAGTTTTAACAAAACTGGACGTCTACTTTTTTGAAATACAACACCTCCATCTAGTGGTGAAACCTCAAGGCTGCACAATGCTGATAGCAGTGCGCATCGGCGTTTATAAACTCCAACGTATTTCATTATCTTTGCGTTTAGTAATAAATAATGAAGGTTGCTTTAAAATTGTTATATATGTAGGCTTACTATTAAAGGAAAAACAATATTTGGATTTGATTTTAACGGTTGTCTCAGTGTGTGCTTTCATCCAGGTTTACGTTCATTATAATAATAAATGAATGAATAAATTACCTGTTGTACGTTCCGAACTTTTTAAGGTTGTGAGAGAATAAGAAAATGCACTTCTTTAAAAAACCAAGTTGACAAAAACTTTTACATTTTGATCCCTCAGCTATTCAGTGGACGAAACTGGCACGTCTAGCCCCCTGAAAAGAACTTTATGTGCAACACGTGACTTTGTGAATCACTTATAGACACTCAGCAAAATATGATCCCCGCATAGCGATCATTCATATGTCGTAGCGTCATTTTCAATAAAGTGAAAGGACGTAAGCCGTATCCCAAGCTATTGCCTCGATGTTAAATATACATTGTGCCATCCACAAATCCCGTTTACTCACATTTTTATATTTTAATAGCAATAGCTGCCTTGCCTTACCTCGTTGACAACATATGGCCAAGCGTTTCAGTATTTGAAAAATTAGCGGTTAACCGGCAACGAGCTCAGCGTGCACACCACGTGACCCAGTTACGTCACGCCCGCGCTAGCAGTCACAAGATGGCGGAGAGTGCGGAACTAAAGGTAAAACGCTGCTCTCAATTTCCAGTCGGATAGTGAACAGGGAGATCTTATTGTACCGTTAGAAGTACGCGCACTACTCACCCGCTGTACCACGAGATGGTTGTAGTGCATTTAACCGCTGTTCTGATAGCTAAAGTTGCACGGGAAGTGATTTTGCAGTGGAGCTCTTGTAGAAAGCTTCCAGCGTGTTTTTGTTGATGTAGAGGGAGCTGTCTGTCCACCGCTCTCCTCAGGGGAATTACTAACTTTATCACTTTTTCACCAAATAAATCACGCTCATGCAATCTGTTGAAGAACAGCTTTACACTTTGGCTAATTTACACATGTAACATTTGCTGTTGTTAGACCTTATTTGTGGATTTTGATGGTCAATATGTGATGCGGTCGCTTGTACTTGTAGATTGCTAGAAAGCTCCATCGCTTTTACGTGCGGACGCGAGGACTGTTGACGGGCTGTCAATCAAGCGGGAGAAAGTGCACGAATACCGTTGCTCAGATTATGCCGCCGAAAATCCAACATTTCAGTTCGTCGCACATTTTAGTTTGTGTTATATCGTAAGTACGCGCTATATGTTTCAGTGTAACACCCGTATACGGGATTACCACCGTGTTAAAGGCACATGGATGGGAAAGGTTTGGGTTTTTCATAACAAAGTATAGGTTTTCCCCAATAAGAAGATTACATGGCTGCTTAGTTCGTTTTAAATCGCGACAGTCAGTGATTTGGGATTTGGTTTATAAATGAGAGGCAGGGATGTAGTGAGATTGTGATTGTGGATCCTTAAATGTATGATGAGAAACGAAAAATACTGATTTGTTAAATTCACTTCTGGGCAAGCATTTTAGTTTGATTCATTTTTATTCTAGACGTTCAGATGATCTGTACTGGGCTGAAGAAAGCTTTTTCTTCATTTATGTCCATAGAAACTGAAAGTTATTGCTGCATGATAGAGGATAGTCAAGTTTACACTCACAGTAGGAAGTATATAACCGTTATGTGTGCTTGTGAATATGTGCTTGCAGTGAACTGTATGCTACCCTGTTTGTTTCTTTCTCATTCATATTTGTTTTGCATTTTTTTGGACAAAATGAAATCTCCAGTTTTGTTTTATGTCTTATATCAACTGTTCGCCATTGGTTCTTGTCTTAGCTTCTGTAGAATAAAGCTATAATTAAATATGGTTTGCTTCCAACCTGATATTTTACAGAGCTTTCATTTAGCTTATTTAAACATTTAATAGTTACTTAAAGACAGTAATCACTGCACAAAATGTTATGTTGGTTGGTTTAAATGACAGGTATACTGTGTTTACACATGTCAATTTTAATCTGATTTGTGTGCATATCCAATTTGAACGATTGACTGTTCACATTGCGTATAACAACTGTTCAGATCCGATTTGTGTGTCCTTTAGGGCTCAAATTTTCCGTCATGGGTGCATTGGTTTCTATAGCAATAACGTTGCGTGGAGGTGTTTAGAATAGGTGAGCTTGAGTTCATGCGGTGCTCTGCAGACTGATCGGCATGTAACATCAAAGTTCCCTGAACTTTTCAAATCGCATTCTCTTTGATGTTATAAGACTGTCTGTCGGGTAAAAGTAATGTAGATGAGAGGTGCACTGTTGGTCACATGTTGCCTATATAGGACCTCCTGAGAAGATTTGCATCAGTTTAAGATGTTATCTACAACACTGACTGGTAAAACTTGTTTTCAAAATGCCCTATACGTCTCTAGATCTGTCTGCACTTCTGTTATATTAAAATAGCAGCGCAAGAGGTCATCAAGCCTGACCTCCAACATTTAGTATGAATATGGGTTTGTTAAAGGGCTAGGCAAAATCGCACAGAATATCGGAGTCGATTTTCCTCGATTGTGAACGCGGTTTTGCCTAGCTTCTCTGTGAACTACGGCTCTGTGTAGTAAATGCCGCTCCATCTGAAAGACAGCCCTAGTTTGTTGAATAAAATGATCTGATACTTGAAGTATATTTTGTGCTCTTTTTGCATTTGGCTTATTGATTTTATTTAATGCAATTTGCGTAAATTCAGAATTGTTTTTTTTAGGAATATGATTTACTTTTGGACTGATATGGTTGGTGCTGCTGGCCTCAGCCATGTATCCAAAAAAGCACTTTAATCTAAACTTATTGGATAGGGCTGAACACATTTAATGCCCAGAGAAAATATCTGACTTCGGGATCAGATTACTTGTTGTTTGGCTTCAAAAGTCTTCAAATGCATACAGCCTTATGATGATTATCAGCAGAGTTGCACTTTCACCGAAAGGGATATTAGACCCGTTTCAAGATTATTCAAAGGAGAAGAATGAATACTTGTCATTCATGTCATGTGTTGATTCATATAACAGTGGTTAGATACAATCTAGATTTTTTCTGAAAGCATGTAAGTTTAAAGCTGTTTTGAGGCTGTATATCTGCCGGAAATAGCAGCTGTTTCTTGTGGTGTTGCTTAGTGGGTTTTGGTTGTTGTTGTGCATCATCACAAAAAAAAGAATTAAGTAAGACGGAGTACAAACATTTGAGGTTTCATTGTTTACGATATTTAATAAGATCCATGTAAAGCCCCATATTTAATTTATTTTTCTCATTCCGTTGCTCACACACACGCACACATACTTACGGAGGTGCACATTCCCTGTCTCAGGCTGTAGACAGATTTCTCTGGCCACACAAATAGCCTCCATCATCACATAGGTGATTAAGGTAGGGGATTGTGGTTGTGTTTGTTATATCTCCCTTCAGCAGATGTTCCCTTGCGTGGCACTAGCGTCTATAATAATTTCCTAGGGGATTAGCTAGCACTGCACAGTCTCACCCCTCAATACAGTACAAAATAGTGTAGATAGATATTATTGTCTTTGTAACAGAGTATTGTGGTGGAGTCATCATGCTGATCTGGGGTCACTTTCTGCTATAATGTTATTAAACGCTTGTAGTCTGTCTGTTTGGACAAAGCACTTATGTCTTAATCATGTATTAAATCCTTCCCATATCCTCTCAGTAATACTGCAAATATCAAAGCACTATGCAGTTCTGATTTGAGACATGGTGAGCTTCAGTTGGTCATCAGATTAGATTTTACAGTGACGCAGGCTCAAAGTAAATGAAGAAAACACAGCAGATCCAGAGAAGCTCTCATGTTACTATATCAATAACTAATAGTCTGTCTACTGGATAAGTCTAATATGTACAAGGATGATCAAAAATGGGTGTTTTGGTTTATAGTTGCTTGCTTTGTATTTTTTGTATGAAATTCATTTTGTATGAAATGCTGTCTTTGTAGAGTTTTCAAAATCGGACACACAACATTCAGATTCAGTCAAGATATTACTCTAGAACTAAGGCAACTATAGAGTGCACTATGTTTTGAAACAGCTATCGTGTGTCACCATGATAAGCACATTACACTGTCATTCCACCCTGCTGTTGTCATCAGTGTTTTTAGTGTTATATAATGGTAAATAACACTAAAAATGCATTTTAACTTAATATTTCACACTGAACAAAATAGGGCTGCACAATTATGACAAAAAATGTAATTGTTGATTATTCACCTTGGCGTTATGGTTACTATTATTATTGACGATTAGATTTTACATTCAAGTTTTGAAATGTTTTACAACTTTCTATTAAGCAGCTGCATGGTAAATTCTAAACATCCAAAGCTAAATTATATAATATAAATAACAAATAATTATGAGAGTTTTGTTGTCAATACATTTTTTTTTTAAAGAATGGCTACAGGGCTCCCGACTAACTGTTTTCACTAGGAGCACAGTGGCCCCCAACTGAAAATTTAGGGGCGCAACCAGAAAATTTAGGGGCATGCACCATAAATCAACATGCCAACCAAATATTCACATTTCTACTAATTTCCACTGTATTACTAATAAATACTTTGATGATAGATGCAGAAAGTACAATGTGCTGTTTCAAATTCAGTGTCACATCACAAAAAAAAGGTCAAATTAATGGTCGCACATGTGCGACTGGATGTACATTTCAGTGGCACACTCTCAGATTTTGGTGGCAAAATGCCACCATTTGTTGGCAGTCTGGAACCCTGGGAAATATGACACTTTTAACTTATTAATTTTAAAATCTCTGATTTACCACTGTATTTGGTGCAGTACTGGTGAAATGCACAGAAATGGACAAATGTATTTGAGGCTTTTGGTGATTATGTAATTGTTTAAATTGTAATTGTACTTTGGACTTTTTTACAATTAATTGTGCAGCTCTAGAACAAAAGCACATTGATGTAATTTTGCCTCACGGAATAAAGCTACTTGCTAGTTTTTTTCTTGTTTGTTTATGCTTTGTGTTTAAGTTGTGCTCTGATAGGTCTGGTCTGAATTCTACATTGTGTCCTGCAGAAAGTTGGCTGTACTCTGTGATGGGACCCCTTAAGATCTTAGTGATCATGTGGGTAGAAAAGTTTGTGTTGGAGAGTGTGCCCAGAGGTGGCTGTATGCATTTATATTAGGGCTGCAAAACCAACGATTATTTTAATAATCGATTATTTTTGGGCAATTATTTTTTGTGATTTAATCACCTAATCGGATAAAACATAAATATTTGAAGAGTTTCATTGCAAAACGAGATAACTCCGTTTTTAACATTTTTGTCAAAACATGTTTATTATTATGTTATATTTTTGTTTCATGGTGCTACTTAGCTGTATAGTTATGAAGGTTTAAATCAAAACAAACCAACTGCAGTTGAATTAATATTACTTGGAATGCACAACCAAAAAACGAGATTTTTGAAAAATTAAAATGAAACTCATTCATTTAGTCAATTAGATTTTTACTTATTACAGCTATAAGGCACTAAATTAGGGTATTAACATGTAGAAGTGTAAAAAAAGTGCAAAAGCCACACACTAGTAGAGTTTTACGAATATAATCTTTTTAATATTTTAAATAAAGTTTGTGCCGTTTTTAAATAGTAAAACATCTTTTAAATTCAAAATATAAATAAACAAAATTAATTGAGTGTTAGGGTTGTGCTGAGGAAATTCTTTTCACAGATTAATAAACTCATTTAATCTTTAACTTTAGACCTTGATGAGAATCAACTTTATTTGTTATTATTAACTAAATAAATAAGCCATTATGATATGAAAGTGATATACATGCAGATGCTTAGTTTGTGGTTCAACACAAATTTTTTTTGACAACCCAACAACAATTTGAACAAATTGTTGATCAGGGAGCTCTCGTTGTATGAAGAAACAGCACCTGAATTTAATAATAAGTACACAGCTCGGGCTCTATGAAGCGGACGAGTGTCCGTGCTGTCCAACGGTGGTGCGAGAGCATGTGAGATCCCAAACCGACTAATTGATGATGAAATTTGTTGACAATAAATGTCTTTATTGATTTTATTGATTAGTTGGTGCAGCCCTAATTTATATTCTACTGTATAGTGATTAGTGCTTTTTGCATTTTTGTCAATATATGTGTCGCTTAAATGCTAGTTATCCTATTGATATCTAGCATAGTGTTTCTAACTTATTTGCTTGTGTGCTATAATTTATTTACAGCAAGCTTCAAGCCTGTTGTATCTTCCTGTTGAAAACAAGTAAGAAAGTACTTTGTAAAAATAAAAAACTGTGAATAGTTATATACTGAGGGTTAGGACTAAGGGATAAGGTAAGAATTTCAGGTCAGGGAACTGGGATGGCTGTGGCAGAACCTTGATTTTGTGCACAGTGACCCATTTTTTGGTGTTTGTTTTGAACCAATGTTTTGATGAAAGATTGAATCATGACCCATTAAATTTCTTCTGAGCAAGTAAGGTTTTGACTTTTTCTATCTGTTGGTATTTGATATAATCCATGACGCAATGCATCTTTGGGGCTTTTTACACCAGGTCACTTCATGCGTTTTCTCTGATCGGATAGCTATCCAATCGTAAAAAGGCCAGGTGTAAATGCCCTCCGAAACGTTTTCGAGACGGATTTAAATCCGAACGCTCAAACCACTTCAGGAGGTGGTCTGGGACGGATTTCAGATGAAACTGGACAAGTGTAAATACATCTGGTTGATGAAACCACATCTTTCAGCGTATAACTCCTCCTAAACGTAACCATCTCACCCAGAAGTTAGCCGTCCAAGAGGCAAACAAACAAAGACGACACGCTCGTTGCTTTATGGAGCGACGACAGCGGGTAAAAAGATTTCTAGAATCAATAAAAGAGTCTAATGACAAACTCAAATGATATTAAACAAAGAAATAAACTTTTTAGAGAGAGTTTTGTGAATGCTTTTCCCGTCATGGACCTGCATTAAATCACCGCGCTGTCACTCTCCTGCTGCGCTGTACTGTGAGCTTCAGCCCTGCCGAGCAAGTAGATGCTCATCCTAACCGTGTTTGCATTTTCGGCATCGGAACCTCTCTGATCCACTGCGTATGCCATTTCGTTGCATTAGCAGCCAGCCTCGTCTCGAATGAGGTTAAAAAGCCCAGTTGTGTGTTTGGCATCGTTGTGATCATGGCTAGTTTAACTTCTTTACGCTTGTTTAATTTTTTCACCAGCTGTGGATGTGCTTTGCGCAGGCACTGCACACACCTGCTTGCTTTTTCGACAATCTTCAAGTTTTATCGATTTAATTCTTATCGACAATTAATCAAAGATCGATTAATTGTTAACATCCCTAGTGTTGATTCAAAATCGATTCTCAAACGCCACAAATCGATTTTTTGTTTTTTAATGAAATAGTCTGATCCTGTTTGATCAAGGAATGCGACTGTTCTGACTTTTTTCAGCATACATTTTCATCTTGCATCAAAATTGTATTGTATTTAACATAATTGTATGCATTTGAAAATTAGAGATGGGTTCTGTTTTTATGTACCCAAGTGTATATAAAAGAGTTTAATATACAGGTTTGTGGCTCTTCTTTTTATTAATTATCCACTTGTAAACTTATTGTCACTGTTCTTTATATAAATATAATATTTGTATTAAATCTATATTCATTGAGTTGAATCGAGAATCAAGTATAAAAATCGCCCAGAGAATCTAAATCGATTCGATAGCCCGCAAATTGAAATCGAATCGATCTGGAAAATCTCAATCGATATCCAGCCCTAGTCCTCTTTCAGGCAGATTTGCAACATCTCCAGTCGATTAAAACATGTGCCATTTAAGTTAAATAACTCCTCAGCTTGGCCCATCTTTGTTTTTTTACCGCCGCAAGCAGAAAATCCTATGAAGAAATGCAACAGCAGTTTTTTGGACCTGACGGGAGGGTTCTAGTTAGAGCCCGACCGATGTGCGTTTTTTCGGGCCGATGCCGATACAGATATTAGGGAGTAAAAAAAGACCGATAACGATATATCGGCCGATATTCTTTATGTGTATATTATAGTTCAGTACACATATACTACAGTATATTATACTACAGTACTGTACATAGAATACACTATATACTTTAACATAATATACTGTATATGAATAAATGCAATGCAATGATCACTCACAAATGTGGTGATCACTCACAAATGTGGTGATCCAACACTTATATTGATGTGACAAAGATATGTACTATAGGCAAGAAGTTAACAATAAACTTTATTATCCAAAATTAGTCTGATATCAGTGCACTAAACAGTAAACTTGACTTATTATAAATAACTTTAAAACACAAAGAGAACAAAATACATAAAACTTGCATCATTTGCAGTTTTGACGAGAATAACGTTATAAAGAGAAACGTATGAAGTCATTGATTATTAGCTTTACAGTAAGTTGTGTACTTCACAAATTAGTTAGCCACTCACCGTTACGAAGACAATGCTTGACGGAGCACATAGTAATGTACACTATGTTTAATGTTGTGCACAACGTTTTTATAACACAAACCCAGGGTTCCGTGCAAACTTTAGACTTTTATAAAACTAAAGCGTCTTCGCTCCGCCTCTTTTATTTAGCAAGGGTGTAGAGTTGCGCGAGCTTATTGAATCAATTGCTCTGAAATGAGCACGTTAACTAACAACACAAGCAGCAGTTATTTCATATAGTGTTATATAAGTGCACGGCTGCGCGTAGTTTAAACGTGTCATTTCTCCGTCTCGCGTCATTTCTCCCGCTTGCGTTTTAACTCGCAAGTCGACAAAGAGACGGATTACACCAAATGTAAACGGGAATGCGTCTCTCTTGTCCATTTATAATCCAATCGACCAAAGCGCGTCTTAATACCAGGTGTAACAATGTTGTGAAGAAGACACTGCGTGACTGCTTCCATGCCACCTGAACTGAGAGACTGACTGAAGTGAAGGGGGTGGGGGATTGGATGGTGTCACTACAGTGAGTGACCTGGGTCACCATTAGCAACCAGTAGGGCGCACTTTGCTGGACAAACAAGTACTTACATCTTTCAAAAGCATTTAATGTGTTCTGTAACAAACGTTCATATCGGCGCATATCTGCGGCTTATACGCCGATACAGATATATCTGCGACATGCTCATATCGGCCGATAAAATCGGCAAAACGATAAATCGGTCGGGCTCTAGTTCTAGTGGACCATTCACAGCGCTTGCGGTCCACCCATTATGGACACGTTGTTAAATTTTTGAAGAGGTGCACATCAGGCTATGGCGTAGATCCTATGTGGTACCATAAATTAGGCTTATTACAATGTTCATTACAATTTTAGGAATTTTATGTATATTATTAATATTAATATTATGGGTACTGCAGAAAACCTTGATCGGTCGACAAGTATACCAAATGATTATTTCAAGATGTCTGAGTCTGATTATCAATGTTGCTACCTTCATCGGCATGAAGACATTCTGTGTAAGAAGTGTGCCCATTAACAAAATTCAGATAAGACCACATACCCAGTTACTCCAGCTATAATTTTGAAAGTAACCAACAAATGCTTAGCCCAAAATATAAACTGTTGCCTGACTGTACAGAAATATACTGTAGACTGTGTGTTTAATAATAATTCAGCTGGTAAAAACACCTGTTCCTCACTCAACACATTTTGAATTTTTAGATCTGTTTTCATGATTGGTGATCGTTCCTGCTTAATGAGAGCTTCACTGATGTATCACACACAACCTTAGTAGTGCTCTTTGTCTGGAGTGTGTATTATGTAAACAGTTGAAGGCTCTGCTGGGAACTTTGTTGTTGACTGCTGCCTTGTGCATTTATATCATGCAGTGGTAGTGTAGGTTTATGTGTGCGGGTGTGTGTGTGCGGGCGGTCGGCCGTTGTGTGTGTGTGTGTGGGGGGGTGAAGTACAAAGGAGGACTGAGATATGTGAGCTGCAGGGCAGGAGATAGTGGGGGAGGGGCAGACGAGAGAGAGAGAGAGAGAGAGTGTTGGAGGGAAAGCTGGCACACTGTTGTACTCCATGCTTATAGCTAGCTAGAAGGAGAGAGATCATGCAATTGAAATTGGGACTAGGACATGGACCCCCCCCCCAATATCACAATAACGCTTCATTGCGATATTGTTTTGCCTGAGATATAAATTGTGTTATGGTAAATACTGTCTGACTTGACCAGATGAATTATAAAAGCTCTGCTTGAGAGGAATTAAGTTTTGCGTTACATATCTTGTATAGCTCTTGCAACTTGAGAAAAATTGTTACATGATGGTTTTGCATACCTCTTGTTGAGCCACCAGATGTGTTATTAAAACCTTCTTTAGAACCCCATTAATTGCATCATGTCTTTCGCAAGGTGAAATTTGATTGAATCTGTGATTTCTCTGCTAAACCATTTTCATATAGTGTAACACTGGCAAAGGCATCCACAATAGTTTTTCTTTAAAACAATGCTCTGCGTGTTATGCAATGTATCTATTGCAGATGCACACATTGGGATGTCGATGCTGAAATGATATATTGTGCAGCCTAGTTGTCTGTGCTTTGTTAGTCTTACCTTCACTTTCTGAAATATACACTGCAGGAAGGATGATCTTCAACATCAGCATAACAGCACCTGAGCCCCAAAGACAATGCACCCGAAAATGCCTCTTTTCAGCATCTGTTTCACACCCTGATGTTTTGCGCTGATGTGTATGTGATGCTTGTGCTTTAACTTCTTTCTGTTTCTATTAAAGTAAAAAAAATCATGACCTTCAAACATTTTTGGCTGGATCACCCATGTCAGCGATATTAGAGCATGTACCTGGCACAGATTTACCCTGAACAGCAGGAGCCAAAATACACAGACGCATGTGCACATTTGCTTACGTTAAGAATAATGAGTGAAATTTTGAACTGTTTTCAAAAAAATCAAAAACAAAATGTAGTGCACTTTTTTGTGCCACCCAAAGCAAACCCACCAGCTACAGATTGCTTCAAGTAAATCATTTACAGTTTGTTTTGTTAAGTTGCTGTTTGATTTGGCTACAATAATTAAAAGGGGTTTCCATTATCAGGTGCATCTGCTTGATAATTAGTTTAACAGATAATCAGACTCAAACTGTGTTCTTATTCACTGATTCGTCTTTAATGTTCTGAATAGGGATGTGCATAAATGATCGAATATTCGATCTGGAATAATAATTTTAAATAGAAAAAAAATGCTATTCCAATGTTTGTTTGTTTGTTTTTAAGGGTGTTTTCACATCTGTAATTCGGTTCATTTGGTCCAGACCAAAAGCAAAAAATTATACATTGTAACTTTTTTAGCAGTTTGGGTTTCTTTTCACACCACACTGATTGCTCTGATCCGCACCAGTTGAAACAAACCATAATTCATGAACATAAATTCATGTGATAAGATCCACATTACTCATTGGCCACTTGTATTTGAACGTATTTCCTAAACTGCTTCTCGATTGGTCAGAATCAACATGCGCGAAATTCCAACGGAACCCCAAAAGTAAACAAAAAGAAGGAAAATACAGCAGACACCATGGACAGATGGCTGCGCGCTGTAATTGTGTCTTCAAGGTGGTCTCGATCCGCTTGTTTGGTCCGCTTTTAGTGCGCACCAGAGTTCGATTGCTGCATTCTCACCTGCCCAAATGAACCGCACCAACTTAGCAATCGAACTCTGGTACGATTCAACCGAACTAAACAAGGCAGGTGTGAAAACACACCCTAAAGCACCACTGCAGGTTTAAGGTTACTGATCATTTAATGATCATTTAAAGCTGCCGTCGGCAAGTCTGGAGTATTGAGCTGATTTCAAAGTTTACAATTTCCATGCTCCTCCCCCACTACAACAGAGCAACCTCCCATCGAGCTCATCCTCATCAGTGCGTGTTCACCAGTATTATTGTGAACACATACTTAGCAAGAATACTTAGATTACTTGCATAACACTCAGAAATACAATCAATAGTTGATAAAGCACAATTACCTGTCGAGAAGAAATGTGGCAAGCTCTGCATCCAGCTTAAACCCTATAAAATTTCGTAGATCCACATTTCAAATGCCGGTCCGATATTGATCCTAGTTTTATTATACGGCACGGTCGCTTTCTATCTTTGTTTCCTTCTTTTTATTGCTTGTTTTCCTAGCTCTGGTTGTTAACCGAGAAATCGGAAGTTTGTTAGTGTTCAATTCAACACAGCTGTGAACTTCAGGCGGATGCATGTGATTATAGCGAGGGGGGATCGCTGATTTTTTCTTAAACAGTCTAATTTATGTTGTTCTATCGGAGCATAGTGTCGATTTCAGTGAAAATTATAAAAAATTGCAGCTTCAATAAAGTCTTGTCTACAACTGCCTGAAGTGAATAAACTGAAAAATTATGAATTTTTTTTCACTGTAAAATGTAAAGCTGTAAATATCGTCATTTTCCCATCAAGGGAATAGTTTTAACTAGCCTAATTTGATGCACAATTGTTTTTTGAAAATGTTGCATTGAAATTTGAGCAAATGTGAAAAATCTCATTTCTGTTCTAAATATTGTTGGTTTGAATTTAGAGAGTGGTTAACTGTGGGTGCTTGTAATAGAAGTTGTCAAAAAGATTTGCTCAGTGCAGAGAAAAATCAGAGGTAACCTTCAGGTGGTTGGTCTCAGCTTTAGACAACATAACCAATTGGTCCTAGACCATTTAGTGCTTTCTTAAAGCATGCTGTTACATCATGTAACTTGCTATCTTGTGGCACTACACAGATAAGTAAAACAAATCTGTTGGAATTACTTTATACTAGGGCTGGTCCGAATAGCATTTTTTTAGTCCCGAAGCTCTAGTAGAAATCAAATCGAATATTCGAAGCTTCAGAACGGAGCTTAGCAGCACAATATACCAACACCGTAAATGGTAAGGTAGGCTATTAAAATAAAAATAAAATAAAAGAGTTTAACGAAAGTAGCATACTTTCAATATCATGTTTTTTTTACTGACCATCAGGCTATCCGATATGTTGGTGACTTTTTTCATCAGTAGAAAAATAAAGAAGCAAGTCAATAGATCCGCAACTTTGAGAACTCAAAACCTAGCAGATATACAAGTAATCCTTGTGACTCCTGGTGACACATTGGCGTCTTGTGAAGCAAATTAAATCAGTTTTTTTCAAGAAATGTATTTGACAATTATTAAGCGTTAATGCGGTCAACCCCAATCGGTCGGGATTGGTTACAAATTACAATGCTTAACGCTGCATTGTCTAAGAATAATTTTTTTTAGCGTTGTGCATTCTTGCACTACACATTTACTCATTAATAATTTTCACTGCCTATTGTTTTGCATGCATTATATGCAATATAGGAATTATCTTGCTGCTTTTTTATTATATATTTGTGGCAAACCGTTGCTTCATTTGATGCATCATAAACTGCACACTCTGGTTAAACACAAGCTGTACCAAAAATTTGCTCTGAACCACCATTATTTTGTTCCTTAGATTTTAATTTTAGTGGTTCTGTGCTAAGAGGTGAAAGACATGTGACTAACAAACGTTTCCTGAGTAAATTTGCTAACATCACTTACATCCGCTGTTCTGACTTATTTGTTTATTGCGATTGTATTCGTTTATGATATTTCTAAAAACCTGAACAGTAGGTTGCTACACACAACAACAGCATACACACACACACACACACACATATTCTGGACTGTGATAGGTTATTAAAAGACTAAAGAGAACGCTAACAAAAACATGCAAAAAACGTCTGACACCATTGATATGTAAAAAGCAAGTATAAGTCCTAAAGTGAGAACTGACAGATCTGCACAGATCTTGCATGCAGTGCAGTTCTCTCTCTTTATCTATATCTCCCTCTTGGTCGCTCACTCGCTTTTACTCTTTCAGTCTTATTATTCAGACTTATGAGCTCATCAGACATTCTCTCATTCTGTTTTTCATTCTAATGGTTTCAGACACACACCCACATCTCTTTAAAGCTGCCAGTTTTCCTGTGCTGATAATAATATGGTTGTTTTGTAAGATACATCAGTGCATTTTACCTGTTAATGACTGTTTTAACTTGAGTACTCCATGAATGAATGTCTTCACCTAGAAATGACTAAATTATTGCTCATTATTTCCATGTTTGTTTCTTTCACTTGTTGAAATATGACGGATTACCAAGTAAATTAATAACTAATTTCATTGTTCTGGGGGAAAAATTATTAGGGTCATCCCTGTAAGCTGTTACCACTACACCTCAGTTGCTTTGAAACAGTATTGTTGCTGTGACCGCATGTATGTATGTGTGTGTGTTTGTGTGTTCAATTTCATTTATTTTGGAAGCTGAGCGGCTCATACCTCCGCCCTTCCCCCATCTCTCTCTCTCGCTCGCTCGCTCTCTCTCTCACTCTCTCTCACTCTCTCTCTCATATGGCAGGTTACATTGACATGTAAGAAAAACACACATTGCCATTTTACAGCAGACTGTGCTATATAGGATTTGTTTATTGGGTTTATTTCTTATGTATGTTGCCCATTTTTACAATTGTTTGCCCTCTTCTGTTTGTTTTCTCTGTCTGCCTCTGGAATGTGACACTTTGGTTGTATGTGTGTTTGAAATTGTGTTTTGGTTTCTTGTGCTGCTCCTTTTGCATATTTCATGGCTTAGACCATCACTGAACTACCCTAGCCTAAGGGAAAAGTGTGTTTTTGTGAGAAAGGATATGTGTTCAGTGGAACTGTGTCTCTTTTTGTGCAGTTGTGTATGTATTCAGATGTGTTTGTCATGTTTTGAGTTTTTGTGTGTTTGCCTAGAAAACTGGCTTGGCCTAGGCAGGGTAATCTAAGTGGGTTCAGAGGACACAGTCATGTTGTTTTTGAGTTTGCTCAGAATAAGCAAGTTAATTTCATAATCTCTCTTTTTCTTTTCACTGTAGCAAATGGTGATGAGCCTGCGGGTGTCGGAGTTGCAGGTTCTTTTGGGTTACGCTGGTAGAAACAAACATGGCCGGAAACACGAGCTCTTGACCAAAGCCTTATATCTTCTGAAAGCCGGCTGCAGCCCCGCCGTCCAGATGAAGATCAAGGAGCTATACAGACGACGCTTCCCAACCAAGCTGGTGTCTCCAGCCGAGCTGTCCCTGCCCGGTGTCCACCCCGCTGCTGCCTCCCTTCCCCCCGGACTCACTCAGCTGGGGTTTGACGGGCACGGAGCACCCCCGTCCCCTCTGCTACCTATCTCCCTTCTCGGGCCCAAACACGAGCTGGGTCTGCCCCACCTTCCTACCAATCTGCATCCTGTACATCCTGACGTCAAACTACAGCGCCTTCCCTTTTATGATGTACTGGATGAGCTCATTAAACCGACGAGTCTTGGTGAGTTTGAGCTTTTGGGTTTATTGCAGCTGTTTGTGGTCAGTGTGTCTGATTTGAAGGAGTGAACGTGTGAAAGATAAGCCATTTTTGAACGGAGATTACAAAATATACAAGGAAAATACTTTTTTCCGGGGTATTTTGGGGATCGATTGATTTGATTTTGGTTTATTCACACTTCCACTTGCTGGAATCTGTGCTTGCATTCATTCACACACATGCCGTAAAGATCCTGTAAAGTCACGTGATGTATTTAAAGTCCTGCACTTGGTAGGTTTCTAAAGTTTGCTATTATCCTTGATTTCTTTCTCGTTAAACCACTTTCATGAATTTTGTGTATGATAAGATCATAAAGAAGCATGTGATGCGCTGTTCTGTATAGCTTCAGCATGGATTAGTGTTGGGCGATATGCTTCATATAGAGATCATCCTATCGTCACAGCCTGTGAGATCGCCGATACACCATATTATCGGGGGGCAGTAGTTTACTCATTTTTTTATGTGTTCATTTTAGGGCTGAAACGATTCATCGAGTTACTCGATTTACTCGATTCAAAAAATTCCTCGAGGCAAAAATTCTGCCTCGAAGCCTCGTTAAATTCCTATGACGCGCACTACACGCGCCAAGATCTGATTCACACATACCGTTGTTCAATGTTCAGGAAGCACATCATAGCGCGTGGTACATTTTGAATTTAGTTGGCACGATGGCGGAGCAAATATGTCCATAAACGGCAGAGAGAGAATGTCTAAAGTTTGGGATCATTACACTATCATTACATTCAGCATCTGAACCGAAAACATCCACTGCTGTTTCACCAAGCGTCGATGAAACAAGGTAACGTAGCTTCTGCTGATTTTAATCCCATACTGTATTTGTAGCGATGTCGTTATGGGGTTTGACTAGATATGATGTTTAGCTTTGATGTTTTTAAGTAGTAAACGTATTCACGTTCAATTGCAGGAGAGTATAGCTTAAAAAAGAACCCCTTCACACACACGCATGCACTTTACAGGTGTGTGTACCAAAAAACGGCACCACAGTGCAATCATATATGGGCAACTTGTAATCAGACATATTTTGTTCAGTAATAATAATCTCTGTCTTATTGGAGTTTAGCATAAGGAAGTTATTCTCTCTCACGCGAGTCAGACCGATCGCGCAATGCTTAAACTTTTATGTAGCCACGCAACAATAATGTCAGCTGCATTCATTCACTGTATACAGTGGGACGTGATGTTGTGATTTTTCGAACAAATTCTTAACCTAAAATGCACCGCAATGCAAGTGATGCAAACCAAATGCAGGGTTCTGTTGAAAATGAATGTATGTATTTCTGCCGTACCATAATGCAATGAAGCAACTGAACGTCTGACTGGGGTGTCACTCTTCCTCACGCACAGAACGCGTGCACACACACATATAAACACAGGTGCACGTGCGCACACACACAGGTTGTTACCATAGCAAATAGGCTCACCCCAGAAATGATATATTATATGTTAGTAGCCTAATGGTAAATGCTGCAGGTGTAGAAATGTACATAAACCAGATATTTACTTTGATGTCAGGGCTAGATTACAGCATGAAACCTGTTGTGCATATTAATAAATTAAAGTGCTTAATTGTTGGCACTGGCACTTATAAACACTAAATGGGTAAAAGTTGAAATAAATAGGCTTATTTTTTGGAGCCAAATACCTCTGTTTTTTTTTTTGAAATAAAAGCCAAATGCTTGAACATTTTACAGCCAAGTCATTTTCGTTATGCATTATTAGTTTTGGTTGTTTAAAAACACACACAAAATTTTTATCCGATTACTCGATTAATTGATCGATTCAGTGCTAGATTAATCGATTACAAAAAGAATCGATAGCTGCAGCCCTAGTTCATTTGTACTTATTTATGACAAGTCACTTGATTGGTGGACAAAAAAGAAGCAAGGGCAACACTGTCATGACCAAAACCTTTTAAAGGGGCCGTTCACATGTCGCGCCTAAAATGCGTGGAAAACGCTAGGCGCATAGGTTCTTGTCACATGACCTGCGGCGTGCTTGCGGCATTCTGAACATTTTAAATGTTTTTAGCTCGATTTAGTGCGGACGCGCCTGGAAAAAATGGGCCCGCATACCGATATATGTGAATCACCCCTAAACAAGTTACAAGTTCAGGTGCTAGAAGGACTTCAAGCAATGCTATTAGGTCCTCTTTACAGGAGCGATCCCAGAACATTTATGGGACATGTTTGTGTTCACACAGAAGCCTGTCTACCAAATTTACGGAAATTTTCTGTATGGGGAAAATTGTTGTGGGAATGGGATTATAGTGAGGTGTGTATGTATGTGTTTATGCATTTTTAGTTTTTTTGCCTTTTCTAGGTTGATTTAGAATATGTATGTATCTGTAGAAATATGTGTCTTGAACTTCAGCCGTAAAGATTCCCTACAACCATATTTCAGTGCATTAGCATTTTAATGGTGATGGCTGGTTTGGCATCAGTGTGTGCCTGAGGAGCATTGTTCAAATAGACCACCCTCCCACTAATCCCTGTCTCTCTCTTCTCATAATGTCTCTCTTTCTCGCTCTCTCTCTCTCATTTGAATACAGTGCTGAAATTATGAGTACAAACACCTGAGTTCCCTAGATAGATTCCCATTGGAAAGTAATGCCTCAGGCACTATTACAACACACAAACATAAACTGTTATAGAGCACACAGCATGCTCATGAACAAATGCAAGCCTGTCTTAGAGCATACACTATTGAACTACAGCCAGGGTGAAAAAGTTACATTTTAGGTATTCTTGACAATGGCAACAGAATTGAGAGTCTACTGCCAAGAAATAATTCTCGCTGACTAAAGTCAGTGAAGTATTGCATTATGTAATTATGAAATTACTATATCTTGTATATGCAATATGGGAATTCTTTAGCTGTTTTTTTATTTTATATTTGTGGCATTGTGTCAACTGCAGCATTATAAACCGTACACTCTCTCTATAAAACACAAGCTGGCCCAAAAATTGCTTCATCACTCCAAAAATTGAGACCCACCCTTAATTTGTTTTTAAAATTTGCATTTTAGTGGTGCTGTGCTAGGAATGCCTGGCCACAGTTCTGGAGCTACAACAATAATAGAAAAAGACATCAGGCTCTAAGATAAGAAATTGATATACACTTAAATACCTAACTCACAAATTAACAAACTTACAAATTTTCATAAAACGCATCCACCCCAAACAGGTAATGTATACATAATAAGCATGCAAACAGACCTCAGTATTTACAGTACTAATAATAAATCCAAGAAAACTGCTTTAGAGATTTTTTTAAGGTGTGACAGTATGTCTATGTATTTAAGTTTATGCAGTAAATTAGTTTTAAGGTAAATGATTATAATTTTGCAAGTTGTTACACGTTATTTTTTTGTCATATGCAGACTGTAATGTTAATATAACCCATTCACTTGCTTTCTCTTTTGTTTGTTGAGAGGTAATTTTTTTCATCTGTAGATTTTTATTCTCAGAAATGTGTTGTAATGTTTAAGGTTTTGATTTTTTTAAAAATAAAGATGATGTGTAGTACACTTAAAAAGTCAAGTAGATCTAAGTTGTGCGAAAAAAATATCTGGTACAGAGAGCAGTCTTGCTTTTAATAAAATTGTCCTAAGAATTGTCATGCATGGAACCTGCTGTAGAAGTGTAGTTAGTCATTAAACACTAACCAAATAAGCATACAAAGTCTAGCTGTAACGCAGTGTCAGACAGACTGTGAGTTTTTTATGAATCATAGACTGCATTCCAGTGGTGTCTAACCCCAGCTTTTACATGTAGCCAAGGCTGATTAATTTATATATAGCGAATATATCTATGTCTCTTCTAGTGAATGTATTTTTATGGTTTTAATGTAAATTTTTGTCAGTTTTACAGGCATGTGCTTTGTTTAGTTTTTAGCGATAGAGTGTCTTTATACTACTACTTCTATTTACAGAAAAGGAAATAAAGAAAATAGGAATAGCATTAAAGTGATAGTTAAGTGAAAAATTAAAAACCCCATGATTTACTCACCCTCAAGATATCTGAGATACATATACAGCATCTTTCAAACACAATTGGAGTTATTTTATAACTCACACTCACTTTATCCAAACCATCCAAAACACTTTAATCCATCGTAATGTTAAGTGTGTTTATTAATCTGAGTCGTTTGACATTTGTGTACTCACATGACATCATATTGCTTAGTTAGTCTGTCATGTGTGCAGCTCGGACATTCACGTAACCCTGCCGTGCGCATCAGATGTTTTTTAAGAAGGCAGATGAAGGTGAGTGGTCGCACAATTGACGTCTCTTCTTTTCGCAAATTGCGCTCACACTATAGCCTTCCTACCTGTGCAAGCTGGGCGCAGTACAGAGCGATTACACTAAGTCATACAAACCAGGCTTTGGAGGTCAAACGCGCCCAAGTACAGTTCAGTTTGGATAGTGTGAGTGCGCCCTAAGTATCCTGGCCCTTCCTAGCTTTATAACGGTAGAAAACATGGTCCACGACTTTTAAACCTGACAAAGTGCATCTATCCTTTACTTTGTAATCCACATGGCTCCAGGGGGTTAATAAAGGACTTTATGATAATATGGGTAATCGATGCAATTTTGAAAGAAAAATATTCATATTTAAAGGAACAGTATGTTAGATATTTATATCAATTAATCCTAAAATGGCCCTGATATGTCACCAGACATTAAGAAATCATTTTCATTTCAAATACTTATATCATTGACAACAGTGATCCGGCCAGGATATTGTCATTTAAAAAGTGGAGTTGCAGCCCTCAACTGATGTTTATGTTGTCATGTTGTGTATTGGCCATAGAGCTGGCAAAAAAAATCGCCTGCGATTCTCATGCGTGTCTCATCAGTAAAGCCAGTTCGGTGATTAGTAGTAAATCGCCATCACCTGCTTTCAGATGGAGCAGCATATGAAGAGTTTGGTTCCAAAACGCAATAAATCCATTTTGACAAATTTCGGTAAAAACGTGTTTTCTATACCAAGAAAGTGACAAGATGAAAACCACTATTTTCTGTTACAAACTTTCACATAGCATCTTTAGGTTATAAAAACATAAAAAATTCAAATCCATAACTTGATTTTCAAAGATTTATTATAAAAACGGATTATTTTTTCCACAAAATGCAATAAATCCATGACAAGTTTTTATTAAAAATGCTATAAATCTATTGAATCAATCGCCTATATAAATGTGCATTCATCTTTGCCATGTTATATTCATTTAGTTGACTAGTTGTACACACTAATTAAAAATATAAACATTATTGTCATTAATCAAAACACTTACTTTGTGATATTAAGAAGTCATCGGTTATACTTGGCGTCCTCGCTTAACGTTTTTCAAAGCGATCAGCTGTAAAATGTTTTGGTCCTGCTCGATTTTCGTTGACTTTGAGTAAAATTATGGAAAGTTTTTCATAAGATCCCCGGGGGTCAATGTGTTATCATGACAGTAACTTGATGCTGTCAGTCCGGCCAAACAAGCACCGGTCTCCCGAGTTCCTCTGCGTAAATTATTACATGTTGATGGCTTACGTTTCTTTCCCGTCACAGAAAACCATCACAGGTTTATCAATGCTATTAAAGTATTATTTTGTTTTTGTTTGTTTGGTGATCACGAGGTACAAAGTAGATGAGGAAAACTAGGATTCCGTGTACTCAGCGCGCCGCCATTCTTTGTTTACATTGCGTGAATGGTGCGCTGTAATCTGTGGAGGAGTGGATTTATGGCATTCTGTAGAAAAGGGGGAGTGGCGTTTATTGCATTTTGGGGAAAAAGGGAGAAAAGATGACAGAATAACACTGCGGAAATTGGATTTTGCATAAAATTAAGAATTTACTTTATAATACTGACCTGATATAATACTGATTCTGACAGTAACTCATTTTTTTCAAAAATGGCGTTTATTGCGTTTTGGAACCAAACTCTTCATATATACACAGAGCTGTATTTCACCAAGAAGCTAGGCAAAATCGCGTTCATAATCGAAGACGATCTTCCACGATTGTGAACGCGGTTTTGCCTAGCTTTCGGTGAAATACGGCTCTGTGCAGTAAATGCAGCTCCATCTGAAACCAGGTGATAGCGGTTTACTACTAATCACCGAACCGGCTTTACTGATGAGACACGCATGAGAATCGGAGAATCGCAGATGATTTTTTTCGCCAGCTCTAATTAGCCAGCAATTGTGTGATTGCAGTACCAGTTTTAGCCACAATCCTACATACTGTTCTTTTAAAACTTTATAAATTCTATTAACTAGATTCCGGCATAATTTATGGACTGGTTGCCATAATAGATGATACAAACGCCGTTAATCTCTACAAAACATTTTTTTTAAAATATTATACGCACAAGAACTGAATGTGTATGTGGCGCACGTGCATCCATTAACTGTATTCACACATCCATCCAGTAAAACATTTCATAGAAACTGACAGTGAACAATAAATACAATAATTATTCAAAAGCAACATATTATTATGCTGATAAAAATATTCTGATTTAGCTGGTTTATTTATTCTGCTACTATATATTATTTCAAAAATGAGATTACAGTAGAGAATATATACAACATAAACTGCTTATTAGTTAATGTTTATAATAGTTTGTAATGTGTTTGCGCGTAACGTTACTTTTGTTATGTTTTAAATGATAAAAAAAGCAAATAATTTCATAAGCTCATGTCGTATCTACTGCATAATAATATTTCCATAAAACAAAAACAATACTGAAAACATGTAATAGTAGTTTAATATGTTTATTATGGTTTGTTTAAATAACTTGAAATGTATTGAATGAGAAGCATAAGTTACTGCTGCTGTCGGATCGCGTAAAGCTTGAAGTCGATTAAAAATTGCCGTTTAAAAAACCTAACACCAGAGGAACAGTTGTGACATTTTATCACCTGAAAAGGTTAAAAACAAGAAGTCTTTGTATATTCCATGTATTAAACACTCTGACTGTCCCACTGTAGAGATACTGGTATGTCTCTATGCTTTTATATTTGGGCATTGAAGACCCGTCACCCCCGAGGAACAACATGAAACGATTGAATATATCTTGATGTATCAGGACACTTCTTAATTTCATCCTCACACTGGCTCATACATGAAATTATGACCGTAATCATTATGGAAAACGCCGGCTCTGGTTCAGTGACAGTACGCGCCGGATGTCGCACCCATAATTCGTGCAAAGCATCATGGGGCGTAGGAATAGTGTGGATAGGGAAGAGGACATTCTTTAAAATCTAATATTTTATGTTCTGCTGATAACAGAAAGTCTCAATGGTTTGGAACAGCATGACTGTTAATAAATGATGTCCTAAGTTTTATTTTTGTCTAAACAATTTTTGAATGCCATAAATGCATGCGTCTGAACGTTCTTACAGCACAGCAATTCACGCTCCTCCCCTTTCCTCCTATTAGCAAGTAAATAACTTGTTACAATCACATTATCATCATTATTCTGCTCTCATTTGCACAATCCACGCATCAGTCATTATCTCTGTCACTTGCTGGCATGCTGGAATATAATGGCATTTCAAGTACAACTTAGGCCTTTTTGATGCGTTTTCTTCATGTAAAGGCTGATTTCTTTTATTAATTAGTATCTTGATTCTGAAGAATCAGAGCAGCATGAATAAAATCCCACAGAGCAAGAGCAGTATGAGCAGTTATCTCTCAGTTATGAGCAAGGGCTGAAACTAAAGAGCATCTTACTCTCTTGAATAAACACTGCAATAATGATAAATGATGATTTATTTCATCAATGGTCAGAATAATTGATAGGTTAACCAGTATAGTAGATGCTGGAGCTACATTTAAAGGTAGTTCCTTGCCTTGTTTTTGAAAATGCATGTTTTAATAGGAATAAAGAGAGAGACCTCTTCCCCCACTCTCTTTCTCTCTTTGTCCAATAAAGTTCAAAACAGATTTCTTGGTATGACTGCAAACAATACAAATATGCGAAATTAGCTGCAGACAATACAATAATGCAAAATAAGCTATGAAGGCATGTCTCTTTCTCTTCACTTTTTGTTTTTCTCATTCTGCGTCTGTGCTCTGCATAAAAACTGAAAGGAATTTTTATTGGCTTGCATGGAAGGTTTAGAGCTGGAGTCTGGAGTCAACGTTTTTCGGGCAGGGACCCCTTAGATGAGAGCAGCATAGAGCAAGGACCCACTGATACTAATTGTGTAAGACAGAGATATCTAAGTAAGCAGTAAGGTACGCGAGGCTGCCTTTTTGTATTTGGCACAACGCAAAGTGAAGTAAAGCAAAACTATTGACCAATCACAATCAAGGACTGTTTTATGAATAGAAACAAACCATATTGTCACACAGCGATACTATGTTAAGACCGTACATGAGCCCTATTATTTTATTATCCCTGTTGTTGTACATACATGCCTTGACTTGCCTAAAGGCTCGATTCCATTTTCGATTCTAATCGATTCAATTCTTGATTTTAACTTTTTTTTTAAATGCTATGCCATTTTTAGGCTAGACTTTTATGAAATATAATATCTGACCTGGAACCCAGAGATGCCCTACCATGATAATTTCACATTTACCTGAACCTGAGCTATCAGTTTATAAAGATGACTGATCATGGTGAACGGCACAAAGAT
Source organism: Misgurnus anguillicaudatus (assembly GCF_027580225.2). NCBI lineage: Eukaryota > Metazoa > Chordata > Actinopteri > Cypriniformes > Cobitidae > Misgurnus > Misgurnus anguillicaudatus. The sequence continues at coordinate 34,630,375 of NC_073357.2, read as the reverse complement.
TATTCTGGTGGGGATAGGGGTTGTGCTACTTTATAATTTTAAGGTCCGTTGCCTTTCTTGTGGATCATAATTGATCCATTCTCTAGGTCACGATTTTGAGTTATGCAGGTTTATTTTCTGCAGAGCATCATATCAGACTCAGGAGAACAACATGCACGAATCCGCAGCATCTCTTTGGGGCAACTTTTTGACAGGCGCTATTAGTCCATAGTTTCAATCCGACTACGAATCTTGAACCAAGCACCATCACGGCCTGCGTTGCGTTGTTTTTTTAATGCTAGCTATAGTTTTGTCACAGTTTATAATGCAGATGCGGCGTGGTGTCATTTGCCTGTCGAATTAGCACTTTAGCAAATCTGAACAGCTTGAAACAGCTGTCCAAGTTCAGAAATATGAACTCAGCGAGTCACACTGATTCTACAATAACTTTCTAAAAGAAAGACAAAGATGCCTATATGATTAACCTGTTTTTATGATGATTTTTTATCGCTATTGTTGCTTCCTGAGTGGACGCTTAGTCTTCAGATATTATGTTTTTGTCCACAAGCTAAAATTGTACTGAACCTTCAGTAAGCCTTTACAGCTGCACATGTGCGCAACTTAAAGGGAACAACGTTTTGTACATATGTTTTAAGTTTTTAACAAAAAAATTGCTTGTGATTAAACATCATTTGGCGGACCCCCTGCAGTTCCGTTGCGGACCCCCTGTGGGCCGCGGACCCCTGATTAAAGACCAGTGCTTTCCTGAGCCATGTTTTCATTAAAATGAATCGTCTACAGCAGTGGTTTTCAATCTTGTCCTAGGGGACCCACTGCCCTGCACATTTTGCATGTCTCCCTTATCTAACACACCTGATTCAGATCATCAGCTCATTAAGGGAGAGATCCATGAACAGAAATGGGTGTGTCAGTTAAGGGAGACATACAAAATATGCAGAGCTCTGGGTCCCCTAGGACAAGATTGAAAACCACTGGTCTATAGAGACTAGTATGGGGCTGTGAGCATAAAGGTTAAAGTTGCAGCACAGGTACCCTCATCACCACTATAGGTTAAGGCTACGTTTACATGGAAACAATCTGAAAAGAAACCGCAAAAGTGGCGTTGCGTTATATTTTTTTATTCCGTGTTTATACGAGCGTTTTGAGGGGGAAATCTGCGTGCATATGGTGACGCAAAAGTGTGTGATATTCGATGTAGTATGCACTCCAGGCGGCTAGGTGGCAATGTGAAGCACTGACACACAACAACACCAAGTCCGTGTGCCTGCATACAACCTACTTCCTTGTTCTCCCAGGTCTCGTCCAAAGCCGTCTGGTTTGCCTCCGACGAATTGGCGCATCAACAGTTTCACTGAGGTAATTAATGGCCTTCTCTGATTAGTAATACTAGCTGTGAAAATTTCGTACAACTGCTGGAAAGACTCTTGTATATTTATCAGAGCTGCTATGGCAACTTGAAGGTCCGACGTATGGAAATAATCCGACATGTTTGTTGTTATTTTCCTAAACTGGCGCATGCCTGTGACGTAAACGTGTACGCGACGAGAGCCACCGTGAGCAGACTTTTGTGTTTTTACTCTTTAGACGAGAACGCGACGGTAGATCGTTTTTAAGATTTCCACTCTGCAGGCTGGTTTCACTTTTTTGCATTTTTAAGCCCCCAAAATGCCGTCGCCGTGTAAACGAAAGGCACATCCGATAAAATATTTTTACGTTTTCACCCTCGAGGCCCTAAATTATTGTGTCTTCATTTTTAAAAACATTTTTGTGTTGGGTGCCAATTAGTTTCATTCTTTATTTACGCTTTCCTTTCTGGTGAATTGGACATATTTTAGTACTGATCTGCTGTATTTACGTTATTTTTTTATCCCATCTTAAGTTTTTGGTAACACTTTACAATAAGGTTCATTAGTTAACATTAGTTAACTACATTAGTTAACATAAACTAATAATGAACTGCACTTTTACAGCATTTATTAATCTTTGTTAATGTTAATTTCAACAATTACTAATACTTTACTAAAATCGTGTTGACGTTAGTTAATGCACTGTGAACTAACATGAACAAACAATTAAAAGCTTTATTTCTATTAACTAACATTAACAAGGATGAATAAATAATGTAACAAATGTATTGCTCATGGTTTGTTTGTGTTAGTTAAAACATCATCTAATGTTAACTAATGAACCTTATTGTAAAGTGTTACCAAGTTTTTAAAGTGTTTAGCCCCTCATACAGCTAATAAAACTGGTTGTTTGACTACACAGGGTTACATTATTTAACCTACTACTTTAATTGTCATGTAACAATGTTATAACATATCTATTGCATTGTGTCTACCAGGTTGCACATTTAAAGGGAACAAAAACAGATCAGACACTTAATTTGTAAAGTATTTAATCATGTAGACTTAAAAAAAAAACTGGCATAACCTCATCCTTATTCTTATATAATTAAGCTTTAAGCGAAGTATTATTATTATGTTGCAAGATGTAACATTACTATAATGATATGAATTTAGTCATACACAAGTTGTGTCTCATTACAGTCAGGCTAACTATTACTTAACTCGGTATCCTGTAACATGACTCAGCCAGGCTGTCTAAGGAATTAAACAACTTTATCTCACAAACACCCAGACATCACTATAAATCACACAACGTATATACAGCCAGCCATGGAGTAAACACAATGAAAGGTCTAATCTCCTCTGTGAAAGAAACAAAGATAAAAGCAAAAATTCTAAAGCCATCAGAAATGCTTATGATCCCGTTCTGAACTGAAGTCGGTATAAAATTATCTTCTAGATCAGAACAAATCTCTCCTCTATGCTTAGTTTTGCCTTGAATTAATACCACACTTTCCAATCTGACACGGCAAACGCTTATCTGCGTACATGACAACAGACCACAATTTGTGGCTGTGTTAATTAAGTGTAAAGAGATGAATAAACTGAAACGCACACAGGCCTTTACGTCCACATTTCATCCAACTGTTGAAGCAAATCAGATGATAAAGACCGCTGTGCTATTTTTAGAGCAGACATGGGGGAGGGAACTTGCTTTCTCTCTCTCTCTCTCTCTCACACTCAGGCTCTCTCTCTCACTCAGGCTTTCTCTACCACCCTCTCCATGTCAATCTCTCTTTGTTGCTTTCCATCTTAGCACCATTATTTCCTTCTATTCCCACCTAGTCTCTCATCTCTTACCTCCACTGTATTGACTGTGAGAATAGAAATGGAGGCTAATTATGTGTCGTCGAGTCCATTCTCTAGGTCTGATTGCATTCCTGCTGTTTCATGTTAAGGAAAGCGAGAGATTCAATGAAGGTGCAAAAGAGAACAACCAACACGATGAATAAAAGCAAAGCAGAAAAGAAAGCAGCAGAGGGAGTTTTAGTCTGTGAGAGAGTAGGTAGGTGGGTAGCAGCACCGGTTAGCCACATAACAATGTCACAGACACACCAGTCCTGCACTTATATTCAGAAGAACACAGGAACACACACACACACACACACACACACACACACACATTGTTTTTTACTGTATGTTGATGAAAAGGAGGAAAGTCAATTAGACCTGCCATCTAGGATGATGTATTGTACGTGTGAACGAAAGGAAAAGACAATGGAGAATAGAAGGTGAATTTAATATGAAATCGGTGAGGAGGGGGACTGGGCAGATGCAGCATGTGTCGAGAAAGGAAATAGTGATGTTATTGAGAAAACAAAAGGTTTACAGAGAAGATAGAAATTGAATCAATTTGTGTTTCTGAAGATCTGTATCGGGCTGTAATCAGTACATCATGATGTCGCTTGCTAATCATATAAGCCCACCCACATTACCCGTTTTGGTTTGTCACATTAATAGATCTTTTGAAAACAAAAACAGTATTGGGCTTCACATCTAATTGTCTGTTGATTTTTCCATAAAGTGTTTTAGCTGATGAAAGAGTCATATGCCTTGGCACGTTTTAATTACATAAAGTCCAACTAAGCGGGAGAGATCAGCAGGGAAATGGGATGCGAGTGCATGCGTGTGGCTTGTGTTAGTTTTACACTGCATGAAAATCCGAACCACTGAGCTCAGAGACATTTAAATTAGTGGTATGAAGATCTGTGACTCTGTTGGGTGTGTAGTGGGACTTGAGCTGCGTGGATTTTATTTTATGTCTCATTAATTGCAAGATTTCTCTGGAGAGCTTTAGCTAAATTTAAGAATGTGCAAGTAAATGTTTTGCGAGTGGACAAGTATACAGCTGAATGACCATCTTAATTGGCCTAAATGAGCAATCTCTTTTAAAAAGGCATCAGTAACAAAATGCCATCTGATGTAGCAGAGACCCAGTTATCAGCACAATTTATTTTTGTTGCAAAAGTGTAATTAAAAGCACAGTTGAAACAACTTGTAGGATGATTCTGGTAGCGCAATGTTGTATGTTTTAATTAAGCAAAAAAGCTCACATAATATGTATTTTTTAAACATGCAGTTTATCATACTTTTTGGGGTAGCTGTTTCACATTACCTTCGATAACTACAGCAGTTAATGATACATTGTTTGTATTGTCTTTGAACCCTAAAAACCTGAGAAACAACATGAGCATGAACTCATAAATGAACTGAGATAGCTGGCCCAGAACTGTATATTTTCTAGGAATATTAATGTTGATTAAGCTGGATATGAATTGGATTAGAGGGGAAAATAATATAACTCTTTGAAAATTGTTATCCCAGCACATATGGCTGAAATTGTGTGAAATGAAAATGTCACTTAAAACTTTTCAAATGAGAAGGAGAACGTTGGAACATATATATATATATATATATATATATATATAGCGGGAAAAATAAGTATTTGACACATCAGCATTTTTATCATTAAGGTTTTTTTTAAGTGGGTTATTATGACTCAACTTGTATACTTAAAGGTTCTGATTTCTTTGTATGAATTCAATATATCGCTTGATGGCTACATCTGGTGGAAATTTTGTGTCAATAGCCACTTAGAAATCTCTCTCTCTATATATATATTGATGTAAATTTTTTGCATATTTAAAATAAATAGATTTTTTCGTTTTACTGTGTGCAATGAAAGGATATGTCAGTTTTACTTGTTGCTTTCTCTGTGTCTCCGCAGCTTCAGATAACAGCCAGAGGTTTCAGGAAACGTGTTTTGCCTTTGCGTTGACGCCACAGCAAGTCCAACAAGTCAGCAGCTCAATGTGAGTCAATTTAAAATATATATATATATAATTTGTAACAAAGCATGCACACGCATAGGAGGAGTTCCCAAAAGACACTGCTTGTATACCTTTTAAGAGATGCATTTAAAGTAAAAAAAATATTTTTTTACAGGGACATATCGGGGACCAAATGTGACTTTACAGTGCAAGTACAGTTACGGTAAGAAATTTATGTTTTAGTACAGCATTTTAAATATTGTTTCAATATCATAGAAATGTAAAAAGCTCTAGTCTGCTACTAACTGTTCATATTTTAAATACGCACAGGTTTTGTTTATCAGAGACAAGCTGCCCTCAGGAGGACCACTTTCCCCCAAATCTTTGTGTTAAAGTTAATGGAAAACCCTGTAATCTCCCAGTAAGTACACTACATATCTGTCCATCTATTCATCCCTCTTAACTGAGACATACGCTGTGTCTGAAATCGTATACTTTCATACTATATTGTAGTTGAAAAGCAGTAGGCGAGGTGATTAGTATGTCTGAATTCATAGTATTCAAAAAACAGTAGGTGAAAAATACCTGGATGACCTACTACTTCCGGCAAGATCCTGAAGTTTTCATTCAATGGACATTTTTCTATCCCGGACATAAACCCCCGGGAAATACTTTACGAAGGAGAAGGAGGGGGCGTTGTTTTATTCAAAAATGTCTGAAAGCGGTAACACGGCTCTGTTCAAATGCAAATACATATATTAAACAGTTGTCCACTGTCCACCATTCACTTAAGAACATATTATATCTAATCTGCGTGACATTTTTAAAAAGGTAACTTTGTATTTATGTGTATATATCGGGTCGTGTCTGTGTTGAAGCTTCAGATCTGTCAGTCAGCGTGAGGAAGATCGTTTTGGAGTCTTGTCACTCTTAATAACCCTTTTAACATCAATCAGGTCCCGAACTTCATCTCTCTTAGTAATTCTTTTAACATCAAGCAAGTCCTGCACTTTACTTTCTAATTCCTGCATGTTTTGAAACCAAAATGTCACGTGCATTTGGATGGACACGCATCTTTGTATTAGACTAAGCATTTAGGACAGTACATCTTTCAGAAAACACACAAATAAAGATTATTTTAGATGTTTAATGACTATTTGGAGCATTGGGTTCGCTGGGCGAGGGCTTAAAAGGGACAGAGAATGAAAAACCATTTTTACCTTGTCTATGCTGAATAATGGTAGTCTACCCGCATTCATGAACATACAAAAAGTGCTAGACATGCTAAACATCTCAGTCTCATAGAAATTCCTCTTTTAGAAATGTCAGCCAGAAAACGGCCCAATCTGAAAAACTGATGCTTATGACATCACAGGCATCTCACTGCCCCTCCACTTTAAAATAATTGGCTACATTTTTTGAGTGGCAGCAAAGTCAGCCAATCAGTAATGAGATTACAAGTTAAGCCAGTAGGGGGAGCCAAATAGGTGCAAAACCACTTGTTTAAAATCCCCCACCCTAATAGAGCTATCTGAGAGAGGTTTTTAGGAGGTTCTAAGGCATTACAGACCCAAACAAAAAAATTTGTCTACATGTCACATCACAGAACACGGATAAATACCCCGTTCAATCATTCGATGTCACCTTTAATATACTTATTTTTGTGAAAACCTCAATTTCAACTCAAAATTAGACTAAGCGCATTTGACTCATTTTGGTCACTTTTTCACACTTATCTAAAAATATTTACCACAGTAATAGAGTAACAAGAATTTTGTGCCGCTGTAATTTAGGCACAGAGGCGAATGTTTTTAGAATTGAGACTTGTGTTTGTTCAGATGTTTTAGTTGTTTACTTTATTTGTTCTATTTCATATTTCATAATTGGTTTCTTTGTATTCTGATAATTTACTTATCCATATTTTTAGAGAGGCACTTTGCTTTCTTGCCAAAATTTGGCCAAACATTGGCACCTGCCAAAACACCTCTGTTAATGTGCATCTCATTAAGCTAATTGATGAATGATGAAATCCTTCAAACATATTTATGCAATTTTTTATGTTTTATGGTATAATTTGTATGCACCTTAAAAAAAACTGTAAGATTTTAACATTTTCTGTTAAACTGTATTTTGTATTGTTCTGATTGTAAGTACATGGATTTTTCTTATTGTTTTTTTTTAACAGGGATATCTCCCTCCTACCAAAAATGGTGTGGAACCAAAGAGGCCCAGCAGACCCATAAATATTACCTCACTGATCAGGCTGTCCACAACAGTCCCCAACACAATTGTAGTGTCGTGGACCTCAGAAATTGGACGGGTAGGGGAATACTTAAATTTAATTAAGTTATATAATAAAGGTGTGAATGTTAAGATGATCATTAAAAATATGTCTGAGATAAAACTAGGCAGACATGAGTATATTTAGATGGATCATCTTTTGAGCTAACTTGTTTTTTCATACATAAAATATAACTACACGAGCATATCAATTTCATAATACTTATCATATAACTTGTGTGAGCAAGCAAAAAGCTGTCTGAATTGCTCAGGAGACTTGAGAGAATTATTTGAGTTATACATTCTTGCTGAACCTTCTGGGCTCTTTATTTTTGAACCTTTTCATATGTCACTGATAAAACCATGATGTAAGAGCTGACCTTAGACTATAAATAAATGATGCCTAGTACAGCAGTAGACTTTTATAGCACAACACAATAGCCAAGAACTGGGATCGCATTTTGAATTTGTATAAGAAGACATACAATTTATGTTACTAAAATATAAAGCACAATTTTAATGGATGTATTATTTAGTGCTGTATTGGAGTATGGAATGTGTAGTAATGTATAGAGTTTGTGTTTTCTCAGAGTTACTCTATGGCGGTGTACCTGGTCAAACAGCTGTCATCTACAGTTCTGCTGCAGAGGCTACGAGCCAAAGGAATCAGAAACCCAGATCACTCCAGAGCACTCAGTAAGTGTACATGCTCTCCATACAAATGAAGTTTGACTTGAAGGTTTTTTCTAACCTCAAGTTGACAATGCAGATGTATGTCCTATATTGCCAATGTATACATTTTGTTTAGGTCTAGTTTAATTTGACACAGAACTAGGTCTGTTTTTTTCTGTCTGTCGGTCTGTTTCCCAATAATAAATAATATCATGGCCTACAAAATTATAAGGTTTTAAAGTTTTATTTTATCTCATAAAACATCCTGAAAATTATGCTTAGTGGACTAGTTCTTAAGCTTATTGGGGTGGTTTCCCAGAAAGGGATAAGACTAGTCCTAGACTAAAATAAATGTTAGATCTGTCCAAACTGAAAACATCTTGCACTGACATATCTTAAAATACCTCAGTGCCCTTTATTTTGCATCAAAATGCACACGGGTAATGTTTTTAGTAAAGGCATGTTTGTTAAAACTAGTTGTTTCCTAATTAAACTAAGGCCTAGTCCTGTCTTAACTTAATCCTTGTCCGAGAAACCACCCTATAAAGATTCAGTAGTGCTCGGGTATAAATTGTAAATTGACAGTTCTATTCCTATCATAATTAGTAAGCATTTTAGCTTATACAGTGTGATAAAGCAGACGTCTTAAAGCATTAATGTGTCTAGTATGGTAATCGCTGACAGATGCAGCATCATGGTATTAATTTACACTGATTGCTGTTTGTTTTAGTCTGCCCTTTGAACTTTCCATGTTACATTTAAATTTTAAGCAGCAAGCTATAAACTGTCTAAGGGGGATTGTTAAAGGCAGGTCAACCAAATTCTGTAGCATAACTGTTATAACATTATTAATTTTTTTTAAAATACTAATTTTCCAGCTATCCTAGAGTTAAACATTTAATTTTTACCATTTTGAGATCCATTAAGCTGATCTCCGGTTCTGGCGCTACCACTTTTAGCATATCTTAGCATAATCCATTGACTCTGATTAGACCATTAGCACCGTGCTAAAAAATAACCAAAGAGTTTGGATATTATTCCTATTTAAAACTTTTAAACTCTTCTGTAGTTACATTGTGTACTAAGACCGACGGAAAATTAAAAGTTGTGATTTTCTAGGCAGATACGGCTAGAAACTATACTCTCATTCTGGCGTATTAATAAAACTTTGCTGACTTTGCTGCCGTAACATGGCTGCAGGAGGTGCAATGATATTACACGCAGTCCCCTTAGTAACTTTCAATGGCAGGGGACAATAATTAAGTCCTTGATTATTACTGCAGAATGAGAGTATAGTTCCTAGCCTAGAAAATCACAACTTGTAATTAGTGCTGGGCGATAATTCGATAATGATAATTTTACCAATATAAACTTTTCCGATAAAACGATAAGGACAGTTCGATAAGTGATCGATAATGTTTACGCACTGTGCGTAATGTTGCGCAAGCACTTCCGGATGCTGCACGTGCTCTTGGTTTACAATCAAAGTGTCGGTTAGACTTGATGGAGTGGAAGATGAGGCAAGTTATTCACTTATTAGTAGAGCCCTATGATTTTTGCGATGCGGATAACGCGGACGGAATCACGGAATTCAAATGCACGGAAACAGTTTCTTGTGTGTAATGTTGGACGCGCAAACAGGGTTCGTCAAACACAGCAGACACAATAGATGCAGTATACTGTAATTTCATTCAGTGTCCGCCTTGCGCATGCACACATCCGCACAGCTTTAAAAGTGTATTTACAGAACATTCACAAATTCAGGAAACTGAGGAAAAACAGCAGATCCACCACTGCAGTGAATATAGTGTATGAGTGTGTGCTCCCTCAGCAACATGACGCTCTTGACATCCATTTATCAGCGTGTATAGCTCGTATATGTATAACACACGCGTGATCACTGAACTAAGTTTTCTTTTTTGTTTAAGTGAACATAAACAGCAGGATGTTACTCAGTATATTGAAACTTAAAGCAATCTGTCTTGGGTCTTAAAGTGACAGTAGCCTGCTGCTTTCTCTGCCAGAAATGTATTGATTTCATAACAAATATATTTACATTTAATACAGATGCCTGAACATTAAAACAAGATTTTAGTATTTGTATGTGTCATGTTCTTAATAAAAAGTAGTTTAAAACCATTTACAATTTTCATTCAGGAGCAAAAATCTGCCTTTAAATTTGACAGGAATAAAGATTTGCTATTTATCATGATAATTATCAATATCGACTGATATGGAAACCATTTTCTCGATAATTTTTTGGGTCATATCGCCCAGCCCTACTTGTAATTTTCTTTTGGGCTTAGTACACAATGTAACTACAGAAGAGTCAAGTTTTAAATAGGAAAAATAATCAGATTCAATGGATTGTGCTAAGCTATGCTAAAAGTGGTAGCGCCAGACCAGGAGATCAGCCGAATGGATTCCAAAATGCTAGAAATCAAATGTTTAACTCTAGGGTAGGGTTGCCGCAGTGAAGGAATTTTCCCACCGGTTAATCGGCGCGTCACAAACCCTGTGATCCCGGTATCACCGGGTGGGAGGGGCTTATAAATGCGCATGCAGACGTGCACATTTTACTTTCACTTTTGAATTACGCAACTGTTGAAATGCAGTGCTTGCGTACGCTACGTTAAATCGCGTATGAATTTGCGTGCAATACAAGTACAACAACTGGTTTAATTAAGTGATTGAGTCAATGTGCGCAGGTAATTCTCACAGAACCCGCCAGTCCCAAGCAAAGCAACCGGCTACTTCTCCATAAACTGCTGCTTGAATGATGGGTTTATTATTTTTCTTGATGAAAAACACAACAACAACAAAAAATCTCGCTTATATTAAACATCATATATGTATATTATAACAATTGTCATGTCAGTCAGCCTGCCTCGCACACTCAGGAATAAATGAAATCTGACACCTGCTGCTCTGTGACGTGACGCGCTTTCAGCTCCGCTGAATTCAGGCAGCAGACACATTCAGCTGTGTGTTTGCTCTCTCTAACGAAACTAAATGATTTTATTACACGAAAATATCAAAACGACAGTGATAGACGGTGTCGCGGTGGGCAAGTGATCTAACCGGTGAGAGGCTGAAGCACCGGTTATCACCGTTTCACCGACTATCGCAGCAAGCCTACTCTAGGGGAGCTGGACAATGAGTATATATTTTTTTTAAAGTGGAGTGTACCTTTAAAAGTCCAGTGTGGGATTTTCTACAGCATCTAGTGGTAAGATTGCGAATTGCAACCAAGCTCAATTTCAAAATGCGTACAGAACCTACGGTAGCTGCCACAGGACAAACATGTCATCGTCTCAGACAATGTAGTGGCGCTTTGTAAAACAGTTTTTCTATTTATGGCTACTGTAGAAACATGACGGCGACTACCATGTAAGGAGACCTGCGGTATATGTAGATAAAAACGACTCATTCTAAAGTAATAAAAACAATACAGATCATTATGTAAGGTCTTTATACACCACTACTAATATAGGTATGTATATTTTATCGCATAGATCCTTCTGAAAATTCCACATTGCACCTTTAGATACTGTTTTTTATTATTTTTTGATTTAGTATGAATTGTAATGTCAAAGCAAGTTTCTGGTTGTGTTGTGTTTGTCTTTTAATAACCAGCGTCTAAAGCATGAGTAGAAGTGCTGTTGTACCGCATATCAGCACAGCTGTGATCCAAGCAGAATGATATAGTGAACACAGAGAAGCAGACTCATGTACATTTTGTAGTTATTAGCGCTCTTCAAATGCTGTATACAAGTGAATATAATGTGGACCCACAGGCCATCTATTTGCAAAAATATTAGTAACTTTTATTAATAACAATGCAGGTGTAAAGCTCTCTCTCTCTGTTTGTGTTTGAATGTGTGGTAACATGTGCTTTTGCTTATGTTTTATAGTAAAGGAAAAGCTAACAGCAGACCCTGACAGTGAAATTGCGACCACCAGTCTAAGAGTGTCATTATTATGTCCGGTAAGCATCTTATTTGTCAGGTCAATTAGTCAAACACACACAAATGCATGTTTTAATTTATGGTTTTGAATATCTATGCTTGGATATCTTTTAACCACTTGATCCTTTATTATCTGCATTGGACTTTGGTGCTTAGCAGTTATTTTCTTCTATTGTCACGAGTTGGGTGAAATTAGATGTACTTCGTGCTGAGCTAATGCTAATGTGTTTTACCTTTTTATAGACTCTGAATGGTGTTTTTGGCGTGAGACCATGAATCTTACAATGACCTGTTTAAAAAAAACGAATCTTTCATAGTCTTTGTTTTGAACATCATGTAGAGCAAAGACTGATTAAAAACGATTCATATCCAAGAAGTTTCATATTGAAATTTTTGTTTGCTGTGATTCATCTCTCTGTCTAAAACAATAGGCTGTTTAGTATCAGTTGTATATTGTAGTGATTATATAACCTTACTTCATGTTTATCCTCCTGTTTCTTTTCATTTCACCGTCTGTCTCCAAACCCACATCTGTGTGTGCTGGTGCGCTCATAAGTTTTTTTTCCATGCAGGATGTGTTTTGTCTACATGATTGTGTGTGCGTGCACGCGTGTAGGGCTAAATGTTTCCATGCAGGGTGTTTTGCCTATATCTCTGTGTGTGTATGTGTGTGTTTGTGAATTATTTTCTCATGATTGTCTTCACTTCTGCTTATATTACACAGCTGGGAAAGATGCGGCTGATGATTCCGTGCCGAGCGTTGACGTGTTCACACCTGCAGTGTTTCGATGGTACGCTCTACATCCAGATGAATGAAAAGAAACCCACGTGGGTTTGTCCTGTTTGTGACAAAAAAGCACCCTATGAACACCTCATCATTGATGGGTATGTTTAACACATACATGCAAAACAGTAAAACAGAACTGCAAATTCAGATGTTTACAAAGTGAAATGTCCTACTGTACGTGATATATTTTTTAAAGTGATTTTGTTAATGTTAAAATTGGCTGTGTAATGCAATGACCAGCACAAATTATTAAAGCAGTCTTGTTATGACAAATTATGCCTACATTTTGGTCATTTAAAAAAAAATCTTATTATTGATAGTATTACATAGGAATCTGTTCATCGATTTGAAAAACACACATAATCTTGAAGAATGCAAGTAGTATCTTTATAATTGTTAGCACATCATTTATATTTGCCAGTCAAACAGTGTCATTTACATAAACATTTGATCTGCATGATAAATACGTGCAATACATTCTATTATAAGTTTGACATTTGCATCAAATTGTACAACTGCATCAGTGACTACAGTAGAGTAGATAATGCTTTCAATGTCGCTTCTTTATCTTTATTCCCTCTTTCTGGTTTTCCATCTTCCTTTCTACCATTTTTCTGTTCTCACACACCTGTATTATTCTTTAGGTTATTTATGGAGATATTGAACAGCTGTTTAGATTGTGATGAAATCCAGTTTAAGGAAGATGGCAACTGGGCCCCCATGAGGTCGAAAAAGGAAGTGCAGGAAGTATCTGCTTCATACAATGGCATGGATGGCAAGTTTCATTTACTGCTCATTATCCCTACATGCTGCTCCTAATTTTTTGGGAACAGTTAGGTTTTTCCTTTCTTGATATTTGGGAATCAGTCATAGTCATTAATAATATTCCAGTTTAGTTTGTATTTTTTGTAGCGATCGACCGATATATCCATTTTCCGATATTTTCCCCGATACTTGAGCATTTTCCGATGATCGGATATCGGTTTTGTAATATCGGATTGACCGATAAACGAGAGAATTGAGAATTGCGCGCTGAACGCATCTGAGGAGAGGAGCTCACAGCAGCAGCATGCACAGCAAATATGAAGGTGGAGTGACGCGACTTCATTAAAAGGTCTTTGAGTATACTTACTTTGCATATCAGGCATTTATAACACATCTTATTTGTGCATTAATGTATGTTATGGTAAATAAGTTGATATATTAAAAGCAATGTATGCAGCTTGTCCAAGAATAGAGACGAACTCACAGAGTCACGCTGATCCATAAAATCCGCTCCCAATAACGACGTAGCTTTGCATGAATAAAACAACCATGAACTAATGCTTTATGGAATTAAAAACGCTAAATTAAATTTGTTTGTTTTTTTATTTATGCTTATCATTAGCATCGTAAAATCACGTTCATATTGGTGTTCACTTAAGTTACCGGGGTTGAAGGCTGAAGCACAGCCACCACATGTAGCTAACTTTTAACAAGATTTACCCTAAGTTATATTTCCCAGATAAACATTATTTTGCTAAAATATCTAAATAAATGTCTGTGGATATTAATTAATTATTTATTACCTCTGCAAGCGGTCACAGTTTGATACAGTTAATGCGTGAGTAAATGCAAAGATAAACAGTGCTGTCAACAGCCATTTCATAAGCTATAACAACAAAATATTAATTATTCTGACATCAAATAACATTACCAGTTAAGAAATTCAGTGATATATAAGCCGTTTTGTTTATTACTTTCCTGAATGTAGTATTCCAGTCAGTGATATTATTTGTAAAATCTCTTTGCTTACTACTGGTTGGATTGCTGTAGGCTACAGGTTGCTGGTCAAGACAAAGATATTATATCCCAAAAAAGGCACTTAATCCACCTGTTTTACTCTATAAACTATGTACAATATGCAGCCAACTCCACTATACTTTTCTCTCTCTCCCGCTCCGTTACCTGGAAACCCCAGCGCGACCTTTGGATCAGTCCATTTCTCACGAAATGATAGGGGTGTTTGGAATGGTCCATGTATTGGGAATATAGTTTCTACATTATTCTTTAAATAATGTTATTCTTCACTCTTTCAGACCCCTCTATTTATGACTTTGTATGCAAAGAGGGAGTGATTGTGATGATGATTATTATTATAAGGGTTTGTTCAGTTCAGTCGTGTTGTAGTAATTATGTCAAAAACAGAAGTATAACAGTAAATAAAAATCGGTTCAGCATATCAGTTATCGGGCACATAAGCATCCAAATATTTGTTATCGGTATCGGTTTTAAAAAATGAGTATCGGTCGATCTCAAATTTTTTGTACAACATAGCATGAAGATAACCAGAATTAAACTAAATAGAAAACATGAAAGTGTAGCCAATTTGGCTGTTTCTCAATTCCAAGAACGGACTTGGAAGAACGAATTCAAAAGGTCACGAGAACACAGAAAGCACTTGTGAGAATTAAGATGTGTGCGATCTTCCTATTGGTCACCTGACCTTCCCAGATTTCAGCACGCAAGTGTGCACTCCATGCATCCTCGATATCAAGAACACATCCGGGTATTTTCATGCGTCCTCTGTACTTGTGTTCTTGAGAATTGTAATTGAACTTCAATGGTTAATGATGATGTAGAGCAAGAACACAAGGACGCAAGATTGCTGAAGAACGCATATTGAGAAACAGCCTTTGTTGCTTTCAATTATACTTGAAATACAATTTCACCATATATGTGACCCTGGACCACAAAACTAGTAATTAGGGAACATTTTTTGTAATTGAGATTTATACATCATCTTAAAGGAATAGTCTACTCATTTTCAATATTAAAATATTTTATTACCTTAACTAAGAATTGTTGATATTCCTTTAATGCTGAATAAATACACTTTCCATTGATGTACAGAAGGATATATTGTTAAGATAGGACAATATTTGGCCGAGAAACAACTATTTGAAAATCTGGAAATATATTATTAAAGGGGCCATGGCATGAAAATCTGACTTTTTTCATGTTTAAGTGCTATGATTGGGTCCCCAGTGCTTCTATCAACCTAGAAAATGTGAAAAAGATCAACCCAGTAACTTATTTTTGGTAAACCATTCTCTGCAAGCACATGAGAAAATAGGTTGTTGAAATTTGGCTCTCCATATGATGTGAAACCCTGCTATACATATGATGTAACCGTTTTATAAACGCCATAAACCCTGCAAAGCAGTGGGTTACCAGTGCATTTTATAACAACTTCGCGTCGTGCCTAACAACGCCCCTTAGCTGTTATAAAATGCACTGGTAACCCACTGCTTCTTGGGGTTTATTGCTTTATTTTACATCTTAAAAAAGTCTTGTGACATGGCCCCTAAAGTTGTCCATAGGAAGTCCATAGCAACATATTAAAAATAATTAATTTTTTAATTTTAAATTTTGACCTATTCAATGTGTTACAAATATAACCTGTGCTACATTTTGCTTTTCCATATTTTTCAATTAAAAGTAAAATTTTGTAAATCATCAGGAATCAGTTGTGTAATGTGTTGGAGAGATGCTCTGTTTGAAGAAAATATCTAAAGTTTTTAAATTTCTGCTTATATGAAATGCAGTCCTTGACAAATTGGTATGCGTGAACATGTGTGATGCAGTCACATACAGTTCAGACCATCTCAGTACAATCAGATTACAAAACATTTTAGGGCATATTCAGGGATTGGTGATATTTTTATTAATCCTAGTAGTTCTTATTTAAAGCCGAGTATACACGTAAAAAAGTGCTGCCCCCTGCTGTGTCAAGTTGACAGTAATAAGACATAGGTTGCTTTAATCTAGTCCCCAATTGAATGATTCTTAAAGCAGTAAGTAGTATTTTATTTATTTTTGTTGTATCAGACTCATGTGACCCGTGTGTTTTTCTGTATGTTTGATGTGTAATCAGGAGGCTGTCACACAGCGGTACCAGAGCAGAACTCGCAAACAAACGGCAACAATGGAGGCAGCAACAAAAAAGTGGAAGTGATCGATTTGACTCTTGACAGCTCATCTGAAGATGAGGAAGATGAAGAACCCCCTCTGAAGAGAAGCTGTCCTTCACTCTCCAGCATCTCTCCTCAGATCGATAAAGGGTAAATGATCATCTCAAAGACAAAACCTTTTCTGTTTTAAAATGTTTACTTTGTTTAATCTTATTTCTAAAGGTGTACGAGTCAGTCCTTTGTCAATACTGTGATGTTTGTGTACTGTATGTGTGTTCACAGAGTCCTGAATCTCCATTCACAAGCATCTCCTGTGAGTCGAACTCCCAGCATGCCACAAGTGGACACCAATTACATTCCCCCACCTCCCCCTCTAATTCAGGACTACCGCCACTACTACTCCACGCCCACTGACCTGTCAGGTACAACACACAAACAAGATCACACGATTCCTGTTGAATATTTGCTCTTAAACGATTGTGCTAATTTGTCTGTGTTATCATTCCAGATCTCAACTTTTTTCCTTTTTTACAAGGGGATAATCATCAGGTAACACAATCACAATCCACACGTGTGTCAAGCCACTGTTACTGACTATTAAAGCAGACGATATAATGTATTGACTCGTTTTAATTTTGCTTTGCGTCTCCCAGCATTACAACATGGTGATGGCAGCGGCTGCGTCAGCTTCTGAAGATCATGACCTCCTCTTGAGTCGTTTTCTCCCGTATGGCTCATCTCAGCTTTTCCTGGACCCACCCTCCACTCCCGTAAGCAACACCCTCCCTCCTATCAACGGCGGCAGTACCGGCAGCCTGGTCTCTTCCAACAGCCTGCGGGACAGCCTGGGACACCCACAAGCCCCCCGCCCCGCCTCAGAATCAGGTCCTACATCTGCTATTTATGGCTCCATATCAGACGTCATCTCGTTAGACTGACCTGGGACCAGATCCTCACATGAGAACTAGACTGAAGAGACTTCCAAACATTGGGATAAAAAAACAGGACATACAGGATGACTGAAGGGTGTTTTTGTAAACGATGATAATCGTTGCTGTGTACAGAGAACAAATATATTTTTTGTTTCACTTTTGTATATAACTATCTATCTAGCCATCTAATGTATATGTAAACTTGAAAGAGTTTTTTTTTTTCGGCTTGCTGAGTTAGTTTGAGTTTTATCTCTTTTGAAAACTGAAGATATTTTTCCTTCACAGCTCCGTTTTAACATACGGTGAAAACTTTTTAATATCCCCATCTGTATTCCATACTACGTCTGATTCCACAGGGCACAATAATGGCTGTATTTGGACTGCCTCCCAACAAAACTTGACTTGACAGTCCGCGCCACAGTGAACCGTCATTGCTGTGTGTTTCCTTCAAACAAGCAGGATTATCTTGTTTAGTGTTTTACGTGAGGCATTAAGAAACATTCCTTCACCTTCGTTCTACCAACTGGAAGTAAATGCATTGTTACGGATTGCCAATATCTGACCTCATTATTCTTATGCGAAATATAATTCGTGACATTTTAAACTACATTTGCATCCGCTTTGTTCATATTTTTCTTGCTCGATGCCAAAAGAACACTGTTTAGTGTTGAAGTTTCAAGAGTGAGAGCTTGTGAGTTCAGTGAACTTAATCATACACCGTGTATGGAAAGTAAGGATTTACTCTTTCCTCTGCTGCCGGCTACCATGTTTGATTGTTCTTTCTTTCTATCTATCCTTTCCTCTCTACCTTACTTCCTTCGCTACACCTTACTTCCATGTTTCAGAAGGAATGCATTTTTGGGAGATTTAGCAGTGGCGCAGATGTTAAGGTGTGAGCATATATTTGCTCATTGAGGTTTGTTAGACCTCAAACAGTGACTGAGGTCTGTCTCAATTCTCCAGTCTCATTTAATTGAGTCTTTAATTGTCTGTTGAGTCATTTGTTTTTGGTACTGTTGGTATTGTACAAGAGCAAGAGGTCCTATAGTCACTCTTCATTTCTTCTGCTGTTGTGTCACGTGTGCCTTGTTTGTGAGTGTGATTTGTGTGTGAAAGACTGAGCCTGTTATGTCTTGTGCTTAGCCTATAGACGGTTTCATCGGACCTACGTGCGTTGTCGCAGTTACGCGTCTGGACTGAACTTAACTTCCGGTGTCTGTTTGTTTAACGGTCTGGCTAGTGGCTAAACTGAACTTTGGAACAAATACCTCAAAGAAAATAACAAATATTTTGGTTTACTAAATGCGTGGGGAGACGGTGATCATGGATCACCGCTATGTGATGGGAGCCGTTCTGTAAGATTGTATACGTAATACAGGGTTCCCACGGGTCCTTGAAATCCTTTTTTGAAAGGAAAAGTTTTTGAAAATACACATACATAGATACAGGTCACTGAAAGTGCTTGAATCTATTTTATGCAAGAAAAAAATCAATATTATTCCCTGTGTATTGTACGATAATATCATAAAATTTTAGACTTTTTAAGCACTACTAAACTGTTCACTTTAAATGCTTATATCTTCTGTATGCGAATGTTGATTCATACCAAAATGATTTTTTGCATAATTGTGTTTGACAAAACGTCTCGGGTTACGTATGTAACTGTTGTTCCCTGAGGAGGGAACGAGACGCTGCGTCTCCCTTGCCATACTTCCTGCTTCCCTGTAACGCTTTCTTTGGCAATATTTCAGATAGCGATATACTTCCTGGCTCCCACGTCACCCTGTCTTTGTCGTTAAGCCTCACCATTGGTTGAATTTTATATACACATTCAGACGCACTTACCCCTGGAGGCGTCCCCAAAGTGTCACCGCAGTGATGCAGCGCGAGTTCCCTCGAAAGGGAACTGTAACAATGTATCTTAAAAGGTAACACAATGTAACCTTGCTCTCACTTGAAATGTGTCCCCACATTTAGTCCTTGAATTTGAAAGTTTTGGAACTGGAAAGTCCTTGAAAAGTCCTTGAATTTGAAGTTAACTAAGGTGTGGGAACCCTGTAATATAGTAAACATTTTAACAGTAACGTTAGCTCAGTGTAGTTTTTGATACGCTTTAGCTATGATTTAGAATACTGCTATTTGTTTATTTGACTTGTTTTCAGAAATAAACGACTTGAAAAGGACTCTATAGTTATTGATCCTTTGCAGAGTTTTACCGAAAGTTACGTTTGTTCCACGAAAGCCGTTTGTTTATGTTGTTACTTCTGAAACCGTCTATAGTAGGCTGAAGCTCATGGCACCCATTTGAAGCTCTTTCCCCCTTCTACAAATTCAGTGTTTGTAAACAACAATTTGATTGAGTAGCTAAGGTTTGATATGTCCTTTCATGTACCTATGTTGTAAAAAGAAGTAATGTGTTGGAGAGATGCTCTGTTTGAAGAAAGCATCTAAAGTTTTTTTTAAATTTCTGCTTATATGAAACAGGCTGACTGCGTGCGTGTGTGTGTGTGCGCGCGTGTGTGTGTTTAGCACTAAGCCTTTGCTGCTGTGGCACTCCCGAGGTCCATGTGCTGACCAGACATCCTCTACGAGTGTATTAAGGTTTGTAAATGGGGTAATTGCGTGTGACAAACTTTAGCTATCACGCTTAGCGTTGTTTGATGGGCTAAGTCTCGATAAGTCTTTAAGTCTCACTCTATTTTCATTTCTCTCTAAACCTCTTATCAATTCATATTTTCCCCCTGAAAGTGTTAGATATGCTTAGTGTGTCTATCAGTTGATTGTGTCTTGCATAGTTGATTGGTTGGAAATGTAATTGGTCAAGTAATGAACAAGATAGCAGCCATGGGGACAAAAATATGGATGCTGTTATTGCGTAATACTGAATACCAAATATGCTATTATTATTCAATCTCTAGCAGTGTTAATGGTTGACTCTTTACATTTTAACAAGTAAATGTTGAAATGTACAGTTCTCGTCTTTTATTGTTTCGATTTGACATTATGTAAATGACAAGGTTTGTTAACGAGATTAAACAATCTGGGTTTAATGACACAAGCAGAACATAATGACAGTTTTCATCAGTTTTGGTAATGGTGATTAAAGGGAGTGTGTGTGCGCGTGTGTGAGTGTATGTGTATGAATGAGTGTTTTTTGTTACGATACAAGGCAAAAATTGTACAGCCTTGGATGTTCCAGTGATGTGCATTTATGTGTTCAAGTGGAATCCGCAACATTACAACAAAATAATTTATATATTTTAGATGCTGTGCTACGAGTGGACTTGGTGTCAAGGTCCAAATTTATTTTATTTTCCATTTCAGTAAGCTGACATCTATGCTCACTGCCTTAAACTTCATCCACTCTGTGTCTGTGGCATGTTTTAGAAAGAAGAAAAAAAAGATTTTTAAGATGTGGAAGACATATTGTACACTAGACCAATGTCAGTTTGTATAAAGTACTAAGTGAAAAAAAAATATTTATTACATGCATTGAAAGAAATTGTTTACCTATTGAATGTTACATGTTTATGTAGACATTTAGATGTAATAAAATGCATTGAGCTAACTTTGGTTCGTACAGTGAATTATCTTAATGCCATTCTGCTCAGTAATAAATGTCAGATTCAACATGTGGAAAGTAAAGAATCTACACTAAGTAGCCTACCTGAACAGGTGGTTGTTCATTTTTTGATTATCACAACATAAACCTATTCAACAACACATACACCCATTTGCAATTAACACTGTTCCTGATGTTATAAATAAGATTTTATATTTATATTTAATATGTTAGCTTCTATCACCGTTGTCTTTCTCATGTTGTATCAGTAAAGCACTTAACATATTATTTAAAGGGATAGTTACCCAAAAATGAAAATTCTTTCATCGTTTAATGACTCTCATGTTGTTACAAATCTGTATACATTTCTTTGTTCTGAAGAACACGAAGGGAGATATTTTGAGGAATCTTTGTAACCAAACTGTTCGTGGACCCCATTGACTCACAGTAGGAAAAAAATACTATGGAAGTAAATGGGGTCCATGAATGGTTTGGTTACAAACATTTCTCAAAATATCTTCCTTTGTATTCATCAAAACAAAGAAAAATATATACAGGTTTGTAACCAGAGGTTCAAAGTACTTGAGTAATTTTACTTTATTACTGTACTTAAGTATTATTTTTGAGGATTTTTGCTTTACTTGAGTACAATTAAAAATCAATACTTTTACTTAATTACATTTTTTTTTTTTTTTTTAATTTTCCTTACAATTTTTTTACAGTCAAAAAGTACTTATTTTTT
The DNA here is from genome assembly GCF_027580225.2 of Misgurnus anguillicaudatus. Classification (NCBI taxonomy): domain Eukaryota; kingdom Metazoa; phylum Chordata; class Actinopteri; order Cypriniformes; family Cobitidae; genus Misgurnus; species Misgurnus anguillicaudatus. The sequence goes on along the minus strand of NC_073357.2, from coordinate 34,608,300 downwards.
ACAGACCACACTAAGGAATTGGCCAACAGTTCATCTGATGATGAAGATTTTTTCGCTTCCTTGAAACCGACAACACAACGTGTGTTCCCATGTGACCCGTTCCCTGCTATTTGTAGCCTCTTTATCAAGACTAAAACCTTGTTCACACTGTCAGTCCAAATCTGATTTTGGTGAATATCCAATTTGACAGACTCACTGTCCACATTGTGTATCACAACTGTTTAGAGTCTGTTTAAATCCCGTTTTCGGGATTATCTGTTTCTATGGCAATGACGTCACGCTGCCTCGACGTCTGACGTGACAGCATGACGTAACCGAAAAGCTACAGAAATGCGATCAGGGTTGTCAGACTGAAATGGATTTCTGAAAATGCGATTGGAAAAGGATTTTTGGATGTAGCCTGAAACGGAATAGGAAATCCAAACGGATTAGGATTTCATGTGGTTTTTGGCCGTTCACACGTTCAAAATTTGATTGGATTCCTATTGGATATGCATCAAAATAGGTTTTAAACTGACAGTGTGAACAAGGTCTAATACACCTCTTCCAGCATCGGTTGCCTTTGAGAGGCTTGATAGAGCTTAAAATTTAAGTTAAATTTGAGGTTTTACATCTTTGAGTAGCATGTTGCATACTGAAATTAGGTAGTAGTCTTATCATTTGATAATTAAAAACAATTAAATACAAACAGTTGTAAAGCAGGATAAAATCTTTTATGTGGTTCATCGACTTTAAGTTTTTAGAAATTAAAAGTTTAAACAAGAATCTCAGGTTTTCATTTTTTCTGTTACTTTTACATTTTTAATGTGTTTTTTTTTTTACTTTTACTCAATATGATTCTGGCCAGATACTTTTACTTATAATTGAGTAAAGTTTACGCTAAGTACTTGTACTTTCACTTGAGTAACATTTTTGAGTACTTTTACACCTCTGTTTGTAACAACATGAGCGTGAGTGATGACAGAATTTTCATTTTTGGGTGAACTATCCCTTTAATGTTTTGTAAGCTCTAAAATGGGATGGTTAAGGTGTTATTTTTTTGCACTATGTATACCTTTTATAAATCTGCAAAATTCAAATTTAAAAATACAATAACTGTAGATGTGAGACATGCTCAGATCACTTCTCAGAGTATTAGGGCAGTCAATATTACCATCCCCGTATACCTCATTTCCGGTTTAAACTTCCCCTTACGAAAATTAACCATGGTTTTATTGTGGTAAAAGTGTAGTAACCATGGTTTTTTGGTCAATTGATTACTATGAGCAAAACCATGGTTTTACTACACTAACCATGGTTTAACTATGGTGTTTGAAACCATGGTTGTCAAAACCATGATTATTTTGTGGTTACTATGGTTTTTCTACAATAACCATGTTTTTTTGTTCATAACTGTAGTAAAACCATGGTTAATTTTCGTAAGGGTCATGGTGTGCCAACTTTACAGTCTTTCATTTAGGTAAATGTGTCTTACCTTCTATCCATCTATTGCTCTTATTAAAATTTAAGCACTTTTGTCGATAATAACAAAATAGCTATGAAGTAGGCCTAGTGTTATATGTGCCACTTGAACAGCAGATGGCAGTAAAAGCTTACAAAGAGGCACCTGCTGTCTCGGCACTTCTATACTGTTTAGCTTTACAAAATTATCAATACCCAAACTGATCAAGCTATTTATTTAAGATTTTTTTTCTGATGTTATATTAACTTCACATGTAGGCTATCTGCTACAGATAAATGGATAATTTAAAATCTCAACTCTAATTAACTTCCTTTTACACAAATAATATTTTTGAGGTGGATTTAATAATGTTTAATTATTATTTTTAAAATTTACATAGCAAAATCGAACGACTCGAGAATGTTTTGTACACCTTTATTCGGAATGACCGATTACTCTGTCAGTCAAACGGGATGACGAATCAGTTGCTTGGTAGGCGGGACATTTAAAACGCGCCTGATATAAATTCATAGCGCGCGACAGCGACGACGCACTGTGCTCAGTGCTAATACAACTTGTGCGTGTTCTCTGAAGAGTCATTATTGTTTAAGGATGTGTGATATTTGGGGGTCAGTAAGAAGGTCTCAATAAGGTAAATAGCCTTAAACAATAAACCTAGTAATTTTATGCACATGTATCTCTAGTGTAAGCCTATATTATTTTCGTCACGGGCAAGTTGAAGTTGTTAAATCGGTGGATATGATGGGAGACAGCAATGAGAGCGGCGTACTGAACAGATCCATCAGTGATCGAGAGCGCTTCAAAAGCTTGGAAGACATTGATGTGACTGCCGATGAAAGCCTAGTGCTGAGATTTATAATCTCCATCACTTACTCCGTTGTTTGCGTCGTAGGTTTAATCGGGAACCTGCTGGTCTTCTTCTTTATTCGCGTGACACAAGAGACACGCAAATCAAAAATCAACTATTTTATCCTCAATTTGGCCGTAACGGATTTTCAGTTTGTGCTAACTTTGCCTTTCTGGGCCGCGGATACCGCACTGGACTTCAGCTGGCCGTTTGGAGACGCCATGTGTAAGATCGTACTTTCAGTGACGGTGATGAACATGTACGCCAGTGTCTTCTTTCTGACCGCCATGAGCGTCACTCGGTACTGGTCAGTGGCATCGGCGCTCAAGGACAGCACCAGACAAACCAGTTGCTCCATCAAGTGGGTCAGCGTCATCCTCTGGTCTCTGGCTACCGTAGCCACAGCGCCAACATCCATCTTCTCAACAGTCAATAACGTGGCCGGCGAAAAACTTTGTTTATTGCGATTCCCTGACGGACAGCACTGGTTGGCGGTCTATCATCTCCAGAAAATACTGATCGCGTTTGTTATACCAATGGCAATAGTTTCAGTTAGTTACCTGCTGCTGTTGAGGCTCATCAGACAGCGCAGCATGAAGCAAAATTCAAAACGACGAACGCAAGTCACAAAGTCCGTCACCATTGTGGTGCTGTCGTTTTTTTTTCTGCTGGATGCCCAATCATGCCATAACGTTTTGGGGCGTGCTGGTCAAATTGAATGCAGTGCACTGGGATAAAGCTTACTATATCGTTCATACCTATGTATTTCCAGTGACTGTGTGCTTGGCGCACGCAAACAGCTGTTTAAATCCACTTATTTACTGTCTCATGAGAAAAGAGTTTAGGAAAAAAATTAAGGACCTGTTTCTGCGGGTCTGACTGTGTTGAACTTGAATTCATGCTCCTCAAAAGCAAAAGAAAAAGATGGTATTTCTATTAACAGTACGGCAAAATCTAGTTTCTTGACTGTGAAATAATATAACTGCTTGTGTCATAATGTATTTATGCCGCTATATTTCAACGTTGTATTATGTGTGAAACTCTTCCAAGTGTTTCCCTATTATTGCAGTAAAGTACATTGCCTATAAAAAACCACAACAAATTGAATTTAGTAAAAAAAGGGAATGTATTTTCCCATTCAATTACTGTATGCCATTTACTTTTGAATGGCAATTGAATCTATTACACTCCCAGAAAAAACAGGCGGTACCTTTTTAAAAGGTCCATTTTGGTACAGATATGTACCTATTAGTACAAAAGTGTACTTTTTGAAAATGTACCGCCCCGGTGACAACTTTTGTACCTTGTACCTTTATTTCTGAGAGTTTATATCTGATATTTGTTATACAATTCTTTAATTCTCATGCAGAATAGAAAAGTAAATCCTCACAAACAATTTGCAGGTTTTTTAGATTAAAATAATAATGTGACACTGTCTGTGAAATCAAGGCTTAATACTTTTAATCTAATTATGAGTTTAGGAACATTCATTGATTTCACAGTGATGTCAATCTTTGACATGACCTTACTCAGTCAATATTAATAGGCTATATTTTACAGAATGTCCTTTACATTATGTATGATTTTATGAAAACAGTGAATGGAAAAAAAAACTTTAGCTGGATTTTTACAGACTGGGTCACAAACAATATGGACATTTACAAACTTTATTTCATTAATAATTGGAATACCAACTATCCCGTTGTATGTCCAATTTGTTGATTTCCTTTTCTTTCAGTTGCGTTATCTTTATCTCTTCCAGGGGACCACAATCTGGTTGTAAATTGTAAATGATTATACTCTCACCATGTGTTTCCATATACGTCCCTATCAGTTTTGTGTCATTTCCAGTTACTGACACACACTTATAGGCGCTTGAGATACCACCATCATCTCTGTGAATACAAATACATCAGGCTACTTAGAAATATGTTTCATTTTGTCAGGCATGGCCATATCAGTCTGCTTGCACACATCCAAATATGTTACAGTATCTTTTAGAAATAACAGCTTTGCGGCATCATGCGGTTAATTATCCATAAAAAGGGCAGTTGGGTTCGTAACTGATGTCAGTGCTTAACGTCTTGTTAAATTTTGGTTGCTTTAAATCACTTGCACAGAGAGCTAATGATGGTCATTTGCGGGGAAATTGAAAATTAAAAAAAGACAGTACATCTGTTGCTGTTTACAGTCATACACACACAGGAAGCCTTTAATGGATACTCCGCTTAGAGGTGTTGTTCTTGATGATTTTATGTTGGTTATGATACGTCACATGGCCACGAGCAACGATCTGGTCAATAGTAAATCTTTTTATATACAAATATTTTCCCACCCAAGGCCAGACCAAAGGTGGCAGTATTCTGTAGAAAGAAAATGAATATATGCCTGTTTGCTGGTGTCATTTTACATGTGGATGAAATGCCATTTAAATACTTGTTTGCATGATTAGGAAAAAATGCATGAAGGTGCTGTTTGTGTACGCATGATTGATAAGAATTTATTATTACTACAGAATAACCACTGGTACTACAAAATTTTATTGTAACAGGTACATTCCCTTTCAGATGTACAGTATTAACTTTTGTTCTCTTTAAGACCTTTCTCCAGATTTTGACTATACTACAGTACTGTTCTGTGTAAATGCAGGCTACTAGTTTGCCTATGGATGTTTGTCAGTATAAAATTCACTGTGTTGTACCCCAGTGTGCGTGTTAATATAATCAGATCCCCACTGTTACCAGGATTTCCTGTGGGGACAAGACTTCCTATTAGGCTACTAAGTGGAACGATACAAGTCACCTACTAATGCACACCATTAATATTATTGTATTCACTGACGTGGTATTGCTCTCATTGAAACAGCATCGAAAACATGAATATTGCAGGTGTTACTGAACTGTACAGCATATGATGAGTTTAGACGCAAAACACTCTAAGTGCATCTGACATGTTTTCTTGTACTGCTAAATCACTATAGTTGACGTGAGGGTTTATAAAAGGACAATTCTTCCCATGAATAACTCACTTTTATTTCCTGAACAGGTTTTCAGCTAAATCCATGGAAGTTTTCAAGCAAACCAAACAGGCAACATCATAGTTTGTTACAGTGATTTTTGTTAGTATTTGACAAGGTTTATAATGACAACATTTTCTTTAGCATAAATTTATGAAAAGTGCAACCTCTCATTTTATTTAAATGTGCTGTATTAACAAGCAAGAAAATTTAACATTTATTGAACAGCAAAATATGATGCTCTTACGGACAATAATTACAAATTTTCTCAAAACTGTACATTTTTACCATGCAAATAGTTTCTTTAGATAATGAAGGGGAATCAAGTATGCGTAAATGAAATAAAAAAAATTGTGAAAGAAAATGTATGTGATCTAACTTACTCCTACAGAAGCTGAAAATCTTCATTCATCAGTTTCATTTGTTCTACTGAAGGCCAGAAGAGGGCAACAAATCTCTTGAGTGGCATGACCAGTAATAAAACTTTCATCAAAAAGATCCTAAACAAATTAAGTTTGCTGTTTTTTAATGAAAGACTAGCACAGATTATACTTTTTGTGTTTTGCATAAAACAGCAGACCCATACTATAGTTAACTGTTTATTTCAGTAGTCAAGCAAAATATAAATCGCTTCACAGTACATTAGCATGCACATTTTAAGACACCCATACTTTATAATATTTTGAAAAATAAAATAAAATAATGATAACAGCTAAATACTGTGTATAAATTGACCAAATATGCACTTTATATTCCTGAACTGTTCAGCGCCAAACAGGAGTGTTTAGATTTTGCCATAAAAAATTTTTACACTAACTTTCCTCAATCATACAAAGTCCAGCCCTTTTCCAGGTAAGGAAAGCGTCAGCGCGCAATTTAGCATCTCCTGTTGTTCCCTGCTACAATTTCAAAAGCTACTAGGACCATAAGGAAGTCCATCCCCCTCTAACGACTGATTGGATTATACATAATTTATTCTAACATTCCTAAATACTATTGGGTTACGGATTTGTCAGTCAGGAAAAAGGTCCAAGATAAGCCTGGTGGTGGATTTCGCGTCAGGTGAAAAACGCAGTGTCCTGTCAGACGTTAAAAGTTATTTTTGCGTAATCAAACAAGACCGTAAATCGTAACCGTTCTTGTAGTGTATTCAAATATTAAACTAGACGCTACTGTTTATTTATTCAACCAAAGAGAGAAAACATGAAGAGTTTGAAGTACCGATTGAAAAAGCATGAAGTTACCATCACCGTAAGTTACGAGTTTACTTAAGATTTGCTTGTTTTGTCTTGTCTTATATGGGAACCTATGAAGCGAAACTGCTCATTTTAATGTGTTTACACGGTTAACACCCTCAACAGGTACCATCCTTTGTTTTCACGTGTGTGTTATATACTAATTGTTGTTTTTAAAGAGTTTCGCAAGGCTGTACACGGATGATTACGGCAAATCTTTTGACACTTCATTCTGTTTAACGTTCATGAATAAGCCAGAAAAGCTGTATGGGGGATTTTAGTTTTTGTACTACATGAATGAAAATCTATGGTATGATGTTATTAAACCTGCCTCTTAGTTATGTTGTAAAATCTTTGGTGGATCGGACTGAAATGGGGCCTGTGATTCCTTTCTATTAGAATATCATATTTTGTAAACTGAAGCTGTAAGTGCTTTCTTTAAAAACAAGTGAATATGATAGCAGATACCACAAAAATGTTAATTCAGTGGCTGTTGATGGCAACAAATACTTGAAATCCACCCCCTTTTTAATTTCCATGTCAAAGAGCTTGGCACACAGTATGGCAGACTGCATGGGGGTTAGTTATTGAACCCTTTTCAGGGGTTTTGTTTTGATGAAGGGATCTCACTGTGCTAGGAAGTGATGTCATGTATACTCATCATTTAAGAGCACATAAAGGAGGATCAGCTGTTTCTTTTCTGTATAAACTATGATTTGACTGATATACCTTTGACATGAAAGACATAAGCATACCTCTCATAGATAGTCACTGGTTTAGATTAAACAAACACAAAAGATTATGTGTGCACGCCCTCTCTTTTTGTCATTTTTTGATTCTTTGTGCTAATTTTGTGCGTATATCCTTCCAGTAGATGGAGTTGTCTCCAATTACTATTTTGTTTTAGACACTTTATATTGTGTACTTGTTTAAGGAGAAATGTTTGGACCAAACTTAAATTTGTCGCTTAAGTTTTTACAACATACAGGCTTTTTGAAAGGTAAAATGTTTTGACATTGCCGTGTTTATTTAGTACTTACGTTTGTCTTCAAAATATTGTAGTGTGTTTTTGGCTTTCTTGAGGATTTGTGGGTTTGCAGAGGCCTGAGGCTATTTCAACTAAAGCACAATTTCCAGCTTGGAAAACAACTTCTGTTATCAGTATACATGTCAATGAGCTAACTAACTTAGACTGATTTCTCAAACCGGTTTTGGAAAGGTTTTTTGGTTTAAAACTTTTAAGCGTTTTTTAAGAAAGCATTTATTACAGTTCTGTAGAATACCTTTCCTTAGTGCTTTCTTTGCTGGTTTTTAATGTTTGCTGTACAAGACCATGTAATTTTGTTTCAGAATGACTGCAACCGAATGACATGGTCTTCTTGTTTGCATTACAAATTACCAATTTAAGGCCTTCTTTGTTCTCTGACACTAAAGGGTTTTTGGCACCAAAAAGCAAAGCAGGCTAACAGTAAAGTGCCCAGAAAGTTTCCCTTACTGTTTTCCTTTTTGATACACACAATAGCCTGGTTTCCATTTAAAGATGTGCGCAAAACTTTAGTGTTATTTTCTAAGTGTCAAAAAATGTTGTAATGCCAGTAGCTTAACCAATGTTATACAACTAAAACATAATTTTCTTGTCAGTTTTTGTGAAGTCAAACACACGTCCTCTGTCTTGTCCTCTAAACCAACATACCACACCGTATTAAAGAATAATCATGTGTCTTTTACGCACGTCAGGTGAACTGTAAATTTTCAAGTTTCATGGCAGTTTTACAAAATATTTCTCACTTGAGCGTAAAAACGTTTTTGCGATATATGGAAGTTTATACAAAATGTGTTTGCATTGGGCAAATTTTTAAGTTGCGCGATTTGAAGGGTAATGGAAATGCGTCTATAGTCCAGTATTGCCTTTTTAAAAAAAAATTGTTTTAGCAGTATGTAAATCTTAAAACAATTTATGTCATATTTTTTTATTCTAACTTTTTTCACCCAATAATATTGTTATCTGATTAGGCTCAGCTATTGCCTTATTTTTAAAGGAGAAATTGTTTAATGTCAATTGGTCCAACACTTAGGGCATGTTACGTGACAATGATTGTACTAAAAACTAAAAGTTTTAATTTGCATTTTTTTATGTTGTGTGTACACATCCCAACATTTTCAAATTGATCCCAGCTCACACGGATCTATATGTGAAAAACTGTTTTATGCGCATATAAGGCCAGTAGTTGGCAAATAAATTTTTTAAAGAAACACTTAAGCCAGGCTCCCTCTACAGGATTTTTGGACTGAATTTACCTTCTTGAGAATCAGAGGGAATATTGGGTTAAGGACCTTGATTTGTTTCTATGTCTGGCTCAGATTATCACTTGATGTTAGACATTTACAGATCAACACAGATCTTACACACCTGCCGATCTGCTTGCAAATAAATAGGGCTCCCCAATCATATCAAACATGTTTGTTTACAAATATTTAGGATAATTAAGTCAGTACTTTCACAATAGCCAGTAAGAGATGGAGAACTTTTGAAATGTCGACCATAAAACAACCTGCTCTACAGGTCCGGTAGAAAACAACACAACTGCCTAAATAACGCTTTTTTTGTGAAAACCTATCATAGACTGTTCCATTGAAAAAATGAGAGCTAAGGAGAAATCACCTCAATCTCATCAAAACCTGATGAGTGTAGAAAGCTGCTTCCAAATGTAAACATTAAAAATACTGATAAATGTGTGACCATTTCTATTTGTTTACGTCTTCTTTCCTGTAAAGTCATGTGATGTCACCATTATCTTAATAATATCTTGTAAACAAACCTGGAGAGTGTAAAAAGCTGGTGGCCAATGTTTTTAACCATACTGATACCAAAGTCCTTATAAAAGTTTTTAAAGCATTTTTTTATTATGTTCCATAAATGCTAATTTCAGAATTGTCACATACATAACAGTTTCTTCCTCATAAATCCGCAAAAACGTAAATTTTCCTACAAAAATTCATACAAAGTGTTATCTCCCAAGAACTTGTGTCCTTTTTTGTCACATCTATAACACATGCATGTTTCCCTCATCTAGGAAACATGAGTATAGACTGATATTTACTGATGTCTGGACTGGATTTATGAAAAATATTAACAGATCAATATATTGTTATATCATTTCTCAGAGAATGCATTTATAACCAAGTTTTGACTTTAAATATTACATCCATAACACTGAAAAACTCTACTGAATACAAGTCTATATGTTGTATGCTTGAATGTTTAAAATTAGGTTTGTAGACAAAACACAAATGTGCCAACAAATAAATTGATTTCCAAATGCATGAAAATGCAAGATTTGGAGTTAATAATAGGACTGTGACTGTTGTCAAAACTAGGGATGTTAACAATTAATCGATCTTCGATTAATTGTCGATAAGAATTTACTCGATAAAACTTAACGATTGTTGAAAAACAAGATCATGCACGTGTGTGCGGCGCCTGCGCAAAACACATACAGTCGGAGAAAAAAAATTAAGCGAGCGCGCAAAAGTTAAACTACTAGCTATGATCACAACGATGCTCGATGCCAAGCACACGCATGTGCTTTTTAACGTCATGCGAGACGAGGCTGGCTGGCTGCCAACGCAACAAAATTACATCCACAGTGGATCTGACAGGGTCCGACACAGAAAATGCAAATACGTTTAGGATACTGAAAGCAAAGACCCTCTTCGGGGAAGCCTGCACGATTAGCATAGCAACGCTGCTATATACAGAGAAGGAGACCAGAAGCCGTTTTTTAATGAACAGATTAAAATGTAATTTTAAATTATGGCAAGAAACTGTCAAATGTAAACTGTAACTGACTGTCGTTACACCCTGAATGCCCGCAACATATCACTGATCATCATTATTGACTGGCTGAGGCGCTGCGTGTTTTCTAATGGAAGGTTGGCATCTCCGTAATATAAGCATCTTTGCTGAAAGTACGTCTAAGCTGAGGTGACGACGAGAAAAGTGCCCTTCGTGTGCTTCTTGGATATAATTACAAACAGTGTATCAACGACTCGGAAAGCGAGGTAAACAACTTGATAAATAACACTTGATGATAATAAAACTGTTATTTTGACATGGACTTTCATGCGTCTGTTGCAGAGTGCCCATGTGAGACGGAGTTATACACTGTGTCTATTAGTCATTATATTTCATTACGAGATAAGTTTAAATTGATGATTTTATCAAAACAACAACTACATTGACTCATTTTACAATCCCACTAGCATGTTATTTAGACAAAATAAAATCTTTTAATTCGCGTGAGGAAGCTGCCGTTTTTATGCACACTTTTATGTCATTGGCTATATGCCACTGCAGTGAAGGCTTATTGCACTATTACTGTTAACGATTATTCGATTGATTGATCGTTAATTTAAATGATCATCGAATATGGGAAATTGCATAAATTGACATCCCTAGTCAAAACCACCGCACCACCGCGGTGGTGAAGTGCGACCCGCGGTGCTGTGCACGTCACAAACTATGAATGAAAACTATAAAGTACAGTTTTGCCCAGAAAGATGTTCAAGTTCGTGTGAACGAAAAGTGTGTGCTTTAGTGTGCTTTTGCAAGGGGAGGCAACTGATATCAGTGATGACCTGCTGGCTTGGGGGCGAAACAATAAGGCAAGATTTTTTCTCTTGGTCACTCAAGGTTGTGAAAAAGTATCAATCTGCACTACGAGTACACCATCAAAATGAGTTTTCTGCGTGGTTGGAAGTGCTACACTAAACATGAACATATAGGCGTCAATCCCCTGGGTGCTCTGTGTCTCGGCTTGAGCACCCACCAAAATGGCCAAGCACCTAATGCTTAATTGCTAAATGCATTTCGCAGCTAAAAAGTGCAGAAAATGTGCATTAGCATTGTTTTAGTAAAATACTTTCACCGTCACAGCCCTAGTAAATTAAGCCTAGTGTGGATGGGAATCCAATATTGTTTCTTGAATCTCAGAGGTGTCAGTCATTAAAGTCAGTCAATGAGAACAGTCTGAGATGAATTAGACTGGTAAGTAAGACCTAGGATAAATTATCTGAATTGTTGACAGTTACAGGACAATGTGTAGTTACCTGCAAAATCATGCAAAATGATCATAGTGAGATGATGATAAAAACAAAGCACCAATGAAGTGTAAGTTAGCTGCTAGTTTAATTCAACTGGTTGTATTACTGAAAGTAAACGAAGAAAGAGGAAATTACGCTTATTTATTTATTTATTTAAGATCCTTGGTAAGTCTATGGTAAAATGTCTTTATCCTGTGTATGACATTTTAAAGCACAAAATGTTTTAATGTCATACAGCAATTTCATTTTGAGATTTGTTTTTTTCTCACAAATCAATTCAGGAAAAAACAATTTGTATTAACATGAGGTATCAATGTTTTTGCCTGCTGTGCCTGTCTGAAAGTCTTGCTGTGTCTGTCTGTAGTGCCCACTGAGTTTCTGAAAGCTTTACTGTGTTAGGTTTGGGCCCCCAGTGTAGTGGGAAACTGTCAGTGAGGATTGAAGGTTATCCTAGGATGAATAAATGGGGATTACAGGCAATGGGAATGTGTTGTAGTTGAAAGCCCTTGGGCTTATATGCACAGCTCATGAAGTTGGAACCCGGAACGGTGTCATCAGAAAACCCCAGTTTACGTTATAGTAATTTTGCACTGTTGTCACTGAACTGTTTAACTAACTCGCGTTGTCTAGTTTCCCCCTTCATTCCTCTATAAATTTCTTTTGGATAGTAGGGTCATTGTTGAGGGTTAAGGCTCAGATTGATAAAAAATCTAAAACTCTAGTCGATTGTCAAGTCAAGGCCTACATTACCTGCTTAGGTTGTAAGATAACTAAGAATCGCTGTTAAAATTACTAACCCTAACTTGTTGGTTTAAAGTGAACTAAAATCAGTGTTCACACTGTCACTTTACCCTACCCTGATTTGCAATAGTAAGCTTATGATAATGATTTATAATTTAAGCAGTATAGGTATGATATTACGAACCCACGTATCGACAGTAACTCTGCAAGTAACTTTAAATCATAAATGTTAGTCATGGAATGTACTGTGCCTGATTAATCAACAAATATAAATGATTTAAGTGTTAATTTTGCAGAGATTCAACATGGTTACAAATAGTGATAGACCGATATATCGTCCGGCCAATATATCAAGCCAATTTTTAGCGAGTTTTATGTGTATCGGCATCGACCGATACATGGCTGATTTGTTCTCTGAGTTTTTCTGGCATTATTTACAAACAGAGTGCTGAAAGCCGCAAGCGATTGCAGGTCATGTGACTAAAAACAACCAACCTTTCCATGACATCGAAAGCTCGGCCTAACAGCTGATCATAGCTGGACAAAGCGGGTTTTTATTTCTCATCTCTATATATATATTTTAGTAGTAAAGTGCTAGAAATCAATATCCTTTGCTGATAGTTCCTCGTCATCGTGGAGAGTGCAGTTCATGGTTCCATAGCACCTTCACCTGTTTTTATTTGTTAAATATAGTTTTTTTAAGTTCAATAAATGTTACTTTTTTAAATTGAGACTTGTAACATTTGGCATCATCGTGTCATTTTTATGATGTAAATTGAGTGAGCAAAAGCAGTATCGGCTCCAAATATCGGCTCAAAATCGGCAGCCTGTATCTTTCATCGGGTAAGGCTGATGAAACAAAAATTGGTATCGGCAAAAAATCCATATCGGTCAATCCCTAGTTACAAAGCCATCTGTGTTATTATATTAGTTGTAATATCGTATTCATAAGATGAAATGATTTAATCAACATTCAGTGAAAGATAGTATTTTGTATGTCTTAATACGATGAAGATCAGATATGTTACCATATCAGGCAATCCTGTCAGTCGCTCAAATCCTGTGTAAATAGTGACACAATTTTATGGCAACTCTTTAATGGCATCTTGTCATTGGCGTTAATCAGTGTTTGATGCAGGGCAGGCTATTTAATCCTTAATTCAGGACTTATCAGGTGTTGTTACTTTTCCTCATTCTTTCTTTTGTTACAGCTGAAGTCATCCAGGTTTTGGTTGAAACATGAGAGGAATGTGCTGATACGTGTACCAGATGTTACCCAGTTGTATGACTGGCGTAAACAGTGTAACATCTGCCGTGTTTTATTTTTTAACTGTTTAGTCTTTCCACTGTATTGGGAACTGCATCTCCTAATCTGTCCCACTGTCCCTCTCTTCTGTTCTCTTGGTAAAAATCTTGGTGCAGTTATCAATTGCCCCGCCATTTTTGAGATCACCTTATGTGACCAAACACCCACTTTCCTGCAAAGGAAGAAGAGGTGGGCTTATTTGTGTGAACTGGGTATGGTGGTCACTAAAATTGTTCACTGTAACTGTGTGAGGCAGTTAATCTGGGGTAGGCGAGGATGAGGATGCATGTATGTTGTTCAGCAGTTATTATGCTGTTTTTCAGTTGGGCTGTAGTTCTTTGCTTGCCCACACTCGTCTCATATGCATGTTCACATGAACAAGTACAAATAACACACTTGTGACGTTGATGTATGATGAGTCCCTAGTAAAGCAGGAAGTCTGACATGCAGCATTCTTTGTCTTTTTAAATGTATAAAAATAAAAATGTTGCTTTTTTGGCTCCTGTTCAGAATACAGCCGTGATACCAAAGGTTTCACTTTATTGTTTTCCCCGTCTATTGTGCTTAACTCCCCATTGGCTCCTTTTTATTCACCTGGCTACTATCTTTTTGTGTGGAGTTGTCACACCCAATAGGAAGAACTTGGGTATTTCTCATTGTATGAGAGATTTAAGGTATTTCTGGAATTTAACCGTTTGCATTTTTCGGTTAACAGCTTTTTTACTCTCCTTACTGATGAGAAAAATAAGAGTTGGATTATTTTTAAACTGGTACTTGCGTGTTACAGCAGCGATTGTGAATGAATCCTACTGGTAACAGTGACCTGCTATGGACAGTTGTTCAGAAGTGGCCAATTTTATTATAATCATTGACAATTATTGAAATAATGTAGTTAGTAGGAGAGATTAATGAAGTCAATGTGATAATGTTTGGTTAAATTGCACTAGCTGATATGACGGTGATCTTGGACTTAGGGCTGTCACAATGATTAATTAATCGTCTCATTGTTTGACCTCACCGCAATGATTGCACATCTCTCTAAGAAACAAGGGGGAGCTGCAGCGCATGTATAAACGAGACCTTATCAGATTACTTTTAAATATGTGTTATATATTAATATTTACTGGCATGTTAACCTCGTATAAACAAAAAATTATGAGAATTAAATGTCAAAGCAATAAAATAGGCAATTAATCGGCACAATCATCAACGCCCTAAAACAGGCAATTAATTGCCTTAATTGTCACAATTTATTAGACAGTTAACCGTCAGGCAAATTTCATAATCGTGACAGCCCTACTTGGACTTGTTCATACTGATAACTAAGGATTATGTAGAAATGGAATTAATAAACACCCATGATCAATCTCCTCTTTAAATGGAGTGTTCAATAACAGAGGGATTGCCAAAATCAAATGAACAGTATTTGACTTTCATATCGCGGTAATCAATCTGCCCTCATGATGTGGCTTATTCTGTGTGGAATAGACTGACTATTAAAATAGTTGCACAATTAATAATTACGGTCTTTATATGTGTTTTTACTTTAGTTTTTTATGAAACCTTTTTGAGGCTTTAACTGCACTAAACTGGTACAACTGGTATGTGGTACCAGGTGGGACACATGCCCTTTTTGGAAAGACTTGATTAAACTGGGTCACTGAACAGTTTGAGCATCTGCACGACAACAGCTTGTGCGTTTTGTGTTGTGGCTTTGGTTCTGCTGACTTCAGTGTACATGCTGGAGTTCAGTGCTGAATCACAGCAACAGTAACTTTGACTACAGTTGTGTTGGCTCATTATCAGCACATTCGCCATTTTAAAGGTCTCAATCTTTTGAAGCTATGATTGTGTTTACGGTGCGCAATGTAACATGTTCATGTTTCACATGTAAAAAACGTGGTTTTTCAGGGCTCCAGACTGCCCCCAAAATTGAGAGTGTGCCCCTAAATTTTACATTCATTCGCACATGTGCGACCAGTAAATTTTACCTTTTTTTTGTAATGTGACACTAAATTTAAAACAGCACATTGTACTTTCTGCATTTATCATCAAAGTATTTATTAGTAATACAGTTTATTACTTAGTAGAAATGGGAATATTTGGTTAGCATGTTGATTTACGGTATGTGCCGCTAAATTTTCTGGTTGCGCCCCTAAAATATTCAGTTGGGGGCCACTGTGCTCCTAGTGAAAAATGTTAGTCTGGAGCCCTGTATTTTTCACACAAATTACTTATCTCTATAGTGCTGTTTTCACCGTCCTAAAAATGAGCTGATGTCTTCCTTGATCTATGAAGTCCCTCCTACAGAAATACGTATTGAGTTTTTGATTGTGTAGCTTGTTTAGTGTTTTGTGATTCCATAGCAGCTTAACTTGCTGTTAGCTTAGCTGGCGACTGATGTATTCCTGTGGGCGGAGTTTAGTCAAAAAACTGTTCTAATGACGTCATTAAAGCAGGAAGTAGAGGGCTGTAGCCTTTGAAAGACGAATTCTGTTAAAGAAAATATATCGCCTGGCAGTGAACTTTGAGCTTTATCATTTTACAGGTATTATTTATGCTTTTATAGCACTAACTAGGGTTTAAAAATGGGATCAGAAGGAATGTGACTTAAGGTATTTCTTCCACTTTTTGATCTGATTTAACTAGTGCACACAGCCATAGACTTATAGACGTATTTCGGTCATACTGTATGTAATATTTAAATAAATGAAACTGGTATAAGCTTGACTGACTTTACATAGGTTTCAAATAGGGCTGGGCGATATGGCAAAAGAATGTCAAGAAAATGTTTTCCATATCAGTCTCAGGCTTGTGCACAATTCAGAATTGAATTGAGAATGACTCCTAAATTCCAATTCAGTTCTTGAATTTGAATTGAATTTGAATTGATGTCAAAAACAGGATCTAGAATTACAATTCGAATTTGAATTAAAGGAAGCAGAATTGCAATTCAATAGAAATTCAAAGAAATTCATATACATATTATAAAGTAAGTAAAGTGTTAAAAATGAAGCTTTCAGTATATGTCAGAATTGTATTACATATTCTATATTATATTAATTTGAACTACTTGTACAGATTACATTAACAAGAAATGTTTTCCCCCAGCAATTAATGTTAAAAAATCTAGTCACATAACAAATAATTAAGTTTGATTTTTTTGTAATTGTAATTTTGTGGAAAACGATGGAACATGACTTCATTTCCCAGAATGCTTTACTTTAACTAAGTATTTAAAATGGTTGCCAAACAATTTTCCAAAGTAACTTTCCTAACACTGAATGTATGTGAGATTCTTTCTGTTGTGTGACTGGAATTTCTTTGAATTGCCATGAATTTAATTCCACTTCCTATCATTCCAATTCCAATTCAACTTCCTGTAGGGCGGAGTCAATTCAATTCAAACTCCAATTCATGAATTGAATGGAGGCCAATTCTGAAATTCTGAATTGTGCACAAGCCTGATCAGTCGATATAGATAATTATCATGATGATAAATAACAAATCTTTATTCCGGTCAAATTTAAAGGCAGATTTTTGCTCCTGAATGGAATTTGTAAAAACCAGGGCCCGTATTCAAAAAGAATCTTAATGCAAAGAGTAGCTCCTAGTGATGCAATTCTAAGAAAATTCTTACAACAAACACACAGATTATAGGCAACAGTTTACTTCCGGTGCCTGTTGACGTGGACAAGAGTGACATTATCATAATTCATATCGCTTGGACTCACAGCCTGTAAATGAACTTCTGTTAGTATTGTGAGCGAATCTATGAAACGTAAGCCCTTTTCACACAGACATTCTGCAAAACACACGGCATCCTGGATTTTTCCGGAATGGTTCGAGTTTTTGTTCATTCACACTGCCAAGATTACATGGCATCTGATGGTCCCGGAAAGACATGTGACCTGTTGAAAGTCCCGCCCTCTCTTCTACGCAGCGTCTGAAGTTTGCAAACTATTTATTATTCCTCTCTCCAGAAACAACTTGCGTGCATTTTTGTTTATAATAAGACTACAAAGGGGCGCGTGAACGCACAGTTCTATGCTTGTGAATGATTTCAGCTTCCGAGTGGATATTTGACGAGCTCCCTGATCTCTGCTTTAATACAGTTTTCAGACATTTCTCATCGTGATTGTTTATATGCATTTAAAACCTGCATTTTGAGGAACTGAACGATATATCTTGTTGGGATGACGCGCGGGTATTTTAGTTTATTATAGCTCAAATGAGCACGTGACGCGATATTCTTTTATCTTGCTGAATAATCTCTTTCAACACAGTAAATGACAAGCTAACTTACCTTATTCTGCTTCAGTCCAGTTTGCTGACATTTCTCGTCGTGAATGTTGTTAATTCCTTATTTTAAAGAGTTGAACCAACCTCATGTTGCCATGACACGCGCGTCCTCACTACGGCACGTGCGTCATTGTTTATTTCATGATAACTGCTTCAATCTAGTTCGCAACATTTCTCATGGTGAATGTTTAAATGCATGTTATCTCTCGTTTTAAGGAGCTGAACCATAACTTGTGTTGTGATGACACGCGCGTCCTCACTATGACACACCCATTACGGCATTCTTGCGGCGGCTTGTTCACACAGAGGGTTATCCGTGTATCTGACTAGGTCTTCTTTCCGGCAACGATCCCAGAAGATTAACGGGACGAGTTTGTGTTCACACAGATGCTTGTCTGGCAATTTTACGGGTATTTTCTGGGAATGGGGTTATGGTAAGGAGCGTCACATTTCCAGCTGACGTCAGAGGTATTCAGGCCAATCACAACGTACAGATTAGCTGGCCAATCAGGGACACAGCGCTTTTCAGATTGATGAGCTTTGTTCAAAATGAGTGCGTTTCAGTAAGAGAGGGAAATCTAAAGCCACAGAAATGTACGGTATTTGAAAAAAAAATTTGAACCATCAACCACGCAAACACATTGTATTATACCAAATACACAAAATAATGTGAAAAGTCTCTCATCACTTACTCACTCTAATGTTGTTGCAAACCTGTACAGATTTCTTTGTTCTGATGAACACAATGGAAGATATTGAGGAATGCCTATAACCAAACCATTCATGAGCCCCATTCACTTCCATAGTATTATTTTTACCCAAGTGTATCAGGCTTAGTCATTTGGCCATATTGTCCAGCCGTGGGTGTGCGCATTTAAATGGGGGGGGGATGGGATGGGGGCAGGACACAAAAGAAATGCCGTCACTCTGCTATCATGTGACCGTGCCAGTTAAAACCTAGCAACCATCCCGCAAGGCTAAGAATGGCAGGTTAGGACTTGTATCACTACACCCTTTAGAAACTCCTCCTCACTCCCCCTCCTCCTCACATACCTCACACAAACACTTAACGTTTCCCATTATTCTGATGAGAAGTAACGTTGATGATGAGCAGTACTTTTACTGTGTGTTGTTTTAGGTGTTGCCCTTAAGGCAGTTCAATATTGGCCAAGATTATTTAAGGTTTTGCTCTTGTTTTTCCTGCGGGTTTTACATAAACCTAGAGGTTGTGTAAATATTGTTTTATTGAAATATGCACGCCATTGAAATTCTGGAATGCTGTTGTTGTATCACAGTCGATTTCTCAACCGTCATAGGTGTCTGGGTAAGTTGTAAAGTAGGTCATATTAAAGGACATGGAACTGTGCAGTAACAATGCACAAAGTTTCGGCATGTAATCCAAATACATAGTACTTCATTTTAATGTAAATTCCAAGTCTGGCCATTAGGGGGCTCCAGTGTTACTATAGGAAGGAGAAATACAATGTGTAAGCGAAAGTACTCTCACGCTCTGCTGGTTTCGGATATGCACCAGAACCCACAGAAATGGGAGCAGGCAAGGTCACTGTAATGTAATCTAAAGTATTCAAAGCATCTCCACCACAGCTGTAATTAAAAAGACCATTTTTTTTAACTTTCGGATATTTCTGTCCTCCTCATTCTTACCCTATCATGTTATACATTTTTAATAATTCACTAGTGTTTTGATTTTGTCTTATCCCATGTTTTTGTAATGTAGTAAAATTTGGTTTAGGTTTAACCAGCACAAGCCTATCAAAATTTCAAAGTACAAAAGCTGTCACTGGGGCAGTACAGGTATAAACCCTATAAACCCTATAAAAGGTCCTAATTTGTACTATTTAGGTAAAGCTATGTACTTTTAAAAGTCTCTTTAGATCACTCTACAGGGGTTTACTACAAATCTGTTTGGAACTGACAAAAATGTTTATTGACTGTTTATGTTGCCACTTTTGATACGGGATGGGAGTGTGACTGTGTTTAGTTATAAAGTTAGTTAGTCAGGAATTTATGATTCTCATTTATATGAGCAGTTATAGTCTGCACTGGTAAAATAAAGATAGGTCAGCTTTGATAAAAGGTTGGACATGCTGGCGCCGGCCAGCAGAGGATGATCCCACAAGTCATGACTCCCCCCGTCTAAGCTGTGCTATGCCACCCACAGTTCATTCACGCTTGTTAGGGTCTTGCTTTCACACTCTCCTACTCTCTTTCTCTACTAAAGGAATGATAAATAAGGTGTCTGACTTCACTTCTGGTTAATGTTTATCTTGTGCTGTTACACATTCTGAGCACGGTGACCCTGCTCTGCTTACTATATCATATCTCTGTATCAGAGAAATGATATTTGTTTGCAGTCTTCGATACGCAGTGATGACTAGCAATGAGAATGTTTGTTTGCTTTACTCTAATTAACGAAAGCGTCTGGCCCTCGGGTACATCTTTCTTGAACTTCTGCCAAGTGCTCGCACATTACGCAAAAGCAGGCACTCGCATGCCAATGAGATGCAAATTCATTACAGCCTTTTTATCTGTTTATATTTTTAGAGTGTTAGCTGATAAAAGACCACTTTGCGCTCTTTTGGTTTTAATTGAGAAGGTTTCTGAAGGATGGACAGTAACTTGAATATTTATATCTGAGATCTGTAAAAGAATGAAATGAATGACATACAGTCAGCAGAAATCTGATCTCGCTCTTTACACGGCTGTCGGAAGTAGAAGAAAATAGCGGGGAAGTGGCCTGTCCACTGGGTCAGAGGTCAGATCCGAGGTCTGTAATCAAACAGCTGGACATGTATGAAGGGCCCACACATGTTTCTGTTACTTTCCAATAATAGGCTGTGAAAACCGTTCCAAATATTATTTTTAGGAATGCCAGGTAAAAGTGCTTGATTTTTAGAGCTGCAACCAACAATTTTCATAAGAGTAATCAGGCGATTTTTTTTTTTCCGATTATTCGACTAATCTAATAAAACCAAAATATTTACTCAATTTTACTCAATCGATTTTTTTTTACACTTATTATAGCTTAATTACACACTAAATTGGGGTATTCACGTGTAGAAGTGTACTTTAAAAAGTGCAAAAGCCACACCCATTACAGAGTAGGCTACCATACTTCTTACTCAGAATAAACATCATCACATAGTTACTTTCACAGCAACTGCATCAGCGCTGAATAACTAAGGTAATTTTTCGATTAATCGTTTTTTAGAAACATGGTTGATTAAAAATCGATTGTCAAAGAGCAGAATCTATTTTTTTTTCGTATTTATTTCCACAAACATTGAACGGAGGTATGGAAGTATTTTAGGTTTCGCAAGCAAGACATGTTGTGGCTTTTCATTTCTTTTTATTAATTACCCACTTGTAAACTGCTGCTCACTGTTATTTTTTATTATAGTATTTGTATTAAATCTGTATTCATTGAGTTGAATCGATAATCGAGTATACAAACCTACCTGAGAACCGGAATCGAATCGATCTGAATCGATACCCAGCCCTATTTATCAGGTGAAAAAAAAATTGCTCAAGTGATCAACAATCCTGTTCATTGTATCTTTATCGTTATAGTTGTGGTGTGAACTCTGCTATTCTCTTTAATATAAAACGATTTTCAAAACAATATTTTTATAGTTATAATGTGAACGGCCCTTCACCATTTGAAAGCTGCACAAACTTTTTTATTTATGGCTCAAAATAACAAAAGAAAAAAATGTATATCCGTTCACTATAAAAAGTACGTTTTCCTTACAGGAAATATCCATTATCAATTATTGTTATTAAAGGCAAGTGCTTTGTGTGAGTGCTGCACGCAAGTGAATTAGCATAAAGTTATCGTTATGATGTGGACAATAATATGGTTATCGTTAAAGTTATCGTTAAAATGTGAACGGCCCTTAAAACCTATTTAAGTGTCAAAATATAAATAAATGTAAATACTTTTTCTGTCACAGGTAGGAATGGGACGGTATGAAAAATGTATATCATGATTATAGTGACCAAAGTTATCACTGTTATCAATATTTTCATGGTTTTGTTAAAATGAGATGGAAATGTTCAAAAAGAACTGATACACACACTGAAAACATTAAAAAAAGTTGTATGTTTGAAAATCACAATTTAATATTTCATGTCCCTGAAATTATTTCTGTGGAAAAAAAAAATCTGTCTAAGTTTACTGTAAATGAATACAATACATTATCCCTTAAAAACCGCCTTGTGCAAAAACTATGTTGCATGTGCGCGCCTGCGTCAAACTGATTCTGGCTGGACAGGATTTTTTAAATAACGGTAATCAAACACGGTTGTAATGATGATAATTAAATTTTAAACGATAATACTAATCGTTAGGACATTTTATCATGGTTAATCGTGAAACCGGTAATTTTCCCATCCTTAGTCACAGGCCAACTAATCGATAATGAAATTTTGTAGACAACAAATTTCATAATCGTTTATTATTGATTTTATTGATTATTTATTGCAGCGCTACTTGATTCATAGTCATTTTAATTGTCCACCATAGGAGGCTTAAATGCTAAAAATTATAAAAATAAGTTGGTTTAGAAAACTAAATATTTGTGTGTGTTTTAAGGCAATTTCTATACATAATTGTTTTTTAAATGGCATTTTTTATTCTTTCTCCAGAATGTCATTTACACCTACCATTTAGTTTCAGCTTAGGCTTGAATAATTTTGTTTGTGTTTCACCGTCATGTCTTTGCACACAGTTTTTTTTATTCCAGATCATTAAGGATTTAAGGCTCTGCCTCTGACAAGTAGATCCTATAAGTAAATTCTTCAACAAGAATCAGTATAGTGGATTTTTTTCAGTTTACAAAACACTTACTTTTTTAGCTGATGATAGCTTCATTGCTCCAGAAGGCTACAAATTCCCCATGGTCCCATTGTGCTCTGCATGCCATTGAAAAAGGTTTTTCGTCCCTGGGTGGGCTCGAACCACCAACCTTTCGGTTAACAGCCGAACGCGCTAACCGATTGCGCCACAGAGACGGACGAGGGGCCCTGCAGAAGGAGCCGTCTTGTACTCTCTACACTGCCCTGTGTGCTATCATGTTTCCATTACAGATAACTGATCTTAACTGCTGAAGTGAAAGCTGTAATTTTTGTTAAAGATTAGAT
Organism: Misgurnus anguillicaudatus; assembly: GCF_027580225.2. Taxonomy (NCBI): domain Eukaryota; kingdom Metazoa; phylum Chordata; class Actinopteri; order Cypriniformes; family Cobitidae; genus Misgurnus; species Misgurnus anguillicaudatus. The sequence continues at coordinate 34,585,125 of NC_073357.2, read as the reverse complement.
GGTGTGAGAAATGTATTTGCTCTCATTCTGCCTATTTCCAGTGTTACCAGGGTGCAGTACATCTTGTAAGTTATAATAATGCGCATGTCTGTAATAAGGTGAGCAGTAGCTGGCTTAGTTTAGCTGGTGTTGTACATATAAACAAAAGTCCTTCCAGTAGTTCATCACGGCCTTTCTTTAGCATACCAACACATTTGCTAAGATCAACAAGAGCTTTGCGCAGAACATGCAATTTCACATGCAGATCAGTAGTAGGCAGTGTCCTCGGGTAGTATAAAGGCAAAAACCAAGGAAGCAGCAGCTTGTTGTGTATGTTGTTGGAGAAACATCAGTGACTTTTGTTGCATACCAAGATGTTAAATATTGCTCCTTAAAGGAATATTCCACTTTAATTAAAAAAATTATAATTTACTCACAAATGATGTTATAGGAAATTTGCATGCCATGACTTTTTATAAATGATCTGCGTTAACCTTTTATATTTTCTAGGCAGTAATATAACTCACAAAAATCTAATGTTGCAGTATTCAGCACAAAAAATTATAATTGCATAATATTAAAAAATATTTAAGGTTGCATACATGTTAAATAGGTTGCTTGCAAAAATCTGTGTAGTTTCTGAGGGTTGTGAACTCCAGCTGGGAGATGTTTGTTTGATGTAGAATTAGTGAAGGGATATCCTGCCTGAACTCCAAGAATATCTCCCTCTCTTTATACCCACCACTAACCCCCCCACCGTAGTTGCATCAGAAGGTTACGTCTGTCTCTTTCTAAATCAAGCATGACAGCTCTCTGCTTCTCGCTGGGAGTTCAAATTCACAGCAGCTACACATCCGTCTGTGTTTGGTGCGGTACTAAATCAGACCTGTTGATGTGTGGATGGCATGTCGCAGCTCTGCTGGGATAAAGGATTTTTGGTGTGTCAAATGGAAAAATGTAGAAATGTAGGAAGAAAAGTATAATTCCGATATTAGGCATGCGAGAGAGGATGAATCAAAGGTCTTGAGTAAGAGAGGATGACGGTTTTATCTTGCATTTTTTGCTTGCAGTAATTCAAATCTGTCAACAAATTGCCCTTGGGCTTGTAGTCACAGCTCAAAGTTTGGAAAACCATTTCATTGCCGAGCCACATACTTGATCACTCGTTTTGTCACGCCCCAAAATACCTTCCTGGTTTTGCTCATAGCTCCCTTGCTGTGTTATCTTTGTATATTTGGACTCCAGTATCTGTAGCTCTCTTCCATATGTTATGATTTATTGGGCTGTTCATTGCCATTACTTTGCTGTTGCCAGGCAAAAAAATCTTTGCGGTAGTGAGACTTGGGACGAGGGTACGGTTTCAGTTTTACAAGGTGTTGACATGAGTTATGGCACATAGAGTCACTCAGACTGCCCGGCAGCCAAGATCTAACCTGGATACATTGTCCAACCGGAGCGCTTATCACTTTATACCCCATCAGTCATTATAACTTTAACCTGCTGCACATGAAAAACCTTCACAGAGTACATTGTGTGTTTATGTAGATGTCACGGGTTCAAACTAAAACACGACCACAAACACGCCCTTTTTTACAACAAACAGACATGTTCCCACGTTCTGTAAAATTGCTTGTATGCATTATTACATACACTTTCTTATCTGCTCTATAGATTAGATACGTTCTTATAAGAGATACAAATGGAGGATTTCATTATTTTACTCAACTATTTTTAGATCCAGTTGAGACATTGTTAAAGGTTAGGCACTTTTAACTTTGACCCATAGGCATTGTCCTCCTGACCCAAACATTTTTAACATTTACAAAGAACTAAAATCCACACTGTATTTCTTTGCAACCACATATTCATGATCTGGCAACCACCACTGCAAATTTGCATAAAGTAGGGCATTTCATGTTTCACGAAAAATTAATAATAAAAAGTAATGCTGCTTAGTAAATGGGATATAAACACCTCTCAGCTGTAATTTAATGCCCTCGTTTAAAGACAAAACAAAACATAAATAGTCTTACTCTTACACTCGCGCACACATTATTGTGCTTATTTAAAGAAGTAGATCCTATATGTGTCCATCTCGGTTTCATTGTTTCTATGGGGCAGAGCAGGTTGGGGATGGAATGGGACAGAGTCCATAACCCTACACCCCCTCATATGACATGCTATACGTGTGGGTATTCTCACATGTATGCTGGTGCATCAATGTCACAGACTGTGATGGGGGCACATTAGGGGTAACATAACTCCCCCACTGGCATTGGTGTGAAAATCTAATGCGTCCCTGCTGTCTTTTGATCCCTTTCAGACCTCTCACCTACCATATTAAAAACTGACGTCTTCCTTTTAGAAATAGATTTTATGCACTGTGTTTATCATCAAGATGCTGAGTTGGTTGGGGGAGATTGTAAATGTGGCCCCACAGCCCATATCCCAGACGAATGATTGTAAAAAGCTGACACCTAATCCTGCCACTGTGCATTACATCCATCGGCTTTGACCCTCCTGGCGTGAGGACAGATGCTTTGACTAAAAGCGCCTCCTCGGACCGCCACCCCATGACCTGGTCTGGATCTGAGACTTTAATCTCGCATAGATTAACGTTTCAAGTTTTATTTGCGGGTGTCGCTGGGGTTGGGGTGGGGGGGGGTGTTATGCAGACTCTGTTGCGGGTTCTCTCATTTGGCTGGCCTTGTTTCTGTCCTCGCACATACGGGTGTCACCGTAACGGTTACTCATGGACCAGATATGCTAGGATGGGATATTATTAGCAGTTCTACCCCAATCAGTCATTGGAGAAAGGTCTGAGGGTCAAAAAATAAAGAGGTAACCAGCCTGGGCAGCTTGTCTGCGTGCTGTTTACAGGGATATTTTAGACGTGGAAGAGCTCACATATTTACTGCCAGAGGTTGGACGACCTTGCCATTTTTCATAGAGGAGCAAAGCAGATAGGGGGAGAAGGAGAGAGAGCAGAAAGCTGCTTCGTTTTAGCAAACAAAAAGACTGTCTGATTTCTCTTTGAAAGGAGGACAGAGGGGAAGAGACAGACTCTCCCTCAGAGGAGGAGCTGCTGTCCCGGGGCTGGTCCCTGCGCTACAGCGGCTCTCCTTGCATGTTTCTGTTCATCTCCTGCCGTGATGAAGCCTCAAGGAGAGACTGCGGGCTGGGTTGAAGTTCGAGGACTCTGCCGAGGTTTCTGGTCCCCCTGTAAGGCACAGGTTGCCTGCTGGAAAGGGGGACTCTACTGAAGACCACAACCAGATACATACTGTTTCTCTTGCACTCACTGGCTGAGTGTTCATTTTGTTGGATAGGAAGAAAGAACTTATTTTTTATACTTCTCCAGACCACTGCAAGAGGACCACCAAGATGAGTCGATGGCTCAAATGCACGTCCATGTATTTTGTAGGTATCTTGAGATTCTCCTGTAGAACTTTAAGATTGAACTTTGCTCTACTTTAAGTTCTTTTGTCATTTTTATTTGTGCCAAAGTGGGAAGGAGAGAGGCTGTTATTTCTGTACGTGTTTTGAACTTTCCCAGTTGGGGAGAGAGACTTATAGCTTTCTCCACAAATGCAAGAAGTTCAAGAATGTTGTGAATTCTCCTGGAGTGTTAACTTTTTCGTCTGAGACTTTTGGAGCTTGACGGTCATTCAGCACTCGTCATGCCATGATTGAAACGCCAATAGTCGTTCAGTCAACTAATGTTGATGTGTAGTATATCGTCTCAAAGATTTTATCTAGGTTTATTTTTATAGTAGCAGCTATTTCTGTATTTCATCATATCTTTGATTGATTGGGTTATAAGTGTATTATTGACTCTACGCCTTTTATTTCCTGTTTGGTGTACTGATGTAGTTCACATTCCTTTATTGAGCTAATAATACTCTTGATCACCATCCTGTTCATCAGCATAGTCAAGTACATTGAGTGATCTTGGCAGCTTTTATTAAAGTGACACTGCTGTCTTTGTATATATGTTGATGTTATGAATGCTGGGCGTGACGATGTGCCATTTTTCTATAGAATGCCACTGTCTTTGTATAAATGCTGATGGTTCAAAGGTAGGGTGTGACTGTTTTTTTCTGCCTGTCTTTTGTTTAGAATACAGACTGGAATAAGTATGATGACCGGCTGATGAAGGCAGTGGAGAGGAGGGAGGTCGACAAGGTTGCAGCTGTGCTTGGCAAGAAGGGCATCATCCCAACCAAACTCGATGTAGAAGGGCGATCTGCGTAAGTACTCCTTTCTCACACACGCACGAATGCACGCAAGGTCACAGCGTGTGCAGCAATGTGCAAAATGGGAATGTTTAAACTTGATGTTTTGATGATGTTTATCTCTTAAAGTTATTGTAACTGCAGCTATAGTTATAGACACCTTTTTATTTTACCATAGCACAAAGCTGATTGCACGTTTGATTAGGGCTGTCACAATAATTAAATAATTGTCCCATCGCGATTGTTTGACCTCATCGTGATGATTTCAGATCACCGCAATGATTGCACATCTCTCTAAAATGCACAAGGGGGAGCTGCAGCGCTTATAAACGACAGTATCAAATTACTTTTAAATATGTGTTATGTGTATTAATATTTACTGCCAGATAAACCTTGCAAAAGATTTCATTTAATTAATCACAACAATATGTGAAAATATTTCATAAACAAATGTATAAGAATTAAATGTCAAGGCAATAAAACAGTAAATTAATCGTCATGATCGTCACAATTTGGCAGACAATTAACCGTCAGCCAAATTTCATAATCGTGACCGCCCTACGTTTGACTTCTTTGCTGAATCCAAGAGCTTTACTGATTGACTTGTGTTCGTGTCAAATCTTGACTGAAGCATTTTTTTCTCATGACCGAAGTTTACGGTTGAGTTTGAAAAACATGTTATGGCCACAACCATTTAACCGAGCGCACGCCAATATTCATAGCAGGCCAGGGCTTCTTAAGCAGGAGGTGGATCTTCACTGAGTGATTCTGTTTGGGTACACTGACTAAATTTAGTCACTCTGAAACGTTAACTGCCACTTAGCTTCATTCTGAAAGCCAGAAAGAGTTCAGAAAGCCTCAACCGATGCCCTTTATTACATCGGGCTGAATGCAGAAGTATTTTAGGGGTCAGAGGTGAATCTTTAAAGCCTGTCATTTAATGTCACTGATGTTTTATTGCACCGTCACACTCAGCTAGTCTCCTGCTTTAAAGAGCCAAGTTTTTCCTCCATCCCTGATGTTTTTACTGCCTCGCCGGTGAATATGTAGGGCACAGATAGACACATTTCAGCTCGATTTAACCGTACAGCTTTGTTTCGTTCCCTCATTTGAGTACACAATATTCCCCTTTGGGTATTTTTGTCAAGAGTGTGAGATTCTTCTTCTGTTAGCTGGGAAAGGGCTTGACTTGTAATAAGGTGCTAGAATTTCTCGGGACTAAATCAAGTACGTTCACCGCCGCCCGGTTAGTGTTATAGTGTAACAGAGCTCAATTAATAAACACCACCCTGATATATGAAACATCTGTGCGCCCTAATGGCTGCCAAATGACCATAACAAAGACTTATGCAGCCTATCTCTAGATGAGCACACAGATCACGTGTGGTGTTTGGATTTGTGGAAATCCTCTGTTCGTATATAGCAAGACCCCACATGTAGACCGTTGCTCCGGCCCTGTTATTTCTCCCATCAGTCAGAATAGCTCACAGACATGGCAGGCAAACCACAGGGCTTTTATAGTGTAATCCAGTAGTTGTGGTGTGTAAATTTGTAACTTGCATAAGTACAACATTAATTTTCATAAAAAAAATATTTTGCCTTGCGGACAGATCCAGCTGAGCGGATTTCTCTGATTGTATGTTTTAAAAGCTTTGCTAGAAGTATACTTTCCTGAGGGCACTTGGTAATAGATGGTTTGCTTTCAGGAAACCTTGAAGCCTTTCTGCTCAGGTTGTAACTCTTTTCCTTTTTTATAACACACAAGTAAGTGGGTGTGCTGGTGTCCACACAGTAATTTATCTAAAGAACAAAACAATCCTTTTTATATGCTTGTTTTTTGTTCCTCTGGCTACTCAAATGGCATTGAGCATTTAGAAATCTATTTACATTCCAAATGTATTCTACCCTTATCAGATATTCAAGGAAAATGGCTTTTGCTGTTGAACTGCAGTGGCTCTGGTGGAAGGCCTGTACAGCATACAGATATATATTTTTTTGTTTTGAAATCAAAAGTGGCCCACACACCCCACCTTTCCAGCCCCCCTCTAAAAATATATAATGTATCTTGGACCCACAGATATGCAAGTCAGTCAAGAAGTTGGAGCCAAGCTAGAATGACATGTCTGGGTCTCCATGACCATCTGAGCCTTTCAGTCTCCTAACCACCAGGGGTTATTTACCTCTAGAACATGTTTCTTTAACCCTGAAACAATTTTATCATGCTTTGTAAAAGTTATTAAATCATGTTTGGAGGAAATTGTCTGCAAAAGCAATGAGCTGTGGCTCCCTTTTGGTTTCCCTGGAAATTGTGTTTTGGTTGTAGATTAAGATAAATATTGCAGTAGCTTCAAGTAGTGGAACAATGTGTTTTTGATGGGCTGTAAAATTACTGTTGTATAATGTTATAACTAATAAAACTAATGTTGTTTAAATGAAAAAAGTTTCTGAATGTAACTTGCACCGGACCTGAAGTAGAGATGAAGTGGTCATGATTTCTCAATGACAAGCTCTCTGTTATGAATCCTAAAAATAACTAGTTTGACTCGTGACACCTTGTGTCTGATTTATCCATCCATCCATCACTCAGTGGGGTTTTTCAAAACAGTACGTGTCAGTAATCCACATCGTCACACATTAAACCCTAGTTTAAGCCTCTGTCTGCATGTTTGTCTTCCCACCATCAAGACTGTCACATATAATTCCTCCCAAACACAGGTAAACTCCTGCTCATCATTCACAATACATCTCCAAGGTCAAACAGTTTATCAGTGCTCTCATTCAAATTGAGAAATGACATTATGATTTATGCAAATGAGTTTATTGAACATTGCCTTCAATCCAAAGCACCTGACCAGCAGTACTGCTATGACCAGATATGTTTATGTAATGTCTGTATGAATAATGCATGATGTGTATGGTTTTGCGTGCAGGTGCATTCATAATGAAAGGTTGTGTATTTGTCAAGTGTTTTTTAACCTCCTTGGAATGCAGAAGAAGCTTAAAGCAGGAATCAGTTTTCATCATGCCATTACCACATTTTCTTACGATTGCTCACATGTTTTTCTTCCTCTTTCTAGGTTTCATCTTGCTGCCACCAGAGGACATCTCGACTGCCTGAATCTCATTCTCAATCACGGCGTGGATGTTACAGCCACAGATGCCACAGGTGAGAATGTTGTTATAGTTGCTAAAACTGCCATTGATAAAACCAATGTATTTCCTGGCCCCACGGTGATAAAATACATACCTCAAACTCACTTTAAATAGCTTCATAAATGCATGAATTTACATTTTGGATGTGTTTGAATTTGATGAATTGAAAAACCTGTGTATATATATATATATATATATATATATATATATATATATATATATATATAAGTATCAGCCATAGCTCTCCTGATGTTGCAGTTAAAATAATAGAGTAGCATTACATTAAATATTAGTGCATGGGGGATAGTAATCTTGTAGTCATGCTCTCAAATAAAAACATCTGGATTGGGCCACCTTGTATTTTCTCTAATGGATCTTATTGATTTGTGTTCCTGTAGGAAAAAATGCCTTACACCTGTCAGCCAGAAACGGACAGTCACTGTGTGTGCAGAAACTGCTCCAGGTAAAGCCACCACAAACACACTAAACAGTTGTAAGGAGAGGTTAGAAACTGTTGTTTTTTCCATTGCGTGGACCCACTAGGTTCGGCAAGACGTGTTCACCTTACTTTAGCTCGCATTGCTTTTCCACTGCAGTTTAATACCACTTCAAAGTGGAATAGATTAAAGACTTATCATAGTTGCTGTACCTCTACTGCCATGACATCATTGTAAAAGCGGTTCTGATGCGATGCACGGGGCTGCACGGCTGGGAGCGGTCACTTTAAATAGCCATTCCTTACCTCATTAATATTAATTACGTTGAGCCACTGTTTAGTCACACAACCAAATTAACGCAGCTTACCACACAAAACACTCGCGCTGCTGAGGTATGCTTTGTATACTTGGTGTCTAACATTTCTAACTACGTCAGGCTTCATACTTGCGCTCAATTTCAGTTCGCTTTTGTACTCTGTCTGAGATGGCAAACCTTTTCCCAGTTTTCTTCCGGCTCCGCAACAGCCGGCCAATCAACCAACAGAGGGCGGACTGAGAGCCGTAATGTAAATGCTTGCTCGATGGATTTGTTTTCGCGTCATACATGTGTTTACAGCAATGCGGCTGAGACTGCGCATAACACGCGCCATAACCAAACGTTATGTGATTGGCTTACCTTTACACCAATGATTTTACACATAACCCTAATGCCCCCCCTCAAGAAAGTAAACGCTTGTCTATTATGCCCTTTCAGACTCTGTCTATGAAGCAAAGCGAAGTAGCAGAGGTTGTTATTACCAGGCTATAACATGTCTAAAGGAAAGTCAAAAGTGTGGATTTATTTTGAAAGTTATGAAGAAGCAGCAAAGTGTTACACGTGTGAAATAATTATATCCTGCAAAGGCGACTTTACATGTGGCCTAATATGACAAAAAATTACTGTGGCATGCAATAAGAACGGCACGGCATAAATCTCAAATCATGCAGTGTTTTCAAATGTTTGAGAACTACTGCTCCTAACATGTCCATGAGGACTACTTCAAGAATAAATTATATAGTGAATGAAAATATCAATTCACATTACATTTTTAAATATTTTAAGTGATTAATAAACACAAATGGAATTGTTTAAGTATTGTGCATTACGTTTTATATTTACTTTATGGTAATGAAATCGGAATCAGATCCTTGAACTGGAATCGGAACTGGAAAATTTCTTACAATACCCAACCCTACAAATCAGTGATCAGTTTTGATATTGCTATTGGCCATCTTTATACAGCTACTGGCTTATTTCTGTAACTACAGCTAAACAATCCATAGAATGAATAAACAACTTCTATAGATTGCATATTATGAAACCTGACATCTTGATTTTGAGATGATTTCCTGGCAAAGTGAGGCCTTGTTTACTGATATGCTGTGAAATTTAATGCTTAATAACTTGATCCACAAACACATTTTGTGAGAGTCTGGATTATGTGTAAGACAGGAAATGATTCTTATAACTCGCTTGTGTTGATTGCTTAAGAATTTATTTTGTCACCGTGACTTGTTTGTGCTAATTACTTGTAACCCAATGAGTTCAAGGTGCAGTTACACAATGAGTTTACAAAAAGTAGGCTTAGTTTAAGAAAGTTGATTGTAAAAAAACATGAATAAAACTTAAATTCTAGTTGGAATATTCAAGTTCTATGTATAATTTATTTAACACGTTGATATTGCAGGTTTGTATAATGCATATTCAGTCATAATGCTTTGCCAATGTCTTGATTGTGTACTGCTAAGCAAATAACACTGAGTGAGTCGCCTGATGCATAAGCATTTGCTAGGTGTCCGCAGTGTTGACAGGCTGCCCACACTGTAACCTGCAGTCTATATTTCTATGCCATCATCATGTGCAATTTGAACCCGGCTCCCAGTACAAGTCAGATAGAGTTACCCAGGACGTAGTTAGCCAGCACGACCATGTGACTCCGATGCTGGTTTTGGTGGTCGTTGCTAGAGCAAAAGAGGTTTTTATAGTGACTAGGGCATCAGGGCAAAAGTGGAGTTGTTTGTTTGGGAAGAGCAAGTTAAAGATGGTTGAGAAAGTAGGACAGAGCGAAGATGAAAAGACACAATTTTTTTAGAAATATGAGACTGCGCATCATAGTGAATCACAGCAACACTCTTCATTGCTTGACCTGGTTTCACTTCTGAGACCGTACTTGGTTGAAATCGAATGAAATTATGAACACATCTGTCTCGTTCTGGTCTCTTTTACATTCATTTGTTTGTTTCAAAAGCAGTCATCCTTGATGACGGAGTAGTCCAGAGCTGGTCCTTAGCAGCCTCTGACCTTTTGAAGCTTATTGGCCATGAAGTGTCAACGAATGTCCTGAATGTGTTTGTCACATTTTGTTTCAGCACAATTGCCCAGTGGGAAATGTGGATCTGCAGGGAAGAACAGCTCTGCATGATGCTGGTAAGCTTTTACACTGACGTCCTATTAAATTAAACACGCTGCAGTCTGCTATCTTCCACCTCCTTTTCTGCTTTCTTGCTCTTTCTTTCCTCGCTCTCGTGTTCTTCCTTCATTACCTCTTTTTTTCTGTTTTAACATCCTTCTCCAATGAGTAATGAAGCGGAGTGCATGATGTTTGAACGCTTGAATGGGATTCTGTGAGGCAGCTGCAGTCGCAATCAATAAGATGTTGTTCAGGGAGTTGTTTCAATTGCCTCAAAAGGCTTTTATGTAAGATTTAAAGCTCTTGCACTTTCTCAGTAGAGGATCTTATTTTATTCGTTTTTGAGGGTTATATCAGTTAAGTCAACTGAATCCAGTTCAGATATATAGGTATGATTATAAATGCAATTGTTCTGTTTTTTCAGTTATGGCCGGATGTTCCTCCAGTGTTAAGCTGCTCTGTGATAGTGGGGCATCAGTTAATGCCAGTGACTTTGTAAGTTAATATGAGCGTTCCTCCCTAGTTTTTGTCTATATATTTTAGTTTTAAATGTGCCCTCCGTTTGATGTGTGCATACAAACATTTTGTTTCACAGGATGGTCGAACCCCATTGGTGCTTGCCACTCAAATGTGCCATCCACACATCTGTCAGTTGCTGATAGAGCGAGGAAGTGACATCACAGTTAAAGACAAACAGAATAAGTAAATAACACATTTGTATTCCTATATACCTTATCAAATGTATCACCGTTGCCCTTCATGATGAAAATGCTTGATTTTATTCACAGGTCGGCACTGATTTTGGGTTGTGAGTATGGTTGTAAGGATGCTGTGGAAGTTTTGTTGAAAAATGGTGCTGATGTCACTGCTGTGGACTGTTTCAACCATGACAGTTATCATTATGCACGACTCAGCAAAAACCAGGAGCTTGTCTCTCTTGTCAGGAGTTACCTGGACACTGCCAATAAAGGTAGGACCTCTTACACAGAGGCTTAACATGCATAACACGCATGCACAGTGTTTCATCGATGGAATTTGTTCAAAAAAGTCCAAAGGTATTGGTGTAAAGTTTTGTTGAAACCTATTTACGTGTTTTTTTCCTGATAGTTTTACAATGTGTTGAACTAAACCAATACTCCATATAGCTTGTTCAAGCTGTTGATTAACTTTGGTCACTGAGTAACTTCATAAAAGCATAATGGAAGTACACAGCTCAATTTCGCTGATGCTTTTTTCTATATCCATAACCGTGCATTCAGGCTTTACATTTTGCAAGTATGTGCATTCCCTGGAAATCATAATAACCATTTTCTTGCTTTGTTAGTGCTCCATCTGTGGCGCTACAGGAGAGCTATAAGAGATCATTATACTTATTTCCATTGTTTCATTCCAGGAATGTGATGCCATTAGTTTTATTGAAGCGAAAGGTTTTTTAATTTAAATATGAAATTTGAGGTCTCAGTTTCTCCTACGCAGTTTATATCCGTTGTTCCACAATCCACCTACACATTTGTTAGATTGTTTTTCTTCCAGCTTTATTCTGTACTAATTACACTTAATTGTGTTGACAGCAAAAGAGGCTGCCAAGAAGGACCAGAGACAGAGACAGGTAACAAAGTGCCTTTGCGTTTGTTTTAATATGAAAGCCTTCATTAAATGGATTGTTCGGCCAAAAATGATAATGAACCCATGATTTACTCACCTTGAAGCCATCTGAAATGCATAGAGAGTATTAGCGTATTGTGCACACTTTTTTTGTGACGTATGACAAATTCGGAGGCCGGGGGCACAGAGCAGCAGCAGAGAAACCTCCGAACGCTGCGTAAAGCTCTGATCTTGAATGCGGACGCAACTAAGATGGCGGCATTACTGGAGGCGAGTTTTTTTCGTTCATGAAGTTTTGAGTGTGGATATTTCTACAACGAAATGGCGCAGATTACCCTCAGAAGACCTTTGTTTATTATACTGGAGCCATTTGGATTTATTTTGTGAAGGATGGATGCACATTTTTTGGACTTGAAAGACCTGGACCCCATAACCTTACATTTGATTAACTGAAAGATCTAAAACATTTTCTAAAATAACTGAAAATGTGTTTGTCTGAAAAATGATGGACATATGCATCTCGGACGGCTTCGGGGTGAGTAAATCATGGGTTTAAAATCATTTTTGGCCAAACTATCCCTTTAAAGGTTGCCTTCTGTTGTACATTTTATTGGTGTAAATGCATAAAAACTTAATATACAAGTTATAATCAAAAATACATACAGTCAGGGCTAAAACTGTTTCATTAATTATCTAACAGTGTTTGCTAGTGTTGCTTTTTAAAAAAGGGACTCATATGACCTCACATAGACTGTACAGAGGATAGCTGCTTGAAGTCCCTGAAGCTGTCCAGAATAGTTTGGCTCAAATCATAAAAATGTATGTGATGTTATTCGTTTGAATCATACCAAGTGGCAATATTCAAATTTATTTCCTATTGGCGAGCAGAAAGGGCAGTGTCATTTTTAAATCTCTGTTTCACATCCTGGGAGCTCTGCTTCTAGCCTATTAATTGAAAGATAAATTGGTAATTCTGGTTGATTATAATTCCTTATCACGTCTCAGGGCTGCCCTTAATGTTGGTCTTACCTGGCTGTACTGTGTGAGCTATACTGCAGTAAAAAATCCTGTGCACTACTGCCACCCAGTGATTAATGAAAAGACATGCTTTATGAATACAGCCTATTGTTTTAGTGAAGTTAACAGTAATGGCACACTGCAAAACACTGTCTTTTTGTAAAATAGTTTAGTTAAATTCGTTCAAAAATTGCTTAGTTTAATGTCTTCATTAATTTTGAAATACCATATTTGTAAATTAAATGTATTTTGTAAAAACCAGTAACCTGACAGAATCACAAAACTGTACATGTTATTTATTTTTTAAATTTTTTAAAGGGATTTAATCTCTACAAAATGACCAGGAACTAATTTAATCATGTCATTATTTGTTGTTCGTCTATGTCAGTTGTCAGCTGTGGAGATGGTCTCTCAATCGTCTAACCAAGAAAAGCTCATTCAGGTGAGTTCTTTACCTGATTCAGTCATTTAATGAGCAGTCAGTCCAGTCCAAGATATATGTGGTGTTTTAGGCTTAGATTAAGCTTTCTGTTGGATATTATACACAAGCACATCTCTATGTTATTTATGAGAGGTTTAGGATGAAGGGAGGATTTTAGTAAACATGTAAAACAAAAGTAAGTCAAATGGTAACAGTTACCAAGCATAGTTGCCAAGTCTGCTCATAATAAGCGACTTTGGGCTTCTTTATTTGGTAAGGCAGGGAAAGAATCATATGTCGTGGGTTTTGGGGCTTATTTTTTTTAGGTTGCTTATTCTTGTTATGACAAGCAACTTTATTTCTTCATATGTGTGATTGCTGTTTTCGTTCATGCATTGATTGACATTGTCTGCTCACAGTTAACAGTCAATCAGTTCAATAATATTGTAACGCCTTAAACATACCGTCCACTCTTTTCTCATCTTCCCCTGATTGCCCAAAAAAAACAACACGTTTATTGTGCAGACGTGACATTGTAATTCAAGCGATGATAGTAAGTAGATGTAGATATTTGTACATTTCCACATATGTTGGCACCAACAGAATGGTCCAGATGAAAACTCTCTCATTATTATGCATTCACTATGATCTTAGAAGACAGATGATTTGCTGCAAGATCCCAAGCCAGGAAATGTTGCAACGCTTTAATGTTAGGATGTACAGATATTTAAAAAATATATTTGCAATGTATTTAAAACAGGACATAATGATAAAAAAGTCTTTAAAGTAGACTAATAATTATAAATATTTTAATAAAATAAATTCGAACCATATGCATCTGCTGGTATTAGTATTAAAAATAATGTTTAATACATTATAAAAATATTTTAAGGATCTCTGCAATAATTATTTCTTGTAATAAATATTTAGCTGTGAAGCAATAGTTAATTTCCCTTTAGAGCTGTTGTCTTCTCCATCTCCCCAGTATTACTTTGCTCAAAGGTGTTCGATTATGAATATGTCCTCCCACTTTTTGGAATTTGATTAATCTGGGTTTCCATATGTTACATAACAAAAATAATGTGTTTTAGGCTTATTTACTAATAAATAATTTATAAATCATTTTGATAATAATAAATAATAATAGGGCTTGTTTTTGAAGCTATGGTTGCATTTTTGTCTCGTGAGATTGGTCAGTAGACTTTGTAAGGTGGGGTTAAGCATTTAGCAGCTATACTCAAAAATGTGGTCATGATTTCTATGATTTACGCTAACTAAAATTTGATTCTTTGCTAAAATGCATTTTAGAAGGTATTACTAAATTTAGCCATGCCACAAATGGCACATGTGCAGATGCCATCTCTGTATTTGTGTGTGATTTTTGTAGGACCTGGAGAAGCAGAATGAGAGTCAGCAGGAGACCCTAAAGAAGTTCCATCAGGAGCAGAGAACACTGCTAGATAAAGTTAGCAAGCTTCAGCGGCAGCTAAGCCAGGTACACATAAACAGGATTCACATTTTCAGGAATTGCCTTAATAGGCAGGTTTTTTGCAAGCCTGCACCATACACTAGTTTTCAGCTACACAGACACAGTGTGTAATGCAGCTATTTATATTTTGTCTTGCAGGAAAAGACAACAGTGGAAGGCATTAGCAAAGAGGTAATTTGTGTTTTGTCCTGAAAGAGCCTCTTACGGTGCTTCACATTAATATAATTGTACTAATGCAAGGTAATTTGTTTAGTGGTCTTCTGTTGTTAAGTATATATTTTTGTTGTTTGTTTGTTTTGTGCACCAGAAGGAACAACTGAAGCTTCTACTCTCTTCCAAAGAGAAGGAGGAAGGAGCCAAAGCCACAGACACTGTAAGAGTCCAGCAGCGGAGCCATTTGGTTAGTGATCTGGGAAAATCTATACAACATTCTCATCACGCCCTGCTGTTCATTAACTCATGATCAAAGTTTCTGATTAAACCTGCATGCTTTTATTTCACAGGGGGATTACCCTGGACAGTCCGTGATCAAAGGTGATTATTTATTTTCTGTTTTATTTATTTTTTATGTAAGTGCAATTTAGGTAAAATAATCTAAAAATGTATCTTTCTCTGATAATATTATATGTATGCTTAGTACACATGAATATGTATCTGGCTATTTATTTTAAGTTCTTTTTTCTAATAGGAAAAGAACATTTACTCCTTCAAAAGTCATACAGTTTGGACTCCGCTCAGGTAAAGTTGTCCTTTTGAATCTGCTTAAATATGTATGATTAGTCCCTATGGAAAATCTAAAATAGCTCTCATAGCGGGCAATCTAAGAGCTTAACAAAACCGTTATGGAGTCACTATGGGAGCATGAATATAATATATTCATTGTATTTTTTATTTTTCTCTTGATTTGAGATGATATATTAGCCATGACTATCGTCTGTTACGGATATTGATTATTGGCAGATATAGATCAGTGCATCTCTAACTGTAACCATAAACCTAATGTGTTTTTAAAAATCCTTTATTTTAAATGTCACTAAGCTGACTTTGTAGAAAATGTTACATTAACAACAACATAAACTTTTTCAAGTATTAAAGGCGGGGTGCACGATCTTTGAAAGCTAATGTTGACATGTGAAATCACCTAAACAACCACATCCCTAACCCATTAGATTCTGGACATTATTTTGATAGACCCGCCCCACACATATGCAGCCCAGGCAGCGATGTCGGTTATTAGACACGCCCCTTACTGCTGATTGGCTACAAGTGTGTTTTGGTACTCGCCCCGACTCCTTTTTCCAAACCGTTTCTCAAAAATTTTGCACCCCGCCTTTGTACGTTTTGCTAGGATTGCACTTGCAAACTTGTGCAGACACACCCATGTACAGGTTTGTAGTTATTTAGGTAGATTTTTTACTGATGTTCACTAATGCAGTGAGCAGGCAGGCTGTGTCAGCGGTGTTAAGCTTAGGAGAGGCAATGGCAGCCAGATAAGTTGCTTTCTCATTCCAGAAGCACCATAGCCCAGTGTCAGAGGGGTTTATGATTTATAAGCTTTAATCTCCAAGGGGACATACTATATTTAGGATTAGCTTTTGGGCAAATGTGGTTAGATGCAGTTTTGTTGTCATATTAACACCAGAGCCAACCAATGTTAGAGGTCACTGCACCTAAGAGGCTGAAAAATGCACCTACAAAAATAGGATAAGATCTCTGACTTGGGATGTGGCCTAGATTAAAGTTTTCTTTTAAATGTGTTAAGCGCTTTTATGGCCCCATAGGACCCAAGTATGACAGGAACTCTCCATCTCTCATTTCAGGCTGACCATTGCCTTAACAGACCAAGCTTTTTGTTTTTTGCATTGAAATAATTATACAGGGCTTTCTACTGCTGTAATTTATCAGATCCACTTGATGCTGTGAGAGTAATTTGTGAACTAAATTAAATGATTATTATTATTGTGTTTAAATTCAGATCGTGCCTCCAGTACAGTCTCGATCTGTAACTCGACCCTTGGAGCTGTCTCAACCAGTAGCCGACGACCCAGAGACGTTACGTCAAGAGCTTGAATGTGTTCGCAGACAGCAAGAGGCTGCACAGAAGGAGGTGGCCCGCCTCCAGAAGACTCTATCAAACAAGTCAAAGGAGTGCGAGGAACTGACGAAGAAGTGCGAGACCATCAAGCGCGAGTCAGACCAGCAGGTGCATGAATTGGAGGAAGCAATGGGAGATGTGCAGAAAAGAATGTTGGACTCAGAGGGAAAGATGAAGCAGCTTCAAGCTCATGTGGTGGCAGTAAAGGAGCATCTTAATAATCAAGCTGTCGATGACCTCAAAGCACAGCTCAATGAGGTCAAGGCGAAGTATGAGGGAGCTTCCTCTGAGGTAGGAAAGGTCAGGAACCATCTAAAGCAGAGTGAGAAAGCCTTGGAGGAGTATAAGAAAAGTGAAGGGCTATTGGCCGTGGAGGTTGAGAGGCTAACTGCAGAGCTAAGTGCACTGAAACAGGAGCATAAGGACAAGGAAGAGACTCGACTAAAAATGGAAAGTCAGGTGAAAACTGCAGAAGCCAGGCTGACCTCAATGGTTCCAGGAGAAAAGTTTGACAACATGAAGAACCTTCTCACTAATGCGGTGGATGAGAAGGAGCTGCAGTTGGCAGAGTTGAGGGAAGATTATGACCGTGTACTGGAAGAAGTGGCAGAGCTCCACCGCGCAATGGACGACCGGAAAACTGTCCCCCTGCAAGAGCATGAACGAGTCTGCGCTTCTCTGGAGGAGCAAAGCTCAGCCCTGAAGAACAAACTTGCTGATGTCACTGCAAAGTGTCAGTCATTAATCTGTGAGTTGGAGGAAAGCGAGGATGAGCGAGAGCTGCTGAGAGAGGAGCTGCAGGTTCTCAGTGACAATCTGAAGACCAAGTTTGTGACCTTGGAAAACCATGAGGAGGTAAAGAGGTCGATGGGTCTGGCTGTGGAGGAGTTGCAGGTCAGGTTGACGGAAGAGATGGAGAAGAACAAACGAGCAGATGAGCAACTGCGGCGGCTGCAGGAGGAGAAGTCGTCTCTCTGCAAGGACGTTTCCAACCTGAGAAGCACGCACATCCCCTGTGAACAGTATGAGAGTGAGATGGCTGCACTTTTGGCACGTAACGCAGAACTGGAGAGTGAATTAAAGAGCATTTGTGATCAATACCAGGAGAAAGAAAATGAACTTGAGATTGTGGTGGCTGAAAATGCATCATTGAAGGAAAGCTTTGACTTGGAGTTTGTCACAAAGGGCGAATATGAGAGAGTCCAGGCAGAGTTGAGGGAATCGTTGGAGAAAGCAAAGATCGAAACTGCAAAGTTAGAGAAAGATTGTAGAGCTCGAGATGAGGAGATGCAGAAGGTGAGAGAAGGAAACGCTAAGTTGAAAAAGGAGTTTGAGAATGTGCAAGCAAAGCTAGAAAAAGACTATATCAGCCTTGTGGAACATGAGGTATTCAAAAGCAAAATGAACGATGCTTTATCGGAAGCAGAGAGTAGAGCTAAAGATTCCTACTCAAAATACCAATCTTCCCAAGAGAGTGCCTCAAAGCTCCAAGAGGAACTGGAAGCGCAAAAGAAAGAGTTGGATACTATTCAAGAGGCTTTTAAGTCGAAGTTTGTGCCGTTGGCTGCACTAGAGGAAAAAGAGATGAACTATAACATCACTTTGAAGGACGTGAACGATAAACTTGCTACAATGCAGGAGATGTACAACAATGAAAAGACCAAAGGGGAATTTCAGGTGCAAGAGATTGAGAAATTGAGTAATGAGATGGCGACTCTGCAGCAGACACTTCAAACAGGACTTGTGTCCAATGAGAAGTTCAAAGAAGCAGAGGATCGATACAAGGGCCAGGTGGAGGAGCTTAGTTTGAAGTTGGTGGAATTGGAGCAGCAATATAAAGAGGTTACAATCCAGCGAGCAGAGCTAGAAGAACAAAATTCTTTGTGCAACATGGAGATCTCCAGCCTCCAGAACAGACTAAACAGTGAATATATCCATCTGGAGCAGTTTGAGGCTATGCAGAGCTCTCTGACCAAGAGCCTGCAGGAGGCACAACAGGAGTGTGAGCGCTTAAGTGAATCTCGCAGACTGGAAGTCCAGCGTGTTCAAGAGCTAGAACAGCAGCTCCAGAGTCACAGCCGTGATGATGGCCTAAAGGCCCAATACATCCAAGCTAAGGAGGCTCTGGAGCTCGAAGTCAATGAGCTTCGCTTAGCATTGCGGGAAGAGGAGGAAACCAGTGCGCAGAGGGCTGAGGACGTAGCCACTTTGCAAACTGAGCTCCTTAGAGCCACGCAGGCCCTGAATGACCTCCGCAGCCACGAAGAACAGGTGACCGAGCTCAGAGCTGAAAAGCACAGGCTTGAAGAAGAGGTTCGTGAACTTGGCGATAGGCTTTCAGGGCTGGATGAGCAGTACGAAGATCTGTACAGGCAAACGACCCAGGCCAGAGAAGGTGAGGAGAGAGCGAGAGCAGAAACCGAGGCCTTGCAGGTAAAGAGCGCCTCCATTGAGAAGGAAATCAGAGATCTGAAGGAGCGCTATGAAGAATCACTGGGAACCATTGGAGAACTCCAAAAGAGGATTCAGATGTCCTCAGAGCAGACCGAGCTCAAAGACAAAAGGGTAAGATTGATTGATGTCAATCTGTTGTTTGGAAAGTCTTGGATGTTTTGTCCGATTACAAGCAAGATGTTTTTGGTTTCAGATCACAGAGCTGTTGACGGATGTTGAAAGGCTGAAGCAGGCTCTGAATGGCTTATCCCAGCTGGCTTATGCTGGCAACACGCCCAACAAAAGACAGACCCAACACATCGACACACTCCAAGCCCAGGTCAAGAGCCTCCAGCAGCAGCTGGCTGTGAGTAGTTCAGCAGTCATGTAGATACTGTGGATGTTTCCAATTCCTAAAAAGAAAAAAAAATCAAAAATGCCTTTACTGCACTTACTTCTCATACGGAGTGGATTTTAGACGGTTCTATAAATATAATGTAAAATAAAATCACAGCCCCAGTTGAAAAGTCAGCAATAACAGGAATAAATGCAAGTACCATTTTATAAGGGGTGCCACCCAATTTCTTTTTATAAAATGTGCTTAAAGGAAAACAGCAAAGTTTTTCAATATTTTACGATGTTCTTAACTAAATATAGATTAATTGATACAAACCTGTCTTTTGTCAATGTGTGCACTTAATCTTTGCACAGCGCTTTGTGGGTGTGTTGGCGTTTGGCCTGGCCCCATTCATTCCTATGGCTCCAAACAGGGATGAATTTAGAAGCTACTAAACACTTTCATGTTTTCCCTATTTAAAGACTGTTACACGAGTAGTTACACGAGTAAGTATGGTGGCACAAAATAAAACTTTTGTTTGGAGCCGTGGGATTGGGTGGGGCTAGGCTAAATGCTAGCACATTCAAGAAGCGTGTACACAGATAAAAGGTGCGCGCATTAAAAAAAGATAGGCAAGTATTAATTCATCTAATTTGGGGTAAGAACATAGTAAAATATTGGAAAACGGTGGTGTTTTCCTTTTAATTAAACGTTTGTATGCAGGTTCAAATAAGGCTTATGTCCCAATTTCATTCGCTATTTAGCCATCTCTGTTTGAGCTTTTTATAAAACTTAAATATAAAAACTTGTGCATAGAAACTAATAAATTGCAACTCAATAAACACGTTTATGGAAAAAATAAGTGTAAAAACAAGTAGGCTTGAAATCTTTAGCGTATTGTCTATGCCAGGGGTATGCAGCGTTGGTCCTGGAGTGCCGATGTCCTGCAGAGTTTAGCTCCAGCTCTAATCAAGCAAACCAGAACAACGAATCAAGGTCTAAAAAGTCATCTGAATACTACAGATAGGCAAAGTTTTATCAGGGTTGGAGCTGGGATCTCCGGGACGTCGGCACTTGGGCACGGACGTTGCCTACCCCTGGTCTATGCTGAGGGTCATTGCATGTAAACACTCACTGACCATGTATCCCAGTCATCCTGTAGGTCACTGCCTGATGTGTCTTTCTTCTTTCCAGGATGCTGAGAGGCAACACAGAGAAGTGGTTTCAATTTATCGAACTCATCTTCTCAGTGCAGCGCAGGTAATTGAGCATGAATCTGTTAAGGGGTTTTCTGTGGTGATAATTCTGTAAATGCATTTATCCAGACTAAACCCTGGTCACTTTTCTTTCAGGGTCACATGGACGAAGATGTCCAAGCTGCCTTACTGCAGATCATCCGAATGAGACAGGGATTTGTGTGTTGAACTGAACGCATTGAGACTACACTGACTCCAATTCATCATTCACACAGTAACCTTTTGTTCAGCTCAGGAATACTTCGGTCACATTTACAGTGTCTTTGGAAGAGTTTAGATGCACACAGCACTGAATCGGAAGAGTTTAGATGCACACAGCACTGAATCGGAAGAGTTTAGATGCACACAGCACTGAATCGAATCGAGACAAACAAAGTGTCATTTTGATAAACTGTTTAAAACAAGGCAAGGGGTTTCTCATTGTTGATGATATCACACATAAACATGTTGAATTACCGATGTCTGCCATAGCTATGTACTGTAGAGTGGTCTGAGTGTTCTGACTGTAGGCTGAAAAGAGTTTAAGTGACACTCCGTTATATACTGCAGGTGTAAACTTGCACATTCAGTGATGGAGACCCATTTACTTGTATTTCATGTTGAAATAACCGAGCTGCAGTCTTCTGAAGAAGAACATTTCCTCCACTCTTACAGCCTCCCCTGTTTATTAGCCTGAGCTACGTGTGCATTGTATTAATGGGGGACATATCCATTTGAAGCTTTCACATATGGAAATGACCATCTTTACCGTTTCATTTTAGCTCGGGGAAATTTCAAGGAATATTTACCCAAAAATGTAAACCATTGTTATTGCCTTCATGTTCTTCCAAACCTGGATGATTGATACAGATGACATTCTTGTCATACTTTTCAGTCGAATACAAGTAAATGAGCACTGTCAAACTGCGAACTTCCAAAAAGCACCATAAGCGCCTCATTATAGTTGTCCATACTACTGGTTCACTATAGCCGTAAAATAGATTTGAGTGACAAGCATACCAAAATTTAAGTTGTTATATACGGATAATCTTCCAGTTAAGTGTCCTATTATCTGACTGGATCAGTGTAGTTGTTGTTTGTTCATAAATCTAGAGCTCTGAAATGTAGGTCTGATCCTCACACAGAGCTTTAGAAAACTTGGAAATATAACGCTTGACTTTAACATACATTACATTCAGTATGACATGACTTTCTTGCCAGTTTGGCTCTTGAAAGCTTGTTCAATTTCTTTATACCAGCCACTATTTCTAAATATTTATAAAAAAAATTGTATCCCAAGCAGAAAGGTCAAACGGGTTTGGAAGAGGATGAGGGATGAGTTTTTGGCTAAACTATTTCTTTATGGCTTTATTGGACTGCTGGGCACACGGGCAGTTCCTGGGCCAAATAAGTTTTATTAAATGTCAGGAATTCTTTTCATAGTGATTAAATGAGTTAAATAGTGTGCGTTATAACACTAACGTTCATTACATGGATGTAATATGCACATGTAGAGTACATGTTACCTTAGAGTTACTTTATTTACCTGTTTCGAGAAAGGTCCCACAATTTTTATGGTCCAAGGTCATTGTGAAAGATCATAAGAAACCTTTACTGCTTTCTTAAATCTTACATTTACCTACATATTGTGCTCTAACACAGTTTTACTTGGACCCGTGTCCATACACATGATGTGTTTCAGATGTATTTGAGTCAGTTGGTTTTGTGTTATTGCTTTGCTTCTGCAGTGGAAACGACACAAACATATCAACTGCATTGGCAAAACGGTTAACATTGACAACAATGAGATAGAGAGTGTTAAGAAAGTCTTCATTGTTTTATATCCTGGCTGATATTGCCATCTAGTGGTGTGACTTGGCTGGCCAAGTTTGATGTGTGGTTTTGTGTAGGAGAATGTGATGCATTTAAATGATCTTTCAAAATCTGATCTGTAATTGTTTTTTTCATGACTTTGTACTACATTGAGGTATCTTACAAAATTCAGCAGGACTGGAGCAGAGTGGCACAATAAAATTTGTTCAAGTTTCAGAACACGACTATAGGCCGACTTTATATTATATTTTTGTAGATCTGATTTTTTTTCTTTTCCTTATCTAAACTTTTCATTTTAAGACACTTGTATTCTTTTGAGTTCCTAATCGGAGATTCTCAATAGCACTTGCTTAACATCCAACCACATGGCATTGCCAGTATTGAGTTTGATTTGGTAACTAATGATATCGGTTCTCTTTGTCTGGGACAACTAATTGTTATGGTTTTATTATTTATTAGTATTACGTTCTAACTGTGCTCTAATGATTATCAGTTAGTTTGTGTTTTTTTTCTTGTTGTTTTGCAAACTTTTGAGTCTAACATCAATAAAATTTCCTCTTTCAGACTCAGTTGTCTCTATGCAAATGAAAAAAGATTAATCCCAGCAGTGTGCCATGAAGTGAACCTTGCCTGTTGGCAGACCTTCCAAACCCTTCTCACTTTCCTTAAAGTGAATGCACATGTTGTTACTTGAAATCGAATCAGATAAAGATTGAGAGCTCTTTGCTCTGTATTTTTTTTATTGATTTGTACTTTAGTGTTTACCTCATATACATTTAAAACTAAATCAGATCCTTAAAATGTCAAAGATTAGACAAAACAATGCCATATTCTTACAGAATCTATATTTTTTACTTTATTTCTGCCCAACAGCCTCTTTGTCATTTTTTTCAGTCTCATTCATTTCATCCCTTCGTTGTATTACCCCATCTCAACAGTTTTTCTGAATCACCTGAATGTCACTGTAAACCCCCACATGCCTTAAAATGAATCGCGAATGTTTGTTTATTTATGTGGGATCACTTTCGAGCTTTAGTTTGTAATCTTACGCCCTCTTTTCTGCTCTCCCTCTTAACCTTCATATTTATTTTTTAATGGGGCCGCTACTTTTGACCTGACCTGTATAAGCTGTTCTCAGCAATTATGGCAAGCACAATTCAGTCTGTTTGGAGCGTTCCTTTAATCTCATTTTCAGGACGGTAAGCAGAACCAGACATCCTCCCATCACCCCCCAACATTAATCATGTTCATAAAGATCACAGCATGCTGCCCTGTCGTTTCGCTTAGGTGCTTCATTTTGCTTTAATGTGGTATATTTGCTCTCTTAGTAGTGTGCGTGTGTCATGATTCACGCTTTTTTACCTCGCCATGACCGCAGCATCCTCCACGTGTCATACAAATGATTGGTTCTTCCCTCTCTCTTCATCTCCATCCTGGTTTTTCTGCTCTGCGGTTCTGTCACTCGTGTTTCTTGGTTGTGGTTACTAGGGTGCTTTGTGCATTAGGTTACCTTTGGAAAGGGGGGTGGTGTGGAAAACCCCATCGTCTCTCATTAGCCGATCCCCCTTTAATGTTTTTGCAGAGGTCTCAGCACTTTGTTGCCTCAATAAAGTTCATTTATAGGATAACTGGGCTCTGGAGCACACATGGGGCTGATTTCAGTTAGATAGCTTCAACATGTCGCCTACCCAGCTTCTCTCTGATCCCTGCCATGTGATCCTTGCCTTCCTGACCTCATCATCCATCATATAACACCTGGGATGAAGGAAAGATGGCTGAACTAAATGAGATAGGCTCTTTTATTTCGTAGGATTTATTGGCTGGCCACAAGAGAGACGCGCTACCAGAGCCAGGCTACAGTGGATCGGTTTTTATGTGCGCGGAAAGACCGGAGGGTTGTGTTCTGAACATTGTGGCCTTTGCGCCTCCTGATCTTCAACAACTCGGCTTTAAAAAACACTTCGAAAAAGTGTTTCTGTACATATATATAAATATTTATGTGAGCAGATGGAGGCATGGGTGAGTTCCATTGGATCACACAGGTGATACTGCTGAGTAAATATCAAACAGATTTTTAAACCGCAAGGTAGTTGTGAGGGGTGGAGAGAGGTCGTATTCCAAAGCTTGCCATCGAAACTCGAAACGGCCCGTTTAAATGTTTACATATGATATTGTTGTTGTACTTATTACCTCATTATCTATTTGTTAAAAGCTAAAGACTTGTTTATCAACTAATTTTAATCTGTCCCCCTTTTCCGCTCCGAACTCAACTAGAAACATGTGGTGGTCCCGCTATTCCAAGCTCAAGCTCTTAATCATCGCCAGGCCCGAATGGAAAATCAGCTGCATTTCACATGTCTGCCGAGGACTGACACATGGGCTGTGTCCGCGGTTTAACAGAACAGGGGTGTGGAATTGATTGTTGGCTGCTTGGAATCTTTGCCGTGACAAATGTACTTTTTTGATTTTATGTATAAGTTGGGTTGTTTATTCTGATTTCCGTTCTCTGCGCAGAGGGCTTGTGGTTTTTTTATAGGCTTGTAAAGAGGTAAATTGGGGGGAAAGGTGAGAAGAGCGTGATGTTTTCCTTCTTTGCCTTCTTTGCGGTATACCTAAATTTGTTAAAGACCTTAAAATTTGTGACATCAGTCCAGTGCGGATAAAAACACTGGGTTGTTTTTATGTGCGGGAGATTCTTCACTTTGATTTAGGAACCTCTTTAAAGAGTTTATTGCTATTGCCTGTGATATCTGTGAACTGCTAGCCTGGCGTTTATTGTTCCACTGTTATTGAAAATGATCAGTAATGTTATTGAACTTGAAACACAGAGTGCTAAAGTTGTGTATTTGATTCCTAGTGAACATGCATACTAATAAAAAATGTATAGCTTGAATGCACTGCAAATCGCTTTATGCCAAATGCATAAATGTAAACAATTGTTTTAAAGACTCTTAATCACCCTCCACTTCTTCTTGCACTTCAGCTCTTATTTCAGTCAACTATACTTGTCTTGCACTTCACATATTACATTATTCAGCCCGTCTGTTTACGTTGCACTCTTTTGCACCCAGCTCTCTCTGTTTACCTTATATAATTCCTCCCGCAGGAAGCCAGCAATGGTGTGAAGATGCAACTCTGGATGTGCTTGAAACGTTTAATCTTCCTGAATAGTGTTCCTGCTAACAGAACATAAGGTATTGGTTTATTCATTACTCATTAGACTCATAGTCAGAGCGCTTTAGGCTAATACAGAGGACTGTGACTGTCGATCATTAGCCTTGAAAATGTGCATTTGTTCGACAAAGCCGCAGTCACACAATCCAATTAAGACATGAAAGACCCCTTCTCCTAGGAAGGAATTCACAATACATAAACAGGCCGTAAAGTGGAAAATTACATCTGCGTTCATTTCTTTCCTTGAAATTCTGCCACATTTGGTAAGCTTTAACAAAACCTCGTTGAACACTTTGGATGAAGAAGAAAAGCAGAATGAATGCCATGTGCTTGAAAGCTGCACAGGGGTTTTATTATAGAGTAAAATAGACGGGAAAGAGAAAGTTTAGTTGATTTGAACTTTACTCAATATTCATTTTTAGAAAGTTATGCTGCTAATCACTGTAAAAAAAAACGTAGAAATTACAATGTTACTTGAAGCTGGTTGCCGGTAACTTACCGTAGATTTACATTTGTTGCATTTACAGTTTGTTCAAAGTTACATGAACATTAAACATTAACAAGTCTTTATCTTTAAAGAATAAAACTAAATGGCCTTAAGAAAAGCATTCTGGGAAACAAAAAAGGTTGATGAGGATTTCTGGTTTCCAGAATGCTTTGCATGATGCTGTTATTTTATAGTTTTATTCTGTAAAGATAAAGACTTGTTAATGTTTAATGTTCATTTAACAAACTGTTGCCAGTAAATAACATAAATGTAAATCTACGGTACACTGTAAAAAAATTCCGTAGAAATTACAATGTTATTGCAGCTGAGTTGCCGGTAATTTACCGTAGATTTAAATTTATGTTATTTACTGCCAATTGTTTGTTCCAAGTTAAATACATTTAAATATTAACAAGTCTTTATCTTTACAGAATAAAACTACACAATAACAGCCTCATGCAAAGCATTCTGGGAACCAGAAATCATCAACCTTTTTCTGTTTTTTTGCTTCAGATTTTGTTTCCCAGAATGTTTTGCTTGATGCTGTTTTTTTAGTTTTTACTCTGTAAAGACAAAGACTTGTAAATGTTTAATGTTCATTTAACTTTGAAAAAAATGTTGCCAGTAAAAACAAAAATTTAAATCTATGGTAAGTTACCGGCAACCAGCTGCAAGTAATACTGTAATTTCTACAGATTTTTTTTTACAGAATTATTAACTGTGTTGTTGATGGGAGATATTTTTTATCATTTATCTTTACCAAACAGCTATTTATGTTGAACTTTCCCTTAAAAAATGTCAGGCAACACATCCAAACAGAATTTCATTACCTAAAACGTCTTTAATCAAGGATAGCATCTTTGATGTTCTGCATCAGTGTAAGTGTAACATGCCTTCATCTTGCTTGTGGATGTTAATTAAATAGCTTTTCCCCTCTTCTCATGAGGCAAGGTATTGGATTAATGCCATTA
This sequence comes from Misgurnus anguillicaudatus, assembly GCF_027580225.2. Classification (NCBI taxonomy): domain Eukaryota; kingdom Metazoa; phylum Chordata; class Actinopteri; order Cypriniformes; family Cobitidae; genus Misgurnus; species Misgurnus anguillicaudatus. The sequence goes on along the minus strand of NC_073357.2, from coordinate 34,557,774 downwards.
AATGGCCTTTAAATCTCTCTAATCTCTAACCACTTTCATCTGTAGCTTTTGCAGGTTTGTGTTCCAGTGATTGCCTGTGCAGTCTGCCTTTGATTGCACCCTAACAGTTGAAACTCACCTTGCATCATAATGCAAATTCCCTAAATGCCATTTTCCTGCTTCTGGGTCTGAGCCTGAAGCATCCTGTGGCTGCTCAAAGTGGCATATATCTGATCTATAGATCTGAACTGGGTCTCTATAGGAGAGATGTGTCTGTTCTGCCTTATAAACTGGCTCTCTGAAATGCAAAGGAAGAATAACAAACAAACAGCTGACTGGAACTTTACCCACCATAACTCAAGTGTGTATTGATGGGTGCAGTGCATTGGAATGATGTAGGAGTCACAGTCATTGTGTTGATAAAAAAATAATTTGAATTATTATTTTTTTATAAATATGCATTTATGTTTGTGAGGAAATTATATAATGTCTTTTATGTTTTTTCAAATCCATTTAATTTGAATAACAGACTCCGCCATGTTAAGTGGATATAAACTTGGCAGAGCACATTGTGACTGCTCCCCCATACTAACGTTTGCCCTTAATTACCATTGCCAGCACAGACCATTAAATAATCCCGATCTAATGCCTCATTAGCTTCTGTGGGCTAAATGGTCAAGAGATGCGTGTGTTGTTGGTAGCAGGCTTTTAGATTCACTGCCTGGGGTTGTAATAGCAAAGCAAGCATGAATTAGCGCTCCGAATGATAGTTTTTAGATATAGAAATTATAAGGCATCCCCTTGAGGTCTTTAATGTGTTTTTTATTGAGACAGGAGTATGGTGTAATTACACTCCCATCCTCCAGAGGGCAGACCTACATTATGTTTCAGAATATTATATTGTGGTTTGCCGTGCATGTTGTGGGAAAATGGTGATGGTAAAATTATTTTTAGTTTTATACTTTATATATATAAATTGGTTTATGCAGAGATTAGAGACCAGTGTAAAAAAATGTTTTGTCTATATAAAAAAAGATTCATGTTTGTCTCTATTTTAACTTTCTCATAATTTAACATTTATTAGCGTTTTAAAGCAAACACTCTTCTTATCAGCCTAACCGTTTTGACAGGTCTCTCTTTTTTCCTCTTGCACGCATGCACGCAGAAATGTTTTTATTGCAGTGTATTTTAGTGATTTCTATTGGGATATGTTTCTATTTTGACTTCATCCCTGTAATGATTTGCTTAGGGAGTGTTTAAGGCTCTCATGGTTATTTATTTTCTATAATTTACATGTTCTTGTTTTGGATGCGCCAAAGTCCCCGTCTGACAATGTGATACATGCACCCCTGATGATTGTAAAATTGTATTTGGCTCGTATGTAAAGAATACCCTAAAATACTTGTATATAAATCTCTCTTTCCTTGCAGGGGTACAGGCTTGGAGCTCAGGCTTCCTCTGCACTGAATACTTTGGCCCTGTATCTCTGTTTACACAGGTGAAATGGCCTATCATCAAATATTTGTGTGATTTAATGCTTCGATTTCGTTGGTTGAGATGTTGGCAGCTGATCTACCGAACACACTGGTGTGTCATGGCCACGCTTGCCCTTTCTAGATGGGCAATAGCATGCCAGCTCGCATTATAATGCTTCTGTGAATATTTGCCCAGCTTCACCTGCTTCAACATCTGCTAAAGTGATTGTAAATGGACAACAGAGGAGTACTGTAAGGCGGGATAGGAGGCATCTGTGCATACCAGTTTTTGGTAATTGACAAAACAAACAGGATGGGGGTTTAGGAGTGTTAAAGTTTCATTCTCATTTCATTCGCAAATGCCTTCTACGAACACTCTTTTGGAGGCATGAATACATTTTTTTTTAATGCACACTTTCTGCATTTTCTGCAAGAGGTATTATCCCGTAAGCAAAGATTTACCTGAGACTCCGTTTCTCACAACCCAGATCAAAACAAGTTATCATAAGGCTTGTAAGCCCCTTGGTGAAGAGCGCAGCATAAATTATTCTGGCCTTGCAGATGTTCTGAGATCAAAATCTACATGAATTTATGCCATTGGCAGTGAGTCCCACATCTTATTAGTTTTCACGATGCATGCTGGAGCAGCTACGTACGATGCTGGGGCTTTTACAGGGGTCATAAATCTGGGTCTGTCATCATCTCAACCACTTTGGTAGAGATTATTTCACTCCGCTAATAAAGCAACTCCCGCTCGACATTACAAATGCCTGCAGGTTAACAGCTTTGGCAGCCATGCAATCTCAGCTCTCTCTTTCTCTCTCACACTTTAGGGACTGCAGGCTGGGAAAGAAATGGAAGCCCAGATATAATGGAGACCCTAATAGATCCCAGGTGGTTGTTAGATCCCGACCCCACCTGACCGCTTTCTTTCTGGAGGAGGAAAAAACAGGGTCAAGTGTTTGGAATTTCATTATTCATTTTTTTTCTCTGATATAGCTGCACACCACATCTTACATTTTTTGCCTTGTTCAGGAATGGACCAATTATATTGTTGGGAAATGTCATCGTTAATTTTCTAAAAGATGAAATGGTTCAAAAGGTTCAAGTTATCTGGCTATCTAATCTATATAACTTGCAGAATAGCAATGCATGTGCAGGCTTACTTAACTTTGTACATTATATATACTGTAGAAATAGTATGAGTTGTATGATATTTTGAGCATAGGCAGTGTAAGATACCATTATACTAGCTTGGCTGTCTTCTCTGAATATTGTACATCCCCGATGCTGTTTATAAGCCTGAGTTAGTTTGTTACAGTGGATCAAAGCTATTATCACTCACCTAGGGCTGTTGTCGTTTCTAACGAAATTATATCGAAACACTTTATGCTTTACTAAAGGACAAGACAAGGTTGCTAGCTATCCCCATTAATAAATGTCCTGTTTATACGATATAAATAAATGTGTGTGTGTGTGTGTGTGTGTGTGTGTGTGTGTGTGTGTGTGTGTGTGTGTGTGTGTGTGTATAGATACACATATAAATATATAAATATAGATGTTCCCGGTCTGCAGTGGTCCATACCCATCAAAAGTGGTTCTTGGAAGGAAAAGTGCACTGTAAAAAAACTTTGCTGCCTTAAAATTTTTTGTTAAATCAACTCAGATTTACAAGTCATGTCAACAGAGATGAGTTGTCACAACTTATAAAATATAGTTGAGAAAAGTCAAATTAATTTTATAAGTTTTAACAACTCACCTGTAGTTATAACAACTCATCTCTAGTCAAGATAAATAATAGTAAGTTGAGGTGACTTGTAAATCTGAGTTGATTCAGCAAGGATTTTTGGGGCAGCAAAGTATTTTTTACAGTGTGGTGAACCGGCGAAACTGGCCATTGTGGTCCGATCCAACAAACAAGCTACTGTAGCTGAAATTGCTGAATAAGTGATTGCTGGTTCTGATAGAAAGGGGTAATGTAGTTCATCATTCCTGTATACATGTATATTTATTAATAATATTAATTTATTAATATTTATTTTTCAATCTATTTTATTAAGATACAAACAGAACATATTGGAAATGTGTACAAAAAAACAAAAATTTTCTTTAGGCATCGTCGGTGTTTAGTGTGCCCTCTCTTGGCACTAAACATATATTGAGCGTTTTTGAGCAGAATGAAGTCTAATTTCTTTCAAATTATTAGAAATGAGGATTTAATTTCATTTAGGTTTAAGAAATCCTGCAGTTTCCTGCTATTGCTCAAGTTGAAGGGGAGTTTACCCTATAAACTTGACACATCAGTTTACATTTTTATACAGTTTTTAATACTATATACATATTTCCTGTATTTTCTTGATGTATTCTCTTAAAGAAACTGAGAAACAATTATATGATCACTATAACATTGCAAAAACTAATTCTGGCATGGTGGCCTGGGACTTTTGCACAGTACTGTATATTGTATTGGGTCATAAATTCTTGGCAATGTCTCCCTATTTTTAATTAAAAGTGTTGTGCAGAATAAAATCAGTAAAGCCACTTTGTGTTAAGACTTTAAGCTTTATACACCAAGTTTATACGATATGATCTGCTGTTGACTTGAAGTAAATTAGGATGCTTATGCAACCACTCCACAATGTTGTCAGCCTCAAGGAATGACGATGATTAATCAAATGTGAATTTGTTTGGTGAATTCTGGCATACAAGTACGTTCTGTTGTCTTTTTCTAACAGAAGGAAAAATGATTTTAATCTACTGCACTTCCGTCTCTTGTCATTCTCGGCTCTCTATATAGATTGGAGAGCAGCTACGCTGTCAAGTTGCATATATTTCATTCAGTCCCCCATGTTCTCTGTCCTCAGAGCAGCCCGCCAGGCAGGTGAGAAGACAGATGGTGGATAACAAGTCAGGAGTCCATCCGGATGATCCCTAATGCTACATGGAGCTTCAGACAGCATGGACACAGAACAGCACTCTGGAGAACAGCAGCCATGTAGAAATATTCCAACTTAAAAGAGTTTTATGTCATTCGTCATCATGATGTATTTATGGCAGTGCTCTTGGAACGGTGAGTTGCTTTAAAAGGCAAGTGGGAGTCCAGTGTAACATCTAGCTGGAAGGGAAAGAGGTCTCTGTGCATGTGAACAATGAGAAAGTGAACGTGTCGCACAAATATCACAGAGCTCCTACAGGGATATGACTGAACAAGAGTTAGTGCTTTATTAGAAATATCTACTGATGGCTGTTTTTTTATCGTGACACATGCACATATAACAGGGGCTTGAGGCTGGTGAAGGGCTCCGATTGTTGTATACAACGATGAAAAATGAACATATAGGGTATGTTTGCATTTGCCCTGCTAATCCTAATAGAAATGCATGCAGTTGGCTACTGTAAAGTATGCAATAGCCATGCATTATTATTTTTTTATACCACAGGGCTGTTGAATGCTTTATTTTGATTGGCTGAGAAATGTTCCTTGGGTGTTGATTATTTTTCTGTCAACTGCACACATAACTTATCAAATGTTTTAAAAATAGACACCAGAGCAGTGTTTGTGGTTACTGTGGTGTAGAAGCGGAATATTTGACTCTGGTCTTTTTGAATTGTTTGAAAATAATGCACACTCGTGGTGTAGGGGCACTTCTTGGGTGTGCATTATTTTCTTATAATTCAACGTCCCGTCGTCAATTATTCCTTACTTAAGTGAAATACCATTCCAACGATCCTTCATGCTTCCCTAACCTCTATTTGGGACATAAGTAATAGGGATAATGTATACCCAACCTGTCATTATCATTTAGAAAACTGTAACAGGGTGATCAGGACTAATGTGTATGACCGTATCATTGATGCAGTGCAAAACCCAAGGCTTTGTAGCAAATATTGAATAACCCAATATGCAAGATTAGCAGTCATGCAGACACTTTTGCTATGGACAGTGGTCGATATTTTAGAAATATTTGACCACTGGATGCTGCACAGTGACTGGAATTAATCAAATATGACCCGGCCTGCTAAAACCCAAAGCCAAGTAATATATTTGCAATTTATTGTTGTTCCTTTTTTCATAAACTCATCCTACATAATGTAAAGTGAAAATATAACTTTGATATATTTAATGTTGACTGAGTAAGGACAAGATTGAAATCAATATTCAATTCAATTTTATTTATATAGCGCTTTCACAAATTGGTATTGTTTTAAAGCAGCTTTACATTAATAGAAGTATGGAAGGTATTTTCGGTCTTTTTAAAATTAATTAAATAAATTATAAAATAAAAAATTAAATCGCAAAATATGTCGCAAGTTTGAAAATTAAATTATAAAATAAAAATTAAAACATTAAATTAAATTATTTCATTTTCAGCGTGATGAAACATAATTCCGGCCAAATTGAAAAATAAAATAAAATTGTTGATTTGACATTTCATTTTCCATATAATCTTGAGGCAAGACTGCCAATATTAAAATAAAAAAGCAAACTTGAAAAGAAATCTGTAAATACATTTTTAAGACGCTGTTTATTCATGCCCAAGCAATAATAGGGACAAAATTAAAATGTAAACTTCAGTTTTAATTTTATGTTCTTTTTTATTGGTTCTATTTATTGGTTTTCGTTTTAATTTTCATTTTCGTTTTCATTTTCAACTTCCATGCAAATTCAATGTTAATCAGTGGGTGGGGTTTACTTGCTCAAATTAAGGTGATTGGCTGAAACAGTGTTGCCAACTCAGCGACCTTGTTGCCAACTTAGCTACACTGTCAAAAATAAAGGTACGAGGCTGTCACTGGGGCAGTACCCTTTGGAAAAGGTCCTAATATGTACCATTTAGGTACAAATATGTACCTTTAAAGGTACATTTTGGCGGTTCAAAGTACTAATATGCCCTCTTTGGGTACAAAGGTGTACCTTTTTGAAAGGGTACTGTCCCAGTGACAACTGTTGTACCTTTATTTCTGAGAGTGTACTTTTTTGCTACATCTAGCGACTTTTATTTTATAATTTTTTTATTTTATCATAACGCGTTAATTTTGACAGCCCTAGTTTTAATATATGTTCTGTTCCAGACAGGCTAGCTATTGCGGCATAAGTATATTTTCCAGACGAGTTTTGTGAATGCTTTCTTATGTACAGGCTAACTATTGCCAGATAAGTACATTTACTAATGCTTTGTTAAAGAAAAAAGTCTTAAGTTTAGATTTAAAGTGATCGACATCAAACTTTGATGCTCCTTATCTCATATTAAATGAGACTTTAGCCTGGATTTATCGGACAGGGTCACATATATGCAAGAGAGCTGTGTATTAAGTGATAAACTTACTTGGCCATATAAAGAGAAATGAAAGTATGCAGTTAATGTTGGGCTGGAGACTTCACATCTTCCTATACAGACATTGTTTATACCTGAAAGGCCTAAATAAGACCATTAATAAAAGTAGGACCAATTTGTTTAAAAATTAAATGAATTAATAATATTTTTCTTTGTTTAAAGAGACTTGAAAGAGTTTAAAAACAGACCCCCACATTTGCCCTCTATGCTTACTGTACAATGCATATACAATGCATCTGCTTGCTGTTTTCATTACTATGTTGTCTATTACTATTATTGTTGTCTATTACTATTTCACATGAGTCAGTCTGCATGACATGATGCGTGCTGCAGCTCTCTGCAAACTGTCGTCCACATGCACAGCCACAAACTTTGCCCCTCCCCTGACTTCAGGCAGACCATAGACGTTAATTTTCTATGGCCGTTTTTGCTTGTCTGTCTCCGGCAGTTGCACAATTTTCTCTTCCTCCATGTCTCTCATCCTCCCACCATTACAACTCTCACTCCTGAATTTTTAACTGCTTTCAAACTTCTCTTTTCACTGGCCCGTGGTCAGCACTGAGAGTGCAGGCCGCAGTAACCACCCTTAGAGCAAAAGCACCATTTCCTCTTTGCAAAACCACACAAACCTCTTCTGATCTTGTGACACAGCAGTTAACACAACACTTGGAGTCCAGGCCAGAGATCTTTTGTGGACGGAACCTCATACCCTGTTGGCCGTTAATGTCCCTGAAAATCAATGTGGTTATATTAATTTTCAGACCGGTTGTAGTGATTGATTCGGGTCAGTCAACCCAGCTATCTTATGTGGTTTGTGAGAAGCAGCAGCAGTGGGGCTGTGTGTATGCGGAAATAGAGGATGTGTTTAAAGATGCCCCCATGGCGCACTGCGGCTGGTTGGATAACAGATTTAATGTAAGGGTATGTGTAGGAGGCCTCTGGGCGACCAGCCCAGGCAGGGGAGACAATTAGACTGCCCCCCATTCCAGCCTGGTTGTCCTGAGGGCAACTGCAGTGACTGAGTGAAACGGGGTGTTTTTGTGTATAAATATTTTTTATATATATCATGGACAAATGTGTGTGCTTGTGAAACAGTCAGCGATAGAAATCACTAGAGAGCTGGTGTGTGCGTATGGGAGATCTTCTAACATCTTTTTCTTTCCTTCAGCCACATTCCCTTTATCGTAATATCCTGCACATGGGGGCAAGCCCCCTCCTTTTGAAAACAGGAAGGATCAAGTCCCTCATTTCCCATTCTTGCAACATATTGCTTTTACATTCCCCTCTTCTTTTCCTGTAGCTTTGTGAAGAGATAAAAGCTAGATAAACATGTAGCCGTAAGATGAGCAACGGTACAGAGTGTCTTGTTTTAATGAAATAAATGCGAAACAGGCATGTAATAAAACCAGTACCAGTGGCACTGTGTTTGATGTCAGAGGATGAAAAACCAAGTAACAATTTCCCTGTCCTGAATCTACAGCTTTGAAATCATATGAGAATATAAACCCACTGAATCTATAAAGCTGGATCAGTGAAAGAAATATTGCATTGCTCCTTTTACAAAAAAATCAGACAAACAGTTCATATTTAAACAGTGCAAATGATAGGGGTATAATAGGCAGGCTGTGGTGTGTGCATGTAAACATGTTTCCTGTTGAGTTTGTATAGTAGTGAGTATGTTAAAGTGTCTAGTACATGGGTCAATGACGTGACGTTAATTATTTTGTGTTCGAATGGTTCAATTAAATGTAAAAGGGTTAAATTTTCAAAATAAATTTGCGGATTACTTGCATACATTTTCTTTTTTGAGGACCAAGTCAAAAATTTCTGGTCTTATTTCATTTTGAAAGAATATTTGGGGGATAATTGCAAAAATGTCAATGTGGTGTAACCGGTCTGTGTCAATTGGTGTAACTAGTATTTTTTTAAATGAAAATATAAATATATTTATAAAAATATGTGGAATAAAATAATATTCATCTAGTTTAGTGTAATATGATTTTTTTCAGAGCTGTTTTCAGCATATGTCAAGAGAAATATTACAAAAATGCATTAAAATTTACATTTAGAAATAAAATTATATTTTAAAATGATAAACATTTTTTGATGAGTAAACTTACATGCCATCAAGGTGGGTAAAACATTTAATATTTCTCATTCTTTGGCGCAATTGGCGGTTACACCATTTGACATTTTCAGGTCCATTCAGTCTTAACTTTCATAAAATGGTGCAAATGTAAATTTTTTATTGCATAAATTAACATATACACTGTGCATTGAAATAAACCTGATGCATGCTTTTAAAACAAGTTTTTTTAAAAGATTTTTGAATTTCTCATCTTGCCAAACCGTTCTTGTCACTGAGAGCGCAATATTTATGAGCTTGAATGATCAATTGAATTGATAAATTATGTCCTAAACTGAATCCAGTGTAGGTATCAGATACACCTGGCACTAATATTTAGTAACAAAGATCATCAGGCTTTGCACATACATCACTTGAGTAAATATTGTCATTAATGTAGAAATATTAAATACATCCAAATACTGCACTTTAAAAATGCTGGGCCGTTTCAGTTAGCTTGTGTGTCAGCCAAACTTAGCCCCGCCCACAACATTTCAGATCGGGAAGTTCGGTCTGGAGTCGCTCTGTTGTGGCGCTACTATGCGCATCTGAAAGCTGATCGAACTAATCAAATTGTCAGGGAGGGCTTTATATGATGATGAACAGATGATCAATAGTCATAGATATATACACTAGGGGACAGTTTCCCAGACAGGGATTAGCTTAATCCAGGACTAGGCCTTAGTTTAATTATTAAATATAATTAGTTTTAACAAATATGCCTTACTTAAAACATTACCTGTGTGCATTTTAAGGCAAAACAAAGGGCCCGGATGTATTTTAACATATGTCAGTGCAAATTGTTTTTAGTTTGGACAGCTCTTAAAAATGTTTTAGTCTAGGACTAGTCTAATCCCTGTCCGGGAAACCGCCCCTAGATGTCGCCTTGGGGTTCTAAGCATGCATCAAATCCACCACCATCTTGGAACAGGGGTCTTGTCATAGGAAGTAGCTAAAGCTGCTATCTCTCCCTGTACTTCGAATTCATGGACGATGCCGGACTTTGGTGCTGCGTATTGATGTTAGGGCTACTAGCACTATGCATTATAGTTAGAAAAAGTAGATTTTCATAATATCAAAACTTAAAGTTTTCTGGACTCAATGCTAAATACATGTCTGACGGTTGAAACGAACAAAAAGAAAACCTAAAAAATCCAATTCATGACGATTTATGGTGATTTTATTTCCCTTACACCATTGCCTACAATGACGCTGATGCAGAGCTCCCCTGTTACAAGATGGTGGCTTTATTTGATGCATTCGTTCCAATGAACTGCCCTAGCCAAGGCAACATCTAGCGTTCATATCTATGCAGATGATCAACAGTAACGTTATCGAACACGTCACCAAAGAGCGCTTGTGTTCAGTCCATTTACAACAAAGACGGCTGCCGCTGGAGAATTGAGATGTGAAGATTCTGCCATCGAGTCTGTTCTAGAAGATATCGACAGCGCACAACAACGTGGATATAACTAGCGGTCATTGCCAGGTTCTTTTTGGAAGCCTGTGGATGAAGTTCATCTAACTTACAAATGGTAATAGAGAGTCTGACTGTATGAATTGGTAAATAACTCACAATGTCGTAATATGAATGAAATGTTGTAAACACGGGTGTCTGTACGTTCGCTGACTCAGACGTAGTACAATCATAATGTTAGTCTCATTGTAGTGAAGCTAGCAGTTCAGGTCAGGCTGCAAAAAATGCCATCGTCACACACTCGGTTGTTCTGATTGGTTGTAGGTCTATCCAATTGAGTGCAGAGATATTTTTGTGCTGGGTTGGTTGAAACACCCCCCATAATCACAGCCCAATGGAGCGGTATCAGACTCAAATTCTGACTAGAATTTTGATTATGACAATATAAGGCTACGTTTCAGTGGTTGGGTAAAATATTGCTCATTTTGTACGATTAAATGCAGAGATCAATATGATGCAGTAACTGAACCGCCATTCCTGTTACCTCTATAGTCAAACCCATCTCATCTTAAAAGTATATGGGGAGAATCACCCTTCCAGCTCATGACCCCCCTCCCCTCCATACTGCAGAGAGCTCATTATCTTGTTAACACTACATTTATCTGACAAGACAAAAGGAGAGTGAATGACCCAGCAACCATTAAAGATTAATAGTAAAGCATAAAAAGAAAAGGTAGCGACAGAGAATGGCCAGGCCTTAACCAGGCTTTTCTTTATAAAGAGTGAGATGATTGTGACAGGATTATTAATCAGAAAGGGGGAAGATGAAACCTCTGTTGCAGCTTTCTCACTTAGAGTCTTTAGTTAGTGCTCCTGCAAAGCATGAACAGGTCAGAAAGGCTAAAACTAATTGGCTCTACCGGGTTTTGAATAACAATGAGGAAGAGCCCAATTATAAAATCACTCTGATTTTGACATGGGGGGGAAAGGGGGGACTAGATTTTCTATAACGTGTGAGGAAAATGGAATATTAAATTGGTGAGACAGTATGAGAGTAATATTTGGGGGAAGAATAGAAGACATTAGACTCATGGGTGCAGAGAGAGAGAGAGAGAGAGCGACTGAGCATTCCTGCTGTCTTCTGCTCGCTCAATGAAGGGCTATTAATGAAATTTATAAATCATTGGTGATATAAATTTTAATCGAGGCCTGGTGGAAAACAGCAAAGGTCCCTGAAGATAGCTTCAGCTCATTTTAAATTCCATTTGCATTAAGGATTCACAAAACACTAAAAGATTTGAGGGAAATCTTTTCTTTCTTATCTTGTGTTCATTCATTAATAATGATTCCTTTTTTACTCGACATGACACACGCGTTTTCAAAATCAGCGTCTCTTCGTAGCCAATGCCTTTTAGTTTTCTCTCTTTGCTTGTGCGTATGAATGCACACTGTACATTGTATGAGCTCCACGTGGAGCAAGATGAAGATCAGTGAGTTTTGTTTTCGAAAGACTGTTTAAATGAAAACCAATATTCAAATGTATTTGAATGCTCTTTTGTAATGAACACCTGCTAATGATAGCTTTCTAATGAAGATCACTTAATAAGAAAATTGCTAGTGCTGTTTTCTTATCTGTCACAAGCTCACACTTGTTTGAAGTCTGTAATGAGCTAATTAATAGTGGCATTTTGATTGGAATATTGTTTGTTTTGCAGAGCTACGAGGCTGTTCTGTTTGTCTGCTTGAAGACTGAGACGTCTTGTTGCATAATTCATGGCATGCACCGCCAACAGACAGCATTGCCATTTAAATTATGAACACATTAGTGAACTGCTAACCCTCCCTGACTGCCTGCAGCAACTGAGATACAGAGAGAGAGAAATAAATGAAATTCCCTTTGCTCATTACTTTACCTGTAATAATAGGGGGATGTGAGATGGAAAGAGGGGTGTCGGGGGCTTTAATGCGTAATATTTGATGTGCACGTGATTGTTGTATACAGATTCGACTTTAGGGACACTGTGTTCTTATTTCTGCTGTTTAAGAGAGATTTGACTGAGCAGGCAAGACCCCTAACACATCATAGCACGGGCCTACTAATAATAAATACATTAGAAAAAAGAAAAAGTCTGGCTTATAATGGATTTCTCAGGGGGCACTGTTGTAGCTTTTGAAAACTGCATAAATGTGTGTGTGTCTGTCTGTTTTGCTTCCCCCCTCTCATCCATTGTCATTTAGCCGTATTTAACTTGCCTTTCTCCCCTTTCAAGTGTTTATGCAAAGCATTTGATGGTTTGCTTACAATTCTTTATGTTTCCCAGCCTTTATAGTTAGTGTGTGTCAAGACACACGTGTGAATGCGTGTGGTCCACTGGCCTGATAAACACTGCTGTGATTTATCTTTGCGCTACAACAAATGCGTACACCAAAGTTTACCACACTGATCTTTACTTGCTGGATTGGAACAGCACCAGTTGGAAACCCTAAGATAGGTTTTGTGTTTACAAACACATCATGACTGAAGTTACCCTTTTTATCCAAACCTGTGATGCATTGTGGTTGTGTTAGTTGATTTTGCGATGGTCCCATTTCCACCTTAAATGTAAACCTGTCTCCGTGAAATCCAAAATAAAGCGTCATAATGTAACGATCAGTGTTGGGGGTAACGCATTAGAAGTAACATCCATTACACAATAATATTACTTTTCTGAAGTAACGAGTAAAGTAACGTAACGCATGACTTTATAAATGTACACATTCATATTTAAGTTACTTTTTCAAAAAAGTAATGCAAGTTACTTTTTTAGTTTAATTAATTCGATAAAAATTATGTGGTGAATTAAACTAAACGTAGTCACATTATGCACTTTATGCGTACACGCCTGTGTGGGAACAGTATGAGAAACTGAGATGGCAGGCCAGAGCTCGACATTTTTGTGATGAAATATGCAATTTCTGAACTGAGAACTTTTCCGTCATAAACAACACTTGCAAGGCCTGAGCAAGAAAAAGTAAAGCAAAAGTGACTAAAAAGTAACGTAAGCATTACTTTCCATGACAAGTAACTAAGTAATGCATTTAGTTACTTTTTTGGGAGTAACTTAATATTGTAATGCATTACTTTTAAAAGTAACTTTCCAAAACACTGATAACAATGAGATTAGAATAATCAAAGTTAGATTTCAATCAGTTTTTTCCCATTGTTTTTAATCTTTGACATGAACTGTCATGGTTAAATTTTTACTAGGGCTTTCCAAAACATCGATACAGCTAACTATCGTGATACATTTTTCCACAATAGTGTATCGATATTTCAATCTCTACTATCGCTATTTAAAAAAATAAATCAAATACCTCTGTGTGCGTCAAACGACCTTCTCCGCCGCTGCTGTAGTTGTCGCTGTCCAGCTGTCTGTCATATACGACCATTCGGCCAATGTCTCAGATGTTAGCGGGAGTGAGAAAATGGCAGAAAATTTTAAAACACCTGCAGCTTTCAAAGCCGACGTGTGGAAGCACATTGGCTTTAAGAAAAAAGTAAAAAGAAACATTTGGCTGTATTTTTTTTAAATTTTTGATAAAAAAGGAAAAAGTATTGCAATGTATCGCAACGCACACCAAACCGCATCGTATCGCGTCACACAGCATCACGCCCATGTATCGTGATATGTAGTGTATCGTGAGGCTCTTGCCAATACCCATCCCTAATTTTTACAAATTGTTGTTTTCTTTATGTAGGATGATTTTATGTAGAAATCACAAAAACTGACTAGCTGGGTTTTCACAGGCAGGGTCACAAACAGTGGTAGCCGGTGACTTCTTTTTCAAGGGCGCACAATGCGAAGTTCGTCACACCATGTATTTAGCTCATTGTGTGTGGTCCGTCATTTCAAAATATGTGTTCGGGGCGTCGTGAACCATGTGCATCATGCGTCTTGTCAAAATAAGTCCCAACTGCACACACGTCTAAAGGGTTTATGATAAGTGCGTAATCAGAGTTTACTGTTACTGTTAAGTCCCTGTGATTCTCCAGTATCCACCTTTTTCTAGTGAGATATAGGAAGTAGAATGCCCCCCCTCCGCCTTGTATTGACACCATACTGTCAAAAAGCACCGTCCTTTCGGATGAGACGTTAAACCGAGGTCCTGACTCTCTGTATTCAATAAAAATCCCAGGATGTCTTTCAAAAAATAGTAGGGGTGTGCCCTGGCATCCTGGCCAAACTTGCCCATTATCTTACTAATCATCCCTCATATACTGATACTGATTGGCTACATCACTCAGTCTCCTCTCCACTAATAAGCTGGTGTGTGGTGGGCGTTCTGGTGCCAAATATGGCTGCCGTCTCATCATCAGGTGGATGCTGCCCATTGGTGGTGGTTGAGAAGAATCCCTCTTTCATATGTAAAGCGCTTTGAGTGATGCAGAAAAGCGCTATATAAATGTAATAAATTGTTATTATTATTATATTTTGAATTTACGCCCCTTGGAAGAGAAGTCACCAGCCACCACTTGTCACAAATATCTGCTTATAATAGTAAAATTATGGAATTTACGAACAAGTATTCAACAGTTTCAAACTGATGGATGAGATAATGAGATAAAGATATTTTTTATGTTTTAATTTGCTCTTTGAAGAAACAAATACACTTGCTGGTTTCTGCTGTCAGGCTGTCTTTAGCAACTCTGTGCTTGCTATGCTAATGCTGGACCAATTTCCATAATTAGAGAGAGATATTGTGTTGTTATCGCTAGAAAATGCCGGGTTGAGGTTAGTATCTCTCAGTAGGGAGCTGAAGTCATACATTACAGCAAGCCTTTTTGTTTCTTTTCTGTTATATGGAACCATATTCAAATTATTCATGAGAATTAATTACCCACAATGCCCCATAATGATATTTATACTTCTCTATGTTTTCCAGGAACAGTGTGTGTGTGCGCGTTTTCCCCTGTGCATGTATGCATGTGCATTTCTGTAATTAACAAGGCTTTTACTGCTGTGAATGTGCAACACATTCAAGGGTTCGAAACTGCTATACCATCACTCTCTTTCTCATTGAGATTACTGCATCGTGGAGCAAAAAAAGCAAAACCTCAGTGGAGTAGCGCTGTACTCCAGCCAAACCGGAGACCATCTGGTTTTTAGGAATTCCATTTCATAAAAGACAATGTTTCCAATAACTCAAACTCCATGCGAAATTATTGTGAATTTAATATAATCCACCGCAGGATAGAAATCATCATGTCAAAAAATTTGATCAGCCAGATATTGCCAGAAATTAAGTCTCATTATTTTGTGAAGCACCACATGGAAGTAAAAACTGGTGGATACTGATGATCATTTCTTTATATGTTTCAGTTAGTCTGCACGATTTTCCACTAACTTCAATTATTGCAACATTTTTTAAATAAAAAAAATTATGTATAAAAATGGTCAAAAAATGGTCCCTAGCTGTCACTGGGGCGGTACTTTTTCATAAAGTACACATCTGCACCTAAAGAGTTCATATTAGTACCTCAGAAGTACACATTGGTACCATAAAGTGCATATGTATATGTTTTATATTGTATATTTTTATATATATTGTATATTTATATTTTCTGTATATTTTGGCCATTTTTTTGACAATTATGAATGTAGTCAATGACCTCAAAATAAGAATGGCAATAATAATGTAATTAATTACATAGGTCTACTTATAAAGAATGATGCAAAACCAGAGGTTGTAGTGCAAAGATATTGCTGTTGTCAGTCATCATGATAATAGCAAGATGCAATGTCTTGTTATTCCTGCCATAAAGCCTCTAAAATGACACTTAAACGTGCAATGGGGAAAAACACAATGATCCTTGGCATTTTTATGACAGGTGGCAATTCAGGAATGGCTAATGGCTGCCACTGACACCAATGACCTGCACTCTTTTCTGCACATAAACAAGGAAAAAAAATCCAATCCTGTTGAAACAACAAAATAGCTTGCATATGTTAATGGAAACATTTTCTCATTTTCTCAGTACATTTTTTCAATTCACCCACCATTGACAGGCATTTCAGAAAGTTCATTTTGGAACCTGATTGTAGTGCGTCACACTGTTATTACACACTCTTCTTTTGTGTCTCTCTCCCTCTCTTTCTCTCTCTCTCTCTCTCTCTCTCTCTCTCTCTCTCTAACCTGAACATAGCATCCAATCATGCCTGGAAGAGCTCAGCTGGAGGGGAGAGCTGGATGTGAAAATGAATCGCTATTACTGTTCTGAACACTTCTGCTCAGCAGCTATAAACGTCAGAGACCGTCCACATTCCAGACTGTCTAACTGATTCAAAAGTAATCAGTTTATTTTACGTGACTACTTTTCACCTTGCATGTAAACATGTTGTTTTTGTTAATGCTCCTATAGGAGTTCTGTATAAAATGTCCTTTGTTATGATCTGGTAAACTCTTTGCATGAGAAATACGAAACAATGGCTACTTGGGGTTTTGCGGTTAGGTTTCAAAACCTGAAATGGTCCATACGCACGGACGTATTTCTGATGAAGTCTCAGGATGCTTCACTACTTCTGCCAATGTAGAGTGCTGTGATATTCAGGAACATTAGTTATCAAAACATCCAAAACTGATTTTATTTATGATGTTTTGTTACTGAATATAGATATAAATTATACTTAACCCTTCATGCCATAATGACATTTATATGTATGAAAGTATCTTTTTAAAGAAAGGAGGATAGTACTTCTGGCCACCACTGCTTAGAAAGCATGTCAACTTTCAGACTTACTACACTGTATCTGCATTACCACAGTAATATTTGGGTCAGTGACAAAAACGGTTTGGCAAGATGAGAAATTCAAAAATCCGTTAAAAAACTTGTTTTAAAAACATGCATCAGGTTTATTTCAATAAACATAGTGTATTTATGTTAATTTTATGCAATAAAAATTACATTTGCACCATTTTATGAAAGTTAAGACTGAATGGACCTGAAAATGTCAAACGGTGTAACTGCAAATTGTGCCAAAATATGAGAAATATTAATATTAATATTTTATTAATCTTGATGGCATGTAAGTGTAATCATCATCATCAAAAAAAATTATAATAATAATTTTTAAATATAATTTTATTCTTTATTTCTAAATGTACATTTGAATGCGTTTTTGTAATATTTGTCTTGACATATGCTGAAAACAGCTCTGTTTTCTAAATAATCTTTGAAAAATTATGTAAAAAAGTATGTAAAAAAACATATTAAACTAAACTAGATGATTATATTTTATTCCACATTTTTTATAAATATATATTTATATTTTTCATTTAAAAAATACTAGTTACACAAATTGACACAGACCGGTTCCACATTGACATTTTTGCAATTATCCCCTAAATATTCTTTCAAAATGAAATAAAACCAAATTTTAGATTTGGTCCTCAAAAAAGCTTAATGCATGTAAGTAATCTGCAAATTTATTTTGAAATTTTAACCCTTTTACATTTAATTGAACCACATGGACACAAAATAATTAACGTCACATCATTGACCGTTGATAGACCTGCATTTTTATTCTTCATTTATAATCATCCATAACATCTGTAGTTATACGAGCTGAACAGTGGTAATGTTAAAACAGTAGAAACTTGGATATTTTTTATGCTTCTTTAATAACAAATGCAAAAGACTACACAGGGGTATTAACATAAACAAACAACACCAGGATTAAACAAACAAATAAAAGGAAAATAAATAATAGTTTTCTAAAATGTAGTGGTTCAGGGCTTTAAAAAAATCCCTTTACATTGGTGTGCTTTACACCCATGTCTTGAAACATTGGAGAACAAAATTGTTTTGTATCTTTTAATTGACCATCGACATTTGTGAATATCAAATTTACCCAAAATAGAACAGTAAAACTTCAAAACAGAACTCTGAACATCACATTTAAGCTCCCAGCCCACTCTTAGTTGGTATGGCGTCTCTGCTTTTCTCATAGTAGTAATGAGCTCTCACTGAGATCTCATTTGTGGCCCTGACACTTTAAGACATTATTACGAACACTTTAAATGGCAAGCATTTCGTGAAAAGACAGTATATTCAATGTAAGCCCCACTAGTTCAGGGTAGTTGCATACACCTCAATAATTACACACTAAGACGACACATAAAACCTAAAAAAAACTTTCTCAAGATTTTGTACTGTACATCTGGACAATTCTTCACACATCGATTGTAACTTTGGGCAACTCCAGCAAACAACAAGTAAACTATAGGTACTCTGCCATAAAGCTCTGTTTTCCTCCGCTTTAAATGTGGAAACTGAAGATCGGTCTTGTGTCAAATGCGGATGTTAAGCGTGCATAGAGCCTATTTATTGTGACTCAATTACAAAATAATCCTTGCTGAACTGCGGTACAAAAAACTGTAAGATTGAAATACCCATAGCAGGAGGAATATCAAAACAGACACTAATTCCTATCCACCAAGTCTATGTGCAATACCATGGCCAAGAAATGGGACATTTGTTGGAAATTCTTCATATTTATATGCTGCAAAAGTATATTTTTTCTACAGTAGGAATAAAAGTATCTTCCTTAGTTTCCTACTGTATTGCTTCACTGTAACTGTGCATGCCAAGTTCTCAAACTGTGATGTAACCCTGATAATTACTGAATGACTATAGTCTTGGCAGCTTACATTCAATGGAGAAAACTGTGTGTTTTTAAGTCTGCACTTAGACACTTATTTAATAAACTATGCCATCATCATTGGTCTAAATATCAGACAAAGAAAGATCTAGAAAGCATTGTGGTGACTATACCATCCTATCTAATTATTCTTTTAAATAGTTTTTTTTAAATCATGCTTTGCATTGGATTATGTGTATGCGTCTGGGTGAATCTCTTTTCTTGTATGTATATACATATATATAATTGTGTGTGTGTGTGTGTGTGTGTGTGTGTGTATACAATATACACACACATTTCCACCTCTTGCCTAATTAAATATGTGATCTGACAAGGTCTCGTTTATCTTCATTTTCAGGTTGCCCATTCACTCTCTCTTGGACCCACCTCTTAAAACTGCAGGTGTACGTACTGTGTATGTGTTTCACAAAGGATTTTAAAGCATTTTTCATCAATCATTAATGTCTTATGATAACAAAGTTGCACACTATGCTTTATTTCTCTTATTTTTTCTTTCTCTCTCTCTCTCTGCAGTCTCACTAGGGAAATCTTTATTATGCTTTGGTCTGACAGCGAAATGTACAGATAAAAGATAATTGCCTGGCTTGACTCCTGCATTGATATGAAAATGAGATCTAAATTATTCAGTGTGGTTTAAAGGTTAGTTGAAGGTTATTTTTGAAGCGAAGAGACAGCGGCTGTGTATGGCCGTGCAGTTATTTGTGTGCGTGTGTGATGTCCATGAACATGGAGGTTAGGCAAATCTGAAAGGCTAATTTTCAGTGTTTGCAGCTCTACTGAGCAAAGCGTGGGTCTCCAGTGGGACCTGAACGATAGCAAATCAATTATTTAGAGGAAAATTAAGCCTGATGTCTCTGGAAACACTTTTAGCACTGCATGGCTGGAATAGATTGATGTTTTTGCTAACATCTTTTTCTTTCCTCTCGTATCTCCCCTGTAAAATACCTGATAGCTAATGAGCGTGGTGCTGTGCACGGGACTGCAGGTGCACCGCGTGAGCTTTCAGTGTTTGTGCAGGAGCGCACGTTTGTATGGAGGCGTGTAGGAGGTAGTAAAGAGAGATGATAGGCGCTCCAGGGAGCCGCGGAAAATTACCTGCCTCATTGTTGTCTGCTCAGAAGCTCCATGCTGTTAACAACAGGAGGGAGCATCTCAACTCTTCTATGTTACCACGGTAACCTACAGCCTGCTTCTGCTCTGCCATGAAGATGTAACGTGTACTATGAGAGATAATTTCAGCCTTTACAAATCTTACATTTTTCTGTGTGTGTGTAGCTGTTCTGTCACATAGATAAACACCATATGTTTAATAACCCACAAAGACGTGTTCAGGGGCATTGTATCGTTCAGCAACGATTCTTGCTCTCTATAGAAGCCAAATGTTCTCAACAAGATCCAGTAAATCTTGTTTTGGTTATAGGATATGTTTGAATTGTTTGAAACTGGTGTTGTATTACATGACTGGAACAAATTCTTGAGACATTCCCATGAGGGTTAAACTAAGCCGCCTAACTACATAACTGAAGAGCTTGTATATAATGTTTCCACATGAATCAGCTCTAATGGATTCTATATGAGATTTCCACTAATGCTCACGAAGCAACTAAAAACAGAAAGATCAGAGCAGTCAGGCTGCGTGTAGGCCTATTTACAGCACCACTCAACCTGATCTGTCTGTACGCCCCATGTCAGGGCTTCTCTGTTCTGGTTTCCACTAGCTTCAGATTTCTTCCTTTCCATTCCTCTAAAAAACAGAAAAAAAATTCAATCATTTATCCTTCTTCTCTGCCAAGCACTCTTGTTTTTATTTAGAATCCAGATGTGACTTGTCTGCTCAATTAGACTCCCTGGAGGTGCGCACCTGTGATGGGCTGATGGGTTGTATCGATCACCTGCAGCTAATCATTCCGTGCCGTGTCCACCGGGAGCCGATGGGAGCCGTTTTCTCACTTCTTTTTAATTAGAGCCAGGACCCCATGGGCACTAATCCATGAGTCCTGCTCTGATATTCGTCTGATCTACACCGCTTTGATTTCTCTGACCCTACAAGGAGTGCAGAGATTCAGAGATGCACTTGGAATATTAATGTTCAATGCAAATCTCTGTTGAAGACTTGGCGGGAAAGAGCACTGGCAAGGAGAGATGTAGATCAAAGGGACTTCACAAACATGGCGTTACTTTTTGTTATCTGCCAGCTGCTTTGCTTCTTTCAAGAGGTTAAGGCCCGTCAAGTGATTTAAAAGCTGATGAGCATTCAACGAGTGTGAAGTCAAGATCACCGCTGCATTAACTGCATATTGCGATTAATCAGCATGTATGGAAAAACACATGGCTAATTAAATTACAGTACCAGAACCAACTTATTTATTATTTTAAAGTTAATAAGCATAGCTTATATTGTACATGATAAACATATTTAAGGATTGTAAAAATAATGGATTCACTTTTGGGTTTACATCTTCGTTTGGGATAAACTTCTTAAAGCCGCTCTATGCATTTTCTGCGTTTTTGTCAAACAGGGACCCCTAGAGTCGCTGGAGAATACTTGCAACTGTCGTAATTTCCCACTCTAGTACACCTCCGAAGATAATGACCAGGTAATGTTTCACAATTTTATACAAATATTAGGCTACTGCATAGTCTACTAAACTACAGATGATGGTAATAGGATAATAAGAAGTTTATTCCAAGAGTACTGCATTTGCTGGCTTATAACGTTTTTACATGATTGTAGCTAAATCATAAGTAAACAGTCTATAGTCTATGTGTACTGTATCATTTCTTTTGTGTTCTTGTAAACATTACAAAATGCCATGACAAAGTTAATTGTGTACGTTGCATTATTTCATAACATTGTCCATTATAATGTCACTATACATGATTATTGATATTTATCATAATAGTTTGCAAATTGTGCATGTTTACACTATTTACAACCTCTAGGCTTATTTATGTCTTGATAATTATGTGAGAGATTGACAACTGTAAGTGCAACAACATACAACATAGACCGCAAACAAGTTTACAAATAAGAGATTTACTTACTAGTCCATCAACAAGATCGCCTGGGGCCTCATGTATAAAGCATGCGTACGTACAAAACAGGGCTGGAAACGTGCGTACGCCAGTTCCCATGCAAAGGTTGTGATTTATAAAAAAACAAACTTGATGGGAGAATGGGCTTGCAGGGTGGGATATTAGGATGATTCATGTACGCACACTTGCAGGTGATCTGTGATTTATAAAGGGAACATTGCTTTGTTTTATAAGTCTTAATAATTTTTGGTGTATGCCATTTTTGGCTTTTGTGCGTACGTAGACTTTTAGTAAGAATCCTACGCACAGTTTAATACATGAGGCCCCAGATCAGCATCCCATCCAGTGCTGTCTTTTAGCTCATGCCAACCTGACCGAGTGGGACTCTTGTCCGGTTCCTAACGCGGTCAGATTCTCTTTTCCTTTTTCTACTCTCTTCCAAACGCACTTTCTTAACTTTTAAATCGGTTAGCCTCACGTCTCAAATTTGCGCGTGCAGTTGTTGTTATAGGCTTGGTTGGCTTCGTGCGGCGCTGCGGGAGCCGACGGCCGGATGACCTCAAAGTGCCATCTCGGATCATTCTCACGGTACTTTCACGTCATCCCGCGGTCGGTTCTTTCGGCGCCGCACGAAGTCGAACAAGCCTAACGTGTGTGACGTCGTTGCCGTAAAGCAAGTCGTGATTCTCGCAAGATTTGTCAGGGGCGGTTCTCTCAAGCTTGCATTGCTGTTTTTGCTAGCGGCGTACTCCCCGAGCTTCAACAGGAGGATGATTCGCCCTACTATTACTTTGTTTACCACCGAAATAACTTTGAAGCTGTTATATTAAGGTAAAATAACTGCATAATGTGTCTTTAAGCCTCATTCACATTAGTAGCGACTAGCAGTAGCAGAGCCACGCAATTTCATAGAGTTCAATGGAAGCTTAACGACGTCCGGCGACGCAAGCGACGGTGACCAGGTACATTCATATAAAAAGCAACTAGCAGTAGCAGAGCGACGCGAGCTCATTGATTTCAATGGAAGCTCGGCGGCATCCGGCGACACGAGCGACAGCGACCGCCGACGGCCGGATGGGCGCGTCGAGTTGCGCAACAAAGTTGAGAAATGTTTAACTTTATGCAAATTATGAGCAACATTCGGGAGCAACTACCAATGAGAACGAAGCAGGGGAGTTCACGTCATCCGTCTCTCGCCAGTTACTGGAATGGACATTACTTACATTAGACCCTTTTACTGTTTGTACCCAATGATGACGTGGCAACGTATGCACGCGCTTTTTGGCAACGGAAGTATGGCAAGAATCAGTGGTGAAGCAACACAGACAGAGAAAGTTATTTTAAAAAGTTGACTTCATCAACTTTTTCAACACAGCTACCAGATCCGTGTACTATAGTGGAGTGGATAGAAGACGTTAGCAGATGGCCAAAAATAAAGTTGCCAGATACATGTATGCTATTAGTATGTTATATTAGTGCAACCAAACGCAACAACCAGACATTTTGATGCTGGGAAACCATTTTAATAAACTTTCTGAGTTGCTAACATGTTAGAACCACTGGGGAATAACACCACTTCTGTTGCCAAAATGCGTGCGCAGGCTATTTCATCACATGGGCTGTAAAATGGTCTATATGTTTACGACAAGCAGATTTAAAAAAACACCCCCTAGCGACCTCAGTGAAAAAGACGGGCAACACACAACAACAAAATCGCATATAATGTGAATCTACCATAAAGCTGATAAATCACACGCTGCATCTGTGAGATAAATAAGGCATTTAGCAATTATGAAACTGCAGAGATTTTATGCACAACATCCATATGGCTCATCATGTTTAGTTTATGAAAGATCTTACCTTAATTAAATTTTCTAGTGATTATGATATGTTGTTTGGACTATAATCCTATGGATTTTTTAAAGTATGCATGATAGTGTGTCTACTGTGCTTTACAGTATATAAACAGATTTTGTCCTGATCGCCAGATCGCATGAATGTTGTGCGTCTTATTCTGAACAAAAATAACTTTGCACAAAGATATGCTTAATTCTAATAACTACGGTCATACATTTGCATAAATATAACAAATAAAAATCTAGTGTTTAATCAATAAAACCACTTTTCTCCTAATTTGATTGAAATGTTCCTATCCTAAAAACTTTCCTACAAACACTACTCTGTGAAATCTGTTCCTGATCCATCTGATTGTTGTGTATACTCAGAGAATGAGAAAAATGTGAATATGCTCACGCAGATCGACTGCTGTTGTTTTAAACAATCTCTTTTTCCTTTCATCCTCTCCGCATTGCTCTGTAGATAACAGCAACTTGATATGAGAGACAAATGGAGGTCACATGGTCCGAATCCAACCCGGTTCTAGGGCTAATCACAGTTTTAAAGATAAACAGTTCTAAAAACATCGAAAGTCAAAGCCACCTTTAAACTATCCTAAAAACAACATCGCCTCACAAAGATCTGCTTCCTGTCACTGCGTGCGTGTGTCCGGCAGCTAAGATTGAGCTATTGAACAAGGTGCGGACTGCGGAGAGAGTCACGTCTTCCTGTTGCCACCAGAGCTTACTGCCTACTCAGCGTCTCAGAGGCCCAGACACTGCTATTGAACGCTTTTATCGTAGCTTTACTCCCATCGTTTGAAACAATATAGGCTGACTGCTGCTATTGATTCTAGTGGATTGTACTGCGGTAAGCTTTCCTCCGAGTCTGTCGGCTATATTAAGCAATCATTCGTCCTGCTGATGGCAAAACTTCCTCCTGAGGCAGCACGCAGGCCTCTAATAGCCCTGGTATTACTCATGTTAATTGATTGGGTGGCAGTGGAGGGTTGAGGAGGAGAGAAATTATGGCCCTTTTGAGAAGAAATCAACACAAGTGGCAGTAATTAGCAAGGAGGAGAGAAACTGGCTGTAATTGAAAGACCCTCAGTCATCGACAGCGGCCCAAAGGAGGACGTAAGGAAATAAACGTAACCCGAAGACTCCGCGTCTATCAAAGCGTCGATTTTTCTCTTTCGTAAGAAATTGACATCAGATGGCTGGGAAATTGAGATTTATGTGCATTTTCGCTGTAATGTTCTTCCTTGGCAAGCCGGTATTGTTAAACTCCCGAGGCCCCACGTTGGAGATTTTGGAAACACACCCCGTTAAGTAGGTCTGGCAAGCAGCGTTAGAAGTTTTAGATGTGGGCTGGTTTTCAGATCAGCTTCGCTCTAAGGTCCTCATAGTGTCTCCGTAAAGCCAAGTCTCCATACATCACCTCGGTTAGGGGGAGAGGGCACATCTGGGCCGCATAAAGCTCAGTGCAAGCACGCATATTTAGATATACAAGCCTCTTGTATTGCTGTTGATTAGGGCCCACATGGTGGCCGTTCTTTTGCCAGAGTTGAGTGGGAAAGAGTTTTCAACCATTTGGGAAGAGATGGATCGCTAAACCATCTGGCTTGTGACTTCATGTTCTCATCCAAACTGAAAGCCTTGCGGAGTGGAAGTGGGTTCGTGTGCATGTCTGTTTGCGGTTCAAGGCAGTTAACTCTTTGAAACATTCGGAGAACCTCTGATAAATAGTCCAATGTGCCTCTGTGTCTGTCAACAGGCCAAGGCGTGTTAAATGTTTTTCCATTTAAATCTGAAGAGTTATGCGCGAGTTTGTGTGTGTTGTCTCTTCGCTGTCACACTGATGATGAACTGCTCTGGTGCACTTTGAGCTTGAACAAATATGATAACACCATTATGGCATAAAAATACAAGCAATTTGCTCGTCTTACTAGGAATATGATCCCCCACAACTGTACCAACTTGGTTTTTCCTAGAGCCCTGAACCACAGACTGCTGGAATGGTTGACATAATATCCTCGCAGAGACTACATCACATTAACAACACAGACCAAAGGGACCAGGGCTCCTGGCTGAGACTCCATGACATTGATGATGTATGTGTTATTTGTGGGTTTTGCTGAAAATTTGGTTCGAATCTAGTGGAAAATCCTTTTTACACTCCATTTCCAATCCTCCGTGAGGAATAAGATGCGACTTATTTGGAGTGGCACTTTTTTAATTTACTAATGGAGCGTTAGCTTTATTGCCCTGTGATCTGTTTCATTATGCCTTGTGGTAATAGGCGCCTGTTTGTATTTCTTTATTTTTAATGTCAGATGGATATGCAGAAATTAAGCCGATACACCCCATAAAGGGTTTTAAAGGTGAGCCAGTGACTGTCGGGTTAATCGTTTCCTCTGGTTTTTTTTTTTTTTTATTGTTGTATGTCAAGGTGAAACACGCATATGACACTTAATCACGAGGCCCGCATGGACCAATGAAATATAACGTTATCAGTCTGCCGCCATATTTTAACTTACCATGCTGATCTGTATGTTTACATTAATACATGACTTCAATCACTAAACAAGCTATACATATTACTTGTTTTCTCTTACAAATGCATTGGGTCACCCATGAATAACAACATGTACTTACTATAGAGTTGGGGTTAGGGTTTGGGGTTAGTTGCATTTAAGTATGCTTAATTAACTGTTTTTACTATAATAATTACATGTAGCATGTGTAGCATAAAGACATCATAAAAAAGACATTACCATGCATTGTTTCTCTTTATGAATGTGTGTATGCATGTGGGAGTGAGTGGGTGAATGTGAGGCAAATTGTAAAGCGCTTTGGATGGCCATAGGTCTGTTAAAAGTGCTATATAAATGCAGTCAATTACCATTTAGAAGGCATACTGTATATTAACTCGTTGTGGTCATTTGACTACCTTTTAAAGGGGAAATATCATGAAAATCTGACTTTTTCCATTTTTTAGTCTATAATTGGGTCCCCAGTGCTTCTATAAACCTAGAAAATGTAAAAAAATATCAACCCAGTAACATAGTTTTTGTAAACCATTTTCTTCAAGTATGTGAAAAATAGGTCATTGAAATTTGGCTCTCCTTGTGATGTCAGAAGGGGATAATACCGCACATTAATCTGCACTATCCAACCACGTCATTGCCATTTAGTGCAGAGATCAGCTCATTTGCATTTTAATGGACACACCCAAAACGGCACATTTTTGCTCACACCTACAAAGTGGCAATTTTAACGTGTTATAATAAATTATCTATATGGTATTTTGAGCTAAAACTTTACATATGTACTCTGGGGAAAACAAAGATTTATTTTTACATCTTAAAAAAGTCTTGTGAAATGTCCCTTTTAAGGCATTTTAATAAAAATGAGGTATTATGAGAGAATTTTCATATTTGGGTGAACTATTCCTTTAACTCTGTAAATACCATTGCTTTGGCTTTAACAACACAGATAATTTATATGGTCACAGAGCTAATTTTCATAATGTTTTCTTTATTATCAAAGGGAAAAATTAAACCAGGAATATATTTACATAGCAGGCATGAATGGTAACGGCTTGCTAATTGCCTGTTAGATGATTAATAAGCTTACAGAGATGCTAATGAACAGAGCACTCACTGTTTCAGAGGTGCTCTGGCAGTGCCTGTGTTTTGGCAGCTTAATTACGGAGATAATTACACACTTGTTGATGCTGCTCTTCAAGCAAATGCCATCAACCATTAAAATATATTAAGCTAAATTACAGCAATGTGGGATAATCAAGGTGAAGTGTGAGCACTTGGATTGTCTCAGGGGGAAATACACGGCACCTTGTGATTGACACCTCGAATGGAATTATAAGCAGTCAAAATTTGTGATGTTGAGAGGGGGAAAACTAAATATTTTATGTTAGACTGCACTTTAAAAAAGTTGGTTCAATTTTAAAAAGTAAGTTAGCTAGTTACATTAAAATGTTGACTAAATTCCGCTTAAAAATATTTGTTGACACAACATTTCACAGAAATTATTAAGTTAAAGTTCCTTCTGTGTTTTTGAAGCTTTGATTGTGTTTACAGTGCGCAATATAACATGTGTTCATGTTTTACGTGTACAAAATACACATTATTTATCACACAATTTACTTATCTCTATAGCGCTGTCTTCACTGTCCTAAAAACGGGCTGATGTCTTCCTTGTTCTATGAAGTCCCTCCTTCGAAAATACGTATCGAGTTCTGTTTGTGTAGTGCGTTGGGATTCGATAGCAACTTAGCTTGCCGTTAGCTTAGCTGGCGACTGATGTATTCCTGTGGGCGGAGTTTAGTCAAAAAACTGTTCTACTGACATCATTAAAGCAGGAAGTAGAGGGCTGTAGTCCAAACCGGCCATTCTATAACAGTGACGGCTGGTGACTTCTTTTTTTTGAAGCGCACGATGCGAAGTTCGTCACAACATGTATGTAGCTTGTCGTTCGGTTCGTAATTTCAAAAATGTGTTCTGTGCTTTGAGAGATCGTGTGTGCATCACGTGTAATGCCAAAATAAGTGCCTGCTGGGGTTTATGATTAAAGAGACGCTCGCATTCACTGATACTTGCAAAATCTCATGCTTAATCAGAGTTTACCGTTAATGGAGTGTCTTGAACGTGAGCGTCTCTTTTATAATAAACGGCTTCGACACATGTGCAGCAGGCACTTATTTTGACAAAACACGTGATGCACACAGGATCTCTCGACACATATTTTGGAAAAGGGAACCACATACGTGACAATCCGAACACTTATTTTGAATTAGCGCATCCTCGGATGAGCAGTCACGAGCCACCACTGATATATAAATAATTTAATATGTTTTTGGCCTTGTTGTTATGATCCCTTCAGAAAACCTAATGGGCATTCTGTTTATTATTTAGGATTCAGTCTGTGGAGGAGGGCAGTAAATGAATTTAAAAATCTAAGATGGTACCGCAATGGATGCTTCATTACTAGTCTCAGCCTAAGATGTCACGTCCATGGACCGTTGTGTGAACATCTGATGCATATGTCACATTAAAACACTTCAGCAGATTCTGAATCGTTCTCTGATTGGTTGAATTATACATGTGTGTCAAATTCTTTAATGGTCCACCTTGAAACAATACAAAGCCGTCTGATCTTAAAAGGCAGTTCTCATGTTTACATCGGTAAAAATGCTTTATCAAGATCTAAAAACACAGCATTTTTAAAAGTATGTGAGGTTCACGGCATAAACACTTTAAAACACTCTCAAAGTTTTGTTTAAAGCAATTAGAGAAATGAAATAGAAATATTTTACTCTGTCACTTTTGTTATAAACTTTAGAGATGTTTGTGAATGATGGTTGCAAACCGGTCTGTTATTGTGTAGACATTTCCTCACCCCTAAACATGATAAGGCAAAAAGCGAAACGTAATTGGTTGCTTTACTTGTCATTCACATGGTCTCTTGGCCAGTCCTTGGCCATTCACACGCGAGACTACTTCATCACCATTCTACATCTGGGCAAGGTACTTCACCCCACTTCAGAGGCAGCCAATCTAATGAGTGAGCTGTAAGTCACTTTGGATAAAATGTCGCATTCACAGCATGTGCACTAATATAAGTGGAAAACAACATGCTTATTGCTCACTCACTGCATTGTGACACAATTCTCTCTATTTCCCACACACAAACACACGCACACACACTGTATCTCACCTCTTCAGTTTCTAAATTGGCAGCATTTTGCTGATGTAGCTTTCTTTAATGTTTTTCTGCCAGTAGCTGCTGTTAGCAAGTCTTTGGTTTCTTGTCTCAACTCATTAATTCAGAAGTTGGCCGGAGTTTGCAGAATGTTTGCTATAAAATATTAACTTCAACAAATCTTCAAGGGCTTGTTCAAAAACATAATAGGCAGACCAATTAAGAGAATGGCCTGCAGTCAGAATTTTACAGCTCATTCAAGTCTGTATGGATGAAGTGCTGCCGCTACGCAGTTAAAACACAGCTTTGAAAACAACACATATTTTATATGGGAACTGCTTTTTTATCTGCAATGTAAATGGCTTATTAAATTAATTCACAGCAGTACGGCACTCACATCCCCATACACAAACAGACAAAATGTGCTGCTTCTAGGAAAAAGTGGGTGAATGTGTGAACACTGCTTGTGTGAATAAGCAAGCATGCTACTGTTTTGTGTGCAGTATAATTTATTTCTTTAGAAACTGACTTCCTACATTCGATCAAAAGAGTGTCGTCAGTTTAAGAGACAATAAGTTAGAAGTTTCACGGTGTTATATGGAAAATCATTTAATGGAAAAGCTATTTTTTGTGTTATACTTTGTGCTTTATTTCAATTTATTTTAGCTTTGTACTGCACTGGTAAGCGGAAAAATGAAAATAATTAAAGATTGTTTCCCCTACAATGAGTTTAAATCCTAGATAACAATCCTTGGCTCACGACGATTCGCCTACATCATATGACGTTATTTTCAGTCATTAAAAATGTTTGAATTCTTAGAGGTTTTGTCTGATTGGTCAACATTTTTGGCATGCATCATCTAGAGCCACTCCAGACAAAAAGTAATCAAAAATTGTTTTGATAAACCAATCCGTTCTCGTATAACGCATCAACGAATTTGACGGCAAGCATGCCAAAATGGATTTGAAGCTGTTTCTTGGTATATCCAATGCTACGTCACGAAAATTCGTACATATTTTATGAGTTGGCTAATTCGTATTCATACGACCAAATTTGTAAGTTTTGGTACAATTTGCCTTGACCCTCGTGACGTTGGTGTTAGGTGTGGGGTTAGCTTTGGTTGTTTTTTATGAGAATCGTACGATTTTGCATGATTAACTTCATATGAATTGATACGAATTAACCAACTCATACAATTAGACGAATCCTCGTGAGATCAGGCTGGTATTATAGTCATGACTTGAGGTTGCATGCACGATCTAATCACAGCGCCACCTAGTGATCTCAATATTCTTTAAAAAATCTGCAAACTTGGATCTAAAGTAATGACAGTCATCATGGATGATTCCTTGAGGCATGCCAAATTGAACAATACCCATTGTTGTAAGCCATTTTGGGTGAAACTTGTGACATGTCATTATAGTCATGACATCAGTCATGCATGCAAGATTTCATCACTGCACTATGGTCTTGACATACTGCATGTGAAATGGCTATTTTGCTTATATATTTGGAAAACTTCAGCTCAAAATCATAAGGTTTTTCTTTGTTTTAAACTGCTTTCCCAAAGTCACTTTTTTGTCCATTTGTGCCCTTGTTGGACCTGACCTCATAATTGCTGCTTGCAGCTATATTTTTATAAGCAAGTTTGTAGCATCTGCAGGGAGAGATCCCTTTACATCACTATAAAATAAATCTTTCAGTTTCACATAGCTTATGGGAACCAAGGACATACTGTATGTGTTATAGCTCGATTTTTGGAGAGATGTTATCCTATACTGTGTATTGCTTCAGGAATAGACAAGTAGTAAGAATGTAATAGGCCCACTGACATTTAAAGCCCTTTTCAATTACAGCTACAAACCCTTTCTAATTGTACAAAAATGCTCAGTATGGCCCTATAGAGAACATAACTGCTGGGAGTACTGTATTGCCTAATGCATTAAACATGTTATTAGTTATAAACGTTATGCGATGTAAGAAATAGTGTGATATATAACTACACCGTGACGCCTAAAAAAATAATGATTTAACTTATTGGCCAGTGCAATTTGGTTTTAAAATAAGTACAATTACAATTATTCTTTTAATATTAATTTGACTGATGTGTGCATTGGACTTGCCAAATAAGCGTATTGCCCTTTGAGGTAATTTTCTGAAAGGTTGTTGTAATTCTCATTACTGCTCATTAGGGAGCAGCAAAATCACCGCCTTAATCAAACTCTCTTTGTATCTCTACTAATGTGCTGCGTGCACAACACATTCATATCCTGCCGCTCACTACAGCGTCCCATAAAAGTTATTCATTTGTGAAGCACCTAAAGCATGACCTTTTTATAAGTGCTGATGCTTTGTGAAACAGAAAACAGGCTGTCCCCTTTAATGAATAACTCTTGGACTAACGTGACATGCAGCACAGCATTGCTAAATTACACAAACATTATAACGACTCATAAAACTCAATGAGTCCTCTCTTGTTTACCATGCTTTGGTTGCAGTGTTTGCCTAATTTAATATAACGTGTCAATATTTCCCCTTTAATCATTAACATCTGCCTGCTGAAAATGAAAGGAGCCCACGAACGGACAGATCTGCCAAACAAATTGACGACCAATGGCTGTATTATTTGGTGGGGCTCAGTAAAGAGCCTCTGGATTAGGGTTAAGATAACGCTGATGAGCAGATGCCCCTGGCGCTCTGTCAGATCAGAGGCTTTAAGCTGCAGTGATTGGTATAATTTTTAATCTTAATTACAGAGAGGAAAGATTGGAGATCAGTTCAGTCTGGCATTTGCACCCTTCTGTAATTATAGATCAATCTGGCTGAACCGCTGAGTTATCCATCCACACTTATGTTTCCGGCTCTGGGGAGGATATGTGTCTGAGTGCTGTAACAGGATCAGATACAGTTAACCTCTAAGATGGTACTGTTGACCTCCGATCAATACATCATGTCAGATAGCTGCGCAAAAGTACTAAGAGAAGCACTAACTCTTTGATGATATTAGTAACTAACCCTAATATGATGTGGCCCAGATGTTTTCTGATGTGTTCATGCAGCTCAACTGGTTGAGCATTGTGATGGCACAAACGTTAGGAAATTTGAACAAATACTGATAAATGCATGTGAAGGTGCTTTACATAAAAGTGTCTGTCAAATGCACATTCAGGTCACTGAGTTCTTGGGCATGTACTTCCCTACAGTTGGGACATATACACCATCACTGTTACATTTCAGGCAGTAGATTGTGAGTCTTTTTCTCTTTGTAATGTCATGGCCCAGCTGTCTCATAGCTGCATGTTGTTCATGCAGTGGAGCTGCTGAGCAGAATGATGATGTTTTTTTAAACACAGCTGTCTACTTACCACACATACTGTACATAAGGACATTGACAGACGACTGTTTTGAGCGTGAAACCTTAAAATAATAGCTGGAAAAAAACTCCTTCCTGCTTAAGGGGATGTAGAAGAGTTGGGTGGGTTTTGGAAAAATAGCATCCATTTCATGGATGAAACTAAACAAACTACTTCAATTTCCTGCAGGTGCTTGTGTCATGAATATGTAATTTCTATATCTGCTAACAGGTGGGGCCTAGGGAAGACCATAAATAGCCTCACAGCCTGTATATATTTATGAATATTCAATTATTTTTGCATTTATTTAAATTTGTGACATCACAGTGATAGATTCAAGGTAACAGAGTTTAAATGATTTTATCACACTACTCCCTGAAGTTTTCATCAAACATGTGCTACAGTAAATCAGCTTAAATCACTGCCGTGATCATGGGTTTGTTCTCTTTTCACAGGACCTTTGCCTCTCATTTCCTGTATCAACAAGCAACTAGCAAATGTGTGAAATAACATATACAGCCAACACATGCTGCTTGATCCGTGTCATCAACCAGGTCAGATCTTAACCGCTGCTCTCACAGAAGTGTTAAAAATCTCTATAGTGCTTTGAGAGGCCATAGACCACATTGTTGACTTTCATATATTTCATGTGACTTAATACAGTTAATATAACTCATGGCTTAACAGACAGATAAACTAACGTGGTTCCAAAACACGATAAACACCATTTAAAAAAAATTTGTTACCACCAAAATCAGTATTGTATCTGGTCAGTATTAAAAAGAAAATACTTAATTTTACACAAAATCTGATATCCGCTGTTCTGCTTATTCTGTCATCTTTTCTCCCTTTTTTTCCAACCGCGACAATTGCCAGTTCTCCTTCTCTGCAGAATGCAATAAATCCACTCAACAAATCACAGCGCACCATTGCACGCATTGTAAACAACAATGGCAGTGCTTTGAGAACACACGGAATCCTAGTTTTCCTCATCTACTTTGTACTTCGTCATCAACAAACAAACAAAAACAAAATAATACTTGATGGCATTGATAAACCTG
Organism: Misgurnus anguillicaudatus; assembly: GCF_027580225.2. Taxonomy (NCBI): domain Eukaryota; kingdom Metazoa; phylum Chordata; class Actinopteri; order Cypriniformes; family Cobitidae; genus Misgurnus; species Misgurnus anguillicaudatus. The sequence goes on along the minus strand of NC_073357.2, from coordinate 34,523,733 downwards.
TGGTGGTTTTCTGTGACAGGAAAGAAACGTAAGCCATCAACATCTAATAATTTACACAAGAGGCACACGGGCAAAGGAAAAATGCCAGCTGTTGCTTGGTCTCACACGACAGCATCTACAGTATTGTTCAAAATAATAGCAGTACAATGTGACTAACCAGAATAATCAAGATTTTTAGTATATTTTTTATTGCTACGTGGCAAACAAGTTACCAGTAGGTTCTCAGAAAACAAACAAGACCCAGCATTCATGATATGCATGCTCTTAAGGCTGTGCAATTGGGCAATTAGTTGGAAGGGGTGTGTTCAAAAAAATAGCAGTGTCCACCTTTGACTGTACAAACTCAAAACTATTTTGTACAAACATTTTTTTCTGGGATTTAGCAATCCTGTGAATCACTAAACTAATATTTCGTTGTATGACCACAGTTTTTTAAAACTGCTTGACATCTGTGTGGCATGGAGTCAACCAACTTGTGGCACCTCTCAGCTGTTATTCCACTCCATGATTCTTTAACAACATTCCACAATTCATTCACATTTCTTGGTTTTGCTTCAGAAACAGCATTTTCGATATCACCCCACAAGTTCTCAATTGGATTAAGGTCTGGAGATTGGGCTGGCCACTCCATAACATTAATTTTGTTGGTTTGGAACCAAGACTTTGCCCGTTTACTAGTGTGTTTTGGGTCATTGTCTTGTTGAAACAACCATTTCAAGGGCATGTCCTCTTCAGCATAGGGCAACATGACCTCTTCAAGTATTTTAACATATGCAAACTGATCCATGATCCCTGGTATGCGATAAATAGGCCCAACACCATAGTAGGAGAAACATGCCCATATCATGATGCTTGCACCTCCATGCTTCACTGTCTTCACTGTGTACTGTGGCGGATTGTTTGGCCGTTTTTTGCAAAACACTTCTCTGTAGGTTGTTTCATTGTTTCCAGTACCATTGTTTGTAGGTGGCACTTGACTTGTATTACACGTGATAGGTGTCAACTGAAGGTAAAGATTTTCGCTTTTAACAGTTTTGCATTTTACCATAAATGCATTTTAGTTCAGGCATATATAAAGTATAGCATATGAAATATATAGAATATGAGGCACATACAGTATACTGTATATAGTAAAATAAATAAATAAATAAATAAATAATATATTACAAAATATATTATTTTTAGAATTCATTTCAAGGGCATGTCCTCTTCAGCATAGGGCAACATGACCTCTTCAAGTATTTTAACATATGCAAACTGATCCATGATCCCTGGTATGCGATAAATAGGCCCAACACCATAGTAGGAGAAACATGCCCATATCATGATGCTTGCACCTCCATGCTTTACTGTCTTCACTGTCTACTGTGGCTTAAATTCAGGGTTTGGGGGTCATCTCACAAACTGCCTGTGGCCCTTGGACCCAAAAAGAACAATTTTACTCTCATCAGTCCACAAAATGTTCCTCCATTTCTCTTTAGGCCAGTTGATGTGTTCTTTGGCAAATTGTAACCTCTTCTGCACATGCCTTTTTTTTAACAGAGGGACTTTGCGGGGGATTCTTGAAAATAGATTAGCTTCACACAGACGTCTTCTAACTGTCACAGTACTTACAGGTAACTCCAGACTGTCTTTGATCATCCTGGAGGTGATCATTGGCTGAGCCTTTGCCATTCTCGTTATTCTTCTATCCATTTTGATGCTTGTCTTCCATTTTCTTCCACGTCTCTCTGGTTTTGCTCTCCATTTTAAGGCATTGGAGATCATTTTAGCTGAACAGCCTATCATTTTTTGCACCTCTTTAAAGGTTTTCCCCTCTCCAATCAACTTTTTAATCAAAGTACGCTGTTCTTCTGAACAATGTCTTGAACGACCCATTTTCCTCAGCTTTCAAATGCATGTTCAACAAGTGTTGGCTTCATCCTTAAATAGGGGCCACCTGATTCACACCTGTTTCTTCACAAAATTGATGACCTCAGTGATTGAATGCCACACTGCTATTTTTTTTGAACACACCCCTTTCGACTAATTCAACTAGTTGCCCAATTGCACGGCCTTAAGAGCATGCATATCATGAATGCTGGGTCTCATTTGTTTTCTGAGAATCTACTGAACCTACTGGTAACTTGTTTCCCACGTAGCAATAAAAAAATATACTAAAAACCTTGATTATTCTGGTTAGTCACATTGTACTGCTATTATTTTGAACAATACTGTATCCATCCATCCATCCATCCATCCATCCATCCATCCATCCATCCTACGCAGATATATAAACGATATTCACCTTAAGTAAATGGATAGAATTTGATAGAATTATTTGTGTTTAAACAAAAATTTCTAGCAGGTGTTACAACAAACCCTCTGTTACAATGAACCCCACCTATGGGGTAAGTTGTAACGTTTGCACTCCTGTCACTTTCGCTGTTATTATACGATATTGGTAGCCTAGGTGCAAGCCTATCTTAGCCCCGCCCACCACATTTTGAAAAACGGGAAGATCGTGGAGTGGAGAGGCATTTTTCGGTTGAGACACGCCTCATAATTTTAGCTCAATGGAGCGGTATCAGACTCAAATTCTGACTAGAATTGAGTATGACAACGTCAGGCTACGATATTGGTAGATCAAACAAACAAACTTTAAAGGAACATGCCCAGATTTTGGGAATTTAGCTTATTCACCGTATTCCCCAGAGTTAGATAAGTCCATACATACCTTTCTCATCTCTGTGTGTGCTGTAACTCTGTGTGACGCAGCCCCCGCTAGCTTAGCTTAGCACAAAGACTGGAAGTAAATAGCTTCAGCTAGCATACTTGCAATAACAACTGGCTGCCTGTTCAATAAACCCATTAATTACACAGCAATTGACCTCGTAAGTAAGGTAAGATTTGAATTTTTTTTGCTTATTTTTAACGAATGCAAACAATAAATTCCCAAGGAATGCATGCTGATCTAAATGAGAAATGTGGTGTATGGCTTCAGATCTGCCAAATGCATAAGAATATAATTTGATTCTGAAAATAGCAAATATATGGTTTTTTTTATGCACATTCACAACTTGGTCTTGAAGCAAACACACAGCTAAATAAAATGCTAGTTTAATAAACTTTCTAAGTTCTTAGTTTTGTTCTTGGTTAAAAATGATGATACAAACCCTTTGAGAACAATACCACCTGTTATCGCTGTGCATTAGTACTGTTATGAATAAACAGCGCTTGTCTCATTATGCATCTGTTCTTCTTTAATACACACTAGGTCACTTTAGTAATTAATCACCTCATTACCAAGAGTGTTATTTTCTTGTCAACCAGTATGCGATAATGCTAATGACAATAAACAGCGGGGGTACAGAAGATAGAATTTCAATGACAAAACAAGTTGCTGTTTGCCCGGCAGTTGCAAAATAACATCTAAGTTTATTTTTGTAAGGGAAATCAAGTGTTTTTGTTTAATACAATAGTACGGTTGGTTTAAGATCCATATGTCTCATTACGTTTTCACACATTTCGTTATTGTTATTCCCAGCAGTAAGAGATGGATAGAATAAGAAAGGTGAAGACCTTCTCAATCTGTCCTGCTTATATATGACGCAAATTAGCGATGACCTCTCTTTCTCTCAGCTTGAAAACTCTATAGACAGTAATAAGAAAGAAGAGAAAATGACAAGGTGATGAGAGGTGCAGCGGGATAAAAAGACAAAAACAACAGAGACGAAGAGAGAAAGAAATTGACCCTTGAATGAATGAGACAGATATACATTTACAAGCGCTTATCCGATCCAGATGTGCTTTGCTCACATATTCATCAGCAGAATAAATACGTTGTACTGTCACAAAGGTGAAGAGTTAATTCTGTAGCAGTGCTGCTGTGTCAGTGTATTATGGATTTGGAACGTATAGATTTATTAAAATCTGATTATACATTTTACTCTCTTTTAATAAGTATATTGATTTTGTAATAGTGTCTCTGTTCTTATGAATCTTCATTAATTACCTCTTTTTAAAACGACCCGCAGTCACATTAAAGGTACAGAATCCGATCACTCCCCTAAATCAGGATTTTTGAGAAGCACACACTTACTATTGGATAAAATGATGGATTAAAGTAGCTGGTGACACACAAACACACAGACCGTGCTGGTGATAAGGATAGCTGTGTGTCTGCAGCTGGCTGAGTGAGTGTGGAGTTGGTGGGATTAGGGGGGATTAAGCGGGGATGGAGTGAGTGGATGGCTGCTGGGATAATTCGGGATTAAGGAGATTAGGATACAGCAGCGAGATGGAGCTCACAGCTGAGACCCCTGCAGGTGTGGATGTCAACCCCAGAGAGAAACAACCACTCCCTGATTCAGCTTTCATACATTGCCCGCAATGGAAATTTGGTCCCGTTGCTACCAGTCTACAACAAATTTTATCAGGGAACAGTTGCAGGCTTGTTTCGATCTTCCCGTTGTCTTTATCGTAACACTCTCTTTCATGCTCTTACATCAGCTGGGAGTCAGTACTCATTTGTAAAACACAAAGGCAGACAAGAGCGAACATAAAAACAAATGCTTTCATAGGAGGTAAGAAACTAATTGTAAGAGACAAATTGTTACTTTATTATGAAACGATACAATTCATTTAGCAGTAGTCATAAATTAGGTAAACTTTGTAAGCACGTTTCACCCTGAGCAAATTAACTAGAAGCCAAATGCAAAATTACAGATTGCTACTCAGCAGTCTAAGAGGAAAACTGTTTGGCAGCGGTCTGCGATTAACCTTTGACAACTCCATTATTCAATGAAAATGGAATTTGAACCCATGTGAACAACGGCTATATTTAGTCACCTCATCAGGCCTATAGCTATATATTCGCAAGCTTACTTAACCAGTACTTCTTTTCTTTGCTAAAGTCAAGTGTTACCTCAAGGTGTTGTTATATTCATCTGCAAATTCATTACTTGCATGCTAAATTTATTATAGCCCACTGTAACCCCACACTATAGCCATAGCACTGATCATATCTCTAACTTCACAATCCTATACACTTTTAGCAGCACCAATAAACGGCTTTTGTGGGCTAAATGCAACTTCTGGTACATTTCCACAAAAACAATATGTCATTTTACAGTGCAGTAGTAGTTTATTTTTGATAACAAGGGAAATAAATGACAAGTAAATAAATTTCATTCATATATCATATTTAACGCACATCAACTGTTATTGAGCTAACGTTACTGTGTAAAATGAATGTGTACAATGTTAGCTACAGGTTCTTGAATTCTTGCCTAGTTGCCAAACCTCTCCACACAGTTGTGATCCATGCTTGTCATCTCCCCTCATCTTTAGCACGCCAAAACATTTTATTTTCCCAAGGTATATGATTTAGAGATCAGTTTGATCACTAGCCAGACCAAAAAAAATTACAGACCGGAAGTTCACTTCAGGCGTGTTACCGCGACAACGCGCATGCGGCGGGAAACCGTCAATATATAGCTTACAATAACATCCTGTAGAGTGTTTATACATTTATTTGATATATTTTTACTGTGTTCAGTAATTCACAAAGATTCTTGGTGCCCTATCATACACCCGGCGCAATGCAGCGCAATGTGCGATGCAACTGTTTATTGCTAGTTTCAGCCTGGTGCAGTCATCATTTTCACGTCCAGTGTCATGTTGTTTAAATAGCAAAAGCATTTGCGCCCCTTTGTGCGCCCATGGGCATGCTGAACTGAAAACAAGTTGTGTTCAGGTGCATTGTTGGCACGTTGCTATTTTGAGCCAAGTAAAATAGACTACGCCATTGACCACCTAAAACCTGGTCTAAAGTCTATGGCGCAATATTGTTTTTGTTATTTAAAGAGCGCCTATAAATGGGAAGACAACGGCGTTTACTTATTACACACAATGGAGGCGCAGCAGCACACAAACGTTTTTAAATATGACAAACTAAAGGATTAAAATGTAAAAATTATTATTGAGTCTCTTGGACATAAATGAGGACCGATTACGAGACGTTAGAAGGCATAAAGAGCTGCTTCACCGGTAAGTAATTGAATGTTTTGCTTTAAAATATTGCATTTATTTAGATTTTTTAAAAATGCTACCATGTGGATTTATTGTATATGATGACTTTGTACCTGTGGATATGGTGAGATTAGAACCTTTTTTTAAGTAATGCTTTTCAAAACACTCACAGCGCTGTCCGAGTGCTGAAATGTTTCGGCTCTCCACGCATTTGTAAATTCTTTATCTCCTGTTTGTAACAAATGAAGTATTTTTAGAGTACAAACCTTTTCTTGTATATTTGTAAATTATTCTTATTATAAATTATTATCATGTAGGCTATCCATCTATTTACAGCAAATAAAAGCCTGTTAATTTTACTTCCATGACTGAAAGAAAACAACTTTTAAAGAAAACCAAAGTTTTAGTTTTTCAGTTTACAAATTCCACCATCTAAATAGGGATAGAAGACTCTCATTGGTTTGTTACGCCCAAAACAAACCCATTACTCATTACGAGAACAGGAACAACACTTTTAAATTAGCAAAAGTGGATACGGACACACCTTTTTAGACCATGTGCTTAGATCGTTAGAATAGGGCCTTTAGTCTTTTAAACATGGTGGTCAGATTTCACTCAGATCAGTCAGCTTGTAAAATGAAAGATTTTTGGCCATCCAAGTCATGACATGAGATTGATATATTACACAACGCCATAGTAGGTTAGGCTAGTTGCCAAATGATTTTGCACGGTAAATGCAGCCATTAGATATCTTGAGAACTTTATACAACCACTATTGATTGCTTTACCAGTTCACATAATCAAGCAACAAATAGCATTTTTTGTTCTTTATGCTGTATCATGTGCATGTCTGGATAAATGTCATGCTTTTGAAATGCAGGACAATATGTGATTTTTCTTTCAGCTCTTTCCATACTACCAGGGTTTGTGATCACTGCTGATGCCTAGCAACCCAAAAACCACTATACTGCCGGAAAACACATTTTGATTATTTGTGAGTAACTGTGTGAAAAACCTGATTCTGCAAACTTTTCCATGGTTATTTATTGAAGGTAAAAGTGTGACATGTTTTGTCAAGTATGGAGCCCATACTTAAAATGTGACCTCTGCATTTAACCCATCCCAGTAAGTAGTGAACACACATGCACCTGGAGCAATGGGCAGCTATACCTGCAGCAATTAGCTTTTAAGGGCTTTGCTCAAGGGCACCACAGTCGTAATCTGCCAGCCATGAGCCTTAAACCAGCGACCTTCGACTTACAGCTTAACTCTTTACACAAAGACGAGGGGAGAGCTCAAAAGCAGAAATTTTGCAGTTGAAATTTCCACATTTGGGGATTTCGCACAACCAGAGTGCAGTAGCTAAGCTTTGCTCTGCGTGAACCATGATAGCTGGTAAGTATTGTGGGTATAAAATTAATGTCAGAAAATTGCACAAATATCATTTAACATTCCAACAATAAAGTAATTTACAAAGCTATGTTTACTGTACATGTGCATTAGTAATAGAGATAGCTAGGGAAGAATAAAGAATATAGAGTATTGAGGAGTTTTTGTATAAGCAAAAGTTAGACAGGGGGAAGTTGTCAGTTAAGTAAATGCAGAACAGGTGTTTTCAGTATTGTTATCAAATAGCAGAGGACAATAGTTCAAATACATTGTACCAACGCATGTAGGTTTTTGATAGGATTCCATATTGTATCAAGTTTTGCTAGTTTTGTTATTTTTGTAGAAGAGCAAAGGATGCGTACCTTCTCTAACAGTTTTGTTATATTAATACTTGCCTGTAGTCTTTTTTGTTTAGCATTGTGTAAACCATTGTGTGAAAATGAATCTGTCACCATTCCAAACCAAGTGAAACTGATAACACATATTCAGCCTATCATATAGGCCGCTATGAGCTGATTCTATTGTTTATAGTAGTTTATGGTCTAATATAGTGTCGTTTTTATGCATGATTGCATCACAATAATATATTACACATGACTGCAGAAGTTCAGAGCAGCTGTTCAGTTGTGTTTCTATGCTGTCTGTTTGTGTCATTGCTAAGAGAGTTGTTGTTCTGTATGGGGGCTCTTCAGAAAGGAGATGTGGTTGTGAGAATCATTGTGTCGGCAAAAATAATGAGGCTAACAAACCAGTTCCCCTTGTAAAAGTGTCTCACTTTCACCACAGACACGCACAAACACACATCTTAGAGCTTGCCCACCTATCTTGGTCAAAGTAAGAAAAATACGAGTTCTCGCTAGTCTGCTCGTTCTTCGAATTATTATCTTGTCATGTGCTATGGTTTAGCCACACATTTATTTCTAAAGTTGTTTTTCTACTTCAGAGTATCTTCATGTGTGCATGTGTGTGTGTAGGTTATCTCACGGGTTCAGCTGTGGTTTGGTGCAATGATCTATAAGTGCTGAGTGAGCAAGAGAAACATTTGCTCTTGTGAAACCTCACAGACCAGAAACCACATGCTCTCTCCTCTGCACGACTTCTTCCTGGCTGTCTTTCTTTCTGTCTATCTCTCTTTGCAACACTATTTAAACTTTCAGACACTTAACCTGAACCTCTCAAAACTCCCCAAATCCATGACACCCCTTTTTCAGTACTGGTGTGTGTAGTTGGTTGTGGCAATATGGCGAAATGCAGGTTGTGGTTACGAGAATCAGAAATGTGTTACCACACCAGCTTCTTGAATTATTGATGCTCTTTTTTCTACACGTGTTGTTGAAATTGTTTCAGTTTTCATGTCTTCCCCATCAACTTTGTTGCCTTTGACTTGTCACACAAAATGATCCGCTGCTCTGTTGTCATAGCAACTAGAGGGATTCTCTCATTCGGAATGATGACTTTCTGCTCTCCGTCTTTGTTTTAATTTTTGTCCGATGAATTGGTAAAATTTAAAATGAGGTTGATCAGTTAATTCTAGTTTGTACTCTTTTCTTTATAAAGCGTGGGTGATAAATCGAGTTTCATAAGATGTGCACCTTTCCATGTGTAGGTGTAAGTGTCAAATTGGATTTTGCACTTATTGCTACCAGTATGTCAGCATTTGTTGTGTGTGTGAACGTATGGAGAGCTTTTTTGGAAAAAAAGAGCCGAAGCTAAAAATACATGTTTTGTGCCCAACATGACACCTATTATTAGTTTGTTTGTCAGTTTTGTGCTCGTTTTACTACAGATACCAGTCTATGAGAAATCGAGATGTTTTTAATACCATATACGCATCAACCACATATAAACACTCTCTATGCGTCCCACGCTTTCGCACATACCTTATCGCTGTCTGAGGTTTGGTGAAGACGCTCTCTCATACATTTAATCTCTGGGGCAGTTAAACCCACACCAGCACGAGCAAAGTTCACACGCAACGAACAGAGAGAAGAGAGAAAAACAAAAGTCAGAGAACAACGAAAAGGGGAGGAAGATAGGTCACGACCACACATTAGCAGGCACGCCACTTGTCTATAGTGAGAAAAAGAGAAGTGAATTGGACTGCATTAGCCTGTGGGGAGCTGAAGGCTGTGCTGTTTGATGTGAAAATGTCATGTGTGCATGTTTGTGTATGTGTGTGATGTCAGCCCACACAAGTGACACAGTCTGTAGTACAGTTAAAGGTCTGACAACTACTCATATACGTCAAAGGCATATACCTTCGAAGGAAAACACACTCTGATCCAAACCGAAATAGTTCTCCTGGAAATGCAGAATGAGCGGTTGGTAGTTAGAAATGCATCTTCACTGTGTGACATTATGTGGGAGAGTTCTGTTATTGCGCATTCTGACCTTTTTTACCGTTTGTCTTCCTGTGTGGTAGATGAAAATAGTTCAGATTGTACATTGTGATACTGTGCATAAGTAAAACCGAGACAAACGTTTGCATATTGCATGCATATACAAAATGAAACAGATTTTTTATTTAATGAGGAAATGAATTATCATTATAGTATTAAGCTGCTATAATGCACTTCAATAATTATAATTTAGACCAATACAGAACTGTGAAATGTGTTTGTTATCTTAAGAAATTATTTGTTTTTTTCACCCACGCTGTGTACAGAATAAGAGACAGTGAACTAATTTAAACAAGCATCAACATCAGTTCCCACAGCTGGTCTCACCACCCATAAGCTTTAATACATCAACACCTTTATTTGAATTTCCTCCTTTGTTTTTCTGTTTTTACTTCACACACACAAACAGCTCTAATGATCCCTCTTCCCTTTCTTTTTTTCTTCCTCTCTCACCAACACGTCCTCCACATCACCCTGACATTACTGTGTTTGTGCTTCTCTCCTTTTAACCCACAGATAATTTAAATACTGAGGAGGTGTTTCTACCTCAGAGTAAAAGGCAATGTGTTATCTGTGTGGGCAATGACACATGTTGAAACCGAGAAAAGCTTGTTATGAACACCATAATCTCTAAGATAAGTTTTAAAGCATGTGTGCGTGTGGGTTTTTGCATCAAGAAGACTTAAAACAACAAACTGTTTTGTGATATTCATATATAACATCCATTAAAGCTTCATGCATCATGTAGATAATTCGTTTAATCCTCCCTTGGCCTTCCTTTATTTTAAATGATTTCCTAATTATTGTAATGTTGAACCCCTCCTCATATATCTCTCTCTCAGTTTTTGTTTAATGACAGTTCATGTGAAATTTGGAAGCAAATTCTTTTGCAGCATTGCTAAATAAAAAAGAGAACAGAAACTACTCTTCGGCAGATTTTTTTATTTATTGTAACAGCCATGCATTTATTGTGCAGTTCTAAGTGTTTTTATTATAGGCTGTAAATAACAAAGTAGATGGGCTGGAAGTTTTCCATGTATAGCAATCAGAATTTATAAACTGCTCCATTACCTCGATTTCCATTGGTTACTCTCATAACATTAGCAATTATTTTCACGCGAGCGCTGTTCATAAAAGCTATAATCTGGTGATTTACAGGCTCGCAGTGCAATGCTCTTGGTCCTAGTAGCAATTTTCTTTCTTTTTCTCTCTCTTTCTTTTTGTTTCTCTCTCTTTCTCAGATCTTTTTATCTATCTTTGTATTTGTTTGTGTTGCCAGAGTCGGTAGCCACTACGGCTTCAGCTGATTCAATATAAAATGTGTTTAGTGAACACGTGGTCTGTGTGCATTGATTATCGTCTAGTTGTAACTATTTAAAATGCTATAAATAGTGTTGTTAATGTAGTTCTATTGTAATTAGACTGGCTGATATTAAAGGTGCAATCTGCGACATAATATAAATAACTATATTATCAGTGGTGTATAAAGACCTTACATAATAAACTATATTGTTTTATTACCTTAGAATTAGCTGTTCTTATCTAAATAAATCGCAGGTCCACTTACATGGAAGTCCCGCCTAAAGTAGCCATAAACGGACATCAGTATGTTGCCTCAGACGACACGTTTGTCCTGTGGCGGTTACCTCCAGTGTTGGGAAATTTCACTTTCTACATGAACTAGTTCAAAGTTCAGTTCACAAATTTTTAAATAGCGTGAGCTTAGACAGAGTCAAGATCTAGAATATGCTTTATCGCCTATGTTAATCGTTAACGATTTGGGACAAATATGATGTTATTTAATGTCAAATGTGAGTGGCATGCTGTGGTGTGGCAGGGATTTCAGCAGCATCCAGAGTCAGTGTGTCACCTCCATGCTGCTTTTTGTTTTGATGATGCATGCACTTGTGAAACACTAGGCTGGTGTTGCCAGATTGGGTGTTTTTTTCCCCTACACATAAAGGCCTGTTTACAGTGTGTTTTAGACGGGTTTTCGCCAAAACCCGGAAAGACTGAAATCTTGCACCCTATTGAAAGAGCGTTTGCAAATACCAGAATAAACGAGTTCACAGTAACGTTCATACAGTACGTTCAGTTCACGTTCGCCCAAAATATGAACGAGTTCATGAATTTTTATCAACGAACTCGTTCAGGCAAAACACTGGTTACCTCACATTTTGAAATTAAAGGTACTCTAAGCGAATCTGTAAGATGTAAATTTTTGTTGATGTTTGAACTGTTATGGTCTAAAACGCGTAAACATTTAAGCATATTTAAGGGGTGAGCTGTTGAATAAGCTGTTGGTTGTAATTCACAATCTCACCATTAGATGCCGCTACAAACACCGGACCTTTAAGACCAATATAGACTAAGATGCAGTAATTAATTTCTAGAATATCCGGCAATGTTTGACACCCACTCAATGTATCTTAATTTGTTTGGTTTGTTAAATGCATGACTTTATCCTGCATAGCTCACACAACAATCCAAAACGACGTGTGTGCTGAGCACTTGCCCGTATACATAAGCTGCTGAGGAGTGCCATCACTTTCTTCTCATTGAGATGAATAGGTGAGGCTGCTGGAGTTGAAAGCTTTGACTGCAGTGTGCGACTGAGTTTGTGTGTGTATGCATTTGTTTGTTAGGAGGCCACGGGAGCTCGATTGCAGTGCTGCCCACTCAGCCTATACTCATCAACCCATTAAAGGCCCCGGGGAAGAATGAGAGAGCGATGAAAGATGTGGTGTCCATTTCTAATATAAAAATGAAACCAATGTAGATGGAGATAGATTAAAATGAGGTCATAAATCACATACGATGGAGACAAAGAGGTCATACTTTTGAACAAGCTTCATCTGTACCACACATTGAGGGTGTGATCGTATGTACATTGCTTTTCCTGTGTTGTTTTGTTATAGGTTAATATATGCCATTTATCGTCACCAGAAACTAGAGCATCACTTGCCAAACACACACCACAATAAACTAGATTACTATTATAAGATAATAACCATAACTGGATTTAAGGGACACTCCACTTTTTTATATGCTCATTTTCCAGCTCCCCTATAGTTAAACATTTGATTTTTACCGTTTTGGAATTCATTCAGCTGATCTCTGGGTCTGGCGGTACCACTTTTAGCATAGCTTAGCACAGGGGTGTCCAGACTTTTTTGTGTGGTGATCTACTTTTAAAATGATAAAGCCGACAAGATCTACCTGCTAAAAAACACAGTTACATTTTTTATGACAATTTAAAAGCGTATTAGGACTATTTTGCATATCTCTACATTGAATTTAAGGCTGTCCCCATTAGGCTACTCCATTCTTTTTGAGGAGTTAAAAAAGTCCTTGAGTACATGTCAAGTACTGCTTCAAATAGCGGAGATGCAGTTTAGTGAAACAAACTAGAAAAAGACAACAGTATCAGAAGCAGTGGTGTAGTCTACGTGATACGCAGGTATACGCCGTATACCCACTAGAAATTGTCAAGGATTTCCGTATACCCACTAAAAATAGCTTGAGGATGCGTAACAGCATGGTTTTCTGACATTTCAAACTTTTAGTCATAATTCAGATGTAAAGCACTGACCAGTAGCATGCTACACTTGCTATTTTAGCGGGTTGAACTGCATATATATTAGGCTATATATTTGGTGTGTTTGAATTCCTGCCGAACTGCGCGATCCGATTCGCGTATGAAATCAAATTACCATAGCGGCGCGATAGTGACTGGGGAGCAGACTGGTGTGGCACCAGAAGAACCCACAGGCGAGTGACAGCAAAGTACCGCGAGAGCGATTGCATTTATCACATGGAGAAATCTGCTTTGAATCGCTCTCGCGGTACTTTGACATCACCAAAGGGTCTGCTTAGCGCCAAATGAAGTCAAACCTGCAGTGTAGCTGCTCACGCGACACTGTAAACAAACCATGTGAAGTGAACGAGTGCTGCAATATAAAATCCGGAGAGTTAACAACGCACATGTGAGTAAACAACATTTAAAACATCAGTCCAGTTTATTAGTTTATCTGGAGGTAAGGCTCCAAATGCAATAAAATAAGCCCGTAATTATATCCTGATGGTTTTAGCTTTCAGCATGTTTGCTTGTGGTTCATAGTGTTAGACTTTCCTTCTCTGTGTTAATTTATATATCTACGTTCAAGATGTATATGATCTTAAACTTTTGTGAGGAAAATCATGTCTGCGTTGATGTTCAGTTCAGACTTGCAAATTAAAGATAATTTTCTTCACTTTGGTTTGGGTGTCTAATATTAGGCTGCATGATGGTCTTGTAATAATAATTAAGTAAAAGCCTATTTTCATTTTTATACACTGGTTGTATTATATGCATAAAATAAGCTTTTATTTCAATGACTATGCAAATTAGAGTTAATTCATGGTCATCTTAAATGTGTATTAATTAAAAACATTTACACCATTAAATTACACATGGTAATGTTATTAATAGTTGAATAGTTGTCAGATAATAGCTATTGAAAGAGTGGATATTTTTTTCTCCTTCAATGCATGTGTTAGCCACGGGTTGAAGATTGGAAACAGTTTATTTAATTTTAATTAACAATTGAGTAAGTTTTGGCCCTGAGTTAGATGTTGATTAACACTAAACCAGTCTAAAAATCCATCCAGTTTCCCCAGCTGTAAACCCATTGACTGTTAAAGTCTTTTTTTCTTATAATAAACTGACATGTTGATAACACATTCAGTTTATGTGTTTATGAGTACACTTTCAGAATGCTCTCGATTACATGAAGATCCATACTGTATGCATCTGTAAGTGTGGTGGTGCTTATGGGGTGTCACTCTGGGACGAGTGAGCATAAGGGTGAGAGGGAAATCACAGTATACTCACTACAAAAATCTAGACTACACCACTGATCAGAAGCGTATCTCTCTCTCTCTCTCTCTCTCTCTCTCTCTCTCTCTCTCTCTCTCTCTCTCTCTCTCTCTCTCTCTCTCTCTCTCTCTCTCTCTCTCTAAGATTTATAAAAAGACATTTGCTAATCACACCAAAAGCGCTTTAAACGCTTGGAAACGCAAGGTGCGACGCACTGCCTTAAAAAAAGAGCAGTGCGACGCACTTTTTATATTGCTAGGCAACCACCGAGTCAGCTGTCTTGTCAATCAAATATTGAAGCGTGAGCGCTCTTTTGCTGTTAACTGTCATATTAGCAGAAACTTTAAAAAGAGGACGCTTGCTCTGACCTTGTTTGAGGGTGAGAGGTGCACAAACACGCATGAGAGAGTGAGTGAGTGGAGTCCGGTTCTTCAAAGCAACTGTAAACTTCCCTTACCACAAAGGCCCGCCTCTCCCCTCATTCGATTGGACAATGGAAAGAAGCGAATGACGTCGGGCGCTTCTCCGCTCTCAGCATTCCTTCAAAGGCGCGTGCTGCGGCCGGCGGCAAAAACCGCAAGGCGCTCGGCGCGCAGAAACACCGCGCAGAAACAGCGCGCAAACGCTCCCTGCCCATAGAATATCATTCAAAAAAGCAACTGCCATAAAGGCTTTTGGTGTGATTGGCCCCTCTCATAATGCCTATTTCGCTCTCTGTTTTCCGATGCTCATGGATCATCATATACAGTTAACTTATGTGCGATCTACCGGCATTGCCTTTGCGATCGACTGGTTGATCGCGATCGACGTATTGGACACCCCTGGCTTAGCATAATCCAATAAATCTGATTAGACCGTTAGCATCGTGCTAAAAAATAACCAAAGCGTTTCGATATTTTGACTATTTAAAACTTGACTCTGTAGTTACATCATGTACTAAGGCCAACAAAAATTAAAAGTTGTGATTTTCTAGGCTACGATATGGCTAGGAACTATACTCTCATTCTGGCATAATAATCAAGGACTTTGGTGCTGTAACATGGTTGTAGCAGGCGTAGTGATATTACGCACTGCCTGAAAATAGTCCCCTTGGTTACGTTCAATAGCAGGGGATTACTTTCAGGTGCTGCGTAGCGTTATATCATTGTCGTAGTTTGGGATGCAAATGTTATCAGGGCTCGGAGAAACTCGCTTTGTTACTTTCGCCCCACGTTACTTTTGCCCCAGTTCACCCATACTGCTTTAAGCCCCCCCAATATTATGGACTCATGAAGATATGACTAGGGTTTATATTTCCAAAAATAGAGTTTTTTGTCTTATGAACTTTTGGGTCAGTCCCAGCCTGTCAAACACACAGACTAGTGCAAGATTAAAGCAGTTTAAGGTAAATTAAGGTCAGTACAGGCCTACACGGTGGATGAGGAGGTGCTGAAAAGCTCTGTAGTTTCATATGTGAGCATGAATTTAAGCTAATGTGTGTTGAGAGAGTTGTTCCTCTCATTCTACTCACTGAAGCCCCAGTGTTTCACTGTGAGACGCTGTGTGGCGTCCCTACAGGCAGCAGTAATGGGACAGGCCAGATGTTTGCTCTTACTCTCACAAATTACTACAGTTGTTAAAGAGGAAGAGAAGCCCCTGGAAGTACTCAGACTTGTCACTGAGGGTTATTTGTTTTGTGTGGGGAACACAGGAGCCTAGCCATTTTCTTCCCGCCTGACAAACACACACACACATAACCATGTGGCAAAAATATGTAGATACTTATAGTCTAGTGTGACGAAAAAAAAACTGAAAGAGTCTGTAAGACTTTTCCCTTGGGCTACAGTGCTAATTGTTGTCAGCCAGAGGATAAGCTGGTTCAGCTTTCCGGAGTTCGAGATTTTGTTAAGGTGAAATGGCAGCGCAAAGGTCATAGTTTTGATCCAAGGTCACACAGACTAATAAATATACCTTACACTATCAGTCACTATGGATAAAGGCATCTGACAGCATTGAAGTCAGTGCCTTTTGTGTATGTTACAAACATTAAAATCTTAAATCATCAACCGTGCAAAAAAGAGCGAGATAGACACAACACACAACCACACTGCTAGTACTGTAGTCAAGTAACCACTTCTTGTTTCTCTATGTCTGTATTTGTTCCTCCCTCTCGCTCTGTCTCTCTCACTAACTCTCTTGAGGTTTGGCAGCTGAGCCCCAGAGTTAAGTGGCTTTTCTAGTTTATCCTGAGAGGTCATGGCAGAAATGAAACCTCATCTCTGAGCCATGATCACAGTCCTTAAACACGACAAGCGCCCGGATCACAATTTAGCTGTCTGTCAGAAGCTGCAATTTGGTGAACGGCCGATTCATGATATTCTTGTGTAAACAAACAAGGAAATCCTGTGTGTGTGTGCGTGCATGCGTATGGGGCGCTGCTAGCATACACGGTGGCAGAAGAATTGCCGGTGGTTTCCGTGGTGAGTGAATTACAGCGTGCTGTAGAGCTGCGGTTTCGTCTGCACTCACACACACATACGCACGGTATGAGAGCTTGACGCCGCCTGTGCAATGCACCATAGCTCCGTTCCTCTCTCATCAAGGGCTCTCGTTTCATAGGCCCTGTTGCACAATTGTGCTGTAGGCCTCGAACCCACACGCACTTGGGTGGTCCATGAGTGCCAGGCCCGGGAGCTCAGCCTTGCCACAGGTGCTTGTGTGTTCTGTGTGTGTGGCTAATGAAGCTGGTGAAGATGGTAGATCATTGCTAAAGTGTCTTCATTGCAGTCCATGCAGACACTTCTCTGACACACATCTATGTCGTTGAAAATTAGAAAGACGGAGGCTAAATTTTCAGGGTTAAATTTTCTCGTATACTTAAACTTATACACAAACTATAGCATGATGTGTGCATGGTTATGTGTGTGGGGTATAAAAATGTGTTACAGTCAATATTTTAACATATGCCTGGATCTCACCTACCTACTAATAAGTGTGACATTAACTACACTGTCTTACCCTTCTTTGTTTATGTTTCTCTTACCCTTTTTCCCTGGAATTGTAGGAGTTTTTATGCACTTTATATTAAAATGATTAATTTAACTTTTTGCATATAAGAGAATAATTTTTTTAAATGATTGTAATGGTCATTAGTGTCTTTGTAAATTGACTTTAGGAACCCTGGAAAAGGGGTTTTCAAACTTTTTGATGGCAAGGACCCACACATATGATGAACCTTAAAGGATTAGTCAATTTTCTTAATAAAAATCCAGATAATTAACTCACCCCCATGTCATCCAAAATGTTGATGTCTTTCTTTGTTCAGTCGAGAAGAAATTATGATGAATTATTTTGAAAAAACATTCCAGGATTTTTCTAATTTTAACAGAGCCCACACTTAATACTTAACTCAACACTTAACAGTTTTTTTCAACGCAGTTTCAAAGGACTATAAACGATCCCAAACGAGGCATAAGGGTCTTGTCTAGCGATACGATTGTTATTTTTGACAAGAAAAATAAAAATATGCACTTTTAAACCACAACTTCTCGTCTATCTCCGGTCCTGAAAAGCGCCAGCGCGACCTCACGTAAATGCATAGTGACGTAAAGAGGTCACGTGTTACATATATGAAACGCACATTTGTGGATCATTTCCAACAATAAACTGACACAAAGACATTAATTAGTATCATTCGACATACAACAACGTCAGAACGGTCCTCTTTTTCCACACTTGTAAACACTGGGGCGTAGTTTCACGTTCATCCTCTGTGACCTTTTGACATCATGATGTATTGCGTGAGGTCGTGCTGGCACATCACAGGACCGCACCTAGAAGTTGGGATCGTTTATAGTCCTTTGATCCTGGAATGTTTTCCTCAAAAAACATAATTTCTTCTCGACTGAACAAAGAAAGACATCAACATTTTGGATGACATGGTGGTGAGTAAATTATCTATCTATCTATATATAACATTTAATCTATGTTAGAAAAATAGTAATTGTGATATTATCAAGACAGTACATTGTTTACAAACTTAAACAATTGGCTACAAATAGATATTTTACAATTTGGAACCGTTTGGGGACCCTTGCACGTTTTCGGACCCTAGTTTGAAAACCCCTACCCAAGACCATGTACATACCTGCTTGCTCAGCGTGCTCATGGCACCGGCTTCCCGCCAGGTGCGCCCACTTGCGATATTCCATTATTATCCAAAATTCTATTATGGAATCTTATGAGGGCGCCTCTTGCCTGTTTGTCCTCTAAAATGTTATATAATATTGAGGAAATACAGAAATGTTTTAGAAACACACAACAGCAGCTATATAAAGAAAATACCAACAAAAAAAGCGCTTTTTATACCATTCCTTTGGCGCCCCTATATGGGCCACATATGGCGCACTCACTGCCATAGAGCACGTTTATCAACATTTCACCTGGAATGCACTCCTTACTACTGGACATTTTCACTGTCATTACTCCTCACAGACACTTGCTAATAAAGCTGCAGATTTGACCCTCCGTCGTGCATTTATCAACTACTGCACCCACAACTTAGCTTTATTTATTAATCCAGCCTATCTGTCTCTCACTCTTTCTCCATATCTCTTTTAATAGTCTATATGCATGATAAATATGTCTTTTTTTATATATATATCAGGGTAAGTCATCACCCTGCTGCTAATCTTTCTCTCTCTTTCTTAACGGCAATTTGAACACGTGATAACTGCAGGGTTTCTGAGCGGCTGGGTGCAAGGAAATGCATGACCTGTTTACGTTCCTGTGTGAAGTACAGATGTGCTGTCACAGATAGACGTTCTAGAATGTGGTCAGTCTGCGGTGTTCAAGACACTTTCAGCTCGACTGATCTGTGACGCACTTCCTTCGCTTTGCCTCTCGTCTGCCCCTGAAAAATCTTGGCCTCAGCAGCCACTTCCTGCCTGAGATGAGCGCTTTCTTTGTGGCTTTGAGGGTGAGTGGAACATGTGGGTATTGAAGTGTCTTCATAAGAAGAAACCAAAAGGAACAACAGACATGAAAATGTTTAAATAATACCTGAGCCCTTTTATGATTTTGCTCTTGAAACATGACAGTTTGGTTATTGTTTTGATTCTTGGGATTTATCTTAGAGCAGGAAGGATGTTATTTTAGTTATTATGTAATTGTTACGTGAGTACTGTTTCTGCCCATTGTGTGTTCAGGTATTTTCTACATCCCAAATGGAGCTGTTCACTGCCGGTGCCCAATTAGTGAGGGTCACTGAGCGACTTTGACATGGGTATGTGTGGTTATCCCATCAGTGGGCCAGATAGCTCATTAGTGCCGGCATGGCTGTGGACTCTGTGTCCTTTGCTGAGCGTGCAATCTGTCTGTAGTAATCCACAGGAAGCTGGCATGGGTGGAAAATAGAAAGTCTATACAAAAAAGGCAGTCTATAAAGCAGGCTTGGGGTGTAAGCGGCATGCTGCCAGGGCTATATAGATTTACTGGAATGTCTGAACATGAGGTCGAGAGACAATGAGAGAGAGAGCGGCAAGGACAAGCATCTCTGCACCTTTGTAGTCGATTGTTCAGCAGAGCTGAAAATGTGTTTTTAGATTTTGATCAGACTCCTGCGGGAGAAAGAAAATGATGAGTATGATGATAAAGAATGGTAGATGTTTGTGTGTGTGTGTAGATGTTCAATTGTGTGTCAAGAGAGGACTTAGGGAACGATCTCAGGGCATCTGTTTCTAAATGTGTGTGTGTGGGCAATAACAGATTCAGCTCTTGGACTGACAGACTTCAGATGATTATTTTGGGCTAACTATTTCATCATACGTTTGAAGGATCTCAGTCATGCTTACAATGTCTGAAGTTAATATTTCAACAGTGTACTTGTAACACTTTTAATTTATGAATTATTTTATCTTTTTCTAAAATTCTCTATTTGTCTTGACATCATTGCTCCAATTAAAATGCAGTACATATGAAATCTGTCTTAATCATTTTGTTTAGACTCCATGTGAGCACCTCTCTTTACCTCGTCTTGCCTCATGTGCCAAAACTGTCAAGGCTCTAGACACCTATGTTACCAGGGCAACACCTGCTCTGAGCCTATTAAGAACCCCGCTGTGTGATCAGTGCAGTCTTGGCAACGGTGTAATGGCAAAAGATCACTGCTACGCATAACAAAAGATTCACTGACGATTTTCCTGTAAAATTTCCCAAAGGCTTTCAGTCACAATAATATAACACTTCCTTGCCCACTAAAATAAATTCCTGATTATGGATGCATTGCTTTTCCCCGTTTCCTCGTCATTTAAATACACCAAGACGCTCCTAAATAAATTTCTATGAGGAATTTATGATGACCTGAATATCTGCGAATCTCCTGTTTAATATAAGAATTATAAACATAAGAATTTGGGCTCCCCTTGTGATGTCAGAAGGGCACATTACCGCCCCTTAATTTGCAATATCCAACCACGGCACTTCCATTTAGTGCAGAGATCAGCTAATTTGTATTTAAAATTACACACCCAAAAACGACCCATTTTTGCTCAAACCTACAAAGTGGCAATTTTAACATTATAATAAATTATCTATGTGATATTTTGAGCTAGAACTTCACATACGTACTCTGGGGACACCAAAGAGTTATTTGACATCTTTAAAAAGTCTTGTGAAATGACCCCTTTAAAGCAACACTATGTAGTTTCCATGTAAAAATGACTTACAGCTCCCCCATGTAGTTGAAAAGTGCAACAGTGCCTGGTATCAGACACTCTTCTGCAGGCAGGGGGAGGGGCGGGGCTGTGTGTTCTACCCTCCACCGCCACTTTCAGAGTGTGCTTGTAGCAGCTAGGAGGCTGCTCAGGTTGCAGCAACAGTACAATTTGTCCAGTTAAAAGTTGTTCTATCACTGAGAAAATTTTAGAGACATTATTTAAAGGTAAAAAACTACATAGTGTTGCTTTAACATAAGATAATTTACAGCATAAATTCAGTCTCAACGTATAGGGTATAGGTTATACAGGTAGATAATAGAGAGCAACAGATGCAAAGACATTGTATCCAAAGGGGCTCAGAGATCAAAACCTGTGACTACATGGTTCTACGCAACACAAAAATAAAAGTAAGGATACATTATCTTTATTTATACCACAGGGCTGTTGAACACTTGATTCTGATTGGTTGAGAAATGGGTATGCATTATTTTTTCGATAAACGCACCTGACCTGCCAAATATCTTAAAATAACCACCAGAGCAATGTCTGTGGCAACCGGTCCATAAGTGGAATCGTTGAATCATTAAAAAATAATTGAAGCGTAGTGCTCTTATAACACAGGTGTACACATAATTTTCAAATAATTCAAAGGACCGGAGTCAATTATTCCGCTTGTACCATGGTTACCACACTTATAGGACAACAGACTGTTCTTGAAGAAAGTTTTAAAATGTGTAATCTGTTATCCAGAACAAAACCTTGGCTCAAACTAAATTCAAATTTACTTATTTAAACATGCTTCCTGGTACTGGGCTGAGGTGGCACATAATTCAAGGTAAAACTCTTGAGAACAGAACTTTCGGCCTGCATTTAAATGACAGGGATTCATTTATTAAAAGACAGTTATGCAAAGATTTTGGCCAAAAGAAGGAGATGGGTTGAGATGCGAAAGTAAGAGGCCATCTCTATACAATGGAATGAGTCTACTGTTCTTTCTTGGGGGTTTGCCACAATTCATCTTCGCACCATGAAGAAAGCAGCTCCCCCAAAAAACCTAAAAAAGTAAAACAGAACACATAAACGGCATAAATATTGGGCAGAACACACCGCTGGTTTGAATTTTTTTTAAACCCAGTGGTGTGTTCTGTCCAATATTTACCCAGCCTGCATGTGTTAAAAACAACCCAGCATTTTTTAGAGTGTGAGAAATGTGTATTGTGTACAGAGGTGTAAATAGTATCATATCATTTAACGGGTTGGTATTGCACAAGACTAACCTTGAAAGAAGATGCGAAATGCTGTCTGTCTGATGTTTTTTTGTTGTTGTTGTGAGTGGATAAATACAAGAAAATTAATTTAAAACACCAATGCTTAGAGCAGTGTTTCTCAAACTTTTTCAGCCCAAGGACCACTTTATTTTCCAATTTTTTTCTGAGGACCACCTAACAGAATCCCACTCTAACACTCCCCCAAAAAACAACAAAATAGGAAGGATAAGCTAAGTTTAAGTTTAATATGCAACTGTTTCAAGTCAAAAACTATTTTTTATTTTAAACAAATGCAATGCTATGTTCAGATATTATTATATGAATTTTATTTCATTTGAACAAGTAAATGTGAAATGAGTTGCAGCTTAATATGAACAACAAACTGCACATGTGAAAAAACTGCAATTAAACATACTATTACAGCCTAGGTCCTACTTAATGTCATTCCAAAGAGCCATTAGTTTAAAACTGAGGTGGTGGGTATATGAAGTCTATGGTTGTAACTATGGTAACAATAAAATACTGGAAAAAATTTTCCCCTTAATGTCCAAAATCACTGAAATTACAGGGATTTTACACATGAAACAAAAACTAGTACATTACAAAACTAATAGATCTGTGGATTTTAGCTGCTTCCAGTTGACGCTTGATCTTTTATTTTGACCCCTCTTTGGTTTAGCCACCGATATATTTGTACGTTATTAAAACAGAATGGCAAAAACTGATATTACAGTTTCGCAAGTGCATTAAAAATCTACTATATAAGTGACAATTGTATAAACACTTGCCTAGTTTAGGTCATCTTTTGGCGGACCACTAGAATTACTGGCTTAAAGCATGCACTGAATAGTAACTGCAGATTTATGGAGACTAGAAAATTAATACAAAATTCAACATCATACCTGTCCAAAAGAATCCCATAATCACAAGATTAAATGACTTTGTTGCTTTGACATCTGTGGTCATTTGAAAGAACACAGAATCTGTTCTATGCACTTCAATAACTTTCTTGTTTGGCTCGGCTACCAAATTGGACTACAACGGACAGTCCGGACAGCTGAGAAGATTATTGGTGCTCCCTTGCCCACCCTCCAGGACTCCACACACCATGAAGACAGCCTTTTAGAAATGTTGCCCTCTGGCTGGCTCTTCAGAGCATTGAGTAGAAGAACCTTTAGGCACGGAAATAGCTTTGTCCCAAGGCGGAGCCATTAACTGGCCCACAAGGCATCTCTTGGTGCATTACTCCCACTGTACAGTATATCATATATATAATGTGATATCCTATTCAGTTTTACATATTTCCTGTACATACCTGACCTGTGTACCTGTAAATATGTATTCACAGAATATACTTCTTCTGTACAACGCTCTTTTAATATTTTTAGTTTTTTTTAATGTTTGTTATTCCTCAATTTCATTGATATTCTTTATTGAGAGTAAATCCATTGTTTGTGCAAACACTACTGGCAATAAAGCACTTTCTAAATCTGATTTTTAATCTTCTTTGAAAAATGAATACACATATAGAGCACACACACATTGTAAAAGATTATTTGCTGCTTTACATTTTTTTGTTTAATCAACTCAGATTTACAAGTCATTTCTACTTACTATTATTTAGCTTGACAAGGGATGAGTTGCTATAAAATATAGTAGCAAAATGTCAATTTCATTTTATAAGTTATAACAACTCATCTACGTCAAAATAAATAATAGTAAGTTGAAAGATTGTAAATCTGAATTGATTAAACCAAAAAATTTAAGGCAACGTGTTTTTTTAGAAGCACAGAGATTGTGCATTAAACTCTATTGATTTGTCTCGCATCTCTCTCTTTCTCTGTCTGTCGTTCTGTCTCGCCTGAGATAATTATTGGGGGTTTTGATCTGGAGATGTATTAGGTTTGGATGAAGTTAAGTGAGACCCCAGCAAAGCTCTCGAGTTCATCAGGAGGTAATCTGTTAATCAGGGTACTCGCTGCTCTCAGGTGGCTTCATTCTCTTTTTGTGTGTATGTGTGTGTGTTTGGGGGAGCTAAGATTGCATGATTGTTAAATCAACAAAATGTGTTTGTGAGGTGTGTGTATCTGTTTATTAGATGTGTAAAAGTGACAATCTACCTGTATGTGTGAAGATATGCATAATAAGGTTGTTTAATTTGTATTGGAATCCTTGCTTTGCGCTTTTTGATGTCTCCATGTTTGAAGCGTTTCTCTTTTTCACTGTCAGGTCCTTTATTCCATCCTCCTCCTCTCTCTCTCTCTTTCTCTCTCAATCTCTCTCTCCATCCTTTCCTCCATCTCACCCTCTATTCGAGTGTGGTCTGACAGGAAATAGAGTTCAACAGCAATCTACTGCCGGTGAAGGAGATATTTTTAGAGGCCCAGTGTCACTCACCAAGCATGGAAGTACTTGTGTGAAGTCAATTTCGCCTGGAGGGGGGATTTAAGTTGCAGCGAGGACCAGAGTGAAAGCATATTTTTTCTTTTATTTTCCGGGAAGGTCATGAAATTAGCATCTAGGAGGAGTGAGTCAGAAGGAGCCTGCAGTGACAGATAGTCTTTGTGTTCACCAGAAAAAGACAGTAGTGTGTATTGTCATGGCATGCCCGCCTGTTCCTGTCTCCTCTCTCCGCTGCTTCCAGAAACTGTGCTAAGCACAAAGAGTGTCAAGAAATGACTAGATCATTGAAACTGTGTGTTTTTGTTATAGGAAACAGATATGCATATGTTTTATTTATGTTTGAATTGTACTTAGAAATACAGATTTCGGCATTTTTGTAACCTCAGACATTTGGTCAAGGGTCCAGAAAGGTGGCAGTAAATCTATTTAGCACTAAACTGATAAGTCACATTAGCACTGTTAACAAGTTTGGCTTCTTGACAACTGCTCTTAACTTCCTTTCTCCTCCCTCTGGTTTTGCCTGCTGTTTTCAGAGTAGCTTTTATCAAGTTTGGGATATCCATTGTTTTTTTTTAGTTTTTTTTTAAGAAATTCTTAGTGACTCACGAGTTGGTAGGGTGATAATACTTTCTCCTTATTCGATTAAATAGAAAGAAATATGAAATATATTATGCCGAATGTTTTAAATACCACCTAAAGCATTTATTTGGGGACCCAACTGGAATACTTACAGAGTTCCCACGGGTTCTTGAAATCCTTGAAAGTTTGTGAATCTAGGGGAAAAAATTCAAGACCCTGGGAAGTTTTTAAAAATATACATAGGCCTACATAGATACAGGTTACTGAAAGTGCTTGAATCTATTTTATGAAAAAAATCCATATTATTCCCTGTGTAGTGTAGGATTAAATCATAAAAATTCTAGACTTTTTAAGCACACGTGCTAAACTGCTTCTTTAAATGCTTATATCTTCTGTGTGCGAATGTTGATTCATACCAAAATGCTTTTTTTCAAAGTTGTGTTTGACACATGAAAAAACGTCTCGGGTTACGTATGTAACTGTTGTTCCCTGAGAAGGGAACGAGACGCTGCGTCTTCCTTGCCATACTTCCTGCGTCCCTGTAACGCCATCTTTGGCAGTATTTCAGATAGCGATATACTTTCTTGCTCCCGCGTCACCCTGTCTTTGTCGTTAAGCCTCACCATTGGTTAAATTTGATATACAGAATTTGAATATATTGATATTCAGACGCACCCCCAAAGTGTCACCGCAGTGATGCAACGCGAGTTCCCTCTAAAGGGAACTGTAACAATGTATCTAAAAAGGTAACACGATGTAACCTTGCTCACTTGAAATGTGTCCCCACATTTAGTCCTTGAATTTGAGGGTATTGGACCTGAAAAGTCATTGAAAGGTCATCATTGAATTTGAAGTTAGTGGGAACACTGAGCGAGTTATGTTAAACACATTTATTGTAAATATCCATACTTTTACTGTATGTCAACAATTGCCTTAATAGTTTGTATTGTTATTTTTTTAGACAAAATTAATAATAAGCTAAATAAAACAACTGAAAACCCCTTCAGGCCACCTGATTTTTTATTAAAGAGAAACATTTGAGCAATAAACGTATCTTCTGGGAAATTGTATCTGTTTGAAACCATATTAAATTCATTGCTTCTCACCACTTTACAGACAAACACTGATGGCAGATTGCAAGAACTTGACTGAGACAGTGAATGAAAAAGCTTGTGCGTATGTGTTTGTGGGGGACTGGAGCCCCTCAGCTGTTAGCGTATGCTGTTGATCACGTTTTGTCAGAAACTCATCTGCTCTGGATGGCATCTGAAGAGGCCCATGAGTGGGTCTGTCATTCACACGGAGCCTCTTGAACCCGCCCGCCCTCAGCCTCCCTACATCCCAATTAATGGGAAAAAAGGCTGAGAGGGGGTGCTTGACTCTGACAGACGCTCTTTAATTGTAATGCTTCATCCCTGTGGATACTTCAGTTTTCACATTTGCAGACACAGTAACACTGATTGCTCTGTATCTCGCCGCATAGACTGAGATAGGAAAAAGATATGAAAAATTCAAAGTTATGGGAGAATGTATCCGCATTCACTGACGTGGCTCAAACGTATACTTAACCGAAGCTCACGCGTCAGTATACGTCACTTTTTACATCAGCAGTGATGTGTGAATGAGAATAATCTTATTTTAAGGCTGTAATCTTTTTCTCTTTGGTGATATGCTCTCTTGATTTTGCCTGACTAGCAAATATGCATTGTGTGATGACACCAGCTACGCCCCAATGTGATATTCATCCTCTTTCTTTACAAAAACAACAAGTGTGCTTTTCATGGAAGCTAATCCATCAACTGTGGTTTACATACAATGCCTGCGATGTTTACCTATACTTGTTTCGACTGTTTGTAGGATATTGTGCCCTGAATTAACCTTTGAAACCATCTCCAATCCTCTCTGCTTGTGATGGCAACCAGTCATTCCACCTCATGCTGTCAAGTTATTTGTTTGTGGGTGTGTGAGTATGTGAATTCAGTTCGTGTGTCTGTACGAGAGGAAGAGATTTCACACCCCGTAGGTTCTAGGCTGTCAGTGACGCACATTCCTGACTGGCCGCCCAGGCCTCTGTCACAGCGCCATTAACACCAGTGCATGCTGGGAGTGCCACTCTTCTCTGGGAGTGCATTAATGGAGCCTTTAAAAATGA
This sequence comes from Misgurnus anguillicaudatus, assembly GCF_027580225.2. Classification (NCBI taxonomy): domain Eukaryota; kingdom Metazoa; phylum Chordata; class Actinopteri; order Cypriniformes; family Cobitidae; genus Misgurnus; species Misgurnus anguillicaudatus. The sequence continues at coordinate 34,495,978 of NC_073357.2, read as the reverse complement.
AGGTTAAAAGCAGCCTATTCTGCTCAGATCAATTCTTTATTGTGGCTTTACTGTGACTCTTTCCTCTTGTTAACATAATGCTTTAAAATGCAACTGAATGGATTTTACTCTATAAATAATGCAAATGGAAGGTAATCACGACAAGCAACAGGTTATGGCATGCTCATCACATTTTAGTGCCACCGGCAAACTGTACACGCACTTAAAAGCTTTCTGCTGAGAGAGAAAGAAAAAGAGTGAATAAAGGAGCAGCTTTCACAGGGAAGTACAGAGATTGCATTTTGTATTTCCTGAAACACCATCACCTCGCAGAAGGGGACAAAACCTCTTAAGACCTGAGCGTTAGATACAGCGTGACTGTTTTTTTTTTTTATTCCAACTGTGTTCATTATAGATTAGTTCAGGAAGGCAAGACTTGCTTTATTTAAAGCGTTCAAGCTGAGTTCAAGGTAATTTTCGAAACAGGCAAAAATACCCATCACATCTATGTTTTAAATAAGTGAAAACTTTAAAGGATCCGTGCCTATTACCGACAAAATGTCAACCTCGCTGAAGGATAACATATAAATGTGAACTCATGAACACTCATATATAATCTTGAGTTCAATACTTCTTTGGACTGGACATCTATTATAGATAACCAATACAAACAACAAAACAATCCCAGTTAAATAGATCTTCTGAATTATGAAAAGTGCTTGCGGAAATGTGAGCACTGAGCAGGGGGTTGTGGGCCGTGACAATGGCCTCTCATCTGCACAAGTGTCTAATTCACTATATAATATCTTCAAGGAGCACTTAACCTTATCCGAGTTTCTCAATATGATTGGCTACAGGGTGATGGAGTTTGTCCAAGAGTCTCTGAAACGTTGCTATATGAAGGATAGATAAAGAAAGAGAGTTGCAGTGTCAGAAAAGTCTCTTGTGAGTTAGATGGACCTTGGGCAGCTCCCCAGCCCTTTGCTAAGTGGACTACAGGGAGAGGCAAGATAACAAGGTAGCAGCACTCTGTTAAGTCAACACAAAGAGCAAAAGATGTTTAGTAGATGTTAAAAGCACGATAGACGCCTGCGGGCGTTTCAGTTCAAGGATGTGACACTAATCAGAATGTTTGTATTTGTGTACTTTTGCACGTGGGACAGAAAGATGTTAAACTTCTTGCGTATAAAGATTAGATAATTTGGTCTTTGAAATGTTTTGAAATCTCTGTTTTGATTGCATACTTCGATAAGCTAGAAATCTGAGCACAGATTAAGACTAATCATTTGGTGTTGTTATCTGTGTGATTTGTTTCACATACTTTGTCACTAATCCACATTGAAACATTCTATATCACTTTTATTTACCAAAAATAAAACTTTGAATTACAATGTCTACAACAAAATAATAATAACATCATTAGGAAAGGCATTTTAAGTTTAAATTTCCACTTAGGTTGTTGCACAGTGGGACTAACAGCATGGGTAAATTGGGTGTGCTAATCTGATCACAGATGTGTCATGCTAATGAGACCCTCAGGGCTGGGCTGCACTACTGCTCTTCCCATAAGACCTGATGTGGAGGTGTCACACTGGGCCTTACACAATACTTTATTTTAAACAGGTGTGTGCGTGTCACAGAACATGAAATCTTAGACAACAATATGCCCCTAGGGACATTTTGGATGTATGTGATTTATATAATTGCTCTGACACAACAGACCTGAAAGAAGACAAGAAATAAGACGTTTACTGTCCAATCTCTCGTGCATTAAATTGGTCTGTCTTTTTAATCAGAAAAACAAAGATGTTTATTAAACAGTCGTGAAAAGGTGTGTTTTGTGCATCTAAGTATGTGTGTAGGTGTGGCAGCTATATTTCCTCTCATCCACTGTCCTCTCTGTCAGATGATAGCTCGGTTGGCACTACTGTGTAGATAGTGGCGGTGTTGAGGAGGTGCTTGACTTTTTGTCCCCCAAGCTTTCACACTCTGCTTGCAGCATCTGGCCACTTTGTTGACCCGCTTTTAAAGCTCTACCCACTTGTGTCTCAATCACCAAAAATAACAGCACACCCCTAAAGAACCCATGACCTCTCAATTACTGCCTTTTGGTCTTTCTGTGTGAAAACAAATTAGAAACATTGATTATGCAATAATGATTTAAAAAAAAATGAATGCATAGCCACTATTTATTGTTGGCAGTTCACATTGGCTGTTACAACACAAAGCACTTTAGGGTAATTCGGTGAACTATGCCAAAAAATAATAGCCGGTGAAACTTCATGCGCTTTTGGATCATAAATGATTCTCTTTTATTGAGAGTATAACATAAACAGGGTGGCCCCATAAACTCTCTAAGCTTTGAAAAATTCAGATTCCCTTTAAACGTGTACTTAACCTGTCTTTGACCCTATGAGTGGACAAAGATATTGATTGACAACATGGGAAAAGTATTGCACTCCAAGTTTTAAGGAGAGCTGTCATGCCCTTTCTCCCTGTGGCTTACCCCAGAGCTATTCAAATAGCGGTGATAGACAGCTGTGTCCCATACAGGCTTATGAACATGTAACACCCCCTCAAGCAAACACATACACACAGTATAGGCAGCTGTGCATGGAAAAGGCTTACACACCCACAAAAATGCACGCACGCACGCACACACACACACACACACACAGTGACAGCCAGCTAAGTTCTCAACAGGCTTATGTGCCACAGGTTTCAGTGTGGAATCCCTTTCTTCTTTATGGTGAGATTATAGTGAATCCATCAGTACAGATGCAGATTGGATTGGGAGGGCAATCTCTAAAGAAAAGCTTTTTTACCTCATCATCTCTAGCAGCTCTTAAATACAAGTGTTGGATTAACGCTCACAGATCCACAAGTGCAGGGTCCTTTTATATGGATATCTTACATCTAGAGCATCTAATATAATGCAATGATATGTCAAGGCTCTGGTTCTTAAAATATTGGCTGTTATTGTGAGATAATTCAAATTTCCAAGTACTCATTGGCTCAGTTTCTCTCTCACACATATATACGCACACTCCACATGTAACAGGCCAGGGCCAACTGCCAAAGCCTCCATCTTTCTTACTGTTGTTTTCATTTGGCGACAGTGCTCATGTCTGCATTTGTCTCTTTTGATAAGGCCTTTCATCCTGTTTGCATTGATTACAGCCTGACAAGTCTCTCATATACACCACAGCCCATTCAGCCTAGCGCTGCACACTGAAGCTATTGTAAATAGGAATGTCTGTCTTTTCAGACCCAAGCCCACGTATGAAAGCATGTCAATAATCCAGAGACAGAGGCGCCCCACAATGCAGGCACGCCATGCAGAGTCAGACCTAGTTTTCTGCTCCACTACCAGGGAAATCAAGCAAAGAAGAGAGCGAGCGAAAGAGAGAGAGAGAGATGCATGGGTGAAAAAACAGTCAGAGAGAAAGTGAGAAAGAAGCATTTCTCACATACTGGGGATAATCCTACCAGCTATCATTTGCAGCCACATTAACATGCACATATAAAATGTGTTTGTCAGAACAGAGGTGTGAATAAATAGCACTTGGAAACGAAATAATTGTGCTTTTCCTTTCCAAAATAATGGTACATAAGTCAGATCCTCTAGTGGTGGTTGCATATCAACAAATAAATCTGTACTGTATAAAATTAAGTCTGTCGCAGCAGTTATATGACAAATATTTGTATTTTTTTTTTAGCTCGGGCAATAACTTGGAAAGTGGGGCGGAGATGCTGCTTATCATTTTTATGATCATCTGCTGTTATAATGGTGATCATTGAAATTAAATTGACAAGACTGTGTTGAAAATCTATTTGCATCCACATACACACAGTACTGTTTTCCTTTAGCTGTATTGTACTTCAGTTCAGATGCATGCAGTAAAAGGAAAACAGGTACCTTTTAAAACGTTAATTTCCCATAATTACAAAAGAAATTATTCATGTTACATTTGTAACAATGCTGTAGTTCTCTTAAAAGGTATGGCAACAATAACAGTTCTCATGACTGCACCTCCACTCCCTGTTCCACCCCGGACATTTATTCCAACCAACAGCTCATCCAAATGAGATGGTTGAAGGTTTACAGTTTAATCGAACAATGGTTGGCTTTTCCCAGATCTTTGTAGTGAAATGACCCTGAAGTCCCTTGGAGTACACAAAAATGTGAATTAGTCAAAGATATTGTGACTAACATTTTACTGTCCATGGTTGACGGTTTTCAGTTTTAAGCACAGTAATGATTATTATTTTGTTACACATTAATAAATCAAATACATAAGCATAGGGAATTATTAAGCATATCAGATTACGTCGCTAAAACAAATAAAGCTGGAAACAGTTGGCTACGACGAAGCAGCCTTTGATTGGAATAAATGTTTTGTTTTGCGGTAATGCGACTTGCATACATGGAAAAAAAATCAAACTGATATTTAGCCCCTACTAGCTTTTCCCTCTTTTGTTTTACGCAGGGCTCTTTTTACCACATGGTAGTGACAGATTGTTTGAGCTGGAAGGAAAAGCCATTCGAAGCTAATTAAGCAGCCATTCCAAGCACTATTCACAGGCGGGAGGCTGAGAGGCGCAGGCATTTGTCAGCGCTCTGCCCCTCGTGGGCTTGATTGACAACTTAGGTCTCGAACTGACAACCCGTGCAGCTCTGAGCCAATCAGATTTAAGCCCGAGCTCTGATTGGCCAGAGGGCGCTGAACAAGGAGCTGTGCTCCACGTGGGTCTGAGCAACACATGATAGGTTGTTTTTTCGGGCTCAGACGTGGGTATGGAGGGTGTTGCTGAGCAGACAGCGTGAATCAAGTAATGAGGGCTGATTTCACAGATTATGCTGTTAATTTGAGTTACATTCAAAATCGGTAGCATAACTTTACATCGACAGTGAGGGTTCTTCTTCATATAAAAGGGCGGTCAAAGTTGGACTTGCTTGAAAGAAACCAAACAAAAGCTTGGTGGGCTCAAATCAGTCAGGCAGTTTGTTTTTGACATGCTTTTAAACCAGAGTTGAATTCGGCGAAAACATGATTATGAAACCTTATTTGTGAAATATCACAGCGTCTGTTTGAACAAAATTTGGTTCAACTGCTGTGAATTGACAATTTTCAGTTTTACGGGTTTTTTTTCATCACTTTATACTAATAGATAAGCAGATTATTTCACTTTTAATATGCGTTTCTTTGGCTGCAATTTATCTCTTTAAAATTTCAGCTGGTGGCTAGACATTATTTGCCGCTCATGTAAGTTGTTTGTCTATGGGGAAAGAAACTCATTTAAAGCCAAAATGGCGAATATGATGTCACGTTTTTATTATCCAATCAGCACGCACACTAAAGACGTGCCCCACGTGGGATCCCAAGCTTGATTGGTCCGTTGTGGTAAACTCCTTTTCGAGCTTTGATTGGCCGCGTTTGGTCGTTCTCGCGGTAGTTGAGCCCGCGTGTCAGTGGGCAGTCTGTGTGTGGTACTGGAGAAGATACTGGGCAAAACGATTGCGAGCGGATGGCACGTAGGAACCAAACTTTTCACCATCAAACATTTAAAACAAACAAACGGGGATTGGGCGAATCGACCAACAACTGGAATTCTGCGAATTTTGAACAACCGAGACCCGAGTATTAACTGGGAAAAACATTTTTCCAATCGATTGTAGGCGCTGCTCTTCTAGGGTTGGGATTGTACGCAGCCCAGCCGACAACCGATTCCCAACCAGCGCCTCGTATAAGGTCACGAGTGGAGGACTTCGACGATTCCTCCGCGTGAGGAATTACTGCTGTATTTACCTTTGTGGAAAGGGACTTAATGGAGACAAAAGGATAACGCGGAAGATAACTTTCAAACGAATCCACTTGTAATCTAGACTGTTTATTTAGCTATTAAGCACCTTGTGCGTCCCCTTCCTGTTTCGTTACTAGTAAAATATTACCGTTACGGTTATCCTTTGAGGTTCTAGGTTATGTAGTGGTTATATGTTCAAACGCAACAGTAACGTTGTTTGGCACATTATTAAAGGATCGTTCCAAGTTATTTGTTTTTATTTCTTAAAATACGTTTATGACATTACTGAGTAATCTTGTTGGGTTTAATGCAAACAAATAGCATTCAGGTAATCTTGTTATTTCGAGAAGTCTAGCAGGCAGCTTGTTAGTCGCAGCTCGCGGCGCAGATGACAAGAAGCAAATCCTGTCCACAACTATCCTGTTTACAACACAAGCGCTGCTGAATGCTTTACTCTTTTTGGAGATTATGAGCCAACACGCTGTGTTTTGTCTTGCTCCTTGACCGTGTGAAGGATAACTGGGATAAGGTGTGGGAGAAACTCGCGTGGATCGGGCGGACGGACCGAGCTTTGTGCGTCCGTTTGTGCTGGGAGGGCTGACGGACAGACGGACGGACTCGGATTACTGAGGAGCGCCACATCCACTGGATCTTAACCTCAGAAAGGATACATTCAAGATGTATCCACAGGGCCGGCATCCGGTGAGTAACACAAATTATTTTGCATCCATCTTCGCTAGACCGTTGTGCTCGTGACCCGTACTATTGGGTCGTGTGACGTTTCTGTCGCGCAGTGACCTTCATATACATTTAACTGATCGAAACTAAATGCTTTGAAGTTGTTTTAGACTTATTTCAAAGTAAAATAATTGTATGAAAAGAAACGCATCACAGAAGGGCATTTAGCGTTGTTTAGAGAGCAGAGGAAGGAGGGTGGATCAGCGTCCAGTTTTTTTTCCGGGTCTGTTTAGACGCAGTGACCCGTCCGTGTCACGCCGACCGCGGCTGAATGATGGAGGCTGTTCCCACTACCGCCGGCAAGCCAAGCTCGAGGGAACGCCCGAGCACTTCTGACAAACCGCAATTCTGCTCCGATGAAATATCATTTCCCCGAAAATCAGGAAGCATGAAATGTGTTATTGACACCAGCGGTTATACCCATGGCTTGTTTAAAAACACAATGAAAGTAAAAACTGAGACCTGCTGTAGACGAAGGTAGTACGAGAGAGCTTGTGAAGTGACAGAGTATAAACAAATGACACGCTGTCAAAATGCTGGGTTGTTTCTATCCAAGGTTAGAACGAATCCACCTGCTTGGTATAAATTACCTATTTTCTAGGTTAATTTAAACCTAGAGTGCATTTATTTTATAAATATTTTTCTTTACCAATATTTGTGCACCCTGGGAATAGAAGTCACGACCTTTGTGTTTGCTAATGCAATGTGCTACCAATTGAGCAATAGGAACACTGCAATACTTCTCTATAATACAATAATACTTTATATATTGCATCATATTTTTCAGGCACCTCACCAGCCTGGTCAGCCAGGTTTCAAATTCACAGTAGCAGAATCATGTGACAGGATTAAAGATGAATTCCAGTTCCTTCAAGCTCAGTACCACAGGTAAATACTGCTTGTTATTGCCAGTATGATGATGTTTGCGTTCAATATATTTCACACCCTGTTTACTATGTGAAACGGATTTGATTGTCTTTATTTGACAGACAAAAGCTTAATAAACTAAAAGAAACTGAAAATGCATTGTTGGACTAATTCTTTATATTCTCTATAGTCTTAAAGTGGAGTATGACAAACTGGCCAATGAGAAGACTGAGATGCAGCGACACTATGTAATGGTAAGATCTATTTTTTCTATAGTCTTTAATTTTGTTAAAATGTCAAAAAGGCCACCAGCCAGTTATCAGAGCTAATGTTTAGTTTATACTCTCCCTATTTATCATGTTATATTGTTTGAAGGATCAGTGTTGATATAATGAGAGTGTGGGTGTTTTTATTTGTTGTTAAATGCCTGGAGGGATGTTATGGGCAGGGTGTTACTGGTTATTCTCAATGCTAATGTGTCTTGATTCGCGTGGGAGAAAGACAGACCTGCGTGACCTCACCGAGTTTAACCTCAATTCAAAAGTATAGATCCACCATAAGACACAATAAAGGCTTGTACTAATCTGGTTGAGATTTTTGTAACAAATACCATATCAGGATATGTCACAGATAAAGACAATAGTGAAACAGACACGGAGCTCTGAAGAGTGACTTTAGCAAATCAATAAGACACTTGATGTTTATTCAAATGACTTTGTTTTGATTTTAATTGCATGACGCAGTTTAAAGATTATCAGCCTTCATAATGATTGAAGTCTCATTCAATATTGACCCTCATGTGCAGTTGAAGAAGTAGTACACTAATATTAGTGTTGCAGAATTGCTCTTATTGGAAAGCCACTAAGTGGAAACTGAATTCCAGCGGGATATGATGTAATAGTGTACAGGTTGAACGGTGTTAACTGAGCTCTCCTCTCTTATCTTATTTGAACATGCAGCAGGTAGTGACACAACATGCTGGCAGTTTTGTTAAATATTATTTTTCAAAAGAATTGCTCAGTGGTAAAGGTTACTACCAGATAAACGAAGTGAAGTACACAGGCATGCTCTGAGAAAATGTTTTCTTGATGTTAGGGGAATGTAATGTTTGCAGCAGTTTGTTTAAAGAAATATTATGATCGCTATGTTAGAAAGGTATGCTGTGTGACAGATGCCAAAGAGGGGAGTTTTTACTTAAAAAAATTAGTTTGTGTAGATGTTAAAAAGGCCTGGGGTTTAAAGAGAAGGATGGTCAAATGATTTAGATAATTTAAGAGATTTTTTTTAACAGCCGCATGCTAACAGGTTTGAGAAGGCAACTTCTATGAATAGTAGTAGTATGCTGAGTAAATGTTGCCAGAGAGATTCATAAACATTGCTCTACCACTGTAATCAGACCATTATCTGAGTGCTAGCTTTGTGTACACATTACCGTTTTTCTGTGTGCATTCTGTTACACTCCAGGAAGTTTAGCTGGAAAACAAATTAGGTGTATGATAAATTGAGGTCTAGGATAGTTTACAACAGTCAATAGCATAATGGTATTACTTGCGAGTTAAATGCATTTCACATTATCTCTTACAGTACTACGAGATGTCCTATGGGCTGAACATCGAAATGCATAAACAGGTACGTGACACCTTATTCATTTTGTCATTGTGCATTATTTGCAGGTTTGATGGTTTTTAGTGTTTTTTCTGATTAACTTCTTTTGTGACCTTTGATCTGGCGGAGGAGTTTGGTGTCAGGGAGTTAATAATGACACAGCAGGGTCTTTGCACGCATTGCTGGTCAGTAAATGGCTTTTGCAGTGTTCTGCAAGAGTAGTAGCCAACAGTTTGTGCTCCAACAAATGGAAGTCAAAACAGAAGTGTTCTGCCTGTAAAAAAGTGAGATACCCAAAATTGGCAGAGAAAATAAAGTAATCATGCAATTTGTGTTGTGTGACTTTCCTCCAACATTTCATGTCATTTCTATACTGTCCATGTAATACAAAGCCAAAGGAAATGAATGGAATTGCTGGATATAAAAGGAAAAGAGATGAAAGGTGACGAGGTCAGGCCAAATAAAGCTCATTAGGTCAACTGTTGCCATAATTAAGTATTTTTCCTGCTCACCTCCGATTGTTGTGAGCCTGAACACAGTGTGTTTTCAACGCAACCGATCGATGGTTTTGTGTAACGATGCAAGCTTGTAGAATTTATGCACTTAAAACAAAGACTGGCCAACATCCACCCCCATTTCCCTTTATCTCTCTCTCTCTCTCTCTCTCTCTCTGTGTCATTAGCACTGATATGATGTATAGTCATATGAACAGGGCTCAGTTTGAAGAGGCCCTTTATGGTTCTCACCCCGAGGCCTCACAAGGTTAATGGTATCAGTGTGAGGGTGGTGAATTGGAACAGCATGTGTGATCCATCAGCCACTGCAAGTGTGTGTGTGTGTTTGTGTGGGTCTGGACCACATGTCTGTCTCTCACAGGCACTGCATTTTCTGAAAGGTTCTGTCAGGCACTTATCTCCAGCTGTGAGAAAGACAGGGAGAAAATGAAAAGGAAGGGAAGGGTAGGTGCAGGGGCTTTGCACAAACAGGTTAATCGACTGGCTTTTTTGCAAAGCCTCTCTTTTGTTTATCAATAGAGCTCTGACTGAGTGGTCTTGGATGCATGAATTATTCATTGGAGCATGGACTCCCTGCTCTCTCTGGTGTTGGCGATGACAGCAGTCTGATAACATGCATACTCTGCCCTTCACATAATGCTTTCGGCTAGAAAGGGAAGAGAGGCGATTGCATTTAGGTGTCAGAGTTGCCAATTTTGAGGATCCACCAGGTTGTAAATGCATTAAATAACTGTTGTGTAAGCGCATGCTTGCGTTTGTGGAATGGTGTGATCTGGGCACGAGGGAGGGTCAGCGCTAATCCTGCGGTCTGTTAGAGCCTCGGGGCAGGACGGTGAATGTATGGTCGTGAGGGGAGGGGTTTGCCACAGGGGGAGGAAGTGGACGGCTGTGCTTGTCAATATAGCTCTTTAATTACCGGGTCTCAGCGTCCCTGATCTGCTGTTCCTCTCTGTCTAACACAGTTCCCTCTGTCTCTGCCCTGTCTTCATTTTCTTCCTCGTTTTGTCCTCAAATATGCACCTCTGAATGAATGCAGAACTAATGTGTGTGTGTTGTCATCAGCGTGGCTGTATTTGGTCAGTTCTTTGTGTGCACACACACTAAGCCAGATTCATTAAGTGCAGCTCAGTCTGTGGCCTTCGAGGGTGAGAGAGAGAGAGGGTGAGGTAGAGACAGGCAGCAGGGAGGGAACTTGTTCAGATGAATAATTTATTCAGGATTCCAGGAATTGTTTGCCAAGGTGATGATGGTCGATTTGATTCTGAGCCAAAGCAAACTGACTCCAGGCACACTGCAGTCTCTCTTCAGAAGTGTTTGTGTACATGCGAGTGAGATGTCTAGTGGTGACAAAATGCGCCCGCATTATGATGGCCAACCGGTGAATTCCTAAAAGACAATCATGAGCTGCTTATATCAAAGAATGGAGGCAAGGTTGTAAAATTAACTACTGCTTTGTGTATGGCCAATTTGAAACTATTAAAATGTTATGCTGTAAAAAGGTTTGTTTCAAAGGGCTCCAGACTAACTATTTAGTGGCACACTCTCAAATTTTGGTGGCAGTCTGGAGCCCTGACCTATTGTCCGATTCACGTTTTTAAATTTCCTTTGGCGTGTAAGTGTGTATTAGTACATGTCAACGATATGCAAAAGGTACATAACCCAAAGTAAACAATGACGCGAGTTATCGTCTCCAATGTAAATCTCTTTTCTTGGATTACAACAAACACACGGATTGTAGGCAACAGTTTACTTTCTGGGATTGGTGATGTAGACAAGACTGACATTATTATAATTCCTCCCGCTTCAGACTCACAGCCTGTAAGTTAACGCCTGTTAGCATTGCATTGTTTGAGCAAATCTTTCAAACATGGTAAAGAGCGTCACGTTTCCGGCTGACGTCAGAGGTATTCAGGCCAATCACAACGTACAGATTAGCTGGCCAATCAGGGACACAGGGGTTTTCAAATCTGTGCATTTCAGGAAGAGAGTGAAATCTGGATCTACAAAAATGTACAGTGTTTATAATACATTGTATTATACCAAATACACAAAATAACGTTGTTTTTAGCATTGAAATGGGTACACTTTAAGAGGTTCAGATTTAAAAAAATGATAGACAGTGCAACATTAATATGAGGAAATTGTTACTGTAGGGTGTAAGTGAGTTTTGGGTCGCATCTGTCTCTCGGGCCTGTTTACTGAACCAGGTGGTCGTGTCTGTGGCCTTTGTGTCCGACTCCAGAAGATGAATGCACAGAGAGACAAACATCACTTATACGGTTCCAACAGGATTTGCAGTGCATAACCAGCAACGGGAAGACAGAGACACCCTGTGCAGACGACTGCTGCTCAATGCAGCCTTTCAGCCTGAGGCAAGCCGAGTTTTAGAGGAGCCTGTGTCAGGCTGGTGCACGAATGCCACTGGGTGCTTTCTTTCGCTTGTGAACTTGTTTAATATCTGCTGATAGCGTCATCTGTTCTAAGAACAGCTCTGTGTGGCTTTTTTGATAGGTGCATTTGTGTGTTTAACGTTTGAGTGAACATGTAAATGTGAGCTTAGCTATACAAACTCACTCCCTGTTTTCCCTCCCACTTATCTAGTCTGTAATTGTTCATCGAGTCACAAAGAGAGTGCAGCAGGATGTATGTTTTTGCCAGTGAGTGGCTCTTCTTCAGTGCGCAGTTGTTTTGCGGCATATTTAATCCTCATCAGCATCTCCCTGTACTCTGCTCGTACCCACAGCAACAGGTAAATGGCTTCTGGCGTGCCATTGACAGGGCTATGTGTGAGAGCTCTTCACACGCTGCTTGACAGCACTAAGCACCTGGGATTGTGAAGCTGAGCAGAAGCCTCTCGCTCTCTCTCTCTACTCAAGGGCCTTGTTTTCACTTCCCGTGCTGTTTTTTTATATTTGTGGGTGCTGTTCTGGTAGCTTACTGCACACCTCTGGAACTCTGTAGTACCACACTTCCTGTTCTCCTCCAGAAAACACATGACATGGTGGTTTAGGCTGAGGTTAGTGTATTTTGTAGTTTAGCTTGTGTGAAGTGATACTGATGTGGTGTATATGAAGTGTATCAGGGAGTGATTGTTATAAAAACATGTACATTTAGTAGAATCACATCATATTTCTAAAACGCAAGCAAAAAAAACATAATTTCTGGTTTGAGAATCGTTGGAATCAAGTCATCTATACAAGATGCAGAATAGGACATTCAAAAATTACACGCATGTTTACTCCCAGGAGAAAATCCTCCAAAATGTTCCTCTTGTCAGAATTCATTGTCCATTAAACATATCCTTCTAGATTGTATTACTGTGAGAAACCTTTTTTATTCTGTTGATACTTTTGAAAAGGTTTTTAATCAAGGAAATGAATTTTAAACATCTTTTCTAGTCTTATTTTATTTAATGACACTTTATTCTCGGCATGAATAAAGCCTTACTGTGGGTTTACACTAAAACGCGAAGCATGCAATCACATCGCGTTGCTCGCTCTAGTTTTCTCGAGGGATTTAACTTCATGTCATGCAAATTTTTCCCTCAAGTTGAATATTTTCAACTTGGGCGAAGACACGTTTGAGGCGAATAGCACGTGTCTTCACGGCAAACGCGCCACCCCTATCGTGTCATTCGCATCGCCCCACGCGAGGACGCATCTGATTCATCTTTGCATTGACTTTGTATGTAATCTACTCGCGCAAATCGTTGAACTCGCATCTGGTGTAAACCCACAGTTAGAAGCTGGTTTGGCGTTTAAAAGAAAACACAAGCCAAAAACTGTACATATTTATACATATAAGTATATTAAGCCTCTTTTAAGGACAATTATCATTGTGACATACATTCCTCTCCAAATTTTACTGTAATAAAGACGTTTAGCTAAGCAAAATATCTTAGTGTCCTTAACCTAGTGGGTTAGTGTCCAAAATGTAAGTGTCCTTTCTCATTTATGACCTGAATATCATGAGGTCTCATCCATTTTTTTTGTGTTTTAGGGTTGTGTTACGGTATTCTTCCTTAAAGGGACTTTCTAAAGTGGATTGTTTTATATGTAGGAGCATCAGAACAGGAAGCTGTTGGCAAAAGCAGATGTTTATAGCTCGTCTGTGTTTGGGTACAATGGTACAGAGGTGTCTATGGACCGGTTAAACTGAACAGCCATTTCTGATAATCACCGTGGAATATCGCCTCATTCGCCAGAGCCAAAAAATCCTGGGGACCGTCCAGAACGTGGTGTTTCCCAATCTTCTCTAACACGCACACACACACTTCAACCTATCTCTGAAAGAGGAGCCGTTACCCCTCCCCCCCGCTGCCCCTTTCATCCCGCATTAATTTGCCGAGTTGATCTGATCGACAGGCCGAAAATTCAATTTAATGACCTTCCCCTGTGCGCGTAATATGATTTTACTGCCTGTTATGGTCAAGCAGAGCTCCAATTTACATAATGATCCGAGGGAGAGATAGGGGCGGGCCGGTTGCTGTGGCAACCTCAGAGTGGCATACAGGAATGGAAGCAGAGGGAAGGGGTGGGTTGAAGGAGTGTGTGAGAAAGAAAACCTCAGCGTATGGTTTGTATATGAGGGCAGTGCTTTTTTTAATGGCCTTGAGAGTCTTTGTTGTTTGGTTAGATGGCAACAGATTATTGAAAAGTCATGAGTTTGTTTTGCAAAGGGGTGTTGGTTATTTGTGTCTGTGTATATCTGGATAGGCTGGAAAAGCATTAATAGCTCAGTGACTCTGAAGGGGTGTGGAGATGGCTTAGATCTTTTGTTCACGTCCCTAGAGACAGTTCATCACAGGTCAAAACACATCCACTCTCGCCCTGTTTTAAAGAGAGACCAAATCCATCAGAGTGCTGGGGTCAGCACCCTCCCACAGGCACAGAGGTCCCTCTGCCAAAAATGAACGGAATGTGGCTTGCAGTGAAAGAAAGAAAAATTTCTCTCCGCCCTCACCTGCTGGGCCATCTGCTCCAACCTATAATCAATTTGTTCACCGCCCCATACTTCCTCTCCCTCTCTCGCTTTTATTCTCTCTTTCTCCTCTCCGCCCGTTCTTGCTCTAATTCCCCCTCTCTCTCCCTTCGTGCCTTTCCATCCTAAACCGTTAGCATAGCTCATGATGAAATATAGCTCTTGGGTCTTCAGGTAGCCATGAGTGATGCAGGAGAACCAGAGCATGTTGGCTGATTACCCTGTCTGTCTCTCCATATCAATAAAAGTCATTTTGAATATTGCTGTAGGGCTCTGGTTCCTCTCCTCCTGTGCCTCTGTAATGGGAGCATTGGGAAAAATGGTAATTGCTCAGTATTGCCATCGTTAATCTCCCAGCACCAAATCAGCATTAGCATATTTCAGCATCTTAATGAAATAATCTGTCTGGGTAATGAGGGGGTGGCGGGGGATGGTGTGGTCGAGGCCAGACAACCCCCCCCCCCCTCCATCCCATTTCTTGGCCAGATGGGCACTGCAGGCGTTTTGCCCAAATTGGCCTGGCAGCGCTGTGAATTTGGCCAGATCTGTTTCAGTAGCAGTGTGTTGGAGCAAGGTCTGGCTTTATGAGCTTCATGCCATATCGGTGCTCGGAGCCTCGTGTTCATTATGCACAGAAACGGCAGACACATGGCAGCAGCAGTAAAAACAGATGTTTCTGAAGTTTTTACTTCATTAATCAAGAGTTCTGGAGGTATCCCATAATGCCTCGTTCGGAAACGGAGAAACTCGATTAGAGCGTTCGGCAAAGTGAAAGTAACTTAGGGGTGTACAGGCTCATGCTGTCATGGTTTAAATACATTGGATCGATTAGAGAAGAGCTGACAACACTTAGCAGTTTGATTTAATAACCACACTTTCTGTTTTTGTGTTTCAGACTGAGATTGCCAAACGGCTAAATGCTATTCTTGCTCAAATCATGCCTTTCTTGTCACAAGAGGTAATTATGTATTATTTTCCCTTTATGAGCTGTCAAAAAAGTTTGTTGTTTAAGCAGCAAATGTTTTGAGTTGCAAATGTTTTCCGTTAGCCCTCACTAACTAGCTAGCCCATGCTAACTTGCTATGTATTGATCTAAGCCTCTACCCTTTCCTCCAGCACCAACAGCAGGTCGCGCAGGCTGTTGAACGTGCTAAGCAGGTGACAATGACAGAGCTGAATGCCATCATCGGGGTACGTGGACTTCCCAATCTGCCTCTCACCGTGTGTATACCCCTCTTTCTCCTTCATTTGACCAGGGCCAGGGACAAACCTGCACACACACACCCTAGTATACTAATGCTTTTATACTTGGCTCGTAAAAACAATTTGATTCATAGTATGTTCTAATAAAGAGCGAAACCTGGCCTACTCCCATAGGCGGGATTCAAGTCAAAGGTAATATGTCAGCTGTAAATCTTTCTTTGACAATCATTCAATGTAATATGTATAACCTCACGAGCTCTTAAACAATCTAAGGGCGAATACATGATGGACAGAACTGTTTAAACTTGATTTGGGAGGAGATCAGGATAGTTGATGTGCTTTAATGCCTTCAGTGTTGCAGGTTTGCCCTTCGCCCTTCATGGTCTGATTTTAATTTTTTAATTGTTAAGTGATGTGTTTACACCATTATGTTTGACTGTCATGCCATTGTTTGTCTTCTCAATATGTGCGCTTCGGATGATTTGAGTTAATTTATGCGTGTAGTGTTTCTGTGCATCTGTTCGTCACAGGTTTTGAGAAGCATGTGGAGATAAACTTGTTCAGGCTTGTAAAGTTAAGCTCTTGTTTTGATCACACAAAGGGAGAAGTCTAACTCTATAAGGGACGTGTGTGATTAGCAATGGTGAATGCTTTAAAGAGCTTGCGTTAAAGGACTTTCCCCATTGACACTGGCGGCACGAACAATTACATGCGTCACTGCCTAAAATTTCTAGGAGTGTAGTAATCATCTTTTTTTTTTATTGTGGCTAACAAATCGGTTTCTAGTCCAGATCCAAAGCAGATAGCTAAATAGTAACAGGAAGGAACAGCATGTCTTCTCCAGGAGTTTGTGAGTGTGACTGACCCAGATTCCTGGGCTGATCTGAACCTGGCTGGTGGGTAGGAGGTCCTGAGCTGGGTCAGGGCAGTTAGAGCCAGATATCGGAATTCAATTAGGGCAAATGAGCCAAGACTCTGACCCCGGTTTTCAATGTAATTGCTTCCTCGAATCCGGCTGAATGAAACTGTCGACGGGGCTCCATCATTAAACAGCCGGCCATTCAGCAGAACGGTTTGGAAGGAGGTGGGGAAACGGGGGGGATGGAAAGGACAGGGCTTGTTGCTTTTACTCCCACATACACACACACACTTGGTAGTGTCACATGGTCATCACGATGGTTGATAAATAGATGGTCAGACAGGCACTTGCCACACAATTGTGGGCATTAACACAGAGACACACACACAGAGAGACTGAAATTGCTGGCTGGTGAGATGGCAGGAGATCAATCTGTGCCCTGGTGGTTGGAGGAGGGAGAAGGGGTCATTAAAGATTCACTGTTAATCGGGAGCCAGCAGCATTTGTAATCGGGAGCCAGCAGCATTTGGCACAGAGCGAGAGAGAGGAGATTATTGAAGGAGAGTCATTGTTTGAGGCAGTGATATCCACAGGGAGGGGCAGAGGCAAATAAGTGGGTTAGAGGAGAGAGACGTCCATTAAAGCTTTTGGTCTGCGGTAGTCCTACTACTGACCTGTCAGAGCTGTGCATGTCTGTGGCTTTGGTAATAAGTTACTGGAGTTCAGTTCTTATGTTAATGATGCTGTGGTTGTGCGCTTGACTTATTGACAGAGTGACTTACTCGCAGATGAAAAACTACTGGTTGAGATACTCACTCAAAGAGTATGAGATGTCTCGAACCGTGTTCAACTAGATATATGCAAAATACATCAAGAAATAGTCAAGAAATCAGATGCACTGTTCAATTGGGCTGTTTGTGAGTGACACAACAGCTGAAGTTGTTTGTCTGAATGGACAACTAGTTAACCGTTGTGACCCTTCTCTGACTTGCACTTTGTATGAACATTAGTCCCAGGTGACGACACAATCCAGTCATCAGTAGTCACAGGACATGTTTGAGATTTATGTAAATAGCAGCTATAAATGGTAGTCTGTCCTGGCTAACCACACGGATCATTTAAGCCTGATGCTAATAGCAGGTTTACACAGGATCTTTATTATTTGTATGAAAAGTCATATATGAAAGCCAATATAAATGGTAGTGCCTTT
Source organism: Misgurnus anguillicaudatus (assembly GCF_027580225.2). NCBI lineage: Eukaryota > Metazoa > Chordata > Actinopteri > Cypriniformes > Cobitidae > Misgurnus > Misgurnus anguillicaudatus. The sequence goes on along the minus strand of NC_073357.2, from coordinate 34,478,217 downwards.
GTTTCATGTAAAGCATTAGTGGTGGAGGTTTGCTGCTGGTTTTGTCTGTGTTTTGATACAGAACACCAGATTCACTTTGCATACTCTTTCTGTTCGTTTGCATTTCACATTTCACACCAACAGCAGAATTGGCCTCTGTCTGACTCCGAACCTCACTCAGAAAATAAAAAACAATGTTTAGTCAGTTGTACGCTATTATATTATTAACTAAAGGGTTATCGGAAATCAATACATCAGTTTAGGAAGCGTTAGAGGTGTTAAGGTCAGAAACACATTTTATGTCTAGATGTATTTTTGCAGTAGTGATGTATTATTCATAAATGAGTAATGATGTGCTCCTCTCTTTTCTCCATCAGCAGCAGCCTCATTCTGTTTATCCTGCTTTGATGGTCAGTGCTAAAGACAGTTGTGTCTATGTATGTGTTTGTGTGTGTTATATTTGAGCTTTTGAAGTGAAACCGAGAGCCTAACGTTATTTGCACCCTAACACCTAACAGTGTTATACAGTATGTGTGTGTATACATACAGTATATCCTGCATTGTGCTTCATTTAGTCATTGGTGTCAAAAAATGTCTGTTTAATGGGGTTTATATATGTTAAAGTTAACAGTAACTAGTTTTATTGGATATCTCATGCAGTTTAATTTTGGCATTTTACATAGTTTGATTTCTAGAGACTTGTAATAATATACTAAGCATAGGTGTATGTGTGTATAATACACGCCTTAACAAAGAAGACTGCAAATCACTGCGCTGTCAGGCTGCAACACTGCGGTATGTGCGCACGTTTAAAGGGAAGGATTATAGCTGGATATATCACTTTTAGCTGTTTCCACTTTCCTTATTAGTTTTCTTTTTCATCTCCTGAGATGCCAGCAGCACTTGAACCACCATCTGTTATTTTACACAGGAAATTGGTAAAAAGGTCCAAATTCATAGTGAATGTGCACCAGGCAGTGCAATAAGCAGAATAACTTTAGTTAAAGTGTTTCGCAGGTCAAAATAAGTGCAGAAACCTTGTGGAAAAAATAAAACACCACATCGGCTGACATTTCTGTAATGATTTCTTTAATCTATGCTGGAGTTAGCCAAAAGACAGTAGGTCATTTATTCAAATTTTTTGGGCAGTTGTAGAAGAAACACAGACATGTTCGATTCGCACGAGATTAAAATCACAACATGCAGATGTAAAGCTCAAATTTACCTAGCTTGTATTATTCTCTCTCTCTCTCTCTTTCTTTCTTTCTCTACCTATCCGGTTGTTAAGTAACAAAAAAATCATGGCTATAAATACACTTGTATCATAATAAAAAACTACCAAAAACACATGATCCTAAATTTGACCAGACATGGATTTATAGACGTGGATTTTTTATGAATTATTAATTTTGATTCTGGGAGCCTGAGACTGCAGTTTACACACGAGTTTATAAAAATTTTCCTTAAATGTGTGATATGAATAAATAGTGCTCATAATCGTCCGTTTAAATAATATCCTATTGAAATGAGCAGAGGTTTTGACCCGGAAGCGGTATTCCTTGCGTCATTACTTAACAACCGGATTATTTCACATGTTCCTCTCCCACTTATGAACAGACACTTTGACACGCAGTAACTATTAAATTAATGATAACATATAGGATGTCTATTTTTAAGGTGGCTTGGCTGAATGGAGTTGGTAACTGTATGTCTGTAAAGGATTCATTAATGCCTTTCACTAAACCTCCTGTGTGTATATCAGAAAATCCTGCACCTTTTTTATTTTGCCTTGTGTACGTGGGAACCATGTGTAAACATCAGGCCTATCTGAAATTCATTTGAATACCATTTCATTGCAAAAAATATGCATGTAAGGTTGGTTAGTTTTAAAGAGCAGTGCCATTGCTTCCCCTATCTTTTTTTAAATCGGATATTTTGTTACTTCCGTAAAAATTTAAAGGAAAACACCACCGTTTTTCAATATTTTACCATGTTCTTACCTCAACTTAGATTAATTAATACACACCTATCTTTTTTCAATGCGTGCACTTTTAATCTTTGTTCAGCGCCTCGTGAATGTGCTAGCATTTAGCCTGGCTCCATTCATTCCTATGGTTCCAAACAAGGATGAATTTCGAACCCACCAAACACTTCCATGTTTATCCTATTTAAAGACTGTTGCATGAGTAAGTATGGTGGCACAAAAGAAAACCTTTGTTTGGAGCCATAGGAATGAATGGGGCTAGGCTTAATGCTAACACATTCAAGAAGTGATCCCAAGACACGTGTAAGGGGCGTGTCGTAGTGAGGACGCTAGTCTCATCGCAACAAGTTATCGTTCAGCTCTTTAGTTGGCAAACTGGAATAATGCACAGATTAGGGAGCTCCTCACTATCCATGCTGAAACAGAGATCGATTGCCAGCTTCATAAAACAGAACACGTCATGTGCAAGTTTATGCACATGTGTGGTTTCTCCAGAGATAAATGGCGAATAAGCAAACTTGCTAATTTTGTAGGCTAAAATATATGTATAGTCTGTACACACGAAAACGCAGGGGTGTCTGATTCAGATTTATTCCCGGTTTCAAAAAATATTGGAATAATGCTCATAAAAGCTGTATCCGTCCAGACAAAACGGAAAAAAATTGTGCGTATACAGCTATAAACCAGTCTCCCCGTGGACAGGCTCTCAGTATGGACATGTGCTTGTGAAAAGTGTCCTGCTTTCATCCAGCCACTAATGGAGGTGTTAGGCTGCTAATGTAACTTATTTTCTGTTTAGCGTGTGATTCACTCTGTGCCATCTTTATGCTTTTTCCATCTGACCCACTTGATGTAAATGTGTGTGTTGACAGCAGCAGCAGCTCCAGGCTCAGCACCTTTCCCATGCTGCTCATGGACCCCCGGTGCAGCTGCCTCCTCACCCCTCAGGGCTGCAGCCCCCCAGCATCCCTTCAGTCACCGGTACGACGCCTGGTTTACTGGCGCTCGGCGCTCTGGGTAGCCAGGCACACCTGCCAGTCAAAGATGAGAAAAACCACCATGACCTGGAGCACAGAGGTAACAGACGCAAGCTTGGATTTGAGTACTTCAGCGTAATTTTTTTAGTCACAGAAAACAGTATGCAAATGCGTTGCTAAGAAAATTAATGGAAATTCCGACTTGTTGTTTTTCTCTTCTTCTATCAACATTGTCGTTCTCCCCTGGATAAAGAGCGGGAATCCAGCACGGTAAGTTCTGCCAGTTCCTGACTTTGTCTCTTAAGTCTTGACATTTGATGAAGAGGGAACGCAGTGGCACGTTAACAGCGTGAGCAGAGCAGAGCGGGTAGCATTAGTGCACGCTAAGCCTTTAAAAAAAATAATGAATAGAAAAGGGAGCCCGCTGTATAATCCTACTTTTAATCCAGGTAAAAAATGCGCAAAAGCACAGGCCAGGGATTAGTGGCGCTATAATTTCATCACAATTAAAAAAGACTTTGACTTTCTTATCTTAAAGGATTTGTTCCTACCCACTCTTCACGTCTCGGATAAACCTGACTCATTCAGTCTTAGTCTCCTCCTTTGTTTCACTATTCCCCCCTTTCTGTTTTATTAACTGCCTTTTCACTCATTCCTTCGGCTCTTTGTCTCCATAGCTCCCTGTCTGTCGTATCCTCCACTGTTTATTTGTGGTTTTCATATAACCACTTAAAGCTTTTGTCTCCCTATCTCCCAAATGCTGGATTGCCCTATTTTGCCTGTTAAACTAGATGTGCAGAATGATTTGACTTGGCACTAGACTGTTGTGTGTGTGTGCGTTGAATGGGAGCAGTCATGCCTGCAGAAATCAGACTTTGCTGCTGATTAGCGCTTAGCGCAGCAGCGGCCGTCCTGCTCTTTGCCCGCCAGTACTTCCTGTTGTCACGGGTCATCTGATAGCACTGCTCTGACTTTGCTTATTGAGTCACGTTAAGCCTGTCTTAAAAGGTCAGCCTATTAAACCCACTGCAGAGCAGCTGAGAAATACACACTCCTCTGTCAAGCTGACAGAGCGGTCGAGGTCTATTTATTACTTTTGGATTAGCAAAAGGGAGGAATAGAAGAAGGAGTTGTGGACTGCTTCGTGCTGACAAAGGCAACACTGAGATTGTTGTAAAGCATTTGTCAGAAGGCTTTAAGCTGCTGGGCTTTCTTTATGACCCCTTCAGGAAAGCGTTGAGTTCCTTCTGCTTGCAGCCCACTTCCTTTGGCCCAAGCACATCCTCCTTTTCAACTGTCTGTCATTTTCGTGCTGGATGAATAGAGGTTTGTCAGTCAGAGTGAGAGTGTGGGCTTGGCACTGAGATCATGCCCTGGCAGTGCCACACTCTTTGGCATAGAGTTGCTGCTCGTCTGCCCAGCAAGCACAGAGGGTGTGCAAGTCAGCCAATGCCATTCTCGTTGCATTCTGGGTAACATGGGTTGTAGCAGTTCCCTTCTACTCCTTTTTCCTATCTTCTTCCTTTCTGCTCTACAGTATTGTTGTGGATTTTTACTGATGTACCTACCCATGCTCTCTCACTCCTCCAAGTACACCTTTTTCCTCCCTTTTGCGGTGAAACCCCACCAAGTACAATAAAGTCAGTGAGTGGTCTTGGCCAAGGGCGGAAAAGAAAAGGAGACATGGACATACATGCTCTCGCTCTCCCCGAGATGGCAACGACCTCTGTTCAGGCCCGCTGGCCGTGGAGAAAAGGGTAGCTGTTTGCGGTGTTTTAGTTGGGTTTGTGCGGGAGGCAAGGAAAACAAGCTCTTGTCTGGCTGGTTAACTCTCGGGGTGCAGGGCTGTTTATTCTGCTCTGCTGTTTGCGTTTTAATGTGTTTTTCTCTCGCGCGCCGTATCCCTCCCTCACTATGCTGCAGGGATCAGTTTTCTCCCGACCCTGTGCTCCAGTTTGGCACATTTGTGTTGTGTAATGCTCTGTGCTGGTTGCCCGGGGCTGCAGGGTTAGCCCAGACTGTTTGAAGTGTAGTGTGGTCAGGCTGGTTTAGAGGCCTCACTCTTCGGGGATAGTTTGCTCAGCTGTCCCGCCTGCTTTGCTTCATGGGCTTGCTTGCTTGGCAGGCTTACTCTCTCTTCTCCATGCCAGGGAGATCAGGATGATCTAACAGGGCTTGGGGATTAACCCTCTCGCAACTCCATGTTTACCTAGTACAAGTAGGGAATTTACACACACGGCTTACTCAAAGCCCCACCAGTGGCCCCATGTCGCCTCTGATATTTGTATTTGTGCGGCTGAGAGTTCAGGTCGTCCTGAGCGTAGCTGACTGTCTAAAGTTAATAAGGCTAAGCTCTTGTTACATTCTAATGCAGGAGAATCTTTTTTCTAAAAATGTATTAAAACTGTTTTTATTTTTGTGCTAAGTGGAAAAATATGCATATTCTTTAAATGTTCCACTGTTATCTAGGCTAGGGGACATTGTGTTGTCAGCAGGTGCACAGTGAAAATGTATTTTTTGTGAATTGTGCTGATCAACTTTTTTATTTTTCTGTGTCAGCAGAATAATTCAGTATCACCGTCAGACAGCCTGAGGGCCAGTGAAAAACACAGAGGTTCATCTGACTACAGTCTGGACTCAAAGAAGCGCCGAGTGGAAGAGAAAGACAACCTGAGCCGTTATGTAAGCTCCCATCTCATATTTGATGTGGAAGTGTATAAACTGCCTTATTAATGTTACTGCGCAAACTGTCCTCCAGACAAGGGATGCACCAAAAGGAAAATTCTTGGCCAAAGCTGAATAATTTTTTTTTTTTTTTCATTTTACTAATTATTTTTCTCACCTTTGCACAAGTTACATTCAGAATGTCCTTTTTACTATATACAGTGAGGAAAATAAGTATTTGAACACCCTGCTACTTTGCAAGTTCTCCCACTTAGAAATCATGGAGGGGTCTGAAATTGTCATCGTAGGTGCATGTCCACTGTGAGAGACATAATCTAAAAAAAATCCAGAAATCACAATGTATGATTTTTTTTAACTATTTGTTTGTATGATACAGCTGCAAATAAGTTTTTGAACACCTGAGAAAATCAATCTTAATATTTGGTCCAGTAGCCTTTGTTTGCAATTACAGAGGTCAAACGTTTCCTGTAGTTTTTCACCACATTTGCACACACTGCAGGAGGGATTTTGGCCCACTCCTCCACACAGATCTTCTCTAGATCAGTCAGTTTTCTCCAAACAGGTTTGGTGGAATAATGACCAAAAAGTTCTATTTTGGTCTCATCTGACCACATGACTTTCTCCCATGACTCCTCTGGATCATCCAAATGGTCATTGGCAAACTTAAGACGGGCCTGGACATGTGCTGGTTTAAGCAGGGGAACCTTCCTTGCCATGCATGATTTCAGTGTATTACCAACAGTAACCTTGGAAACGGTGGTCCCAGCTCTTTCAGGTCATTGACCAGCTCCTCTCCTGTAGTTCTGGGCTGATTTCTCACCTTTCTTAGGATCATTGAGACCCCACGAGGTGAGATCTTGCATGGAGCCTCAGACCAAGGGAGATTGACAGTCATGTTTAGCTTCCATTTTCTAATGATTGCTCCAACAGTGGACCTTTTTTCACCAAGCTGCTTGGCAATTTCTCCGAAGACCTTTCCAGCCTTGTGGAGGTGTACAATTTTTTCTGTAGTGTCTTTGGGCAGCTCTTTGGTCTTGGACATGTTAGTAGTTGGATTCTTACTGATTGTATGGGGTGGACAGGTGTCTTTATGCAGCCAACAACCTCAAACAGGTTTATCTAATTTGGGATAATAAATGAGGTGGAGGTGGACATTTTAAAGGCAGACTAACAGGTCTTTGAGGGTCAGAAGTCTAAATACTTATTTGCAGCTGTATCATACAAACAAATGGTTAGAAGGTCATATATTGTGATTTCTGGATTTTTTTTTTTTTGGATTGTGTCTCTCACAGTGGACGTGCACATACGATGACAATTTCGGACCCCTCCATGATTTCTGATTGGGAGAACTTGCAAAATAGCAGGCTGTTCAAAAATTCGGTGCATTCCAACTCTTTTTTTTTTTTTTTTTAAGGATCTCTTAAATCTTGAGTTTTATTTCTGTGTTATAGGATAGCGACGGTGACAAAAGCGACGATCTTGTTGTGGATGTGTCCAATGAGGTAAGAAATGTGTTCTTTACACATTTTTCAGGTTGGCGAACAGCTGTCACTCCGTGCATGACTGACATTTTTCTTTGGCTTTGTAGGACCCAGCCACCCCAAGGGTCAGCCCGTCTCACTCTCCTCCTGAGAACGGACTTGATAAGGCCAGAGCACTAAAGAAAGATGCCCCCAACAGCCCCGCCTCTGTGGCCTCCTCTGGCAGCACCCCCTCTTCGAAAGTGAAGGACCACTCACATGTAAGACCAGCATAAGTGCTGTATGGTATTTACAGTATAAAGTCGCTGAACATGTGCAGACCTCCTTCCTCAGCAGCTTTATAGCCGTGGAATAAATGTCTGTTTGAACTGAAGCATAAGGTGAATACATCAGCTACTGTCAGACAAACAGCGGCTTAGCTGCTAGCACTGGCTAATATCCCAACACGCTTGGCTAGGAGAAAAGAGAGAAGTCAGAGTGATTAAAGATGAGTGAGAGGATGAGGTCTCTGGGAAGGTTCGGTCTGAAGTTTAGCTTTATCCTCCTCGGCTATAATGAGCTGTCAGTGTTTGACTGGATTAACGCGAGGGAGCTCTGTGGATTTGAGCATTTGTGGTATGTAGCTTTAGCTCTGTTAATTCCATCTCCATTCCTTCATCTCACATAACGACAAGTCCTCCACCCCAGGTTTGAAGTCCAACACCCCCACCCCACGCAACGATGCTCCCACCCCGGGAACCAGCAACACCCCTGGGCTCAGGCCCATACCCGGCAAACCTCCCGGTATAGAAACACTGGGTAAGGATGTATGCATATTCACTTCTGAGATCATATAGGTTTGTTCAGCCCATTGAGGGGTGTGTTCATGCAGTCATGGCTTTTCAACATCATCTCTGCATATTTCCAGCAGCACCCGGTATTCGTACACCATTGTCTATCGCAGCACCCTACGGGGCTCCGTTCGCAATGATGGGTCATCACCCAGAGATGAACGGTTCGCTGACCAGTCCAGGTGTTTATCCAGGCCTGCACATCTCCCCTCAGATGACAGCCGCAGCTGCTGCTGCTTATGGACGCTCACCTATGGTTAGATTTTTGTTTCCATACTTTCAGAAAGGTCTTGGTTTTTCGTCTTATTCAGGCTCTGTCTGTCTCGCATGGCTCTCCTGTGTTCTTTAAATCATCCAACATGGCCCTGGGCGGCTCCATAACCTATTCTAGCTCAGCATGCATATTCAATGTTAGGATAGCAATGTGGTTAAACATCTTTTGCATGTACTGATTTTGTTCTGCATCTCCTTGCATAGAAAATTACACGGTTTGTCTAATAAAAGCTTAAGGGGAGAAATAAAGTGTTCGTGAACAAGCTCTTAACTAGAAAATTACTCGAGTTGATATTAGATAATCAAATCAGCGTTTGCTTGTGTTGGAAAGCCCTTCTGTGTGAAAAGCTTTGTACTTATGTCTATCTTTGTACCATTTTGTTAAGATGTACCCATGTCTGTTTAATATAGGCGGCCTTTGATCCTCATCCCCACATGCGTGCTCCTGGTTTACCACCAAGTATGACCTCTATACCTGGAGGAAAACCGTGAGTGCTCTTGTTAACTATATAAAAAATGTAATTCAATTTAAAACTAAACGTTGCATAGTTTTTGCAGTTTCCAAAAGCTCTTGTCTCATTCTTCTCAATAGGGCCTACTCCTTCCATGTTAGCGTGGATGGACAGATGCAGCCAGTACCTTTTCCTCCAGACGCTCTGATTGGGCCAGGCATACCCCGTCACGCCCGTCAGATCAACACGCTCAGCCACGGTGAGGTTGTGTGCGCTGTAACCATTAGCAACCCTACGCGGCACGTCTACACTGGAGGAAAGGGCTGCGTGAAGATCTGGGACATCAGTCAGCCCGGGAGCAAGAGCCCTGTCTCGCAGCTCGATTGTCTGGTAAAGATGTTGTCTAATCAGTCTTCACAAATTACCTGAAATAAAAAAATATTCTTTCTTACTCGATTTGAACTTTTCTATTTTTAAACGTTTGCCCTCCCTTTAATTCCCTTTCCAAATATAGAACCTGAATCTGTATACTGTGTAGTAACTCTAGGGAAAAGATATAATGGCTATCCATCACCCATTCCCTCTCAGTTGCACATTGGTTTTTGTCCCCTCTCTCGCTCTGTAGTGCAAAAAGCCCTGTGTATTTGATGAGCTGTTATTCAGCCATTATAAAGTGATTTAATTTGTCTGAAAGCCTGCAGTTATTGATCTCCCCCAGGAACGGATCTAAAATTCTCTTGCTAATTTGAAAATGTGCATCATCCCGGTGCTGCAACTAAAAACCTTTAAAAGCTTTTCCCTCCCCACTTACCATTCTGAGCCCTCTTATCGGCCGCCGTTCCCACTCGATTAACCTTCATAAACACAGGTTAGACAGGGTTTAGAGAGTCACAGCAAATAACAGAGAGCTGACTGGCTGCTTTTCAGTCATGCCGCTTTGATTTGTTCACCTCTTTAGCCTGATTGTTGAGAGTTGGAAAAACCTGGGTGTAAAAAATCTAATTTAATGCATACAGAAGGGAAATGTTTTTATATTCATCACAGTACATTTGATTAATTACTGGACAATTGGTTATATGCTGACCTGGCTCTGTATCTTTTTTCTTCATGCGTCCCTCTCTCTTTTTAGAACAGGGATAACTACATCCGTTCCTGTAAGCTGCTTCCTGATGGTCGGACTCTGATTGTCGGAGGAGAAGCCAGCACTCTGACCATATGGGATCTGGCCTCCCAGACACCCCGTATCAAAGCCGAGCTCACCTCTTCTGCTCCTGCCTGCTACGCGCTGGCGATCAGCCCTGACGCCAAGGTCTGCTTCTCATGCTGCAGTGATGGAAATATTGCAGTTTGGGATCTTCATAACCAAACACTTGTCAGGCAGGAAGCAGTCCAGAGGGGACTACAAGAAATGTGTCTCTTTGCGGATAGAATTGCATGCATCCATACAGGGGCCGTTTCCTGGACAGGGATAAGCTTAAGCCAGGACAAGGCCTTAACAAAAAAATGTAACAAAATTTTCCTTACTAAAAATATTACTGGTGTGTAGGGCTGTCAAAAGATTGATCACGATTAATAAATAAAATAAAAGTTTGTTTGCGCATAATATGTTTGTGTGTGGATTGTGTGTAATTATCATCTATATATAAATACACGCATACATGTATTCATTTAAGAAAAATTTTATGTGTTTTTTATTTATATATAATATAAAATATATTAAAATCTAAATAAATATTTATATACATGTAAATGGTTCTTAAATACATGTATGCATGTGTGTGTATTTATTTATTTATTTATATATAAATATAAATATATATATATATATATATATATATATATATATATATATATATATATATATATATATATATATATATATATATATATATATATATATATATATATATATATATATATATATATATATATATATATATATATATATATATATATATATATATATATATATATATATATATATATATATATATACATACACACACAAAATAATTACATACATATTATGCAAAAACAAACTTTTATTTTGTATGCGATTAACCGCGATTAATCGTGGTGTGCATTTTGAGGCAAAACAAAGGCACTGATGTATTTAAAGATATGTCAGTGCAAGTTGTTTTCAGTTTGGACCGTTTAGGACTAGTATAATCCCTTTCTTGGAAACCGCCACATACTGTACTGATGCATTAACTGACAATGTGTTGTCTGTGTCCATAGGCAGTTCCAGGGGCACACAGATGGGGCAAGTTGTATAGACATTTCCCATGATGGCACCAAATTGTGGACAGGTGGCCTTGACAACACTGTTCGTTCCTGGGACCTGAGAGAGGGACGGCAGCTCCAGCAGCATGACTTCACTTCACAGGTGATTGTTGCGTACACTAAGTCATGCTGGATCAATTTATTTTGACCAACTGCTGTAGGTACTTTCTAAATGTTTTGATACTGAAGTTGCAAGCATGGTTTCTAGCTGCAGGAAATATTAGGTTTCCAATTTAAACATTTATTATTTCTGCAGGACCATATTTTCCAAAAATCATTGTTTTCAAACATAGAGAATCTATCAACATGCTTAAAAACATCAAAGCCCCATTTTGCAATTCTCTGGCAATGCTTTCCTGTAGCTGGTTTTCCATGCAAACGTGAAGTGAATCTTTTCAAAATTAGCAAAAAAGAAAAACAAAGAAATGCGAATTAGGTGCATTTCCATCAAGTTGTTTTAGCGAATGACGCTGGTTTTGGTTAGCCCAGTAACCAACAGTAAACAAAACAATGCGCACATGGAAAATGGGGACAGGACTGCATGTAGTCAAAATGGGACAATTTATTAAAGTATTAGTCCATTCCAGATAATTTACTTACCACCATGTCATGTCAAAATGTTGATGTCTTTCTATGTTCAGTCAAGAAGATATTATGTTTTTTGAGGAAAACATTCCAGGATTTTTTCTCATTTTAATAGACTTTAATGGACCCCAACACGAAACTGTTTTAATGCAGTTTAAAATTGAAGTTTCAATGGATTTTCAAAGGATTCTAAACGATCTCAAACGAGGCATAAGGGTCTTATCTAGTGAAACGATTGTCATTTTTGACAAGAAAAATAAAAAATATGCACTTTTAAACCACAACTTCTCGTCAATCTCCGGTCCTGTGACGCGCCAGCGCAACCTCACATAATATATCATCACGTCAAGAGGTCACGGATGACATATACGAAACTACGCCCCAGTGTTTACAAGTGTGGAGTATGTTGTTGTATGTCGAATGACACTAATTAATGTCTTTGTGTCAGTTTATTGTTTAAAATGGTCCACAAATTCATTTATGTGTCACGTGACCTTTCCACGGCATTACGCGATTACGTGAGGTCACGCTGGCGTGTCAGAGGACCGGAGATAAACAAAAAGTTTTGATTTAAAAGTGCATATTCTCCATTTTTCTTGTCAAAAATGACAATAGTTTCGCCAGATAAGACCTTTATGCCTCGTTTGAGATCGTTTAGAGTCCTTTGAAACTGCAATTTTAAACTGCATTAAAACTTACGTGTTGGTGTCCATTAAAATGAGAAAAATCCTGGAATGTTTTCCTTAAAAAAAAAACATAATTTTTTATCAACTGAACAAAGAAAGACATCAACATTTTGAATGACATGGTGGTGAGTAAATTATCTGGATTTTTTTTTTTTTTTTAGAAAATGGACTAATCCTTCAATGTATTTGCCGTGCAGCTTGTAATTGCCAAACTGAATGCTTTGCATAGAAAAAGGAATGCAGACTTTTTAAAAAAGCATTAGCAGCAAGAACATTGCAACAATGTCAAGCCTCATATATGGTAAACGGGTATAGCGGAAACAGCTGGACGGTCAGTCCCGTGGGTTTAATGTTCGCTACGTCAGAATTAATTCGGCAAATGCGTTTCCATCTCCCATTTTTTCGCATTTACTCTTTTTCGCATAAATCAAAAACCACCTCAACCGAGTGTTAAAACTTTTTTGCTAATCAAGGGATTTTTAATAGAAATTTGACGTTTCCATCACTCGTTTTCGATGCGATACTTTAAAATGCGCATAAAATCATGATGATGGAAACATGGCTAATGTCTACTTTAATAGAAGCACATCATTAAATGTATAAAAATGCACGTCCATTGTTTTTTGACCTTTCTGTATATTTAACTCTGCTGCAGATCTTCTCTCTGGGCTATTGTCCGACGGGTGAGTGGTTGGCTGTAGGAATGGAGAGCAGTAATGTGGAAGTGCTTCATCACACCAAGCCAGACAAGTACCAGCTGCACCTGCACGAGAGCTGCGTCCTCTCCCTCAAATTTGCCTACTGTGGTAAGACACTGTTAGCTTGTGCAAAGTGCAAACATCTTGAGCCTTAGAATCCATGAAATGTTAAACTGTACAATATACAATAGGTTTTGAGTAGTCCACGTTCCATTTTAGCATGACCAAGTTGCACTTTATACCACACTTATGTCTCCTTTTCTTGATGGGCCAGTCTACTTTGAAATAAGCTGTGCTGTAGCAAATCAAGTCATTTAGATTAACCTTGACTCTACCCATTAGTGAAAGTGTGTTTGTTCTGTTTTCTTAAGGGAAATGGTTTGTGAGCACTGGGAAGGACAATCTTTTGAATGCCTGGAGAACTCCCTATGGTGCCAGCATTTTCCAGGTATGTCAATACTTTGTTCTCTGCACTGTTGACATGCTGCAGAGGTGTCCTGAATGGCCACAGATGAGGAGAATAACATTAGGGATTGTGTGTCTGTAGTGTGGGATTCATAGATCAGTTCTTAGTAAGCTTAAAAAGCATAAAAACACCGGCTTCACAGTTCCAATGAAAGCCTGCAAAGATTTCAAGTTGCATCTTGAAACATCTATGAACATCTGAATATGCAGTTCATTACCAAAATTTTATACATTATTACATCACGTAGAAAATGATGAACAAATGAGTAACTGGCTATAGAATAAGCACATATTATTTACAGTATGTGTACATAACACATACTCAAACTCCATGCAAACAAATGCCTTCTGCAAATAATGCACTTTTACTCTGCAGCACTTGCATGCTTCGCCAGTCAGAGTGACTGTAATGTTTAATATCTACTTTAATGATGTCGCTGTGTAGTTTATGATGTCATTGTCCTGTCTGTCCCTCCACAGTCAAAGGAGTCCTCATCTGTCTTGAGCTGTGACATCTCGGCTGATGATAAATACATTGTGACAGGATCTGGAGACAAGAAGGCCACTGTGTATGAAGTGATCTACTAAATTTTACACCTTTACCGGATTTTAAAGCCCGCGAATGGAACTTATCTTTAAGCCTGTTTTGAATGGATTCAAGAGGACACCCCTCCATCTTTTTCTTAAAGATATCTACAGTAGGAATCCAGGTTAGCATTTGGTTCGTCCACTCGGTGGGCATCAATACCAGATGTTTATTAGCACACCTGGATTCTTGCCGCAAGTGGAGCAGTACTCCAAACTGGAAAAACTGTCCCAAGGACTCCCTGACAGCACTAATATAGTAAATATTGTCATGCCTTTGCTTTCAGTGTGCTCATGGGATTGTGTGTGCCTATTCCTTCTGTAGTTTTTTCCCTACCTTTGAACACAGTGAACGATCTGTGATGTAATATGAAGCAGTGCTTCGGTTTTAGCCTCCTGCTCCTTGGACAATTTGTTAAAAAGTGTATATATGGAGTAATAAAGACATTTTATAAATATATATAATTATATATATTTCCATGTCCTGATATACTTGTGATGGGTTTCTTTGTCCTCATGTCCTTGATGCTTGATGAATGTAGATTAGGACACCTTTCGGTTTTGCAAGCACACACTCTTGTTAAAAGTCAGACGAGACTCGTGTGAGAAAACCTTTTGTCTTTATTTTTTTGGTAACTTTTTTTGGTTTCGAATCTGTGCTGTTCATGGAAACGAGATCAGACTGGAATCCTGCATGAGTCAGGATCCGACAGAACACAGCGAAATGAAAGGAAACGCCCGAGAGGAGAGCTATTTGTAAATTGAAAGGGATGTTAAACTCTGAGGATAACTAACTGTACTACTTGTCTGTGCCCTTGGCCTTGTGTGATGTCTCGACGGAGACTGGAATTCAGATAATGAAGTGTGACTGTAACATTCTGATGCAACGTGGATTGTACATCGTGATGAGTAACATGCCGACTTATCCCGTGAGCTTGACGCTGTTGTTGAAGTGGGATATGACTGACAGCTTAACTCTGCTGTGGAGATTCCCGCCCTTATGAGCCTCCAGCCCAGTGTTTGGGCTGTCACAGATTTATGTAAACCTTTTCATGAGCGAATCAAGTTGGGGTTTGTTTCTGTAAGTTGAGCCAGTTTTCTAATGAATATATTCTTGGCCTGCACTTGACTTTGGTGATGTGGAAGCACAGTGTGAAAATGAGCGTATGAAACCGAAGACAGCAGCTTTTAAAAGCCGATCATGGATAATGTGGATTGTTGGACCCTACAGATCTTTGCTCTATGGAGCCGTGGAAGAGGCCGTGTCACAGTGCACCTGATCTTCAATACAATTCCAGACCCATCTGCCTTTCACAACCTCTCAACTTCACACCAAAGTATGTAGCAAACTGTGTCAGCACTGATCATGTACAGTTGTTAATAATTCAATAAACTTTTTTTGTATAAAAATGTAATTTGTACACTTGCTGAATGTGTAAATGAGACTTATAGTTTGTGGTTCGGTGTGGAAAATTGTGCCTTGGTGCGTGTTGTGTAAACACAATTAAAACCATGAACATTAGAGATGTCAAGAAGATGATCCCACATGGTATCAAACTGCTAAAGGGCTGATGGAAGAGTTGAGACATGTAGTTTTGAGAGAGAGAGGTATAACCACAGAGCCAGCTGACTCGCATTCACGAAACCACGTGTAACACCCTTTTGATCAGGTTAGCTGTATTGATCAGGATTTATTTTAGAGATTGAGCTAATGTCATTAAGATTAAGTGGATGATTTCATAAATCTGTCTCTCACCTGCTCCAGCTCTAAGTATGTAGATGCAAACTGATCAGAATCCAAGAAATCAAACTGTCTTCTGCCCAAACGCTGTTAATTCTTCTGGGTAACTAATATGGGCATTAACCTCTTACACTTGCATTTTTTATTTTATTTCTGATTTTGGCATACCCAATTTCAAAAGCTCCCTATGAATGCCAAAGTGGAAAATTGAGACGCTGCTATCATATGTGGTATTATTTGAAAGCTCAATGTTCCACAGGGACATCTTGTGAACATGATTATTGTCCCGTGGGTGGGTTTCAAAGAGTCTTGAATGAACCGATGGATCATGCAGGGGTTTCTTAAAACTTTCCCTAAGAATCTGGGTTTCCAAGTTGCTGTGGAAAGTTTAGCCTTGTCAGACATAACAGGAAAACTATTCTGAATTGAAACGCGTATTAAACCTATTGGTACTGTGTTGGGTTGCCACATGATGTGTGATGTATAAACAAAAAATATAGTGTGGGTCCTTAAGCAGAAGCAGTTTTTGGCTTAACCTTTTTTATCTGTTATGAAGTCAGTGGCATGGGTGCAGTCTGGATTGATGTACCAACCTGTTAAATATGCCATGGTAGCGCACAAAGCTAACAGCTCATCAAATGAGACTCAATGATTTCAGTGGCGCTGGTGCTAATTTTTTTGGAGGGTGCATGCACAACAAAGTCAAAGTTTTACATTCAGGTAACTTAACACGTACACATATAATATTGGTTGTAGGCTTTAGAATGATATACATTGTTATGTAGTATTATTGTATTTTAATATTTCCGAGAGAAAAACAAAGTTACATAAATTCTCAGAACAATTACAAATAACCAGAATTAACCAAGTAACTAAGTGCAATATTATTAATATAAAATTATTTTTATAATTTATTGATTTTTCAATTTAATGTAACATACGTTGCCAAGACGTAGCATACCATAAGTTGAAAGCATAGCATACTAAACCTTGCCATAATGTAGCATATCATACCTTGACAATACGTAGCATACAACATGGCCGTAACGTAACACATCAACTGTTGCTCTAGCGTCGTAACGTACCAAACGTTGCCAAAACGTAGTTTACCACACATTGCCAACACGTAACATACCAAACGTTGCCATAACATAATGTACCAAACGTTGCACCTTATATAGTGTAATATACACTGGCATAATGTAGTGTACTATTCATTGACAAAATGTAGCTGCTAAAAAAAATGTAGAAAAAACCTTGCAAAAAAAACGACTTATAATAACAATAAAATAACTTGTAAGCTCTCAAGGGCCACATAAATTGAGAAGGCGGGGGGATTGAATTAAACACCCCTGTTCTATTACAATAGTTTCTCTTAATTGAATTTTTTTGTATATTCTTATTCAAGTTATCAATTACATGTTATTTAAAGGTGCCCAAGAATTCAATGAAATAATATGTTACATTGTTCTCTTATATCTACATAGAAGGTAAATGGCTTTATTAAGTGCAAAAATGATCCAGAGATGATTTAATATTTCCATTTACAACCCTGGATTATTATAACCTTATTTGAAAGGGTCATGGATAATAATGTTGAGCTCTGTTCTTATTGGCTGTTTGTCAGAGCAACTCTTTTGATTAACTGTGTGTATGTGTAAAGACCTTATGTTTGAGCCTGTATCAGAAATTACAAAATTTGAGGAATAATCAGTTGTTTGGAGATTGTTAATGGGCGTTTTTGAGTACTAAGGTTTTATTTCAGTATGGACCTAACAAAAAAGTAACTGTAACGACTTTAGCCTAAACACTAGCATATAGCATATATCAAATGCGTCTGTACGTAGCTCATAGAGAATCGTAGCCAAACGTTTCAATTATACCAGATGACGTATGTAGAGCGACATAAATTCAAACGTAAACAACTTTTATCGGTACATGTGCACACAGCTGAAAGCTATGCAACTAAACCAGTAGCTGTATATTGATATTGAAAAGCAATACAATTTAGTGGCACTGTGACAACCGCAGTACAGGCATAATGACAATATGATATTAATAAATACCAGTTACCATTTATAAGTTAATTGTACTTCTTCGACGACGATGCCTAGCAGGTTGGTCCTAAAACTTTGTGGCTATCATGTCTTGCCATATACAAACATCCTTTTTGGATATGAAATTGTTTAACGCCAAAAGTTGATATTTTTTTTAATAAACTTGTGTTCTAAACTACTTCGTGTCTGCTGCCGTGTTGAATAAACAAAACTGCTTCGGTGTATCGCATAGACGTCGTCATCATCTTGCTCCCTCCTACCCGTTCTGTGATTGGTTCCCTATTTCAGGGGCAAAATTGGTCCATGGTTTCCATGCTAGACTTGCAGCGTGAATAAATTTGCACGCAAGGCAGCATGGGGAAACCCATGCTAGCATATAGCGCTAACCCAGCAGATAACTTAATTCAATGTTGTATCAAGTGCTGATATCGAAATGTGTTAAATCACACACATATTTTCATGTTAAAAAATTAAGAAGTACTGTAAGCACGGGAAACAGACCCTTAAAACCTAAACACTCCTGATAATCTGCACTAGCAGTGACAGCTGGCCTCTCAGGGGCAATAGAAAATTGCCCTTCTCTGAATCGAATTCACGACGCTGATTGGCTAAATTTCACATCAATCGCATAGATCCATTTATGTCTTTAATCAGTATTTGGCTTAATTTGTCCAAAGACCCGCCTCCTGTGGCAATCGCTATTGCCCAAGGCAGTGCAGGTGCAGCAATGAGTTAAAAGACATGAGAGGAAAGCCAAAAGTCACCTTGTAAGGAAAATATATATTTTGCACAGATATCATTTCATTTTTATGATTGTTTTCAATTTGTGTGGCCAAAGGAGGGCGGCGCCCTATTGCCCTCTATTGACCAGCTGCCACTGATTGATTTGTACTAATCTCCCCACACGTCTATTGTTTGCCTCAGTGCATATATATGTTGACAGATCAACTCTCACGATTTAGCAGAGTCAGGTGTCGGCATTACCCACCCTGCGCAGAGGCCTTCAGACCCCTTTATAAAACATCAATACCAGAGCTAATTGAATCCCAGTGAATACGTCTCTTTAAGCTCTACCTTCTAGCGCTTGTGACCTTCTTTTCCTTGTTCTGTTTCCTCTTGCCTCTTTTTGTGAAAAATGCACCTTTCTTAGCTGGCAGCCCTGAGTTTGATGTTCTCAGAAGAAGAAAAAGTGCTTCTGAGGATGAGAGAGAGAGATACACTCCAAATCCCAGCACGCTGATTTTCCCGCAGGCTCTCGTTCCACTCTCGTCTTTCATTTCATTTCTCTCTGATGTGAAAAAGCTGTACGTAGACAAGGTATGTTTTTTGTTTTCTTTATTCTTTTTTGTTTTTTCCTAGTTTGGCTCTTAATAAGGGAGCAGCTGAATAGGTGGAGATTAAAGGGCTATTCTGTTGAGTGGCACTGCTGAAGAGGAAAAGAGAGAGAGAGGGAGATGGAGAAAAGAGGCTCTGTCAAGAGCATGAGAGAGGCAGATACAGAAGAGCTTCTCTATGAGAGCGACCAGTGATTTGATACAATCCTCCACTCTTTTCTCTCCTCTGAAGAGCTTTCATCAGGCCTGGACACAAGTGGCCTCTCCACTCGGGCCTCAAATTAGTGCAGGCTTACTGAGCCAGATGAAACAGTAACCTCACTCATCCTCTGCTTCTGTCTCTCCTCCCGCATCACAAGCGTGCTCAGGAATCTTTCTTAAAGCTCTTCAGAAGACTCCTGCCGAAGGGAAGGAGAACGCCTGAATTTACAGATGTCAGTGTGAGAAGATTAGTTTTATCCCTCTCATTATAGGCACTGAGAGGTTAGTTTAGTGTGTTGATGTGACTGCTTGGTATGTGTGTAAGAGAGTTTTTTGCTTACAGCTGGAGGCTAATGTAAAGTAAATGCACGATTTAAAGAGCGACACAGATCCAAAATCGAAACTGACCTGTATTGCAGTGTGTCATGTAGCTGTCCATCAATGTAAACAATGTGCAAAGTAGTTGAACCAAAAAGTGCACGATTAATAAAGTTATTGGCTTCTTCGACTCTGAAATGCTGAAACGAGTCATCATATGGATTGAATCTCCCGCCTGTCCTTTTCCACGTAATACAAACACTTTGCATAATAATCTCCGCCCACAGCCTTGCCCGCGGGAGAAACGAAAACTATGACCTGCCCACACAGACACTTCAGCTAATTAGTGTGTAAACATCAATGATGCTGTGTTTTCAGTTTGTGTTGTTTTTACTACGAAAGGATGAAGATATGAAGAATCTGTGGTTAAAATTACTTTTTCAAGGAGAAAAGATACCCATATGGTTCAGTACCCACTTTATTTGAAACAACATGCGTCTCCTAACCACAACCTGTTAGTTACATACTTGCTTAAATGGGTGTAAAATGTTAGTGTCTGTCGTCGTTTTTATAACTTGGACTAATGATGAATGATGTGTATTGATGTCGTTGTTTACACTCTTAATATACTGTCAGAGAGTCAAGTTAGCAAGCGGCTAACGCAAGTGCACTAACTTAAGTGTTTACATTTTTGCTATGGTCTTGCCTAAATGAGTGTAAAAACGTTAGTTTCTGTCTTTGTTTTTATTGCTTGGATTAATTATAAATGATGTGTATTGATGTCGATAATGTCTTCTCAGTAAATCATGTTAGCACTAGGTCAATACATAGGGTGGCCATTCGTGCCAGTTCCGCCGGACACGTCCCGAACATGTTTTCGGGTTCGTTCTCCGGAAGTCGCGTTGGTTGACCGCATACATCATCAAGGTTTAATATTTTGGGTTTAATTTAAGAAAACCAACCGTTACATTTCAAGGTAAGAATTAAACTACAATGATTGTATGTCTTAAAAGAAATAAATCTTAATTTTCTAATGTATTTTAACTGAAATGTGAGAACCTCGATGACGTATGCGGTCGAGCAACGCGACTTCCGGAGAACGAACCCGAAAACATGTTCGGGACGTGTCCGGCGGAACTGGCACGAATGGCCACCCTATCATGTAACATGTTGCACTATTCTTGGTCTGTGTTGTTTTTCGATAACCACACACCTAACTTGTCAAATGTCTTAAAATAACCACCAGAGCAATGTTCGTGATAACCGCGGTATAAGCAGAATGATTGACTCCGGTCCTTTGAATTATTTGAAAATAATGCCCAAGGTGTAACGCCACTCGTGCCGCATTACCACCTCGGGTGTGCATTATTTTTTTTTTAATTCAATAGACCATCCGTCAATTATTCCTTACATAACAGATTAGCAGATGTGCTTTGTACTGAATAATCGGCATGGCTGTCATTCAGCCACAGCAGGAATGCAACTTTGATATTGTTTGTTTATATGCTATACATACAACAGTACTATTATATCTCTGCCTGATTTACATATATGCAAACAAAGCCAAAGCATAACAACACTTAAACTGCCAGTATGTCTGCAACCAATAAATTCACAGTGTTATTGGTACAGCACAAGTCTATAGCAATTTTTATACTGTATGAATAACAGCATAGTATGAGCAGCTACTATGCTAATTTAATATAAAAACTAACTTTGTACTGTTAAACTTACTTCCTTAAATTGAATGTGCTATTATTTGTATGCAAATTAATTAGTAATATATCATGGATTTTTCTTTTGAATACACTTTAGAGACTTTGTCAGTACATGTTTAGTGAGAGATTTGTATTTGCACATTAAGTCTCGTCACAGTTTGTTATTTTCCAGTTTTGTTGTCAGTATAGGCTACAGCAGGGGTCTCCAACACACAGAGTCTATGAGGTGCCCGCCGAAGCACATTCTATTAATAGTCTCAATTGTCATTTTTATTTATTACATTTTTTTATATTAGATTGGCTTGGTTTACGTATGTTAACATTTTTAACAATACTAAAACATATCAACAAGTTAAATAAAATCAAATCAGCAAGTAAAACCAAAAAGTTTTGAGTAGACATCAAAAAGTAGCCCTCCAGATTGTTTTATCCATTGTGGTAGCCCTTGCTCACAAAAAGGTTGAAGATCCCCTGAACTACAGTATACACAGGTGACAACTACTGATTATAACATTAGAGCAATAATGATTGAAAAATGTACTAATTTTCTTTCATATACTGTTCCCTAATACAGTTACAACCTATCATAGAGATCTGAGTACATTGCCTTGAAGAGGGTGCAGTTCATTACAAAGTTAATCATCAGGTATGTTTATAAGAGACAGTAACTTCAACCAGCTGGAAATGGATATGTATAACTTGGTTTAAGGGAAGGATTCCTGCAATGGTCATTAGGGGTATAATGGCACAATGTCTCAGCTCAGGTCATTTAGCAAGCATACACTGTTCTGCACAGATGAACCCATAAAGGTTTCTACTCAATCCTGACACAGCCGACGCTTTTAACTGTCCGATGCCATTAGTCTTCTTTCCTTTAACTTCGAGCTCCACAGATTTCCCCAACTATTTCCATCATCATAAATGATACATCATTTCTGCACATTCGTACAATAATAAACGTCCATCATCTTTCATCATGTGAGATGTTGATAAACGATGACACACCGGCACTGTTTTAATTGTTAATATCCTGTTTTGGCAGGAAGAGTAGAGATCTTCAGCATGATTCACAGCAGATATGAGAGATTTGCACCACGCTGAGAAGGTGCCTGTTGGAGGAAATGTTTTATTTGCACATAAATTACATTACATATGCAGTGATACATCACACAACGAGCGGGACATGAGTATCGGATAATGATTCATATTCTGTGATGAGTGTTTTTGTGTGTCGCGTAGGACGGTGCGACAGCTACGGATGATCTCAGCACAGTTGGGTTCCTCTCTGAAGCATCACCTGACGAAGCTGATCGACTTTAATGCCGGTTCTCATCAAAAGAGTGTGAGTTTTCTCCGGCACGCTCACCCCTGCAATATCTGTGTGTGCGCGCTTGCGCTTTAATGAAGAGGGCTTCACACTGGCATGATTACAGCTGCTACTGGTTAATTTGGAGGTGAAAAGGGCCTTTAATGGGCTCAGTAAAGCAAATAATTGGGACAAATAAGTAATTAAGAGATGGGAAAGGGTTAGATTAAATCTAAAGGACCTTTAATTTAACATGATTATGAAGTTCTCTTTTAGCTCCTCAATCAGACGGAGCACAGCTGAAATGGGCTCTTACTGCTAATGATTTCCTGGGGTTACTGGTGCCCCTGAAGGCGCCTATCAGCGCGCTGCCTCGAAACAGCTATAAAGTTCATCTTTTGTTCATTATTTTCCTTCGCTATTTTCTTTCTGCTTATATTAGCAAACACAACAGTTAAAGAAAACATATGCATGTCAGTTTTTATATTACACAGAAACCTAAGTACATCGTTTCAGTAATATCGATTGATGTCAAAGCCGACTGGGATGCGATGCTTGTGCTCTTGAGAGTTCTTCTGAATGATGCTGCTGTGTGACACTGCTGTGACTAAATAAATAGTCGTAATGAGAATAATTAGAGAGCTGACGATAATGATATTGAGAGAGTGCGAACAGATGGGGCTGGTTGTAATTCATACCTCTTGACACCATAAGCCTTTTTCTTTCTAATCTGATGAGATATTTTTTTGTAACACGGCCTTTGTCCACAAACACTGCCGTGACTGCGCTGACCCACCTACACACACATTACACCATGCTAATATGTTCTCGCATTGGGCCCAACAGTGCACACAGAAGCAGATGGTGATGTTTGTGTATGTGTGCGGTTGTCATGCAGGATTTTGGATTTTGCCATCAGCAATCCCAGACCCCCCCCCCCATACATACCCTCATCTGTGACCCGTGACATGGTTGGTTGTTGGAACTCTGTGGACAACTGTCTTTATCCATTCAGCAACACATTCGTTTGCAATTCACAAAGATACATAGAGTCTATCTATCTATCTATCTATCTATCTATCTATCTATCTATCTATCTATCTATCTATCTATCTATCTATCTATCTATCTATCTATCTATCTATCTATCTATCTATCTATCTATCTATCTATCTATCTATTCATCATTCTTTTTCCTCCAAACACGTTTAGTGGAATTATGACCAAAAAGTTCTCCAAATGGTCATTGGCAAACTTAAGACGGGCCTGGACATGTGCTGGTTTAAGCAGGGGAACCTTCCGTGCCATGCATGATTTCAAAAGATGACGTCTTAGTGTATTACCCACAGTAACCTTGGAAACGGTGGTCCTAGCTCTTTTCAGGTCATTGACCAGCTCCTCCCCTGTAGTTCTGGGCTGGTTTATCATCTTTCTTAGGATCATTGATACCCCATGAGGTGAGATCTTTCATGGAGCCCCAGTCCGAGGGAGATTGACAGTCATGTTTAGCTTCATCCATTTTCTAATGATTGCTCCAACAATAGACCTTTTCACCAAGCTGCTTGGCAATTTCCCTGTAGCCCTTTCCAGCCTTGTGGAGGTGTACAAATTTGTCTATAGTGTCTTTGGACAGCTCTTTGGTCTTGGCCATGTTAGAATTTGGATTCTTACTGATTGTATGGGGTGGACAGGTGTCTTTATGCAGCTTACGACCTCAAACAGGTGTATCTAATTTAGGATAATAAATGAAGTGGAGGTGGACATTTTAAAGGCAGACTAAGGCTCTGTTTACACGTACATGGTTATTTTTAAAAACTGAGATTTACCTTCGTTTGTGCCCCTCGTTTACACGCAAACGGAGAACTCGCCTCTGAAACCGATTGTTTCTAAAAACTCCAGCCAGAGTGGAGATCTTGAAAATCTTCGGTTGCACGGTTGCATGTAAAGTGAGGCAAACGGATGTTTAAGCAGGCAACATCACAGAGTATGCGCCAGAGCTCGCACCTACGTCAAAAGTGCGACCCATGTTTACATGTGACTGCTACTCTGAATGCTTCCAAGATCACATTTATGTTCGTGCAAACTCGTTTCGTGTGCTTGTATTTGCAAATACAGCTGCTCCATTATGTCGAGGAGCAGAGACGAGTGCTCGGAGGTCAGCAAATTTACGCGTGTTTGACTTCATGCGGCGGTGCAAGAACCGACGGACGGATGATGTCAAAGTACCGCGAGAGCGATTCGAAATTAGACCTCTACATGTGATTCCTCAACTCGCTCTCGCGGTACGTTGACGTCATCAATCACCTACTGCAACAACTCCTCCCTCCAACATGAAGAACCAGTTCACGTCACAACCAGCGCTGCCGGTGATTGGCTTACGTGGGCTTGAGCGTCTCTTGACGGCATATATGCACGGGTACGTGTAAATAAACACTTTTCTGAAAACTGACATGTGTGCACGATATTATTTTTGAAACCGGAGAGGTTGAAATGTCCGTTTGTGAAAATAGCCGCCCACGTGTAAACATAGCCTAACAGGTCTTTGAGGGTCAGAATTCTAGCTAAGAGACAGGTGTTCAAATACTTATTTGCAGCTGTATCATACAAATAAATTAAAAAATAAGTTAAAAAAAAGTTAAAAAATCATACATTGTGATTTTTTGGATTTTTGTAGATTATGTCTCTCACAGTGGACATGCACCTACGATGACAATTTCAGACCCCTCCATGATTTCTAAGTGGGAGAACTTGCAAAATATCAGGGTGTTCAAATACTTCCCTGCCAAAAAAACAAAACAATAGACACCATCACAGAAAATCTATTGGTTTTATTGGGAATTTTATTGGTTGTAATGGAATATGGCCCAAAACACACTACAGTGTATTGGTTTTATTGGTTCTATGTATTGGTTCTAATGGAATATGGCCCAAAACACAGTACAGTGTAGTGGTTTTAATGGTAAAAGCTAATGGTTCCTATTGGTATTTTAATGGAAACCATTAGAATTTTCTGTAATGGTTTTATTGTTTTTTTCAGCAGGGTTATTTTATATATATATATATATGTTTAACATGGTTTTGTATCTTATTAACGTTTTACACAAACAGCATAAATGTCATGCAACATCGGTAAATTGTTTTAGATTTTGAGCCCTCTTTGTACAATTGTTCACCTTTATCGGTGTATTGGTAAAATCAGAGACTCTGCGTTTGAAATCTAAACACGCGTTTGAGATGCATGCTATATCCAGATGTAAACAGCAACATGTCTCACTTTCACACTTGTGATTGGATTGCCCAAAACACATTATAACACCAGTTGTAAACAGGGCCTGAGATAAAACACAGAGCAAGAACTGAACAGGAGATGGGATGAAGACATATGAAAAACCTATTACCAACCTGCTGGAAGAAGTGCACTTATTTTCTGAGCTATTGTCCCTGAGCAAGAATATTCCTGATGTGTGTTTCTTGCTTTCAGGTGAGGATGCAAATGGAAACTAGATGTCTGGATAATAGCTAGTCTTCAGTACTACTCTTTTACATCTGATATTTGGCTGCCAGGGCATGAACTCGTCTTTGTGTCTTCAACACTTTAGCATATGCAAACGTCTCATTGTATGTGTGCATGATCGGTACAGGGCAAGCCGAATATCAATCTAAACTCCACCCCGTTTCCATTTTAGTCGTATTTATTATTAAAATGTATCATTTACATATCCAAATGTATAAAAAGTATATTTGCAGTGAGTTTGCATCAGTTGTGCAGACTTTGCTTGTAGAGAATACAGTATCAACAAACACTTGTTCAGGGTGCAGGCCATGCAATTACACGAGTCAATACTATGTGAATTTCACATTGACTGGATGGCAACTTCAGCAGACACTATACTTTTTATACTTATTGCAACTTGATGGCAATATACTTTTTTTTACAAAGATGGCACATTCATCATGTAACTTTGAGGTGTAAGTTTAATTCATGTTGTAGTACAAAACCACTATTTCTAAAACCTCAAGAGGTCAATTTCTGAGAAACTCATAACATGTTAGTCTTCTGCAAATTTATGTTGTGACTAAACAGCTCTGTTTTGTTACCTTTAATAGCCAACCCTAACATGTAAAAAAAGCTCTTATATATAATTGTATAATGTGCTTTTTATCTTATCTGCTTCTTCGAGTGTTGAGTATAAGCACCGATTTGTAATGCATCACAAAGTCTCATTTATTGGATATTAAAACATTTTATTAGCATTACTTAACTGCTTTACTAATCTCTCCACTGGATTTCATCAACAAAATTGTGTTTATGAGAACAAAGATAGCTTTGATTACCTAGGGTGGTGATTTGAATGCACTTTTACATTCATCATTTAATAATGCTTATATGGCACAATATTATTATTATTCTCAAAACATTATGATGCACCTTCAGATTGATGGTTATGTGTGGCAACTATATACAAACAGATCGTATGCTGTGTGTATGTAAATACAGCCAGACAGAATAAGTGTGCGAGAAAGTGAGATAAATGGTCTCATCGGATGCAGATGCGTTGCCACGGTTACACGCCTGAACTGAAGTGAACCTCCGGTCTGTATTTATTTATGGGTCTGGCTAGTGGCTAAACAGATCTTTGAAACAAATACCTTGTTAAAAAAAAATGTTTTGGTTTGCTAAAGATGATGAGAGACGGCAAGTATGGATCACCGCTGTGCAAAGAGTGGTTTGGGAGCCAGCCAAGAATTTAAGGACCTGTAGCTAACATTGAATACACTAATTTTAAACAGCAATGTTAGCTCAGTGTAATAGTTGATACACTTTAGTTACAATTTAAATTAGGGTAATTTACTGGTTATTTACAGTTGTGTTCAAAATTATTCAACCCCCCAATGCTGTTAAGGGTTTTAGGGAATTTAGTGTACATTTGTAATTGTATTCAGAATGAAATCCTACAATGACTTCTTAAAGAACCATATGCAACTAAAATGACATCAATTGGTTTTGTAATATAGTAGTAAATGTTTCTTTTGTGAATTCTTCATTGACACAATTATTCAACCCCTTAAAGAACTACCACTCTGAAGAACAGAGGTTCATTGAAGTGTTTTCAATCAGGTATTGAAAACACCTGTGGATGTCAGGGAACAGCAATAAAGCCTAATAAGCACCAATTAGGCAGCTTTAAAATGACTGTGATACTCAACTCCTTCTAAACATTTACTGGTGTGGTTACAAACATGGTGAAGTCAAAAGAATGGTCCAGGAAGACAAGAGAAGAGGTGATTCATCTTCACAGGAAGGGCAATGGCTATAAGAAGATTGCAAAGATGTTAAACATACCAAGAGACACCATAGGAAGCATCATTCGCAAATTCAAGGCAAAGGGCACTGTTGAAACGCTTCCTGGTCGTGGCAGAAAAAAGATGCTAACTGCGACTGCTGTGCGCTATCTGAAGCGTAGAGTGGAAAAAAGTCCCCGTGTGACTGAGGAACTGAGAAAAGATTTGTCAGATGTGGGTACTGAAGTTTCTGCTCAGACAATACGGCGCACCCTGTGTACTGAAGGCCTCCATGCCAGAACTCCCAGGCGACGCCCTTGCTGTCTCCAAAGAATAAGAAGAGTCGACTGCAGTATGCCAAAAGTCATGTGGACAAACCACAGAAGTTTTGGGATAGTGTTCTGTGGACTGATGAAACAAAATTAGAACTGTTTGGGCCCATGGATCAACGCTATGTTTGGAGGAGGAAAAACAAGGCCTATGAAGAAAAGAACACCTTGCCTACTGTGAAGCATGGTGGGGGGTCAATCATGCTTTGGGGCTGTTTTGCTTCTGCAGGTACAGGGAAACTTCAGCGTGTGCAAGGTACCATGAATTCTCTTCAGTACCAGGAGATATTGGATGACAATGTGTTGCAGTCCGTTACAAACCTGAGGCTTGGGAGATGTTGGACCTTTCAACAGGACAATGATCCCAAGCATACCTCCAAATCCACTAGAGCATGGTTGCAGAAAAAAGGCTGGAACATTTTGAAGTGGCCATCGCAGTCACCAGACTTAAATCCGATTGAGAACCTCTGGTGGGACTTAAAGAAAGCAGTTGCAGTGCGCAAGCCTAAGAATGTGACTGAACTGGAGGCTTTTGCCCATGATGAATGGGCGAAGATACCCGTAAATCGCTGCAAGACACTTGTGTCAAGCTATGCTTCACGTTTAAAAGCTGTTTTAACTGTAAAAGGATGTTGTACTAAGTACTAAGATTGAATGTCACTTGGGGGTTGAATAAAACTGATAATGATGTGAGCACAGAAAAGACATTTGTGGTTATTTCATTATAAATGTTATGTTATATTTTTCTGACCTACACATGCCTCTTTGATGTAATTGTAAGCAGGATGACTGAATGATCAAAATCAATGTCAAACCGGCCAAAACAATCAATTTCAGTTGGGGTT
Source organism: Misgurnus anguillicaudatus (assembly GCF_027580225.2). NCBI lineage: Eukaryota > Metazoa > Chordata > Actinopteri > Cypriniformes > Cobitidae > Misgurnus > Misgurnus anguillicaudatus. The sequence continues at coordinate 34,449,122 of NC_073357.2, read as the reverse complement.
GAATAATTTTGAACACAACTGTATTTAGCTTGTTATCAAAAATAATCTACTCTAGAGGGACTCTGTCTTTTTTATTCTTTGCAAAAGTCTACAAGAAGGACCACAAAAGCAGTTTGTTTATGTTGTTGCTGCTGAAACCATCCATATGCATTTTATAGGTTTCTTCTTACCTATTTGTTATTCTGTTAGAAGGTAGTAGAAAGCAGTGTATTACTAATGCTTGCAGTGTGCTGGTTTGTATTTTTGCATGTGTGTTAACTGCTAATCCCTGGAAAGATAACACACACAAATCTGGAGTGGTCAGGGTGCAGGACCCGCGCCAGCATCGGTCTGCATGTCTTCCATAGGTTGGCAGAGACAAGCGAGCGGTTTTGTTAGTCTGTGGCGCAGCAGGACGGCTGTTCTGCCACCATGTTGGGCATATTGTCTGTCTCATTTGATCAGTGTAATCCAGTGATCAGTATGGGGATAGAAAATAGGAGGCTGAGAATTGTTGTGCTGGATCTGTAGGTAAATTAGTTGCTGGTTGTTTTTTGCTCTCAGCAGCTAGCATCCATTAAGTTTTCAGTTACTCATTCGTAAGAGTACTCAACTTAACAAAATACAAAATATGATGTACAGTAGTGCGTAAGTCTTAGGCCACCATGCTACCATTAGATTTGTTGTTTTTGCAATGTTATAGTGAATGATCATATATAATTATTTCTCAGTCTCTTTATTAAAATACAACCAGAGGATACAGGAAATGTGCATGTAGTATTAAAAACTGTATAAAAGCTAAAGTGTCAAGTATTTAAGCTAAACTCCCCTTCCACTTGAGCAATAGCAGGAAAATGCAGGATATCTTTAACCTTAATAAAATTAAATCCTAATTTCTAATTCTAATCGAATGACTTTAGGACTTCAGTCTCCTCAAAAAACCTCAAGATGTGTTTCTTGTCAAGAGAGGACACACTAAATACTGACTGATGCCTGAAGAAGACATTTAGTTCTAAAAATTGTTTTGTTTTCAACTTTGTGTACATATTTCCTGTATTTTTTGTTTGTATCTTGAGTGAAAATAAATATGGATGGACATTTAACTTTGCTAAAACAACAAAGCTGATGATGGTGGCCTAATACTTTGTACAGTACTGTATTTTTTGCGGTGATATTCACTGTTAGACTTTTTATTGTATATCCGTATTGCTTAGATGAAAAATTTAAAAATATAAATATTTGCTTTTTTTGTTATATTTTTTAATATATTTTTGCTCATGTGAGCTTTACTTCCTCCTTTGCATCTGTTATAAAGCTTGTTTTCTCTCCCTCTCTCTCTCTCTCTCTGTCTCTCTCTGTATCTCTCTCTCTCTCTCTGTCTCTCTCTCTCTCTCACACACACACACACACACACACACACACACACACACACACTGGTTTCCATGTTTTGTGGGGACATTCCATAGACGTTATGCATTTTATACCGTACAAACTGTATATTCTATTCCCCTACCCCATTCCCTAAACCTAACCATCACAGAAACCCTTCTACTACTTCACATTTTCAAGAAACATCATTCCGCTTGATTTATAAGCTTGTTTCCTCAACACTGGTATTCCTATCTTTGTGGGGACAATTGGTCCCCACAACGTGATAATTACCAGGTACACACACACACACACACACACACACACACCACACACACTTCCTTCCCCTAACACAAACCCTAAAAAACTTTATTGTACCTTAAATTTTCAATAAACATCATTCTGTTTGATTTATAAGCTTGTTTCCCCATGGGAGCTCAAAATGTCCCCACAAGGTCACAAATTTACTGGTATTGCTATGTTTGTGGGGACAATTGGTCCCCCCAACGTGATAATTACCAGGTACACACACACACACACACACACACATACACACACACACACACACACACACATTAAGTCTCTCTGTGTTCGCTTAGAGGGTTTAATGATACAGCATAATATGTAAACACAGCAGCAGCTGCTCAGTGACAGGAAGTTGAAGCCTCACTCACTTCTGCCTTGTTAATGTCTCCCATAGCATCAAATGAGGCCAGTGTGGAGCTGCAGTGAGATTGTACTTGACACATATGGTGTCAAAGCAGATTTGCTATCATTTGTTTTTTAGTTAGCATATTCTGTTAATATGTGGGTAGGGATAGCTTGAGAAACCAACCGAAAACATTTACTTGAATGGATAGGTAGTTTAATCTGATTGTGTCTGGTTAAGTGGGTGTCTGAAAGCGTAAAAGGAGTTGTAATTGTTTAGGGGGATTTAGGCTGTGGTGTGGTGGTTAGTGGTGATGGTGTTTGTAACTTTAGCAATAAAGATGTATGTGTAATACAGGAGTAAGAGTTTTTTTGTTTTGTTTTTAGTAAACGTTTTTTCTTGGTCAACATACATATACTCTAAAAAATGCTTGGTTATTTTCAAATTAAAGTTTTATTTTTGGTAAGCCTTGTCACCGATGCCTGTACCTGTTCAAGCTGTCAACATATATGAAATACTATAATATGTAAGACGTTTTAGTAATGTTGCATATTTTGGATGAGAGCAGTTTAAGGCAAAAAACTTAACATTTGCTACATACACATGCACACAGGGTCACTGTACTTTCTCTTTGAGGTCCATATATTTGAAAATGTATGAACTCTCTCTCTTTTGATCTCTCTCACAATCTGTTTCTCCGGCTCTCTCTCCCAGACTCAAATGAAAAGTTGATGATGCAGTACTTCAGACGTTGGACTGACCAAAGTTCATTAAGGTCATTTTAGAAAATGCAAGGTTCAAAAACCTTTCAGATGGATCTCTTTGAAAACCGAATCACAACATAATCATATTTTCCCGTAAAAGCCCCTATAGAAGCACTCGCTGGACCGTCTCTATTGCAGTATCTGTCTCTATTGCCTGGCCGGAACAAAAACAGCCATTCTTTCTTAATGGAGCAAAGGATAAAATGTGGTGCTCCCCCACCTCTCCAACTCACTCACGGCCAATCTAACGGCTCCATGTTTCAGACACACAAAAGACACTTTTTGCTAATAACAGTCCAATAGTCAAGGATTTCTCGAAGCAAAGTTGAGTGGTATGGCACATAACCATTCTGCAGATCCCATTAACAAACGACAAAACCAAAACTTGGACTAAAAAAGTGATAGTACCCTTGAAAGTGCCAACGTTATTCCACATTTAGTACTGCAAACCATGTGTATACTTGTGTATGTGTGCAGTATCATTGTTATGGTATATTTTCTCAATTAGACTGTTGTTAGTCCATCCAACTGTTGTCATGAGAGACCGTGACCTCATGTCCTAAGGGGCTATGAGTGGCGTCTGAGAGCTGGTGGAGTTTGGAGAAGAGCTAATGAGAGATCCTGTCTGCCTGCTGTTCCACTGAGCTCCCAATTAATCAACTACTCTCTCTCTCTCTCGCTCCCCATCTCTCTCTCTCTTTCTCTCTCTCTCTCTCTCTCTCTCTCGCGGTCTACCACCACCGATACTTTGCTCTCTTTTGTTGTGTAAGCCTGTGTGTGTAGCTCTGTTTGGGAGGCAGCCATTACTGGGAACAAAAGACATTAATTGGCAGTTAGAGCTTAATGAGGCGGGAGAGGAAATTAACAGAGCTCGTCAACAGAAACAAATCAAATCCTCCACTGAATTGATGCAGAGAGTTGCTGCTGCTAAGCATCCACTGCTACAATAAAGAGCGACTCCAACTTTTCAGCCTCCCGCTTTGTTATTCATTGCAAAACCGAGAAGGTAAGAGAATTACGGATCTGAGAAAAAATGAAATAACAATGAGGAAATGGTTCCCTATTACATCTCCTTGTTCCTGGATTTCAGCAGGATTGTGATTAAGGAATCAAGCCTGTCGGCATTAGCATGTGAATAGAGCGGCTCCCAAGAGCTCAACCAGAGCCAGGAAGGAGATTGGAAGGATATTTAGCGTCTATTCAGGGTGCAACAAAGGCAAGGCACCCAGGCGGACAGACAGCATTGGCCTCAGGTTGATTAGGCAGTGGGAAGCTATTCTTACAGATCAGACTCAGGTAGTATTTAACCTAATGCGAGCGCAAATCTCGGATGAAATTCACAGAGGATGTAGGTTTTACGAGGGCTGAGATTTTCACATTTGGTTTGTTAATTATATATATATATTTAAAGTGGGTATTGTGAAAGTTTTTCCCACTATTTTCTTATTCTGTGGATTGGGTGCATGTGCCTGTTTTACTTTGGTGTGTCTTAATACACTTAAGCTGCTCAGCTTAATGAGAAACCAACCGAAAACATTTGCTTGAATGGATAGGTAGTTTAATCTGATTGTGTCTGGTTAAGTGGGTGTCTGAAAGCGTAAAAGGAGTTGTAATTGTTTAGGGGGATTTAGGTTGTGGCTGTGGTGTGGTGGTTAGTGGTGATGGTGTTTGTAACTTTAGCAATAAAGATGTATGTGTAATATGTCTTGGTCAACAGAAACTCTAAAAAAATGCTTGGTTATTTTCAAATTAAAGCAACACTATGTATTTTTTTTACCTTTAAATAATGTCTCTAAAATTATTTCAGTGATAGAACAACTTTTAACTGGACAAATTGTACTCTTGCTGCAACCTGAGCAGCCTCCTAGCTGCTACAAGCACACTCTGAAAGTGGCGGTGGAGGGTAGAGCACACAGCCCCGCCCCTCCCCCTGCCTGCAGAAGAGTCTCTGATACCAGGCACTGTTGCGCTTTTCAACCACACGGGGGAGCTGTAAGTCATTTTACATGGAAACTACATAGTGTTGCTTTAAAAAAAGAGACCAACCAAACCTATGTTGGGTGGTTTCAACCCAAAATGCTGGGATGTTTTACCCAATCGTTGGGTCAAATATAAAAAAATGGGTTAATTAAACCCAACGGCTGGACTCGACCCTTTTTGACCCAATGCTGGGTTAAAAATAACCTAGTGGTAGGCCTTTAAATGTTTTATTTTTGCATGTAGCCCAGATCTTCAACCAGATCACCACCACATTCATGGTGTATCAGTAATAATGCTGTGGCCAGGAGTCATGACTACTACCTACTAATAACTTGCATGTTACATAATTAAATTGTTAGTAATAAAATGACCTGAATTTTTTTTACATAATTATATTCACATAAGTTAGTGCCTGTTATTCACTATTTGAGATACAATTACAAAAGGAAGAAGAACTGACAGATCCGAAGAGCAATGTGGTGGCAGGAGATTCATTTTCAGTGCTGTGTGGGAGAGTGGGTGGAGAAACCGAGCTGTCTGCTGGGAGTCTGTAAGGATGAAATAACTCTATTATGACTTGATGTTAAAATGTTCAAGGCAACAGGTTTTTCTTCTTAGCCTAGTCAGTGAATGTGCCCCCTTATCGTCATACTGTGATTGCAGTGTTGGTTGGAATCAACATGTCATGGGCAGAAATTCAAACATACAGTAGGGAGGATGGTTTCAGATTGGTAAGAACTTCAAACAGGCACCCCTGATGTCAAAAATGGTTTAGGTCAAGGGGGTTGGCACTAAATTTTGTCGTTTGGTGCACGATGACACACAGCCCTCTCACATGCCATCATATTGCTTAGTTGGTCTGTTGCGTGTGCAGCTCGGACATTCACGTAACCCTGCTGTGCGCATCAGAAGGTTTTTATGAAGGCGAGTATTCGCACAATTGACGGCTTTCCTTTTGAATCGCACTCAGACACGATTGCGCGTGGCCCCAGCCCAAGTGAACCGCACTCCAGCCCACCTCTGCAAGCTGGTACAGAGCGATCACACTAGTCAAACGAACCAGGCTTTGGGCGCGGTTTGGATGGTGTGAGTGCGCCCTAACTAGCAATTCCAGCGTTCTGGATGTGACATTTGCAATCAAAATTTGAAATATAAAGTCTTAGACAATGCATTTTTACTAATATATTGAACCATCTGTTTATATTTTCCTAAACCCCTGATGATAGAGTTCAGACAGAATGATTTTATGTAGAAATCATCACAACAATGACTTTTTTTACAGGCAGGTTCACATATGATCAATGAACAAATATGGGGGTCAATATTTCATAAATTATGCACAGACAGAAGCAGAACTGATTTCATTTCCTGTGTCTATCTACCACTTATCACGTTTACATGTCATAATGTGATTAATTTGGGATTTTGCCAATATTGCGATTATACTTTACCTCTTGCAAACATAATACTTTGATAAAAGCTCATAATTGCGGTAAGTGTAATTGTCTTAAAACAGGTGGCTTACACCATTTTTAATCGCAGTATGTGGCCATGTAAACACTTTAATCGCATCTATACCGCACAAACTGAAGTGTGTGTGTTTTTGTCATGCACCTGAAGTGCAAATTAGTTTTAAAGTTTTCCCTGCATTTTTATCAGGATTCCCGCACCTTGGTTAACTTAAAATTCAAGGACCTTTCAAGGACTTTCCAGGTCCAATACCCTCAAATTCAAAGACTTTAGCACTAACAGTTTAGCATGTGCACTAAAAAAGTCTAGAATTTTTATGACGTCACACCGCACAGGGAATAATAAGATAATTTTTCTAAAATTTTAACTAAAACTGGGTGGCAACATTTTTTTAAAAACGCTGACAGGGAAAGAGTTAAGCATGCTTCCAAGCATATTTAATCACTTCAACAGTTGCACGATATAAATGTTAATGTATAAATTAGATGAATGTTGATTTATGAAAATAAACACCATAGTCTTTAATCATATTTTCATTGTGTCTTTGCTGCGTCTGTGTTGCTTGAGAACTGCGCTCTGTTGCAGCCACACTTGATTCTGAGGAACTACTTTGTTTGGCGGAAGAGTAATATTTGTACTAATATAATTACAACTTATTTATGTTTCCTGCTAAATCCTGCTATGCATATGAAGGTACCGTTTTATAAAAGCAATAAGCCCCGCGAAGCAGTGGTGTTACAGTGCATTTTATAACAGCTAAGGGGGTTTTAGGCACTTTGCCTCGTGTCGTGCCTAACAACGCCCCTTAGCTGTTATAAAATGCACTGGTAACCCACTGCTTCTTGGGGCTTATTGCTTTATTTAAGCACTTTCAATGACCTATATCTATTTATGTTTATTTTTAAAAACTTTCCAGGACCTTGAATTTTTTTTGAAACTTTCAAGGATTTCAAGGACTGGGGGAACCCTGTTTATCCAGAAACAGCTCAAATAACACGAAAGCAGCATATAAAACGTTACAGGCACTGTCATAAGATTTTTTCATCACGGCATACGTCCATGAGAACGTGTTTGTCATTTAACTTAAGTAAATTAAAACAGTGGACAGTATATGTGAGATCATCATTTGTGCTCTGCATTGGGCTGAATAATATGTGTGAATAATAAGCACAATCATTAGTGAATAATATAGCGAAGAAAATAAAAACGACATGTAAACAGGAGTAAAGAGGTTAGTTCCAGACATGTAAACATCTAACTGCGATTACTCTGATTATCGGAAATAATCGCATTATTGGTGTACATGTAAACGTAGTCACTAATCCTTCAGCAGGGTAAACCGTCCTTTGGGAGTATTCTGTTGATTTCCATTGAGCCCAGGTTAATGAATAGTACGAAGACTGGAGTTACTTGTTTATTCTTTGATACTAGTTTAGATCAACCTTTATTGCTCACAGGTCTATTATTAGGCTACCCCTTTCTTTTTTTTAAACTGATACTAGATCAGTCAAAACGAACACAGATATTATTTAACATTTTACAGCTGCAGTCTGCATTCATAACCAAGCTCTTCTGAAATCCAGGATTACGATAGTGCTTCAAAGCCAAATGTGTCAAATTGAGAGTTTTATGGCGTTTGACCGAACTGAAAGAAATCATTCAACACTCAACGCTTAAAACTCAACAAAGCAGAACATTGTTTGATGTAAACTTTGCTTTTAACCGAATCTGAATCTACTTCTGAGAAAGCAGAACCTCCAGGGAGACCAGCGGGACGTGTAAGTGCACTTCTTTTTTTAACAACCGTTCCATCGGTTTGGATTCACAGCTACATCTCTGCTTTTATCCTCTGGAGACCCTATAGGGAGTAAAAGAGCGTCAGGCAGCAAAAAGAAAGGAAAGAGCGTGTTATTATGAGTCACTCTAAGCGTAAACAATGGCCCTTCGTTCAAAATAGCATGTTGTTTTAGTACATCCTTCTGCACATGGTCTCAGTGACAGACAGACAAAAGTGTGTGTGGGAAAGGTGTTGCTGGGATTCTAATTGGCATGTTTGTGGCGAAAAACACAGGTATAATTATTAGGTGCTTTCACTTCCCTCTCAGGGTTTGTCAGTTATTGCTCTTGCCATCTGTTCTGACAAACATAAAGCACACAAATACACGCAGACACCTGCTCCACACAGTCCCAGAATGCCAGTTAGTGTGACCCAGGTGCGCTTCAGACGTAATACCTTTGAGAATGTTGATGACCTATCTGACACCTCCTCTTACTTCTTTCTTTGTCTCCCTTTTGTGTTTCTATACATTCACAGAATGTTTATCAAGCACCGAAGCTATGTCTAGGGTGGGGTTTTACGTGACCAGGTGCGTTGCGGGTATACGTGCATCTACGCCAATCTGCGGGCTGGCAACTCCCTGGGTGCCACAGTTTCAAACACTCAAGACAGACAATAGCACACACCTGTCTCACGCCTTTTCTTCTTCCTCTCTTTCTCACTTTATTTGAACACACCCTCCAGGTGCAAGGGGAGAGGAGGTGTGAGACGGCGAGAGACTACAGATAATTACAGTCCCCCCCACATTTGTGCAGGAAATATCTGTTGATAATGATGCTGGTGCTGTTCTTCATTTCTGCATGATAAACACGCTATATTTGCCACACTTGACTGGGTCTCAAAGCAACGTCTTTGGTCTTTCTAGGCCAAGGTTACAATGCTGCCTGTTTGGTGTACAAGAGAGTGCGTCTCTTGATATTGAGATATCGAGCGTGGTGTTGTTTATCTCACAGCTCAATACACTAATTTGCTTTGACATTTTAACACAAAATTCTCGATTTTCTAGCTTTTGCCCAGGCTGTGGTAGCAAACACACACACAATTTTTTTTTGAGAGATATCACACTGCACTACATATTATTACTGAAATGACCATACCTAGTTAGTTTCATAGAAATTGGGTGCTTTACTATACAAACGTACTTGGATGTCATCTGTTATTTGTGATTCTTCCTAGTGCATCAGAATTAGGAAAGACATGGCAAGATTCGTTGCTTTCATCCTAATCTGTGTGGAGTAATCTGTTTGGGGATGTAATTCACATGGTATGTCTTTTGACTTGGATTAGCACATTCAATCCTCTTAGCAAACAGCTCAGTTGAAGTTATCAGTGGCACTGAGGTCCCAGAGAGCCGGCAATCCATCCAGCCAAAACCACCCGGCTAATTCTCATTCGCTTTAATCTTCTCAAATCTCAACAGCCAAGTATCTTTTAAAAAACACCACAAAGAACAGTCTGAAGATTATTTTGGGCTCACAAATTGCTTTAGTCATTGTTCCAAAGTGTGTGCCAATGAGAGATAAGTCTCACAGAATACTGTAAATGATCAACAGTAAGAAAATAGACCTTGAAATGAGTCTACATAATTTAGATGATGCATTTACTTGATAATCTGAGTTTATTAACATACACGTTCATACATTTTTCACATCAATCTCACATTCCTGTGTTATCTGTGGATATGAATATTGTTATTGATTTTTCACTTTTGTTTGTTTTATATGCCGTCAATAATATTAAGGGCTAAGATACCCTCTTATTGAGAATAAGTGAATTGTTTCCTTTAATAGTTTATGCATTTGCATCAATTAAATGTCTGCACCCGATCTTTATTTCTCAAGAGATTTATCCTAGTTGTGCAACTCGATTGTCAAACACTTACAAAGCTTAACTACTGTAGAATCCCATTTCATCAGCAAAAATTCCACAAATCACTTAAATCCTTAACTCTCTACTGCTGATCCTGACAGATTCTTTATAATTTAATAAACAGGATTAAAGTCATCCATTGAAGTGGTGTAGCCTTGTTCCATTTCTCTGTTTAAAATTCAGCATTCTCTCTCTCTCTCTCTCTCTCTCTCTCCCAGTGCTAACGCCTACTAAACTCTGTAAGATTACAGTGGCCTAATCTTAATGCACACATGTGGAGAAAAATAAAAGAGGTTTTATTCTGGAAATTATTGTCCAAGTTCAGCAGAAAACGTGTCTCCATTTTTCTTTGTTTTATTTTGCACAAAGAGCTTATTAGTGTATTCATGCATTTGTCTGACCAAGTTAAACAACATTTTTTAAAGGTGCCCACAAATGTCGGATAAATCGGGAAAACACATCTGTACTATAAACACTATACTTCAGAATATATCTTCACGCCTAAACAAGGCTTATGAATATTTTGTATTTTTTATAAGATTGTCAGCAGGTTTTTGTTAAGGTTTGGATTAAGTGTAAAGGAAAATACGAAAGCATGGTACGAAAATTATTGATATTGGTATAATTGTCAGACTTCACATTATTGCCAAAGTGTACAGTACATACAGTAATAAAAGGACTCAAGGCAAAGCAACGGTAGTAGATTACAGTAGTTACACAGAAATACAAAGAATGAAAGGAAAATAAAATGTTAATTAAAATAACATATCTTTTTTGTAAAATAAAAATATTAAATTCACATTTAAATTTAACCCCTTACCTGGCGCTGTCCTGTGAGCTGGACACCTGAGTTTACTTCAATATTTTGTATGTACATTTTTGTCTTTCATGACAAACTATGTATCATTGGAAAGGTCTAAGCCTCTAGAATACATATTTTAATGGTGTTTTATAAAATAAATTATGTAGGGAGAGTAATTGATTCATTTATGAAAAGAGTGCTCCACAAAACATGTATAACCTGCTAAATGTCACTGTCCCGCCAGTGGGACGCCTACATTTACTTCAATATTTTGTATGTACATTTTTGTCTTTCATGACAAACTATCATTGGAAAGGTCTAAGCCTCTAGAATACATATTTTAATGGTGTTTTATCAAATAAATTATGTAGGGAGAGTAATTGATTCATTTATGAAAAGAGTGCTCCACAAAACATGTATATCCTGCTAAATGTCACTGTCCCGCCAGTGGGACGCCTACATTTACTTCAGTGTTTTGCATGTAAATTCTTATCCAATCATGAAAAACTATATATCAGTTTGAAAGCTCTAAGAGTGTAAATTTAATTTATCATCACCATTTTGTTAACGAAATGACATAGTGAGACATAGATGCCACAGGTCCACAGGTGGGCCCCCTTTGTTATTATAAATTTGTAACACTTATACCCTATATAAACCTAAACTTTTTGACAAACTATATATTAGAGTGTAGTTTTCATATTGCATCACCATTGTTGGAAAATTGACGACATAGTGAGAGTCAGTTTTGAAAATGTTACAATGCCACAGATGGACCCAATTTGTTTTTACATATGTATAGCACTAATACCCTATACAAAACCTAAACAATCTTAACAAACTATATATCATTGGAAAGCTCAAAGTTATCTTGACTGGAGATGAGTTGCTACAAGTTATAAAATTATATATTTTATATATTTTATAAGTTATAACAACTCATCTCTAGTCAAGATAATTAATTGTACTGTAAGTTAAAATGACCTGTAAATCTGAGTTGATTCAACTAAAAGATTTAAGGCAGCAAAGAATTGTTTTCAGAGTAATAGTGCTTTTTCACTGTGAGGTACGACTGGGCTTGGCACAACGTGGATCGCTCGGTTTGCTGTGTTTTAGTACAAATTCAAAGTGGTGGGATTATAGACTTATTGTTATAGTTGTGCCACCTTTACTGTTATGACATCACTGTAAACATGATACAAACAAACGCTAAACACATGAGCGATGGAGCATATCGATAAAATTGTGTTCTTGATTCTCAGCATGTAGATGTTTTCTATTGCTGAAAATGAATTTGGGAACTTGTACAACAAAAAGCAGACACATCACTTGGTTTGCATGACGGCGCCTGAGGGTAAGCTAATTTAGCAATGACGCTGTTATAGTGACGATTCTCTCTGAACAATCAGTGATCTGCATAAGGTTGCCAACTGGATGTCCCGTATTTTGATCCTAATTTATTTGCCCCGTATGGGACGTCCTGCAACAGGCTTCAACTTCATGTGGCGCGCCACAACCAAGAGGCAGATAACATCAAAATCCTGCAAGAGGAATTCAAGACATCTCTCGTGGTGTCATCCACTGTCAGTCCTTGCAGCGCCAGCAGCAACAGCAGCAGTGCTAAACACAATACCTTTCATCCAATCACAGACCCCCTAAAGCACAATCAATATACATTTAAGAGGGTCATATAATATGATTTCATCTTATTTATATAGTATAGGTCATTTAGCTGTTTGTGCATTTATATCTGCATAGTTATAAAGTTCAGTCTCAATTCTGAAGAGATCGCTGATGTGGACCTGCCTAAAATGCCTCAATCTGAAATGCCCCAAGGCATTTCCACATTCACTAGGACATTCTCACGCTTCTGATTGACAGACTGTAAGTGTTTTTTAATTTAAGTTTTTGATGTTGACTCTGCAAAACCACAGCTTAGAGAATCTATGTTAGTTTTAGTTTGTCACACACGTAAGATTATGAAGGTGATAACGTTTTATTTACCCTTAGTGCGGGAGTCACAAGTGTTTTGTTTAGACAGTTATTAAATGTAATGGTTTAATTAAATTACTGTTAAATGTACCTACATGCTGGAATGAACAAACGAATAATAAATCTACCATGTATGTTGCCAAGGCATAAGAGTTATAAATTCATATTTAATTAGAAGATTAGTTTTTGACAAATTGCTTAAATACACTGTATACACAAAACCATATATGCACCCCATATATTGTCCCATATTTCAGAGTAAGAAAGTTGGCAACCCTAGATCTGCAGTGTTTACACGTCACATTTAAGTGTCAATATGGCTCAAATGGAACCTCAACCGAGGTGGTACTAAAAAAAAGTACCAGGTACTAGGTACTGTACGCAGTGGAAAACCCCCAAAAGTGATCCGTACTATTTCGTGGAAAACGTAATTTCCCCTGTCTGTCTTAAAGAGTTAAAAATCAGCTTTTGAAAAAGTTTCTCATTTCTTTCTGATATTTTTTGGGAAAAATGTATTTGTGTTTTAAAGTCTGTCATGTTTTCATTTGTCTGGAATTTCTCACAGCTAAACACTTGGTTGATAAGCATGTCTTTAGTTATTTTTCTTAGCCTGACATCTCTGATAGAAATGACGTATTTAGACAATTCAAACTCTGATTAAGGATCTGTAGTGTTGCAATAAACATTATAATGCTTTCCCTCTGTTTGTGATGCTTTTGGCTGCTATTAAAGAGAAAAAAGTAAGAATATGATGATGTTAAACTAGAAAGCCCATTGTAAGCTTTCTTAAAGTAATTATGTATCTTTGTGAGAGTGTTTAGTTCAAACGCTGATTCATCTTGATGTCTTTTGAAATCCCACCTGCTGGCACACATTTTCATAGAGTGTTAGGAAAAAATAAGATTTTAAAGACATTTTCTGAACTGCTGGGTTGTTTTCAGTGTTGGGGGTAACGTATTACAAGTAACGTGCATTACATAATAATATTACTTTTCTGAAGTAACGAGTAAAATAACGCATTACTTTATAAATGTACATATTAACTCTTTTACCGCCAGTGTTTTTTAAAAAGTTGCCAGCCAGCGCCAGCGTTTTTCAAAAACACCACATTTTGAGCAAAAAGCAGAGATAATTCCATTTTTGTGACGGACTTTTCATAGAGATCCCATTCAGAGCGATCTTTAAAACAGACACGGACATGCAGCCACTTGCCATAGGGCAATACTTCCGGGTTTAAAAAGTTGCGGAAGTATCCACCTGGTGGATAATAGCGGTATTGCGGAAAGACGGAAAATCTCGTCATTGGCGGGGAAGCGTTTTCTCTTAATTGACGAGATATCAATGGCGGTGAAAGAGTTAATATTTGCGTTACTTTTTTAAAAAAGTAATGTAAGTTACTTTTCAGTTTAATTAATTAGATGTAAAAAAACAGTGTACTGCATTAAACTGAACATGTAAATGTAGATTTACACACTTTGCGTGAGTTCCTGAGCGGGAACAGTTGAGTCAGAAACAGATGTGGCAATTTCTGAATGCAGAATTTTTCAGTCATAAAAGCCACCTGCAAAGCCTGAAAGAGATCAGTCCTCAACCAAGTAAGAAAAAGTAACGCAAAAGTAACATAAAAGTAACGTAAGCATTACTTTCCATGAAAAGTAACTAAGTAAAGCATTTTTTTATTGTGTGGTTTCACAGAATTCAGCTGTGGTGAGAGTCAGATTTACACATATAGGTTCAGCCCTCAAACCGTTTAACATCATTTGTAATTTCGCCTTCAGTCTGAATGTGTTGATCAATAATTCAGCAATTGCATGACTCAACAAAAATGATTGGCTGTAATGCTCAATGATCCGAAACCTCCACCACAAAGGTTTGTCACACAAGTTATTTGCTTATACATTTTATTACTCTCTATAACTGTTAAAGGAGTGAATATTGAAAATGTGTTATTTTGTCTTTTGTGTACGTGTGCTTATATATTAACATCATTACACGGGAAACTACCACCCTGACCCTTCACACCATCAGGTTAACATTCATGCTTACTTTCCCATCATCATCTTTTACATAAATACACACAGCGCCTCCCCCGTAGCGGTGTACTGTGTGCACTCAGGTGCATTGTGATCGTGGTAATGAACTCCCAGGTAGATATACACACTCCAGTGCTTCTTCCCAGACGGAACGCCAAAACAAATCTTGTCATAATTAGCTGTAATCCTGCTCATTACTGCTGGCTTAATTAGCCTATTAATAACACATCCTGGGAGAGCTTGTTTGCTGCACAGGCAAATGTTTGTTCCTAAATTAGCAAACAAGGAAACAACAGCATTGTTCAAACACAGGCGCTCTGACAATGCAAATCAGGCTGGATTAATAGTATTCAATGACAGGGCTTATCACTGTGTGTGTGAATGTATGTGCGTAGTCTGTGCTCTTTGCAATGAAATACAATAAAAATTTTGATACCTCTGATAAACCATCATAGCTGTGTGTGCCGAAACATTGTCAAGTGGAACTACATGGAACATTGTCCCAGAGGCCTGTGACAAGGGGGACCCACAGAGGACCAAGCAACAGAGGACCCGCCCAAAATTTACTGTCCCGGGCAAAGTGAAATTAGGTGACTGCATATGTAGGTCAGGTCTAGATAATGGAGATCAGAAGTACCCACTAGTAAAGTAAATGTTGCAATTACCTACAATGTAGGACCAGTCAACGGTTTCCCACAAGGAAAACGGCTTAATGAACAATAATTCTACTATTATAATTACTGAACAACTGAATTATAATTACCCCATTATGCAGTAATTAAAGTAAATAATGGCTTTATTAAAATGTTAAAAAGTTTCAGTGAAGGCTATAGGTTAAAGGAGTGCATCCCAGATGTCTGACTGCCTTTCTTCAGTTAAACACAGAAATTTGATTGTAAAATGTAATCATGCTATCTTCTTATATGTGAGTCAACAGCAAAGCCCTACAAAAAAATATTGTATTAAAGGGACACTTTCCTTTTGTTGAAAATAGGCTCATTTTCCAGCTCCTTTAGAGTTAAACAATTGATTCTTAGCGTTTTGGAATCCATTCAGCCGATCTCCGGGTCTGGAGCTAGCACTTCCAGCATAGCTTAGCACAATCCACTGAATCTGATTAGACCATTAGCATTGCAATTTAAACCTTGACTCTTCTGTAGTTACATCGTGTACTAAGACCGACGGAAAATTAAAAGTTGCGATTTTCTAGGCTGATATGGCTAGGAACTATACTCTCATTCTGGTGTAATAATCAATGACGTTGCTGTTGTACCATGGCTGTAGGAGGCGCAATGATATTACGCACTGCCCGAAAATAGTCCCCTTGGTTACTTTCAATAGCATGGGACTATTTTCAGGCGCTGCGTAATATCATTGCACCTGCTGCAGCCATGTTACTTGGCTGCAAAAGTCCTTGATTATTACGCCAGAATGAGAGTATAGTTCCTAGCCTGCCATATCTGCCTAGAAAATCACAACTTTTAATTTTCCGTCAGTCTTAGTACATGATTTAACTACAGAAGAGTCAAGTTTTAAATAAGAAAAATATCAAACTCTTCGGTTATTTTTAGCACGATGCTAATGGTCTAATCAGATTCAAAGGATTATGCTAAGCTATGCTAAAAGTGCTAGCGCCAGACCCGGAGATCGGCTGAATGGATTCCAAAATGGTAAAAATAAAATGTTTAGCTCTAGGGGAGCTGGAAAATGAGCATATTTTTTGAAAAAAGTGGAATGTCCCTTTAAGTTTAAATATGGTGGCATGTTGATAGCGTTAAATCTTTGCTATTGCCTTCTATCGATTTTGTTTGGGTTGATAAACGAACGTTTTTGCATGACGGTGGTTAAATTACAAGAGAATTTTTATATTTTGGTAAATTATTCCTTTAAAGGGTAAGAAATAGAAAATAGCGTCGGTTCAGTGTAAAAGCAGGAAAAGTCAATGGAAAATCCCCACTATGACATGTGCGCAACACTAGAAGACTGCTCACATACATAATGAAGATAAATTAGATGTGTTACATTGCCTATAATGCACAAATCACATTCAAAGCTTTTAAGCTCCGGAAAGCTTCTCTTGTTGCATGATTATGATCACAAAGAGCTCAAGCCATCTTCAGTTTCATTCTAATGCCTCCTCTCTGATCGGCTTCAACTTTGACCTCTTATCAGTTGAGGCCGAGCCAGCAGTTTGAGAGCTGCCCTTGGATGGGGTAGATAAAACGGTAAGAGTTTCTGATAGCGCCGATAGATGTTCAAAGTCCCTATCAGGTGTCCACTCTATCCGATCAAACAAACTGTCCCAGGTTTAACAGGAAGCGTAGTGTGTATGTGTGCCTTGCCTAGAGACCATGTGTAAAATATGTATGTTCGGCTCATTGACACTGTTAGCACACATCACTGTAACAAGACATCCAATCTCTTGCTGTTTTATGAGAGGATTTGCCTTTGGCCCTCCTGTTTACCCCAAACCCCTTTTCACCCTGAGCTGAGATATCTCGCTGGTTTCCCATATTGCAATTAAGACTGAAATTCGGACGAGGGTCGCTGGTTTGCGATCAGCATGAAATAAAAGCGTACACAAAAACGTTTTCCACATCAATATTTTACAGCACATTAAAAACAGCATGTACTTTACCCTTCACTGAACTAAGATGCTTTTCTATCCAGGGATGCTTTGCCTTGAGCTTTTGCATGTGTGTACACATTTGTGTAACATGTATTTCAGTGTGTGTGTGAAGGCTTTGTTAAATGAGATGTTAAAATTTGGCATTTACTGTGTTATGGGTCAAGCAGGGTATAGGCTGTTATTGGGGAATGTGTTATGTCTAATTTAACACCACAGTTATGCACGTTATATTTCATATAATCTACAAAATGTCTTTTGTGTTGTCTAAGGGTCATGAACGCTCTGAATGACCACTAAATGCTGGTCTCAGTACACATAAGGCCATCCATGCAAAAACTAAAGAGAAAGCTTGTGAACGTTATAAAATGGATAAATGATTTCTATGTTATGAGTGAAAACTGGTAGATAAAACTTTCAACTCTTGTGTGGATAAATAATTTATAGTGTTTGTCTGTCTCTCTGTTACTCAGATGTAGTGTGTGTGCATGCGAGAGTCAGACAGTTCTGATTACAGAGGGATTATATGTTATGGGCATATTAATCATTCATGTGTGGAACTAAAACTTTGCTTGCGTACAACACCAGTAAATAATCTCTTTTCTGTGTGTGGCTGTGATATAAGACTTTATTAATGTGAGTATGTGCTTATTGTGCTAGTGTGCATGAACATACATGGACATTACACCTGATGAGACCTGATGAGTTCTTACTATCACTTTTACTAATAGCTAATTTTAATGCATATTTTAATCATGTGGAAAAAATGTAAAGCTTCAGCCAAACTAACATTTAAATGTTCAGTGCTCTTCAGAAAGAAGGAAAAAATGTCCTGTGTTTTCAGAGCTTTGTGTTTATGGTGTGCAATATGGTAAATGGATTGCATTTATACAGCAGCGCTTTTAAAAGACCTATGGGCATCCAAAAAGCGCTTTACAAGTTTTTTTGCCTCACATTCACTCACTTATTCATACACCAATGGCGGTGTCAGCCATGCAAGGCGCCATCCAGCTCGTCGGGAGCAGCTGGGGTTAGATGTCTTGCTCAAGGACACCTCAACACTTGGTCAGGTGGAGCTGGGGATAGAACCACCAACCTTCCGGTTTGTAGACAACCTACATGAACCACTGCCGCCCAGTCGGTGTCTCAGTGTGTTCATGTTTTGTGTGTAAAAACGATTTGTTCTGATTGTGTTGTGATTCGACACCAACTTAGCTTAGCCAGAGCCATTTGAGCTTAGCTGGTAATTGGCATATATGATTCACCTGATTTCAGTATGTCATTTCATTTGACCACTTTGTTTATATTATTTCTAGATATAGAGTATGGGTACTTGCATTCCACTCACAGACATCTTAATGTTTCACACAAAGCAAAATATAAACATTTGTCAAAAGAAGCTTTACTTTGTGTTTTTTCTTACCTCAATCTCTCTCTTCTCTTGTTGTCAATGTTAAAAATACTTCAATTAACAAATAGGTCTATCCCACAAAGTTGTAAGTAGCCAGACATAATAACATTGACTTAACCAGTGATAAAAGTTTAGAGTGAGATTATGAGCGTAGAAAACCTGTGAAAGACATGGCATTACTTTTGCAAAAAAGGCAAAGAAACTGCATGCTTCATTTTGTAAATACTGAAAAATTATTAATTATAATTAAATACAATTTTATGATACATGCCGAAGCGTTGTGTGTAGGGATTGTGTAAATCCGATATCCTTAAAGTTTGGACTGGGTTGTGAAATTTTTTCCCTTCCCGAAACTTAAAACCGAAGGGGAGAAATGAGGGACGTGGATCAAACACTGAGGAAGGCCTCATTCACTACTAAGTGTCAACAAGATTAACAAAAACAATGTAAGTGTACGCTTATGTTAGCTAGCTAGCTCAGCACATCGTTGCTTGGAAATAATGACGGTTCTTTGTTTATAATGCATATAGACGGTTTCAGCAGTAACAACATAAACAAACAGCTTTCGTGGAACAAACGTAAATTCTGGTAAACTCTGCAAACCGGCTGCCAAACCTCTCTTTACATAGCGGTGATCCACGATCGCTGTCTCCCTCATCTTCAGGAAACTAAAACATTTGTTATGTTCAAGGAATTTGTTCCAGAGTTCAGTTTAGCCACTAGTCAGACCATTAAACAAACAGGACCGAAAGTAAAGTTTCGACCAGACGCGTAACCGCAACAATGCACGTGGGTCCAATGAAGCCATCTATATTTTAACGTAAAATAAGATGATTAAAGGCAGAGGCTGACTGACATACTTAATTAGAAGGCCTCCCCCTGAGATCCCCAATCCGATCACGGCTTTAGCTTCAATTTTTGATTAAATTATTTTCTAATCGGTTGCATATTATGTTGTGGATATATTCCTCGAATGCATACTGCAGTCTCTTTTGTCTTGCTCTCTCAGATGTTCACATGTTCACCAAAAATGACTAATTATCTTTTTGAAAAAAATGTCTGCCACCGGTCGGTGCTTACATACTGTAATAGACTTGCCAGGTGCAAAAGCTTGACAGGCGTAGCAACAGTAACTAAGGAGGGTGGGGCCTAGCAAAGGGTCAATAAAAAAGTAAAGATTTACAGTACAATAAAATGAGTGTGAAGATGGAAGGTGTGATATGTAAAGAATAATTGACTCTGGGCCGTTGAATTATTAAAAAAATATTTTTTGTACTTAAATCGCTATTGTGAGTAGGACTATTTCTTTCGCGTCTCATCCAACGGCTCTTTTGCTTGTTCAAAAACATAATTTTAAAGCTGGCAATGGAGGCTTGAGCTGTTGACAGCATTCTAATGCAGCTATTAATGGAGTTATTAGAAGGAGAGTGACAGAGACACAGAGAGAAAAAGAAAGAAAGAGAGAGAGAGAGAGAGAGAGAGAGAGAGAGAGAGAGAGAGATTGTGTGAACGAGACTACCTCTGTGTGTCTCTAAACAGTGCTTGTTGATGCCTCTGAAAACCGTCTGTCATGTTGTTTTTGTTAGTCCGTTATTGCAGTTAACTATGCGAAGTGATATGGAACTGCTGTAATGTGGTCAAGAGAACTGCATATAATATGGAATATTGAAAGTGCTGGTGCTTAGGTTGAGGAAGATTTTGCTTGAGGTAGATATTTACATATACATATTATATATGTAGAAGCATCTGCAATCATTTCAAAAGAGACATTAACTACTTATATATGTTATAAATATACTGAAATTTATGCTGGTGGGTAGTGATGCAATATAGCTTGATCATACATATTATCTAGTGTATAAAACCTTTAACTTGAAGTTTAATCATATTTATCTAAATTGACCTAAAATCTAAACTGAAAGAGTGAGAAAGAAAGAGAGCCAGAAAGATGGAGAGAGAGTATTAGCATCTCTGACAGGTTGCTATAGACCAGTGCTGACTATTGAGACTGACTGAAGACCTGGGACATGCTTAGTGAAGCGAAACAAAATGGCGGGCAGTCACTGGAGACACATCATCACTCTGTGCCAATCTTTCCTTGCGGGTCCCTTCAGGTTGGACACCCAGTGCCTCAAGGGTGTGTGCTTGTGTGCATACTGGTGAATGCAATACTGACAGTCAGACACTGAGTTAAATGACCTGATTCTAGTGTGTAAGCTGTGTAGATTTAGCCTTCAGGGTTTTTCAAAAAAAGAACTGGACATAATCTGAAATAAATAAATCTGACAAGGTCAGAGAATATCAGTTAATAAATATTTTTAATTCAAATGACAGCAAAATGAACTACTAGTTGGATAGATGCTCTATTTTGGGGGGGGGGTATGAGATGATGTGCATTAGTGTTGTTAGGCCAAGAGGTCTTTATTGTTTTGGAACACAACCAACACGTTGTCCTATGTACCAGCTTATTGTGACATCACACAACACCCACAGCCAGGCCATAATGCACCGGGACACGCGCATGACAGATGGCAGAGTGAGTCCTGGTTGGTGTCTGGGTTGGCAGGGGCCCAAGGGTGGCACAGGCATCGGGTTTTTGATGAGCTATGCACATACGAAACCAGAACATCTGGACCTGCCATGTGTCCAGCAAGCACAGCCAAACCCCTCAAGCCAGTACACACACATCTCACACATTTCCTTTAGCCAGCTGTGGCCAAACTACCATGAGCTACGCAATATGAATTATGCATTTGCTTGTATATGTGTGTGTGCTTGTTTTGTCAACAGTAGCTCATAGTCAGGTCGTACTCATCGTCACTGACTTTAATTAAAATTAAAAAACACTATGAATATTCAAAGAGCATGACACCAGCTAGAAGAAACTGATCTTTCAAAAGTGTGTATTTTACAGAGATAACTGAGGAGTGCCTACCAGGTACGCTATACAGAGAAAGGCAGAGGGAATGACTCTATTAGATTATTGCATTATCTTAATTATGAGGCTCTTCTTCAGCTTAATGAAGGACTGGTGTGGCTTTGGAAGGCACTGTGATTGATGGAAGTGGCTGTGCTCGAAGAGTAAATGATTGTTAGCGTGTGTGTGTGTGAAAGCCGAATGCTCAATCTTACTTTGGGCTCGTATCCACCGAGCGATTACGCATCCATTAGATTGCTTTAATTAAGCTTAATTAGTGCAGTGTTTATCATGATTTATTTGATACCTGGAATAAAATCACTCACCCTTAAATGTTGGGTTCAAACAGTTAAGGACAGGAAAAAATAAATCACTAGCCTTGGAGAGAGAGAAGACCAGAGAATGGACTTACAGAAAAGTGGAACGTATTGGTGATGCTAGCAGTTGTCATTTAAATATGTTTGGATAGAGAAACAAATCTTTGTTGTGTGTTTATCCTTTTTGCATGTGTTGATGCATGTGACTTTAGGTGGCTATTATTAACAGGACAACTTCTATACAGTCACACACATTTTTTTTATTCTTTTTCATGATACAGTCACAAATTTCTGCGTTTTTTCGTGATTCGTAATTTCTGTTTATGTGTCATTGTCACGTATTGGTTACTCAACTCTTTTGGCATATTTTCTTACCATTACATAAAATGACATCCTTACCCAAACCCAAGTCTAACCCTAACGCCAGGCGTCAATGGTTTAAAAATCTGAAAATAAATGTAAAAAAAATAGTATAACCAATACTTAAAGGGATAGTTCGGCCAAAAACGATACCAAACCCATGATTCACCCACCCCGAAGCCGTCCGAGATGCACACGTCCCTCATTCTTCAGACGAACACATCTTCAGTTGTTTTAGAAAATGTTTTAGATCTTTCAGTTAATCAAATGTAAAGTTACGGGGTCCACGTCCTTCAAGTCCAAAAAATGTGCATCAATCCTCCACAAAACAATTCCAAACGGCTCCACGATGATAAACAAAAGCCTTCTGAGGGTAATCTGTGTGCTGTTTATGTAAAAATATCCACATTTAAAACTTTATAAATGAAAATAACTCGCTTCCGGTAACGCCGCCATCTTAGTCGCATTCGCATTCAAGATGAGAGCGTACGCAGTTTATGGAGTGTTCCGTGCTGCTGCTCTGTGCCCCCGCCCTCCGAATTTGTCATACATCACTAAGAAAAGTGCGTACACTATGATAATACTCTCTTCTGAATACAGAGGAGTCTTAGATGGCGGCGCTACCAGAAGCTATTTATTTTTGTTTATAAAGTTTTAAATTTGGATACCGTATTTTCCAGACTAAAAGACGCACCGGAGTATAAGCTGCATCATTCAAAAATGCGTCATTAAGACGAAATAACATATATAAGTCACAGTGGACTATAAGTCACGTTTATTTAGAAAATTATTTCACAAAATCCAAGCTGAAGGACAGACATTTAATCTGGAAAGGCGAGTCATTCAACTAAACAATAGCAGACAGAACAGCAGGCTGAATACAGATATTTGTATGTTACAGTAATATTATCAGTTATTTAAACGATAAACCATAGCATACAGAACTTACCTGGAAGGTTGAATAGTCTAAATTAACCGAAAAAGCCAACTAGCGTGAAGTTCGCATACTCGTCATTCCACATTACTGAATTCATTGAATTGCATAAATACAGAATGATGGACATAATCATCTCGGACAGCTTGGGGGTGAGTAAATCGTGGGTTTAATATCATTTTTGGCCGAACTATCCCTTTAAAGTGACATCCTAATGCAAACACCAAATCTAACCTTAAACCGAAGCGACAATGGTTTAAAAAAAAAGAAAAAAGCAGTTGAGTTACCAATATGAGACAAGGACACATAAACAGAAATTTGTGAAACAAATGCAGAAATTCATGACAGTATCACGATAAAGAATCAAAAAATTACGTGACTATAGGTACATAATTTTGTGAGACTTAGTAGCCAGTAACATCTATTTTGGGCAGACATTTACTTGTGTCAGTATTGTTGTATCTATTCATGTTCGTAATATCAAATTTATATAAAAAAAATGTGAAAATGCACCACACATTATTCCAAATGCTGGAGCCGACACTGGCACAGTACCGGGCACAGAGCTGGCATTTTTCAGATTGGCACTATTCTGTGTGTCGGTTTCTCTGGCAGTGACATGGCTAAATAGCAGGTGCATTGAGATCTGTATTTATCAAGCTTATCAGAACATGGGTGTAGTTTTAGTATCATTTTCCCTTTTCATTAACTGTGAAATGAGTTTACATGGATGATACGTAATGTTGGCTAATTGGTTGGGTGTTGTAGCAGTTTGTCATTGATCATATATACAAGTGAAATTATACTTTGTGAGTGAATATGCCTACTTACCTATATAGAGCTTAATTACGATTCTCCAAATCCTCAATTTGATTATATTTTCGATGCTAAGGTCACGGTTCAATTCGATTCGATTCTCGGTTTTTACTTTTTTCTTAAAAGAACAGGTTGCTATGCGATTTTTAGACTAGACTTTTATGAAATATAATATCTGACCTTGAACCCAGAGATGCCCTGCCATGTTAGTTGCGCTGCCAGTGGAAAAATATGGTACACGCACATTCATGATAAAACCAAACTTCCTGTCAGATGAACATCTGTCAGTACTTTGCACCCTAAAAACGTGTTTTTTACCGTTAGACGAGATTGTGAGACTATACCCCAATAAGTCATGTTTAAATGCTGTTTTCATAACTCTTAAGCAACTGAAATAAGTTGTTGTGAAACTTGACTCGTTGACTCGAAGCACTCAACACGTGTGTGTTTTTTTTTTTCGCTTGGCAAGCCAACCGGACGTGACATGGGGCGTTCCAGCATCAACAATTCAATTTTTTAATTTGAAGTTCGAGATTGTGGCTTAATTTCGATCGATTTTGATTTAAAATCAAAATCGTGACACCCTTAAGCTTAATAGTAACTAGGCTACATCAAAACTTATGATCAAAAGGATGTCAAAATACACAGTTTTCAGTATGTAAAAATATGCGCCCAAGAAGCCATCAGAGTGAAAATGTAAAAAATGCTAGAAAACTGTGGGTCAAGACTTTAAGACATAAGTGTTTTAGCTATTGAATATGTTTTTAATAGTAAAATTGCACCTGGTTGTTAGTAAATCGTAGGTCTAGTCAAAGTCTATATATACACTAGATTCCTCCAAACTATATTTGATTAATGAATAGAAAGTACTTTATTACTTAATGTTGTACATACTTAGAAAGAAAATTGTGGAAAATGATTACAGAAAATGTTTGCGCTTTAAATCAGTGCTACTGTTTTGTGGCCCATATCAGCACATGGCTGAGCTGCACAGTTATTCATCTCAAACCCGCATCCAGCCTCCAGCACACAAGCAAACAAACAAATTCTTTTTCTCTAATAAGTAGCCCTACTCGGTACATGAGTCAGTCAAGACTAATGGTGTACTGGACAAGAGAAATACACAGACACAGTCAGAGAGAGAGGGAAAGTATTTGTGTATCATTGGGTGTTCGTATGACTCACAGCTCAGTCCAGCCCGTACATCTGCAGCATGCTGACTAGCCCAACTGAATTTGAGTTGTCCAATGTTATATTTACAGGCACAGCATGCAAGTGAAATCATAAATAATGGATAGTAATATATACAACTGTCTATTTTAACCATGTCTGCTCACACATACTCCTACACATATGATGCAGAGGGAATCTATTACACACTCCACACGCAGTGCCAAACTATATTATCCCACACAATGCATGAAAAACAACCTCTCACAGTCTGTCAGGCAACATTAGAGAATGAGGAAAGTGAGACAGGTTACAGCAAATGTAAATAATATGTAAATGCCCACGCATGGAAAATGTGCCCTAGTTTTTGTGAGGAATAAACATCGGTATGTGTTAAACTCATGGCTTGCAGGAGAGAGAGAGAAAGAAAAAGAGAGATTAAAATTCAACACCCACAGCTTTGGAGGCTGAATATTCACATATTCATTTTTCCCTTATTTAAATATTTTAGCACTCTCTTAGAGCTCCTAACACAAAGACTTTGTTATTCTGCGAATGCACTGTATTATTCTAACTAATGACTTATTATGCAAACTCAATGCGGGGCAAAGCAGAAATTGCTTATCCCCCAAGCCCATACCGTGTGTTAGCTTTGCAGGGTTGTGTTTTGCAAATTTTCCTGGTGTGTGTAATAGGTGTGAGCGTGTGTTTCACACACTAGTAGGCACGACCTCATGATGATTTTATGTTGTGCCCAAATACGCTTTTCTGAGACTTACTGATTTCAATGACTGACAAAGTGATCAAAGGAGCAGAATTATGAAGAGCCCTTAGCTCAGTGATCTCAGAGAAAATCTTCTTACTCTTTTTTTTTATTCGTTTGAGTGATTAATGCATTACATTAAAATAGGCCGAAGTATGCACATCCTTTTCAAATTAGTACCATTCGTTTTCAATGACAGTTTCTTATCTTAAATGTGCCTGATCGGTTTGATATTATTTTCAAAGGCGCTCTCATCTATTATCATCGATGGGGCTTTTTCATCCGTGCTGCTGCAATGTTTATTCATTTGCATTTGATTTTGAATATGCAAACACTTTAGTTTGATTGTGCTTTGTACTATTTTGCATAGGACTCGATTACATCAGAGCAATAGTCGGATAGCATACAGATAAAGCACGTAATGCAACGCATTCCCGTATTTGTTCCATGGAAACAGGAATTCCCATAGTTCCTCGTAACAGCCCTGCCCACAGGATTATTATCAGAACTTGCCGAAACAATACACTCAACACCACGCTTTAATCTGCTTCCCTATTTGCAGCCTGTGCTCTCCCTGAATCCATGCAAATCTGCAGCAGGTGCCAGGGCCGCCTCATTTGCACATTATGGCTGCGTGCGGCGTGTTAGAGTGTAACTCTCTTTCGCCGCACTACACACCAATGCAAATCCCAGAATGGCGCACTGATTTGCCTGCCCACATGATGGCCACGAGTGATGATTTATGGTCATTGTGGAAAAGCGGAACTCCATTCCGTCGCTTGAAAGCCGACCAATCACAGAGCACAATTTCCGATGGCTAATCTGACCATCGGTTAGGCAGTTAGAGCTAAAAAAAACCCACCAAGCTCATTTGCTAATAAAATAATGTGTCCTTTTGGAGATATCATTCTTTCTGTCTCGCACCCTATAAACACAGACCTGTTTGCAGCTATGCATTTAAAGAGGGACTCTACCACACACATCCTCTCTCCATCATTACCCACCACATTCACCACACCATGTCCAGCCAGCAGAAGACTGAAAGAGCTGTAGCATTTCTGAGGCAGCATGTAGCAATGCCCAGCAGCAATAACGAGTCCTGATAATGGCCCGTATGAAAGGGTCACTGTGGGACTCCTCCCTCAGCTGAATAGGTCCCCGGGAGGCTTGGCGTCGGGGCGGAGGGTTTAGGTGGGCTGCCTGTGGGGGTCTGAGTAGCTGGTCTGTGGATGGAGTCACAAAAGCCCAGCAGGCTCCCAGTCATTAAATGGGCTGTGATGGGATGGGTACTGAATCCGTGCAAAGCAGAAGAAGAGGCAGGAGGCGGGAGGAGCCTGGAACATGGTGCATCTAGACCACGGAGTTACTGGAAAAACCCGGGTGGGATTTTCAGCGCAGCGTGACGCTGGAGTATTCAGGTTTTACTTTGCATTGGTTGAGTAGTACTGCTGCAAGTGCTTTGGTTAAACAACATGCTTATTTACTTCCATTATAAATGGAGCTTCTCTTTCCTGTACACAAACCACACATACTGTATATAATAATAAAGCCACGGGGTGTGCCATTACACACATGGGGTGTGTAAAATCTAATTGAATATCAGAGGCAACACGTAAAGAGCACAAACTTAACTTATGCCAATATAGCCATAATTAATGTGCGTTTTAAAGACCAAAGCTTTGATGTGAGCATATTGGCTTAGTCGTCCTTTGACTATAACAATGCTCCAGCATGCATGGATAGAGATAGGAAGCGAGAAGATCTGGTTTATTTTGTGAGTGGTTTGGTTACAACCTCTTTTGTCTGTTCCCCCAGCCTGATATTTTAAACTGTTTATTAGCATAACAAGTGCTCTTATGTTGCTAAGCTTTTATAGACACCAAAAACTAAACAATTATATCTGAAAGCTCTTAATGTTTAGCTCTTTATCTGGCTCTCTGCTCACTTCCTACCATCTGGCCCTCCCACCACTGAATTTATTCTCCATAACTGGGCCAGTAGTTCAAAGTGAATGACTCTGGTAGTAAATGCCCTCTTCCCTTGTTGTTCTAGCGATGTGGCACCCTGCACTTAACCTTTTCCGCTTCAGTGGAGGACAAAGACGACGCTCTTCAAACACAAACCCTCTAGCGGAACAAGGGAGGGAGAGGCAGTTTAAGCTTTAATTGTTCTGGCACTAACAATGAAAATGCCTGTGAATGCCGGGCCTGTTGTGAGTGTGTTTACATCTGACACTCTCTATCCCATCATGTTCCTGTGTGAAATGGATACATTCGGGCTGATGTTCGTTTTATTTTCACAAGCTGCATCAGCATTGATTATCAATTATCTTATTTATTGATCGATTAGTGAAAGATGATCATGCATGACCTTGATAGATAAGTAAGTTATTCAAAAGGAAAGCTCACCATCATTTCTGTAAATTATTCCATCTTTATATTATTTATAAGGAATGGACCAAAACAACATTTTTGTGCTAATACCGTTATTCAATTTTATTGTGCCATGTCCAGAGGCGTCATGCCCATTCAAACCCCTCGGTTTTTTGAGCCAAATGGATTTTGCATGCAACCTCAAAATCAAAGAAGCGTCCATTAATCTGTTACCTGTCTTTTAATCTGTTTAATATGCAAAATATGATTAATTCTGTGATGCATCCTTGTCACTGTTAGAAGATTTTTGCCATTTTGATAGTGTTTTGAGTGTGTAACATTACTTTATTCTGGTGGCAGGTGCTGCAGTCTCAGCGCAGTCGCAGACATCATCAGCGTCGTAGCGCGCTCACGAGCTCTTTGTTGTTGCTGCTGCATTTTGCTATCTGAGGAATTAAAACGTGTAAGACAACATTTCCAAACCCCAGTACAGTAATGTGCAGTTAACCTCCTCTTTGTAGAAAATGTATGGTTTAAATGTGACTGTCTCAAGGTTATATTAGTAAAGATTTCTAGATTCATCTTGGTACAACGGCAAAGTTCACCAAAGTTCATGGGGCGCGGAATCACACATGAGGTCAAATTGAATGCAAAAATCTGTTCATCTAATAATTTTATCTACACGTATTTTTTTATCATTATTGAACATTAAACTCAATCACGTGGCTATGGCTTATGTAATTTTCGTAGTTTATATTCTTTATGGATTTAAAATGACATTAATTTAATAGGATAATGCAGTTGTTGTGCAAAATGCATTAATGACACAATTAAACAAGTCATTAAACAAAACGTAAATAAACAAAACATGCCGTTTCAGATGTAAATATGATTCCAATATGTAATTATTTCGTTTGAATAGTATTTGATATGACAGTTAGTCGACACTTTAAGTTTGGAGGTTTTTGCATGAAGAGGGCGCTCAAATTGTTAGAAATGTAAGTGCCATGGAAAAGACTGAAAGCTCTATAATACTGCGTTTGATGTCTGTGTATGCACAATTTTCTTTGAGCTGTGCAAAAATTGGTGCATGGCCATGTCAGAACGACTAAAAAACTATAAAGCAGCAAGGCTGTTGTTTCATTAAGGATTCAGTAGTAATGTACTGTATAGTCCAATTAACCTAACTGTCCTAATTACATTCTAGCAACTAGTATGAGAGACTACTAATAGAGAAATCCATGTCTTCGCTTTTCACAAAAGGAATGGCCAAATATAGTGCAATTCTTATACTAAGCCCCATTGTTTGTTAAACACCCAACTGCAACTACTATGATTACTGCAATCCTTTAATATTACGTCGTAAAACCTCCTTCCCTCTGCCCTCTTTGTCTTTCTGAGCTGTTTTTGGCCTTTAGCTGCAAAAGGCTTCAGTATTAAGAGTGTTAGGATCTTATACCCGAGCGGCCCTCCCTTCATGCATCACACACACACTTATCTGCAAATTACCGGTGTGATCGATAACCAGTAAGCGTGCGAGCGGATCAATATATGTGCAGGCGGAGAATGAGGGGGCTGAGGTCTAATGACGAGCCATTGATTTTTAAATAACCGCTCGGGTTTCTGAGACACTGATTACTATGGGTCTCTGAATCCCTCTCCTACCACCTTCGCCAAGGCTATTAAATCAGGAGCAGCTGCCGTCAGACAGCCAGCCATATTTAAAGCCGCCGCACTAAACGCACACTTACAGCAGGTATGGGGGTTTTTAACTGCACCACTGGGAAGACCGAACGATTATACTACAATGAGGAGCACCTTACCACAATGAAGAGCACAATAAAACGGAGCAGGAATGAGAGAAGGGCAAGAACAATGAGGCTGTTGTCACCATCCCGGGCAGAAAGAGAGTAAAAGCTTACAATGAGTGAATGACTTCATCAGATATATGCCAGCAGGGAGTCTAGGGTAAAACAGAAAAGTTTGGTAGAACTTAATTTGTTATTGGCCTCAGGAAAAAAACACAAAGGAGATTTATCTCAGTTGTTTCTTTTGGGCAGTAATGCGATTAGATGGGGAGCAAATTGAGGCTTTCGCTTAAGTCTCTTGCTTTTCACATTTATTCTCCAGGGAAACAGGCCATACAGTACTAATCTTACATCTTTGAAGTTTCAACAGAAAGATGTCAACAAAAGTTTGCATCAAAAGTCATATATGTGACCCTTTCTGTGAAATCCAGGATGAAGTCTCATAATCCATTTATTTGATTTCACATTGATTTTAAGAATGTTCTTCACATTGTGTAGGATGATTTTATCTAAACAGTAGGTCACAAAAAATGACATAAGCTAAGTACATGTACAATTAAATCTTATAAATTAATTAATTAAAAAATGAATATAATATCCATTAAAATTCATGTAAGGTATTGTCTCATATTGTTATTTCGGTACTAGAAGGAGTGTTCATAAGACTGCTATGACACCTTCATAATCATGAAATGTGACATGAACATGAAGGAGATTTTATGCTCATTTATGACAACTGTCATTAAGTGTCACTCGTTCAGTGATGTCATTTATAATGCAAAAATGAAATTGTTTGAGATGTCTTTGTTAAGACAATTTGACATTAACCAATACATCATCATGACAACTTAACATTACAAAGACAACATAACTGACCACTTTTTACAAGTGATACAAATATAATTTGTCATTAAAATGTCATTAAGTGTTAAAATTCTGTCATATAGTTTTATAACAGCGTCATAAATATTTTTCTTGACCTCAACTACAGTGGTACAAATTTACCGTAAAACTTCAAATAATAGCCCGGGCTTTTATTTTCCCAAACCTATCATCACACCAGGCGTTTAAAAGAGACAGGCGTCTATAAGAGACAGGCTTTTAATTTAATTGTTCCAGCATGACAGCAGGAGGTTACCACATATTACGTTTTATTTTTAATTTGAATGTGTTTAACAAATTAGTTCGTGTAATAACAACAGTCTTAAATTATTGGCAGTATAAATAAAGTAACCAATGATATGTTTCTTTATTGGTTGTTGCGTGAAATCTTACCCAGATACAACAGTGCTATTTTCTGATTGGCTATTGTGTAGCCTCTTTCTTTTTTTTGTATTGGCTCGCTCGACTAGAACTCTAGGGAAGACGGGCTTGATAGAGAGAGAGAGCAGTGCAGCCAGATACATTTTAGGCGCTGCAGCATATTAAATATGATAAATTGTGTTTCCGCGTGAGAAATACAATGTGTGGCGGGAGTGCAAGCATGACAAAAGACTGAAAGCCCGGCTATTATCAGCGGCCCCAAAACACTACCGGCCCACTGGGAAAAGTCCTGACTCTCCGATTGCCACTTCGCTACTGTCATCATCACCTCAATCCTGGCGACGAAGCTTGTTGTGTTGTCATAGTGATGAGTAAAGGAACGACTGCGTCTGTCACGTGACATCTACCGGTAAGCAAAAAAAACTTTAGCGTGTTCAATCTGCACCATAGAACTAAACAGACTATCTGACGGGTTTTAGAAGATTAAATACAACCCGAAACTAAAAAACAGACCAGGCCTTTATTTGAGACAGGCGTTTATTTACCCAAACCTGTCGTCACACCAGGCGTCTAAAAGAGACAGGCGTCTATTTGGGACTCGGCTATTATTTGAAGTTTTACGGTAATTTGTCATTAAAATGTCATTAAGTGTTAATACTCTGTCATATAGTTTTATAACAGCGTCATGAATATTTTTCTTGACCTCAACTACAGTGGTACAAATATAATTTGTAATTAAAATATCATTAAGTGTTAATACTCTGTCATATAGTTTTATAACAGCATCATGAATATTTTTCTTGACCTCGACTACAGT
This sequence comes from Misgurnus anguillicaudatus, assembly GCF_027580225.2. Classification (NCBI taxonomy): domain Eukaryota; kingdom Metazoa; phylum Chordata; class Actinopteri; order Cypriniformes; family Cobitidae; genus Misgurnus; species Misgurnus anguillicaudatus. Next base: position 34,416,805 of record NC_073357.2, on the reverse strand, counting down.
GGTACAAATATAATTTGTCATTAAAATGTCATTAAGTGTTAATACTCTGTCATATAGTTTTATAACAGCATCATGAATATTTTTCTTGACCTCGACTACAGTGGTACAAAAATAATTTGTCATTAAAATGTCATTAAGTGTTAATACTCTGTCATATAGTTTTATAACAGCATCGTGAATATTTTTCTTGACCTCAACTACAGTGGTACAAATATAATTTGTCATTTAATTGTTATTAAGTGTTTATACTAGTTAATTAATAAGTGTCAAATAGTTTTATAATAACATCATGAATATTCTTCAGTTCATAATGTTTTTTTTCCTCCATGTGTTTAACAAAAAATCAACAATTTAATAATAATAATAATAATAATTGATAAAATGATATTTTATTGCATTTGGAGACAGAATCATCTAAAACTAAATGAAAATAGTACAATAATGGGTTAAGCCATGCGGGGTTCGGTCCCTGTCGCTGGAAAAAAAATGTAAATTAATTTTTTGTTTTGTTAGTTTTTTCTTTGTCAGAACATTTCAGAACCCTCTGTGCGAGGAAGAACAAGTTCTGGTAGTTGTCAGTTTTTTATGAATTGTGCAGATACATAAAGTTAAGTATAATCTTTTGATGTGTCTGTTGCATTTTGTTAAGGCATTTAAAATTATTTGACACAGCTTTAACACTTATTGACAATTTAATGTAATGTTAACCCATAAAGCTAGGTAGTTTCTTAAGTTTGATAATTGTTCTGCTATGTCATGTTTATGACAAGTTATGATGTTTGGGTTGTCGTAACAAAGACATTTCAAACAATGTCATCTTTGCATTATTGAACAAATGACACTTAATGACAGTTGTCATAAAAGTGCATGAAATCTTGTCATGTCATGATTATGACGGTATAATCAGTCTCATGAACACCCCTTCAAGTAAAGTGTTACCGTTATTTCTTAACAGTATTTTTTTAATCAATGCCTCCATTAGTCAAGAATATGTCAACACCATTTCATGATTACCAATCGTTGCTATAGAGATTAACACATTGTATATTTGTAATGGTCATTTAATCAAAATAATTTAACCTTATCTTAACAGCTGTAATCAGTACTATCTGTTGTTAAGCTTTAACTGAATGGTACAATATTTACACCAGACCAATCCTGATCAGCGTGGTTATCCTCTAAAGAGCTTATGAAAGGGGCAAAGTGCCCCTGGCTTGACCCTGCTGGGCCATATGCCAAAACTGTCAGCCTAAAGAGGTTCTGCGATCTGTGCGTCTTTACAATTTTGATGCAATAATGCAAAACACGCTCTCAGAGCTACAGGTCTGATTAAACCTGACAGGATAGCAGATCACTGCTTAACTTTGAGCGGGTGACTGACAAGACCACAAACAATTATCTCATCGCACAGTGGCAAGACATAATAATAAAGCAGTTCTGTTTGTTTGTGTGGGGAGTTGTGAGCAATTGGGAGCTATGAATGCTAACACAAAGACTGCATTATTTATTCATCCATTTCTTGTTGGATTTTTATGGCGGCACTCTCACCAAGAAAAATTATAGCTAAGCTTTTATGAACAAATGGCTTTATTTAGCACAAAAAAGTGTAAATAGCTTATATTTTTAAATCAATATATCACACCGAACACCTTTTATAGCCTTTTCATGGGATTTATGCATGCCATTGTAATTATTACAATGTACTTATTAATATGTTACACATGAATCTTTCACTTAATAATACAGATCATGTGTATGATGTGATGAAAGCAGCAGTGTGATATAAAGCACAAAGAAAAAGAAGAACAGTATGTAAGGAAAGCAGAGAACACTAATGAACAGAAGAGAGAATCAGACTGAAGTAGTGAATGAGAGTGACACTGATAGAGAGAGATATCCAGCGTGGTGGCACTCAAGAGAAAGAGTATGCAGGGTCTAATGTTAAGTGTTTTATTATGACAGAATGACTACTGCGGCAGTCAAGTGGTGCTGCTGTCAGCCAACAGTTTCCATTAGAATAAGCACAGGAGCACTTGAAACAGAGGCTAGCACATTTTAATCCCACATCCCTCATTACAGAGCCAGCTAGGTCAGCTCTCAATACACACCAGTCGAAATAAACTCCTCATTCCCATCCTCCCTCATCCGTCTCTCCCGCACCACTTTACGAAACGCTGGGTAATGTGTTTTATCTATCATGGTTGCGACATTAGGTGTTATGTACTGTAATAAAAGTGAATTGCATGATTTGGCAGAACAATGTTTGATGTCCAGACATGCATCATTATGAAGGATTGTATTTTTTTATTTGTGCTACTTCTGTTTATCCCTCTCTCTCTCTCTCTCTCTCTCTCTCTCTCTTTAGTGGGTGTGCAATACTACCATGCATCTATCAAAGGCAATCTTTTATTACACCACTAAATTGTTATCCTTCAGTTTGAGTGTCTACCAAGAGGGCTAGTGAGATGTAGCCTTTGAAATGCACCACAAGTGAGGAAAGGTAGAGTTAAAAATAAAAATATGTTATTAACTATATATATTGTGTATTGCATTGTTATGCTATTAATGCAAAGTTACTTTTGCCTGACACTAGCCGCATTTCCATTACAGACTTGCGCAAAACGTATGTGATATGTCGATAAAAAACTTTATGTTACAATTACCGCTATGTTAAACTATCCGCGTTTCCATTGCAGATTTGTGCAAAACTTTTGCAATATTTTCTCAATGTCAATAAAAACCGTTTGTTAAATGACAGCGTTTCCACTAACTGAAGATATGCAACTAAAACGTAGTTTTTAAATACACTAGCTGCCATGTTACACTAGCCGCGTTTCCATTACAGATTTGCACAAACTTTTGCAATATTTTCTCAATGTCGATAAACACAGTTTGTGAAATGACAGCGTTTCCACTAACTGATGATATGCAACTAAAACGTCATTTTTAGTTACACTAGCCACTATGTTGCACTAGCCGCATTTCCATTACAGATTTACGCAAAACTTATGCAATATTTTCTCAATGTTGATAAAAATCGTTTGTGAAATTACAGCATTTCCACTAACTGATGATATGCAACTAAAATGTCGTTTTTAGTTACACTAGCCGCGTTTCCATTACAGATTTACGCAAAACTTCTGCAATATTTTCTCAATGTCGATAAAAACCGTTTGTGAAATGACAGCATTTCCACTAACTGATGATATGCAACTGAAATGTCGTTTTTAGTTACACTAGCCCCTATGTTACACTAGCCGTGTTTCCTTTATAGATTTACGCAAAACTTTTGCAATATTTTCTCAATGTCGATAAAAACTGTTTGTGAAATGACAGCGTTTCCACTAACTGATGATATGCAACTAAAACGTCATTTTTAGTTACACTAGCCGCTATGTTACACTAGCCGCGTTTCCATTACAGATTTACGCAAAACTTATGAGATATTTTCTCAATGTCAATAAAAATTGGTCTGTGAAATGACAATGTTTACACTTACTGATGATATGCAACTAAAATGTCGTTTTTAGTTACACTAGCCGCGTTTCCATTACAGATTTACGCAAAACTTCTGCAATATTTTCTCAATGTCGATAAAAACCGTTTGTGAAATGACAGCATTTCCACTAACTGATGATATGCAACTGAAATGTCGTTTTTAGTTACACTAGCCCCTATGTTACACTAGCCGTGTTTCCTTTATAGATTTACGCAAAACTTTTGCAATATTTTCTCAATGTCGATAAAAACTGTTTGTGAAATGACAGCGTTTCCACTAACTGATGATATGCAACTAAAACGTCATTTTTAGTTACACTAGCCGCTATGTTACACTAGCCGCGTTTCCATTACAGATTTACGCAAAACTTATGAGATATTTTCTCAATGTCAATAAAAATTGGTCTGTGAAATGACAATGTTTCCACTAACTGATGATATGCAACTAAAACGTTGTTTTTGTTACACTAGCCGCTATGCTACACTAGCCGTTTTCCATTACAGATTTGCGCAAAACTTATGCAATATGTCGGTAAAAACCGTTATGTTACAATAGCCACTATGTTAAACTATTCGCGTTTCCATTGCAGATTTGTGCAAAACTTTTGCAATATTTTCTCAATGTCGATAAAAACCGTTTGTGAAATGACAGCGTTTCCACTAACTGATGATATGCAAATAAAACGTAATTTTTAGTTACAATAGCCACTATGTTACACTAGCCGCATTTCCATTACAGATTTACGCAAAACTTATGCAATATTTTCTCAATGTCGATAAAAATCGTTTGTGAAATGACAGCGTTTCCACTTACTGATGATATGCAACCAAAAAGTCGTTTTTAGTTACACTAGCCGCGTTTCCATTACAAATTTGCGCAAAACTTATGCGATATTTTCTCAATGTCGATAAAAATCATTTGTAAAATGACAGCATTTACACTAACTGATGATATGCAACTAAAATGTTGTTTTTAGTTACACTAGCCGCTTTGTTACACTAGCCGCGTTTCCATTACAGATTTGCGCAAAACTTATGCAATATTTTCTCAATGTCGATAAAAACCGTTTGTGAAATGACAGCGTTTCCACTAACTGATGATATGCAACTAAAACGCCATTTTTAGTAACACTAGCCGAATTTCCATTACAGATTTGCGCAAAACGTATGCAATATTTTCTCAATGTCGATAAAAATCGTTTATAAAATGACAGCGTTTCCACTAACTGATGATATGCAACTAAAACGTCGTTTTTAGTTACCCTAGCCGCTATGTTATACTAGCCGTGTTTTCATTATAGATTTGCGCAAAACGTATGCAATATTTTCTCAATGTCGATAAAAACCATTTGTAAAATGACAGCATTTCCACTAACTGATGATATGCAACTAAAACGTCGTTTTTAGTTACACTTGCCGCATTTCCATTACATATTTGCGCAAAACGTATGCGATATTTTCTCAATGTCGATAAAAATCGTTTGTAAAATGACAGCGTTTCCACTAACTGATGATATGCAACTAAAACGTCGTTTTTAGTTACCCTAGCCGCTATGTTATACTAGCCGTGTTTTCATTATAGATTTTCGCAAAACGTATGCAATATTTTCTCAATGTCGATAAAAACCATTTGTAAAATGACAGCATTTCCACTAACTGATGATATGCAACTAAAACGTCGTTTTTAGTTACACTTGCCGCATTTCCATTACATATTTGCGCAAAACTTGTGCGATATTTTCTCAATGTCAATAAAAATAATTTGTAAAATGACAGCGTTTCCACTAACTGATGATATGCAACTAAAACTTAGTTTTTTTTCTTTAAAATATAAAAAACTTCCAAATCTCCTCTCACGATAAGTCAAGGGTGGGGTAATGGAAATGCAGCTAGTGTCAGTTCTTCATTCTCTGTCTCTTTCTCGCTCTCTCTCTCCAGGCCTTTTCACCCAGGTCGACACCACAGAAGGAGCAAGTGCTGCTGCCTGGCGACCAGTCCAGTTACTAAGGAAACGGTTGTCATGGCAGTGATTATGGTCTGGAGAAAGCTCACACTGCTCTAATGAGACCATTTACCATCCCCTCTCAGTTGAGACGGAGGGCTGTTTCAGGCCTAATTTGGCAAATGAAATGTATTTTTTCTGCAGGCCTGTCATATAGCCATGCCGTAATGATGAGCTGGAGAGGACCTTATTACTAACAACAGGCCCAGACTGGCGACGACACTACGAACCTGTAATAGTAGTGAATGTATATATGAAAATTGTTAATACGACTTTTTTTAGTCAGTGAAGTCGCTGCACAGGCAGACAATGTTTCATACATCACAAGCATCATTAGCTACACAGAGAGTCAAAATGTCTCAGTGTGCAGCTGGGACCCGAACTGCCTCAATCAATGGTCATGGCAGGTTGTTAATCAATGAACCGGTTTTAAAGAGATGGCCTTCAGGGACACCCGAGCCAAAGCCGCAGAAAAAAAGAGAGTATGGTAGGCACGACAGGCACGATTGAAAAGGAATAGATAGGAATGTTGGGGGAGAAAGAGAGCGAGAGATGGATGGAGAGGGCTGTGTCAGTGAGAGGGGGCATAGCTGAGGGCAGATGTATTTATCTGGGTAATGATAGTCATCTGGCGCTCTGCGGCCAAGCTCTGCGTGCTGGTGACAGTGATGTAAAGCATTGTGTGTGTGTGTGTGTGTGTGTGTTAGTGAGAGAGACGTCCCCATGGTGCTCATTAAGCTGCCAACGACTGCCTGCTCCCCTCCACCATCCCCTAAACCCCCCCTCGCCCCGGGCCTCTAAAGGGCCGTTTATTAATTCATAAAAACACATTGCACAAGTGACTGAGTCTGATGAGCACTAGAGCAGCAAAAACAGGAGTCGGGAGCGGAGGGAGGGAGGGGGGCGAGGGGATTGTTTCCACCTCCCCCTCTCGACATCGTTGGCAAACCGGCCTTGAAAAAGAGGCATGAAAAAACGAGGGCACAGACACAGATGTGTTGTGAAACTTTTATAGCTACTGCTGCAGTTCCCCTCCGGCTGACAGTGGAAGGACAGCCAACATGACTGCTGCTCTCTCTCTCTCTCCGTGTCTTGTTATACTCTCTCCATCACTTTTTCTGTTACTTTCCTGCACTTTCCATCTGACATTTCATTGGTTTTCAGATTACACTTGTCACTACTGGCTGTCTGGGAAAGTGTGACTGAGTGTGTATGTGTGTGTGTTGCCCTGGCAAGTGGGTGGTTGCATGGTTGTTCTTATCAAAGCTCGACAGGCCTGCCCTCGAAGATCGGAGGGGAGTGTGTGTAAATGTGTTTGAGTGTGTGTGCTGGAAAGGGGCCCGGGTTGTTTATTTGCCCGTTCACCTTTCTCTCTGTCTGTCCCACCCTTCATCTCTTTCTCTCCCTCCAGAGAGGCTGAAAGGAACAAGGTCCTGGTATGGATTGCTGTGATTGAATTAAATACATTAGCTCCAGGGCACAGAGATGAATCCTCGTGTGGGATCCAGAGTGAGAGAGGAGAAAATGTGTTTAGCTGCAGGAGCCCTGAAAACCAAAGCTAATGGATCAGAGAAATCATAGAGGACTGATGGGGGAGCAAACAGCCTAATATTAAACATCATTACAGGCGGCTCTGTAAAGATGTGACCCATAGGGTTAAAGCAGAGCTGGACTGAGCGAGTGAAAGAGAGAGCGAGTGAGCAACAACTACTGTAGGAGAAAAGTAGTACTGTAGTATTATTAGGAGTTATACCAGCTTAATATGTAGAGACAACTCTAAGTAAGTCATGTGCAAGTTGATTCTTTTTGAAAGCAGGAACACTGTGGCTTTGTGATACTATAAAAACGTTGTTTGGTTTGAGCATCATGACCAGCCTCCCATAGTAACATTGACTTAACCAATGGTGTAAGTTTAAAGGGATAGTTCACCCAAAAATGAAAATAATGTCATTAATGACTCACCCTCAAGACCTCTGTTCATCTTCGGAACACAGTTTAAGATGTTTTAGATTTAGTCCGAGAGGCTGTTGACCCTTCATTGAAAATCTACGTACAGTATACTGTCTATGTCCAGAAAGGTAATAAAAACATCATCAAAGTAGTCCATGTGGCATCGGTGGGTCAGATGGAATGTGTTGAAGCATCGAAAATACATTTTGGTACAAAAATAGCAAAAATTAAGACTTTAATTAAGGCATTGTCTTCTCTTTCACGTCTGCTGTAAAGCAAATGCGTGAGACTAAAGTCACGTGACTGCAGTGACACGGATGACGTATGACGCGGATGACGTGTTATCTGGTGCGCCCCAGGTGTTGTTGTTTTTTTGTGCGCCAGGGCTTCGTTTACAGGGGAGACGCACGCAGTAAGTTTGGAAAAAAAACTTTGCAAACATGTCTGAGGATAACACGTCATCCGTGTCACATGACTTTAGTCTCGCGCATGCGCTTCACAACAGACACGGAAGAGAAAACGGTGCTGAGTGGAGTCGTGATTTTTGTTGTTTTTGGACCAGAATGTATTTTTGATGCTTCAACAGATTCTAGCTGGCCCACTGATGTCGCATGGACTGCTTTGATGACGTTTTTGTTACCTTTCTGGACATGGACGGTATACCGTGGATTTTCAATGAGGGGTCAACAGGCTCTCGGACTGAATGTGGAAGATCTTAGACTGTGTTCTGAAGATGAACGGAGGTCTTACGAGTTCGGAACGACATGAGGGTGAGTCATTAATGACATTATTTTCATTTTTGGGTGAACTATTCCTTTTAAGGCTGTTTGGCTTAGCAATGGAAGATGGTTGAAGTGCACTGGAAACCTCAGTGAACAATGAATTGGTGATGCAGAAAATACATTATTCATCTTTAACTCATTTACTCATTTATCTAACAGTCATTTAATTTGTCACTGTATCTCTGTGTGTGTGTGTTTGTGTGTGTGTGTGTGTGTGTGTGTGTGTGTGTGTGTGTGTGTGTGTGTCTAATTCTAAATGTATGTGTCATGATTATGGTTCAGCAAGCATGCCTGGCCAAGCATTGCAAATGGAAGACAGTAGCAGGCAGATGTAATTGGACATAGACGTATACTCTGTTACTGTGTTTCTTAATGTTTGTCTATGATTAGAATGACTTATTATAATTGCTCTATTTATCTGCATAATTAATTATTGAATGTACCCAGAGCAATACCATTTATTCCTCTAAATAAATGAGTTCAATGGTATATCATTATACAAAAATTAATTGATTTGTATATTCATTTTTCTAAAAGTCTCTTGCATCCTACATCTCTCCTCATCTCCTCTCTTTCTCATTGTCTCCACTTTTTGAATCCTTTCTTTCTTCTCTCTGCTCCAATCATTCTTTATACTCTCCTCTCTTTACCCACATAATGGGAAAATGCATGTGTAAGAAAAGACAGAGAAACAAACAAAAGAGAAAGAAAGAGGCATGTCTGAGTGATGTGTGGGTGTCTGGCAACAGTAAACAGTTTATGTTCTGCCACCTCTCTCTCCCTCTCTCTCTCTCTCTCTCTCTCTCTCTCTCTCTCTCTCTCTCTCTCTCTCTCTCTCTCTCTCTCTCTCATTAGCAGTTTTCACACATTGGCAGTGAGATGGCAATCAAAGCAGCTCTGCTTGCAAAAATGGAAAAATAGTCTGCTCACTGATGCTTGCACACACACACACACACACACACACACACACACACACACACACACACACACACGCGCACACACACACACACACACACACACACACACACACACACACACACACACACACACACACACACACACACACAAAACATGCTCACACCCTCACACACCACAACACAAAAAGTCCACAAAGCACTGGGTACACACCGTCAACACACACTGCTACTATACGCACCTCATCGTGACAAAAGACTTGAGACTTTGTGTGAGCCTGTGTCTGTTTGAGTCATTGTGTGCAAAGTGATAGTGACAGGGTCAGCACTGGATGTGACCTCCTTTCGGCAGGTTGGCCCGGGCGGCAGACTGAATGACATCTGTGAGGTCATCACTGCCGTAATAACAGACGTAAGGGCACCACAGGTCAAATCTGTCTGCCGTCCCCAAGGGACTGTTCCATAGACAAAAAACACCGAGCGTGAGTCAGGTTTTGGGTACATTGTTGGAACTGAATGTCCCCACAAGGACAGTACAAGCTAAAACAGTATACACTGACCAGAGAACAGTCTCTGAGGAAATTGCATACTAAATAATGGTTTAAAATATGCAAAAGTGTAGGAGTGGAGGTAGGGAAAAGTGTGTGTTTGCGTGTGACCATGTAAAATATAAACAGTTTAGGTGGTCGTTGTTAGCATAAAATGCTCGTAAAATCACCCAAATCATGTGACCCAATAATCTGATATGAAACAGTTGAAGTTTATAAAATTTTTACAACAATTTATGAAACAAACAATTGTGTGTGTATGCGTGTGTGTGTGTGTGTGTGTGTGTGTGTGTGTGAGAGAGAGAGAGAGAAAGAAAGAGAGAGAGATTAATGTGACTGCCCTCTGCTGGATTCTCAAAAAGGACTTCTACTTTATGGTTTGATATACAATTACTTTTTTTAAAAGTTGTTACTTTCATAAAATTCTTGTGTTTATACTATACTGCTTCTAGACTGTAATCATTGAATCATAGCATAGGAATTATATAAAACTTTTTACTTGCTTTTGCATTGTATGTTTACGATGAAATCAGATGGAAATTTCTATTTAAGATTTAGTCTTAGTTTTAATTTTAAATAAGACAAGGCATGCAGACACATCTCTGCTTTATAACCACCTGATATGTGCAGTTATAGCTCTTTGAACATAAATATATGAGCATGTTTCTCAGGGGCATTTGGATAGAGTGTCAGACTGAGTCAGGTCTATACGCTCAAACATTTTGTCACCTTCCCTGAAGAGACACAACCCCCCTACACGGTCCACTATCCTTATAATATCCAAATGTATGTGTGTGTGTGTTTGTTTTTAAGTAGTTATTGAGTTACAAAACACAACACAATACACCATAAAATACAATTCACATTACAGGCAGTTTATAGATTGATAAACACCGAAAGCATGTTTAACATTAAAAAAAGACTGGCATGAATTTGTAAGAGTAAAGGACCTAAAACACATAAGCACACACAAAGAGAGAGAGAGATAAAGGGCAGACATGACAGATTGCTACTGTAAGGCATCTTGATCAACAGAGGGGGAAACAAACACACCCTGACATTGGCTGACATTTACTACAACATCGAGATAAATTATGTGGATTCTCTCTCTCTCTCTCTCTCTCTCTCTCTCTCTCTCTCTCTCTCTCTCTCTCTCTCTCTCTCGTTGTCATCAACAATAATTGATATGTCACACCTGCTACATGAATGGCTATTGAGTGCTAATGATGCAGTAAGCATAGCTAATGGGCAGTAAGACAGGGCTGCAGGGTCATTCATTTGTGCTTCCTGGTAATTATAGGCAGCAGAAGAAGATCTGCAGATCAGAAGTGTGATTATGCATGGCAGCGTGGGTTGACTTGCTCAGGTGTGCATGTGAACATGTGTGTTTGTGAGAATTGCAGTGACTTTATATATGAAACCAAGCGTGCCGCACAAGCCCTGAAAAGTGAAGCCAAAACGTCTGGATCACCCCCCGGTGACTGGTCCCAGTTTAGGTCATAAACCCCGCCTCCCCCATGTTATTCAATGGGACTTGAGACCAACAAAAAAATGTAATTACACTTCAATTATCTTTATGGTTTCTGTCATTTACCGTAGTTTTTATCACGCTGATGTAAATTCAAGTGTTTGTTTTTAAAATAAGTTTGTTTTTAGTTAGTTATTTTATGCTATGGTGCAGTGGTGTCACGTCATGATTGACAGCTGTGATATGCGCATTCTGCGAGGGCGGGGCCTTGGTTTCGCGGCTTTACTGGCTGCTCACTGCTGCGCAAGACTGGTCCCGAAATCGCTACTGCGCAGACTTAAGACCCAAGATGTCAGTGCCGTATCGGGACACTGGCGGCTTTACTTTTCACCAATGGAAGAGAGCGAACGGGCGTCGTCCATCCTTTTATACAGTCTATGTATGAAACTGTCTGTGAAATCCAGGCAAAAGTCTCATAACCTATTTATTTATTGATTTCAGTTTTTGACATGACCTTACTCGATATTAAAAGTATCAAGATTATATTTTCACAAAATGGTCTTTACATTATGTACTGTAGGATGATTTTATGTAGTGATGCACCGATGTATCGGCCGCCGATATTTATCGGTCGATTTTTGATGAATTTGAAACCAGTGGAATATTGGCAATAGCACGAGAAAGGCCGATACCGATTGTTTATTAATTAACCACATAAAGGCAATGAGTTGCATGTCTGTTGTTCAATGAAATGATTTAATGTTCTGGTGTGCACTATACTTAAGCACCGACAGAAAACCTTTGTTGAGCTGGCTCAAATGTCTTGGACAATAAAAGAAACAGACTGCACTTTAGTGGGGAAAAAGAAGTATTTTTTTACTGGCATTATTTATGTTTATTAAAGAAATCCATTATATGTAAAAAATGAGGTAATGTTGTTAATAAAAGAAATGCTAAATATCAAAAACCACCTTTGAAGGTTGTCATGTTGTCTTATTATATTTGTTTTAGCTTGAATGTTAATTAGATCCAATCCATGTTCAGTAAAAATTATTTGATGCAGAAATAAACTAGCTAATAGACCAACTGTATAGTATTGTATACAAGTGTTTAATATCGGTATCGGCCAGAAGTTGTCTGTTCAAATCGGAATCGGCCCAAAAAAATCCTATCGGTCCATCCCTAATTTTATGTAGAAAACAATAGGTCACAAAAAAATGACTTTTCTAGGAAATGACATGGACTGGTTCGCAAAAAAAGTCATACTATGGTCAAAAACAGTATTAGGGGTAACGTATTAAAAGTAACGTGCAATACATAATAATATTACTTTTCTGAAGTAACGAGTAAAGTAACGCATTACTTTTAAAATGTACACATTAATATTTTAGTTACTTTTGTAAAAAAGTTATGCAAGTTACTTTTCAGTTTAATTAATTTGATTTAAAAATAATAATGTACTGAATTAAACTGAACATCAGGCAGAATTACGCAAACTCTATGCGTACGCGCCTGAACGGGAACAGTTTGAGTCAGACACGGATGTGGCTGGCCAGGGCTTGACATTTTTGTGATGGAAATATGCAATTTCTGAATATGCAGAGCTTCTCAGTCATAAAAACACCTGCAAGAAGTATTTATTTACTGGCATTATTTATGTTTATTAAAGAAATCCATTATATGTAAAAAATGAGGTAATGTTGTTAATAAAATAAATGCTAAATATCAAAAACCACCTTTTATTTCTCAGCAAAGTAAGAAAAAGTAACGTAAAGTAACTTAAAAAGTAATGTAAGTATTACTTTCCATGAAAAGTTACTAAGTAACGCAATTAGTTTATATTTAATATTATAGTTAATATTGTAATACATTACTTTTAAAAGTAACTTTCCGCAACACTGGTCAATAATGACAAAAGTTAGTATTGACAGGGATTATAATTATGATATTCAAATGATATCTTACAGGTTTAGAAGAAATTGTGAGAGTGGGGCAGTTGACAACATGGGATAGACGGTAATGTTGTCCTGGCCCCTTTGGCAAGAAGTGCCCAACAAAGTTACAGGTGTTTATTGCAGCATTAGTTAAAAGAAGTGGTATGGTTCTGGGTGTTGTAGTTCACTATTTAGTCTCAGGGCCATATTGTCCAATTTACAGATGTTATCAATGACACTACCCAGCAATGATTCCTTGAAAAAATTATTATTTATTGTAGCCTTGAGCGAGCTATTCAAATTCAAAATAAAATATATACAGATCTTAATACTTTCCAGTGATTTGCTGGCAGAAATGCAGCCAAAGTTTGAGGAGAAACAGCAATGACAAATCTAATAAATTTGTACTGGCTGTGATGACTACTGAGGGGTCATCCGGCAGTCATTGAAAACAGACAACAGACAATTTTAGAACAAATAACAGCTGTAATCGGATGGGCCTTTAAGTGTCTCTCTCTCTCTCTCTCTCTCTCTCTCTCTCTCTCTCTCTCACGCATACTTCCATAACTGCATTTCCCTCAGAACCTCTTTTCTGATTTGAAAGGTCAAAATAAATCTTGGTTTTGTAGTTCCATTTTCATTGTTCGCTCTCTATCTCTCAAATGACTTATGCCCAGCAGCTCTGGGTGAGGAGGCGAGAGCTGGGCAGAGCAAAGCATTAGAGGACAGAGTGATCGGCAGATATACTGGAATTCATTAAAGAAAATGATTGCTGGATGATGACTTATTTAATCACAAATGAGCATTTTGGCCCAGGGTAGAAGAGCGAGATAGAGAGATAAAAGATAGAAGTATTAAAGCTCCAGGGCTTTTATAATATTCAGATTTTTAACCTCACTTCAAATCATGGAGCTTGAACTTTTCTGAGACACATGTCTGAGTGCTTCACAATTTGTCAGTCAGACCCTTCCTAAATATTTCATCAAATCACCCAGAGCCCTCTGCATACAATAATCATAATTTAGTACCTCTGTCATGTGTTTTATAAATGTGGATTATGCAGCGGGTCTAAATGGTAGAGTAAAATATCTTGCAATGTATTCACGCCCTAGCCTGGTTCACTACTCTGGAGAAATGGTTCTCCCTGTTCACCTGAATAACTGAAGACACTTTCAATCTCCTCCACAGGGCCTCTCTTCTCTCTCTTACTGCATTTGGCATAAACAATCAGGAGAGCTGGCACCGATCAGCCCAGGAACTGAGGATGCGAGAGAGAAGATGCCAGGCAGCCTGAGCCAAAACCACTCACTGGAGCATTGTTTTGCTCTGACAGAGGATTATTGTGTGTATGTGTGTGCATGCATTTGTACATCAATGTGTATCTGTGCTGTCAACAGACCTCATCCTCAACATTAATACACCCCCGTTGTCTGAAAGCATCCTGCCATACGGATAGAGATGGAGGTGGAAGGACAGTCTCAACAGTCCAAATCTCTTGCCAAATGCTAGTGTGTGTGTGTGTGTGTGTGTGTGTGTGTGTGTGTGTGTGTGTGTGTGTGTGTGTGTGTGTGTGTGTGTGTGTGTGTGTGTGTGTGTGTGTGTGTGTGTGTAAATAGCTTGAGCTTCCTCTGATTTTAACACCTTTTTGCATCATTGATAAGTTCCTGTGTTGAAACACTCATCTTTAATGTGTGCTGCTTTCCTGTTTTCAAAACCACATTATGGTTTGACAAATCTTGGCTTGTTTGTTTGTTCCAACTGTTTTTAGGTTCATTTAAAGCTGCAGTTCAGGAGACTTTTGGTTACAAACTATTTGCCCTGCTTATGTACACTACATTACACTACATAAATGATTTATAATTTAAACTGTTGAATAAGATTGTTCAAAAAATTTTAGGTTAACAAATAAAAACAAATAAGTATTTTTAGTGTCCATAAGCAAAAAACTAAAAAACAGGTGAGTAAATAGAAAGATGATCAGATCCTTACACACCGATGGCATGTGCTGGTAATACTGTCAGCAGGTCAATAAATGGAGAGGTGTTATATAACCTGGAAATAATGTGTCAATTCAGGTCATGTCTGTTTTAGTGTAAATTATGTGTGAGTATGAGGTTCTGAGCCAGCCAGGAATTTGTAAGTATTTATGAGGTGCTTAAAGTGTATGGCCCTTAAAGTGACTTTGTACGATGTAAATGATTATTAGAATTAAGCTTCCCAGGTGAAAAAGAAGTACACTTTCATAGTGTATCTTAAGTGCACTATTTTCGCACGATAATTTTTCTATTTAAAGTACCTATTTCATTGCTAAAAAGCTAAGTTATTTTGTGTATTTGGTATAATACAATGTGTTTGAGTTTGCATTATTTTCAAACATACCGTACATTTTTTGTAGCTCCAAATTTAACTCTCTTCCTGAAACGCACAGGTTTAAAAAAAACTCTGTGTCCTTGATTGGCCAGCTAATCTGTACGTTGTGATTGGCCTGAATACCTCTGACATCAGTCGGAAATGTAACGCCTTACCGTGTTTGAAAGATTCGCTCACAATGCTAACAGGAGTGAACTTACAGGCTGTGAGTACGAAGCGGGAGGAATTATGATAATGTCGGTCTTGTCTACATCACCAATCCCAGGAAGTAAACTGTTGCCTACAATCCGTGTGATTGTTGTAGTCCAAGGGTGTTTTCACATCTGTAGTTCGGTGCATTTGGTCCGGACCAAAAGCAAAAAAATGATACATTGTAGCATTTTTAGCAGTTTTGGTTCCTTTTCACACCACACTGATTGCTCTTGTCCGCACCAGTTAAAACGAACCAAAATTCTGTCATGTGGTAATATCAACATCACTCATTGGCCACATGTATTTAAACGTTTATCTCGCATCATGTTCTCACCACAAACAAACCGTTCTAGAGTTCGTTTAAAAGCAAAACGAGACCACTTCTTCAAGGTCTCGGTCCGCTTGTTTGGTCCGCTGTTAGTGCGCACCAGAGTTCGAATGCTGCATTCCCACCTGCCCAACGAACCGCACCATTTTTTAATACAGAGATAGTATGTAAAAGTGCATTGTAATTCATATTCCTATTGTCTCAAAATAGCACAAATAAGTACACTTTGATAATCTTCAGAACATCTTAAGAAGTACTAAAGAAGAATTTTTGTATATTAAGTACAAAATTAGTGTGTGAAAATAAGGGCACTTTAAATTATGGAAGTGTACTACCTTTTCACCTGGGTTTACTGAAGCCCCACCCCTAATCACCCAGCATCACTTGGGCGAAAAGAAAATCGTACTAAAATGAAGTACAAATTGATATGAATTAGCCAACTCATAAAATACTTTAAATGTCAATTTTCAGAAAGTCCTTTTCATACATCTTGTTATATTTGCAGACTGTCAGAAAAATTGTCAAATAATGGGCCGTAGCTGTCGCTGGGGCGGTACCGTTTACAAAAAGTATTAAATCTTTAAAGTTCATATTAGTACCTCAAAGGTACATGCTGGTACTAAAGAGTGCATATTAGTACCTCAAAGGTACATGCTGGTACTAAAGAGTGCATATTAGTACCTCAAAGGTACATGCTGGTTCTAAAGAGTGCATATTAGTACCTCAAAGGTACTTAATAGTACCCCAAAGGTACATATTGGTACCAACTGTAAACATATCTGTACCTACTATATATAGGGAGCTTTTTAAAGGGTACTGCACCAGTTTAGAGCTGAAGATCTTTGCCCGAACCCGACGGGACCCGTCGGAACCCGACGGGCTCGGGCGGGTTCGGGCTTCATTTCTAACATTTTACACGGGCTCGGGGCGGGCTCGGGCTTCCGCTCTGGCTTTGTGAGGTAAATGAGCAGTCAAGTTTAGTAGTGCAGGACCGCGCTGAAGCCATTTATTTAATAATTTTCCTCATCAAAAACATGTAGCCTAATCTTGGTGAGTAAAGGTTTTTCAATGTATAACTAAATATTAATCGAGTCTTAAATACATAATTTAGACAAAGGATATAAACTAATGTTGGCAGTAATGGAGAGAAGTGCCGACGCAAATCCCGCGGAGCCTTTCTCTTAATTTCGTTATTGCCAAATACCCATCTTAATTCAGAATGTATTATCTTAATTTAATTCGTTAAGAAATAATATTTTTTATTGGCCTAGTTATAGTGTATTGCATAGGCCTTTTTTAGAATGAGATGTTACAATGTTACAGATGACTTATTTTATTTCTTTGTTTCAACTTCCAAGTTTGCGTGTAGATTATTAGAAATGAATAAATAATGTTAAAACCTGTGTAAATTACTCATTCTTGACAAAAGCTGTGTGTGAGCACACATTTAAATAATGTCGGGCTTTAAACGGGTTCGGGCTTTTAAAAAGCTGTCAATCTAAATGTACGTTCGGGTTCGGGCTGCATTCTGTCGGGCTCCGGTCATTTCGGGCTTAACTTTTAAGGCCCGATTACAGCTCCTCACCAGTTACAACTTGGGACCATTTTTTTTGACAATTTTTTCTGACAACAGGTCAACAGTTCAGCACGACAAACCCGACTGGAGCCGCGGGTTCGGGTCAAAAATATAAGCAAATGACTCGGGTCGGACCTCGGGCTTTATCTTTTCCGCTCAGTGAAAATTTTTTATTAATTATCGCTGCTGTTCACCGTAAAGAAAGTCTGGTTGCTGCGTGTAATGTGTATCACGAAGAGGGGTGGGGGCAGACCTGATGCCGCTGTGTGCACGCCTTAAACCTGGATTAGAAGATGGAGTTGGAGAAAGTAAACTTGCCGCAGGTGAATTCACCGTCACTACTACAGGAGGGGTAGCCGCTGGCTTGGTACATGTTTGAGTTCTTTTTATTTATTATTGTGTGATTTTTATTTTAGACATATTTATATAGCCTATGTAATTATTTAAAGTTGATTGTTTCAGTTGTTTGTATTGCTAAAAGGCGTGAACATTTGAATTCCCGTCTGCTGGTCATTATAATACGGGTTCAGGCAGATTATTCATGTTGATGTGTCGGTTACATCGGTTTGGGTCGGGTTGTAATTTTTAGGCCCGTTAAGAACTGTACAAGTATTACCAGACTCTTATATGGAAAAATGTATCCACAAATACTTAACCACAATTATTCAACACAAGTATTACACACTTAATCTTATAATATCCTCATTTCTTATGCTCTCTATACTGCCCGCAGCCTCTGTACCAGTGGCAGTTCTAGACAAATTTCACTAGGGGGGGCAAGGAGGGGCCAGTGTTTTACCAGAGGGGCACATAAAAAAATGGCAAGAAATTATATTTAAAGATTATAGGGGTGGTTACAGGAATTAGTTTCAGACAGGACTAGGCCTTAGTTTAATTAGGAAATATAACAAGTTTTAACAAACATGCCTTACTAAATACATTACTTGTGTGCATTTTAAAGCAAATCAAAGGGCACTGATGTATTTTAAGATATGGCATTGCAAAGTTTACGGGGCAATCATATAAATATTTATTTAATACAAGAGTGAGTGCAGGTGCAAAAGGGGAGCTTGGCTCTTTTCTAAAGCCCCCCAACCGAAAATCATGCGTGCATACTTAATAAACTTTAAGAAATGCAAACTTTTATAAAGACAAACGTTTGTTTTAGTTTACATATAAACACACAATGCTAGACAGTTAGGGACCACAATCTAATCAGTATTTAAATAATATTTATTTTATATTGTAAACAGTTTTATAAGTAACATTTAATTATATTCCTCCAATTTAATGCATGTATATGTAAGAGCATAATTACAGCGCTTTGTACAATGTGTAAACTTTAAAAAGTTAGCGAGATGTTGGTTTTGCCGGTTGTTGATGAGTAACAGCTGTGAATTAGTGATGGGTCGTTCGTGAACGAGCTGCTCTAAGAGCTGATTCTTTGTAGCGAACGAGCAGAGCCGAATCTTCAGACGCAGGCAGGGGTGGCACTGTAAGGGAGCCGAGCCAGAAGAGCCGAATCTATGGAAAGAGCCGGACTGCCCATCACTACTGTGAATGATCACAACGCGCTTATGCAGCCACGTCACAGGAGAAAAAGTGAACAGTGTCCCAATGTCAAGTCAGCTAGAGTCCTTACCAGTGCCCAAACCTGCATACACATTCTCAACATCGGGAGATTGGGAACGAATTTGAGACACACGCCGAACAGCAGCCGCAGCCTGCTACAGTGATTGGGTGCGCCGCTCTAATTTGCCCGTGTAGAATGTTGCCTCGCATTAGTTCCGCTTTTGGTGCTCGCGTGTAAAATCAAAATAAATTTATAATTTTTATTTGGTGAGCACGGGGCGGCCACAGGGGTGGCCAGGGACATGTCTACAGAGGCACGGGCCACCCTTGGCCTCCGTGTAGAACCGCCATGTGCGGACAGTTTACCGTACATCAAACATCACGCAAATAGCAAACAAAGAGGTCTTAAGAGGTGACCCAGCTAGGACCTGGCAAGGTGGCAGCCTAGTAAGTGTAAATCTAGCTGGTGTTAAACTGGGCTGCAAATATTAGGTCCCCTGTTGCTAATGAGGGGGGTTAGCCTAAGAGATCCTGGCATAGTTGGAAAGCTTTAAACTGCCCTGCTGCTAAAAGGCATTTACCAAAGCAAGGGATCTTATTTTCACACCCGAGACAAACATGACCCCCAGTGTGAGTGTGTCCGTGCCAGATGCTTTTTCATCAGGGGCCACAACGTAAGCACATTTCTGGGAACTATGATTGCCACTGGCTGTGTCCCAGCATGCTACTGGACCCTCTCATGAAGAGAGGAAGGACACACTCTCCAACACCAGTTACACACTGATCTCAGGATACTGGCCAGGACCGTGTACTATGTTTGCTTATGAGCGTTTGCATGCGTGTTAAAGTGACGGCTGTGACACAGAACATTTAGTCTGGGTATTTTTACAGGGCCATAATTTACAGTACATTAGCATTCCTCCCCTCTAATGCTAAGGTGCTCATTGTCCATAAAGAGTAACGCAATCCTAAATTCCCATGACGTTCTTTACACAAGAAACCATCCAGCCTTATTTACTTGTATGTCTAATGGAAAGTCACATTTGTTCCTTAAGTATTTTCACCTTTAATCATGTATCTAAACCTGGGTTGTCATCAGGATGTGGACAGCTATAAAAGTTGATGCATGACTCTGTGACTAAGGTCTTATATAATGCGCCATGGAGTGTTGGGGGTAACGCATTACAACTAACGTACATTACGTAATAATATTACTTTTCTTAAAGGAATAGTCTACTCATTTTCAATATTAAAATATGTTATTACCTTAACTAAGAATTGTTGATACATCCCTCTATCATATGTGTGCGTGCACGTAAGCGCTGGAGTGCGCTGCGACACTTCAATAGCATTTAGCTTAGTCCCATTCATTCAATGGTACTAATCAGAGATAAAGTTAGAAGTGACCAAACACATCAACGAAGTACTCCCAAAAGTGCTATTACGCCATAAAATATAGTTCCTCTTTTAAATCCGCTTAGAAAAGCGCTACGTTTTATTTTGTACCACCAAACTTGCTCGTATAACTACTCGTCTTAAATAGGAAAAACGTTGATGTGTTTGGTCACTTCTAACTTTATCTCTGATTGGTACTATTGAATGAATGGGGCTAAGCTAAATGCTTTCGAAGTGTCGCAGCGCGCTCCAGCGCCCACGTGCACGCACACAGATGACAGAGGGATGCATCAACTCTTCCTAGCCAAGGTAATAACAGAGCTTAATATTTACTTAATACTTAGATATTGAAAATGAGTAGACTATTCCTTTAATGAGTAAAGTAACACATTACTTTATAAATGTACACATTAATATTTGAGTTAAAAAAAAGTAACGCAAAAGTAACTTAAAAGTATTGCAAGCTTTACTTTCCATGAAAAGCAACTAGTTACTTTTTTGGGGAGTAACTTAACATTGTAATGCATTACTTTTTAAAGTAACTTTTCACAACACTGGCGCCATGGTACACTGTGTGCATCTTACTCGTTGTCCCCCCGAATAAAATCAATATACATTTTGCCGCAGGAAGTTAAATGAGTTTTAACAGAATAAAATACACAAATCAAATAAACAAAAGATTAAAAACAAAACTGTTTAGATATAATTAAATCCTATAGGCAATTCTTAAAAATCACACAACAAATCTCAAATGAGATAAGCAAGATATTATTCAAGGTTCCTGAGGAGATAAGTTTTTCAATGCATATTTAATAGACTAAGACAGAGAGTGTGTCTGTGTGAGTTGCACTTGCCCCTCCTAACATCTGACATGTGATATGCGTGCAGAAGTAGCAGTTTTGTGGCACACTGTTTAGGCAGTGCCCAGTGGGCCGTGTTGAGTGGCACATGACTGTGTGAGCTGGTGGAAACAGCAGGGATAGAAATGCATTCTGGGTAGCATGAAAGGATAGTGGATACAGGACAGAAGAAAAGATTGAAGAAATTAGAGAGGTGGATGGTGAGAGAGATGGACAAATGGATGAATAGATGTATGTAATATTTGCCTTGCTTTAGTGTTTGTTTTTCTCTCTCTCTCTCTCTCTCTCTCTCTCTCTCTCTCTCTCTCTCTCTCTCTCTCTCTCACACACACACACACACACACACACACACACACACACAAAAAAACTCAGTCTCTTTCTGTCTGCTTATCTCTGTGTTTCTATCTCTCTCTTCTTCAGTCTCTGACAGCAGAGAACCAGAAGCAGCTGAGGCTGGTGACACATGTCAGCAAAGAGATAGTTTATCCTCTCTGTCTGCCCCTTCCCTCTAACCTCTCTCTCTCTCTCTCTCTCTCTCACTCTCTCTCTCTCTCTCCAGTAGATTAAAGCACAGTGGTGTTATGCCATCTAGGGACATACTGATCTATTACTTTATCTTTCTCACAAAAACATACTTGATTTTATCATGGTAGGGATCGTCCATTGGTGTCTATTGTTTGTATACTAATTTAAATATATATTTTTGCACAGCTAAACCTCTTCTACACATAGACTTTTTGCATTATTTTAAACCCTATTTATTATACAATGTAAGTTTTTCCATGTCGTTGTAAGGTTTTGTCTTGTATTTTCTTGTATTCTGTGTATTTTTGTATTTTGGACTTTTATTTTGACATCCTGTTCTGTTCTGGCTTTTATTTTGATATACATCCTGCCATGTTTCACTTCACACTTCCTGTCTGTTTTGTATATAAGTCACTTCCTGTTCACCTGTTAGCTGCTGATTAATGTTTAGCCTGTTGCAACCTGTTATCCTGTTTTGTATCTGTTAGTTATCTGTATCTGTTCCTGTTTCTGACCTGTGCCTGTTTCTTTGGATTTTTGATTGAACTCTGCCTGCCTTGACCTTGTGCCTGATTTGGATTACGTTTTTGGATCACCCTTTATGGATATGTTTGCTGGCCCTTTTTGGGATTTTTCAAATAAACACCTTTTGCAAATGGATTCACCCTCTCACTCGCTTTCTTCAAAGCACGCCCCGTTACAGTCGTATTAATTGACTAACTGTATACATGAATATCAGATGACGTCAACCGCGTACATCACTCACTTCTCAAATTCGTTTGCCGCCATCTTGAGTACCTCATTCGGCAGGATCGATACGTCAGTCTATGTGTTCCTGTACTTTGTTTTACATCAAATATTCAATCGCCAATCATAAACTTTGCATATTTGAAAGCTAAAACACTCAAGATTCATGTTCTGAGCTTGTTTTTGCCATCAATACACACTCTTAGGACGAATGTGTTAAAAACAACCCATTAGTGTTGATTCTGGGACAACACACTAAATGCGTTGTCCCAGAATCCACCCATCTCTGTGTTATTATTGAAACAACACATTTTGTGTTATTTTTAACACAACTTGTGTTATATTTTAACACAAAATCAACACAAAATGACACATAATGTGTTAAAATGAAACATCATGTGTTAAAAGCTTAACGCACAAAGATGTGTAAAACATTAACACATCCTTTCTAAGAGTGCACTAGAGTGAAACGGATTAAATGTAATGCAGACGGACCGCGTATTAATATAAATGTCGGTACTCATATATCTTGCCATATGGTTCTGATCATTTCTGACATATTAAAAAAACTTCAGCGTACATTGCAATGTAAGGGTCCACTTTTCAGGCTGTGGAGCTGCGCTCGGATAAAGTAAGTTTGTATTGTTATGTTCATCACATTTATTTACAGTTTTTTCATGTTACCTGTTTTTGATTATAAAAATAACAGTGGAGATGACTAAGTTACGAGGGCTCATGTTTCTGACATAAAAACGTAAATGCACCATATCTATATGTCTATATGAATCTAATGCATACAAGTTACTAAATACAAGAAAATAAGGTATGTGGTGGAAAATATGCTGTAAATAGTAGCAAGCTGGCTATAGACTGTACTCGTCAGGTAGTCAAGATGGCGGCAGGCAACTGGAATGACGTATAAGGTCACATGACTGATAATCATGTATAGTCTCAGTAAAACATTCATTTAATGTTGAAACAATTGTTAAATAGCATTATATAAATAAATGTGCGTTTATACTATTATAGCCCATGTTCCTCCTCAGACTGTGACTTTAACCACAGTCTGAGTCTGCCCAACCACACACACACCCACAGATACACAAGATTGCCTTGAACATCATAGCCAAGTTATGCACAAACATGCCAACACCTTACCATCAAAAGAAAGACAACCACATAAGCAATTGTAGTATTAAACTAAGAGTGGCACTGAAGATAACAGCTTATCAGTGACACTCCAAACTTTCTGATCTTATATTTAGGCCCTGTATTCCTGGCTGCTATGGATATAAGTGCAAACCAAGTGCGCATTTGAGGTGTGGAAATGACAGTTCAGACTTTCAACATATACAGCCGGGATTAGGACATCACGTCCTCCCTCCCCCTATCCTCCAATTTAGCCTAAGTGTATTTTGAGATGGCTCATGGGTGCTGACACCCTATACCCCAACTGGACCAGGCTGGCCTCAGGAGACCCGGGTTAGGTGTCATGCTGAATTAAAGCAATGTCAACACAATCATTCTAACAGGCTTTTATTTCAGCAGCTCCAACACCACAAGCTCAACACACACATACACACACACAGAAACTCTCTAATGTGTTTACGGGATAATGTGCTCTGTAATACCACAGAGGGATGTGATACAGGAGCAGCGATGACCTCCACTCTCATGTCTCTCGCAACCGCACACTGAAAGTAGTCAACCGTCATAGCCCAGAGGCACGGAGAGGACACATCATTTGATGGCTCACTGCCGTTTGCCTGTATGTTTGGAGTGATGCTATTCCTGGAAACACAGGAGCTCGGCAACCGCGGTTTTGTTTTAATTAGTGAGCAGCACAAGCAGTCATGCAGGTGAAACTGAAAACTGCGCTCAATTTCTTCTCTTCTCACTGCTTGTTCATTTAACTGCCGGCGGCGCTCTTCGGTTTTTTCTTTCCCCTCTGTCTCTTTATCTATCTTACCGTCTCTATTTTCCTCTCGCTCCGTGTTCCCTGAAAGCACTTTGCAGCTTGTTAGTGTGCAGGAGGTTAGTGCAGTGCCCTCAGGACTACAGCAGCAAGGTGACATCTATCAATTTAATGCGTTGGCATGCTATAAATACACCTGTCAGCCCTCCCTCCTCTCACCCCACCCTCCACCGCACTCATTCTCTCTCTCGCGCACACACACATCTAACAGCCTGTGAGAGCAAAGGGAGAAAACAGCTGAGTTTGGAGAAAGTGTGTGTGTGTGTGTGTGTGTGTGTGTGTGTGTGTGTGAGAGTTTTACATCTACAGTTTGTGCTGTCACTTTCAGAGAGGTCTTAATTACACTGCTACATACTGCCAAAATCAGCAGCCCCCCGCTATGATACAGTGCTACTGAAGATGCACACACATGCAAAAAAATATATATATATTTCGACGGAATATGTGTGAAATACAACTTTGAAAGCATGCATCTACAACATGTTTGTTTATAAGAAACTACAGTAAGAGATACCATCTCTAATATATAATCACAATATACTGTTAAACACACATACCATTAAAAGACATGCATAGATTCAATGCACTGTAAGTTACTCTGGATAAATGCATCTACGATAAATAGATAGATCGATAGACAAGATAGACAAACAGTGCACACAATACAATAAACTAATGTACTATACACATGTAATAAATAAACAAATTTAAAGTAGGGATCAACCGATATGTTTTTTTTTTGTGCCGATGCCGATTTTTGTTTCATCAACCTTAGCCGATGACCGATACAGGCTGCCGGTTTTCTTGAGCTGATATTTGGAGCCGATACTGCTTTTGCTCACTCAATTTACATCATAAAAATGACACGATGATGCCAAATGTTACAAGTCTCAATTTTATTTTTTTATATTATTTATTGAACTATAAAAAAACTATATTTAACAAATAGTAAAAACAGGTGGGGGTGCTATGGAACCATGAACTGCACTCCCCTCAGCAAAGGATATTGATTTTTTAGCACTTTACAACTACAAATATATATATAGAGATGAGAAATAAAAACCCGCTTTGTCCAGCTATGATCAGCTGTTAGGCCGAGCTTTCGATGTTGTCATGGAAAGGTTGGTTGTTTTTAGTCACATGACCTGCAATCACTTGCGGCTTCCACCACTCTGTCTGTTAATAATGCCGGAAAAAACTTAAAACACAGCAGTCACATATCAGCCGATGCCGGTACACATAAAACGTGCAAAAAAACGGCTTGATATATCGGCCGGCCGATATATCGGTCTGTCCCTAATTTAAAGGAATAGTCTATCCTTTTTCCATATTAAACTATGTTATTACCTTAACTAAGAAGAGTTGATACATACCTCTATCATCTTAGTGCGTTTTATTTTGTGGCACCATACTTGCTCGTATAACTACTCGTCTTAAATAGGAAAAACGTTGATGTGTTTGGTCACTTCTAACTTTATCTCTGTTTGGTACCATTGAATGAATGGGGCGTAGCTAAATGCTATCAAAGTGTCGCCACCCGCCACAGCGATGAAGTGCACGCACTAAGACGATATGGAAAATATATTGAAAAAGGATAGACTATTCCTTTAAAGGGTCACATTCTTTCTGATCCCATTTTTTAAACCCTAGTTAGTGTGTAATGTTGCTATAATAGCATAAATAATACCTGTAAAATGCTAAAGCTCAAAGTTCACTGCCAGGCGATATATTTTTTTAACAGAATTCTTTAATGACGTCAGTAAAACAGTTTTTTGATTAAACTCTGCCCACAGGAATACATCAGTCGCCAGCTAAGCTAACGGCAAGCTAAGCTGCTATCAAATCAAAACACAATCAGAACTCATAACATATTTCTGAAGGAGGGACTTCATAGATCAAGGAAGATATCAGCCCGTTTTGAGGACAGTGAAAACAGCGCTATACAGATAAGTCAATTGTGTGAAAAATTCTGAGTTTTTTTTACACGTGAAACATGAACACGTTATATTGCGCACTGTAAACACAATCAAAGCTTCAAAAACACTGAAAGAACGGGACATTCGATAAAAATTATATACAAGTAGCAATACTGAATATAAAGTATTCGGTCAGTGTGTCATTTTGTGCCTCTGCGATGGCATCTTGCTAGCTTTAAAAAGCTTGCTACTCTTAAAGTGGAGTGAGGCCTGTTGGGATGTAGTAAATGGTTATTGGAAACCTGCAGTGCCTGATCTCACTGCAAGGTGCGAGCGCGCATCTGACCCACCTCTCTTTTAATGCTTCCTGGGAGAGAAGGGCATTCTGACACGCCGAGCCGTGGCGTCAGCTGACATTCGGATGACACGCAGAGGTATTAGCAGATGTGTCTTTGTCACAGTCGCCGGTATGCTAATAGCTTAGCAGGCGATTGGGTTGCAGGGCTATAGTGTTACGGCCGGACCGTGCACCTGTCCATTTAATGAAAGGAAAGAGAGAGACTGAATGAGGTGAACGAGGTACTTGCTAATACATTTCTGTCATTGAGAGGATAAAGTCTGGATAAGATATAAAGCTTTGCATTAAGCAGAAGTTATTATTATGACTGCAATTAAGTTATTTTCTTATAGTTTGCATTTACGCATTTGGCAGAAGCTTTTAACTAAAGCGATTTAAGGTATGCATATTGTGTTACCTCAGATTGAACCTATGACCTTTTTATCGAGCATTTATACAGTTTAATACAATGGTGTCAAGGCAGAACTGCAGAATTTTTGTGAAATCCTGCCATCCTGTGAGCAAATGTTCCTAAAAACTAATTATCATAATGTTGTGGCTCATTCAATCCCTGCATTCCAGTTCGTTTTTTGTGAACTTCCCTCGCTAACTTCCCTCAGTCTCGTTCACTCGGATGTACGTCATTGCTTACGTTGTACGAGTGCCCACTACTGCTAGAACACTTGAAGTGGGTTCAAATGGATCGCCCTAAGCCCTTGATCACATGGAAAGTGGAGACCGCCCCCTCCATGTGCAAAGCGCGAGTTGCTGAAGTGACGTCACAATTGTGTTGCAATGTGGGATATGAAGCTGCATGAAGTGTACACATGAAGCAGACTCTGTCAAAATCGAGGGAGCGAGGGTCTGTCCATACAAACTTCCCTCGTCCACTTGACGAAGTGGAACGCACTTCAAAATGGCGACAGGGATTCCCCCGAGGGGAAGTGCTTAGGGAAGTTCGCGAGTGTGAAACTGGAGTGGAACGCACCCAATGTCTTTCTTAAATCTATATGCCAATTATAACAACCAGTCATAATGTTAACATAAACATGTTTGTTGATAGTAATGATTCTTCAGGAACAGCAAATAATGTTGATCCAGGAACATGATTTAATTGTGTTTCAAACTAGAAGCTCACCTTTCAGACCTCCTAACTATTAATATTGTCTGTCAATAGATAGATTTTGTGTTTATGTTCACATAAGAATTTGTGCCTGTTTAAAAATGTTCAGTATTTTATATGACGTTATTAACTGACTGTCCTCGGACTGAACCGGATGGGTATTTAAAGCACATTCAAGTCAAACCTGATACCGGACAAGCAGCTTTGTACCACAGGCATCATTTAATTATATGTGGGGAAATGTTTATACAATTCTAAAGCACAATTATAATAATTACAAACCAGTTTTTCCTCACTCAGGTAGTAAATCATGAAATGTTATTTAAATGCGGTTGTTCTCAAGCCTTCAAAGCAAACATACCCAGCATGCTTTATGTCTACAGATATGTGGTTTGTACATAATTCACTCATGCTTAAGTAAAGCTTTATTCCTATTTATTTTAACAACGAGAGCTTAGCAGATGGCCTAAAGCTTAACCGCCTATTACACCAATTTTTTTATGAAAAAAAATTTGAATATTACACTGTGGGAATGTACCGTTGGCTATATTATCAGTTGCACTATTGCTGTCTTATCTTGTGTATTTATAAAAATATATACTGTATATTTATGCAGTTACGTATGCTGGTCATGAATGTGGTTCGATCAGATTAATTTCTGAGCAAACATTCAGAACATTATGTCCATGTAGCTCACTCTCACTCATATACAGGTGGTCATTGAAATGTGAGTAGTAAGCACAATCAGACCCACAATGCAACGTTCTGGTGTAATTAAAGCAGCGCAGAATACACACACTGATTAAGCACATAGTTTTTTTTCTTAATCACCCTAATGATCCAAAGATAATTAATACATTGCCCTGGTGTTGATGAGAGGCAGTGGATTTGTATGTGGGTGCGTAATAACAATAATTATAATAAATGCGCCATTACATGTCACTTTTATTCTGCAGAAAGAAAGCTATTTTGGTTGAGGTCATTGGTTGGCCCAGAATATGCATAATGTAACAATTCAGTGAAAGTGAGAGAGAAAGACAGAGACAGTTTGACACGAGAATGCTAAAATGTGGTTAGGCACTGGGGTTTGGGGAACCCTGCCAGGAGCTGTCAGAAAACACCCAGCAGGACGAAAAAAAATCCCCAGTCTTGACATCGGAAAAGAGGAAAGCTTTATGTTTATGTTCCTCAGTCTGTTTCCTAGTGTGTTTTGTGGTTTGGTTTTAGATAATGGAACCAAAGCTTGCTCAGTGTGGGATTTTGCTGAAACCTCATGGAGCCCCCAGCAGCATTTAGAGAAACGGCGGACACAGGACAACACACATTTCGGGGCTGATGAGTGTGTTTTTGGTCTTGTAAAGGAAATGCTTTGCAAATACTTGGGTTGTAAATTACTGCCATGATGGTCGTCTTTAGATCTGTTCACACAGAGAGATTCATGTTTAAAAATATACTAACCATTTTACAGGCGATATAAAGTTACTTGTTAGAAAGCTGCTGGTTGAAAAAAACACATTGCTATATATGAAAAGTCTAGTTAGTAAGTAAAATGTTAAAATAAACGCAATTACTTAAACAATAATAATTAATAACAATAATTAAATTAGTTATGTCCATATTTAATACTATTGAAACAATTCACAATACAATTCATGGGCGCTGTTGGATGTGATTCATATAAAATCAATGGCTTAGAAATGTTCTCAGTTCAGTTAAGCTGTTGTTTTTTATGGCAAAAGATTTTCCTCTTTTCCAGTGAACAGAAGTGTGAAACCCCTTCGTAGGTTGACTTGCCAAAGAATGTAAACACTGTGGTGCTTTCAAAACATTGTTCTGTTTGTTTTTAGCAGTTTACCGTGTCAATACTAACTCAACCAGAGTTTGGGGAGGGACCACCTTTGTATCCAAACAACGGAAGACAGGCGATGAAGAGTTTGATGAACGCTCGTTTGAAGACAATTCATATGGTTTGCCCTTTGCCTTTAAGAGTTAATTTACACATACTAAAGACTCAAAAATAAGCCATAGATTAGCTCCAGGATATCTCGATCTCTTTTTTAACTGTTGCTATACATGTACACCATCTCAACATGATAGCATTTACAAGCACAGGTGTCTGGGGACGTATCTGTGAGTCCCAGTGGTCTGATGCCTTCATGCAGAAAGATGTTATATTTAGCCTGTGTGAGTGTTGTGTAGGAACAGGTTAGAGTCAGCGTTAGTTGATTTTGAATGAAACCTAGAAACACAGATCTTTTGCCACATCAATGCGCAGGGGATCTTCCACTGAACATCCCCTACATATGTACAGTACTGTGCAAAAAGAAGCGTCGCGTTGCGTGTGGGATAACTCGTAGGTGTCGCACACCGAAAGAGCAACTTAAGTAGTGCAAGCTTAGTCAGATATCGTTTACTTCAAGATGCAAAATATGTGTTAGCAGCCTATGTTAATCGTTAACTATTTTGGACATACATGATGTTATTTAATGTTAAACTATGTGGGTGGCGCTCCAGGTGCCGCTGGTGTGCATACATTCATGGAAAAAAGCTCAAGATGTGTTTAGTACCAAGAGAGGTCACACTAAATAGTACTGACTGATGCTTGAAGTAGATATATTGCTTTTAATTTTGTGTACATTTTCTTATATTTTCCCTTTGTATCCTAATAAAAAGAGTGAAAAATATATATGGATAGACATTAAAACTTTGCTAAAACAACAAAGATAGTGATGGTGGCCCAAGACTTTTGCACAATACTGTATGTAAAATGCAAATATTCTTGCATGATGATTTACATTTTCTGTGCATAGGGGTACGGGGGGCAAAAACTATCATGGGGATAGTTGTAACATGGACTGTTTACATTGTTGCACAAGGTTGAGCGTTTTGTTTTACCAGTATTTTTTTCAAGCTGCCAAAAGACAATCTCCCGCAAATTATTGGAAATATTTAAAGGAATATTCAATTTTCTTAAAAGAAAAATCCAGATAATTTACTCACCACCATGTCATCCAAAATGTTGATGTCTTTCTTTGTTCAGTCGAGAAGAAATGATGTTTTTTGAGGAGTTTTCTCATTTTAATGGACTGTAATTGTAATTTTTGACAAGTAAAATAAAAAATATGCTCTTTTAAACCACAACTTTCGTCTAGGTCCGGTCCAGCGCGACCTAACGTAAATGCGTGGTGACGTAGGGAGGTCACGTGTTACATTTATAAAACGCAAATTTGCGGACCATTGTAAACAATAAACTGACACAAAGACATTAATTAGTATCAGTTGACATACAACAACGTAGGAACGGTCCTCTTTCAACACATTTGTGCCTGTCTTATCAAAAATTGTGTGTCAAATGTATTTTTGTTCATATCTTTAATATTGATTGAATAAGATCACGTCAAAGATTGAAATCATAAGGAAATAAATGGCTAAAATCAGACTTTGATGCTCATTATCTCAGAATTTGAGTTTGAAACTGTAGTATGGTTATTACAGACTGGGTCACATATAAAACATTTTTTTGTCATAATTGTGCTGCTTTTTCTCACATATTTAGATATTTGTATCAATTTATAATTGAAATATGAAAAGGGCTGAATGAATGAATACAGTGTGGATACCTGTCTATTATAGACACATATATAAACAATACCACTTCAAGTATATATAGGGCCCTATAATTTCCGCGATCACGGAATCGCGGACGGAATCGCGGAATTGGCAAATTAACACGGAATCTAGTATAAACGCGGAATTTCGCGGAATTTGACATATTTTGAATAAAATTATGTTTTTGTGTTGGAGACGAACGTATGTCTGGGGGAAATGCAGACCGGGGGAAGTAAATATGGGCGACACGCCCCCTCCCGTCGTTTCAGACCTCCTCAAAAACACTGAAACCATGGCGAAGCGGCTCTCCACGACTGCTTTCGTCAGCGAAAAAATTAAGAAATTCGACGCCAAGCACTTAGTTCTGAGCAGGTCTCACATGACTTTTATGTGACCAGAGAACTGTTAGTTTGGAAGTTTAGTCAACACTCTGTTCACGGTGAGCGCAAAGATACATGCACTCTCTCATCCATGTCTGTCTCACTGTACCTCTCACGTGCACGCGCTCACGCATCTGTCCGAAGTGCGAACACAAATCCTCATGTATTTGTTCAGTTTTATGCATTTCAAGCGAGCTGAGGCAAACTAACTATCCCTCGCATTTAAAATATTATCATCTGCATCATGGCGCCGCTCTCTGTCTCTCTTTCGCTCGCACGTGCAAAGTCCTAAGTCAGATCACTATCCTGTGTATGTTTGTAAAGTTATATGCATTTCAAGCGATTGTGTATAAAATATGGATCGCGTTCCGCTGGATTGATGTGTTTAAGGCACTTCTGAAGGCACCACTGCTTTAACACCTTGTTGTAGCCTCCTGCAACAACACTAAAAAAAAACAATGCAATGAGTTGTGTGTGCGCGCGGGTGTGTATGTGCTTGTGTAAATGCATCTTTTATAGTCATTAAGTAATCCTGTTATCCAGTTTTCCCCCCAAATCATTTACATTTTAATCATTAACATTAAAAGGCACACTCTTTTTATGACTAAAATAAAAGTAAAGGGTAAAAAATATAATTGCCAAAAATTAAAACGGATAAAACGGAATTTGCAAAAATTAAAACGGAGAAAACGGAATTTGGGAAAAAATAAAACGGAATTTAGGAAAAAATAAAACGGATTTTATAGGGCCCTATATATAGACAAAATAGCATTGAAATATTTGCCTGCAAATTTTAGCAAGTGTTACAACTCACCCCCTGCCTGTTACAAATAACCCCACCTATGGGGTAAGTTGTAACGTTTGCACTTCTGTCACGTTTGGTGTAATTGTCCAAGAATTGTAAGTAATAGAAACAAACTTCAAATGTTCATTTGTAGCAGAGATGTGTGTGTGTTGCTTGCTTGTGTAAAAATATAATTAATCAAACTCAAAAAAAATTTGAATGATTGAGCCAAAACCAAAAAGTTGTGCCCCGCTCTACCATTCACATTTTCAACCTATGGTTTGGTTAAAAATGTACAAACTAAATCCCTTGGGTTTTAATTAAACCTATGCTGGGATGTTTTAAATCCTGGGTTGTTTTAACCCACTGTTGTTAATTTAAAACAATGGCTAGCTTTCTGACTCAACGCTGGGTTGAAAATAACCCAGCATTTTTAATAATGTATTATTAAAGAAGTTCATCCATATTCATCCATAATGAACATCTAATTCTTTCCTTGTTTTAGCAAAATTGATCAGATTTTTTTTTCCACATTTGTTTAGACTGAAGCCTCTAGAATTCTAACTTTCAATCACATGCTATACATTCATTCATTCATTCATTCTCCAAATATGCTTGTCTTCAAATACCAAGTCTAAAACTGTATAAATACGCAATTTTGTTTACAGTCTTAAAATGGCTGGGTTATTTTTTACCCATAATGGCTAAACATTGGACAGAACACATGCTGGGTTAAAAATGACCCCATGTATGCTGGGTTAAAGATGACCCAATGTTGGGTTGTTGTTATGCAACCATGGGGTATAATTACCCAGCAGCGGTGTGTTCTGTCCAGTGTTACCCATTTTGGGTCAGAATTAACCCAGCCATTTTAGAGTGTATTTTAAATTCCTTTGTTTGAGCTCCCAAATCTTTACTGGTAATGCAGCAGTAGTTATCAGATTCAGTTAAACTGCTCTGGGATCAGGTTTGCCAGTATGTGACAATATGCCACTCTGATCTTATTAACTATAGGTATCAGTGGCACTGCCAAGTTTTTCCATTTGCATATCTTGGCACTCATTTAATGACTGCTGGGTCACCATATTTAGCACAACATCAACTGAAGAGGCAGACTTAGTTTTGGGTTTAAAGGGATACTTCACCGATATAGCATTCAGCTTTGTATCTGTAGAAACCCGGCAGTATTACTGAATGAAAATGTTTCCCTCCATCATTTCCCCCTGAGAGGAGAGATATCTGCATTTTGGTTCAGCAAAAAAGTCCTCCAATGATGCAAAAATCGTCATATTACATCATCGGAGGACTTTTTTGCAGAACTAAAATGCAGATATCTCTCCTCTCAGGGGGAAATGAGGGAGGGAAACATGGTCATTCAGTAATACTGCCGGGTTTCTACAGATACAAAGCTGAATGCTAAATCGGTGAAGTATCCCTTTAAGTTAACCAGTCAAAAATGGATAATAAATACAATACCAATTATGTTACTCTTAAACATAATTATATTATTTGGTGATGCAAACTAAAAAAAGCTTATATAGTAAGACAATATAATTGTTTTCCACAGTTCTTACATAATGTATGCTAGCAGGAAGTCCTGGATATTAGCATTTGGTTGCGAGATGTGGAAGGTTACTGCTCGCTGAGTTTGTTATTAAGCTAGAGGTATCCGGCTTGTTGCCACTCTGCTTGTGGTGGGACAGATTGGGCAAAGCCACACTAAGGTATCATTGCTGAGGAGACCAAGCGACACCTGGCAGATGGAGCAACTGTGACAACTTTGTGTGTGTCTTAGGGTGTTGTACACTCAGAAGTACACAGTCAAATTTATTTTATTTACAATATTTTAATAAAATTATCCTAATGTGAGAATAAAATAATATGCAAATACTCTTGACTTCCACATCGATTTAACCACAATATAAAAATATAATTAACATGTGCAGCTCAATGCTAGTTTAATGAAAGCTTCCACACAGTGTGTTGATTTCTATTTATTTACTTTCTCTTATATTCTTTGTCCTATTCTGATAAACCAAGCGTCCTTCCTGGTTTTTGAAACAATGAGTGCTTTAAGAAAAGAGCCTGCACACATGTATACATACACACCGACTCTGACCCCTGCCGTCTTCGATACTGCCTTCTGAATGGCAGGTAATGAAAAGCGTTGGCTGGCTAATCCGTGACGGAAGGCGGTTTTATGCTAGTTTAGCAGTGATGAGGGTCCGTGTCTTTACTCGCTTCCCAGTGTTGTTGACAGCCATGTCTCTCGCTCGGTCTGATGAAGGAGAGAGAGAGACGACCCTGATTACACGCAGAGACCTGTAACGTATGCCGGTAAAACTGATAAGCCATGTCATGTGGCCTGGTGTGTCATTAGTGAGCATTGTTACGATGGATGACAAGCAGACCGTGGAAATCATTTGAAGACAAGACAAGGCGCAGTACTGATAGAGAAATGTGAATTGGAGTTAGATACGCCGTGTTTGTCTTGGTTTTATTTTGTCCTTATCTGTTCCCACCCACGTGCCTCAAAAGGACAACATTACATTTGAACATAGATCCTATTATGTAATTTTTTTCATAATGTCTCCGAGTGGCAAAGGAAAAGAGTGAAGTGAATAATTGTTAATGATGTTATAAGTGCCAACATCTGTTAACAACACTGATCGATCATGGTTGAAAGGGGATAACAAAAGTTTCAAAAGAGTCAAAAAGAAAGGTGCGACTAACCGAATAAAACCAAAACCAACTGAAGGGCGTGTTCACAAGCACCATATATATATGAAGAGTTTGGTTCCAAAATGCAATAAATCCATTTTGACTAATTTTGGTAAAAACGTGTTATTTATATCAAGAAAGTGACAAGATGAAAACCACAATTTTCTGTTACAAACTTTCATATAGCATCTTTAGGTTATAAAAACATAACACATTCTAATCCATAACTTGATTTTCAAAGATTTATTATAAAAACTGATTATTTTTTCCACAAAATGCAATAAATCGATGACAAGTTTTTATTCAAAATGCTTTAAATCTATTGAATTAATCGCCTATATAAATGTGCATTCATCTTTGCCATGTTATATTCATTTAGTTGACTAGTTGTACACACTAGTTAAAAATATAAACATTAATGTCATTAATCAAAACACTTACTTTGTGATATTAAGAACACTGTCATTGCTGCTTGACGTCGTCGCTTAACGTTTTTCACAGCAATCAGCTGTAAAATGTTTTGGTCCTGCTCGATATTCCTTGACTTTGAGTAAAATTATGGAAAGTTTTTCATAAGATCCCCTGGGGTCAATGTGTAAGCACATCCGAGTGCCTCTTGCGTAAATTATTAGATGTTGATGGCTTACGTTTCTTTCCCGTCACAGAAAACCACCACAGGTTTATCAATGCTATTAAAGTATTATTTTGTTTTTGTTTGTTTGTTGATCACGAAGTACATAGTAGATGAGGAAAACTAGATTCCGTGTACTCAACGGCCCACCATTGTTTGTTTACATTGCGTGAATGGTGCGCTGTAATCGGTGGAGTGGATTTATGGCATTCTGTAGAAAAGGGGGAGTGGCGTTTATTGCATTTTGGGAAAAAAAGGAGAAAAGATGACAGAATAACACAGCGGATATTGGACTTTGCGTAAAATTAAGAATTTACTTTTTAATACTGACCTGATATAATACTGATATAATTCTAATACTGAAAATTTTTTTTTTTTAAATTGGTCAATATGTGTTTAAATGTCTTTAGACATTACAGTGTGATCCAAAAATTGAATGTGGTAACATCCTTGAATCTCTCTTGCTCAGTTTGCTGAATACCTTGACAAAAGATCTTGGTACTGACGGTTTTTAAGTGAATCCAGAAAGTCACTCAAAGACAAAAGGGCACAAGACAAAAGTTTTTCTTTGTTATAACCATCTCTTGTTCTGCTGCCTCATAAAGCGCCAGGGCTGCTATTTTTATAATATACTGCAATACTCTCTTGTTGGCATATTTATGGCTTATACAAGACAGGCAGAGTGAAATAAAACCACAGTACTGAATTTACTGTGGTTGAAGAGCCCTTCTGGCACATCGCGTGAACACTACTAAATATCACAATTGGCTAACAATAAGTGCATTTGAGTCTTATTTAAAGCACTGTGCGTTAAGACATTCTGACATTTCAATTGTACAAAGAAGTATATTGTAACCTCTTTGGCTTTCCTGTTATCTTTCTTTCCTGTCATATTTTTGTTGAAACTCATCACTGTCATCATCTTTTCTTTGGGAATTTTGGGCATCTTGTGTACCATCCAAGTTTTTTAGATTGCATTAAAGAACCAGACCGTGTCTTGGAGGAATCTAGCACGCGCGTAGCTTGGCAGCCCTTCCAACAGAATATGTAATTGTGATAGAGCCTAAGCTCAAAAGACTGAGAGCGCATTAGCAATTCAAACACAGAAGAAGTGTCTGGTGGTAAAAGACTGCTGGATGAAAGTGCTTGCATTGTTTTTCTGGGAATTCGACAGGCGATGGTCACCTCTCTATACATCATGTCAAGTCATGCAGATTGACAAACACTCTTTCAGTTCTTTCATCTTGTCTTTCATTCATTTGCATAACACAACCCATACAGTAATCCAGACGGCATTTTAACTATTTAGGATTCAAAGCACAGAGAAAGGATATGCAATCACAACAGGAGCTTGTGACAATGAAATACAATGACAATATAGTCAAAGGGTACAACACTGAGAAAAGCAAGATTTAAAGTTCATGGCCAGAAAGTGAAAGGTTACAAGTTTAAACCTCATGAGGAATAAACCATGAGCTGTTACCATTGTGCCCTTGAGCAAAGCACTCAACCCAGGTTACTACAGGGGGGTATTTCACTGTCACTTTGGATAAAAGCATCTGTTAAATGACTACTTGTCCGCTATGTAAGTTCTTTTACATTGCGATATGTAATGAAATATTTATAGGAGAAGCATGGTTTGTGTTGTACTTACATGAGTATGTGTGCTTTTGTGTGTGTGAGAGAGAGATGAGTCTGTTTATGTGTTTGCCCACTACTCCAATTACAGTAGTTTGGCAGCTTACTGTAAGTACTAGAAGCCGAGCTGTCACGGTGAATTTGTTGCTGTCTCCTGTACAGGCTCTCCAATCAGCAAGTGTCAGCACTGCCTACAAAGTTATTAATGAGAAACATGCACACTACACTCACTCGCCCAAGCACATTCACTTTTACTACCGAGACACGGTGTACAACTCAACCGCAACTTTTACAGCACACTGCTGTAGGGCTGGAGGAAAGTTCATGAACTTTTGAGTCAGAGAGAATGGCCAACAGGAAATGAACAATGAAAGAAATGCTTTACACATTTGTGAGACGATGATAAATGACTAAAATGAAGATTAAAACATTCCTTAATGAATTCCTGTTTCGCATCTTTCCCTTTATTTGCACATCTTAGGCAGACTTACAGATACATTAAAAATCCTTGAGTGAAACTGAACGAAAGGTTTAACGTCACCATGAAAATAAAATGAAAAAACTGCAATTAGTTTTTAAAAAATTTGGTATTTTTTACAAATGACTTATCTGTGACCTTCATTATTTAAAAAAAAGTCATGTGCCCTCATAAGCTTTAATCAAAAATGCAAATCTCATCCCCTCCTCAAAATGATCTCTCTTTACTTCCGGTCATATGGTATGGCAGATGTGCCGGGTCTGGGAGAAGATCGCTGCGATTAGCAATTAGCAACACGACACAACTTCAAGAGATCCAATCAGATCTTGATGGACAAATTCAAATCCAGCCCTGCCTTATTTCATAAGCCGGTTACACTCAAATATACAGTACTGAGCAAAAGTCTTACTGTTGGTTCACACCAGATGCGAGTTAAACGATTTGCGCGAGTAGATTACTTACAAAGTCAATGCAAAGGTGCAATCAGACACGTCCTCGCGTGGGGCGATGCAAATGACATGATATGGGTAGCACGTTTGCTGCGAAAACATGCTATTCGCCTCAAACGCAACTTCGCCCTAGTTGAAAATATTGAACTTGAGGGAAAAAATGAGCATGACACAAATTTAAATCCCGCGAGTAATCTAGAGCGAGTAACGCGATGCCCCGCGTTTGGCGTGTACGTAGCATTATGCTGCGTTCACACCAGGCGCGGTAGAGGCGTCAAGCGCAAATGATTTCAATGTTAACTCAATGAGGCATGTAGTGCGGCAGACGCGATTCCGCCTCATTCGCTCATCTAGTTTGCGCGAATGCCGCAAATTGAGCGTTGCCGCGGGAAACGTGCAAGTTGAAAATTGTTAACTTTTGCGAAAAAATGTGTCGCGTTAACCAATCAGGAGCTTGCTCTAGTAGTGACGTGATTACAGGAAGCGAGCGGAATGCCAGAAACCCCTCTCATGACACAAATTTTTGCGTGAATGTCTCGATGACTAGAATTTCACGTGCGAATGAAGCGAGCACACTCAAAATGTTCAAGCACCACCAAAATGGACACCACACCACCAGCTGTGTTGTTTTAGCAAAGTTTTTATTGTCCATCCATATTTATTTCTCACTCTTTTTAAGATACAAACAGAAAATACAGGAAATATCTACACAAAATTAAAAACAAAACAATTTTCAGAACTAAAGTCCTGAAGTCATTCGATTAGAATTAGAAATTAGTATTTAATTTCATTTAGGTTTAAGAGATCCTGCAGTCTCCTGCTATTGCTATTGACACTTCAGCTTATACGTTTATACAGTTTTTATTCCAATATACACATTTCCTGTATTTTCTGGATGTATTCTAAAGAAACTGAGAAATATATGATCACTATACAATTGCAAAAACAACAAATCTAATATAGCATGGTGGCCTAAGACTTTTGCACAGTATTCTATGTCACCACCACGGGGAAAATAAGGCAATCGCTACTTCCTTTTCATGCCGACTTTAACAGTCATTGTTCTATTATTGTGTCATTTACACTTCAGTGCACCTTTTCAGAGTCATTGTGTAATAAACTGAACGCACTCAATGTAAACATGTAGAAAGTTTGGTAAGTCGTTACATTTTTTACAAACGCTCTGTTTGTGCCTTCATTTCTGCATTTCTATCATTGCTTTGCTTTCTCAGCGGTCGACCATCTCATGTGCTAGAGACATCAATGCAGGTGCATTATCTTAGGATGGCAAAGATCACAGAGAAAAAGACAACAATCATGCTCACGGTCTGTGGAATGTGGGGGTTGGTGCGGGCAGCCCACAGACTCTTTGTCAATAGAAGATAAATAAGAATGACAGTCAACAGACATTTGTGTGCTTATGCAACGTCCTCAGATCGGAAAAGATTAGATCTGTGCAACCATCACAACATCATCACCCGACTTGCGACATACATTGGTATACACGAACCTTTCTGTTCGTCGATATCAGTAAAGTTTTGAAAGGAATGAATTTTAGTTCAACACAATTCTCAGAACGTGACTTACTTCCTGGTGAATGTGTCGTGTAATGCAGTGTTTGTTTGTTGAATCAGATGTACGGTATGCTGCCCCCATATTCCCTCTCCTGCTCAGACTGCTTGCTGATTGGCGCACAGATAATCTTGTAGTGTTTTAGCAGCCGTGTCCAACCCACACAAAAGACACTCTAATTTAACCACTGTAATCATAACATCATGAAGGGAAGGAAAGAATTGGAGATTGTATCTCGTCTTTAAAGATAAAGGTCAGACTGCTTGAAAAGTGTCACACCTGTATGTACACAGTCTTGAAAAGGTTCAATTCAAATCAAAACTCCTGTCAGTCACCATAGATTTGCGGTCTGACAGCGCTTTAATACATGCTACACGTGATGGTTTCAGGGAAAACATGTTTATCAGCTATCTAAATGGAGACGTATTCTTTTTATATACAGTAAATAAGTAAATAATAATTTTTTGCATTTGTATAAATAAATAAAAACAATTAGAACTTTTTTTATGAGGATTTTAAATGAGGACAAATTTGTAAAACATTGATCTCAGATCTCCTATAGCTATAGATACGCACACAGGCTGTGAACCATGACTTTTCACGCACTGTGTGTTATTTACAGTAGCTCCTGTACAGTGTGACTGTTAACCCGGCATTTAGTTCCATCGTGTGGGCGATTTTTAACCGGCACTGGGCTTCCTCTCCTTCATCCTGGAGTTTTAGCCCTCATAACCTTCAGCACCTGCTCCTGATCCCCTACTGCTGTTTGTTTTCACAGCAGCTGCAGAGCTGCTAAATAGCTGGAAGAGCGTTTGAGCCTCTCGCTGGCTGAGGGGAAGTCGGTTGAAAACACAAAGGTCATTTTGGGGTCGAGAAAGAAGAACAGGTGTGGAATGAGGCAGTAATCACACATGAAAATATATCATACCACCACAAAGCACACAAGACAAACAAAGCAGCTCGAGCGAGCAACGGGAAGAGGAACAAACCGGATCGCAGAGAACCAATGATGACAATCTGGATTTATTAGTTAGCATTTACAGATCCTTCTTGTGGAAGGAAATGTAGTATCATATTATGTGTGTTTTGCTATTTATTCTCCCTCCAGCTAAGTTCAAATATGTAGGCTACCTATCACGTTATGTTATTTTTAAGGGGTGTTGGAAAGACATTTGGCAACTCAGAAATTCCACATACTGATTTAGTGACATGTGAGTCTTCGCCAGACTTAATTTAGTGTGACACCAATCTAACTTGGCTGAAACAAGAAACTGTCACCCTTATCCTGTGAAACCATCCACCTCCTGAAGTTGTGTAAGCTCAGTTCTTTTGACAGAAGCACTCAAGCTTTACACACACACACACACACACGCACGCACACAAACATGCGCACACAAATTAATTGTGTGCTTTGCAAATATGTTTTGTGCTTGAACAATGCAACTATGTTTTGCAAGTTGAGTCTATAAGAATACAAACATGGTGATAAACAAATCAGCCAAAGTCCGCATATTTATGTGGGGGCTGCATTTTTTCAAATACGCCGCACTTTCGCAGCATAAATTGCACGGCTTGCATGATTTCATAACCCCCGCATTTTCGTAGCAAAAATCACATATATCTTAGCAGAAAGTTTAAAAATGTTGCATTTACTTCACAGAAGCGCCATGGGAACGTTATGAAGTGACGTGATTATGTGACGTGAACATCACTGAAAAGCTGCAAAAAGTTTTTGCAAGTTCCCACAATTTTTGCAAGTTCCTGCAATTTTATCGCATAAATTGTATAAATATCCCGCCTATTGCATTACATTTTTTAAGAAAATGTGCAGCAAGATAAAGGATTTTTGCCTGCAACAATCACAAAAAACAGCGTTTTTCTGAAAGGACTGATTAGGGTGGTCCAGTGTTTCCCACACATTGATTTATTTGTGGTGGCCCACCACAGAATCAACACTGGCCCCCACAAATAGAATTTTCATGATTCCCATTTACATTTTTATTTCACTATTTAAGACAGCTTTATTCGGCTTAAAATATAATTTGATATATAATACAGATCAAATTCAGATACAGATCAAAGAGTAGAAGTGAAACATATTTCAGGTGGCAACACTAGATCAAACGCAAACACGACATGATGACGTCACATATATGCTAATTAGCGGGTGACGTCATCACCACCACAGTCTCCTCAAAATCCTGTGGGAAACACTGTGGTCCTTATTTTTCAACTATTAAAGTTCATGTTCATGCAATAAAACTCCTGTTTTAGTTGGGATATATCTTTCAAAGCAAGAAAGCTTTAATGTGAATAAAGCACAATAGACAATATACAATATACACAATGGCTGAAGCAACACGAAGCAA
Organism: Misgurnus anguillicaudatus; assembly: GCF_027580225.2. Taxonomy (NCBI): domain Eukaryota; kingdom Metazoa; phylum Chordata; class Actinopteri; order Cypriniformes; family Cobitidae; genus Misgurnus; species Misgurnus anguillicaudatus. The sequence continues at coordinate 34,374,162 of NC_073357.2, read as the reverse complement.
GTCCGCTATATGGTTACTCGGATCAGAAGAGACTGAAATAACTGGAACAAAGTTAACCTCCAAAAAGCAAGTTTGATGTGTTGTGCGTTTTTAAATGGTTCAGTTTTTGCAAAAAATATATGATTTTGGAAATATTCAAAGCCTTTGAGCAACCCCTAGATATTGTAGAAACAATTCAAAATTTTGCACAGTGTGTTTTTATTGATATCCTAACATGATTAAATAATCGTCTCATCACGATTGTTTGACATTATCGCGATGATTTCAGGTCACCGCAATGATTGCACATCTATCTAAAAACACAAGGGGGAGCTGCAGCGCCTGTATAAACGAAACAGTATCAGATGGCGCTCCTTAACTGACAGTGTATCGCGATACATTGCAAAGCCATTCAAAAATTCCAGCAATTCCAAATTTAGAGAAGTGAAGGATGCTATTCTTAAGGATCTGTAAGAAATCGATTTTTCCTGTACTAATATAACATAAGTAGAATTTGCTACTATTTAAGGCCTGTTCTGGTGTAGTTAGTTTATTTTTATTGCATTTTTATTTTCAGTTATTTTTCAGACACTCTATTGTGTTTATGTTAATTTTCATGTTTTGAAAGATATTTTCATTAAATAATTACTTTTAAATATATGTTATGTGTATTAATTTACTGCCAGGTAACCCTTGCAAAAGATTTAATTTATATAATCACAACAATGTGAGAAAAATATTTCATAAACAAACAAAAAATTATAAAAATTAAAATTCATAGCAATAAAACAGACAATTAATCATCATATCGTCACAATTTATTAGGCAATTAACCATCAGCCAAATTTCATAATCACGACAGCCCTAATCCTAACACATTTGGGGGTGAGAGTTGAACATTTAAAAAAAAACATTACAAGGACCACCCTATCCTACATGTGCAAACAGAATTTAATAAACTATGTGTTATTAAATTCAAGTATTGTATTAATTATTAGTAATTATGACTAGATATGTGACCCTGCCTGTGAAAACACAGCTAAAGTCATTTTTTTGTGATTTTCTGCATAAAACCATCCTACATAACGACGAATATTGTGTGAAAACTAACCTTGATATCTTTTTGACTGCCATGTCAAAGAGGAGTGAAATCAAAGTTTAATGCTCCTAATGCCATAACTGAGATTTTAGCTTGTATTTTACAGACATATATATGATACTATAAAACAATAGTCTGTGGTATGTCCTCATTTGTCCTCATTTACATTCACGTTTAAAGTAAACATGTGTGTCTGACTAGTTAAACTTTAAACCCTTTCAAAAGAATAAAATGTGGTAATCACACACCCAAATCTAAACACGCACACCCGCATGAGAAAACACACCATCATTATTCATGTTTCATCAATGCTTTCTCATTCACCTGACCTCACATCGTTTTGCCCCTTTTGTTTGTGCAACATTCCATAAACGACATGCTGAGAGCTGCGCTTTAATTTTTACAAAGTATGCTTCACTGCCTCCGGCTCTTTCTTTGACACACACACACACACACACACACAGCTAGGCTGCATAATAAGGTCAATATATATTCATAATAGCATTACCAGATGCATTAGAGGGTTCTGGAATACATAGCTCCTGTAGTTCCCGCAGGTTGTCAGGAAACTTTGATTGACAGTTTGGCCGAGGGGATGTACGGTCTGTGAGCCTACAATCTCATCACTAATGCATGGTCTGGGCAGCAGCCTAGTTTAACTAAACACACACAGCCTCTCTCTCATCTTATGTGTAGTGTCTGTCTTGCAGTGAACTACTTTGCATGCACTTTCATTGCATGTCAGTGTTGCATAATTAATGGTCCCAATGTCACTTGTTTCCTTTGCTCTCTCTGGGGCTATCATGTATGAAAAGTATACAGGGGGTGTATTGTTAATATGAAGTGCCCTTATACTGTGTCATTTCACTTCCATAATGTAAACCGATCTTGTTTATGTCATTAGATAAGAGCCACTGGTGCACATGGTCATGCATGCATACATACAGAGCCATAAAGATGACTTTAAACAAAGACTCCCAACCCACAATGCACAGCAGGAATTAAAAAATTCCTATTGCAAAATAATATATAGATTCTTCCCTTAATAATAGGAAAATTATGTAGTTACACGCAATATTTTTTTTCCTGACGATAAACTACAATGACTTTTTATGCAATACAATTTATCCAGTACATAATTTTGTTCCAATGGTTTGCCTTTCACAAAAATGAGCTCGCAGGGCAAAACCGATGGAGTTGTGTTCCCAACAGATGATGTGGTCAAACAACACCTGTATTAAAATGACCAAAGTTAATGCGGAAACATTTACAAAGTGGTTTCCTTTGGCAGTTTATGTCTGTGGACATAGAGTTATTAAGGGGAATGGGAATTAATTTACAAATTTCCTCCCTAAAAAATCTGTACATGATTAATGAGGGGTAATTTCATGCTCATGGCTTCAATTTCCCACTCAAATTATATCAATTCCCCAATGCTTCATCATCAGCACGGATCAGTTATAGCTTCTCCTGCTAAGCTGACATCCCGTTCCCATACCTGACTATCAACGTTACTTTCATGTGAACTTGCCGGCACGCACAATGTCAGAATTGGTCAGAAAGTTCCAAACGGGAAAATTAAAAGAGCAGGCCAATGTCGACATTAAACGGTCCAATGAAGAGATCTCTATCAGGACGCCAGTGCTGTCAACAGAGCATCAAAAATCTGGTCAGATCTTCATTAATCAAGTAAAACCACTGACATTTTCATGACTTCCTCTGCTCGCTGGAGAAGGAAACGTGGATCACTGGTGTTTGAACGCAGAACAATTCAGAATGAGGCCAACAAAAACAGACCATTCTCTTACTGTGCTCTGTGTTCTTAAAGAAACAACAAACGACCTTCCCGCTGTGGAAAGGCAACGTTCCTTAAGCTCCTAAAGAATTGGAAAGGATACAGAAACAAGAAAAACTATGGTGGCAAAATCCATAAGTATTGTATTGAGAATGGATTTAGGGTTTAAACAGAGGGGCACAAATTCAAGTTTGGAGTGTCATGTGTGTTGCTCGTATTTTCAAAATATGTGTTTGTTGCGTCATGTGAACCATGTGCATCACGTGTTTTGTCAAAATAAGTGCCTGTTGCACACGCGTCAAAACCGTTTACAGTGTTTCTCACAGGATTTTGAGAGACTTGTGGCGGTGATGACGTCACATACATGCTAATTACACGTGTTTTCATTTGATCGAGTGTTGGCACCTGAAATATGTTTCACTTCTACTCTTTGATCTGTCACATTATATTGCATTTTAACACAACTGAATGCTATTTTTACATATCAGTTCTGTTGTCAGACATAAAATGAGTAGACAATAAAATAGTTTTAATCCAACTGCTGCTAAAATCCTGATTTATAAACGCGACATTGTCTGACAAAATCACCATACATTTACATTAAAACCTTACTAAATGTGAGTTTTCACTGTTATGTGAGAGAGAGGCGTGTGCTGCACGCAACATTAAAGAAAGGGAGGGGGCGTGCTGTGCGCTTGCAACAATGAATTAAGACGTTTTTAAACAGTAAAATATAAATGTACCTATAAATGGGAATCATGAAAAATCTATTTGTGGCGGCCAGTGTTGATTTCGTGGCAATGCGCCACGAGTAAATCAATGTATGGGAAACACTGCGTTAATGATAAAAGAGATGCTCACGTTCACAAAATACATGCAAGACACTCCCTTAACAGTTAACTTTGATTACGCATGAGATTATGCGAGTATTTGGCAAACGCGAGCGTCCCCCCTATCATAAACCCTCTAGACACGTCTGCAGCAGGCACCCACTTTGACAAGACACGTGATGCACATAGGTTGAAATTACGAATAACAAACACGTGACAGGCTGCATACATGTTGTGACGAACTTCGCATCGGGCACCCTCGATAAAAGAAATCATCGGCCACCACTGGGGTGCCAGATCTGAATGGGAGTTTGTTAAAAAAAAGTAAGATCTAATTAGCTGTAGGTTTTTATTATCTTAAGCCCGGAATACACTGCACGATTTTTGTCCTCTTATAAGATCATTACCTTATCACACTGTGCGACATGTATCGTTTAAACTCGGGTACGACAGGCATGTAGACTGAACGATGATGACACGGAAGCTTCGGCGGCTGCGTCACACGTTGCGCAACGTCACCAGCATGCGCTCGTGGTAAACAAATACCGGCGCGCAGGTCGTAGCAGCAAACACACTGTGCGGTGATCATGCCGAATTTCTGACACTGCCAGAAAACTATCGTAGGCTATCTTTGGACGCAAGACCGGGAAAACGGTCGTCTTTGAACCTCTCTCACTGTACGACATAGGACCACCGATGGAGAGCCACGATCACAGAAATCGCGACGATAGTTTCACGATGGCAATCTTTCGTCTGGGACAGCCAATTATCGTGCAGTGTATCCCGGCCTTTACACTGTAAAAAAAATCAGTAGAAATTTCAATGTTATTGCAGCTGGGTTGCCGGTAATTTACCGTAGATTTAAATTTATGTTATTTACTGGCAAGAGTTTGTTTAAAGTTAAATAAATTTTAAATATTAACAAGTCTTTATCTTTACAGAATAAAACTATAAAATAACAGCCTCATGCAAAGCATTCTGGGAACCAGAAATCATCATCAACCTTCTTCTGTTATTTGCTTCAGATTTTGTTTCCCAGAATGTTTTGCTTGATGCTGTTTTTTTAGTTTTACTCTATAAAGACAAAGACTTTTAAATGTTTAATGTTCATTTAACGTTGAACAAAATGTTGCCAGTAAAAATCATACATTTAAATCTACGGTAAGTTACCGGCAACCCAGCTGCAATTTCTATGGAATTTTTACAGTGTATGGCTTGCAAAGCAGTGATGTTGCATGAACAAAAAAGAAATGTTCCTTTTAAAGAGAAGAGCAAAGATTACATTTTTATTAAAGTTTTTAATAAAGACAGTTTAACTTGGTATAACATGCCCTGATGAATCATTCATAGTAAGGCACATTCATTAAAAAAGTCAATAGGGTCAGTTGACATTAAGCTGAGGGCTTGATAACTCTGTCATTTTGTCATGGGAGTTTATTTTAGATTAGCTCTTCCACTACATTTCACAAAGAGCGTAGCACCTAAATCCCTACAAAAACATGTCATTAAGAGTTAGTGATGGCTGTTACTGTGTAATTGAATACGAGCATGAATCTTTTCAGCCGAAATGGGGATGCAGAAAAAGCAGCGAGTCAACAACAGCTTACTATTTCTCCGACTGAGACTGTTGTGTTTATTTATGTGCAGTCAGTTCAGAGCAATGTAGAAACCCTTTGCCACAACTCTGCCTCACTGCTTGCTAAGCACAAACATCCCTCGCATTATTATTGAAATACATTGACTCCCACCCTATCTCTCTGCGCCTTTTCTTGAAAGGCCGAACACATTCACAACAGCTGCAGCTGAGGCTTAGATAAACATTGACACTGAAGAGTCGGTTAAGCAAAGGGTTAAACACACTGTCTGTCTTCTCTTTGCTTTGCGCCTTAGACGAGAAGAGATTAGGATCTCAACAAACATTTCACAGCTGCTATCTTTTCTTGTTTTTCGTTTCGTTCTTTGTTTTAATGTGGTGGGACTGTACCAAAGTCTAGTTTGGTCCAATAACTTTCCCAGATGGGAATTGTCAAGTTTCTTTATGCATCTTGTCTGTTTTATCAAACAGTTACAGTGAAAAGACAATTCTTGCTTGGAAATGATTTGATGAGGACACATTGGGAGATGAACACAAACAAATGACAAAATTAAATGTTTTTCTTGTTATTTGGAGTGAATGTCAGCTAGTCTTAAAAAAAGGTCGAAAAACAGCCTTACTTTATTATAATAAAGAATTTTGTATGTATTTGTGTATATTAAATGCAAGGCATTTTATTAAATAAGCTAATTGCTCAAACAGTCCTTAAGACAGGAATCTCAAATGAAGTTTGTCAGAACATGAGCCATGACATGTTGACACGACACAGATAATAGCAGGAATGCAAAACTAACTATAACCAATACACACACGTGACAATTGCGGGATAAAAGGAATGTTTTTCCTTTGTTCTCTGTCAAACATGAAATCACATCATGCAGAAAGAGGCGAATATTTGTGCTACTATTTTTTACTCGTCTTTGTTGTTGCTGGGTTTAAAAAGAGAGTACACTTAACACACAGTAACACACATAGCAACTGCTCTCTCTGTGTGCACTGAGCCAATATTTACCCTGCTGCCAAACACTGTCACTATTGAATTTGGCCATTTAAAAACTATTTGATGAGAATTAGAGCTACAGTGGAATAACAGCCCTGCCTGGGGCCCAGCAGAACAGGAAGTGATGTCACAGCGGACAGGTGCTTGTATTGAATCCTTTTTTTTTACAGCACTATTATTTGACTGTTGCTGAAATCACCTCTTTGGTTGAAATCAGTATTCAGTTATATGGCTTTATGACTACTATCAGATCTGATATTACAGCCTTTATGACCTCGAAACTCTTGGGTTATCGTATTACCTTGAGAAATGACTCGAAGTGAGGTGGGGATTAACATTGTGCTTCGCAAATGATTTTCCACAGACTTGAGAACAGTTTATGGCTTTTAATGCCTAACAAGAGCAACTGTATCGTTCTTTACTGAAGCTGCCATAAATTTGCGCAAACATTATAATCAATATCTTATCAGCTACTGCAGAGCAATGGCGAGGATAGTGTGTGATAGGTGAGATGTTTCTTAGTGTTAACAAAGTTGTAACCGTTTCCTCTGTTAAGGATATACACATGGATTGAGATTGTGTGTATGTATGTGTGTCTCATCTCTGATAGACAGTACTGCCATCTCCTGGCGAAAGTGCATTGTTTTTGATCTTGATGAATGTTTATCAGGTTCTTTCATTTCACCTAGTTACACCTAGTGCCAGGTTTTATCCAAAACGACTTGGTGCATTACAAACTATACATATCATCAGTATGTTAGTATCTCCTGAGGGGATGAAACTCGTGACGTTATGCGCTGCTAACGCAATGCTCTACTCTTTATTTCAAAGCTATTTTTGCGGCACATAACCTAAACAAATCTATTGTAATATAAAGCAAGTCAGTCATCTATTCATTTCCATCCTTGATAGTCCACTTGAAAACCCAAATGAATAATGTGCAGTAAACTGTGGCAATAACAATGACTGCATGATTTGCCTCTTTTCTAAGTCCCATGCAGTAATTATCCAATTCAACTGCAGTGGGAACAAATGTGCTGTCTCATTGTGTCTATACTGAACAACTTAGTCTGTCCTTTAGTGCTTCCAATAAGTCTCTACCAGTTAAATGCTGGACAATATTAGTGTTGGCAGGACACAGCACAGGCAGAACACATCAGGTTGGCATGGTTAGAGGCCCCATTGATTGCTTTATGGATTCTTGGAAGAAAAAAATAATGAAGAGGAGAACAGAGAGCTAAAAGTGACGTCTGCTCTCCATTAGAATCCGCTAGGTGTTTTGGCAAACATGAAGAGCCCTGTGCAAATAGAGTTATTGGAAGAGTCTTCTCAGCCTGGTGTTAGCCCTGCTAACCCGGCGCTGTGCAAACAACTTCAAAGAATGTGGCCACCTCCTCCCTGCCCTTTGATGTAGGTATTGATTGAGGCGAGGCAGGTAGTGGATTACAGGAGAACGAGAGAGAAATCTAGAATGAGACTCTGAGGTGCACCAACCAGTCAGAGAGAGGGTCTCCCCTGCCCTCCTGGAAACAGCAGCTGGCGATCAAACAGACCTCCGCCAAAAGCACATCTCCCCAAATAGAAAATAAAAGTAGGGCATGAATTTATTACAGTAACGGTGTCTTCAAGTCCTGGTGGAATTACCGTAATTGCCTGACTACAATAAGTTACTGTCTCGTGTTTTTAATACTCAGAATATTAAGTAGGAAACATATAGACTGTTGGGACATCAATGCAGACAAAAAACAAGCACCTTCAATATTGTGTGCAAACCAAAAGGGAATTTATTATACAAAGTCAATGCAAAGGCACAATTACAAGCAAATTCACACCGGGCATCCCGTATGATGCAAATTGGCCGTCGAGATTGCGGCAAATGCGTAATATTTGACTTGCATCTTTTGTGCAATTTGTAAAATTTCAACTTGAGGGGGAAATTCATACTCCACATTGTCGTGCAAGCCAATCAGTGAAGAGCTTATTCACATGTCCGGTTGCATCAGAAAATGAAGGAGAGGATTATTGTTGCAGCCTGTGTGTACCCAAAAATTTATGAAACTACTACTTATTCATACAGAGACCAGACAAAAAAAGAGATAAAGTGGGACTACTAAAGATATCCTCATAGCTAGGGCTGTCACAATGATTAAATAATCGTCTCATTGCGATCGTTTGACACCATCGTGATGATTTCAGATCACCGCAATGATTGCACATCTCTCTACAAAACACAAGGGGGAGCTGCAGCTTCTGTATGAACGAGACAGTATCAGATGGTGCTCCTTAAGGGACAGTGGATTGCAAAAGCGTTGCAAAGCCATTCAAAAATTCCAGCAATTCCAAATTTAGGGAAGTGAAGGATGCTATTCTTAAGGATCTGTAAGATTTTTTGCAGGCACTACAGACATGTGGTCCAGAACTAATATAACATAAGTAGGATTTCTACTATTTAAGGCCTGTTCTGGTATAATCAGTTTATTTTTATTGCATTTTATTTTCAGTTATTTTTCAGACACTTTATTGTGTTTATGTCTAATGAAGAATTTTCAGGTTTTGAAAGAAAAGACAATTAATCGTCATAATCGTCACAATTTATTAGGCAGTTAATCGTCAGCCAAATTTCATAATCGTGACAGCCCTACTCATCGCATAATGTTTTTTCACATGGGTCACTTTGGTTATGGTGTACTGTACACCCGCCATAACAGTTAAAGGTATAGTGCATATTTATTTCATATTGCATGGTGCACTCTAAGCATTTAAGATTTTGCAAAAAAAAAAAACCGTATGAGGTCATTTTATTATGATTTTGCGGTCATCAACAACAAGGCTGTGCATGGATCTATTTGGTGTTATGGGTGTTGCCATGGAAACAACGATGAAAACATCTCAGTAGCATGGATCATCTAGTAAGTGTTGTCATCTACTAATTATAGTAATTCCCACACAACTACATTGAGTCACTGCTGTGCATTTTCCATATGATTATATAGATGTTTTCTGTTTAAAATAATGTCATTCTGACAGAGGTCCCCTTTGAGTCATTTCTGAGTGCATACTGAATCAAGTGAAAAACACCTGCTTTCAAATCTTTAAAAAAGCCTCAAACTCTCAGGACTCCCTCTTTATTGGGTTGTATGGCTTTAAGTGCTGGAAACCAGTTTGAGACAACTGCATCGATGCATTCAAATGAATCACACATCTGTGTATTTCTCGAACAGAATGTATTATGCAATATAGCCATAACATCAAACTTGCTATTTAATATTCTATCCCGCTGCCTCTGTCTGACTCTGAATACATGATACATTACAGGCCTGGTTCCACAGACAGGGCTTAGATTTAGCCAGGAATATGCTTTAGTAAAATTAAGTAGATTTTATAAATGTGCCTAGGAGAAACCTTACCGGTGTGTATCTTAAGACAAACATTTTTTTTATATGTATTTTAATATGTCAGTGCATGTTTTTAAAGGGCCTTTAAAGCAGGGGACAACTTTCGGGCAGTGCGTAATATCACTACACCTGCTGCAGCCATGTTACGGCAGCAAAGTCCTTGATTATTACACCAGAATGAGAGTATAGCCATATCTGCCTAGAAAATCGCAACTTTTAATTTTACGTCTGTCTTAGTACACGATGTAACTACAGAACAGTCAAGTTTTAAACAAGAAAAATATTGAAACTTTGGTTATTTTTTTGGCGCGATGCTAGTGGTCTGGTCGGATTCAGTGGATTGTGCTGGGCTATGCTAAAAGTGGTAGTGCCAGACCCGGAGATCAGCTGAATGAATTCCAAAACGGTAAGAATCAAATGTTTTTCTCTAGGTGAGCTGGAAAATTAGCATAAATAATAAATGAGTGTCCCTTTAATTTTGTTAATGAACTATATCTGAAGGTGCATGCCACAAGGACTACATTTATGTTTACTACTATAGACAATTTAAGGTTAGATAGATTCCTAGAATGTGTGAGACCTAGGTGTGAATCCTAAATTGGGGTGCAAAGAGTTTTAAGATTATGAAAAATCTTGAACAAACAAGCATTATAAAGAAAAATGAATGAGAAATACAATATAAATATTATTTATTTCAAAGACTTAGTAACTAAAAAGATTCTCCACTATTTCTAGGTCACTAAACAAATAAGCAAATTTTTGACATTGACCATGTTAACTCTGTTTGGCAAAAGGTCAGACTTCGCTGAAGCGAACAATATGCTCTTTGGAACATTCAGATCATTCAACATGGCTCATCGGCTTTTGGGCAAATTTGTGGAGTCCAGGCCTGTGCAAGTGCATTCTCACATGGGGGAATAAACCAGAAGCAAAAGAACTCAACTTCTGGATTTGAAAATGGTAATGTAAAAAAATATTTCTGATAATTTAATTTGTAATGAAAAAAACCTTGTGTATCCCACTGTAAAGGTGTCATGAAACACTTGATGAGGATACAATTCTTTTAAGAATTCTCAAGTGCATGCACTTAAATATTAATGTTTCTAATATAAGCCTAGCGGTTAAATCTTGTTCGAATGCATTTCATTTATGATCCAAAAGCAAACATGAGCAAGGTTTTCCTTAAAGTAAGTGCAGATGTAATAATCAGAACATAAATAAGTGTAAGGAATGCAAACTATTTATATATATATATACAGTACTGTGCAAAACCCTGACTGTGGGTTCACAACAGCCACGCTTGAGGCGTCAAATTCGTGTCTACCGCGCCTCATTCGTGCTGCGAGACCTCCAGACGCGCCGTGCTTCAGCGCGTCTTCACATTGACTTAACATTGAAATCACTCGCGCTTGACGACTCTACCGCAGCTGGTGTGAACACAGCATTAGGGGGCATGCACACCAAAGCTTTTATGCCCGCGGCCGGCGCATGTTTTCAATTGTCTCCAGTGAAAGCTCGGTGTTTTTCAAATAAGCCAGCAGCTAGTGGTTTTTTTCGAGCGTCGAGAGTTGAAAGAGATTTGACTTTGGGTGAAAAGCTCCGCTCGTCAATGTCAGTTCTCACGTGGTCATCTAATCACAGTGGAGGAGGGGCGGGACATTACCACAGCAACCAACCGGCTCACAGCTGAAGTATCAGAGCTACCAAAGCGCTCCGCTAAAGAAAGCTGGCACTCAGCTGAATAACAGCTGGCATTTGCCGTTGTCCAGGCGTTTTTAGCCGTGTTTAAAAGTTTTGGTGTGCACAACCCCTTCATTAGGCCATCATTAGATTTTTTTCTCGAGTAGGAGTGTGATATAGCTCTATATCATCACGGCTGTGATGATATAGAGCTATATCACACGACTCCGAGAGCGATATTGCTTTTATACAACAGATCGATGGCACACATTTGAAAAACGAAAACTAGAAAACAACAACGGAGTAATTTTAAAAGCCTCTTTGTTTGAGAACTACTTCTTCCGCCACGGATTTGAGGGCGGCCAGAATGACAGGTAATACTTTCGGCTGCATTGAATCTCATATTAACTCAATGGACGGATTCACCGTTTTTTAAATATAACAATTTCTTGGTCACAAAGTGTAGTTTTAAGATTAGTTCAGTCGAGAATGTATATGTATTATATTTAAATCTACAGTCGATTAGTAAAGATAGCGCCTGTTTGAACGTTTGCTTAGTGAGATTCGGTACGTATGAGAACCAAAGCATGAGCGGACGTCAGTGTTCACTCGCCCCGCTGACCACCGCCCTCTCTGGGCTACATCTCTGACAGGGATTCCCTGGCTCTCATGTTGGCCTGATGGTCAAAAATTAGATCAAATAAGCAGTATTTGGTGTCATGATGAAACTATTACTTGTTTCTTATTCATATTTAGTGTCTTTTGTGTTGTTTTAAAACTATACTTCTATAATGTTACTATTGGTTTACCATTTCATCTTAACGCGATACGAGCACTCGGTTATTATTAGACTTCGTTCTTGTCAGAAGTGTCAGAGAGATGTTTTTGCATGCTGCTTATAAATATACCAGTGGCGATATCTCATAACATGTTTAAATAGTCACGTCACGATTAAATAAATGATCAATGTCCACATTTAAAAGCTGCGGTGCTTACCTGCAGTTTCACGGTGTTTTTGCGTTCTGGTAAGAGATATAGCTCCAGAAAAAAATGAGTGTTTACATTCCTCTTTCCAAGTGTTAATCGTCCACACGATGTGACAAGACATTACTCCCATTAACTTTAACGTAACATCCAAGAGCGCTGATCTTTGACGGAATAATAACTTCCGATTGGGGATTCACAGACTGATTTATGAGCTAGTGAACTAATTAGACACACGGAGAGTGATTCAAAACAGCGCGGTTGTGTGTCTGCAGTTTTTCCATTCAGAGATGAGCCTGTTTAGAGGACCTCCATTCACTAGGTGGCGGAATGATACGAAAGGTGAAGCGGTTATTGTGCCGTTATCAGTAGAATATTGCACGTCTCTTAGCCAATCAGATTCGAGAACCAGAAAGAACTGTTGTATAATGACCATATATAATTGTCTCATTCTCTTATAGAATACAACCAGAAAATGTCTATGTAAATTACATGCTATAAAACCCGGTTTCACAGACAAGGCTTAGCAAAAGCCATGACTAGGCCTTATTTAAATTAAGATGTTTAAGCATCTTTTATAAACATGCCATAGAAACCGACGTTACTGGTGTGTATCTTGAAACAAATCAATGACCCTGGCATATTTAAAATGCTTTTGTTTTTTTTTCCTGTATTTCTATCTGTATATTAATAGAGACCTGAAAATATATGGATGATTTTTAAAACTTTGCTTAAACAACAAAGACGGTGGTGGCCAAAGCTTGGGCACAATACTGTTTATATACTGTATGTACTATACTAAATATAGTTTTATCTTTATCACCTAGACTATTGAGTATTCTTTCATTTTCTAATCATTTCTTATAGTACAATAAACCAGATAAAAAGTTATCATATGAAGAATCATAAACATGCTCATACAACCTGACAACTTTGGAAACTCTGAGCAAAGCTCACTTAAGTGAACTGTGTCCCATACTTATTCTCTCGCTCTCTCTCTCTCGCTCTCCCTCTGTGTGTGTGTGTGTGTGTGTGTGTGTGTGTGTGTGTGTGTGTGTGTGTGTGTGTGTGTGTGTGTGTGTGTGTTTCAATTACACACTCAAGTCTGTGCTCAGACAGGTTGTACAACAGTCATAAATGGGGTCATTTTTAAGCTGACTCAAGTTGCTTTTGTGTGCAAAAGCTTTTTATCTCTTCCTCTTGACCCACATTACAGGAAATACAACGATTTGCTCTTTTTCACAGATAAATGAGTCACCTATTTAGTAATTGAAGCACAAACACACTTAGAAGAGAGATTTCTAAGAACTCTGTAATCCACACACTCCACTGTAAGCATGCAGATGCTTGAGACAAACAAATTTACCAAATGCTTGAGAGTGCTTGAGTTACATTGCCCAAATTGTTCTACTACTAGACTATACCAGTTATGTGAGTCATATGATAGGAGGGCCAGTAACAAAAGATTTGAATAAATAAAACTTGAGATGGCTTTGTGGAAAGCAGGCGTGAATGTCGCTGGTTGAACTTTAAAGAGGAATCACATGAAACATTTTGCTTGTGGCTGGAGAAGGCCACTGCAGCCACACGCTGGAAGCCTGGATACACAGGAGTTTAAGCTGGCTGCTCAAGCACGGCTCAAATGAGACATCAGAGAAGAGGACATGTGTCAAACTTGTCCATGTATGTTCTGGACTTTCTTATATCAGAGAGGATTTTATTGTTTGTCATGCAGGTCCAGAGAAAAATGATGTGTTCGGGCAGGGGCGATTTCATGGAAAAGACAGAATATCTAAGAAGAGCAGAAAAAAGAAAGAAATCAGTGGTATGTGACAGAAACACAGAGAAACTACAGCCAGTGAGAGTCCATACTGGGAATATCTGAACCATAACGGAAGCTAAATGTGCCTAAGAGAGATAAAGAACAGACAGCGAGACAGAGATGGAGAGAGAGAGAGAGAAAATACTCAGCATTGTTTCTTTGTAAAGGTTATAACCTAAGAATGCCTCCCAATATTTGCAATAAAATCTGCCATACTTTCTTGCATAAATTTGATGGGCACATTGATAATTCGCCAAAGCTGCCTATACTGTATGGAGTACATAATACATGCATCTACTCCTACAAGTTCTATATCCAGATCAATAAAATATATTCTATACTGTAGCTTTATATATGTATCTATACACTGATACTGAGAAAACCTGTGCATCATGTACAGTATTGGGTAAGCTGAGAGATGCCAATTACAACTTGTGTTATGGTAGTCACTTCCCGTTCAACGCTGCTGCATGATCTAAGCTTGAAGCTCCGTCAAGTTTATCATCTATAATCCTTTTTAACTATTTTATTCCTATAAAACTTATTAGTTTAACTCAGGAATACTTTATCTTGACATTATATGTTAGCTCTAGGAGACATTATCAGGAAACATAAGTTTTCACTGCTATGCAGATGATACCCAGCTTTACATCTCCTCACATCCTAGCGGAACCCACCAGTTTTCTAAGCTAACAGACTGTATTAGCGATATTAGTGACTGGATGGCAAATAATTTCTTTATGCTAAACTCCAATAAGACAGAGATACTTATTATTGAACCGAATTGCTCCAAACTAAATATGTCAGATTACAAGTTGCCCATAAACGGCTGCACAGTTGTGCCGTCTTCCAAAGTCAAGAACCTAGGTGTGATGTTCGACAGCAATCTATCTTTCAATAGTCATATCTTTAACGTCTGCTGCAAAGCATTCTTCCATCTTAGAAATATCTCAAAAATACGCCATATGCTATCTGCATTAGACTTTTATGACTTTAAAAATAAACTATTGTAAAACGTTATTTGGGGGATGTCACGCAAATCAGGTAAACAAGCTTCAGCTGGTTCAAAACAGCACTGCAAGAGTCAAACGCGGTAGAGGCGTTAAAAATGCACTATTCACACGTAGTTGGATGCTTGAACAGTTTAAGTTTACTCGCTTATTTTTCAACTTGCGTGTTTCCCGCAGCAAAGCTCAATTCGCACCACCGCATTTGCACGTACCGCGCCACAGGATGTCTATTCGAGTCTTTGCATTGATTAACATGTAAATCACTCACGCTTGCCGCCTCTTCCGCGTCTGGTGTGAATGCCACATAAGAAGTATGATCACATAAGCCCAATTATGGCATCTTTACACTGGTTACCAGTAAAATATTGCATACATTTTAAAATATTGCTAATCACTAAGGGTGTCAAGATTTCTATTTTAAATCGGAATCAATTGAAATTAAGTCACAACCTCAAACTTCGAATAAAAAAATGGAATCATCGATGCTGCCATGCCCCCATGTCAAATCCTCGGCATGCCAAGCGAAAATAAACACACGTGTTGAGTGCTGCGAGTCAACCTCCTCTAACTTCGCTAGCTACAGCCAGTCAAAAGAAAACATGGCAGATGCAGGAGACACCACATGGGAAACAAAAAACACAGCAGAACAGCGTCTGTGCCAGGACTGGTCGTTTCTCTGAACTGAGATCCGCTTAAGTTTCACAACAACTAATTTCAGTTGCTTAAGAGTTATGGAAACAGCATTTAAACATGACTTATTGTATCACAATCTTGTCTGACGGTAATAAAAGCGCATTTTTAAGGTGCAAAGTTCTGACAGGAATGTTCATCTGACAGGAAGTTTTTTATTAAAACGAACCGTGGCCTTAGAACCGAAAATGTAATCGAATCGAGGATTTGGAGAATCGTGACACCCCTACTAATCACCTATAAAGCCTTAAATGGCCTAGCACCTTCGCATCTTCGAGAACTACTATCAGAATACAATCCATCACGTACACTGCGGTCGCAAAACTCTGGTCACTTAATTATACCTAGAATATCAAAAGTATCTAAAAGTGGTAGATTCTTTATCTACTTAGCCCCTAAGCTCTGGAATGATTTGCCAAACAATGTTCGAGAATCAGACAGATTCAATAACTTTAAGTCTAAACTAAAGACATATCGCTTTTACAAAGCATTCACATAACTTGTCTAGTAAATATACCTATCCCACAATAGTTAGCTTGTCTGGAACAAAGCATTTACATAACTCGTCTGGGTAATATACTTATGCCGCAATAGTTGGCCTGTCCGGAACCGAGCAGGTTTTCAATCACTATACTGTATGACACTTCAATTACATGCGAATGCCCGCTACGCTAATAGGATTTTGATTCTTTTTCCCTGTCTCGTCCTCAAACTCGAGGACTCTGAGATTTACAGACGCAGTTCCTGCTGCCGTGAAGCTCATCACACCACTGCTCTACTCTACTGGCCTTCCTTCAACGTGATGCCCAGCCGATGTCTGACCAACAACCACCAGTCGCCCCCGTCTAATATACCTATTCATATACATACTGTATATTATTTTAAATGCTTTAATTCCCATCATTTTAATTGTATAAAATAGTATCTAATATTTAGTATATCCTCTACAGAATCAGCCATGTCTGTCTCTCTCTCAAGGGTTTTTTTATTCATAGGACTTTTCCCTACTGACAAAGTCAGGGTTTTTTCTTCTAGGAGACTTTTTCAACCCTTAGGGAGTCAGCTGACATTGGCTTAACTTAGAACTCTTTTTTATACATTACATTATTACTAATCTCATTAGTACGGTTTAATTTAAGCTGCTGTACTCTGCATCTTATGTTGTCCATCGATTTTTCTGTGTTTTCTCCTGCTTTTATTAATGTAAAGCTGCTTTGAAACAATTAAATAATTGTGAAAAGCGCTATATAAATAAAATTGAATTGAATTGTAATGTTACCTCTAGTATAAGATTACAGAAAAAACATGATCTTGCAGAAAGACAAGTCGGGATTGGCTACATTTACTCTTGGCTAGAGTAGTGAGGAGGGAATAACCTCCTTTAGCTAAATGACAATTGAAAGAGATGTCTGTATAAGTACCTGCCTTCCACAGTAAGTATATGTGTTGTCCTCACACACACTCCTCATGTATCACTCACACATACTGTATGCAGATAGACTTTCTGACATATTAAGATGCAGACTTGCTGTGGGCATTGAGCACATGGGTAATGCACTTTCCTGATGCATTATTTAGTGTGTGGGACCCTAATTGAGTTTTAATGTCAGTGACTGCTCTCCTGTGAGTGTTTGAGTTTGCACTGAAAGTTAAGATGCCGATAGATGATAGCTGGCCGCTTAAAAGGTCAGATCTGACAGCGGCAGACCTGCTGTGAAACCCTCCTAATGTACACAAACCCACACTGGCACGCAAGCTCAGAAATACACTCACGCTTTCACTTAGAGGTTTGTCTCTGAAACACATACATATGCCAGATTTAAAAAAGAACTACTAGACACTTTTGGATTTTACATGTCGTTTAGGGGGATGTTTATCAGGAAATAAATTATGCAATGTTTGTACAGGTAATAGCAAAAATATCAGGAAATGTACATAGCTCTGGAATCAGAATTTCTGCCTGTCCAAAATTAATGGCCATGGGTGTATCTTCAGGTGTACACTAAAAATGCTGGGTTGTTTAAACCCATGGTTGGGTAAACATGAACAAACCAAACATTTTTTTTTATATTAACCTATAAAATGTCCACCACGAGCTGAAATTCTTCATTTTTTGAGAAAAAAATCAAACCTACACGTGTATTGAAAATATAAATACCAAAACAGACAGGAAAATGTTTTTGCATACAGAATACTGTGGATACTGTGCTTCTTAATGTTAATAGGAAACTCTTTAGTGTGATATTTTCTTGAGCCAAATCCATTCCCCTCATTTTGCAAGTAACCATCCCATAATACTCACTCACCCACATCCTAGATAAAGCAGAGCAATAATTCATTTTTAAAAATCCAGTCGGTAGCTAATTAACGTTGTGAATTCAAGCAGAAAGGTGATGTTTCGCCAGCAAGTTTAATTGTATTGCACACGCTGTAATTTAATGGCTCCAAATGAAACGTGGTTTAACTCCGATAATTGCCAGAATTTGTCTGCTACTCAAAGACATGTGCTCATGTATTTAGTTCTGAGGAAACAAGTTGAGCTTTACCTGACTTCTTTTAATCACTTAATAAGCTTGAATAGCTTTTTGCTCCCAAGACTAATTATGCCGCACAGCAGACAATTATCTTGTGTGTTGATTGCTTACTTTCTAAATGTCTGTGTTTGTCGGATTCGAGAGACCCAAATTGGGTTTGTTACACCCAAGGGGTCAGGGTTTGGCTGGTTAGCTACAGCTGTTAGCTCATGCTGACAGACATCTTAACTTTATCATTACGCAGGCGAAAAACATTCTTCACTGTTCTGTTTAAACACATTTTTTGGCATACATGAGCATTATCTTATATTAGTACTATTATCATACTACTCTTCAAAAACATAAAACAGTCATAGTTTTTCCTAACTGCTGCAAGCGGTTTTAAAATAAAGTGATAGTGACAGGATATTTGGCCTAGGTTGCCTACTTTTAGGGCCGAATGCGCCAAAGTCCCTTAGGGAAGCCGTGCCACCAGGCAGTTATTTTAGTCATGCAAGACTAAAGTCCTATCTACTTGAATGAGGAAACATGGATATCTCTAAAATCATATGCTAAAATCACAATAAAACAGCATATTTCTGACCAACAACTAGTCAAATTGCGCTAAAAACACATTTTTTCGAGATTGTTTAAGCTACTACGAATGCACACAGGTTGGCAAGGGTATAGAGGCCCTCCCCCAGAATCGTCAGAATTTATTGATTGATAATTGGCTCTTTTAAATTAAAGGCAGGACTCCTGTCGCCAGTGCCGCCATATTGAGCATTGCATTGTCTCTTATTTATAGTAATAGAAATGCTCAGTCTTGTTATTTCCAATATCTTTGATTGCCACCAAAGCAACTACTATTGTGATAGGTGAGAATGCTATCTTCATGGTGCCATAGAATGTAAAACTGTATTTACCTAGGCATAGATGAATAATAAATAGAAAAGCCATTTTGTGAGCCTCAAACACGATTGTTTTCTCATTCTTATGTAAACCTCATGCATGCAAAAGACTGCTGGAAAACATCTCAACATAACACTGACTGTGACGTTACAGTCGGGATGTAGGCTACGCCCCAACATTAAACTAAGTACAATGTTGTTATAATGCTAAAAACAAAGTTGTGACTGCTGAGTTAGCGCTATATGCTAAAGTTTAGGCTGAAGTTCTACTATTGTCTTTATAGTTACGTTTTGCAGGTCCATACTGGAAAAATATTCCCACTCAGAAATGTCCATTAACAATCCCCAAACAATTGATTATTCCTAAAATTTTGTATCTTCATATGATACAGGCTTAAACATAAGGTCTGTTTACATACACAAATAGAGCTAAGAGCTGCTCCGAGAAACAGCCAATCAGAGCAGAGCTCAACATTATTATTCATGACCCTTTCAAATAAGGTAATAATAGACTATTTCATACTGGGGGCAAATCTTAGAGTTGTAAATGGACATGTAAAACTATCTCTGGATCATTTTTGCACTTAATAAAGCCAAATACCTTCTATGTAGATATCAGAGAACAATTTAACATATTATTTCAATGCATTCTTAGGCAAAAGTTACATTACACTTATTGCCAAAGCACAAAAGTCTGTAGTAGCAAATCAATGTACACTTACACTACATACTGAAACAGGTCTAGGAACTGTAAAAAAACATATAAAACATCTAAAAAGATTCATTCAGGTTAAATACCACTTACTTTTTATAGTGCAGACACTTTATATGACAGTTTTATTATGTGGGATTTATTATGTGAGAGCATGAGGTAAATATGCTCTATAATGATGGAGTGCAATAGACTGCATGTAACCTACAGAAGTGTGACCTTGTTCTACAGATCTCTGCTCAGTGATTTGAGAATGGAAACTTAATGAGGCAAATAAATATTACCTACAGTCACATGCGCACTTATGCATGCACGCACACAAACACATTTAACCGAATGTATAATCTACTAGGTGCAATCTACTAAAAAGACATTGTGGCCATTTGAAAGCAGAGAAAAGAATAAAAAGAAAAGAGTTGTTCTGTACAGTAGGCTATATATCAATTAGCGTAAAGTAAAGTAAAGTAAAGTAAAGTAAAGTAAAGTAAAGTAAAGTAAAGTAAAGTAAAGTAAAGTAAAGTAAAGTAAAGTAAAGTAAAGTAAAGTAAAGTAAAGTGTGTTGTGGCATTTTAACATACAGACACATGAAAAGATAAATTCAGGCACTGAATCGTAAAGATCAAAATAATAGTCATCATTATTTACACAGAGATTGTATTAGATTGAGATTCTAAATGAAGTTTATTTGCATTACTGAGTATGCACACCCAGTATCAGTCACTGTGATTACATTAAACTGGAGATATGTTGAAGTGTAAGGTCTGAGAAAGAGGGCATATTAAGCGATATACAGTTAGGGAGCGTGCACACCAAAACTTTTAAACGTGTGGAGGACGCCAAATGTCAGCTGTTTTTTCAGCTGAGTGCCAGCTTTCTTCAGCCGAGCGCTTTTTAGCTGTGATACTTGAGCTATGAGCCGGTTGGTTGTTGTGATACTTGTCCCGCACCTCCTCCACTGTGATTGGACGGCGATGTGAGAACTAACATTGACAGGCGAAGCTTTTCACCCAAAGTTGAATCTCTTTCAACTCTCGACACTCAGCGCGGAAAAAACACCGAGCGCCGGTTTTCAGCACAGAAGAAAACCACTAGCTGCTGGCTTATTTGAAAAACGCAGAGGTTCCATTGGAAACAATTGAATACATACGCCGTTTTTTTAGCCGAGCACTTTTTAGCTGTGATACATGAGCTGTGAGCTGGTTGGTTTTTGTGATACTTGTCCCGCCCCTCCTTCACTGTGATTAGACGGGGATGTGAGAACTGACATTGACGAGCAAAGCTTTTCAACCAAAGTTGAATCTCTATCGAAAAACTGACGAACGCCGGCTTATTTGAAAAACGCAGAGCTTCCATTAAAAACAATTGAAAACATGCGCCGGCCGCGAGCGTAAAAGCTTTGGTGTGCACGCCCCCTTAGAATCCCTAAGTTTTAGTTTTTCCTTATTTTAATTTATATGACCAAATGACTTTTTGGAATTGGCAACGTTTATAAAAAACTGCAGTCTGTTATGTCTGGGGATGAACTACTACAAGTAGGAATTTCCAAATACCAAGGAAAGAAATGAGGACAGATTTTCAGATTTTTTATGACTGCCTTCCACGTGTTTTTGGGATATGTGACTGCGGTTGGTCCATGGGTCATGTGATCTCTCACTCTCAGGCATGGTGTGTGGTCTGCTCACCCGCCAGCTCAAAACCAGTGATGTGAATAACTGGATTCTGAAGGGAACTTAACTAAGATTACTCACAGCTTATACACATAACCTATAAACAACTGTATTTTTGCTAATAATCTAACTGTTGCTCTAAATTGTGAAACCACAATTCCGGTTTTGCTCCCTCAAAGGTCCAATAAATTGATGTTTTACTGATGTGCTCTGTCCAGAGAGGAATGCGTTCCTCAATACAGCAGGTCTGAGATCAGTTTGACCTTGCAGTTCTGCCAGGACACAGATGTTAGGATGTGGAGTAGGAACACCAAACTGACGACATATTTGCAGCCTGTTTAAACAGAAAACAGATGTACAATATCTCAGCCTGCCTGCTGTAGAGTTGTGGTGCTTCTGACTGTAAATTGTAATATCCACCTGCTTTAGAAATCACTATGGTTTGTAAAGTTTTTAAGTTCATCTTTAAAGACGTGTGCAATGTCTTTTGAGGGAAAACAGGCTGTGTTTCTTTTCAGTACTGAGGGGGTTTATTTTCCCTGTGGTATTAGAGGCAAACCTGAAGTAAATTTTGCTTGGCGACCAGAAAAAAATAACGTACAAATATTTTCAAGGAAGCTGGCCCAGGTTAAAAAAAACGTGTTAGCTCCCCACCACCCCACCTCCAGGCATGAAGCACTGGACCTCTGCTGCTGAACCGACCGACGTGTCTGTTTATTTTTCCCATGCCTACCGCAAATTCCAACATTTCCCCTCAGTGAAAAGATCCATGTGTTCCTAGGCCAAGAAACAGAAAGAGAAGAGGAAGAAAACAGGGGGGAGGCCGAGAGTTTGGGCAGGAAAATATCAACAAGTCGTCATTTACATCAGAACGAAAACAAATAAATCGCGGAGGAAAGAGCTGCTAAGGAGTTTGGGACGTTTTGTACAAAAGGAATCCATCTCATGTGGTTTAGGCAGCCTGCCAGCGAAATCTAATGTGGCTTTATATACAAAGAAATTGCCTAGTTTAACATAATGAATATTCAATCATGCATGTATCCTATAAAGCAATTTCACAGGAGTAACTAAAAGCCTGTTTTGTTTATACAGTAACAAGATAGTGGGAAGAAAATGAAAAGCGAAACAGTTGACCAATTAAGGCCTGTAAATCTCACGCTGGATTAAACGTTTATACCATTGGCACACTCTTGGCAATATGAGTTTCAGGATTGACAGGACTTCAAACCGAATATTGGTCATGACACAGACCCAGTGCAATTTACTTTAAAGGTGCCATAAAATGGAAAACTGTATTTACCTAAGCATAGATGAATAATAAGAGTTCTGTACATGGTAATTACATATCGTAAGCCTCAATCGCTATTGTTTCCTCATTCCTAACCCTATGCATGCAAAAGACTGCTGGAAAAAAAGGCCATTCTCAACATAACACTGACTGTGACCCCAAGTTTGAATCAAAATTGTAACAACAAAGCAACAAAAAAAACTAGTTTAAACTTTTTGTAATTTGAAATATACTGCAATAGAAATGTCTCCCATAATAAGAGGACTGTTGTGAAAGTTCCCTATACAAATTTGTGTTCAGCACAGATCCTCTCACTGGACTTTCCCATCTCGGGTAACTGCAGAAAGCCGGGCACAGCACAGGCTTCAATACTCCTCTCAAGGGAAGCTTTAAACTCAAATCAAGAGTTCCTGTGATCTACACACAGACCCCCATTCATCAGTCAGCACCCATGATTACGTTCTGTCACATACTGGCTGCTCCTCACACGTCTGTGTGTTTTCCTAATATCTGCACTGTGTGAATGCATGCGGTCAGATTACATGTGCAGTTCAGGAACCGCAATAGCTAAGAAAATATTAGGTTTTGAAATATTGGAAAAATATTTCACAATATTCCACAAGTCACCTGTTTACAGTTTATTTCTTTTTAAAAAGTGTACAGTTTAAACATCCATAGACAAATTGATGTTAAGTCACCTGTGTGCATTGTAACAATAAATAAAAAGTATTCTGCATGCAGTACCTTAAACTGTAAAAAAGTTATGTCATTGTTATTTTACTTAACAAATTATGTTAAACAATTTTTAACTTGTTTAAGTTATATCAACGTATCACATGTCAGAACTTAAAATAGTATGTTGAATTGACTTGCTGTGTTGTTATTTTTGCATTTAGTTATTTATTTTTCATATTAGTTACTTATTTATTGTAAATGACTATTTATTTACAATGACATTAAAGGGGACATATAATGAAAATCTGACTTTTTCCATGTTTAAGTGCTATAATTTTGTCCCCAGTGCTTCTATCAACCTAGAAAATGTGAAAAAGATCAACCTACACTGCAAAAATGATTTAAGAAAAATAATCTTAGTATTTTTGCTTTGTTTTCAGTAAAAATATAAAAAAATTCTTACATTAAGATGCTTTTTCTTGATGAGCAAAATGACCCAAGAAAATAAGTCTAGTTTTTAGACCAAATTTAAGGGATTTTGTGCATAAAATAAGCAACAAAAAACTGCCTATGGGGTAAGCAAATTTTTCTTGAATTTAGTGTTTAAGAAAAATGTTCAAGATTTTTTGCTTACCCCATTGACAGATATTTTTGCTTGTTTTATGCACAAAATCACTTAAATTTGATATTTTTGGTCTAAAAACTAGACTTATTTTATTGGGTTGTTTTGCTCATCAAGAAAAAGCATCTTAATTAAAGAATTATTTGATATTTTTACTGAAAATAAGACAAAAATACTAAGAGATTTTTTTCGTGAAAATCATTTTTTGCAGTGTAACTGTGTTTTGGTAAACTAACTAAAAAACAAGTCATTGAAATTTGGCTCCCCTTGCGATGTCAAAAGGGGATAACAGTTAACTGCCCCTTAAAGTGCGTGTTGCAGGTTAACCACCACTGTCGATTAATGGGTACATAAATCACTCAAGATATGTGTATAATTTTTAAAATGTCTCAAAAATGGTCTTAAAGACCACTTTTTTTACGTTTTTGGTATTAACGGTTTTTTTAACGCAATTCTGCGATGACGTCACGTTGGGGAGAAGTGGAGAAAGACTCAGCCAGAGCCATAGAGATAGATGAGACATTTATTGCTGTTTAATACTTACGTATATAATTTGGAAATCATATATACATCGTAGGAAATATATAATGTGTTATACTGCAAAGTTACCTTGCTAATTATTATTTATGATATATGTGGAGATAAATAAAACTTCGCAAATCTGCTGATTTGATCCATTCATGTCCTGACCACCAGGCTAGAGATTTTTAAACATCCTTAATCCACACTTACTAGTCTATCAAATAATATCTCAAATATATTGTTTTGTGAAATAAAAGGATGCTTTGTTATATTGTTTATGCGATTATAACGAATCACACGATCATTTTATATGCAGCAGCAGTCAGCAGCTGCAGCATACTCGGATCCGACCGCATACATACTGTAATAAACAGGCGTTCGGCGGCTTTTTACATCACGACAGGCTATGCCATTTGAGGAGGAACCGCTCATTGATCACCGTATTTTTATAAATCCTGTACATGTTTGGACCTGCCGAACAGGTTGAGCACTTTTATATACTTTGTTGAGCAGAGGCTGCACAGTTTGACCAGCGGGCTGCGGGAACCGGACACACATCACGCCGCCAGACAGTGTTGCTAATATAACTCGAAATGTATAACTATTATCAGATCGGCCCGGGAAAGTCCCGACTCTCCCGATTGCCATTACGCTACTGGCTGTAAGAAAGTGAGTGCGTGTGGGTCGCTGGTCCCCGCGAACAGACGTGACGTGCTTCACTCACCTTCCAGGATTAGAGACATGCTGCCAAAACCGTTTGTGCTGAAGATCGCATAAAGTTACACCCATTTCAGGCAGGATCATGGACCCCATCAAGCCAGCATGCACGAGTATGTTAATTGTTTGTTTACTTTCTACACGAAGATATGCTAACGTTATGCTATCTGGCTGTCTGCCTATCTCTCTATACTAGCCTATCCATCTGTCTGTCTATCTATCTGTCTATCTATCTATCTATCTATCTATCTGTCTATCTATCTGTCTGTCTATCTGTCTGTCTATCTGTCTGTCTATCTATCTGTCTGTCTGTCTATCTATCTATCTATCTATCTATCTATCTATGTATTTATCTATTATCTGCGCTATCAGAACTGTACTTTACTCGTCTCTCTATAGTCATTCTCAATGCTCTCAAGGCGGCTTTGGTAAATTCTCTCCCCAGCGTGACGTCATACAGTGCGTTGTGGGGGAAAGGAGAATCATTGCAAACCACTGTACTTTTTCATACTTTTTCGGGTTTTGTGATACCCAACAACATAAAATACAATGGATAACAGTTTAAATGTTTATTATCAACAAGCAAATTGCACAAATTCGTTGAAAAATTTTACCTGCAAAACGCCCTTTAATCTGCACTACCCAAACACGGCAATGCCATTTAGTGCATAGATCAGCTCATTTGCATTTAAAGGGACACACCCAAAAACAACCCATTTTTGCACACACCTACAAAGTGGAAATTTTAACATGCTATAACAAATCATCTATATGTCATTTTGAACTAGAACTTCACATACGTTCTCTGGGAACACCAAAGATTTATTTAACATCCTTAAAACGTCTTGTGAAATGTCCCCTTTAATATTTTTTTCTATTTAAAACAAATGTTTTATTACTTTAAAATGTAATGTTAATTACAGAAGGTTTGTAAACTTTCATCACCAATAATAATGTTATTTTGTAAAGTTTGTGTATATTAAAGCATATATGAGTCAATGTTAGACAATAACTTTAGTAATACTAATAATACATTAGCCGATTTCATGGAAAGTCAATGTTCGTTACAATTAACAGGTCATAAGGTTTATTTTGAACTTGTACTGTAGGTGACCTTAATAAATCGGCTTAGCGACAGCCTAACAGCTTTATTCAAAGCAAATCTGTCCACCACAATAACATGCACCACTAAGCAAAGATTAATTTAATAACTCTTCAATATTCCCCACAGAGAAGGTAACCTCATGTAGTTCATTGTATAAGCTCATATTGTGTCACTAAGTTGACGGTTAAAATGACAAAATGTCATGATGAGTGACTATAAACTGTCCTTATATTGTACTTCCAGTGATTTATTACTAAGCTAGGCAGCTCAAATATACGCTTATATTTCAAGTATATTTCAGATTGTCATTCATCTATTTTGATTGATGAGTTCCCCTTGAACCTATTATGCATAATCCTTTGCTTCTTTTTGTGTGGTCTGTGTCTGGTTTCTGTGTATTGCTCTCATACAGCCCATATTTTGTCCCCATGTCCCTTTGACAGTAGCATTGCTGGCTAAATGGTATACTTGCTGGCTTGCCCTATTATGGTTAGCCTCGAAAACCCCAAAGTTTTCATGCTTTTCCTTCTTTTTTACAAGCCACTTAAACCAAACCCTTTCAGAGGCAGTTAAAATAAGACTTGTGGTTTGCCTCACTAGATAAATGGCTATGGAAAGAAAGAGAGGCCTGGATGATATTACCTCAAGGATATTCAATATCCAGCAGTCAACACAGTGGACAGCACACAACGGCCCACGGTCAACACATGCCAGCTAATGAAACAGCCAGCACTGGCTCACTCGACAAGTAAATAAACAGACTGAACCAGAAGTTATAAATGGAGAATTATCTACTTTTGGTGGTTTCCTGCCCACTAAACAGTCACAGCTGCTTCTGACTGAGGTTAAAAAAGGCAGCCAGTGCTGCCATCTGTAGCACAAAGTTGATAAAGATAGGGGAAGTTTAATCATAGAGCAAAACTCATTATGATCTGTAATAAAACTGCCAAAAGAATATTTTTAAATACATATTAACACTTATTTGCACAAAAAACTAATTGTGTGGTTTTAATGAATCACTCGAGTCTGACCAAAGTAATTCACACACTTTGTTCCCATCTGTATATGTTACACATAATGGAGACTTCATTAACTACTACCCACATGGCCTTTACTCAATTTTAGTTAAGCTTCAAACACCACTAATCCTTATACTTAAAGTGATAAAGCATTGCCTTATATGTAATAGTGTGTTTGGCAGCAATTCCTTTTCAGTGTTTTATTATTAGGAATCTGGATGAAAAGTTGTCAGTGGTTCACAGAACCGAACAAAAATGATACAGTGTAGTAACTTGAGAAAATCTGAAGATAACTTTGAAGTGATCTCTTAACTTTTTCTAGAGCTGAGTATACCGCTGTATACACTCACCTAAAGGATTAATAGGAACACCATAATAATACTGTGTTTGACCCCCTTTCGCATTCAGAACTGCCTTAATTCTACGTGGCATTGAATCAACAAGGTGCTGAAAGCATTCTTTAGAAATGTTGGCCCATATTGATAGGATAGCATCTTGCAGTTGATGGAGATTTGTGGGATGCACATCCAGGGCACCAAGCTCCCGTTCCACCAAATCCCAAAGTTGCTCCATTGGGTTGAGATCTGGTGACTATGGGGGCCATTTTAGTACAGTGAACTCATTGTCATTTTCAAGAAACCAATTTGAAATGATTCGAGCTTTGTGACATGGTGCATTATCTTGCTGGAAGTAGCCATCAGAGGATGGGTACATGGTGGTCATAAAGGGATGGATGCTCAGGTAGGCCACGGCATTTAAACGATGCCCTATTGGCACTAAGGGGCCTAAAGTGTGCCATGAAAATATCCCCCACACCATTACACCACCACCACCCTGCACAGTGGTAACAAGGCATGATGGATCCATGTTCTCGTTCTGTTTACGCCAAATTCTGACTCTACCATCTGAATGTCTCAATAGAAATCGAGACTCATCAGAAAAGGAAACATTTTTCCAGTCTTCAACTGTCCAATTTTGGTGAGCTTGTGCAAATTGTAGCTTCTTTTTCCTATTTGTAGTGGAGATGATTGGTACCCGGTGGGGTCTTCTGCTGTTGTAGCCCATCCGCCTCAAGGTTGTGCGTGTTGTGGCTTCACAAATGCTTTGCTGCATACCTCGGTTGTAATGAGTGGTTATTTCAGTCAAAGTTGCTCTTTTATCAGCTTGAATCAGTCGGCCCATTCTCCTCTGACCTCGAGCATCAACAAAGCATTTTCGCCCACAGGAATGCCGCATACTGGACGTTTTTCCCTTTTTACACCATTCTTTGTAAACCCTAAAAAATGGTTGTGCCTGAAAATCCCAGTAACTGAGCAGATTGTAAAAAAATACTCAGACCGGCCCGTCTGGCACCAACAACCATGCCACGCTCAAAATTGCTTAATCCCCTTTCTTTCTTATTCTGACATTCAGTTTGGAGTTCAGGAGATTGTCTTGACCAGGACCACACCCCGACCACACCCCTAAATGCATTGAAGCAACTGCCATGTGATTGGTTGATTAGATAATTACGTTAATGAGAAATTGAACAGGTGTTTCTAATAATCCTTTAGGTATTATTATATGTATATGTGTGTTAATATAGTTAATATAGCTTTTCTTGTAATGGTCCATCTACAATCTTAAAGACATCACTGTAATCAATATCTCTATGCCTTAATGGTGTTGCTAAGCTTCTGTAAGCTTTTTACATGTATGTTATTCATGATATTAATTTATTTAATTGATCACATGTTTGATAGCTCCTGTATAGCTCAGTGGTCGAGCATTACGTTTGGGTTTTAACCCAGGAAACACACATATTGATAAAAATGCATATCATGTAATGCACTATGAGTCACTTTGGATAAAAGCGTCAGTCAAACCCATTAATGTAAATGTACAACTATTTTATTATATACCATGGGGTTTAGAGGCTTTTCAGCATCTCAGCTTCTCACACACACAGACACACACACATACAGGCACACACACGCGCACATCTCCTATGTACAATATACCATATTTAACTTCCAAGTAAAGTTTTTTGCTAAACAAGCATGCTATAGTACTTATCATAACTGTTGTTTACACACACCTGTTCTCTCTCATGCCGGCCCACAGCTGTGACAGTATCCTGATGGAGGCTGAGAGTGGATCATTGCAGCGATCACTCATGGGAATGGCTTCATTTAACAGGTGAACGCGATCTCTGAATGAGGAGACAGGAAGCAAGTCAGGCCAACAAAAGCTTCAAAACCTGGTTGTGTACTTTAAAAACATCACGTTGGCTATACAAACACGCAATGTTTAATTAGGAGAAACAGAAAAAAGAAAGGATCTGGGGTGGAGTTATGGGCTATTCTATCACTGCAGAGTCATGGAGTTTTATATGAATAGGGAGCTATAAAGGCTAAGCAAACACAGTCAAACTGAATCTGTCAGCAAAGCAGAAACGCAGATTGTCAAGACTATTGTAACAGCGCTGTATAACAGCCTCCAGTATAGCCTCTGTAGTCTGCTGGAATGTAAATAGACTAATGACGCAGAGTGCTACTGATAAAAAAAATTAACAATACAATAGTAATACACTCTCTCATATTTAACATATGTGACCCTGGACCACAAAACCAGTCATTAGTGGCACGAGTATATTTGTAGCAATTGCTAACAATACATTGTATGGGTCAAAATGGGTTTTTTATTCCAAAAATCATTAGGATATTAAAGGTGTAGCGGAGGATTTTCTTGAATTTTAGAAAATAACCGCCTTCTTGATTGACAACTAGGAGGACCAATAATCTTGATGATCCACCCGGAAAAAGAAAATCCTCCGCAATACCTTTAAGTAAAGATATATCTTCCATAAACATATTTTGTACATTTTCTATCGTAACTATAATTTATTTATCATTAGTAATATGTGTTGCTAAGGACTTCATGGTTAACGTTATGGTTAGCTGGCCAATCAGAAGACACTGCACTTTTCAGAACAATGAGCTTTGTAAAAAATCAACGCGTTTGTGTGAAAAATATTGTGTTTTTTAACCATAAACCACGCAAACACACTGTATTGCACCAAATACACAAAATAATGTTGTTTTTAGCAATTTTATAGGTTCTCTTTAAAAGGCGATTTTCTTAATATTTTGATATTTACACCCTCAGATTCCAGATTTTCAAAGAGTTGTGCATCTCTGCCAAATATTGTCCTGTCCTTACACCATACATCATTAGAAAGCTCTTGATGTATAAATCTCAATAAAAAAGACCCTTATGACTAGTTTTCTGGTCTATGGTCACATACAGTAGCTATTACAGTGCATATTACTGCATGATGTCTTATTGGATTTTAATTAGCATTGCAGTTTTAATTGCTGTCATCCACCACATTATTAAGCATTTGTCTGTTGTCTTAGAATTCATTTCCTTAAACTGCAAATACATGAGAAATTAAACGTCCAGCTGGCTAGCACAGAAGTGTTAATCAGTCATATTTATCACAGTGGTTCAGTGAATGTAAGTACTCAAATGTGTGTGCTGTGCTCCAACACAAACAGGCAGCACAGGGAGATAAGAGGCTATTTAGGCAGTAATTAGTGAGTGTAAGAGTGAAATGGTGCTGCTGACAGCGGCAGGCTGGTGTGATATTTGCTAGTTTTGTGTTTAAAGGCAGGCTGAGTAAACAGTACAGGGAAGGTCAATATTATTAGAAGGAGGTCTTGTAAAAGCGAGACTATATGTAGGAGAGGAAGGACTGACAGCTGTTTCCCTGTTCACGCCCTCCACAAACTGATCAAACATGACAGGATGTCAGTTCCTACATGTCATGACTTTAAAGACTTTAAAGCAGAATGATCTCTTAGAAACAGGAGAAAAAGACAAATGTGAGCTTACAGAGAAAGGGAAATGTGATACATTTTAACTATAGACATTATGATATAAAGCATTTCTTTAATTATTTATAAATAAAAGAAATACGCAAAATAATAAAGCAATTTATGTTGGGGTGGAGATTGTTAGTGTGCGTTATAATAAAGCAAACATTGCTTTATCCAATGCTGCCCCCTGCTGAAATTATTATATATTACACCGAAATTGCTTGTGAAAACAGATCCATTCTCAAACAATAAATTGCTTTGTTTGACCAGTTATACTTATTTTGAATGAGATCAATTTGAGTTTAATTTGGGATAATTTCCAATTGCTTCCTATTGTTATTTAAACACATGCACACTATTTTGTGTTTGAACAAAATTACTGTTCCTTATACTGCTATGAAAAGATGTTAAGCTCTCGTTTCATTATCCCGCTTGACTAGACGCTTAAGTTTGCACAGAAATAAGCAGTTAATCTTCACTAAAGATACTTTCTCAGTGGGAGACTACAATATACTGTCAAGTGTGTATGCATACTGTGTGCTTTTGTCAGCCTGTGTGTTTGAGATTCACAATTTGCTTTGACATTTTTCGTCTTCTGCCAACAAAACATAGAATGCTAAGCAAATATCATCAGTCACAGTGTGTGCACAGCAAACCATGTGATAAAACACAAAACAAAAGGGTGCATGGCAAGACACACACACATACATACACATACACACACAGAGAGAGAGAGAGAGAGAGAGAGAGAGAGAGAGAGAGAGAGACCTCCAGTGCATGAGTGCCTGTGGGTCAGTAGTTAAGTCCAGGTGATTAATCTTTCATTTTAAAAGATTAATCCATCATTTTTAAATTTAAGTATCATATTAGTTACAGGTCTTTCTCATATATACGGTAGTACGGTTGATTTGATCCTGTGCTTCTTAGTTCTTTCTAACTTTCATTTAAATGATTAGTTAATTTTCTTAAAATAAAATCCAGATAATTTACTCACCACCATGTCATCCAAAATGTTGATGTCTTTCTTCAGTCGAGAAGAAATTATGTTTTTTGAGGAAAACATTCCAGGATTTTTTTCTAATTTTAATGGACTTTAATGGTTTAACTTGTTCCCTTTCCACTCGATCTTATTTTGCCAAGTGAGAGCTGTCCTCAGGGCAAGATATTGTGTTGACCCAAGGACAACAGTTTTGTAAATAAAACCTAAACCCACTGTTTACTTTCTTCGTGAACAGAAGTGAATCTGTTTCACTACACTCGTTGACACATTAACTTTAGTTTACAGCCGCGGTACAGTGGTTAAAGTAAGTGTTATTTACCTTAACAGTACGTCGTTTTAGTGATAAATTCAGCGAGATTGCACTTCAGGTAAGGCAACGCCGCGCGTTTATTTGACTTCATACGGCGCTGCGCAGACCGATCGAAGTATGACATCAGATCTGTGCATTCGAGTGCGTTCTCGCGGTACCTTGATGTTATATACACCGATCGGTCTGCGCAGCGCCGCGCGCAGTCGACTTGTATACTTCAGGATAAAATATTTTAAAATTTGTATGATATGACCTGTAAAATAATTGCTTATTGAAGTATATAGTTTGTACAATATTAGGATCACTACTTCAGAAAGCAATTAAATTCAAAGATAAAAAGCCATCACTATAACGGTTAGCATAGGCGTAATCAAGTTCTCCCTGACTGTCACATATCCGAAACATTACGGTATATAAATCTGTTATTAACATCCTAAGATGTAACATCGCAAACAGGCCAGGTGTTGTGTCGAAGTCTGTTCCCCCTATGTTCCCCCTATTTTTCCCTTCAGTGTAGTGTTTTTATGGCGTTTTTATCACGTTATAGGTTTTATTATTTATATATTTAAAGTTTTAATGGCTACTGAGATGTATATGTGTCCATTTCTGTAATGTATCTGTATTGTTCTTAATGGTAAGTCAATTATTTTTACAGTATGAATCATATTATATAGTATAATATATAGTAGATATAAATGAAATAAGATGGTTATACAGTAAAAGTACAGTAACAGCTGAGCATCGCGTGCAGTTTTAAAATCAAATTATCGGTTTTGTCATCGTCATTCGTCATCTCATTCTGCCCGCGTTTGAGAAAAACTTCACACGCAAAATTTACCGCCTTTTAGGTTCAGGAGGAGCTTTCACTCCGCAAGGTCGTCGTAAGGTAAAACGTTGTATTTTATAATGTTACGTTGTAATATAATATCTAATCTGCTCTATTATGAACAAAGCAGTGTGATTTGTCTTTGATATCGTTGCAACTCACAATTAGGCCTACAGTATTTTAAGGCTTGTGCTTTTGTCTGGTGCTGTTATCGGCAAACAGGATAACATTTGACGAATTTGTCATGCATGTCAAATTGCTTTCATGATGTTTCAATATGGATTATTTAAAGCGTTGTGCTTTGTTGTGATATTTGAGGTTGCTGCAGCAGCATGCCATGTATGATGGGTCAGGAATTAATGAAAATATAGCTCATCACATATCACACTGAAAAGGCTTTATTTTAAATGAAGAAAATGTTTGAGAAGTGGAAATAAAGTGCCTAACAAGTGTTTATTTAGTATAAAGGCATGTTGGGTAGGGTAGGGGTCCGTATAGGGAGGGATGGCTTTTATTTATCTATAAGTGAAATAATAGATTATAGTGTACACATTAATAAAATAGCTATATTTACAGCTTTAAATTCATATCACTTGCTTGCCTGATTTCATTAAATGTGACTTAATGTGTAAAACTACATGAAGTGTATCATTATAACATTGTAAATCATAAATCTAATCGCATTTGCAGTGCATTTGCATTTTACAATTTTTACGTGCAAAAGGACATATTATAAGACCGATGCAAAATAAAATTGAATTGAAACATCCATCGTTTAGTGTATGAATCATTTTTGTTGAGAAATGGCCACCCACCCAAAAATCCTGACTGCCCCCCAGTCCAGCACGCCTAGCATAATATCATGTATTTTATAATACAATTTATTAAATATTTCATACATTTGACAGTTTTCTATTAGGGTATTTCTTTTAAAATATAGCCTGTCTTTTTCTTTTTTCCCCTTTACTGGTTGTTTTAAAAATGTAATGTTTGCATACATAATTAAATAAATATTATACATATAATATGATTCATACTGTAAAAATAATTGACTTACCATTAAGAACAATACAGATACATTACAGAAATGGACACATATACATCTCAGTAGCCATTAAAACTTTAAATATATAAATAATAAAACGCCATAAAAACACTACACTGAAGGGAAAAATAGGGGGAACATAGGGGGAACAGACATCGACACAACACCACAACCAAACTGCATATTCTAATTTTAATAAACAGAACTACGTCTAAAACAAACACATTAAATGCTGCTATAGACTTGCCATTGGCTGTTGTATTTGAATTAAAGGCGGAGTCCATGATGTTTGAAAGCCAATGTTGATATTTGAAATCACCTAAACAAACACGCCCCTACCCCAATAGAATCTGGATCTTCTGTTGATAGACCCGCCCCACACATACGCAACCCGGCATTTGATTTGATTGGCTATAAGTGTGTTTGGTAGTCGGCCCGTCTCCTTCTCCAAACCGTTTTTCAAACATCGTGGACTCCGCCTTTAATAAATAATGAGCTATGTCTAAGAAAGGATAAGGGCTATTTTGGGCATGTTTTACTATAAAAAGTTTAATTTTAATAAGTATTGTGTTATTACGTTTATATAATACTAAATTGCATTGTTTCTGATATATATTTTAAAGATGCATTTTTTTAGTTGCCGTCGTAGAGAACAGTAGTTAAATACTGCTGAAGAGACTACAGGAGCTGGAGTAAGCCAACCAGACATTAGTGGAGGGGAGCCCTAATAATAACTATCGTTTGCCACCAGAAGACGTTTTTTGTGGTTGGCAGGACATTTTTGGGGGGCAAAAGGGAAAATCTGGGGGACAATGCCCCCACCCCCCGGCCCTGATCGCAGAACATACAGTTGCAAAGGGTTAATCACTATAGCCTTCTTATTATAAATATTACTTTTTTTACAAGCAGTTTAATTGTTAACATGTGTTTACTACATTAAGTTAACAAAAACTAACTTCTACAGTATTGTTCTACATGTTTTAAATCAAAACTTTCTGTCTGCTAACATGTTAATCTGAAATCTTTTAGTCATTTCTCGTTTACAGTCAAGCAATAAAATCCAGGTCAATTGTGTAGAAATAAATATATTTATTATAAAGAATCCGGGACACAATAAATATTTTTGTCTGTGTTGCAGAACCAATACATGTGAACAGGTGGTATGGAAAAAATGAATACCTCCCACACACCTCTGTGTTATTGTATGAAATATTGTGCCGTTTTCATAGGTAGGAAATGTGTAGCATAAATCATGGTTGATCACTACAGACTTTAGCAGAATTGAGCATACAGTTAAACGTGCACAGATATTTACTCAGTGGTTTAATGCTGTTAGCTGATTGGTTGAAGTCCACTACGTAGGTGAGCATTTAAGTGTGTTTATCTATACATCGTAAAATAAATGGTAGCCTGTTGAACACACCCTTCAACAACTTATAATGATCTGAGATTAACAGTCAGTGCCTTTACAGTACTTACTCTCCCCTGTAGTAATGCATTTACCCAGTCATTACTCATTATCTCAGGTTGCATAGCTTCGGTAACCTTGCAAACCACCTCGGGGTGAATATATAATGTACTTATGTAACACATTATCTAGTAAAAATGTCCTAAATACATTTGATTTGGTCATTTAAATACTTGTGCAAGACAGCAATCGATCTTTCTAACACACCCTGTGTGTTGAGGAGGTTTTTCTTCCTTGCTTTCATGAAGTACATTTCTTTCTATTAGTGCTTCTGTCTTTGTTGGGTGAGGATCTAGAAAGCAGAGGTAGACTATAAAAGTATATGATCACAAGACTGATGCAGACACAAGCCATAGCAGCTCCAAATGTGTTGCTTAAAGTGATGTCTGGAGCATTGACCAGCAGCGTTGACCGTCTTAGCATCATGTCAGTTTCAATGGCCTTCATCTGAAAGTGCGTCCCAATAATTCCACACACATGGAACAGCTGATGGCTGTGGCCTGTAGGAGTCAGAAGAGAGCCAATCACATGATTAAAAACAATTCGCTATGAAAGTGTTGAGCAACAGACTGTGACTGCCAAAGGCACTGTCTTGTAAAGTTGCCAGTAATCTTTAACATTATATAAAAGTAGTCCTTATGAGACTGCTAATGCGGTTCAGGTCGGCTTCCAAGAATTCTTGTCACATGCAGTATAATGGTTATAAAAACTGACCATATGAGGGAAACTTATCAGACTGTAGGTTACACAAACATTGGATCAAAGGATTTTGTAAATACTTTTCTACCTCTGTATAGTGCAAAAAAAGCTATTTCAGATTGAAATGAACTCAATTTTTGTAGTGTCAAGTAAAATGTTTTTAGATTTAAGTTTTCTTAAAATTGGTTTCTGTATTTTCCTTTATTAAAATTCATTAAAATGAAAAGTGTTGAAGAGTAACTTTCACATGAGGTTACAATACTGTATATGGTATGGGCCTAATTTAAAGGGACACTTCACTTTTTTTGAAAATATTCTCATTTTCCAGCTCCTATAGAGGTAAACAATTGATTTTTATCGTTTTGGAATCCATTGAGCCGATCTCCGGGCCCGGCACCACCACTCCCAGCATAGCCCAGCATAATCCATTGAATCTGATTAGACCATTTAGCATCACGCTCAAAAATAACCAAAGAGTTTTGATAATTTTCCTATTTAAATGATTACGCAGCAGCCGAAAATAGTCCCCTTAGTATCTTTCAATAGCAGGGGACTATTTTCAGGCGCTGCATAATATCATTGCGCCTCCTGCAGCCATGTTACGGCAGCAAAGTCCTTGTTTATTATGGCAGAATGAGAGTATAGTTCCTAGCCATATCTGCCTAGAAAATCGCAACTTTAAATTTTTTTGTCGGTCTTAGTACACAATGTAACTACAGAAGAGTCAAGTTTAAAGTAGGAAAAATATTGAAACTCTTTGGTTATTTTTTTTGCGTGATGCTAATGGCCTAATCAGATTCAATAGACCACGCCAAGCCACGCCAAAAATGGCAGCGCCAGACCCGGAGATCAGCAATGAGCACATTTTTAAAAAAAAGTGGAGTGTCCCTTTAAATTCTAACACTTATATAATCCAATTAATGACTTAATTTTGAAACTGCAAATCGCACACTCAGCAAAATCTCAAATATTTATTGAATGTATTGACCAGTGGCAGTCGGGGACTTCATTTTTGATGGTACAAGATGCAAACCTCATCAAAACATGTATTTAGCCCGTCATGTCAAAATATAAGTTCGGCACCTCATGTGAACATATGTGCACAATGCATCACGTCAAAACATGTGCCTGCTGCAAACACTTCAATGGAGTTTATGATAAAAGACATGCTCACGTTTGCCAGATATTTAATCTCATGTGTAATCAGAGTTTAGTGTTAAGTTAAGAGTCTTGCGAGTATTTTGTAAATGTGAGTGTCTCTTTTATCATAAACATTTTGACGCGTGCAATAAGCATGTATTTTGACAAAACGCATTATGCACATAGGTTCACATGAGAGGTATGACTTAGTACTTTATGTACCTATGTAGTCGAAGCATCCAGGTGCCAGTCTCTCAGGTAGATGCGTTGCAAACAGAAATCCAGTAAGAAATGCGAACAGTGTATGTTGAACATGAAGGGAGTTTGCCTCATTATCAGTGCACCCCTCGCCAACACACAGAAATAACTAGAAAGAAACAACATAACAATAAATAATAGGTCACAGCAGGATGTGTTGCCTTTTAACTAATTTAAATGATTACTTTAAGTATTTAACTAAAATTTCCACATTTCTAGAATTCAAATTTTTCTTATTTAGTGAAAACGTTTGGATCTGATTAAGCTGCC
This sequence comes from Misgurnus anguillicaudatus, assembly GCF_027580225.2. Taxonomy (NCBI): domain Eukaryota; kingdom Metazoa; phylum Chordata; class Actinopteri; order Cypriniformes; family Cobitidae; genus Misgurnus; species Misgurnus anguillicaudatus. The sequence goes on along the minus strand of NC_073357.2, from coordinate 34,335,657 downwards.
AGCTAAAATTATTACATATTAATCTAGAAATAAACTATTCTATACAAACAGATTTATAAACAAATAACAGATGATAGACATATAAAATGAATAAGTCAATTCTAATACAATTTCATGTGCTGACACCAAGCTTTACTCATACATCCGGGTTTTCTTTAACAGCAATAATGCAAAAACCTGGACATAGAAACTTACCCTGTAAAAGAGAGGAATGTTGTCAAACAGGTAGGGGTAGGCAAAAGCTAGAATTCGCAGCACCTTACTCAACTTCAGGCTCTGTCTCTCGGAGAATCTGGAAAGTAGTGACACCAGTTTTTGTGTTTATATGTGATAACTTAGTGATACCATTGGTTTCAGTGCTGTTCCAGTGATCTGTAAGGCATTATGCAATTTAGGTAGTAGGCAGGAGTTGATTGTTAGACCGGATTTCAGGTGTGAGGCAGAAAAAGAAGAGCATTTTTTGCTGCATGAAAGAGTTAGACAGCATTAGAGGATTCTGCAAAATTTAGTGTGATTAAAAGGTTACCTTGCATCGATGTCATGGATAAAGTGAAGAAATGGTAAGCCAAGCCTTAGCAAAATAAAGTAAAACAAAAAATTTTAGCAAAAAAGCTCCCAATCAGTTAGTAGCTTTATGGCAATTTATAGCAAGCATCATTATTTCATTAAGCCATGAATGAAACTTCCTCACTCCTCATTTGTTTTAGGAAGCTATTTGCGTAAAGTTATAACATGTTATCATCATCTTTATTATTGTAAATGTGATGATTGTTATAGATGCAATTTCAAAACACTTCATCTGACTGTTCAAAATCTCTGTAGCCAATCATCGAGCATAAGCTTGTTCCAATAATCACATACACCTTTTTTAGTAGGGGAGAGCAGGGTAAGTTGTCACACTGTTCATAACTCCAACACTAGATCTCAAAAATCACTTTGTGTGACAACGACTTCTATAGTCAACTTTTTGTTGACATGTGGTCAAGATCGCTCAAATCTGACATTGGCACAATTTTCTTATTTTCGTAGTTCTGATTTCTCACCTTTGTCTCTAGTGTCTTTGGACAGCTCTTTGGTCTTGGCCATGTTAGTAGTTGGATTCTTACTGATTGTATGGTGTGGACAGGTGTCTTTATCCAGCTAACAACCTCAAACAGGTGCATCTTAGTTAGGATAATAAATGGAGTGGAGGTGGACATTTTAAAGGCAGACTAACAGGTCTTTGAGGGTCAGAATTCTAGCTAATAGACAGATGTTCAAATACTTATTTGCAGCTGTATCATACAAATAAAGAAAATAAAATCATACATTGTGATTTCTGGATTTTTTTAGATTATGTCTCTTGCAGTGGACATGCACCTACGATGACAATTTCAGACCCCTCCATGATTTCTAAGTGGGAGAACTTGCAAAATAGCAGGGTGTTCAAATACTTATTTTCCTCACTGCATGTGCCCAATACTTCCTTTTTTCATTTGGTATGAGATTTATACCATTGTGATGTATGGTGCTCAGTAAATGCTAGATAGTATGAAAAGTGTGACAACTTACCCCGCTCTCCCCTATAGTGTTGTAAAGCTAATGCGCAATATATCATGTAATGGTACTTTACCTTGAGTAACAGGCCGTGCTGGTTGAAAGGATGGTGTTAAATACAGCAATAGGGATGTAGAATTTGTGAAAGGTGCTATTGACCCATGCATCAGGCATAACATATGCAGAGTAGCTGATTGCTGAACCTGTATCAACATGCAATCAGTCATGTAAATGCAAATGAATGGGATGTAAATGATTGGGAATTTAAGTGTGCAAGACTTGATTACAATGATTGAAGTGTGCAAGTATCATAGCACAAAGTCTGTTAGGTTTAAATGTGTATGCTTTGTTTGTTGCTTTAAAATAAGAATGGAATGGAAACTTGAATGCACACATACTGCAAATACCACTCATTACAGGTAGTGTTGAGAAACAGGTAGGTTGACTCTACATTTCTCACCTGCTGCATTTTTAGAGCCACATAAAATATTTTTTATTCGATTCAGAACATATAGTAATGTAGCCTGTATTTGTATTAACTGTCTAAGAATTCAACTGTTAACATCGGACTTTGATTCTTGAACTGTGAACCTTACCAAGACTGTACAGACTTAGAGCCCCATAGTCAAAGAAGTAGCAGATATGTCTGGCGCGAGTAGACATGCTACTGAAGGTATGGGCACAGCTGGAGGCCAGTGGGAACACACAACAGGAAAATAGATAGACCAGCAGAGGCCAGGTATATTCATCATACCACACATTCTCCATCAACAACACAGACATCAGCTTCCATAGAAAATACCTAAAAGAGAAAGGGTGGCACATGTTATGATCTTAAACAAAAATGTTGATACAACAACAATAAATGAAGTTAAAAAATAATTGCATGAATGCATCTGCTGGTGGATCAATTAAACTTAAAGGGGACATTTTGCAAAACTTTTTTTTTTAATGTAAAATAAATCTTTGGTGTACCCAGGGTACATATGTGAAGTTTTAGCTTAAAATACCCCATAGATCATTTATTATAGCATGTTAAAATTGCCACTTTGTAGGTGTGAGCAAAACTGTGCCATTTTTGGGTGTGTCCCTTCAAATGAGCTGATCTCTGCACTAAATGGCAGTGCGGTGGTTGGATAGTGCAGATTAAGGGGAATTATTATCCCCTTCTTACATCACAAGGGGAGACAAATTTCAATGACCTAGTTTTGTACATGCTTGCAGAGAATGGTTTACCAAAACTAAGTTACTGAGTTTTTTCTTTTTCACATTTTTTTTGTACGTTGATAGCAGCACTGGGGACTCTTTATAGCACTTAAACATGGAAAAAGTTAGATTTTTATGATATGTCCCCTTTAAATTAAATTTCGCGGTTAAAGGCACTGAAAAAAATGAAAATTCCTCCATGTTGTTCCGAACCTTTAGAAGTTTCCTTATTGTCGTAAACACAAACAAAGATATTTTGATTAAGCACAACAATACCTATTGACTTCCATAGTAGGAAAAACAAATACTATGGAAGTCAATGGGTACTGTCAACTGTTTGCTTACCATCATTTATCAAAATATCTTAATGTCTTATTAATTTTTTCATCCGCTGGTCATAAAGCTTTTCATTATAATGCTTCTAGTGATTCTAGTCCTTGAGGTCCATCTCATCTTTCCGTAGATTTAAGTTATCTTCATTTCGATATCTTAACAATATGTGTGCATGTTATTTATGTTGGACTGAATAGTGCTGCTTATAATTGTTTTATGTAACTGTTTAACTGACTTTAAGATGGATTTAACCTTCTTTTGTGTCAACCTTTTTTACACTGAATTTCTTGTATTATGGGTTCCAATTGTGTATTGAGACAATTGTGTATTGTGGTAAAGGTGATGTGCTTTTTGTGACAGTTAAAACATGTCAGGGCTATGTTGTGTCTTAGGTTTACGGTATTGGTGTAGGCTGCCTAGTAGCTCAACTGTTTTGAGCAATTGTTTTCTGTTTTTTTATGTCTATGTGTATTTGGACCCTCTTGAAAATGAGATGTTGCATCTCAACGGGCTATCCATAAATAAATAAATTAAATAAATAAAATTGTAGTATATGTTAAAAATTAACATGAAATTATATACATGTATTGTTCATTGTTATCTCACGATTGTATTTACAATAGTCAATGCGTTAAACCTTATTGTAAGTGCTTCCTACATGTTTAAGCTGTCTTGACCTGCTCACAGAGTTTGTTACTATGGACGAATCAAACAAGTGCATAGAAACAAATATAAATACACAAATACACAAACTACCAGGCTTAAATGGTTTAGCCTACTGGTTAAGCTTGTTTCTATGTAGATAAGCGCTGATGCAGATTGTAAAGATTTGAAAGACGTTTTATGAAGCAAATAATTTCACAATTAGAAGTATGAAGTATGTAACCCTAAAAATTTGAAATGAGTTGGCATACTAAATCTAGTCTGATGGATGACTTTTTATTTATTGGAGGCAAGTATAAATAAATATTAATGTAGTGTCAGGTTACAGATACTAGGTTTTCTCCATCCATTGAGATGTGTGTGTATTTAACCATAGTGCGTGATCAGAAGATGTGTTAGCTTTGAGATATGGCATGCATTAAATAGAACGACTGTTGAAATAGCGTTGTTTAAATTGAGCTTTACGTGAAATAAAAATATAAACGTACATCAAACAGAATCGCGAGAGGACTTTAAAAGTTAGGCTCTGCAAATATATGTTGACAAGTTGAAATGCTTGCTGTACAGTGCGAGTTAACACAACGCTTGGCTGAAATGTGTTACATAATGACAGATGTTTAAAATGACTTTTAGTTCCATTAACAGACCTGCAAGAAATTTTCCCTGCAATAAAGAATGACATGAAAAAGCACACAATGCTGCTGGTTTGCCATCAGCTGTCAAAGTCAAAGAGGTTCTCAAACAAAACAGTTATATGAAAAAGAAATCAAAATAAATGCTTACGTAAACAAATTCACACTATTTTCATGTAGACTGACACGAGTGAAACTATTATTTTGTAAAGACTCGTATGAGAATCATGCTGGGAACTCATTAACAGTGATGGTAGACCTTCAGTGATCTGCCAGCCAGGTTTACCCTCCAGGGAGTGGCACACCCACTCTGGGTCAAGTAAGAATCCACTATGGGGCTTCTTTTGCCCATTTAAAGGAGTCTCGGAAAATGAGTTAATCTAACTGTTGTTGGCATGCATGGGACACAGGCTTGTGAGCTCTTCATATACTATTGTTTGTTAAGTATGCACTATCATGTATAGGAAACGAGATCTAACATGAAAAAGGAGATATGCATAAATAAAGAAAGGTTTCACTGTACCATGTTGGTAGAAAATGTGTCCAGACATTGAGGGTTTCATTGGTGAGCTGAAAGAGACTGAGCACACAGTCTGTGGCCGAACTGCGAGGGTGCCGATATCCAGATATGATACTGTCCTCGTGGAACGCCTGCAATGAGATAAGAGATCTTAAAGCACAACACAAAGAGGCAAATGGTTGTCAAAAAGAAAATGTGGCATAGACCATATCTAACTATAGGTAAAATAATAATAATAATAATAATACACGAAAATGACAGTATGTATTTGGGTACACACCTTCAAACTGGTGCACAGGTTGCAAGGGTAAATAAAGAAAATAACAATAACAACATGATAAAATGTACCTACTTTAATATGATTCTACTTAAATAATAATTACATTAAATAATGTGAATGAGTTTAAATCACTTGATATTAATTTGCAGTTGTTTTTGTTATAGGTGTGAACTTACTTTGGGCACCTGGTGGACGTTGAAGACACGAGGTAGTTTAACAAGGCTGAACATATTCCCCAGAATACCCGCCCTGACTGCCCGTCTCAGAAGGTAGATGATAATACATACAAGCACAGCGTGGTAATGCACTTATAAAGACTCTTCCACTCCACCTGATTCAATGACCGGTATGGTCAACCCCGCCCATATCTTCACACCTACAGAAATCAATCTCTAGTATAAACACACCCACACACGTGACACAACACACACACTTGACACACCAGTTAGTTTAGAAATCACAAATACTTGTCTAGCAATGCATTGTTTTAGACAGGAAACATAAACACACACACACACACCTAGAGCATGGTTTCGTATACAATCTACAGGAGATGAGGACAAACACAAACTGAATAAAAAATGTGATATTAAAAACTAGACAGATTGAAAGGTGAAGTGAAGTTGTCTCATTTCCTCATACCTTCTGCACTTGAGGCACTCAACAAGTTAAACAGGTTTTCGTGTTAATCTTGAACTCAAGGTAGCTAAGTCACACATTCCTAAACAAAAAGATTGATGTTTGTGTCATCATATATTTAGGAAATTTAACTTAGGGATTTGGGATCGGAGCTTCTTTTGCTCTCCATAGACACACAGGTCAGGGTGGAGTGCTTTAGCCAGTTTCAGCCATTGCAGGTGAAATGTGTAATGAATAAAGGGTGTGAAAGAACTGAATCACTCACTCTCTATCTTTCTTAAATTCATAAAGGGTGTGAAAGAACTGAATCACTCTTTCTCCCTTTCATAAATTCAAATGAGTTTTTAGCATGACTGCACAGTCACTCTTTTTTTTTGCACTCATACACACGCACAGAATAACAATCTGAAAACATAACAAACAAGAACAGAACTTTGTCACAATCCAATACACACATAAACACAAATGTTGCATTTTTGCTAATTCTAAAAATATCCTTAATATATTTTTATCGTTTTTGCCATTTTACGACCAACCTAAAAAGAATAAATTGTTTAAAAGTACAGCTAATTAAACATACATATGATTATCTCGGGAGCAGTGGCGACCGGTGACTTCTTTTTTCGAGTGCGCTCGATGCGAAGTTCGTCACAGCATGTATGTAGCCCTTCGTGTGTGGTTCCCTTCTTCAAAACACGTGCTCCGCGCATCGAGAGATCCCGTGCGCATAACGTGCTCCGCCAAAACAAGTGCATTCTGCAGATGGGTCCAAAGGGTTTATGATAAGAGACACGCTCGCGTTTGCCAGATACTCGTATAATCTAATGCGTAATCAGAGTTTACTGTTAAGGGAGTGTCGTGCATGTATATTGTGAACGTGAGCGTCTATTTTATCATAAACGGTTTTGACGCGTGTGCAGCAGGCACCCACCTTGACAAAACACGTGATGCACACACAATCCCCCGACACGCAGAACACACACCCTGGAAAAGGGAACCACACACATGACCCTCCAAACACGTATTTTAAATTAGCGCCCCTTGGATGACCAGTCATGAGCCGCCACTGCTCGAAAGCCGGTGCTACCTATAGGCAAATGTAGGCAAGTAGGCAAATGCCTAGGGCCTCAGGCTTGGATGGGGGGCCTCCATAACCGTTAAATCCATGCACGCTAGTCAACCAATAACTACTGAGAGCAATAAATAAAGTTATAAGGTGAGTTCGACTTCATGCAGTGCCGATTTTCAGGCGGATGGCATCAGAGTACAGCGAGAAAGATTGAAGCAGACTCCTCTGTTTGATTTCTCGAATCACCCTCGTGGGACTTTGATGCGCTGCATAAAGTTGAGAAGCTTATAAACTTATATGAAACAACATTCAAAACTCTGCAGCTGACTGACTTCGACACAGAAAGTAGCTATTATGTCCTCTGTTCCCTGCTTGGCAGAACCAGCATGCAAAGACAGTGCAGTACATGATGCAGGTATTTTGAAATGATTGTAATGCATTCTAAAATAAACTTGGCTTTGTTCTGTGTATCAACCTCATTTCAGGACAGAACCAACTTGAGCGTTGTTGACTCTGTTTAGACACTTGCGTGTGCACCAGAAATTTTAAACTGAGTTAACCTTGGTAAAATAGGGTGGACCTCAATTACTTCTCTCAAATTACACCATTTTATATAGTAGATTACGTTATGTTTTTTGAGTCATGGATCAAATCATTTTTGGATCAGCAAAAATTATAAGCATATGAAAATAGACAAGAACAAAGTTACAAATAAAGTAGTATTTAGGAGCAGAAATATAATCAAATGAATAATAACACTTTCTTTAAAAAATCATCTTCGTATAAATTAAATATAAACTTTTTAAAGCTACAGAAGTGATTTTCGCTTGTCTTCTGTTGTTTGTTTAACATAATGACACAAACAGAAGCAGATTTTTTGAGGGTACTGCTACTTTAAGACCGAATAAGCACGGATCCATATACTGACAAACATCTGAACCGTTTGTGCACTTTAGGCCATAACGGACCGTTTTTATGAAAATATTTGCCAAGAATGTGGTATTTCGAGATATTTTAGGTGTATGTGTCCTGTCAAGCGCATAGATTCTGTGTTTGTGTGCTTTCTGAAACACGTGTCACCATGAGACTTGAATGGCAACATTTACAAGGTTTGGAAACACAGGCAAATGATAAACCTTCTACATAAATAGTTATTTACTTCTGAATGCTGCGTACTTTGAGCGATTATTATTAAAGAGATTATCATCAATTATGCATGATTTCTTCTGCTTTTCCACAAAAATATTTTGTCTCTTCTGACTGGGTGGTCCAGCCGTCAATCTGAGTGGGCCAGTGCCACCCTGGCCCTTATGTGGCCTCACCAATGGTGTGCACGTTAGCATTGCATGGGGAGTTAATCAAGTTTGTATTTAAAGTCAAACAGCAAACCAAACTGGAGTAATTAGAGTACCTAAAGTAAACTGTCTGTATATCTTAAGTCATCTACACTTTATTTTAGTTGGTAAATCATGAAAACATGATGCATATTATTAATAGGGAAAAACATATTTGATAACTTAAATGATTTTTACAGGGTAGGAAAAACACTTTCTCACATTATTCTGAAAATTAGAGGGGTGAGGGGGACTCCAATAGAAATTTTGCCTAGGGCCTCAAAATATCTAGAACTGGCCCTTTAATATCTAAACGTGATATTATGAGATTAAATCACGAAGTAATTGCAAATTTATCAAACGTATATGCATGTACAAACGTATGCAACATGCATGTTTTTACGCGTTTGTTAAATAATAAATATATTTTGGAAATAGATTAGAATAGAATTGCTGCCCTCTACCAGGAGGTGGAAAATTATAAGAAATTATACAATTTTTTTTTTAAATATTAAGGGGCTGGTTTTAAAAACAACATACAGTATAGGGGAGGTTTCCCGGAAGGGGCTTCGTCTCAGACTAAAATGCATGTTTGAGTTGCCCTAATTTAAAAACATCTTGCACTGACATAACTTAAGGCTATATCAAATGCCATTGTTTATCTCAAGATGCACACCAGTATTGTTTTGTGTAGCTCTTTAAGGCCCTGTTTCACAGTCAAGGCTTAGCTTAAGCCAGGACTATGCCTTATTTTAATAGATTTTAAGGAGATTTAAATCACTTTTATAAAAATGCTTTAGAAAAACCATTACTGGTTTGCATCTTAAGGTCAAAACAATGACACTAACATATTTTAAGATATGTCAGGGAAAGTTTTTTTAGTTAAGACACCACAATCATTCATTTTAGTCTGGAACTAGCCTAAGCTTTGTCTGTGAAACCGGGCATAAATGTCCTAATATAACTGAGGCCTAGTAATATTATATCCATCCGGGATACTGCCCACGCAGAGATATTAAATACACAAAATTACATTACACACTGGGGCAGTTTCCGGGACAGGGCCTATCCTAGCTCAAGACTAAAATGGTTGTTTAAGCTGCCTTAATTTAAAAACACCTTGTACTGACAAATCTTAACATATATCAGTGCCAATGTTGTGTCTTAAAGAGACGGTTCACCCAAAAATGTAAATTCATTTTCTCACTGTCATGTTGTTACAAGCCTGTATAAATTTATCTGTTCTGATTAAAGAAAAACACAGTTTTTCAATATTTTACTATGTTCTTCCCTTACTTGTACAGTGCATGTCCATTTAGCCTAGAGTATCATTCATTCCTTAGGATCCAAACAGCGATGAATTTAGAAGCCACCAAACACTTCCATGTTTTTCCTATTTAAAGACTGTTACATGAGTAGTTACACAAGTATGGTGGCACAAAGTAAAACATGGCGATTTTCTGAGCGGATAAAAAATGAGAACTATATTGTATGGCGGAAGAGCACTTAGTTTGCAACACTTCGACCTCGTGTGCTGTAAGACCATTTGTTTATACTGTGTTTTTGATGGTTTTAATGCGTGCTGAGGTCAAAGTGCTGAATGCGCTGTACAACGATTAAGTGTAGTTAAAGGATATGCATTGAGAAAAGAGAGGTATGTATTAATTTGTCTAAGTTGAGGGAAGAACATTAAAAACGGTGGTGGTTTCCTTTAACACAAAGGAAAATATTTTTGAGGAATGTGTTTGTGTCCAAACCGCTCATGAGCCCCATTCACTTCCATAGTAGGAAAAAAAGAATACAATGGAAGTGATTATTTGATGTTTGGTTACAAACATTCCTCAAAATATCCTCCTTCATGTTCATCAGATCAAAGAAATGTATACAGGTTTGAAACAACATGAGATCAAGTAAATGATGACATCTCTTTGCACACCAGTATTGTTTTTTGTAAGGTTTGTTTGTGAAAAACAAAACGTTCTAATATAAATCCTGGATTAATCTAAACCCTGTTTGGAAAACCACCACAATATGTTCAACAAAAGACAGAATTTGATAATGTTCCTGATAATGGTGTGGTTATGTAACACCAAAAAATCCAAATGCTACCACATGATGGCAGCATTGTCTTAACTAAAATAATGTTTCGCAAGTAATAAAGTTTTAGAGTAAACTGGATAATTATTACACAATTTATGTTTCAAAGGCCTAAACATGCCTGAAAGCAATAATCAATTTTCATATTTATTTTTTATTTAAATGTCTGCCACAAAATTCTGCATAAGAATGCATCTACATTTTTTCCTTTAGAATGCTTAAATAACACCAGATAAAACTAAAAGTCAGGCACCAATAACAAATTATATTTTATTTTTTAGAAATTATTCCTAATAAAATGCAAATATATATTGCTGAGAAGACAAATTAATATTTTGAAACTTTGTAACAAGTTTGCATTGCATTTGCCCCAATGTACAGCAAGCCACTTTCAGAGCAGCAGACCATTTCATAAGCATCAGTTGTTCATCAACTATAAGCTGCTCTTTTGGTGGAGTAATCTCACTTTGCGTCTCTCTGAATCCCACAGTAAAGGGATTGAAGGAACACAACAGAATGTTTGATATAAGGTGACTAATGCTATTCTGCTGTGTAAATTAACCCAAATCAGAAATTTCCGTTTTAGGGAATTGGGTATAAATTAATGTCTAAAAGGTTTTAAAATTATAAATATAAAAGAGTTACTTTTTTCCCAATTTTCAGACAACCCTGTTTTCTTTGTCACTGCAGCATCTCTGATCATCAGCATCAGGCTCCCTCTGTTTAGTTCAAACAGACTTGCAGCCTCATTAAATGTGTGTGTATCGTCTGGAGGGCAGACATGAAAGAATGTATGTGGGAGTGAGGTGTTGTGTGTGTATGGCCTTGCTGGATGCATAATAACAATGCAGCATTGTTGATGTGAAAGCCAGATGCAGACGGATGCAGAGGGCACAGCCTATTCACCCCACAGACTGGCATAAAATGCCAACGTCAACTCCTGCCCCCCTCCCCTCTCTCAATCTCTGCAGCCAGAGCAGCACTCATATCTCTGCTGGACTCACATCTTTGTTGCTCGGGTCAAATAATAATACCAGAGGTAAAATATCTCAAACATCTGTGGGTGTGCCGGATGAGAAAAGGCTGAACAACCTCATAGTTGAGGTATTAGGTCATAAATGGGAAATGACATCAGAGTGTACAAATCTCGCACAGACACATAAGCCACAGCGCTCACCGTGTCCTCTTACAATGACAAACCAAGTAGACAACTGCGGCATACATCAGGGATGCGAACATGAGTAGAATGTAATGAAGCACTCGAGATTAACCTCGAATTTGACAGCTTGGTAATCGTCAAAATAGTGGGAAGCGCATAGTTCACAAACTGTACTGGTCAGCGCTATTTTTATAATTCATTTTTATTTCATGCATATGTCTTGTAGTGTGCAGTGTCTTCTGTCTTGCACTGTTTGCACACATACACTTTATGTGGCTAGGTTAAAATTTCTTTTTTTCGTCTTCACTTCTGTTTTTATTTATGTAGTCCCACTGTGGGGAAAATCAGGTTTTTATTGTTGTTTATATGTCTGTAGTAGAGTGTTTAAACACAAGCCATATGCAAATTCATCATTCAACACCACTGTTGAGGATTTTTTCATAAAATTGAAGGCAGTCTTAGTCCAGTGGTTTAAAATTGCCTTGTTTTCAACGTCACAAATGTAAAAATCATATCAACACAGTTGGACGCGTGGATCAGTATATATCGTTGCTCACACATGTATGGTAAGTGCTGTAACCAGTTAACATCGGCGTTAAACATTGGTGCTGTAAACGTGCAGTTCAGGTGCGAAAGAGTGGATGCGGGCACTAATTTGCATATTCATATATATGGTCTGAGCGGTGCAATTGAATAGAGGTGGGGACTGATTAGCATATTCATAAATCCGTGTATACTAAATGAGGCAAGTGTGTAAGTTACATTCAAGATGTTTTAAAGCATGAAGGAATTACGGAGACAAGTAAACTTTTATATGCTAATATGTTGCTTAAAGATACAGAGCCCCTAAGGGGACATGGAGCAAAAATTAAACAAAGTTTAGTTTTGTGTGCACACGCGATAGTTTTACGTGTGCACGCAAAACTAAACTTTATTTAATTTTTGCTTTATGTCCCCCTAGGGGCTCCATAATTCTCCATAATTCCTTCATGCTCCAAAACAGCCCGAACCCAACTTTACACCCTGGACCAAAAATAGGGGAAATGGAGCAAAAATTAAATAAAGCTTAAGATCGCGTGCGCGCGTGAAACTATCGCGTTTAGTTTTTGCATACGCACATGAATCTATCGCGTGCGCACATGAAGGTTTCACGTGAGCACATGAAACTAAAAATTAGATTTTCTTACTCCAATGTCACCTTAGGGGCTCGGTACAAACATGAGTTTTAACTCAAGTTTAAAAGAAATTACCAATATTCGCAAATTTGGGTTTTAACCATAGACCTCAAAAAAATTCGTAAGGGTTTTGTAATGTTACGTACACACCAAACGCAGGGCATCGCATTACTCGCTCTAGATTACTCTCGGGATTTAACTTCGTGTCATGCAAATTTTTCACTCGAGTTGAATATCTTCAACTTCGGCGAATAGCACGTGTTTTCGCCGCCCATATTACTTCAATCTGATCGCCCCATGCGAGGATGCGTCTAATCGCGTCTTTGCATTGACTTTGTATGTAATCTACTCGTGCAAATCGTTGAACTCGCGTCTGGTGTGAACCCACAGTAATAGTAAAGACTAAATATTTTGTAATCTTGCTTGTTTAATAATTTTCAGAGTATCTGCAAATTTTTACTGTAAAAAAAGACAAAATCAATAAAAACTATGTTTTTGCAAATAGACCACAAACACACAAATGACAGCTGGCTGAGTTTGGGTAAAACAAGTGATAATTTGATAAGACAGTCATTAAAATACACTCTGTGGGATGGCTTCACCCACAGTTTACCAGCAGCATGAGCTCAGCTAATGCCACCTAAAATAGCAAATAAACTATTGAGAAAAAGACACAACAAAAGATTAAGAATAAAGGGTAAAATACCAGATCAGACCCCGGGATGTAAATAGTAATTAAACTACTATGCATGTATGACCGACATAGGGTGCAGGTATTATAGAGAACAGGGAGGTAGGAGATAAACGTTTTGAAGGGTGAAGTAGTAGTCAACTAGCCTCAGGCAGTAAACAGCACTCTGGTCAATTCTGCTCAGCTAGTGAGGGAGTTGAAGTGACCACATGGGAACAGAAACCGAACAGCAGAACATATTACATGAATCAAAAATGAGCTACGCTTTAAAATTACAGTTAAAAATACACCACAACTACAGGAGACTACTGTTTCATTTATGAACAAAAAAATCCAGAAACTTGTGTATAAAAAGAAATGCCTTTATTAATACAACTTTAAAAAAGCTATTTTAAAGCACAAAGACTTTAATAAACATTTTTCCTGCATAAAAACGATCGCACGTGCACATTGTGCTTCCTTTGCGAAGTCTGTACAACCTCTGGGTGTGCAAGCTGTCGCGATCCAGTTCAACCATTTATTGCATACACATGAAACACATCTTGCATGTCTGTTTATAAGCTATGAATGGAAAGAACACAGTAAAGAAAGAAAGAAAGGAAAAGAAAAGAAAGAAAAGAAGATCAACCTGAACTCTACAGTTTCAATATTTGAAACTGCAGCAGCTTTCAGAGGAAGATTTTGCACATTGTCCAGAGCACAAATATTATAAAAAAAGAGAATAAATTAACTAAAATAAACTATTGTTGTGCTTTATACATTTATTCTGAGGAGTTCACACAAATGCAAACAAAACGTTTTATTGAACCAATTTCAAAAGGAGGCTGATTCGAAAAAGATTCAAAGAACAAATATCTTGTTCCAAATCTCTTTTTCCTTTTGAAACACACAGCGCTGAGCACTACATCATGAGTTGCACACATTCCCATAAACAGCGATGATTAATAATATTTTCCCTGTTCCATTTGCTACACACTCCACATTATAGAAATCTACACTGACAAAAATAGTATCAAAAAGGCATTTCCTCAGAGGAGGAAGGCATAATATGTACCACTCCTAAAACATTCCTCCTTTTTTCCAAACTAAAAAAATGACCTCTAAATGCTCTATGCTCTTCATTACACAACAACCAAGAACGAAAGTCTCAAATAAAACAACTTAAACTTGAAAGACTTTGGTATAAACAAAACGTATAGGCTCTCTGTAGTAACGCCAGTCTACATTTTAATATTTTATTCGCCCACGAAGTGACAAATATGAGATGTGCATAGTATTATTTCTGATATCCATGACTAGCGACCTGATTTTCATGGGGAAAATAAATGAGTTTTCAACTGAAAAAGGGTTAACACAGTTACAGCACAGCCTTTAGATAGAGTCAAACAAGCATCAACAAACCAGCAGCTTTGATGTCAAACCTTTATAAATGTCATATTTTCCTGCAGAGAATCTAAATCCCATAAAAAATCCTAATGTTAAAACATCTGTTCGAGATGATTCCAAGCAGCAGGTTGCCAGATAATGGAATCTCGGCTACTATGTTCAGGTAAGATAAACAGAATTCAGACACGTGGAGTTTTTCTGCTGCATGAGGTCAAGCGACTAATCCCTCTGAAACATCAGGACAACATTAGCAAAACCTTTTCAAGCTAAAAAAAATCTTACGGTCTCCACGCTCTGAAGCTTGGCCAGTGAGGAGTTTAAATTATTTTATTGACGTAGGAAGAGTGAGAGTAATATCCCCATTCTTTTGCTCTATATATTTTGGTGTTTGACATTAACCAAACAAGATTGAGTTAAAAAATATGCTCAAAATACCGTCACCGAAAATAGATATAGCTACAATAACACTGGATTCAGCAAACAAAATTATTCATATTAAGGTATGAAATGAAATACTGAATAAATGTCAGAACTGAACTGATCATTCCTCACAAGTATTTTTATAAAGGCATCCTCACCACACACACATGCATGCCACAGAAGTAAAGTGCATGACCAGTCTACATGAAACTTACTTCAACTGAGGTTTCAGATATTCACTAAACGGATAAACACCATGGCCTACACCACTGTACTGAGCTCTTTAAAATTCTGATAAAGCTACTGACGTGATGTACTCAAAGCTTTAAGTAAAATGTCAGAGTCTACATCTTAATAACTTAAGATATCTGCACCTTCAACCAGCTTTCTAAAGCTTCGAATACATAATAGGCAGGACTGTATTATTGACAGCCTTAAAGGGACATTCCACTTTTTTTGAAAATATGCTCATTTTCCAGCTCTCCCAGAGCCAAACACCGGACTCCCACCGCCCTGAAATCCACCCAGCCGATCTCCGGGTCCGGCACCACCACCTCCAGCAAAGCTCAGCACAATCCACCGAATCCGATTAGATCACCAGCTTAGCGCTAAAAATAACCAAAGAGTTTCGATATTTTTCCCACCCAAAACTTGACTCTTCTGTAGTTACACTGTGCACTAGAACGAAGGAAAATTAAAAGTTGTGATTTTCTAGGCAGATATGGTTAGGAACTATACTCTCATTCTGGCGTAATAATCAAGGACTTTGCTGATATAACACGGCCGCAGCAGGCGCAGCGACACCACGCACTGCCCGAAAATAGTCCCCTTGGTTACTTTCAATGGCAGCGGACTATTTACGGGGGTAGTGGGCAACATCACAACGCCTGCCTCAGCCATGCCACATCAGCAAAGTCCTTGATTTTCTGTAGGTCTTAGTACACGATGTAGCTACAGAAGAGCGAAGCTCCAAATAGGAAAAACATCGAAACTCCTTAGTTCCTTTTTTTGCTAATGGTCTAATCAGATTCAATGGACTGCGCCAAGCCACGCCAAAAGTGGTAGCACCAGACCCGAAGACCAGCCGAATAGATTCCAAAACGGCGAGAATCAAATGTTCAACTCCAGGGGAGCTGAAAAATGAGCATACCCTCAAAAAAAGTGGAATGTCCATTTAATGATTGTGGTGAGGGTTAAAGAGTATGATGCATCATGAAGTGTGGGTTGAACATGAGGTGTTGTGTGTCTATCCAACATCAATCCGAAAAAGTAAACTATAACTGCTCTCTGAAACAAGCAATGCTACACTCGTGGACATCTTCAACATTTCCCCTGTAGCTTATATGCCTTAGTATTCTAGTCATGGGTTATAAACTTATATCTTATCAAACATCTATTACAGCTTAAGTTGATTTCTCTACAGTCCTTTTTAACTGTTTATTTTAAAAGATTTTGCCTGTCTGGTGACCCATTCATTTCTGAGCGTTATTTTGGAAGAAGATTCTGAAAGCCGCTTTGCACTCATCTCGTCTCGACTGAAGTGTGCCCAGATGTGGCAAATCTCAGGCAGACACATTCTCACTCAGACCTGCAGATCTGAAGCTTTGAATATTAAAATACCAAAGCCCTCCCCTCCTCAACAAGACACATGCTGCAAGCAGCTGCGTTCGTTTCTAATTAAAACCTCAGCACACACACACAAGAAGCACTGCAATTACTGTCTCAAACAGAAAATCAGAGGGCTACCAGAGTGTTCAGTCCTTTTTCCCCTGCAACAAACTGCAGCAGACCATGGCTAGAAGTCTTACACTTGGCCTCCTCTGGTCCTTACGGTGGCAGTCAGGAAGAGGATTTGAAAGAGATTTAATAGGCCCCCTGTGCTCCATTTCAGTTGTGCTTGGCCCTCCCTCCTTTCAGGTAGCTTTTCCAGCGCTTGATGAAGTCCCTGAAGATGGGCGAGTTGTCAACAGAACCTAGCAGCTGGAGCTGGTTGATGTGCGTTGTATGGTAGTCCCAGCGTGCCAGGTTGGGCGCGGTGCCCAGCATAAAGTGGCGCAGATCGTAGATGGTGCCCGACCCTGTATCGTACAGGGGCAGCATAACCTTGAGGGACTCCATCCCCTTGCTGAACAGCTGGCCTGCTTCCCTACCAAGATTCTCACCCGCTGTTTGTGCCAGGTCATACAGGCCTACGAGGGAATAGATAAACCCATTCAGGACGAAGGAGCTAGGGATTGTGGGATACTCTTCATACCAGTCGTATTTATTCATGAACACAGCTTTGACCCCGTGCTGCTCCGAGGGCAGTTTGAAAGGTCCAGTGGCACGCAAGGCGGACTTTAGGTAAGTGTCGTCTTTTGTGAACAGGTAGGCACGCACCAACGTAGACATCGCCTGCCCTTGTGCCATAGCAGAATACCAACCGGGCTCTAGAGAGCGAAAACCCTCCCCGAGTTTACGAGTTACCATGATCGGCCAACCACCGCGCTCGTCCTGGTTGCGCACCAGCCAATCGCTGGCGGCGAAAAACGCCGCCATGTGTGAAGTGGTGGAGATTGTGATATTGTCTATTGTGCCGTGGCCGTGAAGAACTACCTTCACGACACGCCGAGGCATAGTCTTGGTGGCTTTGACCGCTTTGGTGTTGGACAGGCCGATGCCTTTGCGGAGGTCAGTGAGGAGGTCACGCGTGACTGTGGTCCATGCAGTCCGAGGGCCAATTCCATAGGTGATGTCACGGTCCTTCAATGAAATGAGTTGCGTGGTACTTACGTAGTGGATAACAAATGGAGGCCCTTTCTCGGTGGTCTCCAAGACAACGGAGATGCTACCATTGGACGTAAACTTCAAATCGAAAGAGATGATGAAATCTTTCGTGTTGCCAAGGGGAAGCGAGATGCCCTCCGAGTTATCTAGGACAGATAAGAGAGATGAAAGAACAGAAAATGTTACAGCAGATAGGTTCCTCCCCTGATATTTTAAAATAACAAATACATATATGCCTAAACACAGGCACACATAGTAATCATTAGTGCCTGTTAGTAGTGACATTTTAAAAAAGCAAGGTTTTATGTGTCACTCTCTCGGGGTTAATTAAACTGTCAAGTTAAAGCCAGAAAGGCAGCCTGGCTCCAACCATGATAACAACTTAAAAATAATGCATCTCACATTAGACAATGTGTTAAACTAATTTCTCCTCTGGAAAACACTGCAGTGGAACTCAGAGTGGGTAGATCAGAGATTTTCAACTCTCAATCAAAGCACTTTATTCCTCTTTTAAACAAAATGCAAATTCAACACTTCCACCTAAATTCATCTCTCATTGTCAGCGTCAAACCACTCCACGCTTCATGTTTACTTCTGACAAGCTTATGCAGAACAAAAAGAATACCTGCGCATACCTCCTATACTAAGAGGAAAAGTAAAGATAAGAGTGAGCAAGAAAAAAATCATGGGAGAAGAAGTAATATCAACAGCATTAAAGCATGAGAGAAATAGGGCAGGGGATGTATATGGGACGAAAGCATATAAGGGAAAGACAAGAAAGAGAGCGCTCAAGCCCCAATACTTTTTAATGCACTCATAAATCCATAAATCCAATGCAGAGACTAAGTGGATTTGTACAGTCCAGCTCCGATTACCCCATATCAATAGCAGAGATTGTGGAGGACAGAGAGTAGATGAGGGAGGCAGTGTCCTGCTGGAGCCTTGGACCCACTGTGTCTTAGCTGGCCTCGCTTTGATCAATGCTCGGGGTGATGACACCAATTACTGCCTGCCAGCTCGATAGACATAGCTAATTGTAATGGCTATTGATTAGCTCTATGCTTCAAAGCAGCAGGGCGTGTCTGAAACCTTAAAAATGCAAGATCATATCATTTAAGAGGCTGATGAAGAAATGCACCAAGATATGCTATAAATCCAACATTCACATAACATGTCTACGGAGATGTCTCCATCTGGCTAATTTTTGATAGCGGCACAGATGTTTCCCCCAGATACCCCACAATTCAGCAGTGTATGCAATTTTACTACCATAAGTCATTGGAATACAAGGAACTGCAGCAAATGAATGCAATATGATGAGATGAAAGTGATGAAAACATTCAAGAGAAATAAAACAGCATGAAAACAATAAACAAAAGATAGAAGTAGTAATACTAAAATAAAAATGAGTGATGGAAACATCAAGGCACATAGCTCAAAATCTGCAGTACCTGTAGCGCTGAACTGTCGAACGAATGTGGTTCTGGTCTTGTCATAGACTCTGGTGAGAGAGCAACCCTTAGGGATGCTCCATGCGCTAGATCTGCTGTCTCTCTCCTCCGCCGTGTCGTACACCTCCACATGGGGCGAACGCTCTGTCAGGTTTTTGCTGTAATGACTCAGGCCATACTGAGCTATTTGAATAGCATAGAAATATCCTTGAGGGCCCCACTGGGTGGATAAAGGTACTCCTGCAGAAAAGGGATGAAAAGAAGAAGGGGTGTGACATCAGGAGAGATAAATTGGTCAACTTTTCACAGAATGGGTGTAAAAATAACAATTGGCAAAGGAGAAATTGCCATACGATACATCAAGAAACTTTGCAAACTGTGTCTTGCCTAATGAAGAAGCTGTAGACTATGAAATCAAAAGACAAGACAAAATCGGAAACCAATATGCAAAGGCAAAGTTGCGTTGTGGCACTTTGCAATGGTAAAATCAAAATCTCTTAACCCCTTTAAAAAAGCTTTTAAAAAAATTTTTGTTTGTTTTTACCAACAAGTAATATAGCATTAGCAAACAGAATGCATTGGTCTTGCACGGTTTCATGACATACTTTATCAGTTTCCATCAATTACTTTTACCACATTAAGATTTGGGTTACTCTATACCACCATTCTGGCCAGCCCTATAGCATTACCGTGAAATAAAATATCAAGTTAATGAACTGTAAAATAAAAAATCGTCATGTGGCGATTACACAAAACTACAAATATAACTGTGAACTCATGCAAAATGGATGGATACTAAGGGTGTCGATCGAAATTAAGTCACACCTCGAACTTCAAATAAAAAAATGGAAGCGTTGATGCTGCCACGCCCTCTTGTCAAGTCCGGTCGGCTTGCCAAGCTGGAAAAAATGGCTTCGCTAGCTACAACCAGTCAAAAGATAGCATGGCAGATGCAGGAGACACCATGCGAGCTGCTCTTTACATGGGAAACAAAAAACAGCAAGCGCCTCCCACCTTCAGCTAAACTCAATCAGAGCACGCGTGCGTGCACAGTAAAGCGGCGTCTGTGACAGGACCGGTCGTTTCTCTGAACTGAGATCTGTTTAAGTTTCACAACAACTTATTTCAGTTGCTTAAGAGTTATGAAAACAGCATTTAAACATGACTTATTGGGGTATAGTCTCACAATCTCGTCTTATGGTAATAAAAGCGTGTTTTTAAGGTGCAAAGTACTGACAGGAATGTTCATCTGACAGGAAGTTTCATTTTATCAGGTATGTGCGTGTACCATATTTTTTCCACTGGCAGCACGACTAACATGGCAGGGCATTTCAGGGTTCAAGGTCAGATATTATATTTCATAAAAGTCTAGTTAAAAATGGCATAGCATTTTTTGTGCTTTCAAAAAAAAAATTGAAAATTGAGAAACGAATCGAATCGTGACACTACAATCGAAAATGTAATCATATCGAGGATTTGAAGAATCGTGACACCCCTAATGGATACATTTTGTGCACCAATGAAAGAACATTTTCAGATGAAGGTGCAATAACAGGTAATAATAATAACAAAAATAAAATGCTGCTGAAATAACTTTTAATTTTTTCTTTTTTTTAAAGTTGGAAATGCAAATTTGCTCTTAAATTATATTAACATTTACTTAAAATCTCAGGGGATACTTCAGGTAATTAATTTAGTTCAAGGGGGTTCGGCTAACAAAAACTAGAGTTGTTCCGATTCCGATACCAGTATCGGAAATGCGGCCGATACCACAAAAAATTCTGGCATCGGAATCGGCGAGTACTTGAACCCATGTACCGATCCGATACCATTTTCTTACTAAACCTAGTCATGCCCGTTATAGCTAACGCTGCAAAGCGAAACTCATTTCTTCTTCGCTGCTCTGAATGCAAACACCAGGAAGTTACCTCATGCGTGACGCAACCACTGTTTACTTAGAGCGGCAAAGAAATGAAAGCATGCAGCCGTATGTCCGCTGTTTGTTAGTATTTCAGACTAATAAAACAAAACATCGACATGTCTCAATGGAATCCGCGGCCGCAGATTTTGGAGGAGTACTCAACGGAGTTAATGCCCGTGATTGACAAGCACACATACCCCGCGCTTGAGCGCGTTTGTGAGTGACCAGTACTGTCATTGACAACAAGTAAACATACATAGCCTCGCGCGTTTGTGAGCAGCATTGATAAGTACATAAACCCTGCATGTGCTGTTTGCTGTGATTGTTTTTAATGATAAAAGCATGAACCGTTTGATATTTGAGATGAAATAAAACTTACCACTGAGTTTTAACGCAGATCTTACTTGTCTCTGTCGTCTATGTGACGCACAGTCAGCACAGCACATCCATAATTTCAAATCCGTTTACAAGACGAATGCTCTTGTTATGTTTAATATAAAGTTTACATTGCGTTGTAAAAATGATGAAATTATCTTCATACGTGCTTAATTCATAATGAGAACGTTTACAGAAGCTTTTTTATTCTGCTATAATATATATTAACAATAATATATGTCCTTTTATATAGGCTACAAACTATAATTCTATCTTGACATGCACATTATCTGGTTCATGTTGGTCCAGTTTAATTCAGAGGACTCATTTGTTTGGTGTATTCATTTTAATTGTAAGCCTTTAAAAAGTAATTATTTTAGATGCAATTTTGTAATATTTAATAGCTTAAATTCTCTAATTTCTTCTAAAAACATTTAAAATCATCCCACAGAATTCCACAGATTTTTCAAATTATTCTAAAACTAAAATACCCTTTCAGTGTACAGTGTTAGATTTGTGGCTCGTTTTCTCTTAGGAAAAATAAATATTACTGTCAAATGTCTTTCAGATAATAAAAATACCCTAGTTCACTGTATGTATTTGTTCATATTTTATACAGGAATAAGTCTGAAGCACACCATAAAACCGTTATATCCATTCATACAGGACTAGTAGTATGTATAGCTGTATATTTTACAGATATACACCCAGGTATCGGATCGGTACTCTGTATCGGCCGATACCCTGAGCCCAGGTATCGGAATCGGTATCGGGAAGAGAAAAATGGTATCGGAACATCTCTAACAAAAACCCTGCTGTAACTTTTAAAACTTATTTAAAATTGTTTAACTTATTTTGATGACTTATGTAAAAGTATTAAATAGAAATGTAATGGTAATTTTAAGCGACTTGAAAAACCAACTGGATTGCACTAAAGTAACTGTAATTAGTAAAATAATAAATGATCTTAATGAATGAAAAATAATAAATCATTTAGGGATGTTCATTTTGTTTTGTTAACCATTTACTGACGTGACTGCAGATATTTCATCACTTTTCTATTCTTAATTTGTTAATGGCCTGTAAATGACGCAAAATATTGCTTCCCTGAGAGTCTGGTAAAGTAATCATTTGTGTGAGAAATCATTTGTACTGCATGTGTGTCCATGCTTGAGTATAGTTTGAAAGCTGCACGGTCAAAGACTCACAGATGGGTCTGTACAGACCTTTCCTGATCATCTCTGTCCTAGACAAGTTTAATAAAATTAACTGAAATGAACTTCCCTAGAATAATTATAACGAATGAAAAATAATGACCTTAATAGGACTGTGCAAACAATATCGATACAGCCAACTATCATGATAATTTTTCCACGATAGTGTATTGATATTTCAATCTCTACTATCGATATTTTAAAAAAACATCAAATCATTCTGTGTGCGTCAAACGACCTACTCCGCCACTGCTGTAGTTGTCGCTGTCCAGTTGTCTGTCATATACGGCCATTCGGCCAATGTCTCAAAAGTCAGCGGGAGTGAGAAAATGGCAAAAAATTTAAAAACACCTGCAGCTTTCAAAGCCGACGTGTGGAAACACCTTGACCTTAAAAAAAGGTTTTTTTTAATTCAGCTCTTTTTGTAACATTTTTGATAAAAAAGAAAATGTATTGCAATGTATCACCACATGCAATGTATATTACCGTACCGTGATATGTTGTTTCATGAACCATGTATCGCGACATGTATCGTATCGTGAGGCCGTTGCCAATACCCAGCCCACATAAATAATGAAAAAAAAAAACACACTTAATGTCAAGCTGTTCATAATTCAAACAACTACTAACAAAAGACCACCACTTTGAAAGAAAAATGATGGCTTTTCCACAACTGCACTTTCTGGTTTAAAAATGCACTTCGAGAGCTGCTAACCACGTACCCTGAGAACTCGCTAACAAGATGCATTAACCTTCTATTGGCCAGGCTCAAACAGAGATCTACAAAAGGCAATAAAGCCTTTAAAACCCCTTGAGTAGATTTTCCTAACTTTGGTTACCTTGGTCTCTTATGAGGTTGCACTGTTGACACAGACAAAAATGCTAAGGGGTTAAAGGTCAGTAGGCTTTTCGTCTATCCTTTCTCTTTCTCTCTCTCTGGTTAACCACAACTCATCTATTCTACAGCCTGTCATGACAGAAATCAAGCCACAGGCAAAACACTGCGACCATGCTGCTGGTTAATATCTGGCTTTAAAACATCAATCCACAAACATACACATAAAAACACATGCAGGGTTAAACACAGACATAACAAGGCAATAGAAATGACGAACACACCAATAAGACTGCATCCCAATTTGCAGAGCGCACAGACACACAGAAGAGCTACAGGCTGTAAGTGGGACCTGTATCAAGAGGCAGATGGGGGCTGTGGAGAAGCTATGGCCTAGATTCTATTCAAAGCACTTTCATCTTCTGCTGGAGGAGACACCATCCCTCAAAGTGAAGGAGGAGGAAAACGGAGCTCTCGTTCCCCACCACCCTCTGTACTCATCTCCTTTTCGTTCTCCTCCTCTCCTTTAGCTGCGGCACAGAGACTGATGAGTCTGTCCGCCGTGTCTGATAACAGGCTCTCTGCTCCAACACACTGCCGCAGGCTCATGTGGGTTATTACCCCTGAGCTTTACATGCTGTTTTTCTTCTCCTGATGGCCACGATGAAAACAGAACCTCTAATTAATCTTTGTTTTGTGTTCGTATGTGTGCTTGTGCGTGTACAGTATAAACACCGCAAAGTCCAAAAACACAAGCAAGCATATATTTAAACCACGGCAAATTAAAGCCACTGAGACGAAGAAATCGCTAACTGCCATTGCATTCACATAACCTTTGCAATTTGCAATCAGATGGCAGATGTTAAATTAAAACACGCCAATGGATAAATCAGCTCCACATACGTGCACAGGTCGGATGCCCATCACACCCTGCAATCACTGGAAAACAACATATGCTGAAATGTTGATTTTGTGCTTTGGATCAACACTTTAATTTACCAAGGATGTGGACAATCAGAGGCAATGCTTTAAACTCTGCTGATTCCCCACAGGCTCCGATCCAAGGCGATCATTAATACAACCGAGCTTCTTTGTAGCTCACAGAACAGAGCGCGCTGCCCCATGTAAACACAGCTTTTAACACCAAAGCAGAGGGACTGGTACAACTTCATCGGATTTGTGCTATACCACAGCTACTGAGATTTTTATCTCAATTCATAGACAACCCAATTTTTCTACCTGCCACAAAGGATTATGGTACAATGGTGACTATTTGAAGTGACACGAAAAACTGGGCTCTCTGAATGCTCACACTGAAATGTGCACAAGGAGCAAGATCTGAAAAACACTCGTGTCTTAAAAGCTTGTGCCGAAAAGTAGAAAACGATTTAATTCCGAATGCCAATCAATGACTACAGTAAATGAAAGCTGGCACAAATCTGCATTTAAGGGAATTGTAGAGTGCGCTCAGTTTATGGGTGTTTAAAATGTGCAACATATTGTGTTTATGTTTGGAATTTACCATCCCAATGCAAATGGGTCCAAGACAACCAGTTCACACGCCTAAAAAAATGTGTAATACAGTTTACAATTTTGTCTGTATATTAGAATGCGTCTAATGTGTTTATTCAAGTTTTTTTTCCTGTGCAAAAAATAATGCCGACATTTTCCCCATGAAAAACAAAAATGTACTTTCAAATATCCTAAACCACTAAGTTTTAAAGCGATAGTTTGCCCAAAAATGAAAATTTCCCCATGACTTGCTCACCCTCAAGCTACCAGAGATCAGTGATGGGCAGTAACACGTTAGAAGTAACGTGTTACTGTAATCCGATTACTTTTTTCAAGTAATGGGTCAAGTAAGGGATTACAATAGCAAAAACAGTAATTAGATTACTGTTACTTATCCGTAAACAGGCTGCATTACTGCGTTACTTTTTAACCTTGATTTTGTTTCGTGAGACTGTCTCGTGTCGTGACGCGAGTCGAGTGAAAATGAAGTATGAGCGCCACGCCGTCAGTCAGTGTAGTGTTGAACATGAAGCGCAGAAGAGAACAAGACTATGCAACGTTTAATGCTTGGAAGTACCGAAATTACTTTGAGTTTAACTCAGTTAAAGGTGACAAAAACATCAGCGTCCGGTTTACACTCTGCGTGGGAATAAAACTCTACAAACATCTAGCAAGCCGGCACAGGAATGTGAAACCTACTGAAAAAAAAACCTGAACCCCCAGATGACATGACCGCTGCGGCTCCATAAATAGTCCTCAGATTGTATATTATAATCTATTAAAGACGTTCATGCGAAATCTGATGTTAAAAACAGACTACATATCTATATTATTTATACGCATTTGTGGAGGAAAATGGTCATGGGATGTATTTTATTAGATGGTTTCATGGGTTATTCACACATCTGAAATAGACTGGAATCGACTCGCGATCGTTATATCAACACAAAGGTAAGAAGTCCCGTTTATATTTTGCATGTTGTCATCTGAACTTCTGTAACAAAATACTACATTTATGATGCTAGAGCATCTGTATTGATTCAAGATTATGGAATATTCAGAAAGAATAGAATTAGGCTGAAAGGTCTGTTGGCATTATAGCATATTCCAATTGTGCATCATGTTTTTGAAAAGTAACTTAATAAAGTAACTAGTAAAGTAACTAATTACTTTTGAAAATAAGTAATCAGTAAAGTAACTGGATTACTTTCTTGGAGAAGTAATCAGTAACTAATTACTATTTCCAAGTAACAACCAACACTGCCCGAGATGCATATGTCCATCATTCATCTTTCAGATATTTTCAGCTATTTTAGAAAATGTCATAGTGCTTCAAAGCTTTAGGACAATTTAATATAGGATCTATTTCACAATTTAATATGGGATCCATTTCCTTCAATGTGCATCCATCCTTCACAAAAGTAATCCACACGGCCTCAGGGGGAGAAATGAATACCTTCTGAGGGTAATTAATACAATTTCATAGAGAAAAATGATCATATTTAAAACTTTCCAAACAAAAATAACTAGCTTGCGCTAGAGGCAAGTTCGCATTGTGTGTACTGTACAATGTGATATGATAACTCGATATCCTTTTGTCTCATATCCAAATCCTCTGCCATTTTTTTTAAATCCTCGTTTTAACTTGTGACAAACTTTGCTGTTTTTCTCCCTGGGTGTGAAATTCAAAAATAATGTACACTCAAGGTGGTAATGCGGCACAACATGAATAAAATTATTCAAAAGGACCGCAGTCAATTATTCTGCTTATACCAGAGGTCTTCTACGTTTTTCGGGGCAGGGACCCCTTAGATGAGAGAGACATGGAGCAGGGACCCCGATAGTAAATGTGTAAAATTGAGATTTTTAAAGGTATTGCAGAGGATTTTCTTTTTCCTGGTGGATCATCAAGACTATTGGTCCTCCTAGTTGTCAATCATTTTGGTAATATGTTTACGTAGGCCGTCGTACGTGCTTGTCCCTTTCTAGGCACGCACACTTTCAGGATTGTGTCTGGTGAGCTACGGTTTCCGTTCTCACTGTGTTTTTCAAAATGTCTGAGGGTCGCGAGAGAAAAAGTGTCTATGTATACATGCATAATTTTCTGTGTATTTTTGTTTAGGTAGATTTAGCTTATTATTATTATTATTTTATTTGCAGTGTAATACATTTCCATTTTACTGTGAGATGGACAATTACACATTTAACTGAACCTGAGCTTTCAGTTTATAAAGATGATTGATTATGGTGAATTTCTCGTGGATCATCGTCATGAGTTACTAGGGTTTATTTTCTACAAAGCATCATATCAGACTCAGGAGAACAACATATAATGAGTCTGCAGCATCTCTTTGGGGCAACTTTTTGACAGGCGCTATAAATCCAGATTTTAACCCAACTATGAATGAACCAAACACCATCACGGGGTGTGTTTTCATGATTCTAAATGGAAGCGATAGTTTTGTCCCAGTTTATAACACACACGCGGTCATTTGCCTGTCGAATTAGCGCTTTAGCAATAACAAATCTGAACAGCCTGAAACAGAAGTGGTTTTTCTGTCGCTACTGCTGCTTCCTGAGTGAGTCATAGATATTTTGTTTTTGCCAGCAGGCTAAAATTGAAGAGAGCGCGGGACCTTCAATAAGCCTATGTGACCCTGCACGCGCGCAACTTAAAGGGGACATTGGTTGTAACGTTTTGCACATATGTTTTACGTTTTAAACCAAAAAAATCTTGTGATTAAAAATCATTTGGTGGACCCCCTGCAGTTCCGTTGTGGACCCCTTGAGGGCCGCAGACCCCCGATTGAAGACCCATGGCTTATAGCATGGTTACCACAAACATTGCTATGGTGGTTATTTTAAGACAGGTGTGTGTTTTACAGAAAAATAATCAACCCCTGTGAAAATTATTTTCATCCAATCAGAATAAAGCATTCAACCTGCAGCATAAATCTTTATAAAGCTTGGAAGAGATAGGACATCATCTGAAATATCTGAAAATGTGTTTGTCTGAAAGATGATAGACATATGTATCTCAAAAGGCTTGTGGGTAAGTAAATTACGGTAATTTTCATTTTTGGGTGAACTATCCCTTTAATCAACTGAATTTCATCTTTCATTTCATCTTTTTATAGTCTACTTATTCTTAGGTTTTTGTATGTTGTGAAGGCAGTTCACTGAGTGAAGAGTGTCAAGACTTTGCAGTCAATAAATGATCAAGATGTGGTGGTGTAGAAAGCATTCATTATACTGCAGTATTGATTAGACCAATCTCTTTTTTAATACATCTTAAGACACGATTACTTCATCACCAAGTCTCAAAAAGAAAGGAGTATAAAACAGCAAAAAGGTTTGGGTGAGTCATGCCATTAGCAAGTAATGCTTTTGTGTTTAAACAGCTTGCATATGTTGATGGTACAATTATGGTCACAGTTAACTTAAAGGATTGGGGTTTAATTTCAAATAGAAGTGTTACTGGGATCAAAATTGTCCTCGATCAGCACAATGCTTCCAGCCAGCCACTTAACTTCATTTGCTGAAGGAGTGTCCTTGCAAAGACAAAATTGATGAAATTGATAGATAAATGGAAGGAAAAAGAGAGAAAGAAAGAGCGAGCGTGTGACACAGCAGGAAATAGTAATCTGTCAAGATATAGACACATTGATGAATCACTGACACACGCAGAAAAATGTGGTTGCTGGACAGTGATATACCTCTGAAGGACACAGCTGAGACCACCATGGCCAGCTTCTCCTCCTTCAAGCAGTGTTCTTGAAGTCTATTGTGAAATGCTTGTCTTTGGAAATGAAAAATGGAAATGTATACATACAGCCCTCTCTGTTTGGTTTACCTGTTTCTTTTTGACATCTAGTGTGAGACATGTGGACGTATTAGTGTAAAAGTATTTTCCATTATGAATAAGGTCATCAAATCCTCTCTTGCGATGTAGCTACCTGTAAATCAATCCCACTTTCATTTGCTTAATGTAAAGTCCATTGAGGGGGTACTTTTCACTACAAGCCAAATGTAGATCACTTGAGCCTGGTTTCCAAGAAATTCCTCTCGGACTGCACTAAATGACTTTTAATGACCACTAACAAGTTGTGTTAGAGAAGAGGCAGGTTGTTTTCCTCTCACTTGTAACATACCACAATTAAGTGCTGCTTTAATGTGACGTGCATTTGGGTGGATGTTGTTAATGAGACTCATTGAGAGCTGAAACACATTTAAAATAATCAGTTATGCGTACGCTAATCAAAACGCTTCTACAGATGCATATTGCAGATTTGTGACACATTCTGTTTATGGTTGTGCCGATAGACGATCGTGGGGTAAAACCAGTGAGTGATTTGTTCCCATTTTCTAGTAAATTTACAGCGAGCCTGGGTACCTGCATTTTCATTACAGATTTGTGCAAAACTTATGCAATATTTTCTAAATGTCAACATAGCAAACTATTTGTGAAATGACTGTGTATCCACTAACCAAAGATATGGGACTAAAACATAGTTTTTCCTCTCGCGATAAGTCATTCCAAACATGACATCGACTGATGTTGGTAGGTGTACTAATTTCACATCCACCACACTAATCATTTTTTTAACCAAAGCAGACATAGGAGTTTTATCCAAACATTAATGCCAAGGAAAGCCCCTTATACTTAGGAGCAGCAACATATGAGGTGTTTCTTGGAGGTAATGGTACATTATTTGAGATGTAGGAGTGTTACCCAAACATTATTGGCAAGAAGTGCCTCGAGCTGACACGTATGAGGTGTTTTTTGATAGGTTTCAGTACATAACGGGTCATCTTCGATTATGTGACTTACGTACATCAGATAACCTAAAAATGCACACAAACTTTCCATTGCAGTTTTGCAAAATACACCTTTGCTGAATTGCCTGAAAAACCACCTTGTGTGAGCGTTAGGGATGTCAAATTATGCAATTTCCCATATTCGATGATCATTTAAATTAACGATCAATCAATCAAATAATCGTTAACAGTAATAGTGCAATAAGCCATTACAGCAGTGGCATATAGCCAATTACATAAAAGTGTGCGTAAAATGCCAGCTTCCTCAAGCGAATCAAAAGATTTTATTTTGTCTAAATAACATGCTAGTGGGATTGTAAAATGAGTCAATGTAGTTGGTGTTTTGATAAAAATCATCAATATAATCTTGTAATGAAACATAATGACTAATAGCCACAGTAAACTCTGCCTCATAACGGGCACTCCGCACAGTCGGATGAAAGTCTGTGCCTCCATGACAAAATAAAAGGTTAATTATCATCAAGTGTTATTTTTCTACTTGTTCACCTCGCTTTCTGAGTCGTCGATACACCGCTTGTTGTAATTATGTCCAAGCACACGAAAGGGTACTTTCCCGTCGTCACCTCAGCTTTAGACCTGCGGTGTACTTTCAGCCAGTCATGATGATGATCAATGATATATGTTTTGGGGCGTTCAGAGTGTTACGACAGTCAGTTACAGTTTACATTTAACAGTTTCTTGCCAGAATTTAAGTTTTAAATTTTAATCAGTTTATTAAAAACAGCTTCTGGTCTCCTTTCCTGTGTATAGCAGCGTTGCTATGCTAATCTTGTAGGCTTTCCTGAAGAGAGTCTTTGCTTTCAGTAACCGTGTTTGCATTTTCAGCATCGGACCCTCTCAGATCCACTGCGGATGCCATTTCGTTGCGTTAGCCGCCAGCCTCGTCTCGAAAGAGGTTAAAAAGCCCAGGTGTGCGTTTGGCATCGAGCATTGTTGTGATCATGGCTAGTTTAACTTATTTTCAATTCACAGGTTTCAATTTGTGCAATTTAAAGGCGGGGTGCATAATTTTTTAAAGAACACTTTGGAAAAGGGATTAGGGCCGACTACCAAAACACACTTCCAATCAGCAGTAAGGGCTGTGTCTACTAACTGACATCGTTGCCTGGGTTGCGTATGTGTGGGGCGAGTCTATCAAAAGAAGGTCCAGATTCTATTAGGGTAGGGGTGTGTTTGTTTAGATGATTTCAAATGTCAACATTGGTTTTCAGATATCATGGACCCCACCTTTAAAGGGTAATGGAAATGCAGCTAATGATGCACTCAGATTAATGGCATCATATTTAAGGAGGTTGCGGTTGTGAGAGTGTTGCCAGCTGCCCTTAAGGTAAAGCAGCTTCCGTTTTTGTCCAACAATCCAACGGCTTGTCATAAATTAGTAAAAAATAGCACATAAATAAATAAGTACACTATTGACCCACACACTGATACTATCGTGTATCGATGATCTCATAGGTTGACGATAGGACGATCTCACTATGGAGAGAGTATCGGCCAACACTAATTCTGGTGAACGTCACATCAAAAAATGTTGTGCTTTTGGGAACAAGAGCATGGAAGCATTCTGTACTTTATAAAAATGCAAGGAAACAATATAGTTATAAATATAGTTATATAATCCGCAACCCTCCCCTGGAGATACATTGAAATCTGTCTCAGCTGACCACTTGCAACTGGACACCCAAGATGGATGTTGCTATCAGGTGTACTGTATATAGAACCAGCATAAAAGAAATCAAATGTTATGCACTTATGATCAGATGAGATCGATCAGAACTAATAAATATCCATAACTCACCTTCCACTCCACTGATGCACTTGACTCTGTCACGCACTTCCACGTTATACCCTTCGAAGGACATGAATACTCCGCTGGGATGATATGGCTCTCTCTGGGCGTATACTTTGGAGTAACTGTGAGAAAACTCAAACCGATCGTAGCCGTCGTACTGGACCACCTTCCCGTACACCTCGAAGTACTTCTCCATCCAGCCGAAGGGCAGATACACCTCGCTGCCTTCTCGACGGCCCTTAATGGTGACATCATCATTGATCAGGCAGTCAATCTCTTCGTAACGTACTCCGCCCACCACAGGTGGCGGTTCAGGGGGCTGGGGCTGCTGCGGATGGCTGTCTATTTTAGGGCTGGGAGGGGGCTGAGGGTGCCGAGGGAGAAAGCGGAGAGACTTTTCGCTTGTGCATCTGTTCCACAGGACGACCGTGAGCAGGGAGAGGAGTGCACAGATCACTATCAAGGTCTTGTAGTGAACCCGGGCTGACAGACAACGCATCATCACTGCTTACCTATAACACAAAAATACATTTGAAGAGTTTAGTTCCAAAATGCAATAAACGTCATTTAAAAAATTTTTATTATTTCAGTATTATTTCAGGTCAGTATTTAAAAGTACATTCTTAATTTTACGCAAAATCCAATATCCGCCGTGTCATTCTGTCATCTTTCTCCCTTTTTCCCCAAAACGCAATAAACGCCAGTCCTTCTCTGCAGAATGCAATAAATCTGCTCAAAAAAATACGGAATCTTAGTTTTCCTCATCTTGTACTTCGTGATCAACAAACAGACAAAAACAAAATAATACTATAAAGGTGCTCTCCGTAAGTTGAGAAATTTCTAACCGTTACTGACACCAGTGGCCGTTATTGAAACTGCAGCCAGTCTCATGCTCCTTCTCGGTGGGCACACTCGTACGAACACGACCACAACAACCAGAGTTGCCGTAGCAACCACAGACAGCTCATTGAGATTCACCAGCATGTTTACAAATGTAAGAAAAGTTACAGTACTGTAAGGTCATTGTTTGACAGACCACATTTTAGCAAAATGTTGCAGTGCTACTTTATATTTTCAACAGAAGTCTACTTCTAAAAGTTTTGTAACACGACACTGTAAAACACACTCTTGACACTCACAATCTTAATGCACTCGTGCTCTGAATCAAGATAATTCATATAAGAAAGTAACTTTTGAAACGGTCCTGTGCTACATGCTATCGTTAGCATTACACCACAAAATAAATGCTATCGTTAGCATTACACCACAAAAACAATAACATAATATATTACAGATGCCCTGTAACTATGTCTTACCTTTGCAGTAAAAAGGAAACCTGCTCAAGGTCTGTTTTCATACCCAGCGCTGACCGGAGCTCCCTCCAAGAATTAAATGCCAATTCGATGTTTACTCTTGTCTTTTCCCCGACGCCGGTCACGCACTATTTTGGCCGCACTAGATAAAGATTTTTTTTAAACTTACGAGAAGTTTCCGTGAGTGTCTGGATTGTGCTGGAAGTTGGTCGCTTCTTTCCGTCTACAGCAGGAGTGGGGAACCCTGGGTCCTGGAGGGCCGCTGTCCTGCATGGTTTAGTTCCAGCCCTAATCAAACACACCTGAATTTAATTTCCAAGTGATCCTAAAGACTTTAATTAGATTTTTCAGGTGGGTTTAATTAGGGTTGGAACAAAACTGTGCAGGACAGTGGCCCTCCAGGACCAGGGTTCCCCACCCCTGGTCTACAGAGTCCATTTGAAACATTATAGCGATTGCCGCTGTTTACTAATGACTGCCGTACGCGTCTATATGGAACGCCCAGGTAGACGAGCACGCGCATGACGTCACATTTTGAATTTCGCACCAATTCGGACCCGACTTCTCCACACAGAAAAGAGCCTGCAGGCTGATAGAGACAACCGTGGAGGACACTCAAGGTGTCATTCTTTCTATTACATTATGGTTGCCTCATAAATATACAAATGAAAACTCTATCTTAAAGATTTTTTAAAGTAATAAGTTACATTCAGCCCCTTTAATGGCATTGATGAACCTGTGGTGGTTTTCTGTGATGGGAAAGAAATGTAAGCCATCAAAATCTAATAATTTACGTGAGAGGCACTCGGGAGACAGAAAAATGCCAGTTGCTTGTTCCCACGACAGCATCAAGCTTCTCATGCTAACACATTGACCCCAGGGGATCTACTTTACCTTATTTTACGCAAAGCCAACGAAAATCGAGCAGGACCAAAATATTTTACAGCTGATTGCTGTGAAAAATGTTAAGCGGCGACGTCCCAAGTATAACCGCAGCAATGACAGTGTTCTTAATATGACAAATAAAGTGTTTTGGTTAATGCCATTAATGTTTATTTTTAATCAGTGTACACCACTAGTCAACTAAATTAATATAACATGGCAAAGATGAATGCACATTTATATATTAATTCAATGGATTTATTGCATTTTGTGGAAAAAATAATTCGTTTTTATAATAAATCTTTGAAAATCAAATTATAGATTTGAATTTTTTATGTTTTCAAAACCTAAAGATGCTATGCGAAAGTTTGTAGCAGAAAATAGTGGTTTTCATCTTGTCACTTTCTTTCCAAACTTAGTCAAAATTGATTTATTGCGTTTTGGAACCAAACTCTTCATATGTACATTAATCCATGAAATAATCATGTCAATATTATTCCTGATTAACTAGATTGCACAAAAAATGCTCAGAAGCATTAGATTTAAGCTGTGGCAGATAATCAGTATTTTGGTTTGTAGAAACTTTATGCATATCTACTTGGAATAAATCAGAGTTAAAAAGGTTCAGTCAATATTTTCCCCCTTACATGAATAATCAAACTAAGCCTTAGAGAAATTCAATACCTGTCGGCAGAACTGTGTACACTGCATGCATCGCCGCTATGAATTTTGAGAGCTTTATGCTAAACTAAGTCGATCAATTCAAGCATGGCAAACAAAGTCAAAAACATTTATTTCTTCTTCTACTACACATGTGTGGTTTTGATGAGAGTAAAATCTTAAAACATCTGCTCTCATATTAGAAGCTATTTGTGGGCTTATGAAAATATGGATCATGATTTATGTTTAATAGTTTATGCATCAGAGGCAGTAATCAAAAAAGTTGCCCCATCCATCTGTTTGTCAGTGGCGACGAACAGTCTATATGGTGTCTGATGCTCTTTTATGAGAGATAATCCGTATAGAAATGATTTCAATATTCTCTCCTTAAATAGCATCCGGCTCCTGTGGTTTCCGTATGACAGAGAGAAAATCACATTAGCTTTGTAAACGCAGCTCATAGCGCAAATCAGCAGACTCTCACTCATATCACATCACCTCTCTTTGCCACTTCATCTTACTTGCAAAGAATAAAAATCAATAAGCAAAAATGCACAGGCTTTCACTACAGCCAATTACTGTGGTGGGTTTGGCATGGAAAACACACCAATGCCATCATTAGCAGTCTACACCACTTTGAAGCTAAAGCGAAGGCCAGCAGAGAGTGAAAACACATCAATTTTACAATGAAATCCATCCATCAACCCAAACTATGAATGCCACAAACTCCATATTTAACAAGCCTACCAAAAAAAGGAGCAAATACCCATACACGTCTTTTGCCTGGCCTACATTATGTATTAGGTGGAAACCTGATTTTGCATGGTTCAACCTAGTAGATCAGAAAAGCTTGCTATGAAAGATCAAGGCAACCGAGTCATTCCTTCAAACACTATTTCTGCTTAATCCTCTCAGCCAAACTCGTGCGGTTTCGCAGACCTGCGCTCCATCTTTTTAATCTCTTTCCCCTCCATTTTGACTTCACTCTCCTTTCCTGACGCCGTCTCCGCACACTCAAAGCTTGCAAAGCAGGCCGGCATCTGAAAGATAAGCAGCTCATCTCGTTTGCTGGAGCTATAAATAATTTGATCTTTTCGGCTTTCACGGAGAGGGAGACATGCCGTTACTCGGATTCAGAAAGCGCTGAACGCAGGGCATCTGATTCAAGCCTCTCTGACGGAGTATCTAGATCGGGCAGCCCACCACAGTGCAGGGTGAGTCTGTGTACAGGAATAATTTGTATTCAAATCCACTAATATGCAGGAGATATATATAATCCAGAGATCAAACCAAAAACAGGAGGAACAAGGATGTAATCCCTTCTCTGAACAAGTGGCACTGCAGACTTAAAAGGAAGAGTACACCACATCTTACCATGTTAGATTTAAGGAAATGGCTTTCCACAGAGAGGCTTAGGGTGGGTAATAGGACTCACCGCTGAGCGCCGTCCCCATAGCTACAGCAGTCGCATACATGCGAGAGCAGCTCCTTTGAGGAAAGCAGTGTTGAGCTGATTTATCATTAAATGCAGTGCTTCCAAAAACACAATTTTAAAATGAGCACATCTATCTGGGCAAAGGATTCGCCATCAGAATGCGCTTAGTGATTCAAACAACCTGCTGCTGACCACGCCCTGTCTGCATCCTCGTGATGTTGATTCATGAGCTACCCTTTCAACTAATGCGGGGCCACTATCGATTTCCCACATATTTTGCTGCTTCCCGCTACCTGGCTCAAGACCTTGATATCCACAGGAGTACAAGCTGCTCTGCCTCTACACATCGCTTCACTAAAACCTTATATCATGTTTTGAGTAACTTCAAGAGAGTTCAGAGTTGAAACTCTAACTGGAAGAGCAACAATGGAAGCAACTTCTGACATACACCTGTAATTGACCTATGGCTAAGCCACCCCCCCAAACGCAATGAGCCAATCACAGAGCTAATCCAATACACTCAGACATTCTCTGCTTACACATCCAATGAAATGCATTGGAGTTAGTCAGTTTTCATTCGTTTTTATGTGTTTTTTCTTGTCATTTTAAGTTTAAAATGGTCAAACGGTGTGCATGGGTACATGCAACTCTGACACTAGGTATCCCGAGAGGCTGGCCGACGTTGTGTGTTTTTTACCCTTTCCCAAGTCACATTTCAACCAAGATAACGTTAAGTGTTTGCTCTGGATTAAGTTATGCAGTAGACCACAACACCAACTAAACGTGGATAAATTAAACAAGGATGTCTACAACTGTTCTAAGCTAAGTCAATAACATATTTAAAGTTATCTTTAACATCTCTAACGTAACGTTAGCCTAACATTAAAAAACGTTAACGTTAGCTTCTAGCTGCATTGTACATCATGTCACTTCATTAACGTATCTGTAAATAACAGAGATAACAAAATGTTATTTGTAATAGCAATGTTGTGCTGAATGATTCATGTAAATACTGTAGCACCAAACTAACGGAAAGGTACTCTTATTAAAGATGCAACTAGACCTGTACATATATATAATTTGATCATGATGGCAACGAGATGCGGTATACTGTGACCTGTACATTTTTGCCTGGAGCTGAACCTTCTCAACAATAAAATTATTAATATAACCCTCCAATGCATAGGCCCTTTTGGTGACTTCGAGATGATATATAGTCTTTCTGTTTCCAAAAATCATCAACTGCCTTCTGTAAAATATCTCCTACTGTGACAGCTGCCATAGCGCTCATCACAGAAAGTTGATTGTTTGTCCGAGTGAGTGGAGGGGGCGTGACTTAGCCAAAGTTCAATTGTATATCAGATGAACTCTACATCAATTCAGCAAGCTATGACACTGTTCAGCAAATGTAAACAACTAAAATCCAATCCACTTTATTTCTATAGCACATTTTACAAACACAAAGTTTTCAAAGTGCTGCACAAAAGACTCAGAACATACAAAACAATTAATAAATATAAAAAAATACAAAAGATAAAAATAATAAATACCACAAGGACCACACAACTCACGCGCAGTTAAAAGCCAAATAATAAAAATGAGTCTTTAGACGAGCCTTAAAACACTCAACTGTAGGAGCAGTTTGGACATGGAGGGGCAGAGCATTCCATAGTTTAGATCCAACCACAGAAAATGCCCTGTCCCCCCGAGTTTTAAGTCTTGACTTAGGGACTGCACGCTGTAGCTGGCCCTCTGACCTCAGTGTCCACGCTGGCATATAAATTTGGATGAGGTCTGAGATATTTGTTGAGGCCAGTCCATTTACAGCTTAAAAACAATAAAATCTTAAAATCAATCCTAAAACGAACAGGAAGCCAGTGCAATGAGGCAAGGATTGGAGTTATATGAGGGCGCTTTTTGGTTCCTGTTAAAAGACGTGCTGCAGAATTTTGGACTAACTATAAGCGTGAAAGTGTGTTTTGATTTATACCAGTATAAATTGCATTACAGTAGTCTAAACGAGAAGAAATAAAGGCATGTGTAACTTGTTTAAAATTGTTAAAAGAAAAAAACGGTTTAACTTTGGCTAGAAATGCTCTCTGACAACAAATGCAATGAGTTTGCAACCTTTTTCTCTGAGAAGATCAGTAATATCAGAATGACGATCAATACGGCCTCATACTGTACTGTGATCAGTCAGATATCATTGCAACAACCTCAGAAATTAGCCATTCTCCCAGAATTTGACATAATTGATATAAAAACCTTGGAAGAAACAGTACAACATCTTAAAGCATCAACTAGCAGCCTTGACACACTCCCCACATCTTTTCTCAAAAAGGTACTTAACTGCTTAGAAACTGACCTCTTAAAAATAGTAAATACCTCTGATCACAGGCACCTTTCCAGAGTCATTAAAAACAGCTGTTGTTAAGCCTCTCCTAAAAAAGAGTAACCTAGACAAAACCATACTTAGTAACTACAGACCAATCTCAAATCTTCCATTTATAGGCAAGATCATTGAAAAGGTGGTTTTTAATCAGCTGAACAAATTCTTAAACTCAAATGGCTATCTGGACAATTTTCAATCTGGTTTCCGTCAGCATCACAGCACAGAGACAGTGCTCATAAAGATAATAAATGATATTCGCTTAAACTCTGATTCAGGTAAAATATCAGTGCTGGTGCTACTAGATCTTAGTGCTGCCTTGACACAGTAGATCACACCATACTCTTACATAGACTGGAAAACTGGGTAGGGCTCTCTGGGATGGTCCTCAAATGGTTTAAATCATACCTACAAGGAAGAGGTTACTATGTGAACATAGGTAACCATAAATCGGACTGGACATCCAGGACATGTGGAGTCCCACAGGGTTCAATTCTAGCACCGCTTCTGTTTAATTTGTATATGCTCCCACTTGGTCAAATAATGAAAAAGAACCAAATTGCGTACCACAGCTATGCAGATGACACCCAGATATACTTAGCCCTGTCACCTAATGACTACAGCCCCATTGACTCTTTATGTAAATGCATTGATGAAATTAACTGTTGGATGCGTCAAAACTTCCTCCAGTTAAACAAAGACAAAACTGAAGTCATTGTATTTGGAAATAAAGATGAAACTCTCAAAGTTAACACATACCTTGACTCTAGGGGTCTAAAGACACAAAATAAAGTCAGAAATCTTGGTGTAATTTTAGAGTCTGACCTTAATTTCAGTAGTCATGTGAAAGCAATAAGCAAATCAGCTTACTACCATCTCAGAAATATTGCCAGAATTAGCTGTTTTGTCTCAAGACAGGACTTAGAGAAACTTGTTCATGCTTTCATCACCAGCAGGGTGGATTACTGCAATGGACTTCTTACTGGGATCCCCAAAAAGACCATTAGACAGCTGCAGCTAATACAAAACACTGCTGCCAGAATTCTGACCAGAACCAAAAAATCTGAGCACATTACTCCAATCCTCAGGTCCTTACACTGGCTTCCTGTTACATTTAGAATAGATTTTAAAGTATTGTTACTCGTTTATAAATCACTTCATGGCTTAGGACCCAAATACATAACAGATATGCTAACTGTATATAAACCTAAAAGATTACTCAGATCATTAGGATCCGGTCAGTTAGAAATCCCAAGGGTTCATTCAAAACAAGGTGCATCAGCATTTAGTTATTATGCCACCTCTAGCTGGAATCAGCTTCCAGAAGAGATCAGATGTGCTTCAACACTAAACACTTTTAAATCTAGATTAAAAACACATCTGTTTAACTTTGCATTTACTGAATGAGCACTGTGCTGCTTCACACTGACTGCACTTTTAACTCAAGTCACTTTTACTTCTGTTTTATTCTTTTTAACATTTTAAAGTGTTTTTATTGAAATCACATTTATTTTGTTTAATTGTCTTTGTTTTTATTGTGATTTTATTGTGTATCTATTATTTTTACATTTTCTTTTTTCTCTTTTATATATTGTTTTCTCATTTCTATGTAAAGCACTTTGAATGACCTCTGTGTATGAAATGTGCTATACAAATAAACTTGCCTTGCCTTGCCTTGCCTAAAAGGCAAACATGATAAAAACTGCATTTATGTGTTTGTTTAGATTAAAATCACTCCAAACGTCTCCAACCTAAATCTCTTTTCTTGGCTTGGACTACAACAAACACACTGATTGTAGGCAACAGTTTACTTTCTGGGATTGGTCATATAGAGAAGACCGACATTATCATAATTCTTCCCACTTCTGACTCACAGCCTGTAAGTTAACTCCTATTAGCAACCAAATCTTTCAAACATGGTAAGGAGCATCACATTTCCTGCTGACGTCAGAGGTATTCAGGCCAATCACAATGTACAGATTAGCTGGCCAATCAGAGGGACACAGAGCTTTTTCAAATCCGTGTGTTTCAGGAGCCACAAAAATGTACGGTATGTGGAATCTAACGTGTTTTTAACCATAAACCACGCAAACACATTGTATTATACCAAATATTTGGGGGGGGTCAATATGAGTCGATATTGCCAAACAAACTACGACTCTTCAGGTTATTTATTGAATGAATCGACTCTCCAGGTGTTTTCATCATGTATAAATAACATGGACCAGATATGGCGACCGATATGCAGAAAAGGCAATACAAAAACTCTACCTGCTGATATATTTTTAACACCACACTCCAGAAAACGTCATACCGGCCGGTCATTGGTGGTATCATCCCAGACCTCTGCTGGCACCTTGGGCTCTGGGAACAGTGGGATGTATTGTTAACACATGAAAGGCTGTCAGCGGAGGGGGGACAAGGGCTGGCACAGGAGAGCTGGGTGCAATGAATACCAAGCTTTCAGCTCATTTGTCACCACAACCCACACAGATCTGCTCCAGGGACTGCACGCCTGTCCTCCCTACTCAGACCTGCCACGGGCTCTTCATGCAACACCGTCAGACAATGCAGTGAGGAGCTGGAGCCCCATGAATGCAAGTCCATGAATGTGGTTGGGTTATTTTTATATTTTTGGGGACGGTAGCAGGTTTAAATATGGTGGAGCTTTTAATGTGCAAGTGACTGCTTTCATAATGAATTCTGAGAATGAAAGCTGTAATTATTGTCTTTGCATTTATGAAAATAATAAACTGATAAATCTAGCCACTGGGTGTTAAATAACACATACATTTAATTCCACTTTGAAACTTGACTGAAAGGGTTTGTGACAAGCGTCTGGCAGTGCGAGCGACAGACCTGAACCTATTTAAGCAAAGATAATATTGACTAAACAGTATTCATTTGCATTTTGAAATGCATTTGCTTTAAAGCAATCTGAAAAATCATCACATACATCAAACATGTTGCCTTGTGCATGTCAACTGAGATAAATAAAGGGAATCTAGATTTAATCAGACACAACATGGGTTATGAAAGAAAAAGACTGTGATGTGGTTACACAGAGGTCCTCTCATTAACCTCTAAATGGAACTGCAGATACCAATCTGCATGCATGCAACCAGCTGTACAGAAAAAGATCATATTTTTAATTCATCCAACACTTTATGTGAGCAATAAACCAAAATCCATAAATCAACGCTTCCGCTGATGGTGAAGTTTTATTAAAGATTATAAAATCAAGCATTCAGAATAATAAGCACCAATGAATCACAGACAACAACATTAAGATCAAAAAGATCAGTATATACCGCAAGACCAGTTTTATTCTGTTTTTAGCGCATATGCAAATCTACTTACAGGCTTGATACAAAAACTACACGGTTCAGGCGTTCTCATTTATAGGTGTTGCCACACTCGAGAACATAGCATGACCTGCCAAAAGCAGAACAAAAAAAATAGTACCAGCCTACTGCCAAGGAGATTTGCTGTCCTCTGGGCAGAAATGAGACACAGTCCATGTGTTTGAGCTCAGGTGTGTCAGCTCTAACTAAACTCCTGACAGTTGCAGTCCTCTGACTGGCTGATCAGGTGGGAAATGAATCAAGGGCAATCAACTGCTTCAAGTGGAGCTCAGACTTTTCGCTCACACCGGACGTGGCAGCAAAAGGATGGGTGGAAGTTAATGAAAGAAATAACCGGATAATAGGAAAACACACTAATCGCCTCAGTTGCTGTATGAAACTACATTATTAAGCTCATTAAAGAGAAAGAAATTGCAGACTAGGCTACTGTGCCTACTGGAGCCCATCAGAGGGATTCCCCCCATGGAACAAATGCAGTCCATAATAAGCACTGTTGACAGGCTAATAATACTGCACTGGATGTAATTTAGTCCAATTCTCATTAGAAAGAGAGCGCGGGAGAACTCCCATATCAACTAAACGGCAGTTATAGATAACGTGCACACACTGACAAAAAATCAGCACTGGTCAGGTTATAAAATTATGCTTTCATTTTGATGTAATATTACATGCATGAGGCTGAAGAGCAGAAG
Organism: Misgurnus anguillicaudatus; assembly: GCF_027580225.2. Classification (NCBI taxonomy): domain Eukaryota; kingdom Metazoa; phylum Chordata; class Actinopteri; order Cypriniformes; family Cobitidae; genus Misgurnus; species Misgurnus anguillicaudatus. The sequence continues at coordinate 34,293,076 of NC_073357.2, read as the reverse complement.
ATGGGATGCATAAAGACAAGCCACACTGTAGGTTCGAACTGGGTCTTCAACAGGACAGGTGGCTTCAGCAAGATGATCAAATGGCACTTTTCCATCGCATAGTACCCCACGGTTTTGTTTGGGTCAGGTCGGGTCAGCTCACCTCACCTCACTTTGGATGGGTTAGCTTTTCTATCGAGTTTAGTTACACTTCGCAGTGGGAGGGATTATAGGCGTGTCGTTATATTTGCGCTGCCTACTGCTGTGACATCATACAAGTGAGAGCGTTGTTGTACATACATTCATTTATTTCTCAGTCCGCCACAATTGACCACCACAAATATATGTTTGAACATCGCGTTTATCACTACCTCTGTCTCACATGCCAGTTTCTGTACAAACACCCGCGGCATCGGTCGACGCACTGCGCTGAGCCTCATTTAAGTTGCATTTAAGCATATATGTGAAAGTTTAATTCAATTCAATTTTATTTTATTTATATAGCGCTTTTCACAAGTGTTAATTGTTGCAAAGCAGCTTTACATAAGATGATGTAGAGGAGAACACAGAAAATCAATAGATAATATAAGAAGTAGAGATAGTGGTTAAACCGTACAAGCGAGCATATTAATAATGTAACGTATACAGTAAAGTGCTAAGTTAAGCCAAAGTTGGCTGACTCTCCCTGGGACGAAAAAACCCCCTAGGAGAAAACCCAATGGGAAAAACTCCTAGAAGGACAAAAACCCTTGGGAGGAATTAATATATATTTATATATATATATATATATATATATATATATATATATATATATATATATATATAGATACGGTAGGGATAGGAGGCAGGTAAGCGAATTAAACTGGTTTAGCCGGTGGTCGTTGGTCGGAAAGTGCGCGTTGCGAATGTGCCGCCACAAACTGCAAGTCTGGAAAAAATTTGGATGGTGTTCCTGATTTTCAACCCGTGTATGTTTTTCATCGCTAAAAGGGAGTTTGGAAACTTATTGCAGAGCACAGATGACAACATGTTTGCTCCAGACAGCGCAAGCTAGCATGAAGGTAAAGCTAATCTTTTACATTATAGCGATGACGCTGGTAGTGACGATTCTCTCAGACCAATCAGTAGCTGCGTTTACATGGACATTTGTAATCCGTTTAAATGATCAATCTGAATAAAAATGCTCCATGTAAACACCTCAATCGGACTAAAAAGTGCCAATCTGATTAAAAATCTAATCCGCTTGTTAGGGGTGGTTTATACCTTTTGTAATCCGCTCAAAAGGACATGTATACACTTGATCGGATGGATAACTGAAACTGGGACGCTCTGCGCATGTGCCATCTTTTCTTTTTTTAATGGCGGTTGGCAAACCCACCGAAAGGCGCATTTCCGCCACCTGCAGGACGGGAGTGTTGAGCATATTCACACGTGCAATGACGTAGAATTGCCGTAATGACATGTGACGCAAATATTTGAGTTTGTTTTGTTGAAGGAAGTCACAAGAAGTGATTGTCTTGTTAATCTTGTTCCTATTATCCTTCAATTCCCCATAAAGTGATACAAGACATCGTTGTCTGGTCAGTCCATGATTTATTCTCTGATCCACAAACGCGTGTGTTTGGACTCGCTCTCGCGAACGGTCTCTGCAGCACCGCGTGAAGTAAAATAAGCTTTTTGGGCACACATGAATGGGTGTTTTTGCTGCTGCTTTATAATCAGCTGAGGCACAAAGCAAATCTTGAAACAGCGTGGAACTATATTTGTGTAATGTGCGCATGTCAAATGATCAAATCTGATGTAAATCATGTGTCATATAAACACGCACATCAATCCGATCACATTATTAAGTGTTTATGTAAACGCTATGATAGGATTTACTAATCGGAAGGATTTTAATCCGATGGAGGCAAAATGTGTCCATGTAAACGTAGCTAGTGATCTAAAGTGTTTCAGCATCACGTCTTTGTATTAGCTCAGGTCGCTTGGAACCCCGCCCGAGGTGGTACTAAAAAAAAGTATCAGGTACTACGTGGAAAAGCTCACAAAAGTAAGCTAACCCAAACCAAACCGTGGGGCACTATGCAATAGAAAAGCGCCAAAAGAGAAGGTGTGGCAAAGGTGTCATCTGGGCTGTAATTAACCATCTAGTCAACATATCTGTCACATCAACAGAAGTAGAGACCCAAGGAACAATGACAAAGAAAGAAGGAAAAGTAAGAAGGAAAAGCAAGCAAGCAAGCAAGAAAGGATTATTGTTCTACGGAAAAGAATACATATAGAGGGTTAGGAGAAACAGCAACGCTTGCCTGACCTGTTTTATACACCACATTGGTATTGTGACAAGTGTCTCATTGTTTCGCTCTTCACACAGTGTATGAAGGGCATCCAACACTATGAGAAGCTGTGCTGGGAAATAATATATCATACAAATTTACATTTTTATGCATTTGTCAATATCCAAAGTGACCTACTGTACAAGTGGGGTATATACATTTTAATAAATCTCTACATTCACTAAGAATCTAACCCATGACACTGCCACTGCAGACATCTCATATTAAAAACTTTATTACAGACATTTAATGATGACAGCATGATGGTAAATTATGACGGCACATTAAAAATAAATCCCAAACTGACCAAAGCAAATTTACTGGTCAATGCCTTATTTAAATGAAATGGGTATATCTCTTCCTGCAGTGGGTGAGGAGAAATTGCTTTAAAGCTAATGCCCGTCATCCAATTCATCAGCAGCCAGGGGATTATAGCCGTTATATTACCAAAAAGCTTACGATCATAGGGCCGGGGATTAAAAGCTTCTTATCAAATGAATGAGAAACTTCTTATCAAATGAATGAGAAGCAGACAGAGTCCTTACGATTCAACACACACTTCATAAACACTGCTGAGACTGAAAGTGATTTAGAAAACGACAAACGCATTCGTTTGCAAAGGACGCTGGCTTTTACCAGCAACATACGTGACAAGGACAGTTGTTGAACAGAGTTCAACTTCATGCAAATGATCAGCGATTATGCATCCATAATCAAAGGGAGGTCAAAGACGCATGCACCTTTTCCCACTAACAGAGACTCAGCAACCTGATTGCTTTTAGTATAATTGAGACATCATGGCTGGAGAAAGGACAAAAAGAGCAGATGAAGCTACAGTAGATGAAGCATGTAAAACAGGATAAAGGGAAAAAAGGATAGAGCGCTTTCTCTGAATGAGAGAAGATTCATTATAGTCTCCTGCATGGATGACTTGAAAAGATATGAGGCTTAAGCTTACTCAGACCCCATCATCCCATTTACACCCTCTCTTGGTAGCCTAGCTATTATTTGCTGATTGACTAATAGGTCCTCTACTAACTTATGCCTATACCTATCTCCTGCAGAATGGCTTATTATGTAACTGAGAGGTTGTTTACACCTGGTATTAAGATGCATTTTGGTAAATCGGATCACAAGTGGACAACGCTAAAAGCGGGTGTAAACAGAGACAGTCAAAAACGCATTCAATTGGATTGCTTTTGTGGTGCAGGAGCGCATGTGGTTGAATGCGTTTAAACAGCAAAACAAAAGTCTGCCTACTCTCAACTTATTGATCTAATGTGATGTACGAGCACAATGTTTTTCCACTGGACCTGACGTTAGGGTGGCCATTCGTGCCAGTTCCGCCGAACACGTCCCGAACATGTTTTCGGGTTCGTTCTCCGGAAGTCGCGTTGCTCGACCGCATACGTCATCGAGGTTCTCACATTTCAGTTAAAATACATTAGAAAACTAGGATTTATTTCTTTTAAGACATACAATCATTGTAGTTTCATTCTTACCTTGAAATGTAACGGTTGCTTTTCTGAAATTAAACCCAAATATTAAACCTTGATGATGTATGCGGTCGACCAACGCGACTTCCGGAGAGTGTCTTTTGGCTTTCATTGATAAAACTGAAGCGGCTGCTCCCCGCCTCTTTCATTTTTGTTTCTTTTTGCTAGCGTGTGAAAGTTGCGCGAGCTTGCACTGGAATATCAAGGAAAGCTCTTAAATATATATGCGCAAAACGTTGTGCAACCTGTTTACCAACAACATAAGCATTTCTCCCTTTCACTCGCCAACAGGCCACCCAGAAGCGGTAAACGTGATGTGTCTCTCTCCTTCACTTGTGATCCAATCAACCAAAACACATCTTAATACCAGGTAAAAACAGCCCCTTACATCTGTAGGTAAATTAAGCTTTGTCAGTAACGAGTGTATCCAATCAGTAGTGATTTTGTTGGCTGTTATCTTTAACATTTGTAACTAGCAGCACTGAATCTTGTTCTTACCCAGCTCCATTCACCAGAGAATGTCTGACTGTGCTGTCATTGCATTATATGCCACAAGTCCTCTGCGCAGTTTCATTTAGGGATCTGCTTTTACGAGGAGCCCATCATACCTGAAAGAGAAGCAGAAAGGAAAGAGTCATCAAGGTTACAATTTTATGCAAATGGGAATTTTTGTATTCTGTTCCGGGTCAATTTGAACAGTTTTATAACAGGGTAAAAATGCTTCTCCTCAATCTTTGAGTACTGAAAAAACTTTTACAGAGACAGATGGTAAAAGTGAGCTATAATTTCTAATTACAATGTATATGAAATACAGTGATGAGGAAAGTTACTTTTATACGTAATGCATTACAATATTAAGTTACTCCCCAAAAAAGTAACTAATTGCACTACTTTTATGTTACTTTTTCCTACTTTGCTGAGGCTTGATCTCTTTCAGGTCTTGCAGGTGGCTTTTACGACTAAGAAGTTCTGCATTCAGAAATTGCATATTTCCATCGCAAAAATGTCAAGCCCTGGCCTGCCATCTCAGTTTCTGACTGAAACTGTTCCTGCTCAGGCACTCATGCATAAAGTGCGTAAATCTACGTTAATACATTCAGTTTAGTGCATTACATTGTTTTTTTTACATCTAATTAATTAAACTGAAAAGTAACTTTTTTCAAAAAGAACTCAAATATTAATATGTACATTTATTAAGTAATGCGTTACTTTACTCGTAACTTCAGAAAAGTAATATTATTACGTAATTAACCTTACTAGTAATGCATTACCCCCAACACTGATGAAATACTATGAAGTTATCTTTTTCTTCCAGACATTTTGTCACTTTTTCTCAATTAAGGCCATGAACATGCATGCAAAGTTAGGATACACTGACGTGTTTTACACAAATATTGATTATTTTTTTCGATTTTGATGTTCATGAGTCTATTTGACCCATATTTTTTGTTCCAAGAAAACTGTGTAGACACAAATTAAATACATTTATTGCTTATACGTTTTACTACCTTGAAAAGGGAAAAGTGAGCCGTTACTCACTATTTTTAGTACTGATAAAGACTTTCTTAGACAAAGAAAAGTGAGCTATCATTTATATTTTCAATGTATATGAAAAAATATGTAAAGCAGATGAATTCAGACCTACAGAAAATTCAAAGGTGAATACAGGTGATGCCAGTTGTGCCCCACAAAAAATGACTTCAAAACAAGCACCATTTGTTAAAAAGCAAGAAGGCAGAAAGCACATGCTTGATGCACATCTTGTAAAACAGTGATTTCTGCACAATGAGCCTCAAAAACAAAAGATGAGCCTGTTTAGGAAATAGCAATAGCAATATTAAAGGCACAGTCTACTCATTTTCAATATTAAAATATGTTATTACCTTAACTAAGAATTGTTGATACATCCCTCTATCATCTGTTTGCGTGCACGTAAGCGCTGGAGCGCGCTGCGATGCTTCGATAGCATTTAGCTTAGCCCCATTCATTCAATGGTACCATTCAGAGATAAAGTTAGAAGTGACCAAACACATCAACTTTTTTCCTATTTAAGACGTGTAGTTATACGAGCAAGTTTGGTGGTACAAAATAAAACGTATCGCTTTTCTAAGCGGATTTAAAAGAGGAGCTATATTTTGTGGCGTGGTGGCACTTTTGGGAGTACTTCGACTCGGCGCAGTAACACCCTCCCTCTCCCATTATGAGAGGGAGAAGGGGAGCAGACTTTTCAGGCGAGTCGAAGTACTCCCAAAAGTGCTATTACGCCATAAAATATAGTTCCTCTTTTAAATCCGCTTAGAAAAGCGCTACGTTTTATTTTGTACCACCAAACTTGCTCGTATAACTACTCGTCTTAAATAGGAAAAACGTTGATGTGTTTGGTCACTTCTAATTTAATCTCTGAATGGTACCATTGAATGAATGGGGCTAAGCTAAATGCTATCGAAGCGTCGCAGCGCGCTCCAGCGCTTACGTGCACGCACACAGATGATAGAGGGATGTATCAACAATTCTTAGTTAAGGGAATAACATATTTTAATATTGAAAATGAGTAGACTATTCCTTTAAGAAACTTTGTGTTTTATTAAGCATACTGACCAAACCAGTTTTCTGCAACATGAGGACCAAGTTATCAAAGAGCCCTTATCTCTCCTAATATTGCGGCACAATTTAAGATAGCATCTATTAACAAGTTTGCTTGTTGTCCCGTTTGGGACATATCCTCTCTTTGATGAAACATCTGATTATTTAACAGCAAAGGCTACAACAGGATCAACAGGAGACCAGGTTACACAAACCACAGCTGAAATCAGATATCAGCTGATGGGCGATTTGGTTAAGGTAGTTTTGCTGTAGGATGTAGTGTTTGAAGCAATCCTAATTGCCTAGTTATCCATAAAGGACATTTTTTGCGTCGAATATAAAATTGCCACGACACATTGGGCCTGGACCGCTTTAACGTCAAGGCACACTGACTTACAAGCTGTAAATAGACCATAAAAGATGGAAGAGAAACAAATACATATTAGTAATTGCACTCATGATGAATTTACAGGCTTGTCGACAACCCAGTCATTAATGTAGTGACGATCCATCAGCCGCAGTGTGTGTGGAGAGTGACTGCGGCTCTTCACCCCACAATTAATCTCCCCCATAACAGTCTTCCAGCACCCGAGGAGATGCTTGTTAAATTAAAAACTGCACTAAATCACACTGCGAAGATGGTATTGATCTTTTTATAAAATAGGCGTATTGACAAAGCGGTTAAATTAGATATCAGTAAGTTTATAACAGTCCATGGGATACGAGACTCATTGACAAGGGCCCCATTTGTCACAACATGACAATATTATGAGGTATGAAAAGAATAGTACACCAGCCATGATTAGACAAGTGTGGATAATTGATGATTCAGGCAGACAGACCTATAAAAAAGCAACTTAAGCAACACAAACCCAAAGTGTGTGCACTGAACAACAGAGGAAAACGCTCACGAAACAGACGTTGAAAAATGATTTACTGTTGTAGTAAAAGAGGGGACAGTAATGATGGTGCTTACAATATTTTATTGTAAAGTCAACAAAAATCTTAGAGATGGAGACCCCCATTACTTACGATACAGATTTAGTCGTAAATTATTATCATATGTAGAAACCAATCGTAAACCGTTTAAAATGTTCTTGTTTTATTGTATACTTGTATATATGAAGTGCTCAGATGCAAAACCTGCCAAGTCTGTCTGGCATAATTTCTTGTAAATTAGCATTTTTTTTCCAGACTCTTAATGGATTCTGCCTAAAAACCGATATTAATGAATAGCCTAAGGGTGGGATTATCTTATTTTTAAAGGTGGCGGCAGTTAGCAGCATTTGCATCTGAACTCTTCATATACAAGATGATTTGTATGTTACTGATTCTCTTTCTGAGAGTCTCAGCTGTAGTTAACACCTTATTTAGGTGCGACTGTCTGCAGGGTATTGTCTGCAGTTACTATTAAAAGCCTTGTCTTTCATGCCTACTTTATCACTCAAATCACAGGTGCTCTGTGGGACGGCTCTGCCGATTCAGGAAGTGTGACATTATCCTTTTCAGTCACCCCAGCGGCAATCGAATGAGGAATGAGATCATGAGCAAAGCTCATTGTGCCATTGCAACGTGTACAGACCAGGTTCCCTCAGTTTTAGGCGCACATGTGAGACCTTTGGCTATATTTAAATGACAACAATGAAGTGAAATCCTGAAAAGATATTCTCTTGCAATTATCCACCATTTCACAAACACATAAAAGATCAAGCAGTTTTGTTTAGAGAGACCAGGGCTCGACATTAAGGCTTGTCCGCTTGTCCGGGACAAGTGGATTTTTTCTAGGACAAGTGTAAGAGAAAATTAGTTGTCCGACTGGACAAGTTAAATTTAAACAATGTTACTTAACGTTATGTGCCGTTAACGACAGAGCAGAACGCGCAGCGCAAACACCGAGCAGAATATTGAACAGAGAGCGCGCCGACACACACACTCGTTTACATTACTGTTATTGTTACTAAACAAGCTGCACGCGCATTAAACCTGAAGGACGAACGCTGAGGGGCGGGAGTCGCAGGACGGTGTGGAGTGGAGAGTGATGTTTCTTCAGGCTCCGGCATGAATAATAACTGACAGGCACTTCAACCGCGTTTTCATCACTGTGTGTCAAAGCGATTTAAGTCCGTATTTTTCTCTTCTAAAGTTCGGTAAAAACACATAATGTGCAAAAATCTTGTTTAAGAATCTGTTTTATAATGAGAATCTCTCTTTCAGCGCGCATGTGTGTGTGCTGCACGACAGCTGATTTGAATCTGACAAGAGTTCGTCACTGTACATTAAAATCCCACACAAGCATTACAGCGTAAATGCTAGAATTAAGATTGATTTTATATATAACAGATAATCTAGATACATTTACCCTAATACGTTTTTTAAAACATGGTAATGTTTTAATGTTTTGCTTTAGTGTTTTAATGGCAGACAATCATTGAAATGTGGGCAGCAGATATAGCATCCTTCTTCAGAAAGAGTAACAAGAAGCAGCCCCAAATGAATCTTAGTAAAATACATTTCAGTGGCCTACAAAATTCACATGATTTTCTGGTCTCTATAGTTTTTTCAGCAATGGGAGATATAAATCCTGGTTTCAAAGTAAATTTCAAAAGTTTTATTTGATTAAATAGTTAAAAAAAACATGAGGTTGAATTATGACTATAAATTGTATGTTAATCTCAATTCATTTTAATTAAAATTAAAGTATTGTAGCAATTATATGTAATACATTATTCTGATTAACACACCTATAATACTTAAAAGTATTTTAAGGTTGGATGATAGAGATTTTTTATGCCACCCCAGAGTAACTGCTGGCCCCTGCCTGGCCACCCCTATGAAAAATCCCTGGCTCCGCCACTGATTAGCAAAACACAAAAATCCATAATATTATAAATCTTTACCCGGACAAGTGACTTTTGTGCATGGACAAGTGAAACACAAATTTACTTGTCCGAAGGACAAGTTCCTCAAAAAGTTAATGTCAAGCCCTGGAGACGATGAAGTAGGTTTATTACTACAAGTGACCTTGGACTATAATAGGCTAACATTTTGTAAACTTTGTTGGAGAAGCATTAATAAACTTTTTAAACCATTATTAAAGATTTGCATTTACCAGATTATAAAATGTCATTATTAAAAACTTGTACTTTGAAACCCACCTTCGAAAGTTGCCGTTTTCAGGACCATGAGCAGTCAAACCTTGTAAAAAAATCCTGTTTATAGTTTAAATCGTTGTCCTGTAAACGCATTATATGAGATGGCCTCCGAGGAGGTGTGTAACCAAGTACTGGCAAAATACATGACAAATTGTAAACAGTGGTCCCCACAATTATGTCCCAAAAAGTATTGGCAAGAAATCATTCAAGTTGAAGGACTTTGTAGGACTTACAAGCTCTTAAAGGTAAAAAAACAGCCTCAAGGACCTATTACACACACACACGCGCGTGCATGCACACGTGTATATTCTTAAGATAATTGCACACTAAAACACATTCCTAATACCTTCTGAATGAAGCCTGCATTTAACACGTCCACACACGTAATGCCATTACTGCCTTTGCGGCGGTGTATATTGCCTCCACGAGGCAATTCTTTTGCGTGACTGTGCACATCCAAATACATTGTCAGTAAACGCATTTTTTGCACACAGTGCCTCAATCCCGTTAGATGAACATGAATGTTGGCTGAGCAGACACACCTGTATGCTGATCAGTTTGTAAAGAACTTTAAATGATGATAAAACCACATATGGGTGATTCTCGCAAAATTATACTTATGAGATGTCATGAAACATTTTGATAAAAAAAAGTAAATGCAAGTAAGAGTATCAAAATAAGAAGCATACATGTGCAAATATTACATGAAGAGGTGTTTGTACATGATTTCAAGTGACATCTTACGAACCAATTTTGTTGTTTTTTCCACATTTAAGGGGAAATTTTTCATTACCGCAATGTGTCCATGACTGGATTTGGGTTCTTTGACATGGAAATATTTATAATTAAAAAATCTTTAAAAAAAAAGCTTCAGTGCGTGTTATACTATAAACATTTACAGTAAGGAAACATGTGGTATTTGGTGATCATTGGTAAATGTAGAGACAATAATAAGGAATATAAATGTGTCCAAGAAAATTTTTCTCATCCTCCGCAACAATTTTCAACCATTGTTTAAGCCGTCAATGAACTAACATTTAAAAAAAAATTGTTGGAAGGGACATAATTGACTGTGACACTCAAGATGGCTACCAGGTATGCAATTCTTATTTTTTCTCTCCAGATAAAAGTTGAAATTTTGTATGTTATAGTACCTAGACAACTTTTTAGTTCTCATTACCGAAACATGAGTTTGTAAATGCATATATTTAATCATGTTGCAGTAATGATAATATTGGATAATGATAATCTAAAAAATATAAATAAAAGAGAAAGAGAGAGCGAGATAATATTTTAGTCTATGTGGCAGATCCCTCAGGTCAATTCTTTCACAGGAATGTCCATATGGACTTAAGTTTTACTACACACCCACCGTTGCACACCTATACACACAAGAGCTTACAAACTAAGGCAATTAAAAGCCTCACAGCATAAGCCTTAAACAAATCTCACAAGAACATCGAATGAACGGACAAAAACAGACAAGATCTTAAATGCACCATATATACGTAAGATTTTGGATTCAAATAACAATAAATCACTAGCATTCAGAGCAATATTAACCAGTATAATGTCCTTCCTTTTTGCGTCTCGTGCGTCTTCTAGCATAGGTGTGTTCAACTTCATGCACCAAAGTGCAAACCGATTGGTATATGACACCAAAGTATTGCAAGAACTCATAATCGATTATTATCTATTTTATCGATTAGTTGTTGCAGCCCTACAAATATATTTTATTACATCATCATCCATGAACATGATTTATAAGTCCAATCAAAATTGACTTCCATCAGTAGAGCAGGTGAAGACGACAACTCCCATCATTCCTAGCTCTTTCACAATGACATCAAGTCATCCCTTAGTTATTGTTTTCCGACATCAAGCATAGAAAATGACATATTGTGCCATTAAAGAGCAGAAGAGAAGGTATAAAAGAAAAGAGAGAGAAAGAGAAGAGGTCTTTCCTAACAATATCACATCGGCAAAGCAATTTAATTTTTCCCTCTGTAGAGATAAAAAACAAACTCACTCCACTTCCTGCAGCATTATCTGATCTATTTTCCCAAACATACCATTACAGACTCAGCCAAAAGCACTCAGACTCTAATCAGACCAGACAGAAACAAAAGATTCATAGAGACAGACAGAGAAAGAAAACTGCCTACACGTACACCCTCTACAAAAGAGACTATGATGCTTTTTTGAACAAAGCAACATCCAAAAGTCCTTGGTGAGCAAGTTCACAATGAGCCGAATTTTGGTGTCCATTACGAGAGAATATAGGAAGAGGCAGCACACAAACAGGAAATCATCTCACACATCACCTCCCCATCATTAATGGAGGTATTTCGGCTTTAGATGAGAGAAGAGAAAAGGGACAGTACCAGAAAGAAGCTAAGGGTGCACTCACACTATTCAAACCAAACCGCGCCCGGGCGCGTTTAACCCCCAAAGCCAGGTTTGTTTGACTAGTGGTTAATCGCGACCTGTCCGGCTTGCAGAGGTAGGCTCGAGCGCGGTTTACTTGGGCTCAGGTCTCATTTGTATGGTGTCACAACAGTAGACAGCTTAAATATAATATAACGACAAGCCTATAATCCCTCCCACTCCGAAGTGTTACTAAACTCAATGGAAAAGCTAACCAAGTGTGGTGAGCTGACCCGACCTGAAACAAACCAAACTGCGGGGTACTATGCAATGGAAAAGCACCAAAACTACCGTGTAAGTGCGTGCTTCTGGGGGAGGGGGCACAATCGCACTGAGGCACGGTTTGGTTTGGACAGTGCGAGTACGCTCCTAGACGAGCACTTGATAACATCTTATCAGTTATCGGATGTGCACTTGAAAGGATTCCATTCTTAAGGTAGGTTGCCAGATTCATTGCCTGTGAGGATGAACCAGAACATCTTAAAATCTGATAGGGCCAAATCTAAAGGTCTTTTGTTAAAATAGAAACTGAGGACAAACACAGTTTGAAAACAGACCCTCTTAGTCTGTGCAAAAAAATGTTTTTGTGCAAAACTGCTTTACGGCCCCACGTCCACCCCAGACGATATTAAAAACACAGAGTGAGCCAAACAACGGCAACAAAAACAACATCCAGTGTATCCAGGAGGGGGAAAGACCCTTTTTGTTTGACCCCTGTGGACACCTTTTTGTTGCCCTATAAATGGCCCTTGTGATCTGGAACCCCCTCCTCTGGTCGGGGCCTCTGGTGGTGGAAATGCGACCCTAGCCGTCACAGTGGATTATGGAAACAAAGACAAGCAGGGAGCTTGAGTGTCACAGTAGGTAGGATGTATGGGGCCTGTCACAGTTTCTCAGGGATATAGCGCTCTTCTGTAATTCCTATGGCTCTCGTACAGGCTTTGCATACATCTCTGCGCGGTCTTCCCGGGATTCTCGGTCTCGTCTCAGTCTTACAGCACTGGCTTTTATCAACTCGATTCTCGCTCTATATCATCGAAGGCCTATGACACCTCAGCATCTGCTTCATGACTGCTTCCCTGCCGAGCATCTCTCTACCTAAAGATATCTCATGATTTTCAGCAGCTCTCTCTCTCTCACATACTTTCTCACTCTGTCATTCATTCATCACTTTCTCATCTATCACAGTTGTGAGAAACACTCATAATCTCATCACTGCGAGAGTTAGCGATAGTAAATTATGCCAAAGCTTGGAACCTACAAGCCAAGCATAAACATTTAATTTACCTTTCCATTTCTTCAGGTCTTGCACAAATGTCATGCCGCAGGGTTAGGCAAAGGTTTGAAACAATTCACAGGAGAAAGCAAATGCATAGTAAAACAGCACTCTCAACTGAAGCCCTAATGCTTTCTTATGAAAGCTCTTGCTAAGACCCAATGCTTTCTTATGAAATCTCTTGCTATGTACACAAGACCATGCAAATAACAGCCTTCACTGGCAGAGATCACTGCTGCATCACCACAGAAGCTTAAAACCAAGACCTTTATAAATATTTGACAAATGCAAATATGACACACACTTCCTAAAGTAAATTCCAACTTAAAAGCCAATAAAACGTTAAAAAACAAGCAAAGCAAATAAATAAATGCTTATTTAAAACTTGGATCCTGATTTGATATAGCACTGCATCAGCAACAAAAAATGGAATGGATTTGATCTCCAGGCAACATACATACTGATGTATAAATTGTATAAATTTAATTTATTTAAAGTGGCTTTGTATAAAAATGAATTCCAAATGAATAAATGCACAAAGCTGTGGCAGACATTCACACTAAATTTGCCTAAATTGATGTGAATTGGCTTGGGAAAAATTGTCTCCCTTACAGCCACTTCAGCAAGGCTGAAAAACAACACAAAAGCTCTAGAGCACAGCAAGTTAAAAAGCACAGGTCCTTTTCAAGCTGTGAATGGATGCGTGGCATCTCTCCTGATGCATAGGCAGCCTCGATCCCTGACACATTAAAGAGCTGAAGGCAGGCTGAGATTTTTTAAGTTCTACCTCTGGAGGATTAAAAAGCATCCCATCAACTGTATTCATCACTAAACAAAACAAACAGGCATTTGGTCAGACATATACATGCGATTATTCACTGATGCTGATGACCACAGAGATCAGATGGGCTCATTCTTAAGTGACAGCATTAAGCTAGCCCACACTCAACCCACCAGCATGGGCAAATTGTTACTCATGGCAGCCTACTGCCAATTACAGATACAAACCTGAAAACACATAAAGGCACAGGTGCATCTAATAACCTCTGACCTTCATGTCAGTCCTGAAAGCTGGAGGGTGTCTTCCAGCTGTCAGCGCAAAGATAAGCCCCGCATACCCTGCACCTTGTTTGCTTATGAAGCCAACTCGCATGGAATATTTATCAGCTGATGCTTGAAATCAAAAGCCTTTGAGCGAAGAGTGCTTCAAAAAGCCTAGGCGATATCACAGCATCTCTCTGAGGGTGATATGAGAGTAAGGACAAAATGGATTGCAGTAGGAAATAGCTTCAGGAAGAGATGAGGATAAAAGAGACGGAGGATTATTCATCTATATCTGAACTTTGCATAAGCTCGAGACATTATTTGCTAATCAAAGGCCTCGCTTTCATATCAGGATTTATAATTCATACTCAATGAGAAGAGACTGTCACAGTGGGGGAAAAATCAAAAGGAGACAGAAAGACAGCAAAAAAAGAGAAAACTCAAAAACCAAATCATCATCTTCCAGAAACATCCAGATTCCGGGGAACATGACGCATATTCACATAAAAAGCTAACATTACTGAAATTATTAGTAACTAAACCCTAAACCAATTTTTTTTAGTTAATGATCTGTAAGAATGGGGCTTTAATAGTGCTGTTCATTGATTTGAGTAACTTTTTTACATTTGGATATGAAATGTTTCAATGCTACAATATATGGTGTAAAAATGTCTTCAGGTTGAACGGTGGCTACTGCAATCGAATTTTCCTATTGGACGTTGCGGTACCACGTGACGTAAGCAATAGAACTCTACGTAAGCAGGTTCAAGCTAACCACGCCCTTGTTACGATCTCACCATACCATACGAGCTCAGTTCGTCCCCTCTCTCTCCGTTGCAGTCTGCCCACTTTTCTTGCATTTTTCAAATATTGCCAGTGGGTGGAGTCAGGCTCTGACCAGGGGTTTAGTTACACTTTCAGGCAGGGGTGTCCAATACGACCAGTCGATTGCAAAGGCAAGCGGGTAGATTGCACATAAGTTAACTGCGCTGCTCCATAAGCTTCGAAAAACAGAGTGCGAAGTTGACATTATGGTCTTGGAGTAATTGTGAAACACGTAAGCTATTAGCTGGCTATTATTTGAACTAAGGTATACTACTTATTGTTTATTTTGCTTGTTTTCAGAAATAAACTACTCTAAAAGGACTGTTATTGATTCTCTGCATAAGTTTACCGGAAGTTCGTTTGTTCCAAGAAAGCCGTTTGTTTGTAGGGGTGTCACGATTATCCAAATCCTCGATTCGATTACATTTTCGATTCTAGGGTCGCGATTAGATTAGATTCTCGAGTTAAAACATTTTTTTTTGAAAGACAAAAAAATGCTATGCCATTATTATTTATTATTGTTATTTATTTATTGTAGTTTCACATTAACATGCACATTGCGTGCTTTTCCTCGAATAAGGGTTTGTGGGCTTCACTTTACGCAAGAGAGCTTATAGAGAGAAGATTCCTTCTTGCGCGCATCTTGGACTCCTAGCATCTGAAATAAATCCAGCGCGTCATAAGCAGCTGCGCTTCTCTCGTCTCACGTGCTCTCGCATCTGTCCGAAGTCTAAACATAAATTAAAGTAGTAATCCTTACGTATTTGTTCAGTTTTATGTGTTTCATGCGAGCTGAGGCAAACTATCCCTTTTGTTTAAAATATAATCTGCTGCATCTTGGCGGCTCTCTCACTCTCACTGCATAGAGCTGCGCTCTGTCCGAAGTCAGATCACTAGGTAGTAATCCTGTTTATGATATGCATTTCAAGGAGTTGTAGCAATACATCCCTCGGGCCTCATTTATAAAATGCTGCGTAAAAACCATCCTACATTTGATCTTACGATCATTTAACAAAAATGCGTACGTGTGATTCATAAACTGAACATACGCGCAGAAAACGCGCGTACCCCTTTCAAATCTATAGATCGCGAATTAACTTGAACTTGTGCACGCAGCCGAACAGTTTCCAGATCTCCGCCTTTAAATGATGCGTAATTAATGTCAGGCATATAAAAGGGCGCTTGTCAATGTTTATACCCAATTTTAAACAGCAAGAATGGCTTTTATTTCCAAAAACCTGCAGCAATCAGACAAGCAAAAGTGCGTACGTCTGCTCAGACCCTGATGTGGCGCTAAGCACTTTTCCACGTCAAAGCGACTTTGCCATGGATTTTTGCCTACGCACACTTTACGATCAAATCTGTGCGTACGCACGCTTTATAAACGAGGCCCCTCGTGTTTAAAATATAAATCACGTTTCGCTGGACCAATGTTTTTAAAGGCACCTCTGAGAGTTTTTTTAACCCACGCTTGGCAAGCTGACCGGACGTGACATGGGGGCGTGGCAGCATCGACGATCCCATTTTCTAATTCGAAGTTCGAGTTTGTGACTTAATTCTGATCGATTTAAAACCGACACCCTTATTTGTTTGTGTTGTTACTGCTGAAACCATCTATATATAAATGCTAATATCCTATAGAGAAACTTAAAAATTTGGATTGTTAGTAGTTAGGCATGGGGTGCACTGACAAATAAAAAAAAATAGGCAAAAACATTTATTTAAAACCAAACAAAAAAGGCAGATATACAATAATTTTAAAAACACTGAAAAACTTAGGCAATTAAAACTGCAATCCGTAACTTTTGTATAATATTACCATCTCTGTTTGAAACACAAAAATGCAGGTTATTTTACATACTTTTTTTACGTTTTCCAAGAAATCTGACCCGCAGCTTAAATCAAAAAAAATTATTTTTTACAATAAACCTATCTTTGCAAATAAGGATGTAAAGAGACTTAAACACGGATTTATTTAGTTGCTTAAAGGCGGAGTCCATGATGTTTGAAAAACGCTTTGGAAAAGGAGACGGGCCGACTACCAAAACACACTTATAGCCAATCAAATCAAATCAAATGCCGGGTTGCGTATGTGTGGGGCGGGTCTATCAACAGAAGGTCCAGATTCTATTGGGGTCGGGGCGTGTTTGTTTAGGTGATTTCAAATATCAACATTGGCTTTCAAACATCATGGACTCCGCCTTTAATAGCCAGAAAAGCTACGATTTGCAGCTTTAAATTCTCTGTCTAAGCTCATTCAGAGCTATAGCCCTGATGTTACAACATCTACTGGCCCTGATAAACATAGATGATCTGTCTTGACCAGAAAAATACTGTCAAACTAAATAGACTCAGAATAACAAATACAACCATTATATTGCAAAGTGAAAAACACAGCAACAGTGTAATGAGCAACGTTGTCTAAAAAAGCAAATCGACCTCAAAACACAGTAGACAAATAAAAAAATGAGAGCCACCTTGACCAGACACATGCTATGTGGACACAACCTCACCATAGAAACTGACAAATACGTAGAAAAATGTCTACTTTCTGAGTCCATACTGGGATCAAACCAGGAGGACGGAGACAAAGCTGTACTTTGCAACAGAATGAACAAAATACTTACATATGAAAAAAAGTTTTGCCAGGTTAAAATAAGGACAGCTGTGTGATAGCAAAACATGTCTCCATGCCACAACTTACTGTAATACTATATTATTCAGCATCGTACTGCCAAATATTGTATTAGGATTCTGAATTTAAGAAAATAAACAGGCATTAAGTGGATAAACATATTGATCAATACGATTTCAATCCCACTAACAACAGAGCAAAATAAGCGTTTTTTTTTAGTGACTACAGATAAAGCAATGTGCAGATTATAATAAACTAGTGGTCTACAACACACCAGCTAAAAGCAGCTGGACTACAGAGCAGGAAAGCTGTTTGATTTCTTGTACAGATATAGATTATGATCCTCCGTGTACATCTGCAATCCAGACCTTTCATCAGTTTCTCCTGAGACCTTTCCAATGCAGCGAATCCATGTTGCCAAGCCTGGGGCAGATACCACACAAATCAAATGCTTGAAGCAAAACCCCACATGCACAGAAGAACTGTCTTAAATGCATACTTTTTAGTCAGTAAAAAGCATCTTCACACACAGAGGCTGCAAACAACAGCTGAAAATTATCTAGCATGTCTGTACTATTGGTCTGCTTTTTAATCCTGTTTATATGCACATGCCAGGCAGCGCACACTGAGTGGGAAGGAGGTGCAAGACAATCCACTATTTAAAATGCATTTTATGATGAAATACAAGGGCAGATGAAAGAAGGTAGAAAAAGGAACCCTGGGGCTATATTTAACATAACTGCACATTAACACAAGTTACTGCAACAGTTCGGTTGACAAAATACTATTTTGTGATTCATTGACAAAAGTGTGTTGTGCCTGAGTCTTAATAACATTTCATAATAGATACACAGTGGTTTTATTTAAATCTTTTTAAATAGATCAACACTGGAGCAACGCAGCATGAAGAAGGAATAGCGTTTTTGATTCTCGCCTTGCAGATGTTTTTTACTGCAAAAAGGGAGTTTGGTACAGATGACATCATCGCTTGGTTTGCTTGATTGTAAGGGTGTCGAAATTAAGTCACAGCTTCGAACTTCGAATTAAAAAATGGGATCGTCGATGCTGCCACGCCCCCATTTTACGTCTGGTCGGCTTGCCAAGCGAGGAAAAAAACTCTCAGAGATGCCTTTAAAAACATCGGTCCTGCAGAAAGCGATCATATTTTAAACACGAGGGATGTATTGCTAACTCCTTGAAATGCATATCATAAACAGGATTAACAGTGATCTGACTTTGGACAGAGCGCAGCTCACTGCACGTGCGCGATAGTGAGGGAGGCGCAAAGATGCAGCGGGTTATATTTTAAACAAAAGGATAGTTTGGCACAGCTTGCATGAAACTCATAAAACTGAACAAATACATAAGGATTACTACTTTAGTTTATGTTCAGACTTCGGACAGATGCGAGAGCGCGTGCAAGTGACAGAGAGAAGCGCAGCTGCTTATGATGCTGGATTTATTTCAGATGCTATGAGTCCAAGACACACGCATTAAGTCCATGTTAGAGATACGCGGATGGACTATTATTTCATCCGCAACCGCATAACAAAACTCATCATCCGTCCACCATCCATCCGCACCGTTTCTGACCAGTTTTCAAAACCCCACCCGCCCGCCATCCGCTGACTGGACGATGCAAGACGCTGCTGATGACAGCCGCGAGACTAAAAGCTCTAGAATATCAGCAGTGAACTCCGTCTCCTATCGGCGCACAGGGACAAAAATAAATAAATAAATAGCCTAAATTAAACGCACAAATTTCATAGCCTGCACTGGTGTCATCCTGATTTACCACTTTGTAAAATTTATTCCAGGCAACCCTTTTCTGACATTCTATTTCCTTTGTTTTTAATTCTCATTTTTTGAGTTTGCCACGTACCTCCTTCGCCAGCGTTGATAAGAGCTGTGTTAAAATGCATCCTCATTTCTCCGCGCTGTTAATGATAGAACGAATGGATCCTTAACAGCCGAGGATATCCCAAACAATTAAAAGCTTTATTAAATAAAAGTGTGTATTTATTAGAAAACTTTTTCTTGTCACTGTTTTAGTATTATAAGTTACGTTTTGTGTTAATATTATTCTGTTTATGTTGCGTATATTTCTAGGTTGATTATTTGATATGCTGTTGAATAGATTAATCTACATCAATGTGTCATATGTTCTAAAATAAATTAACATTTTTCTGATTACATATTTATTTTAATAAGTCAGAAATGTCTCCGCTGTGGGCGGTGGGCGCTACTGGGGGCGTGTGCAGCAGGTGACGCAAATTGTGGGTCCTCAGAAGGCTAGACCGTCTCATTTCAGTTCTCTTCTTGAACTTCTGTGGCTGCCACTATGAAAGGCAGAGGGGTCGCATGCTTAGAAGGACACAGCTAATAACAAGCAGTCGACCGAATTTAATAAAAATATTATTTTTCGTCACGTCATCTGCCCGATCCATGTAACTGCCAAACGCGCATAGTCCATGTGTGTGCAAGAAGGAATCCTCTCTCTACAAGCTCTCGCGTTAAGTGAAGCCCACAAACCCCTATGCGAGTTGTGCAATGTGCATGTTAATGTTAAAGTATTATAACAATAATAATAAATAATGGCATATCATTTTTGTCTAAATTATATGCCATATAAAAAATATGTAATAATCGAGAATCGGATCGAATCGTGACCTTAGAATCGAAAATGTAATCGAATCGAGGATTTGGAGAATCGTGACACCCCTACTTGATTGCATACAATGGTAATCTACTCTTGCATTTTGCAATGACGTACAGTTCAGTGCAGTACGATTTTGGGCGGTTAACCCTCGTGTTTCCACCGTTAAACATTATCGTTACTCTATAGGTGTGGTGTCTGCCTAACATCATTCTTGCACAAAGTAACACGGTAAACAAGAAAACAGAGCAGATCTTGTTCTTGCTGCATGTGATATAAGACTACAGATTTGTTCCTGGATGAGCATTGTACAATTAAAGGGATACTTCACCGATTTAGCATTCAGCTTTGTATCTGTAGAAACCCGGCAGTTTTACTGAATGACCATGTTTCCCTCCATCATTTCCCCCTGAGAGGAGAGATATCTGCATTTTGGTTCTGCAAAAAAGTCCTCCGATGATGCAAAAATCGTCATATTACATCATCGGAGGACTTTTTTGCAGAACCAAAATGCAGATATCTCTCCTCTCAGGGGGAAATGAGGGAGGGAAACATGGTCATTCAGTAATACTGCCGGGTTTCTACAGATACAAAGCTGAATGCTAAATCGGTGAAGTATCCCTTTAAGATAGGGCTAAATAACATTAAAGATGTTCTGCCATTTTACAAAATGAAATTGTAGGCACCCAAACGTAATTTATCCCATGTTGTTTATATATATGTATATTATATATATGTATATATATATATAGTAGGGTGAAATGTGTCTTGTTTGTTTCGTTTCACATGAATGTAAGAATAACGCTTGCTAAGGGATGAGATAAAAACAAGACAGAAACAATTGGGAATCAAGTTTAATTACCGTATTAGAAATTAAGATGTTTCTGTGTTTCTGTTAAGAGGATCCTCAAATAAACATTATGACAAGTTAAAACCACTCAGTTACATTAATGAGAACGGACAAACCAGCCAACAAAAGACGACTTAAACCGTGCTGACACATCAGAGAACGGCTCTATATAAAGCTTCTGGTATGCATTCAGACAGCAGCATATGGCAAGTTCTCACAGGCCAAACATGAGTGATTGTGACAGCAACCACAAGCGCAAATGCAAACACACGAGGCTAAATTCGCACTGTACAGCTTTGCCTTCAAATCTTAAAACTCTTAATCAGACAGTGAATTAAGCAATAAGATTAAGAGGCTCTGCATCACAGTGATTTCCCCACAATTAACTAAGTTGTTGTGACTGGTGTAAACAATGAAGCCAGCAATCGGATACAAAGAACAATGTTCATTAAAAAAGTATGATTTATTAAATTATAATAAGGTGTAAATTGCATGTTTTATCACAATACGATCTGATATTGATTCCCTTCCCTACAACAATCAATATAATATATATGTACAAATGACAACATTTAGACTTGTTTGTTTTATATCTTTGATTCTTTGGAACAATAAAAAGTGATCTTAGCAGTCTTATGCCATACTGTTACAATAATTTTGTCTGTTACAATAGTCACTATGTCAGGTTATGCGTTTTCGACTACAAAATATGTTGTGTCGTGTCCAAGAAACCGACTACACACTGCTTCCAGAACAATCATTGCTTGCCATCCTTAAAGAGACACCCCATTTTTTTTTAAATAGGCTCATTTTCCAGCTCCCCTAGAGATAAACATTTGATTTTTACCGTTTTGGAATCCATTCAGCTGATCTCCGGGTCTGGCGGTAACACTTTTAGCAAAATCCATTGAATCTGATTAGACTATTGCATTGCGCTAAAAAATAACTGAAGAGTTTAGATATTTTTCCTATTTAAAACTTGACTATTCTGTAGTTACAATGTGTACTAAGACAGACAGAAAATTAAAAGTTGTGATTTTCTAGGCAGATATGGCTAGGAACTATACTCTAATTCTGGCATAATAATCAAGGACTTTGCTGCCGTACCATGGCTGCAGCAGGTGCAATGATATTACGCAATGCCCGAAAAAAATTGAAAGTTACCAAGTGGACTATTTTCAGGCGCTGCGTAATATCATTGCGCCTGCTGCAGCCATGTTACGGCAGCAAAGTCCTTGATTATTACGCCAGAATGAGAGCATAGTTCCTAGCCATATCGGTAACTAGTAACTAGGGTCCAGAAACACCAGCATCAAAAACAAACATTACAAAAGCAGGACTATTTGAAGAGTTTGGTTCCAAAACGCGATAAACGCCATTTTTGGAAAAAAATTAGTTACTGCAAAAATCTGTATTATATAAGGTCAGTATTTAAAAATAAATTCTTAATTTTATGCAAAATCCATATCCGCTGTGTTATTCTGTCATCTTTTCTCCCTTTTTTCCCAAAACGCCACATTTCTACAGAATGCAAAAAATCCGCTCCACAAATTACAGCGCACCATTCCACGCAATGTAAACAAACAATGGCGGCACTCTGAGTAATACTTTAATGCCATTGATAGACATGTGATGTAAGCCATGTAAGAAATGTAATGTAAGCCATCAACATCTAATAATTTACGTGAGAGGCACTAAGGAGACAACCGCTTGTTTTCCCAACAGCATCAAGCTTGTGTCATGCTAACACATTGGCTCCAGGGGATCTTATGAAAAACTTTCCATTATTTTACTCAAAGTCAACGAAAATCGAGCAGGACCAAAACATTTTACAGCTGATCGCTGTGAAAAATGTTAAGCGACGATGTCAAGTATAACCCCAGCAATGATAGTGATCTTAATATGATTAAGTAAGGGTTTTGATTAATGCCATTAATGTTTATGTGTATACCACTAGTCAACTAAATAAATATAAAATGGCAAAGATTTATGCACATGTATACATTGATTGAATAGATTTATAAAATTAAAAAAAAACCTTGTCATGGATTTATTGCATTTTGTGGGAAAAAATAATTCGTTTTTATAATAAATCTTTGAAAATCAAGTTATGGATTTGAATTTTTTATGTTTTTATAACCTAAAGATGCTATGTGAAAGTTTGTAACAGAAAAAAGTGGTTTTCATCTTGTCACTTTCTTGGTATAGAAAAAGTTTTTTAACGAAATTTGTCAAAATGGATTTACTGCGTTTTGGAACCAAACTCTTAATTTTTTGCCATAGCTCCATGAACTTTTCCTACATTGCAAGATTCAACCTAGCACCAGTATAATTTTCGCTTTGCCATGGTTAAAAGCTATGTGCGAAAGACCTACTATGCTCCTGTTGGTCATTGTTACAGATGTGGCAGAACCCGTTGAAGAGGACAAAAAATGAAACAAGTTAGTCTTTCTGTCTGCCATTGTGAAGCATCAACTGTTATCCACTATGACACCAGTCATCTAAACCACAGAAAAAGACCCATCCCCCAATCCAGAGTCTCTTACCTGCAATTATAGCAGTCAACTGGGTGAAAAATCCTCTTATGGGACTTGTGAACAACTCGGTTCCCCAATGAAAAAGCTTTTCGCTGGGCTTCCCACCCCCACACATCAAACAGGCTGGAATATTCCATACAGGCCCGAGGGGGAGAGAGAGACCGAACTGGGCGCAATGGGCTTTGAATGTGTGGTTGTTGCACAGCATGAGGAGCAAAGTGCAGAGTTATATAGTGCTTGTAATATCACGCTAACACAGGTTAATTTGAGGTGAATGTTTGCTAAAACCATCTAGATCAAACAGGTAGAGGAAATGTGCAAAACCCACACTACTTGACACGTTAAAAGTGCAATATATTAAGAGGACAACAACAAAGTTAAGATTATTAAAATAAGATAAGCTAGATTTTAGCATTCGGCAGAAGTGCACAAACATGGCTGAATCAAGCAAACATCTACCAGTGAGTCATAATATCATCCAGCATCCATAGAGAGCTTTATGGATTTCTGAGCATTCTTTCATGTCAACTACCTGTGAGAGGAAATCTAACTTCCTGTTTTATGTTTTCTTGACATGTCAGACTGTGGCTTTGGGAAAAGTCTTTATATTGATTCTCTTTAAAGAAAGGGAGAATACAGTATTCAGACCCCATTCCTATATGAATCCAGATGAATGATTCTGTGTGTGTGCAGAAGAAAATATCAGAAGACAAGATGCACAGCAGGATTCATTTCAAGCCTGTCTGCATGAAAAACAAATTCTGGCCACAGCTTTCAAGAGAAGCGAGAGACAACGTGCTTACTTTTAAAAGCAAACATCAATGAGAGACAACGCCCTTACTCTTCATTGTAACAGCTGGTAGCCCTCCTAACTTTTTGTGTCTGGCTATTTCACAGAGGACATGCACTTAAAGTATTTTCCAGAAGGAAAGCGTGACCGTCTTTCCACTGACTGGCCCTTTTCTCTGCAACAGACTGACAACACATGAGCAGGGTTAGAGAAGTACCTCATGCAAAAACAAAACTTGTCTTATTCCCTCGTGGCATTACAGATATGTTTGACTTACTTTTTAAGGTAAATGCCAACAAAGGCTTTTATTTAAGTAGGCCATCTCTTTATGTCCACATTATGTAGGGAAAGAATGGAATCATAAAAGTAAAGTGCAACGGATTCATGTTTTTTAAAGGTGTACAAAAACATAACAGAACACGTAAATAGTTTAAAGCTATGGTCTACGATTTCAAAGATTGTTCATTATTAATAACCTCGTTTAGATGCAGGATATGGTTCTACAGTAAAATTCTAACAATAATGAAATGAAAAAATTCCATTCACTCTATTGGGTGTACAGCGGCAGAGAAGTTGACCAATGTAAGCTGTCTGGCCGGACAGCTTACATTGGTTGACTGCTCTCATCCAATCCCCGCTCCACTTGAAACTCCACCTTGCATTTGCGTCGCAGGAGGGGGGCGGGGTGTAGACATCAAATTTCTGACAGTGTATGGAAGCTAGCAAAGTAGCAACAGCTCAGAAAAAACAAACCAACAGCAGCAAGCGCCCTCTGCTTGTCCCTACAGTCAATGTTGGAAGAAAGAGAAAGTCTGTAGAGGAAAGAGCAGAAATAAAAATGGAGACTCAAACGCGGGACTCAAAGTCGAATCAATATAGGGTCCGCCATTGACCATTGGAGGAAGCTTCAAGGAGATATGGGACTGAAAACCGACGCTGACACAGCTGACTTTTTGTTGAGCAGGTAAGCATTTATTTATACTTTTATGGCGTGAGGTGTTACATAAATATCTTTATATCAGTCTGACAACATGCTCATGCTGCCGGTCGGCATTGGAATGTTAGCCCTTTAGCATCGTGTATCACGGGTCAAAGTAATTATATTTCTTGAAGTGCTTGAATTTCAATAGGCCTAGCGGGTTTCTGTTCGAGCCGATCGGAATTTGAACAAGATGCGCTGTGTGCTGCTATAACAGTTACTCAAAACCTTAGCAATACTAACTAATAATTATTGTGCAATTAATGTGCGCTAGGTAACACTTTTGAGCAGGGGAAACGAGGCTCAGGAGGGGAAATGTATGCCAAACGTTGTTGTGAAAGTAAATAATGTAAATCATTCATAATTGTAAGTGTTCATTCCTTCAAGGCATTATGTGTTTACTGCTCGGTAAATCTCTTTTCCGATGTTTACTACCGGTGATCACAGCTTGACTGAGTGACGTTGTTCAGGTCGTTTCCCGGTGGGAGGGATCAGGTAGCACAGAGTTTTTAAAACTTCCCAACCGTCTCAGGCTTTCTCGACCGATTTTCAACATCGTAGACTACAGCTTTAATAGAGGCACATCGATTCCATCAAATCTCAGCGTTTCCTGCATGTCTTGTAATAAAATATTATGTAACTAGCATTTAGGCACAAGACATACAAAAGCTAGTGAGAGACGACACACAGTCCAGAGCTTCCCGGCTGCATTCACCTGCACACTAAACCATTACTTTATATTCAGTCCTTATGAAAGAGATCCATTTAAGCAAAGCTTCAAATGTGGGGTAAATGATCTTTTCAAGAACTCTTTTCTAGGTTTCAAAGGCGGCGGCCAGATAAATAGTGGCTCTCTTGACCTAAAGTACTCCATCAGCCCAAGGAGCCAAAACAGCACAAAGGAAGCTTAAAGAAAAGCTATTATGCATGCAGAGAGATGGGCAAACAAGTGCAGACGATTAAGCAGAACACTTTAAAGGGATTTTTAGACAGCCCTTCTGAGGTACTGTAAAAACTGTTGAAAGAGCGTTTAACAGCCAGGCTGCATAAATTAAAGTTTAAAAACAGCCTAAATTCACACAAAACCTTACTTAAATTTCCAGGCCCTGCAAACTATTTTTCCATTCTCTGCTCACTGTTTTGGGAACTGTAATATGGTTAAATGGAGCTGACAGTACAACACTCTTAACGATTGAAGAAAGCATAAAAATATTGTATAAAATATGCACAGGAGGACACAAGAGGTGGAGCATGCACAGAATATTTCTGCATGCATAGATTATGCGTGGGCCTGCTATCACCAAAGGAAATGACATGTCAGAGAGCTGGAGGGGTCATAATAATGCATATGAATGCATTCTTCTATATTGATGTTCAATGTGCATGTGCATGGCTAGCATCCCAGCAGCTGACTCATAACACTATAAGACTCAAATGATCTCCTGTGGATCTCCATTAATCTCTGCAGTCTGCATGGTGCTAGCCTTAAATAAACAAACAAGAAAATGGGCCCCGTTATCGTTTTACCTCATTAGATACTATAGGCAGAGGGGAATTTTACCATACTAATGTCATTAGGGACTTAAACCATTTATCTTCTCAGAATATGCTATAATTTAAGCAACAAATGGTGCCCAAGCAAGATTGTCCTTTCCAGACAGAAAGCCTTTTCAGTCAAAACAGGCCATAAGCGAATCTTGAAATCAGAATTCCATTACAAATTTGGTAAATGCTTTTTGTGCTAACTGAATTCACAAGCATCATGTTGATCATGAGACTGAGACACTGAACCCATCATGTGACAAACCCTTCGACTGATTTTTAGCAAGCCATAAGTTAAATCACAAGAACCTCGTCTTTAACAGAAGGTCACATTTTATTCTCTTCACACGTGCAAACTTGTGAGAAGTGAGGTGACAATGTATAAAATCACAGCCCTGTAGTGCATCATACTTCTGCTGAAAATAAAGGAAAACTTTTTTCTCGTAAAATACAATCTTTTAGCTGGAAAAGCTTTTTAGAACAGAGCATTTAATCACACAAGTGATACACTTTTGGCGCTTTCCCATTGCATAGTACCCCACGGTTTGGGTCAGGTCAGCTCACCTCACTTTGGCTTGGTTAGCTTTTCCATTGAGTTGAGTAACACTTCAAAGTGGGAGGGATTATAGGCATGTCTTTATATTTGTGCTGCCTACATCTGTGACACCATACAAGTGAGAGCGTCGTTGTACATTCCCATACATTCATTTATTTCTCAGTCCACCACAAAATTAAAATTGACCACCACAAATAGATGTTTGCACATTGCGTTTATCACTACCTCTGTCTCACATGACAGTTTCTGTACAAACACCTGTGGTGTCGGTCGACGCGCTCTGCTGAGCCTCATTTAGGTTGCATTTAAGCATAAACGCGGGCGTGCGCGACGCAAATGTGCCGCCATAAACTAACAAATAACAAAGACCATGGAGATACAGCAGTCAGAAGTAAAATTTGGCTACTAAATGGGACAGGGGTATAAAAACAGACCAACGATAATTCATAAATTTACTCACAAAATAATATTCAAACTGGCATCCTCGTGCCACTGTATCTCAGGAGGCTTGTTCATATTTACTTTGATTTAGTATGTGAGAGAAGATCAACTTAGCAATCAGTGATGTACTGACTAGACATGCAGTGTTGGAAAATTCAGAGGCTTGGAAAGAGTACAGGGCCATGCATCTGATCTTAGCTGGGTAGCAGAGCAGAGCAGGTGGGGTATGACATGTCCAACAGTCATGTCAATAGCTTGACAGCTTATTGGACAGCAGGAAACATAGCAGGCCAGCGAGAACCAAATTCCCTCCACCCGAATCAAGTGCAGTCTGATCACTTTCATAACTCTGAGAACCTCACAAAGCTGGCAAGCATTTACTAAGTCTGGCTAGTTGCTGCTTTGCCAAATAATACCCCCAACACATACCCCCTTTTGTTCATTCAGTAGGAAATATAACCGATAACAAGAAAGAACAACACTGGCTATATTTTATGATGATATTGTTTTTCTTTACGCCCAGTATGGGCTCGGTCCACATGGCCTTTTTTAGACAGATTTGGACTATTGAGGTAGAACATTCTGGCATTACAGGAACTTGAATGGGTGTGGGTTTTGAAACTGGACCAGATGAGACAGCAAGGAGCTTCCCTGCCAAAATAAACAACCCCATAGATGAGCCTCATGGTCCATGATACAGATTTAAACATTTCCAAAATGTTCTTCAACTAATATTAATAACCATAGCATTATTTTAATTTAGTTTAGAAATCTGCAAGAAAGAAGAAAAACATAACATTTTTAAATAAAGAAAGAACATGGGTATTTTTTCCTACTTCACAATGCTTCAGTGGCAACTTTAACAGTAATCTAAGACCCAATTTGCCCTATGCAATTGGCAGTATTTCAAAGAAAAATCTAATCTGAAATGCAAGGCAGCACTGCCCTAAGGGCGAGCTCACATTATCCCAAACAAAACGCCCAAGAGCGTTTGACACCGAAAGCCGGGTTAGTTTGTCTAGTGTGATCACTCTCTACCGTGTCCGGGTGCGGTTTGGTTAATCATGCCCTGGCTTGCGGAGCAAGGTTCACCTTCATCTGGCTCAGTAAAAACCTTCTGATGCGCACGGCAGGGTTACGTAAATGCCTGAGCTGCACACGCGACAGATCAACTAAGCAATACAATAGGACAAACAACTCAGAACTAAAGAATAAACACAGACTTAACATCATGATTGGTTCCAAAGCACTTTACTTCCTGTTATCTTCAAAACATCCTAATAATGAAAGCGTGCCCAGGCTCGGATTGGTCAAAGTACAGTGTGACGGTTTGGTTGGGTAAGGTATGAAATTAGTGTGCCCTAAAATGGCCTTATTATATGTCTGGCTAAAAGTCTCTTTCTTAAGAGCAGACTATTTTTATGTGCTCTGTTAAAGGACAATTGATGGGTCAGATCTTTCAAAAAGAAACGTTTGGTCAACTTTTTTAAACCTTCATACTTCATAATACAGCTGTATATAGGCAAGAATCTCCCAATACGATACCCATCACGATGCAGGAGTTGCGGTGCAGTTTGCTGCGACACATTGTGATACTGTTGAGTCATACAATATATTGACCTATTCCTATGCTGCCTGCGATATAATTTGGGGGAGAATATTTAGGGCCTTAGCAAAAACATTTGTGTCATGCCCCTATGTTAGTACTTCCTGTCACTGTTAAAGTTTAGAGATAAGAAAAATGCTATTGAGTGGTCAGGATGTAAATTCCAAAGAAAACAACTCCCATGAACATGGTATGACTTTCTTCTTTACTTTTCTACAATTTCTGAATTTTGAAGCAAAGCAAGATTGGCACTGTTACCCTAGGATCTAGGGGTGTAAGAAAATATCAATACATGTGTCTATCGAGATACTTTGTTTGCCAATACTGTATCGATTCTTAAAAATGCAGTATTGATTTTTTTCTATACAAGATTCATGGCAGTTAGTTAGTTTTTAGTTTACATCCCAACCGCTAGATAGCCATCTTTAAACTTCCAGAGTGACAGGAAGTACGTTTTTTTAATGGAGGACCCAGGACCCGTAGAGAACCTGTTTTAAGTGGTCAGTTTAATTACTTCTGGTCCCGGGTCTGATTAACACTGTGTGTAAATTCCGAGTCGATCAGAGAATGATCGGCCGTGATCAGAGTCAGTCAGCGCTAACGCGCTACAGCGCATTGGGCACTCCTCCGGTTTCTATGGTGACTGACAACTGCCTCTTGTTTTAAAAGTCATGACCATGCTTTGTTTCTCCCATATTTTATGATTGAAGCATATTTTTATATCTAAAATGTCTGCTCAGAGAGCACAGAGATGGTAGCAAATAAGCAATGCTAATGTCAAGCCCATTGCACTAAATGCGCAATCATTATTAGAGTTCAAACAGGCAAACAATCCTTCTTATGTATAAGCTGACTCAAAAGTCAGTGACAGCACATAGATTTTCTGGAAAAATTAGTGGATTAAGCTCTTTGAGAGGAATAATATGGGTATGGATTTTATGCATCAATGTCAGGCTACTTACAAAGGAGAATGCTGATAAGGTAAGACAATGTTTTATTTTCATAACTTGTTTACTGATTTAATAGCAATGTGCTATGTAATATGTGCCGACCTAGTGTGCGTTTCCCGAACAACGACGTAACTCGCTGCTGAACCAACATAGTACGATACGATGCATAGTTGGAGAAACTAACTTGTCACAACTGTTTCCCAAAAGCATAGTAACTTTGTTGCACATTCGTCATTTGAACCATGTTGGTTTAACAACATATTGATGATGTCACGTGGGAGGTGAAGTACTAATTAACCTGTGCAAATCGATTTAATGTCAGATTATTGCTGTAAAAAACATATATTGCATCGGAAGATTTAGTTTTCTGTTGCTTATTTTCACAAAATTTAATTAATGCACAAGTTCCCTCTTACGCCACTCCTCCCAAGGACTCCCCAGGGTCTTAAAGCTTGTAGGACTACGCACATGCACAGTTTTCAAATGCAGCGCTTTAATTCTGTTTACAAACTTAAAGACGTAAAATTATTTTTCTCAGTTTTACACAAGATAAATATTTTTTGGCTAAGGCTTGCATATGATGGTGTGTTCTTGATGACAGCTTTACTAAAATAATATCCTATTCTATTTCCAAAATAAGAAATATCCCTGTATATCTCCCAGCTTACAGGACCACAGTAAAGCGCATTATATTGTATCATGACCTTTGTATTGTGCTATGTATCGTATCGCCAGATTCTTGCCAATACACAGCCCCACTAGTGTCGTCATCTGAAAAAATGAATGCGTATATATGTATATAAAGACATATGCAATTAACATTTAAATTAACATTAATTTAAAGGTCACGTTTTTCCTGATCTCATTTTTTAAACCCTAGTAGTTAGTGTGTAATGTTGCTATAATAGCATAAATAATACCTGTAAAATGAAAAGCTCTACTTCCTGCTTTAATGACGTCAATAGTAGAGTTTTTGACTAAGCTCCGCCCACAGGAATATGTCAGTTGCAAGCTAAGCTTACTAACTAAACTAAACAAACTACACAATCAGAACTCGTTACGCATTTCTGAAGGAGGGACTTCATAGAAAAAGGAAGACATCAGCCCGTTCTGAGGACAGTGAAAACAGCGCTATAGAGATAAGTAAATTATGTTGTTTTTTTACACGTGATACATGAACACATGTAATATTGCGCACTGTAAATGCAATCAAAGCTTCAAAAACACAGAAAGAACGGGACCTTTAAATCTGAAAAATGCACCTGTAAGGGCTCAGTCACACCAAAAGCGCCTTAAACGCTTGCAAACGCAAGGCGCGACGCACTGCCTTTTTTAAAAAAGAGCAGTGCAGCGCGGCCTTTCATATTGCTAAGCAACCACCGAGTCAGCTGTCTTGTCAATCAAATATTGAAGCGTGAGCGCTCTTTTGCTGTTAACTGTCATATTAGCAGAAACTTTAAAAAGAGGGCGCTTGCTCTGACCTTGTTTGAGGATAAGAGGAGCACAAACACGCAGGAGAGAGTGAGCGAGTGGAGTCCGGTTCTTCAAAGCAACTGTAAACTTCCCTCGCCACAACGTAAGGCCCGCCTCTCCCCTCATTCGATTAGACAATGGAAGACGCGAATGACGTCAGGCGCTCCTCCGCTCTCAGCGCTCCTTCAAAAACGCGTGCGCGGCAGGCGGCAAAAAACCGCAAGGTGCTCGGCGCGCATAAACAGCGCGCAAACGCGCCCTGCCCATAGAATATCATTCAAAAAAGGCGCCTGCAACTGCCATAAACGCTTTTGGTGTGACTGAGCCCTAAGACACATGTGCTCATGGTGCTGTAGAGGCATTTTCAAGGCCACCATTTACATGGATTTTATATCATTTAATTTTATCAATATAACTTTATTAGATATATCATTACGTTTTTGAAAAAAAATGCTTAAAAGGTTTCAGTTTAAAACAAAAGATACCTGTGGTTCCTTTGATGCCGGGAGAATTTTTAGCCTCTGTACTGTAACTTGTATCATTAGCATGTACAAAAATGCCCTTCTTTTAGGGTCTAAAATGGTGTACACTCTCAATTACAAACACACACAATGTTGAAGTAAATGTTTTTTTTCCTTTAAGAGGAGTTCAACATGTTAAATTCAAAGCCGGCAACACAGTTAGCATATTGATTACAAGAAAGCCATAAACCTTTTCTGTCTCCAGGTTTTATTGATCTCAGATGCCCGAAATCCATTAGCGCCCTTTACATGCGTAGCGTTTTCTGTCTCCGTCCGCTACAGCAAGCTTTCACTAGAGTTTGTTTTAAACCTCACGATGTAAGGGGGGGGGGGGGGGAGCAGCATCGGTAGATTAGTGATGTTGGCAAAGGGCCGGCAACACTGACTCTTGTCATCAAGCGCATTCAACTGATCCAAATTACCAGAGGGGTCCTTGCGCCCAGGAGCTTTAGGAAGCGTCCAGCCAAGGGCCAAGTGGGACCAACTTCCCACATTTGACTGTTATTAGTCCCCCCAGGAGGCCCTGGCTATGTGCTTACACCAGTATCACAAAGAATCAAGCATTAGAACTGACTCAGTCAGCTTGAGTTGAGCACACACTACAACAGTCACTACTCAATCAGCTTACTGCTGTTTTTATAACTCTAAAAGTGAGGTTAATACTGGCATCCCATGTTGATGTGTAGGAGTCTGAATGCCTTCTGTGCAGACACTTTAAACACACACACATAATGACTATGACAGTGCTTTATTGTTATGAACAGGTCTTCTTCATCCACCCACATAACAATACAGCCACAGAAGCTGATTATCAACCTACACTCAGTGGCCTTTAAAAAAAATCAGGCCGTTAAATGAGTCTAAGCACTTCCAATTTTACTTGCCCTCCTTTCCTACGACACGAATTGTGCTTGAAATTACCCCTTGGTCAAAATCATAACTAAAATTTCCACACGCACCTACCAGTATAATTAGTATAGCAAACCATTGTATGCCTCCTAATATGCACTGGTGTCTGAAGTAGTCCTGGCTTAGTACTTCTTAATAAACGTTTTTACATGCAATCCAGCTTACCAAACCTACCTTTACTAGACTGGACTTCTGAGTATTTTTGCAAGTAATGATGGGGCTATCGAATGAACAGTTTGCAGCGAGCCAAATGCATACAGTTCAAATATGATGACTCTGTTCTGTCCTTTGAACACCCAATCCCTGAAACAATACCCGACCCTTGTAGTCATTTCAGATAGCACTTAGCTAACATAAAGCCCATACCGCAAGCAATTTGTGCTGGTCACACACAAATGACTTTGTTAGTCCAGCATACCCGCTCAAAGTTGTATCTTATTTTTAGTGGGGATCTATAGGAATGCAAAAAGTACAAATCAGATCTTTTCTAGTACTTCTCATCTGATTCATGTTTCCTGAATGATTGCACCATATAGAGAACTGGGAAACTGAGGGGGAAAAAAAACTTGACAGATGTCACTTGAGTTCTCTACAAGGTCGATATATGAAGTATAAATCTTGCAACATGTCATGGACCTTCAGCTGGGAATAAAACCAACAATAACAAAGCATCATCTCGGTCGTAAAGTCGAAAGCATCTCTGTGCCATTATATGAACAAACCCACAGATCCATAGACAACCGCGTACTGATGTAACGTTAAAAAAACCTGCAAAGAATCATTATCAATGCGAGGAACCTGGTCCTAACTAATAGCAGATTATACCCCATGTCCACGCAGGACACAAGGAAATACGGTCAGATTTATGCACAAGTAATTTCTCTTTCTGTCAGTGTTTAATATCGCACAATTATGAGGTGTAAGTTAACTAAAAGTTTCACAGATAAAGGTTTTTCCCATACTAGCGCTGACTGGCAAGAGTACGGGAACTTTGTTGAATCCCCGACAGCCGCAAGGACATGTTTACAAAGACATAAACATTGTAATGCTGCAGGTAAAAAAAAACTTAGAGTTTACTGTTTATTGATATTTAGTAATTGAGACTTAAACGAGATAGAATGACTGAGACTAGCGGCTAGCATCTCTAATGCTCAACTCAAAGGCACTACACTGTCGACATGATAGCATTGCATCTAAATGAACAAAAGACCCACAAAGGCACACATAAATAATATTAACTCACCTTTAAACATCAAAGTACGCCGTTCGTCTGGCCTTTTAAAAGTTTAAAGGTAACGTAAACAACCGCAAGACCGCAAGTTGCAATGCTTGAGAGCGAGACGGTAGATCTTCTGGCAGTCAGGCAGCCACTCTCTCAGCCTGTAACAGCGCTGCAGCGAGAGAACATATGGCTCAAACATCGCGATATCACAACGTTAGTGACGACGATGAGCTGACCAATCATTGTCGAGATCTGTTGTCCAATAAAAATGCAGAACGGAATACCTCCTAGATTTGATTGGTCCGTTCACTATGGTTGGGCGTCAGCAAGCTTGTTGTATGAAGCGCAATCAGCCGCTTTTTAGGAGATTAAGAAGTCTGTGAAATAGCAGGACGTTTTTGGTCAAGGTGATTGAACCGACGTAAATTATTTACAATTTCCTAAACAGTTTAAAAGGTCTGATAACAGCGATCAAGAACTGATGATTGTATATATCAAAAAGGAGTGCTGTTGATTGTTTTGACTAAACTTGGATACACAGTAAACAGACAGGCTTTCATTGTGCTTTTGAAGTAAGACACATTTAACACGCACACGCATATACATGTTCACATACATACAATCTAAAAAAGCAGTTTACAGGAAAATTTTAAACAAAACTGCTATGAACCTCTAATGAACTTTAGCAAATTACCTGAGAGCTACTCACATGTCATCTTGGCCAAACTACTTTCAGGAATGTTCTAGATTCAGTCATTTTAATGTTTTGACAGCAATGTTGGCATAATGTCATTTACCACAGAAAATAAAGTTGTTATGTTTACAATAAATGAATACGTTTGTATCATGCAGTAGTGCTTGTAGGGCTAAAACTTCAAAATAAAAATGTCACCGTTGTGTTATTCCAGGTGCAGTTGTGATTTTTGCTTTTGTTAAAAAAATAAGAAACAGATCATTTTCAGTGGAAATTGGCATTATGCCACACATGTTGTCGATAGAGCTTTACTTGTATTGAAGTCTGAATATGCCTTTAAACATTTGGTACCACAGGGCCAGTTGTTCACGAGTAATCCATTTGGATTTCGGCTGTCGGATTGGATACAAATTTCAAAATGGGTTGTTCAAAACAAGAAAATGGATTCTGAATTGGGATTGGATCACAAAATCCAATCTAGGTTTTGATCTGGATCAAATCATCACTTTGTGTTGTTCAAAGCTTTTTAGCAAGATTGGGATTTGTTTGATCCCAAAAAGTAGGATTATACTGATCCCATCAGAAGGGTGGATTTCAGGAACAAATGTGTAAATAAACTTCTAAAAAGATTTTACTAAAACATACAAACCTACAGTGAGTCTACAATACAACATTTCTATTATGTAATATTTATAAATGTATCATTTTTTTGTTGAAATGTTGCTCTTGATAAATCCTTATAATGATAAAGTATAACATTGAGCTATACCATTTAAACGTTCCAGTCAATTAAGAAAGAAAAAAGTCCATATAAATCCCTCATAGAGCAGTCAATAGCAAATAATTTAATTTTAAGAAAAGTTATCTTTAGCTGTCATTGGGCACTGTAAAGTATATTGATTACAATCACAATCATTAGAGACCAAACAGTCAAAAGTAGTTTAAACAACCGGCATCTCTACAAATGTAAACTACCAGACATTAAGCCTCTTTATGACTTAAAATTCATGTGTTTGGGTATAAACTATATTTGTTTGTTTTTGTGGGCCAGAAGAACAGACAATGTTCAATTAAAATAAATTAAGAGAAAAATTAAGGGAAAGTTGTGTTTTATTGTCTCTTCAAGTAAAACACTTAGTGACCTGTTGTATAGCTTATAGTCAACATTGACATGTGATCCCATTTATAACAATTGTAATCCAGATTTGCTAATCTGAAAAAGTGTGAATCTGGATCAGGTTGATCCAATCCTATTTTGCTTTGAAAAACCAAGACGAAAGTGAGATGGTTTACCTGATCCTGGATAGCAAAACATGGGATTTCCAAATCTGGATAATTTTGATCCAGATTAAACTTTTTGAACAACTGGCCCACAGTTACAAGTTGCTTTAAATTTTGAGCATCAATATTCAACATCAATTTGAATATTTGAAACCATTGCTCCTGTAAGTTTTACCTTGAATTAATTAAACCGACATCTCTTTTGATAGAACATGTGCATGGTGCACAAATTAATACAATTGGTAATTTTTTAGTGTAAAGAAGCATGACAGTTACGATGTACACTGTCACCATACTGCGTCACTACCTACGATCCATCTGGAAACAACCCTAATGACCAGAACAGTGACCCTCATGAGTTCACAGCAAATGCATGTCAAGCAGCTCTTGCACTAGTAGTCATAAAATAGTTGTGATTATGCACCCACACACTGCTTCAGCATAGAGACATGTGACTTTGAAATAACCGCCTCTTTCAAGATGATGCAAAGACAAAGAAACAAAAGCCTATTAAGACCTAAACGTTCATCTTGACAGCTCTGTCAGGAAAGTCTTGTTATACTGGTGTTCACTTAAATTAGTTAGATATGACACGTCACCTTTGGCAACCCATTGTGCTTTGTACAGGTGGATTCCAGATTACAAAATATTTAAATGTGGCCCAGTCTGTAAAATCAAGGCCTCATAAATCAAAGTACAACTGCAAATAAATATAAATTAGAATGGTTAGCAGGCTTCTATTAAGTATACACTGAGGTGTGTGGACCTTGACCTGATTTTGCAAAGTGAGAGGTGTTCTTGGGCCATCATAGTTTGTTGACCCTGGAACAACATTTTGGTAGAAACACCCTATCCATTTCTCTAAACCCTATAACTTCCCTAAAATCAGAGTGAAATGACAGGTCATTGCCTTTTCTTGTAAAATAAAGGTAAATATGATTGATTGACTGACTGAAATATTTTCCCATCAGTTGAGAAACATCTCTAACTTGGCAAAATCAGGTTTATGAAATGCCAAAATACAGTCCTACCTGAGACATTAAAGGACTTGAGTCAACAAAGTCAACATTTTTGGAGCGTGCTGTTTGTTTGTTTCTCAACTTAAATGACATTTTAACAAATTGTTGAATTACTCAAACTACAAATACTTCAAGAATATTACATCTCTTTTGACACACAGTGAAACACAAAAGAACTAAAAATGACTGAAAATGTATCCTAATTTCTGGATATTGATAGATCCAACAATAACTACTTCATCATCCAACCAGATCTCTTTTGTCAGTGAAAAATGCTTCAAAATAAAAATGTCTCTTTGTTGTGAGATAAGCCACAATGCAGAAAAAGAGATGAATGAGAAAACAGCAGGAGATGAAGTGATGTAATAATAAAATAAATATGGTTTATTAAATAATCTTAGTTGCATTCTCGGTTGTTTGTCTAACTTCGCTGGTGGTCGGAAGTCTGATTTTGTCTGACTAGAAGCAGATTTAGCCAGGGATATTATACCAAACACAGACAGTGAAAATTTACTGCTCACAATATTCTTGTGACGTTAATGAAAGCTTTGAGATGGAGACCACTCCAGGAATAAAAAAATATGATGGAATTTAATGGGTACCGTCAACTGTGTGCTTACCATCATTTCTCAAAATATCTTCTTTTGTGTTCATCAGAAAAAAGAAATTCATACAGGTTAAGAACAACATGAGGATGAGTAAATGATGACAGAATTTTCATTTTAAGGTGAACTATATGTATCTTTAAACAACATACTTACTCATGTGACTATGTGTCTTTAAATAGGGAAAACATGGAAGTGTTTGGTGGCTTCTAAATTCATCCCTGTTTGGAGCAATAGGAAAGAATGGGGCTAGGCTAAATGCTAACACATTCACGAGGCCCTGTACAAAGATTAAAGGAACAGTATGTAAGAAATTTATATTAATTAATCATAAAATGGCCCTGATATGTCACTAGACATTAAGAAATAATTTTCATTTCAAATACTTGAATCACTTACAACAGTGTTCTGGTCAGGATATTGTCATTTAAAAAGTACAGTTGGAGCCCTCATCTGATGTTTATGTTGTCATGTTGTTTATTGGCCACCAGTTGTGTGATTGCAGTACCAGTTTCAGTTTTAGCCACATGTTTTGTGATTGCAGTACCAGTTTTGGCCACAATCCTACATACTGGTCCTTTAAAAGTGCACGTAAGACCTTTAAAGTCCCCTAAAAATGGATCATTTTCTATGGAAGTGACAAGGCGGCACATGCTTTTTTCTCTTACTCGTTTAAAACAGACAATGACGGTTGAATTAGGACAGAATGACTGACGTTAGTAAATCCATTAGTTTGTCCAAAAATGAAAAGCAACCAATACAGTGACAGTAGAATACAATCCACTGTGTCGTGTTGTACTGCCATTGACAGAACATGACATGTAATAGTGGCCAGCATGATTTTACAGTGAAAATCCTTAAATGGCTCTGTGGAACCTAAACATAACTTATGTGATGCTCTGGGGTGCTTAATAATATACTGCTGTTGTGTTGAATTCACCCAACTGGAAATTCACCATATCTCCTGTTGTGTTCTGAAGAAAAAAGAAAGTCAAAGAGTGGAACAGTAAGTAAATGATGACAGAAAGTTTATTTTTGGGTGAACTATATCTTCAAAGTCAAAAAAAATTTACTTCTGAAAAATGTTCAAGTAAAGATTCTGCTTCTGCCTATTTCGTTTTATCAGTGGTTAGACATTAAAGGCGGAGTCCACGATGTTTGAAAGCCAATGTTGATATTTGAAATCACCTAAACAAACACGCCCCTACCCCAATAGAATCTGGACCTTCTGTTGATAGACCCGCCCCACACATACGCAACCCGGCAAGGATGTCGGTTAGTAGACACGCTCCTTACTGCTGATTGGCTGAAACTGTGTTTTGGTAGTCGGCCTGTCTCCTTTTCCAAAGCGTTTTTCAAACATCGTGGACTCCGCCTTTTATAAAAGGTTTAGAATACACACTTTTTATTTTTTTATTTTTGATCCATAATGGGTCAATATTGAACAGAACACATGCAGGGTTAAAAATTATGAAAAGTTATGCAACCATGGGATTATGCAACCATGGGGTATAATAATCCAGCAGTTGGGTTTAAACAGCCCAGCATTGGGTAAATTTTAACCCAGGGGCGCATTCTCTCCAATATTTTCCCATTATGGGTCAAAACAACTCAGCTATTTTAAGAGTGTAATGATATATTTGTAGCTCCTTTGCCCTTTCAGACCACGACTGCTTTAGCCCAATTTCAGTTGTGGGTCAAACTGCTGGTCTGGTGGAGTTGACGGCTGATTGATTTCAGGGTTGCTGTGTGTGCTTGCTGCAATCCTTTGTTGTCTCTTATTGGCATTGACCCCTAAGCACATTAAAGATTCATGTGGACTGCTTACTGTGTTTGATATTGTACTTCAACAGGCCATATCACCCAGCCAGAGAGCATCAGCACTCTCTATAAATATTTACTATGCCTATCTTATTCTTTCTTCTTACTTTCTCCTCATTTCATCGGCTACTAATGTCACTCTCTTCCTGAGATCTTTCCACTATGGGGAGGCCAAAGTGACACCAGTTGACAACATGGCAATCTGAATGCATATAATGATGACAGAATGGAAAAGGATGTCACTGTGACTCGTTGGGGTTTTTCAAAATAAGTATGTCAGAGGTAGGTAGCCGTTCCAAATCTTACACGCTTCATTACATGCAACATCTGTCACAGAGAAGGAAACAACCGTGGGCATTCATGCGCGCACACACACAGACAGACACAAACACATTCTCTGCCCAAAAACAAACTAAAACATCCACTATAAACATAAATAATGGTTCATTGCATGCTGCCGTCCATTTCCAGTTTGTTAAAGAAAGTGAGCATGTAAAACAGCTGCGGGTCATTGCATCAGACGTATTAGATGAGCTCTAGGCAACCTGTCACATCTACTTAAATATGACTGACATCATGACACCAGTGACAATAGAGCAACCACAAATCATTGTGTTCTCTTTGACATCATACCCATTAATCTGTGCTATTAACACATGTATATATTTAGAAATACATTTATATTTTATAACAGATTGTACAGTACAATTATATATTTTTAAACAACAATGTATCCAAGAATTACAGATATATTTCTACACTCTTTCTTAGAATCTTTATTAATTCCCATGCCCTATTTACACCTGGTATTAAAGGGATAGTTCACCCAAAAATGAAAATTCTCTGATCATTTCTCATCCTCATGTTGTTCTAAACCTGTATTAATAACCATTGACTTCCATAGTAGGAAAAACAAATACAATAGAATTCAACACTAAAGGGTACTGTCTTCTTTATGATTTATCACAATACTTCCAATAATATTTGCTTTTCCTACTATGAAATCAATGGTTACAATCAGCTGTGTGCTCACCATCATTTATCAAAATATCTTCTTTTGTGTTCATCAGATAAAAAAAACTCATACAGGTTTAGAACAACATAAGAGATGAGGAAATGATGATTACAGCATTTTCATTTTTGGGTGAACTATCGCTTTAAGATCCGTCATGGGTGATCCGACTGCAAATGCTCACATGATGAGACACATCACTGTTTGCACTTGCCAATAACATGCACCTCAAACGTGTCTCCTGTGAGCACTTGAAAGCAGATTTCAAGGCAAGGGTGTCTAATTTTATAACTACATGTTAACACAACAAATGCAATGTGATAACATGCGCTTAAGAGCGCAAATAAAACTGGTATTAAGATGCCTATTGGTCGATTGCATCACAAGCAGACGAGAGAGACGCATGTCCTGGTGTTTTAATCGGTCTCTTTTGTCCACTTTCGACTGCTGCTGTCCTAATTGCACTTGTGCAATTTAGCGTCATCCTTGCAACTGATTGATCAAAATGCATCTTAATACCAGAGCTGCGTCCAAAAACTAAGGCAGCTGACTTGTTGTCTCGATGCCTCATGACTTGAAGGCATCTCTGGAAAACCCATTTGGACAGCCTCAATAGGCAGCATAACGGAATTCTGTTTGAAATGCAATTAAAAGGTGTAAAATATAACAATATACACTAAATTGTGCTCCACCCGCATTCTTGCCCGCCATTTTATTTTTTTGAACTCGACAAGGCTCAACCAATCACCCCCCCCCCCCCCCCCCACACACACATAGAATTGTGGGACAAGACAATGAAGGTATCTATTAGTGATGCGCGGGTTGTCTCGTAAACCGCTTGGGTAACCCACGGGTCGGGTTGGGGCGGGTAAAGAAATTGTAACTTTATTTCGTGGCGGGTTGGGGCGGGTCATTAAAAAAAAAATTAAAAAAACATATGTATGTTGTGTCTTATTCGCTGTAGCATATATTACATATTTGGGAATATGTCTTTTCATATTTTATTAGGTTCTTTAATAAGGTTAAATTACGTAGGCCTACGTGGCAATGTAACGTCTGCAACGTAACTTTAATTCCCCAAACCTTTGGCCTCACATCATAGAAGAGCCAAGTAGCTCCCGCTGCAGCCACAACAACAAAACAAATTAAGAATCTGTTGGAGAAATTAAGGTAAGGAATTTGTGAATAGATAATACAAACGCTGCTTTGTAAATTATGAAAATGTTTATCATTATCCTATCTATATATAAATATGACAATGCTGGTTTCTATGGTTCATTCGCGTATGTTGTTGCCAGTTTACAGGGCGATGTAATCTAATGTCTGTTTCCAAGCACTTTTAGGCTAAAAAAAGCCTCTTTTTATTTACATTACAAATGCCTTGTATGTCTATTTTAATGGTCACGGGTGCCGGGCGGTGCGAGTTGTAAAAATAGATACAGTGGTGCAGGGCGGGTTGGGGCAGACCAAATATTTTGGGACCTGCGAAAAATCCCGACCCGCGCATCACTAGTATTAAGACAGGAATTAAACCAAACATTGGATTCGGACATGCCTTGATGCCGTAATACCTTTGAATGCTGCCGCCGAAGGCAGCATTTTAGAGATTTCGGATGCAGCCCAGGTGTAAACAGGGCCTAAGACTGCCTTTAAATGTGCCTTGGGTGATCCGATCACAGAGCGATTTAAAACTTGCATCTAAATTAAGCAC
Organism: Misgurnus anguillicaudatus; assembly: GCF_027580225.2. Taxonomy (NCBI): domain Eukaryota; kingdom Metazoa; phylum Chordata; class Actinopteri; order Cypriniformes; family Cobitidae; genus Misgurnus; species Misgurnus anguillicaudatus. The sequence continues at coordinate 34,250,148 of NC_073357.2, read as the reverse complement.
TGCCTATGGTTTCCCCGAAATGGATTTTTGTACCAGGTGTAAATGCTGTCTTGTTTATAATCAGATTCCTTTCCTGGGGTGACATACAGAAGGGCTGCAAGGGGGAGAGAGGTTTAGGGGTTAGGGAGTAAGACAGTGGCTGAAGCAATGGGATCACTGCTCCTCATCAAACCTCCATTTATCTCTTATCCTCTCCCCCTAGATGCACATCTCATTAAATCCTCTCTTCAATACCTAAATGTCTGGCAGCCTGGCTGTCTATCTATTCTACTTTCTCACTCTCATCATGAGTGTCGCTCCCAACCCTTTTCACAAATCTATCTATTATATTGCTCTGCCTGCCAGCTCTGTTGTTTTTTTCTCTTTATAAGTACCAAGACTGTCTCCTTTTTCACTGCAGGGTGCGATGAATGACAAACATTCTCTGCTCATATATAACATGCAAATGCACTCTGGTTTGTCTCCAAGTGTCACAGATCCTGAGTGCAATAAACAGTATGTTCCATATTCTCAGAAGTATCCATTGAACACTTGGATATATAAAATATTAATCAATAGTCAAATGGAGGAATTCTTTCAAAGAAAAAACTGCCTCCTAAAGCTTTTTATTATTCAATTTGGTCATGTGAAAAGCTTTGATAACGTTTAAATGTACCTTAATTTTCACAAAACCTATGCTAAATATGGAAAACTTGCATCACAATATATCACAGACTCTTGTGATTTTTATTATTATTATTATTTATTTATTTATTTATTTTTTCAAAAAAAGCAGAAGGAAAATTTATGCTTACAACTTAATACAAAAAGCTTGATGTGAATTCAGGCTTATTTATGTTCCAGCTAGTAAACAGTAAGCATATTGATACTCGTTAGTTATAAGTCAGATAGGGACACTATTGTCACAATCTTAATTTATTCCAATCATCCTCTATGCTAGTCCTTTCAGCGGAGCGGTGCTCAAGGACATCATGTGTTGGAGAAAATGATTTTATTATCATTTATAGATGTGTTTCTTTTTAATAGATGTATTTTTATTAAGGTTTTCTCTGTAATAGAAAACAAACTATGTTTTGCATTCTTTCTTTTAGCCACATAGATAGGAGAAGAGCACAAGCTGTACTTTGTGGTTTTGACACCTCCACCTCCAGTTCAGGGTGGTGGAAAGTTGTTTATCTGTTTCAAACTCAGCTCTTACCTATGTCTGGTTTTTTGGATGTTTTCAGATGTGTGTGTGTATGTGTTAAAATCCATGACGTATGTTGTCTTGCACTTATCTTTTTGGGTGTCAACCCATCTTATAAAAAGAGCTTGCAGACAAAGAATCGGAGAGAGACAGCTTGAGTATTTCTTGATGAGAAATCTCTCTGGTTCTTTCCCTCGCGAGTGATTTAAACCTGAATTCTTGGTCTGACGTGTCTTAATTATTGTTAAGGTAATTTGAATAAACCTAACATTTTGGTCCTTCGAGCCGGATTCCAACATACCCGGAGATCAGCAGTGGAGGAGACAAGCCGAAGCCCGACGTCGGCCGAATTCGTCTAAGAGTTCGAAGCAAAGCCCTGGGAGGTGAGAATTCCTCGCCAGGCCGGCATTTAGGTTTCCTCTGCTGATGATCCCGGATTGACGGAATTCGAAGCAAGACACAAATCAGGCGCAGTGAATTGGGTGAGTTGATTTTGTTTTGAAATAAGACTAGGGGATCCTGAAGTATCGCCCAAAAAGTAAACCCTGAAGTGTTTACTAATAGAATAGACCCTGAAGTGTTTGTTCTGTTGTCTTAGTTAATGGGGATCCTGAAGTATCGCCCAGAAAGTAGACCCTGAAGTGTTTACTGAAAGAATAGACCCTGAAGTGTTTATTCTGTTTTTTTATTTTGTTTTGAAATAAGACTAGGGGATCCTGAAGTATCGCCCAAAAAGTAAACCCTGAAGTGTTTACTAATAGAATAGACCCTGAAGTGTTTGTTCTGTTGTCTTAGTTAATGGGGATCCTGAAGTATCGCCCAGAAAGTAGACCCTGAAGTGTTTACTGAAAGAATAGACCCTGAAGTGTTTATTCTGTTTTTTTTAAGGGAATCCTGAAGTATTGCCCTGTTGATAGTAAATCCTGAAGTATTTACTGAATGTTGTAAACCCAGAAGTGTTTACTGAGAAATTGTTGAGAATAAACCCTGAAGTGTTTATTCTACTGTATTTTTGCTGTGTTTTTGCTGCGTTATTTGCTGTGTATATGTTTGTGATGTGCTCAGTGTGCTGGAAATCTAGCGGTGTTAACAAACCAGTTGTACGCTGAAGTAGAGACATTGAGTGATTTTTTATCTGTGAATCGAAAGTTGTATTGTTGCATTGTTGTATTGCAATTTGAATCCCCGGGGATCGCTAAATGTATGTGTGTGATCGAATAATAGGTTATGATTCTGAATAATTTAGGATCGCTAATGATTTTAGATTGAGTAATAATTTGTGATTGCTAAGAATTTATGATTGCTATTAATTTGTGACTGCGTGGATCGAGTAATAATTTGAGAAAATTAGAAATTGTTGTGGATGTTTTAAGAATGATAAATAATTAATATAGTGTATACTAATATATAATATATAGTATAGAATATTTCAGAATGTAAAATCAGAATGTGAGGTATATGAAGAAGTGCAAAACGTTTGTTGAAAATCTAGAGATGAAAGCAATGTTTAAAACAGGAAAAGTCAAACCAGAACGAGAAATATTAAGTGCAAGAGAATGGTTTGAAGGAAGTGTTAGAAGACAAGAAGGTATAAAAAGAAAAAAGTATAGAATAATGTATAAAAGTTTAAAAATAATGGTGGTGTGTAGACAGGAAAATAATAAAACAACCCCTGTAGTACGCACAACGGCGATGGAGCCAGATCCAATCCCGTCCCCTGAAGCCTTAGCACATGTTATATATCAATCATATGCAGGGGCAAGAGCAGATTTAGACAAAATGATTAATAGAGCTCCCCAGTATTATAATACCATAACAGCGTGGCTCAGCAGAAGAGTAACATGATCAACACCTTTAAAGATGTGAGAAATCTAGAGGAAGCACAAGATCTTTTGCAAATAGCATTAAAAGAGGAAGTTCAGTGGACAATGAAAGCGAATGGTGCTTTCGATAAGATCAAACAAGAATTAGTTTCTTCCACTGTGTTTAGCTTTAATTGATTGCACTAAACAATTTGTGCAAACCGTAGTTTGAAAAATGAAATTAATGGCTTCCATGTGGTTACAAAAACATGGCACAAAGTTAAGACCTGTAGATTTTTATTCTAAGAAGTTAAATATGGTATGGTATACCAGCACTACCACCCTGTACAAGCAGTTTGTGCAGCAGCAATGGGTGTAGAAGTATCAGCTGAAATTATTTTATTTCACCATTTGAAATTTTTAATTACATAGGCCTATGTTGTAGATATTTTACTTTTAAAAACCTAAACTGAAGTTCTTATCACCTGCTCGACATATGTCTTGTATCACCGTGCTAATCTCACAACCACACATTCCCATTCAGAGGTGTAATACACTAAACCCAGCAATTGTAGGAGAACCTCGTTGTTGTATTGAACTAACAGATCAATTGGTTTTGGCCAGACCAGATCTAAAAGACCAACCATTAGAAGAGAGAGAAGTGTGGTTTGTAGATGGTTCGTGTTATAAAGATAAAGCAGGCAAAACTATCACAGGATATGCTGTGGTTAGCTCATTATAAAAGCCAGACAGTTGCTAAATACACATTCAGCACAAGCTGCAGAGAAATAATAGCTTTGAAAAAGAGCATGTCTTTTGGGAAAAAGGCCAATCATTAACTGTCCAACCAGTTGTCAGTAAGCTTTTTCAATTTTTTTTTTTAAATTTTTTTTTGTTGTTGTTTTTGTTTTTTGTTTGGTTGTGTATTTGTTGTTTTTGATTTGAAAAACAATGGGAACTGAGAGGTAAGAAGACCTCTACGGGAAAGTCAATAACTGATAATTAATTGTTTGAGACATGGGCTTTGCCAATGTCTCAACAGGAGGGAGTATAAAGTAATTGATGAACATTTTATAATCTATGGATTTAATTACTACTAAAAAAAAATTTTTTTGTAAAGCATGTACCATATGCATAAAGCATAATGCACAAGGAAATGTTAGAGTACTCAGAGGTAAATTCCCGGAACCAGAATACCCTTTTCAGAATTTTTGTATGGACTTCATTGAATTGAATCAGAGTGCTCCATACAAATACTGATTGCATTCCTGAGAAAATATATAGTAACAATGGTGCCCATTTTGTGAATGAGGTAATAAAGAGCAACAACCTAGATATCATTTTAAAGAATCATTGTGCATATCATCCACAAATTGCAGGACTGGTGAAATAAATAAATGTCACGGTAAAAGAATAGGGAAAAATAAATAAATAAAATAAATGTATGGATGAAACTGTACTGTTTTAGTGAAGTTATATATCAGAATAACTCTAACTGTGAAATGACGTACTCCATTAGAGATAAGTTTTGGAATGTCCCTGCTAACCTCCCCTTTGCAGAAGAATGAAGAAGAATAAAACTTTAGTGATTATTTAAAAGCAATTTTTTCTAAATGAGAAATGTTACAAGCAAACATACTGCCAGATTTTCTCCTCTCTCTGTGATACAGGAAGCAGCTGTCCAGCCAGGTGACTACATCTTAATCAAAGTCATCAAACGAAAAACTGGTACAGCTCGAAGTGGGAAAGATCTTATCAAGTTCTTATTACCACACCAACAGCAGTAAAGATTGCAGAAAGACCTTCGTGGATACATCTCAGCCACATCAAGAAACAGTTGGTTTGTTCTGTTCAGGACAGTGAAGTAGTTGTTTAGTTAATCTAGGTAAGAGAAGTGTGGGTAAGTGAGTGGACCCGGAAGACTGTTTTTGTGACCCCTGTTTATTTTTTACGGGAGCAAGGGAAGTTTAACCTAGAAGATATTGTAGGTAAAATTAGTTAGCACTGTCCTGTCTACACAGAACAGAAGAAATGGCTGATTTTCTGAAAATAATCATTGTGTGTGATTCTAGCAACCATGCTGGTGTGTGAGACCCCGCCTGGCTGGACGAAGCAAGAGAAGCAGGATGAGCTTAAGAGAAAGGAGAGAGGCAAGTGGCAGCAGATGAAAGAAGGAAAGTATCAGAACACCTACGAGATCAACACAGAAATCACACAAACTGTTATGTCTGTTCGAAGATGCCCAAGTCTGGAATGAATCCGCATGCAGTTCCTGAACCCGTTATAAACGTTTCCTGAATGTCTGTTATCAGCTTATTCACTGCAGTTTCTTAACATGACTTTGCAAAACCGCCTGCCACCTCCTGTGGATATTAAGAAACTGACTTTTAAGAACTCTATGAGCCTAACGTTTAATGTTAGTGATAAAATGTATGTTCCAGTCCACGTTCCTCCAAGTGGACAATTTATTTGTTATGAGAACACTGTGACTTTGGGAGATGAGATTTATCCTGGAAAAGTGCCCAAACAGAACTGTAAGCGCATATTCATGCCTTGTACTAAAAATCAAACAGGACATTTTAGACAATCCGAAGCTAACAGAGGAGTTATGTGTACAAATTATTTCAACGCACCCAATGCCATGGGAACCACCCCACAGATGAACTTTGTGTGGTTGTGTGGCTTAGACATTTATCATCATCTTTCTACTGGGTGGAAGGGCCGGTGTGCCCCGCCCTACCAACAGATCACTCTTTCATCATCACCGCGAAGGACGCTCAACATCGCACCAAACGAGATCTCTACAAGAAACAGGACTCCCTGTGGGGAACGGATGTACCCAACGACCACAAGCTATGGTCCAACGGTCAGAAAGTTGGACTTGCGCTTTTTCCTTGGCTAGGAACTGGAAAACTTATGCTGAGAATGGAAACCATTGACTGTCGATTTGAGGTATTTCTTAATAGTACCACGGCAGCATTGAAAGATATCAAAGAAGAATTAACAGCCTATGCATGATGGACAGGTAATCAAACAGGCCATTAACAACCTCACCATGCTTCGTGAAGCCGTTGAGAAAGACTATGTTACAGCTAATGGTGTCTCCAAATGGTTGTTTGGAGGGTTGTCGGGTAAACGCCTTTTGAAAGTGTGTGTTGTTCCTGATTTGCATGTATCTGAGCTGTGTTTTACCCTGTGTTATGAAATTAATGAGAAAAATGATTCATTCTATGTTTTCAGACATGTATTTTATGGGAAACTTTGCAGTGGATGATGATTATGAAGTATTTTCACGAGTCAATATTTCAGTTAAAACTGATACAATGATATAATGTTTTTGTTTGCTATGCTTTTATTTTTCTATTAAAGATAGTTGATTACTAAAGTACATTAGAAGGTAGCGGGGTGTAACTGAAAAAGAAACAGGATAAATGATAAACAGGAGGGAATGTTGGAGAAAATGATTTTATTATCATTTATAGATGTGTTTCTTTTTAATAGATGTATTTTTATTAAGGTTTTCTCTGTAATAGAAAACAAACTATGTTTTGCATTCTTTCTTTTAGCCACATAGATAGGAGAAGAGCACAAGCTGTACTTTGTGGTTTTGACACCTCCACCTCCAGTTCAGGGTGGTGGAAAGTTGTTTATCTGTTTCAAACTCAGCTCTTACCTATGTCTGGTTTTTTGGATGTTTTCAGATGTGTGTGTGTATGTGTTAAAATCCATGACGTATGTTGTCTTGCACTTATCTTTTTGGGTGTCAACCCATCTTATAAAAAGAGCTTGCAGACAAAGAATCGGAGAGAGACAGCTTGAGTATTTCTTGATGAGAAATCTCTCTGGTTCTTTCCCTCGCGAGTGATTTAAACCTGAATTCTTGGTCTGACGTGTCTTAATTATTGTTAAGGTAATTTGAATAAACCTAACATCATGACTGTCACGTTAAGTAAATCAGTTAGCTTTATCATGAATCGTGAATCACACTTTCATGATAGTGAAGTTGGCCTTTAGAGAACAAGGAAGCTCCTGGAGGGGAGCCAGGTTGTAAACTTAAGAGATAAAAAGGTTTGAGCACTGCAGGGAGAAACTTTAGTACACTAGCAGAGGACAGTGTGATTTATTGCAGAATAGGATTGTTTGTACTCCTGGCAGGTGAAATCAATTGTTCATTGTTTTCTATAATTTTGTTTCAGAATATCCTCTCACTTGCATCAGTTCAGATTGTTACATTTGAAAATGATTGATAACTAAAAAAATCCTACATATCCTTATATCACATAGCCTACATTCTGTCTCCATTTACAGAAGCCAGTGTTACTGTATATCTGCTTCATGTCCTCCTGGCACCAGCATGGCGTACTGTAGACAGTATTATTATAAATCCACACAATATGCAATTATAAATCCACTTCGGAGATATAATGCAATTAGCTACAGACTGGAAGAGACATTCATAGCTATACTAGACTAATATGGATAAAAAAGAAGATATTAGGGAAGAGAATTTAAGAGAGAGAGAGAGAAAGAGAAAGAAAGAGATCTGAAGCTAAATCTTATACTGATTTAATAATGCTTATCACTATTACTGGAAACCTGTAATTAGACATTGACAGAGTAAATCAGATCAAATGAAGATTGACACAAAGGAATCCATGTGTCTGATCTGAGTAGAGAAAGCAGCACTGAACTCAGTCTAAAGATGAATATATTACACAAAATAATGTAAAATGTCCATCTTTACATGTATGCACGTAAATTACATGAATTTGTTTAAAACATCTCTGTGCTGTGTGTATGCCATCAGCGTGCAACAACATTGTAAAGATAAATACACAAAACATTTAGGTGAGATAATTAAAAAAGTAGGGTTTAATTTTTTTTTAAAGTTTAGCAAATACCAAAATGTGTTTATACAGTAGCTAGCTAGCTAGCCAGTAAATCAGATATCTAAATGTTAGCTAGCACTATTTCATTGAAAATGTATAAGGCTAGCTATCATGTAACTAGCTCAAGCTGTGATGCTCTTTCTTCTACATTCTGCTAGCCAGTTTTCTGTTATCATACAAAATTATTGTACCACCCCAAAGTTTGGACACATAACTATTTTAATGTTTTTTTTTCATATTAAAATGGTTTTGAAGGATTTTTCATCAATTTACTCCAGGCTTTATTAAGTATCAGGGTTGTTTAAAATTTTTATTACCTTGCATGCATTTTCTGCTTATGACCAAACAAAATGTTTATTTATGTTTGTATATGATATAGTTTATATAAATTTCCCTAAATTTCCAAATAATTCCAGTAAAAATTCGTTACGTTTCCAATTTGGAATATTAGCAAAATTCCCCAGATTAAGGCCTAGTCCACAAGGACACAGGTATTTTTATAACCAGAGTTTTTTCTCCTTTTATAAAAAAATCCCGTCCACACATGCTCGGTTTAAAAGAAATTTCCGCCTACATGAAAACGCATAAACACGTTGCCAAGAGCATGCCACACCAGCAGGCGGTGATATAACCCTAATCGTAAAGCACGTTGGCCAATCAGAAGCCTTAATCAGAAGCAAAAACACCGGGTTTACTGTCTACACGACAACAATGCAACTGGCATTTCTGAAAATCCTCACCCTGGCAGCGGTTTTTAAAAAAATGTTTGCTTTTAGGCTACGTTTACACGGAAACGATCTAAAAAAAGAAAACGCAAAAGGGGCATAGCGTTTTTATTTGGCATTTATACAAGCATTTTGAGGGGGAAATCTGCGTGCATATGGTGACACAAAAGTGTGTGATATTCAATGTAGGATGCACTCCAGGCGGCTAGGTGGCAATGTGAAGCACTGACACACAACAACACCAAGTCCTTCTCTGATCAGTAATACTAGCTGTGAATATTATATTTCATACAACTGCTGGAAAGACTCTTGTATATCTATCAGAGCTGCTATGGCAACAACGTATAATTCGACGTATATGTTGTTATTTTCCTGAACTAGCGCATGCCTGTGACGTAAACGCGTACGGGATGAGAGCCACTGTGAACAGACTTTTGCGTTTTTACCCTTTAGACGGGAACGCGACGGGTATATTGTTTTAAAGATTTCCACTCTGGAGGGTGGTTTCACTTTTTTTGCATTTTTAAGCTCCAAAAATGCTGTCGCTGTGTAAATGAAAGGCAGATCCGATAAAATCTTATTCCGTGTGGACGAACGGACGAACCGCGTAAAAAAAGTCACAGTTTTAAAAATACCTGTGTCTGTGTGGACAAGGCCTAAGTTTCCCATTTGCAACGCTCCTGCCAGTGATTTGCTGATTAGCAATTTGTGTTAACAAGTTATTGAACAGGTGTACCCAACAAAGTGACCAGTGAGTGTTTAAGGAAAACAGTGTTAACAGATTCCAGGGAATAGAGTAAAATCTTGTGCCTGAGATCTGGGGTGAAAAAGCTGCTGTGCAGGTGAGTTTTTCCATTATTATTGGATATAAACAAACAGGCATTGAGAGCAGTCACAGCTCTTTTCTCCAGTCTACATGGCACCAGTTAATTGACCACACTTGATGGTCATGACCAGTGGATCGAGATTGTGTGCTTGATCAAGTGACTCTGATGAAGTGAAGGTCTCATAATAGAGATAATCCAAACCGGTAATGCACAAGTCTTGAGAGCCAACGGTCTAAACAAATAAGATCAGAAACATAATAGTATTTATTGCCTACTGTTGGCGCCGAAAATATATTGTAAATTATCCTGCAGTGCATGCAGTGAATAATATATTGGAGGAATGGGGTGTGTGACATCATAGTGATAAAACAATAAGCAAAGGATAACTTTCAGAGTAAGGTTTGCAGGCTTTGCTGTCAGCATAGGAAACAAAAGTGGAAGTGAAGAGAAACCCTTTTTACAGAGAGCGAGAGAGAGATCAAGCAAAGAATGTGGGGGAGGAAGATCGGACAGTTCAAGATAAACAACATCTCAAGATCTTGGTGGGAAGAGTAGAGGAATCTTCATTAATGTTTGAAAAGTCAGGCTGAAAGCCAATCTGTTTTAGTTATATAGAACATGGCTTCACATCCACTACCATTCTCCCTTTCCTGTTTGCTTTTCTTACATTGTTTTCCTATTTAACTTATTCTTAAGGGCCCTATCTCTGCATTTCTTTTAATATGAGTTGTCCACAACGTAATTACAGAAAGGATCAGTTTCAAAAATGTATGCCATTATGAAACAAAATAACGATAGCATAATAATAAAATACAAATAACATTACCAACTTGATAACAGCCCCAAGCAGCTTGACAAGTACATCTTCTATCTATGTGAATGTAAGAAATGGTCCAAATCCAATACATTCAATAACATATTTCAAAACAGTAATATAATGTGACAGCAATGGTATCATACATTTTGCTACTTGTAAAAACTTTACTTTTCAGGCTAGTCCACTTAGTGTGCATTGCTATCGAAAAGGTAATTGACCTTGTTTGCTGAAAGGCAGGATGCAACTTACATTAGTACAGACAGCATATTGAGCATTATGATTTCTCACATTCATATTTCTAAAAGTGGTCTATTTCAGTCCCCCTACAGTGCCTCTGCAAGAGTCTTATTACAAAGAAGATAAGGAAGTTGCATGTCTATTTCACCTATAATGAATCATTAAAAGGTTTTGGGTCATTACTGGATCTGGGTGTACTGGGTGCATCTGGACGTCTTCTCTGCACATTGTGTTAAATGTACAGTCCACAGAAAAAGAAAAATGATTGATGAGAATTTCACACAGCTTTTCATGCATGCAGAGTGCACAGAACAGATTTAAGTGATGTGAATGAACCATGGTCAGTGTTAAAAAAAGCCCAAGCCCTTAGTTATTCATGAAAGTACCTATTGGTTGATACTGGTGCAGACCAACATCCCAAAGCATGGCCGGCCTGTCTTAAAGGTGATTCTTAGGGGGGGGCACGTGAGTCAACAATCAAAGTTAGTACTACTTGTATATACACTCATGGATGTGCTGAATCGGAAGCAACTACTATGTGCGCAGGGACATAAAAATCGTACAAATGGTGAGAAGTGCCCGATGGTCAATGGCCAGCATGAAAAACGCCCGGGACAGTTGGAGAATGCATGCGTTTTGTGTGCACACACATCTAAAGCACGCACCATGAAAGCGTTTTGGGGAAGGGTTCGGATGTCAGACGGACGTTGGCTTCGGATGTCAGACAAATTTTCAGTTTCAACCAAAAAAGAAGGTCTGCCCTTGATGTCAAGCCGATGTTGTGTTTTGACATCAACCTGATTTTCATTTACAAGCAAAACGGATGGTCTGCCCGCCCGGCGTTACAGCTTTGACCTTTTCCACCTCATCTCGTGAAATACAAACTGCAGGGGTCTCATTTATACAACTGTGCGTAGGATCCTTACTAAAAGTCTACTTGCGCACAAAAGCCAAAAATGGCATACGCCAAAAATATTAAGACTTATAAAACAAAGCAATGTTCCCTTTATAAAGCACAGATAACCTGCAAGTGTGCATACATGAATCATCCTCAGATCCCACCCTGCAAGCCCATTCTGCCGTCAAGTTTGTTTTTTTATGGATCACAACTTTTGCGTGGGAACTTTATAACGCTTTATCAATGAGACCCTGGATCATTTCTTTGACGTCAGCCCGATGTTGGGTTTTGATGTCAACTGGACAATTACAATTTACCATTACAATGCTACCATCTTTATGATCTTACCTAGGGCCCCACAACCCTATGAGCCGGCCCTATGGCACAAAGGTAAACTACAAGAAGGCTGACAGCTGGTAAATTACAGCTAGTCCAAAAGGTGTATTGTATATTATATGCTGCAGCTATAGCAATGCACTGATCAAACCTATTTATCCATCTAAAAGCCTTAACATAAAGATCTATTGTCAAAATAATTGTAAAATAAAAAGAATGGGCCAGATAAGGTATAAAAATTATCTTAGAAATATTTAATGCTAATGTTCTGTAGCATAATCTCATTTAGAATGTTTAGTACTTTCGTGCATACCCTCCATGTGGCTCTCACATTACAATCTCCACACTGAGATCTGATCCTTAGAGCCAATTAACATTAATAATGAATGCAGGGTTTATTTCACTGACAAACATGTTCCCCAAAGCTACGCCTTCTTGCCATTACTTTTGATCTTATAAGAGAGCCTTTGTTTCATGCAATTCAGAAACTGATTCCATGTACCATCTGTCTGTTGCCACATCCAGTCTAAAAGTTTGAGACACACTAGTGGAAGTACGTCTTTAATTAATTTTTTGCTAATTGCCAATTGCAGTGTTTATAATATATACATAATTTGAGTCAAAAGTTTCACAGATAACATAATTTTTAATATTGCAGCCATGGAAAAGCATAGACCGTTTCCGAAATATCCCCATATTCCCGGGGTCGGCAACAGGTGCCCGTCAGCAATAATATCTGGCCTCCGCCCGCAGCCAGATTACTTTTATAGCGACAGGTTCTGAAATAGATCTGTCATGACAACAACACTTTACTCATAAAGGCTTGCTGTACTTTGATGCCCTCTGGCTGTTTGTTCTTAAAGTGATCACTGCAAGAGCAATCACTTAGGGGTGGTTTCCCGGACAGGGATTAGACTCGTCCTAGATTAAAATAAATGTAAGAGCTGTCCAAACTGAAAACAACTTTCACTGACACATCTTAAAATACATCAGTGCCCTTTGTTTTGCCTCAAAATGCACACAAGTAATGTTTTTAGTAAGTTATATTTCCTAATTAAACTAAGGCCTAGTCCTGCCCTGCGTTCCAGTTCGTTTTTTTTATGATCTTCCCTCAGTCTGGTTCACTCGGTTGTACATCATTGCTTACGTTGTACGAGTGCCCACTACTGCTGAAACACTTGAAGTAGGTTCAAATGGATTGCCCTAAGCCCTTGATCATATGGAAAGTGGAGACCGCACCCTTCATGTGCAAAGCGTGAGTTGCTGAAGTGACGTCACAATCATGATGCATTGTGGGATATGGAGATGCCTGAAGTGTACATATGAAGTAGACTCGCTCCCTCTGTCAAAATCGATGGAGCGGGGGTCTGTCCATACAAACTTCCCTCATCCACTTGACGAAGTGGAATGCACTTCAAAATGGTGACAGGGATTCCCCAGAGGGGAAGTGTTTAGGGAAGTTCACGAGTGCGTGTCTAAAACTGGAGTGGAATGCACCCATGGTTTAAGCTAATCCCTGTCCGGAAAACCACCCCTTAGTCTTTAGTAATTTTGCCTTCAAAATAAAAGTATGACAATGTTTTTGCAGCAATGTTTATATTGGGATGAATTGAGAGTTTTTAGTTAGAAAAGTTCTAAATAGCATCATAGGAAAGGCCTGAAAAAGGACTTGTAAGTCGAACACTTCCCCAGACTCGCAGTCCAGTCTACCACAAACGAAGGCGTTCGCGTTTTGCATGGAATGAAATAGATGCAACTGCAATACCAATAAATGCAATTACATTTGCTGGTCCTGGAGGGCCACTGTCCTGCCAAGTTTAGCTCCAACCCTAATCAAACTCACTTGAATGTCATTTCCGAGTAATCCTGCAGCCTTTGATTATCGTTTTTCAGGTGAGGTTGAGTAGGGTTAGAGCTTAACTTTGCAGGACAGGATCCCTCCAGGACCAGGAATGCCCACCCCTGATCTAGTTGCTAAAGAAATGTTGGACAAATGCAAAACTACTTGCCGACCCCTGCCCTATACCCTCATTCACTATTCCCTAATCCCTACATTAGTCCACTAATATAGTTCACTCAAATGAGTGACTGAAAATGAGTGAATTCCGACACTTGAGCTCACCAGAAAGTGCTGCAGTGTGAACGTCATCATTCCGCATAAGCCTCAGTGGACAAGTGGAGGCTAGTTTTAAGTGAACTTCATTTGTGCTTAACAGCCCTTAATAGTGCACAGCCATGAGCCATGTCCCAATTCAAAGGCTAGATCCTTCAAAGGTCGCGTCCTTCAAAGGTGAGGACACATTCTTTGAAGGTCACATCCTCTGAAGTTCATGAAGAGAACTGAAATGAGATGGTCTAGCCCAGGGCTATTCAATTCTTACCCTGGAGGGCCGAGTACTGCATAGTTTAGCTCCAACCTTAATCAAACTTACCCACCTGTGATTTTCTAGTGATCATGAAGACCTTGATTATCTTGCTCAGGTGTGTTTGATCAGAGTTGGAGCTAAACTATGCAGTGCTCGGCCCTCCAGGGTAAGATTTGAATAGCCCTGGTCTAGCCTATAGAGGCTTAACTATAGTTAAGTTACCTGCTGTAAACGGCCAACGTGGCTTTAAGCAGGACACAGCAAAAAAGTTTCTGACTTATTAAAATAAATATGGAACCAGGATTTTTTTATTTTAGAAAATATGACACATTGATGTGGCAAAGGTAAAACGCAACATACCCAGAATAATATTAATACAAAGCACATTTTATAAAAACTTTGACAAGGAGCATTTTTCTGCAAAATACACACTTTTATTCAACAAAGGTTTGAAATGCTTATTTTAAAATATACATACAGTCATTACAGACATACAATGACTCACAGGATCGTCTAGGCTCTATCCTTCGCAGCACGGAGAAAGAAGGACGTATTCTGAGGCTGCATTTAAGTATCCTTCAAATTGGTGGTGTGATGACACCACCGAGCTTGGACCGGCCCCTAACATGCAAGTTTGATGTCATTTAGTCTGATAGCTAGCTGCCTTGGTCATGTAAATGACGTTGTGATATTTATTTATTTATTTATTTATTTATTTATTTCGAACTGAGAAAAGCAAATTACAACAAAAAAGTAATTTACATTAGCTCACCTCATTCGAAAAGGGATAGGTAGAAGCCCTAGGCTTATCAAAAACCTATCCCCAAACATCACAGTACCTAAAGCTCACATCAAACAATTTAAAATCAAAAACACAGCTTTTAAAATAAACACACACACAAAAAAAATACATCAAAAAATAAAGAGAAAAAAAAAATCAAAATCAAAATCAGGCAGTAGCAGTTTTCCAACTCACCCCTCTCTTATATACTTAGCGAAAATAGATTTTTTAAACCTTTTTTTAAATTGAAATATATGAACACTTTCTTTTATCTGGTTGTTCAAACTATTCCACAATATCTGGTTGTTCAAACTATTCCACAATATCACTCCACGGATTGAAATACACTTGTTCTATCTTTCGCAGCATGCAAAAAGAAAGACACATTCTGAGGCTATATTTTAAGCATCCTTTGAATTGGGACAGCCTTGCTAGCCTACAGTTGTGCTACAGTGATGCAATCGGAATTAGAATGCAGCCTTCGGAGGTCGCAACCTTCGAACTGGGACACAGCTACGGTTTAAATATATTACATACAGTGAGTGTGAAGAAAGAGAGTGTGTGTCCATAGTCCAGTTGGAAAGAGGGTGTCACCTGGTGGTTGGATGAAAGGGTACACTCCCATTCATTACAGTGAACTATCCCTTTAATCACAACTTTGCTTACCTTTACCTCCAGTTTCATAAGGCTTAAGGCTAGACTAAAACACATGTTTGACCATAAACTAAAAATAACACTGACAGATCTTTACCAGTGTCATTGATTTGTCTCAAGATACACAACAGTAATGTCTTTTTCTATGGCTAGTTTATAAAGGATGCTTAAATATCTTAATTTAACTGAGGTCTAGTCTTGGCTGTAGCTGTGAATCCAGGCCATAGTAATACTGAGTCTGGAACCAAGGGTAGAAGTAAAAATGGAGAAAAGTAAAGCAATTAAAAATGTATTAGGAAGTGAATTAGTTCATGGTTGTTCTTTAATCAAATGCTCACAGAAGAGGTTTGTCTTTTGCCATTTATTGCAAGCTGTGATCATGGCCGTAGCCAGGGTTTGAAAATTAGCAAGATCCAGGGTGGGGTGTTAATGGGACACTTCACTTTCTTTAAAAATATGCTCATTTTCCAACTCCCATAGAGTTAAACATTTGATTTTTACAGTTTTGGAATCCATTTAGCTGATCTCCAGGTCTGGCAATACCATTTAGCATAATTGATTGAATCTGATTAGACCATTAGCATCGTGCTAAAAAATAACCAAAGAGTTTCAATATTTTTCCTATTTAAAACTTGACTCTTCTGTATCGTATACTAAGACCAAAGGAAAATCATAAGTTGCAATTTTCTAGGCAGATATGGCTAGGATCTATACCATCTATACTATAGACGGTTTCATTGGAAGCACGTGATACACGTCTGGATCCGAACCTTACTTCCGGTTTCGTTTTTTTAATGCTCTGACTAGTTGCTAAACTGATCTCTAGAACAAATGACTCGTTGAAAATAACAAATGTTTTGGTTTCCTAGGCAATCTGTGTGTTGTTTTTTGCTTGTTATATAAATAAACTACGTTTAAAGAACTTTGTTGTTATTTATTTTTAGCAGAGTTTACCGGAAGCTACGTGCAGCCGCTTGTTTATGTTGTTACTGCTAAAACTGTCTATAATTCTTCCGTAATAATCAAGGACTTAGGAAATTTTAAATAAGGAGTAACATGATGTAACATTCAGTAACATGGCTGCAGCATGCACAATGATATTACACAGCGCCAGAAATAAAATAAGCATATAAAGTGAAGTGTCCCTTTAAGAGTTAACAAATGCTCTAGTCCAGTGGTTTTCAAACTGGGGGCCGCGAGATGGTGCCAGGGGGCCCCAGTTTTATGATATTTTGTAAAATACACTCATTTATCATGAATTCTGTGTAATTAAACCTAAAAAATAATAAGCCAACTAACCAACAGCACTACTAGGTATACTTTTATATGTTTTGTTTAATTAAAATATTACATTTTAAAACTGTTTTTGTCATAGATTTTCTTTCGGGGGGCCGCAAAAAAATGCACTGTACACAAGGGGGGCCCCACGCTGAAAAGTTTGGGAACCACTGCTCTAGTCTAATGTATTTTGTCTGAACCGTTTTGCCAATTTACACTTTGGGTGAACACTCTGTCTGTCTGTCTGTCTGTCTGTCTGTCTGTTTTAGGATATTGTTATAATACCCCCCAGTTAAATCACAATTTGTTAATACTTTAATGTTGATTTGGGTAGTTTATATATGTATATTTCATGCAACTTGTAATTATTGTAATTATTTTAATAAGCAATATTATACAAGAACCTTAAAAGGCAGTAAATAAGAACTTTGTTTAGTCCTTTTATGAATGTTTTTAGCATGATGTTGTCAAAGGTTAACTCCTAAATTGAATGAAATAATTCTTCATGGCCAGTACGTGTTTGCAAATGTGGCATATTTCATTCAGATCTGACTCTTTGCACCCGTGTTATTTTCTACTGTTCATTTGATAGTGTTGATAACGTGTCTCAAAGACATAATTATGCTGATTATTGCGTTTGTCGAATACCATCCTGTCAACACGGTGTAACTTCAAAATTCAGCAGCCTACTTTAGTTCACATTTTTGTAACGTGTTTTAGCATTTCCACATTTCTGTGTGTTTAGGATTATTTGGGCGGGGCTCAAACGGTGGTTCGATGACGCACTTAAGCCACCGAGCATGGCCCCGCCCATAACACGCAAGTTGATGTCATTTCCGTTAGCTACAATCGCAAACAGTTTGCTAGCTAGCTATGCCTTCGTCACGTAAATGCATATTACCTGGTTGTGATAAAACCAGCTCGGTCTCCTTATTTAAATTTCCTAAAAACCACGATATAAAGAAACGGTGGATTAAGTTTGTGAAGAGCCATCTTGATGGAGAGCTGACGATCACCACCAACACCCGCCTCTGCAGTGATCATTTTACACTGGATAGTTTTACAAACTTTCGTCGGAGACAAATGGGATTCACCGATAATCCGCTGTTATTGGTAAAAGGGGCCGAACCGACAATCTATCGCCCCGAACTTCATCCTCCCATCCCGCAGACATCTGGTGCTAACATCAGCAGTGCCTGTCCGCCAGCGACTGTAAGTTGTCTTGTGTTTTAATGTTATAATGTATTACATAGTCCACTGTAACAACTAAATCTTGCAATCCAACGTAATTCTTTTGTTTAATGCATCAGTTTGTTTGACTCAAGTAGTTATAGACA
This sequence comes from Misgurnus anguillicaudatus, assembly GCF_027580225.2. Taxonomy (NCBI): domain Eukaryota; kingdom Metazoa; phylum Chordata; class Actinopteri; order Cypriniformes; family Cobitidae; genus Misgurnus; species Misgurnus anguillicaudatus. The sequence continues at coordinate 34,232,015 of NC_073357.2, read as the reverse complement.
CGTAATTTCAACTATAGTCTATTCACAAAGCAGTCCCATCCAATCAAAAGAGAGACAGAAGAGTGCCCGTGTGACATGCAGAAAGTCACCAGAGAAGTTGGATGTCAAACAGACCACTTCGTGGGGAAAAGGACTGTGGCCACGCAACTGTCTAAAGAACCACTAAGTAACAGAAAGAGTACAGGTATGTCGAGAGATCAAGTTCTTAGTTTGTCTTATTGAATGTCTGTGATGTTAGATGTAGTTGAAAGAAAACACTCCTGTCACACTCATGGAATGCACCTTAGAAAGATGCTTCTGCTGTGGTACCCATATATTAGTCAGTGAACAGAGACAGATTTTAGACTTCCAGTGTGCTAACATTCGTATAGTGAAATGTTATGCATACTGTATGAGATTTTGCAAGTACAATTTTTTTTTGGAGTCTGGTTTGTTTGTGGGGCTCCACCTATCTTTCAAATACATATGGCTTAATACCATCCTTGTTTGATTGTAATAGATATTTTTCGGGTTCTGAAGCTACGGCAGCCATGACAGGGTTTTTCCTTGCTCAAAATGAGGTGGAGGTGGTGCTATCCTGATGCACACGAATACATGTGTACCGTGACTCAAACACACTGTCCACACTCTTTACAAGCGACATATTTGGTGTTTAATAATTCGTTGATTTAAGAAAATGACAATTATTAACTTTTTATTTCATAAAACATTAAATAATAAAACTAAGTAGCTTATGTGTTAATTTACAGTTAACAAACAGCACAGTTCAAAATGAAATGTAAGCTTTTTTATTAAACATTATTTATTAAATATAACACTATGATAATTATTAGATCAAGCAAAGGATTAGGATCTTAACAGAACTTTTTTTGTAATAAAGGTAGTAAAAAAGTGGAGGAAAGTATGACAGCAAGAGTGACAGATGACTGTGTTCATTAGCTATCATCACCAAAGACTAATATTTCCCTTCTTTTAACTATTTTAGTCTACTATAGCTAAATTGAGTTAAACTATCAGCTACTGTATAACTTTTCTTATTACGTTTTTTTTTATTACCAATTAATAATCAATTCGTCAATAATTTGCGCTAATTCGGTCTTATTAAAGGTGGATAGAAGCTCTTTCACATCCTCTGTTATGCGTTTCACTTACTGATCTCTGACTGAGTCACTGAGCTCTGATTGACTCATTTGGTGACTAAATGGTTTCAATCGTTCAATAAAATGAATTGTTTTAAAAGAATAATTAATTTTCGAGTCATTAGTGGTCGCGACATGACAAATTATAGCTAATACAGCTCTTAGGAGGAAACTCTTCTTGTAAAGTTAAGTCAGCACCTCACTGTGCTGATAACGAAACAGTGCCACCAGAGTACACCAGTAAGACTGCAACTGCACTTATAAATGACAGTCCACAGAGTGCAATGATTGTTCGTGTTTTCTTTGAAGACACATGACACAGAAACCCGTCGAGAGCCGGAGGCGGCACAAAATTTCGACATCCAAAATCTCTATGCAGGAAAAACTCTGTCATGAGGAGTCTTGCTGTGGACACAGCTATTTCCTTCATCTCCAGTGGTCCATGGTTTGCCGGGTTGGTGTTTATGGTGTTTGAATGGGTTCATACTCTACTACTTGTGTATTCATATTTTTTATGATCATTGTGGAAGATACATTTGTTTTTCTTTACAAACAGCAATTAAGGTCTTTGCAGCAGACATTCTCATTCTTGTCCTGTATTCACCACAGGTGCACTTGTTGCACTTACATTTTCAGAGAAGATATCTGAACACTTTTTAGCATATTCTCGTTCTCAGCTTGTGTGTTGCAATGATGATGATATAGCAATCTACAGTAAATGAATCAGAAGATTGTAGCATCTTTTCACATTTTCATACGTAAAGATGCATTTTGTAACTTTTAGTAGGATCTCTTGACAGAAATGCAATGTTATATACATAACTATATTATTACTGATGTATAAAGACCTTACAAGGAATGGTTATGTTTTAATTACCTTAGAATTAACCACTTTATCAACATGATATCACAGAAAGTCGTGTTATAGTCATGGAAAATGTTGTTAATTTCTTTATGTCCATGGCACGACATTCTGCTTTTTTCATGCCTTGAGCACAAATGTCTTTTTCGTGTCACCTGCACAAATTTCTATAAATAGTTTTGACTTTCTTTTTCGTGTCATTTTGTGTATTGTTTTCTCATTTTCTTTCCTATTTTTAAATCATTGTCGCTTGGGGCTGGGGTTAGATTTGGGGTTTGGGTTAAGATGTACTTTTGTGTATTGGTTTCTGCATGTTTTTCTTTCGCTTCTAAAACTATTCTCGCCTTGAGTTGGTGTTAGAATTGGGGATTGGGTTAGGATGTCTAAAAATGTAACAGAAAGTGATTCTAACCTAAACTCCAAGCGACAATGATAAGAAAAAGGAAAAAAACTATGAGAAAACAATATATAAAATGACACAAAAAAGAAAGTCGTGCAACGGACACGAATGACTATTTATAGTCAAAATATGTGTTCGGCGTGTCGAGTGATCCTATGTGGATCACATGTTTTTTAAAAATAAGTGCCTGCTGCAGACAGGTCTAAAGGGTTCATGACAAAAGAGACGCTTTGTGTTTGCCAGAGACTCGTGTATTTTGTGAACGTGAGCGTCTCTTTTGTCATATGGTTTGACGTGTGTGCTGTGCAGCAGGCACTTGTTTTGACAGAATACGTGATTCACATGGTTCACGTGACGCAACAAACACATATTTTTTAAACACGAGCAACACACATGACACTCCGAACACTTATTTTGAATTTGCGCCCGTCGTAAGAGCACTCATGAGCCGCCACTGTTTTTATATACCGCGGGTCCCCTTACATGGAAGTCGTCATTTTGCGCTGTCATGTTTTTTTACAATAGTCCAAAATGGACAGCTGCTCTATAGAGCGTGTTTCGTCACTATGTTGTCTCAGATGAGGACATGTTTGTCCTGTGGCAGCTACAGTTGCTTTACTATGCGTTTCGGAAAGGGAGGTGAACCGTGGAATGTGCCATTGATTGCAATTCACAATATTACAGCTAGATGCAGGTAAAAATCTACGCAGTGAATTTTAATATGCTGTCAATCTGGCACTGCTTGCTCGCTGACCACAGAGGACAAGAATGCAGACATGCAGTGGTCTGTACATACTGTAGTTAACGTTGGCAAAAAGTGGCAAGGTTATCAGCAGTCAGACAGCAGATCGGAGGAGAAGCTCAAAGGAGAATGCTGTGAACTGTCTGTGGGTGTCTAAAGAATTGCTTATTGTATTTTGGTAATAAGTGACCTTGACAGCAGAACCACTGAATGGAGGCTTAATACTTACATGGGTCTTTTGAATTTTCTCTCATCAGTCATGAGCACATTCTGGTGATAAGCCGAGTCTGATAGGTAAGGGGGATCATGCTTGCTGGCCTAGAAAAGAGAGGACAGACATCAGACCTCGTTATAAAAAAGATAAACATGGTAAAGTCCTCACCTATTTAAATGAATGAGTCATTACTGCGTCCAGGTGCACACATGATTTTCTGAACGTGTCTTTTTCTGTTATGTTAAAGGTACACAGAAGGAAGATTGATTGATGAGAATTTTGCACAACTCTTCATGCATGCAAGAATAGGGGAGAGCGGGGACGATTGCAAGATGGGGCAGTTGCAACATGGCTTATTTGTCCAATGAAACTTCTCCTCAATTCTGCTAAATGTGACCATTCCTTTTCTGAAAAAATGTTTCTAGGTAAAAAAGATTTTTTTATGCTTAGAATGTTTGTCATACTGTCAAAAGTGTTTGTGTAAAGCATTATAAAATTATATTTTTTATTTTAATGAGTGTTCTCTCATGTGTCAAAGCTTCTAGTTTTATTTTTATCATGACTGTTTGACATATCACAACAATTATGAAAAATCTTTTCATAATAACATAATAAAATTTTAATTTTATGGATTTATAATTAATTATTTTAATTGCCAGGTATCTCACATTTTCTAAGAAAATACAGGCAGTCTTTTACAGTTTTTATTTTTTTGTTCTGTGTTTTTAGTATTCCACAAGAGTGGAGAAACGCACTTAAAAAATAGCTCTTTGGTTGAACATGATTAAATAATGGACAGTGGTTCCACTTAGGTTTTCTTAACATGAATAACATATTAACTAAGTGCGCCCTAAGTAAGCTCTGCTTAACTACTTAATATAGATGGTATATGACTAAATCAAGTGTACTTAACATGAACAAACAAACAAACACATATTCACTGAATCAAGTAAACCCAACAAGATTTACAAATAAAACAACTTATTTGAATGACTTATTGGTTAACTTTTAGCTAACTTTTAAGATAAGGTCAGAATCAAAAGATGATCATAACAAATAATGTTTAATGTTTAAAACAAATACATTTGTCAAGGAGCAAAATGTGTTATTTTGAATGTTAGTCTTTTTCTTTACACAGCCAGATTAACTTTGTGAAGACTCAGTTTGTACAGAAATAATGAAATTGTGTAATTCCTAATATTAAAAAATCATTTTTATACATTGAAAAGATTGTTGCATCTGTCCCTGTGGACTGCTGCAACTGTCCCCTGTTATGGGGTCAGTTGCAACATTTGACTTTGTCTATTGAACTATAACTTGCATGTTATCATATTTAAACATGCTACATCAGTGTGGGATGGTACAGTAGCTGACAGATGTAGGTTTAATGCATTAAAATGTTGATTTTTCAAAACAAACCAGCTCCAAGGAATTGAAGGATATGCAAAAAGTGTTCCTGCCCTCCCCTGGAGATTTAAGTGATGTAGTGTAAACCATGATCAGTATTAAAAAAAATAAAAATAAACAAACGCTGTCAGTATTCATTGATGCTGCAAGGACGGAAGTCAGGCAAGTATATATTGGTTTGCATTGATGACATTGTGGTGTGGACCAACAGCACATCGGCAAACTACAAGAAGGGTTACAGCTGAACTTACAAGTCCATAAAGGTTTACATGGCCAGGGCAGGATGTAAAGGTGAAACAAATGAACCTTAGCATCACCTGTTGTTACAAAAGTGGTACTTTTGACTATTTGGTATTCATACTATCCAAATATTTAAATGTATTGGTTGTGGCTTAGGGTTAGAGAGTTGTGCTAGCAGCCCACTGCTCCGGATGTGTGTGTGTTCATGCAGAATTTTAAATATTTCTTCATTTTATGACACAAACTTCTCTTTTTTTTATTTTCTTTAAACGCTTACAACTTACTTTTTAATTACAGGTCCAAAAGCTTCACTGATCATGATAAAAATACTAAAAAAATTAAATGCCATAAACAAATAACAAACATGCCAAATAAAAATAAAACAAAAAATGACAATGACTTAAAAATAATGTAAATATATCAATCTTTTAGTCAGAATTCAAATACTTACTTTACTATGGCTTGCAGCATTAGAATGTTAGCTCATATTACTCATAAGAGTCATTAGTACATTTTCTTTTTATATTATTCAGGTAACATTTAGTAAGACATAATTTCCAGTAAATGACAGCTTAGATCAGAGGAAATCACTGCACAACTGCACAAGAATCCTTGAAGATAACCCTAATATCCAGTGTTCACTTGTTTTCCTAGGTTGCCCTCGTGTGGTCATACATTTTAATGCAATCCTGCCCCAGCCAAGAACACGAACACATATATGATATAACATATACATACACCGAATATGGTATTTGGATATGGTAATAATGTATATAGACAATATCTGTAGATATGCATGGTAAAAATTTTAAATAGTTAGGTTTTGAGGTAAGCTCTAGACTAACACACCAGCAGATGGCACCAAAATGCCATTGGTTTATGGTGTGTCATACATATCTGCAACAAAGAAAGTGTTACAATACTCTAACCTAGCAGTGCTAAAAAAATCTCGACAGCAGCTAATACAATCTGAGCTAATATATATTTTCATCTGTAATAGAGTCAAAAATTGTACTGTACATCAGTCTGCAGCAGTCAAAAAATCTTTCTGGTAATACTGTACAGTTATTCAGCCTATTAAAGACTGCCATCTACTGGTGTTCCTGCAGAATGGCAAATGTTGACAAAAACAGTTATACAACTTACAAACAGGTCAGAATTCAGGTCACTCTTTTCACAAACAGACATCCTCCCAACTTCTATTGCATTTACTTGGGATTTGAGTGGAAACATTGCCGAGACATTCATGTTTCTGGAGACCACAACCTTCAACTCTCATAAACAGAAAGAGTATATTACTAATAGAGACCAAAACATGACGTACACTATGCAACAGCTTAAAGGCATCCAGTTACTCTCCAGTTCTGCAAATCTGTTGCCAATAGCATTTCTATCACTGTCACTGCTTCAATGTTTCTTTCTCTTTTATGGGAATATGTTGTACATAGTGCACTGGCAACCACATGAACTCTATTAATGTCCAGCATGGTACAAAATGAATAAAGTATGAGGATGAGATTGTTGCTAACACGTTTCATCCAGAAAATCCTCATTCTGAAAGAAGCCTCAGATTATAAACCATCCACTCGGTGCAAAAGGATAGGCTGAATGACAAATCCTTATAACCCTGAACTGAACACTCGCCAAATCTCTCCCTCACAATTTTTAGCCGACATTTTCTTAACAAGGTGCAAAACATTATGCAAAAATGCAAATAGGATTTAACAGATAGGCCTGTCTCATGACCAAAAGTTATAAGGCCCCAAGAGTTTAGATCACTAATAAAATTATCTATGAATCTTTAAAGGGGACATCATATGAAAATCTGACTCTTTCCATGTTTAAGTGCTATAATTGGGTCCCCAGTGCTTCTATCAACATAGAAAATGTGGGAACAACCCAGTAACTTAGTTTTGGTAACCATTCTCTACAAGCATGTGAAAAAATAGGTCATTGGAATTTGGCTCCCCTTGTGATGTCAGAAGGGGATCTTAATATAGAAAATGCGGCCCCTAATCTGCACCACAGCACTGCCATTTAGTGCAGAGAGAAAGAGAGAGAAAAATAATTGACAGCAAAATTGAGATTCAATTTCAACAAACCACCATCATCATTGTAATCAGTGTTTGCATTTCATCAGCTCATTTGCATTTTGAAGGACACACCCAAAACTGCACATTTTTGCTCACACCCACAAAGTGGCAATTTTAGCATGCTATAATAAATGATCTATGTTATTTTGAGCTAAAACTTCACATAGCCTATGTGCTCTAGGGATACAAAAGATTTATTTTACATCTTAAAAAAGTCTTGTGAAATGTCCCCTTTAACCATTATAAATATAATATGAAACACTCAAAATGATATATGAGGTTAAGCTCTGAAAGATTAGTTGCATGAAAAAGTGCATGATGCATTTGTAATTGTAGTGCAGGTCAGTGAGAGATGCATGAAGGTCATGTTTTTTTTTAATGCCTCAGTAACAGGATTGAGGAGGTTAATCTTAAAGGTGTATGATTATGTTTGTTTTAAAGTAAAAAGTGAATTTGCTATTCTTCTAGTAATCAGTTTTTTGTTTCATCATTTCATCATTGATCCGTTTTATTTAAACACAAATACAGTTTGCTATAATGTCGTTTGAAATGCATGAACTTTCACTATTTTACCCCAAGTTTCTCCCCTTTGCATTAAATTGGTTATTGGAGCCCTCGATCCATTAAACTAATAGATCCTGAATGGATGAGTTAATAATTTAGGACAGGACTTGTTCTTTTATGTTATACAGCATGAAGTGGCAAGAACTAGGCACCTGCATCAATGTGGTTCACTGCATTCAATAGGTGCCCTATTGAATTTCACTATAATTGCAGTGTTATGAAGTCTTTGTGCTCTATTCATCTCACTTTTTAAGTCTTGCAGAAATGACTGTGCTGCTATTCTGAGTAACATACAGTTGACTTTTGCAAGGCACACAAGTGAATGTGTTTAGGGTACTGCAAATATGACTAACGTTAACAAAATGAGTGCTGCACCAAGATAAGATTTTGTTACAAATGACTAAGTGTTGTTGATGGTGATAATTTGATGGCGGTATACCAGATTATCCTTGTTAATCTAGGTTTAACCAAACCCTTTTTTCTTTAAACGTCAAATGCAGTGTGTGGTCTCCTTTCTCACTCTTTAAACAACAAAGCCTTCCGCGCAAAAAGTAGTTTCCTGAAAGCGTTTTTTTCTTACATGACCAAACCAGATCACGTAAACGCACTAATTTGTCCGTTTATTCTTGATGACGGTATTTGCCATTTACGCACATATAAATTAGCCGTATGTGGTGATAAAGGGAGAGACAATGCGCGTATGTGTGCCACAAACCGTGCGAATACGATTTGGCTCTGCGCACATCTTGCACGCACTCTGCAATGCAATCCACACACAGTTGATGCAGTACTGCTAGCAAGGGCGTTCAGACAACGAGTGAGAGAGACACACCCAGAGGAAAAATGGTCTCAACTAATGCGCAAGTACAATCAAAAGGGCTTGAGAATAGCCTGCTTGCGCGGGTTGGAATCAATGGCCAGCTCCAGAGGAGAAGATTTTTTCTGTTTTCTTCAAGGGCAAAATGTCCTGGTGTGCACAGATTTCGAAATAACGTTATAAAACGACAGAGTCGCCAGTGAAATGCGCTCTCTCAACAAACAACCCAGCCGGTGCACTTGTGAAAACAATCATGCGCCAAGCAGTTGCTCTACAGTTTTTTCTAAGGGGTAGCGGAGCGACACACATGACATCAAATATAGGTAAAGTCTATTGCTTTTTGTTCGTTTTAAGAGTCAATAAATGGTATTATAAATATTTGAATGTGTTGTATTTTGCGAGTCAAGATGGCGCCGGGCATAGTCAGGTGACCTTGTTTTTTTCCCTTAATACCAACAACACAAAGTGAGAAGCGGAAGTGAATGCTCCCCCTTAAATATGATTGGCTGGTTTGAACTGTAGGAAAAAAAGCGTGGGCCCGTGGTTGGAGTGTGCGATGTGGCAGTCAAGTGCATGTGACAAGCTTGTTTTTAATAAAACCAGCGAGGACTGGAAACTTGTCTGCGCTGCTGAAGCGCGAGCTCACGTACAGCACTATCAAGTGTAAAGATTAAACTGCAACGACTGTTATTATATCACCACTTTTGCATTATAGATATTTTACAGTTGCATGCCTTAAGGGTTATATCTAGTTCGTTAATTTCGTTTTTGCCCTAACAGCTAAATCTACAATTGTGCTATTTACACATTAGCATTTAAACAATTTGGAATCAGCTTACAGTGCTAATCTGTTATAACTTTTAAAGGGTGACGTTTCTTCACGTGATGAGAGAGATATATTTAGGTATAACACGTATTCACTGTGTAAACTAAAGGAAAAGTTAAGATTTTAGCGCAGATAGGGTTGGTGATTGCCACTGTGGATTCCCTCCTGAACCGACTCTCAAAAGGGGGAGGGGTCGTGTTTTTCTGATGGTTTAACATACATCAGTCCAAAGTGACTGTACTACCTGCCGAGCAACTATTTTCTTATTTAAAAAAACACAAAGCAGTGAGCCATTACATTCATTATGTGTAGGCATCGTCAACTTCGTTGACATGACGGTTGCATTTTATTCTAACCAACACATCCGCTCATTTCAAAATACGTTTGAAGAGACTTACATTTGTTTCCTTATAACTCGCGTAAGTGTAGATAAATCACCATGAACTAAAGTAACTATCTTACTCTTGTTTAGTCTTTGGCGCTTTCGGCAGTTCGCTTGGTTTTATCGCATAGATGTCACCCTAAAACAGATTCGCTGGATCAACCAAACAGTTCATGTAACCCCACCCAGTTTGTGATCGAGCCTTGATTGGTCGCCGCACTAGTTGTAAGTTTTTTCACAGTCAATTCAGCGTTCCTCATTGGTCGCCGGTGACGACAATCCCACACCCAACTCCCACCCACTGAGGCATCAAGTTTGTGAGACTCGCAACAGCTAGTTTGTTAAGAGGCTATAGCTGAATGTGCAGCAAAGACTTCAAGTCTAACTGCGCTCTTTGGTTTAAATCACTCGTTTAGAGTTTAATAAGATGGATATGAAAAAGAGAATTCACTTGGAGTTGCGAAACCGAACGCCATCAGACGTAAGCATCTTTATTTATTTCTAAGGGGTATAATTTCATTTAACTGTTGGTTGGAGTAGTTCTGCGTGGATGGACAACGCTAGATGTGCACGCGTCAAGTTGATGATGTCTTGAATGAAAAGTTTGCGGCGACTTTGTTACAAGCCTAGAACCCTACGTATTGTTATCTCGATGTGGCCATATACGGGCCATAAGTTTAATAGTTTAATTGCTTTTTCACTTTCGATAAATCTTTTGATTGATGCTCGGCTCGGAAACTGAGAGCTCCATGCATTCAGGGTATAAACAAGGGAAGCGGCGTGAGAAGCCATATTTGTAACTTTGTAGCCCCTGAACGCGCCCTTTTCCTTTGCATCCTTAGTGCTGCAAAAGTAGCCTGCTGTCAGTTTCACGTATCTCACACTTTCGCACATCCATTTTCATTTCTACATTCATACATGTCGGTGAAAGTGGTCATTGGCCAGTTCGGTAACTTGTTGTTTGGGACAAATTTTGTGAATTGCTGTACAGATGATTTGACGGGTAGCTTATGGTAACCTGATCAGTCACAAATTTCGCGTTTCTCTTCAGCAAAGCGTTTTTTATATAGATAGATTAAGTGTACAACGAATATATAATACAAATGTACATAATAAAGTTATATAAATGCCCAGGCGGGATCTTATGGTGGGGGTTTCTACCATAACTAATGTTCACCTCTATGATTTGGAGAGGAAAATGTGCGGAACCACGCATTTGTTGTTACATCGTGTTGTAGAAAAAGAATCGTGTCACAGCATATCTAGTTGCGTAAAGCTTCTCAAACCTATTTAAAACGGCATTATATGTCGACGACATTGATTCCCTGTATGCAAAGACCAAATTAGAGCGCACTTTCTCTTAAAAATAACCTCAGGGGTTTTATGTCAATGCTCCAATACGTGTAATGACTCCAGTGCAACATTATCAAGGTCCCTGTTATCGCCCCTTTACGCATACCTAAATACAGTATAATGTAAGTCGTAATTAAAATGTCATAACTGCGTCCTGATCGTCAATTATGTGCCCTCTGTTTGTATCCACCGGTGGTACAAATAGATTTTCAGCCGTGTGGCTTTGCCTGTTATTGACACAGACTGGGCGCTTATGTGAGCTCTACGCAACTTGAAGCTGCGCTGATCTAGATCCAAGATCTAGGACAAGCCGCCATTTTAACCAGCAACAAAGACGCACGGTATTTAATGGGGCGCAGATTCGTTTTCGGCGGCTTAACGCTTTGAAACGTTCGGAAATGATGAGTATTTAGAGTCGAGCGCGTAAAAACCCGAAAATCGGATTTTATTGCACGGAACTCGATACCTTTCGCTTAAAGACCGACTCGGTTGCATTATCATGCGCTTTTCTGCCCCTCCTACTCGTGAATTCTTGTGCCCGTCCTCGTGTCTTTGCTGTTCCGAGACAATGTAATGCATTTTTTGTAACGCCCAGTCTGTCTTTAACTCGTCTTTTCTTTGCTGTTTGAAGATTCAAGCACTAGTAAACATACTATACGCTTAGTAATGTACGCCGCTTGTTGCGGAGTCAGCCATTTTGTTGGAAGCGGTAAATGGAGTGGGAGTCAAATATGAGATGTATGTTTGTCATTTACACGCGGCAAAGCCCTAAAACATTCCCCCCTTTTCTTACTGTAGGCAGCATTATTTAACTCTGTGGCACCTATTTTGTTTTGTGTGGTATATTTATTTTCATCCATTTTTTAAAACAGTTTATTCTTTTTGGAATAAACACAAATTTATTTTTCAAATTTACAAATTACCAAATTATTTATAGTTGTTAACAAACAGAAAGTAAACCACCAAGGTCTGTTACCAATAATAACCACACTATAAAGCAGTTCTGATGAGTGAAAATAATACTAACATCATTTAACAAGGTTTCTGGCACTCTGCACAACTTATCAATATAGACTTGGAGGCACATTAACCAGCCGGCCTACCTTAAATTCTTCCTGTTGGTTATTAGTTGCTCAGCAAAGACTGTTACAGATGTTGTATTGAGTAACCATGCAATTTTGATGTGAATTTTGCCGTTTTACTAGGTGAAAGAACTTGTGCTCGACAACTGTCGGTCAAATGAGGGCAAAATTGAGGGCTTGACTGATGAGTTTGTGGAACTGGAATTTCTAAGCACAATCAACGTAGGCTTAACATCAGTTGCCAATTTGCCGAAGCTAAACAAACTGAAAAAGGTAAATAAGTAACATATTTATCCTGAATAGTCTACATTTTTTATTATTTTAATGGGTTTTTTCAATGAACAACATACTTTGTTTAATATTTGGTCAACTTTTAAAATGTATTTTTAATTTGGTGTATTCTCTACAGCTCGAGCTTAGCGATAACAGAATCTCAGGGGGTCTTGAGGTACTGTCAGAGAAATGTGCAAACCTCACCCATCTCAACCTCAGTGGCAACAAAATTAAAGACCTCAGCACCATCGAACCCTTGGTTAGTCACAGTCATTAAGTATCGTTGGAGTTCATTAGTTTATTACTGTTTAAACACCTTGTCTAACATTTTAGTTGACTTGATTTTTGAAATTGTTCAGTTTTTAAACATTTGTGTTTGTGCCAACAGAAAAAATTGGAAAGCCTCAAAAGTTTAGACTTATTCAACTGCGAGGTGACAAACCTGAACGACTACAGGGAAAATGTTTTCAAGCTGCTCCCTCAGTTGACATATCTCGATGGATATGACAAAGAAGATAAAGAGGCTCCAGACTCTGATACGGAAGCATACGTTGAAGGGCTAGATGATGACGATGATGATGATGAGGGTATGCTTCTAAAGAGTCTGATCTAGATCCCCCCCTCACTTCAAATGATGTCAGGCAAAACATTTTTCATTGACGCTATTTTGTCTACAGAGGGAGAAGAAGAGGATTATGATGAGGATGCAGCTCCAGGAGATGAAGATGAAGAGGAGGGAGAGGAGGAGGATGATGAAGAAGAAGGAGAAGAGGAGGAAGAAGAGGACATCAGTGGAGAGGTATAGGCTTGGAAAGTTTATGTACTTGATATAGAAACATACATTGTATCTCATCATACATTATCTTGTCTAAATTTTAGGAAGAGGAGGAAGAGGATTTAAATGATGGAGAGGTAGATGACGAAGAAGATGGTAAGTGAATACTTTTAAACTAATTGTCATAGCTACAATCACTTAAGTTTTTCAGTGTTTTAAGCAAAAACAAACCTTTAAAAAAATCTGGTCCTCCTGTGTTGTGTTTACAGAGGCGGAACGGGGTCAGAAGAGAAAAAGAGAGTTGGATGAGGAAGGGGAGGAAGATGATGACTGAACGTGCACTCCCCATTTGTGACCTGACCGTTTAACCCCTGTATATCTGTCCTATTGTCACTCTGCGATGGTTTGGGGAGGTATTCAAATGGTAGGGGGTGGGCTTAGCATAAACGAGGACACAGTTTAAATATTTGTTTTTAGCCTCATTTTTTTGTTGTTGTTGCCGTTGTTGTTGTTTTTTCTTTTGGTTTGGTTTGTACTTTCAGTTTGATTTCTTTCATTTTCTCCAAAAGCTCTTCATGGCTGACAACACCGTGTGGAAATTTATTATTGTTGGAAAGACCAGTATGCTCTTTGTAATTTTCCCCTCTCTCTTTACTGTTGATGCGTAAATGCTGGTGATGACTTATGTATTAAAAAACAAAAACAAAAAAAACCAACCAAAACCTTTTAGAAGTGCATGGCTGACTCTATTTTAAAGTTGACTACTGGATTTCAAGGAAGAACATTTTCTAACCCACTTTTTTTATTGCATCTTTTATTTGTGTATTGCGTTTCTTTGGCGTTTTCATTATTATCATCATCACCACCACCATGTGACGTGCTGTTTAGGCATGAAGAATACATCATTATGTCTGCTTGGACATGCACAGTTCAACCTCTCAATGTGATTATTTTATTTTTTTTAATGTTCAGAGCCGAATGTCTGCCCTTGTCAAATGAGTCCCAAACCCTTTCTCCCTTTTTGTGTGGATAGTTCAGAGGTTTCGTGTTCTTTGTAAATAATGACCAAATATATTTTTTTCTGATTCCCTTTGATAATGGCAGACATTTTCACAAATAATCTCAGTTGTAACCATTAACTGTAATAAAATGAATGAAAACAAGCAGCTGTATGGTAATTTGAAATGTCTGTTCTGACAGCTTACTTTTCGGCCACAGAAAATCCACATATTGTAATAAGAATGTAATTGGACATGATTGCACAAGTTGTGTATTTCAAATCTTGTTTAAAAGTGGCACGTGTAAGGTTGCCACTGCTATATTGGGCAAATTATAAAGTTAAATTGCATTGTGAAGCTCAGGGAAAATAGCTTGTATATTGTTTTGATTATACTTAACTGGATATTATGTAAATATTCAGAAGTGGCTTACCGATGGTTTAAAATGAAAGTATACATAATATTAACTGAGCTGTATCCAGTTGTCGCTTCGTTCTGGTTGCAATTTTTATTAAAAAGAAGACTTCAGATTTCACATTAACAGAAGTCAGCATTTTTGTTCAAATGAATATGTACTGTATAAGCATGTGCTTTGATAACTTGCAAGCATTGCAGACAGATGTCAACCCATATGAGAAGACTTGTCATAATGGACAACTAATTTAATTCAACTTCATTGACTCTAGACACATAGCAGTGGTAGTGGTCCTCCTTAGAAAGTGCTTTCTATTTTGCCTGCAGTAGTCAGAGTTTAAATCACTGAAAAGTAAACGGAATAAAGAATACCCTTAAATATAGCCTACTTAATTTTATTCAAAGGGAAAGGTTAGCCAAATGCCTTGCCACATAATTCTTCAGGACGAAAAAATTATTCTCAGCATGAAATATTTCAGCAATAATTGTGCTTGTGTAGACAGTAAATGTCTTGCTTAATAATAGGGCCTGAACATTGCGTAGATAATCAATGTACACTGCGAAGATCCAAATTAATAACCCTCATACCTCTGCACTCAAAATTATAAACTTTGAATTATAAGGCACGAGAGAATTTGGATTGTACAGAGCAGTGTTCCAGACAAAAATCTGATTGGCCCATTCAGGTAATGTTTGTCCTCCACATACTAACTACGAAAGACAGATTCAGCTGTGTAGTACGCTGCAGACCAATGTGTAGGCCTATGCAGTGACTGTGCAAAACTGTGGTATTACTGCCCCCTACTGTTTGAGTTGTTGAAATGCACTTTCTTATATTGTTTTGTAAGGCAAATATGTACAAAGCTTGAGGCTCATAGTTTTCATTAAATGTGATCCTGTCTGTGAAATACAGATTAAAGTCTTATAATGTAATTATGAAATGAGAAACATCAAACACTTTCATTTCAATGCTGTTTACCATGGTCAGTCAGTATTTAAGATATCAAGGTTATTTTTCACAGACTGTTCTTTACATTATGTAGGACGATTTGATGTAGAAAAGAATAAATCATAAAAAATACTTTCGCTGGGTTTCCACAGGCAGGGTCACATTTGGTAAATGTTACTGTATTTATCGCTAAAAATTCAGTACAGCAGCTTGCTATGCATGCTGGTTGACTTGGGTCTGAGGCCTTATTTATACTCAATAGATAATTGAGACATTAAGCAATTACTATATTTTAGGAAAGATTAGGTATAGTAAAAAAATATATATACTTGAAAACCTGTTGTTCACAGCTGATCCAGTACATGTGTTAACTCTGCATTACACCGAAAAAAATTATTCATACTACTAATATTTTTAAGTGGTTGCAATCAATTTACCCAAGCTACATTCAAACAAAAGTTTTTTTTGTTTTTCTTTTTTTTAAATGTAGCTTAAATAAATTGATTGCGACCACCCACCCCAAAAAAATTTAGTAAATTGAATGAATAATTTTTTTCAGTGTACCACGTTTGGTTAGATTAACAAGTTTTGGGCTTGATTTGATCTTTGATCTTGTAAGGGCAAAATATATGTAGAGTTTAGAAAAGAGGTGACTGCATTTGTGACATTAATTTCCCAACGAGGCGTTTGTCCTCTTTACCATCAAACATTTTAAAGCTGAATACAATGCACAATAACCGAATATTAGAAGCAATCTGTGTAATAGTTCAGCCATTTGGTAAAGATAATGAAGTGTTATAAGCCAAGATCTTAACAAATGACCTCAGTAGACCGACAGGAAAAAGACTAAAAGACAGCTAAAAGAGGCACTAAACAAGTTTAAAAATTGAATCAATAAATAAATGTGATTTACATGATATGTTAACAAAGAGACAATGACTCATTATGGTTTATAAATCAATCAGTCAGTCAAACACAGCTGAACTCACTATTGAATTAAAAGACTCTCTCTCATTCTTTTATGTGTACGATATCTAAGGGGTACAGAGACAGTGATCTTTGTAAAACTTATTTAAACATTGCTTATTCATTCTTAGTGTACAAGTTTCTCACATAGTTCACCTAATTGTAGACTCTTTTCATAGACCCTCTATTGACTGATCAGCATCTTTAAATGTGTATTGCATGTAAAAAAAAGACATACAAGCACATTACATAGAGCAACTCAAGAGTCACAACAGTCCCCAGCTCACGTTAGTAAAAGCTTAATTTTTAAAGTATGTCACTATAGTATCACCTATTGTGTATTATTACCGCTCTGTGATTTTTGAGCATTCTACATTAAAGGGACACTCCACTTTTTTGAAAATATGCTAATTTTCCCCTAGAGTTAAACATTTAATCCCCACCTCCTTGGAATCCATTCAGCCGATCTCCGGGTCCGGCGCCAGCACCCCCAGCACAGCCCAGCACAATCCACTGAATCCGACCAGACCACCAGCACGCGCCAAAAAATAACCAATGAGTTTCGACATCCTTCCCATCCAAAACTCGACTCTTCTGTAATTACACCGTGCATTAAGACCGCCGGAAAATCCAAAGTTGCGACTTTCTAGGCAGATATGGCTAGAAACTATACACTCATTCTGGCGTAATAATCAAGGACTTTGCTGTTGTAACATGGCTGCAGGAGGTGCAATGATATTACGCACTGCCCGAAAACAGTCCCCTGCCATTGAAAGTTACTAAAAGGACTATTTTCGGCTGCTGCGCAATATCATTACTAGGGCTGCAGCTATCGATTCTTTTTGTAATCGATTAATCTAGCACTGAATCGATCGATTAATCGAGTAATCGGATAATTTTTTTGTGTGTTTTTAAACAACCAAAACAAATAATGCATAACGAAAATGACTGGGCTGTAAAATGTTCAAGCATTTGGCTTTTATTTCTAAAAAAAACAGAGGTATTTGGCTCCAAGAAATAAGCCTATTTATTTCAATTGTTTACCAATTTAGTGTTTATAAGTGCTAGTGCCAACAATTAAACACTTTAATTTATTAATATGCACAACAGGTTTCATGCTGTAATCTAGCCCTGACATCAAAGTCTGGTTTATGTACATTTCTACACCTGCAGCATTTACCATTAGGCTTTTAACATATAATATATCATTTCTGGGGTGAGCCTATTTGCTATGGTAACAACCTGTGTGTATGCGCGCACGTGCACTTGTGTTTGTGCGTGTGCACGCGTTCTGTGCATGAGGAAGAGTGACACCCCAGTCAGACGTTCAGTTGCTTCATTGCATTTTGGTACTGCAGAAATACATACATTACTTTTCAATAGAACGCTGCATTTGGTTTAAATCACTTGCATTGCGGTGCATTTTAGGTTAAGAATCCGTTCGAAAAATCAGAACATCACGTCCCGCTGTATACAGTGAATGCATGCTGAAATTATTGTTGCGTGGCTACATAAGTTTAAGCATATGTGATGCATTGCGCGATCGGTCTGACTCGCGTGAGAGAGAATAACTTCCTTATGCTAAACTCCAATAAGACAGAGATTATTATTATTATTGAACAAAATATGTCAGATTACAAGTTGCCCATATATGATTGCACTGTGGTGCCGTTTTTTGGTACACACACCTGTAGTGCATGCGTGTGTGTCAAGGGGTTCTTTTTTAAACTATACTGTCCTGCAATTGAATGTGAATACGTTTACTACTTAAAGCTAAACATCATATCTAGTCAAACCGCATAACGACATCGCTACAAATACAGTATGGGATTAAAATCAGCGGAAGCTACGTTACCTGGTTCATCGACGCTTGGTGAAATAACAGTGGATGGTTTCAGTTCAGATGCTGAATGTAATGATAATGTAATGATCCCAAACTTTAGACAGTCTCTCTCTGCCGTTTATGGACATATTCGCTCCGCCATCGCGCCAACTAAATAAAAAATGTATCACGCGCTATGATGTGCTTCCTGAACATTGAACAACGGTCCGTCTGAATCAGATCTCGGCGCGTGTAGTGCGCGTCATAGCATAGGAATTTAACGAGGCTTCGAGGCAGAATTTTTGCCTCGAGGAATTTTTTGAATCGAGTAAATCGAGTAACTCGATGAATCGTTTCAGCCCTAATCATTACGCCTGCTGCAGCCCTGCCAAGGCAGCAAAGTCCCCGACCACCACGCCAGAACGAGAGCACAGTTCCCAGTCACATCTGCCCAAAAATGGCAACTTCCAATTTTCTGTTGGTCCCACACAATGTAACTACAGAAGAGTCAAGCTCCAAATAAGAAAAATATCGAAACTCCCTGGCCATCCTTTACAGCGATGCCAATGGTCCAATCAGATTCAATGGACCGTGCCAAGCCAAGCCAAAAGTGCCAGCGCCAGAACCGGAGATCAGCCGAATGGACTCCAAAACGGCAAAAATCAAATGTTTAACTCTAGGGGAGCTGGAAAATGAGCCTATTTTTTTTTTAAAGTGGAATGTCCCTTTAAATGATCGCTGTGGGTACGAGCTTAACAAACCTAATCAACAGTTTTACTGTTAAGGAGTGAAGCTTGTATGACATTACTTTTCATGACATGATGGCTAAGGCTCTAAACTGAGTTTATAAAGCTATTTATAACAATGGCTAATTAAAAAAGGTAAATAATTAAATAAATAATTCTACAGCTTCTAAAAAAAGTCTACAGTTATGAGATGATAATGCAAATAAAAGCTTGTACCAAGTTATTTTACAACCAATCCCATGCAAGACTATAACTCTTGCAGTAAACATTCAAATGTGTGAAAAGACGGAAAGAGAACGGTTAAAAAAGATTAAAAAAACAAAATGAGCCCTTTCTGTTCATAACCCTCCGCACTACCTTTTTAACCTTATCGTCATTGTACATCTGTGAGAGTGTCACTTTAAACTCTTCACATATATGAAGAATCAGTCCACCGCAGGTACATCGGCAGCGTGAATGAAGGTCATCTGATGGGAGAGTTTTCACAGGGTTAGTGAACCATCGCGCCTTTAAAATCCATTTAGCACACTAGCTGTGGGGTCAACACTGAGGGTTAGATCGAAACACTGCTAAACAAAGTGCTCGGTCTTCTGAGATCTCGAAGGTGGGATATTTTGGGTAAAGGAGGCACACAT
Organism: Misgurnus anguillicaudatus; assembly: GCF_027580225.2. Lineage (NCBI taxonomy): Eukaryota > Metazoa > Chordata > Actinopteri > Cypriniformes > Cobitidae > Misgurnus > Misgurnus anguillicaudatus. The sequence continues at coordinate 34,212,316 of NC_073357.2, read as the reverse complement.
GGGGTTTCAGCAGTGCTGGGGACCTCCAGTTACTGTAGGAGAGGAGATGAACAGTAACAGTAGAGATCCCATGTCAAATGCTGCTACCATTGCTGTCATTATTGTTGTTGATGTTTGGGCTGTTTCTTATGTTATTGAGCTCCAGCTCAAGCTGTCGGATCTTAACGTCTTTCTGAGTGAGCTCATCCTTTAGTCGCCGTAACTCTTCCTGTTGCCTGAAGAACATTCGCAGGAGCTGTGGAGCACAATGCAATGGATTTAGTACACAAACGCAAGCATTTCCATGTTCTACAATCATACATACTGTATATCTTACTCATGTAATATAAGACTTTAACAGCTTTTATTTCTTGTCGGTTTTAGCTTGCTCTTTGAGTGTTTACAGACAAGGCACTTATTGTTCATAATAATACTATTTCTCATAACAAATCTTTGAAGCTTAAAATAGAACTGATCCATGAGGACTTGTGGATCTTAATACATTCCACTGAAATGTTTTCATAAAGCTGCTTCGAAGCAGTTTGCAATAGGGAAAAAATGCATGCTTTTCCAATACTTCAATAACAAAAAATATTCATCGTATCTTAGTAATAAAATAGTCACATCATTTTCGGTACGAGGAGGCACGTTTTCCAGCAGGTCTATTCCGTTGACCACCATAGCCTTTTTCTCCTTCACTGGGGCCTTGAACACCAGCTTGTTGGGTTGGCTGTACCCCTCTTTTAAGGACATTAGCACAGGACCTAGATGTGGAGACACAGTCGCAGTTCCAGGATAAGCAAGCATTTCATTTTAGTTTGTTTCAAAATTGAAAACTGTAAAAAATCCTTCACCTCGGTTGACTCCACTGAGCCACTCATCAGCCGAGAGAGCAGGTTCTGTCCCAGCGGTCATGGGGTATATGTCTTCCTGATATGTCTCTGACTGCAAAAAAAAAGATTTTCTTAACTGTTATAACGCTGTTTGTAGAATTATGGTCTTATAAGGCGTATCATCCGTACAAGGTGTGCAATTCTCTTATATTACAGTAATAATGTCTTACAGTTTGTATATTTTCTTTATTGTGTATGTAGTCCTGACCGTTCTCTTTATGATGATGATGATGATGATTATTATCTACTTATCGTTTTACTGCTGACTCTAAGAGCTTTGCTTAAGAAGTTATATGCACTTATATTATCTGTGCATGTACAAATTGCAGATTAAACTTCAAATTGAAATGCTTCATGTAGAGCTGGTCAGAGTTTATCAAGTATATACAGTACTGTGCAAAAGTCACATGCCAGAATTAGATTAGTTGTTTTTGCAATGTTATAGTGATCATATATAATTATTTCTCAGTCTCTTTAATAGAATACATCCAGAAAATACAAGAAATGTATATAGTATTAAAAACTGTATAGAAATGTAAACCGATGTGTCAAGTTTTAAGGGTAAACTCCCCTTCCACTAGAGCAATAGCAGGAAACTGCAGCATCTCTTAAACCTAAATAAAATTAAATCATAATTTCTAATTTTAAAGAAATTAGTATTTTTTAATTCATTCTGCTCAAAAACGCTCAAGATGTGTTTAGTGCCAAAAGAGGTCACACTAAACACCGACGATGCCTAATGAAGACAATTACTCCTGAAAATTAAATTTGTTATTTTTTTGTACATATTTCCTGTTTGTATTTTAATAAAATAGATTGAAAATTAAATATGGATGGACATTAAAATTTCTAAAACATCAAGTCTGGTGGTGGTGGCGGCCTAAGACTTTTACACTATACTGTATATCAGACAAATATAACATCTACTTGTGTAGTGTAACATTGATTTCAGGTTATAGTAACATTTGATTTAATCTTTTATCATTATTAATAATAGATGTGGGTAGGTAGCTAGAGATCATGGCAGGTTGCACTGTAATTGTGGGGTTGAGCAGATGCATTCATTCTCTCTGCTTTTTAAAGCCTGTAGATAATGGGCCGGCCTGGTTCTACAGGGGACTATTACATGGTTAACTACTGTACTCTTATTTTAATGGGTTGACACCAGCAATTCAGAGATGATGGATTGCTTCATCAAGCTTAAAACATTAAGATGTTTTTTACAGGATATTCAGCTATAGACTAGAATCCCACAAAGACGTCAGATGAATCCCGATGATGCCGCCTCATGCAAAGACTTCAGACGACGAAATGATTTAGCGTTTTTTAACCTCACACAATGATTGTCTAGCACAAACTTGTTTCACCTTACAGTGTGAGTTCTTAATTATTTATTAAATAAAACTGCAAGTCAAGATGCAAAACATGTAAATAAGTTATTAGGGGACACGTTGGCTGTTATGCTCACCCTTCTGGGCACGATCATCGAGATTGGTTCAACAAGGCCCTTCAGAGTCACCAACTTATAAAATCTGAAGACTTCACACGCTCCTACATCCAGCCCATGTTTCGGCATCACTCCTATCAGAGCACACATGTGACAGGACATATGAGAACTTCCATTAACTCAAGTAGCAGTACCTTTTTTGGGAAAATTCTGTGTCATATATAATCTGAGTTGCTTTTTGAAAAACAAATGTCTGAATGTAAATGTAGTGTGATCATTAATAGATATGAATTCAGGCTTACCAAGCCCTTTCTGAGGTGCAGGGGACCGAAACTCCATCAGATACTGCAGGTAGGGTTTCTCCTGGGTGATCTCATAATACCGGATGTTTCCATCGCCCTACAATTTAGTTAAAAGTAAATTTGATTTTCATTATCAAGTCATCATCTGTACATATTTAATACATCATAGGTGCTCACATACATTTTGGAGTGTATGAATAATGTTTGTGTAAGCACTTTTGGGAATCAGTATGGGGTAATGTGTACCTTGCCTGCTAAGTAGAGCATATGCGTGTCTGCATCATAGAAGGGGAAAAGCAGTCCTGAAAGTCCATCAATCTCCTCCTCAATAATTGGCATGGAAAGATCCTCCTGTCATTGAGAAGTACACATGAATACACGTTAAAGAGCAGTACATCATTCATGCACCATAAACCTAGATTTGCAATTTTTAAAGCTTTCGAGATACAAGATAATATCAGAACCCCAGCAATGACCTGTTGGTTAGCACAAAGCGATTATATTCTTTATGAATACTCTTTCCCCACTGCAATGGGGTGTAGCCATTTCACTGAAACAATGAATGTGATTATCAGACACTAATTACAGACGAAAGAGGAGAAGGAACCATAATGACTTTCAGAGGGGTAGTATCTTTAGGGCAATGCAGACAGCAGGGACAGTGTGTATTTCTAGTGGAGTTTTGGGAATTAATGACATGGAAAACATACAGACACACACAGGTCGTTCTCACCTGATCCCAGAGAGCAATCTGGCGTGTGTTCCAGCGAGACACACCTGTCGTTAGGAGTCGCTTCATGTTGCCTAGGAACACAACACGGTTCACTTTGTGGTTCTTAAAATTCGCCTCCTGCTTGACGACAGAAAATGAAAAGAACCGGAGCTTTCAGTTGTGCAATGTTTTCTCACTGTAGTTGTGGCAGTTGGGTTTATTTACAAATGAATGGTGATAAAAGATATTTTCTCTCTTTGTCATTGAACAATGCATCACATTATTAGTTATTAGTTTAAAAGACACTGAATTTCGTTCTCTAAAAGGCTTTACACAACTCTAAATGTGACTGCCAGAGTGTGTCTGTTTACTTTGCACACATGAACAAATATTTTACTGTGACTAATCCACACCTGCAGTACTTTGCCAGAGCGAGGCTCAATGACACGTAGTTTCTTGTCTTTGCAGCTGGTGGCCAACAGGCTTCCATCAGTGTTAAATGTCATGCAGAGGATCACGTCTGTGTGGCAGTCAATCATTTTCACTGGTTCCCCGATCTCAAGATTCCAGATCAGGATCTGCAGGGAGAAAGCAAAGGTATTAGCATCATTTATCATCCAGTGTGACTGTCCATACTGTTATGTGCAAATGATTAAATCAGTGTGTTTTCATCTGTGATCTGTGTGTTTTCTTCTTATATTATTATATGAGAATGCCAAACTTGTTGCAGAAGATTTCATTACCTTATAGTCATAGCCAGCACTGAAGAGAATCCCACTGGTGGTTGGGTGCCACTCTATGAGGCCCACACGCCTGCTGTGGCCATACAGTTCTAATACAGACTCTGTCAAACTCCTTCTCAGACCGCCATCAGGAATCTCCCATATTCTCACCTGAGAATAGTGAATAGAGAATAGAGAATCACTGTAATAGTGAAGAACTTACAAAATTTTTTACAGGCATGTTATGTTACAGGGAGATTTCATTAAACAAATTAAATGCACTACAGAATGCTACAATTTCAAGATATACAATGCAATACACTGCAAAAAATGACTTTCTTACTTAGTATTTTTGTCTTGTTTTCAGTAGAAATATCTAAAAATTCTTAAATTAAGATGCTTTTTCTTGATGAGCAAAATGACCTAAGAAAATAAGTCTAGTTTATCAATTTTTCTCATTTTAATGGACTTTAATGGACCCCAACACTTAACAGTTTTAATGCAGTTTAAAATTGCAGTTTCAAAGGACTCTAAACAATCCCAAACGAGGCATAAGGGTCTTATCTTGCGAAATGATTGTCTTTTTGGCAAGAAAAATAAAAAAATTTAAACCACAAATTCCCCTCCTCCTCCAGTTGTGTGACGCGCCAGCGCGACCTCGCGTAATACGTCATTACATTAAGAGGTCACAGATGACGTATCAAAACTACACCCCAGTGTTTACAAGTGTGGAGAAAGAGGACCGTTCTGATGTTGTTGTATGTGGAATGATACTAATTAATGTGTTTGTGTCAGTTTATTGTTTTAAATGGTCTGCAAATGCGCATTTCATATATGTAACACGCGACCTTTCGACGTCATTACGCAATTATGTGAGGTCCCGCTGGCTTGTCCCACAGCTGGAGGAAGAAGAGAAGTTGTGGTCCAAAAGTGCATATTTTTATTTTCCCTGCCAAAAATGACAATCGTTTTGCTAGATAAGACCCTTATGCCTCATTTGGGATCGTTTAGAGTCCTTTGAAACTGCAACTCCAAACTGCATCAAAACTGTCAAGTGTTGGGGTCCACCAAAGTCCATCAAAATGAGAAATCTCCTGGAATGTTTTCCTCAAAAACATAATTTCTTCTCGACTGGACAAAGAAAGACATCAACATTTTGGACGACATGGTGGTGAGTAAATTATCTGGATTTTTTTAAGAAAATGGACTAATCTTTTAAGCAACATTTTCTCACCCCATTGGCAGATAATTGTTTTAAGCACTTAAATTCACTTAAATTGTATTGTTTTTGTCTAAAACTAGACTTATTTTCTTAGGTCATTTTGCTCATCAAGAAAATACATCCCGATTTAAATTTTTTTTGATATTTCTACTGAAAACAAAACAAAAAATTTAGAAAAGCCAACTTTGTCTTTGATTTTTTTAAATAGCTCTTCAATGGGTTCTTCCTTAATAATTTTCTTAACCCCCTCTTTGGTGTAAACCATTATTTTTGTGCTCTCGAGCAACACACTTAAAAGGATAGTTCACTCAAAAATGAAAATTCTGTCATCATTTTCATTCTCATGATGTTACAAGCCTGTGTAAATGTATTCGTTCTGATGAACCTAAAGGAAGACACTTTGAGGAATGTTTGCAACCAAACCAATCAAAGGCCCCATTGACTTCCATAGGATTCTTTATTCCACCTTTGGTTACAAACATTCCTCAAAATATCTTTATGTTCATTTATGGTCAACAAATACATACAGGTAACACTGACATAATAAAAGCATGCAGGGTTATTTGCATTAATGAAAACATAATGCTTTGTTACACTTTAAGCTTACTCACAGAGGAGTCTTCTGAACAAGATGCGATTATGTTGTCATGGAAAGGATTCCATTTGATGTCCAGCACGTTTCCTTGGTGACCGCAGACCTTTGGATAGTGAGCATCAACACGGCCAAACTGTGGGAGGGAGTCACAGGTTACTATTGAACTTTACTGTAATTAGGATTACATAGGTGAGTGCTTAGACATTGTAATACACACAAATGACCACTGTGTGGCGCTATGACACCACAGTCTATCAGTCTATGTTTTAGGATGCCAGTCATGATGTCATGAATGTTTCATGTCACTTTAGTCCATTGACCTCCTTCTGAAGTCCCTTGGGATTTGTAGTTTAGGTCATGTGTGGTTAAAGCCTGAATGGGCTGGTTAAGACAGAGTCTTCTATATCTACAGTACCTTGCAAAAGTCTTTGGCCACCATGCTACCATTAGAGATGTGTTGTTTTTGCAATTGTATAGTGATCATTATATCTCAGTCTCTTTATTAGAATACAACCAGAAAATACAGGAAATGTATGTAGTATTAAAAACTGTATAAGCTGAAGTGTTTAGGGTAAACTCCCCTTGCACTTGAGCAATAGCAGGAACCTGCAGGATCTCTTAAACCTAAATGAAATTAAATCCTAATTTCTACTTCTAATCGAATGACTTCAGTACTTCAGTCTCCTCAAAAAATGTGTTTCATGCCAAGAGAGGTCACACTAAATACTGAAGACATTTAGTTCTAGTTAGTTCTGTTTTTCATTTTGTGTACATATTTCCTGTATTTTCAGTTTGTATCTTAATAAGAAGAGTGAAAATAAATACGGATGGACATACTTTGCTAAAACAACAAAGCTGGTGGTGATGGCCTAAGACTTTTGCACAATACTGTATAAATCAGGATTTTTAAGCAGTGCATTGGGACAACATGACTTTTTGGCCAGGAGAGATGGAGTGCAAATCAAAAGTACTTCCATCCGGAGCAGCATGTGTTTTCATTGTTGCATAAACAATAAACGCAACTTATGACACATTGATGTCACACACTCCCTGTTTTTCGTATCTGAGGTCTCTGTGGTATTCTTCTGTGGTATTTGCATGATGAAAATTATATCTTTTATATCTTCTGGGGTAATTTAATACAATTTGGGTGACAACGTTAAAACATCTTTTTAATTTCCCGTAAGAGGTCAAAACTCAGAACACATTCAATATGAATGGCTGTGGCTACGATACACAATTACCTTATACAGTGCCTGAGGATTTCTGATTTGTCAATGTTAGATAAGTTACAGTTCTCACAATGAGCCTGTGTCTATTCATAAGAAACAGATCATCATTGCCTGTTAAAGGGATCGGATCATAAGAAATAAAAACTAAATGAAGTTTGAAGGGGGTTTGGAAATGGCCCGCTCAGTCAAGTGAGGTTATAAGGAGAAAGCAGAATAGATTATTAATCATAAATAAAAGAGAAAAAGGGGTCTTTTAAGCAGCAAAAGAACCAAAGAAATCATGAAAATGGTCACCAAAAAAACCCTTACATTTATGCTAATTTAATTTGACTATATATTATATTAATGATTGTTATTGTAATTGTTTATATTACTAATGTATTCAAATATCATGACAATAGCTAACACATGAAATTATTCTAGAAGTGGACTGAGCATATTGCAAAGGGAGGTTTGAAATAGGCTTTGTAGTTATTGTCTGACATCTTACAGTCTGAAACAAAAGGAAAGAAGGGTGATAATATATGTAGTAACACCCTCTATTGTGAGCTGTACAATGATTTGTGTGGAAAAGCAATGTGATTACAATAATTATAATGTCAGTAGTCTAGACTTCCAATAACATGATTTAGGAGCAAATTTAAGATCTTTAAGGGAAATTATTTCTCTCTCTTTAAAGCTAATTTTAGAATACAATACACTATATATAATGTATAAATATATATTTTTATAAATAATATTTATTTCAATAAATAAAGTACACCGAATAGTAAGATTGCATGTAAGAGTAGCAAAAAAAAAAAAAATGGCACTGGCCAATCATACACTTGCATTATCTTTAATGAAACGTTTGTTGAGCCATGACTGGTGAGCTTTTTTCCAGTCTGGATCTTGGTTCTTCGATATTTTTCAGCATTACACTTTTCCACTTAAGCAAAGGGTATTTCAGGTCTCTGAGCTTACTGTATGTTAACCGAGGCATTATAAAACTGGGTGTAGGTCTATGTTTCGGGCACATTAACGTAGTCTGAACTGGTTGGCAGTTTCCTATCAGTGTTGCCAGATGGCCTAGACTCCCTCTTATGTGTTTATATGTTTGTGTGAGCTGTAGTGTCTGTAGCTCTTTATTTGCATGCTTGTGCCTTTTAAGTAAAGTTCTTCATTTATATGCATTCTGATATCGTCCCAAAATGTTAGCATACCTCATGCATTGCCATTGAAAGACAATTCTGTCGACAGCTTCCTGGCAAGTTAAGGGAACAAACTGTATTTCCAAATGGTTAAACAGTTAATGATGACATCATTGCGAATACCACAGTCTTCTATTCATGCTCTTTTTTTCTACTTCCATCGTGGTTTCTGTATGCGGTTTCCATTCCACAACTGAAGCGCTATTGTCATTTAAGGAATTTCATTTGAAAGGCCAACGTTTTGTCACTATATTGCTTTCTGGGAAAATGTTGATCCCTAATTAGACAGTCAATAACAGCTTAGGAAGTTATTTGACCATTTAGGCTCAAACGTACTGTGTTTGAACAAAGGCACAGAAAGGCTTAAATATTCCAATCTAAAATCTATAATATCCTGGTCAATGCGTGACGGTAATTATTTTGTGTCCGTATGGTTCAAATAATTGTAAAAGGGTTAAAATTTCAAAATAATTTTGCAGATTGATAATTGCATACATTCTCTTTTTTGAAGACCAAGTATACAATTTCTGGTTTTATTTAATTTTGAAAGAATATTTAAGGGATAATTGCAAAAATGTCAATGTGGTGTAACCGGTCTGTGTAAATTGTTGTAACTAGTATTTTTTCAAATGAAAATATAAATATATTCATAAACAAATGTGAAAAAAATAATCATCTAGTTTAGTGTGATATGATTTTTTTACATACATTTTTACATCAAAGATTATTTAGAAAACAGAGCTGTGTCAGCATATGTCAGGACAAATATTGAAAAAAACACATTAACATTTACATTTAGAAATTACTAATAAAATTATATTTTAAAATGATTTTTTTTTTTTGATGATGATGATGATTATGCTTACATGCGTCAAGGTGGATAAAATATTTAATATTTCTCATTCTTTGGCGGAATTGTCAGTTACACCATTTGACATTTTCAGGTCCATTTAGTCTTAACTTTCATAAAAATGGTGCAAATGTAAATTTTTATTGCAAAAAAATCAACATAAATATACTATGTGCATTGAAATAAACCTGATGCAAGTTTTTTTTTTTTAAAGATTTTTGAATTTCTCATCTTGCCAAACCGTTTTTGTCACTGACCAATCTATGACATATGTAAACATATTTAAAATACCACTGAATTTGCTAAATGTCATTGAATTGACAAACTATAAGCACAAGATGTTAATAAACACTAATTTTACTATACCAGAACTGGTAGAGGTAGCAATACTAAGTTTTGATGCACACACTGATAGTAAACCATATCAGTTATTAAATAGCTTAAAAATAAAATATTTAATGTGACAATTCCATGTCTAATTCCAGTGAAGGCCACAGAGAAAAAGACAGTATTTATTGTTGTCAATATGAGATGGTGTATGAAGAATGTGGGAAAAATTGATCCCCACGTGGTATCTAGAAAAACACATCCTATCAACTGCTCTTTTAAGGCCTGGGAGCCCAGCTGGAGTCACAAACTCTACAGAATGAGCACATTTAGGGCACAATGCTGCCCTTCTACATCACACATTAACTGGATGACTTCAAATGTTCATCACAAAAGTTCTATTGATAGTTTCTTCAATTTGGCTGAGACCGTGACCGAGGGTCTGTAGCACACTGCATGACCGGATGCACCCAAGAAGAGGGACAGAAGATAGCCAGAAAAAAAGAGAGAAGATGACTGGAGGGTATAACTGGACATTAGAGGCTGCATGCAACAATCTCATGGTCATATTAATGATAAATGGCTTTGTTTGCGTGTCTTTCTTTCTGTCTGTGCTCCTCATGCAGAATAGTCACTTGCTGTGTGGTGGAATATAGAATGATGGAAAAAAATTCTCTAGCACGGCATTGATTTTTTTTAAAAGACAAAAACAACTTCATCTTGAGATAATTATGCCCTTGCATGCTATCACTGCTACCCTGTCTTTTGTATTTAAAGGCAAAGCACATGGTGATCTTTTGTAGCAAATCATAATGGCTGAATACATGATTCCTGAAAGAAAGTCTGATTTAAAAGAATTACCTGTAGCTTTGCATTATAATACAGCACTAATGGGCTTAAGCCATGGATGTCATTTATGAGTAATGAGGCCCATGCGAAATGGTAATATTAATGTCAATTGGCAGGACATTACAGCATCCAGTGCATGTCCAATTTAAAGCCAGAGATCAAAGTAAAAACATCTGCTTTCTGTCCATTAAGACTCTTATTCTGCCTGTAAAAATGGTAAAGGACCAGTTTAAATCTAGAGCTGGACAAGCCACTAGATTTTTGGAGATACTGAAGTTTTGTTCTTTAAATTAACAAAAGATGCATTAATAAACAGGTCTAGTCTTCCAAAGTTTTACACTACACTTACCATTATCATTATTAGGCGAGTAATGGTAAAAACAAAAAGTTATCCATATTTTTTTAATATGAAAGAGATGATTTATTTCAGAACATCTGTTTGTTTTTATACAGTATGCAAGTAACCAGCTCATGGGTGTGTATGTATTGCTGTTCTTGTAAATGGAACCTAAATCATCCCATACCAAAACAACATAGTCAACTAAATTGTTCATTGTGGATAAAAAGAAGAGAGATATGGGTTTCTTTTAGTATGCATCACATGTGCACTTGTTTATTTATAAATTAGAGGAGGGATGACTCATCATGACTATGCAGCAGACCACTGCTTAAACTATTTGCACCAAGTAATGAAAATGCATGCACTGCATCTGTTAGTACTTCTCTGTAGTGTGGCTTTCTTTGCAATTAAAAGGACTACTTGTGCATTTTGCATTGCCATCAAAGAGCATGCACAGCAGCACCAATGTTTAACCAATGATCACATGTGTTAGATTAGTGTGACCAATATGTGACTTTTTTCAGTAAACTATGAATTAAGTTCACTGTTCTTTGATATCCTACTTTAGAAGCTGTTGCTTCCCTCTGATTAAAAAAGATTAAAGTGAAAATGCCAGCACCATGATATGACCAATAGATACCCTGACCTGAACCAAACCAAACCAAACCAAACCAAACCAAACCAAACCAAACACAAAGCTTATTCCTTTCAAACGTAAACATTTATGCATAAACTTCTGCTCTAACATCAGCTATAGTTTTGTCACCATGTCTCATCCTTGGCTTCCCAAAGACACATGGGACTGACAGACAGCTCCAGTTCAGCCTGATGCGCAGCCTATGCTACCTAATGATAATAAAATGTCATAAAATGTATTTTCTGTAAAGCTGCATGTAACAATGCAAAACTGTGAAGCTAATATACTTTAATTTTATATTTTATTATTTTAGATTAATATTACTTTAACAAATATTGTGTGGAAGCTGCTGCTTTAAATATATCTCAGGCATTTCAGTTGTACAGTTAGACCCTAAAGACACGTGTTGTTTATGCTAATTGCCGCAAATTTTAAACTGGCAGGCAGTAGCAAAAAAGGCACGTGAAAGCTTAGCACCATTTTTGCCATTCTACTGTTTGTGCTGTCTGACGGTCTGCATTGTGTTGCTCATTGATTTAGCGCGAGCCTTAATTAAACCGCTAATTCGCGCGTGCAGTATCGCTCGGCAGTTGGCGCGGAGCCGCGGTTACCTGAGTGACCGGGATGACAATGAATGATCCTCCACCGGAGCTCTCCGTTACTATAGCGAGGAACTTGGCGTTGACCGCGCAGAAGTGGTTGTCATGGACGTTTTTTGTGATCGGGATGCCTTCGAAGCAGTGCTCCCGGTTGGCCACTTTGCCGTAGACGTTTCGAAACTTGGAGCTTCGGTAAGTCGGCCGCCATGACATCTGAGAAACACATAAAATAAAACAGTCATAATGTAAACACGACAATGTGACATTGCTGGTTTCATCTTTTCCCACATAAAGAATGTGAACAGGTAATCCTTAACAAGTCTACAACACAATAGGGCACACAACATTCAATAGACTTAAATTGTTTTTGTAGACAAGTTATAAATATTAGGGATTCAGCAGCAACAATGTACACAAACGACTATTGTGGCCCAAACGTTACTTCCGGTAGATTTCCACAAAGAATTAATAACAACAGATTCTTTCTATAGTAAATTATTTTTAGTAGTAAATTACCTAGTTCAAAATTATAGCTAAAGCGTAGAGGATTTTTTGTCCTTTTAAAAGCCCCCAAAAGCTATGCAAATATGATACATATAGGGGCAGTTTCCCGGACAGGGCTTATCCTAGTCCCAGACTAAAATGCATGTGAGCTGTTTTAATTTCAAAACAGCTTGCCCTGACATATATCAGTGCCATTGTTTTGTCTTAATGCTCACCAGTACTGTTTTTTGTAACGTATGTTTGTAAAAAACTACTTAAATGTCCTAAAATAACTAAGGCCTAGTCCTGGATACCGCCCCGCCCCATAGTGGTATTTTCTGCATCAGTGGTTTAAAAATATAAAATAATGGGGCGGTTTCCCAGACCAGGATTAGCTTAATCCAGGACTAAGCCTTAGTTTAATTAGGAAATATAACTAGTTTTAACAAACATGCCTTACTAAAAACATTTTGAGGTAAAACAAATGGTCCTGATGTATTTGCAAGATGTTTTCAGTTTGGAGAGCTCTTAAAAGTGTTTAAGTCTAGGACTAGTCTAATCCTATAGGGAAACCGCCCCTATATGTCATTAACTAGGCCCTCCCATGAGGTACAACAACCAATATGATGTTTTGTCAGGTTTTGCTCACTCTGGGTTAAATTTGCCCCCAAATATGGTAAGCCCATACATTTCAGTCCAACATGTAACATATTTACATACAATCCAGTCCAACATTACTGGGCTTATAATGACATAGGGCAGTGGTTCCCAAACTTTTTCAGCGTGCGGCCCCCCTTGTGAACAGTGCATTTTTTCGCTGCCCCCCGAAAGAAAATTTATGACAAAAACAGGTTTTAAAATGTAATATTTGAATTAAACAAAACAAATAAAATTATACCTAGTAGTGCTGTTGTTTAGTTCGCTTATTATTTTTTAGGTTTAATTACACAGAATTCATAATAAATGAATGTATTTTATAAAATGTCATAAAACTGGGGCCCCCCTGTTACCATCTTGTGGCCCCGGTCCCCAGTTTGAAAACCACTGACATAGGGAGTGAGGCAAATGTATGACAATACAGATTTTTAACACATATACAACACAAGCAACTTCCATGACATCAGTCCATGATTTTGTCTCTAAAGTACTGCAAACTCCAGCACTCAAACAGGAAGTGGCTGATGGATGCCTGTAAAACCGCTAAGCCGTTTGTAGTTTAGCCTAGAGGAGTGTGTAAGCAAGAATTTAGGCTCTAATGAATGAGAGATATAGTCATCACCCAAAATGTGATAAAATAGGAACAGATAGGGGCCAAAAGCAGACCGAGAGAGGAAGTTTTAAATCATCAGTGAGAGAGAGAGAGACAGAGAGATTCATCACCATTGTCTGATCTGAGCTTTATGTGAGATTGATAGCACTCATTACTGAAGAGGGCATTGTCTTGTCATTGTGAATGTGTGTATTTTTGTGTTTGAGCATTGTGCATTCACATAATGATGTGAAGAACCATTATTTGATTAGTTTATTTGTAAATATACATGCTGCCTGGTCAGGAATTGGGTTTGCATACTAAAAAGTGTGGTTAATTGTGTTTTGTTAGTAATGGGCTCTAAAACTGTCTCCTTCTTACTTTCCATCTTATCACTTTTTCCCCTTACTCGCTTTCTGCCTAATTTTTAGCTCTCCCACTGTGTGCGTGTATTTACAGCTGTCCTATAAAGCTTTAAACGGTTGGTGTGTCTGTTGTCCTGCCTGTTTAACTATAAACAAATAAACAGCAGTGTAGAGAGCTGCTGTGCTTTTGGGATTTGAATACTTGAATACAAGGACATTTATTCAGTTAATGCTGCATGTACATACACACACACATTTACACAACCTATAACAAACCAGTCTCCATGTACTTTGTATCTTAAAACATAATATTTCTATATTTTATTCCAAAAAGCTTGTTTATTGGGTATATGATAATAAAATATATTTGTTTCCTTGAAGACTGACTCTAAACTATGTAAAAGGTAATGTCTTACCTTCCTCCTGGTTTTGAGCTAAGGAATCTGATAACTCCAGCTAGTGCCTCAGTTTGCTTCAGAAACAGTCCGTATCCTCTTCCTGCATACATGTATGTTACAGGCCTGCATTACTTTGTGGTCCTATTTTCTCCCATGACTTCTCCTCCCACAAACTCCTTCCATCCCTCCCTCTCCAGTTCATTCCCTCCCTCTTAGCAAGGCAGTCAACCCCAGATCAGCTACTGTAGTGGTTTAGTCTCTCTCTCTCTCTCTCTCTCTCTCTCTCTCTCTCTCTCTCTCTCTCTCTCTCTCTCTCTCTCTCTCTCTCTCTCTCTCTCTCTCTCTTTCTATTTCCTCTCTATTCCCTTGAACACACAGTGTATCCCATATTATAGCCATGCTTAAATATCAGTGTTTTACCCAATGTTGCAGCACTTAGCTGTATAGTGTCACATTCATCATGTTCAACCAGCCAATCATGTTTACATATTAATGAGGCTGAGGGAACATCTAACATGCTCGTAGAAAGCATTTTGTTTTGGAGGGTGTACTAAATTGTCCCAACATTAAGAGTATGTTAGAGGCTGGTGAGTATTTGCTTCTTCTTAAACAGTTAAAATTATTATGAAATGATTCATATATCTCTCTCTTTTTCTTTTTCTCTGATTATCTCGAATGATTAAATAGGATTTTTAGTCTGGCTTCTGACAACCACTATGCAGACAGATAAGATTTATTTGACTTTACTGAGATCTCTCCTTGGCCTTCCCTTCAGCTCGGCTCTCTGGTCACCATGTGTCTCTCAAATGCCCAGCAGATATTCTCCAGCTGGGCTGTTTTGCAGTAACAGACACTGATGCAAATTCTGTCTAGAGAATATTTTCAACATGACACAATAATGCATGTTTGGGCTTCTAAGTGTAGGCGTTTATGGACTGGTAATCAAAAAGAACAATGACTGTGTTCAGTGATGAACTAACACAAGAAAGTGATGTGTATAGGAGCGCTGGTGTTTGTGTCTGGTTATTGTTTATATCATTTATATGATGAAGTCTTCACTGGCCATATTGCTGCATATATACTTTCAGGGGTCATGTATGGGTGTATGCATGTCTCTATTGCTTCACTGTAGAAATAGTCTCAGCCGTAAAGAGCTTCAGACAGCGTTTCCACAGGCCACCCTCTGTCTGTTTACTGACAGGATGACCGTAGGATGCACATTGCACCGAAAACGGCATATGCTGCTGGCTACAGTCACTGATGCGGATCTGATTGGCTGATGCTCTGATAAATGCCGATATACACTAATAATACCTGGCCGATCACTATTCTGAATCGCACAGCCGATATTATTCACAGCTATTTCATGTACTACGGCTTTTACTCAGTAAGTCCTTATCAATCTGAAATCACTGTTAGTTTGAGTCGTTTAAAACATGCAACACTCGTCAAACATAATCATTATACATATTCTTTATTATCATGAAAATACCTGAAAAGGTTTAAAGTATAGCAGTATAAATATTTCCTTAAGCCATTTCCTGGAGCGGCGTGTGTATGGCTGCGTCCGAAACCGCATACTGTACAGTAGGTACTGAATGAGATGAAAGAACCTGGGACATGGGATAGTGAAGTGTCCATCGTATGCACACTGCAAAATTAAACCGGAAGTAGTAGGTCATCCGGGTTTTCGCATACTGTTTTTCGAATACTATGTATTCGGACATTCTACTCACCCCGCCTACTGCTTTTCGCGTACTATATAGTATGGAAGTAGGCTTTTTCAATCGCAGCACCGGTTGCGTCGTCTGCAGCGCATATTGAGTTTCTGCACGAGAGCGCCATCTGGCTTTTGGATGTAGCTAGTTTTTAGTAAGACATGTTTGTTAAAACTAGTTATTTCATGAATAAACTGATCACACTGTCTAGGCTTATTTCTACGATAACAACTGGCTACCTATACATTATCCCTTACTTAAAGGATTACTCTATTTTCTTTAAAAAAAATCCTGATAATTTACTCACCCCCATGACATCCAAAATGTTGATGTCTTTCTTTGTTCAGTCGAGAAGAAATAAAGTTTTTTTAAAGGTCCTGTTCTTTCTGTGTTTTTGAAGCTTTGATTGTGTTTACAGTGTGCAATATAACATGTTCATGCTTCAGAAATACGTAACGAGTTCTGATTGTGTAGTTTGTTTTAGTGTGTTGTGATTCGATAGCAGCTTAGCTTGCCATTAGCTTAGCTGGCGACTGACGTATTCCTGTGGGCAGAGCTTAATCAAAAAACTGTTCTACTGACGTCATTAAAGCAGGAAGTAGAGGGCTGTAGTCCAAACCGACCGTTCGCTGTAGGCTTTGAAAGGCGAATTCTGTTAAAGAAAATATATCGCCTGGCAGTGAACGTTGAGCTTTATCATTTTACATGTATTATTTATGCTATTATAGCAACATTAAACAATAACTAGGGTTTAAAAAATGGGATCAGAAAGAACGTGACCATTAAGAAAAACATTTTTCTCAATTTAATAAACTTTATTGCAGTTTGCAGTTTAAAATTGCAGTTTCAACACTGATTCAAAAGGCTCTAAATGATCCCAAACGTGGCATAAAGGTCTTATCTAGCAAACCATCGTCATTTTTGGCAAGAAAAATAAAAATGATGTACTTTTAAACCACAACTTCTTGTTTTTGGCTCTAAATGATCCCAAATGAGGCATAAAGGTCTTATCTAGCAAAACAATTGTCATTTTTGGCAAGAAAAAAAAAAATGCACTTTGAAACCAAAACTTGTAGTCTTGCAGCAGCAGTGTGACAGGGAAGAGTTTTCTCTTAATTGACGAGATAACTCCTCAGTGGCGGGGAAAGAGTTAGCCCACCCCAGTTTTCTAAAGACAGTCTCATTCTTCTGGTTTGAAATCTTTTACATATGCTGTTATGATGCTCAAAAATGAGTTTTAAGTAATTAAATTATTGACTACAGAGGGAATTTGTTAACTTCCCAAAAAGAGACAAATTTAGATAGCAAAGTCTATAAACAAATATTTCACAAATCTTCCATCATTCAACTATTTATTTAATGTAGTTTTTAATATTTTTTTATATTGTTTATTTTCTCAAATATGCCCTCCCCAAAAAAAACAGTGGTGTCTAAATTAATGTAGCTCGATCTTGGCTAGAATAAGCTACAATAAGGATCAGACTTATGCCACTAGTCAAAGTCTGGCTTTGCGGGACTACTAAAGCATGTATCATTTTATATACGCCTGTAGCAATGCAAATTTAGCAAAATGCTTAAGAAACAATTATTGTATGTTGTGTGTATGTGGGTGCCATGCTCTGCTGTGTGCAGGTGATCTCTTTTGCTGCAGGGTGGAGGGACTCTAGAGACTACACTGTGTTTATTGACTTTTCTATATTTCGCCTGTAGTCTTATATCGACTATATTATGCTGCTGTATTGTGTTTTCTTTCATTTCTTCCATTAACGCTCAACCTGCATCACAAAGCGCCATCTGGATTTACTACTAACCTCACTCACCGAACCTAAAACTTCCCACTAATCTAAATCTGTGCCACAATGTTGTACTTTATAACTCCAGTTTATCACAGACCATCCTGTCTGGTGCACTTATTTGATTTCATTACCAGTGTTTGGCTGAGAAAACCAAAAGCCATGTGGCCCTTAAAGACAAAAGCGCAGTTACCATTCATTTATCGTTTATAGTAGAGTCATTCATAACTCTACAACAGCATCCCGATAATACACCCCCACCGTGCTCTGCCCTAAATATGATAGGATACATTTAATAAATCATTATATAAAATTTCAAGCAACATCCAAGGCAGGAAACAGGCTTCCTCTGTACATAAAATCAGAAACAAAAATGGATGAAAAGCCTGTAGTGGGCCACAGTTGGTTATCGATTAAACAGCTGTCAACTACTCTTCATGCCAAGCAGCCTGCCTTTGTTGGGCATTTGAGTATTCATAGCTAAACTGGTGTTCCCAAGTAGGGGGAGTCAGTTCCGATACCATTCCCTGTCAGTGGGAGTTAAACAATGCTGATCCTGGAGACCCGCTAGCTGTTTTGGCAGCTCTGGTTCCAGCTGTGAGTGAAATACAGCTGGGAATGAGCCAGATCGAGTTAGCTATCTTTTCTTTCAGGCACAGAAGTCCGAATGAATGCTGGTGACTTTGGAGACAGGTTTTAGTGTAACCTTTAATAGATCTTATCCTTAAATTTGTCCCAAGTGAATCTGTCAGCCCTGAACTTTAGCTAACAAACTTAACATGCTATAAAAAATTCAACACTAATTATATGATTGCAAAGTGCATGTAACATTTTACTCAAAGTCAGTCAGTGGCATGGACAGTGGCAGTCAAGCTATGAGACTGAGCTAACGCTTGTTGTTTGATTAATGCCGTCACAAGCCTAATCTCTGTGTGACACAGAGTAATCGAATATTTACACATTTTATCTCACCTTTGTGTTTTAAAGCAGGTAAATACATGCCAAAGCATGTCACATTTGTCTCTCAGAGCATGAGCACATCACAAGCATACACAGAACTCATGTGGACCATAGAAAGACCTGAGATGTCAGAAGAGAGAATGGCCTTAAATGCACAGTGAAAGCAGCTGCAAGGATAAAATTAGGGGGTTGGGATGGTGTATTCGATTGGGAATGTCAGAGACAGTACTGAGATGCTCATTACTACTGTACTGGAGGGTGATTTGCGTTGGGGGTGCCCTTTGCTTGTTATTGTCTGTCCACAATTTCCCCCAGTGCAGAGTGCAGATGCAGCCGTGAGTTTGACTTTGAATTACAGCACTAATATCGTAATTTTAACAGCCGACTCAAAAGCATCCTTTTAAAAGATCACACACCACAACTATGACATAAAACATGTTTCTTTGTTGTAAATGGCCATTTTGTACAGTGTAAGACTACACGATATTTGATTGTTTGTGAACCAATCCCTAAAAATCTAGAGACATTCTTTCAGTTGTTGACATTTCCAGAATATTGCACATTTGGTGCAGAAGAATTTGAAGAAATACATTCTTTAATTGTTATTTTTAGGTTTCATTGTTATCATAACCATTGGGATGATTTTAAGGAAAACAAAAAAGAATTTGTTGAGCTTAATATGAATTATACTTCCTCAAAAACAAAAGAAACAAGACCACCAGCTTTCCCCCTTTTGTCTCTTTGGGGATCAGACACAAACAGACAGGATGGGTGCAGTCAGGCCACGGGGCCTCCAGCTGAAAGACTGAAGTTGAGGGTTGTGAACATAAAAGACAAAAATATCAGACCCCTCTTTTGCAAATGACAAAATTCTTACCACATCAACACTATATGTAATTTTTTAGCATCACTTGTCAACAACAGCACAACCAGAGTTAATGCTCTTCCAAGATCTATTTATCAAGTTTAAAGGATTAGTCCATTTTTAAAAAAACAATCCAGATAATTTACTCACCACCATGTCATCCAAAATGTTAATGTCTTTCTTTGTTCAGTCAAGAAGAAATGATGTCTTTTGAGGAAAACATTCCAGCATTTTTCTCATTTTAATGGACTTTAATGGACACCAACACGTAACAATTTTAATGCAGTTTAAAATTGCAGTTTCAAGGGACTCTAAACGATCCCAAACAAGGGATAAGGGTCTTATCTAGCGAAACAATTGTAATTTTTGACGAGAAAAATAAAAAATATGCACTTTTAAACCACAACTTCTCGTCTATCTCCGGTCCTGTGATGCGCCATCGCAACCTCAAGTAATTGTGTAATGACGTGGAAAGGTCATGTGTTACATATATGAGACGCACATTTGCAGACATTTTAAACAATAAACTGACACAAAGACATTAATTCGTATCATTCGACATACAACAACGTCAGAATGGTGGTCTTTCTCCACACTTGTAAACACTGGGGCGTAGTTTCGCATACGTCCTCTGTGACCTCTTGACGTGATGACGTATTGTGTGAGGTCCAGCTGGCCCGTCACAGGACCAGAGGAAGACAAGAAGTTGTTGTTTAAAAGTGTATATATTTTTTTTTGTCAAAATTGTTTCGCTAGATAAGACCCTTATGCCTCCTTTGAGATCATTTAGAATCCTTTGCAATTTTAAACTGCACTACGTGTTGGGGCTCACTAAAGTCCATTAAAAGAGAAACATTCTGAAATGTTTTCCTCAAAAAACATAATTTCTTCTTGACTGAACAAAGAAAGAAATCAAAACCCTGGATGACATGGTGGTGAGTAAATTATCTGGATTTTTTTTTAAGAAAATGGACTAATCCTTTTAACTGTTTGATTCTTTCATGTACAGGAATCTTTGGGAAAGTGTTGTGACTATAATCTCTGAGGATAAACATTGTGTTGTCTATGCACTTATAGACAGGATATCCTTGAGAAAGAAGTCCTTTATCATACTGGTAGATAAAGCAGAAAATAATAAAGGAGGAAGTTACCATATGCTGTGCTGAAAGAAACATGGTCAAGGTTTTTGCTCAGCACTTAAAAGGGCCACTTATGCCTGTGAAACACACTCCCTATCAAGGAATAAAGTAAACACCCCCCCCCCCCCCCTTCTCTGTCCTTCACCCTGACTTTTTTTTATTTTTTGTGTGTCTCTTTGATAAGTCAGTGTGACATACACACCCAAAATCGACATGTTAGTCAAACTAATTACAGCCGTTTTGTGCATTTGTTTTAGTAAAGAAGCATAC
This sequence comes from Misgurnus anguillicaudatus, assembly GCF_027580225.2. NCBI lineage: Eukaryota > Metazoa > Chordata > Actinopteri > Cypriniformes > Cobitidae > Misgurnus > Misgurnus anguillicaudatus. The sequence goes on along the minus strand of NC_073357.2, from coordinate 34,191,180 downwards.
AAACATGTCTTTCATGCAGTTATGCTTGTAAGTAAAATCATATGGAACACATTAAATCAGTTACGACACCACATATTTGCAAACATCTCTAAAATGTTCTTCATGTCTCTGTGTTACTGCATTGACTGAAAGAGCGTCCCCTAAAGACTGACATTCCCACGAGGTGAGCTTTGTGTTGTTTCTCTGCTTCTTCTTCTAACCTTTCTGTGTTGTTAATGGTCAGGGTGTGATAAGCAGATCCAACAGATGGGGAGATGGCAATTTTGGTGGGGGTGGTGGGGGGTTTGCTGAGAGGTAGGGCGAAAGATGGCACACATTAGAGACAGTGGGGGGCTGAATGATGAAGTTCTGGGCGGGGGAGATCATTATGGTCATAACTGAGACCGACAGCACTATACTGACCCAACTGATTCCTCATTAATTAAATGACACAGAGTGCAAGATGAAATTGATACGCATCTGAGTGATGTAAAAAACATTTAGATTTTTATAGATTAGCATGCATGGAGAATATAAAGCGATTCCTGTGTGTGATCAGGTGTGAGGTTTCTGACGCAGTGTGAGATGTGGTGGTGATGCCAACTCTAACCACATGCAACAAAAACACAAGCCTCAGTTATAATGGCTGCCATCTGGCAGGTGCTCAAGTAAATGCTCAGTAGTGGCAGCTTGCCTCCATGGCAAACAAGCAGGGACACACACCCAAACAACATAAACCAAGACCACTGTGGTATTTTATAACACACTGTAAAAATTAAAGCTACTCAAATTTAAAACTTGTGTTTAATTGCTGCTTTAAATTTTGTAAAGCGGCACACCCACTAGCCTGGTTTCCATTAAAGATTTGGGCAAAACTTTAGAGTTATTTTTCTAAAGTTGATTAAAACTATTGTGATATGACGGCGCTTCCATTAACCGATGTTATGTGACTAAAACGTTATTTTGTTCTCTCGGAGCATGGCAATCAAAGGGGCGGGGTGTCAGCGTCATGATGACAATAAAAATATTACTCAAATAAAACTTAATTTTTAAACTAAGAAACTATGACAGAAAATGAACACATACTAGATTATTAATGAATTACATGTTTTTAACAGATACCTCGAACGGGAATAGCTGCGTGATGAAGTGAAACTAAAGGGTTAATAAACACAAACTAAAGCAGATGTTGTAGAACGATGATAAAAACAGATTATTTCGTGCCAGCTTGCGGTGTGAAGCGCATCCGCGCTATTCTCCGAGATGCACTTGACGGCCTTTTGTGCAGCACTTTTTTTGGACAACCTAGTTAAGGCAATAGGGTTTCCCAGCTTAGGCGGGCCACCCGAACTGCAACATGCTGCGGGAAACCCTGGTATGGGTGTGTTCGACTTAATGTGGATGACATCAAAATATAGCGAGAACGATTCAAAAGCATACAGAGCAGTCAATCAGTCCTGTATTGTTTTTGCGGTACATTGATGTCAGGTTTGTCAGTTATTGTGAAACCACATGAAGTCGAACAGACCTTTTATGTCTTGTTCTCCAACCAAACATAACAGCATATTTAAAGAATCATCATGTGACTTTTACGCACGTCATGTGACCATTGTATTTTAGCATTATATTCCTTTTTCGAATTGCCTAAAAAACATCTTGCCAGTGTGGCAAGGCCGTACTGATTTGGCGACAGTACATAAAAAATGTAGGTGAAGAAAACTAGCCGATCCACCATTGCAAACAAAGTTTTTAGAACAAACAACAAGAAACAAAGAACAGGAATCAAACATTATGGTGACGAAGTAAGCATTTATATCTTTATGTAAGATATACAAATTTATTGTACTGCTAAACTAAAATTGTTAATTGTTTGCCTTAATAAAGTTTGTAAATAAAACATACAGTGGTTAAATTAAAACTTTTTTCTACTTGTCATTATTTAAAAAGCATTAAAAATGTATTGATAATCATTGCTATCAAATGTTAAAACACATATTGATGATAAACATTTTAGCTCTATTGCCCAGCCCTAATGGGAGCCTTTGTGAAATTGATTTGTTTCCATTGGGCTCATTTTATATTTGCTATTTCAATTTGCACAATTTGAAGGGTAATGGAAAAGCATCTACTGACCTTCATAGTCTGTTCATGCATAATGCATACAATGCTGTAAAGATGTAATTTCTTTCAAGCTAGTACAGCTTTAATCTGATTGGCTGACTTTACCTATCCTTTTTAAGTAAGGGCACACAGGTTATTAGGCAGTTTAAGATAGCACCATCAAATAGCACCAGATTTTGTGACAATTTGCAGTGATACATTCACTGTACCACTTTAAATGTAACTCCGTAATATTGGATATATTGATAAAGCTTTACAAACTAATAAAACCAAAATAATTAGATATACAAAGATTTTGTTAAAACATAATGATTAAATTATTTTTTTAACAGTGTAGGTTGGTAAACCAGACAGTATGTGCAGAGAAATGGGGTTTAAATCTATTTTCTGTATTTTTGCATGCAATGCTCCGTCTACTGCAAAACCCACTTTCTGCCAGCAGAACCTTTCATTATTTAGAGAGCATCAGCACAGATGTAGATGCACTTTCCAAAATTATTTCCATCCCAACCTACATATTTCTTTTGGAATGCCAATAAAGCATGCATAAAGATTAACAGCCTGTCATTTATGATTCAGTAGGTAGATATTTACCTCACCTGTCAGTTATAATTCATTAAAATTTTAATAGCAGTTGGCTTTTATTTTGCCTATATAGTACGAGATTGAATCTTCACTTTGAATAGATACCCGTTGTTATGCCTCACCCATTGTCCTGCTCAGTGTGCACACTTCTTACTAATCCTATCAAAGCTGCACATAGGTAGTGTCTGTGCAGTGTTCTTCATCATAGAGAAAGAACTTTTACAAATTGGATTAAAGCTTTAGATTTGGCAGTGATTTGCTGAGTGGACAGACTTTCTCTCCAACAGTCTTTGGCTCTGTGTGAAATTTAACAGTCTGCTCCTGTATGATGATATAGAGAAGGAGAGCATCATAGCTCAGACATGCCATCTGCCCAGACAAACCACACCCAAAACCCACCGCTTTATTGTGCCATTGTGTTGAAAGCTGGCTGTAAACATTGATATTATAGGATATATGTTCACAGGGTCATGTAAGTTATAAATATTAATTGCAATTTAAATTCGGAGACTATGCATTGTTGAATTGTTAATAACTTCATAGAAAAAAATCAATATATATACCTTCAATATGGTATTGTTTTACAAGAAGGTCTCGTTTGTTAACATTAGTTAATGCATTAACTAACAATGAGCAATGTATATAAACTGCTTTTAAGTTCATTATATTCAAAATTTGTTGGAATAAACATTAATCAAGATTAATAAATTAGGTAAAACCATTTTTTATTATTAGTTCTTGTTAATGTAGTGAATTAATGTGAATTTTTTACCTTGTACTTAAATGATTATAGCGTTGATATTATCCAGGTTTCTACATAGCTAACTTACTCCTCCTGCCAGTTCGAATGGTGCTATGACAACAGCAGTCCGATCTCTCAGTGTCATAATAATGTTACCTAACTACTGATAAGCGCTATGACCTTCCACATTGACATCACAATGTCATGTTAGCCCGTTGTCCGTATTCTTTTCTAATGTCATCTGACTGTTTCACAGTGCTGTCAGGATTGTGTTTCAGTATAATTGTTAGCGCAGCACTCTATAATTGGCTTTTGCAAGGTGCGCTGTAAAATGTCCTCAGGCCAGTTTATGAGAGGCTGAATGAGGTGATGAGTAAAACTATTAAGAAACAATTTAAATTTCATTATAGGATTGCGGAACTAAGGCTGCATTAAAGGAGTAAAAACAAAATAAGACAGACACTGTGATGACAAATTATAATTCATATTTTAATGTTACATTTATAACATCCTATTTGTTGGCTAGCATTTAGGTCATTACCTCAAAAGTATGTAAGGAGCAAAACTCTTTAATTAAGCGTTTGACTGGAGATTACAGGGCTCCAGACTGCCACCAAATGGTGGCATTTTGCCACCAAAATTTAAGAGTGTGCCACTGAATTTTACATCCAGTCACACTGACTCGCACAGTATATTTGACCTTTTTTTGTGATGTGACACTGAATTTGATACAGCACATTGTACTTTCTGCATCTATCATTCAAGTATTTATTAGTAATTCAGTGGAAATTAGTAGAAATTTGAATATTTGGTTAGCATGTTGATTTACACTGTGTGCCCCTAAATTTTCTGGTTGCGCCCCTAAAATTTTCAGTTGAGAGCCACTGTGCTCCTATTGAAAAAATTTTGTCTGGATGCCTGCATTATAAGCAGCGCACCTATCTACTACTGTTATATGGCACTAAATAGCACTGTCACTGTTAAACAGGTGTTTCTTTTTATTCTTAAATGCTACTACTTAATTCAGGAAATGTGACCAGTGCCATCTTTCACTTGCACTTCTTGGGTATTTTCTAAAGCCTTAATCTCACTGACAGGATTTCAGTGAGTGATTGCAGTGGTGTAGTAATAGAAATGATGCATGGAAAATGTGTAAGAAAGTGTCAGCATTCAGAGTAGGTTTGATTTATACATTGATAATCTTGTTGGTAGTGTGATGTATTAAACACTGCTTCAGTTTGTAGTAGACATTTTTTCCCTCCATAATTTTTTAGATGCAAGAAAACGGATTCCTTGTCAAAATAAAATTACGCTTACTTTTTCCAGCAATAGATCCCACTTTTGATCAAATTTTCAAAGCTATGGCCAGTTAGGCAGCCAACGACTTATGTTGTGCTATTAAGCAACAGGATTACCTTCTAGCGACCAACAGTTCAGAGATCTATAACTGCTGTCAGTGTAAATGGGGCTGTAGAGCACACTTCCAGCACTTAGAAACTCTTTTATCTATTGATCAAGGCTTTTTTTAGCTTTAATGCTTAAGTCATAAAGTTGTTCCTCTGAAAACAGTTTTCTCCTCGTCTTTACACATTCTCATTTGTCATTCTACCTGAGTGCTCTGAAAGCATCTTCAAGGATGTCTGCTCTGCTATAGGTTCAGTTCAGAATAAATGAGGATTTCGGATGCAAAAGCCGCTAAACGCCACCTCCATCAAAAATGTGATAATGATATTAACCGAATGCTCTCGGCACGTATTATACTTTTATCAAATACTTTCACTTCAAATCCACTTAATCCCAGCCTCACAGCATTCAGAAATACTGCTTTGTTTGCAGAATACATAAAGAGTCTAATAAAAGTGCTCATTTACAAGAAAACATGTCAGATACACTACTAAAGGGGATCGCACACCGGCCAGCAGCTCAGCGTCGCGTTGAGTCGCATCCAGGACAACGCGGAGGTATTGTAAACCGGAAGTGCACATTAAATAGCGCAAGCTTCGTCAGATAGCATCTACTTCAAAATGTAAAATATACGTTAGCAGCCAATGTTAATCGTTAATGATTTGGGACAAATATGATGATATTTAATGTTAAACTATGTGAGTGGCGCTGTGTGGCACGACAGGGATTTGAGCAACTTCCTGAGTCAAAGCTGGGCGGCGCGGACAGGCACCACCTGGTGGCGCCAGTGTGCGTATACACATAGAAAACAATGTGTTCGATTTTTTTAGAACGGCGCTGAGCTGCGCGGCCGGTGTGCGATCCCCTTAAGGGGCTACTCACACCAAACGCACTTTAAATGCTTGGAAACGCAAGGCGCGACGCACTGCCTTTTTAAAAAAAGAGCACTGCGACGCGGCTTTTTATATTGCTAGGCAACCACCGAGTCAGCTGTCTTGTCAATCAAATATTGAAGCGTGAGCACTCTTTTGCTGTTAACTGTCATATTAGCAGAAACTTTAAAAAGAGGGTGAGAGGTGCACAAACACGCAGGAGAGAGTGAGCGAGTGGTGTCCGGTTCTTCAAAGCAACTGTAAACTTCCCTCACCACAACCTAAGGCCCGTCTCTCCCCTCATTCGATTGGACAATGAAAAGACGTGAATGACGTCGGCTGCTTTTCCGCTCTCAACGCTCAACTGCCATTAACGCTTTTGGTGTGATTGGCCCCTTAACGGGTTTTGCATCTGAGATCTTCATATAATACACAAAACCATCAGCTGGTAATGCACCTGTCAAGCTTTATGCCATTTTGATTTAATCACCTTCCAAGCCAGTCTGTATTGGCCACAGAGAGCTTATAGAGTCATTCAAATGGCTGTATTGGCCAGTTAATCATATGTGGTGCATTGTTTTTGCAGGGGTTTATATTAATATCGATCGCCCTTACTGTAAAACTAATCCTTGCTGTAAGAGCAGTCTCTAACACACACACTTTTTATGCTTTGCACTTTCTTACTGATGCATTTTGTCTGAAAATAAAAGGCTTGAGTTTTTGGCATATCACTTCAAAAATACTGCTTAGGGCCAGAGAATGCTGAGTTGGAATGTGAACCTTTGCAGTACTTAGCTGACCTCACTTCTCTCTCCTTTCTTTTCACTTTAAAACAGCAATAACCTCAGACAAGGCTTGGGTCTAAAGTGTAAAATATTTTACATGTCAAGGGGTGTCCACACTGACAGCTGTTTTTAACTACTCGAGATCACCGAAGTCACTGTAGTTTTGGGGATTTTAGTCAATCTAATATTTGTATAGTTTTTATGTTGGACATGCTTATAGACATTATGAACAAACAGGGTTAAGAGATGCAAATGTAAAAGAAAATAAATAATATAAAATAATTAAATAAAAGTAAAAATTGTTTGTGACAAATAACTAAACTACACTCAAGCCACAAAAAAACATACACATACAATTAGTGCCACTGTAATGGAACATATAGCTTGTTATATAACACAAGTTTACGTGTCTTTTACCAGGTTTGCAGAGTGCATTGCTATTCACATCCACTCATCTTGGCAATCCCATTTAAAAGAGTCATTGGTCGGTGGGATCAATGAATGGAATGTGGTGCTCCACTGCATTACAGATAATGAGCTTCATTTTCATGAGTCTGTACTAGTATGAGTACTAGTGTGGTGAAATCCCGAGAGCGGAAGCATATGACCTATCTTTATCAGCTCTCACGCTTTACTTCTCTCTCCCACACTGTTTGATTTGCGTAGGCTGTGAAATTTCCTTCTCTGGTCCAATGTTCCAGTGTGGACACACACACTTATCATTTACTAGTGGCATACCATTTCGAAACTTTACCTAAAAGAATTTGAGCTCCTATTGTGTGGACAATCATTCTGAGGTAACCTGAGGAGTCCAGCTTAACATACTGTGATGCAAACTTCCCAAACACGTCTCCTGTCTACCATTGTTCATTTAAACATTTAAACTGGTAGTTTGCCCCAGCCTTAGACCATTCATTGAGCCGAAAGCTAAGATGATGTATGCCACATGTCAAAGAGCCGTAGTCTGTGCAATGACACATATGACAGCTTTAAAGGATTAGTCAATTTTCTTAAAAAAAATCCAGATAATTTACTCACCACCATGTCATCAAAAATGTTGATGTCTTTCTTTGTTCAGTCAAGAAGAAATTATGTTTTTGGAGGAAAACATTCCAGGATTTTTTTCATTTTAATAGACTTTAATGGACCCCAACACGTAACAGTTTTAATGCAGTTTAAAATTGAAGTTTCAAAGGACTCTAAACGATCCCAAACGAGGCGTTATCTAGCAAAACGATTCTCATTTTTGACAAGAAAAATTAAAAATATGCACTTTTTAACCACAACTTCTCGTCTATCTTCGGTCCTGTGACGCGCCAGCGCGACCTTACGCAACATTTCATCACGTCAAGAGGTCATGGATGGCGTATGCGAAACTACGCCCCAGTGTTTACAAGTGTGGAGAAAGAGGATCGTTCCGACATTGTTGCATGTTGAATGATACTAATTAATGTCTTTGTGTCAGTTTAATGGTCCACAAATGTGCGTTTCATATATGTAACATGTGACCTTTCCACGTCATTATGGAATTACGTTAGGTCGCACTGGCGCGTCACAGGACCGGAGATAAACAAGAAGTTGTGGTTTAAAAGTGCATTTTTTTTTCTTGTCAAAAATGACAATCGTTTCGCTAGATAAGACCCTTATGCCTCGTTTGGGATCGTTTAGAGTCCTTTGAAACTGCAATTTTAAACTGCATTAAAACTGTTATGTGTTGGTGTCCATTAAAGTCCATTAAAATTAGAAAAATCCTGGAATGTTTTCCTCAAAAAACCTAATTTCTTCTCGACTTAACAAAGAAAGACATCAACAAAGATGATTAGGTGGTGAGTAAATTATCTGGATTTTTTTTTTAAGAAAATGGACTAATCCTTTAAGACAGGCAGATAATTTTTGGGTAACCAACTCTATAGCCTGCACATGTGTGCAAGCATCTTAATATGTTTTCTTGGTCTCTGTACCCTAAAGTGTAACTGAAAGAGAAAAGTAGACAATGGAATTAGATACACACTTAAACATACACTGATGCCCCACAGCTGCTGTTTGTCTGTATCCCATTGCACTCACTCAGCTCAGGACATCTGAACAGGAAGCACATCCTCATTACAATGTTTCTGTACCTCACATTTATTCTTTAAGTTCGCAAAACTCTCTGCATCTGGGCAGGATATTTATAAATGACATGATCTCCTTTCCTTCTACAAAAAATCCCACTGGAGCCTCAAGTCTCTGTGGACTCTTGAGCACAGCTTTGCTGAATGGACCAGCTTACCCCAGCATTAATTTCATGCTGGCCCAGGCTGTTGTATGCTGAGAATTGCTGTTTACCAGCAAAGCTTAACTAATGAATCTGGTTTACCTAAAGATTCTTGCTGTTTGAGCTAGCTAAAATACCTGATAGGGCCACCAGCAAAGATATTTAATATTGACAAGATTGCAGCGGTCAGAATGGCGCCCCTAGTCCCGCCTCCTAGCAAAAGAGCCAATCGTCAACTGTTAAAAAATCTCATTCTCTTGAAAGAGACACTTTGCGCATCCACAGAATCAACATGTCTTGCTCTAACAAGTCCTGGAGGCGTTGCAAAAATGGCGTCACAGTGACGCGACTTCTTTAACAGGGCTTTGGCCACCAGGTGACACATTCTGGTGACCTGCTCTTTTGGATAAGGAGTTAAAGGACCCCTATCCTAGGTGTTTGAGCAATATAAAAATGGTCTCTGGTATCCACAGAATTTCAGCTCAATAAAGTTTCAGCTCAAAATACAACACAGATCTTTCATTATATGATGTGGAACATGGCCATTTGTGGCTGCAATTAAAAACGCCCTGTTTGTTTGTGTTTCTTAAAATGCAAAGAAAGCTTCTGTTCCTCTCCCTGTATGCAAAATTAGGGGGTAAAGCGCTTACACACATGCTTTGGAATACATCAAAACGTGTCTCTGGCAGAAGGTTGAACTACGTGCTCATAAGGCTCAGTCTGTCAGTGGTCATGGGTGGGACGTAATCAATGTGACATCACATTGATAGGGGATAGGGTTGTGCCAATAGACGATAGTATTGTGTATCGATGATCTTTAGACATATCGCCAATGGGAGGCTTTCATGGCGATAGTCATGACGATAGTTGGCGATTGGTTATTATTATCATCATAGTTTTACATTAATATCCACATTGCATGCTTTTCCTCGCATGAGGGTTGGTGGGCTTCACTTTACGCGGAGAGCTTGAAAATAGAGAATTCCTTCTTGCACGTACCTGCACTTAATGCGCGCTTATTGGACTCCTTCTAGCACTAAATCCAGCTGCGCTTCTGTCTGTCTCACGTGCACGCGCTCTCGCATCTGTCGGAAGTCTAAACATAAACTAAAGTAGTAATCCTTATATATTTGTTCAGTTTAATGCATTTCATCCGAGATGAGGCAAACTTTACTTTTTGTTTAAAATATGACCCGCTGCATATTGGTGCCTCTCTCACTCTCGTGTACATGCAGAGAGCTGTGCTCTGTCCGATGTCATATCACTAGGTATTAATTCTGTTTATGATATGCATTTCAAGGAGTTGTAGCAACACGTCTCTCGTGTTTAAAATATGATTGTGTTTAAAATATGATCGCATTCGGCTGGACCAATGTTTTTAAAAAGGCACCTCTGGGAGCACCACTGCTTGACACGTGTAGCGTTCTGCAACAGCACTAAACAAATGCATTGAATGTTTTTACAGTTATCAAGTAATCATGGTTAGGGTTTTAATGACGCGCTCTTATTAATGGCATCTGTTTTAATAAGGTTGCGCCCCCCCGATACTATCGTGTATCGCCGATCTCACAGGCTGACGTTAGGACGATCTCAAAATGGGGCATATCGCCCAACACTAATAGGGTATCCCAGGCAGCCTGTTTTGTGTGACTGTTGCGGTTTAAATGAGATTACACAAAGAAGAATAGATGCATTTGTATAATTACAGGATGTTTCTGCACACACACTGGCAACCCATTTTCTAATAGAAAAATATTTAAAAGTGCATTTTTAGGTTAGGGGGGCTTTAAGAGTTCTGACCATATAATATACTGTAGAAAAAGTCTTTCTGCCCATTCTTGTACATTCTTTAAATCTGCTTTAAAGTGATATGTTTATTATTATTGGTTGTTTTCTATATAAGGACTTTGGACAGCATGAGGTTTGGGTTGCTAAGCTAGCTGTTAGGACTCAGATCTAATGTGACACTTCTCAGCGTGTGCATGCTGGCAGCAAACTCAGTGGAGACTAAAATATTTCCCCTGAGGGAAGAACAAGCAACATACAAATCAAGCATTCTGTGTATTAGTCTTTATGTTTGCTTTTATTGTAGTAATTGCTATTTTAAATTAAAACGTATAATGCAACTAGGAAGAAGTACAGTAATTGTTGAAAACTAGTATTATGTCAAATAAACATTTTTGTTGTGATTTGTAAGATCATGTCCTGCTGAATCTTTGTTAGGAATTCGTTGAAGAGGTCTGGTATTCTTTAGGCATTTTACAATGTACGGCTAAAAAGGACTGGAACACTCAAGTACGTATGAGGATAGGCCATACTACCTTTAATTTACAGACACTAACAACCTGCTAACAAGCAATACATATATACGCACAAATTATTATTTGTTATTCAGAATGGTGCTTAGCCAATTTTTGCAGTGAAAAGTATCTTGATAGAAATGTTTGACCACTTATTAAATTTGTACTGTACTTCTATGAAGCAATTTAATTGACAATATAAATGTTCTTTTTAAAAGTTGACTTAATATTAATGTACTGTATGATACCCTGCACATCCAAAAAGCATTATAAATATACAGTACACATAAACTGCTGAATCCATGAATGTAAAATATATAAACGCACATAATGTCTGTGCCAGGAGTCACTCCCACACACTCTCAACATGAGGTCATTTCTGCATGTGAAGTACATTTATGAATATGATAATGGGTCTTACACCTGTGCGTTTAGAGTAACAACCCTCCTACCCACAAAAAGTTCACTCGATCACACAAACACTCTCTGCAAATGTTTCTATGCATTTTATATGTGCATGACAGTTTTTCCAGCTTTTTAAATTCTGTTCTTTGGCTAAAAATATGAAGATCTCTGATGCAAAACCCTCCAAGTGCTTCTGATATGTCTTCTTGTGAAATACTCTTTTAACCAGGTAAAATACTCTTGTGTGTCATCATTCATCCAATTCATCTTCCGTGTACTTATAATAGAGGACTGCTGATAAATCGTTGTGGCGTATAACAGATTCTGCCAACAAAGCAGTATTTCGGCCTGGGCCGATTTTAAAGAGCGTGTATTTTCCGTTGTGTGTTAATACATGTTAACGATATGCAAAGGTACAAATCCCAAAGTAAACAATGACGCGAGTTATTGTCTCCAACTTTAATCTCTTTTCTTGGACTACAACAAACACACGGATTGTAGGCAACAGTTTGCTTTCTTGGCCTGTTGACGTATAGACATGACAGTCATTATCATAATTCCTTTGCCTGCTGTAAGTAGTCTATGTTTTCATATTTAAAGTATTCACTACTGACTATGAGTTTTGTGCAGTGCAGAGTAGCGCTTGTTGTTTGTCGTTTTAACAAACACAAATGCGGACATGGTTTTATGTTTTAGTATCCTTACCTTACCAATGTGTTACGTCCTGCTCAAACCGCGCTGGTAAAGTTTTGGATCAGATTCGGCTCATATTAATGAGGTAGTAAAGACGATATTAACTTAATCTTAATTTAGTGTCTTTTTCATCTGAGCTCTTCATATGTTTAGCTTTAAACAAAATCACAAGGGCACATGTACTGACCTTCTACTCTAGAAGACAGAATAATCACCAACTTTTCTATCATCCCATTCATTCCTCCTTTTCCCCCATCTTATTATGTAAGGTTTGCTACTCTTCTTATACAACCAAAACAAACAGAGATTCTCATACAATATGTGATGCATACAATATTTGTTTTCATGATTTCTTTGTTTTTTAATTGAATTTTTTTTATAATCAGCCACAAAGAAACCAGAAACCAGTCTGCTACTATGAGTGCTAGTTACTGGATACAGTAGTTTGTGGCATTACATTTTAAAAAGTTACTTGAGGGTAGGGGTGGGCGATATGACCAAAATTTTCTATCACGATAGGATTCATTTTGTTTATCACGGTAAAGTTTTTTAATGTTTTAATAAGGTTTTTTGTTATTAAAATCTTTAATACCATAGAAATATTCATAATTCACAAAAACCTTATACAAGCATAAAAAGAAGATAAAAACAAACACAACTCAAGCTCTCTGAAGATAAACAGTCAATGATAAAGGAATGAATATGTGATACTATAGCTGTAAGCCGGTTGGTTGCTGTGGTAATGTCCCGCCCCTCCTCCACTGTGATTGGACGGCCGTGTGAGAATTGACATTGACGAGAGGAGCTTTTCATCCAAAGTTGAATATTTTTCAACTTTCGGCACTCAGCGCTGAGCGCGGAAAAACCGCAGAGCGCCGTTCTTCATCGTGGAAGAAAACCGCTAGCTGCCGGCTTATTTGAAAAACGCTGAGTTTCCATTGGAATCAATTGAAAACGTGCGCCGGCTGCGGACGTAAAAGCTTTGGTGTGTCCAGCCCCTAATGAGCAGCGGTTGCGCGACTTGCGTGCTCCTCACACACAGAAAGCACGCATATAGATCTGTTGTTTGTGTTTCAATGACTTAAAATAACTTGGATTTAAGCACCGCATTTTTAAATTGTGTACAAACGTTACGTTTTCGTGACCACATGCACAGGAGCGTGACCCCTACTTGAGGGTTTTATTTTGAATCAGAAGTTTATTCAAACGCATTTTAATAAGCCACTTTGTTGATTACCAGTTAAATATTAATATGGCATTATAGGAATAATATTATGTGGGTAATGAATTTTGATGTTTGCATGTGCGTATTTAAATAATGTAATGTAAATTAGATTTTAATTTCTGACAGTGACATATTTAAAATCCACCATGTGTTACAGGACAAGATATGCAGCCAGATGCTTTATAGGACTGCAGTGGGAGATGCATCCTGTCCCAGTCTGGGTGTGACCGTTTCAGTCCTAGAGGTCAGTAGGGATATCCTGTCACACAGCTGTGTGATCAAGGTCTGAAAAAAACTCCCCCTCACATATGCACACACACACCCCAGACGTTACAGATGAGTGGCATGGCTCTCTGTCTGACACGGACCGCTCTTCTGCCCTGTCAGCACAAACACTCCAAGGTCATTTTGCTCTGGGTGGTATCCATCATTCGAGTCCACCATAAACATCTTCCTTTCCAATCTTCTGTACAAATTATGTACAGACGCACCTGCATCAGCAGGCACCATCTGTGTAATTCTCCTTCATTTAAAAAAAGATATACAAGTTTAGAATTGGTTTTTATTTCTGATCCTGTCTGTGAAATCCAGGCCGAAGTCTCATAATCTAATTATGAGTTTAAGAGCATCAAAGTTGGATTTTCTCATTGATTTTAATGATAAATTCAAAGACATGGTCAGTATTTCAGATATTAAGGTTATATATTTACACAGATTGATCTTTACATTATGTACAGTAGGATGATTTTATGTCGAGAACTTACTTTTCAGTTTTGTTTTTCACAGGCAGTGTCACATTTAGTTTAGTTTAGTTATACTTACGACACATAAACACATACTTGTGGTTACCTCTTGAACAAAGGGCTTAGATCTGGCTGTTTCCAGCTTGAAGTATGTGTACATGTGTGTAGTCTTTGTAGAATTGCATTAATGATAATTTGGTAGACAGTTTTCCCAAAATTCAAAGTTCAAAGTTAGGTTGATGTAGCCATCAGATCTTATATACATGTATAATCACACAAACACAGTGAGACCAGACTCACAGCCTCCTCTTATACTGTGTGATTTAAGGTACACTGATGTATTTTTTTATCATTTCACTTTCAAACTTTACCTGAACTTTACCCAAATGAACCTTTCACCCTTTTGCATTGTGCTTCTCTTCCTATTGCCTCTCTTTTCTTTTTGTCTTTTCTCTTTTGTATCTTTCTTTCATGTATAGTTTGTGACGTGCTGTCAGAGCACAAATACACACATAGCTTTACAGCATTCTCTCTTTAGTAGAAGAGCACAGTTTATGGAGCACAGCGCTGGATTAAGAGCTTCACTTAGTCTGCTAAAGCCTAACACACGTAAACATGCCTCACCCAGCCACGACCCACTGCCCTACTGCGGGACAGTCTCTCACATATTAGATACTCCCATATTAGCCAGCCGGCTAAAAACACACATACACACAACTTGTCCGTACCAGCCAGATATACAGTTCAGTACACCTGCACAGACACACACATGCATACACCCCTCATGCAGCTCCACCTGTCCAGTACTGCAGTCACAGATTCAGCAGAACATCTCACTGCAGTGAAGCTAAACCCATCAGCCCCTCCCAGCATCACACGCTAATACACACCCCAACACGCACTTACCTTTGTCACAGTCATGCAGAGATCAGTGCAGAATAGTCAACTTCTGTTCCTGAAACGCTGAGTATGACAGCAGGACAGAGAGACAGACTTACTGAGCGTGAGTGCTTATGCTGCCTCTCCGACACCAGAGTGAGACGTGGGAGATTGCGAGAGAGGGAGGAAAGCGACGAGTGAGTGGTTGAGCGAGGAAGAGGGAGGTAGGGTCTGCCCGCTGTCTCTTGCTAAGTAACTGAGCCTATCAGTGCAGCGGCTGCCCTGGTCCCTTATTCAGAATACTGCAGTAAAGTGAGCTCAGCTTGTTACTACTACATCTCCCTGCTCTCTCTCTCTCTCTCTCTTTCTCTCTCTCTCTCTCTCTCTCTCTCTCTCTCTCTCAATGCTGTCAATTTGAGTACTGTATGCTCTAGTGCAGATTATTGATGTCCACAACCCTGTGTAACCAAGTGGTTCTCAAACTGGGGGGGGGGGCAGTTTATGACACTTTATGTAATTAAACCTCAGTCAAATGAAATATAGCTATGAACCAAAAGCACTACTGCTGTTTAAACTTTCAAATGACAAATTTAATTCTGACAATTTTGAGTTTGTTTTATGTAATACTTTGTCTTTGGGGTGGCCGTGGAGGGATGTCCTCTCTCTCTCTCTCTCTCTCTCTATCTCTCTCTCTCTCTCTCTCTCTCCCTCCATGTTAATTTGTTAAAGTGACAAGTTAACCTATTAGTAAAATCTAATACATATTGTACTTATAAAAACATATTGTAATAATTTCTCAAATGCAGGCATTTTTATGTTTAGCTGGAATATTCATTTAAAGGAAAACACCATAGTTTTTCAATATTTTACTATGTTTTTACCTCAACTTTCAAATTAATATACCTATCTTTTTTCAATGCATGCACTTTTAATCGTTGTACAGTGCCTCACAAATGTGTTAGCATTTAGCCTAGTCCCATTCATTTCTTAGGATCCAAACAAATGAATTTAGAAGCCACCAAACACTTCCATGTTTTTCCTATTTAAAGACACGTAGTTACACGAGTAAGTATGGTGGCACAAAATAAAACTTTTGTTTGGAGCCATAGGAATGTATGGGGCTAGGCTAAATCCTAACACATGCAAGAAGTGCTGTACAAAGATTAAAAGTGCACGCATTGAAAAAAGATAGGTATGCATTAATTCATCTAAGTTGAGGTAAAAACAACATAGTAAAATATTTAAAAAACTGTGGTGTTTTCCTTTAACAACACTTACCTAAGAGTAAAAAAAATTTGTGAAAGGCCATTATAACAAAACATTTTAAATGGGACATTTCACCAGACTTTTTTAAGATGTCAAATACATTTTTGGTGTCCCCAGAGTACATATGTGAAGTTTTCGCTCAAAATATCATATAGATATTTTATTATTACATGTTTAAAATTGGCAATTTTGTAGGTGTGAGCAAAAATGTGCCTTGTGTGTCCTTTAAAATGTAAACGAGCTGATCTTAGTTGGATAGTACCAATTAAGGGGATGTATTATCCCCTTCTGACATCACCAGGGGAACCAAATTTCAATGTCCTACTTTTTTACATGCTTATGGAGAATGGTTTACCAAAACGTAGTTACTGGGTTGATCTTTTTTGCATATTCTAGGTTGATTAAAGCACTGGGGACCCATTTATAGCACTTAAACATGGAACAAGTCTGATTTTCATGATATGTCCCCTTTTAGAGAGCAAGAGCTCAATGACTGATCATTGAAAAAACATGACGCAGGATCAAATGTAGTTAGATTTTTATATTCTACTGCCCTCTTGTGGTGTCCCCCTATATTGCATCAATTCATTTATTACCCAGCAAATGTAAAGGTGATTTGAGTCATTTCTACATCACTAGTGTTTGGGGGCATGGTTTGGTTGCTTAGTTAGTACCTGCTGTTATTTTGGATGTTTTGGACATCATTGTATATATATATTTATACCACGGGTCTGTTGAATGCTGCATTCTGATTGGCTGAGAAATGTTCTATGGGTGTTGATTATTTTTCTGTAAACCGCACACCTAACTTTTCAAATGTCTTAAAAATAGGCACCAGAGCAAGGTTTGTAGTAACCGTGGTATAAGCGGAATAATTGACTCCGGTCCTTTGAATTATTTGAAAATAATGCACACCTGCGGCATTACCACCTTGGTGTGCATTATTTTCTTATAATTCAATGGCCCGTCGTCAATTATTCCTTACTTATCTTTCTTTGAGCTAACAGATATCTCTCTTCAGGTTATACAGAACTTCCTTGCATCACTAAATGAAATTGAACAAATATTCAGTCCTATATACTATATATATATATATTTTTTAAATGTGATGTGAAGAAGAGCACATTCACCAACACCAAACATCAAAGTCTGCTCTGTATACTGCACATTTTGGGAAATGTAATAGTCATCAAGGCATGTAGAAATTGTGCATACTTTGCAGTGTAGTACATAATACAGAAAAAATAAAAATAATATTGTAGTATATCATTATGCTCATATTTTAAATGGTCCATTATAACTGGACAAAGTCACGCCAAAGTTATCTACAGACAGTTAACTGAATCCTTATATCTGACGTTTGGAACAATGCTGGAAAAATCAAATACAACATGCATTCTTTATACTTCATTTTTGTCAAACCTTTCAAGTGCAAAATAAATGCTGGGGATAAGCCAACATAAGAAAGACATACAGTACTGGCTCTTACTAACGTACAGAAGCAAAGATAAAAAGGCAACATGCAGTAAAGATCTTATCTGCACATGCCTAAAATATTTGATGGATATTTCGATGGATCTGGAGATGTAAATTATACAAAATTGTCTCAAGTTTAAATTTAAATAGGTGCTCTGATCACTGCAGTGATGTAAAAACAGACTTTGGAAGCACAGTCACAAGTACCATTGTGTGTATGTGTGACGTGATCATGGGCAGAAGATGCTTTCCAGTGCTATGGACACTAACAGAACATTATCACTAGGGGGCAGCATTACCTACTTAAGTCAGAGCAGACTGAAACAGATGGGTAAAGGCAAACCCCAAGTTCTGGCATGATTGTCCACCAGATCTGTCTGTGCAGAAAGTGTTACTCTAGTGGAACTTTTAATACGCAGTTCTTTGGTTACAGCTTCCCATGTACACAACGTAATGTTCCAGCTAAACGCTGTCTGCACAGAAACCACTTCCTCTGAAGTCAGGGGCGAGGGGAAAATGTAAGGGCCTTTGGGATTGAAAGAGGAGAGGAGCTGATGAACAAAAATCTGTAGATGAGGTGTGTAACAAAAGATATTCAATATTAAAAGGAAAATAATAGAATAGAATAATAAGGGAGTGCTGAACATTTGTTTTTAAAAAGCAATGCTGAAAGCCCTCAGTGGGTTTAAACAGTTGATTTATATCATTCCTATAAGCTGACCTATCTAGATACCTTTCTAGGTTAGGCTATATTTAATGCATTAATGTTATAGACATGCATGCCCCTTTAAAACATTACAAAACCACATGACTCCACCCCCCACATTGACCGTAACTTTCTCTACATGTTTCCTTTGAATGATACATTAAGGTTTGCATTGCACACGTGGCATTTTTCCTCTCATAAAGACATTAGCCTGTTAACCCTGTCACATCATTACAGGCATATTCTTGTGATTTACTGCTCCACAGGGTTAACTGACTGTCTGGAAATATAGCTGTCTCGCATCTTCCCGCTGTTCTCACAATAGCTGCTAACTTTAAACAAATGTTCAAATTCATGTAATGTTCTCATAAAGTATTTCACAAACGTGAATGACTACATGCATTGAACAGATAAATGACCATGATGAATGAGCTATTCCCTCAGGGTATCATTATTATTGAATATAGTGAACTTTTATGTAGTGAAATATATGGATTGCACTAAGAAAACTGTTGCTGAAAGCTGGTATAGAGAAATAACAGTACAGGACGTTACATGTGAGCTAAATGATTGTTGGTTGTACGATGAGACTGCTGGGTGGTGTAAAATATATATGACCCTGTCTGTGAAATCCAAGCTAAAGTTAAGAGCATAAAAGTTTAATTTCACTTATTGATTTCAATCTTTGATATGACCTTACATAGTCAATATTAAAGATATCAAGGTTATATTTTTACAGAATGTTCTTTACATTATGTAGGATGATTTTATATAGAAAACAATGCATCACAAAAAGTAACTTTAGCTGGGGTTTACATGGTTTCAAATGCTTAAATGTGATTGCTAATTAGAAAAGTAATTGTTTGGGTTGCACTAAACACAGCGGTCAGACCAGCTTTGATGTGGTCAGGATCTGTTTATCTATGCATTCATGCTTGGTTAGTTTTTTTGTGCAGTGGGCTGATCCAGTGCCAGATGCTGTTTGCAGGTCAGTTCATTCGTGTATATCTTTTGCGAGGGTGACAATCCACAGAACTGTATGTGCTGTGTGAGCACACGTGTGTGTTTTTGTGTGTGTGGTCTATCTGCTTCATCACCTCTGATGCACAATGAAGCTTTAGCCTCAAGTCCAGAGGTCTTGCTTCAATTACACCAGCTTTGAGTCAGCTTACTCCTTTCACAGGGGCGCATGGTGATCTGACTGCAAAGCTTTATTAACAAACCAGAGATTACAATGAAAGGAGACGAAATTTTACTGAGCTCTGTAAATGTGCTGTGCAGGCGTCAAGCCGACACACTGTGCTAATGTCTCCACAGATATTTTATATTTTTATGTATTTAGTAGGGATGTACCAAATATTTGGCCACCAATAATGTTCGGCCGAAAATGGCCCAAAAGAGCATTTTTGGTTTTCGGACGAAAGACTTTTATCATCGAAACAATATGGCTGAAACGGTGTGATGACGGCAACAGAAGCCGCAACCTGCACGTGCTTGACTGAAGCAGCATGTCTGCGGTGTGAACGTATTTAACAGCAAAAAGGCGCTAAAGTGAGCAGCTTTCTGTACGCACAAATGCACATGCGGTTGAATGTGTTCGGTCCAGCTCCAGTCAGACGTGATCATCACAGTATGCCCTTCAAAGATCATAACTCTTGATGTGTCTCATACTGTAGTCCATTAACATACATTTGGCGAATAAAGCAATGAAAAACAATGTAACGTTTTTATGTGGAGTGACTGTTTGTGCTGCGCTGTTTGGAATTTGCCCTTTTGTCTCTGTCTGCGCGCGCGTTAAAGTGGACTCAGTAGTGCATACACGGAGAGACGCGTTTCAAAAAGCAAGCAAACATAAAATCTTTCTGTTTTTGACAGGGCACATACAAACAAAATAATCTCCACAGTATTTTTTTTCTAATAAAAACATTTGTTTATGTCTTAAGTGTATGTACAGATTAGAAACCAGTCTGTGCTTATTTGGTCTTAAAGAGACAGTAACCTCAATTAACTTACTGTGTCATTAATGTTTATCAAACAACCCAAAACAAAGAGAAAATCACTTCTGTTGCTCTAAAAATAATAATAATTATATTTATTTATACAATAAAGACAGTGTTATGATTTATTTAAATAGATTTCTGTACCTAATGCTAATTTCAGACCTTACTTAATGTTCAAAAGGTTGTGAATCTGGGGAAAAATGTAAGGCCCTGGGGAGTTTTTGAAAATATACATGCATAGATGCAGGTCACTTGAATTGATTTTATGCAAGTTTTCTGGAAAAAAATCAATATTATTCCCTGTGTAGTGTAGGATAATATCATAAAAATTCTAGACTTTTTAAGCACACATGCTAAACTGTTCACTTTAAATGCTTAAATCTTCTGTATGCGAATGTTAATTCATACCAAAATGCTTTAACACATGAAAACGTCTTGGGTTACGTATGTAACTGTTGTTCTCTGAAAAGGGAACGAGACGCTGCGTCTCCCTTGCAATACTTCCTGTGTCCCTGTAACACCATCCTTGGCAATATTTCAGATAGCGATATACTTCCTGGCTCCCGCGTCACCCTGTCTTTGTTGTTAAAGTGCCCATATTATGAAAAACTCACTTTTTTCTGGGTTTTGGGGTGTTCATTTGTGTCTCTGATGCTCCCACACGCATACAAACTTGGAAAAAAATTCATCCATGCTGTTTTGAGTGAGATACAGGTTTCTGAATGTCCTCTGCCTTGAGTCTCAGATTACACGGTTTCAAACTCAGCTCCGAAGTGACGTAACGAGCCGTTTCGTCACATTCAGTTTGAATTTTCCTGCCCACCACCCCACTCGCAGGTCTCCACCCACCAGGTAGCTAGAGAGCCCAGAGAGCAGTCACTTCGCTAATACCCTCTGTGCTCTCATCATTTCTCAAGGAAATAACAGCGCTATTTGGATATTATGGATTATACTCCCGCCTACTTTTAAAAACAAAGTTTTAACGCGTGGTTATTGGAACCTGGAGTAATCTTATATACAGTGTGTTACGACGCAAATAGTCATCAGATTGTAGGCGATAAGACGTTCATGCGACAACAGACTATATATCTATATTTCACAGATTATACGCATTTGTGGACAAAAATGGTCATTGGATGTATTTTATTGGACTTTCATGGATCATTCACACATCTGAAACAGACTGGATTCGATCGTTGTATCAACACAAAAGGTAAGAAGTCACGTTATATTTTGCATGTTGTCATCTTCTGTCACAAAATACTACATTTATGATGCTAGAGCATCTGTATCTCAAATCAGAGATCATACATTAGTATAGGATTAGTGCTTTGCCAAACTAAAAGTTTTTTGCCAAACTAACCGAGACCGGGCCTTAACGCCCCGGCTTTTCTGACGAGGCTAACGTCAACCCCCGAGCCTCTTATAACTTTACGGTCCGGACCTCCCGCTAGCTTCTAGCAATTAGCATGCGGTCCACAAGCAGTATACATCCCCCGCCAGGTCTTAATTTCTGTAATTTGCGAAAATAATGCGTTTGAAAATGTTTTATAATGGGAATATGTTAGCATTGTCCAGGGAAAACGAGTTTATTGTTGAGACTGCTACATCACAATTTACTTTGGAATCATTGTGTGTCATGAGTTTCTTCTCCTGGAGTGTACTTATTAGTGATACTTTTCTGCATGATTTGTCTGTTGGAAACATAAACCGTTAATAATAATAATATATAAAATAATAACACAGTATGGTCTGTACTGCTCACGATATCACTATGCACGCGCACATGACGTTAGTAGTGGGGCGTGATCAAAGGAGCAGCAGCTCATAAATATGTAATGACTAGCTCAAAACGGCATAATCTGAAATGCCCTGAAACAGAGGCTCCTAGAGATGGGTAACAATCGTTTCCTACAAGCTATTTCGAGCAAACAACTTTTGAAACATGCTTTATGGAACTCATACACCTATTTAACTTGTGGAAAAGCAGTCATAAGATGGGCACTTTAAGCCTCACCATTGCTTGAATGTGAATTTGACACATTCAGACGCACTTACCTCTGGAGGCGTCCCCAAAGTGTCACCGCAGTGACGCAGCGCGAGTTGTCTCGAAAGGGAACTGTAACAATGTATCTTTAAAGGTAAGATGATGTAACCTTGCTCTCACTTAAAGAGCCAGTAAGATGACAATTTTAAGCATCATATCACTATTTATAAGTCCCGGACAACAGGTTAAAATGCATGCAAGGTCAAAAAACACTGTAATTTTCTCAAAATATAAATTTAAAATTACCCCATTTCTCAGAGATCCCCAAACGATTCGTGTGAAGCCATTCAACGACTCAGCCTGCCTTAACCCCACCTTTCAGTAGCCTACTCTGCTCTGATTGGTCAACTGACAGAGTGTCTTTGCACACAATGCACAGATCACAGATCAGTCTCACAGACCACAGATCGGTGGCACAGACCAACAACAGTGCAACATGTATTGACCTCGTGCTAACATGATTTACTGAAGACATTGTCAACATCAATACACATCATTCATCATTAATCCAAAAAATACAAACGACGATTGAAACTAACAATTTTAAACTCATTTAAGCATTTATCTAAACTAACCGGGTCATAGCAAAACCGTAAATAAGCATGCGTTAGCCGTTTGCTAACGTGACTCTCTGACAGTAAATTAACAGTTTAAACACACAACATCATTCATCATTAATCCAAACAATACAAACGACGATTGAAACTAACAATTTTACACTCATTTAAGCATTTATCTAAACTAACCGGGTCATAGCAAAACCGCAAATAAGCATGCGTTAGCCGGTTGCTAACGTGACTCTCTGACAGTAAATTAACAGTTTAAACACACAACATCATTCATCATTAATCCAAACAATACAAACGATGATTGAAACTAACAATTTTACACTCATTTAAGCATTTATCTAAACTAACCGGGTCATAGCAAAACTGCTTGCTATCGTGACTCTGACAGTATATAAGTTAGAGTTTAAACAACGATATCATTCATCATTAATCCAAGCAATACAAACGACGATTGAAACTAACAATTTTACACTCATTTAAGCATTTATCTAAACTAACCGGGTCATAGCAAAACTGCTTGCTATCGTGGCTCTGACAGTATATAAGTTAGAGTTTAAACAACGATATCATTCATCATTAATCCAAGCAATAAAACGACTATAGACATTTTACACTCATTTAAGCAAGTATGTAGCTATAATCATACTTACAGGTTGTGGTTAGGAGACGCATGTTGTTCCAAATAAAGTGGGTACTGAACCATCTTGCATTGCCAAAAGTCTAAATCCCTCCGTTAAAAATTAATTTTAACCACTGATTCTTCACAGCCAGACACGTTTAGAATATCCCTCCTT
Organism: Misgurnus anguillicaudatus; assembly: GCF_027580225.2. NCBI lineage: Eukaryota > Metazoa > Chordata > Actinopteri > Cypriniformes > Cobitidae > Misgurnus > Misgurnus anguillicaudatus. Next base: position 34,167,332 of record NC_073357.2, on the reverse strand, counting down.
GAAAAAGTCTCCTTTGGTAGTGAAAACAACAAAAGCTGAAAACAGCGTGAGCTGATGTTTACACTCACACACTAGCTAGCTGTGGGTGGGTCATAGTTTTCGTTTCTCCCGCAGGCAAGGCTGTAGGCGGAGATTAGTATCTCATGTGACGTGGATAAGTTCGTGTGACGTGGATAATATCAGGAAGAAGACTCACTCCCTATAACGACTCGTTTCAGCGATTCAGAGTCGACTCCCTGCTTTAGAAGCCAATAACTTTATTAATCGTGCACTTTTTGGTTCAACTACTTTACACGTTGTTTACATTGATGGACAGCTACACGACACACTGCAAAAAAGGTTAGTTTCGATTTTGGATCGGTGTGGCTCTTTAAAATGTGTCCCCACATTTAGTCCTTGGATTTGAGGGTATTGGACCTGAAAAGTCCTTGAAAGGCCTTTGAATTTGAAGTTAACTAAGGTGTGGGAACCCTGTATAAATGTTTGCAATTTCTTTATTTGTTATTAGATGTTTTCCACCTCTTTTTTGTTGATCCGAAAAATAATCCGATCCGTGCCTCAAAAACTGTAATGTGATCCGAACCATGAGTTTTGTGATCTGTCACACCCCTAGTAAAGTTAGGACAGTCATAGCCATAAATGCAATGTAGGGCTGTGTATCACCAACAATTCCCCGATACGATATGTATCCCGATACAAGGGCCCCGATACGATGCGCATCACGATACAAGACTGTTTTGAATTACATTTTTGTTCAGAATTTAGTAACATTATTATTATTATTATTTTTATTATTATTTGTTTATTGTACATTGAATAAGCAGTGTTGTAACAGTTGTGTTTTTGCCATTCATTTATTAGCTATTAAAAATACTTAAAATCCCAGAGTAAGTACTTAAATTATGTTTTTTTAAAAGCAGTTTTACAAAGATGGTGCCTTACTCTTGTCTCTCATTATTCTATATCTATGAATATATCTATAAACATGCAGTCAGACTTAATACTATTTAATGGAAACCGGATTATTAATGTGACAGTTATAGTTTGAAGCTCTGTATCTCTTCTCTAGACGTACACTTTTCACATGCAAATCTTTGTCGTGTTTCTTCTCAAATGCATTAGTACTGTTTTATAAGAGGGTTGCTAATAAAGCCCTTTGCAGTAGTATAGGCTAAGATATCTGCGCTTTCATACTGAACTCATTGACTTTAATGCGCCCACGAGAGAGAGAGCGCGAGTACGCGGCTCATTATGCAGACACGCAAAGTGAAAGTATACCCCGCTACCTTTAACGCTACGTACTCTGCGGGACACATGCGTCCTTTCCATATGGATCACGGATCAACAGCAATTCGTCACGTTACTTTCAAAAGTACATCCGAATCGATACGGAAGGTGTTGTATCGATGCGCGCATCGTCAGGCGTCCATGACGATGTATCGTCTTATCGATATTTTGAACACAGCACTAATGCAATGGTACTAATAATTGGCAAAATAATTTCTTTCAGTGTTTCCGTTTTCGGCCTTGGTTTCCTCTTTTTCAGTTTTGGCCAAGAATTTTCATTTCGGTGCATTCCTAGTCTCTTCCCAATACACACGAATTGCACAATGTTTATCATTATTTCAGCCAAACATAAATACAGAAAAAAATTATATACAGAAAAAAATTATATAAAGAAACTGGAAATTGGCCCTAGTGAAACTGGTACATTAATGTTGCTTTTATAGTTAAAATTCAAATGCACAGAAAAACACTTTCTATCACTTATATCCTGCATATCTATTGTCGAATAATGGAAAGAATTACATGCACCATGCATTCTGCACATGTGTGACCCTTATGGGATATCTCATGAATGTTTTTGTCAATGTAAATAAACGTACTAAAGATTGTCCAAACAGATCCTGATCTCTTGGAATGTTTGTTCAGGATGTTTCTATAGAAATAGGCTACTGAATTTGTTATGGTCCCTTCACTAGTGCAGATGCTTCAAAAATAATTTTCTATCAATATATTTTGCTAGACAATAACACCAACATGTTCCCTGTACAGTATATGCCCATCACCTGTATTTGTGGATTTGATACAACCCTAATGATTTTTACTTTCCACAGAGCGGTGTAACTCCTGATCCTAATAGCTATGCCTCTGGAATAATCTTCACTTTTAAATGACAAGTAGTACGTAAAATTCAACGCTTGAAAACCTGAGCTGGTATTTCCAGCTAAACACTCGCTCCAGGACCCCAGCTGTTTGGCCAGATCCAAACCGAGCCATCCAGCTATATTTCAAGATTTTCTGTGAAGATGCCCATGCCATTTTTCCAGACCTTTTTAAACACTTAGGAAGTGAGTCATACCTATTTGCAGTTCTTCTGATGTTATATGTATTTATTTTAACATTTCTCAGAATATTTGCATCTGCTGTGTCTGCACTTTACATCCAGGAAACTGATATTGTTGAGCGCTTAATCCTAAGATCGTTCATTCTTGACAATTGATATTATGAGGTGTGATTATCATACAAGCTGATGAAGCACAAAGTGAAAATCAACACTTGGGTATTAAGTCACATTAGGAAAAAATTTGCCTTAGTGTTGTGCCATTTTTTTAAAGCAGTTTCCTTAAGGGGCTTTTGTATTTGCTGTTTCAGACGTATACATGCCAGCATTCCAGACGAGTTCTTGTAAGTGGTAATTTTAGGACTGATCGGCATTAAACCGTTTCTTAGAAGTCTCTCCAGCAATCCTTGACCTGGCCTAACATCAGAGAAGCTAAATGTAATCAGGGAAGTCTTTACTGTTTACTTCCCATCTTCTCATATAGCTAATTTTTGAGCTTCTCGTGAGAAAATTTGCCTTTGCTTTACTTTTACAATATATTGAGTTATTGCAGTTACGTTTTTTGTGGGAATAAGCACAGGAGTTTCTTAGGCTAGAAGACCAGAGATGATAAGATCCCAAATATCCGTACTTGTTGCTGAATGAAATATGCCACTGTTTGCTTAGAGGATAACAAAAACATTTACAAGAGAGATGACTCTGCATTACTCCTCCAAAAAGCCACAAGGAGTTTTATGCTCTCTCGCTCTAATATGAGGGATGCATTTGTACTGTCTGCTTGCGGGGGCTCAGTTTTGCGTTTAAGCGGTCAACCCTGAAATAAATAATTACGTATAAAGGTCCTCAAACCTAATAATTACATGCTGGAAATGATGGAGCTTTAGTTTTTTCCACAGTGATGCAGGAGAAAGCAAAATGATTTTCCCCTCTCTTACATTTTTCCATTGCGTTTGGTATGAAGTGAAGCGGAAGCTGCGTGAAACTGGAGCGCACGTTTCCTTTCGGCAGGCACGCACGAGGAATCGGGTGATTTCTGACCACATTATGAGCTAATAGGTCAAATCTAATAGGTGCAGAAACAGTTTGGGCTCTTGCGGCCTCTGAAGGAATGATTTGAGCGAGAACAAACCAAGCTAAAGGCCTATACTTTTTCATATTGTACGTATGTGCAAGTTAGGAGAATGAGTTTCTGCCCACATACTTCTTGTTTGGAAGATATCTGCATGCAATCGTATATTTACACTGTCAGGGATTTTATTAGTCAAGTGGGTTAATGTATACCCTGAGTTTACTTATATTTTATGATTGAGTTCAGTGTTCAGTTAAGTTCAATTTGAATGTACTTTCAGTTTCTGACTGTGCATCTTGTGAAGCATATGGATTTATTTGCATGTTTAAGTGCTGCATTCATGTACACGTCTGTTTCTAAGCGTGCATGCATGTATGTATGTGTGTGTGTTGCATGGTGCAAATCATGTGGCTATTCCTGCTGCGGTGTGCTGTTTCAGATTCCACATATCCCAGTGTTGCTACTGGCTCTGAGCGTCAGTCATTTGAGCTGCCAGATATCTGGAAAAGTAAGAAATGACTCATTGCCCAGGCTAGACCGATGCTCGCTTGATCTCAGTATTTATATTAAGGGCCTCTGCCATTTGTCACATTATATGAGTATTTCTATTGGTACACCATTGCCCTGCTTGCAGTTAAATGGCTCCCTATTCTATCAGCAGCCAATATGAATAAGAAAACCATGAGGACCGAGAGAGTTAAATTGTCCTGGCACATGGTGCTAGAAATATGGAGGCGTTCCATCAGAAATGTTGCGATTTTATGGGACTTTTGACAATTTGGTTCCTTTACAAGACTAAAAGTAGAACAGACCTCCGTGGTTGTCGCTCCACGATTATTGTCAGTGATGTGATGCGAGTCTGTTGTTCAGTTTGTCTTCTGCCTGTAAAAACCCAACTAAAGAAGTCAAATGTAAAGAATATTCTATGTGCAGGGCTCCAGACTAACTTTTTTCACTAGGGGCACAGTGGCCCCCAACTGAAATTTTTGGGGCGCAACCAGAATATTTAGGGGCACAAATCGTAAATCAACATGCTAACCAAATATTCACATTTCTACTAATTTCCACTGTATTACTAATAAATACTTTAATGATAGATGCAGAAAAATGTGCTGTTTCAAATTCAGTGTCATATCACAAAAAAAAGGTCAAATTTGCTGGTCGCACATGTGCGAATGGATGTAAAATTCAGTGGCACACTCTGAAATTTTGGTGGCAAAATGCCCCCATTTGGTGGCAGTCTGGAGCCCTGATGTAAAATGCATGTATTATATATTTAATATTGACTGAGTAAGGTCATGTCAAAGACTGAAATGAAAGCGAAATCAATGAGTGAATTAATCTTATAAGAAGATTGTAAGACTTTAGCCTGGATTACAAATTTGTATGTCCATCTTAAATGATTTGCCTGTTTGTATATTCATACTATATTAGTATAATGCTGTCATATTTTGTCCTTTGTCTCAAAAGCTTCATCAACAAAAATAGCTACAGCAGATTTCATGGAGATTATAGAGCAGCTGGAATGCAAATGGCTATGAGATCACTATTTACAGTCCCAACCACTGGGTTTTAACCCAGCGAGAGTGTTGACTCAATTTTGGTGTACCAAAGTTCAGCTCTTGGTAAAATGCTTAATATTAGTAAAGCAAAGCCTGGGACTGATTGTGACTGAGCTCATGGACCCCAGCATCTAAAACCACTAAATTCCTCAGACTGAACATTGTCTGTCAGTCAGAAAGTCAGACACATCCAAGCACATCACCATTTGCATGTCTGATTGGTTAAATCATGCTTTCATGGCCTAACCACAGTCCTAGTGTGATTTCACATGATTCATGAACACAGTTATGTTTGTCTTTCAGAGTCATGTTACACAGATGCAATCTTTACTTACTGAATGAAGTATTTTTGTTCGGTTTTCTTTCTTGCATGCATCTCTGGTTCTTCTAAGAATTCCTTTAGAGCTTTGTAAACTGCAAATATAAATGTGCTGCTTGAGGGCCGCTATGTGCTTGAGACTCTATATCATTTGGGAAAGTCTATTGTGTGACAATGATGTTTTGTTACAGATGCTTACAACAGCTAACATCATAACCCAACATGGTCAGTGTACAGCCAAGTTCACTGTTTGTACTGTATGATCTATGTGAAGTAGTGGAAGCGAGATTTAAAGCAAGCAAGGTTTAAAGGAAAGAATGAAAGTCAGAATTCAAATGTTACCACAGTTTAGAATTATTGACTCTAGTTGCTATGTTTTGAGCAGAAACATTAAAAAGATCAAGATTTGGATGAGCAATCTGGTTTTGGGTTGTCTTGACTGACACTTGACACCGTAGTGACTTTGGGGTTTGACCACAGCAGAGCAGTCACAGACTCTGTCACTGTATGTCCTCTGCCAACAGTAAAAAGTCATCTGTACCAGCCAATGGAAAAGCACAGAATGAAAAGAGAGGAAGCAAAAGGCTTTTTACTCTTTTTAAATGTGTGCGAAGCAGAGAAAAGAATATTACAGTTGCAAGACAAAGTATGTGAACCTTTTGGAATTTTCAAGTCAAGGGTATTGACAAACATAACGTGTCTAAAAAAACTAACACAAAACATTCTGATCTTTTATGTTTTTATTAAGAACAACCAAAAAACCTCATAGTGCTTGCGGAAAAAGGATGTGAACCCTTGAGTTAACGACTTCAAAAAAGCTGATTGGAGTCAGGTTTTGGCACACCTGAGCTGTGTCTCAATTTAAGGGCTGTGACCTTTAGCACGCGGCGTTAAAATGTGAGCTCTCGGTCTTTTAAGGTGGCAGCCTCTGATGTCTGCAAAGACTGAAACTGAAATAAGACGGTCTAACCTTCGGAGGACCCATAATTTGCATCACCTGCTGCACCGCCCACCGCGCCTGTCAGCAGGACACAGCAGAGACGTTTCTGACTTTCTATTTGTTTCTATGAAAAAAATATGGAATCAGAAAAATATCAATTTATTTTAGAAAATATGACACAGTGATTGATGTAGATTAAACTATTCAACAGCACTTAAGAAAAAATTATTCATTCAATGTACTCAATTTTTTAAGGTAAGTGGTTGCAATCAATTTATTTAAGCTACATTTAAACAAAGATTTTTTGTTTTGTTTTGCCATCCTAATTTTATTTGTTTAAATGTAGCTTAAAAAAATTGGTTGCAACCACTTACCTTAAAAAAATGGAGTAAATTGAATGAATCTTTTTTTTCAGTGAGTATATAAAATTAATCAACCTTAGAAATATTGCAACATAAACAGAATAATATTAACACAAAACATAACTTTTAATACTAAAAAAAGTGACAAGAAAAATGTTTTCTGCTACATACACACTTTTGTTTAATAAAGATTTTAATTGTTTATTTTAGAATATCCAGCCTTTATATGCCGCCGTTGCAGGCACGCAATGAATCTTGGGATAGCCTTGGCTGTTAAGGATACATTTGTTCTATCCTTAACAGCACGGAGAAATAAGGACGTGTTTTGAGGCTTCATTCTAAACATCCTTTGAATTGGGACGGCCTTACTAGCCTCAAGTTGCGCTGCTGTGACGCAATTGGTCTTAAAATAGGTCCTTAGAAGGTCGCAACCTTTGAATTGGGACACATATTAAGATGTGTTCTACAGCCACTTTGACTGATAAAAACCCCTGCAACTTTTGTAGTTTGCTCTGCACACGAAGAACATGCTTTTTGTGAGCCATGCCTTACCAAAAAGAGCTTTCAGAGGAGCTACAATCAAGAATTGCTGCTTTACATAAAGATAGAAAGAGTTACAAAGTTATTTCAAAGACTTTAAAAATTCAACAGTCTACAATTAGGCAAACAATCTACAAATGGAGATGCTTTGGGACTGTTGCTACTCTACCAAGAAGTGGGCACCCAAAATGACACCAAGGGCACGGAGATTCATCAATGAGGTAAATAAACAACCCTGAATGACAGCCAAAGATTTTAAGGCGTTATTGGAACTTGCTAGTATCTATGTTCATAAGTCTACAATACGTAAAACACTGAACAAGCAGGGTATCCGCGGCAGGACACCAAAAAGGAAGCCACAGCTTACTAAAAAGAACATCGCTGCATGCCTGAAGTTTGCAAAAGAGCACATTGACACTCCAAAGCGGTATTGGCAAAATGTTTTGTGGACTGATGAAACTAAGATTGAACTATTTGGAAAAGACATGCTACAAAAAGCGCTACATCTGGTGTAGAAAGGGCACGGCATATCATCATGAAAACATATCCCTACTGTAAAGTATGGTGGAGGAAACATCATGATTTGGGCCTGTTTTGATGCATCGGGGCTTGGCCAGCATCATTGAGGGGAAGATGAATTCCCATGTTTTTTTAGACAATTCTTCAGGATAATGTGGGAATGTCTGTACGTCAATTGAAACTGTGTAGAAGGTGGATGATGCAACAGGACAACAACCCAAAACACTGGAGCAAGTCCACAACAGAACGGCTTCAGAAAAACTAAATCTGCCTTTTGGAGTGACCGAGTCAGAGCCTAGACCTCAACCCGATAGAGGTGCGATGGACTGACTTGAAGAGGGCCATACACATGAGACACCCAAAGAAAATGACCAAGGTAAAGCAGTTCTGCCAGGGAGAATGGGCTAAAATTCCTCCTCAACAATGTGCAGATCTGATCCACAGCTATTTTGAATGTTGAATGAGTGTGTTCAACAAAGACATGAAAGATCAGAATTTTTGTGTAATTACTGTATTTTTAGACGCATTGGGCCCAATTTTAACGATCTAAGCGCATTGTCTAAAGCGCACAGCGCAACGTCTAAATGGGCATGTCCAAATCCACTTTTGCTAATTTAACGATGGGAAAAATGATTTGTGTGCCGGGCGCATGGTCGAAAAGGGTTGGTCCTATTTTTTTTATGATTAATTGGAGTATTTTGGGCGTACATGCAATAAACCAATGACAGTCTCAGCTCTCATCCCCTTTAAAAGCCAGTTGCGCTGGCGCTATGTCTAATCCCTATTTAGATGACGGACTTTGTAAACTGAAAAACGAAGCGGAGGAAGAAGATCTCCAGTTTAAGATTAATGTTAAATAATTGTGTTGTTTTTCACTTGTATTGAAATTGTTATTTTTTCATTAAAACCTTTTTCTTTTAGTCATGGAAGTAAAAAAGCAGGCTTTTAATTGCTTTAAATGTATGGCTATCCAATATCATCAAAAAAATATTTACAAGTATGTAAGAAAAGGTTTGTACTGTAAAAATACTGTATTTGTAACAAACAGGAGATAAAGAATTTACAAACGGCTCTCTGTACGTTTCAGCACTTGGACAGCGTCAGTTTTTTTTTAAGCATTACTTAAAAATGTTTCTCATCTCATCATATCCACAGGTACAGAGTCATCATATACAATAAATCCGTGAGGTAGCTTAAAAAAAACATTTAAAAACATATGCATTTGTTTAAAGCAAAGCATTTATTTACTTACCAGGCTGCAGGTGAAGCAGCTCTTTGCGCCTTCTAACGTCTCATAATTAGTCCTCATTTATGTCCAAGAGACTCAATAATAATCTTTTACAATCAATCCTTTAATCTTTCATATTTAAAAGCTTTTTTGTGCTGCTGCGCATTCATGCATGTGTTAAGCAAACCCGCGTTGTCGTCCCGTTTAGGCGCATATTACTAATGTGCTCTTTAAATAACAAAAAAACATATTGTTGGTCAATGGCGTAGTCTATTTTAGTTGCCTCAAAATAGCAACTCGCCAACAATGCACCTGAACACACCTCGTTTTCAGACCAGAGCGCCCATGGGCGCAAAAGGGGGAGCAAATGCATTTGTTATTTAAACAACGTGGCGCTAAACGTGAAAATTATAATTGCGCAGGGTGGAAACTAGCAAAAGACAGTTGTGTTGCGCATTGCGCTGCATTGCACCGGGTGTAAGATAGAGCCCATTATGTTTGTCAATCACCTTGACTTACGGTACATTCACACGAGGCGTAAGCGTTAACTCTTCCCATTCACTTTCAATGGGTGAAGTCATGCGTTGCCAAACTAAATTGTGGATCCGTCGGCGCCGCGTAACTCCCGCTGCTCGCGGCAGAAGTTGAAAATTTCTCAACTTTTCAATTGAACAACACGGTAAAGTATCTTTCTTTAACTTGACCTGGGCTTGCTATGTTAATTTCTTTTCAGCTTAGTAGCCACGTGATGCATTTGTGGTATCCTTGATGACCCTTGTAAACAAATTATTCATCACCTATGATACACATATGATCTTATTTTGAATCAAATAAGAATATGTGTAATACTGATTTAGAATTTATATAGTTTTAGGCTTGCAAAATGCAGAAATAATAGCTATTTTAAGGCGGAGTCATTGAAATCTTCAACTGTGATGCATTTGTAAAGTTATAAAAGAACAATAAAGAAAGCAATAATTTTTTTTCACACATAGGTCATAAATATGAATGACAGTTGCAGATTTTTTTGCTTCTGTGTTTCTCTAAATCAGTCATACATCATGCAGCAGGTAATGTCGAGGTTATTGAGATGATTGTTTCCAGTTGTTGCTGCTGTATAAGTCTCTGTGGTCATGAGGTGAAGTGGTCCTCCTGCAAAGGACATGGATTGATTTCCAAGCTCTCCTCATTGGGGAGTTTTGGACCCCCACATTAGAGGAAGTAGGAATGAGGGTCTGTTTTTCCAAAAACAGCTTGCAGTGCTTTCTTCAGTTCTTTCTCTATGTCTCTTTCTTTACAGAATTCCCTACTGACTTAAAATATTGGCATGTTAATTTTGGTCAGTAGCTAAGCATCATGGACAGAGCAGATTTCCCCCCATGTGGAAACAGTGACTAAAGCAAACCGACTCCCTTACAGGCCCCTCTCCTTTTTTAGAGAGCAGATAGAGAATAGAGAAAGACTTAACTTTTAATTGTAGGTTCCTCTCCGATTTATCATTTGTTTTAGTCTGTTGACATTTTGCAAACTGACAGCGGGGATTCTTGAGCTATGAGCTGCAATCCCACAATCCTGGTTAAGTTACATATGTTTTGTGCCTCTTTTCATTCCTTCTGTCTGATAATACGCTTTACTTCTCATCTGCTTGTCTTCATCCATTTTAAGTATGCAAGAGAGTTTGAGAAACCTTGGCTAGTTTTTTATTAGTTATTGCATTAATCATTTTTTAGTGTCAGAAATACAATTGGATGTTGCAGATTAAAAAGAATGTTAGATTGTACAAACATTTTTTAAATACAAGATAAATTGATATTGTATTTGCTTAAAGGAATAGTCTACTCATTTTCAATATTAAAATATGTTATTACCTTAGCTAGGAATTGTTGATGCATCCCTCTGTCATCTGTGTGCGTGCACGTGGGCGCTGGAGCGCGCTGCGGCGCTTCGATGGCATTTGGCTTGGCCCCATTTATTCAATGCTGCCATTTGGAGATAAAGTTAGAAGTGACCAAACACATCAACGTTTTTCCTATTTAAGACAAGTAGTTATACGAGCAAAAATAAATGGTGGTACAAAATAAAACGTAGCGCTTTTCTAAGCGGATTTAAAAGAGGAACTATATTTTATGGCGTAAACTTGCTCGTATAACTACTCGTCTTAAATAGGAAAAACGTTGATGTGTTTGGTCACTTCTAACTTTATCTCTAAATGGTAGCATTGAATGAATGGGGCTAAGCTAAATGCTATCGAAGCGTCGCAGCGCGCTCCAGCGCTTACGTGCACGCACACAGATGATAGAGGGATGTATCAACAATTCTTAGTTAAGGTAATAACATATTTTAATATTGAAAATGAGTAGACTATTCCTTTAATGGAATTATAAACTATATAAATAATTCTTGCTTTCATAAATTGGCCTTCATCAGACAGCCATATAGAGTATAACCACATGGCTCTGTTAATTCTGTTCACACTAATTCTGTTAATTCTGTTTATGCAAGGTGTGCTTCATATCTACTGTATATCTGTCTGCGTATATGTCCCAAACATCTGTATATCTCTCTTTTAGTGTAACTCTTTCTCTGTCTCTCTTACTCTCTTACTCTTACAGCTTCTGTGGCACAAACCTAAAAATCAGTAAAAAATAACCAGTAGATTACCTTAGTTTAAATCATAGCTAACGCGTATTAAAAACTACATTGAGCTAACGTTACTGTGTTAATGTTAACACAGACCGGCTCCTTCCACATTACGGTAATCCCTGTTCGCCGTCTCCCCTCATCTTTATGAAACCAAAATCAAGGTTTTGGTTGTTTCTCAATGTCAAGGAAGGATCCTCGGAAGCCAGAATTTTGAGGATGCTACGTCATCGACATAGCATCATCGAAGGACTGTTCCAATGTCGAGGATCGTTCAGCCCAGCCCTGCCGCGTAACCTCAACAATGCGCGTGTGTCCAATGAAACTGTCTATACAGTCTTGGCAAAATGTAAATGTCCAATGTGGGTGTTTTAGTAGCATTTAGTGGTGAGATTGCAAATTGCAACCAACCTCAATTTCGAAACGCAATGAGAGCTGCCACAGGACAAACATGTTGTCGTCTGAGGCAATGTATGGACGAAATGCGCTCTGGACAAAAAGAGCTCACCTATTTTCCGATTCACGATTTTACACATCCTTTGATGTGTAAGTGTGTATAGTACATGTCAACAATATGCAGAAGGTTCAAATCCCAGTTATCGTCTCCAACTTAAATCTCTTTTCTTGGACTACAACAAACACACAGATTGTAGGCAACAGTTTACTTCCCTGGCCTGTTGACATGGACTTGATGGTCATCTTCATAATTCTGCCTGCTCCTGTAAGTTTTTATATTTAAAGAATTTACTACTGACTAATTAAACCATGTCTCAAACACGAGTTTTGAGCATTGTAGAGTAGCATTTGTTGTTTGTCATTGTTGTTCTACAAACACAAATGCAGACATGGTTTTATGTCTTAAGGCCACTACACACTGGTCAGACAGACTCCAACAGACTCCAACAGACGCGTCTGTTGGACTCTGTCTGACCAGTGTGAAACCCCTGTTGGCAGTTGTTGGATCAAAGTCAATGAGACTTTAGAATGTGGTTGTCTGTTGGTGTCTGTTGGGTCTGTTGGTGTCTGTTGGAGTTGGTAGTTGTCTGTTAGTATCCTTACCTTACCAATCTGTTACGTCCTGCTCAAGCCGCACTGGTAAAGTTGATCAATCAGCTTGGTCAATTGTATTTTCTGGATCAGATTCGGCTCGTATTGATGAGGTAAAGACAATATTAACTTCTGTCAGTATTGCATAGGGAGCTGATCTTCCAGATACTGTAAGGAGCGTCACATTTTTGGCTGACCTCAGAGGTATTCAGGCCAAACACAACGTAATGGGGTGCGTTTCCCAAAAGCATCGTTAGCTAACTATGGTCATTGTTACCATTGAACTCTATTGGTAATGACAGATCTTGCGACCATAGTTGCTTTCGGGAAACGCACCACTGGTTAGCTGGACAATCGGAGGAGATTGCGCTTTTCAGAACGATGAGATTTGAACAAAATCAACGCGTTTCAGGAAGACAGGGCATAAAGGAGCAACAATAATGTATGCTATGCATAAAATAATGTTTTTTTGAACCACACACCATGTGAACCACATATTGTAATTTACCAAATACACAAAAATAACATAGTTTTTGGCAATGTAATAAGTGCTCTTTCATTTGTAAGATGGGTGCATTCTTTTCAATATTGTCATTATACCTGTTGATAGCAATCCTACTTGTCTATATTGACCTGTCATTGTGCATACTGTATTGAGTTTTTTTTATTTTTGTTGCGTGATTTACGTAAAAGTGTACATTTACACTTATACATTTTGTTTTTTCAAGGTCAAGTTAAAAATGGAGGTAAGCCAAAGCGGGCGGAATGTCAGTACTATTAGTTATTATATAATCTATAATTATATGTTTTGTTTGAGTGGTTTGGATGATGGCTGAGTGTTTGTCAGTGGGCTTTATAAGGTAATATTAAAGGCGGAGTCCATGATGTTTGAAAGCCAATGTTGATATTTGAAATCACCAAAACAAACACGCCCCTACCCCAATAGAATCTGGACCTTCTGTTGATAGACCCGCCCCACACATACGCAAACCGGCATTTGATTTGATTTGATCGACGTGTGTTTTGGTCGTCGGCCAGTCGCCTTTTCCAACGCGTTTTTCAAACATCGTGGACTCCGCCTTTAAGCTGTGTTAGTCACAAGTTGGAAGGTATACCGTATATCCAAATGTATTCATGTTGCACAAATGAAATCATGAAAAGTCATTATTTTCCATAGAGGTGATGCACACCAATCCCTAACCCATAAATTGATCATTTACAAGAGCCTGGATGAGATACAGTGACCCAACTCAATCACAGATGATAGACAGGATGAAGAAAGGAGGGAGGGAAGTAAAAAGAGAGAAAGAGAGAAGATCAGTATGTTGGCTGAATGAGCACCTCCTTTTAGTTCGGCCACAGTCCCCTCCTCCTTAACGCGAATATAGTGAAGTGTTTTTAGCAGGAATAGAGGCAATCAGAGCTGGTGGTACAGGAGAACACATTGTCAGGATATTCGGTCCATACACACGTGCACATACACAAACACACACACTTATTCACATTCTCCCTCTCACACACAAATGGAGTACTACTGTACATTCCTACTCTGGATTCTCTGCAGCATGCTGCCAGGTAAGTCTGTTTGTGTGTATTTCAATAAAAAAAAAAACGTAGTCAAGTTAAGTAGCTGGTAAAGTCTTTATTGTTGCTATAAATATGTATACTGAAACTTGTAGTAACTGTTTAAGAACTCCAGGGATGATTTGTGTGTGTAAGAATACATCCAAGCGCTCTGTGTCTCCCACGTCTGTCAGGCTCCGTTACACTGACCTCCTGTGCTAAACGGAGATATTGGATTGGCTGGCGTTGCTCTCGCACAGGTTTTAATTCTAGTGCTTGCATACTTGAAAATTAAAGATGATGTTATCGGGCATATATTATTGGGAGTGCATAGTTTTCTGTGTCACGGACACATCTGGTCAGCGGTCAGATTAAAGTTTTAGATTAACTCCATTAATGGAGAGAACTGGCGTCTAGTGTTCATCTCAATGTCTGGCTTTAATCTCAATATGCGATGAATGAGATTTGAATGAAAATATTTGTTTTATAATTTGATCATTAATGAAAATAGGAGCAGTTAGACGTGTCATTGCTGACAGAACCATAGTGCTGATAAAAGGCACTATGAGAGAGAGAGAGAGAGAGAGAGAGAGAGAGAGAGAGAGAGAGCGCTGGAGGTGTGTATTAATCTGTGAATACATTCCTGTTTCTTGTTGAGAGTTTGTTAGTTTTGTGGTTATGAGCTTGACCTGCCGCCAGTAAGCCAGCTGTGACTCCAGTTGTAATATTGTCCTAAAATTAAAATTTCCCCTATACTGTCAGCCTTTCAGTCTTCCTTTTTGTACTATAGTAGAATTGACAAAATCCTTAATTATATTTGTTGTTTTAACTGATATATTGTGTAACCAATTAGGGTGCATATTTATCTTTTGCATGTGTGCGTTTTGGTGATATTAGCAGTTAATTGTAATGGTGGATAAAGACAATCTGTAATCTCAGAAGCTTCTGCTTGGATTTCCTCTTTGTTTGTGGTTATAATGAAGGCAGATTAATTGTGTGGATGAGGAATTCCAAAATTCAGTGAGTAATGCCTGACTGTGGCTGATGCCACGTGCCTCCCAGAGTTTATTTTGGCCACAGACCCCTTTACTGCCCATCACTCTCATCCACTGCTAGTCATCTCTCAGCAGCACTTCAATGAGCTTTCCAGATCACAAAGCTCACAGTCAGAAGTCGGAATGAAGTAAGCGATGTCTGGTCATTTTGGTCTTGATCTGTGAGTGTAATATAGGGTATATTAGTCTCAGAGGAACAGCGCATATTGTAATGCCATAACGCTCTTGAGAACTTGAGGATTTTAAAGCAGTGCTTTGATATATGCATTTCCGGCATGTGGCAATCTGCTGTCTCATAATCCTTGCCAGTGGGCATCAGTGAAGCTCATTAGCATCAGGGTAGTTCCTCACAAAAATATTTTGGAAGGAGGGGAGTGATGAGTGAGCAGATGTGTAGATGGGTTGCCGGTCACAGTATGTGGGCTTGGCTGTACACAGCTGCATCTTTAATTAGGGTCTAACAAATCTAATAGTTTAGTATTGGCACCTTTGATTTGGTGGGATTGTTGTGGGTTCAAGTTTTGATTGCGCATTTGATTGTGGTGTATGGTAAGCAGATCTGGCCGGGAAGCAGCTTTTGTGTCTGGAGCAAATCTGGCTCAGGCCTAGTCTAGAGAAAAGACCACTTCTGCTTTGGGTTCCAGTGATTGTTTATTGACTAGTACAGTATAATATACTGTATTGTAGCTTTAAGTGTACTTTTTCTTATGTAATTTTCCCTAAATACCTTCCTTCTGATAAGAAAAGATGCTCTTTAAATGTTTGAACATTTTGTTTACTCTCCCAATACAAATACGCCAACACACATTGTTCTCCTTAAGGATGTCTGGCAGCAACATTACGTATTTTGTAAATTATTTCCCTCACAAGATCAACAGGATATAACGCCACTGTTTTTTCAGCTGTCTCTCTGAAGATGGTGTTATGTGTAAATGCTCATTAATAATGCCCATTTTCAAAACAAGGTTTTATAATAAGGAGAACAGTGTGACTTCAGTAATTTAGGCTTGCGGTTAAAGTCTTCCTTGAGGATTTGGTCTTGATATGGATATAAAAGATGTGGAGAAATGATCTTCAAGGGCTTTTCTGATGCCTTTACCGACGAGTAAACATACAGGAGAAAGAGATAGACAACCAATGTGAGAGACAGCCTGATCTCATGGGAAAATGTACCTATTTTGCTGGTAGCGATTTCATATGAATTTATATGATGTGAATCACAAAAAAGTGAATCACGAAAAAAAATGCACTGTAAGTAACTTTAGATAAACTGTGCAAATGTAATATCATGTAAACAGTTCCTTGTGTTTGAAGCACATGCACTACCCATTGTTGCATGGTTCAAATAAAAAAAGGAAGACTGTTAGCCTTCTGGATCAATGAACACTATCTATCATTCTACAAAATTATGCTAAATAGCACTAAAAGTGGTTCACTGGCTTTTAACCATAGGCGAACCATTTTAAGTGCTATATAGCACCTTATATAGGACCATAAGTGGTGCTATAGTATGGGACGCTATTTGCACTTACTTGTAGTGAAGACACTCTGAATGAATAAATATAAATATAAATAAGCCAAAATTCTACAAAATTACATCTTGAAAGGGTACCACCCCAGTGACAGCTCTTGTACCCTTTTTTCTAAAAATGTATATGGTAACTGTGGTGTGGCTACTGTAGCCCAATTGTGGTCTTGAAGCAGTGCAGGCCTAGTCTGGACACAGAGCACAACCCTTGCAGCTACTGTACTGAGGTTTATTTATCTGGGCAGTAGATTCCATACAGAAAAACCACTCTAGCCTGCTATAGGACCTGCTGATGTTACATACAGTATTAAAGCATCTGTCATGTTAGGGATTTTAAATGGAATCCAGGACCTCTCTGCCTTTCTTTTCTCTAAATCTTTTTCCTTAGATTTTAAGGGGTGTGTCTGTTCTCCGATGTTGTATGGGAGAGATTGCATGTTAGATGTATGTATATATTTATTTTTATATATATACACAACCACATGATGCTTTGACTCTAATATTGTTGAAGCCTGGAAACATCTAGCCCAGTGGTCTCCAAAATGCTGCCCGTGGGCACCAGGTTGCCTGCACAGAGTCTGTGAGTTGCCTGCCAAAGCACATTCTGTTAATAGTGTCAATTTTAATATTTATTTATTAAATATTTTTATATTAGCTTGGCTACTTTTATGTATGTTAACATTTTAAACAATGATACAGCATTTTTTGTTTTTATTTTAATTGTTAATTTTATTTTACTTGTTAAAGGGATAGTTCACCTTAAAATGAAAATTCTGTCATCATTTACTCATCCTCGTGTTGTTGTAAACCTGTATGAATTTCTTTTTTTCCCGATGAACACAAAAGAAGATATTTTGAGAAATGATGGTAAACACACAGCAGATAGTGATTATTGACTTCCATAGTAGGAAAAAATATTTTGGAAGTATTGTGATAAATGATGAAGAAAATATTTTGATAAATGATGGTAAGCACACAGTTGACGGTACCCATTAAATGTCATCATATTTTTTTGTGTTCATCAGAAAAAAGAAATTCATACAGGTTTAGAACAACATGAGGATGAGTAAATGATGAATTAATTTTCATTTTAAGGTACAAGTAAAATAAAATCAACAAGTAAAACCAAAAGGTTTGAGTAGTCTATATTAAAAAAGTAGCCCTCCTGATTGTTTTATACATTGTGGTAGCCCTTTCTAACTAAAAGTTTGGAGACCCCTGATCTAGCCAGTATATGGTTTTTTTTTTTTACGTATTTTTATACATTTTTATCAGTTTCCGTCTTTTCTATAGAAGGATGAAGGGCATGAGGCTGAGAATCTGATCAAAAAAGTCCTCAGCTTCACTGTGTGAGTCTTCATTGCTGGTCACAGTGGGATACACTGCTTCTTAGGGATAATTCCTAAAGTGACGACTACCACTGTCTTTCCCACACTAAACTCTAAGAAAGAAGTAAAGCTCGGAAAACATGTGGTCTACATTATCGCCTTTGCATTCTTTGTGACTGACCAGATTAATGTGCAAATATGGTTTTACATCATCCTTAACACTAAAGTAGGCTGTCATCATTTACTCTTCTGTCTAAAGACAGAGAATTTAGGAAAGGAAGAGAGAGAGACAGAGACTTTTTTACATCCATGAATCAGATACTACACTTGTCAGCATTATCACAAACAAACTGATTCATGTTTACTGACAACAAGCCTTTCTCTAAGTCTTCTAATGTTATCCAGAGGAAGTTTTTTTTCTGCTTCTTTTCATTGGTACAGAGGCCAGTCTAGAGGCAGGTTAACCTGGAAAATCAGGCTTTTCATCAAACCCCATTGCATGTTGTCTGCATCCTTTTTTATCAAATGGATACATTCCCACACATTACATACCCTGTGTGCAGGGTTATGACATCCATATGCTATCATCAGGGGTTCAGATAAAAGAGATTAACAGTGCAATTCAGTGTAATTCACCATTGTGTTTACACTTAGATCAAAGTTTTTATATTTCTTTGTTCAGCACCTGCTTTAGATTTGTTTTAATAGCCATGCTTATATAAAGTAGATACTGATCTGTATGATATGCAGGTTGCCATCATGTGATCTTTTTAGATGAAAGGGTCACTATAGCCATATACTATAGGTTTAAAATGTACTGCAGTTTGGACTGAATTGTGCATTGTGAGTCAGTCAGCCATAACATCTTTGCTTCTTTATTTGACTGACAGAAAATCAAGCTTCTTTTGGTGATTGACAGCTTAATTGTTTAGTCTCGTCCGTGATGAGGTCCAATGATCCTGTGTCTCCCACACCAGAGTATTTTGACAGAGTTAGGGAGGGTCAGGTCGAGTGGTGGATATCACACAGGCTTTCTTCGTGGACACGAGCATTATACTGATTATTAGTGATCTTCAGGAGAAGACCTCCATGAGAGTGTTTGTTAATTCAGTGTGCATCAGTGACCTAACATAAACATAAGCAGAAGCTAAACTAGGCTGTGTAAACGAAGACAACTTAAAAAACATAAATCATTTTCTGTTTTTAGTATGGAATTAAAATTTGAAGAAAAGTTGTCTAAAAATGTATTCAATCAATCAATTCTTCTTAGACCCTTGAACTCCCTGATGATGAGCCATCTTTTTCTAAGCATTTGTATTTTAAGGGCCATATAAAACAAATGGCTGATAAAAATCTAAAGTTAAAGCAATTTAGCCTACTGCAGCAAAGCTGTCTCTGATTGGATTGTAGGTCTGTCGTAAAGCAAGTTTTTGTAGTTTTCACTCGAACTACAGGACCACGACTCGGCGGTTGGAAACTTCTTTAGTGGTTTTGGCCGATAGAGGGCTGCAAAGCGAATGTGAAAGTGCCATTCGCCCTGTTTTTGAAACGTTATTTTAAGGTAAAAAAAACTCTTTAGTGTTGCTAAAGATAGTTCATCCAAATATAAAAATTTAAAAAACCCTAAAGTTGTTCCAAACCTGTATAAATTTCATTGTTCTGCTGAACACAAAGGAAGATATTAGTAATCAAGTAGGAAACAAGATCACCTTTGACCTCCATAGTAGGAAAGTCAGTTGTGCTCAAAAATGGTTTGGTTACAAACATTGCACAAAAGTCTTCTTTTGTGTTCAGCAGAACAAAGAGGGTGAGTAAAGATGACAGAAATTTCATTTTCAAGGGGAACTATCCCTTTAACGGTCTGTGAGCTGTGTATAGTACATAACTCTATGTATGATTACAGGCACTGCTGGTTAAGACTCTTTAGGGCTGGCAGCAACTCTTCAGTCTAGCCACTACAAAATCTTACTTTAGATTGGGATCATTCCTGAACCAGGGATCCTAGGATCTGTTGCCAGTGCAAATACACACAAAAAATGGGGTCTGGGGACCCCTAGGGGGCCTCCATGAGGTTCTAGCGGGTCCCCAGTAAAATGCAGAAGAAAAACATATTTTTTGGTGTTTACCTCCGACTTCTTGGTACATACATTAAAGTGTTTATAATTGCTTTGAATCTTTCTTGTATGTTTTTCCTGTTACAGCCCCCTTTATCTTACTCACTGAGGTTTGTAAGGCAGTATTCTTTGTAAAGCTGCTATGAAACTATTTATTGTCTTCTGCAGTACAAATAATTCATACATACAGCATTACTCTAAGTGTAGCCAATTATATTTGCTCTACATAAGAATATGAGGTATGTTGTCTCTCAGAAAAGGTTCATCATATTTGGGGGACTGTGGTCTACAGGGGGTAGTTTGAAACCCCCTGATTTAACCTATGTTGGGTTGTTTAACCCAGTGGTTCTCAGAGTGTAATGTAGTTATAAGTCTAAACACACTGTACCCAATGTAGATGGTTAATGTTTGAATTTTCTTTCTGTTTACAGGGTTCCATGACTGTTTTAACATTGACACCAGAAATCCCAGGATCATAAAGGGTCCCAGACAGACGCAGTTTGGCTACACTGTTCAACAACACATAGCTGGTGGACAGAAATGGTAAGTAGCACCTCTTTACTTTATCTTGTAACATGGAAACTTTATCTTATCTTAAACATGGAAAAGTCAGATTTTCATAATATTTCCCTTTTAATATTGGTTAAGCAACATTATAATATCATTAATGTCAATAAATCAACTCACATCAGCAGTGGCATTCACCTGTAAACCTGTCCAGATGTTTCTAAAGCCCAGTACACACCAAGCCGATGGTCAGTGTTGTTCGGAGAGGTTTTGAGCGTCATCTGACCAAATGTTTTTCTGTGTTTCGCACCTGTAAGACTGACACCAAATGGCTTAATCAAGGGAACAATTTTCTTAAAAACAATGAATTCTGTGGGAATCAACATCTGAATTCTTTCTCAAAGCAGCAGTCACTAGATCATTTTCAGCCATGAATACTGACAACTGCCACCTGCTGATATGGAAAGTCATCTCATCTTATGTAGGCGCTGAACAGACATGCTACTTGGCCGCCATCCGTTTGGTGTGTCAGGGGAACTTATTTTGTCGATTCGATTGAATTTAATACGATTGAAGGTCACGACGACAGTTTACAGTTACATGCACAAATAGATTGCAATCTAATTAAAATGTTCGTTTACATGTACATTCTATAGAATCTGAACCGAACGTCTGCGCAAACGCATAGCCAGGGTTGCCAGTTTCGCATATTTGAACCATCCCAAATGGACATTCAAAACTAGCCCAAAAGCATCCCAATGACTATTCACAGGCCAAATACCAATAACTAATGAACAAAATACTTTCATCTTTGACCCGGAGAAAAAAAACTGGTGGAAACCGTTTAGTAGCTCAAATCTAAACTCCAAAAAAGCAGAGGACTTGGCAACGCCTTGCTGCGGACAGCATCTCTCGTCGAGTTCAGGCTTTATCTCTGGATTAAAGTCAAAATGGAGTTGGAGAAAGTTTTCAGATATAGGTGATGAAAACACACTTTTCAAAAGTAACAACGCTATTTTATTGCTTTAACTAGCCTAATGTTTTAAAAGTACACATAAACGCAGCAGAATGTACATCGCGTGACCCCAGGAACCTTACCTTAATAATGCGTGATGCCACTGCCTTGCTATTGCGTGTTTCTGTGACGAGAATCATGTGATGTAAAAGTTTAATATAAGACGTGAACTTGAGCACAAATGTTCTGCGCATGTGCACAAAGTATTTTTGCATCCGATTGAGAAAATACTATGATTCACGCATTTACATGCGTACTTTTCTCCTGCGGATCGGATCACAGATCAGAGTACACCACTCCCTTCAATACGATCCAAATTTGCATCCTCAACGGTATTGATTAAGGTGTTTACATGAAGGCTTTTCAATACAATTGAGCCATCAATATGATTACAAACAGATTATTTGGTTGCATGTAAGCGTATCTAATGTGAGCTGACCTCACAATCTGTGCTACTTTGCTGGCATTGGTTTGTTGTGTTTGTGCTTAAGGTCTGCATAAAGCAATATTAAACATGTGTTCTGAGTTTGACACACAACAGAAAAATGTGTTAACTGTCTAGCCAAATTAGAAGATAAAAAACACAGTAAACAAAATAAGTTATCAAAATCTTTGGATAAAGAAGCAGGATTCTCTGTTTCCATACACCGAGGACAAGTCCTCTGTCGGTGCTAAAATCATGCCCATTTGCGGAGATAGTTGTCGTTGTCATGTCACCGTCGCTCAAAACGTTCAAATACCGCTACAACCTGAATGGATGCTCACGATTGTGTTAGGGGCAGGGCCATGCTCAGTGGTTCCAGTGGGTCATCAAGCCATGATTTTAGGCCGAACTTGTCTTACTCCACAATTTAGTACTACATAGTTCATAGTTTTTATAATGTGTTTCAGCCATATAATGTGTTTACTCTCAATTGTAAGTCACTTTTTAGCATCTGCTAGAAAAATAAGTGTAAATGTCATTCACCTCTCATTCACCTCTTTATCTTCATATCACTGAAGAGTCACTCTTCTTCATATGAAATAAGAGCATCCTTTAGTTTCAACGAGTTTCATCTGTTTCTCTTTGTAATGATAATTTTTCCCATTGTACTTACTGTAAGATCATGAAAATGATATTTTCTACCTCACATTCCCCAGATAATAACTAAATGGCTTGGTATGCAGTCAAAATGTGAGTGTGTGTTGTCAGTTTAGCTGGACTGATGTAGGGTGATATCAACAAAGACTTTTTTAAGTGAGCGCCTGCCAAACAGCCCCCCGTTCTGTCTCTGCCCCATTCACACTGCATCTGGAAACCATTAACAGGCCAAAGGAAATTTTCAGTGTGGCATGTGTGTCTGCCGTGGCTTGTGTGTGTTTGTGCGTATCATATTCTTGGAGATCCGTGCAGTGAATGAGTGATTCACAAGGCGCTCTCACACAGAATAAACAATCAATGCAAAATACACATATCAACATAGACACACACTAAACTACAAATACAGCTGAGAGATGTTGATTGAGAAGTTGAATAACTGAGTGAGTCAGTATATTATTTAACACCGGTTTAAGTTTACCTCTGGGTCACAAACAGTTAACTCAGTGAAAGCTGACACTACCTTCTGATGAGATAAAGAATAAAATAATATTTGCTCTTTTTTTCTCATCTGTTTTTTTCTGTGTCTGTGGGAGACAGAGAGACATTAGGGAGCTTGTGCTGTATTTATACTGGCTTGACTGTAGGTGATAGGAGAGGAAAAAGGGTTTTGCAGGACTTGGCTACAGACAGTAGCTAATCGTCATTATGTGGTAAGGCTACCTCAGATCATTTGAACAGAGGAAATGCTCTGGCCACCGAAACACTTCTGGCTATATACTCGTGCGTGTGTTTAGTGATGTGCTCTTGCACAGTCTGACTAAGGAAACGTCTTGATTAGCACAGTCAGATCCTCAGTGGACAATGTTTCGTCCAAGAAAGTAATGGAGTCTGATCTGTGCCTTGCCATTCTTACAACCCCTGAGCGTGGAAAACACATTGTACATTACTCTGACAGGTCAAGTTATTTATAATGCAGTTTGTTGCTCTGGGCAGGATTTCTATAATTTTCAGTAAAGTATTTTGACATATGGTTGACTGGGGGTCAGTGGAGACTAAAGCCCTTTTCACACAGACATTACGGAAAGTACACCGGAAATGCATGGTCCGGGATCGTTTGATTTTTGGTTTATTCACACTGCCAATGATTTGCTGGAATCTGTGTGCGTTCAACCAGATACCGTAAATATCCCGGAAAGACACGTGACGGATTTAAAGTCCTGCACTTGGTAGTTTTTTTTCCGCAGGGTCTGAAGTTTGCTTATTATCCATTATTTCTCTCTCCAGAAACCACTCGCGTGTATTTTTGTTTATGATAAGACTATGCAGGAGCGCTTGGCCATGACGTGCCATTCTAGTATGCTGGTGAATGATCTCAGCTTCAGAGTGGATATTTGACAAGGTCTCTTCAGTCCAGTTAAGACATTACTCATCGTGATTATCAATGTGTTTTTAAACCTCCGTTTTTAAGAGCTGAATGATATATTTTGTTGCGATGACATGCGGGTAATTTTGTTTGTTATAAGCTCATATGAGCGCGTGACACGGTATTCTTATATGCTGGTGAATGATCTCCGCTTCAGCGCGGAGAGTGACAAGCTACCTGATATCTGCTTTAGTCAAGTTTGCAGACATTTCTTGTCCTAAAAGTTAATCTGCATGTAAACCCCTCATTTTAAATAGCTGAACCATAATTTCACGTTGCCATGATAAGGGCGTCCTCACTGCGACACGCCCCTTACAGCAATCCCAGAACATTTACTGGATGTGTTTGCGTTCACACAGAAGCTTGTCTGCCAATTTTACGGTTATTTTCTGGGACCAAAGTACTGTGTGAATGAGGTTTCAACTACTTCAGAGGTAGCAATCGACCTTTTGCGTGTTTGCAAACAGAGATGACGTTTTTTGTGGGCGGAGCACAACTGGTGGCAGAAAGTGAATGCTTCTCAATAGCTGTGTGAAGTGTTTTAGCATTAAACTGTGATTTTTATGGATCCGGTGTTCTGTAGAAGTCTGTTTCCCCTATATTTCCCTTAAGTGTAATGTTTCTTATAACGTTTTCACCGTTTTTATTTTTTTAAATAAATTAAAAATGGCTTGACTACTGATATGTGTGCATGTATGTAATGTATATGTATTGTTCTTTATTAGTAAATCAATAATTTTTACAGTATGAATTGCTGAAGTACTTATAAGAGCAATACTATCATGTATTCTGTATAATATCATTTATTAAATATTTCATCATTTTCCTGTTTTCAATTTCTTCCTTATATTTTTAGCCTACGTGTTTGTTCTAAAACTATTTTGTTTACATACAAATTAATTTGTATAGGCCTGTTTATATATTATTAACACTTTACATTGTGTGTGTGTGTGTGTGCTATGTTTATATATTTATTAGTAAAACACCATAATTTAGAACAAACAGGAAGAAGACATAGGCTAAGATAGAAGGTAAAAAGAAGTAATAGAAAACGAAAAAAATATGACTTTAATAATACAACTTTAATAAATGGTAATATTTTTGATATTATGAACTCATTCAAATCTTTAATCTTTCTAAATAAATTATAAACGTAACGCGATGAAAACGCTATAAGAGACACACAGAGGGAACAGACTTCGACAGAACTCCGGATATCTTCTCTAATTATTTTCTATTCCAATTATTAAAAGATTTTCAGATGATTTCATCACTCCAGTCTGTCCACTTGAGGGCTTATTACAACCATAAACACCTACGTTTATTTTTAAATGGTGTCTTTGACGACGATATACTATAAAAATGAAGGTCATCTATTTTGGCATTCCTATTCTGACACTCAACAGCACAACAAGACATTTTCTAGTGAGTTATATTGTTCGTTTCACTCGTGTCTCATTCATTTCCACTGTTTTTCTGCCACAACATTGCGCGCGTGACGTAACTGTGACGTTGACTCGCAAAAGATCTTTAGCTTCAAAGGCATTGTTCCTGGCCCGGTAATCTGAGACTACACTAATGGCGCTTTTCTATTGCATTGTACCATACGGTTTGGTTTGGGTCAGGTCTGGTAAGCTCATCTCACTTTGGCTTGGTTAGCTTTTCCATCGAGTTTAGTAACACTTCGGAGTGGGAGGGATTATTGGCGTGTCATTATTTGTGCTGCCTACTGCTGTGACATCATACAAGTGGGAGCGTCGTTGTATATTCCCATACATTTATTTATTTCTCAGTACGCCACAAAATTCTAATTGACCACCACAAATAAATGTTTGCACATCGTGTTTATCACTACCTCTGTGTCACATGA
The DNA here is from genome assembly GCF_027580225.2 of Misgurnus anguillicaudatus. Lineage (NCBI taxonomy): Eukaryota > Metazoa > Chordata > Actinopteri > Cypriniformes > Cobitidae > Misgurnus > Misgurnus anguillicaudatus. Next base: position 34,141,278 of record NC_073357.2, on the reverse strand, counting down.
CAGTTTCTGTACAAACACCCGTGGCGTCAGTCGACGCGCTCCACTGAGCCTCATTTAAGTTGCATTTAAGCATATATGCGGACATGCGCGTTGCGAATGTGCCACCACAAACTGCAAGTCTGGGAAAACCTGTGGATGTTTTTCATAGCTTAAAGGGAGTTTGAGGAACTTACAGCAAAGCACACGAGACAGCGCAAGCTAGCACGAAGGTAAAGCTAATTTTTTACATTTTAGCCATGACGCTGGTAGTGACAATTCTCTCAGACCAATCAGTGATCTACAGTGTTTTTGCGTCACGTTTTGGTATCAGCTCAGGTTGCTTGGAATCCCAGCCGAGGTGATGCTAAAAAAAGGATTGGGCACTATGTGCTGCACCCATTGGAAATGCTGTTATCCCTTATTTAATCAAGTAATGATTCAACAAAACATGTTAAAAATTACATTTAGTTTTACTTCTTCGTAAGTCTAGACAAAGAAGGAAACGTTGAACATGCAATGTGATTGCCAGGTACGGTCTATTTCAGTATACTGTATGGCAGTGCACTGAATAGGTCGTCCAAGTCGTCTATCTGTGTGGAATATTAGCATACTGCACATTGCATACATACTAAAATGGTTAAAAATAGGGTAGTAAACTATTACAAATTATCTTGTGCATTGAGTATCACAATAACCATGTCAATCACAGTAGCATGCAGTGGAAAGAGGTGTTCTTCTTATGCAACTTTGAGAGGCACAGAAAAGGTTTTAGTGGTATAGAAAATGAGGGATTGGCAACATGCACATCAACTGTGGTTACAGAAACCAAAGAGTCCTTGGGTTTAAAGGGAGTATAACGTTGTCACTTTCTCTTTTCTCAGAATCTTAAAATGATGTAGGAATATGCATTTTATGTCAGGTCTGTACAACCGGATAGTTTGGAACACTTTCACCATGTGTGCTGGATGTACTTTATACACTATATTGGAAGAGTCTTCACTGGTCCTGCCATGTTTATTAGCAGATTCGTAATTACAGCCTAAACTTTAAAATGATGTTCCACAAATTAGAGTGCAAAAACGTATACCATGCAGTTAGTAGTAGCATATAAAAATGGCGAAATAGCCAGTCCAGTGTTATTTTAAATTAGGATTATACACATTTTTGTTGTTTTCTCATGCACCAAAAATGACACCATGTTCTCTTGTTTATGACAAAAATTCAGCTGATAATTTAGATTTCTTTAAAAAAAATACTTTTTGTGTTCATATTAACCCATAAACACTTTCAGTACAAGTTTAAAGCAGATCCCAGTGACAGTCTCTATTTTGATAATAGCAGATTCTGTAGCTCTCATTGCACAATTTATAGTGAGCATGTGGGTGTTTTGGAGCAAAGGACGTTTTGATTATTTGGCTATTCCAAGAATTTGGCGTGTTTGTGTCTTATATTTACTGTGTGCTTGTAGTTTTTGCTGTAGTTAACTTGTGCACTCCTTTAATCATCAAAGATCCTTTCTTTAATATATTTGCACATTTCAAAGACAAATACTTTTCAACAGCTTAAAAGCATTGATTTAAAAGCCACTAAATATAGTTGATAACCCCAATTTTACAGCAGCTAATCCCAAATACTTCATCTCACAGACTTTCACTCTTTATCTCAGGATCAAAAAAAAGAAGCTTTTAAACAGCAGTACAACAGTGGAAACAGGGCTGGGTTAGGATTTTGTAAATGCATTCATTGATATTTTTTTGTCATATTCTAACTTTTGATGAGTAAGTTTTAAATGTATAATTGTAACTATATGTGCCAATAAAAGTTTTTTTCATGTTAGTGGTTTCCAGTATAAATAATGATCCACAGCTATGACCTATAAGACATAAATTCCTCACAGACATTCATAATGCAGTCGGTTAGTCAGTTACAGAAGCTAATTTGACATTTTGGAAATATCCTTATATTAAACTTACTTGTTAACTTCCAAAGAGCTTTGGATGCCAATGGAATTTGTATCTGGGTGGCCACAGTTGCACATCTATGGAATTGTCCTAGATCCCTAAGGATTGATGTACAGACAAGTGTAGACACATGAAGACACTCAGACACACATAAAACATAACACGTACACATAGTCTGTTTATTTTCGAGAGGTTGCAGTTTGAATTCCTTGCTGAGTTGTGACCTTTGTGCGTCTTGTGAGCTCTGAATTCCACAGACAGCAGGAGGTTTGATGCCTTCGTCATCTCTAGGCTCAAATTCACCTAAAATCACCCTCAAACCCTCAAGTCGGTTTTATTTGTGAAAGGCATTATACAAATAAATTAACTTTTACAGAAAAGATGCTTCATTGAAAGATTTTGGACCAGGTTTTTGGTATACAAAGCAATATTGTTTGAATGAAAATAACTTTCTTGTATTGTGGAATATCTTTAAAGGGATAATTAACCCACAAGTGAAAATTCTGTCATCATCTTATCATCATTTATCAAATTATCTTCTTTTGTGTTCATCAAAATGAAATGAACTCATACAGGTTTAGAACAACATGAGGGTGAGTAAATGATAACAGAATTTTCATTTTTTGGGTAAACTATCCCTTTAACTGTTTCCACACCAGTGTTTTTTTTAAAGGAAGAGTATGTAAGAAATTTATGTCAATTAATCATAAAATGGCCCTGATATGTCACTAGACATTAAGAAATCATTTTCATTTCAAATACTTATATCACTCACAACAGTGGTCTGGCCAGGATATTGTCATTTAAAAAGTGGAGTTGTAAAAAGTTTTGTGATTGCAATACCACTTTTGGCCACAATCCTACATACTGTTCCTTTAAAGTTCCCAGCCAGCGCAGCATTTTTTATGAACAGACCATCTGCTTAAAAAAAGTTTCATAAGACCTTCATTTGTTCTCTTTTTATCACCTCTCAAATATGGGTAGGTTTCTTCAAAAAGACCAAATTTTGAGATAATTGCGTTTTTGTTAAGGACTTTTGATAGAGATCAGATTCAGAGCGATCATCAAAACATACAGAGTTTGAACTGTTTGGCCTAAGGGGATACTTGTGGGTTTTATAAGTTGGGTAAGAGCGCCACCTGGTGGATAATAGCGGTAAAACAGATTGCAGGGAAGCATTTTCTCTTAAAGCTGCAGTCCGACGTTATTCCTCTTTGTCGACATCTCTGTTCGAAATCTGCAATTGCAGCTATTCGGGATATTATTAACTTTATGTGGGTTGTACATCGGCACGAAACAGGGCGGATAAACACAATGTATTGAGGAGAATCTGTCAATCACTGTGTAGCTGTGGATACTGCCATGGCTAACTTAATTATCTGCATTTTTTATCCAATTTAAAGACTAAATACTGCATATTGGGATGATAAACCTTATATACACACGTGAGTAAGATCTTCAGTTATGTCTGGACAATGAGGAAAAGTAAAGAAGCATTCATCTTAGTTAGATACTTTATTTACACCAGTGGGAAACTTTATATATCAATGGAAGATCGACTGGAGAAAGATTAATATTCCTGTAGTAAGTCATTTATTTTCATTTATATTTGCTGTCATATAATATCCTTGTTACACGCGTCCGCGTATGTATTGTTTACAAACGAGGACGCATTACATGCATGACGTGTATTTCTCTACATATCGTGTATTACATTTGCTATTATGTTATCTTGATAGTAAGGATGTTCACCAAGTGCTGTGAGAAAGGCTATAAATATCCACCTCCATCATCCTCACACGCAATATAACCTACTAGCCGGGTCTCCTTTTTTATGTGTTCAGAAGTGACGTAATGAGGCAAAGACGTGCTCGAATGTCCTGCGAAAATCCACCTGTACCACTGGAATTAAAATCATTATTACAAGCTTACCGTTTTGAATCGAGCTAAGGCAAGCAGATTTTTTTGGGCTATTTTTAAACCCAAATAAGTGCCGGGCTGCAGCTTTAATTGATGAGTTAACTCTTCAATGGCGGGAAGAGAGTAAATAACATTGCAGATTGTCTGACCAAATCATTTAAAGTTCCCATTTTTAGTCAGTTACAAACCAATGAGCACATCATCCAGGGTATCTCAATTTCATCTTTGAAAATCCCTTAGTGACCTTGCCGCCATTATTTGATTTTCTCTTCATCTAGTCTCTATGTGGCACAAGTTACCCTGGATTTTTTTTTTTAATTAGAAGAGTCATTTTTGCATGCTTTCAAAATCTTTAAAATAATTTGTTGCATATACACAGTAGCAGAATTTGCACAATGTTGGCTTAAGCATGAATTATTTTTGTTGGTTTAAGTAGATATACTAAGAATGTGTGTCTGACCAGATATCTAAATTCATGGAAAAGTCACTTTGATATTCAGAAACATGAAGTATAGCATGTTGTTGTCACTCAATAACTCACTTAGTCACAGGCTGTGTGGTTTAAGAAGGAAAGAGCACCTCTCGCTTTCTCTCCCATCACGCAGTATATGAGTGTGATGAAACAGCATGTCACTGCACTCACTGACACTTCTACAGACCTCAGCACCATAATACCATAAGCACAAGTTTTCTCCTTCCCCAAATGTGAAAAACATTCGCACATTGATGACTTTGCCTTTTCCATATAGGGTTTGAGCTGGTAGTGCAGAGTTTTGTGGTAGATTGAATATATGTAAAGCAGCGTGTATTTGCGAGGCTCAATCATTCATCGCTGTTCGCTCTTTTGCTACCTCGCCGCAGAAAAAACTCTTGACCCTAATGAGTTTGAGTCTGATTGTAATAACAGCTCACTGTGCCACTGCTCTGGAAGTATGGCTAGACTATTAAATCATAGCAACAATAGCCCTCATTCTTATGCACATCTCTCTTTCTATTTCTTTATCCTTTTTTATTTAGGTAACTGTGTCCCGAGTTGAACTTAAGTGTAAAGCGCTCCGCCAAAGGCAGCTATAACACCACTTAGAATCACAATATTAATGGCAGTGAAGGTATGCGCACAGTCTGCGCTCTTTCTGCTAAAATTATTTCCAGAGACTTTTGAAAATATTTGTATGAACTTTAAGGTGAAGACTTGTGTGTAAGCTTATTTTCATATTCATGCACATTTCAGACTACTGTCAAACACAGTGTGAAATTTGTGTGAATGTGTCTTTTAGGTTAACCGGTTAAACATATGCTGAACGTTTCTTGTTAATTCCATAAGTCCACTGTAAAAAGCATGTGGGTGTGCTGTAATTACAAGTAAAGGCTCACATCTGTATGTTAAACATGTTCGAAGTTAGTTGTCTAGATTTTTACCGGTGAAATATGCCAAACAGAGAAGTATTTCAAGTCGACTCCAGGGGCCCATGATGGAGACCCCTGACCTTTGTTGAACACTCGTGGAGGTCTGGATATGCAATAAATGAGTGTCAGATATCAATTCACTAAATCGCACGGAATGGGTTTTGCTTCCGTGTAGAGCATTAATCTTTACTCCCCATCAAAGTCAGCATAAGATTAAAACTGTGCTACTAAGATTTGTCAGTTTTTGGAAGAATGTTTTAAATCTAACAGAATGCACTGAAAAAGACTATATAACCTTGAACCTCAAGATTTATAAGCAATGGCTCCAAATAATTACACCCAACTTGCTTTTAAAAAGCGAGTTAATAAACAAACCTACTGTTTACGATCACAGTTTAAGTTGTGAAGTAACCCCTAAATTGCAGTGGATGAAGCTAGTGTGCCGCTCTTGAGAAAATGTATTGTTTTACTAAAGATCCATGCACTCTTTAAAAAAGGCAGACAAATAACCCACATATCATAAAAACAGCTCTGTCCGTTTGCAGTGAATGGACTTTTGTTTCCCATGTTTAGTGTGGTTTTACTGTCACACTTCCTCACATTTCATAGCGTATTTAATGGTACCATACTGCTGTCCTTGCCATAAGCTAATTATGTAGTCAAATGATATTTAAGGCCCCATCCTGGGCTGCTGCTGACATCAAAATGTGTCAAACAGGTTTCTCCTTGAGATCGCTGTCAACACAACAAAATTCTGTGTCTCTAACATAAATAGTTCAAAGGATCTCTGCTATTTTGGTGACTGCTGTAGTTAATTAAGCCCTGCATGACTGGTAAGTGAATGTGCATTTAAAAGCTTCATGCTTCTATGAGAAGTGGTGTCACGATACCAAAATGATTGTTTCTGTAACGATGCAGGTCGAGAACGGCGATTCCCGATACTTTTCCTGAAAAGGGAGAAACACTCTCAAATCTCAATGCTGTGCTTTATTTTAAAACCGGGACAACATTCTAATAATATAACACACTAATAAATGCACATATGAACAGCAGATATAATAAACATTTGAACAAAATATGAAAAACATCCCTGTATGCAGTGGTTATAGTGATAACTTCTAACATTCACTTAACCATAACATAACCATAATTAATACACTGTAAAAAATACTTTGCTGCCTTAAATTTTTTTGTTAAATCAACTCAGATTTACAAGTCATGTCAACAGAGATGAGTTGTCACAAGATAAATAATAGTAGGGTGAAATGACTTGTAAATCTGAGTTGATTCAACAAAAAATGTAAGGCAGCAAAGTATTTTTTACAGTGTAGGAAATAATGAGGCTGGTGTAAATGCAGCATTAGAAGTATCGCTACTAATAAATTTAGGAATCGTGACGTTTTTTTAAATTTCCGAGAATCGGGGTACTTTTGAAGCATCAATGCATCGTGCAACATTAATGAGAAGTACTGACTACTCTGTGCAGTACACTCTCAGAAAAAAGGTACAAAAGCTGTCACTGGGGTGGTACCTTTTGAAAAAAAGTACACTTTTGTACCTAAAAGGTACATATTTGTACCTAAAAGGTACATATTGGTACCTCAAAGGTACATACTGGTACCTCAAAGGTACATATCTGCACAAAAACGGTACATATAGGGCCTTTTTTAAAAGCCCAGTGACAACTTTCAAACTTTTTTTCCGAGAGTGTATATAGACTTCATCTGTACCTGAGTGATGCATGTGTCCCTGAATGCTCTCTACAGGAGCAGTATTACGTCTCAAGCCACTGTTAATGGAGCATTGCATTAAGTCAATCTGGGTCATAGGATACATGTGCACATATTTCAACATACACGCAAACAGTTCTCAGCGGCTACTGCATACCTAACCGTCTTACGCGTTAGCTACCATTGATACATTACCTCAGACGTCAACATAAAACCAAACCTGTTTAAACATTCCTGTGCCAGAAGAGTCCACTCACCTGTCATCCCTCATTGATTCACTTCCACTAAACTCCTTTAAATGGCCCCGGGAGCTTAAATCAACAAGCTTCCGGCTGTTGTATTATATACTGTACTGGGAACCGAATTACACACCTGCTTTGTGCTTATAAATTTTTATGACGTTTTGAATATTGCCGAATGTCAGTGCTAATATTTATGACTTTGGATTTGTGAATGTTTCTAGGTTACTGGTAGGAGCCCCGCTGGAAACAAATGGACAGCATCAGACAGGAGACGTTTACAAATGTCCTCTAAGCAGAAGATCTGGAGGGCCCAGCTGCACCAAACTCAATCTAGGTAAAATGAACTAGGTCTTAAATAATTACTTTACAAAGCTTTCATAGTGAGTTAAACAAGGGTTAGCCTTGCGGTTTGGTTAAAGTGTTACCAGGCATGCCTTGTGAAAAGCAAATGTGGGCACCACACTGGTTCATGCAAAACCTCTCCTGATCTTAATAGAGTTTACATGTGCACATCTGGGCTCTTCCTGCTACAGAACACATCTGTGTTGTGCCATATGTGTTTTATATACAGTAGTGTTGAATGTAGATACAGCCAGTTTCATAAGTACTTTACATGCATACAAAAGCACACACGTACGTGATGGGATGCACATTGCAGATAAATTCAGGAATGTCTAGACAGGATTACCAAATCAGTTTATGGTTAGAGGAAGCCCTGTATTAAAGTCACATATGGATTGCGGTCTGATTTTAGACTCAGATTCAGAGCGCAGCCTTTCATTTTGCTTGCACATTTGTAACTCCATCCATTTATTTCCTTAAGGAAGGATATCCTTGACAAATGTCTCCGAGCGCAAGGAGAGGATGAGACTTGGAATGACGCTTTCCTCTAACCCTAAAGACAACAGCTTTGTAGTGAGTAACAAAAAATGCTTACTTTACAACACACATGCACACACACACACACACACACATTATGGGGTGGTTTCCCAGACAGGGATTCACTTAAATCAGGACTAGGCCTTAGTCTAATTAGTAAATATAACTATTTTTAACAAACATACCTTGCTAAAAACCATTAGCGGCTAATGACTGCTCATCCGAGGGGTGCAAATTTTAAATAAGTGTTCGGAGTGTCTTGTGTGTTGCTTGCGTTTTCAAAGTATGTGTTTGTTGTGTCATGTGAACCATGTGCATCACGTGTTTTGTCAAAATAAGTGCCTGCTGCACACGCGTCAAAATTGTTTATGATAAAAGAGACGCTCACGTTCACAAAATACACGCAAGACACTCCCTTAACAGTAAACTGTGATTGCGCATGAGACTATGCGAGTAACTGCCAAACATGATCGTCTCTTTTATCATAAACACTTTAGACGCGTCCGCAGCAGGCACTTATTTTGACAAGACACGTGATGCACATAGGTTCACTCGACGCACAGAACACATATTTTGAAATAAGGAACCCCACTCATGACAGGCTACATACATGTTGTGACGAACTTCGCATCGAGTGCCCTCGAAAAAAGAAGTCACCGGCCGCCACTGCTAAAAACATTACTTGTGTGCATTTTGAGGCAAATGAAATGACACTGATGTATTTTAAGATATGTCAGTGCAAGTTGTTTTCAGTTTGGACAGCTCTTTTTATTTTAGTCTAGGACTAATCTTATCCCTGTAGGGGAAAATCACCTCAAAGTGCGTTATTTTAAGTCTATACAGTATTACGTATTAACATAATTTAGCACTTTAAAATTAATAGACTCTATGTGAATTAAGATTTTTGAACATCTTGTGAAAATCTATATAAATTAATCTACATAAATTAATATAAATTAATAAAGTCTCATGTAGATGCGTATAAATAGCACGAAGTGTAAAAATTGTGCAATACATACGCCAAATTCCACTTTGGCGTGCATATGATACGCCAGTCCTTCCCATTCACTTAAACGGTGCATCTTTTTTGTCATTTTATTTATTGGTTTTCTCTATTTTTTTCTGTTTTTTAAACAATTTTCGCTTGAGTTTAGGGTTAAATTTTAGATTTGCAAAATGAGGTTATTTAATATACAGGTTTCTCCATCTTTTTGTCCATATTTAAGCCATGGTCGCTTGGAGTTGGAGTTAGAGTTGGGGTTTGGGTTAGGATGTCATTTTTATATAACAAAAAGTTGTTCTAACCCTAAACCCAAGCGAAAATGGTAAAAATATAGCAAAAAATTGAGAAACCAATTAATAAAACAACAAAAAAAGATGCACCGTTTAAGTGAATGGGAAGGACTGGCGTATCATATGCACACCAAAGTGGAATTCGGCGTATGTATTGCACGATTTTTACACTTCGTGGTATTTATACGCAACTTCGTGAGACTGGGTTGAAATTAATATAAAATATACATTTAGTAGACAATCTTATGTGACCCTGTTGTGAAATGCAGAATAAAGTCTGACCTTACTTATACCTAAAGATATCAAGGTTATATTTTTACTGAATGTTCTTTACATTATGTAGAATGATTTTATGTAGAAAACAGTAAATCACAAAAAATGACTTTCACAGACTGGGTCAAATATCATTATTTCATTTATTAACAGTGTAAATAGTACTCTCTGTGATAATTCACAGGCTTGTGGTCCTCTTTGGTCATACGAATGCGGCAGCTCGTACTACAGCACTGGAATTTGCTCCAGAGTGAATGCCAGCTTCAAATTTTCCCGCACTATCGCTCCTGCCTTCCAAAGTAAGCACAATGCACCTGCACGCTCTGTGTGCTACTTGATTTAACTAGGTCAGACTTTTGTTAGTGACATTTCTTTAATATGTTTCCACTTTCCATCTTAACCAGGGACTTTATTTTTATGCTGAATTTGGCCGTGACTGTTTCTGGATCTGCCATTGGCAATATAACATGGAATGAATCTTTTTTTTTATAAAAGAAAATGAAAAGAAACAAGAGTTCTTTTGTTAAAGAATCACAGGCCTTGTTTTTATTAATACATCAAAGATTTGCTTTTGAACAGAACAACTAAAAGTCTGTTAGTGGTTTTATCTTTGTCATCTAATCTTCTCTGTCAGGGTGTGAGACATTCATGGACATAGTGATTGTCCTGGATGGATCAAATTCTATCTACCCCTGGAATGAAGTGCAAGACTTCCTAATCAACATCCTACGGAAATTCCACGTCGGACCAGGACAAATTCAGGTATATTTGACTTTTACAATTTAAGTTTATGCATATGTCTGATTCTTTTTCCAAAGCAACAGTGCATTATGAAATGTACATTTTGTCAGTATTTGTTTCCTGATTATCAAACCCATGATGTTGTGCTGTCAACTCAAAGCTTTGCCAATTGATGTACAGAAACGCATGTGATTTAATACTGTGCAGGTTGGGGTAGTGCAGTATGGAGAAAAGGTGGTAAGTGAGTTTCAGCTGAACGATTATCGCTCTGTGGAGGAGGTGGTGAAAGCCGCCCGTAAGATTGGCCAGCGAGGAGGAGAAGAGACCAACACTGCACTGGGAATCAATGTTGCACGGTATTATCTGCACATAAACATTTTAGCAACTAAGACAGCAACTCAATTAAAACCCATTTAATGTATTAAATAATAATATATAATCCAGCTTATTAAGTGTAAAGTACACTTAAGTCTCATGTGTCTCAGATATTTCTACTAAGACAAAGATGCAGAAACCTCCCAAGTGTCTTCATTAGAGTTTCAGAAGAGATCTCAATGTCACAAACTGAGTTCAGATTTGCCAATACTGCAATCAAACGTCAACATAAACTTAAAATCTCTCATCAATTTTACACAAATACTGATTGTTTTACCTATATATTATACAGTAGTTTTACACACTCTTAAAGGAAAACACCACCGTTTTTCAATATTTTACTATGTTCTTACTTCAACTTAGACAAATTAATACATACCTATCTTTTTTCAATGCGTGCACTTAATCTTTGTACAGCGCGTCCTGAATGTGTTAGCATTTAGGCTAGCCCCAATCATTCCTTTGGATCCAAAACAGGGATGAGTTTAGAAGCCACCAAAAACTTTCACGTTTTTCCTATTTAAAGACTGTTACATAGTTACACGAGTAAGTATGGTGGCACAAAATAAAACATGGTGATTTTAAGCAGATAAAAATTTGAACTATATTGTATAGCAGATGAGCACTTAGTTTGCAGCACTTCGACCCCAGGTGCAGTAATATCGACGGAAGTTTGAGCGTGAGGAGGAGTAGTCAAAAGTGATTATGTTACTGGGCGTCGAGGTTAAAGTGCTGCAAACTGTCTTATTTGCTAAAAAATGTCTTATTTGTTTCTATTTTATTTCTCCTAAACAGTTTTAGGAGAAACATCTGAGACTAAGTTAATACTTAAATGAAACACTCCATCAGATCTCCTGAACTATAGAAAAGCAATAGCGTTGTCCTCTTGGATCGCATAAGTTTGTCAACAGACCTCAAAAACAACGTTTACAGTACATAACACTTTTTACAAATCATTTACCTCTCCACAGCACACAGGCCTTTACTCAGGGTGGCAGAAGAGGAGCGAAGAAAGTTATGATTGTCATCACAGATGGCGAATCACACGACAGCCCTGACCTGCAGCAGGTCATCGAGGACAGCGAGAAGGATGGAATCACCCGATATGCCATTGCTGTACGTCCCGCCTTCTTTCCTCACTGTTCTTTCCCTTCTGCTTTCTTTCTTTGGCAAGTTATTTGGTATTTTCTTTGGTCTGGGCCTTGATCTGATGCCCGGTCTCATGCTGAGATGATGAGGCGACCCATTTTTAAAATGGGCATACAGTACTTACTTGGGCTGGAAGTCTTTGAGTTCATATTTAGCTGCTGGCACCGGTAAAACTGGTGACAAGGGCCCAGTGCTCTTAAACCTACTTATTGGGATTTACATTTGAGCTTTTGGTTTGCGTGGGCATTCAGAAAAAGTGAATCATATTTGATGACGATGAGATTTTTTCATAACAGGTACTGGGCTACTATAACCGCAGAGGCATCAACCCTGAAGCTTTCCTCAATGAGATCAAGTACATCGCTAGCGACCCAGATGATAAACATTTTTTTAATGTGACAGATGAGGCAGCTTTGAAGGACATCGTGGACGCTCTGGGAGAGAGAATCTTCAGTTTAGAGGGTGGGACGTTTCACCACGGCCGCCTACAAAAGCACCGCACACAGCATTGCATAGTATTTATTATAGAGCCAGAAACCTCAATCTATAAAACGTTTACATCTCTGCCCAGCACTACACCATAAATCTTATTGGACCAAATCTTAAAATTGATACCACATCTCTTTGAAATATGCTCTGTGTCATGACTAGCTCTTTTCTAGTAAAAATATGAATATTTTGCATTTATTTAAGAGGTTTATTTTACTATATTTTGTTAGACTCATATATTTGTCATTCTCATTCAGTTTTTGGAATATTTTTAAAACTCCAGAAAAAAAATTCTGATTCATTGTCTGTGTCTGTAGGGACCAGCAAGAATGGGACAGCATTTGGTCTCCAGATGTCTCAGGCTGGCTTTTCCACACATATAGTGGAGGTGAGTCTGGGTGTTTAACAGACTATAAGTTCTCCGTTTACCCTTTGGTTCCTCAAATCCTCACAGCTCTTTTCAGCGAAAGAAAAAAACAAGTTAGCCTAGCTAAGATTAGATTAAAACTACTTTGTGTATCAGGCTTTCCAGACTCATAACTGACAATGAATGTTTAGGCTTATCTTTGAACTAGAAATGCATTTTTCCCTCTTTCTTGTTTTCTTTCTTTCTTATCTTTAAAAAACTATTTTCTTTTCTTATCTTTCTATTTTTTCTCCCATACTGTACCTGCTGTTCTGGCAGGCCGTCGTTCACACTCCGTCCGAACGCAGTCCAAACTGTACCTGGTGGCTCTGAATTCATCCATGACTTGTTCCCAACTGTATCGCTAATCATCTCTGTCTACAAAAACTGATGTAACGCTCCAATTTTCCACTCCCTAAGCGGCAGGCATGCGCAACCTGCCGTGGGAATTATAAATATATAGACCTTCTTCTTTTTGTGAAAGAAACAAATAGGAAAACTCCAGATGGCCATTGGGATAACTGGAAATCCAATCCCTCAGCGTTCTGAATGCCTGGAACAACATTTGCAACAAAAGCAACTTGAGTGTTGAGACGAGGGATAAGTTGCTGGAAAGAATTCTTGCACTTTAAAAGAGAAAATCATACTCCCAGAAAACAGATGGTTTTCCCAAAAGCGGAACATTTTCAGGTCTAAATCTGAATTTTACACTTTCCCTCATGGTCTTAAATTTATTTTATTTTATATGCTTAAATTAATCGCTTTGCAATTTGATTTGTTGAGATTTTACAGCTACAGTATGTACTACAAAGTTTTATACAGGTTCTACTAAAGTGATGTTTAGCGTCTATGATTACAAGCCAGTAAACCATGTTTAGTGCTATTTAGCACTGTTTTGTAGAGTGTATACAGCAGACCTACTTCAGTAAACTGAGCGTAAATTACTGTACTGATTTGTTCTGGAGGTCTAATTTAATGTGGCATGTACCAGCTGTATACTCTGATAGAATTAGTGCACCTGTATTATGTTTCAGACCAAACATATTTAACATCCATGCTATGGAAAGAAGTGCAGACTGATTTTCAGAGGTTCTAACTTAATAAGGGGAGTCACAGTGTCATAAAGCATTGATAGAGAAAATGTCATGGAGAACATCCCCACCTAAACCGATGGGAAAACATCCACGTGATAGTGATTTCTGATGAATTTGAATCATACAAAAACGCCCAAAGCTTTGACTCCAATATCACAGGGGCAAAATCAGGTCATACTAAAATGTTTAAATGAGATTGATGAATTCGTATGAATTAGCCATCTCGTAAAATATGTATCTATTGTTATGAGGTTGTGTTGAACGTCCTTTAGGTTACTGGTGTACTGCTGGAGGTGGGTTTACTAGAAAGAATGGATGGTGGATTTTTTGCAGTAGTGATGGGATACAATAGGTACTGGAAATTTTACTTTGACAGGCAAATTCTTTCCAACTATAGAAAACAGAAAACAGTAGTTCTTTGAAAGGATGAGGTCACTTTTAATCCAAGCAAATGTGCATTTTGTTCCCTAAAAACTCACGACTACCAGCAGCTTGTTTATGTATAACTTCTGTTCTCAGTGGGTTGGAAGTTCGTTGAGAATTTTCTGTCTGACCTGGGATGAATTGGACGTTGTTTGTTTATATGTAAGCAACTCCACAGGAATTTCAGTTCTCTCTAAACATAAACTTCACAAACCATTTCTCTTCCTCTCTCTCATTCAGATTACTGCCTGCATAGATTACAGCAGAATAAACTCGTCAGTGTGGAGATAAATTGTTTATGAGGTTCCCATAAATATGGATTGCAGCACACTCAGATAAACCTCTAGAGGAAATAAAACTGGCTGCATGCTGAAGCAATGTAAGATGGAATGTGAGAATATCTGTGGTATTAATTCATTAAAATGAGACCTACACGAGATCAAGAATGTTGCTGTGTATAAACATTTGAAAAACCTATAGAGGTCACTCATCATTTTTTATTTGACTAATGTGCCATAATAACATAAACTAGCTACTGCAGATTGTCTTAGCACACCTTAAAACATTTTTTGGAAGACAGAAGAATATAAAAGCACAATAAAGACATATTTTCTTCCCTTAAAGGGACACTCCACTTTTTTTGAAAAATGCTCATTTTCCAGCTCCCAGTGATTTTTACCGTTTTGGAATCTATTCAGCTGATCTCCAGGTCTGACGGTACTACTTTTATCATAGCTTAGCATAATTCATTGAATCTGATTAGACCATTAGCATCGCACTCAAAAATATCCAAAGAGTTTCGATATTTTTCCTATTTAAAACTTGACTCTTGTGTAGTTACATCGTGTACTAAAACCAACTGAAAATTAAAAGTTGTGATTTTCTAGGCAGATATGGCTAGGAGCTATACTCTCATTCTGGCGTAATAATCTAGGACTTTGCTGTCGTAACATGGTTGCTGGAGGCGCAATGATATTACTCAGTGCCCGAAAATAGTCCCCTGCTATTGAAAGTTACCAAGGGGACTATTTTCGGCTGCTGCGTAATATCTACTGTAGGGGAGCTGGAAAATGAGCATATTTTCAAAAAAAGTGGAGTGTCCCTTTAAAAGCCCAATACTACAGTACAACATGGGTGTAATGACATAAATGTAATAACTTATTTTTGTCAAGTTTAGTTAGTTTCAGTTGTACAGGTTTTATTGTTGATATTTTGTCTACAGGATGGGATTTTAGTGGGAGCTGTGGGTGCTTATGACTGGAACGGAGCTGTGCTGAAGGAAACCCGTCATGGTAAAGTGGTTCCACCAAAGTCTTCATATGAGCAAGAGTTCCCAGAAGAACTAAAGAACCATGGGGCGTACCTGGGTAAAGAATCCACAACTTTAACTTGTCATGACTAAATCATGCTGTTGGTGCTAATGATTGGAAATCTCCATAGCATTATTGCTCTTAAGTTTCTACATAACATTTAAATTAAATAAAAATGTACAATTATTACAAACACATGGTTAGTACTATCACAGTATGTTTCAGAGTTGCATTTGATAAGCATCTATTACATACATTTTATCTAGTATGTTTTTGGCTTTGGGTCTTTAGGTTACACAATAACCTCTGTGGTGTCAGCTCGCAGCGGTCAGTTGTTTGTAGCAGGAGCTCCACGGTTTAACCACACAGGAAAGGTCATCATCTTCACCTTGAAGAACACAGGAGAGCTCACAATATTACACTCACTGAAGGGGCAGCAGGTAACATACTGCTTTTAAACATATTTACTGTAGCACACTGTTTGAAGGACACTCATCCATTTTATGCTCAGACTCATTTTTTTTGGGCTTATGTTATATGTCAGTCAGTTTGCTTCTAAATGTTGATTAAGGGGTTTCACATTCAAAATAAAAAATGTAAAATCAAGTATAAAAAACAGTCTAATTCTGAGATGATAAGCATCAACTTTAATTTCAATCATTGATTTCAATCTTTGATATGGTCTTACTCAGTCAATATTAAAAATAACATGGTTATTTTCCACAGAATGTTCTTTACATGAACAGGGATGATTGTATGTAAACAAAAACAGTAAATCATAAAAAATACTTAAGTTATGGGCTTCTGAACCATTATACGTGGGTGGGACAAGACCCACCCACATTTTAAGACCAATGATATTAGACACACTTACTTTGTCTCTAATTAAAAGAGCCCCTATTGTCCGATTCACGTTTTTACATTTCCGTTGGTGTGTAAGTGTGTATTAGTACATGTTAACGATATGCAAAAGGTACATACCCTAAAGTAAACAATGACGCAAGGTTTCGTCTCCAATGTCAATCTCTTTTCTTGGACTACAACAAACACACGGATTGTAGGCAACAGTTTACTCCTCACATTTTAACTCTAACCGACATCATTCTAACAAAAGAGAGTCTTGTCGACGATTGCCTCTTATCGAAAAGCTGACCATGATATACTCTCTCTCTTTTAAGATGCACTTGTGGCAACACCTGGATATAAAGACATATGCCAGGTTCTCAGGGCAGAATTTTTTTATTGATATATGACCTAAACAAAAACAATATAGGCCTACTTGCTATAGACTTGCTATAATACTGGCAAATAAAGTAGGCTTTTTACTGAACTATTTCAAACATCAGTGCAAGAAAAGAATGAAGTTGACCGAAGACGGTTTCGGTACTAAACAGCTCCTCAAATGTGTCTGTACATGTGGTAAGTTAATATGAGTAAAGTGCGGATATGCTGCTTTGTCAAAGGATGTCAGGAGTGGGCTATTAGCAGAATTCCAACCATTACTGTGTTTTATGAAATAAAATCAATAAAGGTAACAGTATCTGAAAATGGCATATACTCCAGTAATTGTGTTCACCTGTGACAAGCCATTATACGTGATATTAGTAATATAAGTATTAACTGTATTATATTAATGTCAGTAACATGACTTGGAAGGAACATTGTTGATTTAGAAAATATTTAAATAATGATAAAAAATTATTTTAGTTAGACATCTGTATATTTTATTGTAGTTTGCTGTCATTTTGTATAGGCAAATAACCCATAGGTCCGGTCGTTTGGTGGTTTTACTTTGGAAAACAGGTTTTAAGCATGTCATGCTTAAGAACACCCCTCAGTTATACAAAGCACTGTAACACACAGCCACTCATGGCAGCTGTCCTGCTCTGCTCATGTAACAGTTAACAGTACAGCAGCAGAGATAAACTGTGTTTTTCATCAAGTGCATCTCTCTCTCTTTCTCTCCTGGTATTCATTTGCAGTGTTTGGGTTGTCTAGACTGCAATCCCACACAGCCCATGTGCATCTCATCACTGTCCTAAAACACGCAAAAAACAAAAACAAATTCTCACACACAAAACACAAATATTCAGTACCGTATTTTCCGGACTATAAGTCACTCCGGAGTAAGTCGCTTCATTCAAATAATGCTTTTTGGAGAGGAAAAAACGTATATAAGTCGCAGTGGACTATAGGTCACGGTGGACTATACGTCGCATTTATTTAGAAAATTATTTCACAAAATCCAAGCCGAAGAACAGACATTTAATCTGGATAGGCAAGTTATTTAACTAAACAATAGCACAGAACAGCAGGCTAAATAGGCACATCAAGTTCAAAAAGGTCCCGAAGTCATTCCACATCACTAAATCCATTTAATTACATAAGCACATAAAGCTACACAGGAGCAGCATAAAGCGGACTTTCGCGGCTTTAGACGATAATGAATTCTCTTGGTCCATATGAAATAATTTTGACTTAGAAGTCACATGTGACTATGGGGCTGTTTACACTTGGTATTAAGATGTGTTTTCATCGATCGGATCACAAGTGGACGAGAGAGACACATTACGTTTACACCTGGTATTTAAATCCGTCTCTTTTGTCCACTTTCGACCGCTTCTGTGCTGAATACTATGAGGGGGTGGTCTGTGAGACGGTGGGCGAGTCTCTCTGCTGTCATTCAAACCCGAGCGGGAGTAATTATGAGTTTATATGGACTCAAACTAATATTATGTCGGAGTGCACTGCATGTTTAGCAAGTAAACATGCTGCACAGTGTTTTGTACATGAGTATGTATAAGAGCTTTCTTTGAATTTTCAGCGCAATTGATGAAATAGGATCGCGCAACTTTCACACGCTTTCAAAACAAAACTATGGAGATCAGCCGCTTAGTTTTATCAATGAAAGGCTAAAAATAGCGCTGTTCACCGAATGTTCACGCCAGAAGTAAAAAAAGACGTAAAACTTGTGTTTAATACCTCAGATTAGATAAATGGGCGGAGAGAAGGCGGTCGCGTGTGGCTGTTCGAACGCATTCAACCACATGTGCGTTCCGCAACTCCAAAGCGATCCGATCGAAAGTGGTTTGGACCACCTCTGGATGTGGTTGAAAGTGGTCGAAAGTGGACGAGCTCAAAACGTTTTGAACACCGTTTACACCTGGCATTAACGTCGTCCACTTGTGATCCGATCGACGAAAACACATGTTAATGCCAAGTGTAAACAGCCTCTATAAGTTCCAGGGCCTGCCAAACTATGAAAAAAAGTGTGACTTATAGTCCAGGTAAAATCATTTTTGTCAAGTAGGTACACAATTATTTGCACCATAATAAAAGAGTACACATACTGTAGATCAGAATGACAGAAAAAAAGGAAGAGCTTGGGACACGTCTATTGGTTGTTGGTTTACATGTAATAATGGTGACTTTATATTCATGTCCTGCTTGTATTTTGTCTGTTTGTGCAGATAGGGTCATACTATGGCAGTGAGATTGCTCCAGTTGATCTGGACGATGATGGAGTGACAGATAACCTGCTGGTGGCTGCGCCCATGTTCTTCAGTGGAGGATGGGAAAAGGGCAAAGTTTACATCTACAGAGTAACCGAGCAGGTAGAAACTTTATTTCTTTAGGAGATTTCTGTGAAAAAAAAAACAAGTTAATTGGCAGTTACTTGTTTGGTTACCTTACCACAATGGATTGTTCCTACAGCTGTTTCCTCTTATCCTTTAGGCCCAGAAACTGTTTAGGTACATTAATGTACTTCCTCAATAATGGCCTCACATGAATTTTGACAGACTTTTGCCACCTGCTGTACCCTTCATCACAAAGCAGTGAACTCAGAAGGAAAATATTTTCCCCCTTGAAATGTAATTATGTGAAGCTCACGGAGACAGACGCTCTAATAAATGGAAAAAGCTGAAGCACGTGCGCGAGCAGTTATGTGTTTAAAGCAGCCGTCCATCTTTATTCATTTAGGACTTGAGCATTTCCTTAATGCTTTAAACAGGACGCCACAATCTGTATTATATCCCTGCGGCATAACACTGGTAACATTAACACTGCTTGTCATTTTTGCCGATTTTTGTCATTATGACATTTACTGTCCGAGTTATCTGCAAACACTTAAACCCAATCTGGTTTTAAAACAACAGATTGACGATAATGCTGCACACAGACAAAACAAAAGTTTAATAGATAAAATATGGCTGAGCTTGAGATGCAAATCAATAGTTCATCCATATTTTTTACTTGACACCTTTTGCTAATGCCAGCAAAAAATTCAGCAACAGAAATTAAGTGTATAGCAATGAACAAACTTGACCAGCATTTGACGACATTCAAAGCAGCTTGAAGGGTAAAGAATATATAGTAGTTTGCAGGTCTCTAGGTCATCTTCTAATGTCTCATTTTGTCTACGCTCTTCTTGTCTCTGCTCCTGGTTGGCTCCTCTGTAATCTGATGCTGTTTTAGAAAGACTGAAGAAACAAATTATTTCATGTGTCTGTCATTTATGGCCATATATTTCTAAAGAGAGAGAGAGAGAGAGAGAGAGAGAGAGAGAGAGAGAGAGAGAGAATTGAGTGGTAATATACTTGGCCAACATGAAAAATTTTTGCTTTGAGAAATTGCACCTTACCCTTAAACGTTCCACTTATTTAAGACTAATTGTTTTCAGAGGCATGCTTTCTCGCTGACCTCACCTTTAATATAGTTTCTTTCTGCTTAAGTTATAATGCATGAATAACGTTTGCATGACCTTAAAACAAACAATTAGGATTTACAATTACAAGTCTTTGTGTAGCTTTTCTGTTTTTGCTTTTAGCCTTTAAAAATATATTGAAAGAGAAATGATGAGAAATTTAAGAAGAACAAACCTAGCTCTGTTGAATAGAGGCAACGTTTCCCAGAGATACATAAACACACGGTGGTTAGTCACAATGGGCCCTGAATCTTTAACGCATTCCTCAAAAGATTATTTCTGGTTTCAGAAATGTAAATGTTTAGTCTTTTTCCATGACCTGTGGATGTTTTCCTACTAAACAACTCAAGAGTTTTTACTTTTGTTGGTTTGAAAAAACAAATATAAAAAGACTCTTCATTAAAGTTTGCATTGAATATCTTTGTCTAGCAACAGTAAAACTTACATTCAACTTAGAATTTTAAATCGCTCTCAAACCATAATATAAATACACACAGTATGAAGAAAAAGATTGAATGCAAAACAAGGGCTCCGCATTGGACTGAAGAGCACCTAATGGCGCTATCAAATCACTCACAGTCACCCACCTCCACCCAGCTCCAGCTGCCTAGATCTGTTATGGAGGATATTGTGCCTAAATTTGGAGCAGCATCATTTGCATGCTCACTTCAGCATCTGTGTGTATTAGCAGTAGCAAAATATATTTTGCTAAGACACAGTTATGAAATTTGGCTGATGGTTAATTGTCTAATAAATTGTGACAATAAATTGCTTGTTTTAGGACTTTGACGATTAATTGTCTGTTTATTACTTTGACATTTAATTTTCATAAATTTTTGTTTGTTTATGAAATAAGTTTCACACAAATATATATTTCTAAAACTTCAAATTTTTCATAAGAATTAAACACAATAAAGTGTCTGAAAATAAATATGAAAAATAACTGAAAACAAAAATGCAATCAAAATAAACTGACAATAAAATAATTTAATCATTAAATAGCAGCCAATCTGATAGGAGACATCTGATACAGTCTCGTTTATACAGGCGTTGCAGCTCCCCCTTGTGTTTTTTAAAGAGATGTGCAATCATTGCGGTGAACTGAAATCATTGCGATGGTCAAAGAGGATGTTTATTTAATCATTGTCTTAATTGTATGATTTAAATATAATTATTTTGCAGAGCTACAAAAGTGATATTCTCATTGTCTTAGGTTGTTTGGTTAACATTAATGACACAGACTTAAAGGGCGATTTGCAGGTAAAATTTTTCAACGAATTTGTGCAATTTGCTTGTTGATAATAAACATTTAAACTGTTATTCATTGTATTTTATGTTGTTGGGTATCACAAAACCCGAAAAAGTATGAAAAAGTACAGCGGTTTGCAATGATTCTCCTTTCCCACACGACGCACTGTATGACGTCACGCTGGGTAGAGAATTTACCAAAGCCGCCTTGAGAGCATTGAGAATGACTATAGAAAGACGAGTAAAGTACAGTTCTGATAGCGCAGATTATAGATAAATACATAGATAGATAGATAGATAGATAGATAGATAGATAGATAGATAGATAGATAGATAGATAGATAGACAGATAGATAGATAGACAGATAAACAGACAGACAGATAGACAGACAGACAGACAGACAGACAGATGGATAGGCTAGTATAGAGAGATAGGCAGACAGCCAGATAGCATAACGTTAGCATATCTTCGTGTAGAAAGTAAACAAACAATTAACATACTCGTGCATGCTGGCTTGAGGGGGTCCATGATCCTGCCTGAAATGGGTGTAACTTTATGCGATCTTCAGCACAAACGGTTTGGCAGCATGTCTCTAATCCTTGAAGGTGAGTGAAGCACGTCACATCTGTTCGCGGGGACCAGCGACCCAAACGCACTCACTTTCTTACAGCCAGTAGCGAATGGCAATCGGGAGTGCGGGACTTTCCGATCTGATAATAGTTATACATTTCGAGTTAACACCGTCTGGCGGCGTGAAACGCGTCCGGTTCCCGCAGCCCGCTGGTCAAACTGTGCAGCCTCTCTCAACAAAGTATATAAAAGTGCACAACGTGTTCGGCAGGTCCAAACATGTACAGGATTTATAAAAATACGGTGATCAATGAGCGGTTCCTCCTCAAATGGCATAGTCTGTCGTGATGTAAAAAGCCGCCGAACGCCTGTTTATTACAGTATGTATGCGGTCGGATCCGAGTGTGCTGCAGCTGCTGACTGCTGCTGCGTATAAAATGATCGTGTGATTCGTTATCGCATAAACAATACAACAAAGCATTCTTTTATTTCACAAAACAATACATTTGAGATATTATTTGATAGACTAGTAAGTGTGGATTAAGGATGTTTAAAAATCTCTAGCCTGGTGGTCAGGACATGAATGGATCAAATCACCAGATTTGCAAAGTTGTATTTATCTCCACATATATCATAAATAATAATTATCATGGTAACTTTGCAGTATAACACATTATATATTTCCTACGATGTATATATGATTTCCAAATTATATACGTAAGTATTAAACAGCAATAAATGTCTCATCTATCTCTATGGCTCTGGCTGAGTCTTTCTTCACTTCTACCCAACGTGACGTCATCGCAGAATTGCCTTTAAAAAACCGTTAATACCAAAAACGTAAAAAAAGTGGTCTTTAAGACCATTTTTGAGACATTTTAAAAATTATACACATATCTTGAGTGATTTATGTACCCATTAATCGACAGTGGTGGTTAACCTGCAAGACGCACTTTAAGTAGGTTAATTGAGGTTACTGTCTCTTTAAGACCAAATAAGCACAGACTGGTTTTTGACACCACACTTAAGACATAAACAAATGTTTTTATTAGAAAAAGAATACTGTGAAGATCATTTTGTTTATATGTGCCCTGTCAAAAACAGAAAGATTTTATGTACGCTTGCATTTTAGAACACGTCTCTCCCTTAAACGCGCGCACACACAGACGGAGGGGGAATTCCAAACTGCGCACATAAACAGTCGCCCCTCATACGTTGTTTTTCATTACTCTATTCGCAAAAATGTATGTTAATGTACTACAGTATAAAACACAGTAGCGCAACTTCCTCTAAAGTTTACACATCAAGAGTTCTGATCCGTCACAGCACTACACATCGGTGCAACTGCGATTGTACTGTGTCTATGTCAGCATTGCATTCTCATCCCATCCCACCAACAGTTTAATACTTACTCGCACATCCAAACGTAGTCGGAGAAGTGCCTCATATTCTTTCCAATTGCATGAATGTTGCAAAACAGCAGTTGCATCCTCTCAATGAATCACTCAATTCGCCTTGGCGGGTGGCCGGTAGATTGACATTGTTACCCGCCAATTGCAAAATTCACCTGCATTTGGCGCATTGTCGGGTGTTAATTTCAGGGTGTATAGTAAGTTATTAATGCCAACACAACCAGCATACAGAGTGCATGTATATGTGCTCAGGACCAAGTTTGTGGGTTCAAGTTCCTTCATTAAATGAATGATGTCTTTTTTGTATTGTGAAGTATCCTATCCACTGCCAAACAAACATGTACAAACATTTAGCTTTTATAGAGCAGCAAGGCATGATCACATCACACTGTAATTTAATTCTTGTACAGACGCCACAATGTGTTTACCTCATGAACACAATGTGTTATACTCTTGTCAGCCACGTTTTATACTGGAGGGCTCGCTGGAGGTCTTGGATCAGGGTCAGAATGCCCGTTTCGGCTCTGCACTAGCCCCTGTGCCCGACCTGAACGGAGATTCATTTAATGACCTGGTGGTGGGAGCACCGCTTGAGGATGACAACAAAGGAGCCATTTATATCTACCACAGCCAACGCAACAGAATACTGAGGAAATACAAACAGGTATAACATCAAAGCATCCAGATGGTTATTTTAAAGTGTGCTTAAAATGACATAAGAACATTAAATTTTTTAGATTGATCCGTTTCTGTATTTGTTAGAGGATTGGAGCAGTTCAGCTGGCTCCTGGTCTGCAGTACTTTGGTCGTAGTATCCATGGGAGGATGGATATGAATGGAGATGACCTGGTGGATCTGGCTGTTGGTTCCCTTGGAGCAGCAGTACTTCTTTGGTGGGTAAAAAGCTAAATGTCTCAGGTTCTTATTTTGCTTATCTAAGGTGTACGCTGTTAGTTTCTCATTTATTTTTTCATAATGTAACTTTTTTATTGTGTCGCAGGTCTCGAAGTGTTGTTCGAATCCATGCCACTGTTCGATTTGAGCCCAGCAAAATCAATATATTCAATAAAGACTGTCGGAGAGGAGGCAAGGATGTGACCTGTATGTCGGCTATCGTATGTCTTAATGTCACAGCCCGGACTCCCATCAGGGCCTCAGAGGAAATAGGTCAGTATATAAATTGTTATATAATAAAGATTTCAGGTAAAAGCAATGTCTTTTCAATCTTTCTGCTGGTCAAAGATGAAGTTTCATGCCTGTGTAGTCTTTACTATGAGAAATCATTTATCCACATGTGATGTATATAATGTGGTCTTTGTATAGGGAATCTGATTGTTTCTGTTGGATTGCAGCAGTATTTTGGTCAATGTATTGGTTGGAAAGTAGAACAGACATCACACTTATTGTAGCTTTCCCACAGACACACTATACTGGAAATATCTCTGGAAAACAGGCGGTTCTGTTGAAACTGGAAGTGCTTTGAAAGCAGCAGTTTCCTCTCATCATAAAGTTCACTTGAATATCTCTAGGTTACAGTGTCATTATACTGTAAGAGACTAAACAGCTGACATCTGGAGGGTTTTTTTTCATTCTTTTAACCAGCTGGATACTCACAAGTTCAGTTAAGGTTTTTCTGCCCAGCACGCTGTGTATTAGCATGAAGAGGATGTTATTGGTAGTGAAGTGTTCGACATACAGTAATCTCTTGATCCTTGTTGCCTTGTCTTGGAAGGAAAATGACTTTAGCTGCTTTAGCAGCACGCTCTGGACATTTACAAGCACAATAGATACATTGTGTGATACAGTAGCTCTGTGTGAAACAGCAAAAGAAAGTATGGTCAGTGTGCATCCATTATGCTCTGACTGACTGTTCTGCTTATTGAACTTTACATGCAGTTGATGTGAAGTATTTTCAGCAATGTGTAGTATTATTTTAAACTTCAAAACAACAATGTCTGTATAGATCCTAAGTGGCTAAAGTTACTACAGATGTGACGGGTCCTGTAGACGAAACTAAAAGTTTATAGCTAAGTCTCATATAATAAGAACAAAATCCTCGGCACATATATGCTTCACCAAACCAAAAACATTTTTTAGTATGTCAGTAGTAAATAATAATATAGATTTCCAGACACTGTTTGCCATATATGTATTAATACAGTAAGGGTGGGTTGCACCAACAAGGATTAAATCAAGCAGAGTTTAGAGCTAATCTAGGGTTTGTTGATCTCAGTTTAATTTTAACTCGTCATTCAAAAAGGAAATAAACAGTTTATGCAAGCAAAGGTAATGTAATTTTTGTATTATAAATCACCTACATACACCGGTAGGCAAATCTAAAGGTCTGATTCAAATAAAAACATTTGACAATCTTTTAAAACAATTGTATTGATTAACAGATCAGGAAATATTGTGACAGGAAATATCGCAAAGCTCAGATATTGTGATATAATGAACAAGATGTGTTGACGCATTTGTCATGAAGCGCGACCGTGTGTCCGTTCATTCACTGTCCTTCGTCTGACTGGAGCGCGCGTGACCTAGGAGAAGCACATACGAGCATCGGTAGCTGTCACCGGTGCTGTTAATAATCTTTTTGAGCCACCAAACTTACTTTGTTGAGACGTTATAATAAATGCATCTTTGAATAGCGCCACCACGCTCACGGTATGTGTTAAATTATTTTTAAACAGGTTTAAAGTTTGGTGCAACAGAATTATTAAATAAGCTTTGATTTAAACCAGATTTAGGCCTAATCCTTGTTGGTGCAACCTACCCTAAGTGTGTTATATGAACAAGAAGCACTAATCTGCCCATTTTCAAGGCAGTCTGGGATCACACAAAGAGAAAAAAATAACTCAGGCAGCCTGAATTCGTAAAAACTGTGGCAACATCCCCAAGATGCTTGGAACAACCGTCTACACTGAGATTTTTACTGACACCAAAAGATAAACATCTTCAACACATTTTTTGTGAATCATTTTATGTGCATAAGATTTTTGGAAGTGGAAGTTACTGCTATGCAAAAACCGCAAATACTCTTAGCAGAAGCAACAAAGTGTGGGTGAGGGTTAACAGATCACATCTCTCGGGTCTGGTTTAGGGTCTGTAGTTTGACATAAGTCCTCTGTGACCATATATTTGCTTTGAAAGCATGTGCTGGAAGGTCAGGGTGTTACGTATCGTGCAGACTACAGAGTAGTAAGAATGTTTTTAATTAACCTTTATCACCCACAACACCTCAATCACTGATGTCATAGGTGTGAACCAAGGTAATAGAGATAAAATGTCTTCATCTTTATGGTCATCTGGGGACATTGTGTGCGTGTGTGTGCGCGTGTGCGTGCGTGCGTGTTCTGAATGGCACAGACAATATAATGCAAGCTTTTTTATGCACTACGGCTTTGATCAGTAGGAAGTCCTTATCAACCTAAAATCACTGTGAGTTTGAGTCGTTTATAAAATGTATTTAAAAAAGCAACACTCGTCAAACATAATCATACATTTTATTTATTACTATGAAAATACCTGGTAAGATTTGTGTAAATGGTATTGCAGCGCATATTGAGTTTGTGCACGAGGTAGCGACATCTCACGGTAATTTATTGAGAAGCATAGCTGGCAGAATTGCACAATGTATAGTCCCAACACTAGTTTATTGGTATACATGGTTTTTTTATAAAAATAGGATGAGGTAGTAGAGGTTTATAGGCTTTTCTCTTCCCATAAAGGGGCTTTATCAGTTTTACCTCTACTGGATTATATTTGTCTTTGTAGTCTGCATATGGTACAGTTATATTATCACCATAAATCATTTTTGTAAATTATAATTTTTTTATCAGACTGAATTCTCTGCCAACAAAGCGGTATTTCTAAATGGCCTGAAGCCGGGGTTAAATGGAAAAATGTTATGTACATATGATTTAATATGTGCCGAGAGCATATGGTTAATATCATTATTTCATTTTTTGATGGAGGCGGCATTTAGCGTTGTTTGCATCTAAGCTCCTCAAGTAATCATAGCATATTAGTTGCACTGATGGCAAACACTGTGCAGGGTTCCCACGGGTCCTTGAAATCCTTGAAAGTTTGTGAATCTGGGGGGAAAAAATCAAGGCCCTGGGTAGTTTTTGAAAATATACATACACAGATACAGGTCATTGAAAGTGCTTTGAAAGTTTTTTTGGAAAAAATCCATATAATTTCCTGTATAGTGTAGACTTTTTAAGCACACGTGCTAAACTGTTCGCTGTAAATGCTTGTATTTTCTCTATGCAAATGCTGGTTCATACTAAAATGCTTTTTTGCATAGTTGTGTTTGACACATGAAAACGTCTCGGGTTACGTATGTAACTGTGTTCCCTGAGAAAGGAACGAGGCCCTGCGTCTCCCTTGTCATACTTCCTGCGTCCCTGTAATGCCGTCTTTGGCAATATTTCAGATAGTGATATACTTCCTGGCTCCCGCCTCACCCTGTCTTTGTCGTTAAGCCTCACCATTTGTTGAATTTGATATACACATTCGGCGCCCCCAAAGTGTCACCGCAGTGACGCAGCGCGATTTCCCTCGAAAAGGAACTGTAACAATGTATCTTTAAAGGTAACACAATGTAACCTTGCTCTCACTTGAAATGTGTCCCCACATTTAGTCCTTGAATTTGAGGGGATTGGACCTGGAAAGTCCGTGAAAGGTCCTTGAATTTGAAGTTAACTAAGGTGTGGGAACCCTGACTGTGTATTCACATAAAAATTTTACTAAATGTATAATTTTTATTCCCTTAACATTTTTAGCTCTCAACTACAGTGCATCCATTGAAGAGAAGCGCTTTAACCCTCGTGCCGTGTTTGATGACCCAGATCGCCAGCAGCCACAGAATCTCACACTACTTCCTGGAGAGGAGACATGCGAGCATATTTACTTCCATGTGATGGTCTGTCCTCATTTTTTTAAGTCAGCATGACCATCATTAACCTGCATTCCGCCTTGTATTTCAAATAATTGTTTTTATGTTCATCAATCATGTTGTTGTCCAATTTACACTTGAACCATTTCTTTAGATTTCTATTATAAAGAGATTTCATGGTTTTGTATTGTTGTTATAGGAGACTACAGACTATGCCCGGCCCATCATATTCTCTGTAGATACTGGGCTGCTGGACCCGGACCAAGGGCCAGCACTTGATGACAGCTGGCCAACTACAGTGAAAATACAGGTGGGTTTCTGGAAATCAAATAATGAAACAGTATTAAAGGCACAATGTAATTTACACTAGAGGTTGCTAAACGACAACAATGATGTAGCTTGATGACGCATGTGAAACAGCAAGGAACTATTGATAGTTTTCAGTCACGTGACCTACCGGGGGGTTGGCGGGCAAAAAAGCGGCAGTTTGTATTGGGCTCTCAGTAGAAAGCCAGCACAAGCCGGTGAATTTTCCATCTGTTTTAAGCCACAGTTATTTAAATAATATCTTAACAGAAGAAAAAATAAGAAATTAACAATAACTACAAGTTTGGGGCATTTATGATTATCAGATTAATGCCAGACGTCCACTTTGGCTATGTTTACATGTATTTCATGGAAAATTCCTTGCCTTATACTGCCGGCAGGATTAAATTAATATTATATTATCATACTGAATTGTATTATAATATGTTAAATCATATTAATGAAAGCAATAAAGTTCAGTCTGAGCACAAGTTTACTACTCTAAGTACAACAAATGATCTAATAAAAAGTGCAAAAGAATTTGCAAACATTGCATTTTCACTCTTTCACATCAATTTTGCATTTTAACATGACATCTTTTTAGCTAACTTTAGAAGTTAGTGTAACTAATCACTGTACTTGGTTGGCTCATAACAATCCAGGTAAATGATTAATATATTATATTATACAATATACAATGATTAATATATCCAGTGTTTATGTGACGTTACCTTTGATGAAGTGGTCACTGTACATACAAGTGTATACTGATGCCTGCCTGCCATTGTTTCCCCTTACTGGGGACTATGGGACATACGTTTAGGTCACAAAAATCAAAAATTCCTCTTTTCTGGGTTTTCGTCTCTGACGGCATTCTGTATAAGCGTAACCCAGGATTGTCTCCTCGTCTGTTAGTGCATTTTATTGCACAACATCTATTCAGTATTTAGGCAAAACTAAAGAAATCACTCACTTCTCAACCGGAGGCCAATGGCAGATAGCGCTTTCTTGCCCGCCAAGTGAGTGACGACACATGAAAGTTGCAGTCTTCACCTTCATTGTCAATTGGAATCAAACCAATAGGACTCCAAAAGTGGTCTTATTAAACGTTGCATTGTCTTCTAATCATAGTAATAGGAATACCAGTCTTGTTATATCCAGTATCTTTGACAACAATCATGTTTGAGAAGCAACCCTACAGTATGAACAGGGACGTAAAAGTGCTAGTTAAAATGGCGAATTCTCTGAATTCTAGCATTGTTGAAAAAACTTTGGGATAATAAAATATATAACACTGTGCTAGTGTTTTTTTTTTTGAAAGTTTTAAAGCAAAAATCTTACATATTGTGCCTTTAATATACATCAACAACATTACGCTGGGAATTCCAGTGATTAGAATTGACATTTCTTAAACGAATTTATTGATATTTATAAAACATTGTGACCATAAAAGATTTATTTTTCTGCAGCTACCTTTTTGGAATGGCTGTGATGAAGATGACCATTGCGTCCCCGACTTGGTGTTGCAATCTCAGACCGATCTATTAAATCGGAAGTAAGATAACAAGCAGATAAAACAAATGCACACACCTACACATATACACAAACTCATATTCACTGATGATGATCCACAGGCAGTTCTGTGCGCAGGCGTTTCGTGCAGGTAGCGTGTTGTGTCGGAGCCAAAGTTCAGCCGAACCTTCTGAACGCATTGTGGAAGGTTCAAGGAGGAGGATGGTAGTGGATGTACGTCTGGAAAACAGAGGAGAGAATGCTTATGGAGCCAAGCTTAACATCTCTTACACTTCAAACCTACGCTTCTCCAGCCTAATAGTAAAGGTATAACATCACTCTGATAACTTTGAGTTGTTTGTTACATTACAAGCTTTGATTGGGGATGGCACAGTGGTTCAGGGGGTAGCATTGTTGCGTCACACCATGAAGGTCCCTGGTGTGAGTCACGGCTAGGTTAGGTGTTGAGGAGTTTGCCTGTTCTGCCTGTGTTAGCGTAGGTTTGCTCCGGGTACTCCGTTTTTCTCCCACAGGCCAAAACCATGCAGGTTAGGTGAATTGTGTATGGATCAACTTGTGTTTGGAGTGACTGGTTCTCGCCATGAATATAGCCATGGATCCTGGAATGATGTTAAGAATAGATGAACAAACAAACAAGCAGTAATTGACAGATAATACGCTCTTAAATGATGATGGATTTATAACGTGATATTGTATGACCCCTCCTTCTCTTATGCCGTAGGATAACTCTGATATGCATATAGACTGCCGCAATGAGAACAGACGACAATTTGAGAAACATTGCAACATCAGTGCACCCTTTATGAGAGCAAAGTCACAGGTAAGTTTCTTTTTTTGCAACTGTTTAACAGTTAAACTATTACATTGTACATCATTACAAATTTACAGCTTAATACATAATTTATGCTAAGTCAGTTTTGATGTAAATGTGCTGTTGTCACACACTGAATTGCTGATAAAGGGGAAAAATGTCATTTACAATCACTGGACTCTTTTATTTAAACATAAAAGTGAAATATGGTCTTTTTAATCCCTGATTTTCGGTTCTGTGTTATTCACATCTTATATTTTCATGGATGGAAATGGTGATCATGTGTTTCTCAGGCAGTTGAGTGAGGTCAAATACAGTGGTAATGTAAAAACATAATTTCAGCAGCGTACTCAAGTCATATATGCGCTGTTAAATATTCAGACGGTGTTGCCAATGACCACATATTTTAACAGTGTTTATACAACCAGCATAGTTGCAGCATGGTAGTCGTAATGGAAACATTTTATTGCCATGTTCAGCAATACTAGACCTTGGGAGATTAAGCCAGGGTCAGTGTTCCCTGCATGTAGGGTTTTGGTTTTGGCTCAATCATTAAAAAAATGTTTGAGTTTGATTCATTATATTTTTACACAAGCAACACACACACATCTCTGCTATAAATGAACATTTGAAGTTTATTTCTAGGACTTACCATTCTTGGACATCTACACCAAACGTGCAGAAGTGCAAACGTTATAACTTACCCCATAGGTGGGGTTAATTGTAACTGGCAGGGGGTTAGTTGTAACACTTGCTAAAAATTAAATTTGCAGGCAAATATTTCAATACTATTTTGTCTATATACTTGAAGTGAATATTGTTTATATATCTGTCTATAACAGACAGGTATCCACACTGTATTCATTCATCCAGCCCTTTTCCCACAATAGTTCAATTATAAATTGATACAAATGTCTAAATATGTAAGAAAAAGCAGCACAATTATGACAAAACATTTTTTTATATGTGACCCAGTCTGTAATAATCATACTACCGTTTCAGAGATAATGAGCATCAAAGTCTGATTTTAGCCATTCGTTTCATTATCATTTCAATCTTTGACGTGACCTTATTTAATCAATATTAAAGATATCAACAAAAATACATTTGACACGATTTTTGATAAGAGAGGCACATTTATTTTGTAGGCAGGCAGCAATCATTCGTGTGTAGCCTATTTAAAACAACGGCAAGAATTACGCTTAACGTTAGCGTTTTTCATATCGTAAGGTTACAAGTAACCCCGCTGGGTCAAAATATTTTCAAGCCCACCAAAAAAGTTGCAGACATATTTCAAAATGATGCTATGCTTTAGTCAACAGGACACTGATTAATAAGACATACCATTGGATTTGGTATCTTACACACCCAACTTAGAAACCGGAAAAATTTACTTAAATGCCACCAAAACACTCGTTCATCAATAACTCTCTGGAAAAACATTATACATTTCCAATAATTTGCAGGAGATTGTCTTTTGGCAGCGTGAAAAAAATACCGGGAAAACAAAATGCTCAACCTTGTGCAACAATGTAAACAGTCGTTGTTACAACTAACCCCGCATAACGGTTTTGTGTAGGAAATGCCGCTCCTTCTGAAAGCAGGTGATGGCGAATTTACTTCTAATCAAGGAAGCGGCTTAACTGATGAAACACACATGAGAATCACAGGCAATTTTTTTGCACAGCCCTACCACATAGTCCAAATCCCTATAGACTGCTTTACATTATCCATCTGTGAAATTGTCAGGACCTGTCACTTACCTAGTTTTATGTGTCTTGAAGTGGTCTTCAAATCACAAAGGGGCCCTGTTTACACATGGTATTAAGATGCATTTTGTTTGATTGGCTCACAAGTGGATGACGCTAGATACAGGTGTAAATTCAGTGTAAAACATTTTGAGCTCATCCAATTTTCACCACATTCAGTAGTCGAAAATGCATTAAATGGGGTTGCTTTTGTTGTGTAGACGCTCATGTGGTCGAATGTGTTCTAACAGCCACAAAAGACCGCCTACTCTTCACATATTGATCTAATGTGTAATGTACCAACCACAATGTTTTTCCTTTGGTCCTGACAGTGTTCAACTCGGTGTTAAGGCGTTCATTGATAAAAAGAAAGTGGTTGCTGTCTTCTTCTTTCATTTTTTTTCATTTTGCAAGTGTATGACAGTTGCGCAAGCTTGTTTCGTCAATTGCGCTGAAATATCTGAGAAAGCCCTTATATATACATGTACAAAACACTGTGCAGCATGTTTACTAACAACACAATTAGCAGGACTCTGACATAAATTTAGTGCGTGTCAACTCAAACACGTAATTTTTTCCCCTTGTGTTTTAAAGACTCACCCACAGACCTTCCCCTCAAAATAATCAGGACGGAAGCGACGGATTAAAAAAACAGCTTTGAACGTGAATGTGTCTCTTTCATCTGCTTGTAAACAAAACGCATCTTAATACCAGTTGTAGATGTGCTTTTAGTGTCGCATTCAATTGTTAATCAGTTACAGACCCACTGTGTTTAAGTTTGTGTTTAGGCAAAAATATGAGACAGAAATTTAACAGAAAAACTCCTGCCACTCATTTTCTCCATCCTTAGAGAGCAAAGTCAATCAATCATACTGCCTGGATTAAACCACAGTTATGTCTCCCGTGTTTGGTGCTTCTTTGATCGGGTGAACAGTTTCTCACAAACATCTGATTCATTGACTTGAAGCCTGGTGGTCGTTGGGGCTACATGCTTGCGGAGAGATTTTATTGCGCGCTTGGGATACTGGATCAGCTCAGAAAAGATTATGATGGGGAGAAAGTGGAATAAAAGAAAGGGATCTCAGGAGGAGAGAACGCAAGAAGGATTTTCCATGCTGCTCTGTGCCACTCCAAATGAGCATGAAGACTTTTGCCCACACAGTTAAAACAATGTCCAAGTGCTTTTATTTCCTCTAAGCAGGAGTGGAACAGTACAGTTAGAGCAGAACCTCCATAAAGTGATGCAGTTTTCAGTTTTCTAATGTTGAGTCACTATTAAAAAAGCATATTCAATTCAATTCAATTTTATTTATATAGCGCTTTTCACAATTGTTAATTGTTTCAAAGCAGCTTTACAGTAATAGATGTAGGAAAAGCATAGCAAAGCGAGCGTAGTAATAATGTAACATATACGGTAAAGTAGTAAGTTAAGCCAAATGTAGCGGACTCTCCAGGGGATGAAAAAACCCCCAAAGAGAAAAACCCTCCTGGCTAGTCCAGAGGGAAAACTCCCAGGAGGAGAAAAACCCCTGAGAGAGATACATATATATTTATATATATGGGCCATTCTACCGAATTCGTGCAAATTGCTGTCCCGGAACCAAAAAACTAATTTAAAAAGCATTAATGTAGGAAAATGTTTGATAATAAAAAAATATAAGCAAATAGCAATCAAAACCCAAAGTAATATTTGAGGTAGCGTCAGGTTTTATATATAAAATATCATCGTTTATATGGTGCTTTCAATTGAGAGGTGGTTGTCCCAAACCCCAAGGTCTGAATTTCACCATAGGAAAAAAAATATGTAATAATTTTTTAAATTTTTTTATCATTGTTTTAAGAAGTATCATTTTGAATACTTTTGTTAATTAAAACCAAAAATATATTTATTGGATATTTTCAGTGAAAATCATGTAAAATCATGTAAAAAAACACTGTCCCGCATTTTCACGTCACTACCGAAACA
Organism: Misgurnus anguillicaudatus; assembly: GCF_027580225.2. Classification (NCBI taxonomy): domain Eukaryota; kingdom Metazoa; phylum Chordata; class Actinopteri; order Cypriniformes; family Cobitidae; genus Misgurnus; species Misgurnus anguillicaudatus. The sequence continues at coordinate 34,106,404 of NC_073357.2, read as the reverse complement.
TTGCATAGTTTGGTCAGTAATATAATACTGCTTTAAGCCACTCCCCTCCATTTTGAACCAGAAACTTTGTCTGTGCCTCTCTTTCTTGTGGTGACATGGTGATTAGATCAGTCTCATGGTTTTGAAGTAAATGTGATCAAAACTTTGGAAATCAGTGTGTGACATTTATGAATGTCACTACCGATCACACATTTTCAATGATTAATTCAGTTTTTTTTTTAGTTTTTCTACTGGTCATTTAGGTTTTACTCATGTTTCAATGTCGAGAACTGTGCTAGCTAACTACGTACTGATTAGCATCTTAGCAGTAGGATCAAAGTTAGCTTAAATCATCACTACCGAAACAGTCACAACCGAAACGTTTGTTGACGTTTCGGTTGTGACGTGATTGTTTCGGTAGTGACAAAATGACACTTATTTCTTTATTTTAATTAATAAATAGAAACTTTCAACTGCACATATATTCTTTTTCAGTACAAATAATTTGTCAGTGAATTTCTGTAATGTTGTACGTGATTTGACTAGGACTACAAACTAAGATAAAATGAACTAGGCCAGATTAATTTAATTAATTCATACAGTAGTAGCTTGACTCATTATTGATATAAATGAAGGCTATATGATTCTACCTCTGGTCTCTAGGAAAACTTTCTGCGATAATTATGCGGAACTTTGACTGATTGCTTTATATAATTGACATAACAGATAGCACTTATCAGTATCATTGTAAATTGACATGTCATTGTTGTAGACATGGCAGGCTCACACTAATAATGTAAATGTAAATGTAAATATCTTTGGTTAATTTGTAGAGATAGCTACAGAGAGAGAGGAATCACCAACATGCATAGACGGAAAGATGAAAGTAGAGCGGACAGACTGAGAGAGCCTATTTTCTTGAGCCGATACTTCTTTTGCTCACTCAGTTTACTTATAAAATTTGGCATCATCGTGTCATTTTTTATAAGTCTCAATTTAAAAAAAGTAACATTAATTGAACTTAAAAAACTATATTTCTGTCTGTAAATAATGCCGAAAAAACTCTGTGAACACAGCAGCCACAAATCGGCCAATGCAATACACATAAAGCTCGCAAAAATCGGCCGATATATTGGTCTATCACTAGTTCTTTTATATGAAAATTGATTCAACCTACCTCAAATCAAATAAAAAAATAATTTTACTTCAAACTCAAAAAAGTCAAACTCAGCAACAAGAGAATCAGTTAAGGAGGTTTAGAGAAGTTAGAATGTGTAATGGAAAAACAGGCACACATGTGTACACCAACATTACAGATGGAGATGGGTGCACACACACCAAATTCTGTAGTTTATACTGTGGGCCTGAAGTTTTATATGGACATACATTGTCATCTTTTTCTCAAGAGATGTGAAAATCAACACAGCATCTTGCATCCCTTCAAGGTCTGAACTATCCGCCATCTCTTCAGCGTAATTTCAGTTTTTTCTGCGTTTATGTGGTGTTGCGTTAGATATTCTTTGTGCTGTATGTTTTGACTGCATAATGCCAACCATTTTTGACTAACTAATTACTTTTTTTTACACAAAATATGGAAAATCCAATATGGTCGTCACTACCGAACATTTGATGTCACGACCGAAACAAATAATGTTCTGGAAAAATAAAATAGGTTTTGTTATCAGAAAAGATGACATAATTTATTTAGTTAGATAAAAATTTAAACTAATGAATCCTTGAATTTGAAAACTGTATAAGTGCATGTATGGCAATTACAGAGAAATATTGCTTTCAAAATGCATTTAATTTGATGAACCACTCTTATAGTTTTGTTAAAATAATATTTCTAATCAATATAACAATGACACTGTCTTTAAAAAAATGTTAAAAATATATTTAGAAGGTTAATGTAAAGAAAATCAGAATAGGCTATTAAAAACCTAATTTTTATATCAAATGTTGTTGTGTTTCGGTAGTGACAAATTCTGGGAGAGAGAAAACATTTCGAAACTGTATAAAAACATGCTAAGAAACTAAAGTGTCCAATTAGTATATTAGTGTTCCTTAGATGTTCTACTATGTTTATGACTACAAAGCTTGCAGGAAAAAACATGTTTTTTCAAGAAGTTTTGAAGTGTCAATTTGCACCAATTCGGTAGAATGGCCCATATAAATACTATCGGGGTATGTGAACGGGTAAGCGAATTAAACTGGTTCCGCCGGTGGTCACTGGTCAGGCATCGGCTGGGCATCTCGTTGAAGGACGGTCAGTATATATACAGTATATGTCGAACGCGAAACGTCGTTATGTAACTCTTCTTTTTAAGGATGACTCTTTGTCCTGCAAAATAACAGTTTGTTCTTTTTAGGGTGTATTGGGATAAAGCATATAAAATATTAAGTAAAGTAATGTTAGTGTGGTCAGGGTGTTCAAGTTTTGTTATGGTCCCTTTTTCCTACATGTAGGCCCTTAGGGCACAAGCCAAAGTTGGGTTATTGCAGGCTTTACTTCTAAATCCTTTGCTAAAACCCTCTGTGTTGGTTTTGGAGGCCTTCAACGAAAGAAAGCTTCTAACATCCAGTGGTCAGTCACTTAAAGGGAAAGTTCACCGAAAAATAAAAATGATGTCATTACTTACTCGCCCTTATGTTGTTTTAAACATGTATGCGTTTATTTCTGTTGAACACAGTAGAAGAAATTTTGATAAATGATGGTAAGCACACGGTTGACTGTACCCATTGACTACCATAGTATTTGTTTTTCCTACTATAGAAGTCAGTGGATACTGCATGCTTACTTACCATCATTTATCAAAATAGGTTAATTTTTGTGTTCAATGGAAGAAAGAAACTCATAGTGGTTTAGAAAAATATGAGGTTGTGTAAATGATGACTGAACTTTACTTTTTTTGGTGAACTGACAGAACTTACAGAACTGACAGAATACCAAAGTGATTTATATTTTTCCGTCTCTGTCACTATCTAGGTTACATTTCGTTTGGAATTTGAATTCAGTCACTCTGTGCTGCTGGATCACGTACGGCTCATTCTGGAGGTCACCAGGTAACACCACACTGCTATCATTTATCGCAGCTGAAATATATTTGCATATGCGGTAACACTTTACTTGTTGGGTCGCTCATAAGACTGGCATGACACCTTCACAATAATGACATGACACGTGTCATGAACATGAAGGAGATTTGTATGCATGTTTATAACAACCGCCATTGTTCTTTGTTCAGTTATGTCATTTTTAATGCAAAGATGACATTGTTTGAGATGTCTTTGTTATGACAACTTAACATAAACCAATACATCATAACTTGTCATAAATCTGTCATAAACATGTCATAAACTTCTGTGTACCTTTAAATGCAAATGAGCTACTGCTCCTCATTCCACCATGACAGCTTTTTCAATTTTGGGTTTCATTTTTAAATCCAAGTGAGAATTTTTTTGTGTCGGTCTAAGGCTAAAAATGATTCAGTCTGCTAGGAAAATAAACATAGCACAGTGTTTCCCAATCCTGGTCCTCGAGGCCCCCCACCCAGAAAGTTTAAGATGCCTCCTTATTTAACATACCTGATTTAACTCATCAGCTTGTTAGGGAGATATGTTTACCATTTTGGAAGGAGGCTGATAAGTTGAACCAGGTGTTTTAAATAAGGAGACATCTAAAACTTTCTAAGAGGGGGGCCTCGAGGACCAGGATTGGGAAACACTGTGACATAGCAGAATAATTATCAAATTTAAGAAACTACCTAGCTTTATGGGTTAACATTACATTAAACTGTCATTTAAAAATCATTAAGTGTTAATACTCTGTTAAATAGTTTTATAACAGCAGCATGAATATTTTTCTTGACCTCAACTACAGTGGTACAAATCAAACTTGTCATTAAAATGTCAATAAATGTTTATACTATGTCAAATAATTTTAAATACCTTAACAAAATGCAAAAGAGACGTCAAAAGATTATAAATAACTTTATTTATATGCACAATACATTAAAAAACCTGACAGCTAACAGAACTTGTTCCTCCTCAAACAGAGGGTTCTGAAATTTTCTGACATATAATAAAAAACTAACAAAACATTTAATTAAATTATTGTAATTAACTGTTTTTGCACAATATGTTTTTTTTTTTCCCGCAAACTTGTTTTCAGCGATATGGACTCAACGCTGCATGGCTTAACTCATTATTGTACTGTTTTCATTTAATTTTAGATGAATGCAATAAAATACAATTTAAAAAATAATAATTATTATTATTGGATCATGATTGATTTTATTTCTCTAACACCTGGAGGAAACATAAAAACATTTTGAAAAATATTCATGACGCTGTTATAAAACTATTTAACAGAGTATTAACACTTAATGACATTTTAATGACAAATTCAGTTTGTATCACTGGTAAAAAGTGGTCAGTTATGTTGTCTTGATAATGTCAAGTTATCATAGCAAGTTATAATGTATTGGTTAATGTCAAGTTGTCATAACAAAGACATCTCAAACAATGTCATCTTAACACTAAAAATGACAGTTGTCATAAATGTGCATAAAATCTCCTTCATGTTCATAAAACGTGTCATTATTTACGGAGGTGTCATGTCAGTCTTATGAACACCCCTTCAAGTAAAGTGTTACCGCATATGCCAATGTTACATTTTATAATACTGACTTGCTAATCATATATATTGTAGTTTGTACTTAATATTGAAAAACTAACTTTACTAAGTGGTCAAACTCTAACAGAAATTGGTTTAAAATCTCTTTTTTGACGTTTGGAATGTTATGAAACACAAATAATGCTTGAATTGGAATGTTAAACTATCTATACACACTGTCAAGTGACATTGCTCAGTGAGTTACAGGATGACTGGGATGTTTCTCATGTCTGTTTTTACTGTATATCTCTGCAGTGAGGGTGAGGAAGTGGCCTTACATGATAACAATAATGAAATTTTCTACAAGTTGAGATATGAGGCTGATTTACTCTTTACAAGGTGAGATACAGTTCTGATTGTTTGATATGATGCTTTAAAGGACACATTTTATGCCCATTTTAAGTCGCAGGTGTGCCATGTGTCTGTGAAGTTTCAGCTTAAAATACTCCACAGATCATTTGTTTGAGTGGGAGCAAAAACGTGTTGTTTTCATCTATGTACCTTTAAATGCAAATGAGCTACTGCTCCTCACTCCCCTACCAATGGATTGGGGAAATAAATAGATATAGATGTATAATTTGAATACGGTCTGGCACAATAGTATCTTTATTCGTATTAACATTACAACATGCTAACAGATATATTTAAAAAAGCTTTTTGATAAAATTGGTGGGCGGGGCTTTGTCTGTGTGACATCACATTAACAAGAAGACCAAAACTGCATGTCTAATGAAACTGCTTTGGTTTAATTGGGATTAAAAAGAAGGAAAGGATGGATTTTTTTGATTGTAGAGTGTTTGTATTCACACACTGCCAACACACATTTATGTCCAAACACCTTGTAAGTGGATTTTGCATAATATGTGCCCTTTAATCAATAATTGTGGGTAGTTGTATGAATTTGAATATTCAATATTGTCATCCTTTCAGGGATTTTTACCCAACCCGATATGAACTAAAACCAGACATCTCTCTGGAGGAACCAAGTGATATCAACCCTCCTTTTAACTTTACTTTTCAGGTGAGGTTAACTAACAGGTTGTCTATTACGAAAGAGTTAAAAAAAGTCCCTAATGGTTTTAACAATTTTTCTCACGTACAACAGATCCAGAACCTTGGCTATTTTCCAGTCCAAGATTTGCAACTGTACATTGCAATCCCTGAAGTCACAAAGAATGGCAATCAGCTTCTGCAAATCACAGATTTTCACATAGACCAGGTTAGAAGACACAACTTGTCTTCGTTTATCCAACCATAATCCATCCCTGATGCCAGATTCCTTAGATTCCATTTCCATTACATTACATGTATGCATTTATCCAAAGCAATTTACAGTGCATTACAAATTATAAATTTTTTATCAGTGTATGTGTATTCCCTAAGTTCAAACCCATGACCTTCTGGGCTGTTAATAAAAATGCTTCACCACTAAGCTATACACAGGAGCACACAGATCTCATCATAACATTTTAAAAAACCTAATTATTCATTTATGCCTATATAGTAATAGTGCTTTGTGCCTTTTTTAAAGATTGGGGGAAGTCACTGTATCCCCCCTCAGCACGTAGCACACAGTCGTGCTTCTCCGGAGGACCTGTCCCGAGTATCCCAGCTGGTAAGGCTGTCGCGTGTCTATATCACAGACAACATGTTTCAGGCCTGTTATATTTTGCATCTGATCTTCAATGTGATTTTAACAGTCTGCTTTGTGCTGTTTGGCTCTGCATTTGTTTGATTTAGGGGATGATATGAACCCAAATATATGGAATGTGCCCATATTGCAAACTTGATTTAATGGAGCTCTGTGCAAAATATTTAGTGGTTTACTCTCTCTAAATAAAACCACTTGACTTTAATGAATATTCCCATAAATGAAGCATTTTCTTTGTAACTGGTTCATCTTCAATCAATTACGTGAACGTTCATTGTGTTTTGAAGGTCCTCGTTTGTCTGATGTGGGAAGTTTTATAATCCATCTGCATGTTGGAAAAAAACTGTCGTTACAGCAGTTTAGGTTTCATCTTTAAAAGAATATGTTTGTGATCAAAATGTCTCGTTCCTCGGCACAGAACTACTCCAACACGCTGGCAATACCAGTGCAATGCACCGTCAACCTGCCGTCTTACAGATATGTCAGTGTGAAGATCAGCGGATCTCTTCGCACCGATGCGCTGCATGCTGTGAGTAGCCATGACATTCCAATGGCAATTATGTTAAGGGCTTAAACCTGTTTTAATGAGTTATGCAAAGTGGGAATAACGAAATACATCTAGATGTGGTACCCATTTCAAAGCCATGATGAAATGAGCTATAGCTCATTTTGACACATTATGGCAAGCCTGTCATGTTTGGGGACTGCATTTCATCTGCCTATGAGCCTGAGGGATGCTGTGACGCACTGTGAATGCTTTGGTCCGGGGAACATTATAGTGCGATACCACAAACTAGTGATTAGAGACAAGAAGTCAAATAGTATTTGACACTTCTGCAACTAAATCAGACATTGTTTACATTTTATTTTTTATTTCACTTTGACCATTCTCATGGCCTCTCTCCCCCCATCAATTCAATGTCATAGTAGAACTGTGATCAAATGTTTATTTTTTCCACTTCCATGGACTTTCTCACGTCTGAAACTGTTTTTTGTCATGGACAGCTGAAGTTCAAAACCCTCGAACTGGTGACAACAGCCTCGGCAGAGCTGAACCCATCCAGCCCCATGTTTTTGCATGAGGAGAGGCCAGTTAGACATGTGAGTCAGCCTCTATACAAGCACGTCCTAGACAACATGTTTTTACTGAATCCATCACTAAATGTTGAAGTCGCTTTGGATATAAGCATGTGCTAAATAAATGTGGTGACATTTAGTATTTTTATTTAACAAAACATTGATTATGTATCATTTATTTATTCATGTAAATGCTCCCATTGTTGACTCCAGAAAAAATTAAGAATAAATGTATATATGTATGCACGCTGACAGATACTGTAGCGAATATTTTAATGTACATGATTAGACATACAGTATATCTCCTGTCAGTTTCTTTCATTCAGTCCTCTGTTGAACTACTATGTGTTCACCACAATAAATGAATCTGGAGCCAAGGGGACCGAAAGGACCCGCAGTACAATTCAGTTCTTTTCTGTAATGCTGTGAGGTGCTGCCATCTATGGGTGTGCCAGAAAACTAAAATAAATAGATATGGGTGATTTCCTGCCACAAACAGCTATTAGACTTTATAGTTATGAAATGAACTATGATAAAACTGTGCAGCCATTTCGGCATCAATGTAATTTTCCTTTCCAATGTGTGTGTGTGTGTGTGTCTTTCAGATAATCCTAGAAATTAGGAAAGAGGAGGATTACCGTGTACCTATCTGGATTATCATAGGCAGCACGCTTGGTGGCTTGTTACTTCTCTCTCTTCTCATTCTAGCACTTTGGAAGGTAATGTGTTAATTGGACATATATATATACCAAACAGACATAACAGATTTAGGGTGGGTTGCACCAACAAGGATTAAATTAAGCAAAGTTTAGAGCTAATCTAGGGTTTGTTGTTCTCAGTTAAATTTTAATTCTAGTTGTGTTGCACCACTTAAATTTAAACACAGATAAACAAATCTTAGATTAAAACTTTAAACTGTATTAAACCCTTTATCTGCAATTTATTTTGTCCGCCATGTTGAATTTTCCAGTGAAATTAAACAGCAACAATGTTGACGTTGTCATTCAAAAAGGAAATAAACAGTTTATGCAAGCAAAGGTAATGTAATTTTTTTATTATAAATCACCTACATACACCGGTAGGCTGTCTTTCGTCTGATTGGAGCGCTCGTGACAGAGGAGAAGCACATATGAGCATCAGTAGCTGTCACCGGTGCTGTTAATATTTTTTTTTGAGCCGCCAAACTTACTTTGTTGAGACGTTATAATAAACGCATCTTTGAATAGCGCCACCACGCTCATTTAGCCAGACATTTAATTGTAAAAAAATATATTTAAACATCCTCATATGCAAGTTTAAAGTTAATCCCTCACTGAGATTTAAAACAGAGTTTAAAGTAATGGAGCAACAGGATTAAAGATAATCTAGGTTTACTGTAAAATTTACATGTCTGCACATGGATCAAAAACGCACATTGCTCGTTCTATGAAAACAGCTGACATCAAGTATGAGGAGATCCCTGCTGAAATCCCCTTCATGACAAAGACACTTATCGGTGCAGCCTGCGAGCCCAAATGTGGTGGATGTCGCTGTGGGAATTGTCAGCCTGGAGGAAAGGAGATGACTTTAGCAGAGGAGAGAGAACTCGAAATAATAAAAGATGGCCTTACGTACATCATAGAGGACGAACACAGCAAGTTTCCACACTGGGATGCGAGGTATCCTTGGATAATAGACCCTGCTTGCCTTCCCAATAATTGAAGTGTAGTTGAGGCCACCTTCTTAAGAACTGAGAAAAGGAAGGAACCGGAGTGGCTTGCTGCTTATACTGCTCAAGTTTATGAGATGGTTGAGTGCGGAGCTGCAAAGAGACTTACAAAGAAGATGATTGAGGACTGGAGAGGACCAGTTTGGTACGTGAGTCATTTAGTAGCACCAAATCCCCACTCAGTCACTGCTCCAGTGCGCCTTGCACTGATAAGAGATGAGGACAACAAGGCATTAGGCATTCGGTATCTAGCAGAGGAAGACAAACTCTATATGCTGGCATCAATAAATTTCTCCAGAAGAAGAGGGAAGATGAGAACGGGCCAAGACCTGTCGATGGAGGAGGTGAGATCAAAGACACCTTTTACCCTCTCACCAGAAGACTACTGCTGAGTCAGGTTGCTGGGCTTTATGACCCAATTGGATTGGTAACACCACTAAAGCAGAAAGGTGCCATCCTTGTTAGGAAAGCGTTCTAGGAAACAGGGAGTGAAAATCTAGCCCAAAACACCTGGGACAAGCCACTTTCCAAGGGCCTTAGGGAGGAGGCCATCAAGCTGTTTGAACAGTATGCACAGCTGGGACAAGTTAAGTTTCAGAGAAGCCTTACACCACTAGGCTGGAAGGGGAAACCATGGGCTATTACCTTCTCAGATGGCAGTGAAAAGTCCTACGGAGCTGTTCTGTACCTTAGATGGGAAACAGATAAAGGAATAGAGATCAGGTTGCTGGAGTCCAAGGCCAAGCTGACACCACTGGACCAGAAAGGAGATGCTGTGAAAGCTGAGGTCTGTGGTGCTGTGTGCAGCCAGACTGAGAAAGTACGTGGAGAGGCATGGTTGAATGGAGATAGAGCGCTGGTTTCACCTAGTTGACAGCCAGACAGTATTGGGAGCCATTCAGCGAGATAGCTTCGGCTACCAGACGTTCTTTGCCAACAGGATAGGAGAAATCCAAAAGTCTGTCTCAGTTGAAGACTGGTGTTGGATCCCAGGGAACCTGAATATAGCAGATGCCATTACAAGGGGAGCTTCTCTGGAGGATCTGCAAAAGACACGGCAAAGTGGGCCAGATTTTTTGAGGAAGCCATTAGAAGAATGGCCAATAAAGTCAACTAGGGAAGTGGTAGCTGATGCCAGGGACAGCGTTAGTACAGAGGAACTACAGAGGAAGGCCTTTTCAGCAGTAATGAAGAGAGGTCAAATGAAGAGATGCCGCAAGATCACCTCCCAGGAACACACCAAAGTCTCTGTTGAAAGGAATGGTGCTGAACCTACTCACCTGACTGTCAACCCTGATGCACCAGAAATGAATCCAGCAATAAGACAGGGTAAAGTTGCAATGAGGAAGACACTTACTGGTTCAGCTGTCAAAAATCTTTTGGAGGTGAAGAGATTTAGCTGCTTGTCCAGACTGGTAAATGTCATTGCTTGGGTAAGACAGGCTGCTGACAGCTGGCTAGGCCTGAAATATCAGATCCGAAAGCAATCAAAGTGGAAGGCATCACCCTCAAAAGGAGATTGTAAAGTTCTTGTTTTCAATGTTGAAAATTGTGAGTATGCCTTCAGAACTCTTTCCTTGGCAGCTCAAGAAGACACAACATTCCCTGACAGTACTCTTACTATAAAGATGGACTCCTTCTCTGCGGCGGCAGAATCCAGGCCTTCAGAGAAGATAAATCTTTAGTGCCCATTCTCCCTCAAGATGCATGGATTTCTACACTGCTTGCACAAGAAGCACACAATGTAAATCATGAGGGTATATCAGGAACACTGTTGAGGGTGAGGAGAAAAGCCTGGGTGGTTAAGGGAAGAAGGATAGCCAAAAAAGTAGTGGACAGTTGTGTCATCTGAAGAAAAGTGAGAGGAAAGAGATGCCAACAAATAACCGCACCTTCAGGTACATTTCAGTTCACTGCCATGGATCTATTTGGGCCATATGAAGTGAAAGATGAGGTAAAGAAAAGAGTGAGGCTAAAAGTGTGGGGTATTTTGTTCAGTTGCATGGCATCCAGAGCCATTCATGCTGATATTGTCAGTGATATGTCTGCAGAAGGATTCCTGCTAGCCTATCAGAGGTTTACGTCACTGAGGGGACACCCCAGCAAGATATGATCTGACCCAGGCACCAACTTTATCTGGGCCAAACCTGCCCTTGAAGACTTGTATCAGTTCCTGGAGTACCTGGAAAGATCAGGAGTGGAGGAAAAGGTGGCCAAGCATGGCACAAAGTGGACCTGGAAGATCCATCCTGCAGACTTGCCTCATAGAAATGGAGCAGCCGAGGCCGCAGTGCGGACTGTAAAGAGAGCACTCCAGAATGTTGGTGGCAATGGAGTCTTCACCTGGGGAGAATTCCAGACGTTTGTGTATATGGCAGCCAATCTGGCCAATGAGAGGCCTGTAGATGCGAGAGCACAATGCCAAGAGGATTGTGTGGAGTATAACACTCCAAACTCCCTTCTGCTGGGGCGGGCAAGCTTGAGAGGAGACCCATGAGACTTCCAGTTTGAGGGTTACCCTTACAAAAGGCTGAGAGTGATCCAGTCAGAAGTAAATAAGTTCTGGAAGAAGTGGTGTCAATTGGCAGGCCCAAACCTCTTTGTTAGAAGCAAGTGGCATACGAAGGAGAGGAATGTTTCAGTAGGAGATGTTGTTTGGCTTGCAGATCAGAATGCTTTAAGAGGTCAGTTCAAATTAGGCAGAGTGATCAGTACGTGTCCCGACGAGAAAGGAGTCGTGAGAGACGTCAATGTCAGGATATTTCCCAGCTATCCAGTCATGATTAAGAAGCCATCGCATGAAGAACATAGTAGGAGTACCCCATTAGCAAATAAGCTTTCCCACAAGATCCCTGCTACAATCCTACACAGAGACGTCAGGCGTCTTGTTGTGATGTGACCTCCTTGGGTTCTGGAACCAGAAGCTCAAGTGGGAGGTGTTCTGTTGGATTGCAAATGGAAAGGGACTTTTGTTTTGAAAAATAAATAAACTTTTATTTTGAAAAGGGAAGTGGAGATTTATAGTCCTCATGCCAGAAAAAGCAGGAAGTGTAGTCAACTTCAAGCACATGTAGTGAGAAGCTGTGAAGCACATGTTGAACTGCTGTTGGAGATAGATGGTGAAGCAGGGAAAGACTTTACTTGCTGGACATTTCCAGGGATGCTACTGGTGGGATAACGGTTTGATGTTAACATTTTTCTATATTTAACATTAAATGCAAATTGATGGTAAAAGTGCTAAAGTGAATGTAGCTAATCTCTAACTGCTTATGTTAGCTCATGTAATAGCATGATGTTGGTAGCATATGAATAATAATGTGAGTAATAATGTGGTTTTTTGAAATAATGTTGCATGTTAAATGAATGTAAGGTTAAGGAGAAATTTATATCTGTGTATATTTATATATATATTTGTATATTTATATGAATGTATATTTGGTATGCAGTTTTAAGTAATTGCTGTGTTTTGTTTTTCTTGTAAAGGTTTTCAACCTTACCTAATCATACCAAATCTTACCTAATGAGTTGAACATGAGAATCTAACTAAATAAAAGAAGATTAAAGAAGAAGCCATTTGAGTTGATTCCATTTACACTGTTGATGCCCAAGGCCTTTTTCAAGTTTGGGCAGAAGTAAAGTAAAATCCCCTGAGAACTTGACAAACAGAATTATTAAATGTGACCTGATCCAGCAAAATGACCCAAATTTCAAAATTGAGATTTTGGTATCACTGGAAAGAGGAGCTTTCAAATGATATCCTAGTCAAAGCCATACCTTGAATGGTTTTAAAGATATAGACATTTGAATTAAGGTTGTCTGTCCTCTTTTTCCAACTGTAAACCTGAGAAAATCGCCTTTAAAGTTTTTTGCCCGTTTTTTGTAGATATCTTTCAAAATCCATTGCATTTTTTATTTTACAGCTTAATTTGACCAAAGACATTAATATAAATGCTATTACAGTAAACCAAGAAACAAGCTTATAAATCAAAAAGCATGATGTTTATTGAAAATGTGAAGTAGCAGAAAGGTTTCTGTGATGGTTGGGGTTTGAGTTAGGGGAAGGGAATAGAATATACAGTTTGTACAGTATAAAAAACATTACATCTACGGAATGTCCCCACAAAACATGGAAACCAGAATGTGTGCGCGCGCGTGTTTGTGTGTGTGCGCGCGTTGCGTGCGTTCGCGTGTGTGAGAGAAATTGAGAGAGGCAGAGAGACAAGTAAATAAATAATGCTTGACTGTGCAATCACATCTTTGTGTAGGCTAGTTGACAATAGCAGTGTAACAAATTCATAAAGGAGTTAAGTATTGGGTACAGGGTGCTGCGAGTCTGACAGAAGGATGGCTGGACCAATCGCGTGCCCCAGGGCTTCACATTGACAAATGATCAGCGTTTATGTAGATTTCTGATCGGCTCTAAAAACAACGTGTAACACCATATTTTAAGAGATAGTGACGTTTCAGGGGATACCCGGGAAATGTTCGGAGGTGACGAGAGGATTTGAGAAAAGCAATGTTCAGTGTTTCAACTTTAATAGTCATTTAAACACCTTTACTCAATTATTTGGACTACGAAACTTTGGGAGATTATTTTTTTAATGTCTGTTCTTTGAAATTAGCTAAAAATATTTTTTTGATAATTTCATTGTTTTTCCACATTATCAGCTCATATCTTAAAATGAACCGTTGTGACTTCCGACTCATTTCGCCAGAGCGGGTCACAAATAAACTTTGATTTAAACCAGATTTAGGCCTAATCCTTGTTGGTGCAACCCACCCTTATAGTTTATAGTCATATTGTGAGTTGTTAGAATGTACAACTTTAATTAGTGGACTTAATTGAATGTAATTGTTGTGTACATTACTGCATTGTTTTTATGCAATATCCTCCTCTAATAACCTAAAATAAATATACAGCAATATTTTAGTCGATTATACAGTATGTATCATTCTTTAGTATAGGGCTTATTCGCAAACACCGGAAGTAGCTAACTGCGGCCATATTGTTGACATGACATCTGTCCTGCCCCTAGCCGCACGTTTGAGTTGAGTTGAAGGGAGCAGTAGCCTAAATGGCTTCATCTCGTCGGTATTAAGAGAAGATGAGCTTGATTGGTGTGGAACCATATCAAATAGATCCAATAGCCTTAAGTAAAGATCCGTCCTTTTTGCCAGCCATAATTTATCTGGATATTTATAACTATATCGTTCATACAGTATCCGCATACATCATACAAGCACTGAAGGGCCGTTCACATTATAACGACAACTATAATGATAACTATATTATCGTCCACATCACCAAACAATACGTTTATGCTAATTCGCTCACGGCACTCGCGCAAATCACTTGCCTTTAATATTGCTTGTAATAAAAACTTTTGCAGATGTCCTCAACACGCTGCGTTTCGCGTAACTCTAAACAGTGAATCTAATAGTTTGTGTAATCTCTTACCTTTTGGCATAACAGTTAGTTAATGTAATAGATTAAAAAGCATTACGTCAATTTTCACAGCAACTGCAGGTAATCTTATGTTATAGCAATGAGCTTCACTTTCATTTTAAGTGCTCGTGCTCTTGAAGGTCAATTCATTGTATCTGCATCGTTATAGTTTTCGTTTATAGTTTTTCAGATTGTTTATGATGAAAAAGAATGGTTTTGACTGAAATTTGGACATATGATGCTGGCCCGAGAATTTTCGGTCTCCCCACACCCTCACAATGGCTGCATAGGTGCACTGGAACAATCCTTCTTAAAATGCATTAAACTTTCGTTTACAAAGACGTGAAACTCACTGAGTGGTCAGGGGTGTTCACTGATATGCTCACACAAAAATTGCTGCAAGATACTTTCCAACAGGTGTTTTAGCATTCGTTGTAAACTTGTGGACCTATTTTTCCAAACGCCTCACACCTGTATATTCTTCCGATAAAAAAACTACGATAAAACCTGTTGGAAAGCATCTTTTGCAGCGATTTTTGTGTGAGGATATCAGTAAACACCCCTGACCACTCTGTGAGTTTCATCTTTGTAAACGAAAGTTTAATGCATTTTAGGAAGGATTGTTTCAGTGCACCTATGCAGCCATTGTAGAGGTGGGGGCTGATACAACAAACACCCGAAAATTCTCGGTCCAGCAGCATATGTCCAAATTTCAGTCAAAGCCGTTCTTTTTCATCGTGAACAATCTGAAAACAGGGCTTTACGTGTAAAATACCGAACTTGTCCTTTAATTGGTGTTTTTTCCTATTTCTACTCCTCTAGTTGGGTTTTTTCCAAAGGCAGAAACGGCGTGAGGAGGCAGAGAACGAGGTCAATGGCAAGATGGCGGAGGAAAGATAACACAGGCTGCTCCAGAGGATTCAGACAGGCCTGCTTCTCAGGGACCGACCCACAGCAACACACCACTTCTCTGAAACAGAAAGTAGGACTTGTGGCAATGAAGAAATGAAAGAAAGGAGAGGGATATGCTTTGTGCACTGGACAACTTGTTGTCCAAACATGAAAAAAAAACACTGCAATGACCCTCGCCGTGCTTGCACTGCTTACTGAGCCGACCCTGTCGATGGGTCTCCGTCTCACATCCAGCCCAGATCAAACCCCTCAGAAGCCCTGATGTTCACAGCGTGATGTGCTTCTAAGAGAAACATTCATGAGAAACACTTCTGAAAGCTGCGTTCAAAAGGATGACTTGTGAGGGGAAAGAATTTTAAGAACACCAGACTTTCACATGGTCTTTAAAAGTTCAGTCATTACATTTGATCATCTGCCAAATCCAATGTCTGATTCTGCAAATATACAAAGAAACCTCAAACGGCTGTGACTGTCTGAAACGGCTATATTTTCTGGTGCTTCTTTTTGATAAAAGAGAAGAGAAAGTGGAATAAGTTGGCTCACTTTATTGTAATGACCGTATGTATATTTAATATTAGGCACTGGAGTATGTAGCTCTACATTTTTTTTTTTTTTTGCAGTGGTCATAATTTATTGAATGGATAACAGTTTTTGTTGTGGACATTACTGCATTGTTTTTTATGAAATATCCTCCTCTAATAACCTAAAATAACTATACAGCAATATTTTTAGTCATTTATGCAATATGTATCATTTTTTAGTATTAGATAAAACTAGAGGGGGACATTTACTCTGTCTTTTTTTTAAATATTGATGCACTTTTTTATATTGTAATGATACAAACTTGAATTTTATAAATATACCGGTTAACCTTTAAAACAAATATCAGTTTGTTATAAATGCTTCTATGCATATTGTGGCATTACTAGTTTAGCTTCCATGATGGGGGGCAGCACGTTCTTAAGTTTACTTCACAAATCAACAAGTAGCCTTTGAGAAAGGATATGCTTCTGTACAGTACGTCAACCAGGCCAATCATTCTATATGTGCTGATGATGATGCTTCATTCTTTTACAATATAGAAAATAAAGAGTATTGCGCAAATGTTTCCTAACATGAGAAAAGATGTTCAGTGTTTACAGTGCTATGAATCATCAGTATAATTGACATACCCTGTGAATATAATCATGGCTGAATGGCAGCTGTGGCTGTATTCACAATAATAATGTTTATAAAATGTTATTGTTTAATAAGAATATAAATATAATCTCTGCTCTTATTTAAAACAAACTTCAGCATATTCAGTTGTCAGACACTACTGAAACTTCAAAATGGACCAGGTTCTATGATCAGACGATACTAGAAAAAAAAACCGTAATCCACAGTTAAATATACTAATGTTGTGGGCCTTCTCCCAAAACGAAATCTGAACCTGACTCTGACCTCTCCTAAAAAAATTTTTATAATAGAGGCCCATTTTTTTTAGAGGCACATTGTTTGGATCTAACACAAACATACAATTGGTCACTGAGCACAAAATGAAGGTTCTGCCATGGTTATCTCAGTCCCTCTGACTTGAACCCTTCAGTAGAGTAGTGGGGTGAACTAAAGAGTAGGGCTTTGAATCAGATTTTTTCCCCAACTGGTTTGTGCCGATCAGAAGCATTATTTTAACGTTTCCGGTTTTCGATTCAACCCTCAAATTGACATTTCTGAACTGGTTAGAACAAAAAATAAAGTTTCCGAACCGGTTAATAACATTCCATGTCAGCTGTGGGACATACAAATTAGTAGGCTGATCATTAGGACATTAAACTTAAATGATTAGTCTACATAATTTTCCTTAAGTCTCATTAAGATTAAAGAGTAACTAAACCCTAAACCAACTTTTTTTAGTTAATGATATGTAAGAATGATCCTTTATTAGTGCTGTTCATTGATTTTAGTAAGTTTTTTGACATTAAGATATAAAATGTTTCAATACTGCAATATATGGTGTAAAAACGTCTAAGTGCTGCCCTCTTCAGGTTGAACGGTGGCTACTGCAGTTTAATTTTCCTATTGGATGTTGGGTCCAAAAAATGACTCGTGACGTAAGCAGGTTCAAGCTCACCACGCCCTTGTTACGATCTCACCACAGTTGGTATGAGCTTAGTTCGTCCCCTCCATCTCCGTTGGGATCTGCCCACTTTTCTTGCATTTTTCAAATATTGTCAGTGGGTGGAGTCAGGCTTTGACCAGGGGTTTAGTTACGCTTTAAGTAAGGGATAATCTAGAGGCAGCCGGTAGTTATCGGAAAATAAGCCCCGACAGTGTGATCAGGACCCGACGCGACGCTTATTACACGGCTACTTGTCACATAAGAAAAAAAACGGACATGAATATGAATTTGAAACATTTTATTGGCATATTTTAAATTAACATTTTTATCCTTCCGCGAAACTTTGCACAGATGCATAAAATTATCATAATACCTTATTAAGATCCTCTGCTTCATACTTGTCTGTCTCCATTTTTTCTCTTTTAGCCAGTCTTTGAGAAGTTTTAATGCCCATTCTGTATTTTTTGTGTGTTGGCTTCGTAGCTGTCATGCTCTATTTTGTCAAGTTCAGTCTCAGTAAGCTCTCTGTGTCTTGTCGTGGTTGTCCAGTGTTTGTCACAAGATGGCGTCAAACAGTAATCTTTATTGATCTTTATTGGCGCGGAGCGAGTTTACTCGTACAAGTAGTACCGGCTAGGCGTTATATCTTTGCAGCGGTTATTATTTGAAAAGAACAAACCTGCAAATGTCTCAACTGACCAATCAGAATCAAGCATCCCAGAGAGCCGTGTAATAAAAATGGATACATTATGTAAGCAGCATAACTGCAATTTTGTCATGCCTACATTTGTCAATATTATACATGAATTAAGACGAGGACAATTTCTGCCATGTCATTGGTCTCGTACACACTGCAAACTTTCGGGAGTGACAACCGCATTAAAATGCAGGAGTGAATCCCCTAAATGTTTGTTTCATGTCTGTACAGAACAAGACTCACTCCCGAAAATGTGATGATTGACACAGAAATAACCATAGCAACGTTCTGCCGTCTCGCGTGCTTATCACTCACAGCTTTGACCAAAATAATAACAGCATTGTGTTTTGCAATAAACCTCCATCTTGGCGTTGTGTATTTTACGCTTTTGTGAGGCTGCTTCACAGCGCGGAGCGCACGGACTTGCAGTGTTGCAATGTCCTCGTCTTTTTTTGTACATAAATACCGTTTTGGCGCTTAACCGTTTATGGCTTTTGGTTCATGAAGCGATTTTTTGGTGTTAATAACGTGTGAGGGTGACGGTCACAATATTTTGATCTTTGAGGTAAAGCATTTAGATTTTTTTCGGTTTATTATTGGATTTTTCATGTTCGCTGTTTTTTAGTGCAAGATCTGGCAACACTAAGCAGCAAACGCTTGTGCTTCTGTCATTTTCTGAACCGTGAAGACTTTTTCCTCTTCTAAGCATTTATTTTTTCGGAAGAGAGACCTGTCCTGTTTATGATGAACGTTTAAACACTTGATTAACTACTAGTTGTTCAGTTCGGTTATGTACACACTGTGCAAAGTTTTTGTAAATTCGGTTGTCACTACCTGCATTTTGCGGGAGTTAATTCTGTTGTAGAATGTGGTTGTGAGTCCCGTAAATTACTGAACTGTGTGTGTGTACAGACATGGCCGTAGCTACCATTGAGGACACCGAGGTCATGTCCTCGGTAGTTTTTTCTTGAAGTTTCATTTCATTTTGATGTAAAAAAAAGAGCCGACGAGACAATCCTTGCATCTACGGACCATCACGTGCAGTGATGGAAATAACGGCGTTATATATAAACGTCGTTTCCTTACAGCGTTACTGACATTAAAATGCTGCGCATTAGTATAATTAATCTCACTGAACTGAAGCGAGTAAACTCTCATCATTAGGCAATGTTTTTCTCTTGCGTGTGTTGAGGGGTGGGAAACACATAACTGATTGGCCTGTGTATGTTAGAGGGGGTGGGACAACCACATAATCAATGATGACTGGCTGAATTTCCATCGTAAGCCAACCAGAAGCAGGATTAGCTCATACACTATATACATGCACAGTCCGAGCAGTGTCGTGTTGCCAACTTGTTGATGACTTTGTCGCTAGATTTAGCAACTTAAAAAGCGAAAAAGGACAAATCTAGCGATCTTTTCTTCGTGGTTGGAGACTGACGCGAGAGCATGTATCATTCTCTACACTCAACGAGCAGCGGGTGCTGCTGCTAGACACTCACAGACAGCCCGGTCCTCACGTGCAGTCCACCCGAGCCCCTAACACCCGCAACGACAGAGCGATGGAAGTACAACAAGCTCAAAGGTAGCGGTCGCAAACACAAAGTGTAATAAGCACTGCTTCTATACAAGAATAGTATGCAAGAAAGGCAAGAATGTTTGTGTAACATGCAACGTAAGATAGAGTCTCTCCACGTCTGTAATTCTAATCTAATAAAGCAAATGAAAATGAAAAGGCTGTAACAAACTTAACTATCATTTGGAAAGCCAGCAAAAGATGAGCAGAGAAGAAGGGAAGATGAGAAAGTTAAAGGTTATGCAGCAAATAGCCTACAATATGGGATGCAATACGGCTACCAATGAGATTAAAACCTACACTACTGCTCAAAAGTTTAAGGTCACTTAACTAAAATGTTAACTATGGTCTTAAAATCATTAAATCTGAAGGCTTATGGTTAAATGCTTGAAATTACTTTTGTAGACAAAATATAGCTGTGCCAAACAGATTATTTTTTGTTATTAGAAACCAAAAAATATATTTTTTGAAATAGATGACTTACACTGAATATTGAAGAAAAAGCAGCCACTAAGAGCCCTTATTATATAAACTCCTTCTATACTCTTAAAAAATCATCCTAAATTGAAAATTTAAGAAGCTTCTTGAAAAAATGACACAGTTTTGCAGTTTCTAGGCAAAGGGTGACTTGCACTTCAGATGATGAAATGTAACCATTGATTTATTTTGGATGCTTTTAG
Source organism: Misgurnus anguillicaudatus (assembly GCF_027580225.2). NCBI lineage: Eukaryota > Metazoa > Chordata > Actinopteri > Cypriniformes > Cobitidae > Misgurnus > Misgurnus anguillicaudatus. The sequence goes on along the minus strand of NC_073357.2, from coordinate 34,085,902 downwards.
TCACCAACAAAATTCTCACAGACACAGTTACATTTGTGCTATGTCGTAGTTTGGACATGTTTATTATTATTCTGTAATATGGAAAAAATGTAAATAATAAAAAAAATGTCCTCGGTATTTGAAAAATCCTGGCTACGGCCTTGTGTACAGAACAGGATTAAGCATTAAAAGGTGAAGTGACAACCGAATTAATATGCAGTGTGTACGGGACCATTTATTGGTAAACAACTTAAACAAATGTTTTTATTAGAAAAAGCATACTTTTGTATTTCGAGATCATTTTGTTTGTATGTGTCCTGTAAAAATACAGAAAGATTGTTTGCTTGCTAGTTGAAACGCGTCTCTCCGTGTATGCACTTTTGAGTGCACTTAAACAAGCGCACAGACAGAGGACAAATTCCAAACGGGGCTTCGGGAAAAAGATGCAGCATAAACAGTCACTCCACATAAAGTGAAAATTCCATTTTTTTTTCAGTGCTTTATTCGCCAAATGTATTTTAAGGGAAATGTATTTTTAGGGATAATCACTTTGATTGGAGTTGGACCGGACACATTCAACCGCATGGGCATCTGTGTGTACACAAAATTGCTCACTTTAGCACCTTTTTGTGGTTAAATTGTTTAAAATCACTTAAGTGTGAACATTTGCAAGCCTTTGAAACAGGTGCAAATGATCAACTTTCACCCTATTTAAATTTGCGCATTAATCCGTCTATCACATGCGAGCCTAACCGTGGGTCGTCATCTTTACAGATCAACTGTGATCCTTAACACCACTAATTAATATTAAAAACACAAACATCTTGAGATAGTTGATAGCCTACAATATTTACCTTATGATCGAGATAGACTTGGGCTTGAGTAGGGTACTTGATGGTGGCAAGCTTCTCATTTCACAGATGAGTCAACAACGACCGGAAGTGAACTTCACCGAGTCATATCGCACAAAAATCTTGTCAAAGAACAGAAAAAAATAACGGTATCAACTGGTTATCATTATTTTAAATAAACGATTCTGTTCCGGAACATATATTTTTTAAGTTTCTGGTTTCGTTTCTGTTCCTTGCAAAACATCAAAAGTTTCTGGTTTTTGTTTTCGTTCTGTGAATCGGTTCAAAGCCTTGCTAAAGAGGAGACAGAACCTGGGAATTTGAAGGATCTAAAGAGATTTGGAATAGAGAAATGATGTCTGATTCATATTTATAAAGAGTGCCGATAATTCTCAGCGTGACTGTAAGGGACATCATTCAGGGTGAGACGGGCTTACTGCTGACAGGAAAGCTCATTGCAACATAGTCTACATTTGATAAGACAAACGCAGTAATCATCATGATTAGGCTGTCTGTAAGACACATTATCAACACTATCAAAAAACGGTGAAAAAAATAACACGGCTACAAAGTTGAAATATGCTGACACTGGCCATGAAGAAGGATGTTATTTCATTTAATTCAAGAGTTAACCTTAAACAAAGTCATCTTGAAAACATTCATAAGAGCACTAAACTAACATTTTAACAGTAAGCAAAATGACCTAAATCTCCTTATAATGGCCACCACTGTATATACAAAGGCATCTTAATGCTCTATAAAGATAGAATAGAGCCATCATAAGGAGATTTACTTTTCCTCAGGAAATTTTCATTACACTTTCCTTACATGCTCTGTCTATTAATTAAAAATAATATTGGGTCAATTTAAAGGGATAGTTCACTTTAGAAATGAAAATTCTGTCATCATTTACTCATCCTCATGTTGTTCTAAACCTGTATAGATTTTTTTTCTGATGAACACAAAAGAAGATATTTTGAGAAATTATGATAAACACACATCAATAAGTGACCTTAGACTTCCATAGTAGGAAAAATATTTTGGAATACTTTTGGAAGTATTGTGATAAATGACTATTCAATAAATATTTTGATAAATGATTGTAAGCACAGGGTTGACAGTACCCATTAAATGTCATCATATTTTTTTATTCCTACTATGGAAGTCAATGTTCACTATCTGCTGTGTGTTTACTATCATTTTTGAAAATATCTTATTTTGTGTTCATCAGAAAAAAGAAATTCATACAGGTGGATGAGTAAATGATGAGAATTTTCATTTTAAAGTGAATTATCCCTTTAAGAGTTTCTTTTTTTTGGAAAGACATACATGATGAACAGTTTGAAAGTGTTGAGATTAAATGTTTCACTCACATCAGTTATAGTATTAGTTTTACCCCTAAAGGGTCGATTGTCTTCTCTGTAATTTTCCAGTGAGGTTACATTCTGTTTTACTTAATTTCGGTAAGAGCAGATGAGCAAATGTTTTTGCCTTTTTAGGTTGTTTATCAGGCATCCTTGCCATATACAGAAAACCTCAACACCTCCTTAGGCTCCTATATAAGCTGGCTGTATGACAAGAATTAATGCTCTTGAAGCAACTTGCTATTTCTGAAGACCACGTGGAAGAGACACGATTGCCAACAATACAATACAGGTAAGAGGTGATTTTTTTCTGCCTTAACTGGCGTTGAATAGTTGTAGAGAGTGTTATTACCCCTTAATTGTCACAGGCCCACAGGTGGGCCCAAATAGTTTACGTAACCGATAATAGCCTATTCTAAAACTAAAATAATTGTGACAAACTATATATGGTTGAAAAGAAGGAACGCGATGTTTGGTGTGTGTGTGCGCGGCATAACATTCCAGTTCATTTATGCATATTGCTGTTGGTTTAATTTACATATTATTAAGTTTATTTCTTCTAACCTTCTAAAGTTAATTATAACTGGTTTTTAAAATCAATAATATACAACTACATTCAAACTAATGGGGCTACACACCAAACGCGGATTCAGTTATTTGTAGATTACATATAAAGTCAATGAAAAGACAAATAGAAGCCGGGTGATGGGAACGACGCAAATTGGGCGGTGCGTTTGCCATGAAAACACGCGCTATTCGCCTCAAATGTGTCTTTGCGCAAGGTAAAAATATTCAACTCAAGCTAAAAATGTATTTGACCCAACGTCCAGCGAGTAATATTGAGTATTTTTTTGCTTGTAACTTTCTCATTTCATGAACATTTACTGTTTTAGTTGGATTGGGCCATTTAGTTGGAATTAGATTGTCATATTCAGACTCAGACCCCTGGTTTTTAGAATGATGCCTGGAGTTCTGATGTTCTGACACGATGTTCGCTAATCTACCACCACAAATGTCACTACCAAATTTCCGCATTTATTTAACTACCTTCTCATCAATAGGTTTCAATGAAATTTCATCAGTACCAAAATAAAAGATATATATTTTGTCATCCCTACGTTTCGGTTAAAAGTGACGAAAATTTTCATGTAAAATAAAAACACCTCAAAATATCAAACGCTTCCGATGGTTCTTATTTATTGTAGTATTTAGTAAAAAAATACTTGCTAGAAGTAAAGAGCTGTAGTCCAAACCGGACATTTGCTGTAGGCTTTGAAATGGGAATTCTGTTAAGGAAAATATATCGCCTGGCAGTGAACTTAGAGCTTTATCATTTTACAGGAATTTTTATGCTATTATAGCAACATTACACACAAACTAAAGTTTGGATCAGGAAGATCATGATCTTTAAAGGTGTACTATCTAAAAACAAAACAAAAAGTGGTTCTTTGCTCGTAATCATAGAAGAACCGTTTTTAGTGCCATATAGCACCTGTGTTGCACCTGTGTAGAACCAAATAGGGGCCATATAGCACCACATATGGTTCTACATAGCATTATATGGTTCTACAGAGGTTCTTCACTGGTGCTTCACCGGTGCTATATGGCACTAAAAACGGTTCTTCTATGATTACGAGCAAAGAACCACTATTGGTGCTATATAGCACCGTTTGTTTTTAGAGTGGTATGTTTTAACAGAATCTACCGGTGAGATTGCGAATTGCAAACAAACCTCAATTTCAAAATTAGAAGCTACGTTAGCTGCCACAGGATAAATGTCATCTGAGACAACATATAGGGATGAAACGTGCTCTTGTAGATCTCGTAGATGTACTATTCTGATGTTCTGGTCCAATGGTCTATTCTGCACATTTTTCATTCAAGAATTATCCAACAGAAGCAATTTGTTATTTGAAAGACACATTACTATGTAAAAGATAGTTACATTTTCTTTGCCCACTTTGCCAAAATGAAAGGAGCAGGGGTTGGTTAATATTTCTTCTTTTGTTTACAGACTATCTTCAACACAAAGATGTTTTGGGGAATTCTTCTCATCAGCCTCTCACTGAATTTATGGTTCTGTGAGTCTTTTAAAAGTAAGTGATAAACTGATTTATTTATTGCTCTTTAAAACTCACATAAAACATTTAAATGTATTAAACTTGAGTTGATATTGTTAAAGTGCTTTGAAGAATACCTCAGTTGTTGTTTTCACACATTTATTATTAACATGTCTTTTAAATTTTCTGCAGTAAAGGGCATATTTTTAGTTCAAGATAAAGAAACATCTGATGAATCTGAACATCTTCTGGAGAGATTCAGATATAAGGCTCGAAGCTGCAAAGAAATTCAGGAGAAGTACAACATTAATAAAGGTAAGTTTTTTCTATTCTTTTTCTTTTTTTATTCTAAGGATTTAATTGATGACACAATTGCTTTTGTCCACACAGATGGCCTATACTATCTGACCACAGAAAATGGGGTGATTTACCAGACGTTCTGTGATATGACCACAGCGGGGGGAGGCTGGACGTTGGTGTCCAGTGTGCACGAGAACAACATGTATGGAAAATGCACTGTTGGTGATCGCTGGTCAAGTGAGCAGGGCAGTAACCCCAACCGTCCTGACGGGGAAGGAGCGTGGTCAAACACAGTCACGTTTGGTACAGTATTGGGTGCTACCAGCGATGACTACAAGGTATTTTTATAATGAATAAACATATATAGTAAAATATAATTTATATTACATTTTTGTTCTTTTCAAATAGACATTTGTAGATTTTGTATTTGTTATATGGGTCATTCTACAGAAAAGTGGAATTCGGGTGATGGAAATTTCATAAAATGAACTTCTTTCAACATACCCAAAACTTCTTTAATAGCATTAATTAACTTGTCAAATCTATGAATCTGCAAAACGGGGAGCTTAATCTATTTTTAACTTTTTAATACATTTTAATAAAGAATCCATGAGTCATTTATTTGTCATTGGTGTTACCTGTGTTTTAAAAAACATTATTACACGGCTCTCTGGAATGCTTGATTCTGATTGGTCAGTTGAGACATTTCCAGGTTCGTTCTTTTCAAATAATAACCGCTCCAAAATAATAACGCATAGCCGGTACTACTTGCACAAGCAAAAATCGCTCCGCGCCAATAAAGATCAATAAAGATTGCTGTCTGTTTGGCGCCATCTTGTGACAAACACTCGACAACCACGACAAGACACAGACAGCTTACTGAGACTGAACTTGACAAAAAAAGAGCATGACAGCTACGAAGCCATCACACAAAAAATACAGAATGGGCATTAAAACTTCTCAAAGACTGGCTAAAAGAGAAAAAATGGAGACAGACAAGTATGAAGCAGAGGATCTTAATAAGGTATTACAATCATTTTATGCATCTGTGCAAAGTTCCGCGGAAGGATAAAAATGTTAATTTAAAACAAATATGCCAATAAAACGTTTCAAATTCATATTCATGTCCAGTTTTTTTTTCTTATGTGGCAAGTAGCCGTGTAATAAGCGGGATAATGTAGAGGCAGCCGGTAGTTATTGGGAAATAAGCCCCTTCAGTGTGATACAAGACCCTCCGCTTCGCGTCGGGTCCTGATCACACTGTCGGGGCTTATTTCCCAATAACTACCGGCTGCCTCTACATTATCCCTTACTTAATGTTGATACTAAATATTTTTCTAAATACAGCTTGTGTATTTAGTAAAAGATTGAGTAGAGGAATGATAACAGCAAAAAAAATTGATTATTAATATTTGTTTAATTAAATTCTTCATCTTTACCCAGCATTGTATGAAATTATTTGATTCTCAGTTTGACTTTTTTCTTTAAAACTAACAAAAACTAACAAAATATTCCACCAAAAGGGCTTTGATGCAATGACTGAAATATCAACAATGTCTTACATCCCATATCAACAACAAAATATTACTAGAAAGTACAAGAAAATACATTCATAACACCAAAACTTGGTTTAACACCAATGACACAATGTAACACCAATGACAAAATTAGAATATAATAATAGATAATGAATATGATAAAACCTATAAACTTTCATAAAATTTTCCATCTTGTTTTGTTTTTATGCTGGTCAGTTAAAGGAATAGTGCTCAGGAAGGACTCATTAGAGAAGTAACACTAATGACGGTAACACCAATGACAATTTACAGAAAAAAATATTTTAACAGAGATTCATCAGAGATGTAACAATCACATACTTATTCAGTATAATGTATTTTTATGTAAAGATCTTAACACTCCCAGCTATAAAAAAGAGTAACACTAATGACATCCAAAAAATCTTATCTCAAAATTCTTAGATATATCATGATATTTTAGACAACTAAGGTAAGACATCTCAAAAACCTTTTGCCTTCCTCCACTGCACTTCTTCCACTGACCTCTTGACCCATGAAAAACTTCAAAGAGCTGATGCATTGTTTCAAAATAAAAGTGCTTTGGGTGGGGTAACACCAATGACAAAAATTTGGGGGACAAATATTTATTTGATATTATTCATATTAATAGTGTATTTTTACCATTTCAGTGTTGTAGTAAATTCATACGGGGTTAAAGGTAAATGTAAATTAGATTTGTTTTATAAAAAACATGGTTTTAAATAATAAGTACACAGTTCAACTTCCATGTATGATCAGGAACGTTCACAGACATTTTGAGGGGCAGGGGCTCAAGTGAAATAAAGGGCACTTCTTATAATTATGTATATTTTTTTCTTTTTTTTTTAAACAAAAAGTATATATATTAACGCAATTCTGACTTCCTTTTAAAAAAAATATTAAAAAAGTTAATTAATTTTATCTTCCTCAAACTCACGCAATTGTTTAATTTTCAAAAGATGTCTACAAAATAATCAGTTCACACAGACACCATGGTCTCCTTAGTAGTCTAGATTTATAGAGCAGCAAAGGAAGCCATTACACAATGTGCATGTTTTGAAAACATTAAATTACACATTAATTACAAATTTGTTAAAATGCTAAAAACAAAGTTGTGACTGCTGAGTTAGCGATACATGTCAATAAATGCTATATCATATGCTAGCATTTAGGGATGCAACGATTATAGATTGTGATGGTACGGTTATAGTCTGATAAATAATCACGGTTGTACGGTTATTACGGTTATAATGGACTAATTTATTTTACAACATTAATGTAAAAAATCACATGAATAAATTTTTTAACAATTGCTAAATTCTTTTGTATTTTCAGTTTGTGTATTTTTTCTGTAATTCTTTGAGAAATGATAATAATAATAACCTAGCAGGCTTTGACTTAAACAGTATAGGTGCCTTTTGAAACCTGTAGGCTATTCATTTTAATGATCTTTTGAATAAATGTAATTTTATATTTGGACTGAATATATATTATAATATTATAATATATTATAAATATATTATAAAACTAAATGTATATTATTTTGATTTGTTTGAAGTATTAAAAATGATAAGAGCCTCTCAAAACGAATAATAACACAGGGTCATCCTGGACTGGGTTCTGCGAGTAATTTTGGATTGGCAGCATTAACGTGTTAACTCATGCTATTAATTCATAAATCATTAACGCATTAAAATAATTCAACTTTATTAAATGCAGTCAGACCACTAGGAGCCCCGCCCGGATTTGATCCGCGAGGAGGAGTTTTTTAATGCTGCACAGACCGATTGGAGTGTGGCTCTTTCACGCACCCGTGCAGGCACACACACACACACACACACACACACACACCAGATGCACGAACAACCAAGAGACGTGTCACGCGCACATATTCTTTTGAACGCGGAGCTTTGTCATACAGTGCGCTAATGAGCATGTCGCATGCCGCACGCGCCTCTTGGTGGTTCGTGGATCTGGTTTATGTGTGCGTGCGTGAAACAAAAACACGCGGTGTCCGGAGGCTTTACGGTTACTTAACCGTGACATTTTAAAGCGCGGTTTATAGTGAAACCGGTTAATCGCTGCATCCCTACTAGCATTTAGCTGAATAGTTGTTACACAAAATGTATTTTTGTCTGATTAGGGCTCAAAATATAAGGTCTGTTTACTAATGTGAGCTTCTGGCATGAGCCTCAGAGCAGAGCAATCAGAGCAGAGCTCAACATTATTATTCATGACCCTTTCAAATAGGGCAAAAATAGACCATTTAATTAAAATGACAAATTCTAGGGTTGTAAATAGACATGTAAAAACGTTTCTGGATAATTTTTGCACTTAATAAAGCAACATACCTTCTATGTAATTGTCAAAGAACAATTTAACATATTATGACAACACATCCTTTGGCACCTTTAATCTTAGGTTTCATATTTATTAGGGTTACACATGTCAGAAACAACAAATATAGATTAGGCCTATTTTATTTGTATTTTATATTTTACTTTTTGTGATGTCAGTGAAAATTCTCACTGTGCAAGTAAAATACTGAACCATCAGATTTCTTCCCAATCTACTCCAGCACTCCAGTATAACACATTATAGGCTACTTATTTAACAGCCATTACAAAAAACGCAAACAAAAAAAGCTTACTACTGCAGTTAGCAATTATTTTATTGTTTATACTTTATTATTTTATGAGCAGTCTGTTTAAACTACATAGCTACACTACACTGTTACAAGTTTGCAACTCTTCAGTTTAATATGGGATTGTCGTGGAAAACAATGTCCCTGAATCGTTATATGTAACAACGTGTCCCATATTTTGTGCATAAAACTGTTAATATAAGAATGCTATCTTCCTCACACACTTACCGGTAGCTGCCTGCATAATCATGCACATGATCGCGTCTCGTTCAGGCTGAGCTTTGGCGCTTGAAGCGCGAATGATGCAGCACGAGTGTAGACAAACCAATCATAAAGCGAAGTAAGTTACAGAGGCGGAAAAAAAGTTACAGAGGCGGGACTAAGGAAAGGTAAAGCCAATCATATTAGCGATGTGAATTTTGGAGGCGGGACTCATCTGTTAACCATTTGTGTGCCACAACTAGCGCTATTTTTCTTTATATAAGAGTTTAAATCTCATTTAAAAGATTTCTGAATTAATTCGTGTTAAATTAAATAAGCAACAAGTAAAAAACACAAGAAACAGACAGACATCAGTTGTTATATGAATAAAGATCTTTTTTTTTAAAGCACCCCAGAAAAAAAGGGCACTTTCTCTCCAAGAATAAAAAGGGCAGGTGCTCAAGCCCCCTTTGATGTCTATGTGTGCACGTGTCTGTGTATGATCAAAGGGACAGGGCAATTTTCAAGACCAGACATTTAAAAACAAGTTTAAAAAAGGAAAAAAAAGAAAATTAAATAAATAAACTCTCTCATCATGTTAAGGACAGTCTATATTTGTTAAATATATATCATTATGGGATTATTGGGTCAAATTAAATGATTAAGGGGTCTGCAAAAGCAAAGGACAAGCACTTCCACCTTTTTTGTAGAATGACCCATATGACTACGATTTAAAAATGCTCATTAAATAGAATTGACAGCCTGTGTCCTACCTGTCACAGAATCCTGGATACTTTGACATTGCAGCACAAGATGTGTCTGTGTGGCACGTTCCTAATAACATTGAGATGGAGCAGTGGAAATCTGCCTCAATACTGCGATATCACACTACATCTCACTTCTTAAGTGACCACGGTGGAAATCTTTTCAAATTATTTAAGGTTAATAAGTTTTTGTTACTGGTCATTTACAGCAGACATCTCATAGCCACTTACAATGCATTGTTGGTATACGGCTGTGGGTTCCCAAATAATCATACCCATGATCTTGGCATTGCTGCCGTCATGCTCTATTGAAAACACTACTCAATTGTATTATCAGTTGTCAAGTTGTCAAGTTTTATTAAGTCTAAAGAAGGTTGATGAATCTGATCAAACAGAGATTTTTGACAGTAATTATAATACTGTATGATGTTGGTTGTTACATAATGCATGAAAAATACTAAAAAATACTAAAGAATAATCATCATAGATACTATTTAACATTGTGCAAAACAGTACCATTATTGTAAAATAAATAAAATAGCATCTGTTTAAGAAATTGGGAAAAATACACAAATACTACTATAAATACTAAATTAATCTTTATTTATTTTTCAGAAATACCCAGTGAGGTTTGGAATAGGGGACTGTGGCAAGGATAATGGACCTTCTATTCCAGTAGTGTATGACAGTGGTGATGCAGAATATACCAAAACCCTTTATGGTCCTCATTCAAGAGGTGTGATAATATTTCAATATTCATTTCATTTCAAGCCATTTTTATGTATATCAATATTATCAACAGATTTATTCATCCACTCCTAATATAGGTTCTGAAAATGCTCATTCCAGTGATGCCATAGAATAAATATTTTGGTTTCTTAAATGGTTCGTAAAGGGATAGTTCACCCAAAAATGAAAATTCTGTCATTATTTACTCACTCTCGTGTTGTTACAAACCTGTATACATTTCTTTGTTCTTATAAACACAAAGGAGGATGTTTTGGGGAATGTTTGTGGCCAAGCCGTTTGTGGACCCCATTCATTTCCATGGTATTATTTTGTCCTATGGAGGTGAATGGGGCTCATGATCGGTTTGGTTGCAGACATTCCTCAAAATATCTTCCCTTGTGTTCATCAGAACAAAGAAATTCATTTTTTGGGTGAAACATTCCTTTTAAAAGAAGCACTTCTTCATACCTTTTATAGACTGAAGAACCTTTATCCACTATGAAGAAAAGCACAAGCAGTTTATATATTCGCCTTTGATAATAATGTATTTTATAGTTTACATAATAACATGGCTGGAAAAAGAAGATTAGTCCCTTTATTGATTATCATATCATATAAACTATTTCTTAAATTCACTGTAAAAATTTGCTGTAATTAAGCAGCTGGTTGCCAGTAACTTACTGTAGTAGATAAAGGGCCCTATTTTAACGATCTAAGCGCATTGTCTAAAGCGCACAGCGCAACGTCTAAATGGGCGTGTCCGAATCCACTTTTGCTAATTTAACGACGGGAAAAATGATTTGTGCGCCGAGCGCATGGTCGAAAAGGGTTGGTACAATTTTTTTAATGAGAAATGGGAGTATTTCGGGCATAACGTGCAATAAACCAATGAGAGTCTCAGCTCTCATCCCCTTTAAAGCCTGTTGCGCTGGCGCTATGTCTAATCCCTATTTAGATGACGGACTTTGTAAACTGAAAAACTAAGCGGAGGAAGAACATCCCCAGTTTAAGATTAATGTTAAATAATTGTGTTGTTTTCACTTGTATTGAAATTGTTAAAACCCGTTTTCTTTAAGTCATGGAAGTAAAAAAGCAGGCTTATAGTTGCTTTAAATGTATGGCTATCCAATATCATCAAAAATAATTAACAAGTATGTAAGAAAAGATTTGTACTCTAAAAATACTATATTTGTAACAAACAGGAGACAAAGAATTTACAAACGGCCCTCCTTTCAGCACTTGGACAGCGTCACGAGATTTTTTAAGCATTACTTAAAAATGTTTCTCATCTCAGCATATCCACAGGTACAGAGTCATCATATACAGTAAATCCGTGAGGTAGCATTTAAAAAAAACATTTAAAAACATATGCATTTGTTTAAAGCAAAGCATTTATTTACTTACCAGGCTACAGGTGAAGCAGTTCTTTGCGCCTTCTAGCGTCTCATAATTACTCCTCATTTATGTCCAAGAGACTCAATAATAATCTTCTACATTCAATCCTTTAATCTTTCATATTTAAAAGCATTTTTGTGCTGCTGCGCATTCATGTATGTGTTAAGCAAACCCACGTTGTCGTCCCGTTTAGGCGCATATTACTATTGCGCTCTATAAATAACAAAAAAATATATATTGCGGCATTGACTTTAGACCAAGTTTTTGTTGGTCAATGGCGTAGTCTATTTTAGTTGCCTCAAAATAGCAACGTGCCAACAATGCGCCTGAACACACCTCGTTTTCAGACCAAAACGCCCATGGGCACAAAAGGGGGCGCAAATGCATTTGCTATTTAAACAACGCGGCGCTAAATGTGAAAATTATAATTGCGCAGGGTGGAAAATAGCAAATGACACTTGCGTCGCGCATTGCGCTGCATTGCGCCGGGTGTAAGATAAAGCCCATAGACTGAAAATGTTTAATGTTAATTTAACTTTGAACAAACTTTTGCCAGTAAATAATATAAATGTAAAATCTACATTAAGTTACTGGCAGCTAGTTGCCAGTAATACCCAATAACACTGTAATTTCTACAGAATTTTTTACAGTGTTGAATCTATATTAAATCTGTATATTTTAGGGGAATTTCAGTCTGGGTTCATCACATTCAGAGTCTTCAATTTTGAAAGAGCTGCCATGGCTGTTTGTTCTGGTGTTAAACCAACTGGATGTAACACTGAACATGTAAGTTACTACAAAAATGAGTCACTAGTATTCAATCAAAAATTACTTTTCTGTTCTGAAAACAATTCACTGTAGTGCCTTATGTAAATAACAAACTTTTGAAAAATGTGAACTGCAAACAAAATGTACATTATTCTGCATGATTAAATTAAAAACATGCTTTTTTACAGTACTGTATTGGTGGAGGTGGACACTTTCCAGAGGCCGCCCCTAGACAGTGTGGAGATTTCGCAGGTTTTGACTGGGATGGTTATGGTACCGGTGTAGGCTGGAGTACATCAAAAAATCTAATCGAAGCAGCAGCACTTATGTTTTATCGCTGACAATCTATTTTCAGAAAATCAAACCAGACATAATTCCAGAATCATCAGCATGTATGCCTATTCTGTACTTTATGTCTTTATAAGAATCAATTAAATGTCATGAACCCACCCTGTTACAGCAGTGCTTTTCTTTTTCACACCTCCGATTTAAAAATACTTTCCAAAAGGGGGCGTTGTTAACAGGGGGTAAAGTGTGGAGAAAATGTGGAGATTGCATAAAAGAGGAGTTCCATTAAGTGATTATATACTGCTAATTTGCACACTGACAATGTACACACACACACACACACACACACACACACACACACACACACACACACACACACACACACACACACACACACACACACATAGGTGAGATGGACAGCGATAAGCAGTACTGAGAGGTATGAACATGTGGAGGACTTCTCCCCCCAGAATCCCCTGAATCACACTGTGATAAGAATGAGGAAAGTGCAGGTCCACTGTCTTATCAATTTAAACCTTTGAACCCTCACGTGCATACAGGAGAATGTGAACACAAAGCAGATGAAGCGCATAAAATAACTATTCAAAGTTTATCTTGCATATTAATGCTGACGTATTGTGATCAATCATGGCCATTGGAAGCAAACAAAGTGGGTGTTTTCAAAACATTTACAGTTATCTTGTATTTTGGCGCCTTTTATTAGCTTTTATAGTCTAAAAGCTTTGCTTACCTCATTGTGTCACGGGAGTGTATTGGGAGAAAGTAGCAAAGAGTTGAATTTATATGGACTCTAAATGAGCCAAGTGGAATGGATATAAGGACGCAGCAGCATGGAAGTCAGGCTGTGGCTATAAAGCGGAACCCAGTTTAATTTATTATGGCATTCTTGGGTGGACCTCAATGAATACTCTGAACTTACATCATTTTACAATATAGTGCTTAAATTAATTAGTTTAGTTTTTTTTTTAAAACATGAATCGATAATTTTCAGATTATCAAAAACAGGGGGTGAAACTAAAGTTAGAAAATAACTAAAGTTACAAATAAAGTACTGTAAGGTCTAACAGGTGTATTAAGGTACAGAAATAGAATCAAATATATAATAACACTGTTTTCCTTATTCTGTAAAATTAATTCTTAAAATATTAAAAAATATTTTAATCTTTTTAAAGCTACAGTACTTTGCCTTCTGTTGTTTGTGTAACATAATGACACAAACATAAGCAAATTTTTTGAGGGTTCTGCCACTTTAAGACTTGATAAGGACCGATCCATATATACATATCCGACTTCTTTCTGAAACTGTTTGCGTTCACTTTAAGACATAACTGATTGATACTTGCCAATACTTGCCTGTATTGCATAATTTCGTGTGTGTGTCGTGTAAATGGAGAGATTCTGGGAAAGCACGTCTTGACGCGTGCTTATGAGTCTGCCATTATTGTGTTATTGTTGACCATATTGCCATTTTACACACATGACATTTCTGTTAGATATATTTGTTTTATATATATATATTTACTGATAATACCAGTGTAGCTATGCTATTACCGTATTCTTATTCTATTCTAATGTTAATGTAAGTCTTAGAATGGTGATTATTTGTAATTTTTTCTCTTGTTTCTCTGTAGACCATTACATTGTATTTCATGTCATATCAGTACATACGCAGATTAATTGACAGCCTAGTTCAAAGACTTCTCATCTTCTAACTCTCCGATTGGAATCTGGTCCATATTTGACCGTCTCAACCAGCTAAAACTTAAACTTAGTGAGGTTTACTACAGGTTTATAATGGTGTAGTGCAGTGGAGTTTAAACTTTTCACCCCAGTATCATGTCATAAAATTAGACATTTCATGTAACCTACTCACCATCATAAAAAAAAGTAATTTTTTATATTCATTCAGGTAGAGGGACACCACATATAAAAAAATTAAACACACAAAGCCGAACCCTCGGCTGCGGCTGCCGTTCCTCACCACCTGAGAACAGAAACATCCAATACATGTGGTGTATTTAATCTACTGTAAATGTCAATTACAGTATTACTCATAGGAACTGTTAAATGTTTCCTATTCCTTTTAAGAATAAGCATCATACCTTAGCATTGGTGATGGTCCCAAAGTGGGGAAGACTCTATGAAGCTCCTGATCTGTCCAGCTGTAGGGCAAATTGTTCACATAGAGATGAACTCCCTGTAAAGACAACACATGCAAACACAAGTCAAGTTATTCTACTCGGACACATTTCATGTTCACTGAAGATCTGATCACATATTTTTGTAAGTTTATGATGAATACCAGGAAGAGGCTCTTGTAGCTGATTTTCATGCGGTCATGGTTGGCTTTCTCGGCCTTACGCTCCTGAAATGATCTGTAGTGGCTGATGGACCTTTTGACACAAACATCAGCTGTTAGTCCATCACTTACACTTTCATCTACATTCAGTTGATTAAGTTAACTAATACTACTACTATAACATAGGCTCTACCAGTTGAGCTATACTTCAACAGTACCTTTTTTTAGCATTAGCTAAGCAGTAATGAAACTCATCACCGGATAAACGGCTATTTCCAGCCCTGCATTACTACAGTAAAGGTTTGATTTTGAGTATGTTTGCGCCCCCCCAAAAATCTTTTAGCACCAGCCGCCACTGCTTTCTTTAAAAGTTTTTTTGGAAAGACATACATGATGAACTGGAAAGTGTTGAGATTAAAAGTTTCACTCACATCAGTTACAGTATTAGTTTTACCCCTAAAGGGTTAAACGGGAATTTTCTGTCATTTTCCAGTAAGGTCTGTTTTTATTACCGTAAGAGCAGATGAGCAATTGTTCTTGCCTTAGGATGTAAATCCTCCATCCTTACCATATATAGAAAACCTCCACACCTCCTTAGACTCCTATATAAGCTGACTGTTGACAAGAATCTTGAAGAATCAACTTCTACATCTTGGTTATTTCTGAAGACGGTGTGGAAGAGCCACGGGCAACAACAAAACAGGTAAGATGTGTTTTTCTGCTTTATCTGACATTAAATAGTTAAAGAGCGGGTTCATTGTTTAACCCCTAATTGTCACAGGCCACAGGTGGGCCCAAACAGTATACGTAACTATTAAATTATAATTGCCTATTCTAAAACTAAAATATGGTTGTTGACAAATTATATATGGTTGTAGTATATATGGTGTGTAGTTTTGAAAAAACTGAGACTCTAGTGAGACGAATTTTGTAAAATATCATGAGTCCGCAGGTGGGTTATTATAATTAAAAACATTTAAAGCCCCCATAACACAACCTGTTTCAGCATATCTGATGTTAATCTGGAGTAGCCTGCTGAAAAAAACAATAAAACCATTACAGAAAATTCTAATGGTTCTATTGGGAATTTTATTGGTTCTAATGGAAAATGGCCCAAAACACACTACAGTGTATTGGTTTTTGTTGGTCTCTAAGTAAGCAATAAGGTACGAGAGGCTGTGCTGTATCGTGAATAAGTAACGGCTGAAGGGCGTTGTTAGGCACGACGCGAAGCGGAGTGCCTGCAACCCCTTCAGCCGTTGCTTGTTCACGATACAGCACTTGCCTCGAGTACCTTATTGCTTTTATAAAACGGTTACCACAAAATATTAAAGTAAAAAAAAAATATTAGTGCACCTTTCATGAAGTTAAATCAATAAAAGCATTCCTTCCACTAGAAAAAATAGTCCCTGACTGCGAACAACAACATGAAAGCTCAAATAAAAACAAAAAACGACTTTGTCTCATTATATGTTTATGTGTTGCTAAGGGTGTTGCTAAGGGCGCAGTGATATTAAATAGAACCGTTGGGTGAAGCGGTCATAGCAGTGTTTTATCGTGAATAAAGCACACCTATTGACCAATCAGAATCAAGGATTGCAACTAACCGTTTTATAATGGTATGTATTAGTTCTAATGGAATATTGACCAAAACACACTAGTGTAGTGGTTTTAATGGTAAAAGCTAATGGTTCCTATTGGTATTTTAATGGAAACCATTAGAATTTTCTGTAATGGTTTTATTGTTTTTTTTTCAGCAGGGTAGCCTACCTTTAGAGTAGTATTACATCCTTCATATCTCCAAAGAGCCTTTAGTTTTATCAGATTAATAAAAAACAGATTAGCTTCCGAAAACGTATGAAAAAAATTCAGAAGGAGTTATGAGCTGCGGGAGAAGCAAGTCACGAGTCATGAAACACTTTATACAACACTGAATGGATAACTTATGATTCACAAAATTTTCCTGCCGTTTATTCGGCACTGATATACTCTGTAACATGTTTAGCATGAGGAAACCAACTTTGTGTTAATAACTGTGTTAATAAGTCTGAATGCATGAATATTATTGGGCCGCCCCTTTAAACTATTAAAACATGGCTCATGACACCTCGAGCCAAACCAATGACCCCTCAGCGTATGTACTGCAACCATATAGACTGTAAAAAAGATGGACGACGCCTGTGGTGAAAAATGAAGCCACCACCGATACGTCGCTGACATCTTGGGTCTTGAGTCTGTGCAGTAGCAATTTCAGGACCAGTCCTGCACAGTAGTGAGAAGGAAGTAAAGCTGCGAAATCAAGACCCCGCCCTTGTTCTCGCAGAATGCGCATATCACACGATATCACAGCTGTCAATCATGACGTGACACCACCTTTTTTATATCATTAAATAACTAACTAAAAACAAACTTATTTTAAAAACAAACATTTGAATCACTGGGGCGATCGAGACATTTTGGCTTCACTTTTCAGGGCTTGTCCGGCAGGCTTGGCTGCAGCCTAAAACATGCCCGTGCCTGCTCAGTGATGGAACGGACAACTGGGTTACTTAAATCCTGTTGGATGTGATTGGATGTAGCTTGTAAAATGCTGTTATTCAGGCCAGAGAAAATATGTAAGATTATTTTAGTATGTTGTGTACTGCACAACCTTTAATTGATAGAATGTTTATAATGATATATAATCTCATTCTCATAGTTTTTAAAATAGTTTTTGCAGTTTGCTACAGTGCGCATTTAATAATTATATGATGAAGCAAATTGAACTTTTAAAAGTATTTTATACAAATGCACAAAAGTTTTAAGGGATTTTAAAAAACTTCAGAAAACAGGAACATTTTGCATGAATATTTATTCACATATATGCATTTCCTTGGCTGCTAAGCAACGCTAGCAATTAATTCAATGAGTCATTTATTTCCCGTTGGCCAGCTGCCACGTTCTTAACAACAAGGATGAGGGCATCTTGATTAACTGAAAAACTTTACAGCAGAAAATATTATTTTTACAGCTTGGTAAAGCTTTTGGTCTGAATAGCTAATTTTTCCCTTCATGACAACTGTTAGGGTGGTGAATTTTTTGTTACTCATCCGTTTAACTAATATTAAGCCTAATTCATTGTATGGCCACTCGAGGGACGTGTAAACTGCCAATTCTGTCACTATCGTCGTCGAGCTATGTAGGTGGGTGTGGTTTCAGCCATGCCCCGCTTCTTTACCCATTTTCGGTTATCAGCGAGTGAAACACGGTGACATATGGCCAAAATGGCGACAACCAAGCTCCACCAACTACATGCTTCAAAAAAGCTCTTCACAAACCCATGGGTGATGTCACGGACACTACATCCATATTTCTTTACAGTCTATGGGATGGTCAATATTTTTCCTTTTGTTTGCAGACTATCTTCAACACAAAGATGTTTTGGGGAATTCTTTTCATCAGTCTCTCACTGAATTTATGGTTCTGTGAGTCTTTTAAAAGTAAGTGATAAACTGATTTATTTTTTGCTTTTTAAACTTAATTCACATAAAACATCAAAAATGTATTATTAAATTGTATTCAAAGTGCTTTAAAGAATACCTCAGTTGTTGTTTTTCACACTTCATTTATTATTAACATGTATTTTTAAGTTTCTGCAGTAAAGGGCATTTTTGTTCAAGATAAAGAAATATCTGATGAATCTGAACATCTTCCGGAGAGATTAAAATATAAGGCTCGAAGCTGCAAAGAAATTAAGGAGAAGTACAACGTTTATAAAGGTAAGTTTTTTCTATTCTTCTTTTTTTATTCTAAGGATTTAATTGATGACACAATTGCTTTTGTCCACACAGATGGCCTATACTATCTGACCACAGAAAATGGGATGATTTACCAGACGTTCTGTGATATGACCACAGCGGGGGGAGGCTGGACGTTGGTGTCCAGTGTGCACGAAAACAACATGTATGGAAAATGCACTGTTGGTGATCGCTGGTCAAGTGAGCAGGGCAGTAACCCCAACCGTCCTGATGGGGAAGGAGCGTGGTCAAACACAGTCACGTTTGGAACAGCACTGGCTGCTACCAGCGATGACTACAAGGTATTTTTAATGATTAATATATATATAATTTATATTACATTTTTTCCTTTTCAAATAGACAGATTTTGTGTTTTGTTCTACAAAATGCTCATTACATAAAATTAACAGCCTGTATCCCATCTCCACAGAATCCTGGATACTTTGACATTGCAGCACAAGATGTGTCTGTGTGGCACGTTCCTAATAACATTGAGATGGAGCAGTGGAAATCTGCCTCAATCCTGCGATATCACACTACATCTCACTTCTTAAGTTACAACGGTGGAAACCTTTTTAGATTATTTAAGGTTAATGAGTTTTTGTTACTGGTCATTTGAAGCAGACATTCCATAGCCACTTACAATGCATTGTTGGTATACGGCTGTGGGTTCCCAAATAATTATACCCATGATCTTGGCATTGCTGCCGTCATGCTCTATTGAAAACACTACTCAATCGTATTATCAGTTGTCAAGTTGTCTTTTTTTATAAATCTAAAGAAGGTTGATGAATCTGATCAAACAGATATTTTTGACAGTAACAATAATACTGTATGATTTTGGTTGTTACATAATGAAAAGAACCATGAAAAATACTAAAGAATAATCATAGGTACTAATACTCATAAATACTATTTAACATTGTGCAAAACTACCATTATTGTAAAAAAATGAAATAGCACCTGTTTAAGAAATTGGGAAAAATACTCAATTACAAATACTACTATAAATACTAAATTAATCTTTATCTATTTTTAAGAAATACCCAGTGAGGTTTGGAATAGGGGAGTGTCTCAAGGATAATGGACCTTCTATTCCAGTAGTGTATGACAGTGGTGATGCAGAATACACCAAAACCCTTTATGGTCCCCATACAAGAGGTGTGATAATATCTCAATATTCATTTCATTTCAAGCCATTTTAATGTATATCAGTATTATCAACAGATTTATTCATCCACTCCTTATATAGGTTCTGAAAATGCTCATTCCAGTGATGCCAAAGAATAAACATTTTGGGTTCTCAAATGGTTCTTAAAAGAAGCACATCTTCATACCTTTTTATAGACCGAAGAACCTTTATCCACTATGAGGAAAAGAAAAAGCAGTTTATATAGGCTGCGTCCGAAAACTCAAGGCAGTGACTCGTTGCCTAGCTGCCTCATGACTGGCAATGACTTCGGAGGCATGAAGGCAGCTCAAAGAAAGGATTTCGGACACACTTCAAAGGCAGCGTGTTTGAAATATAAACAAAGAGCGCCTTTGTGATACCTAATCACATTTTTGCAAACTACAATACTAATTTCTCACTAGAAATGCAATTAAAAGGTGTAAAAAGTAAAAATATATATTTATTTGCACTAAATTTGTGCTCCAGTCGCTTCCTTGGCCGTCATTTTATTTTTTCGAACTCGACCAGTCTCGACCAATCACATTCTCATTGTACGCCCACGCATAGAATTGTGGGACAAGACAATGGAGGTATCTCAGTAGACAGGAAGTAAACCTAACATTGAATTCAGACATGCCTTGATGCCTTCCTGCCTTGGAAAGCTTGCCGCAGAAGGCAGCAATTTAGAGTTTTCGGACAGAGCCATCTTCACCATTGATGATAATGTATTTTATAGTTTATATAATAACATGGCTGGAAAAAGTAGGAAATAAAGTTAGATAGTCCCTTTATTGATTACCATATAGTATAAACTATTTCTTAAATTGAATCTATATTAAATCTGTATATTTTAGGTGAATTTGAGTCTGGGTTCATCACATTCAGAGCCTTCAATCATGAGAAAGCTGCCATGGCTGTATGTTCTGGTGTTAAACCAACTGGATGTAACACTGAACATGTAAGTAACTACAAAAATAATTCACTTGTATTCAATCAAAATTTACTTTTCTGTTCTGAAAACAATTCACTGTAGTGCCTTATTTGAATAACAAACTTTTAAACAATGTGATCTGCAAACAAAACGAATTTTTTTCTGCATGATTAAATAAATAAAAAAAACATGCTTTTTTTACATTACTGTATTGGTGGAGGTGGACACTTTCCAGAGGCCGCCCCTAGACAGTGTGGAGATTTCGCAGGTTTTGACTGGGATGGTTTTGGTACCGGTGTAGGCTGGAGTGCATCAAAAAATCTAGCCGAAGCAGCAGCACTTATGTTTTATCGCTGACAATCTAATTTCAGAAAATCAAACCAGACATAATTCCAGAATCATCAGCATGTATGCCTATTCTGTTCTTTATGTCTTCATAAGAATCAATTAAATGTCATGAACCCACCCTGTTACAGCAGTGCTTTTTCACACCTCCGATTTGAAAAAACTTTCCAAAAGGGAACAGCAATACTGAGAGGTATGAACATGTGGAGGACTTCTCCCCCCAGAATCCCCTGAATCACACTGTGATAAGAATGAGGAAAGTGCAGGTCCACTGTCTTATCAATTTAAACCTATGAATCCTCACGTGCATACAGGAGAATGTGAACACGAAGCAGATGAAGCGCATAAAATAACTTTTCAAAGTTTATCTTGCATATAAATGCTGACGTATTGTGATCAATCATGGCCATTGGAAGCAAACAAAGTTGGTTTGTCCAAATCATTTAGATGCCATTATCTTGTATTTTGGTGCCTTTTATTAGCTTTTATAGTCCAGAAGCTTTGCTTACCTCATTGTGTCACGGTAGTGTATTGGGAGAAAGTAGTAAAGAGTTGAATTTATATGGACTCAAAATGAGCCAAGTGGAATGGATATGAGGATGCAGCAGCATTTTAATTTATTATGGTATTCCTGGGTGGACCTCAATGAATAATCTGAACTTACATCATTTTACAATATAGTAGTGGTTAAATGAATTACTTTAGTTTTTTTTTGAGTCAGGAATCGATCATTTTCAGATTATCAAAAACAGGGGGTGAAACTAAAGTTAGAAAATAACTAAAGTTACAAATAAAGTACTGTAAGGTCTAACAATAGTATTTAGGTACAGAAATAGAGAGATGGTCCTCACTGCAGAACACGACATCCAGGGGGCGGGGTTGGGTCTAGATCCAACTCCTCCCACTTTATATACTTTGTTCTTCCAAATGAACCAGAATATTTGCATTGTTGCAGCCCGCAATTAGTTGCAACCTGTGCTGCCAACGTTTGCTCTTATCAGTTTAAGTCTACGTTTGATTAATAATATAGTCGAGAAAGATTCATATTTAAGTAAGTAATGATCACAGTTATATGCAAGGGGAGGTAAGGGACATGATCCCGACAGTGTGATATCACTGAAGGGATTTATTTGTACATGATCCCACATATTACACAGCTATTCCTATACGAGTAAATATATTTTTTTTAAAAAGTAAACAGAAGGAAACCTGTTTTCTAATGGCTGTAAGCAAAGATGAATTTAAACAAGTTCATAGTCCATACAAGATAAACATTCAATTTATTAATTTCTAAATAACATGCAATATGCATATTTATACATTCATAGGTCTTAAACTGCATGTGGTAAGATTAGCCTACTCATAGTAGGCTTACCCGAAATGTTTGACTCCAAAACATTATAGCAAAATACTTACATTTCACCTTAAAGGCACGTACTTTAATTGTAGTCATCATAAAGTTTGTTTTTATGTCAAAACAATAACTTAATTTAGTTACGACTTGATGCAGAAATGGTAACGCAACAACACGTGTATGACGTGTCTTGTGGTAAAACTGCCGACCAATCAAAATGCAGTAGTCGACAGCTTATAAAAACGTATTTACAGATAAAACTTAAAAACAGAATAATGCCTAAAAGCTGCTGTTTCACAAGGTGCACAGCTAACAAGCCAAAAATCCCAGAAATTTGTATAAGCTGTCAAGCCCAAAAAAACGAGCGTATAAAAACACAAAAGGGGAAACAGGCAACTTTTCATAGTACTTCTATTGGTAAAACTGCGTCCACTAGGGGGAAACGTAATCGGCGATCCACTTTTTTTTCCCTTAAAGGGACAATCCAGAAGACATTTTTAAGATATTAAATAAATCTTTGATGTCCCGAGAGTACATATGTGAAGTTTTAGCTCAAAATACCATATAGGTAATTTATTGTGGCATGTTAAAATAGACACTTTATGGGTCTGAGCAAAAATGCACCGTTTTTGTGTGTATCCCTTTAAATCCAATGAGCTGCTCAGGTGGGCGGAGTCTCAAGTGCTCGCACTGTATCAAGAGGGAGACAGTGTTGCCAACTTGGCGACTTTGTCACTAGATTTAGCACCTTTTCAGACCCCGTTAGCGATTTATTTTCAAAAAAGCGACTAACAACAAATCTAGGGACTTTTTTTTCTGGCATTGTTGGAGACTTTTGGAGACTTTGTGACTTGAAAGTACGTATCATTCACTCTTCTCAACGAGCAGCTACCGGCGCTGCTTCCATGGGCTCCACCCCCATCCCAAAGCACTCACAGGCAGCCTAGTCCTCGCGCAGTACAGCAGAGTCTCTCCCAGCTGCAATCAGGGCAGGAGGTTCATCTATCCGCGTCCAGACGGCATAATCGTGCATGCGGGAAGCCGGAGCTGCCTGATCACGCGATGGCTTTCATTTATGGTGGAATGTAAATAAATGGTCTTTCAATAAAATAAATCACTGTACAAAATAAATGTATTTGAGTTAGCTGAGCGGCAGCACATTCAGAACAGACAAAGTGTACGGAGTGGACGGGTTAATGAGCTTAGTTATATACGTTACCTGCAAAACAACGTTTCTCATTATTTATCAGTTTACCCTCATATGTTTTAAAACCGGACTATTTGGACATATAAACATGAACATATTTCGTTTCATGAGAACAGAAGCAAATAAATGAACGAGAAAACATTTTTATGCATTCGGGTGAATTAAAATTACATTTGTGACCGTTCATAGAGAAAGAGAAACGTAAATAAGCCAATATAGTAAGAATGCAAATACGACATGATGACGTCACAGTTATGCTAATGTCGCAATGACGTAATCTAGTGACATTTAGCGACTTTCCAAGCAAGCTTTACTTTCCATTGAAAATAGTTGGCAACACTGGTGGGAGATTCTCTCACGAAAGAAGTTAGTAAGCGATGTTCAGCATTATATATTTGAACAAGTTTTATGCATACTATGCATACTAAATACATGCATACTAAATGTTATTGCATCTGGGTTGCCGGTAATTTACCGTAGATTTAAATTATTTACTGGCAAGAGTTTGCTCAAAGTCAAAAAAATAGATATTAACAAGTCTTTATCTTAACAGAATAAAACCATACAACAACAGCCTCATGCAAAGCACTCTCGGAACCAGAAATCATCATCAACCTTTTTCAGTTTTTTGCTTCAGATTTTGTTTCCCATAATGTTTTGCTTGATGCTGTTTTTTTAGTTTTACTCTATAAAGACAAAGACTTGTAAATGTTTAATGTTCATTTTACTTTGAACAAAATGTTGCCAGTAAAAATCATAAATTTAAATCTACGGTAAGTTGCCGGCAACTCTGCTGTAATTTTTACGGAATTGGGACCAGTTTTATTTTTGCT
The DNA here is from genome assembly GCF_027580225.2 of Misgurnus anguillicaudatus. Taxonomy (NCBI): domain Eukaryota; kingdom Metazoa; phylum Chordata; class Actinopteri; order Cypriniformes; family Cobitidae; genus Misgurnus; species Misgurnus anguillicaudatus. The sequence goes on along the minus strand of NC_073357.2, from coordinate 34,061,066 downwards.
GTATATGCTACCAGTAGGAGCCATTTAAAAAAAAAACATTTTTAAGACATAACTGATTGTATAAGAATACTTGCCAATACTTGCCTGTATTGCATAATTTTGTGTGTGTGTCCTGTAAACAGAGAGATTCTGGGAAAGCATGTCTTGATGCGTGCTTATGAGTCTGCCATTATTGTGTTATTGTTGTGTTAACACATGACATTTCTGTTAGATATATTTGTTTTATATGTATATTTACTGATAATATAAGTGGTGCTACACTCTTAAAAAAAATGGTTCTATAACGAACCAGAAATGGTTCTATCACCCGCTTCATATATGGAACCCCTAAATGGTTCAATATAGAACCACTTTAATGGGTTCATTAAAAAGAACCCCAAATGGTTCTTTGAATCTAAGTTAGATGGTTCTATTTAGAACCATTAAAGGTTCTTTATTATTATGAGTATTTTATTGTTGATAAGAAATTATAACCGATCTAGAAAATTATAAAAGTTTACTATTTATTAATTGTATTATACAGAAATATAAATCTATAAAAATGACTTAAAATAACATCTCTTTATTCTGTATTAGACAGCAAAACTTTAGTTTACATTTAAAATGTCTCATTACATTCAACCATTTAGTTATTTAATTATTTCCATTAAGCATTTTCACTTTTTAATAAACATACATACGTTTATATATAAATAATATATATAAATAAATTGCATCTCTGTATTAAACAGCTAAACTCTTAATTACACTATACATTAAACATTTTGTTCAAATTATTTCCCTTACGCATAGATACTGTACAGTATATGCAGTACTAATTTTTAGTAACTTTTACATGTGTCTGAAATGATGAAAAGAAATCACGGTAACACTTTACAACAAGGTTCATTAGTTAACATTAGTTAGCTACATTAGTCAACATGAACTAATAATGAACTGCACTTATACAGCATTTATTAATCTTTGTTAATGTTAATTTCAACAATTACTTTATTAAAATCTTGTTAACATTAGTTAATGCACTCTGAACTAACATGAACAAGCAATTAAAGCTTAAATTTTTATTAACTAACATTAACAAAAATGAATAAATACTGTAACAAATGTATTGCTTATGGTTTGTTCAAGTTAGTTAATACATTAACTAATGTTAACTAATGAACTTTATTGTAAAGTGTTACCGAAATCACAATGCATTTAAAGACAATTCATGAACAATCTATTAAATAGAATGACAATTTACACAAGTTGATTGTACATTTGTTTTGTACAGGTATTAAAACTTAAGCATATATTTTATGAATTAAAGTCACTGTGTGCTTAGTGGCAAAAGGGTATTGAACATTGAGAAGAAAAAAAAAACGCAAACAGTTGTCACGGAGTGACTATGCGGGGCGGAACCAAAAGTAGAGTGAAGAGGTTCTGCCCGGACCGGTTTGTACAGACACCGGCACTTCCGGGTTCCCCGGGAATCCCCGCACTCGCTGAAACAAGGCACAGCTGTGTGAGTGACGTGGCGAGCGATGGTTGGGCGAGCCACGCCATGGAGGAGGATATAAAGAGAGAAGGTAGAAGTTACTGGAAGGGTCGATTTTCGGGCGAGTCAACTTCCGCCTTGGGCAGCACAACGAAGCCCAGCCTCCGAATAGTCCGCAGGCTCTGCTGATCCGGCGACCGCTAGGTAGCGGACGGAAAGAGTGCGGGGCTGGTCCGGGCGAAAGGACGGCGTGGTTGTGTATAGGAAGTTACTTGTCAGAGTGAAGTTTGATCGCGTTGGATATACGCTGCAGATGCCTGCTGGGTTGTTAGTCCTTCGGGTGCTGAAATACGTAGTTCTGCTACGGCTAGGAGCTGTGGAGAGAGAAGAAACACTGTTCAACAGTCAAGTAAGAACCTCTTGAAACGGAAATACACAAAGCTTTCTTGAAGTGTTGTGCTGTGTCCTTGTCGTCCGTACTCACCTTAGGAGGGTCTTGGACCTTTGTGGATGCCATCAGGGGCCGCCGCGATGGTGTGTGCCCAACCCACCCAGATACGCTCTGTAGCGGTGTTCCAGCTGGAGTCACGTGGAAACCCCTCCAACGTCCCTGGCCCCGTAATACTCCCCCTGAGGGCGAGAAGCGAGATTTTTAGATTCCCTTTCCCATTCCCCACTTTAGCTTTAAATAATTTAAATAAAGTTTCTATTTCTATATTTTACTTATCTCTGGTTTGTCTGGTCATTGGGGTGCTTTGGGACCTCCTCGAGGTGGAACTAGGAGGAGCGTGATCCGCGACAGGGGCGGTCTGCTTCTCCGACCTGTGACACAGTCATTCCACAGCCTGTGATGTCAATGTCTTCCACATATTAAGTTCACATTGTCCATTATAAAGTTGATACTTTCAGATTTGAGAAGATCAGGAGAGCCGTTGAAAACTGTGGTTGGTGTGGGACCTTTGGGTTCCTGTAAAACAAACATTTCACCTTTTAAGTGCTTTTTACCAATTAACAGAAGCCATCAAATAGACTTAAAATTATCCCATAATAACACAAATAAAGTAACTAGGCAAGCGACACTCACGAACCAACAAGACTCATAATAATTGATGTGGAGCTGTATGCTATTTAAGGGTAAACAGAGTAATATTTTTATATTTGCATTGAATGTTACTTTAAATAAAGTGCCTCAAATGCTAACTAAATTACAGAAGACAATACCTACACTATTTACACAGTCAAGGAAGCTGGGATTTTCTTGAAATAATGCTTGCAATAACATAAGTGCAGCATTCCTCACCAGACCTACAAAGATCCAAATTATTGTACATTAGGTACAGATATCAATTACAGGGACATTTTACTCAAAAAAGAAAACTCATTCGCTCACTCGTTATTTCAAACATTCACAACTTTCTTTCTTCAGCAGAACACTAACACAAAAAAGATTTTGAAGAATGTCTGTAACCGAACAACTCTGCTAGCAATTTAATGGACACAAAACCAATGCAGGTCCATGGGCACCATTGTTGTTCGATAACCATACTTTTTCAAAATTTCTTCTGTTGGGTTCTGCTGAAGAAAGTGACGACAATTTTAATTTGTGGGTAAACTTTAACTCTTTCTCAGCCAGCGTCTCTTAATTAACAAGTTTACTCTTCAATGGCAAGGAAAAAGTTTATACTAACATTATTTTCATATTTTCACTTATACAGTTTATAGGTGCAAGAACCTTTACATTGACTATGCAAATAAGGCTACTTTACACTGGACAAAGAACAAGCACCTTCTGTGGTTTCCTCTCCAATGAGATTGGCGTAGAGATGTTTTTTACTTCCTTCTTTTGCACTCCTGATGATGTTTGGGGCCATTTTATTAAGAGATGTTTCCATGTTCTTCACCAAGTCTGTTCCAAACCACATTGTCATTCCATGCAGCATCTTAAAACACAAAATCTTTTTATATCCACTTTCAGACAAACAAGTTCCTTAAAGTCTACATTAACTTGAGGTTGCAATTGACTGGTGATGTATTTTTCAAAACACAATGTTCAATAAAAAACAGTGTGAAATATACAGAATTTAAATTAAATCCTCAAACACTTTACAGTCTTTAATGCTAAATTCTAAATGAAATACATACAGTAAGAATTATCATTAAAGCTACAAAACACAGATTTCTTTTATTTTGCTCTTTGATGAACATTAGTGACAGAAGTCACGAGGTCCTTTCAAGCACCTTACCTTTCTGCATCAATGGGGTTTATATTTTAAAGCCAGTGACGTGTCTGACCATTTATTAACCATGGTTATCTGTGAGGGAGAGGTAAAAAAGCATATAAATTACACTCCACAAACCAAATACACATCAATATTCACGGAATATGTGTAAAACTGCGACAAACATTTTCATATAATTTCCCTTCCACCGTCTTCCACCCGGTTCCTTTGACCACGCTGTCACAGGTGACGGTTTGTGAGGGCGGAACCAAAAGTGTGGAAGACGGGTTCCGCCCGTCGATGGTTCCGCCCGGACGCTTAACTTAGAACACCGGAATTTCCGGGGTTTCCCCGAAACCAAAATCAAGCCTGATTACGTTCAGGTGGGAATAATTGACACAGCGGTTGCTGATAGGCTGACGAGGAGAAGAGTCAGTGCTTAAAAGGCCTTTGAAGACACCAAACGGTGTGCTTGTGGTGTACTTTGTATACGCTGTGTTGCTGTTTTGCAGACGGACCACGCTGGCTGGATCGCTCTCCTGGGGAAGAGAGAAAGGGGCAGTTAGTGATGGCCAAACGAGGCTTCCTGAACCAATGAGGCTTTCCAGCCCATTGGTTCGCCAAAAGGTTCATTTACCCGAAGCCTCATGAAACACTGTGCTCTCCAGTGACACCTGCTGTGCAAAGCAATGTATCGCACACGCACACAAATCTATTCATTTTGAGTAACCAAATTGTCATGATGTGGGCTTTTGAATAAAGTATATTAAAGAAAGTATTTTACTCTGCTTGTGTTAACCTATGTACACACAACTCACACATACACAACCTTGTGTTCAACTATACAGTAGTTCTTGAGTTAGTGATAACCCCCCAGTCACATTAGCTACAAGCGACAGAGACAGAGCGACAGGCTACCATTCATTTTCAATGGAAGTGGCCGTTTGCCAGCTACAAGCGACGAGCTCGCCGGTGCGCGAGCAAGGCGGGGCCAAAATAGACAAGCAGGCTATTTTATGCAAATGCTGAGCGATGCGACAAAGCGACTGCCAATCGGAGTGAAGGAGCAGCGTGACGTAGGTCTGTGGCCGAGTCGGAGAAAATTATTCAAGATGGCGGAAAATGCATATTTATGCATATATCTGATAAGTTTGGCATTTTATCTAATATATTTTGTTACTTTTATCGAGAAATATACACTTTTATATCCAAAAACACCGTTCTTGTAACTTAACAATACCTCTAAAGTGACTTTTGATACCGCTTTTAGATACTAGCCAAGGAACGCCCATCAAGCGAGTGCGTGTCGCTCGGTGTCGCTCACTTTTGTAGCTAATGTGACTGTAGGGTAACAGTGAATGCACAAAATAAAGAAATGAAGAGTTTCGTTGCAAAACGAGATAAATCCATTTTTTAACATTTTTGTCAAAACATGTTTATTATTACGTTATCATGTTATTATTTTGTTTTATGGTGCTGTATTTTTTAAGTTATGAAGGTTTAAATCAAAACAAACCAACTGCAGTTGCATTGAAATTAATTGGAATGCACAACCAAAAAATGAGATTTCTGAACAATTAAAAAAACGGTGGTTATCTCGTTTTGCAACGAAACTCTTCAAATTATCGTGAGTGCAGTGCTTATTGAACTCGGGCTGCAATAGTGCAATGCTTATGGGACGGGAAGTGTGGAACAGCAAACTGCAACACGGAAAATGGTTTACTGGTTTTTATTTAGAAACAAAAGTTTTTTAACAGTATTGGATTGAGGCGGTTTCTGTTTTTAGAAAACACCCTATCACAGGGCACTGATGATGCTGGACAACATAAGAAGATCAGTGCCAGCTTATATAAATTTGGATATTGGACCTTCTGTTCTTCTAGGTTATCCCTAATACAGTCTAGTCTTATAATAATAATAATAATAATAATAATAATAACAGCAACAATAATATATATATATATAATAATAACACTACTACTAATATAGGCTATATAATATAATTACGTATTATAGGTATTAGAACTAGACATATGCTAATTTACTCTAATGATCTACTGAACTAGGCTATGTATAATTTACTCTAATAATCTACTAAACTAAGTGTAATATAATATATAATACAGGCTATGATATATAATGATAACTATACTAGAAACTCACTACAACCTCGCCACTACTCGCTACAACCAACACTTTAACATCAATGCAAACGTACTGCAAAACCCCACAAGAGGCGCGAGTTTCGAACCGTAAGCGAAACTCAGAATGAAGCAATGACGTATTCAACAGAAAACGAGGCCTCGTTTGTCATCGTCACGTGATTTTCACAGAAACGATACAAGCCTCGAATCGGGGCTTCATCTGGAACGCCCCTTTTTGCTCGACACAAGCTCCGGAGCCTCGCTTCAGATGTCCCATCACTAGGGGCAGTTAGCTGACGAAGGAGTATTGTGGAGTTTCATTTGAGAAAGAGCGGACACAGAGCCATCAAGAGTGCAGTTAATAGCTGCTGTTGACAACTAAGTGTGAGTAACAGCTGTGGTACTTATCTGTGCAATACTTGTACGAAGAGCTGTTTGGTGTGTTCCTTTGTGTTTTTGAGGTCCCTGGCCCCACTGGAGAGGGAAGCGTGGGCGAGCCGTGGTTTGACCGGAAGCACGGACGAAGCACTTGGTAGGAAGCATTGTTCACCAGTAAAACAGTGGCCCTGTGGGAAAAAGGAAGCGCAGGTGAGCCAGAGGAGTGATAATCAACACGCCGGGCCTGTGAATGACACACATCTCACTCTCATCGGCGGTCCAGCGATCACCCAACCATCCTCTCGAGGTCGTCGTAGCCAGGTGGCAAGAACAATCTAAAAACCACGTGAAGTTGTATAAGAGTGCTGTGGGTGAGTTTCACTGATTGATGGTGTTTACGCTTTACTTGCTGTGTGTATGCTGTGCTTGTAGCGTTCAAACCGCCTAGCCCTGACGAGTCACGAGACGGCGACATCCGTTGTGGCCTGGGTCCTAAGGAGAGCGAGAAAATTTGAGCCCTGTGCCCGGGGTGTGTTGACGAGAGCTTCGTTGTCCATAGAGCAGACAGTGGTGAGACCCAGTGAGTATTACCAAGTGTGCACCGTGCGGACTGTGGGTTGTAGCAGTGTGTGTACTGACCTTTCCAACAGAAGCTCGTGGTGAGCGGAGCCCCGACGAAAGTTCACCCCAACTCGTGACCCCGGTCGTGGAAGAAGGAGGGGGAGTTTGGGAAGCGTTCGGCTCCGTGTCATCAGACCCACTAGCCCCTACGACGCCCGGACAGTTTGAGTGGATGGGCGAAGGAATGCGGTGCACCAACACTGTAGCGAAAACCCACTGTTTGCAAGCAAAGCTCTGTGTGTATGAAGATCCCCAGTGCTGTGAGTAACGTAACCTGTGAAGTAAACCTGTTCTGTGCTTATAGCAATTACCTACCTGTACCAGTGAAGCTCTGTGTGTATGAAGATCCCCAGTGCTGTGAGTAACGTAACCTGTGAAGTAAACCTGTTCTGTGCTTATAGCAATTACCTACCTGTACAAGTGAAGCTCTGTGTGTATGAAGATCCTCAGTGCTGTGAGTAACGTAACCTGTGAAGTAAACCTGTTCTGTGCTTATAGCAATTACCTACCTGTACAAGTGAAGCTCTGTGTGTATGAAGATCCCCAGTGCTGTGAGTAACGTAACCTGTGAAGTAAACCTGTTCTGTGCTTATAGCAATTACCTACCTGTACAAGTGAAGCTCTGTGTGTATGAAGATCCCCAGTGCTGTGAGTAACGTAACCTGTGAAGTAAACCTGTTCTGTGCTTATAGCAATTACCTACCTGTACAAGTGAAGCTCTGTGTGTATGAAGATCCCCAGTGCTGTGAGTAACGTAACCTGTGAAGTAAACCTGTTCTGTGCTTATAGCAATTACCGACCTGTACAAGTGAAGCTATGTGTGTATGTAGATCCCCAGTGCTGTGAGTAACGTAACCTGTGAAGTAAACCTGTTCTGTGCTTATAGCAATTACCTACCTGTACAAGTGAAGCTCTATGTGTATGAAGATCCCCAGTGCTGTGAGTAACGTAACCTGTGAAGTAAACCTGTTCTGTGCTTATAGCAATTACCTACCTGTACAAGTGAAGCTCTGTGTGTATGAAGATCCCCAGTGCTGTGAGTAACGTAACCTGTGAAGTAAACCTGTTCTGTGCTTATAGCAATTACCTCCCTGTACAAGTGAAGCTCTGTGCGATCGAAGATCCCCAGTGCTGTGAGTAACGTAACCTGTGAAGTAAACCTGTTCTGTGCTTATAGCAATTACCTACCTGTACAAGTGAAGCTCTGTGTGCATGAAGATCCCCAGTGCTGTGAGTAACGTAACCTGTGAAGTAAACCTGTTCTGTGCTTATAGCAATTACCTACCTGTACAAGTGAAGCTCTGTGTACATGAAGATCCCCAGCGCTGTGAGTAACGTAACCTGCGAAGTAAACCTGTTCTGTGCTTATAGCAATTACCTACCTGTATAAGTGAAGCTCTGTGTGTGGACGAAGATCCTCCAGTACTGTGAGTAACGTAACCTGTGGAGTGAATTTGACCTGTGTCTATAGCCATCACTTACCGTTCCAACGAAGGTCCCGTGTTGAACGAACAGCGACCAATAGCAAAGTACCTTACCCCTGTCTGACTGTAATTTGATTCTGCCTCCAGGAGAAGCGGAGAGCGCCACGGATTATTGGGCCGGAGCCCCCAAAGGAGCCCCTGTCCCCAGTCTTTCCCCCAAGTGGCCCTGGAGGCGAAGAAGAGACACATTAGTTTTAAATTACCCTTTCCCCTTTCCTTTTAAATATTTAATAAAGTTTGTTTTAATTGTAGTATACTCATCTGTCTGGTCATTGGGGTGGTCTTGGGAAACTCCTCGAGGTGGAAGAGTTGAGAGGGGCGTGACCTTTAGTCTAGTTGGGTCCGCCCCCGGGGTGTGACAACGCGCTTCATTGAAATAACACCCCTGTCTCGAATTTCGTCTCCTTACAACACAGCTGTCTTATTGTGCTTGGCAATTTAATTTAAAATGACAAAGAAATAAAGCAGGACTGTAACGTAATTCATTAAAACCCGGAACAAAATGTATTTAACAGAGCTTTTATAACTGACGGTTGACGAAGCCCGTCAGTGCTTTAACGTTACCAGCAGTATTTTTTAACTGAGGTAAATATTATAAATGTAGCTTCTAATATCACTATTTAGCACAAGACCTACTCTAACAAAATAAATATTAACTAATTATACTAAATATTTCAGTTATATCGTTTCAAAAATGTAGAAAGTTTACTTACCTCAGGGTACCAACAAGCAGAAATGACGGTCCGGAGTCCGAACTCCTCAGTTTGAAAAAATAACTGTCACACCTCGAGGCTCATCTTCGCGTATGGTGGTGGTCTGGTCTGCCTCTCCACAACATCACCGCTCTGGTTTAATAAACAGAGGAATATAAACACACACACACACACACACATACATAAATAACATGTTTAATATAATAAAGCTTGACGGTGAAAGATTTTATACCCTAAAATTGCCAAATTTCCCTCAGACATCACACGTAATTGAATTAAACACTATTGGGCGGTTTTCTCGGACAGGACTTATCACTGACTAAAAATACTGACATCTGTTAACATATGAGTGCTATTGTTTTGTCTCAAAATGCACGCCAGTATTGTATTTTATAAGGTTTGTTTGTAAAAATGTCCCAATTATAATTAAGACGGAGTCCTAAACCCTGTCCGGTATTATCTTAACTAAAATAGCTCCACTTTAACTCGGACACATAACATAACACACACTTTAACTCGGACACATAACATAACACACCTTTATATAACTTATATGTTTACAAAAACGTAGAGTATTTGCGTCTTTGCCAATTAATATAGTCTAAAATTAACATTTATTTACAAACACTTACCTGACGTGACCTTGAGGAAACGGCTGATGACTTGTGTTGTGTCGTTGTGGGAAACAGTGAGTGATTCCGGTGTTGTGTGACACATCTCAGATGAAATGACCTGTCATTCAGATCCTTCCGAGTTAAGTTAAGACATTTTAAATTAAAAACTCACGCACATACTGTACATACACACGCGCGCGCACACGGGTACACACACGGGTATATTTAGAAGTTTGTTGTGATATTGGGACTATTTCTCCCCCGCTCCTTCAGCTCTGAAGTTCAAATTCGCATGCAGTCCGGTTATAACAAATGTAAAAGATATGAAACATCACTCAACAGCGATATCAATTAAGTGCAATTCTAAAATATGATTTAAAACATAACCCTTTTATTGTTAAGTATGAGAAATTAAAATGAATTAAATCACGTTTAAACGCCACAGAGATACCAGAGCCTGCAGTCGATTTCTGATGCGCTTGCCGAGGCGAGGCTGCGCTGGGCGGGGTGTGAGCGCTTAATTGTCTGTGATTTTCTGGAGCTCATATGGAGCTCATCTACGTTCGAAAGTGTCCGAGCACATTTTTAAATAGACGCTATCTTTATTAACCGACCGCATATTTAAACTTTAAGCACATACATTCACGCTGGAACAACTCTTACATTTACATTTTGTGACCAAATAACAGTAATATTATGAGCATTTTGTTGTCAGGAAACATAGCTGTCATAAGTCCACATATTTACCTGATTTGTCTTAATTAGTTCAGTCAACACTAGCCATTCTGAATGTTGACTGGATTTGAAAATAACCATTCATTTAATATTTTAAACACAGATTTATCTAGACTTAAAATAATATGTCTTCTTAACTAGCTCAAACAAAAAAATTGGTTTAACTTATATATTTTTGCCCGTCCAACATTTCATTAGTTGGATTTTTTACAGTGTACACTAAATATTAGTAGCCTATTTGTTGACTCTCTCTTTATTTGACCACAACCTATTGACACAAAAAGGTTTGTGAATGAGTTGTGTAGGTTTGTAAATGAGTTGTGTAGGTCTGCAATTATTGTGTAATCTTTAGTTTACACTTCAGTCACAAAACGTGAATTATAGAACCATTTTAATAAAAATGGTTCTTTGCCTTCCAAGGGTTCTATATGGAACCCGTTTTTTGGTAAAAAGGTTCTGTTGGCCAAGTATAGAACCCCACAGTTCTATATAGAACCTCAAGGAACCTTTTTTTTTAGAGTGTATGCTATTATTCTTATTCTATTCTAATGATAATGTAAGTTTTAGCATGGTGATTATTTGTAATTATTTCTCTTGTTTCTTTGTAGACCATTACATTGTATTTCATGTCATATCAGTGCATATGCAGATTCATTGACAGCCTAGTTCAAAGACTTCTCCTCTTCTAATTCTCCGACCGGAATCTGGTCCATATTTGGCCGCCTCAACCAGCTAAAACTTAAATGTAGTGAGGTTTACTACAGGTTTATAATGGTGTAGTGCAGTGGAGTTTCAACTTTTCACCCCAGTACCATGTCAGAAAATTAGACATTTCATGTAACCTACTTACCATCATAAAAAAAGTAATTTTTCAATATTGCATTCAGGTAGAGGGACACCAGTTTTAAAAATTTTTCACTTTTGACCTTTGTAACAACAGCACCAAAATGTCCAGAAGGAAGCAGGAGGAGAGTCGCAGTCGCTGGCAGACACCATGGTATCCTAGTCCATGACCCGCGAGAAGGTGACGTTCAGCCGTCTGTTGACAATGACACGACCGTTCATTGCTGAAATGGCTTGAGCTGCAGCTTCAGAGCTTGTGAAACACACAAAACCGAACACTCGGCTGCGGCAGCGGTTCCTCACCACCTGAGAACAGAAACATCCAATACATGTGGTGTATTTTATCTACTTTAAATGTCAATTACAGTATTACTCATAGCAACTGTTAAATTTCTGCTATTAATCTTTAAAAATAAGCATCATACCTTAGCATTGGTGATGGTCCCAAACGTGGAGAAGACTCTATGAAGCTCCTGAACTGTCCAGCTGTAGGGCAAATTGTTCACATAGAGATGAACTCCCTGAAAAGACAACACATGCAAACACAAGTCAAGTTCATCTACTCGGACACATTTCATGTTCACTGAAGACCTGATCACATATTTTCCCCCAAAAAATCTTTTAGCACCAGCCGCCACTGCTTTCTTTAAAAGTTTTTTTGGAAAGACATACATGATAAACTGTTGGAAAGTGTTGAGATTAAATGTTTCACTCACATCAGTTATAGTATTAGTTTTACCCCGAAAGGGTTAAAAGTGTTTTCTCTGTAATTTTCCAGTAAAGGTCTGTTTTTATTACCGTAAGAGCAGGTGAGCAATTGTTCTTGCCTTATTAGGATGTAAATCCAGCATCCTTACCATGTATAGAAAACCTCCACACCTCCTTAGACTCCTATATAAGCTGACTGTTGACAAAAATCTTGAAGAATCAACTTCTACATCTTGGTTATTTCTGAAGACTGTGTGGAAGAGCCACAGGTGACAACAATACAAGACAGGTAAGAGGTGTTTTTTCTGCTTTATCTGACATTGAATAGTTGAAGAGCGGGTTCATTGTTTAACCCCTAATTGTCACAGGCCACAGGTGGGCCCAAACAGTATATATAACTATTAAACTAATTTTAAATTAAAATATGGTTGTTGACAAATTATATATGGTTGTAGTATATATGGTGTGTAGTTTTGAAAAAACTGAGACTCTAGTGAGACTAATTTTGTAAAATATCATGGGTCCACAGGTGGGCCTAGGTTATTATAATTAAAAACAATTAAAGCTCCCATAACACAACCTGTTTCAGTGCAACACTTTATACAACACTGGATAACTTGATTCACTAAACACAGAAGTCTTACTTACCGCTTGCAACTCATGACCCAGTTGAGACTATTCAATAAAATCCAGCGTTAAACAAACACACACATAAAACTCCACTGCTACCCCGGATAAACAAACTATAGCCACTGTTTCCATAATGCTGGATTTCTTCTCCTTATTTCCAAAAAACACACTTCTTTTTTACCATTGTTAAATCTGTTAAATCTTGATATAAAACAAAACTCTCATGTGAAGAGATGCCTGTGACTTCTTGCATCCTCGGTTCTCGCTTTCCCACTGATTGACATGTGGGTGTGGTTTTCCGGGGGAAGTGCCCATAAAAAGAATACATATGGCTTACCCTGATACATCAGCTGCTCCCTTAAGGTCTTTACACACCGGGACGTTTTTCGTGCGCGTTTATCGTCGACGTTTAACGTCTCGTGACTCAAGAACGAGCGCCAATGTGAGTGCGCACACCCACGCGAATAGCGCGACGCGCAAAAGCGTCATTTTCAGAAAAACGCCTCGGACGCGTTTTTTTGGTTTGACGCGGCGCGTTAAAAGTTGGCCGACCAATGAGATTGGCGCTTTTGTTCACGTGCCTGGCGCTGCTGAAGTTCCAGTAAAACACGACTTGGTGGCGCTCAAGCACAAAATGGTCTTGCGGAGCACGTGGAACAGGTAAACACACAAAGAAGATGCATCGAGGCTGTGGAGGTTAATGAAGGTGTCGGAGTTCCTCACATCATCAACTGAATTTCGAAGGTAACGTGATATATATAAGAACATTACAATACATAGCTGTGTGGGCTATATGATTAGATTAAACTTTATTGTCATTACACAAGTACAAGGCAACGAAATGCAGTTTAGGTCTAACCAGAAGTGCAAAAGCAGTATAAAAAGTGCAGGGTATCAATAATAATTGCATAGGTGCAGGATTATGTAATACGATGTAACAACTTACTATGGGTGGTACTATGAACATAATACTATGAACATAATATACAGAAATGTACAAATGCATGTGTGCATAATAAACTAAACAGAACAGTAGTGAAATTAATATTAAAGTAGTGCATGAATGAATTTGTATTGTAGTCAGTTAAGAGTGCAATGGCTTAAGTTATTGTGAATAGTTATTCTAATATTCAGTACACAGGGGTGCAAACGATGCAATTCAAGTAGTCCAGCAGTGCAAATGAACAGGGAGTATGAAATAGACAGTCCAGTAGTGTATTGAACAGACCAGTAGTGCAAATCTACATTATAACTGTGCAAGTAATAAAAAATTATTATTGTTACATTACGATATGTAATGCACTGACATTGAACACTTCATACCATGGCATGTTCCCTGTACACCGTGATATCACATGTTTTGTTGTTTGCACCATAGCTTGTATTTCATTGTGTGTAACTGGAACCTGTTGTACACAAAAGTGGACAATTACACTGCTTCATGTTCAAAGAAAAATATTTGGTTATTATATTCATTGCTTTTTCCTAACCCCAAATAGCTTGGAGAAATCTAAAATGCAAGCCAATCCAAAGGTGGGGTTTTAGGAGGTTAATTTGTGTTCTGTGTTTAGGTAACATCTGCTGCATTTGTTCAGCCAGATAAAATACCATGAATCTAAATTACATTTGTAATCAAATATTGACCTCATGGATATCGTGGCATGGCCCTCAGTGTGAAAGATTGTTTCTGATGAAAACTAAATTTATCTTTACAGTGTTCACAGCAATATTTCTGCTAAAATGATGTGAGCACAAGTGAGGAGGCCCCAGCAAGCACGTCTTCAGGATCATCCAGCACCAGCCGTGACAAGGTCCAATCTAAACAAAAGAAAACAGTCCGAGACGAACCTCTGGAGATGTACCTCTTATCAAAAGATGCTAAAGGGAAAAAATTGAAAGCAGAGCACAGAAGTAGCGCTCTGCCAGTTTTGGGTCACACCTATAGATGTTTATTATATACCATTTTATTTAGTTATTAGTGGTGCTTGCATTTATGCAAGGCATCACTATTATTATTGCTCATACTTATTATTTATTCTTATATCTGGACACTTTTTCGGCGCGTAACTCGTCCCGCACGGTTTGTCGTAGACTAATGAAACAGGGCTCAAAACGTCCGGCTTATTGAGGACACGTCTGCTATGACTTTTATAAGCGATCGGGTGCAGGATTTCCGAAAGGGGGGCGAAAAACCACCCGAAAAATCCCATTGACTTAACATTGCGCCCAACTTTGACGGGTCATAGCTCGGCTCCAGGATTTTGTAGAAACATGTGGGTTACAACATTTGAAGAGGGTGGTAGGCTCTGTAAGAACATAGATCACAATGGGGTGTAAGTTGTACCCCTGGGGTGTAAGAGGCACCCGAAAATTCCCATTGACTTATAATGGGGCAGGAAACATGCCCATATAAGGGAATAAAACAGTTCCAGATGGGATATCTTTGCTTTACAGTGTCGTAGAGATAAGTGGGTGGGCTCATTTTACTCAGACATCCAATCAGTCTCTCAGGATCCTTACATAGGTTTTAAGCCACGCCCCTAGCAACCACTTTTAAGCACCCTAGCAACATAAAATTCAAACGGTTATATCTCGGCATCAGAACATCATAAAGACACGGGGGTTGGACCGTTTGACTCGTGACTCGGAGTGTAATCATTATGGGATGCCAATTTTTTCCCTAGCAACCAAATACAGTACCCTAGCAACAGAGTAAACAAAGCCTTATATCTCCGCATCAGAACATCGTAGAGACATGGGGGTTGGACCGTTTGACTCGTGACCCGGAGTGTAATCACGATTGGATGTCAAATTTTTCCCTAGCAACCAAATACAGTACCCTAGCAACAGAATAAACAAAGCCTTATATCTCCGCATCAGAACATAGTAGAGACAGGGGGGTTGGACCGTTTGACTCGTGACTCGGAGTGTAATCATTATGGGATGCCAATTTTTTCCCTAGCAACCAAATACAGTACCCTAGCAACAGAGTAAACAAAGCCTTATATCTCCGCATCAGAACATCGTAGAGACACGGGGGTTGGACCGTTTTACTTGTGGCTTGGAGTATGATCATTATGGGATGCCAATTTTTTCCCTAGCAACCAAATACAGTACCCTAGCAACAGAGTAAACAAAGCCTTATATCTCCGCATCAGAACATCGTAGAGACACGGGGGTTGGACCGTTTTACTTGTGGCTTGGAGTATGATCATTATGGGATGCCAATTTTTTCCCTAGCAACCAAATACAGTACCCTAGCAACAGAGTAAACAAAGCCTTATATCTCAGCATCAGAACATTGTAGAGATACGGGGGTTGGACCGTTTGACTCGTGACTCGGAGTGTAATCATTATGGGATGCCAATTTTTTCCCTAGCAACCAAATACAGTACCCTAGCAACAGAGTAAACAAAGCCTTATATCTCTGCATCAGAACATCGTAGAGACACGGGGGTTGGACCGTTTGACTCGTGACTCAGAGTGTAATCACTATGGGATGCCAATTTTTTCCCTAGCAACCACATACAGTACCCTAGCAACAGAGTAAACAAAGCCTTATATCTCCGCATCAGAACATTGTAGAGACATGGGGGTTGGACCGTTTGACTCGTGACCCGGATTGTAATCACTATTGGATGTCAATTTTTCCCTAGCAACCAAATGCAGTACCCTAGCAACCGAATAATCAAAGCCTTATATCTCCGCATCAGAACATTGTAGAGACATGGGGGTTGGACCGTTTGACTCGTGACCCGGAGTGTAATCACGATTGGATGTCAAATTTTTCCCTAGCAACCAAATACAGTACCCTAGCAACAGAATAAACAAAGCCTTATATCTCCGCATCAGAACATAGTAGAGACAGGGGGGTTGGACCGTTTGACTTGTGACTCGGAGTGTAATCACTAGTGGATGTCAAATTTTTCCCTAGCAACCAAATACAGTACCCTAGCAACCGAATAAACAAAGCCTTATATCTCCGCATCAGAACATCGTAGAGACATGGGAGTTGGACCGTTTAACTTGTGACCCGGAGTGTAATCACTATTGGATGTCAAATTTTTCCCTAGCAACCAAATACAGTACCCTAGCAACCGAATAAACAAAGCCTTATATCTCCGCATCAGAACATAGTAGAGACACAGGGGTTGGACCATTTGACTTGTGACTCGGAGTGTAATCACTAGTGGATGGCAATTTTCTCCCTAGCAACCAAATACAGTACCCTAGCAACAGAGTAAACAAAGCCTTATATCTCCGCATCAGAACATCGTAGAGACACGGGCTTAAGATCGCTTTACTCGTGACTGGAAGTATAATTATATACTGTCCCCAGAAATTTGCCACGGCAAGCACCACTTCACATTTTATTCAGGAAATGTACCTATCTAGTTTTTTTTAATGTTTATACATTCAAGAAATACAGTTGAACATGTACATTTCATAGATATGTTTATTTGCACTACAGTTCACTTAGACTTCTATCATTGTGACTTATTTGCTCTACAGCTCTGCCAGTTCTTGTTCACACAAATTAATGTTTATTATATACCATTTTACTTATGTATTTTAAGTGTTTATACATTTAAGAAATACATTTGAAAATGTCTAATTTCTAAATGTTGATTTGCACTACTGTTCAGTTGCACTACAGTCATTGTGACTTTTCTGGAGTGAACCAACATTTCTGAATCCTGTTTTATTTGATTTTACTGTCATGTCTCTGATTCACAAAAATAAATGTTTGATTAAAAAAAACTAATTGTAAATAACGTGACATTTTGGCACTATGCATATATTTGTACATCAGTATTGTTGACCTCTTTTTGTAATAACTACATACCTAATTATTGCATCATTATATTTATAGGCAACACTTACCAATTTGCAGGAGTATTAAAATTTTTGGGCACAACCAAAATGGTGGTTCCTTGTTCTACCCACCCAACCTCTATAAAACGAGTATATTGGTTAAAATGAGAACTTAAATCTTTAGCCAAATCACAAAATACAATACATTTGGCAGGAAATTTGAGAAAATTGTTAACAGAGAAAGTGTTTGTAAAAGATTTGTTAAAAGTACACACATCGGATCACCCATTACCTTATATTTTGTGAAAGAGTTTTAATTTTGATATAACGAGTTCTATCAAAAAAAGTTACTTTTATGTGGAGATGCTGATATATTAACTGGTGATAAAAGAATCGAATCAAATAGATTTCATTTAAAAATGTATTCAAGTTCACGGAGATATTGTTTGTACAAAGATTATATATATATTCAAGAGCCATGTTTGTTTGTTTGCTAGTTAACCAAAAATCGTATATGAATGGTTATTGACTACACGCGAGTGTAACTGTCTCTCTTCTTCTGTGTGACAAGTGAGTGTCAGAACAGACGCATGACGTCTCGCAGCGCCGCCCCGTGTACCGGCATATATCTGTTTTGTATTAGGCGCCATCTAATGTCCAGGGAGTGAAATTGCACCTCACTCGGCTCAGCGCCAGTAAAATTCGTTTGGGTGTGAAAGCAGAAAAACGTGACGTTAAACGTCGACGATAAACGCGCACGAAAAACGTCCCGGTGTGTAAAGACCTTTATTCGAAAAAAACTTTCAGAAACTTGTACAAACCCTGGCGAAGTGCTTTCGGCACAGATATACTCTGTAACATTGCCAACTGCTTTTTTGTCATTTTTCCTATGTTTATCATGAGAAAATCAACTCTTAAACTGTCTTAATAAATTTGAATGCATGAAATATCCTTGAACCTCCCCTTTAAACTATAAAAACATGGTTCATGACACCTCTAGCCAAACCAATGACCCCTCAGGATATGTGCTGCAACCTAAAACATGCCCGTGCCTGCTCAGTGATAGAACACACAACTGGGTTACTTAAATCCTGTTGGATGAGCTTAAATGTAGCTGGTGGAATTCTGGCCACCGAAAAATCTGTAAGATTATTTTAACATGTTGTGTACTGCACAACCTTTAGTTGATAGAACGTTTATAAAGATATATAATCTCATTCTCATAGTTTTTAAAATAGTAATAAAATAAGCAACACTAGCAATCTATTCAATGAGTCATTTATTTCCCGTTGGCCAGCTGCCACGTTCTTAACAACAAGGATGAGGGCATCTTGATTAGCTGAAATGCCTAACTTTACAGCAGAAAATATTATTTTTACAGCTTGGTAAAGCTTTTGGTCTGTATAGCTAATTTTTCCCTTCATGACAACTGTTAGGGGGGTGAATTTTTTCTAACTCATCCGTTTAACTAATATTAAGCCTAATTTAGTGTATGGCCACTCGAGGGACGTGTAAACTGCCAATGCTGTCACTATCATCGAGCTAGGTAGGTGGGTGTGGTTTCAGCATAGCCACCTCAGCTTCACCCATGCCCCGCCTCTTTACCCATTTTCGGTTTTCAGCGAGTGAAGCGCGGTGACACATTGCCAAGATGGGGACAGCAAGCTCCACCAACTATTGGCTTCAAAAAAGCTCTTCACCAACCTATTGGTGATGTCACAGAGACGACATCCATATTTCTTTACAGTCTATGGGATGGTCAATATTTTTCCTTTTGTTTGCAGACTGTCTTCGACACAAAGATGTTTTGGAGAATTCTTTTCATCAGTCTCTCACTGAATTTATGGTTCTGTGAGTCTTTTAAAAGTAAGTGATAAACTGATTTATTTATTGCTTTTTAAAACTCACATTAAACCTTCAAATGTATTATACTTGAGTTGATATTGTATTTAAAGTGCTTTGAAGAATACCTCAGTTGTTGTTCTTCACACTACATTTATTATTAACATGTATTTTTATGGTTCTGCAGTGAAGGAGTTATTTTTTGATAAAGATGTATCTGAACATTTTCTGAAGATGTTTGGATATAAGGCTCGAAGCTGCAAAGAAATTCAGGAGAAGTACAACATTAAGGATGGTAAGTTTTTTCTATTCTTTTTCTTTTTTTAATCTAAGGATTTAATTGATGACACAATTGCTTTTGTCCACACAGATGGCCTATACTATCTGACCACAGAAAATGGGGTGATTTACCAGACGTTCTGTGATATGACCACAGCGGGGGGAGGCTGGACGTTGGTGTCCAGTGTGCACGAGAACAACATGAATGGAAAATGCACTGTTGGTGATCGCTGGTCAAGTGAGCAGGGCAGTGACCCCAACCGTCCTGATGGTGAAGGAACGTGGTCAAACACAGTCACGTTTGGTACAGTATTGGGTGCTACCAGCGATGACTACAAGGTATTTTTAATAATGAATATATATATCATTTATATTACATTTTTGTTTTTTTCAAATAGTCATTTGTAAATTTTGTGTTTGTTAAACAACTATGATTTTAAAAAATGCTCATTACATAGAATTGACAGCCTGTGTCCCACCTGTCACAGAATCCTGGATACTTTGACATTGCAGCACAAGATGTGTCTGTGTGGCACGTTGCTAATAACATTCAGATGGAGCAGTGGAAATCTTCCTCATTCCTGCGATATCACACTACATCTCACTTCTTAGGTGACAACGGTGGAAACCTTTTCAAATTATTTAAGGTTAATGAGTTTAATCTTTGATACTGTGTGATTTACAGCAGACATCCCAAAATAAATGAAATAGCATCTGTTTAAGAAATTAGGAAAAATACTCAAATTACAAAATACAATTACAAATACTAATAAATGCTAAATTATAATCTTTATCTATTTTCAGAAATACCCAGTGACTTTTGGAATAGGGGACTGTCGCAAGGATAATGGACCTTCTATTCCAGTAGTGTATGACACTGGTGATGCAGAATATACCAAAACCCTTTATGGTCCTCTAATAAGAGGTGTGATAATATCTCAATACAGTCATTTCAAGCCATTTTTATAAGGATAGATTGCTGCTGACAGCAATGCAATGACTGCCCTATACTGTAACTGTAAATCTATATTAATCAACAGATTTATTTATCAACTCCTAATATAGGTTCTGAAAATGTTTATTCCAGTGATGCCATAGAATAAACATTTTGGTTTCTTCCAAGGGTTCTTAAAAGAACCACTTCTTTCTTACCGTTTTCTAGTCTGATGAAGTACTGAACCAGCAGTTTAATGATACTACATTTTCTGCAAGCAGTATATTCATGATAATGATATATGATAATCATAGTTTATATGATAACATGGCTGGAAAAGATTAGTCCCCTTATTGATTAATGTATCATATATTAACTACTTCTTAAATTAAATCTGTATATTTCAGGGGAATTTGAGTCTGGGTTCATCACATTCAGAGTCTTCAATAATGAGAAAGCTGCCATGGCTGTATGTTCTGGTGTTAAACCAACTGGATGTAACACTGAACATGTAAGTAACTACCAAAGGAGTCACTAGTATTCAATCAAAAATTACTTTTCTGTTCTAGAAACAATTTTCTGTAGTGTCTTGCAAGTGATTTAACAAATATTTAAACAATGTGACTAAACATAATTATGACTGAAAAATATTCTGCATTATAAAACAAACATTTAAATATAAAAGCTATACTTGCTTTTTTACATTACTGTATTGGTGGAGGTGGACACTTTCCAGAGGCCACACCTAAACAGTGTGGAGATTTTGCAGCATTTGACTGGACTGGTTATGGTACTGGTGTAGGCGCTAGAGCATCAAACACTCTAATTGAAGCAGCAGTACTTATGTTTTATCGCTGACCATCTATTTTCAGAAAATCAAACCAGACATCATTTCAGAATCATCAGCATGTATGCCTATTCTGTACGTTATGTCTTTATCTAAGATTCACCCTTACGAAAACTACTACACTTAAAACCAACAAATAACCATGGTTACTGTAGTTAAACCATGGTAACCACAAAATAACAATGGTTTTGAGAACCGTGGTTTTCAAAAACTACAGTTAAACCAAGGTTAGTGTAGTAAAACCATAGTTTTGCTGATAGTAATCAAAACACCAAAAAAACTTCTACACTTTTACCACAATAAAACCATGGTTAATTTTCATAAAGGCAGTTAAGTGACATGAAACACCCGTTTCACACCTCCAGTTTGAAAAACTTTTCGAAAAGGGCCGTTGTTTGCTGGGGGTATGTAAGAATTAAAAATATAAGAATTTATTACTTGGTCACAACCCCCTGTGCTGATAGTGATCAAAGACTATTGTCACAGCTGTTTAACCAATTCAGTGGGGGTTAAAGGGGATCTTTTGATTGGCCAATTTGAATGTATCAAGTTAGGTTTAGTCACATGGTCAAGGGATAGAGGATAAAGGTCAATGTTTTCATGAGCTCTGGGGTTCAGGCTATTAGGCCTGGATTCCAGTTCTCAAGTCTGAATCTCTTTCTTCTAAAACTTTTTTCTTTCTTTCTTTCTTTCTTTCTTTCTCTGTTTCTCTATCTTATCAGGTAATCTCTTACATACATTGTTTGTGTTATTTACCATTTCATGCATTTAGTGTAACCAGTTCAATTGTAACTTTAAGTCAGTACTGTTATTAAACCTTTGCATTTACAAATCTGATGTTTAGTTTTGATTCAGTGTTACTGTTAATACTTAAACGCTACATATTGCAATACAATATATTCATACTCTAGCAACGCTCTAAGACATATTGTGTCCAAAACCCGGGAACGATTGCAGTTTTGTTCTCCTTCTGAAACCTGAGATCCCTTACAGGTAGAGTATGGAGAAAAGGTGGAGATTGCATAAAAAGGGAGTTCTATTAATAAATGAAAAATGTGATTTTCAAAAAATGTTCCAAAACTCAGTTTTTAAAATAGAGGAAGACTCTCACCTGTGACAGTAAAGAGTCAATATTTCAAGAATGATGCTGCTAACAACAACAGAAATATGAGGACTGAACCTAATAGACCATGAGGGATGTAAAGATGAGATACTCACGCCGTGTTGAGACAACATCTGTATTCCAGTGACGGCTCAGCACAAGCGTAAGGTTACCAGCAGACTGCTGACCACACAGAGAATAAAGTTCATTGTGGTTTTACAAAACAAATCATTGAATATATTCAGCAGTTTCTTTCCTAATACAACCTTTACATCTATTCCTGAAATATACTGTAATGAGATTTTCCACTGGACACTATGATCCTGACTATATAAATGCAATTCAGGTAGAGGGACACCAGATATATAAATGTTCACTTCTGACCTTTGTGACAACAGCACCTTTTTAGCAAAGACCTCGAGCAGTAGTCTTTATTGCAGAAAGCGTTCTTCAAATCAGAGCATAGAGCTCGGGGCGCTGCAGTAACCAAGTCTAAATTTGGGTATACATGCATTACATTTAAAGCCATTCAAAGGGGGCAGTCCCTTCAGATGGAACCAATGCCTTGGGGTCTGTGTAAACGCATCCCAGATCATCCCCCTTTGAGTAGATAACAAATGGTCAATTTGCCCTATGAAAACAAAGGCATGCATTCCAGCTAGCCTCCATTACCTTGCTGTTTCTTTCATATTTAGGTGAACAGATACATATGATAATAATTAATAAAACAAAAACAATGACTTCAAATTATATTTCATCAGTCTCCAGATAGTGGATCAGTTGTAGCGCCGAAGGAGTCTGATGTTTGAGGAACAAGGGGTGATCAGACATCAACTCTAATAGCTCCTGGTTCACACTCCTGTGAAGCATCACTGAGTCTACCAGCAGTGGAGAGACCAGGAGGCCAAGACTCTCATCTGTGACAGCAGAATCAAACTCAATATATCACCACTGAAAATACTGTATGACCAAATAATGCAGAAATATGAGGACCAAAGCTTAATAGAGCAGCAAAAGAGTTACAGCATCATTTTATGAAGTTTGTACACTTAGGCAGTAAACTCACTGCTTCCTGGAGACAGCTGGAGGACACAAACTGAATGTGACTGGTGAACTGCTGACCAGCATTGCTGTTAGTGTCACGGAGTGACTTTTATAGGCAGAACGGAAAGGGTGAAGATGATTCCGCCCGAACGAGTTTAATGAGACACCAGGCCAAAGTCGAAAAGCTACATTGATCCGGTGTTCGCGGAGAAGCGAAGCGGAGAGAGTACGGGGGCTGAAGAGACGAGTCTGAGGAGAACGTTTTTCCGGCCGGCGCTGTGAGTGAGGCGGAGGTTTCCGGTGCATATGAGATACGTTCCCATGTGGATTTGCAGGCTGGGCGAAATCAAAACGGAGGATTGGGCTGAACAGAGATGAAGCTAAGTGTGCACGCATTCATTCTGAAGTAATTGTACTGAACTGACTGTGTATCTTGAAGCGGAAACGGATCTAAAGGGAGAAATTAGCCACGGAAACCACAAAGCCATTGGTGTAAACGAGGCGTCGGATGCATGGGACATCTGCAAGAAAGAGGGAAGTATTAAAAAGTTAAAGGAACAGTGTGTTACGTTGGAATTCGTCTTGCTGTTTGCCTTGCCAGTTGCACCATTGTTATACTGTTACCCCAGTTATCTCTATCAATTGAAAAGTTTGTGGGCTGCCTTATTTGTGTTGAGGATCCGTGGGCGTGCTGGAACCAGCTGAGAAGAGGATGGAGGAGCTCAAGGATTGTGGCCTCAACCTTCACATTTGGTTGTCCTTTGCCCTAGTCCCTCGACTATTCAGGACTACAAACCTAGCCAAACATTGTGACTCTGACCCTATATCAGTGTGAGTGAGTGGAGTGCTGTGGGTGAGTCTTTTGACGTGTGTACACTTGGACAATTGTAGTGCTTTGCTGTTGTCAGCAGGGACGTGCACAGACATTTTGAGGGGCAGGGGCTCAAGTGAAATAAAGGGCACTTCTCATATTTACGTATTTTTTTCTTTTTTTAAACAAAAAAGTATATATATTAACGCAATTCTGACTTCCTTAAATTTTATTTAAAAAGTTAATTAATTTTATCTTCCTCAAACTCACGCAATTGTTTCATTTTCAAAAGATGTCTACAAAATAATCAGTTCACACAGAAACCATGGTCTCCTTAGTGTTCTAGGTTTATAGAGCAGCAAAGGAAACATTACACAATGTGCATGTTTTGAAAACATTAAACTACGCATTAATTACAAATTTGTTAAAAAGCTAAAAATAAAATTGTGACTGCTGAGTAGTGCTACATGCCAATAAATGCTATATGCTAGCGTTTAGCTGAAGTTCTATTAGTTTGCAATTAGTTGATAATCAAAATCTGTATTTTTGTCTGATAAGGGCTCAAAATATAAGGTCTGTTTACTAATGTGAGCTTCTGGCATGAGCCTCAGAGCAGAGCTCACCATTATTATTCATGACCCTTTCAAATAGGGCAAAAAGACCATTTTATTCAAATGACAAATTCTAGGCTTGTAAATGGACATGTAAAAACGTTTCTGGATAATTTTTGCACTTAATAAAGTGCCTTCTTTGTCAAAGAACAATTTAACATATTATGGCAACACATCCTTTGGCACCTTTAATCTTAGGTTTCATATTTATTAGGGTTACACATGTCAGAAACAACAAATATAGATTAGGCCTATTTTATATTTTACTTTTTGGTGATGTCAGTAAAAATTCTCACTGTGCAAGTAAAATACTGAACCATCAGATTTCTCCCCAATCTACTCCAGCACTCCAGTATAACACATTATAGGCTACTTATTTAACAGCCATTACAAAAAACGCAAACAAAAAAAGCTTACTACTCAGTGCCGGCGCCAGCCGAGCGCTGATGAGGGGGCGTCTTAAATACCAGAGGGGGCGATCACACAAAATGCATTTAATTCCCCAAGCTAGAAAATACATATAGCTTTGGTACGCCCCTTAAGCTTTAACGTGTTATAAACAAACATCTCTGTAATACAACCACAAAAGCTACAGCTATAGTGAGCAACGTACATGATCTGAACACTTTTACTATATACAACAACAAAAAAGCATAGGCTACCTAACGTTACTTAACAGCACAACACTGCTCATTTGAAGTTCAGACCCAGAGGTAGTTTCTTTTTAATCCATTTCGACTGTCCATTGTGAAATTAGTTAATGCAATATAATACCCTGAAATTATGAAATGTTCGTACTTCGTGTTTGCTTTCAGTAGTGCAAATCATTTTTACGTAATGGCGGGGGACAGTGTTTGCAAATGGTTTGTCCAAACGCAACATTTTATCAAAATTTTGGTTCAATTTAATCATTTAACGTAGTTATTTTAACTGCCACAAGTAATGCACCATAAGCTAGCGATTAAACACCAGCAATAGCGAACCACAGAACCACAATAGCAAAATGACAATAACTCGTTTACACATTTAGCTATGCTTTAGGATAGGCTAATTCAAATACCTATTCGTTAATTATAAATTCCATGTCTGTTTTTTATCTATTAATATTAATAATAATACATGTGTTTTACTTCTAATAAACAGGTGTGTGTGAGAGAGAGATCGTATGCTTACCTTTAACGTTAAATGCAGAACAATAATAGGTTGGTTGTACTTTAACTTGCAAGGATGCTGAAGAACATAAACATCTGAACTTTCAAAACTATGTACAGTCTGGCTGAAGTTCATGGTGCCAGAATTGACATGGCAGCCGAACATTTGGTTCTGTGCACCTGAAATGCTCCGATAATAATCCACGCCAAGGCAAAATTGATGTGTGATAATCCGGAGTCCGGTTTGCAGAATTTGCAGTGCTATTTTACATATATCCATTGCTACAGGGAAGGCCCGGGTCACTCTCCCACTCCTTTCTGTAACTTTTGATATACTTTCGCACTTGATTTCCCGCTGAGACTGACAACGCGGGCTCATTGTCGACGTGCGTCAAGCCGTCAACACAAAAGGCTTGTTCAACTCCATGCGGCGTTGCAAGAACCGACAGCCGGATGACGTCAAAGTACCCCGAGAACGATTCAAGAAATCATGCAAAGTGGAATTTCGTCTCGCTCTCGCGGCGCTTTGACGTCATCGCCTCACAGTTCTAGTGGCGCCGCTTGAAGTGTAACAAGCCATGGAGTGGGCGTGTGTTTATTAATGTCACGGTAGAATACATGCACACTTGATATTTTTGTTTTGTTAAATAATTAGACTATAAAATTCACTTTAGGAAGACAATACACAAGGCAAATGTGATTTTTAAATAAAATATTATCATTAAAATCCCATTCAACATTAATGGTGATCTGAGGGGGCGGGATAGTGCCGGTGAGGGGGCGACGCCCCCTCACGCCCCCTCGTGGCGCCGGCCCTGTTACTACTGTAGTTAGCAATTATTTTATTGTTTGTGCTTTCTTATTTTGAGCAGTCTGTTTAAACTACATACACTATACTGTTGCAAGTTTGCAACTCTTCAGGTTAATATGGGATTCCTGTGGAAAACAATGTCCCTGAATCGTTATGTGTAATAACGTGTCCCATATTTTGTGCATAAAACTGTTAATATAAGAATGCTTTCTTCCTCACACACTTACCGGTAGCTGCCTGCATACTCATGCACATCGCGTCTCGTTCAGGCTGAGATTTGGCGCTTCTTAGGCTATGTTTACACGTGGGCGGCTATTTTCATAAACGGACATTTCAACATCTCTGGTTTCAAAAATAATATCGTGCACACATGTCAGTTTTCAGAAAAGTGTTTATTTACACGTACCCGTGCATATTTGCCGTCAAGAGACGCTCAAGCCCACGTAAGCCAATCACCGGCCGCGCTGGTGGTGACGTGAACTGGTTCTTCATGTTGGAGGGAGGAGTTGTTGCAGTAGGTGATTGATGACGTCAACGTACCGCGAGAGCGAGTTGAGGAATCACACGTAGAGGTGTAATTTCGAATAGCTCTCGCGGTACTTTGACATCATCCGTCTGTCGGTTCTTGCAGCGCCGAATGAAGTCAAACACGCGTAAAATTGCTGATCTTCGAGCTCTCGTCTCTGCTCCTCGACATAATGGAGCAGCTGTATTTGCAAATACAAACACACAAAACGAGTTTGCACGAACATAAATGTGATCTTGGAAGCGTTTAGGGTAGCAGTCACATGTAAACATGGGTCGCACTTTTGACGTAAGTGCGAGCTCTGGCGCATACTCTGTGACGTTGCCTGCTTAAACATTTGTTTGTCTCACTTTACATGCAACCGTGCAACTGAAGATTTTCAAGATCTCCACTCTGGCCGGAGTTTTTAGAAACAACCAGTTTCAGAGGCGAGTTCTCCGTTTGCGTGTAAACGAGGGGCACAAACGAAGGTAAATCTCTCAGTTTTAAAAAAAAACCATGTACGTGTAAACAGAGCCTTACAAGCACGAATGCAGTATACACGAGTAAAGACAAGACCAAACACAAAGCGAAGTAGGTTAGAGAGGCGGGACTTAGGAAAAGTAAAGCCAATCATATTAGCGATGTGAGTTTTGGAGGCGGGACTCATCGTTAACTGTTTGTGTACCACAAATAGCGCTATTTTTCTTTTTATAAGAGTTTAAATCTCATTTAAATGATTCCTGAATAAATTCATGTTAAATTAAATAAGTAACAAGTAAAAAACACAAGAAACAGACAGACATCAGTTGTTATATGAATAAAGATCATATTATTAAAAAAAGCACCCCAGAAAAAAGGGCACTTTTTCTCCAGGAATAAAAAGGGCAGGTGCTCAAGCCCCCTTTGATGTCTATGTGTGCACATGCATGGTTGTCAGTGTTGTCAGTGATCACCTCCTAGGCTGAAGAAAGAGCCCTGTGTCAGAAGAGCGGAGTGGTATGTATATATATATATATATGAAGAGTTTGGTTCCAAAACGCAATAAATCCATTTTGACAAATTTTGGTAAAAACGTGTTTTCTATACCAAGAAAGTGACAAGATGAAAACAACTATTTTCTGTTACAAACTTTCACATAGCATCTTTAGGTTATAAAAACATAAAAAATTCAAATCCATAAGTTGATTTTCAAAGATTTATTATAAAAACTGATAATTTTTTCCACAAAATGCAATAAATCCATGACAAGTTTTTATTCAAAATGCTATAAATCTATTGAATCAATAGCCTATATAAATGTGCATTCATCTTTGCCATGTTATATTCATTTAGTTGACTAGTTGTACACACTAATTAAAAATATAAACATTAATGTCATTAATCAAAACACCTACTTTGTCATATTAAGAACCCTGTCATTGCGGTTACTTGACGTCCTCGCTTAACGTCTTTCACAGAGATCAGCTGTAAAATGTTTTTGGTCCTGCTCGATTTTCGTTGACTTTGAGTAAAATTATGGAAAGTTTTTCATAAGATCCTCTGGGGTCAATGTGTTAGCATGAGAAGCTTGCTGTCGGGAGAACAAGCACCCGTCTCCCGAGTGCCTCTCAGGGAAAATATAAGATGCTGATGGCTTACGTTTCTTTCCCATCACAGAAAACCATCACAGGTTTAGCGATGCAATTAAAGTATTATTTTGTTTTGTTTGTTGATCACGAAGTAAAAAGTAGATGAGGAAAACTAGGACTCCGTGGACTCAGCGCGTCCGCCATTGTTTGTTTACATTGCGTGACTGGTGGGCTGTAATATCAGAAATGGATTTATTGCGTTCTGTAAAAAAAGAGCAGTGGCGTTTATTGCATTTTGGGAAAAAAGGGAGAAAAGATGACAAATAACACGGCGGATATTGGATTTTGCGTAAAATTAAGAATTTACTTTTAACTACTGACCTGATATAATACTGATTTTGGCAGTAACTCATTTTTTTCAAAAATGGCGTTTATCGCGTTTTGGAACCAAACTCTTCATATATATATATATATATATATATATATATATATATATATATATATATATATATATATATATATATATATATATATATATATTAGGGCCGGGACTCGATTAAAAAAATTAATCTAATTGATTAGAGGCTTTGTAATTAATTAATCGAAATTAAACGCATTTTAATCACATATAAATATTTGACCTGAGAACATTAAGAAGTAATTTTTTTACATGGATTTTTAGTATACACTCTTAGAAAGGATGTGTTCATTTTTACACATCATTGTGGGGTAAGCTTTTAACACATTATGTGTAATCTTAACACATTATGTGTCATTTTGTGTTGATTTTGTGTTCAAGTATAACACATGTCGTGTTAAAAGTAACACAAAATGTGTTGTTTCAATAATAACACAGAGATGGGTGGATTCCAGGAAGAAGCAGTTAGTGTGTTGTCCCAGAATCAACACTTGGGGCCAGTCACACCAAAAGCGTTTATGGCAGTTGCAGGCGCCTTTTTTGAATGATATTCTATGGGCAGGGCGCGTTTGCACGCTGTTTATGCTCGCCGAGCGCCTTGCGTTTTTTTGCCGCCTGCCGCGCACGCGTTTTTGAAGGAGCTCTGAGAGCGTAGAAGCGCCCGACGTCATTCGCGTCTTTCCATTGTCCAATTGAATGAGGGGAGAGGCGGGCCTTGCGTTGTGGTGAGGGAAGTTTACAGTTGCTTTGAAGAACCGGACTCCACTCGCTCACTCTCTCCTGTGTGTTTGTGCACCTCTCACCCTCAAACAAGGTCAGAGCAAGCGCCCTCTTTTTAAAGTTTCTGCTAATATGAAAGTTAACAGCAAAACAGCGCTAACGCTTCAATATTTGATTGACAAGACAGCTGACCCGGTGGTTGCTTAGCAATATGAAAAGCAGCATCGCGCTGCTCTTTTTTTTATAAAAGGCAGTGCGTTGCGCCTTGCGTTTGCAAGCGTTTAATGTGCTTTTGGTGTGACTGGCCCCTGTCACATAGTGCCCCCTGTGTCCCTGTGTTTTGTCATTCTGGTGTTTTGTTATACTTCTGTTTTGAGTTTATACTTATGTCTATATGTACCTGTGTTTGACCTGTGTTCATGTATACCCTTGTTTCTAGTTGTGTCTCCCTGTGTTAATTAGTGTCTCCGCCCCCTTGTTTGTAACCATGGTTATTCATTGTGTTCATGCCTCTCCCCTTGTGTGTTGTCCTGGTTACTGATTGTTTCTGCTTGGTCATTGGTCTTAGTCATTCATATATACCCTGCTTGTTCATTCTGTGTTTGTGGTTTGTTAAATGATGTCTCTAGTCCCTTGTGTTCCCCTAGTTATTGTTTTTGCCTTGTTTTCACCTTTATTTTGGAATAAACTGCACTTGGATCCGTACCTTTTGCCTCATCTTTTCCCACCCGGTCTCACCCGTGACAGCCCCTAATGTGTTGTTTTTAACACATTCGTTCTAAGAGTGTACCATGAATAATGACTGAATAAATAAGCTAAGCAACAAAATATTGTTTATTTTTGTTCAACCAAGTGGTTGTACTCGTAGTCGGGCTAATGTCCACGCTAGCTGCTATATGTTTTGCAATGAGATGATACTTAAGGCTCGATGTGCTGCGGTGATATGTGAATTCCTTGTTGCATCGCTTACACACAACCATGCTCTTATCGACGCTAACATCACTTCGTTTTTTGTAAAAAAAAAATCCCATCCACGGGGCCAACCAAAGCGATCTCATCAGCTTCTTTGTTCATGTTCACTGTGGTTTGTTGTTGTCTGAAGTCATGAACGCTAGTTGGTGCTCCAGTATAATCGGTCCGCCGAAACTCATCCAATGAGAAATGTTCCGCGGTGCAAAAATACGATTAAAATGCGTTAAAAATGTTTACGCGTTATTTTTTGTGTAATTAATTAATCTTAATTAACGCATTAAAGTCCCGGCCCTTATATATGAATATTATGAACTGAAATGCATTTAACATATCTATAAACTTGTACTCATCTTTCATACAAAGATGGGTTTGAAATGTATTACAAGTTACCTAAATACATTTATATATATTTATATATATATATATATATATATATATACACACACACACAACCGAGACCTATAAATCTCCTTCCGGCCTGGTGGTGGAGACGTGGCTGTGGAGAGTGCCAGCCTATGCCAGTTTGGACTCCGCCCATTTACTCACTTGTATGCATCCCTGTATGCCCAAAGCTAAGAGCCCAGTGTAACCACCTGTATGCATCTCTGTACGCCCAAAGCTAAAAGCTCAGTGTACCCACCTGTATGCATACCTGTACACCCAAAGCTAGGAGCCAGTGTACCCACCTGTATGCATCCCTGTATGCCCAAAGCCAAGAGCCCAGTGTACCCACCTGTATGCATCCCTGTACGCCCAAAGCTAAAAGCCCAGTGTACCCACCTGTATGCATCCCTGTACGCCCAAAGCTAGGAGCCCGGTGTACCCACCTGTATGCATCCCTGTATGCCCAAAGCCAAGAGCCCAGTGTACCCACCTGTATGCATCCCTGTATGCCTAAAGTCAAGAGCCCAGTGTACCCACCTGTATGCATCCCTGTATGCCCAAAGCCAAGAGCCCAGTGTACCCACCTGTATGAATCCCTGTACGCCCAAAGCTACAAGCCCAGTGTACTCACCTGTATGCATCCCTGTACGCCCAAAGCTAAAAGCCCCATGTACCCACCTGTATGCATCCCTGTATGCCCAAAGCTAGGAGCCTGTGCAACAACAGCCCAAAGTGTCCAGAAGGAAGCAGCGTTGGCTTTGTGCACTGGACTGCAGGAGGAGACTTGCAGTCGCTGACAGACACTGGGGTATCCTGGACCATGACCCACGAGAAGGTGGCGTTCAGCTGTCGGTTGGCAATGACACGACCGTTCATTGCTGAAATGGCTTGAGCTGCAGCTTCAGGGCTCGTGAAACACACAAAGCCGAACCCTCGGGTGTCGTTCCTCACCACCTGAGAACAGAAACATCCATTACATGTGGTGTATTTTATCTAATTACAGTATTACTCATAGGAACTGTTAAATGGCTCATATCCCTTTTAAGAATAAGCATCATACCTTAGCATTGGTGATGGTCCCAACTGTGGCGAAGACTCTATAAAGCTCCTGATCTGTCCAGCTGTAGGGCAAATTGTTCACATAGAGATGAACTCCCTGTAAAAGGCAACACATGCAAACACAAGTCAAGTTATTCTACTCGGACACATTTCATGTTCACTGAAGATCTGATCATATATTTTCCCCCAAAAAATCTTTTAGCACCAGCCGCCACTGGTTTCTTTAAAAGTTTCTTTGGAAAGACATACATGATGAACTGGAAAGTGTTGAGATTAAATGTTTCACTCACATCAGTTATAGTATTAGTTTTACCCCTAAAGGGTTAAAAGGGTCTTCTCTGTAATTTTCCAGTGAGGTCTGTTTTTATTTCTGTAAGAGCAGATGAACAATTGTTCTTGCCTTATTAGGATGTAAATCCTGCCTCCTTACCATATATAGAAAAACTCCACACCTCCTAAGACTCCTATATAAGCTGACTGTATGGCAAGAATCTTGAAGAATCAACTTCTACATCTTGGTTATTTTTTGAAGACCGTGTGAAAGAGCCACAGGCGACAACAATACAATATGGGTAAGAGGTGTTTTTCTGCTTTATCTGACATTGAATAGTTCATTGTTTAACCCATAATTGTCACAGGCCCACAGGTGGGCCCAAATAGTAGGGGAGAGCGGGGCACAAACTAACGCTTTTTGACTTTGGCTCTATCATTCAAAAAAATATTTAAGTTAGATTAATAATTTTTTTTAACAAAATCAACACACACATCTCTGCTACAAATGAACACTTAAAGTTATTAAAACTTATATTTAGCCTAATTAAATGTATGGCCACTTAAGTGATGTGTAAACTGCCAAAGCTGTCACTATCGTGAAGCTAGGCGGCTGTGGTTTCAGCAACTAGCCACCTCTTTACCCATTTTTGGTTATCAGCGAGTGATGCATGGTGACACATGGCCAGGATGGCGACAGCAAACTCCACCACCAACTATTGGCTTCAAAAAAGCTCTTCGCAAACCCATGGGTGATGTCACAGAGACTACATCCATATTTCTTTACAGTCTATGGGTTGGTCAATATTTTTTCTTTTGTTTGTAGACTATTTTGACACAAAGATGTTTTGGGGAATTCTTCTCATCAGTATCTCACTGAATTTATGGTTCTGTGAATCTACTAAATGTAAGTGTTAAACTGATTTATTTATTTCTCTTTAAACCTCACATAAAACATTCAAATGTATTATAGTTGTTATTGTATTTAAAGTGCTTTGAAGAATACCTCAGTTGTTGTTTTTCACACTACATTTATTATCAGAGATGTATAAAGTACTAGGAACCCAGACTTGAGTGAAAGTCCTTTATCAAAAAAGTGACTTGAGTAGAAGTTGAAGTGCTCTTTAAGCACAGCACTTCAGTGGAAGTACTTAAGTATTGCAAATTGTTTATTTTAAAATATACTACTCAAGTACTGAAAGTAAAAGTACAAGTATTGTGTAATGTACTTATTAAAGAAAACAGTCAAAAGTTTTAATATAATATTGTTTATTTCAAATGTTTAAGCTAAAGGAAACTCATAATTCCTTTTGGCTGTAGCAGCAGTACAAGGACAGGAATGTTCAGATTGATTTATTTAAACTGATATGGTGATAGAGAATTCAGTATTAATGAAATATTAGTCTATATAATGGTAAAGGTACAAGGTGTTTCAATGTATTTAGGTTTCCTTCTTTCGCACACAGTTGCCCTTTCTCGCGCATTCTCTCTCGTGCGCACGCAAACTCAGTCTCTCTCGCGTGCACTTTGGCTCTCTTTTCGCCTCACATTTGTCCACAACCGCAGCTCATATTTGTAAGTGAGAGGAAGGGAGGGGTCCGCCCTTCACTATCTCCTATTGGTTCAGACCACGATGTGTGTGTGTTTCTAATGTATCACCGCTCTGGCAGTGATAATGTGGGTTTGGAATGATTCGTAACATTTTTATAACGAGTGAGTGTAACGAGTAACGATGCAGCACATAAAAAATGTATCGGAGTAAAAGTATTAAACTCAAAGAAAAAATGTACTTAAGTAAAAGTGGAAGTAGGAGAAAAAAATAGTACTTCATTAGAGTACAGATACTGCCTTTTAGTACATTAAGTACAGTAGTGAAGTAGTTCTACTTCGTTACTATACATCTCTGTTTATTATTAACATGTATTTTTATGGTTCTGCAGTGAAGGGCACATTTTTAGTTCAAGATAAAGATGTATCTGAACATCTTCTGAAGATGTTTGGATATAATGCTCGAAGCTGCAAAGAAATTCAGGAGAAGTACAACATTAATGATGGTAAGTTTTTTCTATTCTTCTTTTTTTAATCTAAGGATTTAATTGATGACACAATTGCTTTTGTCCACACAGATGGCCTATACTATCTGACCACAGAAAATGGGGTGATTTACCAGACGTTCTGTGATATGACCACTGCGGGGGGAGGCTGGACGTTGGTGTCCAGTGTGCACGAAAACAACATGTATGGAAAATGCACTGTTGGTGATCGCTGGTCAAGTGAGCAGGGCAATAACCCCAACCGTCCTGAAGGGGAAGGAGCGTGGTCAAACACAGTCACGTTTGGTACAGTATTGGGTGCTACCAGCGATGACTACAAGGTATTTTTAATAATGAATATATATATAATTTATATTACATTTTTGTTCTTTTCAAATAGACATTTGTAAATTTTGTGTTTGTTAACAACTATGATTAAAAAAAAATGCTCATTACATAGAATTGACAGCCTGTGTCCCATCTGTCACAGAATCCTGGATACTTTGACATTGCAGCACAAGATGTGTCTGTGTGGCACGTTGCTAATAACATTCAGATGGAGCAGTGGAAATCTTCCTCATTCCTGCGATATCACACTACATCTCACTTCTTAGGTGACAACGGTGGAAACCTTTTCAAATTATTTAAGGTTAATGAGTTTAATCTTTGATACTGTGTGATTTACAGCAGACATCCCAAAATAAATGAAATAGCATCTGTTTAAGAAATTAGGAAAAATACTCAAATTACAAAATACAATTACAAATACTAATAAATGCTAAATTATAATGTTTATCTGTTTTCAGAAATACCCAGTGACTTTTGGAATAGGGGACTGTCGCAAGGATAATGGACCTTCTATTCCAGTAGTGTATGACGCTGGTGATGCAGAATATACCAAAACCCTTTATGGTCCTCTAATAAGAGGTGTGATAATATCTCAATAGAGTCATTTCAAGCCATTTTTATAAGGATAGATTGCTGCTGACAGCAATGCAATGACTGCCCTATACTGTAACTGTAAATCTATATTAATCAACAGATGTTTTTTTCTCCTAGGGGGTTTTTCAGCCCGGGGAGGCAGCCTTCTTGGGCTTAACTTCTATACGTTACATTAGTAATACGTTTGCTTATAATGTTGATTTAAAGCCGCAGCAAATTTAACTGCTTGTGCTATCGTTTATTATGTTGTGCTATCAGTCGATTTTCTGTGCTTTTCACTGCATCTATTATGTAAAGCTGCTTTGATACAATTACCAAATTGTGAAAAGCGCTATATAAATAAAATTGAATTGAATTGAATAGATGTATTTATCAACTCCTAATATATGTTCTGAAAATGTTCATTCCAGTGATGCCATAGAATAAATATTTTGGTTTCTTCCAAGGGTTCTTAAAAGAACCACTTCTTTCTTACCGTTTTATAGTCTGATGAAGTACTGAACAAGCAGTTTAATGATAATACATTTTCTGCAAGCATATATTCATGATAATGATATATGATAATAATCTATTTTCATAGTTTATATGATAACATGGCTGGAAAAGATTAGTCCCCTTATTGATTAATGTATCATATTAACTACTTCTTAAATTAAATCTGTATATTTTAGGGGAATTTGAGTCTGGGTTCGTCACATTCAGAGTCTTCAATAATGAGAAAGCTGCCATGGCTGTTTGTTCTGGTGTTAAACCAACTGGATGTAACACTGAACATGTAAGTAACTACCAAAGGAGTCGCTAGTATTCAATCAAAAATTACTTTTCTGTTCTAGAAACAATTTTCTGTAGTGTCTTGCAAGTGATTTAACAAATATATAAATGTGACTAAACATAATTATGACTGAAAAATATTCTGCATTATAAAATAGACATTTAAATATAAAAGCCATTCTTGCTTTTTTACAGTACTGTATTGGTGGAGGTGGACACTTTCCAGAGGCCACACCTAAACAGTGTGGAGATTTTGCAGCATTTGACTGGACTGGTTATGGTACTGGTGTAGGCGCTAGAGCATCAAACACTCTAATTGAAGCAGCAGTACTTATGTTTTATCGCTGACCATCTATTTTCAGAAAATCAAACCAGACATCATTTCAGAATCATCACCATGTATGCCTATTCTGTACGTTATGTCTTTATCTAAGATTCACCCTTACGAAAACTACTACAGTTAAAACCAACAAATAACCATGGTTACTGTAGTTAAACCATGGTAACCACAAAATAACCATGGTTTTCAAAAACTACAGTTAAACCAAGGTAAGTGTAGTAAAACCATAGTTTTGCTGATAGTAGCCAAAACACAAAAAAAAACCCATTACTACTACACTTTTACCACAATAAAACCATGGTTAATTTTCATAAAGGCAGTTAAATGTCATGAAACACCCCTGTTTCACACCTCCAGTTTGAAAAACTTTCCGAAAAGGGCCGTTGTTTGCTGGGGGTATGTAAGAACTTGTCACAACCCCCTGTGCAGATAGTGATCAAAGACTATTGGACTACTAGTTAGGTTAAGTCACATGGTCAAGGGATAGAGGATAAAGGTCAATGTTTTCATGAGCTCTGGGGTTCAGGCTATTAGGCCTGGATTCCAGTTCTCAAGTCTGAATCTCTTTCTTCTAAAACTTTCTTTCTTTCATTCTTCCTTTCTCTGTTTCTCTAACTTATCAGGTAATCTCTCACATACATTAAAAAAGTTAATTGTTTGTATTATTTCATGCATTTTGTGTAACCAGTTCAATTGTAACTTTAAGTCAGTACCGTTATTAAACCTTTTCATTTACAAATCTGTTGTTAAGTTTTGATTTAGTGTTAATACTTAAACGCTACATATTGCAATACAATATATTCATACTCTAGCAACGCTCTCAGACATATTGTGTCCGAAACCTGGGAACGATTGCAGTTTTGTTCTCCTTCTTAAACCTGAAATCCCTTACAAGTAGAGTATGGAGAAAAGGTGGAGATTGCATAAAAAGGGAGTTCCATTAATAAATGAAAAATTTGTTTTTCAAAAAATGTTCCAAAACTCAGTTTTTAAAATGTTTGTCGAAACATGTTTATTATTATGTTTTTATTGTGTTTTATTGTGCTATAGGGGTCCGTGTATGGTCCGTGTACTTTTGCGTCCATTCATTTTTCTTTTTTAACCAATAAATATAAAAACGAAAAATGTGATTTTCTCTTTTTTTGTTTTTAAACTGGTGAAAAGATAATCATAATACAAAGTTATTCTAAATATTTAATAGTATTTTACAATTGAAAAGCAAATAATTGTAATTTATTTACTTTACTTACACAGTTTTGCTCTTTCACATTAAGGCTTCTTCTGGCTGTGAATTCGCAGAGCGCGGCTTTATGCACGTGAACATCACAGCCTTTCTTACTCATTTAGACTATATTAAAACGCGTAGATTATAACTGGCAAGACTGAACATCTACAATGTTTGAAACTATAACTGTTGATTTGTGATAATGGGCTCTATCTTACACCCGGCGCAATGCAGCGCAACAAAAACCTGGTCTAAAGTCTAAAGTCAATAGCGCAATATGTTTTTTGTTATTTAAAGAGCGCATTAGTACACTGTAAACCCGAATGCTCAAAGTAATTAATTGTATTTAGTACTGTTAACTTAAATCATTACAATTAGTTCAAATTAATTAACCTTGTTGAGTATTTAGAACTTTCAGATATTTATGAGTTTGTACAAATTAAACTTTTTAAGTTAGATGAATACATGTTGTTTTTAATTGCACTAACTGTCTCTTTAATGTACTCCAACTTAAAATCCCTCAGTTTAGAGATTTTGCGTCTGACGTCATCCGTGTTCACGTAAGCTGCTCGCGTTGAGTTCTTCTCCTCAAGATGACGGATCGGTCGCTTCATGGGGTGCTGTAAGTATCACCTTTAATCTCAATGTATCAATTCTAAAGGCCATTATGTTTACTTTTCATGTACATAATTGTGTTTAACAGTTAGATGTGATGTAGATATAATATTTTTAGATGTGTTGTCACATTGTTGCTGTCTTTTGTGAGTAATGGCATATTTGGCTAGGGAATTTAGTGACTGCAGTACTGGAAGATTCTAGTAGGGGGCGTTGACAGGTGACTAGGGTCAAGCACGCGTTCCTTTAGTATCATAGAACAATACACTGATCGAGGGAAACGTCTCGGTTACTATCGTAACCTCGGTTCCCTGAGAGATGGGAACGAGACATTGCGTCCGCTGACGCTATGGGAAACTCCTCTCTCTTCCGGTTTCTGAAGCTTTTATTGAACAACGCCAGTGTTCTGGCCAATGCCGCCCATGACAGCCTTATAGGGGCGGGACTTCCGCTACTATATAGCCTGTTTAGGCGGCAAAATACTCAGATTCTTTCGATTGAACGAAGAGTAGAGCTGATCTGAGCAGTGACACGGCGGCTTACGCAATGTCTCGTTCCCGTCTCTGAGGGAACAGAGGTTACGATAGTAACCGAGACGTTCCCTTTCGAGAGCGGTCACTCGACATTGCGTCCGCTGACGCTATGGGGAATGTATTCAAACACGCCGTGAGAACAGCGAAGAGCAGCTCCAGTGAAGCTTACTCAAGTCTGTGCACTGCAATGCCTGAGTCGGTGCACAATCCCCGTCCAGTCTATGTAAGCCAACGCACAGTAGATTGGATGCCTGAGTCTCTAGGGACTCAATCAAGAGCTTATACAGAACAGAATGCATACAGTCACAGACTCCATGTAGGTCTTATTGCAGCCCTACAGCAGATAAGCAACCTGTAACATTACAACAGCAACGGCTAGGCCGACCCAATGTGGGCGGTAGCAAGCATATCCACGAGTATTTGCTGGTTTTAACATATGATGCACGATGGCCAAGATAGCTAGCGTGAAAGTACAAGGAAGAAGCGAAAACGTGGCTCCATATTAATACATCAGCTGTACTGGCCAGAGGTCATAGTCAAGGGTGAGGCAAGGTTATTTTCGTAAACGAAAACTGAAACTAAGACTAAAACTATCAGCTAAAAAACATTTTCGTTAACTGAAATAAAATTAAAAATTCATAATAAATGAAAAACTAAAACTAAACTAAACGAGCAACAGTTATTGAAAAACTAACTGAAATAAAATAATAATTATCAAAAATATGTATTCGTTTTCGTAATTACTAAGCTCTCATCCCGTGGCGGAAAATCTGAGCAGGCTTTATAATAGACCCATTAATAGCCTACGTAACTGTTACGTCACCGCTCTAGCTGGAGGCAAAACATGAAGAACTCATAGCAGGCGCGCTAAAAGTTTGAGGTTTTGACTTTAAAATGTCGTCGTCTTGTGTTTTTGGCTGCCAAAATAGAAGTAACAGCACTTTTCGTTCAAAACTAAAGTTTTACCGGATCCCGGCAGACATTCCTTCACAGAAATAAAGAAGACAATTGTGGTTGAATGGACGGAGACGATCGCAAATAATGCTCGTGTTTGCAATCAATCAAATTCACTTCATATCAGGTAAAATAATCTATGTATGTATATGTATTGGTGTGTTGGCCTTATCTAGTACAAATCAGAAAGTTTCTGTTTTATAGGTGATGATAAGTCAACCGTCAGTACACTAGCTAGCTTAAATGTTAAACAACATACAGCGATAGATGTGTGTGCCATCCTTTGACTGATCTCTTAAAATAATCCCCATTGCTAATCTAATCATAGTTAGTCCTGCGATAGGTTACATTAGACAATAAGCCTTGACAAAATTCCCCAAACCAGCCGAAAATACTTCATATGTAGGAAATATCCAAAACCTGGTTAAAATGTTTCCAATGAGAACAAGATACAAGAACTAACTGTTACAGAGTTAATTTACAAAAATAGCTGTCACGCAGAGTCAGTAAGTTTACATATTTGGACAGTTCCGAACCTTCTTCCACATCTATGTTTAATAAATCCCTCCTAAAACGTCCTAGCTTACGCTTGTCAGCACTGCGTCCACGCCTCTTTTTGCCTCCTATTAATCCCCGCCCACCCGGAGACGTTGCAATGTTTACAAACTTTTAAGGAGTCTTTACTTGTAGATGGCGCTTTATGCATGTGAGGTTAGCTGAGGCTGACAGCAACCTCAGTTAACTAATAAATATGTCAGACAGTCTAGCTGCTGTTAGCTGCTAAACTATAATTACTAAAACTATAACTGAAACTAAATAAAATAAAAACTAAATAGAAATGTGTTTGCAAAATAAAAACTAAACTAAAACTAACAAAACCATTCATGAAACTAACTAAAACTAAACTTAAATTTAAAGCAAAATTGAAAACGATACTAAAATAAAAACGAATTTAAAAAAGCAAAACTATAATAACCTTGGGCTGCACAAGCTGTTCTATCTCTCTCGTCAGGTAAAAACTATATTACCCGTTCGTAAACTCCAGACTCAGTACCGGAGCGCTGCGCCGATTGTGCGACAGGTCTGCACAGCTGGGGTGGTCTGTGTCGAATCAAATTGGCAGCCGCTCTGGGTAATAGTATATACAAATACCCTATAAAGCGGGTGTTCATAATTCTCTCCCTTCTGTATCACAGCGGCGTTAGCCAAGGGAGGAATTGAGTGCTGTACAGGGTAAGGTAATGGGCTAAACATTGCCGTAGCTCCATATTGACATGTTTGCAATGGCTCCGATCACACATGTGTGTGCCTATTATAGTATATGTTGTCAGCCGTGGAACAAGCCTGCTGCTAAACATAGGTGTGTGAGCCACCCATCATATGTAGACGTTACAAACCCATGACAAATCATAATAGCGCCGAGCGAGCCATATGTGCCTGAGAGGCTGCTGTAGGGCCACAGGGGTTGTGTGTTCAGACATGCACTGATGGCCGACAAACCTGTCACAGCTCACCGCTTGGATGGCTGAATGCAGGATACAAGTGCAGATTCGACTCCACGCATCTGGGACATTTCTGTAACGGATTGCAGCTCACAGGATTCCAGTTACATATTGTGTGGCATAAAGCAATGGTGTGTTACACAGAGCCATGGAAGAACAGAGCTTGGTTCTGCAATAGCACCGAGCGAGGAGATACACTCCTTATACACTGGAACGGATAGTAACCGGTCGTCTGTGCGTGTCGGGTGCCAGTTACATACTGTGTGCTTTGAAGCAAGGTTGCCATTTAATAGAGTTTGTTAACGGCTGTAAAGTGATGTTGCAAACTCCTGAACTGTACCACACAGTACACAACCCAGACGTGTGTGAATCATCTAGCGGAGTGATCCGCTGAAGGGCACTGGCTCACTTGCCGCACATAGAGCAATATAAAAACCAAGTCTGGGTCTGCAGTGGCTTGCTGCTTTGTGCAAGGTCGGATGCAGAACCCGAGAGAAAGAGAGACACTTCCTTAAGAATGAACAACTTAGTAACAGCTCGCCACGCGCACGCAGGGAGTCAGATACCTGTGTTTGTAGTGAGATATTGCCCGAACACTGCACACATGTGTAAGGCATGATAGTA
Organism: Misgurnus anguillicaudatus; assembly: GCF_027580225.2. Classification (NCBI taxonomy): domain Eukaryota; kingdom Metazoa; phylum Chordata; class Actinopteri; order Cypriniformes; family Cobitidae; genus Misgurnus; species Misgurnus anguillicaudatus. The sequence continues at coordinate 34,018,815 of NC_073357.2, read as the reverse complement.
ATCCTCTGTTGGTACAGCAACATAACTCCTAAAAGTTTACATCCACATCGGCTCACTGCATTCAGCCAGGGAGCTAAGAGCAAGATGAGTGTGAAGAGAGATAGCCTCTCTATTCAATGCCAATATACATAAATAGCCAGGAGTGTATGCTGCTATTAATGATGTGTATATATACAAATATATGTAAGAGTATATATATATATATATATATATATAGTGTCAAGCAGTACAATGATACGTTAATAGCCAGGCGTGTAGGCTGCTATTAATGTATAAATATATATAAATATACGTATGAGTATATATAGTGTCAAGCAGTACAATGAGTCTCTATTTAATGCAGATATACATTAATAGCCAGGCGTGTAGGCTGCAATTAATGTATAAATATATATAAATATACGTATGAGTATATATATATATATATATATATATATATATATATATATATATATATATATATATATATATATATAGTGGAATGCAGTACAATAAGCCTCTATTCAATGCAAATATATATTAATAGCCAGGCGTATAGGCTGCTATAAGAAATGTATATATATATATATATATATATATATACGTATATGAAAGTATATATATAGTGCAATGCGTAAGTATAGAGCAACGTTGCCACCAATCGGGGGCGTGCGAGATGCATTGTGCACTGCTTAGATGTGTGTGTGTGTGTGTGTCGAGACAGATCGCTGTGCGAAGCGAGCGGCCACACTAAACACACTTCGCTATACTCGGTCTGTCCCCATTGCTCTGCAGCTCTATGTAACGGATGCATAGTGAGCGGGGTTGAGCACTGTGAGTTGTGCATTGCGTTTTGATACGGATTGCTACTCAGTGGAACGGATCAAACCCGACATTATCCTCCCCCCTTTTCTTTGCTGCCCGTGTTTAACGGGCACATTCAGAGTATGGCTGAGCGCTGTGCGCTGAGGATCCTCCGTAAAAGCTGTATATTGCTAAATATATGGTCTCAATTTGCACATAGTTGAAAGAGGACAAGTGCAGAGGGAATGTCAACAGGGCACAGAAGGATGTTGTGCTGATTGGTAGCTCGCTGCCCGGCCATTGCACACAACATCTGAAAGCATTAAGCATAGCCAACACATATTCCCGTCGTCACCCGAAACAGATGAGGGGCGTGAATGTGTGTGTGGTGTGTGATGCGGTACCATTACTGATCATACGAAGAGCAATAAGTGTAGCATGGATAACAGGCACAAGTATAACTCTCTGTATACGTAACGTTTCTTCTCGTATAATTTTTGTGGCAGCTTAGACACATTAATGGTGTATTGCTGCCCCCCTCAGTACGTCCGAAGAATAGCAGGTCCGTGTGTACGTATGACGCTACGCAAAATAACGTTAGCTCGCGTAGTGACGTGGCCAAAATGGGCGCGGCTCACGCGGGACAGCCTGAGGCGAGCATAATGTTATGTTAGGCCAGCCGGCAGCCGCTGTGCTAATGGCTGAAACTTTTAAAATCAGCTAGAGTGCACTGTATCACACAATGAAGCCTAGGAAAATATTAAGTCACATCCACACAAGCGTAACAGACGGCCATGTCGCAGGTGAAGGTCTTATGAAAGGAGCCGTCTGCACGCTGTGCTCGCATGCGACCGGTCCCGAAGGGGGTCTGTGCATGCTAGCACTGGCCGAAGTGCGTTAAATTACAAGGCAGACGCCAGGGTGGGGGTCTAATCATGTAAGGGGAGCGGCCGAAGCACGCTATAAGTACAGGACAAACATATATGAGAGGGTATTGCAACGGTATAAATGTATTGTGCACACTGTGGCATTTTCCGCACTGCGTAGGTGGGGAAAGGAAGCCCCGAGGGATGAGGCTAATAGGGCGGGTAACGTTACCGTGGAATGCACGCGACATCCTCCTCAGTTTGACAGCATTGTCACCAACGGCGCTCTGGCGGCGGTGGTTTGCTGCCGAGAATGCAGTTATTCGATATATCTCGGAGTCCATAAGATACACGGTCCTTCACTCGAGGAGCGAAGCTCAAAATCCTTGTAAAATTCAATCCTTGCGTCCCTCACAAGTGCGACGATCTACGGCGAGACGCTTCAGTCACGGTGAAGAGAAAGAATCTGAGTATTTTGCCGCCTAAACAGGTTATATAGTAGCGGAAGTCCCGCCCCTATAAGGCTGTTGTGGGCGGCATTGGCCAGAACAATGGCGTTGTTCAATAAAAGCTTCAGAAACCGGAAGAGGGAGGAGTTTCTCATAGCGTCAGCGGACGCAATGTCGAGTGACCGCTCTCGAAAGGGAACTCAGCATGTTTCAATGCCCTGTCCCAATATTCGCACTACGCCCTAAGGTCTTCCGTGAAGTGTACACTTGTTGAAAGTGCACTTAGCGGAGTAAGTGCACAAGGGCCCGAAGCTGCAAAGAGCAGAATTGGGACATTTTTGCACACGTCACTACCTACGTCACTTCTGTTGTGATCAGGAGATCAAACATGGCGGTGGCAGCAGTTGCGGTATTCGCAATACTCCTGCTAAAGCTGATGAGAACTCACCACCAGATTCTTACCAGAAGAATTAGGAACCGCAGGAGAAGGCGGCTTATACTTCGGATCCAAACATGTAAGCGGATGCCCGACCAACAGGTAAATTAGCTTTATTTTACATTTCAATGTGTACCGTTTATTTGGCTATTGTGTGTGCTGCTAATAAAACTGCTGTTATTGTGTCACGACATGCAGTTTTAAGAATTTTTCAGTCTAGAATGTAGTTGTTTATAGTTTAAAAATTTGGTTTATTTAGTTTTCGGAGTTATGGAGGGCCGCTGTCCTGCGGAGTTGAGCTCCAACACTTATCAAACACACATGAGCATGTCTTAGGATCATTAGAAACTCACAGCTAAGTGTGTTTGATGAGGGTTGGAGCTAAACTGTGCAGAACTGTGGCCGTTCAGGACCGAGTTTGAGAAATCTTTGAATGAAGAAATTATCTTTATTTTTTCCTGTAAGCTTACCACCTTTCTGTTAATGTTATTCATATATTATTCATATTAAAACAGTTTAACTAAGATAAGTTGTGATATAACCTAAGCTAGGAAGTGATGTAAACTAGATTGCATTATACTGAGAGCTGTTCCTAATATTTTATCAAAATATCACGTGTGGACAAAATATCAAGAACAGCTGTCAATATAATTCTGTATAGTGTTCACAACCACAAGTGAGTGTGCAAAATTATAATAAAAATAGATAACTCCCTCTAATAAATTAAATTATAAAACGAATAAATACTTTCTCATCTATTTTCCTAAATCGTCTTTCAAATTGTTTTTTGTCTTTTTAAGTTTGGCAGACTGATCAGGTATGCGAGGCTGAATCATACCATGCCTGTCCTTCAGGTGTATTTTGATGTTGAGAGAGACCTTCGACCTGACTACCACCTTTCAAGAAAATCAATGGATGGCTTCATGGGTATAATGCACAGGCAACAGGACCACGGCTGGGGATCTTATTTGGAAGTCCTAATATTTGTATATTGGATTGCACACGGACTGTCTTACAGAGTTACTGCCCGGGCATTCTCTGTGCCAAAATCGACAGTGTGCCGTGTGGTGCACAGAGTTGCACAGAAAATTATGGACATTGCAGGTAATGTGATTTGCTATCCACGCCATGATGAACTTGAAGAAGTGGGACTGCGATTTGGACGCCTTGCTCGGCATACAGCATTTGACAAGGCCATGGATGGATGCCATATTCGTATCAAGCCTCCGAACTGTAACAAAGAGGACTATTTTAATTACAAACAATTCTATTCTATACAAATGCAAGCCATCTGTGACTCTCAGGGACGTTTCCTCAACATCTTTGTTGGTTTTCCTGGCTCTGTACATGATACCCGTGTTCTAAAAACAGCCCTATTTATGTCAATGCTGAGTACCCGCCACCTGGCTATTTTCTTCTTGGTGATGGAGGATATCCCTGCATACAGTCCCCCATAACCATTATCACACCATACAAACTGCCACTTCAAGGAAGGGTCGAGGAACGCTTCAATCAAAGCCATTCACGTGCGCGTTCAATTATTGAACGAGCCTTTGGTATGATGAAGGCACGCTGGAGGGCAACACTCTTCAAAGCCTTAGAAGTTAAGGTTGGCTTCTGCACAGAGGTGGTCACAGCCTGTGCATTCTTGCACAATGTCTGCCTTACCCATTGTGATGTCTTGGAACCAGAGCCAGCTTATGATGCTTTACCACAACCACCAACAGCAGATTCTGGACAGGAGACAAGTGGAAACCAGCTCCGGGCGAGACTAGCAGCACATGTATCAGCACCCCTTAATGTTCAAGGGCACCTTTTAGAACATGACTACACAGTTTAATTCAAAGTCCTCAACAGACACATTGTTGTCATGAGTGTAAAATGATAACACCTCAATTATTCCATTGGTCTGACATTGCACATAAACGTGTATTTATCTTTTTTTCTTGACTTTGTTTACTTTCAGTCCTGTGTATATGTAACCCCTTTAATTTTTATCCCAAACGAACACTTTGTAAGCACTACTTTAAAAATGTGTACTGCCCCTTTAAGTGTGAGCTTGCGCAGAGAGTGCGTGCACGCTGCAAGGCAGAGTGTATGTGTAAACAGCAGGGAGAGAACGCATGCAATGTGAGTAATGCTGACTTGTTCGATTAAAATGAGCTTGTATATTGCAAATTTAAGTTGAATAGCTGGTTTATTGTTTTACATGCTTGCTGTGAAGTTGAATTGAAAAACTGTGGAAGAGTGCTGAAGTCGAAAAGCACTTGTTGCTTTCTGTGATTGTTTACTGAGACATTCTGGTGAGTGTATTTTATGTATATGATTATTTTTTCGTCATATCGTGTTATTATTTGAGCAAAACCAGTCAGAATGTATAAATGTCAACAAAAATGTGCTTAAATTGTTAATGTGAAGAGTTAAATATGCTAAGATGAGCCATGTAGCATCACGATGCTAGTTTTGCTAATCGTGTGAAGCCTCGTGCAATGCTCATGTTGTTGTTGTTAATTTCACATGTAGGATGTACTTGCTAAAGTATAAAATGAAACTGTGCTAATTTAAATGATGTAAAAGTGTGTTAGCAGTGTCCAAACTGTTAAAGATTGTTAAAAGATAAGGTTTTGTTTTATAAACTTTATCAAAGAAGGAAAAAGGGGAAAAAACATTATAGTTAAAGACATGTAATCTCTTTTTAGGGATGGTTTAAGTGTTATAATGTGTTGATTTAATCAATTTACAATGTATGTTGTGCAGACTGGTTTTTGGTTCCTGGACAAATTGTTGGAGGATGTGATTGACCCCTGAATCATCTGAGTGGATTCTTCTGGATATCTCTTTGTCATTTTGCCCTGTGTTTCAACTCTTCCGCTCTTGTTCTTCTGTTCTTGAGAACCTGGAGTGTTATTTCTGGGAAGCGGTAGGACTGAGACATTATTTCATACACATTGCCCGGGACTGAGACATTTTTTTCTTACATATTCCCCTGTATCCAAAGGAGAAGGAAAAACTGAACATTTAAATATTGGGGATATGCTTTTTGAAATACTTGGGTTATAATTGTACTGTTTATATTTGTTTCAATCTAATTGTCAATTTATTTTCATTACTTGAGTGTTTTTTGAAGTGCCAGAAGAAAAAAAAGGGGAAACCATTCGCCTATATTGCCACAATATATATATATATTCCTGGCTAATTGTTCTTCGTGTGTGCCATTGATTTTTTATATATACATTTCCATTCATGGTGTTTGCACATGTTCTTTGAGAATCAGAGTACTTGACTTGATTGACACGTGCCCTAAAAGCTCCTTGAACGAACTTAGAGGAACAGAGATTTAGATTTAGATAAGCCCTGAGACAGGGGTTACATAATAAGTGGCGAGCCAGCCGACCAGGAGCTTGGGTTAATTTCTTTAATTTCTTTTGAAGTCTTAATTATATCAGCAAATATATTTTTTTTTAAAGATTTTCATTCATTATTCTAAAAGTGGGTTTTACACTTTAAACTTATTCTGAGTTAATTAGATATCCTAAGAAAAAGAATGGATCTTTGTAACCGATATAGGGTGCATGGGCAAAGTTGCTTGTATGTCACAGGGGTAGACAAAAACTGCACAAATGAAGATATAACAAGTTTTTTTGAAGTAAATGGGGAGATTGCAAAAATAATTAGGGTGCCTGATGAGCCAGATCAGCCCACAGGCAGAGTTCTCGTTCAATACTCATCTGAACGCTCAGTTCTAAGGATCAACCCTGATAGTCTCGGTGAACTGCCAAATCCTAAAGACCCCTCCATGACGTGGTGTGTTAGAACAGTCCGTGACTTATGTCAAGAAAGTTTGGGCAGAGAACTTGCATTGAGATACATGGAGGAGCTGAATGCTATTGCCGGCAGTGGCCGAGTGGGGTTCATGCTCGCTCTTCAGAATGAGCTCCAGAGCCTCCAGCTTGAATCAAATGACATGCAAGATGCTGAAGCAAACCCCCATACTACGGTTCGTAGCCCTGGACATGACAATTCTGAAATAGCCAATGTAGAGTCTGCCTCGGCCGAGTCAATCAGATCTCAGACAATGACTTCAAATGTTTCCCCATTGTACGTTCCAACTAAACAAATACATGTTGATGAAAGTATGATTAACCCTCCTCATGTACAGAAGGTAGTTGTGGAGCATGTAATCCGTAACGAAACTGCTCACTCACCTTTGAGACATACCCGTATCCGTACGTTCTCCGGCAGGACCCCCAAGCCAAATGGGGAAGTTGACTATGAGACGTGGCGTGCCCAAGTTGATCTCTTACTTTCTGACCCCTTCTTCTCAGACCCTCAGAAACCGAGAATGATTTTAGAGAGCCTGCTTAGCCCAGCAGCTGACATTGTCAAGCCCTTAGGTGTAAATTCTTCACCTAGCTCTTACCTCAACCAGATTGAATCTGCTTTTGGCATCGTAGAAGATGGAGAGGAGCTCTTTGCCACCTTCCTGAATTCAAATCAAAATGCGGGGGAAAAGCCTTCGGTTTACCTGCAAAGACTGAACACTCTTCTTACCCAAGCAATATCTAGAGGGGGAGCCAGTGCTGCAGACTCCCGTAAACATCTGCTTCGCCAGTTCTGTCGAGGGTGCTGGGATCAGCCCATGATCGTAGGACTTCAGCTTGAACATTGTAAAGACAATCCACCATTTTTTCCTGAACTTTTGCTCTCTGTGAGGACTGAGGAAGATAAAAGGGCAGCTAAGCTAGACCGAATGAAAAAACATCTTGGCAGCACAAAAGCAGCTGCGCATGCTCACTCTGTGTATGGTATACCTGTTAATGTAGAACTCCCACCTGAGTCAACAAATAAATCACAAGATGAAACTCAAAAGCTCAAAGGAGAAATAGCTGCACTGAAAACACAAGTTGCATACTTATCAAAGCAAGCTGAAACAAAACGGAGTGAAATAAAATCTGTGAAAGACTCTAACGAAAGTACAGTTACTGGTGAATGCCTGGTGGCCAGCTCCAGAGAGACATCTAACTCTATGGCCATGCCAAAACCCTGGTTCTGTTTCAAGTGCGGTGGGGATGGACACATTGCAATTCACTGCAGTGAAGAACCCAACCCTGAGCTTGTTCGTAAAAAGAATTCACAGCTGAGAGAAAGACGAGAGAAGTACAGGAAATTACATGAAACATCACAGTCTTTAAACTTGTAGCAGCCCCTGCTACGGGACATTCAGGAGCTGCCGGCACTCATACTCGTCCCACAATGATGTTACACGATACAGCCAATTATGCTGGAGAAACCCAAGCAAACAGGATTAAAGATGAATTTTTGCCAAAAAACCTTATTGGCCAACGTTGTGTTGCTTCTGTTCTTGTTGAAGGCATTCAGTGTGACTCTCTCTTAGATACTGGGTCTCAAGTTACAACTGTTTCCGAGACATTTTATCTGACATACCTTTCTTCTCTTCCCATCCAGCCTATTCATTCCTTGTTCGAGGTTGAAGGTGCTGGTGGACAGAATGTTCCATACCTTGGCTACATCCAAGTTGTCATAACTTTCCCCTGTACTGTCACAGGTATAGAGGAGGAGCTCTCATCCCTTGTACTCGTTGTTCCAGACTGTCACTTCAACAGTAAAGTCCCCCTGTTGATTGGAACAAATGTTCTTGACCGCTTGTATCAACAGGGCATAGAGAGAAAAGGGGCCAAGTTCTTACAAAACCCTGGTGCCAACCGTGATTATGCTTTGCTTTTTCAGCAGGTTGCTCAGAATTATGAAAGTGAGAGGAAATCTTTTCAAGTGAGAGCGTTAGGGAAAGGCCCCATCACTATCCCTGCCAAACAAGAGACATGTATCCCTGGTCAAGTGAGGATCAAAGACCTTACAAAAGATGTATTTGTTTTAGAGCAACCTGAGTCTTTTCCCTTGCCGGGTGGTCTTATTCTCGAATGTGCTGTGGTCAGTGTCCCATACTGGGCGCGTTCCAAAATCCCTGTCATCTTAAAGAACATAACTGATCATGACATTACTCTTCATCCCAAGCGTGTGATCGCTGAGATGTCAGCTGCTCATGTTCTACCTTTGAAGACTGAGCTTTTGTCTTGTTCTGCTCAGGTGCCATGTGGAAAGCTTGTGTTTGATCTTGATGATTCGCCGATTCCAGAGGAATGGAAAAAACGTGTCTCTGATAAACTCAATTCCATGTCAGAGGTCTTTGCAGTTGACGACTTGTCATACGGCCATGCTACTGCAGTAAAGCACCACATTAGATTACAGGATGAGACACCTTTTAAGGAACGACCTAGGCCAATTCATCCAAATGACAGAGAAGCTGTTAAGCAACACCTCAGGGAGCTCTTAGATGCTGGGATAATCAGAGAGTCTGAGAGCCCTTTCGCATCACCAATTGTAGTGGTTCGCAAAAAGAATGGACAAATCAGACTTTGTATTGATTATAGAAAGCTCAACATGCGCACCATAAAAGATGCATATGCACTCCCTAACATAGAGGAGACGTTCTCTGCACTCAGTGGAGCTAGATGGTTCTCTGTCATGGATCTTAAATCAGGATATTATCAAGTCGAAGTAGCCGAAGAAGATAAACATAAAACAGCTTTCGTTTGTCCTCTAGGATTCTTTGAATTTAACCGTTTGCCTCAGGGTGTCACAAATGCACCTAGCACCTTCCAGAGGCTTATGGAGAAGTGTGTAGGAGATTTGCATTTGAATGAAGTACTCGTGTTTCTGGATGATCTCATTGTATTTTCTAAAACACTTGAGGAACATGAAGCCCGGCTCATAAAAGTGTTGACTCGTCTGAAAGAATGCGGTTTGAAGTTGTCTCCTGACAAATGTCACTTCTTCAAGTCCTCTGTCAAGTATCTGGGACATGTTGTAGATTCTGACGGAGTTCACACTGATCCAGAGAAGATCTCCGCTTTAAGAGATTGGCCTCGTCCTTCAACTAGGCGAGAGCTAAAATGTTTTCTAGGCTTTGCTGGGTACTACCGGCGGTTTGTCAAGGAATACTCCAAAATAGCAAAGCCACTAAATTGTTTGACTGCCGGGTATAGTCCTCCAAGAAAAAGAGGAAAAGTTTACAAGAGAGAGAGAACCGACACTCCTGTTAATCCCAATGCTTTCATCGGTGATCAGTGGACAGTGGAGTGTGAAAATGCGTTTAAGACCCTGATTGAGAAATTGACATCCGCCCCGATCCTTGCATTTGCAAACCCAGAACTCCCTTACATCTTGCATACGGATGCCTGCAAAGACGGACTCGGAGCGGCTCTCTATCAAGAGCAGGAGGGCAAGCTTCGTGTGATAGCATATGCCAGTAGGGGACTTTCAAAGAGTGAAAGGAACTATCCGACCCATAAGTTGGAATATTTGGCCTTGAAATGGGCTGTCTGTGAGAAGTTTAGTGATTATCTTTATGGCACTGAGTTCACGGTTCTCACAGACAATAACCCACTGACATATGTGCTGACTTCAGCAAAACTGGACGCAGCAGGACACCGTTGGCTTGCAGCATTATCCACCTACAGATTCAATATAAAGTACAGAGCTGGATCCACTAATAAAGATGCTGACGGATTGTCTCGAAGGCCGCAGAATCCACCAGAGGAGGATTATGAGTTCCTGGAAGAGGAAAAGGCAATTGGAGACTTAAAACAGCGCCTATGTGAAAAAACTGAGGTGATCTGCCCTGAATTAATCTCTGCAGTGTGTGAACGTCATCTGCTTGTCCCTTTGAACAATGTTTCAGGGGTGTCGGAGCTTGTCGTTGCAGAATCCTTGGCTTTGAATGCGTCATCTGTCCCTGAAAGCTTCACCACTCCAGGTTACGAGACTATTCCTGGACTGACCCGTGATGAGTGGTACCAAGCTCAAAGAGAAGATTCAGCTTTGGGAACGGTAATTTCTTTTGTGGAACAAGGTCAGAGACCTAATTTCCGACACACCCAGCTTGAACCTCCTGAGGTTAACCTGCTCTTGCGGGAATGGAGCCGACTTGAATTACGTGATGGAGTGTTATACCGGAAGTGGACAACCAATGGGACTGTGTTTCACCAGCTGGTTCTGCCTCAGAAGTGCAGAGAGAAAGCACTGAGCGGCATTCATGATGAGGTGGGCCATCTTGGTTACGAGCGTGCCCTTGACCTAGCTCGTACTAGATTCTTTTGGCCGAAGATGGCAAAGGATATTGAAAATAGATGTTACACCTGTGAGAGATGTTTCAGGAGGAAAGCAAGCCCTCAGAAAGCTGCTCCTATGCAATCTATACAGACCTCTTATCCCCTTGAGTTAGTTTGTATAGATTATTTGTCTCTTGAGCCTGACAACCGTGACACCAGAAATATATTGGTTATGACCGACCACTTTACCAAGTTCGCTGTGGCGGTACCGACAAAGGACCAAAAAGCAAAGACCATCGCAAAAGCATTCTGGGAAAATTTCATTGTGCATTACGGGTTCCCAAGTCGCCTCCTTAGTGACCAAGGGAAGGACTTTGAATCGCACACTATTCGAGAGCTGTGTGCCCATATAGGAGCTGACAAAGTCAGGACTAAGCCTTATCATCCACGCGGAAACCCGGTGGAGAGGTTCAATAGAACTCTGCAAAGTATGCTTGGAACCCTTGATGAAAAGGACAAATATCACTGGAGAGACTTTGTAAAACCCCTTGTACATGCATACAATTGTACACGGAACGACACCACCGGTTATTCCCCATATGAATTAATGTTTGGGCGGCAAGCAAAGTTACCAATTGATCTTGTTTTTGGCATCAGCCCTTCAAGTGAAACACACAAAACACACTCTGAGTATGTGCAGAAGCTACGAGAGCATCTTCAAGAGAGCTATGATTTGGCTGTTGCAAACTCTCGCAAAATGAACGCAAAGAATAAAGCAAGGTTTGATTTAAAAGTCAGAGCAGCTGAACTGATGTCTGGTGACCGGGTCCTCGTGAGAAATTTGAGTGTGAGGGGGAAACACAAGCTTGCAGACCGATGGGAAAGAACTGTGCATACTGTGGTCAAGAGAATTTCGAATAGCCCTGTATACATAGTGAAGCCAGAAAAGGGTGATGGTCCACATCGTACCCTTCACAGGGATCTTTTGTTGCCTTGTGGTTTTTTGCCTGTGAGCTCAGAAGAACAAGGTTCTGAAAAAAGTCAGACAGCTAACAGGAAGTGTGGAGTGCGAACAAGAATTAATACTGAAATGCAGGAGGGTGAAGATTATGAGGTGCTGTCCAGTGATGAGGAAGAAGGTTACTTCCAAATACCCATTCCTGAAGTGTTTACCAGAGATCCCCTTGTTACACAAGTGAATGGTGGGCCACTTACCTCTCATGCTAATTCAGGGAAAACTCCCGGGTTATTGAACCCTCACGCAGCTGAGTTCTCTCCACATGTTTCGACTATCCCAATGACAGAGTCTGTCCAGCTTATGACTGAACCTACACATGAAGAATCTGAGGGTGGTACTGAGAGTACGCCAGTCGATTTGGTTTCAGAGCCTGTTGAGAATGCCCCAGATTATATAGCCATTGAGATCCCAGAGGAGATGGTATCAGATGCAGGGGCAGAACCTCAGGAATTATTCCACAGTTCAGTTGACACTGAAACCATTCCCCTCAGACGTTCAGGGCGGGAAAGACGCCCACCAAAGACATTAGAATATGAGGAAATGGGAAAGCCCATATTGCTTGCACTTACTGCTTTTTTTGATTCCCTGGGAAGCATTCTCTCAGCTAGTCTTCCTGTCAATACGCATGCAGGGACTCATGCGGTTTAGAGGGGGAGAGTGTAACCCCTTTAATTTTTATCCCAAACGAACACTTTGTAAGCACTACTTTAAAAATGTGTACTGCCCCTTTAAGTGTGAGCTTGCGCAGAGAGTGCGTGCACGCTGGAAGGCAGAGTGTATGTGTAAACAGCAGGGAGAGAACGCATGCAATGTGAGTAATGCTGACTTGTTCGATTAAAATGAGCTTGTATATTGCAAATTTAAGTTGAATAGCTGGTTTATTGTTTTACATGCTTGCTGTGAAGTTGAATTGAAAAACTGTGGAAGAGTGCTGAAGTCGAAAAGCACTTGTTGCTTTCTGTGATTGTTTACTGAGACATTCTGGTGAGTGTATTTTATGTATATGATTATTTTTTCGTCATATCGTGTTATTATTTGAGCAAAACCAGTCAGAATGTATAAATGTCAACAAAAATGTGCTTAAATTGTTAATGTGAAGAGTTAAATATGCTAAGATGAGCCATGTAGCATCACGATGCTAGTTTTGCTAATCGTGTGAAGCCTCGTGCAATGCTCATGTTGTTGTTGTTAATTTCACATGTAGGATGTACTTGCTAAAGTATAAAATGAAACTGTGCTAATTTAAATGATGTAAAAGTGTGTTAGCAGTGTCCAAACTGTTAAAGATTGTTAAAAGATAAGGTTTTGTTTTATAAACTTTATCAAAGAAGGAAAAAGGGGAAAAAACATTATAGTTAAAGACATGTAATCTCTTTTTAGGGATGGTTTAAGTGTTATAATGTGTTGATTTAATCAATTTACAATGTATGTTGTGCAGACTGGTTTTTGGTTCCTGGACAAATTGTTGGAGGATGTGATTGACCCCTGAATCATCTAAGTGGATTCTTCTGGATATCTCTTTGTCATTTTGCCTTGTGTTTCAACTCTTCCGCTCTTGTTCTTCTGTTCTTGAGAACCTGGAGTGTTATTTCTGGGAAGCGGTAGGACTGAGACATTATTTCATACACATTGCCCGGGACTGAGACATTTTTTTCCTTACATATTCCCCTGTATCCAAAGGAGAAGGAAAAACTGAACATTTAAATATTGGGGATATGCTTTTTGAAATACTTGGGTTATAATTGTACTGTTTATATTTGTTTCAATCTAATTGTCAATTTATTTTCATTACTTGAGTGTTTTTTGAAGTGCCAGAAGAAAAAAAAGGGGAAACCATTCACCTATATTGCCACAATATATATATATTCCTGGCTAATTGTTCTTCGTGTGTGCCATTGATTTTTTATATATACATTTCCATTCATGGTGTTTGCACATGTTCTTTGAGAATCAGAGTACTTGACTTGATTGACACGTGCCCTAAAAGCTCCTTGAACGAACTTAGAGGAACAGAGATTTAGATTTAGATAAGCCCTGAGACAGGGGTTACATATATATTTTGTAAAATGCAAAATGATGTTAATTACCTAGCATCTGTAAATACCAAATGTATCTGTCCTGAAAATGTGAATACATCTATGGCTATAAGCCTAGTTAGCATATTTATTTTGTTATAAACTTGTCTTGAAGTACTTTGTTTCAGTAAAAAAAGGACGCTTTTTCTAAATGATGAATGTTTCTATTTATTTGTAACACATATCAGAATTTCATTTATAAACAGAATTGATAATAATAAATAACAAGAATAATTTGCATATATACAGAATTATAACTTCCAAATGTCTTGTTCAAACCAAGAAATACAGCCAAAGTTATCTGAAAATTTAAATATAAATTAATAATTCCATCACTCAATGGCGTTAACACAGTGAGCACTTATACAGGAACAGCAAACAACAAACAGAACACAACCAGATGCAGGAAGTTATTACTTCTCTGTCATATGGTCAACCAGCTTTCCAAATAAATCTAACATCTTATCCATTTGCTGCTGAGACTTTTGGAGCCAAGCATTATCCCTTTCATTTTCTTCCTTCTGTGTTTTCTCTAGCCGCTCACAGAAGCCTTTAAGATAATCTACACTCTCACTCTTCCTCTTTCTCTTTCCTGGTCTGACATCAGTTGATGTACCTGGTTGATCACTCTGAGGGTCTGTGGAGTTTTCTGCTTGGAGGTCTGCTGTCTCAGTATCTGTGGAGGAGCCTGTGGGACAATTTGCTTCAACCTCAACCTCACTGACAGGTGTCTGGGCTCTCTCTACACTACTGTTTCCAGATGAGAACAGATAGACTGGCCTGACTGAGGGTCTCTGGCCAATGGCTTCATGCATGGCTGCATAGAAAATCCATGAGGCTGCAGTGACCTCTCCTGCATCTGTCCCTGACCCAGTTTTTGGCAGTGATAAGTCCTTTGTAAATTGTAACAGTTATGAAGGGGCAAGTTAACATTGTTTACATGGTTTACGTTCTAGACATTAAGTCAATAAATAGCATTACCACTACCAATTCAATATAAGCATTACAAAACATGTAAAAGTGCAGTTACCTTGTACTTTTTCTTTAGATTTTCCCACTTCTTCTTACACTGCTGCTGAGTCACTTTCCCCTCCAGCCCCATAATTTTGATTATTTCACTGGAAAACACACATTCATCCATTAGATAACTTTGCAATAAAGCCCTTACTTTCAAATAGCAACCTGTCTATTCATGTTAGGGCCATGTTAACTTACTCATATCCCTGGCTAGAGGCATTTCTGTGCCCCGTGAATAGCCGCTCATTCTTCGCCCTTAACTTTATAAAATTGAAAGTAAGCTCGTCGGACCCTGACAAAAGAAAGTGACATCATTGTATCGTCATGTATTATGTTATTTATCGCTCATATTCTGATAAAAACGTATTTTCGTATTATGTTATTTATCGCTCATATTCTGATTAAAAAATTATTTTCACTTACACTTAAAAACACATTTCTTCTCCATTTGATATTGTTCACCACACCGGCTTCCTTTTTCTTCTCAGTTTTCCCGCCGTCCGACCATAGCAACCGTTTTCCTCCCTCATTGGTTAGCGGTTCGAAACGTCACGACACTACAAGGATTCTCGGTAATAGCCTATAGCAAAGTGCGGTCTGATGCGGACTTGCGAAAAGGGTGCATTAAGTGCACTTATGATCACCCCTGGAGAACATCATAAGAGGATCGGGACACCCTACGGTCTTGCACCCCTTAGCGAGAACGCGCATTGAGGAGCACAAGGGCGGACTTGTGGATATTGGGACATGGCCATGGTCTCTAATACCTGTTCCCTTATTGCAGGTAAAACCCCTAGAAAACCGATTATTTATTGCTTTAATGCTTCGGTGACTGTTGTGGGAATTATTGTGAGTTTGTTTTATGCACTTTATTAGTTAAAAAGTAGCTAAACTTTGTTTAATGAAAAGAAGGTCACGTGAAACCCCCCCCCCCCCAATGTGACGATAACTTGAGCGTGGTCTAAATGATTGTTTCTAATGATGTGTATATTAAGGTTATGGCAATGCAAGTTTTATATGTATTGATCAGGGTTTTTAAGTTTGTGTTTATACTATTAGTCGATGTGTTAAATGACTGGTCTAGAAGTAATAAACAGTGGTTAATGTGAATCGTTGTGCACATGGCAGTTTAAGTGATTAACTGAATATCACGCAATGAGATGTAAATGAGACACATATGTATACTATTAATATGCATTATATTGCATTTGTCAATGTATGTGTTTTAATGAGAGAGAATTGTTGCGTTTGCTACCTGTTTATTTTTAGATCCTGCTTGCTAGTACTGTTTGAATCATAGTGTTTAACCATGTAAATGTTTCTTTTCAGATTTCAAATAAGATGATAGACTGGGAGTGCAGGGTGTAAAAAGATTCATCGTTCAAGACTCCACCTCCTCAGACACCACACACTAGAACATAGACACTGCTCAAAAATAAGTCCACTTCCATGTATGTATCATGATTGCCCCTGCATGTTTCACACATTCGGTGAACTCAAAAGTCACCTGTGCAGAAGCCATGTAACGGATAATTCCTAATAAGTGATGTACTAAATTCTGGCAGCATCATTTTCATGTTCTTAATCTTTTTTGTTTCTGATTTTTTAGCTTGAAGATTCTGAAGTGCACATTGAGAAGGAGCCACTGGAGCAATATACGGTTGTGCGTTACAGCTCTAATGCCCAAATGCATAGTGACCCAGTGAATGTCTCTGTTGTTCTTGAGGACGAATTGGTCCACTCCCCACCCACAACCAACTTCCAGAGGCCTTTCTTGTCCTGTTTGGATTCCAGTATGCTTTTCACATACATATTCCAAAAGGACTTGCAAAAACATTTGTATTTGTGCAAAAAACTTTTGCTTGGCATGGAAGGTGGGAAACTGTCTCCTCGCCTGCAAACATTAAAGAACGAGTTGATGTGAAGCATAACTTGTACTACCTCAGCACACACAAAAGACAAAAAGAGTTACTTAAATGTTATCTAACTGATGTTACTTTGATTTTTTACTTGTATCTTCTTAGTTCTTATTGACAAGTTATTCTATTAACAAACCGGTTCAGTTTAAGAAATTGTCATGTTTAATGCAACTGTGTGGTGTTAATATATGAAGTTGGCTGTTAAGCATTACTTGCTCATTTCTCATTTTATAAAATGCTGTTAAACAGTTTGAGCCTGTTAAAAGGTATGTTGTGTTGCTAAGAGAATTACATTTTTGACTGAAAAATATTAAATGCTATTAAACAGTTATGTTACCTTAAACCCATTAAAAGGGTAACTTTACTTTTGTGGGTTGCTAAACAGACTTTAATTTTTGACTGCAGATTGTATCACATTTGTAAATTTAAGAGAGATGTTTAATGCAACTGTCTCATGCTAGTTTAAATGTACGTGAATGAAATGTGCTGTGGAGCAATCCTTTTGTGAAATAAATTGCCAAAATTTTATGTCATTGTCATGTGTTTTTGTGAAATTGCTGAAGCATTTTGATAAAGATTTTAGAAGTTGATTTAACCTGATATAGAAAATAAATGATTTGCTTAGCAAGAACTCAAATAGAAAAGTATAGTAAATGACACATATGATTTGCAAGAACTCAAAATACACAAGTTTAGTAAATTAAATGTTTGAGTTGCAAGAACTCAAAATATAACTGTGTAGTAATTAAAATGTATGATATGAAAAAACTCAAAATATAACTGTGTAGTAATTAAAATGTTTGATATGCAAAAACTCAAAATATAACTGTGTAGTAATTAAAATGTTTGATATGCAAAAACTCAAAATATAACTGTGTAGTAATTAAAATGTTTGTGTGAACTAACTTAGTACTTTCAGTTAGGTCCAATTAACATAAATGAGAACAAGAAACTCAAAACTTAGAAGTTCTGCATAATTAAAATCAGGATCATCAAAACTCAAAAGATTTGAGGCAACTGATTACCTCAAATTTTTTGAGTATTCCCAACTTATTCGGGTTTACAGTGTGAATGAACGTTGATTTGCGTTTAAATACCTGTGTCTGAACCATAACTTGTTGCGATGACAGATGCGCACAGGCTGAATCTAAAACCAGTCAATTGTTTCTGACTTTTCTGAAAGTCATCTCTATCCTGTGCTTTTTTCATCATTGTTTTTACTGTTTTCACAGAGCTTTCCGCCAAGCCATTGGACTTTGGATAAGTTGGACTCGACGTCAGATGTCGAAACCCCCATTCTTTGGCAAAGGCAGCAAACTCACAGCTGGAAAACTGGGGCCCATTGTCCGAAAACAGTTCACATGGGACACCATGTCTGGCGAAGACGGTCTTGAGGTAGCTGATGACTGCCTTACTTGATGTTGACTGCAGCACTCCAACTTCTGGATAGTTTGAAAAGTAGTCGGTGACCACTATGTAACTTTTCCCATCACAGTCAAATAGGTCAGTTCCAACCTTATAGTAGGGTCTGTGAGGCACCGGATGAGTCATCGGCTCAGCTTGTTGTTTTGGCCTGTGGATGCGACAAAGTTTGTCTGGCTGATATCTTGGTTGATTCTAGGCCAGTACATTACTTCTCTTGCCCGTCGTTTACACTTGACTTCTCCGAGGTGGCCTTCGTGTATCTTTTGAAGCATTTGTTTACGTAATGATAATGGAATAACAAACTTGCTCCCCTTCATCACTATGTCATCCACCACGGTGAGCTCTGCTCTGCAGTTCCAGTAGTCTTGTATTTTCGTGGGGCAATCCTTTTTGTTTTTGGGCCACCCTGTCTGTACTGTGTGCTTGAGTTCTTTCATCGTTTCGTCTGCATTTGTCTCTCTCCGTATTTGTTCTGTTCTGTCAGCTGTTACTGGCAGAGACGTCACAATCATGTCCACATATGCCTGTATTTCTGCAGTTTTTTCACTGTCCGCACGTTCCTCCTTATCCACTGCTCTAGACAAGGTGTCAGCGGTGTACATGTATTTCCCTTGAGTGTATATCATGTGCACATCATATTTTTGCAGCCTAATTAGCATGCGCTGTATCCGTACGGGACAGTCATTCAGAGGTTTGGACATGATGGACACCAGAGGTTTGTGGTCAGTTTCTACTTCAAAAGCTTGACCATAGACGTATTGGTGAAAGCGTTCACATGCATACATGCTCGCTAACAGCTCCTTCTCAATTTGAGCGTATCTGGACTCGGCGCTTGTTAAGGCCCTGGATGCATAAGCGACAGGTAGCCACTGCTCGTCGTGTTGCTGCAGTAGCACTGCTCCCAGGCCGTACTGCGACGCATCTGCTGAGATCCTTGTTCTCTTCTCTGGGTCGTAAAACTTTAGCACTGGCTCCTGTGTCAGGGTCTCTTTCAGTTTCACAAAACTTTGTTCCTGCTCATGGGACCAGATCCACTCATTCTTTTGTTCAAGAAGACTCCTTAGAGGTGCTGACAGCGCTGAGAGCTGTGGGACAAACTTGGCAAGATAGGTGACCATTCCCAGAAAACGTCTGACCTCATCTTTGTTGTTTGGTCTTTCCATGTTGTTGATTGCTGACGTTTTTCTCGGATCGGGCTTCACTCCCTCTTCGCTGACAACATCTCCCACAAAGGTAAGCGTCTTCACCCCAAACTCACATTTGTCTTTGTTAAGCTTTAGATTCACTTCCCTTGTCTTATCTAGTACTTTTCTCAGTCTTTCGTCGTGTTCTTCTCGATTCGACCCCCAGACTATGATGTCATCCATCATTGTCTCTACTCCTGGTATGTGCTCGAAGATCATATGGATAGTCTTATGGTAGACTTCAGGCGCTGATAAGATACCGTACGGCAGACGAAGAAACCTGTACCTGCCCTCAGGTGTGTTAAACGTGCACAGCTTCGAACTCTCCTCGTCCAGCCTCAGCTGCCAGAAGCCTGATGAAGCGTCTAGTTTGCTGAACCATTTAGCTCCTGCGAACTGTGCCATGATTTCTTCTCTGGTAGGTAACTTAAAGTGTTCTCTTTTGATTGCCTTGTTTAAGTCCCTTGGGTCCAAGCACGTTCTCAGAGCACCGGTTTTCTTTTGCAGAATAACCAGCGAGCTGACCCATTCAGTTGGCTCATCTATTTTCTGGATGACCTTTAATTTTTCCATACGCGCTAGTTCCTCTTTTAGTTTTTCACGCAATGCAAAAGGAATTTTCCTGCAAGGATGCACAACAGGAGGGACACTTTTATCCACGCATATTTTGTGTTCTCCAGGAAGACATCCAAGTCCTTCGAAACAGTCTTTATACTCCTCCATGAGTGAATCATGATCATTTGCAGTATCTGATGATGTCACTACAAACACTCTTTTGACCAGGTTGAGCTTTGTGCAGGTGTTTAATCCCAGGATTGGTTGTGCATTCGTATCCACGATCAGTAGCAGTGCTCTTATCTGTTGGCCTCTGTGTTTGAAGGTTGCAATGCATCCGCCTTTAACAGGAACGCGTTCTCCAGTGTATCCTGTCACCTTTGTTTTTATAGGATGTATTTTGCTTTTCACCTTCAATGTTTTGTAATCTTCAAATGATAACAGGTTTACGTGGGCACCTGTATCTAACTTGAATGGTATTATCGTCTCATTCACTTCGATTGGCACAATCCATTCCTCTTTTTCCTTTGTGTGAGCCTGCACCACATCCACAATGAACTCCTCATCATCATCCTCTTCCTCATCAATTGCGTGAACTTTCTGTTTAAAAGCTGATTTGCAACATCTTGCATAATGGTTGCTTTTTCCACAGTTGTTACAGGATTTTCCAAATGCAGGACATGATTTTGGCTTGTGGCTGCCTCCACATTTACCACACTTAAACTCTGTAGATTTCTCCTTCTGATCTTTTTGTTTTGTAAATGTTTTCTTTTTTCTTTGTTCTTTATTTACTGCATGCACTGTTGTTTCACCTCTCCGCAGCTCTTTTGCTTGTGCTCGAGTGGTTTCTGCTGCTCTACACATACTGACACACTTATCTAATGTCAGCCCAGTCTCTCTAAGCAGTCTTTCTCTGAGTGCATTGTCCACTGTGCCACAAACGATCCTGTCTCTCACTAGTGAATCTCTCAGGGTGCCAAATTCACATGTTTTGCTTAGTGTGTGAAGCTCTGCTAAGTACTGATCAAAAGGTACACCTTGCTTTTGGTCATGGGTGAAAAATTTGTACCTTTCAAATGTCACGTTCTGACTAGGCACAAAATACTCTTCAAACTTTGCCATTAGCTCTGCTAAAGTCAGATTAGCTTCATCCAGCTGAAAGCTATTATATATGTCTAAAGCATCTTCTCCCATAACATGCAAAAGGATGTGAGCTTTCAATTTTTCATCCTCACCCCCTGCTCCGCTTGCTGCTAAATATATATTGAAACGTTGCTTAAACCGCTTCCAATTATCAGCAAGATTACCAGTCAGTTGCATGGAAGTGGGTGGACTCAGCCTCTCCATTGCTGCACGTCGGGGTACCGGGACTTCCCCAGCACTCTCCTGTTGCTGGTTGTCCTCCGATTCGGGCACAGAATCCTCTTCTATTTGTTCGCTCTGTCCCTCGTCACCCGTTTCACTTCCACTGCCACTTGTAGCCATCACACGCCGTAGCAAACATTTTTAGCATGCTGCTTTATTAGCCCGTTAAACTCACGCGATCGGAATTTTTTTTTTTCTGTTTTCGTGGCTCTTCCGTGGCAAATCTTCCTTCCGTTGTTGCACACGGCCACTTCTGACACCATAGCCGTTTCTCAATACCAAGTACGCCAAACTCGGACTTGTATCCTTCGTAGTTCGAACTTGCAAGTTCAGACTCGGAAGAACGAACTCCTGACGCGAAATGCATTCTGGGAAACCTCGCTGTCATAAGTCCACACAAGTCTCCTCTGATGCATCCTCGATAAAATGGGCGGATCAAGAACCCATCTGGGGATTTTATGTGAACTTGGGCTTGATGCGAACTTTGAATTGGAACAGTACTTGGGCCGCGATTGATGACGTTTCACAAGTCCACAAGAACGCCAGTACAGACAAGAACGCATATTGAGAAACGGCTCATGTGTTGTTTTATTTAGCCCTCTAGGCGCCACGGTCGACTTTTGTCGACAAGATGCGTCACTGAATGTAACTGCCGATTTTGTCACATAGGGTGTCAAATTTCGTTCATCCCCCCCTCCACTAGATGGCAGACATGTCATACTTTATACCCGACTCAGAAAAACATCATGCTTCTATACAAACTCTTAGAGCAAGAGCGCGTTGAAGTGCGCAACAGCATAGCTAGTGTTCAAGCGAGTCATTTTATCAGAGCGATAACCTCAGCGAGTTTTTTCAATACATGATCATATAATGGCATCAAAAAAGCTTACCTGCAATGAAGTGTTGGGTCTTATATTCACTGACAATGATTATGAAGGGGAATATCTGCCTTCAGAAGATGCTGGTGATTCATTTAGTGACCACGATTCAGACGCGCCCCTGCTTTGCAATCGTGCGGCTGGACAAAGTGAAAGTGTAGCTATACACCAAGCACATGATAAATCCTTTGCCAATGTCAGTGGTGGGAATGTTACACGGGGTCGGAGAATTCATCGGGTTAGCAGGCGTGTTACAGGTGTGGGGAATGAGGCTGGAGGTAATATGCGCGTCCAGTCTTTTTACCGTGCAAGCAATGTAGAGCGAGCTGCGTCTTCCCGAGCGGGCCCTGGGAGTCTGTCGGGCGAGCGGCCGACTTCCAGTGCTCCGTCCCGTGCACACAATCATGGCGACAGTAAAGGCAATTGTCCAAGCTGTGCAAATTCTCTCCACTCGGGGCGCATGCGAGGCAGATCTGGGCAGCGCATGCGTAGCAGGAGCAGAGGCGGTGTTACACGGGGCAGAGGAGCCATTATGCATAACGTTAGTCTATCGGCGCGCAGATCAGTTTGTTTACTACTTACTATTTACCTGAGCGTTCAGTATTGTGCAATATAGCATACAGAAGGTGAGGGACATTTTGGGGGGAAAGAAGTGCTGCATTTTATCATTCAAACATGTGACTTTTCATGAAAATTCAAGATGGCTGCCACATATGACGTCATAATATGCAAATTTAATGGGACATTTTATTTCCCTCCATAAAGTGTGTCATCCTTAATATTTCTCTAATTTACAGAAAGTCTCTATCTCTTATCACGTTTAAGATATAGCCTTTTGAAAGTAACATGTCAAAATTAAACGTTTTAGGAAAAAACCTCTGGCGCCTAAAGGGTTAACTTTTAATAATCAGACAAGGCGCGATAGCTTCTTTTGCATCTTTACTTCACAACTCCATAAGCACAACAAACCCCTCCCTTACCCGAGGCTTCTGCCCATGCTCACAACTGCTGTGGCATGCTGGGTAATGGAGTTCTTAACATAACGTACTCATAACATCACATGATCCACTAAATGCAGATGACCAAGCTGTCTATCAACTTTGCCAGCACGGCTGGAGCAGGTCGTAACAGATTAGTAAGGTAAGAATACTAAAGCATAAAACCATGTCAGCAAATGTATTATCATTAAAGTTTTGTGGAAATAACACATTATCACTATATTTACATAAAAAAACTAAATATAAAATAATGGCATTTTTTCTTTTAATATGTAAAGAAAAACGTTTAATGAAAAACTGCCTAGAAAACACAAATGTTATTTATTCCTTGCACAAAAACATTGTTTCTTACTTAAACTTATTTTATTAAATTATATTTTTTTCGTACAAGCATATTTTTACTTGCAAAGTAAAAATAGAAAACAAATAATAAACAATATATCAGTATTGCAAAATATAACATTTAAACAAAATATTATAAATATAGCAAATATAATAATATAACAACATTTCTAAGTATAAAAACAATATCATTTGTTAGACAAAACATATTTTTTCTTGCACAAACTTATGTACTTTTTTTGTACAAACATATTTTTTACTTGCACAAAAATAGTAAAAAACATATGTAATAAAAATATAACAGTATTACAACAACAAGCCATCAACATGGCCGCCATGTCCCAGAATGCAACGCTGCACCCAAGCCCTATAGAGGCCCATTTTTTTATTTTTAGAGGCACATAGTTTGGATCTAACACAAACATAAAATTGGTCACCGAGCACAAAATGAAGGTTCTGCCATGGTTATCTCAGTCACCCTAACTTGAACCCTTCAGTAGATTAGTGGGGTGAACTAAAGAGGAGACAGGACCTGGGAATTTGAAGGGGCCAAAGAGATTTGGTATAGAGAAATGATGTCTTATTTCTTGTCTGGTGTTCTCCAAACTCATTAGACATGTTATGTTTAATTTTGGTGAAAGGCCTTTAAAACAAGTTGTTGTGGCCACAGTGTACTGGACAAAACATTTATTTCATAGTGAGATTTTCAACCCATTTTTAATTATTTTATTTCAATGAAAGGGTAAAGTTTTGTGATTTTCTTTTTACGAAAAGATCGAAAGGACTAACAATGCAGATTATTTTACAGGCTTCTGGGTTCATATTTATCAAGAGTGCCGATAATTCTCACCGTGACTGTAAGGGACATCATTCAGGGTGAGATGCTTACTGCGGACAGGAAAGCTCATTGCAACATAGTCTACATTTGATAAGACAAACGCAGTAATCATCATGAATAGGCTGTCTGTAAGACACATTATCAACACTATCAAAAAACAGTAAAACAAGAAGGATATGTTATTTAATCTAATTCAAGAGTTAACCTTTAGTCATCTTGAAAACATTCATAAGAGCACTAAACAAAAATTTTACCAGTAAGCAAAATGACCTAAATCTCCCTATAATGGCCACCACTGTATCAACAAAGTATCTTCATGCTCTATAAAGATAGAATAGAGCCATCATAAGGAAATTTAGGTCATTTTCAATACACATTCCTTACATTCTCTGTCTATTAATTAAAGATAATATTAGGGGCAATTTAAGAGTTTTTTTTTTAAATACATACAAGATGAACAGTTTGAAAGTGTTGAGATTAAATGTTTCACTCACATCAGTTTTAGTATTAGTTTTACCCCTAAAGGGTTGATTGTCTTCTCAGTTTTTTTTCAGTGAGGATAAATTCTGTTTTACTTAATTTCCGTAAGAGCAGATGAGCAAATGTGTTTGCCTTTTTAGGTTGTAAATCACGCATCCCTACCATATATAGAAAACCTCAACACCTCCTTAGACTCCTATATAAGCTGGCTGTATGACAAGAATTAATGCTCTTGAAGCAACTTTTACATCTTGTTTTTTTTTGAAGACCGCGTGGAAGAGACACGGTTGCCAACAATACAATACAGGTAAGAGGTGATTTTTTTCTGCCTTATCTGGCGTTGAATAGTTGAAGAGAGGGTTCATTACCCCTTAATTGTTACAGGCCCACAGGTGGGCCCAAATAGTTTACTTAACCGATAATAGCCTATTCTAAAACTAAAATAATTGTGACAAACTATTTATGGTTGAAAAGAAGCTCTAAATGAGGCTGATTCTGCTTGGCCAGTCGCGACATTTGCACCATGTAAAAAATTATTTGCTGCCTTAAAATTTTTTGTTGAATCAACTCAGATTTACAAGTAATTTTAACTTACGATTATTTATCTTGACTAAAGATGAGTTGTTATAACTTATATTTGAAAGAAGTCAACTTCATTTTATAAGCTGTAGCAACTCATCTGTCGTCAAGATAAATAATAGTAAGTTAAAATTACTTGTAAATCTGAGTACAGATTTTTTTCTCTGTGGCACGCCTGCATTCGTCTGCATCTGTGGCACGTCTCCGAATTGCAAACAATGGCAAAATTTAATGAGATGGTATGTTTTCTGCCACAGCAAACATGTCATCTGAGACATCATATAGGAATGAAACGTGCTCTCATAGATGTAAAATTCTGATGTTCTGGTCCAAGGGTCTATTCTGCACATTTTTGGTTCAAGAATTATCTAACAGAAGAAATTTGTGATTTAAAAAACACATTACTATGTAAAAGATAGCTAACATTTTCTTTGCCCACTTTGCCGTTAGACAAAATGAAAGGAGGAGAGGTTGGTTAATATTTCTCCTTTTGTTTGCAGACTGTCTTCGACACAAAGATGTTTTGGGGAATTCTTTTCATCAGTCTCTCACTGAATTTATGGTTCTGTGAATCTACTAAATGTAAGTGATAAACTGATTTATTTATTGCTCTTTAAACCTCACATAAAACATTCAAATGTATTATACTTTAAACTGTATTCAAAGTGCTTTAAAGAATATCTCAGTTGTTGTTTTTCACACTACATTTATTATTAACATGACATTTTAAATTTCTGCAGTAAAGGGCATATTTTTAGTTCAAGATAAAGAAACATCTGATGAATCTGAACATTTTCTGGAGAGATTTAGATATAAGGCTCGAAGCTGCAAAGAAATTCAGGAGAAGTACAACATTAATAAAGGTAAGTTTGTTTTACTTCTTTTTTCCTTCTTTTTTCATTCTAACTGTTTAACTATTGACACCATTGCTTTTTTCCACACAGATGGCCTATACTATCTGACCACAGAAAATGGGGTGATTTACCAGACGTTCTGTGATATGACCACAGCGGGGGGAGGCTGGACGTTGGTGTCCAGTGTGCACGAGAACAACATGAATGGAAAATGCACTGTTGGTGATCGCTGGTCAAGTGAGCAGGGCAGTGACCCCAACCGTCCTGATGGTGAAGGAACGTGGTCAAACACAGTCACGTTTGGTACAGTATTGGCCGCTACCAGCGATGATTACAAGGTATTTTTAATTATGAATTTATATATATATATATATATATATATATATATATATATATATATATATATATAATTTATATTACATTTTTATTCTTTTCAAATAGACAAATTTTGTGTTTGTTATATGACTACGATTTGAAAATGCTCATTACATAGAATTGACAGCCTGTATCTCATCTGTCACAGAATCCTGGATACTTTGACATTGCAGCACAAGATGTTTCTGTGTGGCACGTTCCTAATAACATTGAGATGGAGCAGTGGAAATCTGCCTCATTCCTGCGATATCACACTACATCTCACTTCTTAAGTGACAACGGTGGAAACCTTTTCAAATTATTTAAGGTTAATAAGTTTTTGTTACTGGTCATTTACAGCAGACATTCCATAGCCACTTACAATGCATTGTTGGTATACGGCTGTGGGTTCCCAAATAATCATACCCATGATCTTGGCAATGCTGCCATCATGCTCTATTGAAAACACTACTCAATCCTATTATCAGTTTTCAAGTTGACAAGTTTTATAAGTCTAAAGAAGGTTGATGAATCTGATCAAACAGAGATTTTTGACAGTAATAATAATACTGTATGATGTTGGTTGTTACATAATGAAAAGAACCATGAAAAATACTAAAGAATAATCATAGATACTATTACTCATAGATACTATTTAACATTGTGCAAAACAGTACCATTATTGTAAAATAAATGAAATAGCATCTGTTTTAGAAATTGGGAAAAATACTAAATTACAAATACTACTATAAATACTAAATTAATCTTTATCTGTTTTTCAGAAATATCCAGTGAGGTTTGGAATAGGGGAGTGTCTCAAGGATAATGGACCTTCTATTCCAGTAGTGTATGACACTGGTGATGTAGAATACACCAAAACCCTTTATGGTCCTCTTTCAAGAGGTGTGATAATATCTCAATATTCATTTAATTTCAAGCCATTTTAATGTATATCAGTATTACCAACAGATTTATTCATCCACTCCTAATATAGGTTCTGAAAATGTTTGTTCCAGTGATGCCAAAGAATAAACATTTTGGGTTCTCAAATGGTTCTTAAAGGGATAGTTCACCCAAAAATGAAAATTCTGTCATCATTTACTCACTCTTATGTTGTTACAAACCTGTATAAATTTCTTTGTTCTGATAAACAGGAAGATATTTTGAGAAATGTTTGTAACCAAACCTTTGGGGGACCCCATTCACTTCCATGGTATTCTTTTGTTCTACTATAGAAGTGAATGGGGCTCATGATCGGTTTGGTTATGAACATTCCTCAAAATATCTTCCTTTGTGTTCATCAGAACAAAGACATTTATTTTTGGGTGAAACATTCATTTTAAAAGAAGCACTTCTTCATACCTTTTTTTATAGACTGAAGTAGGGGTGCACGATATATCGAAAATTTATCAGGTGCGATGCAAAGCAAGCTCAGTGTTACAATTTTATCCTTCTATGTTTCTGAACTTGATCATAGTTGTATCCATTATAGGTCTTCGCGGAAGGACACGGGTCTATATTTTGAAAAATCTATCATTAATAGATTATACATATTATTGTATAAAGTTAGTCTTTCTACACCTCTCACAATGTTAATAAATCCCTTTAAAGGGGTCATCTTCACAAGTATTCCAGTAAAGTAACAGTAAAGTGCATTCAGCTTTGTTCATGTCAAAAAGAGTTTGGTTGGATTTATGTAATTAATATAAATATTTAATAAATCTAAATATCAAAATAAAGTACTGAGTTATTGTCACACATTACTAGTTGTTTGTCACATGTATAGCATAGTTTTTAACCTGAATTATATTTAATTATATCTTTAGAATATGCATTACCTGTTTATTTTATTAGATATCTAACTGATAAAAATAAAAGCAAATAAAAATATAATTTCTCTAAGAAAGACATATTGCCAGGCATATTGCCATCGCACCAACACTGTAAAAAATACTTTGCTGCCTTAAAATTTTTTGTTGAATCAACTCAGATTTACAAGTCATGTCAACAGAGATGAGTTGTCACAACTTAAAAATATAGTTGCGAAAAGTCAACTTAATTTTATAAGTTAAAACAACTCACCTGTAGTTATAACAACTCATCTCTAGTCAAGAGGAATAATGGTAAGTTCAAATGACTTGTAAATCCGAGTTGATTCAACAAAAAACTTTAAGGCAGCAAAGTATTTTTTACAGTGAACTAACAGAACTACCGCATATTTTCTCATTATCGTGCAGCCCTAGACTAAAGAACCTTCATCCATGAAGAAAAGCACAAGCAGTTATGTATTCGCCTTTGATAATAATGTATTTTATAGTTTATATAATAACATGGTTGGAAAAAAGTAGGAAATAAAGTAAGATTAGTCCCTTTATTGATTACCATATAATATAAACTATTTCTTAAATTGAATCTATATTAAATCTGTATATTTTAGGGGAATTTCAGTCTGGGTTCATCACATTCAGAGTCTTCAATAATGAGAAAGCTGCCATGGCTGTATGTTCTGGTGTTAAACCAACTGGATGTAACACTGAACATGTAAGTTACTACAAAAATGAGTCACTAGTATTCAATCAAAATTTACTTTTCTGTTCTGAAAACAATTCACTGTAGTGCCTTATGTGAATTACAAACTTTTAAACAATGTGAACTGCAAACAAAATGTAAATTTTTCTGCATGATTAAATAAATAAAAAACATGCTTTTTTACAGTACTGTATTGGTGGAGGTGGACACTTTCCAGAGGCTGCCCCTAGACAGTGTGGAGATTTCGCAGGTTTTGACTGGGATGGTTATGGTACTGGTGTAGCCTCGAGTGTATCAAAAAATCTAATCGAAGCAGCGGCACTTATGTTTTATCGATGTCAATCTATTTTGAGAAAATCAAATCAGACATAATTCCAGAATCATCAGCATGTATGCCTATTCTGTACTTTATGTCTTCATAAGAATCAATTAAATGTCATGAACCCACCCTGTTACAGCAGTGCTTTTTCACACCTCCGATTTGAAAAAACTTTCCAAAAGGGGCGTTGTTAACAAAGGGTAAAGTGTGGAGAAAAGGTGGAGATTGCATTAAAAAGGAGTTCCATTAAAGCCACACAGACATTCCGTAAAATACACGGGAAAGGCATCCGGGATTTTTCCGGGACTTAGATTTTTTGTTCATTCACACTGCCATGATTACCCGGCATCTGATGGTCTCGGAAAGACACGTGACCTGTTGAAAGTCCCGCCCTCTCTTCTACGCAGTGTCTGAAGTTTGCATATTATTTATTATTTCTCTCTTCAGAAACCACTTGCGTTCATTTTTGTTTATGATAAGATTATAAAGGAGCGCGTGACGCACCGTTCTAATGCTGGTGAATGATGTCAGCTTCAGAGTGGATATTTGACGAGCTCCCTGATCTCTGTTTTAATTCAGTTTTCAGACATTTCTCATCGTGATTGTTTATATGCATTTAAAACCCGCATTTTGAGGAACTGAACGATATATCTTGTTGGGATGACGCGCGGGTATTTTCGTCTATAGCTCAAATGAGCATGCAACGCGATATTCTTTAATTCTGCTGAATGATCTCCGTTTCAACGCAGTAAGTAACGAGCTAACTTACCTGATATCTGCTTCAGTCCAGTTTGTTGACATTTCTCGTCGTGAATGTTGTAAGTCATTTTAAAGAGTTGATCCAACTTCATGTTGCCATGACACGCGCGTCCACACTACGCCACGTGCGTCATTGTTTATGCGTCTCATTTGTCATTTCCTGATAACTGCGTCAATATAGTTTGCAACATTTCTCGTGGTGAATGTTTATATGCATGTTATCTCTCGTTTTAAGGAGCTGAATTATAACTTGTGTTGTGATGATGCGCGCGTCCTCACTACTACACGTCCATTACGGCATTGTTTCGGCTTCTTGTTCACACAGAGGGTTCCCTTTCGAGAGCGGTCACTCGACATTGCGTCCGCTGACGCTATGGGAACTCCTCCCTCTTCCGGTTTCTCTGAAGCTTTTGTAAGGAGCCACCCACTGGCCCAACGAAGGTATCCAATGGCGCGGTGAAGGGATCACATGTTCTTTCCGTCCGTAGCGCTTCTAGAAGAATAATTCCATTTATTTATTTCTTTGACTTCTGTGTTTAAATTATAATCTGACTCCAATTTAATATAGTAAGAATTTAGTGCATTATTCCAATTATTTGTTGATCATAATTTAGATATTTGATTATTTATAAATTCCACTAATCTTAGTTATTCGTTCATTAAGACCCGATATCGCACAGGATATACGCCAGCCGTTGCGTATATCTCACGGACACAAAATTGTCAGTCTGATCTTAGTCAGAGGTTGCCGGGCAAACTAATACTTTTACGTCTGGCCGCTCCATGCTCGCTCCGATCATAAAAATAGTTACTTTAGTCACTCTCATGCAACTTGCTAAGGCAGGTGATAGACATAAATCGGAGAGCCTTGATGAAAGTGCCTTATGCTCCATTCGACCATCAAAACACCAGTGTGATCATATCCTGACAGAATAATCTTGCTGTAATACCAGACTCCTTCTAATCTACTGGTCATAACAATTTCTGAAAGAATTAAAATAAATCAATACAATTTCTGAAGAATTTAGATGAATCAAGTGTAACAATTTATTATACCAGGAAGGTTCCAGCTTCAAACATAAATTAAAGAATATCATACAGAATATGATTCAATTCCAATTAATTAAAATGATCAACAGTTGCAAAAGTTACAAATTCATATCTGGCAATAGACAAATGGCTACAGAGTACTTCCATCATGAATATAATGCAATACACACCAAGTGATGTAGGAAGATTCTTGTTAAACATTTCTTCCATTATGTTTGAATACACAACCACAAAGTGTGGGGAAGATTCTTGCTAAAGAATACTTCCATGATGTTTGAATACACACACACAAAGTGTGGGGTAGATTCTTGCTAAAGAATACTTCCATGATGTTTGAATACACACACCCAAAGTCTGGGGAAGATTCTTGCTAAAGAATGCCTCCATAATGTTTGAATACACACACCCAAAGTGTGGGGAAGATTCTTGCAAAAGAATGCCACCCAGAGTCTCATGCCAGGCCACCTTATATACACAGAATGAGACAAAGAATAATAAAATCTCAAAGCAGGATTTCGTTGGTCGGTTCTCGTGACCTGAAGGAGCACCAAATGGGACTGTTAACCATCTGTAATCTAGATCTCCTCATGAGGTGACACGCCTCGCAGGAGTCCAGATTATGTCTTAAGTTCTAAACGTTGGTACACTTTCTCTCAGAATTATAGAAATTAGACCTTTTTAACCATTGCACCATCACCTTTAAAAAGAAACCAAACATGAAGATGAAACATTTGTAGCATCACAACATATGCACAACAACACATGCATATGACATTACATAGATTCAATAGACCTTTGGTGAACTGGAATTTGGGAGAGGAAGACAGAGAGTTTTAGTCCTGGTTATTAGCAACACCTGGGGATTTGATTGCTTTATGGGTATCTCCACAAGCAAACCCAATGCTGATTTCTTGAACAGATACTACAATTTTATTGAACAACTGAAGTGTACTGGCCAATGCCGCCCATGACGGCATATAGGGGCGGGACTTCCGCTACTATATAGCCTGTTTAGGCGGCAAAATACTCAGATTCTTTCTCTTCACCGTGACTGAAGCGTCTCGCTGTAGATTGTCGCACTTGTGAGGGACGCAAGGATCGCGTCCCTTACACGTGTTCCGGCAAAATTTTACAAGGATTTAGAGCTTCGCTCCTTGAGTGAAGAACTGTGTTTCTTATAGACTCCGAGATATATCGAATAACTGTGTTCTCGGCAGCGAACCACCGCCGCCAGCGCGCCGTTAGTGGCAATGCTGCCAAACTGAGGAGAACGTCGCGTGCCTTCCACGGTAACGTTACGCCCGCCCTATTAGCCTCATACCCCCGGGGTATTCCGAGGTTATGGACGCGGGAAAGCCACAAGGCTTCCTTTCCCCACCTACGCAGTGCGGAAAATGCCACAGTGTGCACAATACATTTACCGTTGCAAATACCCTCTCATATGTGTTTGTCCTGTACTTATAGCGTGCTTCGGCCGCTCCCCTTACATGATTAGACCCCCACCCTGGCGTCTGCCTTGTAATTTAACGCACTTTGGCCAGTACTAGCATGAACAGACCCCCTTCGGAACCGGTCGCGTGCGAGCACATCGCGCAGACGGCTCCTTTCATAAGACCTTCATTTGCGACATGGCCGTCTGTCACACTTGTATGGATGTAACGTTAAGGTTCCTTGGCGTTTTTTGAAGTCGACAGCTCACAAAAACGTATTTGGTTTTTTTTGGCTTGTTAGATGTACACCTTGTCACACAGCAGCTTTTAGGTATTATTCTGTTTTTAAGTTTAATCTGTAAATAAGTTTTTATAAGCTGTCTACCCCAAAAAACGAGCGTTTAAAGACACAAAAATGGACACAGGCAACCTTTCATAGTACTTCTATTAGTAAAACTGCGTCCACTATGGGGAAACGTAGTCGCCGATCCACTTTATTCTCCTTAAAGACTGGGTTTTACGGCTCGACAGCTTATAAAAACTTATTTCTGGGTTCTTTGGCTTGTTAGCTGTACATATTGTCACACAGCAGCTTTTAGGCATTATTCAGTTTTTTGTTATAAGCCAGAAATGACAAGGAGGCGGCTTTTCGCAATACAAAGTCAATGGAGACGGTTGGATTGCTTTCCCCCCCGGTGGGCGTGGTTTTCAGGTTATGACGCGCTGCGCTCTGTCTCTATCCCCGCCATGGGCGTGGCTACGCGCGCATTTAGGCCACGTCACTACGAGAGCTATTTTGCGTAGCGTCATACGTACACACGGACCTGCTATTCTTCAGACGTACTGAGGGGGGCAGCAATACACCATTAAAGTGTCTAAGCCTGCAAAAATTATACAAGAAGAAACGTTACGTATACAGAGAGTTATACTTGTGCCTGTGATCCAGGCTACATTTATTGCTCTTCTTATGATCAGTGGTGGTACCGCATCACACACCACACACACATTCACGCCCCCCATCTGTTTCGGGTGACGACGGGAATATGTGTTGGATATGCTTAATGATTTCAGATGTTGTGTCCAATGGCCGCTGACGGGCAGCGAGCTGCCAATCAGCACAACATATTTCTGTGCCCTGTATATTGACACCACATTTTTTTATTTGTTAATTTTTTAGTCATTATAACAAGTCACTTGATGGGTGGACAAAAAAACAAGAGCAACACCGTCATGACCGCAACCTTCTTAAACCTGATGCCATTAATGCGAGCGCGTCATTAAAACCCTATCATGATTACTTAATAACTGTAAAAACATGCATCTGCGCACGCACACACACGTGCGCGCACATAAACAATTCAATGCATTGGTTTAGTGCTGTTGCAGAAGACTACACGTGTCAAGCAGTGGTGCTCTCATGAGGTGCCTTTTTAAACGCATCGGTCCAGCGGAATGCTATCATATTTTAAACACAATCATATATTAAACACGAGGGACGTGTTGCTACAACTCCTTGAAATGCATATCATAAACAGGATTAATACCTAGTGATCTGATTCTGACTTCAGACAGAGCGCAGCTCTCTGCACGTACGCGAGAGTGAGAGAGAGGCGCTAATATGCAGCGGGTCATATTTTAAACAAAAAGTAAAGTTTGCCTCAGCAAACACATTAAACTCAACAAATACATAAGGATGACTACTTTAGTTTATGTTTAGACTTCGGAGTTCGGACAGACGCGAGAACGCGTGCACGTGAGACAGAGGGAAGCGCAGCTGCTCATGACGCGGCGCGCTGGATTTTAGTGGTAGAAGGAGACCAAGACGCGCGCATTAATGCAGGTACGTGCAAGAAGGAATTCTCTCTTTACAAGCTCTCCACGTAAAGTGAAGCCAAACCCTCATGTGAGGAAAAGCATGCATTGTGGGTGTTAATACAGGGCTCAAAATTAACTTTTTTATTTGGTAGCACTGGTGCTCCCAACTTTAAAGAGTTAGGAGCACCAGCAAAAATTTAGGCGCATCCATCCAAAAATTAAAAAGCACCACAACTACAATGTAAATGTTAATAGATTTATTTTATTAAAAATAAAACACCACCACCGGGCTTTACACGTCCTATGGCCAGCATTTAAAAGTTGGTCTTCTATTTTATTTTATTTTATTTTATTTTATTTTTTGCTGCATAAATTCCTAAATTAATACCCAAATGCTGTTGAAATAGTATAGCAGCAATAATAATTTAACAATTACAGGTAACATGATTAAGATTACATAGAAAATCTAGCAAACACATAAAACACTGATTAATTGTGACATTACAAAAGTGACCCTAATATAGAAGGCTAATATATAGTGGTATTGATAACTGCATTACCAGGATGCTTTTACTACTAAATAGGCAATGTTTTAAAAAATACAACAAAAACATACCATCAGCATTGTCGCATTCCACAGCAACATGGACCACAAGGATGTTTGTCGAATGGCCATTCACCAGCGCATGCGCACATACACCATCAAACACACTTTGACAGACAGGTCGGTGTCTCCATCAATAATAAACACATTTGTCATGACACGTCTTGTGTTTTTGGCACTTTCGCCATGTTTAAGCAAGGTACGTCTGGCGCTTAAAATGTTTTGATTCCGCCATTAACGCCGTTTTACAGGATTTACAGTAAACACAGTAAGTTATATTTTCATAGCGGAGACACTCGAAATCTTTAAGCCACTCTCTCTGAAAGGTTTAACGTCAACTCGTATTTTCCGGTGGTGGAGTTACATTTGAATCCGGATTGTCGTCAAAAAATACAGTAATAACCTTGGCTGTAATCGGCTCGCTCTTCACATTTCCGCGCTTCACGGCAACAAGGAATGACTGACGCTCATATAAGCCAATCTGCGGTCTTCATTAAATGCAAGAACTTAATGGTGAAATTTGATTGGTTATGTATCGTTGGAGAGAACACTGAACCTGGGACAGCGCCAGCACGCAGGATCACAATCAACTCGCGTCACAAGGAAATGGGCAGTCGCACAAATGCTCCCAAATATATTTTAAGGTCGCACAGATTAAATTTCGGTCGCATATGCGACCAAAATTGTCGCAATTTCGAGCCCTGTAATATAAAACTATGATGATAATAATAATAATAACCATTCGCCAACTATCGTCGTGACTATCGCCATGAAAGCCTGCCATAGGCGATATGTCTGAAGATCGTCGATACACGATACTATCGTCTATCGGCACAACCCTAGTTGGTTGTGATCCTTCACACCGCGTAGCGATCCGTCTCGAAGCGCAATGCACAACGCTCAACCCCGCTCACTAAATGCATCCGTTACACACGAGCTGCAGAGTAATGGGTGGTGTGGCCGCTCGCTTCGCACAGCGATCTGTCTCGACACACACACACACACAGCAGTGCACAATGCATCTCGCACGCCCCAGATTGGTGGCAACGTTGCTCTATACTACATGCATTGCACTATATACGTGTATATACATATATATTTTTTTTTTACTTATTTATTTATACATTACTAATAGCAGCCTGCATGCCTAGCTATTAATGTATGTCTGCATCAAATAGAGGCTTATTGTACTGCATTGCATATATATATATATATATATATATATATATATATATATATATATATATATATATATATATATATATATATATATATATATATATGTAACAGATGGCTCGGAGTCAGATTGAGGCCATTTGGCGTCTGGATCGTAAACAGCCCTAAAATTGTGACTTTAGATAACCCTGTGTCCTGATAACACAATCACCCAGATATCTACCACCTATCAAGGCTGTAAAGTGGGCGACAATTAAAACAAATGCAGTCTTCAAAGGAATCCCACCAGAGAAACCTGAGAGCCGTTCGTTCGACGATCGCCAGAGACACAGCTGGGGGCGCAGACTGTATGTCTGTGATGAAACCACATTTAAAGATCCCAATGAGCTGTTTAAATGTATATATATATATGTTATATCCCTTTACTGCATGATTATGTATGTGTGATGTAACTGTGTGTTAACACTTTAGTTAGATTTTGTTCACTTTAGCATGGTTCATATCTTTAGGTATGAAATTATTATTCAACGTGATTTTAAAACCATGTCTTGTCTAGTATCAAATTAACCTACTCTTTATTTCCTAATCATTTCTATGTATCATATTACCATAAGCCGCATCAATGTCATTTAATATCGATTCGAAGGGTTATGGAAACAACCCTTTATCATTATGCAAGTACGCAAATGCGATGTCTGAAAGATCAAAGGGCTTGTTTCCCCGCGCGACCGAACACTTCACACATTGGTCACACCCCAAAATGGGCTGGGCGTGTGAAAGGTCAAAACGGCCTATCGCCCAAGCCATCATAGCTCATTTGCTCATTGATCATCGCTCAATAGCTCAATTCGAACGATTCGCTCAGTATCTCAGTCAGTGGCTTAGTTCACTCATGAGCGCCCAGTCGCCCGGTTACCCAGGTAACCCGTCAGCGCAGTTTGGAAACTCGCTGAGACTCACCCAGAGTCCCTCGGATTCATCATCTTTTCTCTGAGCCCTGTCTCTTCAGGACAGTCTTTCCTGGCTTTGCGCTAGAGTTCGGAAAACCCCGCGGACCAATCCGCCCTACGAAACAACTTAACGGACTTCCATCTTAAACGAACACACCTGGATACTCTCTCTCTCTCCTTGCTCGCACCGCGAGCATAAGAAACTTCGCACCGCATCACAAAGAGCCAAACGCAAGTATAAACTCGTTTAACTCGCTGATGTTCAAGCTTTACCCCTTATGAAAATTAAGGCGATCCTTAGAGATTACCCGATGGTTTGTGCAGATGTTAAGCAATAGTGCTATTGCCAATCTTTCACTCTCTCTAGTTATTTTCAATCTTTTCTTTCTCATCTATGTTTTATGTTATTGTATGTGTGTATGTTTAGTTAGTCGTTATGTGTACTTCATTTTATAGTTAATAAACCGGTTTGCATTTTCACAATTGAATTGTTTCTGTGTTCAATGCTCATGAAAGTAAAGTCACTATTTCTGCCTTTTGTTCCAGCTACACGCTGCGAGTAGCACTGTATATCAGTGAGAAGGTTAATTTTAAAGGCCATGAAATTAACATTTCTTAGACGTTAATATACGATTATGGATATATGTCTTCGGTGGACGAACATATTAATTAATTGTTATTATTAATTCTGCTACGCCAGGTAAAACCTGATAAACTTGTATAATTAATTACAGTTAATTATACATAATATTCCCTTTTGAGCTAAAATCTAAGATTCCCTTGGGAATCCCCGTAGTATTTCGGTCGGAGGTTCATAGTGTTATAAATAACGTTATTTCCCTCCTCCCGCAAATTCGCTACATATAATGGTGGAGAACGCGCGGGCAGATTTAAACATTATTTTCTGAGCAAACCAGTTACAAATCAAATGTGTTTTTGCATTGTGTGAATGCTATAACTGATTTCGTTCTTTATTTGTATGAATGAAAATGTATTTTCCTGTACCATTTTCAGGACGTAACAGACTCGCGCCCCTGTTATGTATAGTTAACTGCAGTCTTTAAGGTAACCGTATTAAAAACCCTTTTGATACGCTGCATTACCGTCTGATTCCGCCTAATAAAGAGTAGAATTCCTTTATTTAGAGCGAAGCGGTGGTCGAGTGAGCACTCCCATCTGATAAGGCCTTTTTGTTAAATCTCCAGGAAATGATTTACAATTAGAGAAGCTGTCTATTGTATTTTTCCATTTTATTCACGTACGTGGATTTTTAAAATTGTAAGCACCGAGGGTAAGACTTTTCAATTTTAAAGGAGATGAAAACTTGATCAAGTATTTATAGTCACAACGTATGATAAAGCACGTTGGATTCTTGTTTATTTCGTGTCCCGGTAACGTAAGCCAAAAGAGGCACCGGCTGAACACGAGCGAATTACATCCGTCGTCTTAGCAACGCAGCAGGGGCCGATGTAATTACTGTATAGAAGCGAATCTTTGTCAGTTTAAAGCGTATTACCTAGTTCTAACACTAGATGTCAGTCTTGAGTGTCTAACACTTCTTCTTCTCCATTACTTTACGTCTGACTTCCGCTTTCTTTGTTTGTTGGGCGAAATATCGCCATCTAGTGGGAAAAGCTCGTTTGGTCCTCTCATAAACTCTTTTGGGAGTGTATGACAGGAATCCAACTTGGATTTTTGACCTTACTTCAATAACTAGGTTATTCTACTACTTTGTAGTTTTATTTCCTACATATTGAATGTTATGGTCCTAAATTATAAATAATAATTAATATTGCTGTGGCTTTATTAATTTATTATTTCTTTATTGAATTTTTATTTTATTTTGATTTATTTTATTTTTATTTTATTGCATTTTTTTGCTGGTCTCTCTCACTCCTTACTCTCCTGTTCTCTTTTCTATTGTAGAGATTGTATTTTTAATTAAGTTTAAATTTAAATGCAATGCGGTTTGATTTATTTTAAATTTTAATTGAATCAATTCTTTACTGTGAATAGAATTCAGCCCCATAAGTCCCATTCTCAGTGAATTCATTTATGTTTTAACTGGTGCAATAGGATAAGCCCCTGTGCATCTCTTGAAAGCTAACACTTGATAGATGAATCAGAGGCTTCGCCAGCGGTGAGTTCTACAAGAGACCGGTCCCGCTGAACTGACTCGAGTGTGTACAGTCGGGGTGCTGCGGTAGCTCCCTCCTTTAGCACCTTAGGCAGCAAGACACAGTGCAACCTCTGCAACCGGGCACTCCAATCGCTAACCTTGCCAGCTGACACACAAAAGCCCTAGCGGCAGTGCCAGTTGGTAGGTGACACCTTTGAGTGCGGCCCGGCGGCGTGAAGGGTGTGACTGTTGAGCGGTCGAGGTGGGGAGGGCAGAAGGCCCGGCACTCTTGGCTGCGTGCTCAGGGAAGCGCCTTGTCTCTGTGTTCCACCCTGGGTTTCCTTAAATAGTCAACGAGTGTTGGTGTAAAAGAGATGCACTTTTCTCCCCTCTGTAGCCACTAGAGGCACCAGATCCCTCTCAGGTTGGGTCTAGCCCAGCCAATCTAGCTAAGCCACTCCCCTAACTCGCATGACTCCATAGTGCCCTCTCCCTGTAAGGCCCTGTCATCAAATTTAGGGTAGAGAACCTGCTAAGCTGAAACAGGAAACCCCTTTTTCCACCGCCTATCCTCTTCATTTTCCCAGCCTTAGGACTTCGTCTGTTGGCTGTCTCAATTCCCATTTTCAGTTTATTTTATTATTTTTATTTATTTGTTTTTTTTTATTATCATTTATTTGTTTTTTCCTCTCTTTTCCCTTTCCTGTTTCATTTCATTTCCAGCAACCTTGCTTTATGTTTTATTTTATTTTTATCATTATAATTAATTAATTTTAATTATTTTGATTCACTTTATTTTGGGTTGAAAGAGCAAAACTGCACAAACCATTAGGAGAATTCATTAGTAATACGCTCGAATAACCAAATGTCCAAGGCGACCTATAGGTTTTAACAAAGCGACAAATTACTAAAATTTTTCCCTTATTTCCCCACACTGATTATCTGTGCCGCCGGAGAAAGGCCCTGATAATAAGCTCATAGCCCCTATATATATATATTATTGCCGTAGCTCGCTGAACTGTGCGGACTCGCATTGGCTCTTTGTGTTTTCTCTTCTATCAGTGCGTCAACATGTCCAGATTACCAAGCCCTGTCAACCACTGGGACCAGCTAGAGGCCTGGCTCAGCGCTGTGACATCTGAACTCCTGCCCAACCTCGCCAATGAACTGCAACACCTGGAAAGAGAGCAACTCGACGGCACCCTGGACAAGTTCATAGCCCACGCCCCAACGAGGAGCTACAGTCACAAGGATATAGCCAAGATCACAGGTGCCATCGCTCACAACCTCATCATCCAGCTTAAACTGGGCGAAAGGAACATCGCCCAACTGGAAGAGGATGCAGCAGCTCTACAGCTCCAAGCAGCAGAGGCACGGAGGAATCAGGAGGACGCGCAGAATCGTCTAGATCAGCTGACACAGGGATTAGAGGATCAACACCCATCGATGGAGGAGAAACACTGGAGGCTAAAGGACGACATTGGACAACTCCAAGAGGCCTTGTCAAAACTCCGCACAGACACAGAGCACAAGGAGCAACAGGAAAAGACAGCCAGAGAAGAGCTGTCTGGAAAGCTCCAGCAGGCTGAACATCTTCTGGTGAGAGCAAAGGCAGAACTGAAGGAACGTGATGCCAAGCTGAAGGCCTGTGAGAATCACCTGCGAGCGGCTCGAGATGAAGGTCGAGCTCTGGCTCAGCAACGAGACCAGGCTAGGGACGACCTTGACTCCGCCCAAAGAGAACTCATTTATGCATATAAACTGCAAGCTGAACAAGTAAGGGAAAAAGCAACCTTTCCCTTTCATTCAACCAGTGAGCCTGCACCCCCCCACCAAAGCTTTTCTGTTGAAAAGGGGGGCGGGAGCCCACTGTTAAAGACATCAGCCAGCATTCCCGAACCTCTCACTACCACATGGGGGTGGGGACAGACAAATTTCCCGAGGTCACCTGCAGACATGCCCGGCGTGGCACCCAAAGACCTCGACAAGCTGGCTAGAAATATCCCAACATTTACCCCAGAGCCTGCAGGTGGCCATGATATCCACTCTTACCTGCAGGACATTGACTTTTATTTGCAAACACTGCCAAATGTAACTACAAGAGACAAACTGTATCTGCTACGGGTTACTTCCAGTCGTGAAGTGAGGAGTTTCCTTGACCGGCAGCCAGAAAACGTCAAGATGGATTACGAGCAGCTGCAAAAGGCCTTAATAGAAGAGTTTTCGGATCCAGAGTCAGAACAAGGACTTGTTACGGCGATGGACCTCAAACAGAGCCGAAACGAAACTCCACAGGCCTACTACAACAGACTCAGGCGAGCTTACTTTGGCTCACGGAATGAGCCAGGAATGGATGAGGACTTTAACTTCAGGACCCTCTTCCTGCGAAATCTTCACTTCACAGTAAGCCAACACTTAGGGGTTATGGCCTGCCCTTGCACGATGACAACCAGGCAGCTGCGGGACTTGGCCCATAAAGCTTATGGTAAACAAAGAGCGGCCTCTGAAAAGACTGTTAAAAACCCTGTCATTCTCCCTGTCTCTGAACTGTACCCTGAACTACCACTGGAGGGCGCACGACAACGCCACAGTGAAAGACCTTTCAACAGAGGGCCAAGAGGGTCAAGAGACTTTACAGCCAGCCAGGAATGGTACGGCCATGAAGGGGCTCGTCCCAAGCACCAAATGGGACGCGCCGAGAGGTCATCGAGCCGGCTAAACTCATCAGACAACCAGAAGGGTGGCGGCTCGTGGGAACCTGGCCGACGACCTAGAGGTAACCGTCCTGCACCTGGCAGATCAAATGCTGGTAACAGTCAACAGAGAGATCAGTCTCGATACACACAGAGCAAGGT
The DNA here is from genome assembly GCF_027580225.2 of Misgurnus anguillicaudatus. NCBI lineage: Eukaryota > Metazoa > Chordata > Actinopteri > Cypriniformes > Cobitidae > Misgurnus > Misgurnus anguillicaudatus. The sequence goes on along the minus strand of NC_073357.2, from coordinate 33,976,665 downwards.
TAAGCCTGAACTACCCCAGAAACAGAGTGACACAGACACGTCTGAGTCAGCAGAGATTCTGAGAATATTGAAGGAGTTAATCCAAAAAAGGCCTCACAAGGAGGACCACAAAGACAAACCCGACTCCTTATTCAAAGACTTTGGCATACAAACAATATCTCAAACACCAACCAACCAAAGCCTGCAAGTACCAGAGAGTGCTGTGTTAAGTGTCTCTTTCCCTACAGAGTCACAGGAAACCAGCATTGACTGCCTTCCCATTAATACAACAGCCCCAGTACCAAGCCTCCTGGGAAACCTGATCGAAAGAGGAGAAGCTAAAAAGCTATATCTATCCATCACCTTGGAAAATGAGGTTGAACTAGAAGCCCTCGTCGACACCGGAGCTGACCTAACGCTGATGTCATCCCAGCTTTTCACCAGACTCCAGAACAGAGTTAATGCCCAAAATTTGACCCTTAAACCCCAAAGGTGTATGCTGAATGTGCAGTCTTACAGCCAGACTGAAGTTCAACTGCAACAGGTGATTCCCATCCACCTGACGATCGGTCCTATGAGCATCATACACCCTGTGTACATCTCACCAATGGACTCATACCCTCTCCTCATTGGCAAAGACCTGCTAGACCGCTTTGAACCCTTAATGGACTTTAAACAGTTAAAAATTTGGGCTCAAGTGCGAGAACCTTTACCCTTTCAATCAGCCAGATCATCTAAGGTAAACTGCCAGGTCACACAGGTCATGGACGACCCCCCAGCCAGCCGCGGGAACTTCGTCTCAAACCTAAACTCCAAAAGTTCACTGCTCTGCACTCTGCATCCAGCCAAAGACTCAGAGCCATACCCAGGACTTGACGCACAAGTTCAACAAAATTTAAAAGATGCAGATGCCCTGCAGGATGATGCAGATTATCAGAAACTACAAGCCTCTAACATCGCTATCCAAGCTATGTTAAACCACCTCTTAGACCCCTCCACCTACCCTATCACAAACTCTGACCTGTCTGCTGCTCCAACCTGCAAACGTCTCAACGATGTCAGGCACCTGCTGCGCATACAACACAACATCCTCTGGTATGTCCCTGATGACCGCACTACACCTGCGCTTGTGGTTCCTCAGGCCCATAGGGGGGTCATACTAATGTATGCGCATGACACAGCATGTGCCGCACACCACCGCACAAAAGCCACTTATGAAACACCGAAACAGGTGGCATACTGGCCTGGAATGCAGCACGATGTAGCAGAACACATCAAGAAATGTCTGGTTTGCTGCCAATTCCAACCGGCTAAGCCAAACCATGGAGCACCACTTCAAAAAAGAGGTGTCAACTTTTCAGTGTCAGACCTCCAGATAGACTGGGTTGGACCATTACCCAGGCCAACGAGGGGCAACAAACACCTTCTCACGGTCATCTGCCAATTCACAAAGTTGGCAGAATGCTTTCCAGCACCCCCATTGCATACCAGATCAAGATGGGCAGGAGTCAGAAGGAACCAATTTTCAGATGGGTCCACCAGAACCAAGTCAAGAGACACTCAACATGGTGGAATGACAGTAAAGGGGGGACGAGCACTAACCAGGCCAAACTCTCTCCACACTGCCTCATCACTAGAACTCTGCCACCTAGGGAACAGCCGCTAATGAAAAGAAAGAGAACTGTCCTGACCAAACAAGGACCTGTAGCGCCCACCTATTGTTCCTTCTTTCTCTCCCTCTCTGTCACCAGGATGCTGCTGTGGATCACTGTTCTGTACATCAGCCTACAGGGGGGATGGTCGCAACCTGAAATCGTGTCGCCGGGTCCCGCCTCAGGCATCGTCCTTAAAGAGCAACCTGGACTCCTGATCACGAACTGCAGAACGCATAGCCAAAAAGTCTATGTCCGACTCAACCCCCGTGATGTCTACAGAGCACACTACACAGCATCAGCACCAGAAACCAGTTGGGCAGGAGAACGATGGGCGCAGAACGCTATGATTCACGCAGAGGTTGACATCAAACACATGCTGTACCAACTTCAGAAGACACAGGCAGGTCTTGGCCGACAAACCAAGCGTCACAAGCGGTTCCTGGGAGCCCTATTCGGAGCCGCCGCAGCAGCCATTCCACCCTGCCTGGTACCCCTAAGCCTGGTACAGACCATTTTACCCTCTGCCACTGCAGGCCCAACAAACACCCTGCAGGTGCATCTGGCCTACTCCCTAGGTAGCACAATTCCATTAAGCATAGCCCCTAAACAAGGCGAACTTGCTTTTCTGATAAACCTGCCAATCATCGAGTCACACAACATCTACAGACTCAAAGACATTGGCAATGTTGGTTTCTGGCAGGGAAACACTCACATCAGAATACGCACCCCCACTGTTGTGGCTTACCATGACAGCAACGAACAGCTGTACCTTGCACCAAACCTTCGCATGTGCAGCCTCACTAAAGACGTTCATTATCTCTGCCCCAGCAAACCTTTCCTTCGGGACAACACTGACGGCATCTGTGGGCTGCGGCCCATGAAGATTGACTCTCGTTGTCCTGCCTCAGCTAAACCACGAGCCGAGGTCACTAACACCCAAGCTGAGATCGTAGGTGACCGATGGCTGGTCAACACCCCAGCCAGCACGGCCACTTTGACCTACGACCAACACTACACAGCCACCCGCATCAGTGTACCAAACCAGACGATGTGGATCCAAGTTCCAAAAGGTGCGATTCTTCACATCGATGAACTCGCACTCTATCACCTTCCCAGTGAGGAGTACCACACCGAACTGGAATTTTCAACTTTCTTCAGGGACCACAACTTCACTTTAGACCCTGAACTGGAGATGAGGATTGCAGAAGGGGGGACCCAACTAATTGATGTCACGCCCATCGACACTGCCCTCCAGGCACTTGCTCGCATGCCAGCTCTGCACAGCCTCCCTGTTTTCAGAGCCTGGACGGCCGCTGACACGGTACTGTGCCTCTCCACAGGAGTAGGATACGCCCTTACTCTTGGCCTCACTTTCATCCTGTACCGAAGAGTCAGCGGGATGCAGGAAACAGTAAACAAGTGCACAGCTGCCGTCCCTCAAGCCTTCAAGCGGAACCATGGGAAGCAAGACACACAAGCCAAGCAAGAGCCCAACCTCATTGAAATCACCCCTCTGTCTGCACGCCGAAGCGCTGCAGAAAATTAAGATACACCTGCCATCCAGACCAAATGACCTGTCCAACCATCGCCTATTGAACCATCGCCCACCAAAGTCTCTCAAGACCCTGGTGGCGATGAAGGGGGGATATGTAACAGATGGCTCGGAGTCAGATTGAGGCCATTTGGCGTCTGGATCGTAAACAGCCCTAAAATTGTGACTTTAGATAACCCTGTGTCCTGATAACACAATCACCCAGATATCTACCACCTATCAAGGCTGTAAAGTGGGCGACAATTAAAACAAATGCAGTCTTCAAAGGAATCCCACCAGAGAAACCTGAGAGCCGTTCGTTCGACGATCGCCAGAGACACAGCTGGGGGCGCAGACTGTATGTCTGTGATGAAACCACATTTAAAGATCCCAATGAGCTGTTTAAATGTATATATATATATGTTATATCCCTTTACTGCATGATTATGTATGTGTGATGTAACTGTGTGTTAACACTTTAGTTAGATTTTGTTCACTTTAGCATGGTTCATATCTTTAGGTATGAAATTATTATTCAACGTGATTTTAAAACCATGTCTTGTCTAGTATCAAATTAACCTACTCTTTATTTCCTAATCATTTCTATGTATCATATTACCATAAGCCGCATCAATGTCATTTAATATCGATTCGAAGGGTTATGGAAACAACCCTTTATCATTATGCAAGTACGCAAATGCGATGTCTGAAAGATCAAAGGGCTTGTTTCCCCGCGCGACCGAACACTTCACACATTGGTCACACCCCAAAATGGGCTGGGCGTGTGAAAGGTCAAAACGGCCTATCGCCCAAGCCATCATAGCTCATTTGCTCATTGATCATCGCTCAATAGCTCAATTCGAACGATTCGCTCAGTATCTCAGTCAGTGGCTTAGTTCACTCATGAGCGCCCAGTCGCCCGGTTACCCAGGTAACCCGTCAGCGCAGTTTGGAAACTCGCTGAGACTCACCCAGAGTCCCTCGGATTCATCATCTTTTCTCTGAGCCCTGTCTCTTCAGGACAGTCTTTCCTGGCTTTGCGCTAGAGTTCGGAAAACCCCGCGGACCAATCCGCCCTACGAAACAACTTAACGGACTTCCATCTTAAACGAACACACCTGGATACTCTCTCTCTCTCCTTGCTCGCACCGCGAGCATAAGAAACTTCGCACCGCATCACAAAGAGCCAAACGCAAGTATAAACTCGTTTAACTCGCTGATGTTCAAGCTTTACCCCTTATGAAAATTAAGGCGATCCTTAGAGATTATCCGATGGTTTGTGCAGATGTTAAGCAATAGTGCTATTGCCAATCTTTCACTCTCTCTAGTTATTTTCAATCTTTTCTTTCTCATCTATGTTTTATGTTATTGTATGTGTGTATGTTTAGTTAGTCGTTATGTGTACTTCATTTTATAGTTAATAAACCGGTTTGCATTTTCACAATTGAATTGTTTCTGTGTTCAATGCTCATGAAAGTAAAGTCACTATTTCTGCCTTTTGATCCAGCTACACGCTGCGAGTAGCACTGTATATCAGTGAGAAGGTTAATTTTAAAGGCCATGAAATTAACATTTCTTAGACGTTAATATACGATTATGGATATATGTCTTCGGTGGACGAACATATTAATTAATTGTTATTATTAATTCTGCTACGCCAGGTAAAACCTGATAAACTTGTATAATTAATTACAGTTAATTATACATAATATTCCCTTTTGAGCTAAAATCTAAGATTCCCTTGGGAATCCCCGTAGTATTTCGGTCGGAGGTTCATAGTGTTATAAATAACGTTATTTCCCTCCTCCCGCAAATTCGCTACAATATATATATATATATATATATATATATATATATATATATATATATATATATATATATATATATATATATATATATATATATATATATATATATATATATATATTAGAGCTGTAATCGGGCCTTAAAAGTTAGGCCCGAAATGACCGGAGCCCGACAGAATGCAGCCCGAACCCGAATGTACATTTAGATTGACAGCTTTTTAAAAGCCCGAACCCGTTTACAGCCTGACATTATTTAAATGTGCGCACACACACAGCTTTTGTCAAGAATGAGTAATTTACACAGGTTTTAACATTATTTATTCATTACTAATAATCTACACGCATACTTGAAAGTTGAAATAAAGAAATAAAATAAGTCATCTGTAACATTGCCTATGCAATACACTATAAATAGGCCAATAAAAAATATTATTTCTTAACGAATTAAATTAAGATAATACATTCTGAATTAATATATATTCATACATTACTAATAGCAGCCTGCACGCCTAGCTATTAATAGGGGTTTTCACACTGCGCTTAACCCTGGGTTATCTTCATTCTAAACCCCACTTTTAACCCTGGGTTAAGGAGCGTTTCACACCTGTAATTTGAAAGCTGTGTTAGCACCGCTTTTTACCCAGGGTTATGAAACCCTGCTCTGGAGCAGGGTTAGCACCGCATTTGTGGTGTTAACCCCGCATTGTGGTGCCAAACGCATGCAGTGTGAAACGAAGCAGGGTTAGAATGTTATGACCCTAATTAAACACAGCTGAAGTAGCTAATCAAGGCTTAATAATTACAGACAGGTGTGTTGAAACTGGGGTGGAGACTCCTGACCCAGGGTTTAGGAATGCACAGTGTGAAACGTCAAATTATGAATACCCAGGGTTATCTCTTAACCCCTGGTTAAGTTTGAACAGTGTGAAACATGAAAAAAATAACCCAGGATTCTGTTAACCCTGGTTTTAGAATAACCCAGGGTTAACAATTTCAGGTGTGAAAAGCCCTAATGTATGTCTGCATTAAATAGAGGCTCATTGTACTGCATTGCACTATATATACACATACGTATATTTATATATATACACATTACTAATAGCAGCCTACACGCCTGGCTATTTATGTATATTGGCATTGAATAGAGAGACTATCTCTCTCCTCACTCAATCCTGCTCTTAGCTCCCCACCTGAAGGCGGTGAGCCGATGTGGATGTAAACTTTTAGGAGCTATGTCCCCAGCTATACCAACAGAGGATTACTATCATGCCTTACACATTCGTGCAGTGTTCAGGCAATATCTCACTACAAACACAGGTATCTGACTCCCTGCATGCGCGTGGCGAGCTGTTACTAAGCTGTTCATTCTTAAGGAAATGTCTCTCTTTCTCTCTCGGGTTCTGCATCCGACCCTGCACAAAACAGCGTGCCGCTGCAGACCCAGACTTGGTTTTTATATGGCTCTGTGTGCGGCTAGTGAGCCGGTGCCCTTCAGCGGATCACTCCGCTAGATGATTCACACACGTCTGCGTTGCGCACTGTGTGGTACAGTTCAGGAGTTTGCAACATCACTGTACAGTCGTTGACAACCTCTATTAAAATGGCAACCTTGCTTCAAAGCACACAGTATGTAACTGGCACCTACCACGCATAGACGAGCGGTTACTACCTGTTCCAACGTATGAGGAGTGTATCTCCTCGCTCGGTGCTATTGCAGAACCAAGCTCTGGTCTTCCATGGCTCTGTGTAACACACCATTGCTTTATGCTGCACAATATGTAACTGGAATCCTGTGCGCTGCCATCCGTTACAGAAATATCCCAGGTGCGTGGAGTCGAATCTGCACTTGTATCCTGCATCCAGTCATCCAAGCGGTGAGCTGTGACAGGTTTGACTGGTCGGCCATCAGTGCGTGTCTGAACACACAACCCCTGTGGCCCTACCGCAGCCTCTCAGGCACATATGGCTCGCTCGGAGCTATTATGGTTTGTCATGAGTTTGTAACATCTCCATATGATCTGTGGCGCACACACCTATGTTTAGCAGCAGGCTTGTTCCACAGCTGACAACATATACTGTAATAGGCACCCACATGTGTGATTGGAGCCATTGCAAACATGTCAATATGGAGCTACAACATCCCGATCGGTCGGCAATGTTGAGCTCATTACCTTACCCGGTGCAGCACTCAATTCCTCCCTTGGCTAACACCGCCGTGATACAGAAGGGAGAGAGTTATGAACACCTGCTTTATAGGGTATTTGTATATACTATTACCCAGAGCGGCTGCCAATTTGATTTGACACAGACCACCCCAGCTGTGCAGTCCTGTCGCATAATCGGCGCACCGCGCCGGTACTGAGTCTGGAGTTTACGAACGGGTTATATCGTTTGTACCTGAGGAGAGAGGTAGAACAGCTTGTGCAGCCACTATCCTCTCACCCTAGACGACGACCTCTGTTCATGGGAAACTACTGGCGCGCCGATGGTGCTTATAGCGGGGTTTGTGTAGACCCGCACACATTCACAGGTGTAACGCTGTTTCCTCTTAGCCGAGAAAAATGGGCATCCTGCTATCTTATTGCCCGTTTGGGAATGTACCAACCTGCCACAGACACACTCTTGATAAAAGTGATTTTTGCATGCGTGCGTGTGAGCATATAAGCACGGTGTGCATGCCAGCTTTACGTTTATGTGCTTGGTTGGGGATACGGACACGGGCTTCATGCGAGCCCGTCCCTCTCAGGAGCACTCTGGATATGAGTCTGCTCTGAGATATTCCACCCGAGACACTACGGTGCTGGTGACGAACGCCTCTCTGGTTGACCGATTGGCTTACAAAATCACAGCGCACCACTTACTTCAGCTAAGCATTGCGGCGCACGTACTTGAGTAAGCTCCACTGGAGCTCCTCTTCGCTGTTCTCACGGCGTGTTTGAATACATCTCCCATTGCGTCAGCGGATGCAATGTCGAGTGATCGCTCTCGAAAGGGAACGTCTCGGTTACTATCGTAACCTCGGTTCCCTAAAAGAGACGGGAACGAGACATTGCGTAAGCCGCCGTGTCACTGCTCAGATCAGCTCTACTGTTTGTTCAATCGAAAGAATCCGAGTATTTTGCCGCCTAAACAGGCTATATAGTAGCCGAAGTCCCACCCCTATATGCCGTCATGGGCGGCATTGGCCAGTACACTGGCGGGGTTCAATAAATCTTCAGAGAAACCGGAAGAGGGAGGAGTTCCCATCGCGTCAGCGGACACAATGGGCCCTATTTTAACGATCTGAAACGCACGTGCGAAGCGCAAAGCGCAAGTGACTTTGTGGGCGGATCTTGGCCGCTGTTGCTATTTTCCCGGCGGGAGAAATAACTCTTGCGCCAGGCGCAAATCAATAAGGGGTTGGTCTGAAGTAGGTTCATTATTCATAGGTGTGGTTTGGGCGTAACGTCAAATAAACCAATCAGAACGCTATCCAACATTCCCTTTAAATGCAAGGGCGCAAGTTCCATGGCAGGTTGCTATTATTATGACGGATTTACCAGGCGCACACCAGGAGCGATTCACAGCCGAGGAGACCAACGTTCTTGTAAGAGCAGTCAAAGACAGAGAAGTTGTTTTGTATGGGGATGGGAGAAACCCGCCCAAATCAGCGTCGGTTAAACAGGCGTCAGAGGAAATAGCCACAATTGTCTCATCAGCTGCGCCAAGCACTACAATGATGTCAGGAGACGGGGGGATCCCAAGCTTGCCAGCATAAATCAGGCACGCAGGGCACACAGGAGGACATCGCTGCGTCCACCCTCACCGCTGAAAGGGTTTGGGGGCTTTGAAATCGAACCCAAGAAACGCAAGCAAGGTCCAACCCCAAAGTACACTTACAAATCAAGTTCATATGCATTAAGGTTTCTTCTGAAAACATTTTAATTATTATTTAGATCAAATAAATGTAATCCAGCCACACAACAAACTTATGAAAATATTTTAATCGTTATTTGCATGATAATTGTTTAACGCTGCCACACAAAATAAATAAAAACTATCACCACAATGCTCACCAAAATGATTTCCCTTATCTCATGTATTAATATTTTTTATTGTAACAATTTATGATTTAATGATTTCCCTTATCTCATGTATTAATATTTTTAATTGTAACAATTTATGATTTGCAAAAATAACTGTTGCATCTGTGTAGATTAGATAAGCAATGCGCGTTGTGCACGCTATACATTATGGTCAAGCATGCGCCCTTAAAATAGCATAATGAACTACGGCCAACGCGCCACTGACTTTAGACTAGTATTTTTTTGGTTAGTAGCGCAATTGTTTTTTGAAACTGCAAAATAGCATAAGAGATGGTTTGCGCCGGAGCATGCCTCCTTTTATGCGCTGAACCGCCCAGGGAGCGCAAGTTCATTCCCTAGTTTGCCGACGTGCGTCTGTGGAGGGAAAAACCCGCTGTGGGCCGGTGCAAAATACGAAATCATACATGTGTCCCTGACAAAGTCAATTGCGCTGGGTGCAATATAGGGCCCAATGTCTCGTTCCCGTCTCTCAGGGAACCGAGGTTACGATAGTAACCGAGACGTTTTACATATATCTGACTAGGTCCTCTTTCCGGCAACGATCCCAGAAGACCAACGGGACGAGTTTGAGTTCGCACAGAAGCTTGTCTGGCAATTTTACGGGTATTTTCTGGGACCAAAGGTCTGTGTGAATGGGGTTCAAGTGTAGGACTTCTCCCCCCAGAATCCCCTGAATCACACTGTAATAAGAATGAGGAAGGTGCTGGTCCACTGTCTTATCAATTTAAACCTTTGAACCCTCATGTGCATACAGGAGAATATGAACATGAAGCAGATGAAGCACATAAAATAACTATTCAAAGTTTATCTTGCATATAAATTCTGACGTATTGTGATCAATCATGGCCATTGGAAGCAAACAAAGTTGGTTTTTCCAAAACATTTATTGGAGTTGATGCCATTATCTTGTATTTTGGCGCCTTTTATTAGCTTTTATAGTCTAAAAGCTTTGCTTACCTCATTGTGTCACGGGAGTGTATTGGGAGAAAGTAGCAAAGAGTTGAATTTATATGGACTCTAAATGAGCCAAGTGGAATGGATATAAGGACGCAGCAGCATGGAAGTCAGGCTGTGGCTATAAAGCGGAACCGAGTTTAATTTATAATGGTATTCCTGGGTGGACCTCAATGAATATTCTGCATTTAGTTTTACACTATATATGGTTCAATTAATTACGTTTTTTTAAGTCATGAATCAATAATTTTCAAATAATCAAAAACAGGGGGTGGAGCTAAAGTTAGAAAATAACTAAAGTTACAAATAAAGTACTGTAAGGTCTAACAGGTGTATTTAGATACAGAAATAGAGAGATGGTCCTCACTGCAGAACACAACATCTAGGGGGCTGGTTGGATCTAGATCCAACTCATCCCACTTTATATACTTTGTTCCGCCAAATGAACCAGAATATTTGCATATTCTGTGGATGCCAACGTTTGCTCTTATCAGTTTAAGTCTACGTTTGATTAATAATATAGCCGAGAAAGATTCATAATTAAGTAAGTAATGATCACAGTTAGTGTAAGGGGAGGTAAGGGACACGATCCCGACAGTGTTATATCACTGAAGGGATTTATTTGTACATTATCCCACATATTACACAGCTATTCATATACGAGTAAATATAAAAACACAAATTCATTTGATATCTTTTATTAGCACTTTTTTTTAAGTAAACAGAGGGAAACCTGTTTCCTAATAGCTGTAACCAAAGATGAATTTAAACAAGTTCATAGTCCATACAAGATAAACATTCAATTTATTAATTTCTAAATAACATGCCATATATATGTTTATAATTATGCATATTTATACTGTATACATTCATAGGTCTTAAACTGCATGTGGTAAGATAAGCCTACTCACAGTAGGCTTACCCGAAATGTTTTACTCCAAAAAATTATAGCAAAAAACTTAATTAATAATTCCTTACATTTATATAGCGCTTTTCTCAGTACTCAAAGCGCTTTACATATGAATGGGGGAATCTCCTCAGCCACCACCAATGTGCAGCATCCACCTGGATGAAGCGACGGCAGCCATATTGCGCCAGAACGCCCACCACACACCAGCTTATTAGTGGAGAGGAGACAGAGTGATATAGCCAGTTAGTATGAGGAATGATTAGTAGGACAACGGGCAAGTTTGGCCAGGATGCCGGGGCAAACCCCTACTCTTTCTCGAAGGACATCCTGGGATTTTTAATGACTCACAGTAGGCTTACCCGAAATGTTTTACTCCAAAAAATTATAGCAAAAAACTTACATTTCACCTTAAAGGCACTACTTTTATTGTAGTCATAATAAAGTTTGTTTTTATGTCAAAACAATAACTTAATTTAGTTACGACTTAATGCCGAAATGGTAACGCAACAACACGTGTATGATGTTACGTGTATGATAGCCCCATTCATTCCTCTGGTACCAAAAAAAGTTTTATTTTGTGAAACCATACTTACTGGTATAACTCCTCATGTAACAGTCTTTAAATAGGGAAAACACGGAAGTGTTTGGTGGCTTCCCTGTTTGGTACCATAGGAATGAATGGGTCTAAGTTGAGGTAATAACATAGTTTAATATGGCAAAAGGATAGACTATTCCTTTAAGACATAACTGATTGTATAAGAATACTTGCCAATACTTGCCTGTATTGCATAATTTCGTGTGTCTGTCCAGTAAACAGAGAGATTCTGGGAAAAGCATGTCTGGATGCGTGCTTATGAGTCTGCCATTATTGTGTTATTGTTGACCATATTGCCATTTTAAACACATTACATTTCTGTTAGATATATTTGTTTTATATGTATATTTACTGATAATACCAGTGTAGCTATGCTATTATTCTTATAGAATTCTTATTCTGTCAGGTAATGTTAATGTAAGTCTTAGAATGGTGATTATTTGTAATTATTTCTCTTGTTTGTTTTTTGTAGACCATTACATTGTATTTCATGTCTTATACCATGGTCTCTTTAAATACTTGATTCTGATTGGCTGGAAGGTGTGCATCAAAACCGTTTAATGCACAGGTAGTTCCAGTCAGTTTGATTACAGTTAGGTTCTTCGCCTCTACGTCGTGCATTAAAACCCTTTAATGCATGGCTAGCCGTGGATTATCCCTTACATATCAGTGCATATGCAGATTCATTGACAGCCTAGTTCAAAGACGTCTCCTCTTCTAACTCTCAGACCGGAATCTGGTCCATATTTGGCCACCTCAACCAGTTAAAACTTAAATGTAGTGAGGTTTACTACAGGTTTATAATGGTGTAGTGCAGTGGAGTTTAAACTTTTCACCCCAGTATCATGTCATAAAATTAGACATTTCATGTAACCTACTCACCATCATAAAAAAAAGTAATTTTTCCAATATTGCATTCAGGTAGAGGGACACTAGATATAAAAATGTTCACTTTTGACCTTTGTAACAACAGCACCAAAATGTCCAGAAGGAAGCAGCGTTGGCTTTGTGCGCTGGACTGCAGGAGGAGAGTCGCAGTCGCTGGCAGACACCATGGTATCCTAGTCCATGACCCGCGAGAAGGTGACGTTCAGCCGTCTGTTGGCAATGACACGACCGTTCATTGCTGAAATGGCTTGAGCTGCAGCTTCAGGGCTCGTGAAACACACAAAGCCGAACCCTCGGCTGCCGTTCCTCACCACCTGACAACAGAAACATCCAATACATGTGGTGTATTTTATCTAAATACAGTATTACTCATAGGAACTGTTAAATGTCTCCTATTAATCTTTAAAAAATAAGCATCATACCTTAGCATTGGTGATGGTCCCAAACGTGGAGAAGACTCTATGAAGCTCCTGATCTGTCCAGCTTTAGGGCAGATTGTTCACATAGAGATGAACTCCCTGTAAAGACAACACATGCAAACACAAGTCAAGTTAATCTACTCGGACACATTTTATGTTCACTGAAGATCTGATCACATATTTTCACAGAGTTTTGTGATGAATACCGGGAAGAGGCCCTTGTAGCTCATCTTCAAGCGGTCATGGTTGGCCTTCTCAGTCTGACGCTCCTGAAATGATTTGTAGTGGCTGATGGACCTTTTGACACAAACACCAGCTGTTAGTCCATCACCCAGACTTTTAACTACATTCAGTTGATCAAGTTTACTAATACTATACTACTACTGTAGCATATACAGGCTCTACCAGTTGAATATTTTTTTAGCATTTTAGCTAAGCAGTAATGATTTTCATCACCGGATAAATGGCTATTTAAGGTCCTGCATTACTACAGTAAAGGTTTGATTTTGAGTATGTTTGCACCCCCCCCCCCCCAAAAAAAAAAATCTTTTAGCACCAGCCGCCACTGCTTTCTTTAAAAGTTTCTTTGGAAAGACATACATGATGAACTGTTGGAAAGTGTTGAGATTAAATGTTTCACTCACATCAGTTTTAGTTTTACCCCTAAAGGGTTAATTGTGTTTTGCACAATTGTAATTTTCCAGTGAGGTCTGTTTTAATTTTCGTAAGAGCAGATGAGTAAATGTTCTTGCCTTATTAGGATGTAAATCCCGCATCCTTACCATATATAGAAAACCTCCACACCTCCTTAGACTCCTATATAAGCTGACTGTTAACAAGAATCTTGAAGAATCAACTTTTACATTTTGGTTATTTCTGAAGACTGTGTGGAAGAGCCACAGGTAACAACAATACAATACAGGTAAGAGGTGTTTTTTCTGCTTTATCTGACATTAAATAGTTGAAGAGCGGGTTCAATTTTTCAACCCCTAATTGTCACAGGCCACAGGTGGGCCGAACAGTACACGTAAATATTAAATGATAATTGCCTATTCTAAAACTAAAATATGGTTGTTGACAAATTATATCTGGTTGTAGTTATATATGGTGTGTAGTTTTGAAAAAATTGAGACTCTAGTGAGACTAATTTTGTAAAATATCATGGGTCCACAGGTGGGCCTAGGTTATTATAATTAAAAACAATTAAAGCTCCTATAACACAACCTGTTTCAGCATATCTGATGTTAATTCACAAGTTTCACAAGTTTATTTTCACAACATCACAATTACACATGTTGCATTGTACACTACATTTCAATGCTTAAGTAGCACTTGAAAATCATCGTAGATCTACGAGCGCTCTGGAGTAATCGTTAATTCATAAGTGCGTCGTAAGAAAACAGTGAGGCTGTTTACACTTGGTATTAAGATGTGTTTTCGTCGATCGGATCACAAGTGGACGAGAGAGACACATTACGTTTACACCTGGTATTTAAGTCTCTTTTGTCCACTTTGACCACTTCTGTCCTGAATACTGTCAGGGGGTGGTCTGTCGAGACGGTGGGCGAGTCTCTCCGCTGTCATTCAAACGCGAACGGGAGTAATTATGAGTTTATATGGACGCAAACTAATATTATATCGGAGTCCGCTGCTTGTTTAACAAGTAAAGGTGCTGCACAGTGTTTTCTACAAGTATATGTTAGAGCTTTCTCTGAATTTTCAGCGCAATTGATGAAATAGGATCGCGCAACTTTCAAACGTTTGCAAAATGAAACTACGGAGACCAACCGCTTTAGTTTTATAAATGAAAGGCTAAAAATAGCGCTCTTCACCATGTGTCCGCGCCAGAAGTCAAAAAAGACCTAAAACATAATGTTCAGTACCTCAGATTAGATAAATGGGCGGAGAAAAGGTGGTCGCGTGTGGCTGTTCGAACATATTCAACCACATGCGCGTTTACAATATAAAAGCAATCCGATCGAAAGGGTTTTCGACAACCTCTGAATGTGGTTGAAAGTGGTCGAAAGTGGATGCGTTCAAAACGTTTTGGACACTGTTTACACCTGGCATTAACGTCGTCCACTTGTGATCCGATCGACAAAAACGCATGTTAATGCCAAGTGTAAACAGCCTCAGTGTTATAAGGTCACCTGCAGGACAACCAGCCAATTGCACTCCTGCAAAAACTATAATGTAATTTTATTTGGGTTATTTATTAGGTTTTTCTTTGTTTATTTGTTTAAATTACTTTAATAAAATATATTTAAAATTCAAATCAGAAATCAAATTTAAATGACTAAACATAAATTAATAAAGAAGGAAAAGGTATTTGGTACAAGTTGGTAATAGTTTTTTTGTATTTTGGTAAAAGTTGGTAGCAAATTGATAAATGTTTCCTACCAATTGCTGCTTTAATTAATCTAAAAATTGTTTAGTGAAATTACATCTAATTAAAGAAACCAAATAAATATTTATGGTACAGTGCAATAATTCATAATAATAATAAATAAACATAGATAATAAAACAACAACAGTAATAATAATAATCTAAACTTTAATATGAAATGCAGAAGGCATTTCTATTGAAGAAATTTAATGACAAAAGTTTTTGAATTAAAATAGCCTGTTGAATTGTACTACCTGAAAAAAAATGCATTGTATTAACCGTGCTTGAATTTTAATGCATTGTATTTTTAGGTTTTGCATTTTTAAGGGCTGAAATTCAACATGCAGTGTATATTTTCTGTATTAAAAATTCAATAGTCCACATTCACCTTTTAGATTTCACTTTAAAATATTCGGTCTGTTTAAAAATACAATGTAAAATATTCAGCAGGCAATTTTCAGTCCATTTAAATTCAAGTCCAAAAATTCAAGTCCAAAAATTCAGTCGTACAGATTTCATTTAACATCCGGGAACTGCAGGAAAAGCAGTAGAGTACAGAGTATAATCTCATCTGCTGTTAATCGTTCCCTTTCAGTCGGTCACTACGACGTCACGTCGTGACCGACGAATTGGGAACCGCTTCGCGGGTGACCTATCTACTTCGAGAACTATCAAAAAATGCCAATGAACTTGGCATGCAGGTATTTGCATAATGCCGGCGCCGCCCCGCCAGGTGCGTATATAAGGCGCAGGTGCATAATACCAAATCAGCTTTATTGCTTCGAAGCCGGCAGACATCTGCTCACGAGAAGCTATTCTGAAAACTGATCTTCGTAGATCCTGTTCTGTGGGAAGAGAAAAATCTCAGCTTGCTGAAGTTGGTTGGGCAAAGACACCTCAGCGGAGGCTCGCAGTGTTTTCTCCACCCTTTCTCTCTCTCTCTGTCTCTTTTTTTAGGACTTGAGTTCGAGTGAGTGCGTTTGCCTCTCCCTGTGTGTTTCACCAGCTCGCACAAAAGAGTGATTTCCCTAAAAGAGCAGCACGTTTGAGCTTTGTGTCTTTTTAAAGACAGCCACTCATTCGTGTCACGGTCGGGGTCGTCTTTTTAAAGATGGATTTCCGTCCGTGCTCCGTTTCTGGATGCGGTGTGTTCATCGCCCCCCAGGATGGCCACAAGCGTTGTCTTTCGTGTCTGGGGCTCCAGCACGCAGAGGCAGCGTTGCGTGATAGCTCATGCCCCATCTGTGAGGGCATGACTATGGCGGATTTGCGGAGACGGGTGTCGTTCCTCCGGCAACGGCTCCCGCCTTCCCAGTCTGGTGCTGCTAAGGGCGCAGCTACCAAACTTGCGAAGGATGACCTCCGTATAACGGTGCTGGGTCGGTCTGCTGGTTCGTCCAGTAGCTCCCAGCGCCCTGATCCGTTGCCAGCGGAGGTCCCGATGGAGACGAGCGGCCCATGTTCTACGGTGTCCTCGCGCTCTGTCGAGCCTCCACCTGACGCGATGTCCACCGTAACTTCGGAGGGGGGGGTTGTCAGCCTCGGACGTCGATCCGGATCCGCTCCCGCCTTCGGGCCAGGTTGCGGGTTCTGCGTTCGACCCTGAGATGGCAGCCATGCTCGCTCGGGCGGCGGAGGCGGTCGGCTTGGAGTGGACTAAACCTCCCCCACCTGAACCGTCCCGCCTCGATGATTGGTTCTTCGGGGGTGCCAGGGCTTCTCAGTCCTCGCCCCCGGTGCCTTTCTTCCCCGAGGTGCATGAAGAGCTGACGCGGTCGTGGAAAACCCCGTTTTCCGCCCGGAACCGGCCGTATCAGCCTTCACCTCTCACCTCTCTCGAGGGTGGAGATGCCAAGGGGTACACTGGTATCCCGTCAGTGGAGCGCCCGGTCGCGATGCAGTTGTGTCCGGCCGGTGTCGCTTCCTCCTGGCGGGACCAGCCTACTCTCCCCTCACGGGCCTGTAAGCAGTCTTCGGCGCTGTCCGGTGCTGCTTACAAGGCTTGTGGGGAGGCAGCCTCTGCCCTGCATGCCATGGCATTGCTGCAGGTTCACCAGGCTAAGGCTCTGAGGGATCTGCACGCGGGAGGTCACGACTCGGCGGAGTTCTCCGAACTACGTGCGGCTACAGATCTGGCGCTTCGTGCGACCAAGGTCACCGCACGCGCCGTCGGGCGTGCGATGTCTATTCTGGTAGTCCAGGAACGCCATCTCTGGCTGTCTCTGGCGGACATGAAGGACGCTGATAAAACCCGGCTCCTGAATGCTCCGGTTTCCCAGACCGGCCTGTTCGGCGAGACGGTCGAGGAGTTTGCGCAGCAATTCTCCGCGGCCAAGAAGCAGACTGAGGCCATCGCTCAGATCATGCCACGTCGGAAGCGTCCTGCGCCTGCCCCATCCACGTCGGCGCCTCAGCCTGGTCCTCGCCGAGGGCGTCCTGCGGCGGCCGCCTCCGTTCCTCCCCGGGGCTCTTCTAAGAAGTGAGGAACCGGTCGTCAGCAGCCCGCCCCGCCCGCTCAGCCCGCTTCAAAGGGTGGTAAAAGAAGATCTAAGCGGCCCTGAGACGGGCGACCTAGAGATGGAAGGGATCGCTCTTCGGGAGATGGTGAAGGCACCACTCCCCCCACCGGAGGAGGGCCGGTTGGGGAATCTTTTGTTTCATTTTTCTGTTCCGCCGACTTTTCAGTCGGCACCCACAAATTCACAAAAAGAGCGAATTCCACTTCCATCTCTAGGTCTTCAGATGAGCGCCGGAGATACGAGCGGGCTCATAACCCCCCCTCGTTCTCCGACTCATCAGAGGAGAACGAGAGCGACGCACGGGCTCATAACCCCACCGCGCTCTCCGACTTCTCAGGCGGTAGGAGACAGCTACGGGCTCATAACCCATCGTCTCCCTCCTCCTTCGCCAGAGGGTGCATCGAGTGGTGTGAGGTGTCTTCAGCAGAGCCTCCCTTACTCAACCACCCAGCAACGGACTCAGGTGAGTGTTATCACGCACAACACTGCTGTCGGTGCAGCCGTTACGCACACACCGGCGATCACCTCCGTTGCGCCCGCCGCGGGTACACCGATCGTGCCTTTAGTCCCCCTCGCACGGTATCTGGGGGCGTGGGAACAGCTTTCCAGCCCGTCGCGTTGGCTTTTACGCACGATTCGTCTCGGCTATGCGATCCAATTTGCCCGGCGTCCCCCCAAATTCTCCGGCGTTCGTTTCACTACGGTGAGAGCTGCCGATGCGCACGTCCTCCGTGCGGAGATCGCTGTCTTATTGGCGAAGGACGTGATCGAGCTGGTCCAGCCGAGAGGTTTTACAGCCCTTACTTTATTGTACCCAAGAAAAGCGGCGGCTTGTGACCGATCCTGGACCTGCGTTCGTTGAACCGTGCACTTCACAGAATGCCGTTCAAAATGCTGACGCCCAAACGCATATTTCCATGCATTCGTCCAAACGATTGGTTCGCATCTATCGACCTGAAGGACGCGTACTTTCACGTATCGATTCTCCCCCGACACAGGCCGTTTCTCCGCTTTGCGTTCGAGGGGCGAGCATACCAGTACAAAGTACTCCCATTCGGGATATCTCTGTCGCCCCGTGTATTCACCAAAGTAGTGGAGGGGGCTTTGAAACCACTGAGAGAGAGAGGTGTGCGCATTCTCGCGTATCTGGACGATTGGCTAATAATAGCTCAAACACGTCAGACGCTGTGCGATCACAGAGATTTAACTTTAAAACACCTCGCTCGTTTGGGTCTTCGGGTCAACTGGGAAAAGAGCAAGCTTTGCCCCGTGCAGAGAATCTCTTTTCTCGGTATGGAACTGGACTCGATCGATTTGACAGCTCGTCTAACAGAGGCGCGTGTACAGTCGATTCTGACTTGACTGGATACATTCAAGAGCAAGAGCGCGGTCCCGATTAAACAATTTCAGAAGCTTTTGGGGCATATGTCAGCAGCCGCAGCTGTAACTCAGCTCGGACTGCTTCATATGAGACCGCTTCAGCATTGGCTTAACGATCGAGTTCCGAGGAGAGCGTGGCTGCGCGGCATTCACCGTGTTATCATTACACCTGCGTGTCGTCGCACTTTCACTCCGTGGTTAGACCGTGCGTTTCTCCGAGCCGGTGTGCCTCTGAGACAGGTCTCCAGGCATGCGATAGTATGCACAGATGCGTCAGACACGGGGTGGGGGGCCACGTACGATGGGCTTGCGGCTTCGGGGGTCTGGACGACACCCCAGCTGCATTGGCACATAAACTGCCGGGAAATGTGGGCTGTATATCTTGCGCTCGTCCGTTTCAGCAACGAGTTACGGGGCAAAGATGTATTAGTTCGAACAGACAACACTGCGACCGTGGCATACATCAATCGTCAAGGCGGTTTACGCTCGCGTCACCTGTCGCATCTCGCCCGTCACCTCCTCACTTGGAGTCAGAAGAATTTGAGGTCTCTTCGTGCCATTTACATCCCGGGCACGCTCAATGTAGAGGCGGATGCGCTCTCTCGGGCTGCGCGTCCCGGCGAATGGCGACTCCACCCCATTGCGGTTCAGCAAATTTGGAGACGTTTCGGCAAAGCGCAGATAGATCTGTTTGCTTCCCCAGAGACGACCCATTGTCGCCTGTTCTATTCACTAGCCGACGACTCGCTCGGCGTGGATGCATTGGCACACAGCTGGCCGCGAAACATGCGCAAATACGCGTTCCCTCCGGTGAGCCTCATTGCGCAAACCTTATGCAAAATCCGGGAGGACGAGGAGAGCGTGCTGTTGGTGGCACCGTATTGGACAACCAGGAGTTGGTTTCCAGAACTCTCTCTCCTCGCGACAGCCCCTCCGTGGAAGATTCCCCTGAGGAAGGACCTTCTTTCTCAACAAGAGGGCACATTATGGCACCCGCGCCCCGACCTGTGGAACCTCCATGTGTGGTCTCTGGACGGGGCACGGAGGATATGAGTGATTTACCGCAAGAGGTATCTAACACTATTGCTGCTGCGCGAGCGCCGTCTACGAGACAGGCTTACGCGCCTTAATGGAACCTGTTTGTCGACTGGTGTTCTTCCCGAAGTGAAAACCCCCGAGAATGCCCGATTAGTGTTGTGCTTTTATATCTCCAGCGTCGTTTGGAGAATAGGCTGTCACCATCCACTATTAAGGTCGATATCGCTGCGATATCAGCTCACCAGTCACCCGTAAACGGTAGAACAGTGGGTCAGCACGACCTAGTCATCAGATTTCTCAGAGGCGCTCGAAGACTGAATCCTTCGCGTCCCCCCTCTATTCCTCCTTGGGACCTGTCCTTGGTGCTGAAATCACTCCAGGAAGCCCCATTTGAGCCTCTGCATAGTGTGAGTGTTAAATTTCTTACAATGAAAACATTAACTCTCCTTGCTTTGGCTTCTGTTAAGAGGATAGGGGATATTCATGCATTTTCGGTCGATGAATCGTGCCTTCAGTTCGGGCCGGCTGCATCCAGCGTGACACTGAGACCCCGGCCCGGCTTTGTGCCCAAAGTTCCCACCACTCCTTTTAGAGATCAAGTGGTGAATCTCCAAGCACTGCCTTTGGAGGAGGCAGAACCAGCCATGGCTTTGTTATGCCCTGTTCGTGCACTACGTGTGTATATAGACAGGACGCAAAGTTTTAGGACCTCAGATCAGCTCTTTGTTTGTTACGGTGGTCAGCAGAAAGGAAAAGCTGTCACCAAGCAGAGGATGTCCCATTGGATTGTGGATACTATAGCCCTTGCATATCAAAAGCAGAATGTGCCTTGTCCATTTAATTTACGTGCCCACTCTACACGCAGTGTGGCATCATCTTGGGCACTGGCTCGCGGTTCCTCGCTAACAGATATTTGTAGAGCTGCAGGCTGGGCGACACCTAATACGTTCACAAGATTCTATAGTGTTCGTGTCGAACCGGTTTCCACTCGGGTTCTTTCTACTAACTAGTTAAGAATGCCGAGGGTCGGCTCGTGTGTCGGCTTGGAGCCTCTATTTTGGTGCTGTACAGTTGCACCAATATGGAAGGCCATCGGGGCAAAAACGTCACAAAAACTGTTTTTGCCTCTCCTCCACCGCCCTGATAGCTGGTGTTGCGGAGCATCCGCTGTCAACCTATCACTGATGTATTCTCTGTAAACCTGTGTAGGCTAGGCGTCCACATTTGTCCCCTACGTGGGGTTCATTTGTGTGTAAAGTCCGTGGGGTTCTAATCCTCCACGTTTTTCCTTAGCAGAGCCTGCTCTGCATCTCTCAACATACCATGTATTGTTCAGAGACTTTATTTTGAGCAACCTGTCGGTTGTTTCATATATTTTTATGTCATCCATTTAACCTTCTTAGGGGATGGCTTCCGCAGTGTTCTAACTCCGCTCAGTTTAGACGCTTCTCCCAGTTCGCTGCTTCACTATCGTGGGTTAAGGAACAGGTAGTGACCGGCCTTCTGCATTTCGCCTTAGGTTCCGCCCCTTTATGTGGAGGGCGGAGGGCTTTTGCAGGCACTGGAAGGGTTCAGCTGCAGTGGCGTTTTGGTAGGGATTCCCAATTCGTCGGTCACGACGTGACGTCGTAGTGACCGACTGAAAGGGAACGTCTCGGTTACGTATGTAACCCTCGTTCCCTGAAGGAAGGGAACGGAGACGTCACGTCCCGTCGCCACAGTTTGCTGTTCCATTGCTGTTTCAGGCCGGGCACTGTTGCTCGGCTTCTCAGCAATAATATAGCTGATTTGGTATTATGCACCTGCGCCTTATATACGCACCTGGCGGGGCGGCGCCGGCATTATGCAAATACCTGCATGCCAAGTTCATTGGCATTTTTTGATAGTTCTCGAAGTAGATAGGTCACCCGCGAAGCGGTTCCCAATTCGTCGGTCACGACGTGACGTCTCCGTTCCCTTCCTTCAGGGAACGAGGGTTACATACGTAAACGAGACGATCTGACCAGCAGGTGGTGCACGTGTTCGCCAAGAATTGGTACATGTAAGATGATTTATCCACTGCATAGCCTACCAGCTCTCTAACTCAGCACTATAAGTCACGCCATGTTTATTGCTACACTTTATACAATATAGTCTATTGCTTTTAGCAACAAATAGCCTATAATAACAACCTTCAGAAAACAGGAACATTTTGCTTGAATATTTATTCACATATATGCATTTCCTTGGCTGCTAAGCAACAATTTATTCAATGAGTCATTTTTTTCCCGTAGGCAGCTGCCACGTCCTTAACAACAAGGATGAGGGCATCTTGATTAGCTGAAATGCCCAACTTTACAGCAGAAAATATTATTTTTACAGCTTGGTAAAGCTTTTTGTCTGTATAGCAAATTTTGCCCTTCATGACAACTGTTAGGGGGGTGAATTTTTTAGTTACTCATCCGTTTAAATTATATTAAGCCTAATTCAGTGTATGGCCACTTGAGTGACGTGTAAACTGCCAATGCTGTCACTATCGTCGAGCTAGGTAGGTGGGTGTGGTTTCAACAAGCAGCCACCTCAGCTTCACCCACGTTCCGCCTCTTTACCCATTTTCGGTTATCAGCGAGTGCAGCACGGTAACACATGGCCAAGATGGGTACAGCAAGCTCCACCAACTATTGGCTTCAAAAAAGCTCTTCACAAACTTATTGGTGATGTCACAGACACTACATCCATATTTCTTTACAGTCTATGGGATGGTCAATATTTTTCCTTTTGTTTGCAGACTGTCTTTGACACAAAGATGTTTTGGGGAATTCTTTTCATCAGTATCTCACTGAATTTATGGTTCTGTGAGTCTTTTAAATGTAAGTGATAAACTGATTTATTTATTGCTCTGTAAACCTCACATAAAACATTCAAATGTATTATACTTGAGTTGATATTGTATTCAAAGTGCTTTAAAGAATACCTCCGTTGTTGTTTTTCACACTACATTTATTATTAACATATCGTTTTAAGGTTCTGCAGTAAAGGGCATAGTTTTAGTTCAAGATAAAGAAACATCTGATGAATCTGAACATTTTCTGAAGATGTTTGGATATAAGGCTCGAAGCTGCAAAGAAATTCAGGAGAAGTACAACATTAAGGATGGTAGGTTTTTTCGATTCTTCTTCTTTTTATTCTAAGGATTTAATTGATGACACAATTGCTTTTTTCCACACAGATGGCCTATACTATCTGACCACAGAAAATGGGATGATTTACCAGACGTTCTGTGATATGACCACTGCGGGGGGAGGCTGGACGTTGGTGTCCAGTGTGCACGAGAACAACATGTATGGAAAATGCACTGTTGGTGATCGCTGGTCAAGTGAGCAGGGCAATAACCCCAACCGTCCTGAAGGGGAAGGAGCGTGGTCAAACACAGTCACGTTTGGTACAGTATTGGGTGCTACCAGCGATGACTACAAGGTATTTTTAATAATGAATATATATATATATATATATAATTTATATTACATTTTTGTTCTTTTCAAATAGACAAATTTTGTGTTTGTTATATGACTACGATTTGAAAATGCTCATTACATAAAATTGACAGCCTGTATCTCATCTGTCACAGAATCCTGGATACTTTGACATTGCAGCACAAGATGTGTCTGTGTGGCACGTTCCTAATAACATTCAGATGGAGCAGTGGAAATCTGCCTCAATCCTGCGATATCACACTACATCTCACTTCTTAAGTGACAACGGTGGAAACCTTTTCAAATTATTTAAGGTTAATGAGTTTAATCTTTGTAACTGGTCATTTATAGCAGTGGTTCCCAAACTTTTTCAGCGTGCGGCCCCCCTTGTGTACATCGCATTTTTTAAAATGTAATATTTTAATTAAACAAAACATTTAAAATTATACATAGTAGTGCTATTGGTTAGTTGGCTTATTATTTTTTAGGTTTAATTACACAGAATTCATGATAAATGAATGTATTTTATAAAATTTCATAAAACTGGGGCCCCCCGGCAGTTTGAAAACCACTGATTTATAGCAGACATCCCATAGCCACTTACAATGCATTGTCTGTATACATCTGTAGTCTAAATAAGGTTGATGAATCTGATCAAACAGAGATTTTTACAGTTAATAGTAATACTGTATGCTGTTGGGGTTGTACGTAATGAAAAGGACCACGACAAAATCCTAAAGAGGAATCATTCCTGCTCAAACATTGTGTAGAACAATATACAGATAGAACAGTACCATTATTGTAAAATAAATTAAATAGCATCTGTTCAAGAAATTAGGAAAAGTACTCAATTACAAATACTAATAAATACTTAATTATAATCTTTATCTATTTTTAAGAAATACCCAGTGACTTTTGGAATAGGGGAGTGTCGCAAGGATAATGGACCTTCTATTCCAGTAGTGTATGACACTGGTGATGCAGAATACACCAAAACCCTTTATGGTCCTCATTCAAGAGGTGTGACAAAATCTCAATAGAGTCAGACTCATTTCAAGTCATTTTTATAAAAAAAATTGATAGATTGCTGCTGACAGCAATGCAATGACTGCCCTATACTGTAACTGTATATCTATATTAATCAACAGATTTATTTATCAACTCCTAATATAGGTTCCGAAAATGTTCATTCCAGTGATGCCATAGAATAAACATTTTGGTTTATAAAAGAACCACTTCTTTTTTTACCATGTTATAGTCTGATGAAGTACTGATCAAGCAGTTAATCTATTCACTTTTGATAATAATCTATTTTCATAATTTATATGATAACACAATAACATGGCTGGAAAAGATTAGTCCCTTTATTGATTACCATATCATATATCACATATTAACTACTTCTTAAATTAAATCTGTATATTTTAGGGGAATTTCAGTCTGGGTTCGTCACATTCAGAGTCTTCAATAATGAGAAAGCTGCCATGGCTGTTTGTTCTGGTGTTAAACCAACTGGATGTAACACTGAACATGTAAGTTACTACAAAAATGAGTCACTAGTATTAAATCAAAAATTACTTTTCTGTTCTAGAAATAATTTTCTGTAGTGTCTTCTAAGTTATTTAAAAAATATTTAAACAATGTGAACTGAAAACTAGACTGATAATTATAACTGAAAAATATTCTGCATTATAAAATAGACATTTAAATATATAAGCTATACTTGCTTTTTTACATTACTGTATTGGTGGAGGTGGATACTTTCCAGAGGTCGCCCCTAAAGAGTGTGGAGATTTTGCAGCATTAGACTGGGATAGTTATGGTGTAGGCTGGGGTGCATCAAAAAATCTAATCGAAGCAGCAGTACTTATGTTTTATCGCTGACAATCTATTTCAGATTTGATTTTCAGTAAATCAAACCAGACATAATTCCAGAATCATCAGCATGTATTCCTTTACTGTACTTTATGTCTTTATCTAATAATCACCCTTACAAAAATTAACCATGGTTTTACTACAGTTAAAACCAAAAAATAGCAATGGTTACTGTAGTAAAACAATGGTAACCACAAAATAACCATGGTTTTGACAACCACGGTTTTCAAAAACTACAGTTAAACCAAGGTTAGTGTATAAAACAGTAGTTTTGCTGATAGTAATCAATACACAAAAAAACATGGTTATTACACTTTTACCACAATAAAACCATGGTTAATTTTCGTAAAGGCAGTTAAATGTTATGAAACACTCCTGTTTCAGCAGTGCTTTTTCACGATTTGAAAAACTTCCCGAAAAGGGCCGTTGTTAACTGGGGATGGAGTGTGGAGAAAAGGTGGAGATTGCATAAAAGGGGAGTTCCATTAATAAATGAAAAAGTTTGTTCCAAAACTCAGATTTTAAAATGTTTGTCAAAACATGTTTATTATTATGTCATTATGTTTTTATTGTGCTGTATTGTGATACTTAGCCCTTTAACTGCCACACCAAGAAAAAGGCATTTGAAAAAAAATTTTTTGCATTTCTTATCTCCTTATGTCACTAGTTAACACAATCATTGTATTTTTTTCAACACATCCCATCATTTTTTTAACCGGCCTCTACCAAACGGTTGATATGTCACTTAAAGAAATTCAAACACATACTATGGAAATTAGAAAATATGAACTACAATACTATTTTTTACAAACATAATCAAAATAAAATGGTTTTGTATATTTAATCTTCTTTATTTATTGAAGTTTAACATATTAAAATATTTCAGGTTTTCATTTTAACACAGGAAATGAAATGTTTTCATGTTTTTTGCAATAAAAATGACTAAAAGTAACGAAAATAAGGACTTTCTGCATTTAAAACCTAAAATAAAAGAAGGCCAAAGATAGTAATACAATGGCATTTTAGTCTTTTATGATTTAAGAAACACACTGTCAAGTGTGGTAGTGCAACATATGTTTGTGTCTTTTTTTTAGATAAATTAAAGGGGTCATGGCATGAAAATCTGACATTTTCCATGTTTAAGTGCTATAATTGGGTCCCCAGTGCTTCTATCAACCTAGAAATGGGGAAAAAGATCAACAGTAACTTAGTTTTGCTAAACCATTCTTGCAAGCATGTGAAAAAATAGGTAATTGAAATTTGGCTCCCCTTGTGATGTCAGAAGGAGCTCGTATTATAATAATTCCGCCCCTTAATTTCCAACCACAGCCTTTTAGTGCAGAGAGGGAGAGACAGAGAAAATAATTCACAGCACAATTAAGTTTCAATTTCAACAAACCACCATCATTGTGATCAGTGTTTACACTTCATCCGCTCACTTGCATTTTAAAGGACACACCCAAAATGGCACATTTTTGCTCACACCTACAAAGTGGCAATATTAACATGCTATAATAAATTATTTATATGGTATTTTGAGCTAAAACATCACATATGTGCTCTGGGGACACCAAAGATTTATTTGACATCTTAAAAAAGTCCTGTGACATGGCCCCTTTAACATTGCTTTGTAAACCAGCAATGTTGTAAGCCAACGTTACAAACAATCCTGTAACAAACATTTTAAAACATCATTTAAGACGTAATTTTTGATTAATTAATCAGAAATTATGATTTCCATACATTAATTATATGAATTCATTATAGTTATTTCAAAAAAATATCCAGAAGTGGCAAAAATACATACTTAAGAAATGATCTCATTATATTCAATAATAAATAACAATAGCTGTGTCATATTCATAGCTGTGGATGATCAGAAATGTATATTTCATAGCAAATAGTACATTCTGACTGCAGAAATGGATGATCTGAAACATTACCTTAGCTTTTCTATATTTACCATAAAGTGACAAATCAACCGTTTGGTTGAGCATGTTTTTGAAAAATTATTCAAAACATACAAAAGTTATTTCATGGCACCAAGTAACATAGTTTTGCAAAGTTAGGGCTCTTACAGTGTAATATGTCAAAAAAAACTATGGTTTCCTTGCAAAATTTCAACAAGAACATAACAGCAGTGATTTTTTTTTCTGACA
The DNA here is from genome assembly GCF_027580225.2 of Misgurnus anguillicaudatus. Lineage (NCBI taxonomy): Eukaryota > Metazoa > Chordata > Actinopteri > Cypriniformes > Cobitidae > Misgurnus > Misgurnus anguillicaudatus. The sequence goes on along the minus strand of NC_073357.2, from coordinate 33,949,035 downwards.
TCCACATAACAAGATATGTTGTGACAAGTGCTGTTGATTGACACATTGATATCTAGTGGATTTTTTTGGCATAACATATCTTAAACAAATAGTAGAGATGGCTCAATCAGCTTGAGTTAAGTTAGGTACTCCAATGTGTATTTGTTTAATTAATCTGTCATTTGTACATACGTTTTGTATTTATGAGTATATTGTTTCTTTATTTCACGGTGAACCGTATTGAAAGGGAACCATGGTTAATTTTCGTAAGGGAAGCCAGAGGTCCCCAACCAGTACCAGGTCGCAAGAATGTCATGGAAAAAATGTCTATAATAGCTACGCATCCGTCAAAATTCTCTGTCTCGTTTGTCGATGCCAAGGGACTGCTACAGATAACACACATTTTTTTCAGAAAGGTTACACGTGTGAAGAACGCCGCTGTGTGCAAAAATCCTTGGAAAATAAAAGGATTTTTCCTACCTTGGAGATGCTCACATTTCTAGTCTCACCAAAACCATTACCAAACCTTTGGGGAACCAAAGCAACATCACTGCAGGCATCTGATGTTCCAGGTGCATCAGTGGTTTGGTCGGGCGTCAACTTTGACACTTCCTGCTTAACAGTCTAAAACAACAAGATCATAAGTTAAACATGAAATCATGGTCCACATTCATCTGTCAGGAGGATAAGATGAACACTGACCAGCATGCAGGGCGACTCAGAGTCAAAAATGTCTGACGGCAGCAGGAAGAGACTCTCACCTGTGACAGTAAAGAGTCAATATTTCAAGAATGATGTTGCTAACAACAACAGAAATATGAGGACTGAACCTAAAAGACCATTGAGGGATGTAAAGATGAGATACTCACGGCGTCTTGAGACAAAATCTGTATTCCAGTGATGGCTCGGCACAAGCGTAAGGTGACCGGCAGACTGCTGACCACAGAGAATAAAGTTCATTGTGGATATATTCAAATCATTGAATATATTCAGCAGTTTCTTTCCTTATACAACATCTATTCCTGAAATATACTGTAATGACATTTTCCACTGGACACTATGATCCTGACTATAAATGTAATTCAGGTAGAGGGACACCAGATATATAATTGTTCACTTCTGATATTTGTGACAATAGCACCTAAGCCTCCAGATAATGGATAAGTTGTAGCGCCGAAAGTGTCTGATGCTTGAGGAGCATCAATGCTGTGATCAGACATCAACTCTGATAGCTCCTGGTTCACACTCCTGTGAAGCATCACTGATTCTAACAGCAGTGGAGAGAGAGACCAAGAGGACAGCAGAGACAAACTCAATATATCACCACTGAAAATACTGTATGACCAAATAATGCAGAAATATGAAGCTTAAAGGAATAGTCTACTCATTTTGAATATTAAAATATGTTATTACCTTAACTAAGAACTGTTGATACATCCCTCTATCTATCATCTGTGTGCGTGCACGTAAGCGCTGGAGCGCGCTGCGACGCTTCGATAGCATTTAGCTTAAGGGCGATTTATAGTCGTGCGTAGGTCCTACGGCGTAGCAGCGACGGCGTAGGTTCCGCGTCGGTTTTCATTTATACTTGTGCGTCGCCGTCCGCGTCGACATGCAAACACACGCGAAACCGCTGGTTGGCAGTAATCACACGTGTAACCACAGTAGCAGCAGAAGTCGTCACAGAAGAAGAAGCTAAGCAAGTAAACCCACAAACGAAGAAGAAATAGCAACTTGTTGTGAGGTGCGCGTCAGGCTACGCAGAGCTACGCACAGGCTACGGATAGCCTACGATATAGACAAAACCAATCATAAAGCGAAGTAGGTTAGAGAGGCGGGACTTAGGAAAGGTAAAGCCAATCATATTAGCGATGTGAGTTTTGGAGGCGGGACTCATCTGTTAACCGTTTGTGTACCACAAATAGCGCTAATTTTCTAAATCATTTAAATGATTCCTGAATAAATTTATGTTAAATTAAATAAGTAATAAGTAAAAAACACAAGATACAGACAGACATCAGTTGTGAATAAAAACCATATTATTTTTAAAAAATAAAAAAGCACCCCAGAAAAAAAGGGCACTTTCTCTCCAGGAATAAAAAGGGCAGGTGCTCAAGCCCCCTTTGATGTCTATGTGTGCACGTGCCTGGGTGATGGTCCCAAACGTGAAGAAGACTCTATGAAGCTCCTGATCTGTCCAGCTGTAGGGCAGATTGTTCACATAGAGATGAACTCCCTGTAAAAGACAACACATGCAAACACAAGTCAAGTTACTGTAATCTACTTGGACACATTTCATGTTTACTGAAGATCTGATCACATATTTTTGTGAGTTTTGTGATAAATACCGGGAAGAGGCTCTTGTAGCTCATTTTCATGCGGTCATGGTTGACACTCGTGAAATGATCTGGCTGATGGACCTTTTGAAACAAACATCAGCTGTTAGTCCATCACTGAGACTTTCATCTACAACCCCAAATCAGAAAAAGTTGGGACACTGTAGAAATTGTGAGTAAAAAAGTAATGGAATCATTTACAAATCTCATAAGCTTATATTTTATTCACAGTAGAATATAGATAACATATCAAATGTTGAAAGTCAGATATTTTGAAATGTCATGCCAAATATTGTCTCCTTTTGGATTTCATGAGAGCTACACATTCCAAAAAAAGTTGGGACAGGTAGCAATAAGAGGCCAGAAATTTTAAATATACATATATGGAACAGTTGAAGGACCAATTTGCAACTTATTAGGTCAATTGGGAACATGATTGGGTATAAAAAGAGCCTCGCACAGTGGCAGTGTCTCTCAGAGGTCAAGATGGGCAGAGAATCACCAATTCCCCCAATGCTGCAGCGAAAAATAGTTTTCTGAGTTTTTCAGAGAAAAATTGCAAAGAGATTAAAGTTATCATCATCTACAGTGCATAAAATCATTCAAAGGTTTAGAGAATCTGGAACAATTTCTGTGCGTAAGGGTCAAGACCGGAAAACCATACTGGATGCCCGTGATCTTCGGGCTCTTAGACGGCACTGCATCACATACAGGAATGCTACTGTAATGGAAATCATAACATGGGCTCAGGAATACTTCCAGAAAACATTGCCAGTGAACACAATCCACCGTGTCATTCGCTCTTGCCAGCTAAAACTCTATTAGGTCAAAAAAGAAGCCATATCTAAACATGATCCAGAAGCACAGGCATTTCCCCTGGGCAAGGCTCATTTAAAATGTACTTTGGCAAAGTGGAAAACTGTTCTGTGGTCCAACGAATCAAAATTTGAAGTTCTTTTTGGAAAACTGGGACACCATTTCATCCGGACTAAAGAGGACAATGACAACCCAAGTTGTTATTAGCGCTCAGTTTAGAAGCCTGCATCTCTGATGGTTTGGGGTTGCATGAGTACGTGTGGCATGGGCAGCTTACACATCTGTAAACGCGCCATCAATGCTGAAAGGTTTATTCAAGTTCTAGATACATATGATCTCATTCAGACACCCTCTCTTTCAGGGAAGACATTGCATTTTCCAACATGACAATGCCAGACCACATACTGCATCAATTACAACATCATGGCTGCGTAGAAGAAGGATCTGAGTACTGAAATGGCCAGCCTGCAGTCCAGATCTGTCACCCACAGAAAAGATTTGGTGCATCATAAAGAGGAAGATGCGACAAAGAAGACCTAAGACAGTTGAGCAACTAGAAGCCTGTTTTAGACAAGAATGGGACAACATTCCTTTTCCTAAACATTGGTCTTCCTCCAGCTGTTCATTATATGTACATTTAACTTTTCTGGCCTCTTATTGCTACCTGTCCCAACTTTTTTTGGAATGTGTAGCTCTCATGAAATCCGAAATGAGCCAATATTTGGCATGACATTTCAAAATGTGTCACTTTCAACATTTGATTTGTTATCTATATTCTATTGTGAATAAAATATAAGTTTATGAGATTTGTAAATTATTCCATTCCTTTTTTACTCACAATTTCTACAATGACCCAACTTTTTCTGATTTGGGGTTGTACATTCAATTGATTAAGTTAACTAATACTACTACTATAACATATACAGGCTCTACCAAATAAGCCAGTGTTCTTCACTCCCAATCCTGGAGAGCCGGTGTCCTGCAGAGTTTAGCTCCAACCTTAATCAAACACACCTACCTGTGATCTTCTAGTGATCATGAAGACATTGATTAGCTTGCTCAGGTGTGTTTGATTAAGGTTGGAGCTAAACTCTGCAGGACACCGGCTCTCCAGGATTGGGAGTGAAGAACACTGAAATAAGCTATAGCAAAGCATGACTGAATAACACAGTGTATAGAGTCAAACTTACACCAGCTGATCATTCAGCAACATCCCATTGAGCTTCTGAATGGCTGTTTCGGCAGCTTCATTTGTCTCTTAATGTACAAACCCGTATCCTTTAGACTTAGAGCCATTCTTATCAGCAACCACCTTAAGGATAAGAGACACTTGTGCTTATCAAACATCAACTACGATGGTTAACACAAAATCTCATTGATAATAAAAGTCAATTCACAGTCATTACCTTGCAGGATAAGATGGTGCCGAAATGAGAGAAGGTGTCGTAAAGAGCCAGGCTGTCGATGTCTTTGGCCAGACCACTGATCTATATAAATGACTGGATTGCGCATAGAACGCTTGACGTAACTGCGTGAGGTGAAGCCAGCGCAGAGTTCGCGCCGCCATCTTGGTATACCCAACCGGCAGAGAGCGTCATTGACTTCCATTCAAACTCATGATCAAAATGTACCCCCTTTACAGCGTATCAGTTACACAAGGTTAATTTTTAGGATATGTGTACGTTAATTATTTGTTAATTCTGGTGTTATTTGCAATGTTTATGTTTTAATCGGGCAGGATAATGGATTTATAAAAAACCGTTAAGGTGAGTGTGTCTGTTGCATTTGTTAATGACACGGGTATAAATAAAGTTTTGTTTGACATTCAGCTACACTGTGACGGTCAGCGTTATTTCTCTAAATAAGTTTAAGTAACTTGTAAGTTTAGATAACATAATTACAAAACTAGCAAATTATTGCATACACATACGGTACAAAGCATGATTATTTATTTAGATTTCAGAATGAGCACGTTTATTGTCATTAATACTAAATATGCTGCGGTCTGTCTGCTGACCTGATACTGTAATAAAGATGAATGTATAATAACTGTTTAAAACGCAAAATGTACAACTTTCAGTAAATAACTATTTACATGCTTTGGACGTTTGTGTTGTAATATTGTACATGGTAACTTCACATATAAAAACGAAGACGAGTAAAGTGATGTTTTATCATTAAAATCTGATAACGTCCATTGATTTAATAGAACGGTTGGGTATACAAACATGGCGGCGCGGTGGCTTCACAAGTGTGACGTCATGCGCAATCCAGTCATTTATATAGATCAGTGGGCCAGACCCTGAATGAAAATGTTGCCAACACCACTGATCCTTAATGCAGGGTTTTTATCGGCCCACGTGATATGCATGGGTCAACCCATAAGAAGATCAAACATTAACATGCCCATTGCATGCTCAGCTAAAATAAGATGATAACATAATTCTCATTAGATTCAACAATCAGATGATGCTGATGTCATCTCCAGATAACTGAAAATATTAATATTTTACAGACCAATTAACCCATTTTAAATATTTACTTTAAGCTTACAGCCAGGTTTCAGCTAAGTTTAATAGTGCGAAATATTTAGTAACTTGTATTTCTTTATTTACAGCAGGTGTAACCAGACACTGAATGGAAAATATTAATATTTACCAGAAACTTCTTGATGAAATGAAGAATGGCGTTGAAAAGTAATCTGATGGATTCACACAATAAATAAGAAGATAAATCAAGATGATAAATCAGATGAGAAAAACATGCAAGCAGGTGATCGATTCAGAAGTTTTGTGTTCGAATGTAAATAAAATTACATCATCGTCACTATCCGTCAACTCCACGAATGACAGTGGGAAATCGTCATGCGCTTGTCTGCATTAAAATTACACAATTTTCTAAGGGGCACCCTTGAGGTGTTAGTTTGAATATTTTTTTAAAAGGGAACTTTTGTGTCTGCTGAAATAAAGTCCAAAATGCTTTTACTAATTTGAGATTAAAATGTCACGCCATTTTTTGTGTTTTTCTTAAATTGTTTGTTGCTAAAATGCAGGAAAATCCACTTCACACTTTTTAATGGAAATTTAAGTATCTTAGACAGTATTTATGTAATTACTTTCAATCCAAGGATTTAAGAATTTCTTTGAATGTATTTGTAAATTATCAATTTAAAGATGAGATCATAAGAGATCAAAAAAATTGCACAATCAAAGCATCATGTAGCACCATTGTAAGCAATGTTCCCTCTAAGCTGCGCGCGCGCGACCGCGCAGGCCAGTCGAAGTGGCTGCGCAATAGATTTGTCAGACCGCGCACATTTTTCAGACCGCACAAACAATTTTTTTTTCAGGGGTTAAACATCTGAGCATCAAAGGCGATGCAGGCTAGGTAATAAACATTTAAATATACAGAGATCATGTGACAACCAAGCCGGATGTACGTTAGAATATTTACATACAAGTATCCTAGGTTACTCTTGGCGTGCCCCGGCAAGCACAGTAGGCTACCATTGTAGCTGCCCCCTGGTTTTCTTAATAATAAGCAGAGAGTCTCTAATGGGTGTAATCATTTATTTTTCAGTCATCTGCATAAGCACCGTGAAAACGTCTCGGTTACTATCGTAACCTCGGTTCCCTGAGAGACGGGAACAAGACATTGCGTCCGCTGATGCTATGGGGTTAACTCCTCCCACTTCACCAGACACTGAAATCTTATTGAACAACGCCATTGCCAGGCATTGGCCAATTCGTCGTCGACCGCGTGACCGCTAGAAGCGTATAAAAAGCGGTGTTAGAGCGACGAGCGCCAGTATTCTCGACTGAACGAAAGCACTGATGGCTAGCCGCGAACTCGGCGCGTAACGCAATGTCTTGTTCCCGTCTCTCAGGGAACCGAGGTTACGATAGTAACCGAGACGTTCCCTTTCGAGAGCGGTCTCTCGACATTGCGTCCGCTGACGCTATGGGAACAGTGTTCAAACACGCCGAGAGAGCGGAGAAGCCAGCCCAGCAACGCTACGTAGTAAAAGAAACATCCAATAATATTCTGATACGCAGCGGCCATACCCCTAGGGGGGCGTGTCTAACCCATAAGGTAGCGATATTCCCGAGGTATGAAATTTGCATATCTCAACCTAAGGAACGTGAATACTCATCACTACACTGCTTAGGGTAGAAAGACAAGTAATTTGGGTGTAAATACTAATAGTAAATAACACGCGAGTAGTAAATAGCACGGCTTTGCCGGGCAAATTGTAGTTAATGTAGATTCACAACACAGAGTTAACGGCCTGAGGGGTAACGCCGTGTATGCAAGCGCCGTCTTTGCAAAGACGACCTGGTGGAGTGCAGGGTAGAGAAATGGCATACATCTTATCCACCGAATGACGCAGGCATACGTAAAGTCAAGACGACCTGCGAGAACACACTGCTGGCATTACATCGAAGCATAAGAGTGGTCAGTACTCACCGACAGGACTTTCGCAGCTAGAGATTGCATATTTAGCAAATAAAACCTTGCAAAGGTGTTATGAGAAGCCCAACCCGCTGCACGACATACATCCTGAATAGTGGTACCTTGAAACCAAGCCCATGAAGAGGCGATAGCTCTCGTAGAGTGAGCCCTGATGTTGAAAGGGGGCTCGAGTCCACTGCTCTCGTAAGCGAGCGTTATAGCCTCCACTACCCAGCACGAGAGCCGCTGTTTAGACACCGCTCTGCCTTTAGCAGCGCCGCCGTAGCAAACAAACAGTTGATCCGACGCTCTAAATTCAGCCGGACGGTTGACATACATTCTCAGAGCTCTGACCGGGCAAATCACCTCTCGGTTAGTCGCATCCTGTGATGTTGAAGGTGCTGCAGATATCGCCGTTAGGGATATTACCTGATCTCGGAAGGGAGTGGAGAGAGATTTAGGTACATATCCATCCTTTGGTCTTAGGATAACATTACAGTCAGCCGGACCGAAACGCATGCAGTCCTCGTTGACGGCGAGCGCTTGTAAATCCCCAACGCGTTTCGTTGTAGCTAGGGCGAGAAGAAGGGCTGTTTTGATGGATAGATCTTTGATAGAGCTAGACTCCAGCGGTTCAAACGGTGCTCGAGAAAGCGCATTCAGCACTATGTCTAAATCCCATGGCGGTACCAAAGGGGTACGGCGTGGTCTTAACTTCTCGCGCCTCTTAGGAATCGAACGACGAGCGCATTCCTTCCTATCGTTTGTCCCTCCAAGGGGGGGCGTAACGCAGCAATAGCGGCCACATATACTTTTAGCGTCGACGGCGAGCTGCCGGCGTCCATTCTATGTTGCAGGAAAAGTACAATATCTGACGCGGGGCAATTAAATGGGTCAATGCTGTTACTATGACACCATCTTTCGAACGCTTTCCACTTAAGGTCGTACAAGCGTCTTGTAGACGGAGCACGCGCCTCAGTCAGCGTGAACGCCGCTCGACGCAAGAGTTCGCTCGTGTTATCTACGATCCTCTCACCTTCCAAGCGTGTAGATTCCACAGTTCCGGGTTGGGGTGCCAGACTGAGCCCTCTACCTGAGACAGCAAATCCCTCCTCAAGGGAATCTGCCATGGGGGGCATATTAGCATCTCTCTCAAGTCCGGATACCATGGTTGGTTCGGCCAGTCCGGTGCCACTAAAATCACCGTAGCCCCTTCTTCCCTGATTTTGCACAGTACTAGCGGTATGAGCTTTATAGGAGGGAAAGCATACAGACTGACTTTCGGCCAGCGCGACGTCAACGCTTCCCCTTGCAGCGGGGAGTCCGTGAGCGAGAAGAACAGTGGGCAGTGCGTATTATCGCTCGTCGCAAACAGGTCTATCGAAGCTCTCCCAAACTGGTCCCAGATCAGCTAAACCGAATCGGGATGAAGCCTCCATTCTCCGTGGGGGAGGCCGTTCCTCGATAACATATCCGCGCCCTTGTTCAAAGCGCCTGGAATATGCGCTGCTCTGATGGATAGTAAGTGACAATCCGCCCACAGTAGGAGGCTGGCTGCCTGCTCGAATAGGGCTTTCGAAATGAATACCACCCTGGCGATTTATGTAAGAAACCACCGTCGTGTTGTCCGTCCGCACTAGAACATGTTGACGCTCGAGTTGCGGTTGAAATGCCCTGAGCGCTAACATTACCGCTCTTAATTCCAGACGGTTTATGTGCCAATCTCTCATCAGATCTGACCACGTACCGGACGCGGGTGTGCCCTGGCAGACTGCTCCCCAACCTGATGTCGACGCATCCGTGGTGACCACTATACGAGAGGCTATCTGACCTAGGGGGGCTCCGATACTGTAAAGGGTCGGATCGCGCCACGGTTTCAGAGTGCTGACACAGCTGTGTGTTACGTGAACCCGCATGCACGTCGATGCCCACATATTTGGCGGGACTCGATCTTTTAGCCACATCTGTAACGGACGCATGTGAAGCAATCCTAGATGACAAACCGGGCGGCTGACGCCATTAGACCCAAAAGCCTCTGAAACTCCCTCAGGAGGACAACCCGGCCGGGTCTGACGCGACGCAGATACAGTGTTAATGTTTCTACACGTGTTGCGATAGATGAGCACGCATCGATGTAGAATCCAACAGAACGCCCAGGTATGAAATGGATTGACTCGGAACGAGTTTGCTTTTCTGAGCATTGATTTGCAGCCCTAACGACTCTAAGTGGGGAAGCAATGCTTTTATGTGACTGATCAACAGATCGCGCGATTGAGCCATAATCAGCCAGTCGTCCAGATAATTCATAATGCGCATCCCACTCACTCTGAGGGGGGAGAGAGCTGCATCCATGCATTTCGTGAATGTACGTGGGGCTAAAGCTAGTCCGAACGGGAGAACGGAGTATTAATAGCTCGTGCCTTCGAACGCAAATCTCAGAAAACACCTGTGGCGGGGGGATATCTGAATGTGAAAGTAAGCGTCCTTTAGATCTATCGACGCGAACCAGTCCCCAGAGCGAATTTGCGCTAGGATCTGTCTCACGGTTATCATCTTGAATGCACGTCTGCGTAGCGCGCGATTGATGGGTCTCAGATCTAGTATCGGCCGTAATCCGCCGTATTTCTTGGGTACTACAAAATACCGGCTGTAGAAACCGCTCTCTAACTCGCTGTGAGGGACTCGTTCTATCGCTCCTATTGCGAGTAGGTTTTGTACCTCTTGTCTCAGGACGGGGGCATTTTGAGGTGCTGTTAATGACGATACCACACCTTTGAAACGGGGCGGTCTGCGTCTGAATTGTAGAGAGTAACCGTGCTCTATTATGCTCAATATCCACTCTGACACGCCGGGGATAGCTTTCCACGCGTCTAGAAATTGGCTGAGCGGGCGAAGCGGGCGGTGCGTTAACGCCTGCGGACGTGTTTTCTACGTTCGTGCCGTACCTTTGCAACGTTAGAAGTGTCAGTGGAGGAACAGCGCGTAGAAACTGGTTCTCGTTTAACGGCTCGTTGGCTGTGGTTGATTTTTATTGACAAGCACTCTGTATGTTTTGCAAACTCGGGCTGCCTTCCGGCAGGGCATCCGTCTCTGTATAAGGGCTGTGAGGAGGAAATAGCTCTTTCTGTGATGATGTTTGTATCTTTATTACATTTGCATTTACACAAACAACATTTAAACAAATGAACTTGTCGCCCACAGGAACAGAGGGGGGCAGAAGAACCCGTCGCGTTGACGCTTGCCCCTCCACGAGCGATCTCCTCCTCTCCGCCTTCTCGTCAGGAAGAGGGCTTCCTCGCCTGAGGCTGCCCGCCACCGCGTCGAGGGCTCCGACCACGTCTGTGACGTTTCCTCGGCTGGAACTGCCAATCCCTCTGTCTTACATCAGGCTCGGTACGAGCGGGTGCGGTGTAGCCAGCCAGAGGTGGCTTGGAAGGGCACTGCGCTGATCGCGGAGCAGAAGTAGAACGCGATCTGGCGGTCTCTTGATAGGATGAGCGTCTGGGGAGCAGCTGACTCATAGCTCTCGAGCGTTTCTGCGCCTCCAAAAAGCGCTCAACAACCGACTCCACAGCGTCACCGAAGAGGCGGGAGTAATTGGAGCATTAAGCAAAGCCTTTCGCTTGTTGTCCTTCAGCTCAGCTAGGGTAAGCCATAGGTGACGGTGAAGGACCACTAAAAATCCCATGTATTTTCAGATGGCTTGAGCGGAGAGCTTTGTGGCCATCAGCGCAAAGTCCGTGGCAGCGCGGAGGTTACGCACCGTGTCCGCATCGACGGCGCCGTCCAGCGACTGTAAAATCTTTGCCTGGAAGACCTGGAGAATGGCCATAGCGTGGAGCGCCGCCACCGCCTCCCCAGATGACGAGTAGGCTTTTTCCGCCAGGTGGGCCGTCATCCGACACGGCTTTGATGGCAGTCCGCGATCAGCGCCGAGCGTTGCGGAAGCAGGACAGAGGTGCGCTGCCACGTTCTCCTCGACAGGGGGAATGCGCACGTAACCGTGGGCTTCGCCCCCATCGACCCGGGAAAACATCCCCGGAGCATGGACGCGCGCCGACTGGGGCGCAGACCACGATTTAGAGACCTGTTCGTGAACGTCAGGGAAGAAAGGTGTCTTCCTCCTCGGAGCGGCCTGCTGGCGCCCCAATTGGAGAAACCAGGAATCCAATTTATACTTAGCCGGCTCGTCGGGTGAGGTCCAGCTAAGATCCAACTCCTTTGCCGCCAACTCCATAATTCTGGAAAGCTCCGATTGGATGTCCATGTGACTCGGACACTCAGGCTCCGGCTCCGGCTCCGGCTCCCCCTCCGACCAGCTAGTCGACGCCGACAGGGACATGTTGTCGTCGTCCTCCTCCGTCACTCCAAAAGAGACGGCCACATGAGATGTAGAAGGGGGGCGGAAAGCATCCTTCGTGAAGACAACGTGAGGTTTTGGCGGGGGAACGCTGCAAACAGAGCTACCGCCGTCATCGTCCCGGCGAGGAGCAAAGGAAGTAGATGGTGGAGGACGGATGCGGCGGCGGGCACATCCCCGGCGAGACTTCGAGCAACGGCTCTCCTAGTCTTGAGCACGCGATTTGGGAGGTCGGCGCAGTGCTCACATGTAGAATCCTCGAGCGCCGTCTCGGCGTGCCCCAACCCCAAACAGGCGATGCAGTGCTCACATGTAGAATCCTCGAGCGCCGTCTATGATATCTTTATCAGTCATAATAACCAGTGAACCAGTCATAATAACCTCTCTAAACCTTATTGAAACCTTATCAACCAAAGATCCTTTAAGTTCCACTTAAATGTTGTACCTACTGAAAAATGATTAAACATCTTGGATACTTTTATTTTTATATATCTTTATCAGTCATAATTTTTATATATCTTTATCAGTCATAATAACCAGTGAACCAGTCATAATAACCTCTCTAAACCTTATTGAAACCTTATCAACCAAAGATCCTTTAAGTTAAACTGTTTAAACAGTTTAGTTAAACAGTTAAGTTTAACTAAACTGACTGGTAAAACACCATCATTAAAATGTTCCCAAAGTCCAACCATTATAAAGGATATTGAATAAATATCAACCTTGTAAACATTGATGCATTTGCTGTCATCTCTTTGAATCTCCTATGGTTAACGCAGGCTCGTGGTCATTTTCGGCAGGTCGTGTGGTTGCGAATTGCTCACAGTACTGAAATGTGCGCTCAGAAAAAAAAGAATTTGCTCAGTGCTGAAAAAATTAGAGGGAACATTGATTGTAAGCATAAAGGATTACAAATAACATCCAAAGTAAAAGAAATACACTTTAAGAAAAAAATAGAAAAAAATAAATAAATAAAAAACTAAAATAAAATAAAGAGGGTATACAATACAATTATTTCAAAATGAGGAAATTAACGCATTGTAATATGCCATAGTCTTGGTCGCTTTAGGGTTTGAAAGTCCTTTCAATGTTTCAAAATAAATCTTCATCTGAACCTTAAATTGGGTAATATTGGGCTTAGTCCGAGCCCATTTGCATTCATGAATGTAAAACTTACCATATAAGATAAAAAGATTAAAAAAAAAAAAACATATGTCCTAAGGAAGTAATTTTCTCCATAAAAGAAAAAAAAACATATTTTTCTATATTTTAATTTTCTCTCCACAGAATAATTCAAACAAATTTTCAATATCGATCCAAAAAAATCTTGTATATATGCAATCAAAGAATCCATCGTTACGTCACAACCCTGTCGGCGCTGGCCAGATACAACCGTGGCAGAAGTGATGGGCGATTTCGAAGCACGCTTCATGAGGCTTCGAAACATTTACGAATCTTTTGTTTCGAATCAATTGGTTCGGAACTTGTTTTAAACTGGCCAAAGTCACGCGATTTTAGCAAACGAGGCTTCATTGCGTCATAACTGTTTCGAAACGTTTCGAAAATCCATCGATGAATTCACCAATACGGGGAGTTGATCACAAATGACCAGTGTAGATGAACTCGCGGCAGTTTTATTATAAAAGTTCATAAGACATTCATCCTTCTGACTAATAACACTACCAATTTGTTTACTTTTTGTTTATAGACAGATTTAATTACATAAATGTGCACAATTAAAAAGCGAGTTCGTTTTAATGATGTGTTTGCCATAAATAAAAACTAAAAACACAGAATACACTTTTAATTATGTCTTAATTAAATTAAATAATTATTTTTTCATAAAAACATATTTTTAGAACAATTGCTATTATTTTGTAAAAAGTGTAAAACGTTTGGACAGATCTTAGTGCTTTTACCATAGACCGTAAAAAAATAGGCTTTTACACTATTTTGACCATAGATATGTATATAAAGGCTAGATGGCTCAAGGCGGAGTCCCTAACGGCATCACCTGGCGGCCATCTTACGACAGGGCGCTCGCTCACTCGTAGCATTGAGTTTAATGGTGCAGGTACTTTTAAATGACCATAACTTGCTTAATTTTCTACCGATTTTCAAACGGTTTGGGTTTTTACAAACGTTATTAACGTGGCGGCTATAATTCTGGATGCTTTAACATGTTTCATGAATTTATTTTTTATTTTTAGTATAGGTATGCAGTGTCATAGATACATCTTTGACGTTTATAACAAACCAAACCGTTTGAAAATCGGTAAAAAATTAAGCAAGTTATGGTCATTTAAAAGTACCTGCATCATTAAAACTCAATGCTACGAGTGAGCGAGCGCCCTGTCGTAAGATGGCCGCCAAAATGCGGACGTTGCACTCAATTGGCCAGCAGCGCGGACGAGCCATCTAGCCTTTATATACATATCTATGATTTTGACCAGCAGATGTCGCCAGCGTGTGTGGTGTTTCGAACGCTTCGAAAAAAAAACTGAATCAATTTGCGAAGCAATTGGTTCAATTGATTCGAAGTTTCGAAAAGCTTCGTTTCTCCCGTCACTAGGTGGCAGTCGTCCCTAGTTCGAAACGGTCAGGGGAAGTCCCATCAGTAAACACTGACTAAATAATAAACAAAAAATGCTGAGAAAAGATGCTGTACATTTAAAGAAAACTGCAAAACTATTTTTTAAACAAACATTGAAATGGTTTGGTAGTTTCAGGTTTTAAAGAGCCCTCAGTACATGAAAAGTCAGATGTTTCAATATACATTTTATTCTATTATAGTGGATGTTTTACTCGTATCATACGAGTAACGTTAAACATCCACTATAGAATAAAATGAATATGGGAGGTTTTAACTTATAGCTAAAGTATGTTTTTAACTTTATATTTAAAGTTTTCCTTCCCATGTCGCGAGGCAGGGAAGCAAGAATGAACAGAATGAGAAGCACGCCAATGGAAATGAATGGGGAAAATTCAACCGGAACCAAACGTCACCTGTTCGTTGTTTATCTGATGCGTTCATTGGCTCTGCGCCTGTAATAATGACCAATGCGGTTCGTTTTTGCTGTCAGAGTTGCGAAAGCCCGAGGTTTCCACGACAACAACTCACAAACAAGCGAACCTGCAGTAGTTTCCTGCTTTCTTTCGTTAGCGAGTACATTTATATCGCACAAGCCGAACAAACCCTTGCAGCAACGTAAAGGATGGTAAATATGAATCAGATTTCAAACAATGTCTTAGGATTTAGCTCATCATTTTATAAAGTTTAGGAGTCGCTTTATGTACAAGGGCTTAAACCTCCGCCTCTCGTCACTGAGTAATGTTGTGTTGTCCAGTATAACTTAATATTGTAAGTGTCTCTTCGCAGTCAGCCACGCGGCAGCGACGCAACATCTCTCACAGCCACCATCAGAGGATGATCCTGGAGAGCCGCAGACAGGATGAAATTCGTGAGGATCAGAGCAAACGTGTGGCCAAAGAGCGGCTGCTGCAGGCAAACCTCCAGAGTGAAGAGAGAGTCGAGCAAAAGCGCTTTCTCCGCAGACTGCAAGATGAAGAGTATGGGAAGCACATCGAGGAGACACTTCTCATGGTTGGTTAAATTATTTTATACATCAGCTGCTCCCTAAAACAGATGCTTGCCTCATTGTTAAACTTTAAAACCGATTGTCTTCATTGTTAAACTTTAAAACCTTTAAATGTTTCAAAGGCCAAACATTAATTGAGGCAATGTGCAATTTTAGGCAGAGAGGGAGAGAGAGTTCAAACAGAAGCAGCTTGAACAGGAGGAGAGGATCGCCCAGGAACTGGCCAGAATTAATTATGAGAAACTCAGAGATGAAAAGATGAGGCAACACATTAAGGAGAACAGGTAGGCTTTACTTCACTATAAACCACCTTACCACCATATGATTTTTTCCTTGTATCTATACCATCCTTTTTATTTATTGGCAGTGCTGAGCTTCGAGAGCTAGAGTTAAAGCTCAAGTCGGCCTACATGAACAGAGAGCGGGCAGCACAGATAGCTGAAAAGGAGGCCATGCAATATGAAACATTGGTGAGTGAGAACTCCAGCTGTGTTATAGATTTGGGCACGTCTCCTGTGATTTTCCTGATTGTGCGTTCACATTTTACCAGAGACAAGAAGCTGCTATTGCACGTAAAATAAAGGATGAGCTTGAGCGGGCAGAGGTGGAGAATGAAAAACAGGAACAGAAGAGGCATGAGGAGGTGATCCGATACCAGCAAGATCTTGAGCAACAGCTTGAGGAGAAGGAGCGCAAGAGGCAGGAGGCGTATGAGGAGTTTATCAAAGAGAAACTCGTGGTAGATGAAATAGTGAGGAAGATCTACGAGGAGGATCAGATGTGAGTGTTTTTTTGTCTTTATGGTAATTTTTTACTGGATTATTTGTGACCCTGCTTTTGAAAGCACATCTAAAGTCATTTTTGTGATTTACTGTCTTCTACATAAATCATCCTATATAATATAAAGAACAACTTGTTTAAATACAGCCTTGATATTCTTAATAATACAGGTAGGGTCACATTTGTCCTTAAAGAGACATTCCACTTTTTTTAAAAAAATATACAAATTTTCCAGCTCCCCTAGAGTTAAACATTTGATTTTTATCATTTTGGAATCCATCCAGCTGATCTCCGGATCTGGTGCTACCACTTTTAGCATAGCTTAGCACAATCCATTGAATCTGATTAGACCATTTAGCATTGCGCTAAAAAATAACCAAAGAGTTTCTATTTAAAACTTGACTTTTCTGTAGTTACATCGTGTACTTAGGCCGACAGAAAATTAAAAGTTGTGATTTTCTAGGCAGATATGATTAGGACTATATTATGATATTATGCAGCAGCCGAAAATAGTCCCCTTAGTAACTTTCAATGGCAGTGTTCTGTTTTCGGGCAATGCGTAATATCACTACGCCTGTTGCAGCCATGTTACAGCAGCAAAGTCCTTGATTATTACGCCAGAATGAGAGTATAGTTCCTAGCCATATCAGCCATATTTAAAAAAAAAAAGTGGAGTGTCCCTTTAAGTTGCTTAAAGGTGCAGTGTGTAATTTTTAGAAGGATTTTTTGACAGAAATACAACATAATATACAAAACTATATTATCAGAGGTTTATAAAGACCTTTTTATAATGAACCGTTTTGTGTTTATTACCTTAGAACGAGACCTTTTTATCATATACACAGAGGGTCGCCATTTTGTGCCGCCATGTTTCTACAGAAGCCCTTAACAGACAAACTTTTTTACTTAGTTGTCTCCGTCAATTACATGTTTTTCCAGTAGCGGGTACCATTGCGTTTCAAAACGAGGGGTGAGCAATGGACTTGCAATTCGCAACCTCACCACTGGATGACGCTAAAATTTACACACTGCAACTTTAATGGGTGGTTTGTTCTTGGGCTGGACCTTCCAGAATCCACAACATTATCACATTTATTGTTGTTTTAGATCAGTTAGGTCAGTGTAGAAGAGCTAATGGTCAAGTTTAATTTTCAGGGAGCGCCAGTTACGACTTGAGAAGGTTACAGCCACTCAGAGGTACATTGACGAATTTAAAAAGCAGCAAGCGGAGTGGAGACGTATGGAGCGAGAAAAGATGGAGGCAGAGAACAGGCGCATCCTTGAATATGCTCGCTACCAGCAGATTAAGGAGGAGGACAGAATGGCCAAAGTTAGAGAACGGGAGCAGGCGAAAGAAACCCTGCACAAAATGGTACAATTAAAAAATGGCGCACACTTTCACCTTTAATAACATTTTATTTAACATGCAAGTTATGCAGATTTAAGTATTAATGTGCTATGTCTTTCCTCCTTTTTTAGCTCTCAGAGCAGATTGATATGGAAAGAAGACAGCGTGAGGAGATGGAGCGTGTCCGTGAGGAACTCTATTTGGAAGAGCAGGCTGAGGCGGCAAGACAACAAGAAATCGTGAGAACTCTTACTCTACAACTTTTCTGTTGTTCATGTGCTCCAACCCCTCCCTATTTGATTGATTGATTTATTTTTTCAGATCGTGACATTATAGACCCTTTTACAGCTCACGTGATCAAATAGCCTGCGCGCGCATGCATTTAGGCAACAGAATTGGTGTTCCAATTGGTTCTAAAGAGTTAGCAACTCAGAAAGTTTATTAAAACGGTTTCCCAGCATCAAAATGTCTGGTTGTTGCATTTGGTTGCACTAATATAACATACTAATATATGTTTATATGGATCCGGCAACTTTATTTTTGGCCATCTGCTAATAGTACACGGATCTGGTAGCTGTGTTGAAAAAGTTGATAAGTCAACTTTTTTAAATAACTTTCTCTGTCTGTGTTGATTCTTGCCATACTTCCGTTGCTTAAATGCGCACACATACGTTGCCCCGTCATCATTGTGTACAAACAGTAAAAGGGTCTATTTTATGAACGATAAGCTCATTGTAAACCCCCACTACTCATTATTTTATTACTGTGGTAATTTAATGATTATTCTCGTTACAGTAAAATGCTTTCAAACTATTATGTGTTCATAACGAGGTTATGTCAAATTTACCAATATCATGTAAGGTTTACAGTGTAAATTTCATCTTTCATCTTCAAATGTCACGCACAGGAAGAGATGGAGAAGAGGATCCGGCAACGCCTAGAACTGCAGCAGACGTGTCAGGAGATGATGGCCTTCAAGCAGTTGCGTATACAGGCTGAAAAAGAGGAAGAAGAGGCATTTAGACAGATGATGATGGCCAAGTTTGCAGAGGATGACCGCATTGAGCAGATGAATGCTCAAAAGCGTCGCATGAAACAATTAGAACACAAAAGGGCCGTGGAGAAGCTGCTGGAAGACAGGAGACAGCAATACTTGGCTGAACAGGTAAGACTTAAGTACAAAAACTGCTTACCTTTCTGTAAGTTCTGATGGTAAATATAATATGAATATCTGACTGTTTAACAGGAGAGAGAGGCACAGGAGAGAGCAATGGAGGAGGAGAGAGAGTCTCAGCGTAGACAGATCATTGAAGAAGAGAGACAGAAGCTCCTCAAAGAGCATGCTACGAAACTGCTGGGATACCTACCAAAGGTTTGATCAGCACATCATAGATTTTCATATAACACAAATGCTTTTTTTATTGATAAATAATTGTTTGGCCAGATTATTTTCTGAGTGAATTTGTTTCTAATACCCCAATTTTTTTTTTTACTCACTAGGGTATTTTCAGAGAAGATGATATGAAGCACTTTGATGAGGATTTTAGAAACAATTTCAAACGACAACAGGCCGATGTTTTCTCTGATGAGGGTTGGGGGGATGATTAGCCATCCCTAAATTAATGTGATGAACACTGTGGTAAATTTTCTTTGTTTAGTGCTCAGTGCTCGTTTAAAAGTTTCCAGCAGGTATTAGATATATAGACTATTTCACAAACTATTGGAAACCTTTTATCAGACATTAAAAATTATCTTGAATACATTTTACAATATCTTCAAACTGTATAGTGTGTTAAATGTAATGTTTCAGCTAGTGATTCATTCATGACAAAAGATTGGCATTAAAATATACTACCTATTATACAGAATGTTTTTTCCATGTGGATAAGCATACAGTCGGTGTTAATAACATTGTTTTCACTCTTCCCTGTTTTATGTTCGATACAAACCATGTACTCCCTCTACTTGTTTTTTCTTCGAAGAAACACAAGCAATTTCTTTCCTGCGTGAATTCATTGCTGCATAAGAAAGATCTGGATACGGGTAGGGAGATGGTTGGCAGGCATTAAATCATACGAGCAAGAATCTAATCAGATATGACTGCTCCTGTAGTCAAATCCCCCAGTGTCTCAACAGCTGTCGGTCATTCCCTTTTTAGTAAGTCCAGTACATGCATCTAGCTGCCGCCCTGTCAGTAATTTGTTTTCATCGAACCATTTCCTGTTACATATACCTGACTTTTGAAAATGAACTTATGAGCTTCAATCTTATTAGATAACAGAATACTCCTCTTATGTACAATGAAAAAAGTAAAGGCTGAGTTTACTTAAGAATATAGCGCATCATTTTTGCATCCATTTTTTTAAGTAAGCATTACGTGGAATTTTAAGCAATTGATGCAAAAATGATGCACTATATTTTTAAGTAAATACAGCATACTATTTTTTTTACAGTGTAGAATGCTGACGAAAGAAGCTGCCCTGTTTGTCCCATATAGCATTCTTCTAATGAGATTATAGAAATGACCTTGAGTCTTTGAATGATATAGTGTTACAATTTGAATGGACAGTAAACATTTTAGTGTGTCTTTCAGGTAATTTCCTGTGTCATACAGCTTCAGTGTCAATAGCAGCATAATACCAAGCTAACGCTGTGTAATGAATCAGTAACACGCTATGGTCAATTGGTGAGAAAAGATAAAGTTTTTTTACTGTTGTTAATATATAATTTTTGAATAAGCATGAGACAAAAAGTCTCCTGTTCATTGACCATATTTGGAGATCCTACTATATATACAGGGTTTGTATGTGAGGACAGTAAAGAGTGTACTTGTGTGGTTTCAGTACTTTTGAAGTCCTTTTGAAGTTAAAAGTGAATCATACAACCCATACATTTGCTCTTTTTGGCATCTATACAAGATGATCAAGATATCACAGGTTAGTGTGTACCAGATGCACATGCTGACATACATGTTTATGCCTGTCACACTTGGGCATTATGCAGATTTAGCTGCTTGAGCTTGTATGTTCGTCCTCTGCTTTTGTGTATTTCAATTAAATATATATAAAAGGTCAGCAAGGAAACATCAGTCAAGTTTGTAGACCATGCCAAAGCTTGACTCGTGCCTTATTGGCCCATTAATGAGTGTTAGTTCTTCCTCACAGCCAAATTGTTATCATCATTGGAGCACATTTTATTTGTACCACCTGTAATTATAAAATAAAACACATTTTGGGGGATTTCTTAGTGGGCGGGCCAATTTTTTTTATCTTTCCACTAAGGATCACTGAACATATCCAGACTTAATCTTTTTTGACATTGTTCTGCATCACAAAGTCTTGCTCGCCTGAAAGAACCGGAAGCACTAATACCTTGAAGGGACTACATGTTGTTTAACAGACCAATGAACACTTATAAATCATCTCCCTTTTTAATGCAGCTTTATACTTGCATGCAACCTTAGTTTGAAGGGTTTGTCCTGTTGCTTAGATTGGCTGTAGATTGAATTGATTAATGGTGAAGTCTCTGATAGGAGGAGCTCTGTGTCTACAGTGAAGCTTATGTTAATAGACCAGACTCCAGCAGTACATTGGATTAGCCTGAGTATGATTAGACTTGAATCAGTTATACACTGTAGCTTAATCAAACTGGATGTCAATGGTCCTACAAAACAATGTTGTGTATATATATATATCTGACCTATAGCAATGAACTAGTAGTACACATACGTGACCGTACATTTGCTTCTTCAAATTGGACTTTACGATAAGCTAGAGGAATCATTAATCATGCCATTTTTATAACTTTCCCATTTCCTTGATTTTTATCTTTGTTTATCAGTGTGTTTTGAAGCCCCGGATGGCTACTGGCACAAGGATAATGCTCCTGAATGCATTTCCTGTGTTAATGAACTATATAGATGAGTTGTGGTTACAAGAATGAGCTGTGAAATGCTGACTAATAAAGAATGCTCAACAGTTTGCTTATATCCTGGGGCCAGTTGTTCAAAAGTAATCTTTTTGGATTTCGGCTAGCGGATTACATCAATATTTAAAAATGGATTGTTCAAAAAAACAAACAAAAAAACATGGATTCTGAATTTGGATTGGATCACAAAATCCAATCTAGGTTTGATCAGGATCAAATCTTCACTTTGTGTTGTTCAAAAGTTTTTAGTAAGATTAGATTTGTTTGATCCCAAAAAATAGGATTATTTTGATTCTATGCAGAAGGGTGGATTTCAGAAACAAAAATATAATAAAATTTCTAAAAAAAAAAAGGTTACTAAAACGTATAAACCTATACAACTAGTCTACAATACAACATTTTAATCATGTAAAATGTATACATTTATCTTTTTTTTTATTGAAAATTATAAAAAAATTCAAAGTATAACATTGAGCTATCATTTAAACCTTCCAGTCACGAAAGAAAAAAACATATAAATCCCTCATACAGCAGTCAATATTTAAAAAATTAACAGTTACACTGGAAAAAAACCCCCCGATTCATTGAATTTAATCATTTTTTTTTAGGTAAGTGGTTGCAATCAATTTATTTAAGCTTCATTTAAACAAAAGTTTTATATTTTATTTTACTTTAAATGTAGCTTAAATAAATTGATTGCAACCACTTACCTTAAAAAATTGATTAAATTCAATGAATCATTTTTTTCATTGTAATTTTAATTCATGTTTTACTTTAACTTTACTTTAACTATATATATAATATTTATATTTATATTTGTGAGCCAGAAGAACAGACTGAATGTTGAATTGAAATAAAAAAGTAAGGGAAAGTTGTGCTGTTTTATTGTCTCTCCACTTAGTGACCCAATACTGACCAAACCACCTGCTGTTTTTTTACATAATAAGTTGCTAATAGTCAATATTTACATGTGATTCCAGAAGGGGTGGTTTCCCAGACAGGGATTAGACAAGTCCGTGACTAAAATAAATGTAAGAGCTGTCCAAACTGAAAAAACTTGCACTGACATATCTTGCACCAGTACCCTTTATTTTGCCTCAAAATGCACACAAGTGATGTTTTTAGTAAGGCATGTTGGTTAAAACTAGTTATATTTCCTAATTAAACTAAAGCCTAGTCCTGGTTTAAGATAATCCCTCTCCAGGAAACCTAGCAATCTAGATTTCAGGGTGATCTAAATTTGCTTTGAAAAACCCGGACAAAAGTGAGATGGTTTACCTGATCCTGTATAGCAAAACTCGGGATTTCCAAATCTGTATCATTTTGATCCAGATTAAACTTTTTGAACAACTGTCCGCTGGTTTTCAACAATTTAAATGACGATTTGAAAATTTAAATATATTCTAGATTTGATGATTCTGTGCTGTAGGAACTGGTATAAACTGGCTGTTTCAATAGATTGTGAATCTCTTCAGGCCTAATGAGATGTGTACTTACAGACCTCAATACAAAAGACTGCCTGTCCACCCGAGGAGGGGTACGGAGGTCTTTCAGATCAATGACCAAGCAGTGGGAGGCACAAACAATGGACCAATAAAGCACAGAATAGCGTGAGAACGTCTGAATAAAAGATTAGTCACGTTATTTGGACTTGTATGTACAGCAGTACCTAATTATATTGAGTTTTGAGATAATTAATGCTGGTGTGAGCTTGTAAACAGCCATTGCTCATAACTACCACATCATTATCAATGACGTGCTTTTATTATTTTCCATGTTTCTCACATTGGAACAAATCCCCCCCGGCCTGGACTCAGTGTGGATTGGGGCCTTTGGTTTGGAGATAACAGAGAAGCCAATGACAAGCAAATTCCGAATCAATCGTCACCAGTTAATCTAGGCGTAGTGCCGTGTCTTATTAGATAGTTAGCCACATCGCTTTCCACAGAGGTGTGGAAATACTGATCCCAGCCCAACCTTGGAAAGAATAAATAAATAAACCAATGTCTACAATATATGAATCAAATGAAAGATTGGATACGTTTAAATGCCAAGGTCTCTCTCTGACTCGATTTGAGGGGTTTTATTGGCTGTGGAGGAGCTGTTCATTTGGCAAGAGTGCTGAAACAGAAGCAGATCGTCATAGATCGTAAACTTTCTGTTTTAATAACATTCAACATTTTGCTGTCATTAATGTTTTCTTCTTTAATTTGTGTCCAGTATCACGATAGATTTATTATTCAAGGAATAATACGTTGTAACAATAGTAAACGTTGTTCATTTGCACATACATGACGCTTAAAAATTACTTGGTGTTACCTCATTGGTTAAGGAAAATAACTGAATTCAGCGTTAATTTGTGGTAACTAAGACATTTATAAAGCAAATCTAATATCGACACTTGCCAAAAGGATTCTGGTTTATTTTTACTAGCATTGTGGTGCTATTTGTCTAAGAAATAACATGCACATTATTTTTTTTATTTTTATTTTTTTAAAGTTAAAAATCATAGGTTTTTTCCTACAAGGCCTCGTAATATCTAAGGAGTACAGTTCCAAAGACTGAAAATATTCCCTTATATAACTCGTGGACTTACCAGATGAGCTGCACGCGCTCCTCCCTCTCCTCAACCTGCCCATTTATAAATCCAGAGGGAAAACATTATCATTATCAGATAGGCTTCACACACCACCGTCTACGTAAGCTAAACACCTTTCTATTGTAGCTAATTTTGCTATAGGCTATATAAAGACGACCTATTCATGCTTTCCAACAAAACTGACGGACCGCGTAGAGGACGGTCTTTTGACTCCATCAATAAGTTTTACGAAGAGAAGCAACTCAACAATGAGGTGAAACGTTTTTATATGTTATTTCTGTTATATCATTTGAGATATAAAGGATGAA
Source organism: Misgurnus anguillicaudatus (assembly GCF_027580225.2). Taxonomy (NCBI): domain Eukaryota; kingdom Metazoa; phylum Chordata; class Actinopteri; order Cypriniformes; family Cobitidae; genus Misgurnus; species Misgurnus anguillicaudatus. The sequence continues at coordinate 33,924,531 of NC_073357.2, read as the reverse complement.
GTAAATGAAACACGCATGACTTTATTACAGTATATGGAACAGAGAATGAGCAAACGGTTATTGACTGACAGCATCCGTCTGCGTTGATACTGTATGGGCATTTTTGTATACTTTCTAGTGTTACGCATCTTTAAATGTGCGCCTGCTGTGCATTTTATGCATTTAATACCAATGTCGCGTTCGTTTTTATTTATCGTGTTATTTTGAATTAGCAGGAATGTCTGCTCTGTTTGACGTTTGTTCATTTTATGAATGCTTGGCTGAGATAACTTTGAATCCTCTGTCCACCATATAGTGCTGAACTAGTGCGTCTGTTGGATAAAGCATGCAGTCTAAAACTAACCTCAAAGACAGTGTTATCCATATCCAATGATCATTTTTACATGTGATTTGCGTGTGAATAAGGATTTTCTTAAACAAACAAAAGTTCACTGACAGGAAATTAAACAAACGTTCTGTGTGACAGACTGTTGTCCTATATTTTTAAGAGACATGATATTTCATATAATAGGCTTTGTCTTCAAATATTTTGTAAAGATGAACAAATCTACATGTAATAAGACTGACGAGAGCAAAGACAAGATCATCCCATCAAAGAGAGAACATGCTGCAATTGTCTTCTCTCTAAAAAATGAAGTTGGAGGTCTTGTGAAGGCATTGAAACTATTTCAGGTGGGTCTAGATAGTATATTTTCTTTAAATTATTTTTATTGTTAAACAATGTTTTCTCTTCATTGTGTTGTAAGGTTTCTGTCATCTATTACAACAGGACAACCAGGTAAACCTTTTGCATATTGAGTCTCGTAAGTCTCGAAGGCGTAACTCAGAGCTGGAGGTGCTGGTTGATTGTGACAGTGATCGAGAAACCCTGAAGGAAATCGTTCAGCTTCTGCGCAAACAAACCAGCATTATATCCATGGAATCAGCGGATAAGTTCAGCACTCCTGAAAATGGTACAGTGTACACCATAAGATAACTGCTATGCTTTTTAACATTTGAAATTCATTGATCGATTCTCTAAACTCACTTATCCTCTACAGGGTCACATTAGGGCTATGTGTAGCAATTATGAGTAGCACAGTAAACTTTAAAATTTTTTAGATCTTGCCGAGGTGCCTTGGTTTCCCAAGAATATCTCAGATCTGGATAAGAGTGCCAGTCGTGTTCTGATGTATGGATCAGATCTGGATGCTGATCATCCGGTTGGTATTGTTTCATTTCTATAAAATAACTTTCTGCCACAGAATTCGAAATGCGTTAATGTTAATTCACTTATTATTTTATTTTAGTATGTACATTGAAAAAATGATTCATTTAATTTACTTAAAATTTTAAGGTAAGTGGTTGCATTTAATTTTTTTAAGCTACATAAAAAAAAAAAAAAAAACTTTTGTTTAAATGTAGCTACATAAATTGATTGCAACCACTTACGTTAAAAAATGAGTAAATTGAATGAATCTCTATTATGGTGCCTCTATTGTTTTCCTCATAATCCTGTATTTAAGCAAATCCATACAGAGCAAATGATCTTACATCTTGCTTGTTGATGATTTTAGGGATTCAAAGATAACGTTTACCGTAAGCGGAGGAAATATTTCGCTGATCTTGCCATGAGTTACAAACAGTAAGTTTTAACCATAAGACTTTCATTTATATCTTTTGGTAGTGGTTGTAATTTTTTTTCTTTTACTCTCATTCTGTCTCTCTCTGCCTCATGCAGTGGAGATCCAATACCATGTGTGGAGTTTACATCAGAAGAGGTAAAGACATGGGGTGTAGTGTTTCGGGAGTTAAACAAGCTATACCCCACACACGCCTGCAAAGAGTATGTGCGCAACTTGCCTCTGCTCACCCAATACTGTGGATACAGAGAAGACAACATACCACAGCTGGAGGATGTGTCTAACTTCTTGAAAGGTAAGACTGAACACAATTAGGGAAAAAATCACTTGGTATACAGGAAATAAAAAATTGCTGTCTCATTAGCAAACGACAGAATGGTTTTATCTCATGTGTAATGACTGTATGCTTTTCAGAACGAACTGGCTTTACCATTCGCCCTGTTGCTGGCTATCTTTCACCAAGAGATTTCCTGGCAGGATTGGCCTTCCGAGTGTTTCACTGTACACAATATGTGCGTCACAGCTCAGATCCGCTGTACACTCCTGAGCCGTAAGTACAAAGCAGATCTGTTTATTGTGCAGGGTCAATAAAGCTACATGGTAAAAAGGCTGTGTTTACTTGATCTACCCCCACTTTTGTTATTCAAACCAAGTAGTCCAAGGATGATACAGACATTCCAGCTCACCATCCTGCAGCAATTTTTCCAGCTTTGTTTTAAAGGGGACATATCATGAAAATCTGATTTTTCCCTGTTTAATTGCCATAATTGGGTCCCATGTGCAACCTAGAAAATAAAGATCAACCCAGTAACTTAGTTTTGGTAAACCATTCTCTGCAAGCATAGGAAAAAATAGATCATTGAAATTTGGCTCCCCTGGTGATGTCAGAAGGGGATCTTATTATAATAATACTGCCTCTTAATCTGCACTATCCAACCACGAAATTGCCATTTAGTGCAGAGATCAGCTCATTTGCATTTTAAAGGACACACCCCAAAACGGCACATTTTTGCTCACACCTACAAACTGACCATTTTAAAGGACAAGTTCGGTATTTTACACTTAAAGCCCTGTTTTCAGATTGTTTATGATAAAATGGAATGGGGTTTTTTTTGGTGGCAAAGGCAGCCACCAACCAGTTGATCGCCACCAACTGGACTGGAGTGTTTATTATTCAAGCTCTCAATGGAAGAATGTACGGGTGTGAGGTGTTTGGAAAAATAGGTCCACAAGTTTACAACAAACGGTAAAACCCCTGCTGGAAAGCATCTTTTGCAGCGATTTTTGTGTGAGCATTTCACCCCTGACCACTTGGTGAGTTTCACGTCTTTGTAAACAAAACTTTAATGCATTTTAGGAAGGATTGTTCCAGTGCACCTATGCAGCCATTGTAGAGGTGGAGGGTGATACAACAAGCACCCGAAAATTCTCGGGCCAGCCGCATATGTCCAAATTTCAGTCAAAACTGTTCTATTTCATCATAAACAATCTGAAAACAGGGCTTTAAGTGTAAAATACCGAACTTGTCCTTTAACGTTCTAAAATAAATTATCTATATGGTATTTTGAGCTAGAACTTCACATACTAGAACTTCTGGCTTTCTATGTTCTTTCGGTGTCAGCGTGCGTTTACTACAGGTTCTCCGGTTTCCATCCACAGTCCAAAGACATGCAGGTTAGATGAATCGGAAATGCCAAATTGTCCTTCCCCATCCTGTGCATAAAATAACTCATATAAACTCTCAGATAAAAGGTACAAGGTTGTCACTGGGGCAGTACCTTTTCAAAAAGGACACTTTTGAACCTAAAAGGTGCATATTGGTACCTCAATATCTGTACCAAAATAAATAAATAGCCTGTTTCTGACCAAGAATTTAGGAGATCCTTACATTTGTGTCTTTCAGGGACACATGTCATGAGTTGTTGGGTCACGTTCCTTTGTTGGCTGAACCCAGTTTTGCACAGTTTTCTCAGGAATTAGGACTGGCTTCTCTCGGGGCATCTGATGATGCTGTCCAGAAACTGGCAACAGTATGTATTTCTGTTCAAAATGCTGTTCTGATGTTGATATACAGGGAAAGGCCAATGTGTTTTTCCATTTATTTAAGCTATTTTCAATGTATGTTGCTGAACTGGTTACTATATACATTTGGAAATATAAAACTATTGAGCATTGATTTTTAATTTTCAAGGATATTACTATAATTGCTGTTATTATATATGTGGTATTGCAGTGCTATTTCTTCACGGTGGAGTTTGGTCTGTGCAAGCAGGATGGAAAGCTCAGAGCATATGGTGCTGGACTTCTCTCTTCCATCAGTGAACTCAAGGTAGACCAGATTTACAATTGTTTAAATCAAACACCTTTCATTTTTACCTTATCTATATTGTTGTATTCATAAAAACAGTTAATATAGCCATGGCTTGTTTTGCTTTGAAGCACTCGCTCTCAGGCAATGCTAAAATCCTGCCTTTCGAGCCCAAGGTCACCTGTAACCAGGAGTGTCTCATCACAACCTTTCAAGAGGTTTACTTCATTTCTGAGAGCTTTGAGGAAGCCAAAGTCAGAATGCGGTAAATGGTTTTATCATTTCTGATCCAATTCTTTACTATACACAATATCATTTGTTTGTTTCTTACTATACTCTCCTCTGTTTGTCCGCTACTATTCACAGCGAGTTTGCAAAAATGATCCAGCGTCCGTTCTCACTGCGGTATAACCCATACACACAGAGCGTGTGTGTGCTAAAAGACATGCCAAGCATCAATGGCGTGGTTGAGGAACTCAGACACGAGCTGGACATTGTGGGAGATGCTCTCTGTAGACTCAGCGCACATCTTGGTGTCTGAGACCCTGATCGATCTTGCTCATATTAATAGCTTTTATTTTGATATGTCTCATTTTAGAGCACATTGTGTATAGCTGTTTAAACATCATGTACCTAGCATTCAGATACATTGAATTGTACTACAGACGTGAATCACTCCTAATGTCTCCATGAGCACCTTTTTTTTGGTACTGAATATCAGACAAATACAGCTAAGCCTTTAAAATCATTGCTTTATATAGCTTTTGAAATAATCATCTCTACTCCTTCACTATTAATTAACCCTATCACAATATGACCTCATACTATATTTACACATTCATAATACTTTAAGGCAAGACTTAAATGTCCTATATAGCAACATTATAGCTTAAGAAAAAAAATCCAACCCTAAATATTGTCTGAACTTTAAAGGGACACTCCACTTTTTTGAAGGTGGGCTCTTTTTTCCAGCTCCCCTAGAGTTAAACATTTGATTTTGCAGTTTTGGAGTCCATTCAGTCGATCTCTGGGTCTGGCGGTTCCACTTTTGGCATGGCTTGGCATGGTCCATTGAGTCCGATTGGACCATTGGCATCACGCTCAAAAATAACAAAAGAGTTTCAATATTTTTCTCTCTATTTAATTTGACTCTATTTAATGATATTACGGCAGTGCCCAAGAATAATCCCCTGTTATTAAAAGTAACATAGGGGACTATTTTCGGCTGCTGCGTAATATCATTGCACCTGCTGCAGCCATGTTAAGGCAGCAAAGTCCTTGATTATTACGCCAGAATGAGAGTATATTCCTAATCATCTGTCTAGAAAATCACAACTTTTAATTTTCCGTCGGTCTTAGTACACGATGTAACTACAGAAAAGTCAAGTTTTAAATAGGAAAAATATCGAAACTTGTTGGTTGTTTTTGAGCGTGATGCTGGTGGTCTTGTCGGATTCAGTGGATTATGCTAGGCTGTGCTAACGTGCTAGTGCCAGACCTGGAGATCGGCTGAATGGATTCCAAAACGGTAAGAATCGGTTGTTTCACTCTAGGGGAGCTGGAAAGAAAGCCTATTTTCGAAAAAAGTGGAGTGTCCCTTTAAGTTAAACTCCCATCAACTAATCCTAACTTCCCCACATATTGTGTATTATCATCCAGTTTGGTTTCTTTGCTGTTGTTTTTTAACATCAGACATGAAATCTAGCTGAGCACCTGTTTAGCGGATTTGTTTCCATTGTATATGTTTTAAACACTGAATAATTTATTTGCTGGTGCTTGTGATATAAATCTCTTTATTACCCACATTGTTTCACTAACTTCATCCTTTCTCTCATCATGATGTGAATCAGTAACTGTTTGAATATTTTGTATGTTTGTAGTTTGTTTTGAAGACTGTATGAAAGCTTGATCCAGTGATCAGTATGGCTTATTGCATATTCATTATGAAATTGGATTCTTTCACACAGATAAGGAAGGAGAGGAACAAAGCTTAAAAACAAGCAAATTTTTGACCTATACATGATTAATAAAGTATTACCATACCATAATTATTTATACATGACCGATTGTTTATTGATTTTAAAGAGCTGGAGTTACTCATGAGTCATGACTTGCACTTGTAGTAAGACATTGTGTCCAGCAGAGAGCAGTGTTGTTCTGTTACAGTTACTAAGTGATTATTCCGTAAAACTGAAATGTAAAACCTGATCAATTTAATAGATTAACAATTCCATGGCAAGTATACTAAAATCAAACGCAGTATTTTCTGAATTGCTTTTTACACATTTGCAACATTGGAGATATCCATATGATGCATAAACCAATATTCAGTATACAATTTTAAGAATTTGACTTTAGATGTATTTATGAACTGGATTTGACGTTTGTCTACAGTTGTGTTAAAACAAAGCATTCTTTCTAAAAACATGCACCCTGTAAAGTGTCCTTTTTGTTGATCTGAATTGATCTCACCTATGAATCATATCAAGGTAACTAAATATTGTAATGCATTACTTTTAAAAGTAACTTTCCCCAACACTGAATAGATCTACCTCAGATATAAAAAAATACACTATATTGCCAAAAGTTTTGGGACATTTATATGCACATGAACCTGAATGACATCCCATTCTTGATCCATAGGGTTTAATATGAAGTTGGCACACCCTTTGCAGCTATAACAGTTTCATCTCTTCATGGAAGTCTTTCTACAAGGTTTAGGAGTGTGTTTATGGGAGTTTTTGACCATTCTTCTAAAATGACATTTGTACACTGTAAAAAAAATCCGTAGAAATTGCAGCTGGGTTGCCGGTAATTTACCGTAGATTTAAATGTATGTTATTTACTAGCAACAGTTTGTTCAAAGTTAAATGAACATTAAACATTTACAAGTCTTTGTCTTTACAGAGTAAAATTAAAAAAACAGCATCAAGCAAAACATTCTGGGAAACAAAATCTGAAGCAAAAAAAACAGAAAAAGGTTGATGATGATTTCTGGATCCCAGAATGCTTTGCATGAGGCTGTTATTGTATAGTTTTATTCTGTAAAGACTTGTTAATATTTAAATTTATTTTATTTGAACAAACTCTTGCCAGTAAATAATATAAATTTAAATCTACGGTAAATTACCGGCAACCCAGCTGCAATAACATTGTAATTTCTATGCTTTTTTTTACAGTGTAAGGACAATGATGTTGGATGAGAAGACCTCGCTCATAGTCTCCACTCTAATTCATCCCAAATATGTTTTATTGGACTCTGTGCAGGCCAGTCAAGTTCCTCCACAGCAGACTCACTCATCCATGTCTTTACCTTGCTTTGTGCACTGGTGGACGGTCATGTTGGAACAGAAAGGGGCCATCCCCAAACGGTTCCTAGATAGTTGGGAGAATGAAATTGTCTAAATGTCTTAGTATGATGAAGCAGTAAGAGTTTCTTTCACTGGAAGTGATTGGAAAACCTGAGTTCAATTGGAGGGGTGTCCCAAAACTTTTGGCGGTATAATGTATTAGATTAGCTGAAGTACATTTTAAACTCTTAATTTACTTTTGTTTCATGTGTGATGAGTGAAGGAGATTTTTGGTTTTTAATTAATCAAAGAGCAGAAACATCTAACTAGGGATGAAGAGGTTGGTTGACCACAGTGGCTGGTTGCCATCTGTTCCCTTCTGAGTAATAAAAATGCAATTACAAAAATGATGTTAAGTGATTAAAAAGGCATGGTTTTGTTCATAAACACATGGTTTTAAATTAAATTATTTTTAAATTAATCATATTACTCATAACCACACCAGAGAACTTTTATTTGTACAGTATGTGGTTTCTTGATGTTTGGTGCACCAGTAATATTTAACAAAAAACATGGTGTCAACCAGTCCCGTTCTTCCCTTCTCTGGTCTGTTTCCATCAACAGTACATTCCTCTATAGATTACCGCTAGACAGCCACATTAAAGCCACTTTAAAAGCTTATGCAACATCATAAAAATGTCATGGACATTGGCAATGCCAATCAACCATTTGGAGAGTCATTCAATTCTGTGAGAAATTGCACACACATGATCATGCACTTAAAATAACAGACTACATATTATATTTTTTCTTTAGTTTTATTATTATTATTTTTTTTAATTTTCTTTTAATTACCATACCAATTTATTTCACATCAATGGCTATTTTTCATAAGTAGGAATATTAGTGAAATATTAAAGGTCACGTTTGTTAGTGTGTAATGTTGCTGTTAGAGCATAAATAACACCTGCAAAATGATAAAGTTCACTGCCAGGCGATATATTTTCTTAAACAGAATTGCTCTTTCAAAGCCTACAGCGAACGGCCGGTTTGGACTACAGCCCTCTACTTCTCGGTTGAATGACGTCACACTAAACTCCGCCCACAGGAGTATGTCAGTCGCCAGAAACAGCTCTGCTAAGCTAAGCTGTTGTTGAATCATAACACACTAAACAAACTACACAATCAGTACTCGTTACGTATTTCTGAAGGAGGGACTTCATAGAACAAGGAAGACATCAGCCCGTTTTTAAGACAGTGAAAACATGGTATACAGATAAGTAAATTGTGTGAAAAATAATGTGTTTTTTTACACGTGAAACATAAACACATTGCGCACTGTAAACACAATCAAAGTTTAAAAACACAGGAAGATCTGGGCCTTTAATATGAGGATAATCTTCAGTATTGTCCTGCTCTGGTATTCCTTAAGACTTAAACGTCTTTCTGCTTTCCTCTCCATTCCTTCTCCTTCCTCTCCACATTCTCTTGTATTTCACCCCAGAGCTCTTCTATCTCCACAGCCAGCACTCCCAACCACTTAAGCCATTGTGAAGGCTTAATTGGTGTTCATTAAAATTTTAGGGCTGGCTGCTCAATGGCAGGCTGTCCTGTGACAGCACAGGAAGATGAAGTTACTGTATGAGGAGCAGAAGACCCAGAGCAGACTTACTGCACATGCTCAGTAGCCTTCAGTCTAACCATCACTGGCCCAGTCACAGACTTGCACGTCCAAGTTTAACAAAGCGACTGTTAAACCTTATGAGCACAACATAGATTGCCTTTGAATCTGTTTTTTATTCTTTCGATTATACAGATGTTCTTTTAAGGAAATGATAAAGTACAGAAGAGAAATATTATTTAAGCATAACAAAATTACTACACTGTTAAAATTGCTGTAATTATGCAGCTGGTTGCCAGTAACTTACTGTAGAAGATAAAGACTTGGAACTTGGAAACTACTGTTGCCAGTTACATAAATGTAAAATCTACAGTAAGTTACTGGCAAACAGCTGACAGTAATAATGTAATTTCTACAGAATTTTTTTACTGATCATGAAGTTCACGAGAGAGCAGTGAAAGATAAACATTGTCATACGCTAAAATGAATTTTTTTTTGGATTTACATAATTCAATTACAGACACTGGAGTTATCTTAAAATAATATTATAAGTATCTGCAGAGTTTATTTTAAGAAAACTTATATCAATTATGTGGAACCAGTGTCAACAACTGAACTACATAATCTAACAATTATTTTTGAATTGAAGCTTAGCATTGATGCAACATGTATCTCAATAAAATACAGTAAAAAACACTGTACACCCATTACAGTGTAAATAAAACATTTAGTCACATTTTCATATATTGTACAATACAGCAACCAAACTAAGACACAATTGTGACATTTTGTATTGATATATGCACAAAAGAGAGTTTAAGTGAACTAGTTTATATAAAATTACATTACACTGTTATCTACACTGTACATTAAACGTGTACTGTATCACTGTAAAAAACATTCTGTAGAAATTACAGTATTACTGGCAACTAGCTGCCAGTAACTTACTGTAGATTTTACATTTATGTTATTTACTTGCAACAGTTTGTTCAAAGTTAAATAAACATTAAACATTTTCAGTCTTTATCTTCTACAGTAAGTTACTGGCAACCAGCTGCATAATTACAGCAAATTTTTAACAGTGTACTTGACACTGGCAAATGTGTAAACATGGATTTCAGTTATTCTAAGACATTATGTATACAAATTATGTAAAGAACATTCTGTGAAAATATAACCTGATAACTTTACTATTGATTGAAATTAAGATTGAAATCAATGTGAAATCAATAACTGAAATCAAACTTTGCTCCTATTACTTTAGCCTGGATTTTAAAGACTGGATTGTTGTATAGATTATATAAAATTGTATAAGATTTGTGCAGTTTATTTTTCCATAAACACAAGGAGTACTTTTGTATTTAATTCCAAAATTAACTTAAAAAAATATTTCTTCCCTTCTCAAAAGAAGCACCAGTAAAATTCAGAGCATTTTATATTTATAAACCTTTCTAAAATTACCCATGAGCTTTTATCCAAAGGCCTCTTTATGTATTACATGATATTCTTTGAAGGCTTGACACCTTGCAGGCAGTCTGAACTGGAGGGTGGGAGGCAGGGCTGCTTGGTGCATGAGCCTGTTTGATGCTCCGGTTTGATTGCAGGTTACAATTCACTGTTGCATTGCAGAGCGAGCTCTGGAGTCAAGAGGGTCGGTGCTTATTTCCTTAATGTCAACTCGGTTCATAATACAGAATCATACAGCAATTCATACATACACATATACACAAGTGTAAGGAATTACAGGTAATGATGTAAATAACCCATTACGTTTGGGTCTGGTTTTGTTTACGTACATCCCCTTCAGCTTAGTCTCTGTGTTGGCAGAGTCTCAAGACTGTAATGATACCCTTTCTGTAAAGAATAGCATCAGTGATAATTACGTGAAGAACTTTGTGTTCTGATGTGTGAATGTGTCTAATGAATTGTGGACCCAAATAGCAAGTACAAATGTAACCAGGCGGCAGGAAGGCATGGGAGAAATGGGCTGCCGTTGAAAGCAGATCACATACTTGTGTTGCTATGGTTACGGTCCCTATTAGGTAACTAGGTTGCCATAGTGTCTGAAAAGATCAAAGCTCAGCAGCAGAGCAAAGAACTGGGGGTACATGCACTCAAACAGAGAAAAACACTCATACACGCACTCAAACCGGGCCACACGTGCACTTAGTTCATTTTAATCCACATAGATATAACTCATGAAAACAATGCAAAGCAACCTTGGCAACAGTTGATTTAGCATAACTTATGAAGTAGGTATATACACTGCAAAAAATAATGTGTTTTAATTTTTTACACATTGTATGCGTCATGCCATTTTATGCGTTATTTCATGTTAAAATAAATGAAAGGGACAACACAAGTAATTCCGTTACTGTAATTCCACTACTTTTAGCGGTAACGAGCATGTAATGAAGTATTTTTTTCAATCAAGTAACGCAGTTACAATGACTGAAATTTAAATGAGTTTGTTACTCGCGTATAGTTTTGTGAAAAATGAACACTTGCCGACAAGACATATTTGATCTAATGTTGCAGGACCGTGGTGGGCAGCACAATTAAAAATAACACAGAAGGTGTGTTACTTTAGGGACAACACATGTGTTGTCACAAAAACACCTTCTGTTATTATTATTCATTGTAAGATTTAAATGAGTAATGAACCCATTTAAATTTCAGCAATTGTAACTGCGTTACTTGATTCAAAAAAAAACTTTGTTACATGCTCATCACCGCCAAAAGTAGTGGAACCACAGCAACGGAGTCACTTTGTAACGTGTTACTCCCATCACTGTTTTTAACACAACTTGTGTTATGTTCCCTTCATTTATTTTAAAGGGGACATTTCACAACACTTTTTCAAGATGTAAAATATATCTTCGGTGTCCCCAGAGCACGTATGTGAAGTTTTAGCTCAAAATACCATATAGATAATTTATTATAACATTAAAATTGCCACTTTGTAGGTGTGAACAAAAATGTGCAGTTTTTTGGTGTGTCCTTCAAAATGCAAATGAGCTAATGCAAAGCAGACACTGATCACCATAATGGTGGTTTGATGAAATTAAACTCAATTGTGCCGTTAATTATTTCTCTCTCTTTGCAATAAATGGCAGTGTCCTGGTTGGATAGTGCAGATTAAGGGGCGGTATTGTCCTCTTCTGACATCACAAGGGGAGCTAAATTTAATATGATAATGGTTTACCAAAACTAAGTTACTGGGTTGATCTTTTTCACATTTTCTAGGTTGATAGAAGCACTGGGGACCCAATTAAAGCACTTAAACATGGAAAAGTCAGATTACCATGATAAGTCCCCTTTAACATGAAATAACACGTTAAATGGCATGACACACACAATGTGTAAAAAATTAACACATTAAAAAAACATTTTTTACAGTGTATAATTAACTTTAGTACTTAAACAATACAAATTATGGTAAATATATTCAAATATGCTGTATGACACCATGCAAAGTTATACCGAGACACAAATATAAAAAACGTTTTTGAAATATTTTATTTATTTTTCTTGAACTTGTTTCAGTCATTCGAAATCCCCCTAAAAATAATGCATGTTATTGTAGAGAGTTTCTTCAAAATGCAGCCAAATTGAGAACCAATGTTTAACTGCATATTTTTAGCAACAACAAAAAAAAAGATAATATGAAGCATTATCTGAACAGAGAATAAAGTTATATTTAGGTCTTTGTCTAACTGGAGTCATGCTTATATATAGGTTTTTTCCACAGAGATGTTTTTATTTTACTTTTTAAAGTGGACTTTCAAACTGAAGTATTATTTACCATCAATATCATCATTGCAAATCGTGCAGTTTGCATTCGTTACTAACATGTACAGTATAAGGATTGTAGATTGAAATTAACTAACCTTAACGTCCCTACTTTAGCCACACTATATATTGTAACTATACCATAATATTTACTAATATCCAAATGCTTGTGAAAGATGTTGGTTCAGGCCTGATTGTTCAATTATATTAGAATAATCACAGCTTTTTAGGATACATAAAATTGGTCTGCGGAAATAAAAAATAAATTAATTTCTACAGAAATTAAATCATGTAAAATAAAAAGCCAGATGTTATTTATGAAAATTTCTGCCACTGCAACCTCCAGTTTTACAGACAAGGCTTAAGGTTAGTCTAAAACACATGTTCGAGTTGTTGAAAATATCTGATCTTAAAATGAAGAGTTTCGTTGCAAAACGAGATAACCACCGTTTTTTTAATTGTTCAGAAATCTCGTTTTTTGGTTGTGCATTCCAATTGATTTCAATGCAACTGCAGTTGTTTTGTTTTGATTTAAACCTTCATAACTTTAAAGAATACAGCTAAGTAGCACCATAAAACAAAATAATAACATGATAACATAATAATAAACATGTTTTCACAAAAATTAAAAAAAATGGATTTATCTCGTTTTGCAACGAAACTCTTCAAATATTCCAGTGGCATTGAATTGTCTTAAGATACACACAAGTAACATCTAAGGCATGTTTATAAAAGATGCTTAATTTAACTAAGGCCAACTCCTGGCTTTAGCTAAGCTTTGTCTGTGAAACCAGGCCTATGTATTGTTAAATCATTAAATATAAAAATGTACTATTTGAGAGAACGAACATTCTTGGCTCTCTTGATTTTGCAGTGGTGGATGTCCTCATGGAAACATTATATTGACCCTGGGACAACATTTCAATCAACCAAGTTTAAGCTTACAACCAGGATTAGCTGCTTCTAGACCATTGTATTTTATTTATCATTTCCACAGATTTTAAGGGTTCAGTAATGGTTAGAGTTGGGCTTTGGCATATGGGTTTAGATTTTATTTACAAAAATTTTGTCCTTGGGTCAACACAACTGTAGGTTGCCCTGAGGACATTTCTCACTTCAGTTGAGCAGAATCCTTACTTAACACAGATGTTTTAATAAAGCCTAGTAATTACAATAAAGATCTGACATAGCCTACATCTTGCCTTACATATTGTACAGCTCTATTCAACTTTTTTTTCCTCACAGGCATGTTGATCTTCATAGGTTTAGCTTTGTCTTCCATATTTGGTACTTCAGTTTGATAGCTTCTGCTGCCAGATTCTGAATAATCACAAGAATACATTTTTTAAAAATAAAGGCACTTAAGAGTTCTAAGCAGGGATGTCATAGAAGAACCATATTGACCTTATAGTCAAAGGATCCAAATAATTATTTCTTTCTTACACTTTTATATAGTCTGTAGAACATTTTTCAACTACAAAGAACATTTAAGTAACCATCATTTTTAAAAAATGTACACAGAGCTATTCGTTTGACAAGTTTGAATTTTCACTGCATTTACTGTAAATAAGCACTCGCTTTCACTGGAGTGTATTGATTTCCTCGCTGGGTTCAGAGAAAGGCAGAGTTAGATTGTAATACACATATAAATACGCACATGTTAACCAATTCAAGATACAATCAGTCCACTACCATTAACAACTGTGGAATGTAAAAAGTTTAAAAGTGCAACAGCAAACAAAGGCAACTGATGACTGACAACAGCAGTGCAACAGAGAGTAACACTGGGGCGGTTTCCCGGACAGGGCTTGTCCTAGTTCCAGACTAAAATGTATGTCTGAGCCGCATTAATTTAAAGAGCACCTATTGTCCGATTCACAATTTTACATTTCCTTTGGTGTCTAAGTAAACGATGTAAACGTAAACGATGATGCGAGTTATCGTCTCCAACGTAAATCTCTTTTCTTGGACTACAACAAACACACGGATTGTAGGCAACAGTTTACTTCCTGGGATTGGTGATGTAGAAAAAAACAACATTATCATAATTCCTCCTTCTTCGGACTTACAGCCTCTAAGTTAACTCCTGTTTGCATTGCATTGTGTGCATATCTTTTAAACATGGTAAGGAGCATTACATTTCCGGCTGACATCAGAGGTATTCAGCCCAATCACAATGTACAGATTAGCTGGCCAATCAGGGACACAGAGTTTCAAATCCAGCAATTTCAGGAAGAGACTGAAATCTGGAGCTACAAAAATGTCTGGTATGTGGAAAATCATGTGTTTTAAGCCATAAACCACGCAAACACATTATTATTATTATACCAAATACACAAAACAACATTGTTTTTTAGCAATGAAATAGGTGCCCTTTAAAAATAACATATTTCACTGACATATAGTAAAATATATCAGTGCCATTGTTTTGTCTCAAGATGCACACCAGTAATGTTTTTGTAAACTACTTAATTTTCCTAAGTCCTAGTCCTGGAATAATCTAAACCCTGTTCGGGAAATTGCCCCATGAGTCCGACCCCATTCTAATTTAAAAGGCAGCTTTGTGAATATTTGCTATGAGTCACAAGATAATGGGTATGTTTAACCTCCTAAGGATTGCTCTAAATATCCAACAGCAAGCATGGGCAACACAAAAAGCATATTTACAACAGACACACAAAACCACACATTGTAAACAAGCATGCACTCGAATACACTGTTTACACACCACTAGACCAGGTTAAAAAGTTGACAATATTATCAGCCAACACAAACGGGGATGGTTGGCCGATGTCCCCTTGAAATACATTTTAATGTATAGAAACAGGTCTGTGTAAGGGCCATTCCCCACTGTGCATTCCACCCATTTACTTTATGTACATGAACACACACGTATAGATCAGAATCAGGAGGAGGAAGGAGGAGGGGTGTTCTGGGCCATGCACACAGTGGTGGGAACGCCACGATTCATGACACACACTGAGTCTGCGGGCTGTTTGTGCTGGACCTGCCGAGAAGCCTCTACAAAGATGAAAAAGAAGAGAGACAACAGACGAGTTATTACCCAGACACAGAGAGAACAAAGACGGGTGAAGAGGGATGGCGTGCAGATGTAGGGCTATAGGGAGGAGAAGGAAGGGATGAAAGAAGACCAGAGGATGACGTTAATGCAGTCTGCTGTAGCAGGCACGTTTACCATGCAGGCTTTAGCATCATACCTCATTGAGCAGAACGCACACCGGTTCATTGTTTCCAAGATCAAAACTTCAGCTTGTTTGCGGCATGCAGGTTTTTCACTCTTTCCTTCAAATGTTAATGGTTTCATTTATCACCATGCTCTCTCACCAGTACAGTCTCCCATGCTGCTTCACCTCAAGACACATTGCTTTTGCTTTTCATGGCCTTCAGTAACCTTCCAATTCACCTCTTTGCGCCTGTCAAGTTCAGGCTAAAGAGAGTATTGGTACATAGAAAAATAAAAGAGAAATAAAACAAACATTTCATTCCAATAAATAAATAAAAATAAAACAAAGCCCTTATGAGGTTTCATACAAAATTTATTTCATGCTATGGTTGTAGTCATGTTTTCCTGTTTTTCTATGCAGTTATTGTTGCATAACATAGTGCATGCATGCATTTGTTTTCCTCAAAATTCTAAATTGCATACAATTTTCTTTTATTGTAAATATACATCTGTCATTTTTTTTGCTTTTCTTTGTGTACTCAAAAGACACAAAGGTGTACATTTTTTTTCTCCAAAAATAACACTGTCGAAAGTCTTTACGCGATATGTTAAACAGTTGCTCACTATAGTTTTCCACAGGATCTATTCACCGATAATTATAAGATAAAACAGAAAAATAATTCATTTTGCTCAGTTGTTTTCTCTATAAGAATCACAAGCATGCCAGACAGAAACAAAATTGAAAAAGCTGAATTTACAATCTATCTCACGTAACCACTGCCGTCTCATTTAAAATTGGAGGTCAATGTGACCAGAGTCATATGTGGTTAAAAACTCTCGAAGACAGAATGAAGAAATCCGTTGCTAAAATAAATAACATGTTCTTTAAACATCTCATTATCCATGGCTACATGTCAATTCTGCAAAAGTCAAGAACTCTTGAAAAAAATATGTGCTTTGTACAGATATTCATAACAGATATAGAATATTTTCCTCTTTTTTTATCTAACAGCATGCAGTTCATGCTAAAACAACAGGTAAGAGTCCACTGCATCTTCTATCGTAAGCGATAGTTTCATTATAAAACTCATTTTGCTTGATTTAAAACCATCGTTCTTTAACCGGCGTACTGTATGTTCTTCTTTAAAAGGTCCACACTCTTCCATACACAGTTGGAGAGCATTAAAGAAAGAAACCGATTCTCAATAAAATCATCTACCACCGTGTGAAGTAACAAAATCCTCTTGACTATAGCAAAATGCTGGTCTTTTCCCCTATATATACGTTCCTTCTTTTGGACCCCAGCCTTGAATCCCTCTGGCCTTTGGGGAGTCACGAAGAAAAAAGCTGGAGGTTTCGGTTCCCCTACTGAGATGCTGCTTCCTTCTCAGGTCACTTTGAGCACCTCTGCCTGCATATACTTAACTAGGGCAGTGTCAGCTTTGCAGGGATCTGCAGTAGAAAATACAGGGGAGGGTGGGGTTGCTCAGGGTCATCCTTGCCATTGGGCCTTGTTTTCATCAACTCACAAAATGAGGAGGAAATGAGCTACGAAAATCAGATGTCCTACTGATTATTTTCTGTATGATGAAAACTTGGGAGGCAAAAGAGGTGGAGTTGGACAGAAACGTACAGAGAGAGAGAGAGAATGAAAGAATTGTAGAGGAAGAAGACATAAATGTCTATTCCAAAGCTAGAACATTGTGGTCCTATAAAATCTAGGATCTTATTGATAAAGAGAGGGAAAGACAATTCCATCAGGGTAAAGAGGAAATAAAAAACATAGTAATCATGTTATTTGTCATAATTAATACTTGACATTGCACAACTGGAAAGGAAAGGTTATGCTTCATAAGACGTGAGTCTTTTTTAGTTTTCAGTTTTAAAATGATCCCTGTAACAATACTGTGCTCTTTAATCAGGACATCCAGTTCTTTAATGATTGATAGACACCTCCACTTGTAAATAGTGAATCCTTAAAACTTTTCCTGAGATCTTTTGGACACTTAATGGCTTGTGTGAATTGAGAGCCGGTAGGTAAAGACAAGAAGCAAAATGAGCGACAAAAAAACACAGCTCCAGAAGACAAGGACCAGAGAACAGGACAGACCAGACCAAATCAAACACCGCAGAGGACAGAAGGCAGCAGGGCAGGAGGAAGACCAGCTCTAAATACAGCACTGCTCCATCTCTTAGAGAATGGAGGGGATTGGAGAATGGGATCGCCGCAGGAGAACGGGTGGGCCACAGGACCCAGTGGACATCGACACCACCTCGGCCAGCGTTCGGGCCTTGTTGGTTATGGTGCCCAGGCTTCGGGACTTTTGATAACCTTGGTTTAGCAGAGAGAAATGTGCAAATGGCAATTGCTGAGACACAACGGGTTTGTCTGCTGTTTCAGCTCTGTCATTTTGCTCCACACCATGTTTTCATACTGTAGGTGGCTGTTGCTGGTATGGGTCAAAGGTAAAGGGTTTAAAACTGCATGCAATTTCTGTGTGATGACATGCACAGAGAGCACTTGGTTAATCTGGCTTTATAGAGAGCAGAGAAGGCTACGGATTGCAAGGCAAAAGAAAAATAGAAATGATCTTTCAATTTAAACTGGTTTATGATTGTTTAAGCCCAGGCCCTTTTTTTAATAGTGTATTATGTGTGTGTCAACTTTTTCTTTGCCTGTGTGCAAACCAAGCCTTCACTGTCCCGTCCAACACCATGCAGGCATCAGGACCAAGCTGTGCAGCGGGGCCACAGGACTGACCCAACACATGCACAACATAATGCTACAGAAATAAAGAACAGACCATCCCAAATACGCCCTACATGCACACACACACACAACAGATCTAACACACACGCACACTCAGAAACACACACAAAAGTACTTCCAGACAATAAAACAACATATTTGTTCAGAACAGTGTGTGTAGTTCTGCCTAGTATTGATGTTGACCAACTTGTGGTGCATTTGCCTGTGGGTAGGATTTGGAGTCAAACAGAGCATGCTCACACAGAGCAACATGTCATGTGACACAGACAGACAGCGCTATTGGTTAGAAAATGATGATGCACGGGTGTGACAAATTAATAACACTTTAAGGATGATACAGTTGTAGGCGACATAATCTTTTTTTCTAATAAATATGCAGCCATGTCTGCTTTTTGTTGATGCTTAAGTTCATACACTCTGTTTAAATGTGTTGGCCTTTATATCACTATACTGTACATTTGCTGACATGTTGCACTTCAATTGACAGCCTGTAAAGCTACATAGTGTGTAAGGGCCTTAAATGAATCTAAGGCTGCTGAGCGATTTGAACGCTATGTCGTATGACAGCAACACAGGAATGGTTATCAGGTGGTGACCCTGGCATGGCCATCTTCTGGGCTGTGCGCCCAGCCTAGCTGCAGCAGCGGGTAACCCTGCGGGTCATGCGTCGGGCCGCCCGGCTCCGCCCCTGACCTCCCTGAGAAGGTTCCGGCTATTAGCCAATCAGGTTGCATAAGGAAGATGGGAGAGAGGAAGAGGTGGAGGGAGGTACAAACATAGAGACGGACCACATGTACAGTGGCGTAAGAAACAAGTAAAAACAAACGAACAACAAAGAAAAACAGAAAAAAGGGAAGATTAAGGTTGGCCCAGAAGGCAGGTATATGTGTGTTAATATGAGTTTGACATAATGCAGCGTGGTGTGGAAAAAAAACGTATTTACAATATGTTCAAAGAGAAGAGGGTTGGAGAAAAGTGACTTGTGGAAGGATCTAAGTGTGCAGGGGTGTTTTTTTTACCCTTATGTAGATAATAAGCGAATTAATGACAAGTAATGATAAACAATATATGTAAAGAATATCTACTGTAAGTCATGGCTGAGACATAAGATGTGTCTGCTGGGAAGTTAGGATTTCTGCATTTCTTTTGTGATGAACACACCAATAGTTACAAGCTGTCTGTTGTGGGCGCGCTCTGCTTGTTTGTATGTTTGGACTGTCCATGGCCATGTGTACTGTATATGTTGTGCAGCTTCACTGTGTCCTTATTGTGTGTGTGTAGTGCTGCATTAAAATTTGTGTGCATGTATGTCAGGCACAAGGTTTTGCCGTCACATACCCTTCCTCACTCTGGTGCCTGTGTTCGTAGATCGCCTGCTGACGTTTAGCAAAAAACATGAAGTGTCTCCTCGTGGCTCGCTGGGATTGAAGATCTGGCCGTCCTCGGGGGAAATGGCTTGGTCTATGTGGGGACAGTCCTCATTGGCCAGGGCTGCTTTAGCTGCATCACCGTTCACTTTGGGATCTTTAAACACACAAAAAGAACATGAAACTATAGTGCTGCACCCAACCTGATGCATGAAAGGGATTGTGAAAGAAAGATGAATGAAAGGGTAATGGTGGTCACTATAAATGTGGGTATTTTACTATAGAAATGTGCAACCCAGTATCACGAAATTACGTAGCTATAGTCACGAAAATTTGTGAGTCTTTTTCGTGACACTGACACGTTTTTCCGCCTTTTTGCGTGAACGTGTCACGTATTTTTGTTTAAGTGTCATTGTCACGTATTTGTTACTCAACTGCTTTGTCCTGTTTTCTTACCATTGTAAGATCGGTTTAGGGTTAGATTTAAATAGGTATAAACCAATACTAACGCAAACACCAAATCTAACCCTAAACCAAAGCGTCAATGGTTTGAAAATAAGACAAAACAAATTGTTGAGTAACAAATATGTGACAATGATACGTAAACCGAAATACGTGACATGTACCTGATCTTACAGGAATTCCTCAATAAGCTGTTTTATATATTCTAATACAATGATTTCATCATATAATTTCATCATAAACTCAATATTTGATATAATTTTAATGGGAATAAAGTAAACAACAGGTTGTCATTTAGCAAATTTGCATGCAAAATTATTCACGCACACCCACTCACACAGTAAATTCATTGTCATTGACTTTATAAGGTTTTTATAAAGCATAGGAAGCTAAAAAAGTGACTTTAAAGAGCCTTGTCCAGATATCCATTTAGCTAAGCACAGGGTTTATTATAATATATAATTTATTACAAAATATTTCAAAAGCTGGTATGCAAGCAAATTACCACAAAAACCTTCTCACTTACAAAAGGCACAATTTTAGAAAGCATCACATGTGCATTTTGTAACACTACATTTAAATTAAGTTAATTTAAAGGATTAGACAATTTTCTTAAAAAAAATCCAGATAATTTACTCACCACCATGTCATCCAAAATGTTGATGTCTTTCTTTGTTCAGTCGAGAAGAAATAATGTTTTTTGAGGAAAACATTCCAGGATTTTTCTCTTTTAAATGGACTTTAATGGACCCCAACACTTTACTACAGATTTAATGCAGTTTAAACTTGCATTTTCAATGGAGTATCAAAGGACTCTAAATTATCTCAAGCGAGGCATAAGGGTCTCATGTAGCGAAACGATTGTCATTTTTGACAATAAAAATAACAAATATGCACTTTTAAACCACAACTTCTTGTCTATCTTCGGTCCAGCGCGACCTCACACAACATGTCATCACGTCAAGAGGTCACGGAGGACGAATGTGAAACTACGCCCCAGTGTTTACAAGTGTGGAGAAAGAGGACCATTGCGATGTTGTTGTATGTGGAATGATACCAATTAATGTCTTTGTGTCAGTTTATTGTTTAAAATGGTCCGCAAATGTGCGTTTCATATATCTAACATGTGACCTTGCCACGGCATTACGCCATTACATGAGATCGTGCTGGCGCGCCACAGCACCGGAGATAGACAAGAAGATGTGGTTTAAAAGTGCATATTTTTTATTTTTTTGTCAAACATGACAATCGTTTCGCTAGATAAGACCCTTATGCCTAAGGGTCCTTTGATACTCCGTTGAAAATGCAAGTTTAAACTGCATTAAATCTGCCACGTGTTGGGGTCCATCAAAGTCCATTAAATTTCCTCAAAAAACATAATTTCTTCTCGACTGAACAAAGAAAAACATCAACATTTTGGATGACATGGTGGTGAGTAAATTATCTGTTTTTAAGAAAATGAACTTATCCTTTAACTAAGTTCAGAAGGAGCATGGTTATGTGATCCAACCAATCAGCACGAGGGTGCCTATAAATAGCAGTCCCTCACCTCTGTCCCGTGACAGATTTTTTGCATCATCCCTCCTCCACCCAATCACCTCACTCTCATTTACTTTCATTTATTCCAGTAAAAGAGGGGGGAATTCTCTGGGTTCGGGCTAAAATTCTGAGCTCTGAGCCCTCTCCTCGGACAGCACGCTTTATCTCATTCTCTATCGATTTTATGTTAAAGCAAACTTGTGAAACAAACAGAAGGGTGTTGCTCTGGTTCTGCTCCAAAAAAAATCAAGGAATAACATTGAACTACAGCCTCTGGCCACTGTGTAATATATAGAAACAGCTCATGGCAACCAGCCTGTTCACCTGTGAGCTCTCTGGCAGCAAGAGGCTTCTGCTCACTCGATTTACGCCTCATCGATCAGAGCGGTGAGAAGGGAGAACGCTGCCAAAACTCCTCAGGGAAAAGCATGTTGGGAACCATCATATCTCCCACCTGGATTTTCCATTGTATCAAGCAACGTGTTGTTACTGTCAACTGAAGAACATCTATCAGTGAGCACAACAGGCTCAATGCGGTCATTCAAATTGGACATAAGTCTGGCTGGTAATATTCGAGTAGCTACATTTCATTATGGTCTATTGATAGATCAAATGTACAGCACACACACACTACAGTGAATTACACCCCACCACACTACAAAGCGACTGAAAATAATGTTGATTGTTAATAAAAACATGTTCTAATCCCTCAGGTCCTTTTCTACCAAAAAATGAAAAGTGTAAGGCTAATTATGGTTCAGGCCATGGTGTTGTTTTTGTACAGTAAGCAGGTTTTGAAATAACTCTGCAAATAAGAACTCAGGGGAGATATGCATATAAATATCTGAGTAAATGTATTGTATTTATTCATCTGTTGTGTGGGGTGTGCATGCATTTGACAGCTAACAGCACACAAACCTTTAAAAACATATACACAGTTGTGAAGTGACGCAATCAATTGTACTGAAGAGTCTGGAAGCAGGATGGGGGAGGACGTGACTCATCTTCATGAATTGTCTGATGAACACCGGTATCCCTCTCACAATCACCTATATGCTTTTCTGTTTGTTTTCTATCTTTACTAATAATACTAAAGTTACAGACACGAGTGTGTATATATATATATATATATATATATATATATATATATATATATATATATATATATATATATATATATATATATATATATATATATATATATATATATATATATACAGCCTTCAGGATAAATTTTGGCATATTAATTTGGTATGTGATCTTGGTGGGACGGTTTCGTTGTTGTTGTTGTTTCTTAAGAATCATACAATTTTGCACGATCAACTTCATATGAATTGATACAAATTATCCAGCTCGTAAAATATGTACGATTTTTCGTGAGATCAGCCTGCAAAATCCTATATTCTAGAGCTCGGGTTGGAGGACGGTGATTTAAAAAAAAAACAGATCCATTATTTTTTACAATTAAAGTTGCAGTGTGTAATTTTTAGAAGGATCTTTTGACAGAAATGCAAAATAATATACAAAGCTATATTATCAGTGGTGTATAAAGACCTTTCATAATGAACAGTTATGTTTTTATTACCTTAGAATGAGACGTTTTTATCTACATACACCAAGGGTCCTCTTACATGGAAGTCACCATGTTTCTACAGATCCCTTAACGGACAAACTTTTTTTACTAAGTTGTATCCGATGACATGTTTGCCCGGTGGTGGCTACCGTAGCTTCTCTATGTGATTAAAAAATGAGGGATAAGCAGTGGACTGAGCTATTGGTTGCAATTCACCAGCACTTTAACACAAAAATTTACACAATGCACCTTTAAGCAAAAGAAGTCAAATGTAAATGTTTATTTATACAGCATTTACTGTATGTGTCAGGATCCTGCTAAAGAGTCTTGTTTTGTATTTATGTCTAGTTATGATGGCAGGGTTCTGGGAGTCCCATGCTCCATGTGGAGGTTCATGGCTTTGTTTATCGGGTCATGTGCTTCCGGTGTCTTGTCTTTTGTCCCCGCCCCTTGTTCTCCTGCTTATTAGTAATCATTGGTTTTCTCCCATCACCTGTTCCCCCTTGTTATCTTGTTTGCTTTTTCTATATAATGTCATTGTGTCCTTAGTTCTGTTCAGGTTATTTTTGTATTGTTTGTGTGTTTTCTCCAAGTCAAGTTTTGTGTCAAGTATAAAAGTGTTTTCTGTTTTCCCCGACAACGTCTGCGATTGGGTTCATCCGTCTCCAGTTCTTGACAGTATGGTAACCCATACAGCAGCTATCACTGCATTGTCCAGGGAGCAACTAAACCTCCCTTATACTCAAGGACACCTCAGGCGCAACCTTCCGGCTGTGAGACTCAAACAAACAACCTTTGGCTTATAAGATCCAACTCACTAACCATTAGGCCGACTGCCCTTAAATAATCTAGTTTCCCGCTAAATAAATTTCACAGAGTATTCTAGTAAACTTAATTGAGCTTCCAATCCTAATAGGCTTCTAATTAGGTTCAGCTAAATCTTTTTTTTTTCAAATAATATTGCCAAATAAATTTTACTTTACAAGATGTTTGTTCATTGAAGCGTGACAACTAAAAGACTCTAAAAGCTCTTTTATTGCAGTTGTGAATGAATATTTAGCACATAATAAGATTACAATTGTGAGTTGTGTGTATGTGAGTGGTTAAACATAGCTAATGAATAATTAATGATGGTAATTTAAGAGGGTGCCCTGTATCCTTCTAAAAGAGAGACTTTTAGTTGCATGTTGGCTATAGACCACATGAACCTCAAGCACAATAAAGTTTTGATTATAGTAACCATGTGCTGCTCATAATAACTCTTTGTGAATGAGTGTGCAGTCATTGCTAGATTAGAGGCACAGTGATGAGTACTAACTCAGGTTTTCATTACATTTACATTTATGCATTCATCTAAATTACAATACATTCAATGTCTAATACATCTGATTGATTAATGTGTTTACTGCATGGGCATCAAAGCTGTGACAAGCTGTGTATTTTGACTGATTCACATATTTCGTTACTGTCTTTTCCATCATTGTTGTTCCCATCATTCCTGCGGTCTATGGAAAGCAATACATTGCGCTCCAGAGAGGATGCATTGTTTACTGTAAAAGCAGTAGTACTGTTTACCATAAAAAACACTTGATGGTGGATTGCTAAAATGTAGATTACTATTTTTGTTTCTCCAAAAACAGGTCAGCATCTTGATTTCAAAAGCAAAGTCAAAATTTCTATACATACGCAGAATAACAATTTAGAGGACTTATTTCTATTTTAATGTGTGAGTATACTGTATTTAGTACAGTGGACCAAATATCAATTCATCCATATAAGAACATGACAATATTTAATTGCTGTATTATCTAAAAATCCTTGCAATATGTCACCCTGCCTGTGATTTTTCTGCGCTTTTATTATAAAAATCTTCCTATCTTCCTCCTTGAAATTCAAATCTTGATATCTTTATTATTATTATTTTATCAGGATCACAGTTGAGAACAAGAGCAGCTCTTAATATCACGTTATAATACAAACAGTAGCCATAATGATAATTACAAAACTGAGATTCCTCAAGAGACCTCCGATTTAGAAACGGGGACAGATATAGTCACTGAGGACGTTGACCAAACCCACACAGTGAATCCATGTGTACTCGAGACATAGCTGCACTACGTTTGCTCGGCAGTTTTGCGATTGTGGCCAATTCAACAGATGCTTTCGCTCTATGTGCTGGTGAATCTTACGGTTCTCTGCCCAAAGTCAAGTGGATGGAGATTATAGTTAAGGCCTTTCTCCAATGTGCCATCTACAAACTCATTTACAAGAGGGATTTGAAGAGCCTGTGCTGAGATTTATTTTTAGATTATGATTTCTATGTACACTAACAGCCATGAAGTTTCAATGGATTCATGGTCCATTACGTGTCCCATTTACATCCAAACATCCACCATTAGAGATGCAGATGCATTTTATCCCGAGAACACATCCAGAGACATTTTATCCCTAAAAACTCAATCGCCACTTAACAGCATGGGCTTGTATCGATTTACGCTGCATTCCTCCTCGGCGCATCTAATCGCATGTGCGAGGTGTGTGTTTTGCTGCACAGAAGTCGTGCGAGGCGAGTGAATGACTGCGGCTCGTTGCAGACTGCGATTCCTATTGTGCCGTTGCTTAGACACTGTTTCTATGGCAACAGGCTCTAGTGCAGAGTAAAAACACAGAGAATGAAATAATAAAGAGATGGTGTGAAAACAGAAAGCACAGCCCATCTATTCTTTGCACCATAAGAAAGCTCGGTTTCAACAGGATGGACTGATCACATGAGAGTAAACACCGCTTAACTTAATTCCATACCTCAGCTATTCTAACTAGAATTTGTAATGTTTAAATGTTACATTTATTAATTTGTTTTATCCAAAGCGACCTACAGGGCATTCAGTCTACTCTATACACGCTCATAGTTATTTGTGCGTTTTTCACTCAGACAGCGAGTTATAAACCAACTGTATAGCCCACCTTATTGGATAGTTTTATTGCCCAGGTTGTCTAGAAATTATTACCAATGGGGGAATACCATCATTCAGACCAAGTTACTCTCAGATTAATGAGAGACACTTTAGACATGATGCATAGGCACTCACCAGCACGTAAACACCTGTAAGAACACTGCAAGCTGCATAAAGAGTGGAGTTTGAATATCTAATGTATACTGCTCACATTTACATTCAAGTCTGGTGGCTAGTTTAAAGTCTTAAAGGTAGAGTAACAAATTTGATCCTGAAACATTTTTAGTTATGCTGGTTAAAAGTCTCATCACATCCTGATAGCAATCACTATGTTAAGTTGTTTAAATGTATTTGTAGAAATTTATGTCATCTGTCAAAGGCGTAGGACTAAACCAATCATAGATTTCGGTCCGAACGGACGTTTCCTTTTTTGTCCCTCATACGTAAGTGTAATTTGAATGCCCACCGCGCAGCGAGTCCACGCAGACACCATATGTCATCGGCGCTTTCACGTGCGCTCACCTCCTGTCTGTAAACAGCGATAGCAAACTTTTATGCTGAATTGACAACATACACAGGAGGCACAAAACGAAAGTCATCTTTTATAACAACAACAGCAAAAACTGCCTGGATCAGCAAAAACCCAAATTAACATCCGTAACTTTACTGCTTTACCACGAGATGCAAACAGCTGCAGGAGGCAAAAGGGTCTGAAAGAGTCGTTGCACTGTTTATTTTTGTAAGGTAGGTACGCGATATGTTTGTATTGAGATGGATTCGATATTCTACTTTGATGAAACGTTGTGTTGCTTATGAAATTTGTGTTCGTTTACGGATTAGCGTAACGATATAGTTACTACGTCTACACAACCGAAAGTGTGCTTAAATGTAAACCAGTTGTTTATGTTGGTTATTTTAGAAATGTTATTCACTTAGTACTGCAAAGTTTTCTCACTGGTGAATGAGACATGAGATATGACCGTCTGATGTGTGCGTGTTCATGTGTTTTGAAAGAGGTGTGACTTTGGATGGCGATTTGACTGGAGGGCGGGATCGTGATTTCATTGCTAGGTGGCTACCGTTAGCATTTTTCAAAATGTGAAACCCTACCTTTACATAACAGATTTATAACATGAAACATGGACATCAGTCTATGCTGATGGGGATAACAGTGGTTGCAACCACAATAACCAGAATAACATATGAGCTTGCTATCATTGTTGCTAATACAAAAAGGAGGGATTTCAACTGCACGTCTTGAAATTCTTTGATTTCGAACTATTTCTAAATTACAAATAAATGATAATAAACATAATGAATTAATGTTAGTTCCTGTTCTTAGTGAATCTGTAAAAATCTAGCTACAATCTGTGTCTGTATTATATGGGGTGATGGCATTTTTCATTTGTTCCCATGCCCTCTTGTTAAAATCATTAAATTGTCAATTTTTATTAAAATATATGAATCAAAGTATGTTTAAGATCACATCTACACATTATGCTTATAAGTAAGTAATTCACAACTACCAATAAATACAGTACATAAGCTAGAGGATGAATAAGCGTGGCATTGTTTGTCTGGGTGAATATAATTTATCCTCACAGGAGTCCGATGGAAAAAAACGCAGACCTACAAAATGATGCATAGGGTATTGGTTGTTATGCAACCATGGTGAAGACGCTTATGTGTGTTTGTGTCTATGCTTGTCTGTGTAAAGAGGCAGAACAGAATGCAGTGTGATGAGATTTTGTAATGTCTCCAGATGGTTGGGCTGCATTTGAATGAATCCCAAATGAGAGATTCTGCATACAGTTTACATGTGTGAATTCAGGCTTCAAGAGAAGTCACGTCTATAAAGATTCTGTATTGCAAGGAAAGATAAAGAAATGTCCTACCTTCTCTGTTCATTTCTAATATCTCTTCCTGGGCAACCAGAGAGCAATGATCACTTCGTAGGCTTGGGTTGGGTGAGTTTGTGGCTGACTTACAGTAATTGGGGGAGCCCAGCTGAGGGGCACGGGGAATATGCTTGTTCTTTTTCTTTGGTAGCTTCTGCTTAGCCATGGCTAGAGAGTAGTACATCCCAAAGTTATTGACAATGACAGGCACCGGCATCGCAATGGTCAATACACCAGCCAAGGCGCACAGCGCTCCCACCAACATGCCTGACCATGTCTGAGGGTACATGTCTCCATAGCCTAGTGTGGTCATAGTCACAACAGCCCACCAGAAGCCAATCGGAATGTTTTTAAAATGCGTGTGCTCGCTGGCACGCGGGTCGTTGGGATTGGCACCGATTCGTTCCGCGTAGTAGATCATGGTGGCGAAGATGAGCACTCCGAGAGCGAGAAAGATGATGAGCAGGAGGAACTCGTTTGTGCTGGCGCGGAGAGTGTGTCCCAATACACGCAGCCCCACAAAGTGTCGCGTCAGTTTGAAGATTCTGAGGATGCGGACGAAACGCACCACTCTGAGGAACCCAAGAACGTCCTTTGCCTCTGAAGAGGAAAGCCCGCTAAGACCCACCTCCAGGTAAAAGGGCAAGATGGCCACAAAGTCTATAATGTTGAGAGTGTTTTTGATGAACTTCTTTTTGTCTGGACAGAAGGTGACACGCATGAGGAACTCAAAGGTGAACCATACCACGCACACACCCTCTATGTAGGTTAGGTAGACTACTGTCTCCGTCTCCTGGTGAATCCTGGTGCTGTTGTCAGTAGGGTTAATATACGTTCGATTAACGATGGGGTTAAAGGCCTCGTGTGTCTCCAGACAGAACGTGGTTATGGAAACCAGTATGAAGAACAGCGAAGCAAATGCCACCCACTGGAGTAAAGAGAGAGAGAGAGAGAGAGAGAAAGAAAGAAAGAGAGAGCGAGAGAGATAATAATGGGGAAAAGAAAAAATATAATGTTAATAAATAGCCTTTTTAAGCATCCAAAACAACTTTCCACTTTCCAAAAATGCTTTGTTCTTTTAATCCATGGTTGGCCAACTGTAGGATTACAAACTGTGCTGGGTTGGCGGTACCCTTTCAAAACGTACAGCCTGGGACTTAAAGGCGGAGTCCACAATGTTTGAAAAACGCTTTGGAAAAGGAGACAGGCCGACTACCAAAACACAGTTTCAGCCAATCAGCAGTAAGGAGCGTGTCTACTAACCGACATCCTTGCCGGGTTGCGTATGTGTGGGGCGGGTCTATCAACAGAAGGTCCAGATTCTATTGGGGTAGGGGCGTTTTGTTTAGGTGATTTCAAATATCAACATTGGCTTTCAAACATCGTGGACTCCGCCTTTAAAGAGTTCATAATATAGTACCTCCGAGGTACATACTAGTACCAAATGTACAGTATACATACCTGTACCTAATGGTCAGTACCTTTTTAAAAGATACTGCCACAGGAATAGCTGGGGTAACCCAGCATATGTTTACTAAAGGCTGATTCTGTCACATTGGTTAATACGACCCAACATTGTTGGAGTAAAACTAAAATAAAATCTTTAAAGGTATTCAAACATTTTCCAATAGGCCAATAGGCCTATCTTTTTTTGGTCCTGGAACAACATGAAAGCTGTATCGCGATCACAAACCCTAAGCTGCCCTACCATTAGAGGAAATTATACTTTAATAAAATGAAGAGCATGACTTCAACTCTACCCATAAGCCTACCTCTAACATTGTTCCTAAATCGATAAAATCTGATTAGTTAATAATGAAGGGTCCATTGACATGTCCAACTTGATACTTGATAAGTTATGTTGAAAACACAGAGGCCATAGTATCCCTTCTTTAACTGGACTGCATTCACACTTCACATGGTTCATTGAGGACTAATTGGTTTGGATAGTTTTAAATTAATAATAATAATAATAATTCTAGGATGCACTTAGACATAGATTAGTACTTTGATGGTAGACACATAGACACACAAATTCTGTTTAACGAAACTCATCCAGAGAGGAAGCAGAAACATTACACATACAAATATTGGGCAGGGTAATCCAAGCAAATAAAAATAAAGTTCAAGCAAACAAACAGTATTGAAAACAAACACACTTTTCAATATTTTCCCCCAACACAAGCAGATGAAAAGCTAACAGAATAGCATCTGGATAAACAATACATTAGAGTATGCTTTCATTGTTTAATATGACTTTAATATTGTCACTTCTATTCATACATCTATTCATACATAATGAGAAGTTTTTAAGTAATGTTATGTTTATGCAATCTGTTTTTTAATATCTTCATGTTGTGTTATGTTTATGATTAATAACTTTTGCTTTTACTGTCAGCAACCTTACCAGATATAACCAAACCACTGAGGACAAAACAAGCTAGAGAAAGACATCAGCAGTTTTTATAAGCACAATGAAAGAGCCCAATAAACATACTGTAGAATATTACACTTCTACAATGCTTAGTTTATTTTTCCAAAAACAGTATCTCTTATGCGTTCATACCAGCCGCGGTAGAGGCATCAAGCGTGATTGATTTCAATGTTAAGTCAATGTGAAGACGCGTTGACGTGCATTTGGAGCTCTCGCCCCGCGAATGAGACATATAGTGCAGCGCGTTAGACGCGATTCCGATTCATTCGTGCGGCTAGTTTGCGCGAATGGCGCGAATCGAGCGTTGCCACGGGAAACGCGCGAGTTGAAAAATGTTACCTTTGGCGGAAAAACGCACCGTTAACCAATCAGAAGTCAACTCAAAATGTTCAAGCGGCAAACTAGACGCGGTAAACGGTATGAACCCACAGTTAAATTGAGCATTTACACTTGATTTTAGTTTCAAATAACATAACAAACATATGTTTACATTTGAGCATACAAAATGTTTGAACATCTCTGTATATTAGATTTAAAGTGTCTAAAATTAATCAAGGTGCTCAATAATAAAATAGTACCTGGGTCCCATAAAGGCTTGGCAAAAAATCTCAGTGTTTCTGGGATCAATGTTCTGTGTGAAAGGGGTTTTAGTGTGTCCCTGTAATTTCCTTACAGGTATGCAGAATAGTCTACAAAACATGGCCTTGTGCGAGCCTCCTGCAGCAAGATCAAGCCTTAGCAACACTTCCAATGACAGATGAGTGATAGGTCTACTCTGCACAAAGACCAGTAACGCAGGTTTAATGAAGTAAAATCTGTTTGTGAAATCCAGGCTAAAGTCTCATAATCCAATTACGAGATGTGGACCATCAAAATTGATTGATTTCAGTCATTGATTTCACATAGATTTCAATCTTTGACATGGCCTAACTCAGTCAATATTAAAGATATGAAGGTTATTATGGAATGATCACATTTAAGGTAGGGATAAATTGACAACCTACAAATGGACTTATTTCACAGCATCTCAGACTGCTCCAGAAACTACAAAAGTTCAGACACTTGACTTTTTAAGCTTCGTGTAAAATTTGCTTGCATAGCCTATATGTCAATTATAAATCAGACTATAATTTCTACATATCTCCTCTTACATCTAGCGCACTTTCTCAGAAATATTGAACTTCAGTGCTCAATTGAAAAGCCATTAGGTGGGTGGGGATAAAGTATATGCTTGTTTTATTCTGACAAATGGCACTCCATGTGTGGCACTGGAATGACAGAAAATGAAAATCAAAAACATTAAAACTGAATATGAAGGGTTTAGAAAATAGTGTGGCTTCCATTACATGTTATGATTCACCAACACAATGGCCATGAACATACACAGAATGTCTGAATCTGAATGAACAGTTTACGCAATATCCATGTTCAATGGCTTTGTTGTTGTAAATGTTTGCCCCGATATTAATTCTATTCTCTTTGCCGTATCACAATGATGAATTGTGGCTGCTGGACTGTTTGGATTGAGAATCATGTTACCTGCTCAGCATAGTGCACAAAAAACTCAATGAGCAGTGACTCTGCCTCAACAAAGCACACACCTTTGTGTGTATGGATAAACTCTTGCATTGAGAACAGAGATATGAGCTCTACATCTTTAAAAAAACACATATCCGGTTTGCTTAATTATAATAAATGACACTATGCCATTTTGTTTAACCAACAAAATTAAAAGTATGAAAATGTATTAGAAGAGCAAGATGCATACGATGAGATGAGTTGTTATAATTTTGTGATTAGCTGAATATGTGACTCTCTGCAAAATGCTTTCCTGCTGCAAGTGTCTCAGAAATAGCACCCCCCCAACATCACCTCTTATTTTCAACCTTGTTGCACCTCTTTTTCTGAAGATGAAAGCTTGTCACGTTCTCTTATATAATGAAATCTTGTGTGCACCCACATTTAGAACTACATCTGTACTGCAGTTGTTGATTCATTTGTTTTTCGTCTGTAGGAAAGGCCTAGGTACAGAGATTTTGGGTATATAATATGCGGGCTAAACTTTTACCCCTATTTTTACCTTTTATATATTTTTATGTTTACCAATTATATATATAACTTTTTGTTATAGGTCGTATATTAAAAAAAAACATGCATTTAAAAAAAGATTCACACATCTTGTATCCAGTATTTTGCCTGGTTTATCGTCCGTCATTTGTCATGTACAGTGAAAAAGCAAAGTAACCACACTGTAAAAATCCAACTTTAAAATGTGCATTCAACAAAGAAAATTAAGTAACTTGAACAAAGATTTCTTTGTTGAAGGGCGTCAATTCATTATTTTGTGTTCACTGAATGAAAAAAGCATAATCATTTAGCTAACAAATATTATTATTTTGGCTTTATTTAGGTTGTTATGTTGTTAATGTTAGTTATATGTT
The DNA here is from genome assembly GCF_027580225.2 of Misgurnus anguillicaudatus. Lineage (NCBI taxonomy): Eukaryota > Metazoa > Chordata > Actinopteri > Cypriniformes > Cobitidae > Misgurnus > Misgurnus anguillicaudatus. The sequence continues at coordinate 33,891,276 of NC_073357.2, read as the reverse complement.
GTATTTAGAGTAATTTAGAGTTTTGAAAGAATGATGTTTGTTTATTGTTACCATGATTGAGAAGTGTGTGTTCAGTGTGGAGGGCAGCACAGTGAGTTAGCGCGCATCATTGTTGCCTCACAGCAAAAAGGTCTCTGGTTTAAGCAAGGGCTAATTCAGACAAAGACTTTGTTTATGAGACCTTTCTGTGTACACTCCCTCAGTCCAAAACATGTAGATTAGTTGAATTTGGATATACTAAATTACTCTTTACCCAACTTAGTCACTAGTTGAGTAAACATAGAAATTTGCTTATTACCTAATCAGTTTAAGTTGGTTCAACTTGTTGGTTTAAGTTGACATTACTCAGTAAATTGAGTTAGGTGAACTACATCATCCAAGAGTTGAGTAAACTCAAAAAAGCTGTGCAGCAAGTTGCCTTGAAAATTTAAGTTAAGTCAACATTTTATTTTTTACAGTGCACGCTGTATTTAAATCAGACATAGATGACAAACGAGCCTGATAAAGATGCCGCAAGCCACCCGTTGACTAGCCCTGCCTTATGCCATGCACTGAAAAAAAGAATTAAACTTTAAAAATATTAGTAGACAATTTTATACAACTTTTTTTTTTTGAGTTAGCTAAAATTTTAAGGCAACCAAGTAACCTACTTTTTAAAGTTGAACTTACAAGTCTTTTTACAGTGCATAAGACCATACATAAATGGTATACAGTATGATTTAGGGCTGGGCGATTCGTCCCCATTAAAAAATCTAAGATTTTTTTATAAAAAACTCGATTTACGATTCGAATCGATTTTTTCCCCCGACCCCATTTAAAACAAAATAATTGCAAACTGTATATATTTTAAAAATATATATTTATTATATTTAATTAAAATGCATCAACAAAAAATTGGGAAGGAATGAAGATTTGGCGAATTCAAAATGTATGTCAGTGTTTCCCACAGATCTGAAATTTACTTGTGGTGGTAGCTGGTGAAAAGGGGAATCATTATAATCCACCGACAAAAAATTGTCTACTATACATGTGTGACAGAACTAATAATATGTGACACAACACAATACTTTGAATTACTGAACATTAATATTAATTTCACATTATAGTTCATTAATCCAACCGCCCCAAACTCTCATCGGCATGAACAAAGCTGACACTGTTTGTCAAAGCACCACAAAAACACTTACTGTTTTTGCACTGATATATGAAGCAATTAGACCCCTTTTATCAAACTCAATATAATACAATACTATGTACAGTATATTAATAGACAGTGCAGGTCTATAGATTATAAATGTGACTGATGTTATAATTGTAATAATTTCTAGAGATAGGCTTTTTACTGCTTCTGCTTTCTATTTCTCTTTTGATGAATAAAAAAGCTTAATCCACTCATTATTTCAGATTTAAAAGTCTACTTGCTGTCCCGATGACAGGCTTTACAATACAGCGTAGCGTTTTTTATATCCTGAGTCAGCTTTAGCTTTGCTCGTTCAGTGCAATGGGCTTGACATTAGCACTGCTTTTTGCTACAATCTCTGTGCAAACTTTTTAGATTTTAGAAAAGATATGGTCTATTAATAGTAAGATTATTAAAAAATGGGATAAAGAAAATGCAGCGCGTGGTCGCAACAAGAGCCAGTTGTTATCACCATAGAAACCGGAGGCACGCTGAAACTTCACTCGAACTTATAGTGCTCACGGCCGTTCTCCGATCGACTCTGGTTTTACACACAATATTAATCATACTTGGGACCCAAAGTAATAAACTAAGACCGACCCGGACCAGACTGACCATTTCAAATATAAACCCGGAACCGTACGGGTCCTTAAGACATCTAATGGTAAAACTCTGATCAAGTTCAGAAACATGAAAGTATACAATGTGACACTGAGCTTGCTTCGCGTCGCACCCAATTCATTGAGAAACAAAGAGCACGTGAACGCACACTCAACGGGAGAGACACGACGTGCTTGCACGCAAAATGAAGCCAACTTGGATGCTATAAACACATATGCACATAAGCATATGCGACCATTTTGGTCGCAGTGTAGTTCCCTGGCTGCTCAGTTACCTCAGTATGTGCTGCAGTTGATCCAGTTTGCCGTGCTGGATGATGAGTTTATGATGCACTGGATGATGAGTTTATGACGTGTGCATCTTCACGGGGTCTCTCAACAAAACACGGGTCATCCAGTCGAGTTCAGAAAATACGGAAATTCGTAAAGTGATTTTTTTTCCTGGGCGGGTCGCAATTTACCTGGGTGGAATGCCCAGTAGAGCCTATGTTTGGGAAACACTGTATGTACTGCGCTATACTTCAGAGGGGAAGAAAAAAATCTAAAAAAATCGATTTTTTGAAAATATGAATCGATTTGACCTACCAACTCGATTTTAAAATCAAATCGATTTTTTTCCCAGCCCTAGTATGATTGCACTGATAACAAAAAATTGCAAACAATTATTAGTATTTTTATTGGTTTTATTGGTCTTAATTTTGATTATTCAACTTGAACAGTGTCATATCTTGTAACATGTTTTATATAATGCAATGAAATCCATAACATTGTTGGTTCAACTTAAAAAATTAAGTTACCTGGTTGCCTTAAAATTTTGAAGAAATTAACTTAAAAATATCAGTTGACACACTATTTTTACACAACTTTCTCTGAGCCTAGCCAACTAATATTTTTAAGTCAAATCAACTTAAAATTTTAAGACAACCAGGCAACTTACTGTTTTAAGTTGAATCAACAAATACTTTTTACAATGTACATTTTGAATTGTGACTTAAATATTCAAATACTTGTATCTGTACTATTTCTAATCAGTGTGTTTTTCAGTCCCTTTCTGCCAAATACTATTTAAAACAAAATGGTATAATAATACGCTTACTGATTACTGTAGCCAAACAAACATGTAAATGTGCGAAAAAAGAACCCAGTTCTCTCCACAACATGGTCATCATTTAATGCCTGTTTCATGGCCTTTTGTGCTACAGTATATATCAACATGACATCTCCAAAGGGACACCCCACACGAGTGTCTCTCTCATGGTTTCCAGCTGGCAATGATAGGGTCAGAAATCCAGCCTTCAAAGAACACAATTATCACAATAAATGTCACATGTCAGGTTTGTTGTCTGCAGGGAATTAAATGAAATTGGATAGAGAAAGCCACAGCTCATTTGATTGGTCTTAAAATGCTGCTTATTGACTGTGCTTATACGTGGCCAGCAGTTCAGTAATTATTGGCACAGAATATTATCTCCTCTGGTTTTATTTTCCGCTTGAGTCTGGGGCTAAAAAGCACCTTTTTACAATAGGACATCACATCCTTATGTTCATCCTGCCCTGTAAAACCACTTTTCTGATCAGGCAAGAGGTAAGCCACTTTACTGTCTGCCTCTTTCCAGGTTTTTACATAAGCACGTGTCTAGCAGTTAACAGTGCATTAGCAGGTTTATAGACAATGTGAAACCCCATTCACAATCCATTTTACCTCTGCAATGTGAAATATTTTACAGGCAATTCATCAAGAAAAATACAGGGTGGGACTATTAGGAATGGGAATTTGATTTGATTAAGTCCAAGAAAAAAGAGGATTTTCTGTACTCTGGAAGTCTAAACAACATCTAAATAGTTTTTGGCCTTTGGGTAACATTACCCAACAGCTGGTGAGGAATAAGGGATGTCAGCAAAAAGGAATAAGTGGCGTCAGCAAGAAAGTAAAGAGCAGGTTATTACATTTTGATGACTGATTATGTAATAACGTGCACTGATTTAGTTTACAATAACACCAGAAACACGCATTTTAAAAGTATATTATATTTCATGTTGAGCATAGCCTATTTAAAATGTACCATAATTTCCTGTTCTGCTTCGTTGGCAAAGCACATATCTCTAAATTATGTATGCTAAAAATGTGAACATTTGAATATTGACAGGCAACAGGGAAGAGTAAAGACATAAGGAGGTCTTGTAATGCCTTGTGCATGTGCTAACATGTTTGACATTAAATTCACATAACAAAATTCCATTAGCTTCCAAAAATTCATAAATACTGTATACATGACATGTCTACAGAAATGAGGGCTGTTAAGTGTGCATTACACATTGATGCCTTTAATGTACAGTAAAGTTTATATCTTCAAAACGGAAATAAGTGGCCATCTTCACTAACTTGAGATTAATGGGAAAAGGGGCGCAGGCCATTCTAGAGGGAGCGAGAGGTAACAATCCATTCCTTTTAATATTCAAAGTATCAAACATGGTTTGAAATAGCTCTAGCCTCTTTAACCCAGTTAAGAAGTTACACATTTCACATTACAAATTGCTAAAATGCACTACTCACCCCACTAATTTAGTAACCACAATCGCTTTATGTCTTAATAATAACTACAAGCTATAGAATTTAGACTGTGATTAAAGAAACCCTTTTGCCTTCTGAACTGGTGTAACACCAGTTCATTTACACATTTATCATCATCAACAACCTGTCGCCACATTTGGCAGATAATATAGCTCTGCCTCCTCAATGCTCAACACCCAAACCCACACTCAGCCCTCAAAATGTACACACGGTCTCTCCCTTCATACTGGCTTCATCTCAAACACTTGTCAACCTGAGGTGCTACCATACAATCTTCCAAAATTTCTGTGTGTTAGTGGTTAGAAGTGGAAAAGCCTGAAAGACACTCGAGAAACAAAACCATTCATGAGTTTAGCTTTAATAACTGAAAGACATGAAATGGACCTTGTATATCTTTAAAATGATGGATACAGAATGCACTGCATGTTGCTTGCTTATTTTGTTCAAAAGCTTGATCAATGTAAGTCTATACATGTCATACTAAAAGGAACTAGGGCTGTGACGATACATCGTGTTCCCCATGAAAAAGACCTGCCTGAAATCAATTCTAAATCGCAAGGCTTTGATTCTGTGCTTCATGCACAGCTTGTGTGTGTACGGCTCTGTGATCATTAGGAAGTCCTTATCAATCTAAAATCCCTATGAGTTTGAGTCATTTATAATGTGAATTTAAAAAAGCAACACTCGTCAAACACAATCATTCAAAAAATGTTTTTATCATGAAAATACCTGAAACAATCTATAGAACAGCGATATAAAATCCCTTAGACATTTCCTGGAATAGCGTTTGTAATGATACTTCTTCTGTGGCACAAAGGGTGTTTCTACATGAGAGCGCCCTCTGGCTTTTGGATGTGGCGGCATTTCACCGTAATTGATTCAAATTCATTAATTGAGAAAACGCGCATTTGCAAGATTAATCGTCACAGCCCTAAAATGCTTTTACATCTGGAGAGCTCTCGTTCAAACCACTCAAGTTTGCGATTCAGTTTGCGCATGTCTGCTGGAATGATGGTTGAACTATCCTGAAACGACGGAACTTGCGACCATATCTGGCTAACAATGATTTTGGGAAACACACCCATTTGGATGTTTCAACCCAAAATTCTTTGTCAAATATAAACATTTTCTGGGTTATTTAACCATCTTAAAGGATTAGTCCATTTTCTTAAAAGAAAATCCAGATAATTTACTCACCACCATGTCATCCAAAATGTTGATGTCTTTCTTTGTTCAGCCGAGAAGAAATAATGTTTTTTGAGGAAAACATTGCAGGATTTTTCTCATTTTAATGGACTTTAATAGAGCCCAACATTTAATACTTAACTCAATGGTCCGCAAATGTCCGTTTTATATATGTAACACTTGACCTCTTGACGTCATGACGTATTGCGTGGGATCAGCTGGCGCATCACGACCGGATCTACATGACGAGAAGTTGTGATTTAAAAGTGTATATTTGTTATTTTTATTGTCAAAAATGACAATCGTTTTGCTAGATAAGACCCTTATGCCTCCTTTGGGATTGTTTATAGTCCTGTGAAACTCAATTGAAAAAAACTGTTAAGTGTTGAGTTAAGTATTAAATGTTGGGCTCTATTAAAGTCCATTAAAATGAGAAAAATCCTGCAATGTTTTCCTCAAAAAACATAATTTCATCTCGACTGAACAAAAAAAGACATCAACATTTTGGATGACATGGTGGTGAGTAAATTATCTGAATTTTTCTTTTAAGAAAATGGACTAATCCTTTAAGATACAGTAAATAGTACGTTGAAATGACTTGTAAATCTGATTCAACAACAAAAAAAGGCAGTAAATAATTTTTTACAGTGTGGGTTAAAAATATGATAGCATTTTTTAGATAGTAGAAATATAGAATTTTGCTATATGGTAACTCCTATCAATTCAGTGTATGACATTTACGTATTTGGCTTACAGTTAATTCTAACCCACTTACAATGAATTTAAGATATGCATGTTATCCATATGTAATGGTGCTCCTAATGCAATTCTCTACCAAGTGAGCGACAGTGTAGGACAAAACAAATAAGCTAAACTGTATCACCAATAACTTTATGAGATTCCCATATTATAAGCTGTGAATGATGATGAACGACTATTCTGAAAGTCAATTTATACAAGGCAAATTTGTTTACATGTAATTTTGATTATTTTCTCTTTTTTCATTCAAGCTGATGAATTAGCTCTTGCGAACTGTTAGCTGAGAATCATATTAAATTTTTTATTGGTGAAAACGGTCAGTGGCTCTGCTCAACAAAGCTCCTAACATTGATTGTGTTTGAATGGACTGTGGTCTGATTACACTCAGTAATTTAACATGATGTGCATTATAAAGATAGGTATCAGCTATCTTCCTCTATTTTCACAAATACTTGCCTTCTAATTCTGAGCATGATATCTTTTGAGCAGACAGGTTGCTCAACCTGAATGACCAATTTGTGTAATCCATGTTCAAATGCTTTTTCAGCAAAATTGTTTACTTGTGATATTGATTCTTTTCTATTTCCTGCACTCTGATGGATTATCTGTGCCAAACTGTTTGGGTTGAGAATCCTGTTACGTTATTGTAGAGCAAAAGTTTAAAGACTAGTTATCTGAAACTTAAAGAGCAATGGATTGTGGGTTTGCAAAGCACACATGATTAGTTACCTTTGGACACTTCCAAACTAGACTGTTCGTATTTGCATTACATTTTTAATTATGAACAGTTAATCTGATTGTCCTGAAAGTTTTTTTCTATATTCTATCATTAAAATATGACCCCAATTTAATTCACAATATTTATTTAAGTTAGAGTTTGAAATAATATTTAAGAGCACATGGAGACATGAATTGCACTAGATCTGAAAAGCAGATCCACCTGCTTTAGAATCCACCATAAACCAAAGTCCTCTGAATTTAGGTGCCCCAGTTTGAGTGACTATAACCAAGTCTCTATTCACAGTTGCTGGGTCTCTAGAGCCATTGCCCTGCAGCTTTTTAAAAAGGGTGTCCTGCTCTACTTACTCACAGACAGAGCTGGCCGAGATTGGGTAAGGGGTAGGGGGAAAGTCAGAAATGAATGGTGACCTAAAAATGAGGATGTGAGTGCAGGGTGTGTACATAACAGTATAAATACGAGTGCTTTGTATTGTTTTTAAATAACTAAATAAATGTGTATTTGTGAATAAAGGACTGTTCTCAGAGACTGAAAGGCTTATTTTTGTATTTCTTGACTGTGACTTATCTTGTCTTATTGCTATAAGCATAATAAGTAGACCTTTGTGTTCCTTTGTAAGAAGGATCATTTTCAGTGAAATGTGCCGGAGATTAGCTGGCATATCAAAGTACTCCACCCTATCTCTCTCCATTAATTAAGATGTTCTGGGCTCTGGTGTGCTATTGCAGTCTAATTAATGTTAATAACTGTTGGCTTCCTATGGGACTGAGTCTGCGCTGCATTGACATAGCAGATATGTAAGTTCTACACTATTTTGTGATTATAATTCATTTCAATAGTTATATTTGTAGCTTATATTATTATTTATTTTTTAATATCTACCAGGGGTTGCATTTATATTTTAGGACAAAGAGGCAGAGTCTAGACGCCACTAAGTTTAGGTGAACTACTGTATATATACCAAGGCTTTGAACGGGTTCACGGAACAAAAAACAGAAACATTTGATGTTTTGCAAGGAACAGTAACGAAACAAGAAACTTTCAAAAAATATATGTTCCGGAACAGAATCGATTATTTAAAATAATGGTAACCGTTTAATACCATTATTTTTTTCATTCTTTGACAAGATTTCAGTTCACTTCTGGTCGTCGTTGACTCATCGGAAAATGAGAAGCTTGCCATCAGCAAGTAGCCTACTAAAGCCCAAGTCTCTAATGCTCAATCATAAATAGGTAAATATTGTAGGCTACCAAGTATCTCAAGATTTTTTTTAATACTAATTAGTGGTGTAACTGATCGCAGTTGTTCCATGTCCGTACAGACCACGACCCATGGTTCAGCACGCATGCGATTCGCGGATTCATACACAAATTTAAATAGGGTGAAAGTTAATAATTTGCAGATGTTTCAAAGGCTTTCAAATGTTAACACTTAAGTGATTTCAAACTATTTAACCACAAAAAAGGCACTAAAGTGAGCAATTTTCTGTCCACAGACGCACATATGGTTGAATGTGTCCGGTCCAACTCCAATCAAACGTGATAATCCTAAAAAATACATGTCTCTAAAAAAATACATTTGGCGAATAAAGCACTGAAAAGCGTAATTTTCACTTTATGTGGAGCAACTGTTTATGCTGCATCTTTTTCCCAAAGCGCCGTTTGGAATTCATCCTCCATCTGTGTGTGTGTGCGCATGTTTAAGTGCACTCAAAAGTGCATATGTCCATTTAATGTCCTAATGATCAGCCTACTTATTTGTATGTCCCACAGCTAACATGGAATGTTATTAACCAGAACTTTATTTTTTGTTCTAACCGGTTCAGGAACGTCAATTTTAGGGTTGAATCGAAAACCAGAAATGTTAAAATACTGTTTCTGTTCGGAACAAACCAGTTGCGGGAAAAAATTTGGTTCAAAGCCCTGATATATACGTCTACTTCCTTAGAATATAACCAAAGGATAAACTAAGGAAACAAAGAACTACTGACAGAAAAATTCTAGACAGAAACAGAGCTCTGTATAAAATAAAATTTTAAAATTCCTGTTTCAACTTAGATGTTACATAATCTGATATGTATATCCATTCGACTTTAATATCATCAGATGAAAAGCCTCTATTATAGACATTATTACTTGGATTAAATATCTTAGTAACACATTTTATCTTTAGTTCTTTGTTCCTGCTGTAGTTATGGGGTTTCTCCCCTGCATAATTCCTAAACCCCTTTCTGATGTTATCTGTATAGCAAGCAACCAAGATACTGTACATAAACTTAATGAGCATTTGAGCAAAATATTTGGCCGCCATTTATGTATTTTAAAGTTAAAAATTGTGCCCCAACATACTTTCTCTCTTGCTCAAAGTCTCTCTCTCTCTCTCTCTCTCTTTCTTTATTCAAAATCCCTTTTAAAAGTTGAATCACATTGCACTCAAGTCCTCAGCAACAACTGTTTCAAACCATCAAAGCCAGCCAATATGATCTATTCAGATTAGACTCTATTAGTTGTTCTGTTTCCTAATTAGCGTGTTTCAAGATCTGCCAAAGAGCAGACCGGACACGACCGTCCTGTTGTGGGGTGAGTGATTTTGTGTGGAGAGTATTCAGTGTTAAGTGTGAGAGTAATAGGAACAGTGGGTGAGCAGGTCATGGCTGGAGGGAGTGTGCTGAGGTGAAGGTGACAATGTGTGAAATCCTCCCTCTCTGTAGGTACTGAAACAAGAGTCCTCATAATACATCTGAGGAGAAAAGTGAAAACAAAGCCAGACATAAATGTGACACTGGAAAACACCAGTGGTTGACCAAAAATATAATGTTATTATATTCGGTATGTAATAGGCTAAAGCTGAATTACAGCAAAAGAAATAAGCAAAAATGCTGAGGTTTATAAAACAATATTTTTATGAAATGTATTATTTTCACAAATTATGTGAACTGTCACAAAGAAGAGTTTACACTTTTATTAATCAGATGACAGCAAAAGAACAACTTTTTACATAGCGATTTTTACATGTAAAGACCAACATTTCCTCCTAACTCACTTGGAACAGCTTTTATTAATATTATTGATTCGCATATGACACAGTATCAGATTCAATTCTATTTTTTCATTCCATACTCTAAAAACAAACGGTGCTCAATAGCACCAAAAGTGGTTGCTCGCATAGAACAACCATTTTTAGTGCCATATAGCACTGGTGAAGCACCTGTGTAGAACCACATAGTGCCATGTAGAACCATATGTGGTGCTATAGTGGTGCTGTATGGCCCCCATATGGTTCTACACAGGTGCTTCACCAGTGCTACGTATATGGTACTAAAAACGGTTCTTCTATGATTACGAGCAAAGAACCACTTTTGGTGCTATTTGGCACTGTTTGTTTTTAGAGTGTAATATTTTTAATTTTGCTCATATACAGTTTATTGAACAGCTCATTAACAGATTTATCTCTATAATTATTTAATAATTTTGCATATTTATTTGCTTTTTTTATTTTCACTTTCATTATATTTTTGAGAAACGGATACGGTGTCAATGTAAAAAATGTTCTTCTTTTAACACAAAAAAGTACTACACAAGATAATTTGATAAAAACTAGCTCTATTGGGAGGGCAGGGAAGATAAAGGATTCACATATCGATCGATGCATTAATTACCAACACTTTTTCTGTTGTTGTACAGGGCAAAGCCCACTGGTGCCTGTAATGGCCTATGGCCTTCAGGGAGAATGGGACATGGGAATATCGCATAGCAAAACGGGGCAGAGACATTAGAACTGATGGTACTCACACACCTATTTGGTCAGATTGCCTGCCTGGTTTTCTTCGTGTTTTAGCCTAAACATTTAATATCTAAACATTTAGGAAACTGTAATCACGTTCTCTAAAGCCTAAAGGATTATTTTATCTTTAAATTCTCTTATCTTGCCAACTTCGTTATATCCTAATAAATAATTGACTTGTATAAAATACAAAACTGACACTTGAGAAGACATTCACACACAGATCATCATCAGAAAGACTCCAGAGAAGTTTGCCACATTTCCTGGAATCTCAAGGGAAAGGCAAACTTTCATCGGTTTCATTAGAGCACTGAAACTGTTGCCATGACAACTTATTCCCAAGACATATAATGTAAAAAGCAGCATCTCGCCTGCCAAGGACATAAAAATATCTGGTGCCTTTGGGAACCCAACACAAACATCTGCCAGATGAGAACATAATAACAATTATGTTTCTCTTTACTTTTTCTCCGTCTTTCATTTTCACACACGTGCAGAGAACAGTAAACAAAAAGAATCCTTGATACATGTTTATTGTGATGCTGTTCATTCAGATGTATGACTCACTTTTTGATTAATTCAAATGTGCTGAGTAGCTGATTCACTGAATGAAAATGCTCTCTTGCTGATTCAGAAATTATGTGCTGAACATGCAAAGCACTTCACCACAGAATGATAATATCTACAAATAATGTCAGACGTTTTGGTGGTCCTGAATGTCCACCTTATTTGCATTCACTTGAATGTAATATAACTTATCATTATTTCCTTTAATACATCCAAGCATATTATCTCAACTCTGTTTATGCTTTAAAAATTGTAAGTGGATCCTGATGAAAGGCAAAAAAAATCCACACCCAGGCACTCACAACGTTATGAAGGTAGAAAAAGATTTTTTGCCTTTCATCAGGATCCACTTACAATTTTTGGAATATTGTTTCCTTTTTGGAGCACCCATGATTGTGAGTACCAGATGCGCCCCTAAGTGATGTTTATGACCTATTTTGTCATGTAAATATTATGCCTCCTGACCTGTTAAAAATCATGAATATATTTTCTAATAATATTAAAGCATGTTTTCATCATTCAGCTTATCAGCTTACAACAGTTTCACTGCCTGAGTTTTTTTTTTTCAATTTATGTCTTATTGTATCTAATGGTGGCATACATTTTGTAAGCTATGTTGTACTCCCACAATACTAATAGCACACTAAATCAAATGCTCTGGCTCTGTATTTGAAGGGTCTGATACTTGCTAATTACAACATCAAGTTCATTTTATTTATAGATCCTTGGCATAAATCTTCTAACGTTTATACACTGACATTCCTTTACTGATTTATCAGTGTTTAGTAGCCTGGAGTGCAGAAGTCAGATCTTGGCAGTGGCCCTGGCCCATTTCACTCCGATTAACCAGGCATAAAACAACCAAGGCAATCTCACGTTTGTCCAAAGCAACCTTGTTTTTCAATTTGTTATCTTGTACTGCCCATAAAACAGACATAATTACACTATTATATGAATGTTTTCCATTAAAAAAGGAAATAAATCCCTGACATCTACAGTAATTGCTGTCACCCAGACCTCCTGATGAGAAGGACAGAACCGTGATGTTATCGGATTTGCGTGCCTTATCTCAAATCAGCATGTGTACATATATAAAAAAGGCCTTTGGTTCGTAATATATTCTCTTTAATGTTCTGCGTGTGATTAACTTGTGCACGCGCGCGGCAGGGAAGGGAGCACGCGGCGCGTGGCACAGCAGTCAGAGATGCTGTCGATCAATGCTTTACAAGACGCACATGCTTTTCCCGGGGTAAACTAATGCAAATAGTCTCTTGGGCTTAAAAGTAAGATTGAATATTGGAACACATTCAAATATACAGGCTACCAGTTGCTAATTGTTTGTTTCATTGTGCATTGTAGATTGTTTATCGTGACTTTATTGAGTGTTTCAATAAACACCAGCTTCTCTGGATATTGATACGTCGTACTCAAATTGTAGGTGCTTAAATATATGATAAACATAAAGAATAGTAAGACCATTGTCAGTCCCACTCACCCTTGCATATTTAGAGGAATATGGGTCTTCAAAGAGTGCCCAAACACGGCGCTGCCAACGTTGACACAGCCCCACAGCTTTGGCATCAGGGGAGTCCCCCAAGGCAAGCCGTTTGGTCATCTCAAGTTCATCATCTCCATCCCCTGAATCACCCAAACCATCTCCCTCCGTGTCGTCGTTGCCCATTTCAACTGGTCCCCCACCGAAACTGTCCAGCGCCTCTTCTGCCTCCCGGTGCTGTCTGTACGTCATCCAGCAACAAGGCTCCACATCAGTCTCATCAATTCCCCAAAATGCCAACTCCTCCTCATAAAGAGGGCCACAGACATCAGCAGGGCAATGCAATTTGCCAGTCCTATAATAATTAAGGATGTGTGCAAAGACTCCAGGGTGTCGGTCGAAGAAAAACTCGTCAATCTGGGCGTCATAATCAAAGTGACTGTGGGCATCGGGTTCGGCGAGCCAGGCTAAACGAGTGCCGGGGAGAGTGCGCAGGGTGCTGCGGTAGGTCTGGTGTCGAACCCCTCCCACGTTAATCACAACGCGGTCTTTCTCGTCACCCTGGCCCATCTCGTCGCTTAGGCATGTCTCGAGCACGGGCCAAGCATCACAACGCTGAATAAACCTGAGGACACATGTGCGCAATTGTCAGGTAACGAAAAAAAGAGAATTGCTTTCGCGCAAAAAAGCGTTTTAAATGGACAGAGCGAGTGCGAGAAATCTGTGCATGAGCTTTTGATGTTGCGCTCGGGTCAAAGGGGGATTGTCTTCAGGTGCCAAGAGATAAGATGATGACAAAGATGATCAGAAGTTACTCCTCTTGAACAAACGAGATGTATGCTGATTTTGTCATTAATATATAACCAATCCCATGACATTCAGCAGAGGTATCTGTTGAGTTGTGGTGCACCGCTTGTAATGTGTGTGGTTCTGAACGGACAGCTCCGGATCGCACTTTCCCTGGTTTTTCTCACTCTCGCATTGTCTCCAAAACGAGACAAATGCCCCAATTTCCAATAGACGCCTCCTCGAATCCAGCAAAGCGACAACAGAGGGATCGCGGCTAAACTGTCGTCACATGTTAAACGTTTTGTCGATTAGACGTCGGTCGTTTTTTAAAGCATGTCGAGATCAGAAGCCTTCTGTGGGCAAATACAACAGCCACCACATTTAGAAAATGCTTTACCTTTACCACACCATATGCATAGCCTAGTACTTATAAATGAGTCGCCAGCTTTGAAGTGGGAGAGGACGGATCCTTTGAAAATCTTCTTTAGTCACAATAATGTCCAATTTGGTAAGGTCCTCAGTTGTTGTTCGAAATATTTGACCGGATTTCTCATTAAACGACGTCAATATTTTCAATCTCTCTCAGTCTGTGCCTGTTTCTCTCCTGACGATGTGAGTAGAGAGCGGTTCGTCACTCCTGCGGAGAGACAACACTAGCCTCCTTTAGATCCCACTGACGCGCATGCGCAATTGCTGAGTGGCTCAGTAGAAGCGTGAAAGAGATTAGTTATTGGGATGGTTTCAAATTGTGGAGAGCTCTGCTAAACACAACATGAGTGTAGTTTTAGCACAGCTATGGCAAGACTGCCCAAACTAAAAAAAAATGCTTAATATTTTTAAGTTTAATCAAATTGGCTGTTTGTTTCAACTTTCTATTCAAAATAGTGATGAGTTCTAAAACAAGTTGAATTCTTAAAACTTAATCAGATAAAATAAAATAACGACCATTGATATGACTTATTAAACACTTTACAGTGATTTGCACAATGATGTGTTTTATCCTATGGGTCTCTCAATTAAATAGTTTCCACAATAATTGTTGTGTACATATTGCACAACCTCAAATGAACAAAATGAAAATCTAGAGAATTAACATTATATAAAATGTGAGTTTATGTGTGTGTGTGTGTTAAATATCGTATTATATATATATATAAACAACCTGAATGGAAGCAAATATTAGATATCAGTCTTTGTAACATTTGCATGTAATATTTGTAAATGGTAAATTTAACTTTATTATTCTTTATTTAACATTAATTCTTAAGATCCATCCATCCCACTCATATTTTCATGTGGTAACATTGCTTTATTCAGGTCAATGTTTGGGTCAGTTTCATATTATTTGGTATGACTTTTTTAAAGGCCTGTTTTGAGTTCACACGTTCCCTGTTCCTGGAAAAAACTTAAAGGCAAATTGTATGTTCTTTATTATAACAATAGAGGTTTAAATAATAAATGTTCCTAAAAGGGTCTTTGTCTTTCTCTAGAGAACCTTGAACAAAGGTTTTTTTTTCAGATTTTACAAGGGAACGAAAGAAATGGTTATATGAGAACCGTTTACTGAAAGGTTCTTTGGAGAACCAAAATGGTCCTTCTGTGATAGGGAAGAACCATTTTATCACCTTTATTTTTAAGAGTGTTGTTTCAGGAAACACATAATGGGATTTGTGACAAATTATCTTGCTCTGTTAAGGAGGTAAAGCAATTAAGCTTGAAAGAAAGGATAATGTCCACTCATGGGGTCTTGTATCATATTCCCCTGTGTATCACTGACGGTCAGAAACCCATTAATACTGATGGGATGTGGGTTAAGAATGGGAGCAAAATGTTGCAACAAGCTCATCATTACTCATCTGCTGCTTGTCAACGAAACTGAACATTAAGAATCTTACAGTACCTAAAAAAGCACGTTGCTAAATCAAACCTAATGAATAAAAAAAGATTTCCATGAGTTCCACTATAAAAGTCCTCTAAAAATGTATTTTTATTGCAAGCACACATGGATGATTTTAGGTAGATTGGGACACTTTTTGACTGTCAAAAGTGTTCAAATGTACCTAAATTAACTATGTTGTATAGATCTACAACTGCATTTACTTTACATGGCAGCATGAAGTAAACATTAGTGACATCTAATGGGGAAACAGTGGCTCGACGGCTCAGGGACTATCATACTAAAAGTATTTAAAATTATACATTTATTGATGGATTTTATAGGTAGGCCTATTTATAAATATTTTTATTATTGTGAATGTAGTGTCCACACTCTTTATACTTTTGAAATTCGTTTAGTTATTTACAGTAAAACATCACGCATCTTTGACTTGGCTCACAGCTCCTCCTGCTGTATAGTTTGAGTTTTTCACTTTATTCACTGCATGATACAGTATTTATTAGCCTACTAGTGTTTAATGTTCACGATTATCGGCACCACTATTGTGTAACTTTTTAAATAACTGTGTTATAAACATAATGAAAAACTATATAATTTATGGACAGCTAGATACCACAAAGGCTATAATATTTGTAAGGCAAAATTGTGCTAAAACACAATAAACCTAGGCCAGTGGTTCCCAAACCTTTTCAGCGTGCGGCCCCCCTTGTGTACGGTGCATTCGCGGCCCCTCAAAGAAAATTTGTGACAAAAAACTGTTCTAAAACTCAACATTTTAATAAAAAAAAAAACATTAAATTATACAAAAAAGTAGTGCTTTTGGTTAGAAGCCTTATTTTTTGAGGTTTAATTACACAGAATTCATGATAAATTAATGTATTTCATAAAATGTCATAAAACTGGGTCCCCCCTGGGGGCGCCGGCCCCCAGTTTGAAAACCACTGACCTAGGCTATAACAAAACTGAATTAGCTTAGTCTATTACACATGCATGTAGCCTATGTGCTATAGCTCTCACAAAAAGAACACATTGTTTATTAATGATTTTATGCTTTTGTTAATAGTTTACAGGTTTTCTGGTATAACAAATTATAAATGTATAAATAATTTTAGCAAGCTGTGTCTATAGAAACTCCTAGTGTGAGGAACTCTTGTCTTAAGTAATTCGAATTTTATTATTTGTTATACCAGAAAGCACAAATTAATTAGGGGGAATAAATGTTTGATCAGAGAAACTAAATAAAAATCATAAATTTACTGCCAAAGATCTGCAAGATGGCCCGAATGAGGGAGGAACAAACATTTTAATACAGGGATACTAAGCATGGCCTTCATGTATGCTTAGGACATCTTGCCAAATGCCGCTCTTGACCAGGAAGAAATACTTGAACCTGTTAAAATTCATTTTGGATAGACCTGCTGAGTTCTGGAAAATGTTTTGCAAAGAAATTTGACCAAACTGAAACTATCTGGACCTATTGATCAGCCTTATGTCTGCTGGGAATAAAGGCAAAGCTTATGAGCAGAACATCATCATGTCTAGAGTCAAATATGGAGTTGGTCAAGTCTTGTTCATGAGGGGGCTTTGCTGTTGCAGGTAGTGGAAATTTTGACTGTATGTTTTAGGGTTGGTCTTAAAGGCTCTTGATGTCATCAGTAGTAGACTACATTTCTAAAAACCTTTAAAACTTTACCTCCAAGCCCTCTTTTAAATTGAACCACTAGGTGGAGACATACACTCATTTCTGAATGAAAAACAAGTACCCTGTAAACATAAATGTAATTTACAACCTGCCATTGCTTATACTTTCAGCAATACCTGCAGGTCAATAATATAGTAAAATGTATAGTTAATTAAAGTCCATTACGATTTTAGTTATTTATTTATATTTTATTTTATTATTAATTATTTACATTTAGATGCAACACCAAAAAGCAATATCATATTATAAAAGAGAGTATTGCTTTAACTGAAAGGTGTTGAATTGCAACCAAGAAAAACAATAATCAAAAATTGTGTATGAACGTTGAATTATATAATATTAAGCGTTGATTTATTATACAACTATATGTAAAGTAGAGGATGTTGAACAAAATGTTCTGTAATCCCCTTTCTCTTATTTATTTGACTTTATTTATGCCCTTTTATTAGTCTTAATGGGCTAGAATGTAGGGGACTTGAAGGGGGAGGAAACTGGGCGTTGCCCGTTTTTACGTCGACTCTAGGCAGCAAGCAGACGATCACGCGCATACACAGATTTGAGATTCTGCGCGACCACTGCATTACGAGCTTCATCGAGACACTTCTTCATTAACGGCTCTAAACCTCCTTCAGAAAACGACACCATGGGCGTGGAAGGCTGCACGAAATGCATCAAATACATGCTTTTCTTCTTTAATTTCATTTTCTGGGTAAGTAGCCATTCATTTTGTGCGAGGGTTTTGTGTCTGGCCTGAGAGACCGCCATTAGTTTGATGTATTAAGAAAACTGTTTATCCTTCATGTTTTCATATTTGCCGTTAACTGACATTTAAATCGATTTTAATAACGTAAGGCCGAGGCGATCATATTAAGTTATAGTTAAGCAAAAAAACAAAGCCTACTAAAATTACGTTTTATATACATATGCTTTCTATATAGAAGAGACGTGTCTAAAGTAAGTTAACGTTAAAGTCGTTGAGAAAATGAACAAACATAAAGAGAATATGCAGTAAACAAAGAGCTTGTAAAAAATAACGGACACGGGGCGGAGACCTCAGCCCTCGCCTATTAAAAACGTCCCGACGCAGACTTTGCTTGTGTAAATAAATATACCTGCCAATCTTACTATTTTCTGCCTTCTTTTCTTTTTTAAATGTGCTACCAAAACATAACTACACTAGCTAATGCGCTCTTTCCTGTTGCACAAAGAGGCAATAAAATAGCAAAGTAATTAAATTGGTCCCTCCCACTCAGTAGTTGGGAAAAGAATGGACGTTAATGGAAAATACATTTTCCACACAAATTAGTTACACAACTACTTCTGTGAAGAGCTGTGTAACAGCCACAACACATAAACTATGACTGTTTGGTTTAGGCAGTTATATTAAATAATAGCTTTGATTTCATCAAAAGTTCATTTTGATTATATGGTAACATAAAGCATTGTTTACGTTTTTAAAATGTTTCACAGTGTAATAGTATTACTGAGTTGAACCAAATAGCCTTCAGTAGTATTAACCATGACTGATAATAAAAACAAACACATGTACAGCTGAGCTGGGAGTACATTTTAGTGAGAAGAAAGACTTCCAATGCAAAATGAAGATGTTTTCCATCTTTTATCCAAGGAGTAACCTATATCTATGGTTTAAAAATCGAAGTCAAAGTAGAAGTGAAGTATCGTGTTTGTGACAATTGCATGAGAAAGTGGAAAAGGATGTTAAGTACTAAAACATTTCTTCCTTTTTCCCCAGAAAGTTCCATCATGAACAATATGACTGGCAAATAGTATCATACAGTTGTCGTGTGAAGCACAAGTCATATTTTAAGGCATATTGAAAACCAAGACTAATCCCTGCTAAAAAAAAACAATAAAACAATTACAAAAAATAAACCATTAGCTTTTACCATTAAAACCACTACACTATAGTGTGTTTTGGGCCATTTTCCACAATACAATTCCCAATAAAACCAATAGAATTTCTGTGATGGTGTCTACTGTTTTTTTTAGCAGGGATACTTTGTCTGAAACTACCAGCTTCCATACTGTATCTACCCAGTCTCACGGAGTTGTGTACCTGGTCACGTAGGTTTTTGATTCTTTTCGTGATACTGTGACGAATTTCCGCGGTTTTTCGTGATCATATCTCAAATTTCTGTTTATGTGGCATTGTTACGTATTGGTTACTCAACTGCTTTTTCCTATTTTCAAACCATTTTCAAATTTGTGACAGTATCACGAAAAAGAATCAAAAAAATACGTGACTATAGGTACGTAATTTTGTGTGACTGGCTGACTATATATACAAGTCAACATTTGAAGTGGATCAAAACCTTTCATAAAAGTTGTCTTAAAACCAATGCCCAATACCCGTTGTTGTCTTAGGACAACTTTAACTTTTTGATCCACTTCAAATGTTGACTAGTATACATAGTATGGAAGTTGGCTGTTTATATATGATTTAAATATATATAAATGGTTTATATATAATTTTATTACTAAGGTAATGTTTTTTTCTGAACTTAGCCATGACATGCCTGGCATTCTACTACTGCCCTTTACTGGACTGTGGGACAAAAATAGAAACCTTACAGCACTGCTAGTAAGAGATTAGAGATAAACAAGAGTGTGCTTGGATTATAAGACCCTTATATGGGATGACAAAAGTGTGTTTGTGTGTGTAGCATTGATGTTAATTTCTTCATACTGCAAAATGTCGTTATCAACCGGGTGCAAGCTCTCCCTCCTGCTTGTGTAATTTGTGTTGCAACATACTTATAAATTAGAAAAATTATTTAATGGCTTGCTTCCCATCTTACACAAATTAATTTTAAGGATATTGTATCACACATTGCTTTTATATACTGTACAAAAAGTAGTACTGACATAAAAAATAAATATGTACTAAGTAAATATGTACGGATAGTTTGTAGCAGTGGATGAACATTTCACTGTTTAGTCTTAAGCATTTTGAGTAAGTGTGTTCTCTGATAACACTCATTACTTATTTTAAGACTTGAGTTATTATTAAATACAGAATGATTTCTTGTGTCAGAATGACATTTGTGTATGTGTTCATAAACCTCATCATGACCTTGTTAGGAACGCTATCCTTCGGGAAGGTAATTTTCAAAATATTGAAGTACTCTTTTACTGAAATAAGCCAAACCACTTGTTTTTACAAAATAATTCAGCCAGGTCACAAATATTTATCATACTGAGACCGGAAGGACATAAAGATTTTTTCAGATGTTCCCTAAAAGACAGAAAGCACAAACTGCAGCTGGTACAGAGTTCATTGGCCATGGTTTTAATCAGTAGTTTGAAATAGCAAACCTAGTTCATTTCAGTCATATAGTAAGTGGTAAAAAGTATTTAACTTGAGTTTGTCATGTCCTAGTTGTCTTGTCGCTGTTACATTTTGCAAATGTTGCAACAAATATTTCCTGTGTCTAGGTCTTGTCCAATACGTGTTGCATTCTGCACAATAAAATTAATTTAAACATAATTTTGCCATAAAATTTAGTTTATATAGTTTATTTATTTTGTTAAATTGTATCATCTTAATGACACTGCTTTGTGTTGCATATCAATTAAAAATGTAGCCTTTAGTTGCCAAACATTTTGTGATTTTCAACTCCTTCATACTAGTCATAATGTTGTGTAAATATAAATGGTGCTTCCTGTTTTCTCCAATATCGATTCTTTTAAAGCTTGGAAACTTTTAAAACTAAGGGTACATTTACACAACACTGATGTACTCAAAAAATGGAGTTTCCCTTTGTGTTTTTTGATTCCGTTCACACGGATCCACGACAACGACTAAAATGCTATATTATGCATGTAGGCTATTAGTTGCCGATGTCTGAACACGCAATGACTTTTCACAAAATGGCATTTTTTTGGGATGAGATGATAATGTCATTTTTAAAAACCTGCACTTTTTTGCGTTTTCATCCAGATTACACAAATGGAAATGTCAGTTTTTAACTATTAAAGGGGACATGTCATAAAAATCTGACTTTTTTCATGTTTAAGTGCTATAATTGGGTTCCCAATGCTTTAATCAACCTAGAAAAGGTGAAAAAGAGCAACACAGTAATGTAATTTTAGTAAACTATTCTCTGCAAGCATGTGAAAAAATAGCTCATTGAAATTTGTCTACCCTTGTGATGTCAGAGGGGGATAATACCGCCCCTTAATCTGCACTATGCAACCCCGGAACTGCCATTTATTTCAGAGATCAGCTCATTTACATTTTAAAGAAAACACCCCAAAAGGGCACATTTTTGCTCACACTTATAAAGTGGTAGCCTGGGTTTCCCCATGCTGCCTTGCGTGCAAATTTATTCACGCTGCAAGTCTAGCATGGAAACTATGGACCTATTTTGCCCCTGAAATAGGGAACCCATCACAGAAGGGGGCAGCAAGAGGATGACGACGTCTATGCGACACACCGATTGGCTATGAGCTACGTACAGATGCATTTGATAGACATTTGTAGCACCCAATAAATGGCATAGGGAACCAATCACAGAACAGGGAGGGGGCAGTAAGACGATGATGACGTCTATGCGACACACCGAATGGCTATGAGCTACTTACAGACGCATTTGATAGACATTCGTAGCGCCCAATAAACAGCTCTGGGCATTCGTAAACCACGCCTCAAATACGAGAAAATGAACATGTGGTTCCCAGACCACGTCTCATTCTCTATGAGACTGGTCTGGTGTCAGCCAGGCTAACAAAGTGGCAATTTTAGCATGTTATAACAAATTATCTATGGGGTATATTGAGCTAGAACTTCACATACATACTCTTGGGACACCAAAGATTTATTTTACATCTTAAAAAAGTATTGTGAAATGTCCCCTTTAAAAACAGTGAAAGATCAAAGAACCCACCAGCAGTATTATCCAGGTTATAACCTCCCCCAGACATTAGGGCAGTTGTCAGGGGGAACAACCAGGAACACTGTCCCTGGCCATGTGATGAGAAAGCAGTCCACTAATTTCTTTAATGTCATAACCTACTCATTGGTCCTGGGGGAGAGGGAGGCCAAAAGGTAAAATTTGTTCCAGGCAATGTTAATTTTAGAGTTGACTCACGCTTCAACTGTAAACTGTTTTCAAGGGGAATCTCCTTTTACCCGGATATTCCTGAAGGCAAGTGAGAGAATGTAATGTAAAACTGCACTCTGCCGAGGACAAGTTGTTTAAAGTGACATAGCTTCTCCATGCTACATCATTTGAGAACCTCTCCCTTTGGCCGGCCTTATATTTACTCAGTTGCTAAGCAGCAGGCTGTCTGAGCTCTGGAATGAGCCTATCTGGCCTTTGGAGAGACTGAGAAAGACAGAAAGAGATGTGGAGAAAACTTCTTTGTAGAGATGGTTTTCACACTTTGTGTTTGATTGGTGTGGAAGAAATCTAAATATATATTTATGTTGTGATCCTAATCAGTATGAGAAGGGTAGAGGCAGTAAAGACCAGTAAACATTTTAGAGAGAAGAGGAAGTGACCAATGTTTTACTTATGTATGGTGTGTAGGGGGTTGTGTTGTGAACTGCAATGACACATGTGTCTTTCGGTTTGACCTGGTGTGAATAACATTAGCGATGCAGCTGTTTGCAGATGTAGAAGTGATGTGTATATGTGGTGGCGGTTTGTGGAGTTGTAGAATCTACAATGAAAAGGGGAAAAAAGTAGAAAGAGAGTAAAGGAAAGAAGTTGGAAACTATTGTTTTCCCAACAAGAGAAGAGCGGTCTGCCCATCCCAGCACTCCTGATTATGTTGCTCTGCCTCACATTTCCCGTTACTCTCGCCTATGTTGTGTAGTTCAGTCTCCTTTTTTCTAACAGAACCCACAAGGTTTTGGCTTTATCTCCACATAGCATACGCATTCCTGAAGAGATCCAGCTGCTCTCACAGGACCCAGCTCTTGTCTGACTTGACAGTGATTTAGCTGTAAAAAAGCCATGTAAACAAAGCCAAATGAACCCCTTTCTGCTTGTCACGCACTCGCCCAACCCCCACGCCCAAAACTTTCCCACTTTTTATCCCCTCACCCGTACAATGCCGCATATTGTAGCATTGCTTTAAAAGTCTTCTCAACTGCCTACACCCATTTTCCTTTTCTCTTTTTTCTGTCCCCACCCTCCCTCTAGCCACAAGAGTCTTACGAACACCCTCATTCGTGAATATGCCATGTGTTTATTGGCCTTACTCAACTGAATGCTCATCAGTGTGAGCCATATGAAGAGAAAACAGGGCTGAACCATGCTAGATGTGTGCCGCTGTGGAGTACAGTGATGTTTTGATATTCTTAACCCTCTGCACTGTGGGGCTCTAGATGGGGTCTGTAACAAGATCCAATTCTTCCCTCCCCCTGACCCCTTTCTTTTTGTTAAAAGGAAAATAAGTAGACTACGGAACTATGAGACAGGAATGCTCACAAAAATGTACTCACACACCACATTAAGAATGTAGAGGAAAATAAAATGTATGTAATGCATATCGATTAGATAAAGAAAATCTATCTAAAAGTCTGCAAGTTACTAGCTTCTCTTAAGGTTTAACAATAAAAGGACCAAAATGTTTTGTGCTCTCCTGATTTCTCTACCTCTTTTTCTGGCTGGCTGGTTGTGTCATTCTGGGAGTTTCGCTCTGGCTGCGTCATGACACTAAGACAAGCACTCTTCTGGGTCTAAAGCTTGAGGACACACAAGCACCCACCACTTTCTACATAAGTAAGAGAATACCTCATCTCTCTCTCTCTCTCTCTCTCTCTCTCTCTCTTTCATCCATGTCTAAGATCATGGTCTAATAGTCAAACAAAGGGGCATGACACAAATCTAACATTTTAGATACTTTACACAGCATATCTTCTTCATCGTTTATCACAATACTTCCATAATATTTGTTTTGAGTAACCAATGGTCAATGGTCAGCTGTGTGCTACCCAAAACTGAAATATTAAACACAAATGCCACACATTAACTACCATCATACTCCAGGGTTTCCCGCAGCACTTTGCAGTTCGGGCGGCCCGCCTCAGCTGGGAAACCCTACCTCCTTAACTAGGTCTTCCCCTTTTGCTGCACAAAAGGCCGTCAAGCGCATCTCGGAAAATAGCGCGAACGCACTTCACACTGCGAGCATGCACACGCGCCACACGGCCAAATGAGAGAAAGACGTGGTCCATCACTGTCTGGAGGATAACTAGTAGCCAGTTGATAAAACATCTTGGAGAATAGCGCGGACACTATTCATTTATTTATTTTTAAATAAAAAAATGTAATCTTTATCATGACTCCCCTTTGATTACCACGCCCCCGGCCACAAACCACCTTAACTAACAAATTTTCTGCGGGAAACCCTGTACTCAGTGACTTTATACGCTTATAAAGCATAGAGATGCAGATCTTTTTGATATTTTGCTTTGTTCTGTTTGAAATTACATAAAGATCCATTTTTGTTTAGTTTATAATCAGTGGCGGCTTGTGACTGCTCTTCTTAGGGGCGCAAATTCAAAATATGTGTCATGTGTGTTGCTTTGTGTTTTCAAAATATGTGTTTGTTGCATCATGTGAACCATGTGCATCACGTGTTTTGTCAAAATAAGTGCCTGCTGCACATGTGTCAAAACTGTTTATGATAAAATAGACGCTCATGTTCACAAAAGACACGCAAGCCACTCCCTTAACAGTAAACTCTGATTACGCATGAGATTAAGCGAGTATCTGGCAAACGCGAGCGTCTCTTTTATCATAGGCTCTTTGGGCGCGTCTGCAGCAGGCACTTATTTTGACAACACACGTGATGCACATAGGTTAACTCGACACACATTTTGAAATTACGAACCACACCTGATGGGCTACATACATGTTGTAATGAACTTCGCATCATGCACCCTCGAAAAAGGAGTCACCGGCCGCCACTGTTTATAATCCATTTACTATTGTGTATACAACATTTTTTTTTTGTGAACAACAAATGTGAATAATTTAAATTAAATACCCTCAAACATTTTATGCAGAATAACAGTAATGTAATCTTAATTTTAAATACGTAAGAGCTAAATAATTTACCCTTGTAATACTCCTCTCTTTAGTGTTGGTCTTTTTTACTAGTACTATTTTTAGTTTTGCATTGGCATACAATTTTGTT
The DNA here is from genome assembly GCF_027580225.2 of Misgurnus anguillicaudatus. Lineage (NCBI taxonomy): Eukaryota > Metazoa > Chordata > Actinopteri > Cypriniformes > Cobitidae > Misgurnus > Misgurnus anguillicaudatus. The sequence goes on along the minus strand of NC_073357.2, from coordinate 33,865,815 downwards.
AGTTATCAAATGATTGTTTCTATAACAACATGGTTGTTACTGTATGTTTCTTTCGAGTGATGAATGAGTAAACCAAAAGTTCCAAATACAGATCGTCAGCATTGTACAATAACAGACCTGTTGTCTCCCATGGGCATTTGTGTGGTCAGAGGTTAGTTTCAGGGACACAGGTGCAGTAGTTCCGTTGGTGACTGTTAGATTTTTTTTAGTTAGGAAAGCCTTTTGCCTTTTAAGGAAGAGAGGGTAACAAATGGGCAAACAGCTTTCTAGTTAAATGAATAGTTCACTGATAAACATGAATTCTGTCTACATACATATTTGTATGGAAGTTTTAATCAGGATCACTATTACATTCACAAAAATAATAACGTGTCTGTTTTCTCAGGCTGTGAAAATGTTCATACTGTATGCGGTGTTGCGTAACCACTTGATTCTCTGTCACATTTTCTGTAACCTTTGGTAAAAATACTGCTCTCACTCCCCTTGCCTCCTCTACTATTTATTGGCCTTTAAAGTATTTTAGCAGAGATTTTAAGCATGATTCATCCAGTATGGAAAACATGTGGCTCATACTTGTCCAGAAGTGAAACTGGGTATTTCAGACATGTTTATAAATGAGCATGAAACTAATAGAAACAGAAAGAAGGCAGACTTTGAGCTACAATTACAGAGACATGTCTGTTATCTTTGAACCCTTTATCTGAAATACACAAACACATATACACATTGTTTTTGTTTTCAGTGTATTAAAAACTGAGTGCTTCTGTTATGCAAAATATTATGATTTGTTCTCAAATGGAGGCAGCCCTGTTTGCTGAAGAGAGGGGGTTAAGTGTGACTTCGCTTAGGGTTTGGAAAATGTGAAATTCCCAGTGAGTTATGTATTTCATGAACATTTAAAGCAACACCAAAGAGTTTTTGCTCTTTGCTGCCCCTACAGGTTAGAAGCGCAATTGTCCATTACCCACTGTCATAAATACTGAGGCAGCTGGCTCTGATTGGATTAGGTCTCCCGTAAAGCAAGTTTTTGTAGTTTTCACTTGAACTACAGGACCGCGACCCGACCGTTGTAAACTTCTTTAGTGCGGTTTTGGCGGATAAGAGGGCTGCAAAGCGAATGTGAAAGTGCTATTCACCCTGTTTCGAGTGGATGAACGACTGAAACTGTTTTGGAAGCGTCTATAAAAACAGAATAGCAGTAATTTTACAAAAAGTGCAGAAATGTTATAGATTTTATTTCCTTATTTTAAATGTATTGAAAACATTAAACATTCAATACCAAATCAAAGCATTAACCAAATGTACAAGTCTGTCTTGTTAAAAATGAATATTAAACTGTTAAAAATATATATATAGCAGTGTCGACATTTTTCTTTGTAGACATTTATAAACTGAAGAAATTTCTTAGGGGGGTTTCCCGGACAGAGTTTAGGCTAATTCAGGACTAGGCCTTATTTATATTAAGTCATTTAAGAAGTTTTTACAAACATAACTTAAGAAAAACACACCAGCTGTGCCTCTTAAGACAAAACAATGTCACCGATATATGTTAAGATTAGCCAGGACAAGGTGTTTTTCAATTAAAGTAGTTTAAACTTGCATTTTAGTCAGGGACTAGGATGAGCTCTGTCTGGGAAACTGCCCCAAGATTTAACTTCACTTTCAACTATTGGGGGAAGTTTCCTGGACAGGGATTATACTAGTCCTAGACTAAAATAAATGTAAAAGCTGTCCAAACTGAAAACAACTTGCCCTGACATATCTTAAAACACATCACTGCCCTTTGTTTTGCCTCAAAATGCACACAAGTAATGTTTTTAAAAAGGCATGTTTGTTAAAACTTATTATATTTCCAAATTAAACTAAGGCCTAGTCCTGGATTAAGCTAATCTCTGTCTGGGAAATCATCAATTTTTTATTTTTGCTTCAGAAACTGAATTTTTAATATTATCTCACAAGTTTTCAATGGGGTTGAGATCAGGGGATTGAGCTGGCCACTCCATAACCTCAATCCTTTTTGTTTGAAACCGAGGGGCAACCTTCCGATCTCTCTAATGAAGCCAACACGGAAGTGACTTAAACTGCAATTCATCGACTGGCCGCTTGAGGCTGGCTCCAAAAGGGAGTCAATTCCCATAGACTCCCATGTTAAAAGTGGCCAACTTTACAGTAGAAAATAATATGTTTACAGCTTGGTACAAAAAGTGTTTTTGGCCTATATAGCTAATTTTGCCCTTCATGACAACTGTGAGGGGGGTGAATTTTTTTGTAACTCATCCGTTTAGATTATATTAAGCCTTAAACTTCTGCATAATTAAGGGAGTGGGCGCTTGAGTGTCGGTTGAACAGCCACTGCTGTCACTAGACTTGCGCTAGGCGGGCGTGGTTTCACCTCAGCTTCACCCATGTCCCGCCTCTTTACCCATTTTCGGTTTTCTGCGAGTAAATCGCGGGGACGCCCGGCCAAGATGGCGATGGCAGGCAACGCCTACTTTAAGCTTCAAAAGCAATCTTCACAAACCAATAAGTGACGTCACGGACACTACGTCCATATTTTTTTACGGTCTATGTTTGAAACCAAGATTTTCCCTCTTGCTTGTGTGTTTGGAGTTGTTATCTTGTTGAAACACCAATTTTAATGTTAAACATTTTACACAATAACATAGCTCAGTGTAGTTTTTGATACACTTTATCTATGATTTGAACTAAGGTAATATACTTGTTGTGTATTTAGCTTTTTTTTTTTTGCGGAGTTTACCGGATGTTATGTTTGTTTCACAAATTTGCTCATGTTGTTACTGCTGAAACTGTCTATATATAAATTAGATTAGATTGAAATAAAACCATATTTGGGCGAAATAATGTGGACTGGCACAGTATGTATGAAGTCACCAAATGCAAACGCAAGTGGTCACCGAATGGCAGTAAATCTCTCCTGACCACTTGTGATCAGATCAACTCAAAACACATCTTAAACCAGGTTTAAATAGGGCCATTGTGTTCAGATAGTAGTTAAACCAGCACATGGCCTTTTGACCATGAAGGTCCAGCAGGTCATTGGTACACAGACTCTACTGTAATAACCCAGCAGGTGGCATGTATGATGTCTGGGAACAGCTGATGGGTTGACTAGATCTTTTATGGCTCAAGCACTGTGGGAGTGGTGAAATAGTTGTTTGTGCCATACTACCACACTGGAACTCAATAGTCTGAATACTTCAAAGAACAGAGTTGCTTATAGTTCCTTAGTAAAGATATAGGATAGTTCCTTAGTATAGTTAAGAGTCAAGCATCAGCAAACTAATTAATGTTCCACAATATAATATGCATTTGGCAGAATAATTAAAGTTGTTTAAGGGAATGACATAATGCAAGTGATAAATGGGAATCTGTGTTTGGAATCGTAGTTGTTCTGACAGGATCGGATTTAGACCGAAGGAGCGCGGTTTGATCTATTGTCTGTCTGCAAAGTGCAAAGATGCCATTTAAGGAGCTGCAGATGAAACATTGCAGCTCTCAACATCTTAATGTGAGGAGATGGCCTGCAGCCAGAATCTCTACACGCCCTGCCTTGCTCTTTATGGCGCATAATGTGAGAGATCACAACTAAAGCCTAGGTCCATCAGAGAGAAAAAGTAGATGGGTCCAGGTGCAGCTTTAGCTTTGAATAGAGTAAACAAATATGCTTTCATAGTCTGTCATCGCTTAGTGTCAGAGCTACAATATAGTATAAGATTCAGAAATGAGCACATTTTAAGGCCAGTTCACACTGGTCCGAGAACTACCAACTCCAACAGATACCAACATTTACTTTCATCCAACAACTGCCAACAGGGGTTTCACACTGACCCAACAGACTCTAACAGATGCGTCCTTAATCCTTCATTTATTAAACTGAAGCCATTTAATATGAATGATAATGAATGATGATTGGGCCATAACATATATGAAGAATGACTTTTCCATTATTTCATGGTTGATGAGAGTGACTGTAAGGGGACCAGTAGTTAACACCACAACTATAACAAAAAAGATACAATGAACGATATCGTTGGAATCACTTTCTGAGCGATGTGTTTTCCCACCTGATGAATAATAAACCATTGACAGCCAATCAAATCTATTTGAACTTCATGTGCACACACACTTGAATCTGCTGGTTACCCACTGCAATGCATTGCAACAAGAACAGCATATTTACATATTCAGTGACATGTAAACTATTGCAAAAGTTTTTATTACAAGGAATATTAGTAATGTTTTGGGCTACAGTCATTAATTATGCTGTAGTTGGAGCTTTTTGTGTTGCTGGTGGATTTTAAATGAACTCCCAGATCTACTGCCTGTTTCGTAAAAAGTAAACTGTAGCAAAAAGGTAAGTTAGCAGTATTCATGAAGACAACAATCTTACTGCAGGCGATAAGTACACTGCATGTATAGCAAAAGACTTCACTATTTGACCGTGTTTAAAATTAGTTTGTGTATTTGTCCCTTCTCAGGCATGAGATTTGCAATGAGAGAAAACAAAAGACAGCTGTATTTGGGGTGCTGTGGTGGCATAAAGCATGCTTATATTTAGACACTGGCTATTTTCAAAGTCCACGTTGTATTTGTTTAGTGTTTTATTTTTATAAATGTATAAAAATACACATTTTTATATTATTATACACATAGAGTATTAACAGCTATTTACATCACTCTAGTGTCAATTTTGGCATTTCACCAACACCCTTTTTCATATGCATTTAATTTAAGTTAAGTCTTGAGCTGTGTGCCAAATGTGTTATTCGATTACTAAAGGAATAAATTCAAATGTGAACTTGTGAAATGATGTTATGTGCTAGATTGATGTTTGTGCTTGATTAAATACATCTAAAGACAGAGTACATTTATTTTAAAATTATTTTTTTAACTCAACCATTAAAATATTGTCTTTGCTAAAGAAATTGCTCAGCATTGTGTAAGCCTCATGGTGGTGTGTGGTAAACCCTTCCTCGCAGACGCCTGCTGCTCAGTGTTATATGGGAATGGAACTGACCCTGGGTGACTCAGTAATTCCATTATGGCAGGGCAGTGATGTATCCATGGAAACAAAATTAGATGAGTGACTGCTGTACTTTAACAGAGAATTACATTTTAGATAAAAAAATTTGACTTTAGTTCCATCAGGCTTTTTCAAGCAGTACTGGCGATAAAGCAGAAGTATGTACAAGAAGATTCTATAAAAATTTAGCAATTGTTTTAGCTAACAGTGATATTCTTAAAAGTACCTTGACATGTATGGCTATATAGATTAACACCGTGGCTATATGTTTTTTTACATAGAAATAGTACAAATTTCATGGTTTTATCAAAATACATGACGTCAAAACCCGTCTTATTAATGCTACAGGGAGGTAAACATGGTAAAAAGTCTTCTGTCAGTAGATAAAATGATGAGAAACAGAAGATGAGAGTTATAAATTCACATAGACATTAGGTGGTGCTAAGTGGTCTTGACACCTGCATGCCATTAAAAATACAAGAACATCAATGTCTTCTGTTCAGCCCTTTATCCAGAGATGGTTTTACATGTCTATTTACAACCCTAGGATTTGCCTTCAGAATGAAATGGTCTATTATTGCCTTATTTGAATGGGTCATGAATAATAATGTCGAGCTCTGTTCTGATTGGCTGTTTCACAGAGCAGCTCCTTTCAGTTGGTCATTGTGCGTGTAAACAGACACTATGTTTTAGCCTGTATCAGACAAAGATACAGAATTTGAGGAATAATACTTTTTTTTTTTAGAATAGTTTATAGACGTTTCTGAGTGGTAAGTTTGTTTTTTTCAGTATGGACCGGCAAAACGTAACTAACGGCAATAGTAGAACTTCAGTCTAAACGCTAGCATATAGCATTAATTAGCATAAAGTGCTTACTCGCCAGTCACAACTTTGTTTTTAGCATTATAACAATACTGTAATTACTTTAATGAGTAAATTTAATGTTGGTGGCGTATCTTGACTGTAACTTCACAGTTGGTGTTATGTTGAGGTTGGCCTGTTTTCCAGTGGTCTTTTGCATACATGAGGTTTACATAAGGAGGAGTAAACAATTGTGTTTGAGGCTCACGATATGTGATTACCATTACAGAACTCTTATTATTCATCTGTTTTCCTTTCACTAAAGAAGCAAAGTGAAAGAATGTTTTATTGGTTACTCTTTAAGTAGCCAACCCCACCCAGTCAATCACAAGCGGATTGTGGAAATGTTGCCAAAAGTGGCAGTCAATTTTCAGACCAAATCAGACACATGACAAAGTGGAAACAAATTGTTAATTTAATACAAAGATCCCATGGAGATCTCCCATTGGGAATATCATTCTAAAAGTAGTGCTGTATCAATTAACATAAAACTAACAAAAAGTAAATTACCAAATGAAAATATGAGCATTATCGTACATGATATGACAGTCAACTTAATCCTCCGATTTTTTTAAAGTTCACCATTTTTGTATCATACGTATGGTAGCATGCTGATGTCAACAGGTCTCATTAGATGCTTGGCCAAAATGGTTTTTCAGTCAATACTGAGAATACATTTATATTCAATTAGCACAAATGGCTTCCTGTTCCTATGATCACAATCACTTTAAAAATCCATCAGCACGCACCATCAACATTGAAGCTCACTGTTCCTCATGGTCTTTGGGTTTTATTTGTACCACAGGACTGATGGGGATTTATGCATTTCGATACTGAAAGCATATTGAAGTGTACAAATGAATTGGTCAAAAGAGTTTTGCTGGTTTCCTGCCAGGTAGAAACGGTGCTGTGTGATGAGTTAGTGAAGAATGTCAATCAGGCAACAGTTATAAGACCTCACTTAGATGCACCTTAGGTAATAGTACATAGCTGCTACTGTGTGCAATGCTGCAGTTATGTCAAATTAAAAGTATATAGTGCCTTCGTGCAAGTATTCATCCTTTGTAAATGATTTTGTCCAAATGTGTGGACATTTTACATTCTATTAAAGTGGCTCCATGCAGGCATTGTTGCAGTAATTAAAACTTATAGGCCTGGTTTCACAGACAAGGCTTAGCTAAAGCCAGGAGTCAGGACTAGGCCTTACTAACTATGCCTTAAAAAGATGTTAGTAGTCGAGGCAAATCAATGGCATTGGCATATTTTAAGAACTGGCAGTGCAAGTAATTTTCAGTTGAGACAGCTCAAACATGTGTCATAGTCAAGGACTAACCTTAAACCTTGTCTTGTACATTAATGTACAAGTAGTTATGTATTATTTGCTATAAGACACTGTGACTAATTAATACCGGCTCTAACAAGTCTACTTGTTGCTTTTCCATAATAATGCTGCATTTGCTAAAACACTTCTGTAGTTTACCTTTGTCATGTTAAACTGTGTACATTCCTGATTTACTAAGATGCTGATTATGCCTATTACATTTCCTTTTAAGGAAGTGACCTTTAAGAACTGCAAGATGACCTTTTGTGTTTTACCCAGTGTCAACTTCAAATTTGCTTATCATGGCAAATTAATGGTTTCAGTTTGTTGAGATCCTGTTAGAATCCAGTTAGTTTTGTTTGTTGGTGTTTTTTAGCTAAAAAAACATATAGATAATTTATTATAACATGTTAAAGTTGCCATATTGTAGGTGTGAGCAAAAATGTGTATGTTTTTGTGTGTCCTCTAAAATGCAAATAAGATGATGAAATGCAAACACTAGTCGCCATGATGGTGGTTTGTTGAAATTGAATCTAAGTTGTGCTTTCTATTATTTTCTATCTCTCTCTCTCTTTCTGCACTAAATAGCAGTGCGGTGAATGGATAGTGCAGGTTAAGGGGCGGTTTTATTATAATAAGATCCCCTTTTGACATCACAAGGGGAACAATATTTGAATTACCTTTTTTCCAATGCTTGCAGAGAATTTACCAAAACTAAATTACTGTTTTTTTTCTAGGTTAATAGAAGCACTGGTGACCAAATTATAGCACTTAAACATGGAAAAGTCAGATTTTCATGATATGTCCCCTTTAAGCTTTTATGTCTGTTAATGTAAAGTGTAAACCTAGCCTGTTCCTTGCTGTCTCATCATAGTAGCTGCTTAGATTCCAGTAACAGATGAGATTCCATTAAACTGAGACAGTGTCTGTGTTGGCTGAAGAACAGTTAGTGAAAGAAGATTCATATTCTGGTTTATTTGCTCAAGATTCCATAAGAATCTAGCATTTTTGTCCATCTATTTTGCAGAGTCATAGGGAGGCACTGTACACCATAGATAGATGGCCTGTGGCATAAATATATACAACATAATTTGTTGTAATTAAATTAAATTAAATGTATCAATGAAGAAAATTATAGCTTGCTACCCATTTTGTGCACAATTTACATCCTTAAGCAAATGACTTAATCTTTCATTAATCCCATAAACACTTGCCATTTAAAGCATGCCAGTTTCCTTTATGAACTTTACCCACTTTATCTATTGAGGGTTGATAGTGTGAATAGTGAAAATGAATCTATGGGTGTGTGAGAGTGGGCACACCAATGTTTCATTCTTAGTCATTGGACTGCGTGAGTGGAAATGATTGAAACAGAGGAAGGGATCTGACAACATCATCAGAAAAAAAACAAAGGCAGGATTATTGAGGAAAACAGGAAAAGGAAGTAATTATCCTTAAAGAATCGCACATGTATTTTCACTAGGGGTGTAACGATACACTAAGCTCACGGTTCGATCTGTATCTCGGTGCTGGGTTTAAGATATGATACACATCACTTTTTCATGCAAATTGAAACAATTAAACTGGTATTTAAATTTCAAATTAATTTTCATAATATTAGACATTAGTTGTAAGACATAAAGCTCTACTGGGGCACAGGACCCCTATTTTTCAGACTTTTTTGAAAGCCTAACACTTCTATACAATGTCCTTTGCTTAACCCACTATTCTTACATGTATTTAAAAAAAATGTAAGTATCATGTTCATTATACTTAACATGAGCATTATTAACATGTTTGAAGGCAAAAAAGGTTTGGAAATAGTGACAGCAGAGAACATATGAAGAGATTGGTTCCAAAACGCAATAAATCCATTTTGACAAATTTCGGTAAAAACGTGTTTTCTATACCAAGAAAGTGACAAGATGAAAACCACTATTTTCTATTACAAACTTTCCCATAGCATCTTTAGGTTATAAAAACATAAAAATTCAAATCCATAACTTGATTTTCAAAGATTTATTATAAAAACAAAGTATTTTTTTTCAAAATGCTATAAATCTATTCAATCAATGTATAAATGTGCATTCATCTTTGCCATGATATTTTCATTTAGTTGGACAGTGATATACACTGATAAAAAATAAACATTAATGGCATTAATCAAAACACTTACTTTGCATATTAAGATCACTGTCATTGGAGCGGTTATACTTGACGCCGTTGCTTAGCCTTTTTTCACAGCGATCAGCTGTAAAATGTTTTGGTCCTGCTCGATTTTCGTTGACTTTGAGTAAAATAATGTAAAGTTATTCATAAGATCCTCTGGGGTCAATGTTTTAGCATGAGAAACTTGATGCTGTCGGAAGATAAGCACCAGTCTCCCGAGTGCTTCGCGTAAATTATTAGATGTTGATGACAATCTTTCCCGTCACAGAAAACAACCACAGGTTTATCAATGCCATTAAAGTATTATTTTGTTTTGTTTGTTGATCACGAAGTACAAAGTAGATGAGGAAAACTAGGACTCCGTGTACTCAGCGCTGCGTGAATGGTGGGCTGTAATTTCTGGAATGGATTTATTGCATTCTGTAAAAAAGGAGGAGTGGCGTTTATCGCATTTTGGGAAAAAAGGGAGAAAAGATGACAGAATAACATGGCGGATATTGGATTTTGCGTAAAATTAATTATTTACTTTTAAATACTGACCTGATATAATACTGATTTTGGCAGTAACTCATTTTTTTTTTTCAAAAATGCCGTTTATCGCGTTTTGGAACCAAACTCTTTATATTTTCTTGCACATTTGCATTATACAATGATAACAATGATTAATAACTTATTTTTTACAAGAATATTTTTACAATAACACTATTTTAAGAAACCAGTCATTTTATGACTGCTATACTTACATAATGTCAGTCATAGTTACTGCCAACTGTGTCCTACAGCTAGTGAACTAAATATTAATTTCATATCTGAAAATACAGAACGGTATAACACATAAATTTTTTCAGCAACAATGCAATTCTATAGAGGTTTACTTGAGATTTTTCTTCTAATATTTAAGACCTGACTGGGCGAGGATTAAACTCCCTTAAACTCATCATCTCTTCTTTCTGCTTCCCTTTCCCTGCTTTGCACAAAACATTTTTGATGTTTTGGAGCCAAAAGTGATCGAGTCAAAATAAGATTATCAATATTATTTAGAAACTTACTTAAAGGTATAGCGGAAGATTTTCCCGAATTTTTGAAACTTTTTTTTAAAAAATGAACATGGCCAACACTCTACCCGCTCCAGAGAGGGAACGCCTATTAAACGCGTGCACGAGAGTGAGCATGCAGAAGCCTCTTCTCTTCGCTCTGTTTAGAAGTTGCTGTCGGCATGTTTACTGTGTCTGCGCGGTTCATGACTTGTGCCAGGGCTAGCATCGCTAATCATAGCTTACATCAACTTTTTCTAGCAGTGATTATAAAAGGATTTCTCCAGTTAGCATGCTAAACTTTATCTGTCGAGTAGAAACTTTGTGTGGCAAGCCCAACCTGTGCTTTTAGCGCACGCCAGCATGTGAAATAGTCTCCCAAAAACCCTCTGGTCTTGTTTCTTTCTTCAAATGCCTTTCTCTTCTTGTCATGCAATTCGTAGACACTTTTTCTCTTGCGAACCTCAAACATTTTGAAAAAACACGGTGAGAACGCGAGCTTCAATGAATGGCTGAAGCCGTAGCCCACCACACATATACACCTCAAAGTGCGCATGTGCAGAAAGCGAACCTAGGGACGAGTACGTATGACGGCCTTTCGTCAACATATTGTGAGAAATTGCAGGACAGATGAACCCAAACGCAAACGATGTCGGGGAAAACACTTTATTTTGACAAACACAAAAACCCACGAGGGGGTACAAAACATGAAACACTGACAGATAACACTAAACTTTGACTCTGACTTGGATAACTAGACACAAACACGTGGAACACAACACAATGAACGTGCACAGAACTAAAGATACACTGACATTAAATAGAAGAAACCAAACAAGATAACGAGCGGGAACAGGTGATGGGAGAAAACCAATGATTACTAATAAGCAGGAGAACAAGGGGGCGGGGTCACAAGACAAGACACCGGAGGCACATGCCACACAAAAACAAGCCATGAACCTCCACACAAGGCCTGGGACTGCCAGAACTCTGCCACCATGACACAATACAAATATAACATAAGACTTCAAGGCAGAGTCCTGACACATATCATCAGAATGATTGATAACAGGGATGATCAATAGTCTAAAGATGATCCACCCAGAGTTTTGTTATGTTTTCGTAAGATATCTTAATTGCATGGCAACACCTGGACTTTTGTATGCGGCTGCGCACGGCTGAACGGGCAGAAGCGCGCGTCCGGACATGTTTTTGTGCGTGTGATTTATTAAGATTCCCATCGAGTGACATGAAAACATAATGCTGCCAGACGTTGGACTTAAAAGATGACGGGGCATCGTATCACTTTCTGTTTCTACCGAAGTCATGTTGTTGAACTTTAGTTCAAGCTGCAGGTGATTCAAGCGATGGCTGTGTGACTGCGGTGAAGCACAGGTGACGCTGGCGCAGAGTAGGCCACGTGTTGACCGGTCAACGGATAAAATAAAAGAATGGCATATCGGATAAATATCCCCATGCCATTTTTTTTGTATCGTATTGTGAAGTATCGTTATATACCTAATTTCCACTTACTAAAGTTGAACACTAAACAGACAGCTATGATTTTGTTGAAGTATATCTCAGTTGATAAGAAACACTTTTTATGTTTGATCCTTAACCTGATAAGGAACACTGTGCCGTACACGGTACACCCCCTCCCTTGCACGTGAGTCAGCATTACATCATTGTAACTTTGAAGCATTAAATCTTCAAAATATACGGTCATGCGGCACATCGTTGTAATGCTTAGACTTTAGGGATTCCATTAAGCGCACACACAAAGCATAATGTGATTTTTAGTAGTCATAAAACTGTAATCTAGTTGTTAGTTACCTGAACCGGGCGGCGCCGATTTAGGATATTTACTTACCTTCAAAATCTTCCCTTTATCCACTTCGGTGAAATTGTCCAAAACAAATTGTTCATAAATCCCCAAAAGTCCAAGGAAATGGAATATCCAAGCCTTTTTATCCAAAACGATTTGTTCATCTCACAATCTTGACGTTTCTGACCGAATTACAATATAAATAGTGTATACAACTAGTTCACTAACGGACATTTGTTAGAATCTCACTTTTCATTCACGATTTATAATGAATATATTCGGATGTCACGTTTATTGTGCAACGTCTGAGGAACAAATACGCCCCCTTGTGGAATTTCAGCCCTTCCATAAGAGGCTACACAAACAAACTTAAAAAAATTATAATAATAAGGTACAATGTTTTGTGAAGGGTGTTATGTTTTGTAAAGTAGTACACTTAGAGATGATTAAGTAAAGCTATATTTGCATGCTCACACTATGTGTTTAAAGGACAGAAGTTACAGAACACTCGAAAGTAAAAAAAAAATGTTAAAGGAAAATTCTGCTCATAATTCCTTCCACCCTTCATCCACAAGAGCTCTGCTCTCTCTCTCTCTCTCTCTCTCTCTCTCTCTCTCATTCTTTCACTTTCTCTCACTCTTTTGCTCCGTGCTGTTTTTCCTCTCACCAGTACTTCCACTGTGGTTTCATTCTGGCATCATCTGTTTATACTTAAAGTCTGCAGTCTTTCCCCATACAATGTTCAACTCTCCACTGCTCCACTGTTCAGTTGCTTTATTTCATTATCTTTGCCTTATTCTTCTCATATTCATTTGGTATACACATTTGCTTTTCCCATTCCTCTCTATCATATTTTCTCTTTCCATTTTTCCTATTTTTACTTGTTTCTTTTTGATACGTGACACACCCAGCCCTCTGTCTCTCTTAAACTCAATTTCTTTCTTTCATTCTTTTTTCTCTCTCCTTCTGTCTCTTTCCTTGGCTCAGAGCCAGATGTCTGCTCTCTGAATGAACAAAAATAGCAGCTGCATTTGAAATGGCAACTGTCTTTGCACCCACACATTCATTCAAACACCTTCTCGGAGACTGAAACTTAGACGTCAGAGCCCATAACTCTTCTCAAGTTTCCATTACAGAGTGATAGGAGTTTCTTCTGTGCATTGTGTCATAAGACATTAATTTCACACAGGAAGCACCTGGCTATAACAATTTCTTACATCCTTTAAGTCAATGCTAACCTCAAACTTACCATGCTTTGTTTAGCTGCACAGCTTTTTGTGCTAGTTTACAAAAGAATTTTGCTTGTGAATGTACCTGTATTTAGTTACTGGATATGGACATTCGTCGCAATGCGCATGCGTAAAACATCAGCAGACGTGTATGAAGTATAAACTTAAAATGAACTATGCTTTTCAAGGCTGTGTGTGAAAAAACAGACTATTAGTGAGTGAGGTTAGGTGTGGTCTTTGAAACCGCAAATGTGACATAGGAAGGGTTGGTGTGTATTGTAAAAGCTTTTCAGTATGCAAGTCACACACTGGTGCTCTATTCAGGACTGTCACACTGAGAGATGGCCTGGTGGCAGTTTCTTGAGCCCAATACTCACTGTAATTAAGAAAATGGAATCAGGACTTGGCCGACCCCCTCCCACGCCACTCCAGCGTGCATTGATTTTTTTTTTTAAAATCCTCTTGCGGTGGAGTTTTATTGATGGTAAATGACAGCAGAAATTTTAGATGTTTTGAAATCATTGGGCAAGAATCTAATTATGCTCTGGAGATTAAGATTCCTTAGCCAGTAAACTAGAAGATGGGTAGGCTGAGAGAGAGGACGCTGGCACAACAGAGTGAATTTAAATGAATAATGTAGAAAAAAATTCATTCAGAGTTTCATTATACTTGGTTAAAGTCCCCGTAAAGGCAGATATTAAATGTGTTCTGAGTTTGTGACACCACAGAAAAATGTGTTATTAGGCACCCAACCAATTTTGAATCATGGAAAAAATCCAAGTACATAAAATAAGTTATTAAAATCTTGGAAAAATAGGCTGCATACTCTGCTCTCAAACGCTGGGGCGTGTCTGCTGTTGGCACTGAAACAACGCCCACTCGCGGAAAAGCTGCCAACTCTCTCAAATTTCAAAAATTGCTGCCTGCAACCTGAATAGATGCTTGCAATTGTGTTGAGGATGGGGCCGTGTGCTGTGTCTCAAGCTATGGTGCACCATTGAAGTTCCCTCGAAAGGGAATGTCTCGTGTTACGTATGTAATCCTTGTTCCCTGAGAAGGGAATGACACTATGGGGAACACGTTAAAGTTCCCTCGAAAGAGATCTCCAGACCTTATTCTGCACAGGTCCCCATATGCTACTGTATGACATTAGGCCTAATTTACAAGTCTGCTCGCGACACAATGCTAAGTCACATATACTGTATAACAATACTAGCAGACATGCTAAATATTTTTATTGCCATTTGTCAAAATAGTGAAGCCCTTCAGCTGTAAAGGATGTGGTTTAAAACTCTTGGATGTAAAACGCAGCACCCCTTCATCTTATGTACTTTAGCAGCAGTTATACATCTATGATGAAACTTGCATCCAAACTGAGAACGAACTGACAAAGCACAAAACCTGACATTTTGAGATCCATGGCAACTGGAAGTTACTTATAGGGGACATTTCACAAGGCTTTTTAAGATGTATAATAAATCGTTGGTGTCCCCAGAGTACATATGTGAAGTTCTAGCTCAAAATATAATATAGATAATTTATTATGCATGTTAAAATGGCCACTTTGTAGGTGTGAGCAAAAATGTGCCATTTTGTGTGTGTCCTTTAACATGCAAATGAGTTGATCTCTGCACTTAAAGGCAGTGTCGTGGTTGGTTCAGGTTTGCTTAGGCATATGTGAACACGGCCATCGTGCTCAGAACTGCACCAAAACAACCGCCCAGAGACTGCCTGAACTTTTGTAAACGAACTCTGAAGCGGTTTAGTAAAATTGTGAAAGCAATCTGATCCAACGGACCAATGAACAGTGAAAGACATCTTTGAGCGAAATCACAGAAAATAAACAGATGCACTCTGACCAATTAAAGAAGAGTTTTCTCGCATGTAACTTGTATTAACAAAGTCTGGTCTATTTGGAAATATTGCCTTGTGAATGCGAACCGAACCAAAATTATATTGCAACATTGTAGTGATTTAACCCCTGTTTTCAGAACAAAGCAATCGATCTACAGGTCTGAAAACACCCTAAAAGACTGTTCTGTTGATTCAGCCCAGTCTCTTGAAAATGCGTATAAATCAGGCTTGTGCAGAATTCAGAATTGAATTGAGAATGACTCCTAAATTCCAATTCAATTCTTGAATTTGAATTGAATTTGAATTTATGTCAAAACAGGATCTAGAATTACAATTCGAATTTGAATTAAAGGAAGCAGAATTGCAATTCAATAGAAATTCAAAGAAATTCTTATACATATTATACAGTAAGTGAAGTGTTAAAAATGAAGCTTTCAGTATATGTCAGATATTATTGCATTACATATTCTATACATATATTTGTTTGTACAGATTACATTTACAGGAAATATTTTCCCCCAGCAATTAATGTTAAAAACTCTAATCACATAACAAATAATTAAGTTTGATTTTTTTTTGCAATTGTAATTTTATGGAACACATGTAACATGACTTCATTTCCCAGAATGCTTTAA
Organism: Misgurnus anguillicaudatus; assembly: GCF_027580225.2. NCBI lineage: Eukaryota > Metazoa > Chordata > Actinopteri > Cypriniformes > Cobitidae > Misgurnus > Misgurnus anguillicaudatus. Next base: position 33,849,843 of record NC_073357.2, on the reverse strand, counting down.
TTTGACCAAGTATTTAAAATGGTTGCCAAACAATTTTCCAAAGTAATTTTCCTAACACTGAATGTATACGGACTACCGGCACATCCGGGAACTTGACTGTAAATTTCGTCATCGCCCCTTTTCGGGGGATAAAAAAGCAGCGCTTCCATTGGCTTCCATTCAAAATAGCGGAACAAAGCAACGTTTTTACACAGCCAGCAGGCGTAAATAACTTATGAAATCACTCAGATTAAACATGTTGAGTATTTATCTGTCCATCCTGCCTGCCATAGAGCGTGAAAGGTACATTAACACATTTAATTTGGTCAATATAAAAACATGTCCCTTTCGTTCTCACAGCGTCAAATTTTGTGTAACAACGCCATCCAGTGATTGCTGGAAATATCGCTAAGCCAGTTAGTTGTATGGCTGGACGGAAAAGTGCACTCATTACTCTAAATATAAAGACATAATAAATAAATACGAAGTAACTTTCAAATACGAAGTAAAATCATTCACTTGCTTCCCTGTTGACTTGATGAGGTACGTGTTTAATGTCCGGGTAAGACACCTCTGGCCAATAGGGAGCGTTGTTACACAAATTTGATGCTGTGAGAATGAAAGAGACATGTTTTTATATTGACCAAATTAAATGTGTTGATGTATCTTTCATGCTCTAATGGCAGACAGGGTGGACAGATAATTACTCAACATGTTTAATCTGAGTGATTTCATAAATTATTTATGCCTGCCGGCTGTGTACGAAGGTTGCTTTGTTCCGCTATTTTGAATGGAAGCCAATGGAACGTCTAGTGCGATTTCCCCCAAAAGTGGGCGTGAACCTGTTCAGAGACATTCTATGACGTTGCGCCGGTTGTGCGTATGTGAGATTCTTTCTGTTGTGTGACTCTGGAATTTCTTTGAATTGCCATGAATTTAATTCCACTTTCTGTCATTCCAATTCCAATTCAAATTCAACTTCCTGTAGGGCGGAGTCAATTCAATTCAAATTCCAATTCATGAATTGAATGGAGGCCAATTCTGAAATTCTGAATTGTGCACAAGCCTGGTATAAATAGCACGAAGTGTAAAACTCGTGCAATACATACGCCAAATTCCACTTTGGCGTGCATATGATACGCAAGTCCTTCTCATTCACTTAAACGGGGCATCTTTTTTTGTCGTTTTATTTATCAGTTTCTCAATTTTTTTGCTATTTTTTACCATTTTTGCTTGGGTTTAGGGTTAGAACAACTTTTTGTTATATAAAAATGACATCCTAACCCAAACCCCAACTCTAACCCCAACTCTAACCCCAATTCCAAGCGACCATGTCTTAAATATGGACAAAAACATTGAGAAACCTGTATATTAAATAACCTCATTAAGCAAATCTAAAATCGAACCCTAAACCCAAGCGAAAATGGTTTAAAAAACATAAAAAAATTGAGAAACCGATAAATAAAACGACGAAAAAAGATGCCCCGTTTAAGTGAATGGGAAGGACTTGCGTATCATATGCACGCCAAAGTGGAATTTGGCGTATGTATTGCACGAGTTTTACACTTCGTGCTATTTATACGCAACCTCAGGAGACTGGGTAGGTTGATTTGACAGTAGAATATTTTTCTGAACATTCCCAGTGCCGAACCGTACGGAAACTTTGATCATAAAACTGTTATACAAACTGAACCGTGAGCAATGTGAACCGTTACACCCCTATTACCTAACTATGCAATTGAGTAGTTTACAATCTTTTCGGCGTGTTTCATCAATATATTTCTAACATGTATAATGTGTTTAGAAACTATTTTCAGAATTGGCTTTAAAGTGGCTGTTTATATTCAGTGACGCCATTTAAGGAAGTGTGACTATGAATACAATTTAATAAGCATTTAGTGGTTAACTGTTAGGTACTGTTAAAAAAATTATCTGATCATGTCAATAATGTGAGAGATTTGTCAAAATTAATATACTTAAATCAACTTTCAGAAGACCAGAAAAAGAGGAAGTAAGTAGCTAAATAATGTTTAAATAGAGCAACACTTATATAGCGCAAATAATAACGGATTAAAAATTGGATAAAACACACGCCGACATACACAAGTGAAAAGCTATGACTCAAAGGTAAAAAAAGTAGGAATTTTAGGTTACTCATATACTGGGTGCTGAGTCATCGCTAACATTTCTATCATATGTGTGGCAGTCTGGGGTTTCCTTTCTATTTCACTCTTTCTCTCTCTCACTGTCATGTTAACATCCAAGCAAACATGCCCTAGGGTCTGCTAGGGTTGCTATGGTTACAGCAGTTACTAAGTAACATACTCAGTGTTACTGAGAAATGTATACAATGAAAAGGACAATCTTTCTTTCACTGTATTTAAAATGTACCCCATGCTATTTTGTTTTTCCTTTTACCAGTGCACCTAGTGTTACATAAGAAGGGTGATTTTCTGTTCAACCAAAGTGTTTTTTTTTCTGTGAATGAGCGAATGGAAACAAAAAGTTAATTTGGGCTCTCTGTATTACTTCCAAATGTTCTGCAGTTTTTCTTCCACATAATGAACCATGCACGCAATGAAAGTAGGCAGACAGCGACATCTGCTGGTCACAGTTAAATACTGCATCCTTTAGATGCTGTTTAGTATTTATGTTGGTTGACACCTAATCTGGAAGTCACATTACAATGTTTTGATTTGTTGGGTCATTTTAATATAGCATTTAACAACCTGAAGGTCATGGGCTTGGCTTACACTTTGAAGACAAAGCTCCTGTGCACTTTACAAGCAAAAACAAAATGCTGCAGTACTGCATTCATGTTTAATAAAATTGAACCTAGTATTTTATGTTTTTGACTAGTATATATAGTTGACATAACATAAATAAGTTGAAATTATTTAACAAGTCTTTCACTAATTTACTGTAAACATTATTATGTTTAATCCCGTATGTAAACATTATGCTCTTCTGCTTGTAGGTGTCTACATTTTGATCGCTGTTGGTGCCGTGATGATGTTTGTTGGATTTCTTGGTTGCTATGGTGCCATACAGGAATCCCAGTGTCTTTTGGGAACAGTGAGTAATGCATCCTCTAATTAAATGATAGCAAACAATTGGTATATTATAATACATTTCTAACAACATTTAAAACTACCTCTATAAAGTCCATCTACATAACATGTGTTTATAATGAAGTGCTTATTCATAGAGTAAGCAAAGTAACATCAGAGATCGGAGTGTACATGAAACTCCTGCCCTGCCTATATACATGTTTTTGTCTCTATATTTTTTGCCTGCCTGGTCATTCTGTTTGCCTGTGAGGTCGCTGCTGGTATCTGGGGCTTTATGCACAAAGACAAGGTGGGTTTCTCAGGCACACTTACATTCACAGTGTCAAGCTCAGTCATATGTATCTATTTACATACTTGTATGAGTATACAAGTATGTAAATAGATACGTATGACTGAGCTTTCACATCTAAAACCCTTCTTGTGTAAAAGTCAGTCTATGATTAAACAATTGTGATACATTGTAATGATATGTTTTTTTTTCAGATCTCCAAGGAAATGGTCAATTTTTATGATTCAGTGTATGACAAAAGTTTGAGATCAGAAAATGATAAAAAGATGGCAGCCGCTACTGTGTTGAAGGTCTTTCATGAGACTGTAAGTGGCCCTCACTTAATTTAGGAACAGATGATGTGACACAATGACAAAAAAAGAGCACAAAAACTCTTCTCATACCACATTATTCTACAAACAATGAAAGGTACTTTGTGAGGATGACTCTGATTAGTGTCATCTTTGGGTTTCAGCTTCAATGCTGTGGAAAATCGGGTTTCACTGGATCAATTGAAAAATTTTTTGAAGACGTCTGTCCTGACAAATTTACTTCTGTAAGAAACTCTGAAGGTCTCCTGTACATTATATGATGTAGAATTTTGAAGAGTGATTGTCCATAAGTATGTTTATATTATTTCACGATATTATGCAGGCTTTAAAATACTCTTCATTCATTTTTCGAGCTGTGAAAGCAAGATTAATGCGCTTTTCTCTGATAAGATCCATCTGATTGGCTTTGCTGCCCTTGCTGTTGCTGTTATCATGGTGAGTGAGTGAGTGAGTGAGTGAGTGAGTGAAATGTAATGTTCGTTGTCATATAATTTTGGAATAACTCTGTATAATACCCCAGATCTTACCTTTATCATGCCCTTTTTCCTTTAGATCTTTGAGATGATCTTCAGCATGGTGCTCTGCTGTGGTATCAGGAACAGCCCTGTATACTAAAACATTAAGGGGCAAGATATGAAGTTCAAAAACAGCCAAAAAAATAATTTTGTTTTATATCTACCATCTCCTATCTTGTTTTATTTCTACCGTCATTTCCTAATCAAATCACTCAACTCTCATAGAAAATACTAATTCATTTTGTTATAATGATGCAGTGGATCCACCCATAACTAGTCTGCTATTGAATACGCTGTAGTTGGCAATGACTAGTTGCAATCCCTAGCTATAGCAGTAGATTTATCAGATAGTTATAACACATACACACTGCTTTATCCAATGAAGGATAGCTACATTTATTTGCTTGTAGTTTTGTTGTTGTAACTGTTAAGTTTCTGCTATTGCTATTGGTTACTATCACTTTTTCCTATGTATATGTATAAACTGTATATATTTGCAGCCCTGTATGGCTCTTAAGCATGAATCTTGTATCCAACACTCCTGTCTGATTTCTTCTCTGATACTGCTGTTTGTATGTACACGTTTCTTTCTGAGAAACCACTAAATATACAGTGTTAGCTAGGTCAGGAGAAAGTCACAATACAATGCTCAATGAAAGTAATAGTTCAAGGATTAAGGATTTTTCCTGTTATTAAAGTTGACAACCCGTAAGTTTGCTTCTTACACAGTTTGCGAACGAGGAAGCAGATTGTTACTCTGCCGAGTTTCACATACAGAACTACTGATGCGTACATCAGGGACTGGATGACGTGAACTCTGTCTCTCTATGCTATCCAATGCTAATATAGTGTACTGTAATGAATTGCATGCCTGTATGTCACAAAAAGAGTTGGACACATGTAGAATCCCGCCGTAGTTCTTCTGTCTTTCCCCCTCTTTACTGTCTAATGTGATTCAAATGTATACAGGACTTTTGTATGCCATCTAGCCTTATAAATTAGACACCTTATCCCTTAATCACTTCTCAATCTGGATTGATTCCTAATGGAATTGTGTCGTAACTGTAATGTGTTATGACTACTTAAACCAATGTAAGGGGTTTGCGTGAGAGTGTGCGCATATCTGTCTGTCTGTCATGTGATCATAAAGATTGAATCAGATAATTATTGGCCACCTTTATAGCAGAATTCACTGCTGTAATTCCCTGTCACCATCACCAGGTGGCACTCAAACACCATTCACTTGACAGCTAGTGACCACACCCCCTCGTGTATGTACTTATCATGCACTTATTATCTACAGTAGAGCGTACTTATATAAACCTCCTCTCACACAAACACTGATGCATTAATTCCAGATTTACTACATGCATTATGCAACTCTGTCTTGTTAACACATATTGCCTATGCTGATATAAATGTCTTGTAATATGTACAGCTACACAGTATACTAATGACCATGTAAAGACAATGTATGCTTTTAATTGTGATATCTTTTTCTGGTACTTTGACAAAAAAAAGAGGACCTCAGCAGAGATTTCAGTAGAAGCATGTAAGGTTTTGGAGGTTATAACAGGTTAAGCATGATATCGAAACCATTAAGCATCTTGAAGTAATTACGAGAGCTGTTTATGAAGTGAACTGTAAACACTTAAGGGTATTTGAGCAGTATCAAATATACTGTTGAGTTTCATTGTGTTACTGAAACAGAAAGTGACAGCTGCCACTTAAATCTCTGCCCTGACTCAACAGTTATAGATTTTGGTCTGGTTTTGTTGCCCAAATATTTAGAAAATTAAATGTATTTTACAAATACTGTGTCATCACTTTGTTCATTTTGTCTGTTTAATCATAAAACAGTCATAAGTTAGGGTTATTTTCTTGTAATTACCCTAAAGATTACTTTTATGTACTAGTAGGGTCATTCTACAGAAAAGGTGGAATTCGGTTGATGGAAATTTGCTTAAATTAACTTCTTTCAATATACCCAAAACTTCTTTAATAGCATTAATTAACTTGTCAAATCTATGAATCCGCAAAGCGGGGAGCTTAATCTATTTTTAACTTTTTAATACATTTTAATAAAGAATCCATGAGTCATTTATTTGTCATTGGTGTTACTGTTATTTTAACAACATTAATGTTGATACTAAATCTTTTTTCTCATAACAGCTTGTGTATTTAGTTAAAGGTTGAGTAGAGGAATGATAACAGCAAGAAAAGACTGAGAAAAATTACTAGAAAGTACAAGAAAATACATTCATAACACCAAAACTTGGTTTAACACCAATGACACAATTAGAATATAAAAAGTACTCATTAGAGAAGTAACACTAATGACGGTAACACCAATGATGGTAACACCAATGGACAATTTACAGAAAAAATAATATTTTAACAAAATGGCTGCCATTAGCCATGTGCCATTTCATTAGAGATGTAACAATCACATACTTATTCAGTATAATGTATTTTTATGTAAAGATCTTAACACTCCCAGCTATAAAAAAGATTAACACTAATGACATCCAAAAAAATCTTATATTAAATTCTTAGATATATCATGATATTTTAGACAAATAAGGTAAGACATCTCGCAAACCTTTTGCCTTCCTCCACTGCACTCCTTCCACCGACCTCTTGTCCCAAGAAAAACTTCAAAGAACTGATGCATTGTTTCAAAATAAAAGTGCTTTGGGTGGGGTAACACCAATGACATAAATTTGGGGGACAAAAGTTTATTTGATATTATTCATATTAATAGTGTATTTTTACCATTTCAGTGTTGTAGTAAATTCATACAGGGTTAAAGGTAAGTGTAAATTAGATTTGTTTTATAAAAAACATGGTTTTAAATAATAAGTACACAGTTCAACTTCCCTGTATGATCAAAGGGACAGGGCAATTTTCAGGGCCAGACATTCAACAAAAGAAAAGTACATAAATAAACTCTCTCATCATAAGGACAGTCTATATTTATTAAATATATATCATTATGGGATTATTGGGTCAAATTAAATGATTAAGGGGTCTGCAAAAGCAAGGGACAACCACTTCCACCTTTTTTGTAGAATGACCCAGTAGCTCAGAATGTGGACATCTCTGAGGTAATCCTATCAAATAAACTAAGTTTTAGTGTTTTGAGATACAGCGCCCACCCTGTAGAATTGCTGGAATGGGTGTGTCTTACTAAACCACAGGGAAGGTATTTTATCCACTCATTTTTAGCAGAAACAATAAATGGATGAAGTAATAAACAATGATGACTCGTGCAATAATGCATGTCAATTCTTTATATATACAGAGATCAATCAAAATCCCGTCAAACTAAACTGAAAAGAGTCCCAGTCTTATTCTGTGTTGACAGGATTGCAATCCTCAATCCTTTTCAGAACAATCCCAGTTTATGTAGCTCAGCGTATCTTTTATAATGAACATTTATAAATATCTTTTATGATATTCTTTTTTTTATCAAACCTTCAGGAGGGGGAAAAGTAAAAGGTCAGTAAACGGGTGTGTTATTCTTTATAAGTGACTCCTCTGTAGTGAGACGTTTTAGTTAAACAGCAGAGAAGAAAGAATCAAGAGCTCATAAAAGAATAGCGTGAGACTGTGAAACAAACGGAAAAGGAAAAGAAGTTGGGAAAATATCGGACAATGAAAGGAAAGAGTTCAAAATCGGTAAGCCTACTAGTTTTCAGCACACTGGCATTGTTCTGCTTTTTATTTACAAATATTTTAAATATGATTGATTTAAAAACAAGGAGCATTACAAACAATATACAAAACCAGATAACGATAATGCCATTGTACTGTAAAAAATATATTTAAAAAAAAAGTCATTTTAACTTACTTTTATTTACCCATTATTATTAAAACTGAAATGAAGTTTACTTATTTCAACTATATTTTATAAGTTATAAAAAACTCTCTAGTCAAGATAAATAATAGTTCGTAAAATGACTTGTAAATCTTGTTGATTAACAACAACAATAAATAAATAAATAAATAAGGCAGCAAATATTTTTTTACAGTATATCGTTCTTTTAAATGTATATACTAAAATGCTGGGTTGTAAAAAAAATGGACAAACCCAACTATTGGATACTTAGAAATTACACATATTTATCCAGCCATGGGCTGAAACAACCAAGGCACGTCTACCATTTCTAAAACATGCACATGCCAAAAAAAAAAAAACGATTTTTGGTTCAATTTAAAAAGCAAGTTACCTGGTTGCCATAAAATATTAGGTGACTCAAAAAAGTTGTGTAAAAATATTGTGTCAACGAATATTTTTGTGCTGAATTAAAGGGATAGTTCACTTTAAAATGAAAATTCTGTCATCATTTACTCATCCTCATGTTGTTGTAAACCTGTATGAATTTTTTTCTAATGAACACAAAAAAGATATTTTGAGAAATGATGGTAAGCAAACAGCAGATAGTGACCTTTGACTTTCATAGTAGGAAAAAATATTTTGAAAGTTTTGTGATAAATGACTAAGAAAATATTTTGATAAATGATGGTAAGCACACAGTTGATGGTACTCATTAAATTCCATAATTTTTTTTATTCCTACTATGGAAGTCAATGGTCACTTACTGCTGTGTGTTTACCATAATTTCTCAAAATATCTTCTTTTGTGTTCATCAGAAAAAAAAAATTCATACAGGTTTAAAACAAAATGAGGATGAGTAAATGATGACAGAGTTTTCAGTTTAAAGTGAACTATCACCACAGTTAACTTTTTTAAGTTGAACAGACCGTATTTTACATTGTGGTGATGCATGATACTTGTTATAGCGTGAGGTGTGTAAAACAATTAAATAACGCTACACATCAGCCAGACACAATCAAAACAGCTCAATAAATACGCATCATCTCTGTATTTATCACTTTTGTGAAAAAGTCTGAGCGCTGAGAGCATTGTGAATGAGGAGGCCCCGCCCCGTCTGCACACTCACCCTATCTAGAGAGTTCACACACACAGCCTCCTGCCTGCGCAGACCTGCACAGATCAAGTGTACGACGCGCTGCTCATTTGACCTTCGCTTCTTTTCAATTCACTTTCATTTGCTTTCTGAAAGAAAGAAAAAATCGGATCTTTCGGACATCTGCATTCAAGAACTAGTTTGGATTATAGAGTTTTTGAAGAGAGTTTTGGTCTTGATAATGAGTGCTGTGGGGGGCACTGAGGGCCTGTTTTTGTCCGCTTTACAGCCCAGCACATCGGTCACCACATATGCGGTCCCGTCCGATGACCAGCTCGCGAGGGACCGACTCTCTAAAGCGAAGCGGGTCCAGCAGCAGGTCCAGCAGCGCATGGCGGAGAAAGCAACGTTATCCCGCCAGAGCACGTCTCACTTTACCTCAACAGGTGAGAAATAACCCACTGATTATTTACTGAGCTCTCATGACTGTCTTAATCTATCATTTACCTGTAACTAGAACTTACCTATAACTTTGAAAAGTAATGAGTAAACATACAACACCTTTACTTAAAAAAATATGAAAATTTACCATAGTTTCCATTGTGTAGTTTCCATGACATTTGCAGTAAAATTATGATGGTAAAACAGATGGTAATCCTTTAAACAACCTGGATACTATATTATAACTATTATAAAACCATGGTTAAAGGATGGCAGTACTCATTCAATTTTAGTTGGACGATATGATTTTTGTTATTGTTTGGTGAAGTAACCAAACTGATCTGTTACAGGGATTGTGCATTCAGAATGCTCTGGGTTGTGTGACACTGAATTGTTTTGCATCAACATGCAAATATCCGTTTGGTCTTATTGTGTTGTTGGTTATAGCTGGTGCATTTCAGGCAGGTGTACAAACTGGTGAAATGTTTCATTGTTCTTGTTTTATAGTTTGGATAATAGGATGACAGAAGATGCGTACTGTTTTATTAGTGTGCGTTCGAGTGGTATCTAAGATTCCAAATAAAGACACACGCTGATATTTTCCGAGAAACTGGACGGAGACAGATTTTGCCTTTTGGGGTGAGACTGGAGTTAACCATTAGAAGTAATAAAGGGGCAGGGAATATAATGAAACCTTGACAAGATATAGTGTCTTTTTCAAATGCAAATCTCTAAAATGGATCACGCCGGCCATGATTTAGACTAGACATGTCGGCTGTTTAGGGCATTGTGTAGGTGTAGGTTTGTGTAAATGTGTGTGTAGGTTTGTGAAGGAGAATTATAGATAATCCACGAGAAAGGCATCACTTACTGAGGCAGCCAGGTAGGAATTAGGGTAAACCTCTGTCTCCACCCCCCCACCCCTGACTTCCCAAAAAAGTGCAACTTTGTTTCTCATTATGACAGTGGCTTAACTCCATTTTACGCTCTACAGAACAATCTAAATCAGGTTTTAAAATCACACATTAACAGAACATGTGTACTCGGGTAGTAAATGCTGGTATGATATCGTATTTCAAGATGAAGGATAAAGATCTCATGCAAGTTATAGCAAAGCCATTTAATAGAAAGTTTATTTACTTTCACTGAAATTGTTCTGTTAGTTCCCACTTCCTTGATATGATAATAAACAACACATTTGGGTTTTAGAGCAGAGTTCAGTCTAAATAACATTGGGATCTGCTGTGCTGACCAGTAGTAAGCTTACTTGATAAAAAGTATCAACAAGTTCATCTTTTGTGTCACTGTGAGTGAGAGAAATGTTAGGCATTCCAACGTTGACCCTATTGTTGACCCTAATCACAATAAGTCACTTGAAAGCTTATTTCAAGCCAGAGCTTCGGACGTGGCCTTTTATAAAGAACAGGAACTGACCCATCTGCTGTCCTTGAATATTTGTTTCCATTTCTTTATTCTGTATGAAATGCAGATTCGTTTACAATGGTACTGAACTACAGCTTTCCAAATGAAACTACAGATAGAATACAATAGACGCAAGGTTAAATTATTTAAATATATTTTGTTTATTCTGTCTTTAATTTATTTTATATATTCTGTCCCATTCTTAATTTTTGTGGTCAGCTTTCTAGCTTAGTTTGACCTGGAATGTGACGACATATTTGGTCACACCTCTTCAATCAACAGTCCTTTGCTAAAGAGGTTCCTGCATCAGTAGGTCAGTTCTATTTTAGCAGATGGGTTAAATGGGAGGACGTGTTTCATATTCTAAATGGAATAACCATAAAAGCAGAAATCGTGCTTTCAAAGTGCATTTCTTCACATATAACCGTAAACCGCTTTTTTGGAAGAGCACAAAATGTGTGGTTCACACTTTGGACTATTTAGTTGTCATCTAGATTTATGCTCTGTTTCTTAGCTGGTGTATCCAAGTTTACTGGGAATGTACTGATGCACAGTGCATGAGTTTTAATCATTCTCAGACTCAATCTCTTTATTTATTCAGCATGTGCAAAAAATGTCTATCAGTACCATCAGAAGCAAGTTTAGCATGTGTTTTATTTTTAAAGACTGTAGATTGATACAAACAATGTGTTTTTACTCCCAGTGCCCTTTCCGTTCAGAGGACAGAAGTCTTGATAAATCTGTGATTTTTTTTTTATTATAAAAATTTAACTTTTCCTTTAAAGCGGTTATGACATGTTTATATTATTTTATTTTGATATCTAATTCTACTTGTAATATTTCTCTTTTTTGCTAAAAACATACAGTTAAGTAGTATATGACAATTTTCCACCCTGTTTTTCAACTTTTGATTGAAAAAGTCAGATTTATGTGTTTCCCATTTGAGAGCATTGGCCTGGCTGGTGTCCCGCCCACTTCTATAATTGACAGCCTACATGCTGCTGCTTCTATGCAGTTTCACTACAAGTACACCAGTGATGCGCGGGTTAATCCAAAATGAGCGGGTGCCTGCAGTCACCTGCGGTTATGAGTTATCCAAAAATATTTGTAATGATATTCGGGGCGTGGTCGGTTGGGTCGTTTGAAATGCGGGCCAGCAAGCCGTTTGGGTACAATATTTTTTTTGCGGCCCGAGTTGCAGGCGGGTTAGTTAAAAACGTTGGTCGGGTGCGGGTTGTTTATACATTGACCCACGCATTACTGAAATATATGTTCTTAAACGTCTTTTTAAGCACATTTATTCATGTCACAGACAGACAAACAACCTCACAAGCAGAACCATAAAAAGTGTTTTACCACTAATGGAAGCATAGCCTATAAATGAATCACAAGCGAACCCAGGCATATCGTTCTCAGCTAGTGTGTACTCTTTACTCTTTTAAACAGAGAATTACAACCTAAATAATGCACTTATTGTCAGCAAATATGAGCACAGATTATCAATAAAATACCACACATTTAAGCTATATCTTTATAAACTTGCAATGCACATTCTCCAAGCTCACGACGTCCCAGACAAAAAAACCTAAATAAAACATGAATTACTCTCTGGTCATTAGGGATATAAAGGTTAGAATCTCCGTAGTTTTACACTGCACTGTGAGTGTATATTAGTATTAGTAGTTTGTTGCGTGTGAAGTCAGACTTATCAAGCAGATAGTGTTATCAGATGATGTGCTGTGTCTTCTCTGGGGCAAAGAAGTGGGAGGCTGCAGACCTGGAGCAGGCAGGTTGAAACTTAAAATATCTATGTTCGTGACTAATCCAGACATTTTCATAGATTTTTTCATGATTTATTCAATTACATTCAGTAATTTTTTTCGTTATCGATAAGGAGGCCGTTTTAAACTATGAAACTTGCAGGATGTATTAATGATACCAAGACCTGTTATGTGTCAACAGATCAAGGCAACTTTGTTTTCTAATGTCATGACCCCTTAAATATACCATGGCTAAAACCCCCAATTTTTTTTATCTCTGCAATGTCAGGGATGTTAAGATATACCCTTTCATCCATGTTTATTACATATGTGTTGCAGTAATAGTCTTTACTATAGAGAGAGAGAGAAAGTATTTTTGGCTATCAAGGGGTTAAGAAAATTAATTCTTTGTTGGTTAACACTGTAAGCTCACAGGAAAACAGAAGGAGTAAGAGCTGTATGTCACGCCAAAGATCTCTGCAATGAAACAGATGTTTCAGTTTTAGAAGTAATATTTCTCCCTTCGACTCTTCTTCCCAGTCTGCTGGAATTTATCATCTAATAAACCTTGAATCTACTGGCCAACAGTGAACTATATCAATATAGCTCCTCTAAAGAGTCTGAAATATTGTCTGTGCAAGAGTTGACTTCTGAAGAGTTCAATTTGGATCAACGGTTAGTTGAAATGTCAAATGTTGATGCATTTCAATAAGATTCCAAATAAGATATCTGTGCTTCCTGACAGGTGATAACCTCACAAACTCCACCATTCTGTTGGGAAACAAAATTTAGCCTACAGTTTGTGTGGGAAAGCATTGTGCACTAAAACTGTTTTAGGGGAGGGTGTGGTATTAGCTAATGAAGAATTACACTTAAAAGGAGTATGAAAATTAGGATATATCATAGTTTTTTTATTACTTTTCAGTGATGAATTAAAGGGGACCGTTCACAAGACTTTTTTAAGATGTCAAATAAATCTTTGGTGTCCCCAGAGTATGTATGTGAAGTTTTAGCTTAATATACCATATAGATTATTTATTATAGCATGTTCAAATTGCCACTTTGTACAGGGAGTGCAGAATTATTAGGCAAGTTGTATTTTTGAGGATTACTTTTGTTATTGTACAACTACAGTGCTCTTGGTCAATTCAAAATGTTAACAAACCCTTAAACCTGAACATTCAAGCAGTAAAAGTGAAATTTTGGCTTTATTAAGAGAATATTTCTATGTACACCACTATTAGGCAACTATTAGTGTGCAGAACCACTAGGCAACTAAATGAAAAACAAAGATTCTACCATCTCACTTGTCCTCTTTCACCTGTTAAAGTGAGAACAACAAACAAACTCTACATTTACAAAAAAAACCAATAAAACAACAAAAAATAAAAAAATATACAGACTCAGTGACCAATATAGCTGCCCTTCTTTTCGATAACAGCCACAAGCCCTCCATTCACGGATTCAGTCAGCCTCTCGATCTGGTCTGAACCAACATTTTGTGCAGCCACAACCACAGCCTCCCAGACACTGCCCAGAGAGGTGCACGGCCCACCTTCACTGTAAATGTCCTGCTCAAGAAGGGATCAAAAGGTCTCAAGAGGGTTCAAGTCAGGTGAAGAAGGGGCCACGGCATTAGTTTTTCACCTTTAAGGCCTTTACTGGCCAGCCACTCAGTTGAGTACTTTGATGCATGTGCTGAAGCGTTGTCTTGCATAAAAAAGTCTTATTGAAAGATGCAGATTTTTTCATGTACCACTGCTTGAAGAAAGAGTCCTCTAAAAATTGGCAGTAGGTCTGAGAGTTGTTTTTTATTTCCATTTTCAACCCCAAAAGGTCCAACAAGCTCATGTTTAATAATACCTGTCTGTGCCTGTAGAAGACACTTTCTTCAAGCAGTGGTACAGGAAAAAGTTTGCATCTTTCAAGAAGACTGATTATTTTGTAAGACAACGCTCCATCACATACATCACAAGTACTCCACTGCATGGCTGGCAAGTAAAGGCCTTAGAGTTGAAAAACTAATGATATGGCCCCCTTCTTTACCTGACTTAAACCCTATTGAGACCTTTTGATCCCTTCTTACGCAGGACATTTACAGTGAAGGTAAACCGTACACCTCTCTGAACAGTGTCTGGGAGGCTGTGGTTGCATCTGCACAAAATGTTGGTTCAGACCAGATCAAGAAACTGACTGAATCCGTGAATGGAAGGCTTGTGACTGTTATCGAAAAGAAGAGTGGCTATATTGGTCACTGAGTCTATATATATTTTTTTATTGTTTTATTTTTTATTTTTTTTGTAAATGTAGAGTTTGTTTATTATTCTCACTTTAACAGGTGAAAAAAACAAGTGAGATGGTAAAATCTTTGTTTTTCATTAGGTGCCTAATAATTCTGGACACTAATAGGTGCCTAATAATGATGTACATAGAAATATTCTCTTAAGAAAGCCAAAATTTCACTTTTACTACTTAAATGTTCAGGTTTGAGGATTTGGCAACATTTTGAATTGACCAAGAGCACTGTAGTTGTACAATAACAAAAGTAATCCTCAAAAATACAACTTGCCTAATAATTCTGCACTCCCTGTATGTGTGAGCAAAAGTGTGCCCTTTTAAATGCAAATGAGCTGATAAAATGCACACACTAACTGACAAGGTTTCTAGTGAGGAAAACATGCCGAAGCGTTGTGAATATGGATTGTGTAAATCTGATACCCGGTATCCTAACAGTTTGGACAGGGTGATGGATTTTTTCCCTTCCCGAAACTTAAAACCCAAACGGATAAATGTCGGACGTAGATCAAGCAGTGTTGAATTCACAACTAAATATCGACAGGATTAACAAAAACACATACTCAATACAATACAACTCAATACATCATTGCTTGCAAATAATGACGGTTAATAATGCATGTATTTAAACATAAAATAAGATGATTAAAGGCAAGACATACTAAAAAATATTTCAGCATTTTGTTAATAAACAGCCTACCCCTGAGTACCCCTATTCGACAGTAACTAAGGAGGGCGGGGCTTAGCAAAGGGTCAATTGTGCTGTTAATTATTCTCTCTCTCTCTCTCTCTCTCTCTCTCTCTCTCTCTCTCTCTGCACTACATGGCAGAGCCATGGTTGGATAATACAGTTTAAAGGGGTGGTATTATTATTATTATAATAAGATCCCCTTCTGACATCACAAGGGGAGGCAAATTTCAATGACCTATTTATTCACATGCTTGCAGAGAATGGTTTACCATTCTAAGTTACTGGATTGTTCTTTTTTTACATTTTCTAGGTTGATAAAAGCACTAGGGACCCAAATATTGCACTTACACATGGGAAAAGTCAGATTTTCATGGAATGTCCCCTTTAAAATATTGACGTAAATGGTTGACACAGTAGTGGAACAGTATTTATCTTCAACATTTGGAAGATCTGCCAAAAACAGTCTGTTTATGGTCATGTATATTGAGCAATTTCCCCTGTCACAGTTATACAGAGCTGTACTTGGAAATGATCTCTTCATAGTGCAATATATGCTTGACCTCATGTTTTTGTGTTTCTTAAAGCAGACTCAGCCTATTTTATTCCTCTCAGCTCAGATGTGTGATTGTCCCCTCTCAGTGGTGTTGGGATGGATACTTGCTTTGGTTTGTTGTACTGTATTTGAATAGACTATTTCAATTGTATGCTGTCCCACTGCTGTATCATGTGGTTTTCTTTGATACTGGGATTAAACACTGAAGTTTTTCATCTCAGTTCAAGTTGAACAGCTAGTAAGTTTTCCGGAAAAAATAAAGGAAAAGGGAAAGAAAAGGTGGGAATGAAGCTTTCAAGTATTTCCAAAACACTACAAACATAAGACAAAGGACCACCCTTATGATGTCATCCTCTTTTCCTTTTGTTACATTCTGTTATAGTGTGATCGATATAGCAGACTTCCTTTCTCCACCAACTTCCTGTCAGAATGTCTCGAGAAGTCCTTAACTTAATGTATGTTCGCATACCTGCTTGATAAAGACTGTTTATAGCAAGCAGAGTGGGTAAAGGAAACTAAAGCACAGATAGAAACCTGATCTTTTAAAATTTGAAGAAGCACTCAGTCAGAGCTGAATGCCAAACAAGGGTCAGATGACATACTGGGTCATGTTTTATTGCAGTCCAGGGTAAAAATCCCATCAAAATGAAAGCCACCTGGAAGAATTATTTCTTTCTGAGTTCAGTTCATTTTAAAAACAGACAAGTTGTCTAAACTTTCAAATGTTGTTTGATCAAACTCAAGACAAACAAATACAATACACTGAGATATTAGACACCTAATCAATTCCTCATACAAAGATAAAATGTGGTAAAACTGTGTATTTTATCATGCTTTTTCAGAATTGAATGGCTCATCCACCTCAAGATACCAAACAAGAGGCCCAGGATTCAGTTCCAAGTCTCTTGTCTATAATGGCAACAGAACAATAGCAGTAAGTGTAACAACATTCAGTACATTTACAGTCTCTTACTGTGGGTTTACACCAAACGCGAAGCGTGCAATCGCATCGCGTTGCTCGCTCTAGATTACTCGTGGGATTTAACTTCGTGTCATGTGAATTTTTCGCTCGAGTTGAATATTTTCAACTTGGGCGAAGACACATTTGAGGTGAATACCGCGTGTTTTCACGGCAAACGCACCGCCGCCCATATTGCGTAATTCACATCGCCCCAGTCGCGGCTGGTGCTAAAAAAAATGCAGGTCTGTAAATATACGTTTATCAGGTGATGAATGTCATTACTGCTTAGCTAAAATGCTGAAAATGTTACCGTTTAAGTCAACTAAAGACTGTAATAAATGTACTATGAATCTATTAAATCTGAGTATAATGTGCATTTATTATCAGTAATAAACTAATCAAGGTACAGTAATCATTTACACATACACACACACCAGTTGCGTTAGACTTTTTCACTTTTAAAAATCCTTTCATAGTCTATTATTATCCGTCATTTCATGTTTTAATGATAATAATTGTTTTCGTTCACCTGTTCATTCCTAATCATGAACTTACAAGACGAGCATTCAAGTTCAAATTTGTTTATTTATTTGTGAAGAGAACAGATAAACAGAGACTGTGCATCACTTTACATGTTTAACATCACGTGAAGCAGATTAATGGATTTATTTTTCTCTCGCAGTGACAGACAGCTCAGGCAATAAAACACACAAACTTTAAGCTGAACAGGCAAATATGAACAAATCAAATCACAAATACTACTGTGATTAAAATAGCAACAGACGTGTAAAAATCTGAATCGAATTAAACTCACGATGACACTGTGTCTCTGAAAACATCTTGTGTAATAAACGCATAAGGCAGATAAATGCAGTCTCTTGTCATTAGATTTTGAGTTTTTACCTCAGATAGACAGCATAAAAAATATTGATTCGCTTACAACATAAGTGGGAGGGTTTGGGGCACACAGTCCTGCGCCCCAGGGCGGATCCGAAACCAGCCAATTAGAGCTCAGCCTCAGGTCACATGTTTTTACCCTTTTAACTGACCTACATTGACACTCGTTAGAAGTGCGCCCCAGACACACAAACATGACACACACACAACGAACTCAGTTTTGATTTTAATTTTTTAAACAGTAAAAAAGTACAACTAAAGATTTCATTTTGTATTAATTTGCATTATATATTTAACTTTATTCTACCATGTTAAAGTAGCTTTCTTCTCTGGCCAACTTTGGGGGCGGCACCCCCTATTGACCAGCCACCACTGCTCTTAGTTTAAAGCTTCCTATTATTAAAGACTTTGAAATTGCAACTTGATTTAGTCATTTTTTTACCTTGAAATAGACACTGAAATAACAATCCAGTTTTCGAGAGCTAGTTTTAGTATAAAAAAAGTTATTTCAACTTTGTGTTAGCTACAGGCTTGGGTTAAATTTATTCTTTCAAACATATTTTTGTGTTAAAGTCACTCTCCAAGTCAGATCAGAACATTCATCTATAAACAGTTATTTGTTAGATTGTTTGCAAAATCCACAATCCCCTGACAATGGTTGCACCCGTAACACACAATGATGTGGTATTTCACGTTCTCCCGCGGGAGCTCTGTTTAGAAGGTGAGGTGCGGTTCGAGCAAGCTGTGGAATTGAGCCGAGCACCCAATGTGCTGAGCTCAGGGGCTAATCTGAAACATTCCTAACCCTAGACCTCATCACCAAATGGTGTATCAGAGCCCTGTTATCCCTCTGTGTGAGATAGCAAAGAGCCAGACTATCCAGGAAAAGCCATGTATAAAATCAAAACATGGTTTATTGCATAATGTTTATGTACTTATGGCTGCTTACACCGGGCAGATTTTAATTTCTTGTTTATCCTCTTCTTACTCAGACCCCCCGGGTGTCTCAATATGCGGAGGATTTCTCCTCTCGCTCTGCAGGAGAAATGGGAACTCGGCACAGAATCAGCCACGGCACACCCGTGCCCGCCGTAGTCGGCCGTCCTTACATGTCACAAGACGGCGCACATCCGGGTGGCTCTTACACCAGTCAGATGCACACGATGGAGTCCAGAACAATGAATCGAACTGAACATGAAGCAGCATTAATGGGTGGGCATACACTGCAAAGACAACCATCTCCTGTAGGCACCTGGATGCAGTCCTATGTCCGTAGCTCCTCGCCTAAAACAGTGCACAGGCAAAGGAACCTAAGTGAGTCCTTGGCGCAGGAGGGTTTAAGCAGAGGATGGGGAGAGTCAGAGTTTGCTCATCAATATTCATATAAAGGCCCCTCCCACCGTACCATCAACCGCATAAATAACCGGCAGGTGCAGCAACAACCACAGAGATTGAGTGGCAACTCTATGCAATGGCATCAGATGTCCACAGGGGGCAGCACTATGATGGGTGCAGGGCAATACCAGGGCACCATAAAGAGAGCAGGGTCTGTGCATAGCATGAAGAGTGTTGGTCGGGGTGTGGATGTGTGTGACGCAATGGCAGATGGAATGACAGATACTCTCGGCGGGTAAGATGACATAACTGATTGGACGGTAATGTACAAATTGATAATGGCAAAATACATCTACTATAAAAATGTATTTATGTTTATTCATTTGAAATATATTATGTTTTTTATTTACTTTTGCTTTTGTGTGTGAACAGAATCCATAACCTAGACATGACCACGGCAGTCAGCTATATCACTTCGACAGATGTTTCCATGCAGATGTTGGGAGCAGCTTATATACAGCATCAGTGTTACCACAGCAATGAAGCCAAAAACATGGTAAAAACAATGTATAACATCATTTATAAAAAATGTGAAACAAAAGGCTATAGTGGACATTTACTTCCTGTAATAATAATACAAGTTTTTGATTACTAACTTAAAGGAAAACAGTAATTTATGTTCTTACCTCAACTTACCTACAACTACGAATTAACTTTTACTTTGACAAATTAATCCATACCTATCTTTTTTTAATGTGTGCACTTTTAATCTTTGTTCAGCGCCTCTTGAATATGTGTTAGCATTTAGCCTAGCCCCATTCATTTCTGTGGCTTTAAACAAAAGTTTTATTTTGCTCCACCATACTTACTCGTGTAACTACTCATGTAACAGTATTTAAAGGTGCCATGGCATGAAAATTTGACTTTTTCCATGTTTAAATGCTATGATTGGGTCCCCAGTGCTTTTATCAACCTAGAAAATGTGAAAAAGATCAACCCAGTAACTTCGTTTTGGTAAACCATTTTCTACAAACACATGAAAAAATAGGTCATTGAAATGTGGCTCTCCTTATGATGTCATAAGGAGCTCTTATTATAATAATACCACCCCTTAATCTGCACTATCCGACCACAGCACTGCCATTTAGTGCAGAGAAAAGCACAATTGAGTTTTAATTGCAACAAACCACCATCATTGTGATCAGTGTTTGAATTTCATCAGCTCCTTTGAATTTTAAAGGACACACCCAAAACTCCACATTTTTGCACACACCTACAAAAAGTGGCAATTTTAACATGCTATGATAAATTATTTATATGGTATTTTGAGCTAAAACTTCACATATGTGCTCTGGGGACACCAAAGATTTATTTGACATCTTAAAAAAGTCTTGTGCCATGGCCTCTTTAAATAGGGAAATCATGGAAGTGTTTGGTGGCTTCTGAATTCATCACTGTTTGGAGCCACATGAATGAATGGGGCTAGGCTAAATGCTAACACATTCAAGAGGCGCTGTACAAAGATTAAAAGTGCACGCATTGGAAAAAGTAAGGTTTGTATTAATGCATCTAAGTTGAGGTAAGAACATAGTAAAGAACATAGTAAAATATTGAAAACTGTGGTGTTTTCCTTTAATTTTCGGTGTGTTACCACAGTTATTGGATTATAATTGAAGAGCTTAGATGCAGACCCCACTAAGAATCTTAATGGATTCTGCAAAACAAAC
Organism: Misgurnus anguillicaudatus; assembly: GCF_027580225.2. NCBI lineage: Eukaryota > Metazoa > Chordata > Actinopteri > Cypriniformes > Cobitidae > Misgurnus > Misgurnus anguillicaudatus. The sequence goes on along the minus strand of NC_073357.2, from coordinate 33,828,662 downwards.
TGCTATTTTTGAACAACCCGAGGGTGGGGTTTAGTGGATTTAAAGTGTAATTTGATGAATGTATAGAGCATTTGGTTAAAGTCTTCCTGTAGTCAAGAATTGTATCAGTTAAAACGCATCTTGGAGCATCATAATAGCAGATATAAAATACCTGTCACAGTCATTTATTCATGCTTTAAAATAGCTTGAATGCAACTCTACACCCATGCTCATTTAGTGTACGCGGATCTATGAATATGCAAATTAACCCAACTCTACTCAAATGCACAGCTCAGGCCATATTTATGAATATGCGAATTAGTCCCTGCCTACTATTTTGCATAACCTGGGGCCATAGAAATATATGAAGAGTTTGGTTCCAAAACGCAATAAATAAATTTTGACTAATTTTGGTAAAAATGTGTTTTCTATATATAGAAAGTGACCTATTTTTTATATAGAAGTAACTTTTTTATATAGAAAGATAAACACTATTTTCTGTTACAAACTTTCACATAACATCTTTAGGTTATAATAACATAAAAAATGTATTATAAAAGCTGATTATTTTTTCTGCAAAATGCAATAAATCCATGACAATTTTTTTTTCTATAAATCTATTGAATCAATATATAAATGTGCATTCATCTTTGCCATATTATTTTCATTTAGTTGACTAGTGGTATACACTGATTAAAAAAAAAAACATTAATGGCATTAATCAAAACACTTTTTTTATTCTTGGGACGTTGTCGCTGAACTTTTTTGACAGCGATCAGCTGTAAAATGATTTGGTCCTGCTCGATTTTCGTTGACTTCAAGTAAAATAATGGAAAGTTTTTCATAAGATCCCCTGGGGTCAACGTGTTAGCATGACAGAAGCTTGATGCTGTCCTGTGAGAACAAGCAACAGCCAGCATTTTTCCTTCGCCCGAATGCCTCTCACGTAAATACTGATTTTAGCTGTAAAAATATATATTTTTAAATAGCGTTTATCGCTTTTGGAACCAACTCTTCATTTGTTAATAGATTTCAACAGTACTCACCCTGCATGTGTGAGCAGCACAGAAGCAGAGCTAAAGCAGCTGTGCTGTGATCATTTCAGCGCCAGGTCTATAAGACATCCAAACATAATATCTACTACTGTATGACTCGAACTACTGATCCACTCGTTCAACTGTGTTAATATGATTGGTTTCTTTGTGAAGAAGAAAACCAAGGCGATTTTACACCGTAAGAATAAGACTACCTCTAATTTAAAGAAAATATTCAGCAATGGTGTTAAATGAAGAATTTGCCCATGGCTTATCTTAAAACATAAAAACAACACATAGATATATAAACAACAACTTTTATTATCATTATCAATATCATTATCTAATTTGTTGCACAGTTTGACATTTCATACCGATTGAGATCCAGTAGCAACTATTTTCAAATGAGACAAAGATGTTCAGCAGTCTGGAGCAGTCTACTGCACTCTGTTTGTACAGGATTAAAGGGCGTAAACACAGGATGGGTCCTTCCTTTCAAAAACAACTAGATGAGTAAAACCGGACAAAACAGGATAGAGGACTATAGAGACGATTTTAAATCTTGAACTATTTATAATTTTACACACACAGTCTCAAAACATTGAGACATAATTTCCAGCCAAATACATCCATCTGATTCATATGTGTATCTGTTGAGGAGATGGAATGATTGAAATAGCCATCACTTGTCCTAAGTCTAAGGATTTTTTATATATATATATTTTTTGGGACATTTATGGCTTTATTTGATAGACAATATGTAAGGATAGGATTGAAAACTACAATGTGGAGAGAGAGGTATGGCATCAGCAAAGGACCAAAGGAGCTTAGATCGCTGAAAGTGCGTCTCAGACAGATCACTACTCAGACAGAATAAAATATTTTAAAGTCATAGACTTTATAACAAAGACAGTTTTTATATAAAAGATTAATAAAAGTTGTTAAAGCAAAAATCCACTGGCGTTTGTGGATAATAGCATAGCAGGGTCATTTCTAGACCATGGTCAGACTCAAGTTTCTTCACTAGTGTTATGTGGTGCATTCAAGCTAGCTGGAGAGAAAACCTTTATTTTGCCCCTTAATCTTTGTCCAGGGCCCTCAGGGGGCAGAACATTCCACCTGAGAGCACAGCAAAACATAGACAGATGTCTGATCAGGTTGCCATGTTGGGCTTATTTAAAACATCATTTTAAAAGACTGTTTTGTCGGTGAAGTGTAAAGCACAGAATTTGGATAAGGGATCATTTATGAATAAAGGTTTAAGTTAATTAACTGATGAAATTAAAATGTATAGTTTCATAATAAATCCACATTGCTAAATGTTATTATTTTACAGGTGCGCAATTTGAAGGGAATCCCTGCATTAGTTCAGCTGTTTAGCAGTGAAAACCAGGAAGTTCAGCGCTATGCCACAGGAGCTACACGCAACCTCATCTACGAGAGCATGAACAACAAGACCGTACTTATTGAATCCGGTGGAATTAGTAAACTAATTGGTGCTTTAAGAGAACCAGATGATGAACTACGCAAAAATATCACAGGTATGCACGTGTGTGGTGGCATTGTTAGAATAGGGTAAATCCAGAGTATGGTTTATCCCTGTAATGAAAAACAATTTTTTACTTTGGACTCACAAGTTATTTTAGTACAATCGTGAACTTGTGAGAAATTGTGAATTTAACATTTTTATCAGTTGTAACCTTGAATACAAAGTATGTCTCTATTAGTGGATGCAAGCTTGTCTGGGCGAAACAGGTGGAGTTAACAGAGCAGTAAGTGAACTGAGAGAAACAGAAAGAGAAGAAAACTGTCTGACTGTTAATGGCATCACTCCAAGCTTCAGATATAGCGGGAAGTTGGACTTTCAGAGGTCTTTGTGCTTTGTGAGCTCTACTATCATGCCCCACCCCCTAACATAGACACTTACTCACATTCACTTAGTAAACAATCCTTGACATTCTTCGCTGTTCCACTTTGGGTTGCCAGGTCTCTTAGTGACATTTTATGACTTGATCTATGGCACGTTAAAAAAACCCTTACAAGACACTAGAGGCTCAGTTCTTTACACTTTCCCCAAAAAGCCATTTTAGAGATCTTGCACAATAAGTAGAAAAAGTGCATTTTTCCACAGAAAAAGATCACATGATTGTATCACTTCCAAGTATAAAATTGCGTAACTTTTTCTTATATTTTAGAAATATTCAGTATCTTCCTTAATTTGACTTCAGAATAGTGTAGATATATATCCAAACTTTGTATAGTATTTATTTTTATATAATAGCCAGTAGTTGCCACACAGACCTGAGCTTTGTATTTTGCAGAGCAGAATAATCTGTAGCAGGTGTTCTGCTTCTGTTTGGCTGGTTACCTAGGCACACTGTTACCAAGGCTTTAATCAGGAAGGCAGCAAAAAAAAACTTAAAGGGATAGTTTACACAAAAATAAACTACTATGGAAGTCAATGGTGCTCAAAACTGTTTGGTTACAAACATTGCTCAAAATATCATCCTTTGTTTTCCGCACTACAAATTAATTTATACAGGTTTGTTACAAAATTAGGGAGAATTTTCATTTTTGGGTGAACTATCCATTTAAATATGTTTTATTTGTTGGAGTTACAAAGAACAATTCCCGCACACTATCTGCTTGCTGAAAAAAATGTATTTAATGACAGTTGCGTTGCAACGTTTCGATCAACTGATCTTCATCAGGCAACTGCAATTGTTACAAACATCATCAAATATAAATGGACAAATGTCCAATCACAATGTAAAAAAACAAATCACATGATAGGTGCATCATTCAAAATAGTCACATGATTACATCTCAATTCAATAAACTCATGATTATTTGATTATTTGTTGGAGTAAAAACGCATACCATATAAATGAAAAAATAGTAGATGATTCAAAGGGGTCATAGAGTGAAAAGCGGACTTTTCCATCTTTAAAGTCGGGGTGCATGATCTCTGAAAGCCAATGTTGAAATTTGAAATGACCTAAACAAACACGGCCCTACCCCAATAGAATCTGGACCTTTTTTGATAGACCTGCCCCAAACATGCGCAACCCAGGCAACGATGTTGGTTAGTAGACATGCCTCTTACTGCTGATTGGCTACAAGTGTGTTTTGATACTGGTCCCGACTCCCTTTTCCAAAGTGAAAATCATGCACCCCACCTTTAAGTGCTATAATTGGGTCCCCAGTGCTTCTATCAACCTACAAAACATGAAAAAGAACAAGCCAGTAACTTTGTTTTGGTAAGCCATTTTTTGCAAGCATGTGAATTAGGGATGTTAACAATTAATCGATCTTCGATTAATTGTCGATAAGAATTAAATCGATAAAAATTAACGATTGTCGACAAAGCAAGCACGTGTGTCCGGCGCCTGCGCAAAGCACATACACAGCTGGTGAAAAAATTAAACAAGCGCGAAGAAGTTAAACTAGCCATGATCACAACGATACTTGATGCCAAACACTCACTTGGGCTTTATAACCTCATTCGAGACGAGGCTGGCTGCTAACGCAACAAAATGGCATCCGCAGTGGATCTGAGAGGTTCCGATGCCGAAAATCTAAACACAGTTAGGATACTGAAAGCAAAGACCCTCTTCAGGGAAGCCTGCAAGATTAGCATAGCAACGCTGCTAACGGTGCTTTACACAGGGAAGGCGTCCAGAAGCCGTTTTTAATAAACAGATTAAAATGTAAAACTTACATTCTGGCAAGAAACTGTTAAATGTAAACTGTAACTGACTGTCGTTACACTCTGAACTCCCGCAACATATATCATTGATCATCATCATGACTGGCTGAGGCGCTACACGCTAAACACTGTTGCAGGTTTTCTAATGGAAGGTTGAAGTCTTCATAACATAAGCATCTTTGCTGAAAGTACGCCGCAGGTCTAAAGCTGAGGTGACGACGGGAAAAGTGCCCTTTGTGTGCTTCTTGAATATAATTACAAAAAGTGATGTATCAACGACTCAGAAAGCAACGTGAACAACTAGAAAAATAACACTTGATGATAATGAAAACTTATTTTGTCATGGACGCACGGACTTTCATCCGACTGTGCGGAGTGCCCGTTATGAGGCGGAGTTTACTGTGTCTATTAGTCATTATATTTCATTACGAGATTCAATTGATGATTTTTATCAAAACACCAACTACATTGACTCATTTTACAATCCCACTAGCATGTTATTTAGACAAAATAAAAACTTTTAATTCGCGTGAGGAAGCTGGCATTTTTACGCACACTTTTATGTCATTGGCTATATGTCACTGCTGTAATGGCTTATTGCACTGTTACTGTAAACGATTATTCGATTGATTGATCGTTAATTTAAATGATCATCAAATATGGGAAATTGCATATTTTGACATCCCTAATGTGAATAATTAGGTAGCTCAGATTTCGCCTGTTTTGTGAGACAGGTAGGCCAATTACAATAATGCCGCCCCTTAATCTGCACTATCCAACCATGGCACTGCCATTTAGTGCAGAGAGAAAGAGTGAGAGAAAAAATAATTGACAGCACAATTGAGTTTCAATTGCAACAAACCACTATCATAGCGATCAGTCTTTGTATTTCATCAGCTCATTTGCATTTTAAAGGACACACCCAAAAACGGCAATTTTTTTTCTAGGTCTTACAAAATGGGAATTTTAACATGCTATAATAAATTGTCTGTGGGATATTTTGAGCTAAAACTTCACATATGCACTTTGGGGACACCAAACACTTATTTTACATCTTTAAAAAAATCTCATAATATGACCCCTTTAAAATCAAACTTAAATAGAGCAATAAGCCCCAAGAAGCAGTGGGTTACCAGTGCATTTTATAACAGCTAAGGGGCGTTGTTGCCTAAAACCCCCTTAGCTTTTATAAAATGCACTGTAACCCCACTGCTTTGTGGGGTTTATTTCTTTTATAAAATGGTTACTTCATATGCATAACGTTAGCAGGATTTCATAAAATAAAACACAAATAAATTATATTCATACAAAATTTACTCTTCCGCCAAACAAAGTAGTTTCTCAGAATCAAGTGTGGTTGCAACAGAGCGCAGTTCCCAACCAACACAGACACATTAATTTTTTACTTTTTAGTGACCCTTTGATTTGGAATAGATGTTGTTTTATTAAAGGCTTGAGTCCATTAATGTAGGTCATTTCCCTTTAAGTATATGGCATCCACTACAATAGTACATAAATAAGAGCAATTGAAGATGCAGAATATTCCAGTTTTCCCTTATTTATCTCCCTTTGCAGGTATCTTATGGAACTTATCTTCCAAAGACAGTCTGAAAGAAAGGCTGGCCAGAGAGGGTTTGTCTGAGCTTACGGAGCGTGTGCTGATTCCTCTGTCTGGTGGTGGAGATGCTGGAGTCATTCAGCAGAGCATGTCTGAGGCCGATATATTTTACAACACTACAGGCTGCCTCAGGTACAGCTGCTCACCCACCCACCTGCAGAACCGTGCATTTAAATCCTTTTGCACTGCTGTTGGTCTAATCAAGTTCAACTACGTATCCACGTTCACACATATTTAAACCCACACAAGTGCACTCAGTGGCGCTGCTATGCTATCATGTACTGTTTGCTAATGGTGTTTATAGATTTCGAGTTTGTAAAGGAGAGCAGATGAAGAATGCATGGCTACAACACATCTATTGTTTCTCACTTAAAGATTTATAGACACAAAGATTTATGCACCATAAAAGTAAATGTGTGGACAAAAAGCCTATTTATATGTTAACTATACCCATTTTAATATATTGCAAGGAACCTGAGTTCAGTGAATGAAAGAACCAGACAGCAGATGCGAGAAACACGTGGGCTGGTCGACTCTTTGGTTGGATACATTCGCAACTCCTTAGAGGAAGGGAATACAGAGGACAAGGTCAGGAGTCAACAATGTTTAGCTATTTTTATTAGATTTTCCCACATATTTTAGAACAGTAGTAATTGCAGATTTTTTACTTACTGCAGAATTACTTGCACATTGTAAATAACTAATTTACTCACCCCTGTGTCATCCAAGATGTTGATGTCTTTCTTTGTTCAGTCGAGAAGAAATTAAGTTTTTTGAGGAAAACATTCCAGGATTTTTCTTAATAGACTTTAGATTTGAAAGGGCACCTATTTCATTGCTAAAAAACAATGTTAATTTGTGTATTTGGTGAACTGAAACGCTCTGATTTTGTACAAAGCTCATTGATCTAAAAAGCTCTCTGTCCCTGATTGGCCAGCTAATCTGTACATTATGATTGCCCTGAATACCTCTGACGTCAGCCGGAAATGGGACCCTCCTTACCATGTTTGAAAGATTTACTCACAATGCAATGCTGACAGGAGTTAATTTTCAGGCTGTGAGTCGGAAGTAGGAGGAATTATGTAATGACCGTTGTGTCTACATCACCAATCCCAGGAAGTAACCTAGCGCCCTATAAAATCCGTTTTATTTTTTCCCAAATTCCGTTTTATTTTTTCCCAAATTCCGTTTTCTCCGTTTTAATTTTTGCAAATTCTGTTTTATCCGTTTTAATTTTTGGCAATTATATTTTTTACCCTTTACTTTTATTTTAGTCATATAAAGAGTATGCCTTTAATGTTAATGATTAAAATGTAAATGATTTGGGGAAAAACTGGATAACAGGATTACTTAATGACTATAAAAGATGCATTTACACACGCGCGCGCGCGCACACACACAACTGAATTCAATGCATTGTTTAGTGTTGTTGCAGGAGGCTACAACAAGGTGTCAAAGCAGTGGTGCCTTCAGAAGTGCAGAAACACATCAATCCAGCGGAACGCGATCCATATTTTATACACAATCGCTTGAAATGCATATAACTTTACAAACATACACAGGATAGTGATCTGACTTAGGACAGCATGAGCATGCAGCTCTTTGCACATGCGAGCAAAAGAGAGACAGAGAGCGGCGCTACGATGCAGATGATTATATTTTAAATGCGAGGGATAGTTAGTTTACCTCAGCTCGCTTGAAATGCATAAAACTGAACAAATACATGAGGATTTGTGTTCGCACGGACAGATGCGTGAGCGCGTGCACGTGAGAGAGGTACAGTGAGAAAGACGTGGATGAGAGAGTGCATGTATCTTTGCGCTCACCGTGAACAGAGTGTTGACAAAACTTCCAAAATAACAGTCCTCCGGTCACATAAAAGTCATGTGAGACCTGCTCGGAACTAAGTGCTTAGCGTTGAATTTTTTTAATTTTTTCGTTGACGAAAGCAGAGTCGTGGAGAGCCGCTTCGCCATGGTTTCAGTGTTTTGGAGGGGGTCTGAAACGACGGAGGGGGCGTGTCGCCCAGATTTACTTCCCCCGGTCTGCATTTCCCCCAGACATACGTTCGTCTCCCACACAAAAACATAATTTTATTCAAAATATGTAAAATTCCGCAAAATTTCGCGTTAATACTAGATTCCGTGTTAATTAGCCAATTCCGCAATTCCGTCCGGATTCCGTGATCGCGGAAATTATAGGGCCCTAGTAAACTGTTGCCTACAATCCGTGTGTTTGTTTGTTGTAGTCCAAGAAAGAGATTTACGTTGGAGACATTGTTTACTTTGGGGTTTGTACCTTTTGCATATCGTTGACATGTACTAATACACACTTACACATCAAAGGAAATGTAAAATCGTGAATCGGACCATATGTGCTCTTTAATAGACTTTGCTTGACGTATGCAAAACTACAGCCGAAGTGTTAACAAGTGTGAAGAAAGAGGACCGTTCCGATGTTGTTGTATGTGGAATGATTAATTAATCTCTTTGTGTCAGTTTATTGTTTAAAATGGTCTGCAAGTGTGTGTTTCACATATGTAACGTGACTTTTCGACGTGGTTATGTCACACGGATAGTGCAAGATGAGAAGTTGTGGTTTAAAAGTGCATATTTTTTTATTTTTCTTGGCGAACATGACAACCGTTTTGCTAGATAAGACCCTTATGCCTCATTTGGGATTGTTTAGAGGCCTTTGAAGTTGTGTTGAAAATGCCATTTTAAACTGTAAACTGTTCAGGTCCAATAAAGTCAATAAAATTGAGAAAAAAACTGGAATGTTTTCCACAAAAACGTAATTTCTTCTCGACTGAACAAAGAAAGACATCAACATCCTGGAAGACATGGGGCGTGAGTAAATTATCAGGATTTTTTATGAAAGTGGAATACGCCTTTAAGCTATCATCTAAAATGCTTTTTAAATCGTTAAAACATTTTCTTATTACATATTTGTTTTATGAAGTAAGAAATAATACACTGGCACAATTATGCTTTGCCCCACATAATGCGTTAAGATCAAACGTTTTTTAGATCATAAAAAGTCAAGTAAACCTCTGCTTTTCAGCAGTAGTATACAAGCTAAACCAATAAAATCAGCCGCTGTTTATAACCATTTGAACTTTCAATCTTTTATGTGTATTCCTCTAGGGTGTAGAGAACTGTGTATGTGTTCTGCGTAATCTGTCCTATCAGCTGTACACTGAGATCCCGGCCTCAGTTCAGATGCGTCTGGAAGGCCCCAATCGAGCACAGAATTCACAGCACGGCGACCCCATAAGCTGCTTCACCCCACAAAGCAAAAAGGCAAAAGATGTTAGTAACTCAAATTTCAATATATAACCACAATTATTATTCTAACCCTCATCACACAGTTGTAAATGTAGCTTTTTATACTATGCTTATTGTTGTTTCTAATCCATAGCCTCCCTTATTTGTAATTGTCTTCGGATGATCTGCTAAATGGAGAAATGTAAATGTAGTACATGCAGTATTATTTTGATGGGCTGATAATGTGTCCCAGCAGATGAATCAAGATCTCTCCACCTTCTCTGAAGTTGCACGAGTCCCTAAAGGTGCAGAGTGGTTGTGGCATCCTCAGATAGTCGCTCTGTACAGCCGTATCCTGCAGGTCTGCGAGACAAACACATGCACGCGGGAGGGTGCGGCAGGAGCCCTGCAGAACATCACAGCGGGGGAATCCAGGGTGAGACGTTTAACCTAATTTAAATAAATCTATAGTCCTAAGTCCTTCCATTCAATTCATCTATTGTCTTATGTAACTTTATATCAGCCTTTAAACGTTACTGTTGTGTGTTAAACTCTTTACTTGCTACACTTTCTGTCATCTTTATTTTTCCATTCCTTTGTTCTCACATTTTCCAATGTGTCTTTATGGGGCTAGCTTTGTAATTCATTACGCTCCATCCTTCCTACTCTTCATCACTTGTTTTCCTGTTCATTCACTCGTTTGCTCGCTCCCTCAATCATTTCCTTTGTTTTCTTTCTCAGTGGGCCACTGTTTTAAGTCGTGTAGCGCTGGAACACGAGCGGATGTTGCCAGTTATTCTCGACCAGTTACGAAATCCCACAGACGCTGAGTTTCGATCTCTCACAGGTCTTCTAAGGAACCTCTCGCGGCACTGCAAAAGCAAAGCTGATATGGGTTAGTAATTCACCCCTTAGCTCTCTGTATATAATTTAATTTTAAATCCCCATGATTGCTACATTCTGCCAAAAATGTGTCTTGAATATAATTATTGTGCAAGCAGATAACTACAGGAAAGTCTTTCGACCTCTCTCCTCACTGGGGACTTTTCACCTCATAATAGTACAGGATGGATTTCTTACACATTGTTTGTCTCCCACACATTCATACTTCATTTCCCATCATACTCATTTTTGAATTCGTCCCAAAATCTGCCTATTAATCCCCACCCTGAACTCAGCCGTCTGAACTCCTCCTGCTGTAATCCACTTCATTAAACCCATCCATTGTTTGTTATTGCTTTTTATCCTTAGCTACCAAAGTTGTGAATATTCTGGTGAACAAACTCCCCAGTGATGGCCATCAGAAGGAACCTTCTAGTGATGTGGTGGTCAATATCTGTGGGATCCTCAATAATCTGGTTACAGAAACTTCTGTAGCTGCAAGAGATATCACTTGCTTTGATGGACTGCCCAAGCTGGTCAGCATTAAGACATCCCATGACAACAGGTATAGGAAATGTTTAGTTATATCATGTTTTTCCCACTGGCTGAAAGTAGTTGGCTCTCTATATGAAAAGTAATTGTCTGACTGGAATTGTAGTTTATAAAAATCTGAATTTTTTCTTGTTTAAGTGCTATGATTGGGTCCCCAGTGCTTCTATCAATCTAGAAAATGTGAAAAGGATCAACCCAGTAACTTAGTTTTGGTAAAGCATTCTCTACAAGCACATGAAAAAATAGGTTGTTGAAATTTGGTTCTCCTTATGATGTCATAAGGAGCTCTTATTATAATAATACCACCGCTTAATCTGCACTATCCAACCACAGCACTGCCATTTAGTGCAGAGAAAAGCACAATTGAGTTTTAATTGCAGCAAACATTGCATCGTTGTGATCGGTGTTTGGATTTCATCGGCTCATTTGCATTTTGAAGGACACGCCCAAGGCGGCAAATTTTTGCTTACACCTACAAAGTGGCAATTTTAACATGCTATAATGGATTATTTATATGGTATTTTGAGATAAAACTTCACATATGTGCTCTGGGGACACCAAAGATTTATTTGACATCTTAAAAAAGTCTTGTGCCATGGCCCCTTTAATACCATTTTAACACTTAATTTTAATGCTCCCTTTATATAAATTTTATGACTATAGGTAGCTTTCCCAGTACATGTCAACCAACCTGATCTCACAAATTTGTGGTGTAGTCACGAAATATTTTGCTGATTTGTCCGTGTCGTTCTCACGGATCTCCAAATTTTTCTGTGTCCGTACCGCGGACTTTCTTTTCCTTGTCAGTTTCACATATTGGTTACTCAATTGTTGCTTGGGTTTGGGGTTAGATTTGGGGTTTGGATGTCACTTTAACTATTGGTTTATACTATTTTTTTCTGGATTTTTAAACAATTGTCCCCTGACGTTAGGGTTAGAGTTGGGTTTGAGTTAGGATGTCATTTTATGTAACAGAAAAGTCTTTCTAACCCCAAACCCAAGCGACAATGGTAAGAAAACACGAAATTTGAGTAGCAATACGTGAAACTGACAAGGAAAAGAAAGTCCGTGGTACGGACACGGAAAAATGCGAAGATCCGTGAGAATTACATGGATAAATTAGCAAGGTATTCTGTGACTATAACACAAATTATTCGTGAGATCAGGCTGTGTCAACTTATTCCCTTATACCCTGTCCATAACCCTAAGGCCCATGCACCTTTTTGTGTGATTTTAGTAACCTGTGAGCAAGCAGTTGACATGCAAATGTTTTCCCATCAGAACTGTTGTTGTGAGGTTTAGAGTGTCAGTTGTTGGTATGTGTAGTTTTACCCATGATTAATTAAAATTAGATATTCATTAATTGCGTCATACAAATTCTGCCACTCCGTGTCTCTAAGGGCAAATACTGTAATGCAAATGTTTAGTGGGTAATGCCAAATATATTTTTATGGTTTTATTATTTTTATTTTTGTTGTTGTCTGCCATTTGGCCCTTTTGTGACTGGTAGACTGGATTTGTGGTAGAAAAGAAAGTCTTTCCCAACAGGGTTTTTTTTAAGTGGCCAGCCAGCACCAGCATATTTTATGATTTTCACAAAAGTTTAATAGCTTGCAAAAAATATTTTTTCTATAAATATATAAAAATACAATATATCAAATGAAAGAACAGACACTCTGCGTTCAATCAACCAAATAAACAAGAAAAACTGAAAAAAAAATGCATTCTATCTTTAATTGTTTTATCACTTTTCAAATATGGGTAGGTTTCTTCAAAAATTGCATTTTTGTAGAGGGCTTTTTACTGTTTCTGAATCAGTGGATGCTTAAAGGGGTCATATTATGAGATATTTTTAATATTTAAAATAAATCTTTGATGTTCCCAGAGTGTGTATGTGAAGTTTTAGCTCAAAATTCCATATAGATAATTAATTTTAGCATGTTAAAATTGCAAAAATGTAGACCTGAGCAAAAGTGTGCTGTTTTTGGGTATGTTGTTTAAAATGCAAATGTGAGCGGATGAAATGTAAACACTGATCACAATGATGGTGGTTTGTTGTAATTGAAACTCAATTGTGCTGTCATGTCCTTATTTTCTCCTTCTCTCTTTGTCTCTGCACTAAATGGCAGTGCTGTGGTTGGATAGTGCAGATAAAGGGAGCGGTATTATTGTAATTCGCCTTGCTACCTACCTCACAAAACGGGCGAAATCTGAACGACCTCATTTTTCACATGCTTGCAGAAAATGGCTTACTCAAATTAAGTTACTGAGTTGATCTTTATCACACTTTCTAGGTTGATAAAAGCACTGGGGACCCTATTATAGCACTTAAACATGAAAAAAGTCTATGCTTTATGCCCAGCTGGACTACTTCCTGAACTTCAGCCAGCTCCTTGTTTCCTATCTGCTATTATTGAACAAACTGATTAATCCAGGTGTGCCTGACCTCAGTAGTCACAAACAAACTGATTAATTCAGGTGTGCCTGACCTCAGTAGTTACAACAACAATAATCAGACACACCCGGATTAATCAGTTTGTCCAATAATGGCAGACAGGAAACAAGGAGCTGGCTGAAGTTCAGGAAGTAGTCCATAAAGCCTATTGTTTTATAAGTTGGGTAGAAGCGCCACCTAGTGGATAATAGCGAAAATATAGATTGCCGTAAAAACTCATCAGGAAAGTGTCCATGGCAGGTACGTTTTTTTTTTTTTAAATTGACGACAAGACTCTTCAATTGCGGGGAAAGAGTAAAAAAGATCAGCTGTAACATTTTTAACCAAAATTGTTAAAGATGTACATTTTGTGAAATATTTATGTAGGCTACAAATAATACTTTTGTGCAATCCATTTATATTGAACCTCACCTAACCTACAGTCTCATACCAGTACTGCTGAAGTATAGCCTACATGCTGTTTCATTATTTAGCTGTTTAATCAAGAGTGCAATGTCGCAATGCTTCTCAAGTTGCATGTTTTGTTTTTTTACAGTCCTGGGAAGCTAAGGGCAGCCAGGGCTGCATCCACTCTTCTGTGCAACATGTTTCAGTACAGCAAGCTCCACAGAGAATACAAACAGGTGAGTGTCTGTGTCTAGCCCAGTTAAAAGCACAAATCAATTTACTCTTTAGAGTAGCAAGTAGAGTTAAGACAAAGATCTTTTTTCTGTAATCTGATATCTGCTCATGTAAATGGATCCCTTATTGTATACAGACGTCGCACTGATGGCTATTGTGAATACTTTGTGTGTGTGAGAGAGAGAGAGAGAGAGAGAGAGCCTGCATGATCAATGGCCATCTGTTTTAATGGCAAGTCAATAAATGTAGGCGATTACACTGTGTGAATATAGTTGTTCTAGGTGTTGTTCCTAGAAGTTGTTCAAATGCCCCAAACTGGACTGTGTTATGTGTGTGATATGCTTTCAGTCAGTTAAACAGCCCAGCTGGACAAATATTTACTTATTACCCCATTACTGATTACCAGACATAACCCTGTTCAAGCAAACATGATGTTTCTCTTACTTTGCTGAGTTTATATTGAGGAGCTCAGATGCAAAAGCCGCTGAAAGTCACCTCCGTCAAAATTTTTAATTTGATATTAAACGAATGCTCATGGCACGTATTGTACGTTCATTAAATTCTTTAACTTCAAATTCGGTTAATCCGGCATCATGCCATTCATAAATACCAGTTTGTTTGCGAAATCTATTAAGAGTCTAATAAAAAATACTATAGCCTAATTTACAAGAAAAAATCAGACGCACTCAACGGGTTTTGCATCTGAGCTCTTCAATTGTTAAAATGAAGTATTTTCTGTCATGTCTAATTTTTTTACATTACTAAAATTGAGGTTGCTGACAAACGGTAATATTACACATTGGAGTTAGTAGTATTTTATTTCTGCCAGCAGTGATGCGCAGATCAATGTAACCCGCACCCGACCGCCGTTTTCAACTAACCCACCCGCAACCCTGACCACAAAAAAAACAAAAACAAAATTTTTACCCGACTTCCTGGCCCGCATTTTTTAAAAGTAGTAATTGTTTAAAATAGTTAATTGGCATCTTTATTTCAAACGACCCCCGTTCGACCGCGACCCGAATATCATAAAATTTTTTTTTGATGACTCGTAACCGCGGGTGACCACTCTTTTTAAATTAATTCGCACATCACTGTCTTCCAGGCTATTGTTTCTCTCGATGAGTAAAATCACAACAACAGCTTTGAACCGATTTTAAACATTTCCAAAAATAATATGGTTCCCAAACATGGCTTGAACTTATGGCTCCTCAAGCAAGTATGAAGATATGTGTGCGTTCTCACTGTGACCCAAATTTACTTCAGTCAGATGTATGATAAATAATTTTACAAGTCTATTGATTTTATCATATAACATAATTGATGTTATCTTATCAAAGCTGGAGCAGTTTTTGATTCTGTTATCTCAAAATTGATATGATAATTAACAAAGGGTACTATTGGTTAGGATTGCTCATCATTTCTTATGAGAAGGGACAAATTAATGATTAAAATATAACATTTTTTCTTTTCCCTTGAATTACAGAAAGGATTCACAAGAAGAGATTTCAAAGAGACAACCATTTAACCTAATCTGTGCATATGACTTAATACTAAACTCAATGGATAAGATGGCAATAAACATCAGAAGGATTGTACCAGCCTTTACCACCAAAGTCACAGAGGATGCAACCAGACCCTCTCTCAAACACACACACTGAAGCAGTGAAAAAGTGAACTCCAGAGTTTTTACACTATAAATTTTCCAAGTTGGCAACACCCTTAAGTATTATGACATGGCAAAGATGTAGAATGCTTGCAGAGCAATAAGTCTCTCAGCAGGCCAAGATGTGTGTGTGTGTGTGTGTGTGTGTGTGTTAGCGTGTGTGTGTTTTGAACTGAATTTATTTTATAAACCTAAAGCCTGACTGGATGAAGGCAACAGGCATGAAATATTAATTTCTATGAGTCACATTTCATAATGCATAAAACCAATTCTCTCACCAAGACCTGCTAGTTTAGATCTGAAGGTGCATCAGCCTTATCCTGAATATATGTTGCATACAAAGAATCAGTTTAAATGCAATCATGAGGCTTTAAATTGCTAAATGCTAGAGAAGCAAATTAAACTGAAATAGTTGTAGTTGCTTAAAGCAACACTATGTAGTTTTTTATCTTTAAATAATGTCTCTAAAATTATTTCAGTGATAGAACAACTTTTAACTGGACAAATTGTACTGTTGCTGCAACCTGAGCAACCTCCTAGCTGCTTCAAGCACACTCTGAAAGTGGCGGTGGAGGGTAGGAAACACAGCCCCGCCCCTCCCCCTGCCTGCAGAAGAGTGTCTGATACCAGGCACTGTTGCGCTTTTCAACCACATGGGGGAGCTGTAAGTCATTTTTACATGGAAACTACATAGTGTTGCTTTAACAAAAACAGATTTGCTGTTTTTTTTTTCAATTTTTGAGATTTACTTCTCATGTAACACAATTGCGGGCTTTTGTGGTTATTGAAGTACTAAAAGAGCTTCTGAATGACATTAAACTTTCCTGAAATAAACATTTGAAGCTAAATATAAAGTTTTACTTAGAAAGCACAAATGTAACAAACTGCCTAGAAATAAATAGATTAGTAGACATTTGCATTAGAAGTCAGTTTAATTCATGACCAGTGTATAGCAAAACATTTCCCCGCTTTGTTGTGTGCCAGATGTAAAGAATGCATTAAACTAAATGACTAGAAGTCATTATAATATAGAAACATTTTCTTTTTTTAAGTTGGTTGTGCAATTGTCAGATTTACTAAGATATTGTTAACATTTACTGGCTTTCTGGTTATTAAAAATATAAGTGTTGTGGTCTTCAGCTTTTCACTTGCTATCTTCTAAGTAGTATTTTCTAGTAGTAATAAAATGTGTCCTAAAGAAACACTCCCAACTTCTCTAGGCAATGACCTAACAAGAAACACTGCCAGGAACTGCCTGGTATATGTAAAGGCAACTTTTTTTTCTCATTTTTTTGTGGGCTACTTGAGGCTAATGGCTGATAGGTTGGAATGCATTAGGTCAGGGAGTGATTGTTGTGGTTGGCCTTTTTGAGAGTTGAGTGCACGGGAGTAACGTCCTGTGGATTTGATCAAAAACAGCTCTCCATTTAAGATAAGGGCCGAATTCAAAAATGCTTACAAATGGGGTTTGGCATACATTTTTCTCTCGGGCATTCAGACAAGAGTTGTAAAGAAAGAGAGAGTGGGCGGAGAGAGAATAGTGTTTTGTTTAACACTTTTAAAAGCCGTCCAGCATTTTTTTCGATTGGGGGAATTTTTTTGTTTCAGAATAGTCAAAGCAAATTGAATACCCTTACAGAAGAAGAAAGCATAAAATGCATGACTTGCATACACTAGAGAAAAAAAGGTAGTTAAGACTTTATGGTGTCTCTTAATTGCAAAGGCAATCCACATTTTTGCATCTTTGGTTTGTGTGGTATAAGCAAGTATGTTTAGTGGAATGGAAGAAGGCCACACCCCCACAGAAATATGCACACATGAAATTACTCACATCCTTCTGAAAAAAAATTCCCACACCTCAAAAAAAACATAATGTTTGTACAAACTAAAAAGTTAAAATTAAAAAAGTGGTTTATATTAAGGCAGCAAAGAGACTTCACATTGTCCAAAGGTTACAATGGATTTTCCTTGCAGCTGTAACTCAGTGGTGTAAAATTGCACGTCTGCTGACACCTCATGGAAGAAAAAAGAATCGACGGTTTTATTTTGCAACTTGGTACTTCATCTGATTACTTCATTACAGTAAACATTTTCTAGTACATGACAATATAAAAGCATTTCTCAGCAGGATGAAAAATAAACCTATTGGGAAGCTATGGACAGAAACACCATCACAGATGGAGGCAGTCCAATTGCGCTTTGTATTTTGCAATGAAAATATTGAATATCACATTTATAACCTCATTTAATTATTTATATAAAACTGTTAAGAGATATCTTATTAGAAGCGTAATTACATGTTTTACAATTACTAAATTCTAACATTTTAAAAAACATTTTAAGCAATATATTATAATCATAAATAATTTTGTCAACAACGGACAGGCTTGTGGGGATTACTCTTACAAACACACATGAAAACAACAACAACAGGAATTTTCTTCCCATTTTCAAACTTTCACAGTTCTTTTTAAAGAGTCCATTTTGTCCCTGCTCAAAAATAGAGTAAACATTAAATTAATACATTTGCATTTATAAGTCAAGCAACGGTGTACTTTGAATCCATCTGCAGCAAATAAAATAAACTGTAAAGCTATAACTGTAAAGAGGCAAACACCAGTAATGTATTGTAATAATGCTGACAGCTTAGGTAGTTCCCAATTGGCAGAGCAGTCACAGATCAATGCCAGTGAGATGTCAGTCAGATATAGAAATCTCCACCTCCTTGTGACACCAACAGATCTTACAATTGTAGAGAAGGGAAAGTTTCATATCCATGTGATTTTCCAGAATCTGGTTTGGACGTGCAGGCTTTACACTTCAGTGGATCTGCTGTCATATTGTGCACTCATTCCTCTGTTGGAGAAGAGAAATAAACAAGAACAGTATTGTAAATCACTGAGACAAAAAATAAGAATTTATTAAAATACAGTAAATGCAAGTAATTATACTGATTCATATTTTAATAGTCTTTGTGCGACATGAATGTGAGATGAAAAGAGATGCATGTTGAACAATGTGAAAATACATACTGAAGTTCCTTTTTAAGTCTCTTCAGTTTGTCCTCCAGCCTGGCATTCTTCACTCGGATGGGACTGTCAGGTATAAACCAAGCAGCACCAAACTTGCACAAAACCACCACATGCTGAGCGGAGAAAATAATACAGCTTCAATATGCAACTGCTAGAAACTAAACTCTGTTCTGATAGTCACGACAGATTATGTTGGTAAAAAGTGAAAGCAATACCAGTATCACATTACTGTGCAAAGGTCTTACAGGCCACCATTATTTGTTTTGCGATGATATAATGACCATATCTAATTATTTATCAGTCTCTTCATTAGAATACAACCAGAAAACACAGACAATAGGCTTTATGCCCAGCTGCACTACATCCCGAACTTCAGCCAGCTCCTTGTTTCCTGTCTGCCATTATTGGACAAACTGATTAATCCAGGTGTGCCTGATTATTGTTGTTGTGACTACTGAGGTCAGGCACACATGGATTAATCAGTTTGTCCAATAATGGCAGACAGGAAACAAGGAGCTGGCCGAAGTCCAGGAAGCAGTGCAGCTGGGCATCAAGCCCATTAGTGTCAATATTGAAAAAAATTAAAGGTTCTTTTTTGTATTAAGTGTCAGATCAAGAACACTGAGGAAAACCCTAATTTCTAATATAATTTATGAGGTCTCAAGCTGTGCTTAGTGCAGTGCTTCTCAATTATTTTCTGTCATGCCCCCCCTAGGAAGAAGTAAACATTTCGCGCCCCCCCAACTCTCCGCCGCGACTGTAAATAGTATAATTTATCTATAAAATGACACATCTGCAAAACATTGTATCCTTATTAACATTAAAGAAATGTAAGGTTTTGTCTTGTATTTTCTTGTATTTTGTGTATTTTTGTTATTTATTCTTGTATTTTGATTCTCTGCTCTGTTTGGACTTTTATTTTGAAACTCATCATGCCATGTTACGCTTCACACTTCCTGTTTGTTTTTGTATTTAAGTCACTTCCTGTACACCTGTTCCCTGCTGATTAATGCTTAGCCCAACCAACCTGTTTCCCTGTACTCTGTATCTGTTATTTGTTATCTGTATTCTGCCTGTATATCTGCCTGTGTTTGACCCGTGCCTGTTTACTTGGATTTTTGATTGAACTCTGCCTGCCTTGACCTTGTGCCTGATTTGGATTACGTTTTTGGATCACCCTTTATGGATATGTTTGCTGGCCCTTTTTGGGATTTTTCAAATAAACACCTTTTGCAAATGGATTCACCCTCTCACTCGCTTTCTTCAAAGCACGCCCCGTTACAGATTAATCAGCCTAAACCGGAATCCAGCGGAGGTTGGAAATTTCCCACCAGCAGCATGACTCCAGCGGATCGTCTTGTTGGTCTTCGCCAAGGTAACAAACCTATTGAGGATTTTGTTGAAAAGTTCTGTGAACTATCTGGTCTGGTGAACTTTAAAGATTCATTTTTGAAGGACATTTTTTACTGTGGATTAAATCGCGACATTGCCCGTTCCATGCCACTCCATACACCACACTGGACATTAGAACAGTATATCGATCAAGCCCTGTTGTTATGTGGCTCACCTTTCACTGTGGGTGTTGTGGATACACCTCCGGTGAGCATTCATAACACACCAAGCCATGATATACCCGTTCTGCCCAAACCTGTTAAAGTCATGCCTGATCACAAAATGGCCGCCACCATGCTTGCTCCCAAAATGGCCGCCATCCTGCCTGTCCCTAAAATGGCCGCCATCCTGCCTGTTCCCAAAATGGCCGCCATCCTGCCTGTCTCTGCACTCGCACCTGTTGTTGAGAGAGCTACCGTTATCCCTGCACCTGAATTACAGAGAGCCATCATCACCACCACACCTGCACTCATGAGGGCTACTACTCACCCAGCACCTGACGTCCAGATGGCCACCCTGCCTGAACCAACGGCCACAGAGGTATGTTTCATTGACTCAATATTGCCTGAATTTGCCATAGCCATGTGGTGCATCTGGTCTGCCTTCTGCTCTGTTATTCCCGAGGTTTCTCAAGGCCCTGCATCTGATCTGCCCGACTCATCTGATCTGCCCGACTCATCTGATCTGCCCGACTCATCTGATCTGCCCGACTCATCTGATCTGCCCGACTCATCTGATCTGCCCGACTCATCTGATCTGCCCGACTCATCTGATCTGCCCGACTCATCTGATCTGCCCGACTCATCTGATCTGCCCGACTCATCTGATCTGCCCGACTCATCTGATCTGCCCGACTCATCTGATTCACCTGATCTGCCTGATTCACCTGATCCGCCCGACTCCTCTGATTCTTCTGATTCATCTAATCCATCTGATTCATCTGATTCGTCTGTCCTGCCTGATTCACCTGTCCCATCTGATTCGTCGGTCTCACCTGATTCACATGATTCACCTGGCTCACCTGTCTTATCTGACTCACCTGGCTCATCTGATTCACCTGGCTCACCTGATTCGTCTGGTGCACCATCTGAAATATCGCCACCTTGGACAGTGGAAGCTTTCCCAAGTTTTTTTTGGGGGGGGTAGTACCCGGACACAGGAAGGAGGCAGAGGACACCAAGGCGGAGGCCGAAGTGTGCTCGTACCCTTCCTCTCCTTGTGTTCCAGGCCTATTCCTGCTCCATAATATAGGTCCAAGCCTGCCCCATGACCCAGGTCCAAGCCTGCCCCATGACCCAGGTCCCAGCCTGCCCCATGACCCAGGTCCCAGCCTGCCCCATGACCCAGGTCCCAGCCTGCCCCATGACCCAGGTCCCAGCCTGCCCCATGACCCAGGTCCCAGCCTGCCCCATGACCCAGGTCCCAGCCTGCCCCATGACCCAGGTCCCAGCCTGCCCCATGACCCAGGTCCCAGCCTGCCCCATGACCCAGGCCCACATCTGCCCCATGATCCGGGACCATGCTGGCCCCACGACCCTGGACCATGCTGGCCCCACGACCCTGGACCATCCTGGCCTCATGACCCAGGACCTCTTATGAACTGCCCGCCCGCCCACCCTCTATTTGGACTTTGTTTTTTGAATGTTGGGCTCCGGGAGTCGCCCTTTAGAGGGGGGATTCTGTAAGGTTTTGTCTTGTATTTTCTTGTATTTTGTGTATTTTTGTTATTTATTCTTGTATTTTGATTCTCTGCTCTGTTTGGACTTTTATTTTGAAACTCATCATGCCATGTCACGCTTCACACTTCCTGTTTGTTTCTGTATATAAGTCACTTCCTGTTCACCTGTTAGCTGCTGATTAATGCTTAGCCCAACCAACCTGTTTCGCTGTACTCTGTATCTGTTATTTGTTATCTGTATTCTGCCTGTATGTCTGCCTGTGTTTGACCCGTGCCTGTTTACTTGGATTTTTGATGGAACTCTGCCTGCCTTGACCTTGTGCCTGATTTGGATTACGTTTTTGGATCACCCTTTATGGATATGTTTGCTGGCCCTTTTTGGGATTTTTCAAATAAACACCTTTTGCAAATGGATTCACCCTCTCACTTGCTTTCTTCAAAGCACGCCCCGTTACAGAAAACACAAAAAAAGAAATATCGATCAACTTACAGCAAAGAATAACTTTATTAACATTGTTTTTTAGTCTGTAACAGAAAAGACTTAAAATGCATCAATTTGCCTGAAAAAAAATCAATCCTTCCTGAAAAAGTATTTTTCCCCAGGGTCTCGCGCGCCCCCCCTGGTGTCGCTTCGAGCCCCCCCTGGGGGTCCCGCCCCACTATTTGAGAAGCACTGGCTTAGTGTCAAGAGAGTCCTATTACTTTTACCTGAAGAAGCTATTTTGTTATTTTGTGTGTATGTATTTCCTGTGTTTTCCATTTGTATCTTAATAAATAGACCATAACATATATGCATGATCATTAAAACTAATTTTACAACTGGTGGTGGTACAGTACTATATAATATATAATAAATAAGGTAATGAAATACACACATAAGTAAAAAAGCATTACCTCAAACAGAATAATAAAGGCAAAGCGGACCGCCAGAATAAGCCAAAACTGAGGTGTGAGACTCTGGTCCTCATTGCTGCGATAGTCCCTGTAACTGCAAAACACAAAGATCACACATTTAATACAACAACATTACATAGTTGTATTCTTTTATTTCACAGAAATTTTTCATTAGTCCATATGAACCCATACAGTACAAAATAACAAAACAAACAAGTTACCGGCTCACCTGCACTGAGTTGCATTGAATCCATTTTCCATTATCATTTGTCTATCAGTGAAGTCTCTTTGCACATTTTTATCAGACATGTATGCTGTTGCCAGAGTGCCATCAATATACCCAGTCATACATCTATCAGACCAAATTGATCAATTATTAGCAGGAGCAAACCATTTCAGCACACACACACACAAACAAACATGAAGTAGTATTTTATATAATGCTCACTCCAGGCCAGTACTGCTGCCGTTTGCACAAGGTCCATAATGGTACCGATAGACCAGACGTGGGATGAAGTCAGAAGTTATGCCAATTACCAACCCATTAGCAATGACAGCCATCACCCCGACAACTTCTAATATTCTAGTCCACACACCTGGAATAAAACACAATATAACACACAGTACATTACACAAGTGATTACTCGATGATAAAAACTGACATACTTTATCACTTCACAAACACGGGCAGATACAAAAATCGGATTTACCAATGTCATTTGTCTTTTTGGGCACTAGGCGGCGCTCAAGGCTAACCATCTTGATGGCATCCAGTCTGATCTCAAATATGTTATTGATGAGAGCCAAAAGTGGAGCCAAAGGGAAGGCAGCCACGAAGATGGTGGTGAAACTGAACTGAAGCACTAGAACCACAAAGAGAAAATGTTAGAGAGGAAATTTTAAAGATAACTCTATAAGTCTACAGGCAGTACACCCACACATACAGTACATCTAGGATTGGTTTAGGTCAAATGAGACGCTATTCGTAAGTCAGCAGTACTGTGTATGATAGGAAAGTAACAAAGATACGAACCCATTTCCAAAAACTCATTAAACAAGCTATAACAATCGACATTAGTCAGTTGGTAATTGTCCAGCCACATACGAAGCTTGCATTGATCACATGGGTCATAGTTATTCCCATCATCTCGACATGCCTTCCTGTAACAGTTGCCACACTTTCTGCGTATCGTCTTGGCTTTTGTCCGTTTCAAACAGAGCTTTAACCAGCTGCATACACACAGGAAGTGGCCGAACATGGAGACAAAAAGAGAGAAATGTATGTTGCTCAATAACACTGACAAGTTTAATGTGTATATACTCTTAAAAGAAATGGTGTAAATATGTTCACTGGCTCAATTATAGGGAAATAACTTAAAAGAGGACATTTCGTGAAAAATTTTCCCATGTTCAAGTGCTATAATTGGGTCCCCAGTGCTTCTATAAACCTACAAAATTTGAAAGCGAGCAACCCAGTAACCATTCTCTGTAAGCATGTGAAAAATTAGGTCACTGAAAATTGCCTCCCCTTGTGATGTCAGAAGGGGATTGTATTATAATAATATAACCCCCACCTGCACTATCCACGAGAGAGAGAGAAAGAGAGAGAGAGAGAGAGACAGAGAGAGAGAGAGAGAGAGAGAGAGAGAACATAGCCCCACTTTTAAAGGACACACCCCAAAACAGCAGATTTTGGGGACACCAAAGATTTATTTGACATCTTTAAAAAGGTCTTGTGAAATGTCCCCTTTAATTGATATAAAGCACACCCATCTTTACTAAAATTGGGCTATGTAGTACCCCTATTGCTCTACACTGGTGTTATATAGCACTTAAAGTTGTTCCCCTATGATTACGAGCCAGTGGACCACTTTTGGTAATTTTTTTATTTTATTTTTTGAGTGCAGATAAAGGTTTTTGTAACACTTACGGCACTGTGAACTCAATGATGTTGTTAATTGTTTGTTTGAGCACTAGAATAACACACATCTGGATGAAGAGATCTGTGAGGCAGCCGCTCGGATGACACTAATAGAGAGAAATAATAAAACTTTTACGTTTGTATTTTTTGTACAATTACATATGATTCTAGCATTGCTCTTACCTCCTCTAGTCTCCACCCACCTATCCCACCTATTCGAACATAGTTTCCTGGATAGCCATTTACTCTGAGCAAAGCATGAACAGACACTCAGAATATCCTCTAAAATTTGGTACAATACACAAGCACACAAAAATGTCACATTACCTTCCCAGAAAAAATGCCACATAAAATAGTGATGAGAAGAGAGTGAAGAACTGAAATGTAAACATCTTCACTGTGAATCTCTTCTCTATGGCAGCAGATGAGCGAGTCTTTTCTGTAAAGAAATCATTCGATAAACAATTCAGTAGTTGTTAAGGACAAGAAAATTAGGTAACACTTTATTATAATGTTCATTAATTAACATTAGTTAACTACATTAGTTAACATGAACTATTGATGAACTGCACTTGTGCAGCATTTATTAATCTTTATTAATGTTAATTTCAACAATTACTAATACTTTATTAAAATTTGGTTAACGTTAGTTAATGCACCGTGAACTAACATGAACAAACAATGAACAGCTTTAATTCTATTAACTAACATTAACAAAGATGAATAAATACTGTAGCAAATGTATTGCTCATGGTTTGTTCATGTTAGTTAATACATTAAATAATGTTAAATCATGAACATTATAATAAAGTGTTACCGAAAATGATTATATAAAAAAGTTTATACACCTAATACCTACCAAATGTGCACAGTTTTAAGGCCACAAATCTGTTGACCTGAAAGAGACAATGAATTTTAAGGTGTAGTTTTTTGTCCACTAGCACATATGAAAGGTGTGGTTCAAAAACAAGATTTTCATCAAAACATGTTTATTATTATGTTATCATGTTTTTATAGTGTTTTATTGTATTTGTTGTCATGAAGGCTTAAATCAAAACAAATATTAACTGGAATGCACAATCAAAAAACGAGATTTAAAAAAACAAATAAATAAAAACATGTACTTGATATACTGTACACGATATACTGATTTTCTCTTTACTATTTAAAAAGATGCTGTATTCTTTATACAGATGTTTGTTGCTTTTTTAGATAGAGCTTATCAGTACTTACCTTAGTCATAACCTGAATAGTAATGTAGTGCAGCACTGCACCAGTCATCATTGCTAATGCGTTGGCATTATCACGAAGGAAATCCCACTTGCTCTCTGACCACATTGTTCCAGATATAATACGGCAGATTACCAGCGCATGTGTCATACCAATGATCACAACCAACTAAAAAAACAATGCAGATACAGTTCATGCTTATAATACTCAAAAATAAATTATTTATTGTAACAAGAGGAAAGTGAAACTAAAAATACAGAAAGTAAATAAGCACCAAATGATGATAAAGAGATAAAAACATACGCACATTCATAATGAGGCAAGTATGCAAACTTTGTTTCTCACCACTAGCGTGACCAAAAGCAACACCAGTATGCTGCGCCAATAAGAGTGTTTGAACTTTTTCGGTTTACACTGGTCGTTATTTACAATCTCCAAAATCAACTCTTCCTGTGGACACAAAGATAAATTCAGCTCCATCAGTAGATGCACAATAACTATGCCAAAAGAAACGGTGAGAAAGATAATTTACCTCCTCCTCACACCAGTCAAACACCTTCCACCTCGACACATATAGAGCTCGATGCCTCTTCCACACCTCCAAGAACAGTGTGGCTATTTAAACAACATCAATACATTAAGGACCAATTTTATATGCAAAATGTATGCATGTTGTTTTAGCTAATAGACAATACGTACCCCAAATTGCCATAAACATGGCAAATGCCACAGTCCCTTCATTGTCAAATAGTTGGCTGATCTGTTTATAAATTCCAAACGAAAGCATTTGTTGCAGTCAAAAACATTAAAAGCACAGTAATATACTATAATAGGGCTGGAATCAATTCATTTACTACACCATATACACTCACCTAAAGGATTATTAGGAACACCATACTAATACTGTGTTTGACCTCCTTTTGCCTTCAGAACTGCCTTAATTCTACGTGGCATTGATTCAACAAGGTGCTGAAAGCATTCTTTAGAAATGTTGGCCCATATTAATAGGATAGCATCTTGCAGTTGATGGAGATTTGTGGGATGCACATCCAGGGCATGAAGCTGCCGTTCCACCACATCCCAAAGATGCTCTATTGGGTTGAGATCTGGTGACTGTGGGGGCCATTTTAGTACAGTGAACTCATTGTCATGTTCAAGAAACCAATTTGAAATCATTCAAGCTTTTTGACATGGTGCATTATTCTGCTGGAAGTAGCCATCAGAGGATGGGTACATGGTGGTCATAAAGGGATGAACATGGTCAAAAACAATGCTCAGGTAGGGCACTAAGGGGCCTAAAGTGTGCCAAGAAAACATCCCCCACACCATTACACCACCACCAGCAGCCTGCACAGTGGTAACAAGGCATGATGGATCCATGATGTTCTTATTCTGTTTACGCCACATTCTGACTCAACCATCTGAATGTCTCAACAGAAATCGAGATTCTTCAGACCAGGCAACATTTTTCCAGTCTTCAACTGTTCAATTTTGGAGAGCTTGTGCATATTGTAGCCTCTTTTTTTTCTATTTGTAGTGGAGATTAATGGTACCCAGTGAGGTTTTCTGCTGTTATAGGTTGTGTGTGTTGTGGCTTCGCAAATGCTTTGCTGCACGCCTCGGTTGTAGCGAGTGATTATTTCAGTCAAGGTTGCTCTTCTATAGGCTTGAATCAGTCTGCCTATTCTCCTCTGACCTCTGGCATCAACAAGGCATTTTCGCCCACAGGACTCCCCCATACTGGATGTTTTTCCCTTTTCACATCATTCTTTGTAAACCCTAGAAATGGTTGTGCATGACAATCCCAGTAACTGAGCAGATTGTGAAATACTCAGACCGGCCTGTCTGGCACCAACAACTATGTCACTCTCAAAATTGCTTAAATCACCTTTCTTTCCCATTCTGACATTCGGTTTGGAGTTCAGGAGATTGTCTTGACCAGGACCACACCCCTAAATGCATTGAAGCAACTGCCATGTGATTGGTTGATTAGATAATTTATTAATGAGAAATTGAACAGGTCTTCCTAATAATCCTTTAGGTGAGTGTACAATAAAAAATGTCAGTAAAACCATAAGGTTGCATTTATTAACAATATTCAACAACATCAGTTACCATAAACAAACAATGAACAATGTTTCTGAAGCATTCAATTATCTTAGTTAATTTCATCATCATTTATTAATATTTCTTTTAAAAAATCAAAAGTGGTAACTGCTTACATTAGTTAATGAACTAACAATGAACAAGTATATTGGTATAAACTAACATTGATGAAGATGAATATAATGCTACATTTACATTATATTGCAGTATATTGTATATTATTAATTAACATTACATAATGTTAATTAATGGAATCTTATTGTAAAGTGTCATCTCACAAAACACTTAATTCTGAAAAAAGTTTATTTCCTTACCTTAGCATATGAACAGGTGTCAGACAGTTTCCACACATGGCATCTCTTGTCACATCTTGGACACATGGTGATGTTGGATTCACAGACTTCTTTACTGTAACAACGCACCACACGATTTGTCTTTAGCTGATATGTCATCTTCTATTACTTATTGTTAGCTTTCAATGTACTTACATAAGGGGACTGGTATTGAAGAAGGCAAGGCCATACAAAAACACAACAACACCAATAAAAGCTGCAGGAATGAGCATCCGTGTGTACCAGCCTAGCCACAGGTAGTACAGTGCCACCTTCTCACCAAAATAATCCCTAAAAATGACATATGTAAACAGAGACGCTGTTATAAAACATAGATTTTAACCAACGGATAAGAAGATAATCACGACACGCATTCAACTTACTTCACCTCACTGATGGGCTGTTTAAAGAGCGTAAATACTGCAAGCCAGCTTGCCCACTCCTTTCTTAGATTTTTCTGCTCTTTTTTCTTAAATAAACAATAGAGTAAAGAAGAAATTGTATGATCTGTATGATTTCCTTGACTGTTGATTAAACATTTTAATAAAATGAAAAGAGGATAAAAAGACATTTACCTCATGTAAACAGAACATGGACCCAAACACTCCCTGACACAGAAGATCATCAAGACTCTCTTACAGTAGAGAAAAACATTTCTAATGAGACATTTTGAATGGGTAAATCTACTTTATTAATTTCTGAGCTCTTATACAAACATTTCCATTCCAAAACAACTGCAACATTGATATTACACACACACACGCACGCACCCACGCACACACACACACACACACACACACACGCACACACGTGTCATACACAATAGCTTTCTTGTTTCTCCATTAACTCACCACCTCTCCCTATAAATGTATGATGTAAAACAAAGTGGACGATCCTGATTCTGTAAAACAAAGCAGCAGAAAGAAAACTCATTAAAAGGCTTTGGGTGGATACATGATTTCTTCCTGTTTTTATCAAATGCATTATTAGGAGGGTTCAGCGAGTGAAAGACCTCTTTCTCTGTTACATACCTGGTGGAGAATGAGACAGACATCTGCTCTCCACTCCAGTTACAGGCATCTGAGACCTTTAGTAAGTATTTGTACTTTTCAAAAATCTCTTCGGGGGCAGTGATGCCAAAAAACACCTTATCCAAATGCTCAATTCTCTGTTCAACAGTAATAAGAGCCTTGCGTCAGACAGCGAAGTTTAACAGAAAGATGCAAAACTAGTGTGTGACAATAATAAAACATACAGTCACTTTAATGTTCTTTCGTTTCAGTTCCATAATATAAGCATCCTGCTTCTGGAATATTTGGTCCTTCTGGTCCTTAATTATGTCAGCCACCAGGACATAGTCACATGTTCGAGAAGGGAATGAGCCAAACTGAATGAAATAAAAATGTAGTAACAACAAGTTAAGGACATCAAAAGCTTAATGATTTCAGGTATATTGTGTTTCTATAAATAGCAGGGATAGGCAATTTTTTATATTTTGAAGAATTGTGTGCCTTCTGATTTTGGCCACATCACACAAATTGAACTTTACTGAATTTACTGAAATTCAGAAGATAATGGTATTCTGGTATAATAAAGTCCTAATGAAATCAAAACAGACGATTCTTATTTTTGTATGTAATATTGCATTACTTATTATAAACAATTAATCACAAGGATGATCATTTTTGACTAGAATACACCCTTTATTCTAGCCCATATAAATAACTTTATAAATCGTATGAAGCACATGAATATTAAAACTTAAATTCTATAGGCCGGTTTTCCAGACAGGGTTTAGATTAATCCAGGACTAGGCCTTAGTTATATTAGGACATTTAAGTAGTTTTTACAAACAAACCTTACCAAACAATACAGGTGTGCATTTTGAGATAAAACAATGGCACTGATACTGTATATGTTAAGATATTTTAGTACAAGGTGTTTATTAATTAAGTCAGCTCAAACATGCATTTTAGTCTAAGACATGGATAAGCCCTGTCCGCGAAACCACCCCTATTAGTCACATTTTAGACAAATCTATTTATCTTTTTAATGCCTTTTTTTATTCATGTTTCATGTTTGTCTATTAAACCTTTAAAGCCAACATCTAGTACACTGACAAAAATAATTCATTCAATTTACTCAATTTTTTAAGGTAAGTGGTTGCAATCTATTTATTTAAGCTACATTTAATCTTTTTTTTAATGTATTATGACAAAATTTCTAGCTAGCATGGTATATTAAGCAACTTAATTCCAATCCAAATACACAATTTAATCCTTTAAATTTTGAATGGAACAGGATCCCCGATGAACAGAAATTACTAGGAAACAGGAATGTTTAACTGCATTACAGCTTTGGTGGGAATGTGGGTTTTTGTGGGTATGTGACATGTTTGTGTCATGCAGAGGAAGTGTGATGTGTATGTGACCATATGATCAGAGTGTTGTAAGATTCAACAGCAGTCATGTGCTATGCATTTGTAGTTATACGGCAGCATCATAACTGAGTGTGTGCGGTCCACGACAACTAAATAAATTGGTCGACAAATGCTCAAAACATCTCTTTTCCCACCTGTGCTTGAAGTAAAGGCTCATTTCCATTTTCCAGTTCATGCAAAGCAACAGAATTCTGTAACATATAAGAGTAATAAAGAGCTGTAATAACCTCTCCATTCAAAATACTGTATATGTGCATATATCTCTGTCCTCAATAGTCAGACTTCTATTGCATATCTACCGTTAAGGTTCTTCAGGTATTGTGGACTTATTGTACCTAAATTCCAACTTATAAATCAATCAGTTTTGTCCTTTATTGATGTAGAGGATAGTGTGGATTATGAAAAGTAACATACAGTGTCACAAGGAAGAAGTTTGTGAAGCCAAACTTTATATCAACTCAAATGCAAATATTTGACTGTCTTTATGAGCAGGCAGCCACAGTGACAGCTGGTCACTTACTTACCTTATATACAGCTGATTGACCGTATACAGTAAAACACATATAAACTCTTTTGTACAAAGAAATCAGATTATCTTGCCTCTACTATAATTTACAAAATTATAAAGTCTTGCTGGAATAACATGGATCATCAGTTCTTTCACAAACGTCCTTTCTAGTATAAACTGTAATTGGAATTAAAAAGGGGCTGTTAAACTACTTACAAACTATAATGAAGCTACGTGCAATCTGTATTTTCACAGCATTTTCACAAATGGTCTCTTTGACCCTAATGTAACTGGTTATAACCACCTTAACAATCTGCCAGAAGCTTTATGACAAATTGGCTCTGAATTAAATACATTATATATTTTATATAACGGGATGCTGCATTTATCTGAACTAATTTCACTAACATTTATTAACATAAATACAAGTATAAATAAAAACAGATTCATAACGAGATTGGAGAACAATTTCTTGTAGCATTTTAGTCTTTCTCCCACTCTGCTACAATATTTTTCACTTTCCAACATTGGTATGAATACAGGTCTCAACATGCTTTTGGGACAGATAGGCAGTACCGTGTCCCAAAGTGTCTGCTGTGTGTTGTGTGCCACATAGAGAAAGAATTTTAATTCTTTACTTCTGCCTCATAATCATTACCTAAAATCACAGTAATTAACAGCAATTTTCCTGCTTTTACATTAAAGGCCATGCCACATGACAAATAATACAACCTCTGCACTGCGCTAACTTATTTAACTTGGCATTGTGTTCATGTGGTGATGCCCCTTCGGACAACCGCATCTGCATCTAAATAAATGCAATATGAACATCTAAGCTCTAAAGTTACTGAATAATTGATAGATTAAAAATCACACGAATTAGATGACGGGGTAAAATATGAACTTTATGCCATCATTTGTATGTTTTTAGTCATAGCAGAATTTATTTTTGGTCTAAGAAACAAACCGTTCAGGTCAGGTGAGTGTTCATAAGAAGCTTGTAAAGACAATAATCCCTTTTAAATAATGCAGTTTAACCTGTTTGGAGTATCTACACTGCAACATATATACATCCAAAACAGACAGTTATTTATTAGAGTCCAGTGCATTAACTGTAACACTATAGTGTCTATTCTTGCTGACAGAAAAGGTCTAAAGATAAAAATAGCTTATTATTTCAATCAGTGTCATGTAGGGTTTCAGCCTGAAACTCATAACTGGGTGTGTGCAACACTTTCAGTTAAAGAGAAACTACTGTTGTACTGTTTCACTGCACTAATGTACTGAAAACTAATGTACAATATACAAAAGCTATTGATATAGCCTACTACACGTTTGTAAGTGTTCTCTCTTAACATAAAGAATCAGCTCTTCTTTTGACCTATGAACCAACAGGACAATTAAAGAGACAGAACCACCACCTGCAAAACGTAAAGAGAGAGGGAGAGAGGGGGAAAACGTACCTCTTGGTCGGCTGAAGACATCCTGAGACCACAGTTTATAAAGCTGTTTAAGCAGACTGGTGTCTGGTCCCACTTCTGTTGTTCTCACATAGCCAAAGTATTTCTAAGGAGTGAAATTAAAACTACAGTATGTCGAAAGCAATGTGCCATACACTTCCGTATTTCCTAGTTCAAGTTTGAGAGAGCAGTATGATATGCTCGCGCCATACCTGTACATAGGTGAGATCACTTACGTCACCATAATGTGTTTGTTGGTAGGCGGGTCTGAAGGCTCGATCCGCTCTACACAAGACCAAAACTGAACTAACTCGTCTCACTGAAAACAACTGTAATTTACGTATGTATAAACGAGTAGTAAACAACAGTTTAATAACAACATTTTCAGAATTTTAACAATTTGCCTCGTAATCAGCAACTTATTCAAACTTTTGCATTTTGGCAAACGCTAAAGATGAGCAAACTTTATGTGTGTTACTAAACATTATAGAAATGTTTTATTATTACTACTTATAGGCTATTTTATATATATATATATATATACATATATATATATATATAGGCCTAAAATTTCTTTATTCTGCACTAAAATAAGAGTCTAAAACAATCTACTATTTGTTTTTAATATTTTAACTTTGGTAGACTAATAGCTAGACGTAAAATCTTGTATTATTTTGCTTATGTTTTGTTTAAGGGATGTTTAGAGTAAGATTTTTTGACACGTACAGTCACACCGTTTTCCCATGACTTCACATTCCAGTAAAAGAACTGGAAAATAAAAACCACGTGAACTTCAAATGCTGTCCTGAAATATACATGTATATAATTTTATAATGTACATATTTTTAATTACTGGGTAACAAAGAAAACTTTAATAAAACTGCTGCAACTTTAAAAGTAAAAAGTAGAGTAGAACTTTAAGGTTTAATGATTTAAACCCTATAATAAAAAAAACTACTGGTCTAAATTTTGTGGTGTGTCACGTGTAATTGCCCTCAATATGTGGTGGTTACAGCCTTACCTAACGTGACAAAACTGGAATTTCCCAATTAGCCTTACTCATCATTAGCATTCATGTGGGTTTACAAAACACTGACCTAATGTAACATCAAGACAATGTAAATTGTAATAAGATCTCAAAACTCAACTGAATCAAGTTCATTAATAAAAGCGGTCATAAAAACAGATAAAGTACCTTAGAATAATAGTCTACACCTTAAAATGCTAATACCATTGCAGACAGAAAATCCATCAAATCAATCAATCAACATGGCTGGAATTTGTCTTGACTTTATTTGGATGTATATTGTATTTTATGACTGCAAACACTTACATAGCATAACATAGACTAATAGACTAAAATGCTTGATCTATTTTATTAAATCATTAACTTAAAGTTGTCAAAACCACAATAAAGATGGTCACGTTATACAAGATGGTAGGCTGCAAATACATAACCATCAAAAAAATTCAGGATTGTCCAAACTGTTCACTCCGTGCTTTGTTCATCCTCACCAAGTGTTTTGCGGAAGCGCTTGCGGCTTACTCTCTTGCTATTGTTGAAGACAACACTTGTCATCTTTGTGTCATCCTTTTCCTCCGTCATCAGCTTCCTTCTTTTCTCTTCATTCTCCCATGAACTAAGATGAAGAGGAGCAGACTCGTCTTCTTCAATCTCCTGTCTATCATCCAAGTGCTGAAGTCCAACTTCTTCCTTCCTAACAAAGGCAGGTTTGTTCTTACTTTGATCTTTGCTCTTGGGTTTATTGAATACAAGTTTATTATCACAGCTGCTGCTATGATCCTGGTTGAAAGCTGGCCTGAAGGTCTCCGGCACAGCATCCTCAGACCTCTTTCTATCTTGTAGCCCTTGTATGTACTGAAGGGCAACCTGGCTATTTTGTTTATCACTGGTTTCAGAAGTATCCTCAAGACTGTAGCGAGTCCAGCGTTCGGGGTGTGCGAGGTAATCTGGGAGTTTTTTACTTGAAGGTTCATTCCTGGTTGTTTCAGGACCAGCATCACACTTCCTTTTAGTTGTGTGTGGAGGTGACGGTGGAGCAGGACGAGCAAACGTGCCATCAAGAATGTTGTCTTCACCTAGCTGTTTAGATGTGAGCTTAGCAGCACTGTCCAACTGTGCAAAGATGTCCTTGCTTCGATCAAAAAACCCAGAGCTCCCACCTGCCAGCCTGAAGGTGGGATTTTCTTGAGGAACATGCTGGCCTTGCTGAGCATCTCCTTCGTCATCCTCCGAGGATGATGACAATTCCTCAATCTTTCTGCCAAAATGCTCAATGGGGTCATCAGAGTCAGAGTCACTCAGCGAGAGATCATCAGGAAGTTCAATGGCATCTCTATTAGACAGGCTGCTAGGAGCATCCATTTCTTTGCATTCTGGGTCACTCATCATGCTAATACAATGAGCTTAGTTCAAGGGACACAAAAAGAAGTTGGATTTTTGCACGGTGATACCAAGTGGAAGACCTACAAAAATAAAGATTATGAAAAATTATTATCCATATACAAACATTTCCTTTTAAATATTACTTGCACATAATACTTGTGCTGATAAGAGAATAAGTAAACATAATGTGTATTTCTAATTATGGAAGAGTACAGAAAAGTTAAGGAATTCCTCTCTCACCAGAAGTCTCTTGGGACACCTCCTAAACATGGGGATACAAAATAAGAAACAATCAGCAAGACTATTACTTATACACATTTTAAAACACAGCTTCACAAAAAAATTGAGTAATCCAAATGATACTGATATATTTCAATAAATTATCACAATTCGTATTTATTTTGTAAGACTGTGGTGTATAATTTAATTAACTCTATAACGCCATTATTCCTAAAAAAACATTTGAATTTATAATACAGCTGCAATATGGGTCGGATGCAGCGGGTATCTTACTGGGATTGAAGACTCACAGGTACTGAAAGTTGTTTAGTTTAGTTACTCTTATCAGGTCCAGAGTACCGATCAAATCTATGCCCATGGCGTTTATCGCGTTCTCTCCGTGAAACCGGCAATTCTTTAGTCTTCCTGGTTATATGCTGTTTAAACACAAGATTGCATAAACAAATTTGTAAAATCTCTTTAAAACAGTACCAAACACCACCATTATATTATCAGTGAAGTTAGCACTAGCACACTAGCTAGGCATTAGCTCACTGCTCATAAAGGAAATAACGTTACAGCCATGTCAACCAACCCGTTAAATCAACTAAATTACTCCCAATGCCTTAAATATCACGAAACCTCCGAGAAACAAAACAATTTAAATTTAGTGACCCTAATAATGAAAGTTATATTTCTTGTATATTTTACACATACGCAGTACCATACCGTGCTCGTGCGCATGCCACACGAAAAGATGGTTTATGGGTAATGTAGTTTGCTTTGCGCGGGAGACGTGTTGCTGTTCGTCAAATGACCAGCAGATGGAGCAAGTTCCCTAAGCATGCGTGTGCGATCTTGTGTCCTTACATTCACAATTAATTAAGGTAATGGATGTGTACAGAAATATGCTGTCCTTCCTACATTGTCCATTACGATAAAATGGCAAACAAAGATTTATACTCAGATTGTATGTATCTTTATTTGGTATATATCTGAAAATCAGAAAATAAGAAACGTGGCATGTTTTAACATTCCTAAGACTACCTTTTTGCGATCCTATAGTATGCCGACGGAAAGAGTTGGCGTGCTGGCCACTCCCCTTTAAGACCCCATCATCATTGCTGTAGCCGTTGGTTTTGTAGTATCCTAATTGGCGTTATGGAGAAGAAAGAGAACCAAGGGTTCACGGTTTAGTCACTACAAACGTCTTCGTTCGGCAGCTTAGTCAGACCAAAAGCCTGGTCTTCTCGATTGACTTATAGATTTTTTACATTGTCTCGTGGGGGAAAAGCAACGGGCGAAACTTAAGATGAACAGAATAACAGGAAAGACGAAAGAAGCCACTCTAATAGAAATGTCTAACACGTTGGATTCCCAAACTGAAGATAATGGAAACGGCTATGGTTATGTAAAGCTGATGTGCCATATAAACAAATTAGGAGAGAGACAGATGGCTATTCTTTGGAGAGTTTAAAACGTGCCAGCGCAACATCTAAATGAAATGACACATTAATGTAACAGCTGAGTTAAATCAAGATGACAACACTTCAAAGAAAGGCGATAAAAGAGTGCACAACGTGTACCGTGTGTCTCATAGTTTATAAAAACCAATACAAAGTATGAAAGCATAAATTACATGTATTCACGTGAGCTTTCGCAGTGAGGTAATGTTTTGTATTAAGAAAGAAGCTTCAATGAATGGCGTTACACAACTGAAAGTTTTGGTTTACACCCAGTGACTAGTGTAACCAGGCACTGCTTATCTGATCTGCATCCCGAACGTGGTAAATAGTCTAAAACGTGGTTTCAACGTGGTAAATAATCTAAAGAAAACTATTCTAGATTTATCTACAGATCTTAAAGGGTATATAAATCTGGTTTGTAACGTTACAGTGAAAGCAGGCGTTTTAGGTGTAGATGTTTTGGGACCAGCCTGGAATTCCTGGAAGTCACTGTCTGGCCACATTGGCCTTATTCCAAGCTGAATTTCGGAATAAAACACGGCTTATGTTGAAACAGTTATTTTTCAGAATCAGGATTTTTGCAGTCGATACCGCTTTGTTGTCTTAGTGATTGACCGATACCAATGCCAATATCGATTCTTCAAGCTGATATGCAAGCTCTTTGATTACTGTAACTGTTAACATTTATTCTAGATTAAGTAATACCACAGATGTTGCAATTGTTATATTACTTGAATTAATTAGATATATTATTGTTTTAATAGGACAACAAATTTCTTCTGCAAAGAGAAATCAGACTTATGTCTGTTCAAAGTACTGAAAAAAAACACTTCACAGTCTTTACTGTATGAATTAAATATTTGCACATTTTTATGAATTACAACAGTTCTTTATTGAAGAGCAGAAAGTGATTTTATAGACCGTTTCATCGGGTTTCTGTTTGTTTAATGGTCTGAATAGTTGCTGAAACTAAAAAAATAACAAATGTTTTGCATTCCTATGTAATCTACGTGTTGTTTATTTTGCTTGTTACTTTAAAAGGATTTTGTTGTTATTTATTCTTCGCGGAGTTTAATGTAGTTATAAACGTAGGTTCGGGAGGAGCCTAAACATTCAGGCCTGTCAATCATCACGGGCGTATATAAGGCAGCCTTCAGGCCTCCGCGTCCAGCTGCAATTTTTTCCGGCATCCCTCCTCCTCCTTCTCTCTTTGCAGTTCTGTTGCAGGGGGTTGAACTTGGGGTTCGAGCCCCAGCCTCAGGTTCGCTCTCTCTGAAGGTTCAGAGCTCATGTGCAGAGCTCCCTTCGAGGACAGCAAGCCAAGTTCGTTTACCGTTAATCATTAAGACCTGAAATGCACAGGGGAACTAGTGAACCAGAAGTTACGTGATGACCACGAAAGCCGCTTGTTTATGTTGTTACTGCTGAAACGTTCTATTGATAGATGAATTAGGTTACTGTAGCTTTAAGACGTGAGAGAGATCGCTTTGTTCACGTGCACTGATGACAGGCTGCTGTGTGTGTGCACGTCAGACTAGAGCAGCTGTGAGGAAAATGAAAGTTTAAACTGTCAAAACTTTAAAACGCATGCAAATAATAAACCTTTGGCATGAGGATGCTACTGTCCGCTATAAATGTATGCTGTTTGCTGGGGAAGTGAAGACGTGCTGCGCTGTTAGGACCGGAGCACGTCGTCATAGAAAATACACATTATCTCTGGAAAGGCAAAGAGAGAAATGCAAATCTGCACGTCGCACATGGGCAACGGTTATAAATATGCTCGGAGCTGCGTGTAAATGGTCTCTAATTTCAGGCGCATTCTGGAGCCCTATGATGATAAAAGTAAACAAAAAAGATGGGTTCATGAGATCGGCAAATTTTGCAAGTACCGATCGAGTCATTTAATGCCGTTATCGGCCGATACCGATCTGTGGCCGATCGATCGGAGCATCCCTATGTGTTAGACTTGATGAGACTAGTTCTAGTGCACTTGTGTGTTGCTGTTTTTGTGTTGCTCAAATTGCTTCTTTCTTGTTTACCTTATCTGTAAGTCGCTTCGGACAAAAGCGTCTGCTAAAAAACGAAATGTACCTATTAGAATATGATGACACCAAACATTTAGAGTGTAAGTCTTTGATATGTTGCAGTATTAAGTTACATCAAACAAAAGAGAAACGCTGAACATAATTGTTGCTCTAGGCAGTTAAAGGAATATTTTACCCAAATATGAAAATTCTCACAATTAACCCGGCATCATGTCATCCAAGATGTATGACTTCTTTTCTTTAATTGAACACCAGCAAGTAATTTAAAATTAAAATGTTATGTTTTCTTGTATGGTGAACTTAATACATTATAAAATTCATTTAAATGACTCCACATATGTCCTCTAAAGTGCAAAAGTATTTAAAAAACGTATCAATATATATAAAATACATTTTACATTTTAGTTTATTTAGCGATGAACATATGGGATAGCATGAGGGTAAGTATTACAAGATTTTTGTTTTTGGGTGAACTGTTGCTTTAATGGAACAAAATACTGCATGGACTTACAGTTCATATAGGTATTTGGGAGATGTGCCAACCAACTAACAGTGTAGTTTGATCTCCCTCAGTATTACTCGTCTTGTTTTTAATACTGTGAAATGAATTATTGAGTAGATGTGAGCTTAAATCAATCCTGGGAAGTGTTGCCCCTAATTTTCTGTTATTCTGAGGCTGTTGAGGCATAGGTTGAAAAATGTTTGTTTAAGCACTAGAGGGTCACATTTTAAGTGAGACGTGTAGGTGTATGTTTGTTGTCAATGACTTTCACAAGGTGTGTGGGTTTAATTGCCCACAGCCCAAGTGTATTATTTGCTCTACAGTTCTTCAGACTGTTCTTGGGGTATTGCCATGTGTCATGAATGAGAATAGAGAATTAAAATATAGGTGAACGAGTCTTTTGGTTAGTGATGGTTTAAGTGGCTTTTAAGGAAAGCCCTTCCTTCCTACTCTTTTTCTACCTCCTCTTTTACACTGCAGGTGTTTAATCCTTAGTAATACACTGATCCAAATTTATAGGTGATTCATTGTTTAGGTATGTCATTACAATGATGCCGTTGCTTTTGACACACAATATTTCTGAGGCGAGTAATACAAATAATTGTGTATTTAATGAACCCAAACTGAAAGTAAAGTATTTACATATGAAATTTAAATTGTATTTCACATATTGCAGGCAGAGTATTTATTAGTATTTAAGATTTATGAGGTTAATATACATTTGATTCACAGTAATTAGTTTACAACCCAATGGAAACTGAACACTACAGAACAGATTGCTTTAAAAGGCATTTTTATACAGCTCTACAATCTCAACCTTCCTCCAAAAACCACAGCTTTGCACTTCATTTGACCTATACAGCTTTCAATTGCTTTGGCAACAGGATTAATGTTTCTTATCAGCAGTATTGTTATTATAGCATGCCATCATAATAACTAATATATTATTAATAATAGTATCAAGCTTCTGAGAACCAATAAGTGTGATTGCAGGGAGTTGGTTTCAGAGTGAGTTACTGTAGGTCTCTTGAGTTTTAAATGTGCTTTATAGGAAAACACCACCGTTCCTGTTCTTACCTCAACTTAGATGACTTAATACATACCTATCTTTTTTCAATTTGTGCACTTTTAATCTTTGTACAGCGCCCCGTGAATGTGTTAGCATTTAGCCTAGCTCCATTCATTCTTATGGCTCTAAACAGGGATGAATTTAGAAGCCACCAAACACTTCCATGTTTTCCTTATTTAAAGACTGTTACATGAGTAGTTACATGGGTAAGTATGGTGGCACAAAATAAAACTTTTGTTTGGAGCCATAGGAATGAGTGGGGCTGGGCTAAATGCTGACGCATTCACGGGGCGCTGTACGAAGATTAAAAGTGCACCTATTGAAAAAAGGTATGTATTTATTCCTCTAAGTTTAGTTAAGAACATAGTAAAATATTGAAAAACGGTGGTGTTTTTCTTTAAATGTCATCTCTGTTTTTAACTAAAAAATGGCCTAGTCGCTTACTGGACTGGTGCAGTACCTTGACATTAAGCTATATTGCATGTATCAATTTAGAGATCATTTTTCAAATTGAGTTTATGTAATAACGTTTTACAGATAGCATTTATTATAATACACATTTATATGTAAATGTACATGGTTTTATAACATGGTTTTTTTTTCTTAAACATGGACTTTATTAGACTGCCTACATAATTTTTAATGTCATTATTACAGCTCTTTTATTTCTCCTATAACACTCATATTGACTCTCTCTTGCTTTTCCGAAATGTACAGTTAATAAACTGTAGTGTGACAGTGTTAATCTTTCCTGTCTCTTCACTGTTTATCATTGCATTGTCACCCTGGTCTGTCACATGGATGACTTGGTGTGTTATCAGGGTAGACCTCATGGTATCCTCTACAGAGAATGCAACACTGACACCCATGAATAGATTTTAATAGAAGTCCTTTCTTTCACGCCCTGTTTGGCACACAGTCCCCAGTGTGTTTATTTGTGTGTATGTGCATAAGCATTTTATTTTCTTGACCTCTAATGCAGGAAATCATTTAGTCACATAACTCAGTTATTTTACTCAAATGTTAAAATGTGTACTGATTTTTGTTTTATTTTTAAGTCACTTACATTATGTTTACAAAGAACCAGTGAGGTCATGCTACACTAACACTTGTCGGGAACCAAGAGAAAGCGAGACCGAGAGATAGTTGTTGCTATGGCAACTGGCTGTTTAATTAAATTTTCCCTTTAATAGCAATACTGAAAAAGTAGCTGACCTAGTCCAAGTGAACCATGAATCCATAAGGGATAAACACCACAGTTTTCTAAAGCTGCAATCTGTAACATTTTTAGTTGAAAATAAACAAAAATCAGTTGTTTAAATTTTTTTTTTAAATGTCTCCTTTCCTTTTTCCAGTTCACAACAGTAAACTTATAATGATGATATTGGGGCGGTTTCCTGGACAGGGCTTATCCTAGTTCCAGACTAAAATGCATGTTTGAGCCTTAATTTAAAAACATTTTGCACTGACATATCTATCAGTAAGAGCTGGGAAAAAAAATCGCCTGCAATTCTCAGATTCTCATGCGTGTCTCTGTCTCATCAGTAAAGCATTTACTGCACAGAACCGAATTTCACAGAAAAGATCATATTCGTGAAAAATCGCCTCTGATTTTGTCTTCTCTGCAAAATACGGCTCTGTGTAGTAAATACCGCTCCATCTGAAAGCAGGTGATGACAATTTACTGCTAACCACCGAACTGGCTTTACTGATGATATACGCATGAGAATCGCAGCCGAGTTTTTGTTTTTGCCCAGCTATAATATCATTGCCATTGATTTATCTCAAGATGCGCACCAGCATTGTTTTTAGTAAGATTTGTTTGTAAAAACTACTTAAATGTCCTAATATAACCAAGGCCTAGTCCTAGATTAATCTAAACCCTGTCCGGAAAATTTTGCTTGGTCAGGTCAGATTTCATGGGATAGTTAATCTCAATCATCTGGGGAATATCATGTAAACATGTCAATTTATTATTTCTTTACATCTAGGGAATATCTGTTGTTAAAACAATAAAAGCTCAAACTGCGGGGAACCTCTAATCCAAAAGGGAATATGACAGATCTCGGCTCATACTAAAACAAGAGTTATATAT
Source organism: Misgurnus anguillicaudatus (assembly GCF_027580225.2). Taxonomy (NCBI): domain Eukaryota; kingdom Metazoa; phylum Chordata; class Actinopteri; order Cypriniformes; family Cobitidae; genus Misgurnus; species Misgurnus anguillicaudatus. Next base: position 33,786,084 of record NC_073357.2, on the reverse strand, counting down.
ATAAACTTGACAACTTGTTAGAGGTTTTGACTTGCATGTAAACATTTATTACACAGAGATATTTACGTTATTGGCCATTCATCAAAAATAACAGAGATATTATTTTTTATAAGTTTCTCCCAGCCAATCATCAACCAATAATTTGTTTAATACAAATTTTCAATAGGCTTTATGCCCAGCTGCAATACTTCCTGAACTTCAGCCAGCTTCTTGTTTCCTGTCTGCCATTGTTGGACGGGCTGATTGATCCAGGTGTGCCTGACCTCAGTCACAACAACAATAATCAGACGCGCCTGGATTGGTCGGTTTGTCCAATAATGGCAGACAGGTCAACAAGAAGCTGGCTGAAGTTCAGGAAGTAGTGCAGCTGGGCATAAAGCCTATTACTAAAACAGTCTTTACTGTTTTTCTGTTTTTGGAGTTTTTTTAATAGTAGTTTGAAGTTCTGAGTGTATGCATGTGTAAACAACCTAAACAATACCAGGACATTCCAGAATTTTGTTTTCATTGATCTTTTATTAATTATATGAACATTTATATATGTAAATACATATTTATACTATATAAACAATTTAGTCTGGTCCTGACTTCACAAAGAGTTGACAATATTTGTTTAAGTCTCCAATTTCCCAGCGACCCTACTGTGTTCTGTTGAAAACAATACCGTTTTGAGTTAAATAGCTATATCAACAGACCATGCCCTGTGCAGGACTAGTGGTGTGGGATTGTGGTTTGATGTCAAATCGACACCTTACAGTACAATATTAAAGAGGTATTGTGTGAATGCTTGCTGACCAGGTTTATAGGATTTCCAATCCTGACACACTTTACCCATCCAGGGTTATGTGTTCTCTCGTGCATTTCATAAACTATACAGTTGTAATGCAATGTTACTTTAATACATTTAGGTAATACAATCAGTTCCTGTAGAGACTGTAGAGATACAGCACAGGTTCACTTCATCCATACAGTTAATCCAACCATAGTAAAATATGCACTCCTTAGCCTGCCAATTACATTGTTATAAATTAATTTTAAACTTACACGTGTGACCTCTTCATAAAGGTGAATATCCAGGAGCAGAATTGAGTTAAACTGTTGATGTGTTTACTAGGAAATTACTGCAAAGGTCGCAGGTTTGTATACAGACAGGTTGTATCAACACTACGGTTGTTATTTCCCTTTCTGCTTCAAAGGATTACACAAAGGTGCCATTATCAAAGACGTTTTTCCCAGTAGGCCCAATCATCACCCATAATAACACGATCAGAGGAAGCCTGCGAGACCGCAGCACCTGCCAGCTCTGCTAAAAGCAAATATTGGTCTTATGTTTACTGATTTCAGTTAGGATTTCTATTATGACACTGAACTTATCTGGTCTGAACATTTTAGACCAGATTTGGCCTCATTAGGTGTACATTATATACACATGTCCAAATGCCCATGCCCATGTCCAAACGTTTACTATTGCAAGTATTCTTTTCCCTTAAAGAAGTTTCTTGGTATGGTATTTTTTGTACTTTAAATCGCTTTGGATAATAGCATTAATTTAGATAATACATAAATGTAAACAACATCCATCTTTTTGCTCCTAACTGTCACATTGGTTCAGATGGCTGTGCCGTTCTGACAGGCTACCGGAGGATCTTTCAGGCAGGTACAGAGAGCACCATTACATGTGTCGCTTATCTGTCCGTCCTCCACTCTGCACAGTTTCCTCATCCTGTTCTTTGATCTATTTCATATTTGTTTCCTCTCATTGTTGCAGTTTGATATTTTAGCATTTTTTCTGGTCAGTGGTACCAGATTTTAATGCGTACTTAAGAAATTGTTTATGCTGTTGATCCATTTCATTCTAGAGCATTGTTGATCATCGCCTTACGGCTTTAATTTTCAATGTGTCAAGATCTCTGTGCTATAAGGCAAAAAATGTGAGCATGTTTGCCTTCCTTCACTGTTGTCTGTTAAAATGCCTGGACAGACCAATTACCTGATTCCTTTTGCTCAGCCCACGTGTTTACATCAAAATGCTGCTCATGCAATATGTTGATGTAAGATTGTAACAGGAAACAGTGGCTGTTTGCATGTGTACGGTGCTGCTTATAGGTGTGAATGTGAGAAATTGGTTGAAGTGTTTTTGTGTGTGGTTGAAAGTGTTTTTCTGAATTGAGGAGAAATGCTGACAGTGCTTAAATCAGCCTAAGCTTGTTTGCTGGTCTTAGCTGGTCTACCTAATTGGTCTGCTGGCAAGGCTGGTTTTAGAGAGTTCCGATTTTGTGCACTTTTTAGCTGGTTCAGGGGCCAACAAATTGACCAGCTTTACCAAGCTTGGAGACCAAGATCATCACATAGCCTGCTTAAACTAGATAAGACCAGCAAAAGAGTTTAGCCTTTTATCATTAGGGCATATTACATTTTTAATAGTCCCTACTACCTGGCATTATACTGAAATGAAGTTTATTCACATCTTGGTAGGAACATCTGTATACAAAAAGAGCAAAAGAACAAACAACAGCACATTCCTAATTAAATTTAGACCACTAGCAAGTCAGAAGCACTACATTAATCATTTTTGTGTAACTAAAGATACGAAAAGGGCGAAATACAAAAAAGGGTGTTGATTACAGTACCTTTTAAGAAATAAGAAGAATTGTATTAAAAGAACAAATAATACACCTCAATTTAAACAGAAATTGGTTGAAACTCTTATAGACAAAAATTGCTTTTGAAACCTCCATTCTGATGTTATGCAACATTCCAGTATAATGTGTTGTGGGTATCGTGGTACAAAAACTGCCAGCCAATTTGGCATATTGGCTGACTAACCAGTGGAGTGTGTGTGTAGTTGTGTGTGTCTATGTGTGTACCTGGTAATTATCACATTGTGGGGACCAATTGTTCCCACAAAGATAGAAATACCAGTATTTTTGTGACCTCGTGGGGACATTTTGATGTCCCCATGAGGAAACAAGCTTATAAATCAAACAAAATTATGTTTCTTGAAAATGTGAAGTAGAAGAAGGGTTTCTGTGATGGTTGGGGTTAGGGAATGGGGTAGGTAAGGGAAATAGAATATACAGTTTGTATGGTATAAAATACGTCTATGGAATGTCCCCACAAAACATGGAAACCAGAATGTGTGTGTGTGTGTGCCAGAGAGAGAGACAGAGACAGAAAGAGAGAGAGAGAAAGTGAGAGACAGAAAGTGAGAGTGGCGGGGACAAAGACAGAAAATTATACAACTGCATAGACATGTTCCCCTTGGGAGGGAACTCAGCATTGCGTCATCGAATGACACTTTAGGGAACGTGAGACCACAGTGTGGCTTCTCCCGCACGAACAGAGAGCCCTATAATATATTGTAGTTCTGAGGAGCTAGATTTTGTTAGTTTGAAAGCGGGGGAAATGGAAGAAACACAAACTCTATCCCCCCCCTTATGAGCCATAAGCGAGTGAAGGAAACTGCCAAATCTTATAAATTGGCTTCTTCTCACTATAGAGAAGGGTTACAAGATTCAATTTGCTGTTCATTCCTCCAGATTTAAAAGGATTTTATTCACCAAGGTGGATCCCATACAAGCTCAAGTGTTAGACAAATATGTGTTGACTCTCTTGGTAAAAGAGGCTGTAGGATTGTGTGAACCCCCTCGAGATTCAGACTGGGTACTACAGAGGGTATTTTATAGTTTAAAAAATAGATGAGGGGCTAAGTCCCATATTAGATCTCAGGCATCTAAATCGATCTCTGAGGAGATACAAATTACAAATATTGACTGTCCTGTTAGTATGGCCGGAATCATATCTGAGGATTGGTTCACCTGAAAGATGCATATTACCATATATCCATCCTTCTTCAAGATCGAAAGTTCCTAAGGTTCGCATTCGGGGGCAAAACGGGTGTTAACATAATCGCATGAGATGGCGGTTCGGCATTGAGATGAGGCGAGTGGGGCTCAATTATTTCCCAACAGAGAACAACATTTTTAGAGATGGTTTGGAAATCAGTCACGATGCAGCCACACCTTCCACACGGTTTTCAAGATTAAGCTAGAAACTTTTTCAGAGAATATTGTGGTTAAAGGCAGCAGTGTCCAGTATGATTCCTTTTGGCCTTCTGCACATGAGATGGGGAAACCCGTTCAGTATGATCAAGGTTACATGCAGGTGCCTTTGAAACCTAGTTTCACATGTTATTCTGATGCGCACATGCTAAGGGGGTTCCCCAAAGTGTCATTCCATGATGTAGCGTCTCGTTCCCTATCTCAGGGAGCCATGTTTACAGTACAGTTGTAACCAAGATGTTTTTCAGAAGTGATAGTATGTGGGATATTTCTCTTTGGCTGTTATAACTTTTAATAGAATTTACTTTAGCTGGGCCTGCTTCGCAGACAAGCTTTTCACTTGCTTAATTTTTGTCCAACCATTTATACTGTTTATCTTTAGGTAGCCATTCACAATATATGTGGGTAGGAACTAATTAAAGTATTTCTTTAACACCAAATATTTTATATGTCTTTTGCACAGATAATGGAAACTTTTCTGCACGAGGAGCACAGCTGCCTGGTCACAGAGAGGTAAGTTCATGTCCTTAAGGCAGACCTGAGCATATTTTTACAAGAAAAGAAAATATTACACTCACAACTTTGTTGTGTTGGTTAACAGTCCATGTTTTAAGGTTGTCTTATTAAATAGCACATATTAGATGGGTTAATGTGTTCTTTAGGGAGTCCCCAACAACAGGTTTACATGCAAGCAAGTTCAAAAAACATTTTGCACAAACTCGCATGAATCAATTGAAAATTCATCTTGCCAAACCCCGCCTTTGCGTGACGCTAATCTGTTCTGATTGGTTGCAGTTGCACATAAGGGGACTAGTGTACGGTACTCCCTTTACTTGCGTAGTAGTTCCTTGCGCCCTGGCCGGCTTGCAAAGGGGGGCTCAAGCATGGTTCACTTGGCCTCAGGTGCGGAACGTGCAGTGTGATTGCAAATTTAAAAAAGAGACGTCAATTGTGCGACTATTCGCCTTCGTAAAGCACGCTGGAGGGTTACGCTGCACACGCAACAGATCAACTAAGCAATATGATAGGCATGTGAGAGGGCTGTGTCAGCACTACACTTCCTGTTTTCTTCAAAACAATCACATCCCAATGAGGAAAGCTTGCCAGGGCTAGGATCTCTCAAAGTACAGAGTGAGTGCGTGCTTTTAGGGGAGTAGGGAGGGGGGACAATCGCGCTGGAGCACGGTTTGGTTGGGTTAGCCCTAATGTGAGTGTGCTCTTAAGCATGATAAAGCATGGCAGTTTGTAAACCAACATATTGCTCTCTTTAGTTGTGATTCCAAATAATAAGAGCACCAGATAGTCTATATTAATCAACAACACATTTTTAGACAATAGCGGGCCGGTAGCAAATTAGCAGAGCTATAAACGTGAGTTAGCCGCTAAGCTTAAGGCATAGATATTTACACTAGATGTCGCCTTAGGGTTCTGAGCATGCGTCAAAACCGCTGCCATCTTAGAACTGGGGTCTTGTCATAGGAAGTATCTAGGTAAAGCTGCTATCTCCGCCTGTACTCCGAATTCATGGACGATGCCGGACTTTTGTGCTGCGTATGGATGTTAGGGCTACTAGCACTATGCATTATAGTTAGAAAAATTAAATTTTCATAATTTCAAAACTTTAATTTTTTTCTGGACTCAATGCTTAATACATGTCTGACTGTTGAAACGAACCAAAGGAAAACCAAGAACATCGCGTCCATGACGATTTATGGTGATTTTATTTCCTTTACACCATTGCCTACAATGGCGCTGATGCGAGATTCCCTTGTTTCAAGATGGCGGCTCTAGTTGACGCATTCGGTCCAATGAACTGCCGTAGCCAATTGGCGGCATCTATATATCTATGAGCTTAAGACAGAGTTAGCCTTTTAGCTTGAGTGCACGCAACAAAAAGTACAAAACTACATATTTAGCACGCTCAAACAGAACCAGAATTATTAATCGTAGTTACAGGTTGTGATTCAGAGAAGCAATCTGGCAATCGTTAAAGTTTCATTTTAGTTATGCAGCTTTTGCAGACAATTTACTTATAACCACATGACACACTGCATAAAAGGTCATTTTTGCGATAGGAAAATACCTGCTCTTGAAAACACTGTAATATACTCAGACCATAAGACCTTGCTGCAGTTCTGTAGAACTTTTCTGTTTATGTTTGAACATTGTTAGATAAACTTTAAACAAACTTTTAAGTCAAAAGGATTGGGGAGACCTTTTAAAGCAATGAAAGAATGTTGTTGTTTTTTTCCTTTATCCCTGTCTGACTAAACCTAAAAATATCTGCAAGGTTATTGAATTACTCACCCATGTGACGTCATTTTTGTGAGGAGGCATCCAGAAGTGAAGCTGTAGCACCACTCTATAGGACATCTAATAAATGATAAAGCATTACAATAAGCACCATTGTGCTTTCAGTGTCATGCTGCAATAGCATAAAATAGATTTTTACAAGACTGACTCCAGGCCAAGGCATGAGAATCTTTTTTAAAAAGTTTACCTTTTATGTAATATTTGGCATCCTTTCTAATGTTTCTTAAAGTAATGATGTAATTACACTAACAGCTGATCATTTACAGTATTACTTGCGAAGGTGAGCACTGCTGTGCACAAATATGAACACAAAGCCTTAACTTTGAGAAGAATGTTGAGCCTCAAGGGCTTCTCTGTAACAAGGAGGAGTGATCTGCTCTTATCAGAGGTCTTGCTATGACTGACTGTGCAGCCAGAGTTTTCCTTGGACATTTTGCCTAATTCTTCTGTGATACGCGCTAACAGAAAGGCCTTTTCTATCTGTATAAAACACCAGCAAAACTTCAGTTGCTCTCAACAAACCTCACTAGTGCTTTCTCGTCGTCTTCAGTTTGTTATGATAACCTACATGTTTGTTGCCTGGTTCTGAACCTAATTCATGACCACTTCCACTGCTCGATAGTCCAGTGTAAAATGCTCTTTGTCAGTCGACAGTGTCTAGAAACCTGTGAGGCTGTTTTAAATTATAAAATGAATTGATATCAAATGTGATCAATAACCCAGTTTTATCATAATCAACTACTCCGTAGGGCTGCAAGATACACAGAAATTATTGCAATATGAATCCAGTTCCAATCTAAATTATGGAACGATATTCCGGACAATATTAAAAAGGAATTGCAAATTGTATTTGCAATTGCGTTTCCTACTTGTGGGTGTAAAAACTGTGACTTAATTCAAACGCAAATGCAAACTGTTTGCATTTCCGTTTACGCGAACGTACAATATATGCCAAATTTTAAATGTAAAATCAAAGTCCATTTGCAATTGAATTTCCAATGTCTTTCGAGTTATGACCCTGCCATATTTCAATCTCAATTGCAATTCATAATTTGCTTTTTCACTTCCTCTAGCATCGCATACTGATCTTGCCAAAACTCAAATGAAATTGCAATCCTCTTTGCATTTGCGTTTCCGGTGCCTGTGCTTGAACTTGTCGGTCGCAGTGTTGGGGGTGGGGTTGTATTATGGGGCGTGTTTGGAGGCGACGTCACTGCACTCAAACGGCCACAAGGGGGAGCACAAGAAAAGCCAAAATGACAACGCAGAAAATAATCCATACATTAAATTAAACATTACCTGTTCTATTTCAGCAATTAATCAAATAAGCTTAAGCACTGTTTATTAACTTGCATAAACTTGCATTAACTTGCTAGTAAAGAAAGATGCCATTTTTAAAGCATTTTAATAAAAAAAGAGCTCATTCTGTGTTAATCAGATGTGATATGAGCTAGTGAAGTATCAAGTAAATGTGGGTTCATTACTTTAATTCATGCTAATAACATTTTATTTTAATAGTGATTGGTTATGGAAGGACGGGGATGACTGGCTTAATGCGTTTTAACTGAGAACAAAAAACACCCGCTTCTTGGTTCTCCTTCAATAAATATTCTTTCTTCAGGGTTCTAGAGCATCAGTCCACATAGATTTCTCTCACCCTCTCCAGAAAGATCGCATTTGCAGATTTTATCCTGTTTCCCCACGACGATTAATGACGAGAACATCTCATGCCGAACCTGACCCTTACGAAAATTAACCATGGTTTTACTACATTTAAAAAAACATGGTTTTGACAGCCATGGTTTTCAAAAATCATAGTTAAACCATGGTTTTGCTGATAGTAATCAATACACCAAAAACCATGGTTACACTTTTACCACAATTAAACCATGGTTAATTTTCGTAAGGGGAACTTTGGGACCGCTCGTCTTCCGACTCGCTGTCACTCGTTGCTGACTCCGTTGAGCCACAGACCACTCTTTGTTTTGTCAGACAGATTAACATTTTTATATTGTTTTACTAAAAATACCAAGGCTACAAAATATTTGTTAACCTTTTGAAGAAATTTAGGTTATTTGATATTTTGATACATAATAGACAGCATTAATTTTATAATATATTAAGTCAATAAGTCAGCTAAATGTTCATATATTATTTTTCTGATCGAAATATCATTTAGCATACTTCATTGACTGATTTATAAAATAATACCTTTTCTAATAAAACACAAGTGTTTAAAATAATGCACTTATGATACACTTCTAATAATACACTTATAGCGTTAGACATGAGATATTGTCAAAACATTCTGCCATATTATTACTGACAAAAATCAATTGAAGGTCAATAATCAATTAATGAAGATGCGTTCATTTAATTCATAAAACTCACACTTTTGAAACGGTGTTTATCTGGTTAATAATTGCTGTAATATAACTGAGGTAATATATAATTTAATGTATAAAATTTTTTCTGCGTTATCATTTTAGGTTTTCTTGTGCTCCCCCTTGTGGCAGTTTGGGTGCGGTGGGGCGTGGTCGACTGTGGGTGGCGTCGCTTCCAAACACGCCCTATAATATAACCCCACCCCAACACTGTGATTGACAAGTTTAAGTACAGGCATTGGAAACGCAAATGCAAAGAGGATTGCGATTTCATTTGAGTTTTGGCGGGATCGGTGTGCGACGCTAGAGGAAGTGAAATGGCAAGTTGTGAATTGCAAATGAGATTGAAATATGGCAGGGTCATAACTCGAAAGACATAGGAAATTCAATTGCAAATGGACTTTGATTTTACATTTGAAATTTGGCATATATTGTACGTTCGCGTAAACGGAAATGCAAACAGTTTGCATTTGCGTTTGAATATTTACACCCACAAGTAGGAAACGCAATTGCAAATACAATTTGCAATTCCTTTTTAATATTGTCCGGAATATCATTCCATACTAAATATCGCAATGAATTACAATAACTTAATTTTTTAAAACTTTTAAAAAGTAAAGTCAATGTTTTAGGTTGATTCAGATAAAGAAAAATTTGTCAGACAGAGACAATGTATTGTTGTTGGTAGTAGGCATGAGCTGGTATAAGATTCTGGCGGTATGATAACCTTTAGCAAAAATACCACTGTTTCACGGTGTTGCAGTATTGCCACTGCAACAGTAAAATGTGTTATTTTCAAATGCCAGTTAAAAATAAAGCCTTTAAATTATAATATGTTATTTTCAAATGCCAGTTAAAAATAAAGCCTTTAAATTATAATATGCTTTCAAAAAATATTATATTTTCGTAATGTATATTAAATGTAAACATCAAATCAATCACATGACTTAATGATTTAATGAATTTTGTATAAACACAGCTCATACCTTGAAGACGGTATCACAGAACATTTTAGTTGTTTTGAAACCTTGACTGTTTAAAACCTTGGTATACATTGAAACCAGTAACCGGCCCATGCCTACTTGGTAGTTTAAAATTTTTAAATATCATTGTTGCTCAGATGGATTTTATAAACTTGAATCGTTACTGTATCACATTATTGTATGTTGCATTATTTAGTATGTTATTTTTCTGCATGGTGCAGCCTTTTAGTCAGGGAGGCACCGCTACAAACATCATATCCGAATTGCTCCTATAGGAATTCTCTCCCATTTTATTATGGTTCCGCATTATAATGCCTTCACAAATGGAATTCCCTCTGAAAAGCCATCCAAATTTATTTAGTTTAACAGCTTTCCCTGTTCTTGCCTCAAAATGGCCTCATTTAGGCAAGTGTGTCAAGCATACAGACATTTTTGTGACTTATTTGTCTTGGCTTGCCTTATAGTCTGGATGTAGCACGTACACCTGGAATTTCCTGCATGCCCATATGCTTTCACATTTGAACAAAAACTGTATGACGTTAGGATTGTGTGTATTTCTCAATCCTGAATAGCGGAATATTTTCTCAGGGAAAACGGCCAATATGGTTAACTGATAAACATCAGACATGTTTGTACTTGTGTGATGTTTAAGGTAGTGTAAGTTCTCTTTATGAGGTTCTTGGGTTTGTTGACGTTATGTTTCTTAACTTTATTATGGTTTATATTTTATTATGGTTCACTCTAAAAAAATGCTGGTTGTTATTCTGTGGTTGGGTAAAATGTTAAGTTTATATTAACCTATGCTGGGTTGTTTCGACCCAAAATGCTGCGTTGGCAGGCGATGCACTCTGTCTGTTTATATCTAGATTAAAGACCCATGTCTTTATCATAACATGCACTTTGTCCTATGGTTCTTTGATTAAAATCTCTTAAGGGATTGTTAGGCTGCATTAGTTAAATTGACCGGAACTGGAGACACTTCCCATAAAAACAGATGTAATTGTTATCACACAGTCAACTGGTATCCTACTGCAGGTCAGTCTGTCTTTCCTTTGAGGTATGCTGTCCCATCTCCAGCCAGATGCTTAACCTCGTGCCAAATAGTGCTCAGGATAACCCAGAAGCACTGGGAATCATATGAAATTGAATTCATCCTCTTTTCCACAATTTATTTGCCTAGTCGTTTACTTTGCAGGAAAACTCTTAGCTCAGTTAGATTCTACAAAGCAATATTTATTCTCTGCAACAGCAGCTGGTATAATAGCTGCAATCAGTATTATGCTTCTGTTGCAATCAATAAAACGTTCAGCTGCTTGACATTTGCCACACAATAAGAGTCCTTTATTTTCATCTAAAGCTGCTATGAAACAATATAACATTGTAAAAAACCTGTTTAAATAAATAATTTGATTTTGATCTTTCAACTTACAGTTGGGTCAAATATGGTTATTTTTGCCTATAGTTAACTCACTATGGGTTGAAAATAATAAATATTAATCATGCAAATGCGCGTTTTCTCAATGAATGAATTTAATGAATATTTATATAAAAAATATTTATATATACAGTAATATAGATTATATGTAAATATAATCATGTATATACACATGCAAATGTTTCTTAATTATGTGTGTGTGTGTGTGTGTGTGTGTGTGTGTGTTTATACATAATTTTTATACACCGTAAACCCACATATATTATGTAAACAAAAACTTTAATTCTGCAATCGATTAGACGCGACTAATCGCAAGGCAGCACTAACAGCCATGATGGCCCCGTGATAATACTATGTGTTTGTGAGTTTGTTTAATATGGAAATACATGCTCATTAGCATTCTTTAAAATACCTTAAGGGATACTTCACTTTAAAATGAAGATTCTGTCATCATTTACTCATCCTCATGTTGTTCTAAACCCGTATAAAAAATTCTTATAATCACAAAAGAAGATATTTTGGTAAATGATGGTAAACGCACAGCAGTAAGTGACCATTGACTTCCATAGTAGGAAAAAATATTTTGGAAGTTTTTTGTGATAAATGGTGGAGAAAATATTTTGATAAATGATGGTAAGCACACAGTTGACGGTACCCATTAAATTCCATCATATTTTTTAATTCCTACTATGGAAGTCTATGTTCACTTACTGCTGTGTGTTTACCATCATTTCTCAAAATATCTTCTTTTGTGTTCATCAGAAAAAAAGAAATTCATACAGGTTTAAAAACAACATGAGGATGAGTAAATTATGACAGAATTTTCATTTAAAAAGTGAACTATCCCTTTAAAGTGCTCGGTAAATCTTTTGATATGAATGGATAGATATAGTATCGTATCTCCATTATATCTCTATTCTTGTATTTATGAGTGTTGCTTAGACTGCTTCCCTGAAGTAACCTCTCTCTCTCTCTTCTTATCTGTGATGTTCTCTGCACATCTCAAATCTGCCCCTCTGCGTTCATGATGCTATTTCTGCAGTGTTAGTGGGATGATGTTTCACTTGCTTTTTGTTTCTTGCCTACAGTGAATTATCATTGTGTGTTTCATGAACATGCCTTGCTTAGCTCACACTGCTGTGATGGTCTGTTAGCAGTCGGAAAAGATTAAAGACCCTTGCCATGTGATAAAAATCACATGCGTCATGTTGTATCTGATGATTGGGAATAATGCAGCTTTCAAAGGCTGTATGCTCATATAATTGTGTACGAGATAAAGAATGTTTTTCTGATTTTGATTTTTATCTTCTGTGTTTTGTAGATTGACAAGTTTGAGCAGAACCGGGACTCTGTGTACTTTAGGGATGGTGTACGTCGCATTGATTTTGTCCTGTCTTACGTTGATGACAAGGATGGAGACAAGAAAGCGGTATGCCACTAATACACTTTCATAATGCTAATAAATACTGTATAAACATACATAGCTTTAAAGTACACCGTTGCCCTAACCCACACAAAAACCAGCTGACATTACATTTATAGCAAAACATTTGCTAACTGAGATGGGTATTCCTGTAGCTCAGTTTGCTTAGCATTGGATTAGCAGTGCAAATGTTGTGGATTTGATCCCCAGGGAACCCAACACACATACTGATAAAAAATGCAAGCTTGAATGATTATTCATTTAAAAAGAAAAGTGAGGTAATTTCAAACAGGCATTTTTATGTTATAGAGGTCATTTTGGTCTCTGCATGTATAGCCAAGTGCACACACACACACACACACACACACACACACACACACACACACACACACACACACACACACACAATGTCTGATCTTCGATTAGGTGTCTTCCACAGTCCTGTTTTTTTCAGGCATTGGATCTGTCAGTGCTTCATTAGCAGAAATTACTGTTGATGGACGAATACTACTGTAGTTTCCACCCTGTTCTGTACTTGCTCTCTTTAAACACAATTACAAAATGCCACATTCTATTCAAAAATAGCCTGGTGCGAATGTGGGAAGAGGCGTGACATGGATTGAGAACTAGGGGAAACAGCTGACTATGACACAGCCAGATTCAGACTTTGACAAGCTGAAACAGTTGCTCAATAGGCTTTGAATGCAGAACAGCGATTGCAAAAAAAGGAATCAGAAATCAACCACTATTATATCATCAGACCTTTCATTCTGCTCAACGAATGAAGACACTGAAAGGTTTGCAGATCAACCCGATTGATCTTTTTTTATAATGTAGCTTCTGTTTTCTCCAGGCTGCATATGTTGATGATGGCCAGGCTCTCTGTTTAATGAAGGTCATGTCCCTTGAGTCCCCTGTTTGAGATGCTCTTCCATAATATAAGATGTGGTAGCCATAGGTTACCGTGCTTGTGGGAAATTTCTCTAGAGACAAATGTAAAAGCTTGTTTACAATTCTCAGAACCTTAAATGTCATACCATCTCCAGGTCAAAAGCTAAATAAAACAGTGACATAAAGTAATAGTTCACCCAAAAATGAAAATTCTGTCATCATTTACTCACTCTCATGTTGTTACAAACCTGTATAAATTTCTTTGTTCTGATGAACACAAATGAAGATATTTTGAGAAATGTTTGTAACCAAACCATTCATGGACCCCCTTTCACTTCCATTGTATTCTTCTGCCTACTATGTGTTGGAGAAAATGTATTTCTTATTACATATTTGAATGTTTTATGTTACCATTTATGAATGAATAATCCTTTTTTTAGATTTATGAATATATATAATCATTTGCTTAGAATCTTATTAATCTGACTAGCTACTTAGAAAAACTGCCAAGGTAAAATAGTGCGTACAATGTTCTTTTGTTATCATATGACCTTTGGTAACTGCATCATCAAGCTGCATCATCAAGTTACTATCTTGTTTTTGGTAAAATGTAGTCAATACTATTTCTCTAGACTTAGCAAAATGTGTGATGTTGTTACAATTGTGAAAGTCGGAATGAACGGAGTGAAGAAGTGATTAAAACCTAAATAAATACAGTAATAATTTCTGATGTTTTTATCTCATAATTTCGACTTTTCATCTCGTTATTATGACTTTTTATCTCATAATTTTTACTTTTCATCTCGTAAATATCGACTTTTTATTTTGTAAATATAGCTTTTTTATCTCGTAAATATGTATTTTTTATCTCGTAAATATGACTTTTTTATCTCGTAAATATGACTTTATTTTGTAAATATAGCTTTTTTATCTCGTAAATATGTATTTTTTATCTCGTAAATATGACTTTTTAATCTCGTAAATATGACTTTATTTCTTGTAATTATGACTTTATCTCGTAAATATGACTTTTTCATCTCGTAAATATCGACTTTTTATCTCGTAAATATGACTTTTTTTATCTCGTAAATATGACTTTTTTATCTCGTAAATATGACTTTTTTATCTCGTAAATATGACTTTTTTTATCTCGTAAATATGACTTTTTTTATCTCGTAAATATGACTTTTTTTATCTCGTAAATATAACTTTTTCTGAAAAATGACTTTTTCATCTCGTAAATATGGCTTTTTCATCTCGTAAATATGGCTTTTTTATCTCGTAAATATGACTTTTTCATCTCGTAAATATGGCTTTTTTATCTCGTAAATATGACTTTTTTATCTCGTAAATATGACTTTTTTTATCTCGTAAATATGGCTTTTTTATATAGTAAATATGACTTTTTATCTTGTAATTTCGACTGTATCTCGTAAGTATGACTATTTCAGATAATTATGAGTTTAAAAGTCATAATTTCCATTTTTAATCTCATAATTTCCATTTTTTATAGCGTAAATATGACTTCTTTTATCTCGTAAATATAACTTTTTATCTCGTAAATATGACTTTATTTCTTGTAATTATGACTTTATCTCAAAAATATGACTTTTTCATCTCGTAAATATGACTTTTTATCGTGTAATTTCGACTTTATCTCGTAAATATGACTATTTCTCATAATTATGAGTTTAAAAGTCATAATTTCCATTTTTAATCTCGTAAATATGACTTTTTATCACGTAAATATGACTTTATTTCTCTTACTTATGACTTTAAAAAATACTTTTTATCCCATAACTCCATCAGAGTTAGCTGGATGCAAAGTCATGACTGATCTAGTATGATGTCGTTAAAAATAACACATTTTGTGTGTGATTTGTTCTCTAGGAGAGAAGAAGAGAATTTGAAGCCAACCTGGAGAAAACTGGACTGGAGCTGGAGACCGAAGATAAATTGGTAAGGCGAGTAGCCACAGATGCCCCCTTTTGGTTGCACTGACATTGTGCATCCAATGTACAGTACTGTGCAAGTCTTAAACCACCATGCTACCATTAGATTTGTTGTTTTTGCAATTGTACAGTGATCACAGGCTATATAATTATTTCTCAGTCTCTTTATTAGAATACAAACATAAAATACAGGAAATGTGTATTTAGTATTAAAAACAGTATAAAAGTATAAGCTGAAGTGTCAAGTATTTACGTTAAACTATATATAAAAATATTGTATTATGACAGTCTTTCAAAAACATTGCCCCTGCAGGAATCTGATGACCATAAGACGTATTACCTGAAGATTCATGCTCCTTGGGAGGTTTTGGCCACTTATGCTGACGTACTAAAGGTCAAAGTGCCCTTTAAATTAAGCGACATTCCCCAACCGCGAGAAGTTCCATTGGAATGGTTAACACGTCCTTTCCGGGTACCGGAGAACATCATGAGACCCGAACCGGACTATTTCACTGCCCCTTTTGACAAGAGCAAAATCGACTTCTTCCTTATTAACGATAAGGAGACTTTGTTTCCTCCTTCCACCCGCAACAGAATAGTGTACTACATCCTCACCCGCTGCCCTTACTACAAGGAAAACCGTATAGAGAGGGATAAGACAGGAATCAAACGACTGCTGAACAATGGCACCTACACCTCAGCCTACCCCCTTCATGATGTGAGTTCGAGATGTATCCGCTGTGTGTTTTAGTGTAGCTTTTTTCGTTTCTGTGTGTTATCGGTGTTTAACATCTAGTTATCTAACCCTAATCTGGTTGCTGTTTGTTCTTCAGTGTCGGTATTGGAAGAAATCGCAAGACATGCAGTGTGAGAGCGAGCGATATCACCTGTATAAGAACTGGGCTCGATTCCTCTGCTTTTACAAGGAGCAGCCGCTCAACCTGATCAAGTGAGGACACTGTTGTGCGCACATGATGATGCTTGTCATTTTGCTAATGTAAATTCTAGGCTGGTAGAGTTAAACAACTTAAGACAAAGTTCCCAAACACTGCCCCAGACTCTCAGTAGTCAGCTAGACGTGAAACCCACCCCAAACTTATGCCATTGGTTGATTCAGTGTTACTGGCTGGTTGAGTCACTTTGTGCAACAGAGCAATGTTTTAATAGCAAACAGAGCCACAGTGTTTTCACTTTTTAAGGAATTTTGCCTTACAGCTCTTTCTGGATGGGATAGGAGAAAATATTTACATTTATGCATTTGCTACATGCTGTTATTTAAACCACTTGCAGTGCTTTTTATCGACTGTCTGTTTGCAATTTTGATGTTACCTTTTTTGGTACTAATACAACGCTCTACCATTTGTGTTACAGGAGCGTATGTTTAACACTGAAGAAATTGTACACTTTATTATTAAGAAAGTTGCATAGATTGCTTGATGAATATTTTCGTGTTTCTTATCTGTCTCGCGTTCATAGAGCAGCATATCAAATTATAACATCGCTACATTTCCTGGCTTTATATTTGTCATAGGAAATACTATGGTGAGAAAATTGGTATCTACTTCGCCTGGCTGGGCTTTTACACAGAAATGCTGTTTTTTGCTGCAGTCATGGGGTTGATCTGCTTCGTTTATGGTGTGCTGAGTTACGATGACAATATCACAAGTAAGTGGTATTGATCGGGATTAAAAGTGTTTCATCAAAGTTAATGGAGCATGCTCATTTGGATATGATGTTAAATGTATTTAAGTTTGACTTTTGCATAATGTGATGCAACCACAGAGCAACTGAGAGGTTGGGCAGATTCAGATCTGCATCTCCGTAATATATATTCGTCCTTGTGTGTGCGTGTGTTTTAGTAAGGAGATCTGTGACCCAAACATTGGTGGGGAGATTGTCATGTGTCCACTCTGTGATAAAAAGTGCAGCTACTGGAAACTCAATTCAACTTGTCTGTCATCATGGGTGAGAGAGGACCTTTATGACACAGTGTTTAAACAGATTAAACTGGATTTGCTTTGTCACATGGACAGCTGCAAACAAAATATGTTGCCTCATTGATGATCCTTTTTCCACAGCAATCTCATCTATTTGATAATGAAGGGACGGTGTTCTTTGCCATGTTCATGGGCATTTGGGGTGAGTTTATGGCCTACTTTTAAAAAACTGCTCAATAACTCCCTCTAGTGGTTTTCAGGAGAGTTGATCATTTCTCTAGCTTACCTCATGATCTGATAAGTAATAGTAACTGTGCATTTTAAAGTATGTATATAAATAATTGACAACAAAATGGATTTAATAAATAAACCTATTAACAGTTTAATTGTCTACTTTGTTTATCTATATATCAAAGGCTGTGCATTATTCATTTCAAAGTATTAATGTAGTCAAATTATATGCTTCAAAATGTGTTTAATAATAAATTAATCCACAAAGAATGAGCGTAATTGTTTGTGCCATTTGAAAATGTATTTATGTTGGGTAGTGGTGCATACTGAATGTTAGTGACTGAATGCTGAATTTATTTCAGGCTCAAAATGAGTTCTGCTTTTGATTTAATCAATCAGTACTGCATAAATATTCATGCACTTAGTGTACTGTGGACTCATATTAAGAAATGTTTGTTAGCTTCTTTGTAAGACCTAGTTAAGGACAGTTATGTGCGGTAAAACTTTTGGCAAATCTGTTTGGGTTTAAATAGAATCGATCAAGCTTTGTGACATAAAATGATCAGGTGCTGGTATCATAAACATAGTCGCGAAGTTAAGACTGCCTCTTAAGAATGAGCCTGACTAACCAGCAATAAGTTGGGGCTAATCAGTCTTATTATTTGGATTTAAATTAGACCAATTTACCTTTCTATGTAACATACTTTAAACAGTTATGATCAGTCTTGAAGAAAAATTAATGACTAACTTTTAAGACTAGTTTTAAAAGTTTATGCAACTGGACACTGGTCTTCATTATTTGCTGGGTCATGCCAAGACTAGTAGTATGATTAACTCATTCCTTGCCAGCCATTTTTTGAAAAGTTGCCCGCCTGTCATATCTATATTTTTCCTCTGCTTATAAACTCTTAAATATGGGTATTTTTCTTTAAAAATATTTTTAGCAAAAAGCTGAAATAGTTGCATTTTTTGTAAAGGAATTTTGTTAAAGATCAGATTCAGAACAATTATCAAAACATACACAGAGTTTAAAATTAGTAAATAACGTTTTGGCTTCAGTTTTTCATAAATTAGGTAAGTCAGTAAGTCATCTGTTAGTACACCATCTAGTGACTAATTGCGGTATTGCAGATTAACATACAAATTCATCAGGAACACTTTTTTATGCAAATGTTTTCTCTTAATTGACGATATAACTCGTTAATGGCGGGGAAAAAGTTAATGGGTATTGACAAGGCTGCACAATATTGATGAAATTTATATGAAAATATACGATATGCTGTATGGTAGTACTTTAAGGTTGTAAAATCTATTTAAATGATATTAAAATACACTTAAAATGCAACTTGTATAACAAGCACACATTTTTATATTTATTTCTGGGAAAAGAAATCATCACTCTTTCTGTCCTGGGCCATCTCTCTGCTATCAGCATCTACTTAAAACATTGACTATACATAACTTTTTAAGTATTAGGGGACAGGTTCGGTATTTTACACTTAAAGCCCTGTTTTCACATTGTTTATGATGAAATATAACGGTTTTGAACGGTTCACTGATATGGTCACACAAAAATCGCTGCAAAATAAGCATTCCATCAGGTTTATCGTAGTTTTTGCCAACTCCATTGACTTGTATTAGATGTGCTGTGAGGTACGGTATTACTCCACGCCGGGAACCTTGTTTGTATTCTTGCAATTGGCAAAGGTGGATTATCGCCACCACGTGGGCTGGAGTGTCTATTATTCAAGCTCTCAACGGAAGAATGTACAGGGTGTGAGGCGTTTGGAAAAATAGGTCCACAAGTTTACAACGAACAGTAAAACACCTGTTGGAAAGCATCTTTTGCAGCGATTTTTGTGTGAGCATATCAGTGAACACCCTGACCACTCGCTGAGTTTCACGTCTTTGTAAACGAATGTTTAATGCATTTTAGGAAGGATTGTTCCTGTGCACCTATTCACCCATTGTAGAGGTGGGAGGGTGAAACAGCAAATACCCGAAAATTCTCGGGGCAGCCGCAAATGTCGAACTTTCAGTCAAAACTGTTCTATTTCATCATAAACAGTCTGAAAACAGGGCTTTGGGTGTAGAATACCGAACTTGTCCTTTAACATCAATCAGTTATTGCAAACCATTGTGATATGCATACTGCAATTTGCACATTTGCGGTATTTGCAATATTTCAATGTATCTTTCAGCCCTAGTTACTGATGGTCTTCGCTCTCTTTTTCTCTGCGTGCGCTTGTAGTGACCCTGTTCCTCGAGTTCTGGAAGCGGCGACAGGCTCGTCTGGAGTACGAATGGGACCTTGTTGACTTTGAGGAGGAACAGCAGCAGCTACAGATCAGGCCAGAGTTTGAGTTAAAGTGCACACACCACAGACCCAACCGCATCACGCAGGTACCTGCAAATACAACTTTTATGCTCCAAAAAATGTATAAACTTAATTCTAAAAAAAATTACTGAACTCGACAGTTAAACACATCTCATTGTGCCTGACACACTCTTATTAATAACAGGAAAAGGAGCCTTATCTTCCTTTTGCCAGCAAGTGTGCCCGATTCTGCCTCTCTGGAGCAACTGTTCTCTTCTGGGTGAGTTATAGTAAGCTAAACTTGTTGTATATGGATTCACATTAGGTTATACAGTACCAGAGTGAGGGGCTTTAGGATTTAGAAATAAGTTACTTTATATGACTAGATTATTCTCTTAAAAGTCATTCCCTTTGTCTTGTGTTTGTTAGATTCTTCTGATTGTGGCCTGTATAATGGGAGTGATCGCTTACAGATTAGCAGTCTATGCAGCGTTTGCCAGTCTCATGAAGGACAGCCCCACCAGTAAGATCCAGCTGGTTGGCTCTCTCATCACCCCTCAGCTCGCCACATCCGTCACCGCTTCCTGCATCAACTTCGCCATCATTCTCATCCTGAACTTCCTTTATGAGCATGTGGCCATTTGGATCACTGATATGGGTGAGTGAAAATAACACCCCAGCATCATCGCTGTAAATCAGCAGTCATTATTATGTACAAATGTGCAGAGAGAGATAAGCCAATTAAATATGATTGCTCATCTTGTTTGTTCAGCGGCGTGGAAACAATTTTTTCTCCGTTTCAAATTCCCAGAAATTCCCAAGACCCATTTGGAGTATGAGAACAAGCTGACTACGAAGATGTTTATGTTCCAGTTTGTGAACTACTACTCTTCCTGTTTCTATGTGGCCTTTTTTAAAGGAAAGTTTGTGGGTCATCCGGGGAATTACAGTTATATGTTCGGAAAGTGGAGTGGCCTGAGAAATGAAGAGGTGAAATTTAAGTTCTCCTGAAGGCATAATACTCTTTAAATGTGCTGGAAGTGACGTTTGCATTCTTGAACATCTGCCAGACTTGGCCTCTGAATTTGATATGAACCTCACCCTAAATACTTGTAATCGGAGATGGTGCTGTAGAGAAGCAGCACGTCATCTCAGTGTTACCATAAGTTACAGTTTTAAATCTTTTTTCATGACAACCAACAATTGCTTATCAAGCTAAATATTTAACCCACTATTCACATTTACTGTATTGCTTCCTCTGTAAATGTGCAAACGACTGACAGGCTCAACAAACAGTCCGTCAATAACTTTCACAGTGACGGGTGTGATAACACATTTACAGCACCTTTAATGGAACGTTTGAATAAATGCGTATAAATTGACCTGTACTGTACCGATGTAATGACTTGTTTAATATTTAGTGTGCCCCTGGAGGTTGTCTGATTGAGCTCACTACACAGCTGGTTATCGTCATGGCTGGAAAACAAATGGTTGGGAATGTCCAAGAGGCTCTGCTGCCGTAAGGGTTCAACTTTTACATCTTAAAAAATACATACGTGAACTATATACACCATATGCAAGTTTAAGCAAAACCTTCTTAGAGGTCAAAGTTATTTTCTAGATATTATGCAAATGTGAAACTGTCACACTGTAAAGGTCCCTTGTGCTTATGACACAGACTTCTCAGAAACTGGTGGGGTAGCAGGAAAGGGCGGAATCATCCGGAATCTACATATAGTCGATGGGAGCAGGATCATGATCTGCAGAACTTCAGCCAGTTTGGGCTCTTCTATGAGTATCTGGAGATGGGTACGATCAGCTTAAATACACACATAGGTGTTATTTAAAAATGATTATAAGAATCATGACATTGCAGTTAAATAATGCAAATTTGGTTGTCCAGTTTAAAGTGTACATAAAAGTTTTGGTGTCTTTAAAAGAAGTTTTAGAGAAATGTACACCGTTTCATAACAGATAGTTCTTTTGAATCCCAAACTATTATTTTCTGTTTATTGACAGTGATCCAGTTTGGTTTCATAACTCTTTTTGTGGCCTCTTTTCCACTGGCCCCTCTTCTTGCTCTCTTTAACAACATCCTGGAGGTCCGAGTAGATGCTTGGAAGTTTACCACACAGTTTCAAAGGCCAGTCGCAGCAAAAGCACGCAACATTGGAGCCTGGGAGGAAATTCTTAACGTGGTGGCCATCTTGTCAGTGGTCACAAATGTAAAAACAAACAGTTTTTATTTCAGAATTTCAGCTTGCTTGTAGTAATTTATAAGCAGTGTCATGCACATTGTTTATTACAATTAATCACAATCCCGTTTTTTTTTCTTCTCATTTTTACTCTAGGCCTTCATTGTTGCTTTCACTTCGGATATGATTCCTCGTCTGGTGTATTTGTACACTCACCCAGGCCAGGCCTCTATGGAAGGTTACATTGCCAACAGCCTCTCCTTATACAACATCTCTCAGATCCATATTGATAACCTGCCGGAGCCCGGAGAAAACCCGTCCTGGTTTAACATCTCTACTATCACTACATGCAGGTGTGTGACCACATGAATTTGGGATAAAGAGAACAATGGTTTATTTAGACATACAAAGCCACTTGACTTCAATCACTTTTTGACTGAAATCTTTTTAAAAATGTATATAAAAATGGTGTTTGTTTCAATTTTTGAAATAATTTCGGTAGCACTGTTGCCTCACAGCAAGAGGGTCCATGGCTAGTGCAGGTGGGTTTACTCTGGGTACTCCGGTTTCCTCCCACAGGCCAAAAACATGCAAATTGGAGATGCCAAATTGTCCCTCCCCCAACCTGTGTATGGATCAACTTGTCTGAATAAAACTTGTGTATGGATTAACTGGTTCCCGCCATGAATATAGCCATAGATGCTGGAATGGCGTAAAGAAATAAAAGAAGAAGAAGATTACATTTGTGTTCAGTTTTTTACAGTTGTGTTGTTGAGTTTTGATAAATGTATATTTTGGATGTGGAAAAAAGTTATTCCAAACCTTTGACCGGTAATGTAAATATTTTAACAATAATATAATAACAGAGTGTAGGACAGAAAGCAATTAAATGACCACAAAATTGACTGTAATTTACTTATCATTCTGCTGTCCGGTAAAAGCGGTCCAAATGGTGTTACTTTTTGTGTTACACTTGTGTTGTAAATTGAAAATCATGCAATAATGGGATTTTATGCATAAAACGGCTAAAGATGTTTCAGTAATAATAAACACTAGTTAATTGTTAACATGGGAGTATTTTATTATTTATTATTAACTCAGCGTGTGTGTAATGTTAAAAGACAAATATTTACAGAGATGCAGACATTTACAACCAGCTACTTTGCATGCTAATACGGCTTAATGTTATGTTTGAGAAGAGTTAAAAAAAACACATTGCATTTGTGCTTCTAATGCTTTCAAACAGCAAGGACTGCACCATATTTGTGGAATCTGCCAGTAACATGTTAAAATTTTTTCTCAGGTATCGGGACTACAGACACCCACCCGGCCATGAAAAGCAGTACACACACACAATGCAGTTCTGGCACATCCTGGCTGCTAAGCTAGCCTTCATCATTATTATGGAAGTAAGGACTTTTTACTTTAATTTCCCGTTTTCATAGCTTCATAGGGTCATGCACAACAGTTAAACTACCTTTAAAGGTGCAGTGTGTAAATTTTAGCAGCATCTAGTGCTCAAATGCTCAGTCCACTGCTCACCCCTCGCTTTTAAAATGCATAGAGACACTACGGTAGCCATCACCCGAAAACGTCATCGTCGGAGACAACTTAGTAAAAAAAGTTGGCTGTTAAGAGCTTATGTAGAAACATGGCAGCACAAAATGGCGACTTCCATAAATGGGCCCTTGGTGTATGTAGATAAAAACGTCTCATTAAGGTTATAAAAACATAATGTTTCATAAAAAGGTCTTTATATACCCCTGATAATATAGTTTTGTATATCATTTTGCATTTCTGCCAAGAGCTTTTAAAAATAACACATTGCACCTTTAAAGGGACCTTTCACTTTTTTTGAAAATATGCTTATGAAAATAGTCACGATCCATTCTGGGTTAACAGCTGCCCTAGAGTTAAACAATTGATTTTTACCATTTTGGAATCCATTCAGCCGCTCTCCGGGTATGGTGTCTCTCTAATTTTTGCATGGCTGTCTCATAGATTAAGTAATGCTATAGTAATAAATAATTATAAGTCCCAAGTTTAGTATCTTAAAATAAATAGCTTAATGGAACAATAAAACTTGTGTAATATAATGATTTATGGTGGCAATTAGCACTACAGATAAAGTCTTGAAGCTTTAATATAAATATTGTTAAAGGCGGGGTGCACGATTTTTAAGAAACGCTTTGGAAAAGGGAGTCGGGCTGAGCACACTTGTAGCCAATCAGCAGTAAGGGGCATGTCTACTAACCAACATCGTTGCCTGGGTTGCGTATGTGTGGGGCGGGTCTATCAAAAGAAGGTCCAGATTCTATTAGGGTAGTGGCGTGTTTGCTTAGGTGATTTCAAATGTTAGCATTGTCTTTCAGAAAATGTGCACCCCGCCTTTAATAGTGTTGTCAGAAGTCTAAATAAAAAATTAAAGCTATGGAGAGAAACAAACCACTGTATGGATCATTAATGTAAAGAAACTGTGGCGCTGTAATTCAGGCTGTTCATCCTTTTTTCTCAGCACGTCGTTTTTGTGGTGAAGTTTTTCGTGGCATGGCTGATTCCAGATGTTCCATCCGAAGTAAAGGCCCGTATAAAACGTGAACGCTATCTGGTTCAGGAATACTTGCACAACTACGAAGTGGAGAAACTCAAGATGCAGCTCAGTCAGAGCTACAGCCTGTCCACAGAAACTGCCTCACTGCTGCCCTTGAGTCCAAATAAACACAAGGTGCTGCCTGAACACGTTTAAATATCACTAAGCTCTCAGGACTACTCAATATACTCTACTATGTAAAGCATGGAGGAATTAAATCCTTTCAAATCCTTGATACAATTATTGCTAAGAGGAAAGCTGCAGCCTGCTCTTAACTGCCAGAACTACCCCCCCTCCCCCCAAAAAAACCCTGCAGAGGTTTTGGGAGGATGATGCACTAAATAGATCCTCTTTCATGGAAAGCTGTTGTCAGATGCTAATCATCACAATGAAGAAATGCTGGAATATTGACCTGAATAACTTCTGCATTAAACCTTCAAGAATGCAGCCTTCACCCAGTTGCTTTGGAAGCCTGTTGCTGTGAAGGCACCATGTGAATCTGATATTTTTATTTAAAATGCAGTTAGACTGTTTATTTTATTATTATTATTATCCTTTTAATTTTTTTGAAGGCAAAAAGCGTTGTTTGTCCAGCTTTTGTAAAGATGTAATCTGCATGTTTTCCCATATAAGTCTGACTGTGAAAGAAATACACGTAGGCTAAATGTCATTTTGACTTTTTTATATTTTCTGCTGGTTTTGGGTGCGTTTGTGTGTGCAAGAGAATTGGTAATTTTTGCATTTGTGTGTGCATGCGTCACTGTGTGTGTGCGTGCGTGCGTGCGTGTGTGTGTGTGTGTGTGTGTGTGTGTGTGTGTGTGTGTGTGTGTGTGTGTGTGTGTGTGTGTGTGTGTGTGTATGTGAGCGCGTTGAAGCTGTTGAGAAACACAATAATGTTTTCTTATCAATCTTTTGTACCATCATATGTCAAAGTATATCGTTTGTACTTTCTTTGTTTCCCTAAAGTTCAGTATAATGACACATTTAAGCAGTTTTACCATTGTGGGTTTTTCCTTGTTTGAAAAACTGTGTTGATATCTGAGTAACACTTGCTTCCATTATCATGTATTTGTATATTTATTTTTCAGATTATTGAAATATTTAACCTTTGTTTTTTGTTAGGTTTTGTGTTTTAAGGACATGCATAAATAATACTGTAAATTTTTTACAGTTCTGTATTAACAGTATTTGTTGCTACAGATTGATCAATCAGAATGTAGCAAGATTTAGCAGGTTAGCTTTATAACGACCTGCCATAATGTTTTCAGATTCAACTTCAGGCACTGAAGCTATCGTCATCATAATCATAATCGCTTCTTGTTCCAATGAATCTCTCAAGATTTGCACATGTTGTATATCTGTGTAATCACAGAAGATAGCTTTAATCATAACTAAAAGAACTTTAGTGTTTTCTCATTACCTTGTTTCTCAAAAACACTTAAAGGAATAGTTCAGATTTTTGTAATCAGATGTATGTGCATCAATTACATACATTCTTTAATAACCTTTAATAATCACCTTGAGAACTGCATCGGATCTGGTAGGAATGCTTGACATTCTCAGAGTAAAGTAAGCTTTCAGGTGTTTCTTGTAAGCGTCAGATTCTGTAACTTTATAGTGTATAGCGTTTGTGTGTAATTATAAAAGTTTTAAGATGGGAAACAACACCCTTGCTAATTGAATTAAATTCTTACTTGACTAAACATTTGTTTAGTACATGCAAAAAAAGAGAAAACTAACTTTTGGTATACCGTAGTTTACAAGCTTTTCCATGCACCTTTTCTAAACGAATAACTTGATGCAGAGAGACCTGGTTCAAAAAATCTGAACTGATCCACGTTCAACATTTCAGATATGTTTCATATGTTCAGGGGCTACGGGTTTGAACACAAGCGTGTTATTATTGTCCCTAGATGTGTTTGAGATGAGTTTTTGTTTGTTTGAACATCATTTTCATTGTCAACACAAACTTAAGCAGGTTTTTTTGCCAAACCTGTTGTTTTCCTCTTTCTATGTGTGTTTAATGGGAATTTTAGGCTGTTAAGTGATTTGTGCTGTGAGTCTTTGATAGAATATTGTATGGATAATCCAAAATACAGTTTACAGGGTTATTATGTATTTATAAGCATATAGTCTATTTAAAACAAAATACATATTTACCCATAGTTAAGTGTGTTTCTCAGGCTGAAAATAAATGCGACAGGGACATTATTTAAAATCTATAAACAATATGCAGTTATTTTCTTGTACACATACGGGACCATGACAGTCATCCCTTTGCCTTAAAATGTAACAATGCGCATATATATCTATATATGTTTTTTTTTTTGCCGTCTGGCCTACAAATGTTGCATGAATAGTTCTGCGGATTCATGTATAATTATTTAAGGAATGGGTTTGTTTGCATTCCCTCGAGGGGTATGTGCCAAAATAAAGTATTTGAATTATGCTTGCGCGTGTTTAACATTTGTCGGGCACACGATGCAATATGCCAAATGAACACTAGATGACACCAGCGCTCCATTAGGCACACTCAACTACCTGTTGTGATGTTTTGTACACCACATTGATTGCTTTTTTTTTAAATAACACGCATAGACTTTTTACATAGAATTTTTGGGTCGAGTCTCTTATAACAAAAAATTAAGATTACCACAATATAGGATTAAAAACAAGGTTCCTAAAATGTTCTTTGTTGGGGTGTGCAGTGCACTGTGCAGTGGTTCCATAAATATTCTTTAAGTAGGCTACCTTTCTGTTGCACAAAAGGTGGTTGTTGTAGGTTCCACTTTTATACAATGACTATTAAGATAAGAAATAAATAGCTGTCTTAAAGGTTCTTTTGGGAACCAAAAAGCTTCTCTATGGCATTACTGTGAAGAACCCTTTAATCACCTTTATTTTATTGTTTAGCTCCGACAGCAATTCCCACGTTTCCCTGCCTAAATAGACATAAGAACATAAAAACTTAATCGAGACTGTAAGCTTGGCTTTAAAAATGGCTTGCAGGTTTTACGTGGGGGACAGTAAGACACAAATCCAGGGGAATTGCGATGTATGTATGAATTATTAATACACTTTTTGTTCACGTGAGCGCGCACATACTTCGAGGGGAAACACCCCTCACTCTGTTTCCATAGCACCGCCCCCCAGGAGGCTTTACACGACCTTTCGTGCAAACCAAACAATATATATAAAACACATATGTAGAAACTACTAATATGACGTGCCATTCATATCTATCGAAAAAGCTATTAGGTTCCACATGGGGCAAATATTTCTGGTTACCTGAGGATTATATCAAATAATATGTGAACGGAATGTGAACATTTTCCGCCCTCTCTAACCCCTCCCAAAACAATGAACGGCCGCTGGTTCGGTGACGGGAGTGATCCGCCTCGCGCACAGCGCACTCCTCGTTGGAAACGGAGCGGCGGCGGGAAGCTCGCTTCGCTTTTAGGCGAGACTGTCGCTGACCTTGGTGCTGAAAGCCCTTCACTTCCCTTTAAAGCCACTTGACTGTCAGTTCCCACCGACAACGTGACAGTTCGAGATAAGGATCAGGAAAAAACATATTTACTAATTTTGATCATTTATGCGGATTCGGCGTTTTGAAGTTGACGTTATTTCGTTGATTCTTATCTGAGATGGCAGCGCGTTCCCCTATCGCACGCGGGTCGGTTTGTGAGTTTATAATGATAAGTAGACAGGACCAGAGTACTTTTCATATCACTCTTGTGTAGGCGTTTTTCTTCGCTCTCAACACCGTCGTCAATTTTCCTGATTTACATCTCACTGAATCATTGATCCGTTGGGTATCGGTCCGGTATGCTCTGTCATCTCTCACTGTGACATGGTACTTTAACGTAAACGGAAAAAAGCGAGGGAATTTTACATTTGGACATGGATCCTCCGAAGGAGCCTGGTTTTGTGCCCAGCAAAGAGGGGCTGAAACAACTGGCAGGGAAGACACTGGGGAACGTGTACAAGTAAGATGTTCCAACATATGATATTGATTCAAGCACGTTAACATTTCAGACTATACGTGTTATCGCACTAAATAATTGTGTAACTATTCTGTAACTATAGCTTTAACACAGTACAGAGGAAAAATGTTTTCCATGTTTTCCAGTTTTATCAATTTAATAACGTATTGACGGTCTTTGCGTTACGTCTTATGGAGACGTAAAGAAAATTATGTAATTCTGCATAATCTGGGGAGGAGGGGATTGAAGCATGTGAATTTTCCTGTCTTTGAAGGTTGTCGATGTAATCCGGTGAATAAAATGCATTTACGATTGATTTGTAATTGTTCAATTTATAGTAGCATTTTCCTTCAGTGTGGCATTTTTTTCCCCCCTAATACCCGCATAAACTAAAAAATATTTTAAACTTTTAAGAAAATTATTGAAATACTTGAGATTTTATAAATAAATAAATATATAAATAGGCTATATAAATTATTATGATTATCTAAAGAATGTAAAAAAACATTTTACACCATTAATTTATAGTGTCCCAATTTGTCTTTATTTTCGTTTTCTCATAGACATGACACGGTGTTTCAAATTTTTTTAAGTTGTCCAAACGTTTAGGACATTGACTCGTGTTTGTGGTCAATTTGTTTTCTAATTTACAATCATATAATATTTAAGTTCCATATGTGAATGATAATAAAATAGAAGGCGCTTTATGGCCGCCGCATTTGCAAACCAAGACAAATGACATGTGTCAGAATCGAAATTTAATAAATACATTTTGCATAGCCTACATTTCGATGCATTAGAAGGCAACCTATCACATGTTTTTGGTAATAAATAATTATAACAAATCCGCCGTGTATATCTACGGCACAAGTATAGGCTAATTGTACAAATATAGTGTAGCCTAAGTGAAGTTGGTAAATATCAATCGCCTTAAGCGTCTGTGAATGTAAATAAGGATGGAGGTGAATGGAGTGCTGCAATGCGGTATAGTGCGCTTTACAGCGGTGCACGAAGCCTGTCGAATCTTCAATAAAAAAATTATATTTGATGTAGGTTTGTTGGTAACTTCGAGTAAAAAAAGGTTAAAGAAACATAAAAACTATTTCTGCGGACTACAATCGCATTACAGAGTCTGTCAGTGTAGCTTTAAAACAAATATGGAAAAAAACAGTAGTTTCTAGTTAGGCTATTATATTTGATCCCTAAAGAATAATTCGATTCCTTTTCCTAACGATTTATTATTATTATTTGATTTAACAATAAAATTGCATACATTTTTAATTATTCGATCATTCCTAAATAGCTGTAGGCCTAGTAGTCCATATGCCTGTAGTGTCCTAAGAGGAATCTAATAGTTCTTCTTCGACTGGTGCAGGGTGCTAGAAAGGCGACAAAAAACTGGCGAGAACATTGAACTAACTGAAGATGGAAGGCCTGCTCAGATCAAAGAGAAAAAGCCACCTCTGTGCGACTGCACGTGCTTTGGACTTCCTCGCCGATACATCATCGCCATAATGAGCGGCCTCGGGTTCTGCATCTCTTTCGGTATCCGGTGCAATTTAGGCGTGGCCATAGTGAGCATGGTTAACAACAGCACCATTCACCTGAACGGAAAGATCGTCATCAAAGAGGTTTGTGCGCGTGCCACACTTGGATTTTCATTGGATATTCACTTCATTGTAGTGATGCCTACTTATACACCCTCTTTACAAAACCTGCACAGAGACGCAAACACATATTAAAACTTACTTACTTTCTTTCATTATTTTTCTTCTTTCTATAGAAAAAAAATTATATATATAATATAATTATATATATATAATATATATATATATATATATATATATATATATATATATATACAGTACAGTGTTTTTTGCTCGTTGAAAAAGGTTTATTGGGCTGCTTGTTACTAGCTTGATAATATTGAAATCAAGCACTGATGCAAAAAATTGACCTTGGTGGCTTGACTGTCATTGCTGTCAAATTGATTAACTTTTGAGTTGGAAACAATTTTTTGTGCACAATAATCAATATTTTGTTGACTTGTTGGGCTTGACGTTTGAAAACAAAAGTTGCAGATATGGCAAATTAACGAATAAATCTTATATCAACGAAATAATTCATAACATATTGAAAATAAACTATATTTAACATGACATTAGATGTCTGTGACAATTTGTTTGCAATAGATTTACATTTTTTATGTCAATATTGTCTGTCCACGTTTACTGTGTATTTAGCAAACCTAACATTTCGTTTTATTTCTCTTTCTTAGAAAGCAAAGTTTAATTGGGACCCTGAAACAGTGGGAATGATTCACGGCTCGTTTTTCTGGGGTTATATTGTGACACAAATTCCTGGGGGATACATTTCCTCTAGACTGGCAGCGAACAGGTAAAGCCCTAGGAAAAATTCTTCAGATGATTATTTTTTCAATATCAGCATATACTAAAAAATTAATTACCTGCATTTGGTTTACCGAAATTCCCCATTGAAATAATAATAATAATAATAATAATAATAATAATAATAATAATAGGTTAATACTACTACTATACAAATAGGCTAATAATACTAATAATAATACAAATTGCTTAATACCTATCGTGCACCTAAAGCTAACGTATTGGTAATAATTAAATTCAGTGTAATCTTTATTATAGTGAAGGAAATGTTGGGCAATATAATAATACCTATTATAATAATATTTGTTGTATAATAAATATTTATGGCAAAATTAACATTACAAGAGATTATACATTTCTTGTGAAATTAGCCTTATTCACTTAAGCTTTTTAAATAGAATATGGTTTTAATATATATGCCAAAACGAAAAGGGTTGTAAGATGTGTTACAAGCATAAATTTAACAAGGGATCGCATTATTTATGAACAATAACGATGATAGGGAAATGTACGAATTTTTTTTATTAACTTCTTACACTCTAAAAATGCTGGGTTGTTATTATCCTATAAGTAGCCTAAATATTGAACAGAACAAACCGCTGGGTTGTTGTTACCCAACCACTGGTTGTAACCTATAACACAGCAGTTGGGTTGAAACAAGCACTGGGTTATTTATAACCAACTGGTATGCTTTTGTCCAGTATTTACCCAACATGGGTTAAGAACAACCCAGCATTTTACCCAGTGATTAGTTGAATTCCACGATACATTTTACATAATGCATAAATCATAAAGCACCTTTAACCTTTAAGAAATGTATATTATTTTTTGCTTCATATAAACTTTCGAAAGTTTGTATTTTCCTTAAAGGGACAACGAATATCAGGAAAAAGCAGTGAATGAATATCAAGACAAATCAGTGCTGCTTATAGAAAGGGAGGGTGTGAGGGAGAGATGGTTTCGTCGCTGTGGTAGACCAGTCTGTGCATGCTGAGATTTTGAGTTTTCAGCATTGTGCAGAGTGTACCCTGACCTGATCCGTCGGGTGTGGGTTGCAGGATTAGACTGTGGGAGCGGCTCTATAAGGCATTCTCCACCTGTTAATGAGATCCCGGGGGAAACCGTGTCTAATCCACTGAATGCGTGGGGCATGGCAACCAGCCCCGGACATGTTGCCAAGGGGGTTGCCCGTGCCGGCTGGGCTAGCTCTCATACAGTATATCACTCAACAATACAAAACTGTCGTAATGATAACGTTTTGCTGGTTTGTAAACTCTTTATTA
The DNA here is from genome assembly GCF_027580225.2 of Misgurnus anguillicaudatus. Lineage (NCBI taxonomy): Eukaryota > Metazoa > Chordata > Actinopteri > Cypriniformes > Cobitidae > Misgurnus > Misgurnus anguillicaudatus. Next base: position 33,753,695 of record NC_073357.2, on the reverse strand, counting down.
TATCTGTGTAGCAGGTTTCAGTGAAGGTTATCGCATTTTACAATAAAGACTTCTACTGTATGCAAAAGGTTCTGTTAATAAGTCAGATCTGTGTTATCTTAATCGTCTTGTTCCTTGCTGAAATAGTTTTTACTTCATTTTTCTGCTCTTGTTTGACGTGATTTAGCTGTAATAGAATCAGTGCTGGAAATCACCCTCAATCCGATTAGTGCTGCTGTCTGCACGTGCTGAGGTGAGAGGGGTTGTGATGAAAACGCGCATTTCCTTTGTGTCACTGGCGCAGCCCACCTCACCAAACGCAATGTAAAACACCAAGAAGATTTTCGCACTTGAGTTGCCTATAATAGTTATATAATAATATAATGTGTAAACTGTTAAAATATTTAAATATCTCAGGTTTTAAATTATCAAAATAAATGTAGCTTACTAAAGTAAAACATCAAGTGACATATGCAAGTGACGTATGAAACTGTACATATAGCCTATGTTCAGTTAGGAAATATTTAAATACATTTTTTTATTATTTATAAAGGAAAAACAAAAACACTTTGGGTTTTAACTCAGCAGTCTGTAATTTAATTACGTTTTCATCTATTATTTAGGGTGTTTGGTGCTGCCATTCTCCTCACGTCCACACTGAATATGTTCATCCCCTCAGCTGCACGTGTACACTATGGGTGCGTCATATTCGTCAGGATATTACAAGGGCTTGTAGAGGTAGGAAATGTGATTGTTTTTTTATATTTTGATTTGACTTTTGTTTGCAAGTAATGTCAATGACATTGCATGTAGGAACAATCTGTATCTGCGTTTTATAGAAAATCAAAAAGTTTTTTTTATTATTGTGGAAATCCAAAAGCCGAATAAAAATCAATTATACCCTGAGGATATTTCTCAGAGAATAATAACCCAGGCTTTGTCTTTAGTAGAACCGTATCGATCTGTAGGCACGTTGTGTTTCCAACACAATCTCATGGCGATTAATTCGTACGATCTCATTCGTACGTTTTTGTACGATTTTCTTTCGCCCTAGTGCTTTTAGGGGGCCGTTTTTTATATAAACTTTAAAGAAAAAAGTGTTTTGAATACCTATTAAATTCATATATGTGTCTTTACATACATTTAGTAATTTGTAACTAATTATTATTACTAATATCATCATCATCATCATCATCATCATCATCATCACTTTTTTAGGGTGTGACCTACCCAGCATGCCATGGTATCTGGAGTAAGTGGGCCCCTCCAATGGAAAGAAGTCGTCTGGCCACAACCTCCTTCTGTGGTAATTTACAACTTTATTCAATTTAAGACAAATAGTGAATAGTGAAATTCAGTTTCATTTATATAACACTGAATGCTTAGAAACTTTTAGATTTATTTTAAGAGGTTATCCCAATCGTTGTTGTTCTTGGGATGCATTCACATTTCTTCTTATCTCTTTTATAGGGTCATATGCTGGAGCTGTCATTGCCATGCCCCTCGCTGGGATCCTTGTGCAGTATACTGGCTGGTCCTCTGTTTTCTATGTATATGGTGAGTGTGTCTAGTGTTTGAACAGTGGGTATAATCCAAACTGTTATTTTACAAGAGTGCCTCATGGCTTTGATGAGTGTAATTTAGTAAGTGTAGTGTTCATTGATGCTGGGTATTGATTTTTCCTCTGATGTTTCCATGTGTTTCTGTGCTGACACCAAATCTGCCTGTCACTGTGCCAAGATAGCACCTCTTGTCCAGACAACAATAATGAATTGTAATACAGTTAGCTGTATGATGATATCAGTCTGCTGATCTGCATCTTCGCTTACTTATTTGCAATATAATCTTTTGTCTACATCAAACACAATCCAACATTTCAGAATCGTGTGTTTCTCCACAGGCTGCTTTGGAATTCTTTGGTATATGTTTTGGATACTCGTGTCATATGAGAGTCCAGCTGTACACCCCACCATCACGGATGAAGAACGCTGCTACATTGAGGAGAGTATCGGAGAGAGTGCTAAGCTGCTGGGTCCCGCAGAAGTGAGTGACCTCAGAGCCTTGACACAAAGTTAATTTACACATAGTTCTGCTTTGAAAGCAGGTTTTCCAGGACAGAGCGTAATGTGGCTTGTGCTGACAGACGGGCTGTTTTGAAAGCAGGCCAGTAAGTCAGTTTCTGACATAAAGCTGAGAAAATATATTGTAACATTAAGATCTGAAACATTGATGAAGATCTGTTGCTGGTCTTATTTTAAAGGTGCAGTGTGTCATTTTTAGAAGGATCTCTTGACAGAAATGCAATATAATATACAAAACTATATTATCAAAGGTATATTAAGACCTTTCATAATGAACCGTTATGTGTTTATTACCTTAGAATGATATGTTTTTATTTACATACACAGGGAATTCCCTTACATGGAAGTTGCCATTTTGGGCCGCCATGTTTCTACAGAAGCCCTTAATGGACACATTTTTTTTACTAAGTTGTCTCAGATTATGACCTGTTTGTCCGGTGGTGGCTACAGTAGCTTCTCTATGTGTTTCAAAAGCCAGGGGTGAGCAGTGGACTGAGCCGTTGGTTGCAATTCACAACCTCACCACTAGATCCCGCTAAAATTTACACACTACACCTTTAATCTCAACACCCAATTTCTCTAACTTCTCCAAACTACATTTTTGGAATTGTTAACAGTTAAACAAATGTATATATATATATATAGTGCTACACTATTTACCTTTTTTTTTTTTTTTAAAGTAAATCAATGCTTAGACCTATTATATGTTAAAAACAATGAGGTGTTAGGGCATATTAAGGCATACAGTGATGTAAAATGAGTCTCAGTTATCAATGGTTAGGGTGAAAAGGAATTTATTGAAAAAAACCAAGAACAAGCAAAACCAATAAACACAGTATAGCGGCCATAAACAGAACAAGACCTAACAGTGAAGAAATGGAAGAAGATGGCTAATTATAGTAACATAACATATGAGAATAATAGTGGTGCACAAGGTAGTGTACTCACAGTTTAGGTAATGTTAGGGCATCTTACAAATTCTTAAATGTTTGCTTTTTTTAAATAATTATGTCGTCTATCTTTGAAAAAGCATTTTGCCATCAGTCATGTGATATTTGTCTACATGTCATGTACCATTCAAGTGCAAACAGAACATGAATATTAACAAAAAATCATAAAGATTTGTAGGGTTTAGATGCAAAACCCTCTAAGTGCATCTGTCATGTTTTTTGTAAATTAGATCAGAATTTTTATCAGACTCTTAATGGATTCTGCCAAAAAAGAGGTATTTCTGAATGACCGGAGGCCGGGATTAAGCAGATTTAAAGCAAAAGTATTTGATAAACATATAATAAGTGCAGAGAACATGCAGTTAATTTCATTATCTCATTTATGAGCTCCTCATTTGTTCCCACTTGTAACTGCTATTTGCAACATTAACATCTGATAAATGAATAGGTGTTGATCTGCTTAATGGTAAGGTTAACAGTTTTAGGGTTAACAATTCACATTGGATGTGGCAATTGTTTCTTCTACAGAAATACAAGACACCTTGGAAGAAATTTTTCACATCCATGCCCGTCTATGCAATCATCGTGGCCAACTTCTGTAGGAGTTGGACCTTCTACTTGCTGCTCATCAGCCAGCCTGCATACTTTGAGGAAGTGTTTGGGTTTGAGATTAGCAAGGTAATTTCAATTTCACTTTGCATGTATTTGAATGACCTATTGTTTCATCCAAACTAGATCATTAATGATAAAAATCATGAAAACAATTACACATCCAGCAATTAAAGATAAATTATTTAGGTCAAAATTATAAATTAAATGTATAATTCCGGTGTGCATCGGTAAATGGGTGACCTTTGTCATTCCCTAAGGTCTGAAATCCAATGATGAATTATTCATTGTGAACAGTTCATAATGAATTATTCATTCATCACTTTTCTGTGATTTAAGTCTGTGTTTGCATCTCATTTCTGACTTGTTTTCACACTTCCTTGTTAAACCCTCAATCATGTCTTTACATCTTTAAAATAGATTAGTATTAACAAACTAGCACAAATGCCTAGATTATAGCAGTGTTTTTATAGCTTGGTTTTAATTTTACAGCACATTTTTTATTAGTGCATTTCAGTCAAACCTAAAAATGTCATAAGTAATGTTATATCATAAGGAAATTTACCTAATAGATGTTGTTTGCTTATACGTAAATCTAAAGAAAATTAGATTTGTTTTCTGTAGTTTATCTCTTGGGGCGTTCATCAGATCCTAAAATCTAGTAGTGTTATTTAATTTAAGTCTATTTCTAATGCTTTTTTTGCAGTGTGTTATTAATAAGATGCCCCTAAAATGTATGGCTGTTCTCTTTTTCAGGTTGGCATGCTATCAGCACTGCCCCATCTGGTGATGACCATTATTGTGCCCATTGGGGGACAGATAGCTGATCACCTTCGCAGTAAAAACATCCTGTCTACTACCACAGTTCGAAAGATCATGAACTGTGGAGGTGAGTATAACTTCTACTGCAGAACTGTACACAGAATGACTACGTGTAGCCGAGTTTAAATTAGGAATATTAAGATGAATGTACAAAATAAATAATTTGTTTTCCAGACATTTGTTTCAGCTTAGAAGAATAACCATCTATATGTTTTTATCATTCATAGGCTTTGGGATGGAGGCCACTTTATTGCTGGTTGTGGGTTACTCCCACAGTAAAGGGGTCGCCATTTCATTTCTTGTGTTGGCTGTCGGGTTTAGTGGGTTCGCAATATCAGGTGAGCCTTTGAAATAATCTTTGATTTTAAGGAAACGGTGTGTTTCATTCAGTCTTTCAGTTGGCAAACATTTTGCTGTACACACACAACAATAAACCATTGATCAAAATGCAATGCACAGCCAGAGAACATCGAAATAAGGCCTCCTTCTGAAAGAATATCATGTTCTCTCCTTTTTCATTAAAATCGTTTTTTTTTCACTGCTGCTTGGACGGAATGAGTTTTTCTGGCGGACTTCTTAAATAATTCATACGCACTCTCCCCTGAGAAGCAAATGCACAGGCAACGCATCCAGACAGAGCACTCAGAGCGGGAGGGGCTAGAGACTCCTCCGCTTTACAAGATGGCTGCTCTTTCTATTTATAGTCGGAATCTCCAGTATCATGATACTGAAAATTGTGTTCTCTTCAGGCAAACCCAAAATACAGTGATCCTTACATACTATGATGCAATTCTGTACATTTGTTGGCTGTATAAGTGACATACCATTAAAATATATAATAAACCCTTTTGCCAGAATTATTAAATATTTATAAAATGATTGAATATTTATTTTTATTGTCCATCAGGTTTTAATGTCAATCACTTGGACATTGCTCCTCGCTATGCCAGTATCCTGATGGGAATCTCAAACGGAGTTGGAACTCTATCAGGAATGGTGTGCCCTCTTATTGTGGGAGCTATGACTAAACATAAGGTATGAGCACCTTGAACTGTTTACTTATTTTTTTTGTGCATTACAATGATTAAGATTTGATTCACAACGATTAAAATTGTTGGTGTAAATTAGTGAAACAACAAATTACTCAAGTGAAAAGACTGTAAAACAGTGAATGTCTCAGGATAAGGAGGTTCCTTTGCATTTGCTGTATGAGACTATTTAAAGGGCTCCATAATCTATTACTGAGAGGACAAAAATGAATTATTTCCATGTCTATCACCATAAAGACTTAAAGACTCTGAAGTCTTCAAGTGTGTTTCTCATGCGTTATTCATGCAGCTCTCATGGTGGAGTCTATATATGTCAATTCCTGACATCTCTTTCTTCTCTTCAGACCCGAGAAGAATGGCAGTATGTGTTTCTTATCGCTTCCCTTGTCCATTATGGTGGTGTAATCTTCTATGGCATCTTTGCCTCGGGAGAGAAACAGCCATGGGCGGATCCAGAGCTGACCAGCGATGAGAAGTGTGGTTTCATTGATGAAGATGAGCTGGCTGAAGAAACAGGGGACATCACCCAGAGCTACGGTGCTTTGGGGGGTCCAGCCAAAACCTATGGTGCCACCACACAGTTGAATGGAGGATGGGCAGAAGGATGGGATAAACGAGAGGAGTATGTACAGGAGGGTGCGGAGGAAGGAGGTTATGGATACAGGCAGGGTGGGAATTACTCTTAGACCTTACAAAACATGCTAGCACACACAACCTAATGCACACACCTCTAGTACATTACAGCTGCCCCAAAAGTGTTTGTACACCTAAGTCAGAACATAACAAACTAAGAAACAGTTGATGAAATAGAGCTTTTCTTGTTTTGGGAAAACATGATAATGTCAAGGTGATTTTTAGTGCATTTTGACTTAAGTGTGCATGTACTTTTGGGGCAACTGTACATACAGCACAGCAAGAAAATGTATGCCCACACTGTGTAGATTTTGTAGTGTTTGTGAGTTCTACAAAAAGATTACAGATTACCATAAAAATTGTTATATGGTTGCACAAATGTAAATGATTTAATGAGTTAAAAAATATACAAAAGAGATGTAACATATCAAATTGGCAGAATGTAAATGTTCTGTGTATTTAAAAAGAGTGACTTTATTTCAAGTGCAATCATGTGTCATGTTGTGAAACAAAGTTTTTCACCTCATTTTTCTGAGCCTTTGGACATAGAAGCCTATAGTGTTAGCTACTGGCTTTTTAAAGCATTGCTTATTGAATCTGTCTAGAGACATACTGTTGTAAAAAATTCATTGTCTTTTTTCTGATTGCACTGAGAGAGCTGTACTATGTCATTCAACACAGTGGGTTTGTTTATACCTCATGATGTGTTACTCATTCATCGTACAGTATATATAATATTTATAAGAGATTAAAGAGGATTTGGTCTTTGACACTGGAGAGAAAAGCACAGTTTTATAGATGGTCAAATAAAAGCAACAAAAGTTTTGCTCAAGCTTAGTATAATAGTTAGTTTCATTATGATTGGAAGGTGCTGTTCAGTGTGTTGTTTGCTGTAAAAGAATTGCAAGCAAGACTTCATTGTTGCTTAAAAATTGGAAACAAGAGCTACATAAAGCAAAAGCACAGTGTGTCAAGCCTACATGACTCTTTAATTGAGATTTTATACATGTTCACTCCATGCTATTTTGACATCTGTGATTGTTAGTTATGCATGGGTCAAAAATATTTTTGTTTCTACAAAAGTAGTGTTTTTTACATTTTTACATTATTTTAGTTTTTTAGCTGTTACTAATGTGTCAATTCCTTTGCACAATTAACCAAAGGTAACCTGAAGTGTGGGTTTTTAGCTGGGATGGGTGACAGTTTCCATTAAGAAGAGTAAAGGAGGACATGTGAAGGGGTTTGTTTCAATCCTTGCAGCAGGTTGTAACCATATTCGATGTACAAAGCAATAAATCCATGGTAACAGTTATTTATTAGTCAGTTTGTCCAAAATATGTAACACATTAGCACATTAACCTGTAATAATTTTTGGTTTAAGTCTTTTTGTGATGACAATTAAAAAGAAAAAAGATTAAAGAAATACTTACTGTCGAAATATATATATATATGAACTATATTTAGACTTAGCAAGAGTCCAGTGCAACTCTCTTTACTGTAAAGAGTTTTTGTGCTGGACCCACTCACCAGAAGAGAATGATTATTAAGTGCCACCTGCAACTGGTTCCTGATGTGTCAAACTCTATGGTTCGCAGTTTCGCAGGTGGCCGCACCTCTGTAGTTGTCCTGTATGGTTGCCAGTGGTTGCTTTTTGGAAGTATGTTGTTGTCAGATATCTTTTACGTTAATCCTCTCTTTTGTACTTCCCTTTCGTTTCTGGTCTGTGTTTTGTCTGTGGCTAGAAAAGTGCTCCCTTTCCCTTCTTTTCCCTCTTTACTCATTGCCTACAACTGTTGCAATATTTGGTGACACAAGGATTGTGTGTAAAGGTATTCAAAAATGTTCAAAAATGACAGTAATTTGCCTGATGATGTTGAGGTACCTTATTCTTGTTCCCTGCCTATGAGTGAAGTGTGGTTATATGGCTTTTTTCTGTGTTACTGTAAATGGAGAGGTATGTTGATGTGAAATTGAAATGCTCTATATAGCCTTTTTATATATAAAAAAAACAATGAACAAAACTATACTTGCCCATGTTTGTTTCATTATTATTCCATTGAGGTGGTTGCAAGCAAACAATTTTCTTAACTATTAAACATTGGTTACCAATTACAAACTTAAAGGGATAGTTCACCCCAAAATTTAAATTCTGTCATTACTACTTACCCTTATGCTGTTCCAAACATGTATGAGTTTCCTAATTCTGTTGAACACTAAAGAAGATATTCTGATAAATGATGGTAAGCACAAAGTTGACGGTACCTATTGACTTCATACTATCTGTTTTTCCCAGAGCCGATCCTGGCCTTCTGGGGGCCCTAAGCAACTTTGTAAGGGGGCCCTGTCATCGCATTCACTGTCTCTGCTTAAGCTATAAACAAAATGTTAACTGAAACACGTATTATCTTATAGCTATACATTTTTGCCACATGTACATTACTGTGACACTCATCAGAATACCTAATTATAACATTGACACATGTTTTCTGAAAAGCCCTTAATCTGTTACATTACTTAGAAAACAAGGTCTACAGCCAAATATATATATATATATATATATATATATATATATATATATATATATATATATATATATATATATATATATATATATATATATATATTAAGAGCTGTAGATTATCAGGGAAATTTAAAATTATGAATAAAATAAAACCAAAATAGCTGTCAGATAAACTATAACAAATAACTCAACAGATTTTCCAATTTGTTTAAAAACTAAGGCATGATAAGACTCCATAGATAAACACACAAAATACATAAATCTTTCTTTAAATATGCAAACATTAGACCTAATGTGCATTGTTTTAAAATGCTAACAGGAGTCACACAACATCTTGCATAAATAAATGTGTTTTTTTAACACATAAAAGATTTTGATTATTAATGTGTACAAGCATTTCTAACAAAACACACTGGATTAAAACTGAATCTAGGGATTTGGACTGCAGTGTTTGTTATAAATCCATTGAATGGTTATTCAAGACTAAATAGGAATTTTGTGTTCTTAATCTTTTTACTTCACCTTTATGGCGCTTGTCTTTCCTGCTCTGGGTGGATAGCTTTAATATCCGACAGAAGACGCATGTTGATAGGCGTGTCAAACGTATGCGGAGCTGCATAGATGGACGGACAACTGTATCAAAGTATCGTGAGATCAGACTGCTTGTTATAATTTCGAATGGGCACAACGATGTCACTCGTCAGCTGGTCTGTGCAGTGCTGCATGAAGTTAAGAACAAGGGGGCCCCCTAGTAGTGCGGGGCCCTATGCAGTTCACGTAGTCTGCGTATAGGGCGGATCGGCTCTGGTTTGTCCTACTATGGAAGAAGGGCCGGCGTCAAGGGGGGGGGCATTCGTGGGCCGTGCCCCCCCAAACAGGTTGTTGTGCCCCCTACACAGTTTTTTATTAATTTAATATATACAAGAATAATTAAAATAAATTAAATGACTTTTAATGTAATCAAATGAGGAAAATATAGTTGATATATGTTTTTTAAAAATAAAATAGACCAGTTTCTCTGATTGGTTGTATTTCGGCGTCTCATGCATCTTTACGTCTTTAACATATGTGACTTGATAGCAGCAGCGTGTTTTTTCGCTGCATTTTATGGATCGTGTAAAATATGGATATTAGAACATTTAAAATGAACCAGCACCGCCTGCTCCATCTGACTTCATGCAAACACTGTTTCAAGGAAGTTTAATGTTCACACAGGCCGCCTTCAGCTTTTTTTTAAAGTTAAGTTAGCATTGTTTTAATTTACGTAAGATTAAATGTGAAGTGTGGCTATAGACCGTTAATTTGCGACGTGATTATGGTAATACTGATTATTTTGTGATCTTACGGGAAATGAGCTGACAGTCTGTACCAGTTGTATGAGTGTGTGCGTGCACTGTATTTGTTGTTTTAATGCCTTGTTTTTGCAAGTTATTGTTGCTAATTGGAAGCCGCGTGCCCCCCTGTTAGTTATGGTCTGGCGCTGGCTCTGTATGGAAGTCAGCGGGTACCATCAACATCATATTATCAAAATATCTTCAAATTTACCAACATTTTCATTTGTGGGTGAACTATCCCTTTAACACAAAATGTTGTCATGCTACAGCACAATGCATGAAGGTGCATCATGCACGTATCTAAGTTTTTAACCCTTGCTGTTCTAACATAGCTTATTCATCACTCACATGGCATCCCTCTGCTCTGCTCTAGTAAAATCAATATGAGAGTATCTGGAGATCACCAAGACCTATTGACCATACAAACCTCCTAATGGAGCCAACAAGGAGGGGCTGCACTTAGAAGCTATTTAGAGGATGTGTTCAGTCTCTCATCAGCGACTCTCAAGCAGGAAACCTGTCGTATTCAAAAGCAACACATGCACTGGTTTGGTTCATTCTATCATTAGCCAGGTATCATTTCTAACTCATTTTATGAATGACTTAATGTATATTTACATTGCAGCAGCACAAATACTTTCTTAGAGCGAATGATAACATTGAAAAATCTAAATTAAAGCATTCTTTAAGTTTTCACAGTAATTTAATGTAGGCTAAACCTCGTGTATGAAAAAAATGGCGGTTCAAAATAACAAAGTCCTGCATAGATTGGAGCTGTTTAAGTGTGTTTAAACCTGAATTGATTTCCTCAGATAAATGAAAAGCCACAGTTCCCTCTTATAACAGTTTTGCAGAATAAACACAGCCGCATGCTGGGATGCTGCCGGATCACTGCAGAACATCACAGTACGGAGGTGCAAATGAGACACCCTCCTTCCCGAGATGGGCAGACACTGTCCTCTTGGCTTGTAACCGTAGAGGTTGTAACCTTGGCAATCTCATCTATCTATCTATCTATCTATCTATCTATCTATCTATCTATCTATCTATCTATCTATCTATCTATCTATCTATCTATCTATCTATCTATCTATCTATCTATCTATCTATCTATCTATCTATCTATCTATCTATCTATCTATCTATATCATCTATCCTCAGATTTAATAAGCCGCCTCCACAATGTGAACAAAACCAACAACCTGAATCAATTCATGCTACTGTCCTGCCGGAGGGGACGGTCACAACCTGGCAAATGTCCAGCATTGCTCTCTAACATTGGGTATGTCAGTTACTAATTGGATAACCTTTCTTTCACCAGCTGATTTACAATATCAGATTGACTGAAGAAAACGCTCGCACTTGGGTGCACCTAATTGAAAGCTTGTCGATTGAGTGTGGACACATAATTGCTCGGTGAGACTTTGTGTCCTAACACCACCAAACGGAGGTGCACAGGTTGCTGTTGCCATAGAAATATTAGTTTCTGTTTAAATACGTATCACGTTGGAGTCATGTTTAATTTTAACCTCAGTAACAACGTGAATGGAAAGTTTAAAAATATAAATGGACAAATGAAGTACTAGTCAAGTAAATAGATGTGCACTTGAAAAAACATTGTTTAGGAGATGGTAGAAGACTACAGTAACACACGTTTTATTGCATTATTGCTTTTGCTAATGAGACAACCGCAATGAGACCATCAATTGTAACCCTATTGCTCATGTTTACACTGATTCCTTCATCCGTATCCGTCATGGATGCCTCATCATGTCCTGGACAGACAGCAGTTCACTCCCACCTCACTTCGTGTTCATTAATGCATTTCAGTTATATCTATATCACACAATGTTATTTCAAAGAGAGGCTGAGACCATATATACTGTGTAAATTCATAAGATTCATTATAAACTTTCTTCTTGGATCTGTGCCAGTATGTGTTTTTCCTGCGAGTTGAGGGGTGGGGGTGACAGGTTTTCCAGTAGTCCCTCGGGGCACAGATGGGCGGTGTAGTGGGACTGGAATCACTCTTTGATGACAGGGGCCTGCATGAGGGTCCAACAAACCTGCCTCAACCCATAAATATCTCCTGATCTCCACACGGACAGGGGAAAGTGACTGGTTGACGTATCCTGTGTTCAGCTCGATCTCCACTGGGAAAAGGAGGGAGAGGTCTGGGTAGATGTCTGTATAATCCATCTTATGTGTGAGGGGGGCAAACAGTGAATGAATGAGCTCTGGTATTAATACCGAAAGCAGCCCTTCCTCCACCGGCCCAGCTCATCAATTATTCCACACCATCATTATATTTCCGACTACAGTATTCCAGACAGGGGAACAGGATTGAGGATAAGACATTTATATTCACTTTAAAACCAGTGGCCACATGAAAGATGTATATTAGTGTGTATGCACAGAGAAAGAAGATAAAGATCACATGATCATGTTGCGTAAGAGCCTGTGTTGGGAATGGTTGCCATGTTTGAAAATCTTGGGCTATCCCAGTGAGCTCCACCCTTTAGAAACCACCTGACTGCGGGAATGAGTTTCTGTGTGTATTGCCTTGGGTGGGTTCTTGCTGAATGCACGATGACATCTTTTATTCACTTCCTGTAATCAAAATTCACATCATGTTCAGGTGCTGCTATAGAGAAAATCTTGCGGGTGGTGGAAATTTTTGTGATACCTGTGATTCTGCTAGTGATAGAGATGTGGCACAGATAAAAATGATTATGTACTGCATCTTGTTACTGTTTTTATGCATCATCTTTAAACATTTAACATGAAATCTCTAAGCTTCATCACGATTGATCATCTTTCAATAAACTGCATTCTGCATGGTGATGCTCTCAGCATCATCTGAATCACAGAGGGTGACATACAGAAGAGAAGAGGTGAGTGAGAGACTCAAGGGAGAAGTCTGACCTTTAAGCAGCGCTGGCTGGCAGTCCACACGGAGGCATATGTCCCACAGAGAGATTCAGCACCTTCAATGGAGGTGCCACATAGGAAATGGGGCATTGTCTCTAGTATATTTTTTAACTATATTTCATGCAATACTGTAATGTGAAGCATATTAGATTAGTTATATTAATGACATTTAAATAATTTACCTAACTAACCTATGGAATTAGAAAATAAATGACTGGGAGAGAGTTGGCAGTCAATCAGTGGTGTCATTCTTTGTATCTTGGTGTGGATGTAAAAGTGTGTGTGCATGTGTGTAAGTGCGTGTATGCGTGTGTGTGTGTGTGTGTGTGTGTGTGTGTGTGTGAGTGCTGCCAGACTGGGCTTTATTTACTCAGCTCTTACAATACCCCTTCACCAGATGGGAACCAACAGAGTGAGAGAGGAAAGAGAGAGGAAGCCGAGGGGAAGAGGGGAGTGGGAAGTGTGTGCCCCGTATCCCCAGCCATGAGGACTCTTTTGTTCCCCAGCAAGCCCCTGATGCGGCATGGCAGGGTGACACAGACTGGCTGTAAATCTCATTAAAAGAAAGACAGTTAGGGATAGAGAGAGAGTGAGAGAGAGAGAGAGAGAGGAAGAGAGGGAAAGAGGCAGAGAAAGAGAAGAAGAAAGAGAGTCCTCAAGAGGGCTTGAGATCCCATTAAGACGTCGACATGCTTACTTCAGTAATATACAACACTGAGAACTCCTGTCAGCATGCAAGCGCAGAAAAATTAAGCAAAAAGCTTGATTTTTGTCAAGAACAAAAAACAGTAAGTGACGTAAACGTGATCCCAAATAATACATTAACATATTCATATTTATATATAGTGTATATGAGCTAGAGGGAATAATAAATGCTAAATCATTAATCAAGATACAACATTGCAATAAAATGGTTCATATCAGAATAAAAGACTTGTTATGTTCTCCCCTGTTGCATAAATAAATAATATAAAAGGACACAATAAAACACACATGGTGCCCTGCCTCTCCCCCTCCTCTGCCTGATTATTGATTTCTCTCCTGTTGTGTAGACACCTCCTCTGCAGATTTGATTAGTCACACTGAGGTGACAGAGGGGAAGTAAAGCTTTTAGATTAGAGAGCGTTATGACAGAGAGAAGGGAGAGAGTGATCAAATAAGAGACAGACACTTTGAAAAGAATCAAAGAAATTAAAGGAAATGTAGATATATTTTGCTGTTGGGTGTTTTTTGCATATGGTAATATCTGCCTAGTTGTGGGGTAAAATTCTGGGGTAAAAGTTAATAAGTGTGTGTGAGAGAGAATACTTTTTTTTATTCTGTAGTATTTATGTTTAAAAAAAAATAATTTCATCCAATTTTGTAGTCCAATGTGCCAGCTCATAGCTTAAGTCGAGCCTCACTGCAAAAAATGACTTGTTTTCAATAGAAATATCTGAAAATTCTTAAATCAAGATGTGTTTTCTTAATGACCAAAATTACCTAAGAAAATAAATCTAGTTTTTAGACAAAAAATAAACAATTTAAGTGAATTGTGAACAAGCAAAATATCTGCAAATGGGGTGATAAAATTTGGCTTGAATTAAAGGGGACATTCCAGAAGACGTTTTTAAGATATTAAATAAATCTTTGATGTCCCCAGAGTACATATGTGATTTAGGTAATAAAGGATAGGTAATTTATTGTGGCATGTTAAAATAGGCACTTTATGGAACTGAGCAAAAATGCACCGTTTTGTGTGTATCCCTTTAAATCCAAATGAGCTGCTCAGGTGGGCGGAGTCTCAAGCGCTCCCGATGTAGACATGACAGAGCATAGAGACAGAGCGCCGTTATGCAAATTTGAAAACCACGCCCATCGGGGGGGAACGCAATCCAACCGTCTCCATTGACTTTGTATTGCGAGAAGCCGCCTCCTTGTCATTTCTGGCTTATAACAAAAAACTGAATAATGCCTAAAAGCTGCTGTGTGACAATATGTACAGCTAACAAGCCAAAGAACCCAGAAATAAGTTTTTATAAGCTGTCGAGCCGTAAAACCCAGCTTTTAAGGAGAATAAAGTGGATCGCCGACTACGTTTCCCCCTAGTGGACGCACTTCTACTAATAGAAGTACTATGAAAAGTTGCCTGTATCCATTTTTGTGTCTTTAAACGCTCGTTTTTTTGGGTCGACAGCTTATAAAAACTTATTTACAGATTAAACTTAAAAACAGAATAATACCTAAAAGCTGCTGTGTGACAAGGTGTACATCTAACACGCCAAAAAAATAAATAAATAATTTTTTATAAGCTGTCGACTTCAAAAAACGAGCGTTTAGACACAGAAATGGAAACAGGCAACTTTTCATAGTACTCCTATTAGTAAAACTGCGTCCAATAGGGGGAAACGTAATCGGCGATCCACTTTATTCTCCTTAAAGACTGGGTTTTACGGCTCGACAGCTTATAAAAACTTATTTCTGTGTTCTTTGGCTTGTTAGCTGTACATATTGTCACACAGCAGCTTTTAGGCATTATTCAGTTTTTTGTTATAAGCCAGAAATGACAAGGAGGCGGCCTTTTGCAATACAAAGTCAATGGAGACTGTTGGATTGCTTTCCCCCCGGTGGGCGTGGTTTTCAGGTTGTGACGCGCTGCGCTCTGTCTCTATCAGGGAGATATTCTCACGGAAGAAGTTAGTAAGCGATGTTCAGCATTATATACTAGTCAACATTTTAAGTGGATCAAAAAAGTTAATCAAAGTTGTCCTAAGACAAGAACTGGTATTGAGTATTGGTTTAAGACCACTTTTATAAAATGTTTGATCCACTTCAAATGTTGACTAGTGTATATTTGAACAAGTTTAAAAAGTCAATCATCTGTTTTATGCATACTAAATGCATGTTTATCAGCAGATGGGGAACATTGTAGAATAAAAATAAAGACTTTTAGGTCTCATGCTGCCAGTGTTTTAAACAGGCACAATGATATTCAGCATGTTACAATAAAATACACGTCCACAAACACTCAGAAGTAAATTTTTTGACCAAACCACACAAGCAGATTTAAATGATTTGTAATAAAACAACACGTTTAATGCTTAAACTTTAGAGAAACAGATCAAATGACATGTTTAATTTTATTGTGTAGCCATATTGAACACATTCGCGTTTCTGTCAGTCTCTCACTCTCTATCTTGTAACTCCTCGTATTCATTTGAAACTTGAGAGAAACATTAAACAACATATTTATGATATGATAGAGAGGCGTTGTTCTCTCACTCTGTCTCGTGCAGTGCATTAATCCTCGTGTTCATTCATATAAACTTCAGAGAAACATATTAAACAACATACTTGAAAGCGAACCGTCGCGTTGCTATCTGTTCGTTCGCTCAATCTCACTCACTCACTCTCTCTCTCTTGCACTAAGATAACGTTAATAATTTAGAACGTTAATTCAATGTAGAAAGATTATTAAAACTACAAGTTATAAGATTGTAGGCTCCTGTTTGTGTTTGAGGGAATACAAACGCGTCATGCTGTCAGTCATACTTTCTCTCTGTCTATCGCACTCAAGGTAGCGTCATGGTTGGATAGCACAGTTGAAGGGGCGGTATCTTTATAATAAGATCCCTTACCTACGTCATGGGGGAAGCGAAATCCGCATGACCTATTCACATGCTTGCAGAGAGAGCCTTACCAAAACAAAGTTACAGGGTTGCTATTTTTCATGAAGCACTGGGGACCCGAGTATAGCACTTAAACATGGAAAAAGTCTGATTTTCATGGAATGTCCCCTTTTAGTGTTTAAGAAAAAAGAAATCTTATTTCAAGATTTTTGTTCTCACCCCATTGGCAGATCTTTTTGCTTGTTTTAAGCACAAAATCACTTACATTTTATATTTTTTGTCTAAAAACTAGACTTCTTTTCCAAGGTCATTTTGCTCATCAAGAAAAAGCATCTTAATTAAAGAATTTTTAGATATTTCTCTTGGAAAAAAAGACAAAATACTAAGTAAGAAAGTCATTTTTTGCAGTGCAGGGCCGATCTCTTCATTTTAAGACCTTCTCTTCTTTTGCTATTGTTATTTTCGTTAAGACTT
The DNA here is from genome assembly GCF_027580225.2 of Misgurnus anguillicaudatus. Lineage (NCBI taxonomy): Eukaryota > Metazoa > Chordata > Actinopteri > Cypriniformes > Cobitidae > Misgurnus > Misgurnus anguillicaudatus. The sequence continues at coordinate 33,736,704 of NC_073357.2, read as the reverse complement.
GATGGCGCGGTGAAGGCCTTAAATGCATTTACTGGTTTAATTTGTTTTGCAGGAAGTGAGAGATCACAACATTCTGACACCTGCTGGTTTGTTCAGGTTTGATGTCATTATTATTTACTTTATGGCACATTGCTGTCTATTGCACTAATGAACTGACTAACAGCTTTCTTAGTAATAGCTGTTTTAACTGCCAGAGCACACACACACTCCAAAACCCGACACACCTTGTCAAAAGCAAAGTGAAAATAAAATCACATTTAAGTGTTAACGAATCTTAAAATGCTCTCGGGACAGTGTTAAAACAGAAATACACAAATCACAGTTACAAGTTACCACTTTAAGACCATGGAAAAAGTCCCCTGTAAGCACAGCATTGGCAGCAGTTTGGTTGCTATGTAGTTCAAGGTTAATGGAAATAATAAAACGTGATGAGGTCTATAATTGTCTGTGAACACTTTCCCCCCACACTCTCAGTACAAGTGGATATTTAATATTCTCCTGACAGATGATACATATTTGCATCTTTGTGACATCCTAACACTCTCAGAAAAAACTGAACAAAATTTGTCACTGGGACAGTATATTTTAAAAAGGTGCTATATGTACCATTTTGGAACAAACATGTACCTTTAAGGGTGTTTTCACATACAGTTCATTTTAAAAGAACAAAACCCAGTTCACTTAAAGTGAACCAGAAAAGGGACTAGCCGAATGTGACCTCAGTCCTTTTGGTGTTCACAATATAGTGGACTCAAAAGAGGACCCAGTTCTTTTTTTGGTCCTCTTCAGAACTGAAGTGATCTCAGACCCTTTCTTGTTCACATCACAACTTCATAAGTTTTTGGGTCCTTTTAGGGGGGTCTGAGATCACTTGGTTTGTTCACATATACACCCTGAACTGCTCTGAGAGTGTTTGGAGGGCTCAAACGAACTAGGTGTGAAAACACCCTAATATGCATCTTTTAGGTACTAAAGTGTACTTTTCGAAATGTACCGCCCCAGTGACAGCTTTTGTACTTTTTTCTGATAGTGAACTTAACAGATTCTCTGTCTTTCTCCTCTGACTGCTCTTCTTTCCTCTATCCATTCATTATTTCACCTGTCTTAGGTGAGTCACACACTGCAGTCTGATCGAAGCTGTGTTTGTTGAGTCATCACCACACACGTTTTTACTCAGTACACTGCTTTTCTTTGTACTTATCTACATCCTTTCTCTAGCTTCTATTACTTTGATTAATTTATACTTACCTCTTGCTTTTTAATTAATTTAATGTGCAAAAAATGAATAATAATTCCTTTGTATACTTCATGTCACTCATTCAGAAACTAACCAAGCTGTACTTTTTTGCCAATTATTTCAATAGCAATCTGAATCAACAAGCCAACTGTCACTCAAAGACCACTGGGCAGAACAACAGAAGAGAGCAAGGTGTGAGAAAGACAGATAATAAGAAAAACAGGCTGGTAGACAGAAGAAGAGCTGCTAAACTGATCAATGTAGCTGTCATGCTCCTTTCTAAAAGACACTGGGATGCATGCAGCATAATAAACAAGTTTGCATACATGTAAGGTTAAAATACACTGGACAGTGTAGTAAAGAAAAGGAAATTAGTACTCAGCTTTACTATCTTTGAATGTGGTTCAGGAAACACACTAATCATTCACGTGAATCAATCAACCAACAGACAGACAGACCTAAAGGGAGAAACAGGTAGTTGTTTTCTGAATTATACCTTCCATTCCTGTTCCCTTTGAGCAGACATGAAACATTTGAGTGAACATGACTATATAGGCCTATTGTGTTTGAATATGTTTTAACGAATAGATATGGTTGTACCTCTGTGTGCGTGATGACTCATCCTGAACCTAGAGACACTTACACCTGTTTCCCCAGTTACAGCACCCAGGAGATTTAGCCTTCCCCAGACTCAATGAACAAATCAAGGTCAGAGAGCGAGCTTTCGCTATGATACTACAATGACAAAAACAGCCTCACAAGCAAGACCTGACACTGAAAAACATTTTGAATAAATGGTCAATGGAAAGTGCTTGCGTAAGTGTGAAATGTGAAACTTTGAATAGTGTGATGCTGACTTCATACGGCAGAAATTTTTCCCTCCATTTACTCCCTCCCTTACGATTACTATTCTGTGAGAGTTTGACGCACATTCTGACGCAGACTTTTCAGGGATGTTCCACCACACCCACCAACTCCACCCGAACCAATGAAAATCATCTTCAGTCTGGTCTAGATCACATCTGTCTTTTTCACTATCCTTTCAACACAATGAAATGGATGCAGCAGCAAGCAAGCATTTTTGTACTGGTGGCAGGTATATGCTATATGCAGATCCATTCCAAAAGCATACACCTTACTGTGATGGATTTCTTCAAATTACATTAGATACAAATTTGTAGTTGTCTCAAATTATTGCTTCAAGGCAATAATTTCTACAGAGAAAGTGTGAGAGAGAGAGAGAGAGAGAGAGAGAGAGAGAGAGAGAGAGAGAGAGAGAGAGAGAGAGAGAGCACACAGGGGGATATTTCCACTTGTGCTGCTGTATTTTGTATGAGAAGCTGCATGCTCATTCAAAACAGAATGCCTGTCTGGCCTTGGCGCTTTCGACCCTCTCTCTCTCCATCTCATTCTCTTTCTCTCAATCTCTTTGTCATGTGTCTCTGGATCTTTAGAGATGGAGAAGGTTGCCATAGAGACAGAGATGCTTACAGTAGTAGGAATGTGGTTGTCATAGAGTATTTTGAAAACTAGGAGAAAATCAATTAATTGTTTAGACTATGCCATTAAAGGGAACACACATGTGTACTATACAAGAGAATAAACAAAGAAGCAAATCATTCTAATCATATCAACTATAATTATGAGGTAGTGGTTAATTCAACCTGTATTATTTGTTATGTAAAGTTGCACTGCTCCAGTGTTTAGCGTTACAGATCTGATGATGTGGTTGCCAGACTGAAAACTGATAATGGACTGATAGCAAATTGTCCATCATGTGACAATTATATTAGAGCTACTTGATCTCATCACTGCTCAACACATAATCTTATTAAAAGACACACACACAAAGAGAGTGAGAGAGAGGGGGGTTGGAGTGCGGAGATGAGTCGAGGATATTGCATCAGGACCACTGGGGTCACATGTGTTTATGATTTTCTGGCTTGTTATCTCAAATGCAGATCTTAGGTTAAACAAAGAACACATCCAGATATCAGATATCATTAGTAGACTATCTCTACTTGAGAGCAAGGCTAAATCTGATCAAGATGATAAGGACAGTTCCTCACATCAGCCTGTGGCTGATCTTTAAAACAAATACTGTATCGCCTCCTAGTGACGAGTTCAAAATAAATCATGTGCGGTTTTGCTACAAAAATATGTTTTTTTGCTGTAGCATTAGCAAAACATGATCAATGTGTGGTCACTATTGTTTAACCATGGCAACATGATTTATTTTCGTTTGCTTGTTTTCCCGACTGAAAAAAAGCTTAAACCAGCATAAGCTGTCTGAGAGAGGGAATGTTTAATAAAACCGTGGCTAATTTTGAAAAGGGGTACATTTTCGAATAAATTTTTTTTCGAGTCTTTCTCCCACACATTGGCTATAGCAAAATTAAACAAAATTTAGATAATGCGCATTGAAACAAAAATTTACTAGTCCTTAACTAAACTAACTAAACCGATTGCCAAAAACATCCTTCACAAAATATGGCAGCAACCAAACGTCATATTTTCAGCTCAACTCTACAGAAGTAAATAGGCTGCTGTGCAATCTGACAGCTGCGGTAATTACTTTACAGTCTTTGGCCTGAGGCCAGTGACCCGGATGTTGAATTGACACTTTATGAACAGTGACCGCCTCACTCACTCAGTCTGCAAGAAACCAGTATAATTAAATCTCTGTGCCTTTATCTACTGGATTAAGACACAAAGCACCTGTGAATAAACTTCGTAACGCGTCTGACATGCATCAAGTCGGTATGATACATTAGGCTACTTTTATCCTCTTCTTCCGCTTATTTTATACTGGTTTTTAGGACGTTGGATCTTTACGTTAATCTTTATCGAGCAGAATGAAAGGAAATGTTGTGGGACAAAGAACTCCAATTAGTGATGGGCCCATCTGATGCTAAACTGGTTCCATGGACCCGAGGGACCAATTTGAACAGGCACGTGCCTGGGGTTCGCTGGCTTCACGCGTGTCTATCCAAGCACCAGACGCGTTCCTTGGTTGCCCGGGAAACGCATCATTTCGCCATCTGTCACGGTCCGGTGTAGTGATCCCTGTCGTGTAGCTGCGACACGGTCTAATATTTACTGCTCTCTAACGATGGAGAACGCATATTGATACACATTTTTTATTCCAGGCATAAACAAACCGAGTGGGCGGAGTAAGCAGACATATCCGCCCACTGAATGCGGACGATTTGACACGCCCTTTATTGCTACAACCCTTATCTAATGATGGACTAAAGGGTAAATGTAAAAAAATCAGACACAAAAATAATAATAATAACTTTTTTTTATTAAACCATACATTTCCCCCAAAACATGTATAAACTGGTTGACCAGGACATTTTCAAGACATGATTTTGTAATTGTGTCATGAATTGAATGTGTCATGAGTTGCTTTCAGGTGAATCTTACCTTTCGCTAAAGAAGTTGAAGGACTACGTGTTGATCTTTATATTACAGACCTTATACCCCTACTGAAAATCCATCCAGCAATTTGTTCCGGTAAATCTTTTGCAATCCATATCCCACATACAGAAATGTGTAACATTGTAGCCTACTGTTGAAATTGATATAGCCCACTTCAAGGAGCCATGTGCATTTAAAAAATGTATAGCCATAGTTTGCATAATGAAATGCTGACAGAGTACTCCGTTATATTGACAATGGCTAAGCATTTTACATAACTAGGATTTTGATCAAGTTACAGGCTTTTGCTTGTAGGTGCGGTGCAAATGTGCAAATGCTAAGGATCACTCGGGAAATGTAGCAAAGAGAAACATTTGACAGGGACGACGATGCTTGATAAGGGTTGTCGCGCCCTCTGCTGGTCGAAGTTATTGAGTGAACATCTTATTATAGATGTCTGGACAGAATAACGCGTAATAAAGATTCGGGAAAGTCAGGATTTTCTATGGATCAAAGGTAGAAAGACCTCGCGATAGATGAAGAATAAAGTTAACCATTTACGTGGTGTTGAAACAGTTTGCGTGCTCCGAAATTTGTGCTATGCAAATCTCACAAATGGATAAAGTTTATCTTTTCATCTAACAGAAATAGCATAGACCATATGTAAATTGAATTCTTTGAACATAATATTTTCCCCAGATAAAATATTAACTGAAAATATTCTTTGTATTAAACAAACATTAATATCTACATTAATATCCTAATTAAAACAAACCTTAATATAAAGAGATATTTAACAACGTTTTATAAACTTAAACTGCCCTTACAGTAAACTGAAACCTTTCTGATAATGGTTATTATTGTTGTTTAACACGTCATACAGTGAATGTAACTTGACACTGAGAGTGTTTGGAGGAGAGAGTGAAAGTTTGACACTGACATTGTTGGCCGATCCGCACAGCTGAGGACAACTGGAAGGTAAGACGATTTCTGCCAATGGATTTTATTATGAATTTTTATCTTTTTAAAAAATACAATACTTGAATCCAAAACACTGATTATAATATGATTATTATCTCATTTAAAAGTCTAACGAATTCTTTATATAGAAAAGTTATGTTAAAACAACCTGGATGGTGTTTTTATAGTTTCAGTATAAGACTTAAAAAAGTTATTTTGGTATCACTGTTAAAGCTATTCATGAGCTGTCATCGACGTTTAGCCTAAAATTAACAGTGTAAGGAAAGACGAAAAGTGCTAAGTTTGTCTTAACCTGACCACATTTATTCAAAGTAGACTGTACATAAGTTTGTGGTTACGATCCACTCACAATAAGAAATGTCAAACTTTTGTTAACACACTTGTGTTATAGATATAGTATACAGTAGGCTACACTGTAAAAAAGCAGCATGAAGTTAAAACAACTTGGTTTTGCAAGTCAATTTAGCCTACTATTTTAAATGTTGACCTGTAAAAAGTTGACATAAGTTAGAAAACTAGTTGAAGCTGTTTAACTAAATTTGCTTAAGTCAAAGTAGCATAAAAATGAATGAAGCTTTATTTGTCATTGTAAAAGTACAACGAAATATGTTTATGTAACAAAAATGCTGCATATTTTGTACAGTTATACATGCCATTAAATAAACATAAATACTGTTGCTCTTATACATGGCAGAAATAAATTGGTTGCCTTAGGTGTTCATATATTACACTGTAAAGCAAAGTTTTTTTTATACCGAAAAATCCATGAGAGAACAAGTATAGTCTACATTTCACCTGTCAGCCCAATATTAGGTGTGATAAATGTCAAGCCCTTTGTCTACAGTACTAATTAAGCAAGGTAAGAGAATCCAGACTAGCTAGTCAGCCAAAAGAAATGTGATTTATTGTGCTGGATAGCCAGCCTGACACATGGGTATTTTGATTTGTATCTGTTTTAGCCAGTTTACCAGAAGAAATACTTTAAGCGTTCATACAATCAAAACCACATCTTATAAAAAGATGACACAATTACATCAAAAATTTAGACTGATGTTTAGGTTTGATGAGGAGCTTGCACGGATGCATGATGCTCTTGGTGCACTTGATCGCCCGAATCGAATGTGTGTTACATTGTGTCAGTGTGTTTCAATGAATGTTCACACCTATCTGTGAGCCGTGAACTGGAGTTTAAGTTTGTGTGTGTGTTTTAGTGTTACTTGAATCTTTGTGTGTGTGTGAACATAAAGCCTCTTTCTATCTGTGGGTTTGTTGAAGACCTCTTCCTCCCCTCCTGTCTGAGTATGGTCGGGTTTCAGTGTAGGTGTGAATGTGGCACCTGTGTGCTGTAATCTTGTGGTGTTGGCTTCCCATGCTCCATCGGTCACAGACCATCAGCCTTCATCATTCACCCATATAACCAGGAGTTTTTGCCTTTTGGTATTTTAAATCATCCAGTCTTTTCATTTCTTAAAATTCTTTTGAACCCTAAACTGTTTTGTGTTTGACAATATCAGATGAGTTGAAATGATTGCTCATGCTCTGTTTCTCATGCTGTACTTGCTTTGACGTCTTTTAGCAGTTTGACTGAACAATAAGTGTGAAATCATAATGAGCTTTAAAAACTGTAAAGAAATAATGAAAAGTATCAGTGTACTCAGTTTTTTTTTTAGTATGTGATGCTAACATTGTATTTGGACTAACATGTGCATGGAATACATGGATTTTGGTAACATGGTAACTATCAGTGGTAGTAGGGGTAAGCGGGGCACAAACTAATGCAGGGTTAATGCAGGGTTAATTGTAGCACGGCTACCAGGGCCGAACAATCAGTGCTTTTGGTCTGTTTCTCTTACTGTCAGAAGATGATCTCCTGTGAATTTGTGAAAGTTTGATGTGTTAACATTAATATGTTTTCAATAAGATATTAAACAAAGAGTGTTTTGATGGCATGGAAGTTAATTTTTTCATCTTATGTTTTTTTCCGATTTCATCAAACCCAACCCTATATTATTTTAATCACTGTCTTGTTACTTAAAACATAACACCATTTTGAAACATGTCAGCAACTCCTATAACTGATAGCTGGGATTGAAAACATTTACACCGCGGGGTTATTGTAACACAGTGTTACAATTAAGCCTCCAGTATACAATGATAATTGAATGAAAACAAATTAAATACTATTAATCAAAATGATAACTGTTAATACAATATCAGGGGAAATAACTCACAATTATGATTTTTTTGTCTTAATTGTGCAGCCCTTTCAAAAAAATATATTTATATGCATTGATGCATAAGATGGTTAGATGAAGGATCATGGATGGATGAATGTGTGGATATCTATCTAATTAAAGCAGATATACAAACAATATCCACAGTTAGTATATAGGCAGAATCGTATTGAATTATTTGTGTTTAAACTAAATTTTCTAGCAGGTATTGTTTGTTACAATTTACCACCTATGGGGTAAGTTGTAACATTTTTCGCTCACTTTTGGTGTAATTTGTTTGTATTTTCCCACAAACAATCTTTAAGGGTTCATTTGTAGCAAAGATGTCTGTGTTGATTATGTAAAAAATGATTAATCTAACATAAATATTTTTGGATGATAGAGCCAAAGCCAAAAAGCATTACTTTGTGCCCTATCTTGCCTACTCTCTGATACCACCATTGTACCATAGTACCAACAAAATAGGCTACTTCTGTACAGAAAGTTTAAATATTTTTTAGATGGACAGCTTTTATTAATATAACCCTCATAGTCTCAGTCATCTTTGTCACCTTCATTTACTCACTGTTTCCTGTTCTTCCCTTGTATACAGACAATCCTGTTTTTTTCATTTTTAAAGAAATGCTCGTCTGAGACTTCTTTTGGCATTTCTTCCGTGCTCACGTAGAAGCACTTTTATAATTAAGGAGAACAAAACCCAATTGTGTCCTATTTGCTATTTCCTCACAAGCCTTTCCTGGCAAGCCCACTACTCCCTTCCACTCACCAAAACCGGCAAGAACTTTAAGAAAATAAATGAGGTGGACCTGCATTAATAAACTTTTTTTTCTGTGCCAGTTTGAATCGCACACATCTGCCCCGCAGGTGTCTGCTTCCCTTCCTCTGCCTTACACGGCCGCCTCATTTATGAGAAGTAAAAGCATGTTTCTGCATGTGCAAACCCCCTCTGATAAATGCTTGTCTGAGTAGGGGGGAAATACAGGACAGAGCATACTTCAGTGGGTATAAGGATGAAATCCTTTCCTATAATGAGAGTGTGTCTGACTGGTACATGTCTGTTTTTTCGTAATTTTTCTGGCGCAGGGTTACATGCATTCTAGCATGATGCATCTTAATGGTCTTAATGCACACCAATTTGGTGTGTAGTGGGAAGAGTTGAAAATATCATTACAAAATAAGAAAATCACGAGTGAGATTCATTTATTATCTCAAGGAGAGTAAATGAAGATTAAATTAAAACTTGTTTGTGTAAACTTGTTTCTGGTTCACATTTTCTCTCTTAATAAAACAGATCTTATAATCTCTTATGTATCTTCTTCAGAGATTTAAAAAAGATGATTCAAAGTGTTCTCAGATTTGCTAAGATTTGCTAAGATTGAAAACATCAAAAGTCATATATTTAAATATAATTTCATTCACTAATATTATTATTTTGTTGTATAAACAGTTCTCATTTGTGAAAAATGAGAACAGAATATATTTTTTTCATGCACATACACGCACACCCATGCACACGCACGCACACGCACACCCATGCACGCACGCATGCACGCACGCACGCACGCACACACACACACACACACACACACACACACACACACACACACACACACACACACACACACACACACACACACACATTAATATGCTTTTAATATGGAGTTATACCAATATAACTTAAAGGCGGAGTCCACGATGTTTGAAAAACGCTTTGGAAAAGGAGACGGGCCGACTACCAAAACACACTTATAGCCAATCAGCAGTAAGGAGCGTGTCTACTAACCGACATCCTTGCCGGGTTGCGTATGTGTGGGGCGGGTCTATCAACAGAAGGTCCAGATTCTATTGGGGTAGGGGCATGTTTGTTTAGGTAATTTCAAATATCAACATTGGCTTTCAAACATTGTGGACTCCACCTTTAATGTACATGCCAGAAATTAAGCTCTGTTTTTGCATAGGCCTACTACAGGGTTAATAGTGCCACATAGTGATCAACAGTAAAAATGACAAATTTGACCTCTTAGCCACATAAAAAATGTGGTTATAATGAAAGTCAATGGGCCAAAAACAGCCACTAACAATAAATGAGGGAGAAAAAAATTTAAACTGATGCTACACAAAAACTAAAGATGCTTCAATGCCAATGTTTTTACCAATCTTTGACATGCCCAAGACTGTGAAAAAGGTTTTAAAAAATCCAGTTAACAATCACTTTTTATATTGAAAATCAGTCATTTTGTGTGTGTTTTTCCCCAAATCAGTGACACCACTTATGAACTTGGCAATTAAAGAGTTAAAATCATGGAATTTTGTGAAGATTTGGTAGTTTTGATTAGTACTGAGGTTGATTAACAGATTTATGAAAAAAAAGGAAAAAATATTCATCTGATACATTTTTATAGCCGTTGAATTTACTGGATGTTTTCATCTACTAACAACACAAAAGGGTAGTAAATTTGCCAACGGTATATTGTTGAGTTTTTTTAAACATTTAAAAGCATTTTATTAAAATATATGTAAAAAATAAGATTTTTTTCACCAAAAATCATTCAATTTGCTAAAACATAGAGAAAGTGTTGGCCAAATTAAGAGTAAAAAAACCCTCTAGTGGATGAAAACGTCCCCAACAACACATAAGAGTTAAATACTGTGTTACTAACTTATAACTAACTTGTAACATCCTAAAAAGATAAAAATGTGTAACTGGGTAGATCTGCATCATTGGGTACAGTGTAAATCCAGAGGCATACAGAGGCATTGGGGGAACAGACGTGCTATTATAATTCATATGTGCAGCAACATTTATATAGTCCATTCAGGACCATTCAGCCATACAAATGCTTTAATTGTGTATATTGTAGATTGTGGTTTTTAAAGGAAGTCCTAAATTTTACCCAGTCTGCAGTTTTCTCAGAAACATATACTTTGGTTACATACAAGATATTGCATACAACATGTTTTTTGTTGTTGTTTTAAAGCTATTAGAAGCAACACAAACTTTTCTTTTCCATCCAGTAGGTCATTATCTGAGTCAGTATGAATAGCCCCTTCAGTCCCAGACGAGAACCAGCACCTGACCTCTCCTGTCTGCTCCAGTACAACGAGTGGCTGGCATGTAGGCATGAAGCCAGTCTGCTGCCCATGAAAGAAGATCTGGCCATCTGGCTAAACAGAATCCTTGGTAAGAAAAATAAAGTAAAATCGTAAGTGCATAAACATTCGTGATTACTGCCAGCTTCTGGTTTTTACAATGTATGATTTATTTATCATCGAAAGCTGGGTTTAAACCCCTAAGAACTGTTAAAAACTTGAAACATTGACCTACAAAAGGTCAAATGTATCTAACCTGCTAGTTTTAAGTAAACAAGTACATGTAGCAATGCAGTTTCACATACCGCTATACCTAACAGGGCTTTCAAACAAAAGTTAATCTTGGTTAGTCTTTCATATAGTTGGCACTTGCATTACTGTGCTTATTTACAATATCAAGAAAAGTGCTATAAACAATACATGCTACATGTAGCTAGAGCGTATTGTCAAAATATCCGTACAAGAAAACTATCTTCCATGATGCTATTGTGTACAAGCACTCTTTGCTTTCCATGAAGAGAGTCAAGAATGGAAATATTAAAATAAAATGTAAATAATTATAAACATGCAGCCAGTGTGACAACAGTAGTTTGAGACTAAAGTGGATGGAACAAAGTAAGAAATGTTTTAAGGTAATCATAAATGAGATGAGACAGTATAATGGGGGAGGTTAGTTGATCAGAGTGGTCTCAGGCTGGGTGTACATCTTAATCTTTAGGGTGTCATTTTCAGGCCTTTTACAGCACCCATAAATTGATGTTGGCAGGTTAACGCATGGAAACTTCTAACTGTAGCTCAAGTGTGTCAAACAAAGTTATGAATTAGAAATTATGGTCATCTTTGGTCACATTTATCACATGTGCGACAGCAGTAAACCCACTTATTTTATCATCAAGCACGGCTTTAGGGAAAGACTGTCTGCATGTCTTGTGCTTTCCACATGCAGTTTTTGCATCTCTGCTCTGTCAGCAATTTTAGCAAGATCTGTGTCTATACTGTATATATATCTCAAAGTTAAATTTTTTGCTATTTCCCACTGCTTGGTGTTGGCAAAAGCTAACAAATACAATTTGCAACTTGTCTGCACATTAGATAATGGTGTTTACACAGAAAATTTAAATGGATTTGTATTCTTTTGCCATCTGGATCAGTGTTACATGTTGTTGTGTTAAAACCTTAAAAGAGGAATTGAATTGCCTTGTTCAAATAGACCGATTTGTAACATGTACTGGCGTGTCCATACCATTCAGTTGGCTGTTGTTAGAAGCTCTGACAATAAGACAACAGTTGACTTTAGAAGCTCAGTGAAAACCATTATATAATGGGGTCAAAACAGCAAACCTTTAAACCATTAAACCGGTGGTACATAATGGGTTTAGAGATGCAACAAACTTAGAAATGAGAGGAGACACAGGAAAAAATAAAGATGTATGCAGAACGTCCCTTTGTTTAGTGTTTCTGTCTGTATAGAAGCTGCTGGGGTTTCTTCTCACACCATCCTCATGCACGTCACACACCTCTTTTCCTGTTGATCTGAATCAAGTGGTATGGCTTTGTGGTTATTGGACAGCAGGAGATCACTTTTGTTTCATTACACACATCTCTTCCTCTTTGAGCTAATGACCATCCACAGTCATTCTGCACATCAGGACTTCTGTTTTGTTGTGGTTTCCCTCCTCCTCCTCCACCTCCACCTCCTCCTCCACCTCCACCTGAATTTTTTTCCCCAAGGCGCCCTTCCCGCTTCGGTACTGTTGCATCTAAATCTGTATGTACTTAACACCCATGCCTCAGGAATGCATATGCACAGCCGTGAGAATCCTAAGTGTATTTAGAGGATTTTTGGGTGATCTTCAGGTACAGTACAGAAGAAAAAGAAGAGAAGATAGTTTGTGAAAGGGGTAAAACAGAAACCATTAAACCTCTGATGTAGGCTATTGGTATACGGTTAAGCTTTTTTCTGTAATTGATCAGTATGTGTTGTACAGCATTTCAGGTTATACATATTCCTCATTAAATTCTTAGTCTAAAAGTTGATTCTCCTCTCAATGTTCAGGTTTGGATATAACAGCTGAGAGTTTCATGGACAGGCTGGACACCGGTGTAGTCTTATGTCAGCTTGCAGAGGAGATACAGGAGAAGATGATTCTGACCAGCAATGATGACAAGGTGCTTACAGTAAACACTTGCATACACAAGCATGCAGCTTTTAACTCTATATATTTATGGGCATTTTGACAAAAGGCATGTGCTTATATAATGAGTGTATTGTAATGTGTTTTCTCTTGTAATTATATGTGTCAGGAATGGTCAAAACAAGAACCCAAATGCGGACACGAAAGAAAGGGGTTGCCATTCGTGCCAGTTCCGACGGACACGTCCCAAACTTGTTTTCTGGTTCGTTCTCCGGAAGTCGTGTTGCTCGACCGCATACGTCATCGAAGTTCTCACATTTCAGTTAAAATACATTAGAAAATTAAGATTTATTTCTTTTAAGACATACAATCATTCTTACCTTGAAATGTAACTGCTGCTTTTCTGAAATTAAACCCGAAATATTAAACCTTGATGACGTATGCGGTCGACCAACGCGACTTCCGGAGAACGAACCTGAAAACATCTTCGGGACGTGTCCGGCAGAACTGGCACGAATGGCCACCCTAACGAAAGATACAAAATAATAATTTATTTAATACAAAACAGAAAACAAAACCCACGATGGGGCAAACAACAATAAACAAAACTTCAATACAAACGACCAACTAGACTAAACTTGACTGACACTAACCTAGACTAGGCATAAATAATCACAATACTCACAAGGAAGACGGACAAATGCACGAATAAAGAAAATCAAACACAAGGACTTTAAATAGGGACAAAATTAATTACAAACACCTGAAACAAATGACAAGTAAGGGATCAGGGAAAAAGTGACGAGACCCGGGAAATGCGTGGTCAGAATAAACCAATACTAAAACCACGCCTCTCCCACATAAAACATGGTACTGTCAGAACCCTGTCACAATGAACTAGATGAAATCCAAGACAAGATCCAGACAGGATCCTGACAATATGGTTCCATTGACTTATTTGCTAAAATTTGTATATTAGAGACACTCACAACTACACTCTTAGAACGAATGTGTTAAAAACAACACATTAGTGTTGATTCTGGGACAACACACTAAATGCGTTGTCGCAGGATCCACACATCTCTGTATTATTATTGAAACAACACATTTTGTGTTATTTTTAACACAACTTGTGTTATAGTTTAACACAAAATCAACACAAAATGACACATAATGTGTTAAAAGCTTAACACACAAAGATATGTAAATCCTTTCTAAGAGTGTACTTATTTTCTTTGCACAACCAATTCCCTCAAATGTGCTGAATAAATGGTCTCAATGCAACACCTTTTAAATCATTACTGTCTTACTAATGAGCTGATAAATAGCAGCCTGGATCGATGTGACATTTATAAGGGGAACAAGAGTAATCCAGAGAGCCACATAAATCATGGGCCATTCATATATAAAATTGATAAATAATAAATGAAGCACAATTACTCTGCTGCAAGGGTACATACACATAATTAAAACTGTGGAACTACAACATTTTCATTTATTAATTTGGCAGACACATTAATCTTACAGCGCATTCAGATGTTTAATGTGCATAGTTAAAGGTGCAGTGTGTAATTTTTAGAAGGATCTCTTGACAGAAATGCTAAATAATATACAAAACTATATTATCAGGGGTGTATAAAGACCCTACATAATGATTATGTGTTTATTACCTTAGAATGAGACATTTTTTTATACATACACCGAGGGTCCCCTTACATGGAAGTCGCCATTTTGTGCCGCCATGTTTTTACAGAAGCTCTTAAAGGACAAACTTTTTTCCTTAGTTGTCTCTGGCGATGACACGTTTGTCCGGTGGCGGATACCGTAGATTCTCTATGTGTTTCAAAAGCAAGAGGTGAGCAGTGGACTGAGCCTTTGGCTGCAATCCGCAACCTCGCCACTAGATGCCGCTAAAATTTACACACTGCACCTTTAAAAGTAACAATTGTGAATGTATTTATAATAGACTTTGAACTATGATTTTTAGGAATTCAGGAACTTTTTGTATTCATTTTAATAATAATTTCTTGTGTTGTGCCATGAATGAAAAAATCTCTCTGTAGGGTAGAGGGCATATCATGTTCTGAAATAAACCTCCCACGCATTGCTGACAATCTGTCAGCATCTGATGGTGACCTTCACCTGCGTGTCTGGATGTTGGTCCTGTGGGATATTTATACTCAGCTGAGGGCTTATGGTGAACATGTAGCAGTAGAGGAAGATAACAAATTTTGGAGACTACTTTAATAATAAACTTTAAAGAGAGTGATGCAAGGTTCATTATTAGATAATATAACCACCTAAAAGAAGGACAACTGTGTGTTGTGATATTTTAAAATACAACATATTCAAATCTGTACCAGATAAGTCTCTTTTGTGTCTCATAGCCATTTATTCGCCGCGTGATAAGGTGGCGGCCTGATGCAACACCGGGATCGTTCTTTGCTCGGGACAATACAGCAAACTTTCTGTACTGGTGCCGTAAGATTGGGGTGGCTCAGTCACATCTTTTTGAATCGGAAGATCTTGGTAAGTATTCAATGGGGCACCATATTCGCTTGTCCCATCAACATGTATAAAAGTCTTTTGTTCAATTCAGTTCCATTTTATTTTATTTATATAGCGCTTTTCACAATTGTTCATCGTTCCAAAGCAACTTTACTTGAAACAGAAAAAAACCTGAAAAGCAAAGAACAAAATATAGTTTAGCATGGAGTATTTGAAGTTTTTCAAATTTATTTCTTATTTAAATAATGTAATAAGTAGTACTTCATTCCAAATTATATTCTGAACATAGTCTAGAATGGAGATATTCAATTTTGTTAGCAATAGTATAATGCAATATCTAATACTCTAATACTAACTAACTGATACTAATTGACTTCCGTCCAATGTACAAGCCATAGATATAGTATGTATACGGTTATGAGCCTTATGTGAGAGAGCTGAGGTTAGGCATAAGCGTGACCTCTGACTGAGCGTGACACATGATTACAAATCATTATGAGATGCCATTTTGGATAAACTAATTCCTATAACTTGATTCCTTGGTTTCAGTACAAGTTTAGTTCAAGTGAAAGTGATTCCTAACATTATTTTTGAGGCTCACATCCTTCAAGTCCATGTGCTTGCTGCTTTCTCAGACAGTGTTTGGATATTACTTCCAGCACAAATACTATTAAACTGACTTTTGACGGCTTTTTCACTACAGAAAGCTCAGTGTCGGCCATGAACACTTTTTACATTTTGATCATTCAATGATCGGTCTTGTGGGGCTTTTGTCCAAGATCTGTTTAATAGACAAGCAGTATCAACATCTTTTCAAAATCTTTTGCCCCTTGCTACCCAATGAATAATGGAGAGAAAGAGTAGAAAATAGAAGTAAAAGGACAGTCAGTCAAAGGAAAATTGGGAATAAAAATAGGGTCAAAGACAGACAGAAGAATGGAATAAATAAGGAAAAGGATCTTGTGCCTGTGAGCTATCATCACAAGTGGATGCTAAAAAAATAACTGGATTAGTAGAAAAAAGAGTGAAAGCTAAAGGCCATTGTTAATAACTTGTTTAACAGCATTAAAACACTTTTCTCATAGCCTTTTAGTTCTGGTAAGTTCAAGGATTGTCACATGGTTTACAACCTGAAGGTTTAGTACAGAACCAATGTGTAGATCTCGATGTGTTTGTGTGCGTGCTGTACTCTATATGTACACATTACACTACATTGCACATACACATGCCTGACCATTTCGATGGTTTTTATGAATGCCACTAATTAGGAAAGAACATCTATCATAGAGTTTGGCTTCATATCGAGGCTTTTCATGCATTTATTGTTTTTGTGTTTTTAGGGATTTACACATTCAAAGCTTCAAAATATCAAGACAGACAGATTTCTGTATAGGTTCTAATGATGTGTTTAAGACAAGTTTCAACACCCATTTTCCATTAATTAGTTTGCACATCAAGGATATCACTCTAGTCCTTACAAGCACAACACTGTTTTTTTCTGCATTCAAGCTCAGTCAGATATCATGACTTGATGCTGTCTGGCCGACTGATGTTGATTAGAATCTCAGTATGGTTGACAGTCTTCAGCTATCTTTTCTTCAAGGCAAGTGTCATTGTCCAAGGGAAATGGGTGCGGCCTTAATAGCAAATATTCTGAACTGAAATTTAAGGCTGTCTCTGCGGAGCAGTTTTCTTCAGATAAACAGAGATATGATATTTCATGTCTTTTTGCGGCCTATTGTCTTGCACAATATATAATTTCAGTCTCAAACATACCGATGTCATGGATAGTAGAAACACCTTAAAGGAATAGTGTGACCCAAAACCGAATGTTTTGTCATGTCAGCCTAATATCATTTTAAACTTGATTTACCTGGTTGGAAACCACAATGAGATGTTTTTTAAGGAAGTCTGGGCCCGGTTGCAAAAAGCACCTTAAGGGGTTGTGCACACCAAAACTTTTAAACGCAGCCAAGCGCTTTTTAGCTGTGATACTCGAGCTGTGAGCCGGTTGGTTGTTGTGATACTTGTCCCGCCTCTCCTCCACTGTGATCGGACGGCCGTGTGAGTACTGACATTGATGAGCAGAGCTTTTCACCCAAAGTTGAATCTCTTTTAACTCTCGACGCTCAGCGCAGAGAGCGGAAAAACCGCCGAGCGCCAGCTTATTTTAAAAACGCAGAGTTTCCATTGGACTCAATTGAAAACATGTGCCGGCCACGGGCGTAAAAGCTTTGGTGTGCATGCCCCCTAAGTGTAATTTTCCTTTAAGTTCACCCTCATGTTTCCCTTAAACTTAAGGGTGTTGCAGAAAAAAACTTACATTTTTTCTGTTTCTGTTGTGTCTTCATGGCAACAATAGTATTTTATAACGGCAAACCTGGGTCGCTGTCGTTAAAAACTTAACGATTACCCTTACCTAGGTGATCCGTTTAAGGGATTATACTGTATGCAACACCCTTAAATTATTCTCTGAGGTAAGGGGAATTTACTCCTTAAGTGTCATACTTAGGGAAAAACTTAAAGGGATAGTTCGGCCAAAAATGATATTAAACCCATGATTTACTCACCCCCAAGCTGTCCGAGATGCATATGCCCATCGTTTATCAGACAAACACATTTTCAGTTATTTTAGAAAATGTTTCAGATCCTTCAGCCAATCAAACGTGAAGCCATGGGGTCCACGACCTTCAAGTCCAAAAAGTGTGCATCCTTCACAAAATAAATCCAAACGGCTCCAGGATGATAAACAAAGTCCTTCTGAGGGTAATCCGCGCTGTTTTGTTGTAGAAATATCCATATTTAAAACTTTATAAACCAAAATAACTACCTTCCGGTAGCGCCGCCATCTTAGACTCCTCTGTATTCAGGAGAGAGTATTAGCGTAGTGTACGCACTTTTCTTAGTGATATATGACATATTCGGAGGGCGGGGGCACAGAGCAGCAGCAGAGAAACCAATGTAAGCTGCTTAAGCTCTCATCCTGAATGGCAATGTGACTAAGATGGCGGCATTACCGGATGCGAGTTATTTTGGTTTATAAAGTTTTAAATGTGGATATTTCTACAACGAAACTGCGCGGATTACCCTCAGAAGGACTTTGTTTATCATCATGGAGCCGTTTGGATTTACTTTGTGAAGGATGGATGCACACTTTTTGGACTTGAAGGTCGTGGACCCCATAACTTCACATTTGATTAACTAAAGCCCTTTTTACACAGACATTCCGTAAAATACACGGGAAAGGCATCCTGGACTTTTCCGGAATGGTTAGATTTTTTTGTTCATTCACACTGACATGTTTACCCGGCATCTGATGATCCCAGAAAGACATGTGACCTGTTGAAAGTCCCGCCCTCTCTTCTACGCAGCGTCTGAAGTTTGCAAATTATTTATTATTCCTCTCGCCAGAAACTACTCGCGTGCATTTTTGTTTATAAGACTATAAAGGAGCGCGTGATACGCCGTTCTAATGCTGGTAAATGATCTCAGCTTCAGAGTGGATATTTGACGAGCTCCCTGAGCTCTGCTTTAATACAGTTTTCAGACATTTCTCATCGTGATTGTTTATACGCATTTAAAACCCACATTTTGAGGAGCTGAACGATATATCTTGTTGGGCTGACACGGGTATTTTTGTTTATTATAGCTCAAATGAGCACGTGACGCGATATTCTTTATGCTGCTGAATGATCTCCGTTTCAACACAGTAAGTGACGAGCTAACTTACCTGATATCTGCTTCAGTCCAGTTTGCTGACATTTCTCGTTGTGAATGTTGTAAAACCCTAATTTTAAAGAGTTGAACCAACTTCATGTTGCCATGACACGCGCGTCCTCACTACGGCACGTGCGTCATTGTTTTTGCGTCTCATTTATCATATCCTGATAACTGCTTCAATCTAGTTTGCAACATTTCTTGTGTTGAATGTTTATATGCATGTTATCATTCATTTTAAGGAGCTGAACCATAACTTTTGTTGTGATGACACGCGCGTCCTCACTACGACACGCCCATTACGGCATTGTTTCGGCTTCTTGTTCACACAAGGCAACGATCCCAGAAGATTAACGGGACGAGTTTGTGTTCACACAGACGCTTGTCTGGCAATTTTACGGTTATTTTCTGGGACCAAAGGTCTGTGTGAATTGGGTTTTAAAGATCTAAAACATTTTCTAAAATAACTGAAAATGTCTTCGTCTGAAAAATGATGGACATATGCCTCTCGGACGGCTTCGGGGTGAGTAAATCATGGGTTTAATATCATTTTTGGCCAAACTATCCTTTTAAGGTGCTTTATGCAACCGGGCCCTGAGCTCTAAAAGAAAGGACATGAAGAATAAAGACATAAAGCAAGTTCTCCATAATAAACAGCAGAGACAGAATATCATATTTTGTGTTCTGCAAATGGAAACAAATGTCCACCAGAGATAGGGTCAGGAAATAAACGTTCATTTTTGGGTCAACTATTTCTTTAAAATTATGTTGTGTACTTAAAAGCAAGTTTATCACATTGTGTGCGTTTTACCAGTTCTTCAGAGGCATCCCAGGGACGTTTGCTTGTGTCTCATGCAGCTCGGGAGAATTGCTTCAAGGTTGGTTCTCTCAATTCTTTCCAGTTTTTCCTGTTGCATATGACGATCATATAGCCTTTCAATCATAACTGACTGAATTTCCTCCCCAGGTATGGAATTGAGCCTCCTGCACTTGTGAAGCTAGAGAAAGAGATTGAAAAAGAGGAGGGTGGCTGTTTGTCACCATCAATGTTTTATTCCTCACCTCTGTCCTCTCCATCCACTCCACCTCTCTTCTTCCCGACTGATCCAAACCCCCCTCCGGTCTCAACATCGTCTCCTTTCCCGACACCCATCTCTCCTGCCACACCACCTGCCTCGCCTCCTCTAGACCCACATCCCTCTCCTCCTTTACTCGCTACCCCTCCCCCAGATTTAATCTCCCGGCCTTCCAGCATCACTGACTTAAACACCCAGTCCATACCACTGCCTGCATCACCCTCTACACCATCACCTGTCAGCACACCCATCAAATCTTTATCAGCCACACCTACAAAATACCTGGCAAAGTTTAATGGAAAAAAGAATACTGGTAACCTGCTGGATGATATTGTGAGTGCCTAAACTTATTCCTAAACTCTGTAGCTTTGGCCTCTTTAGTAAGGAATTATTTTCTCTTTTGTTTTAGGTAAGGCAGATATCAGAGGATCCACCCTGCAAATGTCCAGTCAAATTCTGCGTCGAAAAACAGCCAAAAGGGCATTATCGTGTTGGAGACAAAGTTCTCTATGTCAGGGTACGTGCCGCTGCTTCCTTTACCTGTCGTACCTGTGAAAATGATACTCAAAATGTTACTCAATATTCATTATTACCCACCTACAACCTTCAGTCTTGATTCCATTGACTTTTATGGAAATACATGAAACGATATGTAAAATCAAGTTCAAAGCAATAATGTGTCTGCCAGCAATGGTGTGTTTTGACTGTTTCTGTAGAGGCACAAATATTAGTTTTGAACCTGAGAGAG
Source organism: Misgurnus anguillicaudatus (assembly GCF_027580225.2). Taxonomy (NCBI): domain Eukaryota; kingdom Metazoa; phylum Chordata; class Actinopteri; order Cypriniformes; family Cobitidae; genus Misgurnus; species Misgurnus anguillicaudatus. Next base: position 33,715,555 of record NC_073357.2, on the reverse strand, counting down.
AGCACAGTACTCATTCAAGGCAAAGCCTCGTGGGAGCTGCTGTTGCCTGGCAACATGAAGAAAAGGTTCACACCTTTGAATAGGGAAATGCGAGGCTCAGACTAACAAATGTCTGGGATCAGATAAATCTTTTCACAAGTACTCTAAGAGAACATAAATAATGCACCTTGTGCCAGAAAACAAAAAGTAAATCATTCTTTAAAAAATATTTAGTAACCCTATTAAAAATACACAAAGAAGTAAAAGTATAGGAAAACCTTTACAGGATTTTGACATGCAAAGGCCTCTAAACCCTTCTGGGAATAGTTAAATTCTTCACCTGAAACTCATTACACACTTAATTAAACATATTGGAATTCAATTATATAACATCCACAATCTATATTTGTAACATTAATAGCCATCAATAAAGCTGATTTGATCATTATAGCAAATTGAACACTTTAACAAGAGCTTTCTGCGACATACTAAACAGTTTCTTGTCTACATTCTGTGGATCCATTGGTATCATCTAGTTCAATATTTAGTCTCTATTTAACATTTGTGTGTTTTTTGTGTCCTTTATGGTTTTCTATTATTATTTAAATCAATAATTGACACTCATTTACAGTGGCGACTCGTGACTGCTCTTTCAAGAGGCGCAAATTCAAAATATGTGTTAATATCATGTGTCATGTGTGTTGCTCGTGTTTTCAAAATATGTGTTTGTTGCGTCATGTGAACCATGTGCATCACGTGTTTTGTCAACATAAGTGCCTGCTGCATACGCGTCAAAACCATTTATAATAAAAGAGACGCTCACGTTCACAAAAAACATACGTATGAGGAACAAAAAAGGAAACGTCCGTTCGGACCGAAATCTATGATTTGTTCAACATTTTTTGGTCCTACGCCTTTCACAGATGACATAAATTTCTACAAATACATTTAAACAACTTAACACAGTGATTGCTATCAGGATGTGAGGAGACTTTTAACCAGCATAACTAAAAATGTTTCAGGATCAAATCTGTTACCCTACCTTTAACAGTAAACTCTGATAACGGCACTTATTTTGACAAAACACGTGATGCACATCGGTTCACTCGACGTGCAGAACGCATATTTTGAAATCATGAACCACACACATGACGGGCTACATACATGTTGTGACGAACTTCGCATCGAGCGCCCTCGAAAAAGAAGTCAACAGCCGCCACTGGTCATTTACTACATTTACACAATTTGGACACTTTTAAAGAGACAAGTAATGTTTGAAATGCTGTATTTAAGCTATTATATCAAAACAATCATAAACCAAATATTTAATGTAGCTGACATTTACTAGCTGTTTAAATATTTACTATAGTAGCTGTTAGTTCATGAAAGGAAATTTGAGAAGATTTGATGCCAAGCAAAAAGCAAGAACAGGACTGAAAATGAAAAGCAGAATCAACAGTTTATTGATAAATGATCAGGTCATTAACAGCATGGTTTCATTCAGAGATAAACAGTGACAGCTTTGCTTGTGGTGGCTCCTCCCGTCCCTTTTGTGATTTTTTTCAATCAGGCAAATCCTTCAGGGTGGCAGCGTGTGTGACTGAAGAAGAAAAGCAGGCGCTTTCTATCAAAGATCCAATTAGCATAAAGGCAAAGCGAGCGAGAGAGAATGGCTTACTATAGCAAAGTATAAGAGAAGCTTTTAATATCATTTCTCAGGCTTCTTTTTAGTGCAGAGGGAATGCAAGCCCTTTTTACTTTTATTTTGAAAATGAAAAGCGAGGTAAGATCCATTAGATCTTTACAATAGCTGAGCCATGTCCCAAAGAAGAGAAGACTCAAACGTGATTTATACCATATCCGTCATTACTGAAGGATGTTAATGGAGTCATGAAAATGAGCAATACCCCTCTGTTTAGATCTTATCAGAAAGATGAATGCCATTTTAACACTGACCCATTAAAGTTTTTTTTAATACACCTAACTGACGACACTATGAGTCTATTTCACAATTTTAGAGACTTGTGCCACTTTAAGTACACGTGTATATTTTTGCTGTTAATGTTCTCTTAGGTTTATCTTTCTGTTTAATGTGTTTAGTAACTGGGGAAATATTCAGCATTTATTGTTGTTGAAGGAAAACACCACAGTTTTTCAGTATTTTGCTGTGTTCTTGCCTGAACTTAGATGAATTATTACATACCTATCTTTTTTCAATGGGTGCATTTTTAGTCTTTGTGCAGGGCCTCGTGGGTTTGTTGGCATTTGGCCTAGTCCCATTCATTCCTATGGCTCCAAACAGGGATGAATTTAGAAGCCAACAAACACTTTTATGTTTTCCCTATTTAAACACTGTTACACGAGTAAGTATGGTGGCACAAAATAAAACTTTTGTTTGGAGCCATACGAATGAATGGGGCTAGGCTAAATGCTAACACATTCAAGAAGCGCTGTACAAAAATTAAAAGTGCATGCATTGAACTTTTTTGCATGTATTAATTTATCTAAGTTGAGGCAAAAACATAGTAAAATATTGAGAAATGGTGGTGTTTTCCTTTAAAGAAAGAGCAAATAAAGAGTTAGATATAGATCTTATACAGGTGAGTAGAGAAAGGCTGCAAATGAGTATGCAGACAGCAAAACACAAACATAGATGGCCTTGTTTCATTATTTCTGTAGCTATTTAATATGGTTTTAAATAGATTTTCCTCTCTGTACATTATATAGGCACAAGCATACGCTATTTTTGCAGTCTTAACCATTTCATCTTCTGTCTATGTCACACTTTGCTACTACTGTGAACACGGCAGACAGTGTTACTCAAACAGGCCATTTTTAAATGATGTGGAGACCAACTCTGTAAGAAAGGGTACAATCTGCCATCTAGTGGTGATTGTGTTAACAACAGATCCTCCAAATTCATTTTTCAGATTAAAATCAGTGGTTAAAATCATTCACAATCTCATAAAATTAGAAGACGAGACTGTAGCCTGAGTTTCATAAGCAGGGTCGCATTTGTAAAAGCATGAATGGAAAGTCGGCTTACAGTAGACCGCTCAAAATGCACATGCAGCAT